>NC_141937.1:8915968-11415968 GCF_057802395.1 Ceratotherium simum simum
CACAAAATGTTGGAGGTCCTGAGAGTGTTGGGCTCCAAAACCGGTATCGCTTGTCTTTTCATAGCCGGTTCCCAAAATGGCTTGAACTTCTAAAGAAGGAGCTGGCACCATTTCTAGCATTTACACAATTGGAAGTCCAGTGTGTGTGGGTTGGGAGTGGGGATGGGGTAGGTCCACTTCTATTCATTGAGACTCCAATAATATTATAGATCCAATAACATATCTGGTTCTCAAGGTAGCAGCTTATTTAACTATTATGATGGGTCAATCGAAAGAGCTTTGGATTGCCTGAGCAAAGTTACGGAAGAGCTATTAAATACACTGATAGGGTTAGTAAATTTCAGAGATGCTTGCACACGCATAGCGATGCCAAGTAGTAGCATCTCCATCATGTCCTACCTCCACTCACCCCAAGTGAAAATAGTGTGCTTAGTATGCAAGCAGAGCTTCGATACAAATCGCCTAGACCCTTCTTCTAACCAGATGGCCAACCTCCCATCCCCAGTATTTCTTATACTGAGACTCATGTGCTGGGAGTAAAAACAGAGTGATCTTGAGAAGTCTGTGTATTAGTTATCTGTAGCTGCACAACTAATGACCCCAAATCTTAGTGGTTTAAACAACAATCATCCTTTGTTATTTTTCACGGTGTCTGTGCATCAGGAATTCAGTTAGCGCACAGCAAGGATGGCTTGTCTGTGCTCCGTGACTTCTGGGGTCTCAGATGGAAGACTCAAAGGCTGGGGGTTGAAATCATCTCAAGACTCATCAGTCTCATGCCTGGTAGTTGATGCTGACTGTTAGCTGGGGGCTTAGCTGAGACTGTGGGCCAGAACATCCACATGAGACCTCTCCATGTGGCCTGGGCTCCCTCACAACATGGTGACTGGCTTCTAAGTGTGACCATCTCGAGAAAGAGAGAGAGTCAGGCAGAGTTGTACGCCTTTTATGACCCAGCCTCCGCGAGCATGCAGCATCACTTCCACCACATTCTATTGACCGAGGTAGTTACAAAGGCCTGCCCAGCTTCAAGGAGAGGGGACATACACTCCAGCTCTCATTGCAGTTGTATTGAATCACACTGTAAGAGTGCGTGGGATGGGAAGTATATTGGTTCAGCCACCTTTGAAAAATACAATCTGCCATAGGTCCCGCCTCCACATACACTGGCTTTCCTGCAGAAGTGGTGGATTCATCATCAACATTAAATAGCAAAGATGCCTCCTGAATAAATACTAATGGAACTCTCTGAGACCTGCAGTGACTCCAGGTCTCCTGTGGGATACAACAGCGGTCAGTGAAAGCCCTAGAAGAACTTGCCAACTGGAGAGGGAGGACAGCTGATTGCTGGATAAACGTCTGGAGGGCACAGCGCTCACCAAGTCAAGAGCCAGCTAAGGCAACACCATAAAAACAACACCCTACATTTTACTGCGCTTGATGTTTTCATAAGCGCCATCCCATCTGATTCACCAGACAGCAAGCCAGTTGAGGTGTGGACAGTCCTTCACAGAGATTAAATGGTAAATGAGAAGGACAATTCTCCAGTGTCCAAGGAATTTACCCTCTGGTTGGAGGAGAGGGACAATAGACAAAAGAGAATAAACAAAGTGACAAATGAATACGAAAATGCTAGCTGGTGGTGGGCATTTTGGTTACACTAACACAGGGTGATGGTGGAGATGCACACAGTGCCATACCTGCACAGCGGTGCATTCAGAGTGTTCAATGATGGCCTCTCCAAGACTCCTGGGTTATGTGTCAGACACAGTTACATTCTGTGCATGGAGGAACTAAAGTCACTGAGGAGATCCTGGGGCTTCGTGACACCAATGGCCAGCAGAAATCCCACAGGTTGGCTTAGCAGCAAGGCCAAGGTGAGAACTCCAAATTCCTGGCTGCAGCCCCTTGCTCCACCCAGGCTGCATGGCTCCAGGCAGTGGTGGTGGATCCAGTGTCTCAGGTCAGCCAGCAGAGGTCTCTAGGCTGGGCTGGGTGCCCTTTCCACCTGGGACCTGGAGGCTGTGCTCAGAAGCCGTTTGAGAATGAAGAAATCAATGAGTAACCAACTGAGAAATATAATCTTCCCCATCCGTTCAGATCAGGAAGTGCATTAAAACTTATCTTTCTTTACATAGTAGATTTGGTTACAAAAAGCTGGATGGAAATACAATCCTTGTGGATTAAATTGTATTTTGAAAGCTCTCTGACGGTAGGATGGGCAAAATGTTGATAATCTTGAAGTCGAACAAAGAGTACGTGGGGCTCATTGTACTATTCTCTCTATTTTGGTGTGTGCTTGAAAGTTTCTCAAATAGCAAGTAAGTAAATAAGTGAATAAATAGCTGTCTTTCTGGCAGTGGATCGCTCTCAGTCTCTCTCTCCTCCTCTTAAAATGGCAACACTTACTTCTAACCAGTCTTTTTTGTAAAATCAAATTTCATTTTTTTTGAAGAAGATTAACCCTAAGCTAACATCCATTGCCAATCCTCCTTTTTTTGCTGAGGCAGATGGGCCCTGGGCTAACATCCATGTGTATCTTCCTCTACTTTATATGGGATACCGCCACAGCATGGCTTGGCAAGCAGTTGCATCAGTCCGAGCCCAGGATCCGCACCGACAAACCATGAGCCGCCAAAGTGGAGTGCCTGCACTTTACCGCTGCACCACCGGGCCGGCCCCGTAAAATTAAATTTTGCAAAAAAAAAAAAAAAAATACTTATAGCTGTTCCTGCAGATTGGATTTTTCTGAAGCCAAGCATAGCATATTGAAATGATTTGCAGTGCTAGCCCCACCTTTAATTTCTGTGCTATTTAAATAATATGAATAGGCATGTTTCTACCTATTGGGGAATATATTTATGAAGCATCGAAAGGAGACAGTGTGGTTGGAATGGTTACTAGAGAGAAGAGAGATGAACCCAAAAGTTAGGAGACCCAGGTCTGGCCCCATCTCTCCTCCAGCCAGGTCTATGACTCTGGGCACATCTCCTTGCACCTCAGGCTTTCAGTTTTCTCATAAGTAAAGGAAGAGTTTGCCCTGGATCACTTCAAGGATCCTTCCTTTCAACAATGGAAGGAGAATTCTGGGGGTCAAAGCGGGTCGTAACCAAAAGTACTAAGGTCACTTGAGACCAAGGACAGGGAAGAGAGATGAGAATTTCCATCTCCTGGGACAAGAAGTCAATGCAATCCCTCAAGGCCTTTGAGAATTTTCCTATCACCCATAGGGTCCTCACTTGTTAATTCTCTCCTCTCCCTTCCTTAGGCTAACATTTTAGACACTATGAAAAGGAAACCCATGAAAAGATGAGTAACAGCTCTGGCTGTTGGGGATATTTTCACAATATTTTTGAATTTCTCAGATAACACCGCATATAAATGTCATTCTCTTCATCTGGAAGAAGGTAAACAGACCTTCAGACAAACTATGACGACTTGGTAACCTTGTTTAAAGACTGGGCTTGAACTCCGACTCTAGTGTCACCTTTTTCTTTCCTTTCACCTTGACTGGTGAGGTGACCTCTCAGGGGTCTCTCCTCTTCATCCTCCACCAGCAACCCCACCCACAGTATCTATAAAAGACAGCAAGAAAAACACCAAATGCTCGTGGTCTGATATGCTTATAATTCTTCCTATGTGGTGGGGTTGTGGTTTCTAATTTTTTCCTAAAGTTTATTCATTTTAACTTTCTTAGTTTTTCTGCACTCTCCAAGTTTTCTTCAGTGAGTATGCATTACTTTGTACTCAAAAAAAGGACAATGCACACTATTTTTCTAGAAGCAAATATTGTTACTCCCCAGCTTAAAATCCATCATTGGACCTTCATTGGCTCTCTGACGCCCAAAGCAGAAAATCACTGGCTTGGTGCCTCCACCTCCAGAACCTGGTCCCTACTCATCTTACCTTTTCCATCTTCCCTGACCTCTCGCTCTCCCCTCCTCAGGGTCCTTCCCACCCACACCCCACTCCTGGTACCCACACACCTCACCCAGCCATCCTAAGACCAGCCACAGCCCTGCCACCAACGTGCCCTCCATCTGAATCTCCCCCTTTCTTCCTGGCCACCCTTCTACTGTTTGCCTGGCTTGCTCTCCACCTTCTTTAGGAGGCATTTCCAGCTTTGCATCTGCTGACTCTCCCTTCAGGCACTGTCTCTCACCCAGCCTCTTACTAAAGCAATCCACATACCACATCATGGAGTGTGTTCCAGGGCTATTTCTTCACCAGACTGGAAATGCCCTGAGGACAGGCTCACTGTCTTTACTTCTCCATTTGTTTGTTTTTTTGTCTTTTTGGTGTTCTTAGTGCCCAGCACAATGTCAAACACACAGCAAGTGACCCATGAAATTACTCATTGAAAGTTTGCTTGAGTTTCAAGACGCCTACACACCAATTACAGATCATTAGAATCTTTTTTCCCCCAATAAAGGCCGCTTAGGAATAAAACCATGAAGGGTGTTACGTGCAAAGGACCATTCTAAACACAAACGACTTTCTTGTGATGTCACCTGGAGCGAGGTTCCCCACTCTACCTGTATTGCATTCGGGTTCCCCCTGGAGCGCCTTTCCCACCCTTGGCTCCCTGCAGCCCAGAGAGTGGGGGATGTACCGGTAGAGTTGTTTATGCATCCGTTTCCCCCAGTAGTTCCCTGGGAACTCGCTGACTGGTATACTAAAGGTGTTCATTTAATGCTTGTGGAGGGAATGAATTTCACACTTAAGTGGTCCATGTGCCAGGAAGTGTTCAGTCAACATGAAAGGAGGGCATTAACGATGGATGAATGTGGGGGCCCTCAGAGAGTTTTGCAGTTTGGTTCCTGCACAAAGGCATCTGACTGGTGTGGTGCACGGGGCTTCAAACCCACGCCCCACTCCCCCAGGCCCTCTGCCCTGGTACGGGGCTGCCCACCTGGAGCCAGGGGCATTCTGAATCACTCCAGTGTCCTGTGGGCTAACAAAGGAAGCCAAGCATTTAAAAAGTGTTTGCCTTTCTTCCCTCCCACAGTAAACTCCAGATTCTCCGTTATTTTAAAATTTTCCTTCTCTGTCATTTCTCCAGAGCTTTGCCAGTCCTGAGACCAAAGAGTCACAGAGCATCACCCTTTAGGAATGTAAAATGATTCTTGTCCCAACACAGCTTTGCTTAATAATATGCTCGACAAATTCAGGGAGCTCATTTGGGTAAAATACAGTTTTTCCTTTTCATACATTTGCTGCTTTCTCCAAACAAATTCTAAAGAAGACTGCCTCATCAGCAATTTGATAATTTGGAACGGAAATAGAGAGTCTAGAGTCTGGAATTTCATGTTCCTTCTGATTGAAAGAATAAAAATTCTTTGAAGTATATAAATTTGTGCTTGGCAATGCTCTCCTCTGGCATTGGTTCATTTTTCACAGACCAAGCTAAAGCAGGAAATATTCCTCAGCCCGTCAGCACTAAGATTCTCTGCCCTCTAAAACTTTCACACAACCGGGGCAAGAGTCCTCCTGAAGCGGGTGGAGGCCCCCCTCCAGCACATCTGACCACAGAGAGGAACCCCCCCAACTGCCTCCTCTTCGTCTTCCTAACCATCTTCTCCCCACCCAAAGTGACACACACCACACAATGCAACACTCAACACCAGGCAATCAGTTAATGCCTTCTAAGTATCGAAGGACGGAAAATGGGGGCAGCATCCATTATGCAAGTCTCCTCTCTTTCCTGGGCGGCTGAAGCTTGGGGCTGGAGGAGTTTGACATTTCAGGGGAGAAGACAGCTCCACAAAATGGGGAGACATGTTTGCCTTGCTTCTTCCATGGATTCTGGCTTCATGTCATGGTGGTGATGACGATGGCTAGTTGACATGTTGGCTCCCCATAGAACTGGGTGCCCAATGACAGCTAGATTCCTTTAGTATATCCTGGAACAGTAGAATAAAGCACCACTTGATGTTTGGAAGAAGTAGGGTCAACTGAGTATGTGGAAGAGCTGCCTTATCCTACAGAAAACAAACTTGCACTACTTGATATCACAAGAGAACAACATGGCCAGGCCACCTGGTGTCCCCTCACCCAACACTCTGGGGACTGGGAGAGAATGCCTGGTGGGGACTGGACTTTGTATTATCTTGAAGCTGGAAAGACAGATATTTTGGTGGCCAAAAAGTTTTTTTGCCTTCTGAGGTAGAGATTAGTAACTCCCTTTGGTCCCAGAAGGACTGCCTACCCATTGAGCTGAGGAAACATGGAATGCAGCAAAGTAACCCAAACAGAGATGCTCCCGGCTGAGATGCTGTGTTCAATAATATAAACTGCGCATTTTACTGGCACTGTTCTGCCTCAGAGCTAGGCTGCCCTATGCCTGAACATTATTGTTCTTAAGAGTGTGTTTGTGTCCAAGAACTTTCTTCCAGGAGTTTGGGAACTAAAGACGAGGGCAGCAGGGACGTCTGGCTGATCTTCTCTTCCCCTGACCCTGGAGGGAAGAATAAAATAAGGAATGCAAATGGTGTGGCACCCACCGTCGCCTGGACACTGATGTCCTCTGGGTGGTGTTTTCTAAGACTGAATAAGTAGGATGATGGGAATGGATGATGCGTGATTTTGGACTTTCTTGCTTTGGAATGTTGAGGGACTGTGATTGTCCTGTTCAGGTCCTGGAGCCAGACCACACACTCTGGGTGAGGGTGGGCTTTCCCCAAGCTCAGTCGTTGGAGGAAAGGTTAATCCTGGGGTGGGATATCTAGGAAAGGAAGATTTTCCTTTCCCGGGAGCTGAGGGGAGAAGGGGATGGGGTTGGGAGAGTTGCAGTGTTTCTGGTGGTGGGTGTGATCTAAGCTGTACCACGTGGATGTAGGCTGGGATCCAGATGGGGAGCTCACTGGGAGAGCACCCCCGAAGTCAGGCTGAAGCTGTGTGTGGATCCTAAGAGCAGACTCTTCAGGAACAGCTGTGGGTTACTCTGTGAGCTTTGCTTTCCTAATCCCAAGGGCTCCTGGTCAAGTGTCATTTGAGGCAAAGCCCCATCTCACTCATGCTATAAGGAGCTATGAACATCAGTGTGGTGATCTCCCTAGGGCCACTGGTAGCCAAGGCAGCCATCCCAGCAGCAATGGGAGCCAGGCAATAAGCCAGGGAATTTTAGCAACTCATTCTGGCAGTGTGGTGTAGAAGGCAGCTTCTAAATGGCCCCAGGTGACCCCACCCTGGCACTCATGCTCTTATGTCATCCCTCCCTTGTGACTTGCTTCTAACCAAGAGAATATGGCAAAGGTGATGGGATGTCAATTCTCTGATTAGGTTATATAAGATGTGACTTCTGTCTTGAGAGCAGACTCTATTGCCTTCTTGACCTGCCCTCAAGAAGCCATGCTGCAGAGGCCCATGTGCAAGGAACTGAGGGTGGCCTCTGGCCAACACCCTGCAAGGGACTGAATCCTGCCTACAACCACTTGAACTTGGGTGTGGATCTCTCCCCAGTGGAGCCTTCAGATGAGACCCCAGCCCTGGCTGACAATTTGCTTGCAGCCTGTGAGAGACCGTGAAGCAGAGGACCCAGCTAAGCCATGCTAGGATTCCTGACTCACAGAAACTGTGAAATAATAATTGTGTGTGGTTTTAAACTGCTAGCTTTGGATTATTTGTCATATAGCAACAGATAACCATTACAAGTAGAATCTTAAAAACATGCTAAAAAGATCTGGGGAGATGTAACCAGGGGTATTATTGCCTGCAATTAGGGCATTAGGGAACTCTCGCTGTAAAAATACGATATTAAAAGGAAGTGCAATTTATTTTGAGTCACAGGTTGATGAGGCTAGAAAAGACTGGTTATTTGAGAAGTTGCTTGTGAATTATTTATTTCTCAAAACTGTGTCTCTTATCCTTTGCTTAGAACCCCCCATTCTTCCTTAGTTGTGTTCCCACTGCCTGATTTCGTGCCTTCCTCATTGGATCAGTGACTCAGTTGGACCATCTGCCTGTCTTTGATTTTAGTTTATCCAAAAGGAGTTGACTCCCATTGGCTCCTTTCATTGCATCTAGTGATCAAATGTCGCCCCTCGACCCCCACAACCACTGCCATATTTACATCTGGGTTTGAGGACATCATATCCCAAGTGGAACCAGAACCTCAGAGGCTTCATGTGTCTAAAAGCGGGATTGGACATGGTATACATCTGTTCAGGAAGGACTTAGAGCAACTAATGTATTATCAATCCAAAATGAGTTAGTGACAGGAGCAATGTTTAAGGGAAGATCATACAACTTTTAAATCTGAAGCCTTTGGAGGACAGCCATGCCCCCCACAGCCTGCTTGTTGGGATCACTGTTTCACGGAATTCAGGATAGAACATGGAACAGAATCCAGGCCAATCCATTCTGGCAATGTCACTTTGGCCTGTGGTCTTTTTACCAGATGTGATCTTTGGTATCCGTTCATGAACAGTGGCAATTCCAGGCGAGACCCACCACCACAAGAGTCTGGAGGAAGCCCAGGGGAACTTTGTCATCCAGGAAGTTGCTACCTCCTACCACTCCATACTTCTCAGCTTTACTCTCTGATTAAGACCAAGACCTAACTTCTCAAAGTTCCACTTGGTTGGAATCCAGTCGAAGTGGAGAATTTGGATATTTCACCATTTGAAGTTGGAATCACGGTATCCTGAATTCTTGGTCGGCCTTTCAACTTCAGTTCTCAGATGTGTGGCCTGATGGGCACTCCCTTTTATTTAAGCTGCCTTCAGGATGTTACAAGTTCTGCTGACATGACTTCAAGGTTTGATGAAACACTGGAAAACATTTATGCAATGAACAAAATGCTGTTTTGGGAAATTATACACATTTTATTATCAAAAATATTTTTCTGCTTAATTTGCTTTATATCAAAGTGTTTGGATTAAGTTTACTTTAAACATAAACTATTTGGAAGGTTTTCTTCAACACACCAGTGATTTGTACCTCCTCATTCTGAAAGACCAAAAGAAAATAATACATCACCACCTGGACATGAAGAGAGATAAAAGGATCTATGTGTACGACCACTTTCTCCTGCCTGACCTTCTTAAAGATGCTTCTACACAAAGATGAAATCAGATAACGAGGGCTGCAGAGTAAATAATTTCTTGCAAGTTTTTGCACATGGCATTCTTGGCCTTGGGACGCTGGTTATTTCTATACAAGGAGTGGGGGATAACCCTAGGTTAACCCAGGGATAACAAAGCCGGGTACTATAGGATGCTGGGGATGCCATAGCCTCAGGCTGAGTGTTGGGCCAGATAACTCCCAATTCTTCTATCCGGATAAACTTAGTTGCCAACCCTGTCCTCATACCACCATTGGAGTGGGTGAGCCAGGGAAATTCTGTACAGTGGGGGCTAGAGTATGGATGGGCTCATCAGGGGCAACATGAAAGTTCAGACCAAAGGAAAAAGCAAAACTGAGCTGTGTATGCCCAGATTTCTTTCCTTGGCAGTGGATCTCCAGGGACCTGGCCTCAGCCTGGGTTCTGGGAGCTGGCCTAGAGTGGAGGAGGGATGGGGCTGCATACCCAGAGCCAAAAATCAACATTCAGAATCAAGCAGGCAGAGTAGTAAGATTAGGAAGGGACTGGGCAGAAAGGTGGCAGCAATGAGACTGCAACCAGGGACTCCAACGTGAGCTGGGACAAGGACGTGCAAACGAGGAAGAGATCCAGGAGATGCTGTGAGGTGCAGGGACCTCTGCAGGGCCCTGTGTTCTTGTCTCTGGGTGGAAAGGGAGCATGAAGGCAGACTCAGCACAGCAAAACCAGGGTTCCCAAGCCAGGAATGGAGTTTAGAGAGTTGCCAAGATGGAAGGGAGGCCAGAAGCTTGTGTCAGAGCCATAGTCTAGAGTTAGTAAGACAAAACCAAGTTCAAATAAGGACCAGTAGTGGGTGAGATGGATGGGGTTGGAGGAAAGCTTTGTCTTGCCCAGAAGATATGTTTTAGTTTCTCTTTGCATTAATAAATCAACTAATGCATGATTTATGGGTGGATCAGGTGTATTACTGATATGGCCAAGGCTCGAAGGGATACTTTATGCTTAACATGGACAGCCCTCGTGCAACCAGCAATGGAAAAGAACATTGATGGCTCAGGACAATTTCATCCCTGTGGCAGGAAAAAGAAACACAAACCACAAGTCCTTCAGACACTAGGTCTGTTGCTCTCCATCCATTTATGGGGAACAGCATCTGCCTGTGGGAGACGAGCCATCTTCAAGGACTACAAGGCAGAGGTTGGATTTCATTGTCTGGCCTGGACTCCAGGGGCCAGGCTGAGGTCTTGCAGGGGGGAGAAGCCAGATTCTGAATTCGGACATTTTCTGGAAGCCTGTTTTTAGTGCCTGTCATCCAGGCTGACCCCGGGGGATGCTATTGATGCTAAAGGGAAAATTGCTGAAGAGTGAGGAAGCAAACCTATGGTCCAGAGTATTCATTTCCCTTTGCTGAATTTTAGCCATTTCCACATTTTCCTGCTTTGAGTTATTTTGTTAGGATTTTTTTTTACCTTGTATTTTTTTCCCCTTTGCCAGTAGGAAAATGTGGGTTTCATGTTTCTCTTGAATGTCATTCTCCAATTTCACCCTAGGGCAGGGGTGGATCTGGTTTTGTGAGGCCTGAAGCTTACACAATTTGGGAGTGGTCCTCTTTCAGAAAAACAGTATAAAAATTTTAACATAAAATTAGGTACAAAAGTAAAAGCATTAATTTGGAATGAGAAAAGAAGCCACAATATATTACAAATTTTAAAAAGCTATGCAATATAAAACATCAGATATAGAAGAATATCACAAATTTTTTTTTTTTTTTTTGCTGAGGAAGATTTGTCCTGAGCTAACTTCTGTGCCAATCTTCCTCTATTTTGTATGTGGGTTGCCACCACAGCACAGCCGCCCATGAGTGGTGTGGGTCCACGCACGGGAACTGAACCCAGGCCACTGAAGTGGAGTGCGCTGAACTTAACCACTAGGCCAGCCCCTCACACTATTTTTATAATTAGCTGCCTAACTCTAATACTCTTTGTCCTACATTTTTGGCTGCATACTCTGATCACCTCTTCATATAGCAACAATTTTTATAACATTTTCAATAGAGAAAATTAAAAGCTACTTCAGTCCTTCCTTGAGCATGGTTGCTTTCCTATTGATCATTTATAAAAGTTTCTTTTAGCTTTTCAACTCATTTTTGATGATTCTGTGTAAAGTTTTGGAATCACTATCAAACTTGAGAAAATCTCCACCAATTTTCCTTCCTGTAGGAGCTGTTATGGACACATGCAACTTTTTGGAACATAGCTGCAAGTTTGTGCCTTCCAAACACAGGAGTTCTGATAAATTCTATGTTGCATGATTCCCATCAAAGAAGAACAAAGCTGTACAACACATTTATAATTCCATACGTTGCACTGTGGAGTATGTTCCGTAGGAGAGAAATTTAATTTTGAATAGGCATCAAGGAGAACTAAATCCTCTGCTTACAATTTTCATGCATGATGTTGGAAGAAGTTTCTGTGAAGTAACTTCTAATTCTATACATTTCAAACCTTGTTTCTCCTCCACTACCCACATGCGTCCAGGGTCAGGCACTGGAGGACACAGTCATGCTGCAATAATTCCTGTGTCCTTGTACCTCTGGGTCTGACCTGGGTGAGTCAACAGATGGGTGGGAGGAAAATTTCTGGAAGCCATTCTTATATCGGGACAGCTGGCAATGACTTAACTGTGTATGGGAGTGACTGTGAGATATATATATATCTAAGCCCAACTCAACTTCTCTTTAGATCCCAAAAATGCCCTCGGACTCTCCAGTGCCACCTGACGTCAAGGGAAGTGTGACAGAGGGGCAGTTGGAGTGCAGAGATACAATAGTCTTGACCATGAGCAGCCAAAATATCCTACTTGCACACACTTGACCAAAAACATGGTCCTGTGAACTCATTGCTGGGGTCCACCCAAGGTTTCAGAAGGAGCTGAGCAAATGCAAAGCCCGAAGTTGATGCACCGGTGGCTGGAAAATCACATCTTTTCTCAAATATACTAGTTTCTCACAAGTCATGTTTTTGAGCCCCTAGATTTCATTTTCTCTTAGAGAGAGCTGTTTTTAACTCCTCTTTTTTGCACATTTTATTTTCCTGCTGGTTTTCATGCTGGGCGCTTTAGCTGGCTTCCCACATGCTGACATAAAGTACTTAGGATTCTTTTTTTGTGTGTGTGTGAGGAAGATCAGCCCCGAGCTAACATCCATGGCAATCTTCCTCTTTTTGCTGAGGAAGACTGGCCCTGAGCTAACATCTGTGCCCATCTTCCTCTGCCTTGTATGGGACACCGCCACACCATGGCCTGACAAGCGGTGCCTCGGTGCGCGCCCAGGATCCGAACCCGGGCCGCCAGGAGCGGAGCGTGCGCACTTGACCACTATGCCACAGGGCCGGCCCCAGACATAAAGTACTTAGGATTCTTGATTTATGTTTATTGATGTTATTTGAAAAGTGCAAACTTTTCAGATGTAAAAATTGTTTAGGTTAGTACAGTACAGAAACACAGGGGTGAGCAGCTCACCTGTCAGCCCACGTGGCAGGTGTCTTTGCTTCTGTATCAGCTCCTCCTGTCATGGAGTCAGGGCAGTTTGTAAAGCAATGATGCTGCAGGGCTCAGAAAAGGAAGTTTAACTCCCAGGGTTAAAACTTAGCTGTTACATTTTAAATCACCAGATGTAAAAAAACTGTCTGAAGAATTTAAACCTTCAGTACTTCTAAAATGTTGAATACATTAAAAAATAGGATGTTGGCAAGCGTGTGGTTTCCCAACCCCACCCATTCTCATTTGTATCTAATGACTCAGTGTGACAGCTTAGGCAGAAAATTCAGCTCTGTTTGGGATCCTGAGGAGCCTGTATTCAGAGCCAGCCCACATAAAACCTCGTCCCAGCCTGGCCACTTACAGACCCTGACACTAAGTCACTTCCCCCATGGATGCAGTTTGCAACCTGGGCAACGAGGAGCATGGAGGGGAAGAGTCCCAAAGCCCCTCCTGGTTCTGTGGCTCCAGGTAAAATAGGCTGCATTTTAAAATTATATCCCAGTATTTCAGTTTCAAGTTTGTTTGTTTGTTTTAACTTTCAACACTAGCACAAAGAGAACCTTCAATAACTCCCTTTGCCAGCAAGAAACACATGTTCTGCAGAAGTGTTTGTTCGAAAGAGAAGGATCTTGGGAGGTAAAGGAGCTGGTTCCTCTTTCTCCCTTCAGGGCAGGACAACAACTCAGACCCTGGAAAGAGAGGGAAATATTTCCCGTTTAAGAACCTCCAAACAAGAAGATTCCAGATGAGGTGCCGGGGTTGGGAAGATCTGAGACAGCCTGTCTGGGAGGCCCTCACAGCTAGTGGTGCGGAAAGCGGCTTCAGGCACAGTCCTCGAGAAGATGGAGAGGGTGAAGAGTGTCGCGCACACTGGCAGTCTGTGGGCCAGATCTGGCTCCCCATATGTTTTTTTTTTTGGGCTTGAACAGTATTGTGCTACATTAGTTTTTTAAATTACGAAATAGTTGCCAACATTTCAAAATTTGGAAAATTCATGCACACTCATGGACACTTACTCCCACACACATTTACAACCCAGATTTCCAAGTCTTCTCTTTAAAAACTTAGGCAATCTAGGGACAATCAGACCCACATTCTGCCTAGCTATGGGCACATACTTTGGTTCTCCATGGTCCCCACCACAGTCCATGGATGCCCCAGAGGGGCCACTTGTGTTGCCAGCCAGCCCCTGTGGTTCTCTGACTTGGCAACCATGGGCTAGAGCCCCACCATCCAGTAGAAATATAATGCCATCCACAGATGCAAGCAACACATGTAATGTACATTTTCTAGCAGCCGCATTTTAAAGAAGGAGAAAGAAACAGGTAAAGTTAATTTCAAAAATATATGTTATTTAACCCAGTATGTCAAAAATGTGATGCAATCAATATAAAAATTATTAATGAGATATTTACATTCTTTTTTCATACTAAACCTTCAAAATCCAATTTTACTCTTATAGCACATCTCAATTCAGGCTTGCTCAATTTCAGATGTGGCAGGTGGGTGCAGACTGGCCAGGGCGGGGTTATAGCTTGGTACACGGTGGAGATGGATGAATAGTGGAAAGCTAGGTAGGAGAGAGAGATTGAGGCCAGATTATGGGTGGCTTAAAGAGGTGTTTTTTGGACTTCCTTTTATCAATAACTAGAAGCCACCGGAATTTGTTTGTGGGCTTCTGTCCAATGTTTTTAAAGTCCTTTATTGTATCCACCATTCCTTCTCCCACATTTTAAAGTCATTTACTCTTGGACTGTCTTGAATGTATATCGAGAACAGTGGAGCAGGAGCTTCTAGAAGTTTCCAAACTGTTTCATTTAGAGTGCCAGGCGTTCTAAGTAGGGACCTCAGAGGAATGGTGATGGGAAAGCTGGACCTGGGACCCCATCCCTGTGTCAACAGGAGCAGCTTCTTCAGTTTTATGCATTGCCTGGATGTGCAAGATTTTATTTATAGAAAGAGTTCTACTGTTTCTTGTTTGTTTGTTTTTTAGTGTTTGAAAAACCCTCCTTTATGATACAATCCTCCAGAATATATGAAATAGTCTCTTCCACGTTAGCTAAGTACTTGGCGTGTTTCCAGTTCCTTTCATATGTCTTTTATGAGTCCTTTATTCACTTTAAATCCTTTTATCCTGGGTGGCCCAATATAAGGTGGGTACCAGGCGTAGTCATATTATGCCAAAAGAGGCCTTTTAAAAAATAGTCATATATAATGCCTTAAAAACCTAAAAGGGTTATTTAGTTACCATGTATCTTCACAAATCTCATGTTAACGAGTAATTGTGGATCTGATTGTATAATTACAAGCTTTTAAAATAACTGTTAAACTCCATTTTTTAGTAAATAAATCAGAACAGCAGTCTTTTGTAGAAACAGAGCTTCTACAAAGAGGAAATGGGCTATGAAGAGAGAATTGGCTCCTAAACCTTCCAACCAAACTGACCAAGCTTACCCACTCCCTTCCCCAAACCCACTTGTAAGTTAATCTCTTAGCAAAGGAAAAAAAGGCTTTCCATTTTTATGACTTATACGGAATAAAGAACAATGTCTCCGCCTCCAAACTGTGACCATCTCTGACTTTATTGTGATCTGTGGCTCGTTCGCACTGTGTGGTAAGAGAGTGGAATTCACAGAGGAATGTTCTTCTGGACTGCCATAGATGGGCTTCTTGGGAGAGTTTATCCGCCTACATTACTGAATTGTCTGGTCTCCCTTCTCCTTCTTCTTCTCCTCCCATGCGTTCTTTTTATTTTAGTGATAATTGGTCATTCCTTACCTGCCAATCAAATGAAACATTTTATGATGGTTCCAAGCACAACTTCACAACACCAGGCTGTTCCTTTTAGCAAATTCCTTCAATGTGAACCTGATGTGTCTAGGCAAAGCGTGCGACAGAAACCCACCCAACCCAGAAGTATTTGTAAAGGAATTCCCCATGGTGTGTTCAGTTAAAGGGCTTCTATAAACTTCCTTAGTATCCATCACTCTCTTCAAAAAGGCAAAAAGAGAAGCCAGATGTGTCTGTGAAGTAACAATGGCTAACGTAGCAAGGGCTGGAGTAGAGAAGGCATGCTTGAGGGTGGGACAGAGGCTGTGCCCCAACACAGATGTTCTGGTATTCAGTCATTGAGTACTGACTGTATTGGTTAATTAATTAATGTACGAATGCATTAATGTATTGAGCAAGGAGCTCATTAATCCAAGGATAAGCACATAAGGCATCCTCCAGAAAAGGCATCCAAGGCCAGGGAATCCATTCTAGGTAGAGATATGGAGAGGACATGAGATGGTGCTCCCATGCGTGTCACACCCCTGAGCAAGTCCCGAGTAGACTGCTCTGATTTCACCCCTTCGCTCTTGCACAGGAAAGTGTAGAATAATGCAGGGGAGACCGATGCTATTAAAGGCATATATTTGAATCAGTTCTAACTTACATAAAAAAGTAAATCACTTGCAAACTTTGGTACTTGAATATCACCTATCATGTTCCTTAGAAACGATCCCAACACAACTCATGTCTTTCAGCAACATGTTCAAGGGCAAAGCAGACTCCAAGCATCCCAGCAGGAAAAGATGGCACATTAAATGGAGATAATTAAGGAAAGTTTAATATTGTGATTATTTGAAAAAATATGGATAAGCTTAAAGGAAACCAACATGGAACAGTGGAGCGTAACAGGGCTGGCAACAGCAAGGAGACTTTATCCCCTAAAACTGAGGGCAGAAATGCTCACCAGATTCCTGAGAGAGAAAGGGGATCACCTGGCAGAAGCTGCAGCCTTTGGGGAAGCCACTGACACCCTGTCACTCAGGTCCTTCTGCCTTCTGAGTTTCTGCTTGTAAACGTCATTGGAAGCCAGAGGCCAAAGGATGATATTGAAGCAGCCCATAGAACCCAGCCTCCCTGGGCACAGAGCAAGATGGATGGTAGGTCAGAGGATCAAAGGGAAAATGTCCAGCCCAGGTATCAATTCCAACAGGTTGGGGCTGTTCATCAGCCAGAGGACCAGGGAACCAGGGCAATCTGATTCACAGTTTGAGTTATCAGAATCTGAAGCATAAGAGCACATTTTCTCCCAGTCATTTCCATAAAACAATTGCTACTCAAATGAGTGACTCACTCTGTGTTCTTTCTCACATGCCGAACTGTGAGCTCCTTGAGGTAAGCACCTGCCTTTTCATCTGTACACAGTTTACTGCAGAGTGTCTGACATAGAATAAACGCTCAACAAATGGTGGTGGGTTGAATAAATGAATGTTCCAGGCCACTGCTGAATTGAAGTTCTGTTCCTTTTAATTCTCTTCCTTGGCCAGAATCAGTCTTTAAGAATGGTGCAGATCAATGAAACTAAGAGTCAGTTTTTTTGAAAAGATAAACAAAATTGGCAAACCTTTAGCTAGACTTACCAAGAAAAAAAGAGAAGATTTGAAAAAATAAAATTATAGATGAAAGAGGAGATATTACAACTGATATCACAGAAGTACGAAAGATCATAAGAGGCTACTGTGAATAACTATACTGCAATAAATTGGACAGCCTACAGAAATGGGTAAATTCCTAGAAGCATACAACCTACCGAGACTGAATCATGAAATAGAAAATCTGAACAGACCAATATCGAGTAAGGAGATTGAAGCAGTAATCAAAAACCTCCCAACAAAGAAAATACCAGGAACAGATGGCTTCATGGGTGAAGCCTGCCAAACATTTAAAGAAGAATTAACTCCAATCCTTCTCAAACTCTTCCAAAAAATGAAAGAGAAGGGAACACTCTCACACTCCTTTTACAATGCTAGCATTACCCTGATAGCAAAGCCAGACAAGGACACCACAAGAAAAGAAAACTACAGGCCAACATCCCTGATGAATATAGATGCAAAAGTCCTCAACAAAATACTAGCAAACCGAATTCAACAGCACAGTAAAAGGTTCATACATCATGGTCAAGGGGGCTTTATCCCTGGGATGTGACACATGCAAATCAATAAATGTGATACACAACATTCATATAATGAGAGATAAAAATCATATGGTTATCTCAATAGGTTCAGAAAAAGGATTTGAAAAAAATTCAATATCCTTTCATGATAAAAACTCTCAACAGAGTATAGAAAGTACATGCCTCAACACAATAAAGGCCATATACGACAAGTCTACAGCTAACATCATACTCAACGATGAAAGGTTGGAAGCTTTTCCTCTAAGATCTGGAACAAGATAAGAATGCCCACTCTCACCACTCCTACTCAACATAGTACTGGAAGTCCTAGCCAGAGCAATTAGGCAAGAAAAATAAATGACATGATCTTATATATAGAAAATTCTAAAGACTCCACCAAAAATCTGTTATAATAAAGGAACTCAATAAAGTTGCAGGATGCAAAATCAATATAAAAAAGTCAGTTGCATTTCTGTACACTAACAATGAACTACCATAAAGAGAAATTAAGAAAACAATCCCACTTACAATTGTATCAAAAGAATAAAATAGGGGGCTAGCCTGGTGGCATAGTGGTTACATTTGCGAGCTCCACTTCCATGGCCCAGGGTTCATAGTTTCAGATCCTGGGCACAGACCTGCACACTGCTCATCAAGCCATGCTGTGGCAGTGTCCTGCACCCAAAGTAGAGGAAGAGTGGCACAGATGTTAGCTTGGGGACAATCTTTCTCAAGCAAAAAAGGAGGATTGGCAACAGATGTTAGCTCAGGGCCAATCTTCCTCACACACACACAAAAAGAATAAAATACTTAACAAAGCGGTGAAAGAGCTATAAACTGAAAACTATAAGATGTTGATGAAAGAAATTGAGGAAGACACAAGTAAATAGAAAGATGCTCCATAGTCATGGATAGGAAGAGTTAATATTGTTAAAATGTCCATACTACCCAAAGCCATCTATAGATTCAAGCAATCCCTACTAAAATTCCAATGGCATTTTTCATAGAAACAGAAAAAATAATCCACAATTCTTATGGAACCACAAATGACCCCAAATAGCCAAACCAACTCTGAGAACGAAGGACAAAGCAGGAGGCATCACACTGCCTGATTTCAAACTATGTTACAAAGCTATAGCAATCAAAACATGATGGTACTGGCATAAAAACAGACACATAGATCAATGGAACAGAATAAAGAGCCCATAAATAAACCCATGCCTGTATGGCCAACTAATATTTCACAAGGGAGCAAAGAATACTTAATGGGGAAAGGATAGTCTCTTCAATATATGATGTTGGGAAAACTGGATATTCACATGGAAAAGAATGAAATTGGACTTCTATCTTACACCACTCACAAAAATTAACTCAAAATGGAATAAAGACTTAAACATAAGACCCAAAACTATAAAACTCTTAGAAGTCAACACAGAGAAAAACTCCCTGACATTGGTGATGGCAATCATTTTTTGGATATCACACCAAAAACGCAAGCAGCAAGAGCAAAAATCAACAGGTGAGACCAAATCAAATTAAAAAGTTTCTGAACAGAAGAGAAATCATCCACAAAATGAAAAGGCAACTTACAGAATGGGAGAAAATATTTGCAAACCGTATATCTGATAAGGAATTAACATCTAAAGTGTATATGGAACTCATACAGCTGAATAACAAAAAAAACAAATAATCTGGTTTAAAAATGGGCAGATCTGAACAGACATTTTTCTAAAGAAGACATAAAAGGGGCCAACAAGTACACGAAAAGGTGCTCAACGTCACTAATTACCGGGCAAATGTAAATCAAAACCATAGTGAGATATCACCTCATACCTGTTAGAATGGTATTATCAAAAAGACAAGAGATAACAAGTGCCGACGAGGATGTGGAGAAAAGGGAACAGTTGTGCACTGTTGATGGAAATGTAAATTTGTTCAGCCACTATGGAAAACAGCATGGAGTTTCCTCAAAAAATTAAAAATGGAACTGCCATATTATCCAGCAATCCCACTTCTGGGTTTATATCTGATGGAAATGAAATCACTATTCTGAAGAGATATCTGCACCCACATATTCATCTTGCAGCATTATTCACAATAGCCAAGATATGGAAACAACCCAAGAGTCTACTGATGGATGAATGGATAAATAAAATGTGATATATATATTTTATGTATGTATATATATGTGTGTGTATATATACACACACACACATATACACATACATACAAAGGAATATTATTCAAGAGAACAAAGGAAATCCTGCCATTTGCAACGACATGGATGGACCTTGAAGACATTATGCTAAGTGAAATAAGTCAGATGGAGAAAGACAAATACTGCATAATCTCACTTATATATGGAACCTAAAAAAGCCAAACTCATAGAAACAGGAAGTAGAATGGTGGTTCCCAGGGGCTGAGGGGTGGGGGAAAAGGGGAAGTGTTGGTCAAAGGGGACAAATTTCCAATGTTGAACTGAATGAGTTCTGGGGATCTAATGTACAGCATGGTGACTATAGTTAACAATACTGTATTGTACACTTAAAAGTTGCTAATAGTAGATCTTAAATGTTCTCACCATCACCACTATCACCACCACCACAAAAAAATGGTAATTATGTGAGGTGATGGATGTGTTAACGAACCGTATTGTGGTAATCATTTTGTAATATATACATGTATCAAATCATCACCTTATACACTATAACTTACACAACGTTATATGCCAAAGATATCTCAGTAAAGCTGAAAAAAAAAGAACTGTGGCGAGCTGTCCTGTAGATTTAGTTATCAGAGTTAGAGGCATTTAAGGAATTTGAGATTAAGATGCCTATTGCCATAACTGAAATAAGGAGCAATATGCAAGATCCTGAGACTTCAGGGGACCCAGAGGTATGATTAGGAGGCCAAAAAATCCCAAATGTTAGGAGGTAGGGATCTCAGTGATGCGCAGAGAGCTTACTTACCACAGCCAGTAGGAGCATGAACAGGTCTCTCTGTAGGCTGAACTGTAATCTATACATCTTGGTAGAGGGCAAGTTGAAAGCCCATTGATCTAAGCCCGACAGCACTGTAGACTATAATAAATGGGGCAGGCCAAGTAACAAGGGCAAATTAGTCTGTGCCTGAGCTTGAAAAGCATATTCTGGGTACATAAACATACAAAACATACATGTTTATAGGATAGGGAAAATTACAATAATTTATCCATTTTTCCTGAGGACTGAGGAAAGCAAATTGGGTCATTTTTCAGGCTCATTGTTTTTGGTAAAGTAACATACATGCACACAGATAAATATATGTGTATTTGCAGCAATTTGAGGTTTGCCACAATATTTTAACTCTGTAAAACTTACAGTGGTTTTGCCTTGAGGGCACTATATTTACCATGGGGTGGTGTCTTTACAGAAATGCATTTGGGGGGGCGTATTCTTCAATGGGAGAACCGCCACAAATTTGGCATGGCTTAGGTGTGTAAATTCTTCTATAAGTGGGAGAATTGGACCAGTAAAGCCCTCTTCCAGGGCAATAAGACCCCTCACACACATGATATTTTTAAGACTTCTACAGCTATCATCTTTGGAGACTGCATTTAACATAGTTGTGATCTTTTGCCATATTTCTTTGGGGAAAAAGTAAAAGTCATCAATGAAATTAACCATAGACCACTTCAACCAAAAAACCTTTCAGGAAAACAAAAAATGCCGTTAATAATAGAGAAACCAGTAAGCTATCAGATGGATTCCATCAATTCTGAACTCCTTTGTAGGGCTGTTGAAATTGGCCATGCTATATAGGTTGGAATACAATAATGAGGACAACCAAGGCGTTCAGAGAAAATATCAACATATTTTATGTTTATGTACAACATCAGCAACCACAGCAGAATATTATTCTAAGATGTAGTGGGTTGAATTGTGTTCCCCCAAAAGATATACAAAATCCTGATCCCTAGTACCTGTGAATGTGATCTTATTTGGCAAGAGCATCTGCAACTATAATCAAGTTAACATGAGGCCATACTGGATTAGGGTGGACCGTAATCCAGTGACTGGTGTCCTAATAAGAAGAGGAGAGAGAGATTTAATACAGAGACTGGACACATGCAGAAGGAGGAAGCTCACATGAAGACAGAGGAGAGAGTGAGGTGAGGGAGCTATAAGCCAAGGAAGGCCAAGGGTTGCCGGCAACACCAGAAACAAGAAGAGGCAGGGAAGCGTCCTCCCCTAGAGCCTTCAGAGATCCCGGCCTTGCCAACATCTTCATTCAGACTTCTGGTCTCCAGAACCAGGAGAGAATCAATTTCTGTTCTTTCAAGCCACCTCATTTGTGGTAATATTGTTACGGCAGCTCTAGGAAACTGATACAAATGTAAACAAAAGTAATTGAAAAAAACTAATATTTTCTGTTATGTGCACAGGAAAAAGCTGGAAGTCACCCTGGCACCTCCCTCCAGCACTCCCCATATCCAATCCCTGACTGAGTCCTTCAGGTTTCACCCCCTACATCTCTTGGCTGGTTCATCTCTCCTTCTCCCCAGTCACCCCCAGCCCAGACCTGGGGCCCTGGCACCCCCACACTGCAGTGGCCTCCATCCAAGCCTCTGGGCTTTCTCCTGCAGCCAGGGTGTCCTTAGAATGTAAATCCAATTACCCCCTCCCCACTGTCCTCTCAACCTCCCCATGTGCTTTTATACAGTTTTAACCATTTTGCATGTTTCACTTTCCATAGAATAAAAACCAAAACTCACACTGTGGCCTCTAGTACCCTACGTGGTACAGTTACTTCCTGCCTCTCCAGTTCCAGCTCATCCCTCTCTTCCCCTTGCTCCCTGCTCTCAAGATGCTCTAGCCTCTTTCTGCTCCTGGATTCCACCGAGCTCTATCCACTCCCAGGACCTTTGCATATGCCCTTCCCTATGCCTGGAGCACTCACCCCTCCTCTGCTGACTTTACTCCACATCCCTCCCATAGGGTTGATCAATATTGCATCCTAGGTGCTCACAGCTTCCTGAACTCTCTAACACTCAGCATGATTTATAATTACACATTTGCTTGAGTGATTATTTGATAAACGTCTCTCTCCCACACTATACTATAACTCTGGAACGCTGCGACCCACTCCAGTTCTATTCCCAGAGCCTAACACAGGGCGTGCACAGAGGAGGAAATCGATAAGCTATTATTGAGGGCCTGAGTCTTCTTATAAATCCATTCAAATGCTCCTTCCATATAACAACTACCTTTTTCAAGAGGAAAAAATCCCACAGAAGATGTACATTTAAGTAATCTTGATCCTTTTTGCCGTTCCTTCATCTCACTCTTCTTCCATTGAACTTGAAAGAATTTGTATATGATTGACCAAAAAAAAAAAAAAAAAAACTAATCTGGCTATAGATTTCAGCACCAGGCTTGTGGGATTACTAAGTGATGAGAGCATTTATTGCAAGAAACATTTTCTCATTAAAAAAGGGAAAGAGATCATGAAAGAGATCTTATCTTGTCTCTAAAGCTCTTTGTAAACACTCAGTGTCTAAGCAGCAGCTTTCTACTAATGTCTGGCCCGCCCCCACATGGGCAGCTTTCCTGACTACTCTGCTAGGAAGAATGGCTCTGATTAAAAGTGAACTGTTGGTGAGACCCAGTCAACAAAAGAAAAATAGAAAACGCTGCTTGAGAACAGGAACAAGGGCAGAGTTTCTAACACACACTCATCTCCCGTTAAATGAACCGTCCTCCTTGGGCAGTGCCAGGCCGGGCTGTCCTCTCTCTGCTCAGTACCCACGCTTCATCTCCAAACCTGGGTGGCTTTGCCTCCTCCATGCCCAAAACTCTTTCCCCTCTGGGCAGCTCTTGGGGTGTTTTCCTATCGAGAAAAGTGGCCCCCAAGACATTCACTTCTTCTCCCCCTAAGGCCAACTTACAATTATTTGCAGGTGATCAAACCCACTTCAACGGTTGTGCATGTGTGTTGGGTGTTGCCATTTCTTTGCAGCAGAGGGAGATGCTACACAGAGCAGCACTGGCCTCTTCTCCAAGCAGGGCCTCCAGCTCTGGGAGAAAAGACAGCAGCTGAGGGGCCCTGCTCCTTCCATCCTGGGCCTCCGAGGCAGCTCCTTCAGTCCTCAGATGTGTGCTCAGACCTGGCGACTCTCCCCCAGCAAAGGCCCCTTGGGAGATCAGGACACCCATGTCCACGATGAGGAGAAGGTGCTGGCCCTGTACTCAGAAGGGAGCACAACTTTGCTGTGGGCACCGGGCCCTCCATGAGTCCCTGACCAAGACGTCTGCTTCCCGTTCTGAGGAGAGAGGGCTTCCTGGAAGGGGCTTGCTGAGGGGTGCATGAGGTGGACAATGGATTCATGTCCCCCTGGTGTGTTATAAAGTACAGTATCTAACAAGCAACACAACACGCATAGCTACAAAGCACCCCCTTAATCAACCAAAATGACCTATTGCTTTGGTGACAGACTGCCCAAGAACTGCTTTGTATGTTATTTGTAGGTTTACTTGTATTTTGTTTGTTGGCTTACATATTATATTTATTTGATTTATATGATGCAAATGTATATTCATATGCTCTTTGAGGTTGTATAAAAGATACAGGCCTAAAGGAGGGTTTATTGCAAGAACCCAAAGGCAACAAGGAGCCACATGGGATGTTGGCTCCTTCTGAGCTGTACAGTCACTCCGAGTCCCAGGGCTTCCCAGATAAGGTGTACTATAGGGGGCTTCATGGAGAATCGGAATGGCAGCTCAGCTTGTTGAGAAATAGGTCAAGCATCTTGCGTGTGCATCTGGCCTCAGCCATACCAAGGAAGAGGATCTGAATGGGTTACTTTGCCACTGCCCAGCTCCATCCACAGCCACCTCATGTCCTGCTGGATCCTCATTATCCTCAGCTTGGTCCTTATAAGTCCACATGGCACTGTGTGACTAGGGCCACCAGGAGCAAAAAAACTCTGCCTAGAGAAGCTTTCCCCAGAAGGGAAATATGGCCCGACAGGTGCCAACATTTAACAGAAGTTTCCATTCTAGCGCTTTACATACTTTCAAATACCTTAATTCTCACAGCAAACATAAGAGCCGAATATCATTATGGTAGTTTTAAATATGAGGGAGTAGAAACCTGCGGGGTATTTGGTCAGTTGTGGGGAATTTGGGATTTGAACCAGGGAGGGGGCTTGTTCCAAAGGCCACACTTTCAATCACAACACAGAGCTTCAGGAGATCTTCGCAGACTGGCCGATGGCGTCCTTGTCATTCACACATAAGTAACTCGAATCCCCACGGAATTGATGGATTCAGTTTTGTGTAGCAGGAACTAATTTTCACAGTTGCCAACTGGAATGGGCAAAATTTTATTTTATTTTTCATAATTAGAATAATTAGATAAATTTCAACTCTTTCACTTAAATTGGGTTTACAATAAAGATCCAGGGTTAGTCTTACAAAATTACTCTGTTAGAGATGTGCTGTCTACACATGTCATTGCCCCCAAATCCACCAGCACGTGAGCAGTACAACGTGAGGTCTTGACAGTTAAAGGAGGTAAGGGTTTCCTTTCTCTTCTCATCATGGCCCATGAGCCTTCAGGGCCATCTTGACCTCTCCACCACACTGCAGTGAAAGAAACCAATAGATAAACGCAGTCATGGTCTCCATTTTGCCATAGTCTTGCAGTATCTGAAGGATTTGACTACAGAGGAAGAGGAAGTGGCAGAAATAAAAAATTAGGATGAAGCATAGAAGTCTCCTAGGGGGTGGTAGAGATTGTTAGAAATCTAGTTGGAAGTTTGAACTAGGAGTGCAAGGTCATCATTTACCATTTGTTAGCCAAATATCCTTTCCCATGCTAGAAACATTTCCAAGCCAGTATTGGTGTCAATAGGTTATCCAAGGGTTATCTATCCATCCATTTCCATGGTAAATACTGTAAATATGGAAAAATAAAGCATTTCAATTTGAATACTATGATTAATTTCTCTCTGTTGATAATATTTTGCATAGTTTTAAAGATAATGGAACAATAACTATGCAAAAAAATGCAAACATTATGTAACCATAGTTGCCAAAGATCCAATAGTTCAGACACACAAACACTAAGGAGTAGCTAAGTATAAATGGCAGTATTCGAAAACATCAAGAAGAGTCCTTACCAAGGACACTCTCCCTGCTGGACTTTCGTTGAGCTGCACAGATTTCTTGATACTTCCTTTGATCCTTCCAGTTTTTAGCCTAGCTAAATTCCCAAACTGGATCCTAATATTTTCTGGGCTACTGGCTTTTAACACCCTGTCAGTCAGCGACTCTGGCTTGTCCCCTTGACTCTGCTCTTGTAGTCAATTCTGCCTTTGACTTTCTACTGCTGCTTCTCTGAATTGAGTTTCATGATGCTGCATAATCTAGTTGTGTATACTAACTAGTATGGTCTAGCGAGGGGTCATTCATGCTCCACTTAACTCCAGTTTTTTAAAGTGTTCTAAGCACGTATAAACTCTGTTGTTGGCCAATACTTCTTTTGGGTGGTGTGGGAATAGCCATATAATATGAGTAGCAAACTGAATACTCAGCATCCTTTAAGAGTTTCACTTTCAACCAAGTAAAATTGAGACCAAAGATAACATGACGTATTTGGAGATATGCATGATTGTTCCCATGATGTCTATGCTTTTGACATTAATGTTAACTCAAACCTGGCAGAAAAATATTAATAATATCTTTACATCATCAGCTAGCAGAAAGAGTGAATCTGGAACAGAGGAGGTAATTCCAGCCTCCAGCAAACATGAGTTCCCTAAACAATGGGGGTGCCTGTTCAGCAGGAGGGAGGAGGGGAAAGAGGAGGGAAGGCAGGGAAGGGGTAGAACCCACAGGCACAAGGACCAGAGCCCTTGGACGTGAGTCCCTGTAGCTCCTCAGTAACCAAGTGTGTTGAGAAGTCCCTGAACACACTTGCCACTGTGTCTGTGCGACAGACACATTTTCAGGGGGTGAGATGGAAGGGGCTTAAAATTGTGCAGTATTTTAAAATAACCACTCCAACTCTCTGTCTTCTATAATTTGGCACCCTGGGTCAAACCCGATTTTCCACCCTCCAATATGATTCTGGAGGAAAGATGGAACACATGTTCCATCAGTGGAGGGAAGAGACATTCATGTCCCCTTTCTGCTGTTAGAAGTTGTTACTCCATCTAAGACAAGACAAGCCCTGATATCATCATCTGACCCAGTGAATACTCAGTGCTGGAAGAATAGTGAACAACGAGAACACAGATGTCTTAGAAATACTGATTCATTAATTTATTAGTGCCTGAGCTCTCAGACTCAGACCTCACAATACGCATGGCTTGTCTACAATTTCAAGAGAAGAAATAAAAATGTTACCTAATTAGCTAGCTCCGTGACTTTGTAGGCATCTGCTCACCCATGCAAGCTTACTGACTGCTGCCAGATGTTATGCCAAAGTCTTGGCTTAATTAGCCATGGTATTGTAGCGGAATATAATTAGTAATTTGATTTTGAGCTAAACTAAACGAGTGCATGACATTGAGATTACTAACAAAAGCTAAAAACTATTGATAAAAGAAAACTAAGTGTGAGTAAGAGCCTTCATGGGCACTGGAATGAAATGAAATTAATTTTGAATTGAACACCCGTACAGACCTGCTCCACTCGCTCTTCTTCACCTTATAATCATCAGTCATACATCATGTTGACTTATCAAGTAAGGATTTCTGAGTCCAGGTGCCACTGGGTAAAAAGCATGGCTCCCCTGCATGAAGAGGCTGAGACAGAGGGGATGTGTCTCTCTAATGGGAGAAGTAGCAAAAGATAAGCTGGATCAGAAGTCTTTTGATTCTCAGAAACCGTTCAGAGCAGCTGGAGGAAGAGAAAGGTGCCTGTTATGGATAGAATTATGTCCCCCACAAAGTCATATGTTGAAGTCCTAACCCCCGGTACCTCAGAATGTGACCTTATTTGGAAATAGGGTCATTGCAGATGTAATTAAGTTAAGATGAGGTCTTACTGGAGTAGAGTGGGCTCCTAATCTAATATGACTGGGATCTTTACAAAAAGAATATCATGTAAAGAGAATGAGAAACATACAGAGGGAAGATGACGTGAAGACAGAGGGAGAATATCATCTATAAACCATGGAACCCCAAAGATTGCCTGCAAACCACCAAAAGCTAGAAGAAAGGACAGAATGAAATTTTCCTCACAGCCCTCAGAAGGAATCAACACTGTTGACACTTTGATCTCAGACTTATGGCCACCAGAACTGTGAGAAATGAATTTCTGTTGTTAAAACCACTCAGTCTGTGGTACTTTGTTATGGCAGCTTTAGCAAACTAACACAGGGCCAATGTGAAAAGGCAGAAAAGCAGCCATACCCTTGGTAGGCTGTAACTTAGCCAGATTCCTTTCCTGACATACAGCATTCAGCCTGGGTTAGTGTTTGAGTTAGTGCTGAAAAGGGGAATAAGTAATTTGGAAATGAGCATATTTGAGGTATTACCTGAGATTCTCTTGTGATTCCTCGTACCCGTTACTTTCCCTATTGATGGTGTCCTTTATGCAGAAACCTCAGGGGAAAGGATGATTAGCCAAGAGCAGAGTCAAATTCTTGGCTCTGAGTGTCTGTAGCAGTGACAACAGTATTGAAAGCCACGGCTTTGAATTACAAGATCTGGGAGGGTTGGGGGAGAATACTCTTTGGGGGTTCATAAGCTTGACTTTGACTATAAGGAGGAAAAAGATCTATAAAACTTAGGGCACATGATCTATGTAAACGGAGAGGGGAAGAGTGTGTGATGATGTAAGGATGGTTTTCCCACATGATAGAAGATAAGAATCTTTGCCAGTGATTGGAATAAAAGCACCAGACGTGATTTGGTTTGAGCTTGGATGCTAGTGAGTTCCTGAGCAGGGAATTCTATGCTGCTTTGGGTCAAACCTGAGAATAAAAGACTTCTCAGAAAAATGCTTGTGTGGAGTACTGGGGCAGAAGGAGCCTGTGGTAGTCCCCCACAAGTCTCCCAAGCACCCTAGTTCCCTTGAGAGTGGTGCAGAGATGCCAAGGCATGGGCAGCTGCACACCTGCAGGGGTGGATCTAGTGTCATGTCCATGACCTAGGGAGTTCGGAAGGGGAGTGATGTGCAGATGCTTTAATCAGGCTGTAGCAAGGAAAGGTGACAATGGCAGAAGTCTATCAGTTGGAGGCTAGAGTGAAGGGGTGGGCTGAGGTTACCTTGTAATGCTTAAATCCATTCTATAGCGAATATGTCCGGTCAACATCTGATATGTGAAGGAGGTCCATATATGTGTAGGGGAAAGAGGTAAGAAACAAAATGGAGACCCACAGAGGGAAAGTACAAAAGACCACCCTTCTTCTCTGGGATGGGTACCACATTGTCTTACTCCTCTTCCATGTCCTTGCCTGTCCTCATGCACATGTACTTCGTTCTGCTGGCCTGTGTAGAGTAGTGAGGTGAGCAGGGCTGGGGAACCACCTTATCTGAGTTGGTTCTGTTGTGGTGCTTATGAAGAGCCAGGACCCAGGCTCCAACAGAAGCTATGCTTTGAGCCATAGTGGACACATGCATGAACAGTCTTTCTCTTTCTCTCTCTTGTTCTCAACATATTTCGGCAGGCATGAGGAAGAACTCCATGAATCATCATGTGTAGCTAACTGGGGTCTGTGCTTTGCTAACCAAAAAATAGGTCTTAGGAGAAAAAGGCCTCTATTTATACGTTCCCAAATTGTGAAGGATCATTGTTTATGAGCCTCTTAGTCTGCAATGGATCCATATGACCCTAATAAATGGTGAAGGGTCCTTGAAATTTTTTAAAAAATCTTTCTAATCTGCATCTTGTGTACCTATCTTTTGCTTAAGTTTCATTTTCTCTTCTTACCGCACTGAACCATAGTGAGATGTGTGTGCTTTTAACATGAGATATAGATCTGACATAGTTAAGTAAGCTTTGAAGATGTAGTTCACATAAATTGGACTGGAAACCAAATAAAATTTGCAGCAAATGATTATGGATGATCTCACCAGGTTGCTCCTATAGGTGTGCTGTCAGCTCAACCTCAGCATAGTTAGGGAAGATTTTGTGGCTCACAAGAATTATTTCAGGCTTTATCTATCAGTTGCAAAGCGCATACCTTAGATAAAGTATATCAGTAAATATGAACCCATAAATATTAATGTTAATGCATTTTGAGTGATTTAGCAATAAGAGGTGGATAAAATTGCCATATTGTTCGGATTAGAGCAATACCTGGGAAATAACATTTGCAACTGAATTATTAATAGAGTTGCAGTTGTCTTTTATCTCAAAAATGGTTTTGGCCAGTGCTATTAAATGTATGGTATGCAAAGTCCTCCAGTTGAGAAAAATAGATGGTATCTATTTCTTCCACTCAAATGGACCCCCAAATCTGTTTCACTTCCCCCTAGGGAAGTGGTTTCTTTGGACCCCAAGACTTTGGGGAGTATTCTCAAGAGTAGTCATCTTTTGAGTAAAACTTTAAAAGAGCTATGCTCTCTTTCTTAAGTCTAACTATTCAACAACTACAAACTATGGCACATCTATGGTATTTGATAAATATACATAAAATTCCCAAAATTTTACAACAAAATGTATGGTAAGTATTATTTTCATCATTTTACAGATAATAAAACTGAGGTTCATAGAGGTAAAGTAACCTGCTGCAAGAAATTACTCGTGGAGGCATGATTCAGACTTAGGTCAGTCTAACTCCACTAGACTTTGTTATTTCTACAGAGCTGTCCTATTCCCAAATTTAAAATTAAGCAGATCTTGGGGATAAATCTGCCTCTGGTATTTAGCGAAGAAAACTCTAACACAAGTCCTGAGTGCTTATTAATTCAATTCAATTAAGCAGATATGTGCCAAGCATTTGCTGAGTACAGTGGGAATTACACTGATGATATGATATAGGTCCTACCCTGTAGAATCTTATATTTTAGGGAAGAAGTGGAAGGGAGATAGATGTATGAGATTGTACAGCAATAATTCAAATAAAGTTCAGATTATAAGTGTAAAAAAGGAATACAAGTGAAATGCCTTGAGGGCTAGTTTGGTTACGTGTTAGTAATTGTTGAAGCTGAGTGATGGGTATGTGGCTGAAGGTGTTCATTACGCAATTCTCTTTACTTTTGAATATGGTTAATAATTTCCATAAGGAAAAGTTTTAAAAAATCCTATGGGGGTGTATGGAAGAAAGACTTTGCATCTCTGTGCAAGATTGGGAAAATGCTTTCAAAGGAGAAGTGATAATTATGGCAAAGATTTAAATGATAGGAAGGATCTCAACAGGTGGAGATGGAGACAAGGAGAAGTTAGTTTCTACCATTTCCTCAGGAATTTCCTGTTTCCTAATCTCTTAAACTGGACTGTGTCTTTATTGTTGGTGTCTATGGTGGTCCTGGAGTACTTAGCTTTATCTGGTGCACTTAGCCCCACTGATATCAGTAGCCACGAATCCACCAGGGGAATCCAAGTGGTGACAGGTCTGGTCTTGTGGTTCTGCCAGAAGCTTCCCCAGATTTTGCAGAAGCTGCATCTCCCAGTGCTGCTGAATGGAAGTGGAACAAGTGTCCTGTTTCAATTCAGCCCATCGGGCTATATATTAGGAACAATTCCAACTCAACTCACACTTTCAGTAGTCATTTTTCCTGAGCAAAGTTACAGTTGAGACCATGTGTTCCAGCTTGACAGAAGAGGAAGCCCTCCTTACTCTGCTTGGGTGGCAAAATCCCATGCCATGAAAGCATTCCCCACCCCTCTGGACTCTGATACCCCATGACAGGCTGCACCCCCTGCATGGATGCCCTCTCTAACCCACTTAAGTTCCAATGCCCCACGCTGGGCCATCCTCTGCTTGGACATCCTCCTTACCCTCTTTAGGCTCTGACCCTCACTCCAGGCCACCACGATGCTGGACCACCCCATACCCCATGTGGATACCCTCCTTCCCCTGCTGTGGATCCTAATCTCCATGCTGGATCACTCCCGCCTTGCCTGTATGCTCTCTTCATCCTGCTTAGGTTCCAACACCCATGCAGGGCCTTCCTCACATATGGACACACTCTTCATCCTGCTCAGGTTGTGACATCCCATGCTGGGCCACCATCACCTGTGAATGCTTTACTTACTAGGATCTGCTTCCCCACCATTCAGCCACTTGTGTGGATGACCTCCTTGATCTCTTTGGGCTCTGTTTCTCTACACCAGGCTACTCCTACATAGTGACATCCTTGTCATCCTGCTTGACCTGTGTTATCTCACAAATGGCCACAACTTGTGGGGATACCCCCTACACTCTTCACAGACTCTGACACTCCACATGGACCCACAGTAGCTCCTCCACTCACAGCATGCATGCCTACCTAGTTAAGCCAACAAAAATGGTTCTACAACTTAATATTTTAGCAAAGGAGGGAAGGGAAAGGAAGGAGGAGAGGCACAGCCTTGGGAGTTTTTCTGTTGTTCTTTTTTTGAGGGGTTCAAAGTTACTGAAGAGTAATTTGCATACAGTAAAATTCACCCTTTTAGGTGTACAGTTCTGTACATTTTTACAAATGCTACGACAAACAAGTAAATATATCACCCACAAGAGTTTCCTCATGAACCTTTATATTCAATGCTTATTAGCAATGTTTTCTTTTCCAAAAGTTTTTTAGTGGCTGCCTTCGGAGTTACAATATACATCTTTATCACATTTACCTTCAAATGATATTATACTGCTTCACATATATTGTAAGAACCCTACAACAATACTTCTAATCCTTCTCTTTCCTCTTTTGTACAGTTGTCATATATTTTACTTTTATGCATGATATAAACCCAGCAATACATTGTTACAATTTTGATTTAGGAAATCAACTATCTTTTAAAGTTATTAAAAATAAGGGGTAATATTTTTTATATTTACCTATGTTATTACTATGTTGAGGGTTTTTTCTTTCTTTGGGTAGATCCAAGTTTCTGTCTACTATCATATTGCTTTTGCCTGAAGAACTTTCTTAACATTTATTGTAGTGCAGGTCCACTAGAAATAAATTCAGCTTTTCTTTACTGAAAAGCCTTTATTTTACCTTAATTTTTGAAAGAAATATTCTCTGGGTAGAGAATTCTGATTTGATATTTTCTTTCAGTACTATAAATGTTGTCAGTCCATTGTCTTCTAGCTTGCATAGTTTCTGAAGGTAAGTCTGCTGTAACTCTTATCTTTGCTATTCCTCTGTATTAAGTCTTTTTCCTCTGGCTGCCCTCAATGTTTTTTTCTTTATCTTTGGTTTCCTGAAGTTTGAATATAAATGTCCAGGTGTGTTTATTTTGTTTTGTTGTTTACTTTTTATTTCTTATTTATCCTAGGGTTCTCTGAGCTTCTTGAATCTATGACTTAATATCTTTCATTGTTTTTGAAAAATTCTTAGCCATTATCTCTTCAAATATTTATTCTGCCCGTTTATCTATATTGTCCCTATCTGGAACTCCAATTAGCTATATTGCCCTGCAACACATTGGTACCCCATTCTCTCTCTCTTCTCTTTGTGTCTCAATTTGGATAATGTGAAAACTGCTACTTTCCTGATACTCAAAGACTTATCTTGAAGTTTTCTGATTCTTTCTTCAGTTGGGCCTAGCCAATGAGTCCATCAAAGGAGTTTTTCCTCTCTGATATCATTTTATTATTATTACTCCTTACATTTACATTTGACTCTTATAGTTTATGTCTCTCCACTGAAAGATCCCCTGTATTCATGAACGTTGTCCACCTTTCCCACTGGATCCTTTACTATAATTATCATAGTTATTTTAAAGTTTATTTCTAATTGTTCCAATGTTGGGTCATCTGAGTCTCATTCTGTTGATTGTTTTATCCGTTAGTGATGAGTTAGTTTACTTTTCTCCCTTTTATGTCTTGTAATTTTCTACTGAATGCTGGATATTGTGTGCAGAACAGTAAAGACTAAAGTAAATATTTATGTCTGGAAATGTGTGTACTTCTTCTTTTGTAAGACCATTTGCATATGAGTCAATCTGGTCAGAGATTGAGCTGGGTTTGGATTTTTTTTTTCTTGTTACCTTCAGTGCACCACAGGGTTCAAATTCCTCTAATGATGTCTTGTTCTTAGAGTTCAATGTTGAAGTTCTGTATGGTTTTTCTTAGTGTTTGTCTCATTAGCTTTAAAAGCCATTCCTGTGTACTTGCATCACAGAGAGTGTCTCTCTATGCTCTTATGCCATCCCCAGAAATTGACTGCTCTTGCTTGTTATTCTGTGCTTGTTATGCTGGTGAAGGCAAGAAGTGTTCTCTGTTGCCTTGATCAACCTCAGCCTTAAGAAGATTCTGTGTTCCTGGACCTTGCAGTGAAACTTTCTCAGTATTCCTATCCTTCATCCACCCGTCTTTGCAGCCAAATTTTGCCCTGTTTCTATGACAGATATTGATCATAAGAGAGTCTCCCTAAACAGGAGTAAGAGATTTCTAGTTATATTGGTACACAATCCTGGGCCCTGGATTGTTTCTCCCCCATCCCCACGGATAAAGGTATTTTTGTTCTTGTTCTATTTTTCCCAGAGCAACAATGGATCTTTACCTGTGCTCTCGGAATGACAAGGCTTGCTTTCCTTCCCTGAGAAGCTCAAGATGTCCATTCTGCTAGAGAAGATCCCTAGGCAAGGGGCAAGGCTTCAAGACCTTTTTCATAGTGGCAGCTGCTCTACTTCCCAACATATGCACCACTAAGAGGGGTTCTCTCTTCTCCTACCTGCCCTTAAACTTTCTTGTGTGCTCCTAGTTGAAGTCTGTGGAAAAGACCCTGTGAGTTATTGCAAACTCCCCTATGTCTGGACTTCCATGGATTCTATACTGTCATGTTAGCCCAGTGGTGTCTTTCAGAAAATCTTTAAGATTTTAGCTGATTTCTTCTTACCTACTTATGTGGCATTACCTACTTCCTCCCATGTTCTTTCACAGGTGAGCCAATTTGTGCCTCTTGACTCTTCTGGGGGAACCTATCCCTCCTTGAATTTTGGGCTACTTGATTGCCCTGTGAAGCCAGCTCTCTGATGGGTTCAAGAAATGTTGCAATATTATTTTTATTCTGGATTTTTCTCATCATTACAATGGAACAATACTCTTCCACCCTTATACTTCCTAGGTGGAAGTAGAACTCCAAGGAAGATTTTTCAAATTTGAAATGTTCTCATCAGAACTGTATTTTTGAAAGCATAGTGTAAAGTTAAAATTAATTATATAACTATGTGGAAGGAATTTTTTAAACCTGTAACAAAGAGAATTACAAGATAGAAAGAAGAAATAAGCCTGTATACTCTAGAATGAATTTTCTGATATGGACCAGTTGTGTAAAATTACATACATATATACACACACGTATGTGTGTATAAACAATGAATGGTTGATGATCTTTGGAAAGCAAGACTTTATTGTTAATGTTATTTTTAATTGATGTATAATATATATTTAGAAGTGCAAGTAAGTGTAAACTCAACAAAACTATTTTTAAGACACATCTAATGTCTAAATATATCCTTGTGTTATTAGAAATTGATTGTTGTTTTCCATGTGAAGTACTCAGTTCCCATAATAATAAATAACAAAGGAGAATGGAAGTAATTATGTTGTGAATTGAGCTGAATCTGTAATTTTGCATCTTCTATTTCTCAACATATTTTCATAAGTCCTAAAGCCTTCTTGGATAAAGCTTGAGTATCTTTTGCCAAAAAATTGAATAAGAACAAGAGCTGCTATATTTGGAAGCAAGGGCTTGAATGAACCTCTCGCATCCTTGCTGAGACAAAATTGTCCCTTTGGTTGAAACTGGGGAACATCAACTCCTGTCTCCTGTCACTTGGCTGGTGAGTGGATTATGGAAAATTAGGATTTCCACTCTAAATCAGAGAAAAAAGAAGTTCTTTTGATTTGCCCATCTACTTCCTCACAGAACCAATTTATTCTGGGAAGCCTCTACTTCAGACAAAGGATATAGGTTCTCCTAATGATATTTTTCCTTGAGAGAGGACTAGTTCTCTTTATGGAAACTGAGCTTCTATGGATGACTTTGTCCCTTTGAATGTGTGGCTGACTCTGGCTGAAATTAGAGACCTCAGTCCATATTCTTCATTGAGCAATTGCTCTCCTTAAACATTTCCTAGGAATCAATGTCCTCTGGAAACACATGACTTCCTGTTTGTCAGGTTTCATTTTTTGGATCTCTCAGCCTGCTCTCTGCTTTGTGATGTAATTCCCATCAGAACACCAAGAAAACATTAGCACGAGGTTTAATAGACCTGGTTTGACCCTATTGTCTCATGGCAGAAGAGTTTCTTGGGATTCATGTGGTCCTTCTGAGAATTAGTCTATCTCTCTGTTAATTCACTTTTTGTGGACCCATCCAGTATTTCACCTCTAACACCTTAAAGGAAGTTGTCCTTGATTTTCATCCTCCATCAGTGCATTCATTCCCAAATTAAGTAAACCAAAATAAAGAATTTGAGGTCAACTTAATTCTGGACTCTAGGATCTGGTTGTATCAGAGACAGAAAGGCCCAGGATCTATGGAGAAGGTTTTATTTAACTGCGGATTATTCTGCTAGAAGCATCAATCCAAACCAGGCCTTGCCTCCCCACTGAAGTGGGTCTAGAAGGCCTTGGACTCCTACCATTGTCTCAGGGTAGAGTCAAGAAGATGAGGTTTCCTGAATGCAGAGGTGATGAACAACTCGTAATGCACCTGGCTTTCTCCAAACCTGGAACCCAAACTCTCCAGAGACAAGGAAACCCAGGAATCTGGGCAGGTCCTTAGTCAGTTTTAGGGTGTGGTACTCTATGCACAGAAATTGAAGGTCTGATAAAGAGCCCTCACTTCTCTTGGGAGACCCAGAATTGCCTTGTTTGATTTCAGCCCTTTAAAAGTGTAATGACTACAGGGATGATTGAATAGCCCTGATCTGACAAAGTCTCCAGAACAAAGCTGACCTTAGTTAGGGATCTCTCTTAAGGCAGTTTTTCTCCCTGGCCCACTTATTTTTGGAAGATTTACTTTCCTCCCTGATTCTGCTCCTACTGATCAACCAGGTTGACATCTCTATCCCTGGTCTGTCATTCTCTCCAGGACACATGCCCTCTGTGGACTAGCTTACCCAGGGATGGCTCCGGCTAGTCTGACCAGACCTTCCAGACACTTTCAACCTAATAGCTTCCAAGAAGGTCTGAGTACCCCCTCAACTGGCAAAGTATCATTGAATCAACCAAAATGAAGAGCTAAAAATTCATCTCCCTTTTCTATAAGATCACTCTCAAGATTGTGAACACTGGTTTCTCTATTAGTTAAAGTATAATTTTTTTGTTATTACAAAGCAATTATTGCTTATTGCCCTACAAAGACAAAATTATAGATAGTTCACACTGCAGAAAATTATTGGGTAAAGATACGCAAAATTGTAAGGCTTTCAATAAGGTCCTCTTAATTACTTCTCTGGGCTCCTTCAGACTCATTCTGCTGAAACTCTAACAGCTCATTCCCAGGAAAATGCTTGTGCAGTGGATGTTAATGTCTTTTAAGACTAAATTTACCTTGAGATTGTTCTTCTACATCCATACAGTCACCCATGGAATAAAGAACCTTCTTCTAAGAAGTTTCTGTCGAGTGAGTGAGAAAAAATAATATGGCATTTGATAATTTCTAGTCTGATTCCCATGTGGTCTAAACCCATGAACTCAAATGTCCTTCTAATTTCACCTGGTCTTTTTGTTCTGTATCTTTATAAAATGGAGATTTGTGTTAATTAACTTCTAATTATGGGAAACTTCCATGAATGTAGGAATACAGATATGGCTTTGGTTCACATGTTCTTCAGTAACCCATAAGAGCTCTTATTTATGAAGGCCTGGCACAGTGCTGAAAAATATAGTCCTCTCCACAACTCTATGAGGAGGTATTATTACCTCTGTTCTACAGGTGCTCTACAGAGAGACTCAGAGAAGATCCATAAAGCCTCAAAGGTGGGATAGCTGGTACGTGGCAGCCACTGGGTTTGATTCCTAGTCGATATCAGACCCCAAAGCTTGTGTCGTTATCCCTTTTCTTCCCGGTTTCAGCCATCATTCCCACAAGTAAACAAGAAGCAACCTCTCCAAACCTCACAGCCTGCAATGTCTTTTGCCATTAGAATGGGGATTAATGTAGCTAATCTGGAGTTTGCCAGTCCCAAAGACACCTACAGCACAACTCACAAGAATAAATAACTGCCCTAAACTAGAGGGAGAAGGTGTTAAAGGGAAACGCAACTGCCTGACTCCTAACAGAACTTCTTTCCCTAAGGGAGCAAGGTTTTAATAGTGACTATTAAGATTCCTGTTTGAAACTCAATATGCTTGACAAATGGTCCTGGCTTCAGGCCACTCCTGAGTTTCCACATGGCTGGGGTTGCTTAAACTGAGTGACAATTTCGGGGTTTGTCTTGTTCCAAGCATGTTGTAAAGTGGAAAGTTTGTCGTCCCCTCCCACCCCCATCCCCACTGCCTCCCTTGCTTACTCAATCCCTGGTCGAAGACACAGCTGCAGGAATCCACTGCCACCCGAACAAAGCAAGGCATCTTGTTTGTGTTTGGCTGTGGGGCGAGGCCCAGGACTGTATGAGAGCCAGAGTGGGGTCACGTAAATTCACTTCGCTGAGTCTAGGGGCTCTGCTGTTTTTCTCCACACTGTTTCAGACCCCTAGACTCTCTTTCCTGGGGAATTTGGTTTACACAGGACTGCCCATTGTTTAGCTTGGATGCAAAGATAAAAACAAAGCTTCATTGTGCCAACCCGGGGTCTGCTTTATAGCTCTCTATGAAGAGAAACATCTATTTACCAAAGTTTGAGGCAAGAATGTGCCTTGAGGCTAAAGTGTAAATTCCCCAGGAGATGTTATAAGGATTTGCTTTTATTGCTAAACTTGTCTTTGCTTTAAGAATCATGCACTTTTTTGAAATTTCAGTTTTTAACATATATATATACATATATATATGTATGTGTGTGTGTGTGTATATATATCCCACCTCACCTTTTTTCAAGACTTAAATATAGCTTCCCCAAAGTCTTGATTCCCATACACTCTTCAGTCAAACCTCTGTTTTCTGCAGTGTGGGTGAAGTACACACTTTCTTATGAACTCCTTTCCAAACTGCTGCTTTCCTGTTTGTAGTGCCCAAAGGCTAAAAACATAATGGCAGAGAGAGAAGTACGTGCATTAAAATTTTTAAAACGAAAGAAAATCTGACATTTTCAGTCTTAAATACAGCTTTGAGTTTTTTTAAATGAATATTCTATTCTTGTTATTGTTGTCAAGTGAAGGTAAAAATCGAGATTCATCCATTTCCTTATCCACTAGTTCAATCAATATATATTAAGCATGTCAGTCTGTGTGCTATGCCCCAAGGATACACGGCTAACAAGCCATGATGCTGGCTTTGAGAAGGGAACACATATGCACTGAGAGGAGAGAGACATGCAAAATAAACAATTGTAATAACTGTGGCAAAATGGCAAAAAAGAGCTCCGTGGGGAATTGCACGATGGACATCACCACTGATGGGTGCCAACAGCGCCCCGGCCCTGTGTCCATGTGCAGCCCTCCCATCAAGAGGTGGAACTAATTTTCCTCCCCTGAATCTGGGCTGCCCGGAGACTTGTCTGACCAGCAGGATGCGACAGACGTGATGACTTGCTACCTCTGAATCCGGACCCAGCTTCCGTTTGCGCCCTCTTCGAAGTCAGCCGCCGTTCAGGCAAGACCCCTGAATGGGAAAGACCACAGCGCAGGAGAGGCCGCGTGGATGAGAACTGAGCCACCCCACCGACACCATGTAGGGGAAGATGAACCGTCTCTTCTAGGTCCTGCCCGATTCCTGTGGCACAGGATCGCAGGCTGTGGTTTTGAGCCCCTGAGTTCTGTCTGGTTTGTCATAGAGCAACAGATAACTAAAGCAACAGTGATAGTAACCTATACAATATGGAGTCAAGAGAAAATACCATTCCTTCCACTTGCATCATCTGGAATGCTTCCAAGAGGCCGCGGTGTCCGTTGTGATAAACACCTTATCAGAAGTTACTATTACCAAGCTTCCAGCTCAGGAAGCTGATTCTCATGAGCAATTGTGGACACTGAGGGGATCCTTAGTCCATGCCAGGTGCTGTTCTCAGTCCTTCACTCCCATTAACTCAGTCAGGCCTCACAACAACCTTCTGAAGCAGGTGTGCTGTATCATCACCCCCATTTTACCAGCGGGAAAACTGAGGCTCAGAGTGGTGAAGGAACTTGTCTAAAGTCACACGGCTAGTAAGTGGTGTACCAAGGAGTCATCTCCAGGCCCTCAGCACCAGGCTGGGCTTTTAGTCTCCATGTGTCTCTCTGCCTAAAGCCAGAGTTCAGGAAGGAGCCCTGGCTTTGTCACTTAACCGTTAGCGTTCCGTTGGGGGAGGATTCTGCTGATGAAGACACATTTGAGAACCACTGGGAGTAGATAGTCACCAAGGTTGTGGGATTCTGCAAGTTGATTGGCTGCCCCTTCAGTCTCTAGCACCACGCCCTCTGCTCACCTCACTGACTGCGGGGCGCCTGGCCTCCGTTCTCCACCTCATTTCTAACCATCCGGCATCAGTCTGACCATTTCTAAAGCTACAGGGCCCAGTGACGCAGTCTGAGCACCAGGGTTTTCTGCAACCTTTGTGTAGGGCAGGAGTTAAGGGGAGACGAGGGTATTTTCCAGTAATTTGATCTTTACGTTATGGTATCAAACCAGAAAACAACCTTAACTAAAGTGCAGTCTATTATTTAGTATTTTGAAATATTATTGATATTTTTCTAGGAAAAGGTCGTTTTTATTTAAAATGTCATTTTAAAGTTGTATTACTTGCTTAAAAGTTTAACTTTTAGTATTTGGGGACCATATTAATAGTGGTTTGTAAAATTTGATAAAACTCACTTCTGAGCATGATACTGATTCTGTGGAATGAGGCACACCCACCCACACGTGTGTTTTCTGTATTTTATACCCAGTGGAGGCCCCGACTTAGCTTAAGTACAATAGGCTTCTAAAGCTTTTCTTTCTTCCTGTCGGCAATTGAAGCAATTCATCTCCCCCAGAGGAGGGTCCAGTGGGGCACTGCAGTAATGTCTCACAGTACCCAAGGATTCAGAGGCTCGGTCTTGTCTGAAGCTGATCAGGAATCCCACAGTGTCTAGGGTGGTGGAATCAGTTCCTCCGGCTGCCCAGGGGTCAATTTCAGGCCTCTTTGCGCAAACACCTGCAAACCTCCCCCCTTCTCTCTTGGATCCTGTCTCCTTCCTTTTCTACCTCTTTTCCCACTGTGTTCCTGCTGTAATGTGATGTCTGTTCTGTTGTCCATTATGCTAAGGAGCGTTTGCCTTACATCTTCCCAACCATCCATGTTGGGAACCAAGAAAAACAAACTCTTGATTGGTGCTGGCATCACTCACTTCTCACAGCTTAGCTCCGATGCACCGTTGGCTAAAATGTTGCCTTCCCTGGGGGTGGAGGGGTGAGGATGAAGAAGATCAAGGGCCCCTCTGTCAGGCTGGCAAGGATGGGCCAGACGCGGGGTTGATGGAAGCCTCTCTGGCCCCAAATGGAACCCCATCCTGGACCAGGACAAGGAGAACCACAATTCTGGTTCTTTTGGCTCTGACGCCACATCATCATGCGGCTGTGTACAAGTTACCATTACAAGGTAAATATGATCAGATCTGTTCTCTCAACTTCATAGAATAATTATAAATATTAAATGAGAAAAGGCAAAAGTAAATATTGTAAATGTCTACAATGTCATTATCCTCTCTTAAATGATAATTGCATATTACGTAGGGAGAGTTCATTTCTCTCACGAAGCTATGGGCTTTTTTGTTTTTTGTTATTGTTAGATTTTTGGTCAGAGATGAAGTTGGGTAAGTTTAAAAATACTACTCTCATTCCAGCCTATTTTTTTCTAATACACTACTCATAAAAGCCAGTTCGAAATTGCTGCACAGAGAGAAGCAATAAATTTGATGTCATAATCTTAAAACAAAAGGTCAGTATCTGTTGATTCTTCTCTCCTTTTAAGTCAACTGCTCATTGCCAGGAGCAACCAGCACGTCAGCGTCCCCAGATGGCGAGAAGGGCATCTGCACGGATCCCGGAGAAAGCCTCCAACCCAGCAACGGTGGCTGAGAGAGTGGCTGCCGTAGAAGTGGACTGTGTTTTATGGGGAAGAAGGTGGTCACCAGCCCCATGGAAGGGACACTATGGCCCTGACTTAACCGGCAAGTCAGAAAGCATCCGCTCCTCGTGTTGTCTGAGTGAGTTCACTGGAGGGAAGGCCCAGGACCACAAAGCCTGCATCTGCAGAGGCAAGAATGCTGGTCTGGGAGAAGACGAAGCTAAGGAAGTTTGTGTTGGAAGCTGAACTGGGACACGTGTTTCTTGGCTCAGAAGGGTGGTTACACTAACCAAACCCCTTTTGGAACAGCTAAAGCTGGAAGCAAAGCCATTGCTTTGAGGTTCACCTCCCACCGAAACATGTTTTCCTACGGAGCAGAAACTTCATGTGTCCTGGAAGGAAGGTTGTTTAACTGCACCCATCACAATTGACTTAAGGGGCCAGTGGCAGAGGAGGACTGACCCTCTCCCCTGGACCCAGAGCAAGTTTCAGGAAAGGCTGGCCAGTAGCTGGTGCCCCAGCGGTGGAGACCTAAGCCACATGGCTTCCTGCAAAGGTAGAAGTCTGTTCTTCTCACCTGCAGAGCTGATTTGCAGTGCCTGAGACATTGTTCTTCCAGAACATTTTAAATCTTTTTTCAGTACCAAAAAGCTTTTCTTTTTCTAGTTTGTGCTCTGAAATGCATTGCCATTTTTTTAAGTGATGTCTAGATATGGAAAGTTCAAAATGGCCTTGCCCTGTTCACTTTGCTGTCTCTCCACCCCCATACTTGTCCTGACTGCTGCCCAGAGGGAGCTGCTGTCACAGGGAGAAATGTCCCCAGCGTGGCGGGAAATGGAGAAACACAGTGTGGGGTCAGCAAATAATAATAAAGAGTGGTGACGTTTTCTCTTACTTCCTGTATTTTTGCCCATTTCCTCAACACATCTTCAAGTCTGAGAACTTTGTAAACATTGGCACAGACTGCACAACCCCCTTAATTAAAAGTTTTAACGTTGGGCTGTAGATTAATTTAGAGACTCTTCTCTCTGAAAATGAAGCAGATGCCATTCACACGGCTAAATGCCATTCCCCGCTCAAAGCTGGCAGGCGTTTGGCTTTGTGGCCATGGGGGCAGTTTCCATAACACATCGTGAGTTTCTGTAAGATGCATCAGCTCCCTGGAGCTTTGGAAGAGAACGAGCAGCTGCAAGGTACCGGAGCAAGTAGGATGAAGAAGAGTGCTTCTGCTGGGTGTTTCCCTCAAGGCAGCTGTGAAAAATTATGTGTGGTATTCAACACACACCTCAGTGCTTATTCTGTGCCAGGCACTCATCTAAACGCTTTACAAATATTAACTCAATTCTAGTAACAACCCACAGAGCGGGTGCTATTACTATCCCGTTTTAGAAGCAGAAACTCAGGCAGGGAGAGGCTGGAAACCTTGCCCATGAACATAGAGCTCCTGAGTGGTTGGGCCAGCAGTGTGCCCAGTGTGCCCTACTTGCCACACCAGGACGTCTACGAGCAAAGCCCCTAAGAGGGACACTCACTTCCTCCGAACACGAACTTGTGTGAAAGGCTCCTAAGGGAATGAAAGTCAATGTTGAGCAGAGATAAACCATGTTAGATTTTTTTATTATGTATTCTTAACTATGGCTTTCCAATCACTGTCACAGGAGCTACATCTGAAAAGCGGTGTCAGGAGACCACTGATGCCAGCAGTACGGAGAGTAATCTCTTGGAGAGAGAAACGGCAAGTCTGTATCTCTGTTTGGAGTAAAAGAAGGAAGAATTGGCAAAGTAGGGCCGGTGGAGGTTTGGTTTTGTTACATTCTGAGTTCTCAGGTGAAAGGGTTTCCACACTGTTTCCACTGTCAGATTGGATGTTATTTCTTTGTTATTTAACATTGTTCTTCCGTGGGGAACTAGCGTCTCTACTGGAGTCCTAGGTTCGAGCTCAAACCACATCTTTATTATCTGGTGCACATTCCTCCCCACCTTGTAGTCCTGCTGATCCCAGATGGTAATGCTTCCTGGGCTTTTCTGAAGCAAAGAGAGCCATATAAAACAGACTGCTCTGGAGTGAGCAATGTGCAGGCTTGTCAGAGACTGGAGGCTTCTGGGAACAAGACATCTTCAGTGCTAAAACTACAAAAGTTCTGGGCAAACTGGGTGAGCCCTAGACTGTGCTCATATCCGCTTCTTTCTTTGTTCTTGGAGGATTTCTAGCCATTAATCTCTATCCTCTAATCTTAGCCCACTTGCTTGGGACAAGCGCTGTCTGTTTGTGAGCCACCTGGTTGACACAAAGGAAAGCCCTATTGGAGGGAACCCACAGCCAACCCCAGCATCAGGCCAGACCCAACCAGGCTCATGTTGACTTTCATGTTGACCTCCGTGAAAGTTCCCTGTTGACGTCCACGGAAGTTCCTTTGTTGAAATGGGAACAGATGGGGGTTTCTGCTGGGAATGCTCTAGTCCATACCCCCCTTATGGCACACGGCCCTCTGAGCTGACCATAAAGCACTGAGTAGATGGTATGCTATGAAAAGAACACCCTCACCTTTGGCTTCTGACCTCTCACATCAACGTTTCCTGACTTACGTCTCAGCCCAGTCATTCGCTCTGCACTCTTTGAATAGGGCAAAGTGCACACTCACTGCTCTGCGACTCCTGTGTGATGAGAATGCTAGAAGAGAATCACAGGGTATTTGGACTAATATTTATAAAATCACAGAATAGTTCAGTGGCTTATCATCACAAATGCTTGGGGGCATTTTCTTTCTGAAGTGGTTGCAAAGAGTTAGGAGATTTGGAGCATTGTCTTAGTACCAGTCTTTGAGCTTCAGCACTGTATTCAATTTTTTGTGTGTGTGTGTGAGGAAGATCAGCCCTGAGCTAACATCCGTGCTAATCCTCCTCATTTTGCTGAGGAAGACCGGCTCTGAGCTAACATCTATTGCCAATCCTCTTCTTTTTTTTTTTTTTGCCCCCAAAGCTCCAGTAGATAGTTGTATGTCATAGTTGCACATCCTTCTAGTTCTGTATATGGGACGCAGCCTCAGCATGGCCAGAGAAGCGGTATGTCGGTGTGCGCCCGGGATCCGAACCCAGGCTGCCAGTAGGGGAGGGCGCGCACTTAACTGCTAAGCCATGGTGCCGGCCCTGTATTCAATTTCTTAAACAGTTGAAATGAGATGTAATTGACATGCTATTAACTGTACATATTTGAAGGATACAATCTGACAAGTTTTGACATATGTATACCCATGAAACCATCACTGTGATTATGATAATAAAAATAGCCATCACCCCAAAAGTGTCCCCATGGCCCTTTTGAAGTCCTCCTCATTCCCCTTCCCCAGGCCACTACTGATCTGCTTTCTGTCATGTGGGTTTTTCCAGTTTGGGACTGTTACAAATAAATCTGCTGTGAACCTTTGTGTGCAAGTCTGTGTAAGGACATATGCTTTTATTTCTCTTGGGTAGATGCCTAAGAGTGAAATTACTGGATCAAATTGTAGGTATATGTTTAACTACAACTTCTAAAGAGGTTATAACAATTTACATTCCCACCAGCAGTGGATGAGCATTCCAGTTCCTCCGTATACTTGCCTATACTTGGTATGGTCAGTCTTTTGAATTTTTGCCATTCTGATAGACGTGTAGTGGCATCTCGTGTGGTTTTATTTCCCATGTCCTTGCTGATGGATGATGTTGAGCATCTTTTCATGTGCCATTCATATATCTTCTTCAGCGAAGTGTCTTTTCAAATCTTTTGCCCATTTTTATTGGGTTGTTTGTTTTCTTATTTTTGACTTTTGAGGGTTCTTTATATATTTTTTGGATACAAGTCTTTTATCAAATATAAGCTTTGCAAAGATTTTCTCTCAGTATGTGGTTTATTTTTTTATTTTTTAAACACTGTCTGTTGAAACACAAAAGTTTTAAATTTTGATGAAGTCTAATCTATTAATTTGTTCTTTTATGTATTGTTCTTTAGGTGTTGTAAATGAGAAGTCATTGCCTAACCCCAGGTCACAAAGATTTGTCTTCTATGTTCCTTCTACTAGTTTTATAGTTTTCAGGTTTTACATTTAGGTTTGTAATCCAATTTGAGTTAATTTTTATGTGTGGTGTGAAGCATGAATTGAAGTTTATTTTTTTTTTTCCATATGGATATCCAGTTGTTCCAGCACCAATTGTAGAAAAGACTATCCTTTCTCCACTGAAATTGTCATTGCACCTTTATCAAAACCAGTTGTCCCTGTATGTGTGAGTCTATTTCTGGATTGTCTATTCTCTGTTCCACTACTCTATATGTCTATCTTTTCACCAATACTACAGTCTTAATTATTGTTCTTTTATGAGTCTTGAAGTTAGATAGTATAAGTCCTCAGCTTTGCCCTTGTTTTTCAAAGTATTTTAGCTATTCCAGGTCTTTTGATTTCCCATATGAATTTTAGAGTCAGCTTGTGAATTTCTATTTAAAAATCCCTATGAGATTTCATTGGAATTGCATTGATCAAATTGGGGAGAATTGGTATCTTAATTATGTTGAGTCTTCTGACCCACGAACACAATATAGCTCTCCCTTTATTGAGGTCTTTTAAAATTTCTCTCAACAATGTTTTGTAGTTTTTAGTGTATAGGTCTTGCACATCATTTTTAAAATTTATCCTAAATATTTAATATTTGGATGTGATTCTAAGTGATTTTTTAAAGTAATTTCAATTTCTCATCATTTATTTCTAGTATATAGAAATACAATTGACTTTTATATACATTCATTTGTATCTTTGCAGCTTTGCTAAACTCACTTATTATTTCTAGTGTCTTTTTTGTGGATCTTATCTTATTTTCTACATACATGATCATCTTTCTTTCCAACCTGGATGCTTTTCATTTCTTTTTCTTGACTTAGTACACTGGCTACAACAATGTTGAGTAGAAGTGGTGTCAGTGGACATCCTTGTCTTGTTCTTGATCTTAGGGAGAAAGCATTTGGTCTCTCACCATTAAGTGTGATGTTAGCTGTACATTTTTCCTAGATGCTCTTTGTCAAGTTGAAAGAGTTCTTTTCTATTCCTAAGTTTGTTGAGAGTTTTTATCAGGAATAGATGTGAGATTTTTTCTAATGTATTTTTTTCTGAATTTATTCATATTATTAAATGGTCTTTTCATTATTAGTTTGTTAATATGGTGAAATGATTAGAAAGATTTTTGCATGTCAAGCCAATCTTGCATTCCTGGGGTAAAACACACTTGATCATAATGGTCATGGTTCTTTTTATATATTGTTTCTGTATTACCAGGTTTGATTTGCTAAAATTTTGTTAAACATTTATGCATCTATGTTCATGAGGGATATTTGTCTATGGTTTTCTTTTGTAATGTCTTTGTCTGATTTTATTATCAGGGTAGTGTTAGCATCATCATAGTTAGAATGAGTTTAAAATTACTTTCTTCTCAACAACTTTCTAGAAGAGTTTGTGAGGAGCTAGTATTACTTCTTCCTTAAGTCTTTGGTATAATTTACCAGTGAAGACATCAGGGTATGGAGTTTTCTTTGTGAGAAGATTTTTAACCAAAAATTTGAATTATTTAAAAGGTATAGGGCTTTTCAGGTTATCTATTTTTCTTGAGTGAGCTTTAGTAAGTTGTGTCTTTCAAGGAATTCTTCCACTTCATCTAAATTGTCAAATGCATTGGCATAAAGTTGTTCATAATATTCTCTAATAATCCTTTTAATATCTGTAGATTCTGTAGTGATGTCACCTCTCTAATTCCTGGTATTAGTATTTTTCTGTCTCCTTTCTCTCTTTCATTTCTTACCATGCTACCCAGAATATTATCAATTTTATTGATCTTGTCAAAGAACTAGCTTTTAATTTCACTGATTTTCTATAATGTTTTTCTCTTTTCTGTTTCATTGATTTCTGCTCTGATCTTAACTATTCCTGATTTCTGCTTACTTTGGGTTTAATTTGCTCTTCTATCTTTAGTTTCTTAAGGTAGAAGCTGAGAAAATTGGTTTGAGACCATTTTTATTTTCTAATTAGGTGTTTAGTGCTATAACTTTTCCTCCAAGTACTGCTTTACGTGCATTCCCCAAATTTTGATATGCTACATTTTGTTTTGATTCAATTAAAAGTACTTTCTAATATTTTTATATTTCTTCTTGACCAATTGGTTATTTAGAAATGTGTTATTTACTTTCCAAATGGGAACTTATTTTCCAGATGAGTTTCTTTATTGACTCCTACTTTAATTCCATGTGGTAAGAGAACATACTTTCTATGACCTAAATTCTTTTTAATTTATTTACTTTTGTTTTATGGATGAAAAAATGGTCTATCTTGGTAAATGTTCTGTATGTTCTTGAAAAAAATCTGTATTCTGCTGTTTTGGGGTGTCACATTCTATAACTGTCAAGTAGGTCAATTTGCTTGATGATGTTGTTCAAATCTTCTAGACCCTTCCTGTTTTCTCTCTACTTGTTCTATATTGTCTATTTTTTCTTACAGTTCTATTAATTTTTGCTTTGTGTATGTTTAAGCTCTGTTATTAAATGTATAAACATTTAGGATATCACCTTGATCATTTGACCTTTTACCATTATGAAATTACCTTCTTATCTCTGATATTTTTTCTTTAAGAATGGACTTTGTTTGATATTAATATAGCCACCTCAGCTTTCTTCTAGTGTCAGCCTGGTGTATCTTCTTCTAGCCTTTTATTCATAATTTATTTGTGTCTTTGTATTTAAAGTGTATTTCTTGTAGGCAACATATAGTTTGGCCTTGCTATTTTATCAATTCTGACAGCCTCTGCCTTTTAATTGAGGAAAGACCCTTCCAAGTACTCTACCCATTGCCCCAGAATTATGAACATTTCTAGTCTGGCTGGTGGAACAGCACCATTACTCATCCTGTGTCAATTCCAGCTACTGTTTCCTTTAACTTTTTTGGATGTTTCTTTTTCTTGCTTCCTGTATTTTTTTACATGCATGAGTTGATCATTTGTCTGCTGAACAATCGAGTGGACTCTCTGCAGATCTCTAGGTTTCTCTCTCTGTGAAGTCCTTGCCTCTCTAGCACTCTTCACTGTGAGCTCTTACTGCCTTGATCTCCCTGGGCTTTAGCTCCAACCTCTTTACTCAGGCTGTTCAGCAGGCTCCACCTAAGTTCCCCCTCCCTGTCCTATGTCCTGAAAACTATCTCAGGGCAGTAAGCTGGGGCAATTATGGGCCTTACTTCATTTGTTTTCTCTTTCTCAGGAATACTGTCTTTCATCTCCTGATGCCCAGTGCCTTGAAAACAATTGTTTCATATATTTTGTCCTTTATTTTAGTTATTTGAGCTGGGAAGGTAAATCCTGTCCCTGTTACTCTATCTTGGTTGGAAGCAGAAGTCCCCAAGCCTTCACTCTGAAGTGAGCAGAGGCTGAGCCCAGAGGGCAGAGGTTGAAACTGTAAGGAGTTTGATGAGTCTCTCACCATGCAATTTTGAAGAATAATATGTTACTATTTTTAAAGAAAGTCCAAAGCCTTTATTAATTAAATTAGGCCACTTAGTTATTAGCTATTTCCATCTCTTCTTAGACTTTGCACTCTCTGTGATGGCCCTTTTCTGTGGAACTTAAAGAAGATCTAAGATCATGGGAAAATAAATTATTCTTTATACAACCCACATCAAACAAACAAGCTAACTAATAAACAAAACCCCTAGGGTATTTGACATGCATTTGGACCAATTCTGGATGTATCCTTTTCACCTTATAATTGTGAATCAAACCCATTATGCGTACAACTGCTGTCACATCTCATAACAGAACAAATTGCATCATATAATTCTGAAGTGAGGGAACATAATTTTGTTGGCAATTTTCTTTATGTATAAGGATTTTCTCCAAGTAGGAAAAATAGAAAGTTAAATCTTGCCCATACAGGAATAGTGAAAACTAGATTTGCTACAGGTTCTCTCCTATCACTGTTGAAAGGAATGAATATACTTCATGATTTTGTAAGGACCCCAGTGATAAGCACTGTTACTGCAGAAGGTAGCATGGTTCCCCTTTGAGATAAACTAGGGAGGTGTCAGGTTGCGGTCACTCAGGGAACCTCGCTGGAGAGGCCAGGATACTTCCAATGGGAGTAAATGGTCTGCCAATAGGAAGATCAGGGAAGGGGAGTCCAGGAAACTGGAAATGAGGAGGGTTTGTGTTGGGAGAAGTGACAGGAAACTCAGAAAAATCAACGACTCTGAACTGTTGGAGAATGCCCGAGTGTGTTGCTGGCAGCGAGGCCCAGACCTCCAATCTAACTCGCTCCAATTTCCTTTGTTTTTAGAAGTTAGACATGTAAACATAGTGTCTCCAAGGGTGTTTTAACTTCTCAGAACATTTGTTTGATTTTACGAGGCACCAGGACCCAACCATCTTCCAACTCAGCCTTCTGCAGAGCATGATTTTCATTCCACTAATCTGGATCATTCGTTTCAAATCTAGACAAGAAAAAAGATCAAACAGTGGGTGGGACCTCACAGAGGTCTTCATCTGAGAGGTGAAGAACATTATTTCAGCGGGAAAACACTTCCTGTTATTCTGGTGTTTAACTATATCCAAGACAACCTTCCTTCCCTAACCCACAAAATGCCTCTAGGACTAGACATTTGTAGAGACCAGTTCTAGACAGATATGGAGCAGAGTTCTGGAAGGATGCTTTACCTTTAACCCTAAGAAGAAAGCATGAGTGGCTGGAACATTAAAATAATCACAAGGAATAAAAAAGAATCTGTTTGGGGCAGATTTCCGATTGCATGAGACTCCTGTCTTTATCTTCACGTCTCCTGGCAGATCTGCGGGTGATATCACTGAGAGTTTCTATTTCCTCTGCAGTTGCAGCTGGTTATGTTGGGCTGTTCTATGCTGGGACCTTCTGAAACTGTTCCAGAAACACCTTGTCATGGCTCAGCTCACACCTTGTCTCCTCCATCCTGCTTTGGCTCCTGAATGTCTGTGTTTGCAGAAGTGGTTCAATCCACAGGCGACCACCTATGTGAAGATCATGCAATGGCATCATCAAAGGCTCTCAGCAGAAGTGGCACTCCAGTAACTCACGCTGAACTTGGGGCCAGAGTCATGCCCATCAGTTTAAATAATTCAGCTCATTTAACTGAGCGAAGCTGAATGGATGTCATTAGGTGGAACTATACTCTAAGACTGCTTATAACGAATTTTTTTCCTCGATACCAGTTGATAATCCTCATTGCTACCAACTCAGTACTCATTTCTTTGTATAGTCCAGAGATGAAGTGGTTGGCAGGAGAAAGTGTAAATTGGCATCCAGTAAAATCAGACCTAGTGGGAATCTCACTAAAAAGTCATCCTTGGGGTGAAACCGAGACGTATTGAAGTTTTGAGAATTTTCAAAAATACTCTGACAACGAGTAGGACGCAATTGGGAATAATTTCTCTCTATGTGAATAATGCTGAAGGAAAGACTCCAAAAGTTCTAAAATTAGTAATAAACACCTAAAAGAATGAAAATTTGATTTAAAGACCTACAGTAAAAGCTTTACTGATGTGATACCCAACTTTACAACATAAAACACATTCTAGGAAATCACTGCCTCCTCCTTCCCCAACATGTCCTCTGATGTATTCTTAGTGTCCATTGAGTCAGAAATGGGGCAATGTTAAAAAGCAACACTTTTAAGCCAGTTTATATTTGACTCATCCTAACAGCATCTACAGACATTTGGAACATATTATATGCAGTGTTCATTGCCCACATGGCTTTGTGGACCCCTTACTGTCAAGGAGCCATTCCCCGGATTTGGAGACCACTGCTCTATTTGGTGCAATATCGATGACACTACAAGGTTAATTCTGGGAAGAAGTGAGATTCACTTAGCTCTTATTTCTGTAATGGTCCTCTTACTTAGGTTAATCTCAAGAGAAAATGATTCCTAGAGACGTATGTTCTCATCTTTGTCAGATTATCTTGGTTGATGTTGACTTGATAGTCCTAAAAATGTCCTCTTGAATTAAAGATAGCAAGAGAATCATGCTTTTTTTAGGCTGTTAATAAGTAACAACTTGGTTTCTGGACAAGATATGAATGGGGATTACATTTCCAGAAAGAATCCACTTATTATAAATCTGAGTACTTCCAAGTTTGTGTTTGTCTAGACAATGTTGGGCCCTTTTACAAGTACTGTCAGCAATATTTTTGCATGTGAATTGCTCTTGTGAAATGGGTGTTGCCAATTATTTAAATGTTTTTTAAAAGTTGAGACATTTGTTTTACTTTTTAAATTCCAGTGTCTCATATTTCAATAAGAAAACATATTTCACATAAAGCACCATTATTCAAAGGCCTGAACATATATATTTACGAAAATGTCACAGTACACCTTTTTGTTGGTTTGTTTTATGGGTCTTAATAAGCTGAACAAAAATGGTCAGTATATGCAACAAACATTCCTAGCTACTATGGACAGATAAGGTATTGGCAGCAGGAAACCTTCCTGCAGAGCCCAGGACAAGAGCCAGGGCTACCTGTCTGCATTTGATGGTAAAGCTACCCACACTGCCAGGCCACTTGGCCCCACTTCCCCTGAGGTCAGGGAGGTCACCAAGATGGTGTTGGACCATTTCACCGGGTACAGCACCCTGACCTGGCCTCCGGGTGAGGTGAGGCTGGCTCAAGCAGCTGCATTCAGAGGGTGTGGGGGCTCTCAGTGGGTAGTAAATGATCCCTTGTAGACACAATGTCTTTGGGAGCACAATGAAGAAGGTCCATTGGGGAGAAAAAACATGTTTTTTCTCTTTCTAGTCATTGTTTGAGAGGAGTGGGGGAGACGTTGTAGATGATTGAAGGGGAAGAACAGAGAGCTATCTAGAATGGAAGGGGCTGAGAGCAGAATCAAAGAAAGCTAGGCAGAGAGGAGGGGAAGGGAGTGAGGAGAGGACAGACGATGTCCGTTTGTGATTGCCCAGTGCAGCCCCACCTCCCCGCGGGGAGAGGAGAATGCCTGGGTCCGTCTGAGTTCTGCTGAGAGGGAGAGATGGGGACCTGGTGATGACAGGATGGGACTCAGACCCTGGCCCACTGAGACTGGGCCCGAGCAGATAGAATGGGCCACCCACAAACAGAGCAGCCCGCCCTGTCCACGCCGGCCTTCCATGCTACACACCCCGTGGTGGAGACTCCCTGGGCCACCGCCAAGGACAGCTGCCATGCCCGACAGAGATGTGCCTGCAAAGTCACGTCAGCAGAGGCGGCCGTGCTGTTTCTCCCAGACTAAAAGGCTGGGAAGTTGAACACAATCGCATCGTCCCTAAAGAGCTATCGGCTGTCTCTTCACTTCCCCCCACCCCGCTCAGAGGGCACTGAGGTCCTACATGCCAAGAGGGAGCTAAAAGCTGCTGTCACTAGATTAGGAGTTGAATAGGATGCTCTTTCCCAACAGGCCGTAAAAACCTAGGATGCTCTGTTTGACACCACAAACATATTCCTGTGGCTCTGGTTTTATTGTGGCCTGTTCCATCCTATTTCTCTAGGGAGCATCAGGGAGGAAGCAGCTCAGCTGAAAGGAAAGTGGAACCTATTTTCGTTATTTCTGTACTGAAATGTTTCATTGTTTCTACCCTTTCTTGCTGCTGTGGCCCCGTGGGCCCAGTGCTGCATGGAGCACCCCTCTGAGCCAGGAGCGCTCGTGACGCTGCCACCTGACTCCGTCCCCTCCACAGCCCCATGAGGCCGGGTGTCTTAGCTCACACAGGATAGCAGGGTTCTTCAGCACATGCTGGAAAAACCCTCTGAGCTCAGCATGTGGCTGGTCCTGACAGCAGCGAGGCAGTGAGTTCCCTTCCAGCTTGTGGAAACAGGAACAGGCGAGAAGCAAGTCTTGGGCTTGGGCAGTGGTACCTGAGGTGGAGGAAGTTTCCAGGGGGCTAGGGTCTTTCTTTATGTTAGGCCAATTTATAGCTGTACGATTCCATCCATTCTTCTTCTAAACCCGCAGCATTTTAGGACGTCAAGAAACCTTAAAGCCCAGAGAGTGTGGCTGACTTCCACGGGGTCACACAGCTGTTTAGGGGCAGACTTGTGTTAGAACCCGAATCTCTTGTCTAGTTGAAGGGCTTTTTCCAGCCTATCCTGCTTTCTAAGCCTCTGTTTTTCCAGACTAGGTCAGAGTCTTGAGGGGACAGCTTCCCACCCTGCTTATGGCCTCTGCATGGCCCGTGGGGCAGACCATGAACACACAGGAGTCTCACCTTCACTGCATCTTTATTCCATTTACAGAATTCAACATCTCTGTCTGCTTCCAAGCACACAGTTCCCTGGTCCATCCTGGTTGTTCCTCTTCCATTCCTCCCAATTCTGGGATGATTCACAATAACACAATCCTCAGCTGCCGTATTCAGGATGCAAGGGTCTGCAGCCCCACACAAACTCTGCATAGACTCCTGCATCCAACCACAAGCACGCACACAGCTGACGCCACAGCCTCATCAGTCAACCTTGGACCTACTCAGCCATTCCAACAAGAACAGTTCACTTGGCGAATCCGAGATGGACTGTCCCCACCATATCTCTGCATTCTAGGTCCAGTAGCTGGAGTATCTTCAGGATTCTGCAGCTCAGGCTATAGCATTAGGGGGAAGGGGCAGGTAGGGGGAAGGGAGAGGACATGCATGTAGACTGGTCTGAAAAAGAAATCAATGAAAAGATGGGCTGCAGACCAGAGCCACCCCCAGCACATCCAGCATCTTCGTGGGAATGAGGAGAAGGTGCCCCCTCCAGGTAGGTGGATTGTGCCTGTGGGGGCACACGAGAAAAAGACTGCCCAGCAGCTCCATGCCAGGGATCAGGGCTTGGCAGAGCTGGGCTGGGCTGCAGCCCACAGGTGCCCCTGATCAGGCACTCTCGTGCGAGGTGGAATTTGCCCAAAAGCGTGCAGACTCCGTCTCTCTCTTCCTCCCTCCTTCCCAGAACATGGGGGAAGAGAAGAAAATCGTGATTAATTTGTGAAGGAAGAATCTGGTAAAACAAGAGAGATACAGAAGCAGTGATTTAAAAGATAACAACCCAAATTTTCCAAATCGTGGGACACGGTTTCCACCTCTTTTACGTAAGCATCCCCTAATCTGGTGGTCTAGCAGTTAAGATTCGCGCTCTCACTGCTGTGGCCTCGGTTCGTTTCTGGTGAGGGAACCACACCACCCATCTGTCAATTGTCATACTGTGGCAGCTGCACGTTGCTGTGATGCTAAAAGCTACACCACCAATATTTCAAATACCAGCAGGGTCACCCATGGTGGACAGGTTTCAGCGGAGCTTCCAGACTAAGACAGACTAGGAAGAAGGACCTGGCCATCTACTTCCAAAAATTTGGCTGTGCAAACCCTGTGAATCCCAGCGGAGTATCGTCTGATATAATGGCAAGAAGGTGAGAGGATGGCGCAAAAAAGATCCAGCAGAGTTCCGCTCTGCTACGCACAGGGTTGCTAGGAGTCAGAATCAACTTGACAGCACTAACAACAACATCCGGCGGTTACGACAGGGCACCAGGAATCGGCCCAGCTCAGGTGCACCACATCTGTGGACAAGGGAACACAGGGCCCTGTGTTTTCTCCTTCCAGAGAGGACCTTGGGAGCTGCTTTACACATAGTTTGAGCTGCCTGCAGTCCTGGGATCACCATCCTTTCACCCAGGAAATCCATTAGGCAAATTTGTTTTCTTCTCTACTATCTGACCAGGCAGGAGATTGCCTCCGCTCACAAAGCCGTCTGAAACCTCTGCTGTTGAAGTTCACTCAGCAATGAGGGCCTTCTTTCCTTTAGAAACTGGACCCCACCCTTCCCGTCCCCCGATGGCACATGGTCTTCACCTCTCCTGGCCTGGTGGATGTCCTCTTCTGGTTAATTACGCAACAGTCAACCAAGGCGCAGCCTCCTGCATTTGGACACGAGCTCTGGGCTTTCCTTCCCCATGTCACAGTCAGCCAGCAGACAGCCAGACCGTCTAGTGAACGAGGCAATGGAAATTCAGCTGACGAGTGGAGGAGTTCCAATGTAAATTTCCCTTTTCTCACCACAATTTTATAGAACTTTGCAAAGAAGCACATCAGCACTTTTGCAAGTCAGGCTTTCTTCCGAAAAGAATCAAGCCTGTCAAAGCTCTAAAGCTTTATGCTGTTATTTTTAATGGTTCGATCAATTACCCAGCACATTATGTTCCTGTAACCCTATCCTGTGCCATAAGAAAAGAGTTAGAACACCAGGGTTTCAGAAAAGTCTATTTACCACGTCAGCCAGAGTTTTATGTAACCCACCTCCTGTTCAGGGATCCACTTGGTACATTTTCTCCTGCGTTCTTGGATATTGACCTCTTTATTTTATCCAACATCTCATTACTGTTTTTTAGTATATTGGAATATATTTAAGTTCTGACTATACAAGGCAACATTTCCATAAAACATCTTTCTAGCCTCTGTCCACACTTGAATCTCCAGAAGAGAGGGCTGGCTGCTTAGGCTGACTTTAATCTTACAGGATAGGACTCAAGTGAGAAAGTGTTATGAACAAAGTGACAGCTCTTGGTAAGTTCTAGCAAATTCCAAAAATATTTCATATGCTCTTGATCTCATGATGCCCTCTCTGTCAAAGGAAACTTACTGTGCAGTTACTTAACTTTTTTGTGCTTCTCAGATTAAAACTCAGAGCTCTCAGGTGGGAAAATCAATTTCATTGGCCTGACCATAACTTTTGAAAGTGGATCAGGTAATAGTGAATGGCTAGAACATGCTTCCAAATCAATATTGGAAATTTGCTTAATTTGTAGTGTTTTCTTATTTATGTGCCAAAACTAAAACTTGACAAGAGGAATTATTTTGATTTAGAGTTATGATTGGTTTTATACAGTATGAGTTCTTTGAGGGCAAAACTGATGCATAATTATCTTTTTATCTCCACATCTCAAAATGTAGCTTTTGTACCTGAATGGAACCCAACACCAAGGACTTGACAATCTTCCAGATCCTAAGAGGTCACAGCATTCCTTGCCCCTGGCCTTGGCTTATCCAGCTTCCCACCCCCACACCCCATCTGCCAGGGCAACACCTGCTCATTCTTCAAGACCCACCTTTTCCAGGAAGTTTTCCCTGAGTCCCTTCCATTTCCTGCATCCTCCCTGCCCACACCACAATAGATCTGATCCTCCTGTCCATTGACTCCCCACTGCATCCTGGACAATCCTGATACCATCACACACCTAACACTTTATTGCACTTACAGCTTTACCTGTGGGTCCCACTTTTTCAACCAGGGTTTCTCTGTCTCTGCACTATTGACATTGTGAGCCAGATAATTCTTTGCTGTGGGGGCTGGCCTATGTATTGTAGGACATTTGGCATCACCCCTGGCCTCCACACACTAGATGCTACTAGCACACCCCTTCCAGTAGTGACAACCCTAACTGTTGTCAAACAAATGTCCCTTGGGAGGCAAAATTGCCCCAGTTGAAAACCACTGTTCTAGACGCTAAGGTCATGAAAGTGATGACAATGTTTTATTTATCCGTAAATTCCTAGAACTTAGCATAATCCCTATTCTATAGTGGGCATTTAGTAAATATTTGTTGAATTTTGAGAATCAATACCTGTTAGTACAGTATTAATGCTCAATAAATGTTAACTGCTTTACTACTGTTATCTAGAACTATCGCCCAATCTCAGCTATAGGTAGTGATGGCAATACCTACTTTATAGCTTTGTGGTGAGGACTACCTGTGTGGTATTGGTGTCTAGCACCTGTGCTGTGCAGTATTGGTTGACTCTGAACTTGGACTGATTTCTGAGATGGGTCATGATCATTGAAACTCTGGCTGAAACTCTGGACTCTTGCCCACGGGTTTGACCCAGACCTCTGGTAATCCTGGCTTCTGGACTCTGTCTTAGCTATTGACTTCAGTTACTAGCACTTGCTTCTGACTTCTGACTGCAGGCCTGGCCTGGGTCTCCAGCCTCCAGACCTCTCACCTCTCCTGACTTCTGGAAAGGATGATCTCCTTACCCGTTTAAACCTGAACCACCACCTGTTCCTTCTTGTCTCAGTCACACCTGTTGAGTTAGCCCATGTCCCAGAGTGACTTGTTTTGCCATTTTCTGGGCCCTGTAATTAGGTTATTTGCAAACTGTACAAAACCGGCAAGATCTCGTACACTGACCCTGGCCCTGTATATATCATACTAAAGAGACCCAGTTGAAAAGTAACCAATTCTGTTCAATAATTGAGTCTAGAGCTCTAGACTGTGTAAAATAACCATGTTGACTGATATTTTTCCTATCTGACTGCTTTGGTGCTGCAGGGACACAGCCCATGCCAGAATTCAGTAAGTAATATGTAATTAAAAGTGATAACTTAATTGACGATTGTCGTGTTATAAAATTGTTATCACCAGAGGAACTCCTCAGTAACTCTGGTCTTCTTTGAGACCCAGGGTCATAGAAGAAAGACAAAGAGCCTGGCTTGCAGCTTGGCACATGTCAGTCTCCTTATGACACTGTCACCCCCGTTGAGCTGGCAATGTGACAACGTCATCTTTACTCAGAGGAGTAAACTTTCACAAAAGCTTGTGTAGTTTATGCCTTTCTCCATCTTGTAAATTCCTCTACTAATTCTCTTTCCTGCTTCCCCTAATAATCATAACAGTATACATCCCATAATGAGGAGTGTGATATTAGAAGAGATCAGAAAAGCTGACCGGTAAATGGGACTCTAACCCCCAATAGAATTTCCCAAACTTGGCTGCTCATTCATTCATTTCCTTGACCATTTATTCGTTCATTCACTTGTCTACCCTCTCATTTATTTGTTCTTTCAACAGATATTTGTTCAATAACTCTGATGTGCCTGGTGTGTGCTAAGACCTGGCATTCCATCGTGAGTGAGAATGACACAGTCCCTGTTCTTGAGGAGTTTTGATCGAGTAGGGAAGCCAGATAATAGCAATCATGCAAATAAATGTACAATCAGCACTGCAGCCAATGCTTTACAAAGTCGGGGAATGCTTCCTTGAGGAAGCATTGCTTAAGCTACACTCCGAAGGACAAGTAGGAGCTCACTAGGCAAAGTGTCAGAACAGCATGGGAAGCTTTAAAAACATACTTATTTCTAGAAGCTGACTTCAGAAATTCTAGTTCAGAAAGTTTGAGGTGGGCCTGGAAGGTGTATTTCCTGAAAGCCTGCTTGAGAACTGGCTTAGACTATGCAACCCTTAAAGAAGGGAAGACCCATGACCACTGAAGGCTCAACCCATGGAGAAGGCAGTACATACTGGGGAGAGCTGTAAGCACATCACTCTGGAGACCAGATGAAGAAAATGCAGGTTAGAGTAAGTCTGATATATCCTCCAGCTTCAAACCCCTCTTCCTAAGCTGGGAGCCCAACATATTCTGATTCTCTTTAACTCTTCCTCTTTTATTTTTTAATTTTTTTGCAGGGAAAGATTCACCCTGAGCTAACATCTGCTGCCAATCTTCCTCTTTTGTTTTCCTCCCCAAATCCCCAGTGCATGGTTGTAAGTCCTTCTAGTTCTCCTATGTGAGCTGCTGCCACAGCACGGCAACTGACAGATGGGTGGTGTGGTTCCATGACCAGGAAATGAACCCAGGTCATTGAAGCGGTGAGAGTGCCAAACTTTAACCACTAGGCCATCAGGGCTGGCTCAACTCTTCCCCTTATAAAGATAATTCCCATTAAAAACAAATTCTAAAGGTCATCACCTCCAGCTCAGGTGAGCATTGCTGACACTGGCTTCCAGTTCTGTTGGATGTTGGACAAGTTTATTTATCCTTATGTTCTTTTTGCTACTTACTGGTGTCTGTGTGAGACCCTGGATTCCCTATGAGAGATCCAAGTTCTTCAGAACTCTAGGTCTTGGAAAATTTGTTGTGAAGGTTTATTCCAGGAGGGATGTTCCAGAGTTCTCCTTAGTTATTCATGGGTGAGCAATCAAAAAGCAGGATTTTGTTCAAAGATTTAATTTGTCTTTCTTTCTTGTGTGATTCCAACTTCAAATCCAGCCGGACTGAATTCATAAATGGTATGATGTTAGGAACCTGGAAATGCTATCCAGCACTCCCCCAGCCAGGTCAAGGTCTAATCAACTCCAGACCTCGGAATGCAAGAACCAAATCGGCAGATACCTGTTCTGCTACCATTAGAGCACAAAGATTCTGCTTCTCATTTACAATTTATTTTTTACTGTTACATATACCAGATTTAAAGAATGGTGGCCAAACAGTAAGTTTCAGAGGCCCTCACTATGACCTTGATGGCTCAATGAAATGCAGGATCCAATGAGTCTGTTTTAGGGCATTATGATAAATACAGCTTTTGGAAAGGCTTTAATGTGTTATTGAACTGATGTCAAGAAGAAAATGTCAAAATACTAAAAACAGACTGAAGTTTAAAATCTGGCCTCGAAGTCCATCAGAAGTTTATTCATTCCTCTCGTTTTATATACACAGAGGTGATCTTACACCATCATATGGTAGTGGGAGCAAAGTAGAATGAAAACAGTCACACAGGCTGCACAGAAGTTCCAACCCCAGGACCTCATGAGCGAGTGAGGAAGTGAGTGGTCCTAAACAGAGCGCAGGACTGACGATCTGCTGCATCTGCTAGAATTTCCTCCCAATATAAATGATTTCCAGAGTGCGTTATTCTTATCAGTGCCCAGCACAACTGTATTGAATCAGATCTAGCTGATTTACATTCATTAACAATGTGTAGAGCCAAAAGACTATCTAAAGAATCTCTTGTCTGGGTGTTTTCAAAATTTGTTCCTCAACTTGCCAACATTCCTTGCAGATATTCTAGGGGCTTCCATAAGATTGAAGTCGAGGCTGACAGGAAGATACTGAGGGTCAGAGCCCAGGCTCCAAGCCTCAGTACCAACCAGAAATGTTGCATTTTTATCTGTTATTTATGTTAGAGTGCTAAATTCAGATCATTTTGAAAAGAATGCTTAAAAATGTTACACTCTCCAACCCAATCATGTGGCTCAAATGCTCTTCTGAGTCTCAATACAGTTTGCAGATTTTGAAATTTCAATCTCAATTTCATATTTCAAAACTCTGATTAATCTCTCAAATGCTTCTTTGCAGTAGTATATAAATTCATGCTGTGAGTCGACTGGAAAAAATTCAGTAAAGATTCATGTTGTTTTAAGACACTTCTCCAAGGAAGATATACAGATGGCCAATAGACACATGAAAAGATGCTCAACATCACTAATCATCAGGGAAATGCAAATCAAAACAACACTAAGATACCACCTCACGCCTGTTAGAATGGCTATAATCACCAAGACAAAAAAAAACAAATGTTGGAGAGGATGTGGAGAAACAGGAACCCTCATACACAGCTGGTGGGAATGCAAACTGGTGCAGCCTCTATGGAAAACGGTATGGAGATTCCTCAAAGAATTAAAAATAGAGATGCCCTATGATCCAGCCCTCCCACTACTGGGAATCTTCCAACGCACCTGAAATCAACAATCCAAAGAGGCTTATGCACCCCTATGTTCATTGCAGCATTATTCACCATAGCCAAGAAGTGGAAGCAACCTAAGTGTCCCTCGACTGACGATTGGATTAAGAAAATGTGGTATATATATATAATGGAATACTATTCAGCCATAAAAAAAGACAAAATTGTCCCATTTGCAACAACATGGATGGGCCTGCAGCGTATTATGTTAAGTGAAATAAGCCAGAAAGAGAAAGACAAACACTGTATGATCTCACTCATATGTGGAATATAAACCAAGACATGGACAGAGAAAACTGGACTGGGGTTACCAGGGCAGTGGGGGTGGGGGGTGGGCACAAAGGGTGAAGAGAGTCATATATGTGGTGATGGACAAACAAAAATGTACAACCCAAAATTTCACGATGTTAGAAACCATTAAAACATCAATAAAAAAAAAAAGATTCATGTTGTTTTAATTCATTCTTGCCCAAGAAATCCTTGTAATTACCAAGCTACTTTATTTTCTTAAGCATGAAGCCTATAGGCACAGACTCAAATGAAATTCTCCAATTTCAAATCCATCTGAGCATTTATGTAATTTATGCCAGGGATGGATAAGAGGCTTAGTTAACATACCAATACTGATCGATTGGTAGTGATTGAGTGAGAAAGATCCTGAGGGCCCCACTGGCCACCAAGACAATGCAGCATTGATTAGCAATGTCTGCCATGGACTGTGAAGGGAGTATGGTATAACTGCCTCCTTTGACATGGCTGGCCTCTCCTAAGTACTATGCTTTGGCTTACAAATTATCTTGGAATTGTTCCCTTTCCCAATTAGATGATGAGTTTTCAAATTTAGGAACTATGACTGAAGTGTCCAGCAAATTGCTATATATAAATGTAGGTGCTAAGAGATGTTAATAAACATGATGGAATTGAGTTGAGTTGAACTGAATCAAATCAAATTAAATTAGACAATTTATCTCCAAGGGAACATCAAAGTAAATACTCAGCGGGAGTGCACATCTACTTAGAGGCCAAAAATATTTTCAGCAATACTTTTAAAAACATTCTAGATTTCATTTGTGAATATCTCCCAACAAGTTAATTTAAATTGGCACATGGTTTCCAAAAATTTTTTGTCTCTGGGGTATCAAAGCATAGGGTCTTAGAAAAAATTAAATCTAAACAAAATTAAATATATTTTGTTCTTGTGCTCTCATTGGTTGCCAAATTATCAGTAGTCATGAAAAATGGGAATGTAGATAATGGACATTGACTCTTGAACATTTCTGAAAGAATTGTTAGAAACAGGAATGAATTAGATCCCAGAAGGGAGCCAACTCCACAGAGATTTGCTGGAATCATGAGGATTGGCTGCCATCTTTCCATGATGTTGTTTTTGAGTTAACTATCCCTTCCCAGCTTTGCTGTCTTCTCCCAATAGCTTCCTATTCTCAGTGCAAGGCTGAAAATAGAGTAGAATGTGGCTGAGTCCGTTCAGGCTGCTATAACAAAATACCACAGCCTGGGGGCTTAAATGACAAAACATTTATTTCTCACAGTTCTGGAGGTGGAAGTCTGAGATCAGGGTGCCAGCACAGTGGGGTTCTGGTGAGAGATCTCTTCCTGTCTTGCAGACAGCCGTCTTCTGGCTGTGTCCTCACATGGCAGGGGTAGGGAGAGAGCAAGCTCCCTGGTGTCTCTTCCTATGAGGGCTCCACTCTCATGACCTAGTCACCTCCCAAAGCCCCCACCTCCTGATACTTTCACATGGGGATTAGTGTTTCAACATACGAACACTGGAGTGACACAAACATTCAATCCATTGCAGAGTGTGAGAAGAGAGGTGGGTCTAGGGCTGACCTTGGGGGCAGTCTAGCCTTTCCTGACTCATTTGAAGAGGGGACATCAGCAGAGGGGCAGAAGAGGTGAGGCCACAGAGCTGGGAGGGAAACCAGAAGGATGTGGTGTCACAGAGCCAATGGAGAAGCACACGTCCTCTTTTTATAGTGGAGCCGACATGCCAAGGCACCTTCCTGTGCCACGTTCTGCCTGATCAGTGACAGGCCAAACATTGCTGGCTTATGTTTACTTGCAGCCATGTTAAATTTCCTTTGCTGGTCTTCGGCATGGGTTTCAAGTGGTACAGAATGTCTCTAGGAAGAAATCTTATTTGTGCCTAATAGATATAAATCTTGGTCCACTATGTGACCAAAAGGTAACTTTGATTTTGAGCCTTGCTGCCCTGACTCCACTGGTGGCAAAAACTGGATCTCAGTTCATTGGATCACCTGTCCCCTTTCTCTGCAGTCATGGCTAAGTTCAACAGGGCATACACTGAACCAAGCCATAGGGAGGGGGCCAGGTGACACGCTAGCCTCCATGTTGTCTGTTCAAGCAGGTGTCTGCTGAGATCTCCCTCTTCTCCTCGAGTCTGTGGTTATCAATCTGTATACGTCTCATCAAGCTTGCCCCTTGCAGACCCAGGTGCTCGGCTGTTACTTCTATTGCTCACCCTGGGGTATGAGATAATTCTGCTCCTGGCTTGGGAAACTTGATGAGATCGCCCTGTCTGCCTGGATTGCTGGTCCCTCCCTAAGGTCTAGCCACTTGGGCAGGGCTCTTGTGGGGCCACCACGTAGACATCTCTTCAGATTCTCCCTATCTATCCCAGGTTTTTCTGCCTTGCCAGGAAGCGGGGTGCAGGGCCACTGTTCAGAGGTAGGTGGAGGAAGAAGACCAGACATACTGTTCTTAAAAGTCCTGTCATCCAACATCTTGCTGATGCTTGAACTCCCTGGTTCTCCTATAGAGATGCTGGAAATACAAGGCCAGAAGAGAGTATGGGCTCCATTATTCACAACTTGACCTTCAGAACTGAGGCCTGTGTCAGGCACATAGCTCAATAAGTATTTATGAAATGAATTAATACCTGAATAAATGAGTGGACATCTGCTTTTCACACTACTAGTGAGACAAGGAGCACAGAAGCACTAACCACAACAGTAGAGAGGGGAAAACGGGAAGAAAGAAATCTTGGAGATGAGGTGGAGGATATAGATTAATATTTCCAAAGTATGATCCCACCACATGTACTTTGACCTAAAATTTGTATGGAATCCAAAGACAAGTTTCTGCAATTTAAACTCTACACTTTTAAAAGAAATTAGACTTCACCTAGAAAATAGTTCCTTGTTGACTAGGATCTATCGCTGGTTGAATTGGATGCTAATCCTCTATGAATTAAATATGGGAGACTGGCTGAAAAGGCCTTTACTCCTAAGCAGCTGTGTGGGCAACTTAGGCCTCAGATTTCTCATTTGTAAGTAAGAGAGTTGAACTCTTCCTTTATTCCTTCAAAAAATGTTGGTTGACTGCTTAGAGATCCGGGCACTGGGCTAGATACAGGGATACTGCTTCCAATATAGTGAGGACGTCAGAAGGTAAACATCTAACTACAAAACATGCTGAGCGTGATGAAGAAGTCCAAAGGACTCTGAGGAAACCAAGGTCCCTCCTGGCTCCAACATTCCTGGATTGCATAATGGTCTCCATTGTTCCCCATCCTGAGGTCTCCACATTCTCAGAGGGGGCTCTTTTTAGGGAGTTGTAGGTAATTAAATGCGTGAAAAGATACTGTGGCCCTGTGGCCTGCTGGGATTCCATGAAAGGCACGTCTCATACAGTCATCCCGTCCAGTGTTTTTCCTCAAAGCCTTACAAGGAAGAAGAAAGTCAGCTGTATTTAAAATATTTTCTTGGATGAGAATGCAGCATTTCGTAGAAGAACATTTCACCATGAAATTCATCCTTTATTCTAATCTAAATCTTTCTAGTCACATCATAAACCTGTCCGTCGCTGCTTGTCCCTCTCAAGATAGAGAACACCTGCCCAACAGCCTCTTATTATCACCCACAAGATTCTCAAGGCCAGTCACCCCTCCGCCTTCTCCTCCGCAGAGAGATACTCTCATTTTTGTGAAACTCACTTCACAGGTGTTCTTACCTCTTCCTTTAGGCACTTCTTGCCTCCCCCCACCCCCTATTCTTTCCAAGTCTTCTCCAAAGGGACAAGAGCAAAACTAGACCTAATCCTTTGGAAAGGCTCTCACCAAGAATAAAAAGAATGTTAACTCTTAACTGTCTTTTGACCTTTTTTCTTTTTCAACTTTGGACACCAAGCATTTTTTGATCTTACTAGATCTCAGATAACATTTATACTAGTTGGATTATCATTCATTTATTCATATTTCACCTCCTAAACACTAGAATTCTAAGTTCAGGTCTTCAAAATAACAAGAAAAAGCAATAATAATCATAATCCCATCAACCATAATGGTATTGGCTTGGTGAGTGGAAGGTGTTCTGGCCAGATCTATGCTAAATTTCTGAGGTAATTAGTGCATGAGGAAGGCGTCATCTGTCTGTTAACTAAAATTTGGCCTCCAGAAATTTATTGAAATCAATTAAGACAACAAAAACAAGGACCTTGTTCAACATAGACTACATTATGAAGTGCGACACATAATTTCTAAGTCTCTGGATAAAACAGAATCTTTTTCTTCATCTGTTTTTTTTTTAACAAAATTATACTCAAAATTTGGATATTTCTATAGCCTCATAATAGTTCTTTCCTAACACTACTTTTTCATTTTTCTAAGAATCTTAATACCTGGCAAAAATAAAGTTTAGAGATTTTTGAAGATTTCTCAAGTCAAAACAAAAGTTATAAACAGAGGAATTAAAATTGAGGAGAGAAAATATTCCACTCTAAGCAGTGCACAAACTATGCTGCACAAATAGATGTACAAGATTTGTGAACCTGGAGTCATATCTGGTCCAGAAACAGACTTATAGCAGGTTTAAGGAACTTGGTTTAAAAGTCAAATGCAATTAAGAAGGACTTCCATCACTGTCTGACATCTCTTGAAGGACATTAAAGAAGATCTAAATACATGCTCTTAGACTCTAGAATCATTCACTAAAATCCTCTGCCCTCTCCCACTCACCTCCCTCACCCCTCAGCTGCCCCAGCACCTCTCCCTTAACTCAGCCCATAAGACTTTTGATCCATCCCATTCCTATGTCACTCAGCACTTACTGTGGAAACCTACTTAACATCTCAATTCTTAAGAATTGTCTTAGGAAGAGTCCAACAGATGAGGAAGTCTGTGAATTAACTGATTATTCATGTTTTTCCTAAGTGTATTAGGGTTGTTTTAGTTTCAAGTCTCAAAAACCCAACTCAAATTGACATATGCACAAAAGCTAAGCTATTGACTTGTTTGTGACATTACAGAGTGAGTTCTTTCAGGCATAGCTGGATCCAAGTGCTCAAATCATGTCTCCAGGAATCCATTTCTCTTCATCTCTTGGCTCTATTTTCTTTTGTGTAGGCTTCACAGTCTCCAAAGCAGGAAAAAAGAGTGCTGGTGTGCCCCACACAGGCCATTAAATGCTTCTGCCTGGAGGCAATACACGTCACTTTCGCTGGAAAGACAGAGAATTGCAATCCTACCAAATGCTTGGAAAGAGGAGAACTAGAATTTTCGGGAAGAGCCACAATGATAACCACTGTCCATTTAAAAAAAGACAATAATAGGGAAGAGCTCTGGGCACTATGGACACCTTTCTGCAATGGTCACACAAGCCTTACACCTTGCTGACAGATCCAGGCCGGCTTCTACAGCCATAGACCCAACTCAGAGGGAATGAAAACATCTCAGTGGCCAGGACCCTCCCATCTCCCCTCTTTCCTCACCTATATTTCATCAGCAGCCTCCCATGTCTCTATGAAGATTATCAATGCTTTATTATATCTGAATTTTCTCCTCCTCCAAAAGAGAAAAAACCTTTGGAGTTGATGAGATTTAAGATTCTCCTTGCAATGCCTCTGTTTGGAAGGGCTTCTTGTTCCGCTTAGCTCCATGGCTGAGAGGCCCTGGCCTCTGGTCAGCAGAGAAGACAAAAGGAGTCAGTGGTTCTGGGGCGTTTGCAGAACTTGGTACAGTTAATAAGCAAAGTACTTTGTGTCTTCCAGGATAAGTAAAAGTTAACAGTTCAATTTTATTTCAAATTTGGCAAGAGGTTTTGATTATTTGAAATATGAGGAAATTTTAATATAAAGCAGAGACTGAGTTCTTAAAAATCCTCTTTTTAAATTGGTCTTTCCACATCCTTGCCTAACGTCCAGCCTATACACTGTTACATGCATGATTATAGCAGCACAGGCCACATGTTCTGCAACGGTGTTTACAGATACCCTTAATCAGGCGTCATTAACTCTAAGTACCTAGAAAATTCTCCCAGTGCTCAGGCCTGGCTGCGTGCCGGATTTACAATGCTGCAAAAAGTTATACAAACAATATTCACTCAGGGAGGGTTTTCCTCCAAAAAACATTACAATTAACTTGATTTTTCTGTAGAAACAGACATACATAACCTCATAATTCCTATCTTATACACATATATTTTATTTCCATATTTAAGAAATCATTTTATGATGGTGGCAAAATTCAGGTGGTTTTCTGTAAGGAGGTTCTATCAACAATATTTGATAAGACGTTTAGAAAGGTCTTAGAGGACCTTGGTGGCTTTTGGGGGAGGAATGAATCTAGAGATGTTTGCTCTGCACTGATTATCATAGCAAAACCAAGGAAGATGAACTCTAAATATGAATCTTTTGTAAATTTAGGGCTGCCTGTATTGGCCCAGATTAGAAGCCACTGAAAATTAGTGAGGTTAGGATTTCAGACTGAATTAAAGTTTTTATTATTTCCCTGCTGCAAAAATGTGACTTTTGTTTTTTTCACAAGGAAAAGACAGACTTCTTGGCTCCAACTGAATAGAATTTTAGTCAGTGAGATATAGATGGATCATCAACATAGGGATCAAATGTCTATTAATAAGTGGATGGCATTCAAAATCACAGAAAGAGGCTGTGCAAATGCATTTGGGGTTTTAATCAAACCCAAAGCATATGAACAATGATTCTGAGTGATTAATGAGCCCATAACAACATCAGGGTTTCATCCACCATAACATGGCAAGAGACACAGGAAACAGCATGCATTTACAAACACGTGGTTGACTCTCATAGACCAGAGGACTGAGGGCAGACTGTTCATAGACAAGAATAGTGCAATTTATTGACTGTTAACCACAGTCAAGACGCTGTCTCAGCACTTTAAACAGATTATCTCACTAATCCTCACAATGGTCTGCTGGGTAATTATCCCAATTTCACTCCTTCCTACTGTGTAATTTTGGGAAAGTTATTTAACTTCTTCTGCCTTGGTTTTAGTGCAAGCAAATGGCCTAAAACAGAGTCTGGCGTTCATTTATTCACAAGGTGCTAGACACTGTTCCAGGCATTTGGGATACCACAGATCCCTTCCCTCTTGGAGTTCCCATTTATAAGGGTTAATTTTATGTGTCAACTTGACTGGGCTAAGGGTCCAGATAGCTGGTAAAACATTATTTCTGGATGTGTCTGTGAGAGTGTTTCTGGAAAAGATTAACATTTGAACAGGTAGACTGAGTAAAGAAGATTGCCCTCACAGTGCCAGTGGGCATCATCAAATCCATTGGCCTGAATAGAACAAAAAGGCTGAGGAAGGGTGAGTTTGCTCTCTGCTTGATCTGAGACATCCACCTTCTCCTGTCCTCAGACATTGGCACCCCTGGTTCTTGGGCCCTTGAACTCAGACTGAGTTGCACCACCAGCTTTCCTGGTTTTCTAGCTTGCAGACTGCAGATCATGGGACTTCTCGGCCTCCATAATCTTGTGAACAAATTCCTAAATCTGTCTGTCTATCTATCTATCTATCTATCTACCTACCTACCTCTCTCCTATTGGCTCTGTTTCTTTGGAGAACCCTGACTAATACACCATTCCAGTGGGTAGAGACTGACAGTTAACAATAAACAGAGTAAGTCAACTGCATGGTGTGTTACAAGGTGGTAGATGCTGTGGAAAAGAGAAAAAGGAGAGCAAGGTAAGGGGTCTATACAGTACCAAGGTGGGGTTACAGGTGAAGGTGCAATTTTAAATAGAGTGGTAGATACAGGCCTCACTGAGAAGGAACATTTGAGCAAGGACTTGAAGGAGGGGAGGGAGTTATTCTCATAGATATCTGGAAGAAGATTGTTCTAGAAAAAGGGACTAGCCAGTGCAAGGCAAGACTGACCTGCCAAGGCTCATGCTCTAGAAAATCTATTGAAACAACTCATGGGCACATGGGTTCTTGGGAATCTGGTGCTCAGAGCTGGCACAGCGCTACCCATATTTCTAAATATCTACTCTTACAACTAGCACCATTTAGACCCCAGTGAAATTCTTCTCCATAGCTCTTGTCCTGCATCCTTGAAATGTGAGGCTGTGTTCCAAAGCCCAAATGTTGGTGGGCTGAGCTTCGGCCAGCATCAGAGTGCAGAGAAGGTTGAGCAGCAGAAGCATGTGGGTAAGAGAAAAGACAGATTAGTTAACTTGTCAAATTCTCAGCACAAATACAGTAGATGGTTGCGTAATAATTTTTTTATCTTTTCCCAGTGATGTCAAATATCCATTGTCTTCCTTCTCTTCATCTTCTAATTCTTGATCTGGAGGTTCTCACAAACTAGTGTGGTATTTACACATGGAAGATGAAGCATATTTTGCAATATTAGACAATTCATGTGACTCTTAAGTTTGCATATATATAGGTGTAAACAAAACATGCATGAAGCATTTTACCAATTCTTTCCATTGGCAACTAGATGACTTTTGAATCTTAAGTTGCAAAATAGTTGAATTTTTATTAAAATACTCAAGATTCTTTCATTAAAAGTCCCAAACATTTTGGCTTTACTAAATTGATATTCATTTTAAATTGTGTTATTAATAATTATGTTTTATATTTTGCCATATAATTTTAATAGATAATTCTGAATAATTTAAAAGAAAAATAACTCTTGAAAACATGTGAAAAACTTTTCTTTTTTTTTTGTGAGGAAGATCAGCCCTGACCTAACATCCATGCCAATCCTCCTCTTTTTGCTGAGGAAGACCGGCTCTGAGCTAACATCTATTGCCAATCCTCCTCCTTTTATTCCCCAAAGCCCCAGTAGCTAGTTGTATGTCATAGTTGCACATCCTTCTAAGTTGCTGTATGTGGGACGCTGCCTCAGCAAGGCTGGAGAAGCGGTGCATCGGTGCATGCCCAGTATCCAAACCCGGGCTGCCAGCAGCAGAGCGCGTGCACTTAACCGCTAAGCCACAGGGCCGGCCCCCTGAAAAACTTTTAATTTTCAATTATTTACATTTAATTTACATTTTGATGAACATATCTTAAAAATTTTTGTACTTTGACTGTAACTACATTTTAATTTTTAATTCTTAGATCATTACTGTCAATGTAATTCAAATTATGTAAAAATTTTACAACATAATGATTTTACTGAAATGTAGGCAAGGAAAATAAACATTACGGAATAATTGTGAAATAATTTATGAGTGTCTTTATTTTATTACTCATCTAAACATCTCCAGTCCACCAACAGGACACAAAAATGTCACAATAATTATGAAATGCAGTCTTCTTTGATATTTTCCAGACTTTCGGTCACATAAAACACATAGCTTTATTCCTAGTTTTTATTTATACATATTTATTTTTTATGTTTGTTTTATTCATTTTTACATGTTATTTTTAGTTATGAAGGTCTATCTGTCAAGGCGGGAGAAGAGAGTAGATTTTATTTAGAGTTAGTTATCTTGATTTGGAACTTCAAATTTAGACACGTGGTATGTAGGCCTTCATTTGCTCTTGCTCCCCGGATCCCACAGGCCTTAGAGGAGAGTCTGGTTTGAGACAGGAGGCTGTGCAATACGGCCTGACCATAAGCAATTGCCAAAGCCTTACCTGGCAGGCTTCATGGGGAAAATCTGCCCTCCGCACACCAGACTTGGGGCAAAGCCAATGCATTGCAGTCTCTGAAGAGAGTTGTAGTCAAGGACTCAGGCCCCCTGCAAGACGTGCTTTTATGCATATCTGCATTCCCAGCCCAGGCATCTTCATTCAGAGGCCTCTTGATTGGGGGCCCTTGGCCGAGGCCCTCCCCAGGGACCTCTGCCAAGACCTCCTTATCAGGGGAGAGAGGGAGCCTTGAAGATACTTTTCCTCACTCTGAGTCAGTATTCAGTACTTCTCCACTCCCAGCCCTTCCCTCTCCCCTTCTCCCCACAAAATGGCAGGTCCATAAAATGGCAAGAGCCTTTTGTTCGAAGCTCCCCAGGCACTGAGGTGATCTCATGTCTTGCTGATCCAACTGACACAGACTGTTCCATGAGGAAAAATGGAACAGGAGAGAGTCAGCACTTTCTCCTGCTTAGCCTCTTGTTTATAGTATGGCATAAGTGACCAAAGTCTTGACTGTTGCTTTCATTTTGGTTTGTTGTCTTAATCAACTACTTCAACACCTATCAGCTCAGCTTTCTCAGGCATGAGGTCGCAGAGGTCTTGTAGCTCACTGAGAGAACTTCAATCTCTGAATGAAATGGGAAGCCAGTGAGCAAAGAAGTGACATCATCTGAATTGTGTTATAAAAGGATTTTTCTGGGTGCCACATTGAGAAGAGAACACAGGGAATATGGAAGGAGAGAAGCGGGGAAACAGGCTCACATATTCTCCAGATTGTGAGGCCCATATAGTATTCTATAATTCCACTTTTTAAGGAAATATTCACAATTTAAACTACACACTTCTCAATAATCCCTACATCAAAGAGAAAGTCAGAAGGAAAATTTGAAAATATTCTGAATTAAATGGAAATGAAAACACAACATAGTAAAATTTGTGAGATGCAGCTAAAGCAGTGCTTAGAGGGAAATTTATAGCATTAAAAGGTTTATATTGAGAAGGAGAAATTTCTCAAGTCAGTGATTTAAGATTTCACCTTAAGATGTTAGAATAAGAATAAATTAAATCTAAAGCAAGAAGAAGAAATAAAATAATAAAGATAAGAGCAGAAATCATTGTAGTGGAAAACATAAAATAATACAGAAAATAAAAACAAAAGCTACTCCTTTAGAAAAATCAATCAAATTGATAAGCATCTGGACAGACTAACCAAGAAAAAGAGTAGAAAAAAATTACCCGAGAGTGACGTCAGCATCATGGCGGAGTGAGCTTTCCCGTGAACTCTTCCCCCTACAAGACACAACAAAAGGAACAGTCACAGACCAACAACGGAATCCCAGACAGTGAAAAGCTAGAGCGGAGGGATCCACACTGCCGCACATCTGAGAGCGGAACGTGCTGGGACCCCGGAGGAAGTGGGGAGAGGTAAGGAGAACTCCTCTCCCTCCCCATCAGATCAGCGATCCCGGTCCGGGCGGCCCCCCCGCGAGGGGGGAGCGGCGGCCCTCGGCAGGGAAACCGTGGCTCTTTGGACTCTCTCAGCCAGTGGGAAACTCCGGCACAGAAGACTCAGAGGAGCCACAGGGCTACCATCAACATCTGAGCACCCCAGAGAGCGGATAAAGAGGGGCAAACGAGAAACCTCCCACATCAGGGACCCAGAGGGCAAAAGAGAGAGCTCCCTCCTCCCCACAAACCAGACTCTGCAGCTCAACCGACCAGACCAGACCTAGTGATCCGTGGCAGACCGGACCAAGTGATCCGCGACAGACCAGACCAAGCGATCCACGGCAGACCTGATCAAATGACTGGAACTGTGGATTGCAGTGGGGAAAAAAAAAAAACAAAAAAAAACAAAACTGCAGATGGCAGCAGAAAAACCGGGGCAGAGCGCAGGGGGCTTAGACTACACAGCCCTTTACCACCAGACAGTGGCGGCAGGTGGAAATTGCAACCAGAGATTTCCAGGATGAGGAAAAACAAAACCAACACAGGAACCACAATGCAAAAATATATGAAATCACCAGACCAGAAACAAAATGACAAGCACCCAGAAATCAACCCCAAAGACACAGAAATCCATAAACTAAATGACAGAGATTTCAAAATAGCTATCATAAAAACACTCAACAAAATACGAGACAACACAGACAAACAATTCAATGAGATTAGGAGTTTCTTCACAAAACAGATTGAAATCATAAAGAAAAACCAATCAGTGCTGATGGAGATGAAGAACACAATGGAGGAGATAAAGGAGAATCTGGAATCTCTAAAGAACAGAGCTGACAATATGGAGGAAAGAATTAGCACCTTAGAGGATAGGAATACAGATATACTCCAGATGGAAGAGGAGAGAGAACTAAGACTAAAAAGAAATGAAGAAAGACTCCGAGAAATATCTGACTCTATTAGAAAATGTAACATAAAAATTATAGGTATTCCTGAGGGAGAGGAGAAGGAAAGAGGAACAGAGAGCCTATTCAAGGAAACAATAGCTGAGAATTTCCCAAATCTGGGGAAGGAGCAGGAAATACCAGTAAGCGAAGCCAACAGGACACCTATATATATTAACAGACAAAGGCCTTCACCACGACACCTAGTGGTAAGGCTAGCCAGGGTCAACGACAAAGAAACCATATTAAGGGCAGCTAGACAAAAACAAAAAATAACGTACAAAGGAACTCCCATCAGGCTCTCAGCGGATTTCTCAACAGAAACTTTACAGGCTAGAAGAGACTGGAATGATATATTCAAAATACTGAAAGACAAAAACTTTCAGCCAAGAATACTCTATCCAGCAAAAATATCCTTCAAATATGATGGAGAAATAGTAACTCTCCCAGATAAACAAAAGCTAAGGGAGTTCATGGCCACGAGACCCCCACTACAAGAAATACTCAAGAAGGCCCTCAGGCCTGAAAAAAAGAAGAGAAAGGGAACACAAAGCTTGGAGCAAGGAGAAAAGTAGGTAGACAAACTCAGAAAAATAGTAGATCTTTACCGGAATAGGTTAGCAACCACTTAAATACTAAATTCAAAGATCAAAGGAAGAAATTCACCAAAAATAAATTTAACCTCATCACTGTAAACACACAGCCACAACACAAGATAGAATAAGGTATAATAAGAACAACTTAGGGGCCGGCCCTGTGGCTTGGTGGTTAAGTGCGTGCGCTGCGATGCTGGTGGCCCGGGTTCAGATCCTGGGTGCTCATCGAGGCACCACTTCTCCGTTCATCCTGAGGCCGAGTCCCACATACAGCAACTAGAAGGATGTGCAGCTACGACACACAACTATCCACTGGGGCTTTGGGGGGAAAAATAAAATAAATAAAATCTTTAAAAAAAAAAAAAAAAAGAACAACTTAGAAGGGGAAGTGGAAAGTGACTTAATTGACTTAGTTTAAGGAAATAGGAGGCCATCAGATAATGGACTATCTCATACACAAGATTTTTTGCCCAAACCTCAAAGTAACCACTAAACAAATAATCAAAACAAAACCACATATGATAAACAAAGAGAAAACTAGAAGAGTCATAAGACAGAACAACCAAACTGAATTGGCAGTCCAAAACAAATGGGACAAGAAACAAAGGAAATGCAAAAGAACCAGAAAATAAGTGACAAAACAGCAACATTAAGCCCTCATATATCAATAATTACCTTAAATGTAAATGGATTGAACTCTCCAATCAAAAGATACAGAGTGGCAGGATGGATTAAAAAGCAAGACCCAACAATATGCTGCCTTCAGGAAACACATCTTAGCACTAAAGACAAGCACAGGCTCAGAGTGAAAGGATGGAAGATAATACTCCAAGCTAATGGCAAACAAAAGAAAGCAGGTGTTGCCATACTCATATCAGACAAAGTAGACTTCAAGATAAAACAGGTTAAGAAAGACAAAGAAGGGAAATATATAATGATAAAAGGGACACTCCATCAAGAAGACATATCACTTATAAATATATATGCACCCAACATAGGAGCACCAATGTACATAAAGCAACTATTAACAAACCTAAAAGGAGAAATCAACAACAACACAATAATAGTAGGGGATCTTAACACCCCACTTACAGCAATGGATAGATCATCCAGACAAAAAGTCAATAAAGAAATAGTAGACTTAAATGAAAAACTGGACGAGATGGACCTAGTAGACATATACAGAGCACTCCATCCAAAAACAGCTGACTACACATTCTTCTCAAGTGCTCATGGAACATTCTCTAGGATAGACCATATGTTGGGAAACAAAGCAAGCCTCAATAAATTTAAGAAGATTGAAATCATAACAAGCATCTTTTCAGACCATAAGGCTATGAAACTGGAAATGAACCATGAAAAAAAAAACTGGGAAAGTGACAAAAATGTGGACATTAAACAACATGCTACTGAACAACCAATGGATCATTGATGAAATTAAAGGAGAAATCAAAAACTATCTGGAAACAAACGAAGATGATAATATGCCATATCAAACCATATGGGATGCAGCAAAAGCGGTCCTGAGAGGGAAACTCATAGCGATACAAGCCCACCTTAACAAACAAGAAAAAGCCCTAATAGGCAACCTTAAATTACACCTAACTGAACTAGAAAAAGAAGAACAAACAAAGCCCAAAGCCAACAGAAGGAGAGAAATAATAAAAATCAGAGCAGAAATAAATGAAATTGAGACCAAAAAAACAGTAGAAAGGATTAATGAAACCAAGAGTTGCTTCTTCGAGAAAATAAACAAAATCGACAAACCCTTAGCCAGGCTTACTAAGAAAAAAAGAGAAAAGGCTCAAGTAAATAAAATTAGAAATGAAAGAGGAGAAATTACAACGGATACCATGGAAATACAGAGGATTATAAGAGAATACTATGAGAAATTATATGCCAACAAATTGGACAATCTAGAAGAAATGGATAAATTCTTAGACTTATACAACCTCCCAAAGTTGAACCAAGAAGAAATGGAGAATCTGAATAGACCGATAACAAGTAAAGAGATTGAAATAGTAATCAAAAACCTCCCAAAAAATAAAAGTCCAGGACCAGATGGCTTCTCCAGTGAATTTTACCAAACATTCAAAGAAGATTTAATACCCATCCTTCTCAAACTATTCCAAAAAATAGAGGAAGATGGAACACTTCCTAAATCATTCTACGAGGCCAACATCACCCTGATACCAAAACCAGACAAAGACAATACAAAGAAAGAAAATTACAGGCCAATATCACTGATGAACATTGATGCAAAAATCCTCAACAAAATATTGGCAAACCGAATACAACAATACATTTAAAAGATCATACACCATGATCAAGTGGGATTTATACCAGGGACACAGGGATGGTTCAACATCCGCAAATCAATCAACGTGATACATCACATCAACAAAACAAAGAATAAAAACCACATGATCATCTCAGTAGACGCAAAGAAGGCATTTGATAAGATACAACATCTATTTATGATAAAAACTCTCAATAAAATGGGAATAGAAGGAAAGTACCTCAACATAATAAAGGCCATATATGACAAACCCACAGCCAACATCATACTCAACGGGGAAAGACTGAAAACCATTCCTCTGAGAACAGGAATGAGGCAGGGCTGCCCACTCTCACCACTCCTGTTCAACATAGTACTGGAGGTTTTGGCCAGAGCAATTAGGCAAGAAAAAGGAATAAAAGGAATCCAAATAGGTAACGAAGAAATGAAACTCTCACTATTTGCAGATGACATGATTGTATATCTAGAAAACCCTAAAGAATCTGTTGGAAAACTATTAGAAACAATCGACAACTACAGCGTAGTTGTAGGGTACAAAATCAATCTACAAAAATCAGTTGCATTTCTATATGCTAATAATGAACTAACAGAAAGAGAGCTCAAAAAGATAATACCATTTACAATTACATCAAAAAGAATAAAATACCTAGGAATAAATCTTACCAAGGAGGTGAAGGACCTATACAATGAGAACTACAAGACATTATTGAAAGAAATCCATGATGACATAAAGAAATGGAAAGATATCCCATGCACGTGGATTGGAAGAATAAACATAGTTAAAATGTCTATATTACCTAAAGCAATCTACAGATTCAATGCAATCCCAATCAGAATCCCAATGACATTCTTCACAGAAATAGAAAAAAGAATACTAAAATTTATATGGGGCAACAAAAGACCCCGAATAGCTAAAGAAATCCTAAAAAAAAAGAACAAAGCAGGAGGCATCACAATCCCTGACTTCAAAACATACTACAAAGCAATAGTAATCAAAACCACATGGTACTGGTACAAAAACAGACACACAGATCAATGGAACAGAATTGAAAGCCCAGAAATAAAACCACACATATATGGACAGCTAATTTTCGACAAAGGTGCTAAGAACATGCAATGGAGAAAGGAAATTCTCTTCAATAAATGGTGTTGGGAAAACTGGACAGCCACATGCAAAAGAATGAAAGTGGACCATGTGCTATCGCCATTCACAAACATTAACTCAAAATGGATCAAAGACCTGAAGGTGAGACCTGAAACTATAAAACTCATAGAAGAAAATATAGGCAACACACTATTTGACATTGGTTTTAAAGGAATCTTTTCGGATGACATGCCTACCCAGACTAGGGAAACTAAAGAAAAAATAAACAAGTGGGACTTTATCAGATTAAAGAGCTTTTATAAGACAAATGAAACTAGAATCAAGATGAACAGACAACCAACCAGCTGGGAGAGAATATTTACAAAGCATACATCTGACAAGGGGTTGAATTCCATAATATATAAAGAACTCACACAACTGAACAACAAAAAAACAAAAAACCCGATCAAAAAATGGGCAGAGGAAATGAACAGACACTTCTCCAAGGAAGATATACAGATGGCCAATAGGCACATGAAAAGATGCTCAACATCACTAATCATCAGGGAAATGCAAATCAAAACAACACTAAGATACCACCTCACGCCTGTTAGAATGGCTATAATCACCAAGACAAAAAAAAACAAATGTTGGAGAGGATGTGGAGAAACCCTCATACACAGCTGGTGGGAATGCAAACTGGTGTAGCCTCTGTGGAAAACGGTATGGAGATTCCTCAAAGAATTAAAAATAGAGATGCCCTATGATCCAGCCCTCCCACTACTGGGAATCTATCCAACGCACCTGAAATCAACAATCCAAAGAGGCTTATGCACCCCTATGTTCATTGCAGCATTATTCACCATAGCCAAGAAGTGGAAGCAACCTAAGTGTCCCTCGACTGATGATTGGATTAAGAAAATGTGGTATATATATGCAATGGAATACTACTCAGCCATAAAAAAAGACAAAATCGTCCCATTTGCAACAACAGGGATGGGCCTGGAGCGTATTATGTTAAGTGAAATAAGCCAGAAAGAGAAAGACAAACACTGTATGATCTCACTCATATGTGGAATATAAACCAACACATGGACAGAGAAAACTGGACTGTGGTTACCAGGGGCAGTGAGGGTGGGGGGAAGGGGGTGGGGGGTGGGCACAAGGGTTGAAGGGAGTCATATATATGGTGATGGACAAACAAAAATGTACAACCCAAAATTTCACAATGTTAGAAACCATTAAAACATCAATAAAAAAAAAAAATTACCCATGTTGGTAATGAATGAGAGGACATCACTACAGACCATACAGATATTAAAGCAATAAGAGAACGTTACAACAACTTTATGCCATAAATTCCACAACTGAGATGAAATGGACCAATCTTTGAAAGACATAAACCACCAAGGTTTATGAAAAAAGAAAGATAGACTGGAATAGCCTTATATCTATTAAAGAAATTGAATATATAGTTAAAAGCCTCCCAACAAAGATAACTCCAGATCCAAATGGCTTCACTGGGGAATTCTACGAAACATTGAAGGAAGAAATAATAATTCTATGCAAATTCTTCAAGAAAATAGAAGAGGACGCAACATTAGCAACTCATTTTATGAGGCCAAAATTATCCTGGTACCAAAAGAAAACCAGAGTTCATTATCTCTCATGAACATAGATGCAAGAATGTTCAACAAAAGTAGTAAGAAATTTAAAATAATAATATATTAAAATAATAAATCATGGCCAAATGGGGTTATCCTGGGAATGCAAGATTGGTTGTATATTTGAATATCATAATGATATAGCAACAGACCACCATATCAATAAATTAACTAAATAAAAACTATTTAACTGTCTTAATAGATGCAGAAAAAGCTTTTGACAAAATTCAATATCCATTCATGAAAATAACTCAAAGGAAACTAAGAATAGAAGAGAGTATCTACAAAATAAAGGGAAACTACAAGAAAATCTTATAGCTAACATCATACTTAGTGGTGAAAGACCAAATACTTTCCCCCTAAAATCAGAAACAAGGCAAAGATGTCTTCTTTCACTATTCCTAGTCAACACCATACTGGAGGTCCTTTCTTGCCTTTCAGTGATAGGCAAGAAAAAGCATATAGATTAGAAAGGAAGAAATAGAGCTGTCTCTATACACACATGATAGATTGTCTATGTGGAAAGTCCCAAGGTGTCAACAAAAAAATCTCCTAAAACTGACAAGGGAGTTTAGCAAGGTTGAGGACACAAGGTCAACACACAAAATGAATGTTAATTCTATATACTAGCAATATATCTTTGGAAATAAAAATTTTTTAAAGTATCATTTATAATAGTGCCAAAAAAAAAAAAACCTGCTGTGAAATACTTAGGCATTAGTCCAACAAAATATATGCAGGATTTGTATCCTGGAAACTAAAAACACTGAGGAAAGAAAGCAAACAAGATCTAAATAAATCAAAACATATACCAAATTGATGGATTGGGAGACTCAATATTATTAAGATATGAATTCTTCCCACACTTTTCATAGATTCAATGCAATGCCAAACAAAATCCTACAAGAAATTTTTTTTGTAGAAATTGACAAGCTGATTCTAAAATTTATATGGAAAGGCAAAGAAATTTGAATAGCCAAAATAATTTTACAAAATAAGAACAAAGTTGGATAGCTCATATTACATGATTTAAAGACTTACTATAAAGCTACCAAAAAAAGACTGAGGCATTGAATAAAGATAAACCAATGGACCAATGGAACAGAATATAGAATCCATAAATAGACCCACACATATATGGTCAAGTGATTTCCAACAAAGGCACAAAGGCAATTGTATGGAGAGAGGCTAGTCTTTTCAACAAATAGTGTTGGAACATCACTGTATATGCAGAAAAAAGAACCTCAACCTATACCTCTGTTATGAGAGGTTCGGGGATTCGATCGGAGACGTAAAAGACACTTTCCACTCCAAACAAATGGACTGAAGGTGTATTTTATTATATAGAGGATAGTAAAGGTGACAGTCTGCAAACAGATCAAATAGGTCAAATATTAAGAAGGAAAAAACATCAGCTCGACTGGAAAGGGAAAACACCCACATCGGCTGAAGAGAAATGACACAAATCAACCAGAAAGAGAAACACCAGGTTGACCGAAAAGAGAACACATCAAATCAATTACTTCATATCAAATCAATTACTTCACATCAAATAGGTTACTCACAACATCCACGCCCCACTGCCGGGAGAGCCCTGTCAATCGACGCAGCTGGGCAATGATCACTCGTCCTGGGCAAGGCGTCCCTTCCACAGGTGGAACTCTCTCTAGGTGGAACTCTCGCTGAGGCTCAGTTTCCAGCAGTTTTTATACCATCAGTAATTTTCAGAGTAAGCAATTACAGAGTTTGCAGAGCAAGCATTTAGTGTTCCCATGCACAAATGGTTATCAGTGGCGTACGTGTACTGAGCCCCCTGGCTAACGTCCCAGCCCAGTAGTTGCGTACGTGCATTGTTCTCTTTGGTTATCGTCTTAGCCCGGCACAGATGGCCAGTCCATTCCGGGCCACGACGCTCCAAGAGCCTTGAAATGTTACAACTTGCAACTCTCTCCGTGGGAGAAAGCCCAGTTCCCGGGAAAAGGCCAGTTCCCACCACACAGAAAGCAGCTTTGTATTTCTTTTTGTGCTGGTGGCTGTAGGTCAATGGAGCGGCCAAACATGGCTGTACTCATGTCAAGACATATTCGGCCGTGGCCGTCTTCATTAACCATAAGACACCATACGCACAGACAATGAACTTCGTACGCAAGTACATAAGGCACATCCAAGAATCCAAAATCCAATGACTACAATGATTATAAAACTATCTCGCAATAAAGGACCCAAACCCCAAGGTAACCAATCAAACAACCCCTTAGAATATGAAATGTTATTAACTTGATCTTGCAAATCATGTACAGTATCAAAGATAACATTAGTTTGATCTGATACATTGAAACAACACATACCCGGTATTTTAGTACAAGGTGTTTGATGAAGAAGAAACAAATAGTCTAAAGCAGCTCGTTGTATAAGAGTCTCTCTACGCAGTTCTTGTAATTCTTGAGATATAGCCAAGAAGGCTCTAACAGTATCATTCATTACATGTGTCAACAAGCAGGAAAGGTGTTTAATTTGACGATGGTTGTCTACAATTAGGCCAGGATCAGGTAGTAGAAGGGCGGCCAGCGTTGCCACAGTAGAGATGGGAAGAAGGTTAACATGAGGGTCACAATCTGCAGTGAGTGCTCGTTTCACTCGAGAATTCTTGGTAGGGAAAGCGGCTATAAGGGGAACTATTGGGCCAATACCACATGCAGCAGATGTGTCAGTTGGAATGTGTGAATACGCAGCATTATCACATAACCAGAAATATCCAGCAGGTAATCGTGAGGGGGTAGGAATACTAACAGAGATAGTCTTATTACAATAGAATGGAATATATGTACAATTAATACAGTAACATGTAGTGGAAGTCACTCCAGATATGGGCATCTTTACTAAAGAATGAGGGATAGTAACTTTAGCATGTAACACATTAGGTAAAGTAACACCTAGACCCAACAGATTAGCTTGCAGAAGTCCAGAAGGATTATTACTGTTTCTGAGACAAAAAGCAGTTTCATTAAGAACTGTATGAGCTAAATGTAACCATAGATTAGTGTTTTTAAGAGGACTAGTGGCATTAGGAAGGATGCTAATAAATCGAGCTTCTTTAAGAAATGGGGAATCTGGATTTCCCTTCTTCCATTTAATACAAGAATACCAGCCCCCATCACGGAGGGTAACAGAAGACAGAGCAATGGAGAAATTATAACTAGTTCTGCGTGATTGATCAGATATGGGCTTGTACCGAGAGATTGCTTGATGTTTCTGAGACCAAATTTCTCGGCCATTCATAGTCCAGGTTATAGGTCCCACTGGTGTAGAGCAGTTGGTCCAGTAGTGCAGGGTCAAAGGTTGTCCTACGGAGACATTAGTTGGCATGTAGGTCTGCAGCAGACATGGAAGTGCAGCACAGCATAGCAAACACAGCAGGAATATCTATTCACACAAAGAAACAGAATTTTTAGGAACATGATATAATTGTTCATTTCCTGGATACATTACTATGAGCGTTGCAGTGGGCCCTTGGGCCACTACTTCTGCGGCACGTGGAGCCGCATTGGGTGGATGTGTCACCCACACCTTTGCTCCAGGTTTCCATCCATCTGTAGACCCAAATCCTTGCATTCCTCTTTTAGTTAATTCACTTGGAGGTTGTCCTTGTGACACATTTGGAGTCAGGAGGGGAAGCACCAATAATTGTCCCACTCGTTCCCCAGACTCTACAGTTAGTACTGTGTCACTACCATTATATAATATAAATTTTATTTCTCCTTGATAATCTGGATCAATAACTCCTCCTAGTACATCAATACCTTTTGCTGCCAGTCCAGAGCGTCCTTTTAACAAACCAAAGGTATTTTTGGGAAATTGTACCCCTATCCCAGTAGGGACTATAGACTGCCTCTTAGGGGGCAATTGAATAGAATGAACAGTAGATAAATCCAATCCAGCCGCTTCGGCCGTGGCACGAAAAGGCGGTTTAGCAGACTGAGTCAGGGGCCAATAGGTTAAGGTCATAAGCTCATGGGTGGCGGCTGCCACTTCTGTAATCTTTGCTGGTAACAACCTTGACAGAGGAGTCTCATTAGGGCCTAATGGCCTGTTATTTAACACATTTAGAGCAGTACTTAGATGGTTGTGCCACCCCTTTAATGAGCCATGACCAAGTTTCCTCAATTGTTGTTTAAGCAATCCATTCATTCGTTCTATGAGGCCTGCAGCTTGGGGGTAATAAGGTATATGATAAATCCATTCTATATAATTTTCCTTGGTATAGGTTTGAATCAACTTACCTGTAAAGTGGGAACCGTTGTCACTCTGAATTTGCCTTGGTGTTCCATAATATAACTTGATTATATCTAATAATTTTATGGCACTCTGTTGGGTGGCCACTTTAGCTGGTATAGCCAATAAATAACCAGAATATGTATCAACAGCAGTGCAGGCATAAGTATATCCACAAGAATTTGGCAATGGTCCGATAAAATCTATTTGCCAGGTATGGGCGGGAAATAATCCCTTTTGGATATGACCTTGGTAGGGGTGTGGAACTCCCCGTTTATTTAACTGTTGGCATAACTGACACTGTTGTACTGCAGTGGCAATATCATCATGGGTGACAAGGATTCCCCTTTGTTGTGCCCACCTGTATGACGCTTGTTCTCCCAAGTGTCCACTCTTTTCGTGGACCCATTGTGCTAAGCCTGGGTTGTGCGTTGCACGAATCTGCACCAGCTGATTAGCATGAGAATTATGCTTTCGTTCTGCAGAAATTAAAGAACTGTGAGCATCAACATGAAATACAGTAACAATTGTATTTTGACACCATAACCATATGTCTTCCCATAATTTCTTTCCCCATATTTCTTTATCATTAATTTTCCAATCATGTTTTTTCCATTGTGGCATCCACGTTGCCAAACCTTGTGCCACTGCCCACGAATCAGTATATATATGACATTGTTGCCCCTGTTCTTGTTGAAGTGCCTGATACACCGCATAGAGTTCAGCATATTGGCTACTCATATTATCTCCGGTGGTGACAATTGTTTGTTGGGTGGATGGGTTATAGGCAACTGCTTTCCATTTCCGTGAGCTTGATATCATTTTGGCAGAACCATCTGTAAACCACGTATGGTTTTGTTGTTCTTCAGTCAATTGATCATATGAGACACCCCATTTAACAGGAGATTCTGTTATATCAGTCTTAGGTGACACAGTTGGCTCACTGCTATATTGAGACACTTGTTCATGCAATAGAGACAACCCCTTTGGGCCAGGTTTGGCCCGGTCTTGAATATACCATTTCCATTTGATAATATTAAATTCTTGTGCTTGTCCAATTTTATGAGTAACAGGCATGCTATGAATCCATTGCATGATGGGTATTTGAGGTCGCATAATTACCTCATGTCCCAGGGTAAGGCTTTCTGAGTCTATTAGAGCCCAGTAGCAGGCTAACAGCTGTTTTTCAAAAGGACTATATCTTTCACTGGAACAGGGAAGCTTGCGACTCCAAAATCCCAGAGGATAACGTCGGGCACCTTGTTTTTGCCATAGACTCCAGCTGGCATACTGATCAATGACATCTACCTGTAACTCAATGGGTCCCGGTTTAATTGGCCATAGATCTAAAGCAGTCTGAATAGCATGCTTGGCTGCTTCAAAAGCTTCTTTTTGTTCCATTCCCCATTCAAATTCATATTTTTTCCTGGTAACTTTATATAAAGGTGCAAGGAGCCGACTTAAATGTGGAATATGTGCCCTCCAAAATCCAAATAATCCAATAAATTTTTGTGCTTCCTTTTTGTTACGAGGTGCTGCAAAATCTAATATCTTTTGTCTAGCTTTAGGTAAAATTTCTTGTTTTCCATTATTCCAAAGTACTCCCAAAAATTTAACATTTGAACTCGGGCCCTGAATTTTAGCTGGATTAGTTTTCCATCCATCCTCCTCAAGTGTGTCCATTACTTTTTCTAACTGTTGTTGTACCTTTTCTTCTTCATTTCCTTGGATCATAATATCATCTATATAATGTACTATTTGGACATCATCAGAAGCAGGTACCTTTGCCAAGGTCTCAGCAACCTGTCGATGGCAGATAGTGGGGCTATGCACATATCCCTGAGGAAGTCTAGTAAAGGTATATTGTTGTCCCAGCCACGTGAAAGCAAACTGTTCTTGGACACTTTTAGGTATAGGTATGGTGAAAAAGGCATTAGCCAAGTCTATGACTGCATACCAAGTGCCTGGATAACATTGCACTTTTTCTATGAGAGTAATCAAATCAGGGACGGCCGCTTGAATAGCCGGAGTCACTTTGTTTAGCTCTCTGTAATCTACAGTCATTCTCCATGTCCCATCACCTTTTTAACAGGCCAGATAGGATTATTCCAGGCTGTAGTTACTCTGCGAAGGACTCTCACAGCCAAATAATCTCCTATGCTCTCAGATATTTCTTGTTGTCCTCCAGGGATGCGATACTGTCTTTGATTGATCACTTGTGTGGCAGGTGGAATTTCTACTTCATGATGCAAACATCCCACAATTACAGCATTAATATGAAAAGACAAAGCTCTAATAGCAAATTGGTATTGTCCATCAGCCAAATTTAATGTCAATCCTTTTAGAATATCAATCCCAATTATATATTCTGGTATTGGTACAATCATAACTAGATATGTGCGCTGGCTAGTTGCCCAATTTGCATAGAAAGATTAGTGGTAACTGCCTGGATTTCTTTTCCTCCCAATCCAGTTATCAGAATTGATGTACCTTGAAACTTAGTTGGATTCCCATAGATAAGGGTGGCCTCTGCCCCTGTATCTACAAGTGCCTTCACACTAGTTGTAGATCCATTCTTCCAAAATATTTTAATTGGTACATGTGGTCTAATATCTTTTCTTATAGTGGCACTAATCGATACAGAGGTTTGGCCTTCCCTCAATCACATAAGTCAGCAAGAAGAGGATCCAAGGGAGGAGGTGGTGCACTAGGTGCAGTAGGCACTGGGTTGGAAGCATTCTCTATACTGTCCCTTCTGTTCACTTGTTTTACATTCAGCCCTTTTTCTTTATATAGTTTCCATAATTCTCTAGTGTCAACTCCATCAATCTGGTCTTTAGGTACTCCTGCCTGGAGTAGGGCCAAAAACATATCACCTCGAGTTATTTTATCTTTTTTAAAGAATGTTTCTCTTTTTTCTCTTCTTGGAGAGTTTTCAGTTGTCTGCCAGTCTCCCAAGTCTGCTAGCTGCATAATCTTATCTGCAAGTGTTGATATAGGGCTTTCAGTTTCATTCATGAGAAGGGTTGTAATTATTTGTTTGTATGCCGGAGGTGCAGTTTTTATCAACTTGTTTCACACCTGGACACTTAAAGTCATTTCATTTAAAGCTTCACCACACCCCAGAAACACAGCCTGTTTCATGGTTTCTTCTCTCATCTTTTGGACACAATCTTTTAAAGTATACCAGGGTCTATTAGTGTCTGGCCACATATCATCCGTGGGGTATTTATCTTGAGCTCCTTTTACTGCAAGAGCCAATAAAGTGGTACCATCAGTGTCTTGTCCACGATCATTTGGGGGGTGAGCATTCATGCTCCAGTCTCTGAAAGCTCCCCGTATTACTGGATCATTGGACAAAATTACAAATTTAAAAGCATCTCCTGCATCCAGATTAATTCCTGTAGCGCCCATATCATATAGGCGAACAAGCCAGGTTATGATGGCTTCTCCAGGCTTTTGTGTAGCCCGGGCTAAAATATCAGAAATTTCTTGCTGGTTAAAATCCTCAATCACATCTTTCCTTACAGGATGATTACCATCCATTTCCATCCGCCGCCGGCGAAGAGGACGTGCCTCTGTGCGTTTGGGCGGTTTTTCCTCTTCCTCATAATCAGTTTCAGAATCATCATCCCAGATATCACCATCCCATGTGTCCGGGTCCCACTTAGGACCGGCCGATGCTATGGCCATATGAACTTTTCGTTCATTTACCTTTCCTCTCCTCTTTCTATATTTATATTTGGCAACTCTTACAGCAGCCTTTTCTGCTATAGCTTGGTAGTTACGAGCCTGATCTCCCAGTGCAAGATATTGACATTGAATCATAGCCAAACGAGACTGCAAATCTAAATTTTCTTTTTCCGAGAGTGCCTTCTCTTTCTGTATCTTATCCCTATCTTCTATAGCCCGGCGATAAGCAGTCAACAAACACCAACCTCGCCGTGCCAAAAAAGAAACATCATCTTTCGCTTTCCTTTCCACCGTCTGCAAAGCTTTGGTCACATCCAAAGGTTCAAATCGTCGCAGACGAGCATCCCAAGCTTCACATAGCCCTGACCTACGAGCCCACTCCCCAGCCAGAGTGCAAAAGGGAGGGTCCTCCCATCCTGGAATTTCTTCCACCTTGACTTCAGGCAACTGTAAATCTGAATATTCTTTTTCCAAGAGTGCCTTCTCTATCTGTATCTTATCCCTATCTTCTATAGCCCGGCGATATTCCGTTTCCAAGAGTGCCTTCTCTGTCTGTATCTTATCCCTATCTTCTACAGCCAGGCGACATTCCGTTTCCAAGAGTGCCTTCTCTGTCTGTATCCTATCCCTATCCTCTACAGCCCGGCGACATTCCGTTTCCAAGAGTGCCTTCTCTGTCTGTATCTTATCCCTATCTTCTACAGCCCGGCGACATTCCGTTTCCAAGAGTGCCTTCTCTGTCTGTATCTTATCCCTATCTTCTACAGCCCGGCGACATTCCGTTTCCAAGAGTGCCTTCTCTGTCTGTATCTTATCCCTATCTCCTATAGCCCGGCGATAAGCAGTCAACAAACACCAACCTCGCCGTGCCAAAAAAGAAACATCATCTTTCTCTTTCCTTTCCACCGTCTGCAAAGCTTTGGTCACATCCAACGGTTCAAATCGTCGCAGACGAGCATCCCAAGCTTCACATAACCTTGACCTATGAGCCCACTCCCCAGCCAGAGTGCAAAAGGGAGGGTCCTCCCATCCTGGAATCCCTTCCACCTTGGCTTCAGTTACCTTTCGTTTGAATAGGAAAGGCATCTCCTTAATCGAATCCCGCTCACAGCGCCAATTATGTTATGAGAGGTTCGGGGATTCGATCGGAGACGTAAAAGACACTTTCCACTCCAAACAAATGGACTGAAGGTATATTTTATTATATAGAGGATAGTAAAGGTGACAGTCTGCAAACAGATCAAATAGGTCAAATATTAAGAAGGAAAAAACATCAGCTCGACTGGAAAGGGAAAACACCCACATCGGCTGAAGAGAAATGACACAAATCAACCAGAAAGAGAAACACCAGGTTGACCGAAAAGAGAACACATCAAATCAATTACTTCATATCAAATCAATTACTTCACATCAAATAGGTTACTCACAACATCCACGCCCCACTGCCGGGAGAGCCCTGTCAATCGACGCAGCTGGGCAATGATCACTCGTCCTGGGCAAGGCGTCCCTTCCACAGGTGGAACTCTCTCTAGGTGGAACTCTCACTGAGGCTCAGTTTCCAGCAGTTTTTATACCATCAGTAATTTTCAGAGTAAGCAATTACAGAGTTTGCAGAGCAAGCATTTAAGTGTTCCCATGCACAAATGGTTATCAGTGGCGTACGTGTACTGAGCCCCCTGGCTAACGTCCCAGCCCAGTAGTTGCGTACGTGCATTGTTCTCTTTGGTTATCGTCTTAGCCCGGCACAGATGGCCAGTCCATTCCGGGCCACGACGCTCCAAGAGCCTTGAAATGTTACAACTTGCAACTCTCTCCGTGGGAGAAAGGCCAGTTCCCGGGAAAAGGCCAGTTCCCACCACACAGAAAGCAGCTTTGTATTTCTTTTTGTGCTGGTGGCTGTAGGTCAATGGAGCGGCCAAACATGGCTGTACTCATGTCAAGACAACCTCACACTTACACAAAAATTAACTCAAAATGGATTATAGACCTAAAAGTAAGAGCTAAAATTATAAAACTTCTAGAAGAAAACATTAGTGAAAATCTTTGTAATTTCTTAAATATTTCACTAGAATTAAAATCCATAAAAGAACAAACTTGATAAATTAGACTTTAGCAAAATTTACAACTTCTGCTATATACAAGACGCTGTGAAGAGAATTAACAAGTCAGGCCACACACTGGAAGAAAATATATACTAATCATATGTCTGACAAGACTTGTTTCCAGACTACATAAAACACTTTTATAACTCAATAATAAGAAAATAACAACCAATTAAAAGAAATGGACAAAATATTTTAAAAGACACTTCACCAAAGACGATATCTGGATGGCAAATGAGCATACAAAAAGATGGTCAACACGATTAGTCATTAGGGAAATGCAAATTAAAACCACCAGATACCATTCCACACCTGTCAGAATGGCTAAAATTTTAAAAACAAAGTGACAGACCCAGGTGCTGGCAATGATGTAGAGAAACTGAAACTCTCATACATTTCTGGTAAGAATGCAAATAGTACCACCACTTTGGAACACAGCTGGACTGTTTCTTACAAACACACATACACTTGCCATATGACTAAGGAAGTCTACTCCTTGGGAAAAAAAACTCATGTTCACGCAAAGTCCTGGACATGAAGGTTTATAGCAGCTTTATTTATAATTACACAGAACTGGAAACTACTCAAATGTCCTTCACCTGGTAAGTGCATCATCCAGCTGTGGCACATTTATACCAGGGAATAGTACTCAGGAATTGCAAGGAATCAACTCTTGATGTATGCAACAATGTCTGAATCTAAATGCGTTACGCTTAGTCAGAATGAAGGTAATGTCGAAGTCTGTTTGAGCCTTTTACATGACATTCTGGACAAGATGAAATTATAGGGACAGAAAACAGATCACTAAGTTGGTGACAGGGCTGGGAGTGGGGGAAAAGGAATTTTTGGGGTTATGGAAGCGTTCTTTATTTTAATTATAGTGGTGGTTACGTGACTGTATGAATTTGTCAAAACTCATGGAAATATATGCTAAAAAGAGGGAATTCTACTGTACAAAAATTTTTAAAAAGTGAATATATGTGATGGTTTATTACTCAGCCTTAAAAAAGAAGGAAATTCTGCCATTTGTGACAACATGGATGAACCTGGAGGACATTATGCTAAGTGAAATGAGCCAGTTATCAGAAGGACAAATACTACATGATTCCACTTGTATGAGGAATAGTCAGACTCATAGAAGCAGAAAGTGGGATGGTGGTTGCCAGGGGTTGGGGAAGGGGGAAATGGAGAAATATTAGTCAAAGGGTACAAAGTCTCAATTATGCAAGAGGAACAAGTCCTAGAGATCTACTGAACAGCATAGTGCCTATAGTTAATAACACTGTATTGTACACTTACAATTTTTCTAAGAGGGTAAATCTTATGTTAAGTGTTAATGTCACACACAAAAAATAATAATAAATAAAGGAAGTGGGGGGGGCAGCCCAGTGGTGTAGGGGTTAAGTGCACGAGCTCTGCTGCGGTGGCCGGTGGTTCGGATCCAGGGCGCACACGGACAACCGCTTGTCAAGCCATGCTGTGGCAGCGTCCCATATAAAGTGGAGGAAGATGGGCATGGATGTTAGCCCAGAGCCAGTCTTTCTCAGCAAAAAGAGGAGGATTGGCAGGTGTTAGCTCAGGGCCGATCTTCCTCACAAAAAAAAAATAATAATAAAAAAAATAAAGCAAGTGGGAGTAAATTTTTGAAGGTGATGGCTATGTTTATGGCATAGATTGTGGTGTTGATTTCACAGGTGTATACTTATCTCCAAACTCATCAAGTTGTATATGTTAATTATATAAGCTTTTTGTATGCCAGTCATATCTCAATAAAATAGTTTAAAATTTTTTTTAAAAAACACAAAAAATGAATCTGTACTTGGAAGGGTCACTGGCACTTGATAAGGACATACTAAAATGGCTGTTATGGATGTATGTATGGATGCCTCAGTAACATTTACCTTGTATTTGAGCAGTGAATGGGATTGCAAGCTATTTTCCAACTCAATAATTTCTAATTACCTCAGAAATATCCTGACTGCAGATAAAGCCCTGAATTTATACCAAGGAAATCTGGACTGGTCAACAAGTTTTGTACCTCCCAGACCACCATTTGTTTCTTGTTAACCAGATCATTTCCAAAGGAGAAACAGCATTCTTCGATTCAGCATCAAAACGAGAATGGAGCAGTGGTCACCAAATAAATATTTCCTATACAGCAAAGCAATGAAGAAATCTCGTGCATGGAATTTAGAGAGTCTCAAAACAGCTGTACTTCACATGGAACTAGAACAATAGAGATGACAACGCCCAGAGAAACAAACACAAAATATCCATCATTTAGGTATGATTTTCTCAATCTTTTAAAAAGTCCAGCTTTTTGAGTATTGTTTTAGGGTAGACTCTGAACTCTGAGATGGGCATGGACTATATATGTATTTTTCATTCATTCATACTCCCTAGCACATATTGCCATTGAAAGTTTGCTAAATTAAAGAAAAGATGGATAAATGCTGAACAGTGAAGAAAACCCATCATTGTTTCTAAACATCAGCACGTGCTGAGGGCTGAGGTTGGGTTGTGTCCACTCTCCCAGCATGGCCCTAACTCTGATGTTGGGGCCCACAAAGTCTTGGGCCGGACTGAGTTTGTAGGGCCTGGGAGCATCTCTCCACACACATTCATTCCTGAATGAATTTCAGACCTTTAGAAGAGCAGGACTAGCTTCCACATAGAACTTTCAAGATCCATCTTTTGATTCCCCCACCGAATTCCCCTATTGTTTTTCATCCTGAGGCAAATCCATAAATTTCCAAGCCTTCCAAGAAGGTGGTAGTGGGGTGGGGCTCATTAGCATCTTGTTAGGATGAGTGGATGGTCTGTGAGCCACGCCTGTATAGGGCCACGTGGGAGGGCTGTGGAAAGAGTGTGCGTGGCTCCACACTGAGGCGGGAACAGAGGGGAATGTTAAGCTCTTCTGAATCAGAAGTCCCGGGAGGGGGCCGCAGAAGGCAGCTAGTAGTAACCCCATGGTCAGCCCTGGCCTGGGAGGAGCCGAATGGATGCTTTTCCCCTAAATTTGACTAAACTTTTGAGGGCAACAAGCCCACCTTCTCTCCCTTTGGCCTCAGCAGCAGCCAGCACAGTGCTAAGTGCGTAGCAGAGGCTTAACAAATCCCTGATAAATTGAACCAAATGAGAACGTCATGCTGAAGGTGGTCAAATTTGTCAACTGAACCAAAACTGGACCCCATTGTGTGGAAAGCCCTAGTTTAATTCAAACTATCATTTCTCCCCTCTTCTGACCACATCTCAGGGGGCCCTGAGAGTAGAAGGTTAGTTCTTATCAGGAATCAAAATGAAGACACCTTTATGGTGAGAAGGTAGTATAGTGCAGAGATGACAAATTAAATTTGAACTTGACTATTGGTGCTGTTTGACTAGGACTGCCGAGAGAGGTCAGTGCTGACAGTGATGCTGTAGTCAAATGCAGATGCCACAGGCAAAAAAACCTCCCTGATTGATTAGCAATGTCTGTCACCAGTCAGGGCAAGAGGAGTGGTGGTCTGCATGCTCATACTGTCATTCCTGATGGTGGGAAGAGCAGGGCCTGTAACTGGATATGTGGCTTAGGCAGGTTATTTCAGCTTTCAGGGTCTCAACTATATAATGATTTCAACTAAATGCCCTTTAAAGTCTCTACCAGCTCCAGGAAGAGAAGGGAGTCTGAGGCCCTTTCTATTTAAATGAGCTCTCCAAAAATTTCCTGAGCTCATTTTTGCTAATGATATGATAATGTGCTAAAAGTAGCGAATGATTGTGAACAGTGCATTATCAATTTCCTGGGTGTGGTGGATGCTTCTAATTTTGTCTCTCCAGATCTGCTCTCTCCCTTTCTTCACCCTGCTCTCTGCTGTGGGAGCTGATCTGTTTCACTTCATCAACTAGCCTCTTTGCCACCTGGCTTCCAGATGGGTTTGGGCAATGGGGACCTTGGCAGGAAATAGGAGAGGAGGCAGGGGAAGGGAAAAGGAAGGGAGGAGAGTGAGAAGGAGAAAGCCAAGCTCCCTCCCTGCAGGGTTGCCTTGGTCCCTTGAGTGAAGTCATTGCTTCTCTAAAACTGGACTGCTCTATGAGACTCTTCTTCTGGATTCTGCTAACCACTCCTCCCTCTGGCCCTCCAGGCTCCTGGTTAGTAACTGTCCACTGATGGAGTATTCCTGTGGTCCCCACCTGCACCTACATAAATAGTCCCTTTCTCAAACCCCCTTAAATTATTCTAATTTGAAAGTGACATCCGTTTACTGTTGGGATGCTGATCCACCATTGCAATGCCTTGTACAAGTTAGTAAATAATAAATGTTTACTTAATTAATGAAGTATGTGTAAGGTCTATATCTACTCGGATGGCTGTATCATCTGTGAGGAAGTCTGACAAGTGTTGTGGAGAGCAAGGATAGAGAAGAATTATGTGGCAGAAATCAAGATTTCTGAATGAGTGTAGTCATCCTGACCAAACAGAAGGATGCGGTGCGTTGGACCACCTTGTCTCTTCCCACGTGTCTCTTGCTCTCAAAGCCTCTCTCTCGGTATTACTGTTGAAATCTTGGCAGATTTTACTCTCCCTGATCTATCTATCTATCTATCTATCTATCTATCTATCTATCTATCATCATCATCATCTTTATCTACCAGTCATTTCCCTAAAGGAATGTTCTGATGGATGCATCTGGAGTGTCCCTACAGTCATCCTCCAGTTCCAGCATCATTCTTATCCAGTGAGTCTTGGATAGGGTAGCCAACTTTTCCTCCTTCAAAAAGCTGCTTTTCAAAGGGAGTCAAGATGGCGGCGTAGGCAGACTCTAAACTCACCTCCTCCTGCGGACACAGCCAATTTACAACTACTCTTGGAAAAATTACCCCTGAGACAGAACTGAAAACTGGATAAGAGGAACTCCTGCAACAAGGGACAATCCTGATTGAGGTGGAAGAGGCAGAGGCTCCCTTCTGGAGAGAAAAAATGCCGCCTTCACAAGCCGCCAGCTTCACAGCCGCTGGGGAGCAGCCCACAGGTCCGCAGCCTCCCTGGAGGAGCAGGGCCCTGAGCCGGGGAGCCCCCCCGCTGTGGGCATTTTCTGGACCCAACACAATCAAGACCAGTGGCATAATATCTGACTTTGCCTGCCACTAAAACATTGGGGAGTTCCCCCAGAAAACCTGGTTCACAAAGAAACTAAAACTGGCTCTTAAAGGGCCAGTGCGCAAACTCACCCATTTCAGAAAGCATCCTAAAATCACCAGAAAGAAAGGTGCATAGTGCTTTCGTGAAAAGAGACTCACCTGATAGGCCCTGAGTGCATCTCGGTGAGAGGTGAGCCCTCTCCAGGGACTGGGACATTGGCGGGGGCCATTGTTGTGGCCTGGTGTGGGCGTGCTGACACAGACGCCATTGGAGTTCTCCCTGGGGCCTGCTAGCCCAGGTCCGCCCCACCCACTAAAGCACCGATTTAATCCAGCTCAGCCAGGGCAGGCAGCCCACCCTAGAGACTGGCCCTACCCAGCAACTAGCCCTCAGGCAACTTGTGGGCCTGCATAGATTGGTGACTGGATTCTCTGCAGCCTGGCAACTGAGCTGACTTCAGTGGGGCAGGGCGTGCACAAGGAGTGGGTGGAGAGTGTGGGGCAGTGGTGGAGTGTGTGGGGCTCCCGCCTTGGAGAGACTGGGTCATCGTCGGGAGGTCAGGGCGCACACACAGGGCAGGACTATGTTGACTATTTGTGTGGACCTGTGGGCGGCAGGGCTTGTCAGCTGCAGAAGACTTGTGCTTCTCAAAGACCCACATAGGGGGTTTGCCCCACCTTCCCAAGTCTGAAACAATTGGGTGCTCCTGTGCCTGAGGCCAGCCCCACCCAGCTGCAATCCTCAGAGAGCTGACAAGAGACCTAAAGGCTGGAGGCTTATAGCAATTGTAAGGCCCTGAGCCTAACAACCTGCCTCTCTGGGGGCCTACTCACTTAAAAGAAATACTGCAACACAAATGTGGTATTAGAACTTGCAGCCAACTGTGCTGGGGCTCCCCACACCTGATAAAGAGACTGAAGGGCCCACAACAACTACAAACAACTGAGCATTACAAGAGCTGTCTAGGAGCATAACTCGGCCTACCTGGGCACATACAGGGAGAGCAAACAGGCCACAACAGAAAGACACACGTAGCCCACATAGGGGTCACCCCTGGAACATTGAGAACTGAGGGAAGCACACTGCAGGCCTCCTAAGGCATCACCTATATAAGGTCACCTATCCAAGAGCAGGAGATGTAGCTGACCTACCTAATACGTAGTCACAAGCACAGGGAAAGAGGCAAAATGAGGTGGCAAAGGAAAACATTCCAAGTAAGGGAACAGGACAAAACTCCAGAAAAGGAACTAAATGAAACAGAAATGAGCAACCTACCTGACAGAGAGTTCAAACTAAGAGTGTTAAGGATGCTCACTGATGTGGGGAGAAGAATAGATGAACTCAGTGAGAATGTCAACAAAGAAATGGAAGATATAAAAAAAGAACCAATCAGAAATGAAGAATACAATACTGGAAATGAAAAATTCACTAGAGGGACTCAAAAGCAGAGTAGAGGATACAGAAGAATGGATCTGTGAGCTGGACAAAAGACTAGAAGAAATTACCCAAGCTGAACAGGTAAAAGAGAAAAGAATTAAAAAGAGTGAGAACAGTCTAAGGGACCTCTGGGACAACATCAAGCACACTAACATCCGTGTTGTAGGTATCCTGGAAGGAGAAGAATGAGACAAAGGGGCAGAGAATCTATTTCAAGAAATAATAGATGAAAACTTCCCTAACCTAAGGAAGGAAGCAGACATCCAGGTACAGGAAGCACAGAGAGCCCCAAACAAGATAAACCCAAAGAGGCCCACACCAAGACACATCATAATCAAAATGTCTAGAATTAAAGATAAAGAGAGAATCCTAAAAGCTGCCAGAGAAAGACAAGTTACATACAAAGGAAACCGCATAAGGCTATCAGCTGACTTCTCAGCAGAAACCTTACAGGCTAGAAGAGAGTGGCATGATATATTTAAAGTACTAAAAGGAAAAAACTTACAGCCAAGAATACTCTACCCAGCAAGATTATCATTAAAAATGGAAGGAGAGATCAAAAATTTCCTAGACAAACAAAAATTAAAGGAGTTTGTCGCCAAGAAACCAGTGCTACAAGAAATGTTAAAGGGACTGATTTAAGGGGAAAAGAGAAGAACACAAATAGGAAAAATTATCTATTTCCATGATAAGAGGGCAATGGATACAAATGCCCAAAAAAGAGGTTAGATATGATATCAAAAACATAAAAGGAGGGAGGAGGGGAGTTAAAGAGTACAGCTTTCAGACAGAGGTCAAACTAAAGGGACCATCAATTCTGTATAGAAGGAGAAAGGAACAGAGAAGGACTACTAAAACACTGAGAAAAAAAGTTTTAAAATGGCGGTAAGTACATACTTATCAATAGCTACTTTAAACGTCAATGGACTAAATGCCCCAATTAAAAGGCATAGGGTGGCTGATTGGATAAAACACCAAGACCCATATATATGCTGCACACAAGAGACACACTTCAGACCTAAAGACACTCAAAAACTGAAAGTGAAGGGATGGAAAAATATACTCCACGCAAATGGCAATGGAAAGAAAGCTGGGGTAGCAGTACTCATATCAGACAAAATAGACTTTAAAACAAAAACAGTAAAAAGAGACAAAGAAGGGCATTACATAATGATCAAGGGAACAATCCAACAAGAGGATATAACACTTGTAAAAATCTACGCACCCAATGTAGGTGCACCTAAATATATAAAGCAATTATTAACAGACATAAAAACAGAAATAGACAGTAACACAATAATAGTAGGGGACTTTAACACTCCACTTACACCAATGGATAGATCATCCAAACAGCAGATCAATAAGGAAACATTGGCCTTAAATGACACGCTAGAACAGATGGACCTAGTAGATATGTACAGAGCATTCCATCCAAAAACCGAAGAATACACGTGCTTTTCAAATGCACGTGGAACATTTTCCAAGATTGATCACATATTAGGCCACAAAACGAGTCTCTATAAATTTAAGAAGATTGAAATAATACCAAGCATCTTTTCTGACCACAACGGTATGAAACTGGAAATCAACTATAGGAAGAAAATCAGAAAGGCCACAAATACGTGGAGATTAAACAAAATGCTACTGAACAACGACTGGGTCAACGAAAAAATCAAAGAAGAAATCAAAAAATACCTGGAGACAAATGAAAATGAAAATACGACATGCCAGAATTTATGGGATACAGCAAAAGCGGTTCTAAGAGGGAAGTTTATAGCAATACAGGCCTATCTCAACAAACAAGAAAAATCTCAAATAAACAATCCAGCAATGCACCTAAAGAAACTGGAAAAAGAAGAACAAACAAAGCCCAAAATCAGTAGAAGAAGGGAAATAATAAAAATCCGAGCAGAAATAAATGAAATAGAGACTAAAAAAACAATAGAAAAAGTTAATAAAACCAAGAGCTGGTTCTTGGAAAAGATGAACAAAATTGACAAACTTTTAGCTAGACTCACCAAGAAAAAAAGAGAGAAGGCACAAATAAGTAAAATCAGAAATGAAAGAGGAGAAATTACAACAGACACCTCAGAAATACAAAAGATTATAAGAGAATACTATGAAAAGCTATATGCCAACCAATTCGACAATCTAGAAGAAATGGATAAATTCTTAGAATCATACAACCTTCCAAAACTGGATCAAGAAGAAGTAGAGAATTTGAATAGACCAATCACCAGTAAGGAGATCGAAACAGTAATCAAAAACCTCCCAAAAATAAAAGTCCAGGACCAGACGTCTTCCCTGGTGAATTCTACCAAACATTCAAAGAAGACTTAATACCTATCCTTCTCAAACTCTTCCAAAAAACTGAGGAGGCAGGGAAGCTCCCTAACTCATTCTACGAAGCCGACATTACCCTGATACAAAAACCAGACAAGGACAACACAAAAAAAGAAAATTACAGGCCAATATCACTGATGAACATCGATGCAAAAATCCTCAACAAAATACTAGCAAATCGCATACAACAATACGTTAAAAAGATTATACACCATGATCAAGTGGGATTTATTCCAGGTATGCAGGGATGGTTCAACATTCGCAAATCAATCAACATAATACACCACATTAATAAAATGAAGAATAAAAATCACATGATCATCTCAATAGATGCAGAGAAAGCATTTGACAAGATACAGCATCCATTTATGATAAAAACTCTGAATAAAATGGGTATAGAAGGAAAGTACCTCAACATAATAAAGGCCATATATGACAAACCCACAGCTAATATCATCCCCAATGGTGAAAAACTGAAACCTATCCCTCTAAGAACAGGAACCAGACAAGGATGCCCACTGTCACCACTCCTATTTAACATAGTACTGGAAGTCCTAGCCAGAGCAATCAGGCAAGAAAAAGAAATAAAAGGGATCCAAATTGGAAAGAAAGAAGTGAAACTGTCACTATTTGCAGATGACATGATTTTATATACAGAAAATCCTAAAGAATCCACCAGAAACCTTTAGAAGTAATAAACGAATACGGTAAAGTTGCAGGATACAAAATCAACATACAAAAATCAGTTGCATTTCTATACATTAACGATGAAGTAGCAGAAAGAGAAATTAAGAATACCATCTCATTTACAATTGCAACAAAAAGAATAAAATATCTAGGAATAAACTTAACCAAAGTGGTGAAAGATCTGTACACCAAAAACTATAAAACATTGCTGAAAGAAATTGAAGAAGACAAAGAAATGGAAAGACATTCCATGCTCTTGATTGGAAGAATTAACATGGTTAAGATGTCCATACTTCCTAAAGCCATCTATAGATTCAATGCAATCCCTATCAAAGTTCCAACAACATTTTTCACAGAAATAGAACAAAGAATCCTAAAATTTATATGGAACAACAAAAGACCCCGAATAGCTAAAGGAATCCTGAGAAAAAAGAACAAAGCTGGTGGTATCACACTCCCTGATTTCAAAATATACTACAAAGCTATAGTAACCAAAACAGCATGGTACTGGCACAAAAACAGACACAGAGATCAATGGAATAGAATCGAAAGCCCAGAAATAAACCCACACATCTATGGACAGCTAATCTTTGACAAAGGAGCCAAGAACATACAATGGAGAAAAGAAAGTCTCTTCAACAAATGGTGTTGGGAAAACCAGATAGCCATATGCAAAAAAATGAAAGTAGATCCTTACCTTACACCATACACAAAAATTAACACCAAATGGATTAAAGACTTGAATGTAAGACCTGAAACTATGAAACTTCTAGAAGAAAACATAGGCAGTACGCTCTTCGACATCGGTCTTAGCAACATCTTTTCAAGCACCATGTCTGACCGGGCAAGAAAAACAACAGAAAAAATAAACAAATGGGACTACATCAAACTAAAAAGCTTCTGCACAGCAAAGGAAACCATCAACAAAACGAAAAGACAACCTAACAACTGGGAGAAGATATTTGCAAACTGTACATCTGATAAGGGGTTAATCTCCAAAATATATAAAGAACACATGCATCTCAACAACAAAAAAACTAACAACCCAATTAAAAAATGGGCAAAAGACCTGAACAGACATTTCTCCAAAGAAGATATACAGATGGCCAACAGACACATGAAAAGATGTTCAAAATCATTAACTACCAGGGAAATGCAAATCAAAACTACAATGAGATATCACCTCACGCCCGTCAGAATGGCTATAATTAGCAAGACAGGAAACAACATGTGTTGGAGAGGATGTGGAGAGAAGGGAACTCTCATACACTGCTGGTGGGAGTGCAAACTGGTGCAGCCACTATGGAAAACAGTATGGAGATTCCTCAAAAAATCAAGGATAGAACCACCATATGATCCAGCTATTCCACTGCTGGGTATTTATCCAAAGAACTTAAAAACACCAATGAGTAAAGATACATGCACCCCTGTGCTCATTGCAGCGTTATTCACAATAGCCAAGACTTGGAAGCAACCTAAGTGCCCATCAAGGGACGAATGGATAAAGAAGCTGTGGTATATATACACAATGGAATACTACTCAGCCATAAGAAACGATGAAAACCAGCCATTTGTGACAACATGGATGGACATTGAGGGTATAATGCAAAGTGAAATAAGTCAGAGGGAGAAGGTCAAATACCGTATGATTTCCTTCACTAAGTAGTAGATAATAGCAAAAATAAACAAACACATAGGGACAGAGATTGGATTGGTGGTTACCAGAGGGGAAGGGGGGAGGGAGGAGGGCGAAAGGGATAATTCGGCACATGTGTGTGGTGATGGGTTGTAATTAGTATTTTGGTGGTGAACATGATGTAATCTATGCAGAAACAGAAGTATAATGATGTACACCTGAAATTTATACAGTGTTATAAACCAATGTTACTGCAATAAACAAAACAAAACAGAACAAAAACGAAAACAAAAAGCTGCTTTTCTCAGAAAGGGACAGCAGATGGAAGCGTAACTTGCAGGTGTTTTGAGGATTCCTGAACTGTCCAGTCCAAGCAGATGAAATACAGGAAGAATAGGCCAGGGGAGGGGTGGGAAGGCAAGCAGTCAATACAGAGATCCACCCTTACAATGCTTTCCACCACCCCTTCCCTAGCCTAAGACACAGGCTCCCACCCACGCCCTTCCACTACCTCATGTCAACTGGCCTTCTGGAAGACCAGCAGAAGGAGACTTCTTGGGGCTCCTATTTGCATGGGTTTTTCCTCCCTTGCTCAATTTGTTGCCCCTAATTTCAAGTTCTCTTTCTTTCCAACAAAAAGAAAAAAAGCGTAATAACCTTGAGTTACCAAAATTTTATATTCTAGATTCTATGTTACAATGGCAAACAACGTATCTCAGGTATCAGGTCTCCAACTTCTACATGGAAAAAATCACAAAAACGGAGAACGTTGTCACAGAACTGGAAATAAGCTAACCGAAGACCATTATCAGACGCTGGAGGAATTTCTCCACGCCAATGGGACTTCCTTGAGAAAATGATCCTGGCCTCAAATGCTCTGTCCTTTGAAACAAAGTGAACAGGGCCAGCAGATTGAACCCAGTAGGACACCTAGAAGAAATGCCATCAAGGAGACTAGCAGAGTATCCATTCAGTTATTCATTTACTCGTTCATTCTTGCATTCAAGAGTTGTTTATTGAACACCTGCTTTGGGCCAGGTTCTGTGTTAGATGCCAGGATATGACGGTAAACAAAATAACAAATGTGGCCTCTGCCTTCATGACCTTTATGATACAGTGGGCAGTGGAAATTGGTATGGCAAGTTTCCAAAAACAATGGACATCAATTAATTTTTCTGCTGGAAGGAAGATTTCAGCTCATCTTGGGTTAGATACTCTTTGTTCTGGGAAAATCACAAAAAAGGCACTTTTTTTACTCAAACATAAAGTAAGTGCACATCACTGTTTGGGAGGAGGGACGAGGTCTGGTTGAGTGACTCTGGGTAGAAGAGTCTTGCTGTCTCTCTCCTTTCCCCTGTTGATGTCTGGAGCTTGATGATGGGTGACTAGGTGGATGGTGGACTTGGATTGGGGTCAGCAATCCCTTGTGGGACAGGATGAAGACGCTCTCCTTTATGGGGTCACAGCAACATGATGGGTCAACTACGTTAGTCCTACTGAGTTCAAAAATCAGGAAATGAGCATTCTTTTATTATTGCTTTTAAAAGTCAAGTCTGAGATCCCATATGTCAAAGTAGAAACCCTTCAGGGTCTGGCGTTATTGGCTCCCTCCATCCCTTCTCTCTGGCCATATGGTATCCAGGTCTTTCTGAGAACTGAGCATTTGAGGGGCCTCTTCACTGTCTTCAGTCCCCACTTGCCCATGACATGATCATCTGCTCCTTTTGTGTCCAATCACTTTCATCAGCTGAAATCTGGTGGACTTGTTTGCGTGTTTTCTGTCTGCTCCACTAGGATACCATCTCCACGAGGGCAGTGACCATGTGTACTTTGGTCCCCCTTTAGCCACAGTATCTAGAAGAGTCTCCAGCACATGTTTTGGATTCAATTGACTTTTGTTGAGTAAAAAACAGAAAGAGTCACTAACCCTGTGTACACTGCCCAGGCCTCCATGGCCCCTGAAGGCGATCACCCTCCTTCTCCGTGCTGTGCGAGGGTGGGATCAGGCTCAGGATGGAGTGAGCTGGAAGCCTCCATGTGCCCAGGTCCAGCCTCATCTGTTCACCACACTCCACCACAACTCTGAGGTGACAGGGAAGGAGTGGACTACAGGGCTCTGCTCCTTACAGACCCGCAACTAGTATCCACTCCACCATCTTGGGGGAAATGTCTCCTCCACTGCTCTTTGCACGTCTTCCCTCAACTCCACAATAACCCCAAAAGCACTCACCTCCCCCCACCCCACCCTCGCATAATCGCTTTAGTGTGTTTAAGCGTTTGAAACAAATGCCAGGGGAGAAAGTTGCCTTCACGTCTGTCTTTGTTCACCATGAAACACCAAACCCTCTCAACCAGGGAACTAGAAGGCCTGACTGCCATTTTGGAGCTGGGAAGGGGAAAATCATGGAGGGGAATGGTTCAAGGAGGACAAGCTGGTAAAGACTGTCAAGTAGTGGCAGAAGATCAAAACAGAAAAAGACTGACCAGTGTCCACTGGACTGAGCCACCAGGAGAGATTGGGCCCTGGGAGAGCTGCGTGTGTGAGGTAGTGGGCACAGAAGCTGTGTTACGGTGGCATGAGGAGTGCATGGGAATGAGGAGGAGGGCAAGGACATGGAATAGGGGTGATTAATTCAGGAACTCAGCTCAAAGTGCAGCAAAGTGTGATGGGAATGGCTGAAGAGGGACCTGAGGTGATGGAAAAAATATTTTTTAATTTAAATTAAAAAAAATTTTTTTTCAAGATGAGGACAGACCAGAGCATGTCTGAATGTTGGAGAAGAATCTTTCAAGAGGCAGACACCGCAGTCACAGGAGATGAGAGTCAAGCACCGGTCTTGAGCCTGAGGGGGCAGTTCTTCATAAGGGTAACAGGATGGGAGTCGATGCAGGTGTGTGGGTAGATATGCCATCTGATGGCTCCATCTGCCCTGTAAAATGAGGTGTCATCTCCTGAAGTGAGAGGGGAAGTGGAGGATGGTGGTGAGAGTCCATGGAGAGTAGAGTGTGAGAACCAACCGTGGGGACAGTTTGACAAACCATTGTGGAAAACCTCAGGGAGCTGAGAGGGAATCATACATGGGCTGGTAGGCTGGAGGGGCACCTTTTGCTCATTGATAATCTGGGATTTAAAAACTTTGCCTTTTTAATTCCTGTCTATATTCTTAGCCATACGTTTACCCATTTGACGAATATTTACTGTGGACCTACTCTGTGCAGGGTCTGTGACAGGCAGGAGCAGAAGAGGAGGGAGAGTGGTGGGGAGACAGTAGGCCAGCGTGGTGGTGGGGTTGTTGGTGTGAATTGGGGCAGGAGGGTGACCAGATCATGGAGGACCTTGGAGGCTGTGGGAAAGACTTAGGATTTTACTCTGAGGGAGCTGGATATCTGAGAGCTCCCAAGGAAGTGCATCCCCAGGTTCCTCCAAAGTCACTCCACTTCCCACCATGAGTGTTCAGGGTCAGTTACTTGCCATGGCGTTCAAGAATTTTCCGTCTCTAGCTAATCTATTGTATCTTGTTATTCATTTCATAGTTGACCAGATAACAAAAAGCTGCAGAAAGACTTTGTATATTTGATTGCTTTCTTATTTCTGTTCAAAATTAAGAATTTTCCTAGAGCATCTCAGACAATAAAAGGAATGCACTTATTTTTTCTTTAAAAACATAGGTGTGGTAGAGTGAATCTAGCCCATGACTTAATTGTAAATATTTGGAATAGTTCTCAAACTTTTAGTTTCAGAAGGAAAGCCACTCTGGTGGTAGCTAGAAAGGCTGGAGCACAGAAAATATAAAGCCTTGTAGTGAACAAACATGAAACTTTCAGTATATCCTAAGTGAAGTTATCTAAAAATTATCAGTCACCTTATAAAATGACTTATTGTTCATATTATTTTCTTTCTCACTCACCTATGGGTATTTGTCCTAGAGATGTCGCTCATTATCTCTTTCCACATACAAACAGCCCTTGCTCACAGGGCAGGTGTAGGGAGCCGTGTTTCTACCAAGTGACACCCCCACATGGAATAGCTGATTGGACCAAAGTGTAGACACTTGCCCCAAGATAGCCAATCAGAGCCTGGTCCCAGACCTTTGGATCTGGGCACTGAGAGCCTTGGAGAGTTGGTTGAGTTACAAGGTCTTGTAGACAGATAGCTGCATATAGTTATGGCAGCTGGACATGGCACAGTTGTATACAGCAGCCCTGCATGAAGTCTAGGGGTTGGTGGTCATTTAGGCCATGTGTACCCAGAGAAAGCCAATCTACAAGGAGGAGAATGGAGCAATGCATGGAGAACAGGAGAGAGAGAGAATAAACTAGAGGGAAAAGGAGGCAACCTGGCTAACATGTCGTTCCTCATCACCCAGCACCACCTCCCACACATTATTTCCTGTCCTAAGATTGCATGACCTTATGTAAATCATTTACTTAACACTCGAGGCATTTCTGTTCTTGGCCATTAAATAATCTCTGCCTGAGAGAGTATTGCTTTCCTGATTTGGAGCAAGAATTTTTTTTGTGCTAAATATATAGAATTCTAATTCTACATCAATTTTATTTCACTTTCATCATAAACCCTTATGTGCTTAGCTCTCATTATGATTTTTAAATTTTGTACATTAATAATCTTACAACTAAGATTGAAAACCACACCTCCATTCATAACCCTTCACTCTGTGTTTCCATATAATTTTACTGAGAATTGGGACAAGAGATGGTTGGGAAGATACTTTTTAAAGTGAAAATACTTTAAAAAGACGATACTTTTACTTTTTAAACTCACTTCTTATCTGCACTTGCAAGATAGTTACATCTCAAGGAGATGATTTTAAGGCACCTACAACATGTAAGATGTTATACAAACATGGGCTGATTCTACCAGTGGAATCATTTTATAATTATGCATAGTGACTAAGACCTATGTTCATGCCAAGAGAGGCAAACCCACCCTAACCCCATTCATCATCTCCTTCTCAAATTCCCCATCCTCCTGAGCTGACCCAGATATGCGGCTTGAATAGGTCAAAGGGGAAAAAAGAAGTCAAAACTCGTCTGGTAAAATCTGGAAATTATTTTAACTAAATGGTAATATTAAATATGCATGGAGCCTCCTAAAGAGCATAATACTTCATGAGAGCACAGCACAAACAGAAGGCTTGCCAAACGGGAAACTTGGGAACTGGGGATCCAACCACTGAACAGAGTTCATGTTGTAGGCACTGGAGATGGTCAGGAAATAAATATAACTCAAGTAAGAGAAAAGTAATATGTGCTAGTTTTTAAATTAGGACTTTGCTTAAACTTTCCTTAAACCTCAAGTGAAAACTAATCCTTGGGTAAGCAAACTTTCTCTTACAAGATGAGATGGTAAATATTTTAGGCCTTGTGAACCACATATGGTCTCTCTTGCACGTTATTGGTTTTTTGCTTGTGTCTTTATTTACAACCTTTAACACATAGAAACTATTCTGAGCTCACAGGCCATGTAAAAACAGGCTGGAGCCTCCAATTGCAAGTTTAGACATTTCCAGTTATTTAAGATTTTTCAGATGATGGACCTCTCACTATTGTCCAATAAGGCTCATTTGATAGCTGGACTCTTTTAAAACTCTTTGTCATATTGAGCCAAATTTTCCTTTCCTTTAATTCCCACCTGGGTCTACTTCTGACCTCAAGAGTTGGCCAACTCTCTTCTTCCTCAGAGCCCTTGAAATAGATGAAGTCTTCTTAGGAAAACAGTCCCACTGATTTCCTCCTAACTTGATATGAAGTGGTTTTCACACCTATGGGGTTTGTAAAACTTGACATCCAGAATTTATACAGTTCTAGAAACTTAATGTGACCACTGTGGACTCATTTGAACTATTATGTAACCTAATTCGGACAGAATATTGGTAATAATATTACCTATGCTTAGAGTCAGTGTTTTTGTTTTTGTTTTGGCTGCTCTGTCATCTGGGGTTTGAAGTAATTTCCATCAAAATTGCAAACATTTATTTTTAATGAAAGTTCAGGTTTCTATAATCAAATACAGTCTAAGGTTCCAGGCAGGGCTTGAAAATCATTGCATCAGTGAATTCTTTGTATTTCTGTGAAGTGAGCATAAAATTCTTCTGAGGGAAATATGCCCTTTAGTATTTTAAAGGAGCATAAAACCCTTTGAGGGGTGAGGCAGGAAACATGCCGTATAGTGTATGAAGAGTGTGAGTCGTGAAGAAGAGGTTGCCTGCATCTCTGTTGACCTGGATCTCCATCTCTTCCAAAAGAGGCCCCATAACCAAGACAGGTTTGTGGAACAGACCAAATGGCTCTTCTCTTGTACATGCTAATGAATTATTTATACCGAGGAAAGACTTTCAGGAAATGTGAGTTTGCTGGTGCTTTCCCCCGCAAGGGTCTCATTTTGGCCTCTTTCTCTGGTCTCCAACTGCAGGCCAGTGGATGCTGAAACCAGAAAGAAATTTGGAGGGGAGGTGGGAGAAATAAAGGAAGCAAATTATGTGCTTATTAGGAAAATTCACTTATATTTAAAGATCTTATCTTTGGCTTGGCATCGTGAAGCACATTTAAATGTTAGTGTGAAAAATAAGGTGTTTTTTAAACATCCCTTTTTAAATAAAAGAGCCCCAAAAGCTACTTAAAGAGTCCTATCGTATTTTGCAAACTAAAATGTGAATAACATATGAACTGGGTATCTGATTTGTTCCCCTAAGAAATTCTAAGATTTTTTCCAGGCTGTCAGAACACTTGCATTTTCTTCACTTTTGTTTACTGTAGAAAGGGAATTGTAGAATTTGAGGAAAATGTCAGATATCACAGCCCCATCACAAGGACCCTGCAAAGTTACTTGTTTCCTTGTAAGTTTCAACTTTAAACCCATCAGATACAACAGGTTTCACCTGGACATAGTACTGACATGAAAATAATTGATGCCAGGAGCCTGGACTGCATTCTGCCATTAAATCATTTACACAGAGGTACAGCCTGTGGGCCCCAGAAAAGCTTTTGTCTCTACCTCATTCCCACCACTGCTTCTCTTAGGCTGGAACCTTTATGAGAGAAGACAAACCCTTCATTCCACAGAGCTGCCTGAGGGCACAGAGGAGCCAAGCACATGGAAAGGACGTCATGTCTTAAAAGTAACTAGAATTAAAGTGTCTTTAAATAAACTTTCTTGTGCTACAATCAAGAGAGGTAAGATGCTTATATTTTGAGGAGTAAATACTGAGACAGGCAGGAAAGGGCAAAGGAGAGTTTTTTTTAAAAGAACTGGATTTTAAAATCATTTGGGACTTAAAATCTTAATTAATCTGGCAATTTACTGGATACATCCCCAGGGAGGCACACAGTCCGTTTTTCCCACGGGTATGGAAAGATGGTCTCCTTTGGTAGAAAGCACTCAGTTTGCAACTAGTTCATTGTTAGTTTCACAGCATCCCATTCATTTCCATAGTTCAGCAGCATTCACAGGAAGCACACCTTTCCATTGTTGTCATATTATGTAGAGTACGTATTCTCTGGATACTTCTAAAATGTGTTAACAAACAGCACCTTTGCCCCAAAAAAGTCCCATACACATTTATGGAGTGAAAAAGTACAAATTTAGCAATTTTAATCAATGTTCTTGCAGACAAGTGTGGATATGTATATGCATATATACATATATATATCAAAATTGAGAATTTACAAATAAGATTTGGTACATTTGGTCTAGCAGTGGGTAAGTCCATGGAATAAATCTTGAGTAGGATATATTTCCTTTGATGGTGTTCTCAGTAATTCAGTTCTACTGCACAGAAAAAGATCTGACGCTTAAATTCGGCTAGTTTTGGAGGAGTCCAATGAAAAAAAAGAAAGCGTGTAGCGTTCCATGAAGCAAGCACAGCATATTTATGCTGTCCCCTGGAATCAGTGGGCAGCCCCTGTAGCTGTGTGTTTCTGCTGTCTCTGGGATGTGCTACTACAAGCAAAAGGTGTGGAGAAGCAAAGTTAACAGCAACATTGATCCTGTGTGTAGTCCAGACCAAGAAGTAGGACTGAGTTCCAGACTGAAGATGCTCAAAATGTCCAGTGTCCATCATGTAGCCTTGCTGACATCCAGGGACAGTAGGGCTTGGGACACCATCTTCCTTTTCCTGCTCACAACCCCTAGTGCAAGTTAGTCAAGGGGGCCAGGTAGGGTGAGCTTTCAGCATGATCGTCCTGTGGTTACCACTTCCCTGGAATGGAGATGCCACATTCGTACCAGCCCACATAGTAGTAGGGTGTTCCATAACCAATGTTGCCAAAGCTGACTGGCTCCTGGCGATACTGGCGATGGTAGCCTGGAAGGGTAGAACGAAAGAGAGGGGAAGAAAATGCATCTGTGATATTGTGATTTATAATGAGAAATATATATATGGTCTTCATCCCCATTCTTGGCACAGAATTCCTAAAGCCTTGGAATTTCTTAAGTGATAAGAACCATAAAGGTGTCTTGACATTCATAACAAACCTCTTTTGACTACATTTGAGTCTGTGTTAATAAGGTGACTTTTGGAAAGCACCTAAGGGTGGGGGCTGGTCACCAGAGGAACCAACCATGGGAGTAGAGGGTTGAGACTTTTGGTCCCACCTCCTGACCTCTGGGGAGGGGAGAGGGGCTAGAGATTGAATTCAATCACCAACGGCCAATGATTTAATCAATCATGCCTATGTAATGAAGCCCCCATAAAAACCCAAAAGGAGGTGGTTTAGAAAGTTCGGGGTTGATGAACACGTGAAGATGCTGGGAGAATGGCGTGCCCAGAGAGGGCATGGAAGCTCTGCACCCTTTCCCCATACTTTGCCCTAGGCTTCTCTTCCCTCTGGCTGTTCCTGAGTTATATCCTTTCATAACAAACCAGTAATCTACTAAGTAAAATGTCTCTCTGAGTTCTGTGAGCCACTCTAGCAAATTAATCCAACCCAAGGAGCGGGTAGTTGGAACCTCCAATCTGTAGCCAATAGGCCAGAAGCACAGGCAACAACCTGGACTTGTGATTGGTGTGTAAAGTGGAGGGGAGGGGGTGCAGTCTTGTGGGTCTGTTCCCTTACCCTGTGGGATCTGATGTTATCTCTGGGTAGACAGTGTCAGAATTGATTTGAATCGTAGCTGACACCAACTGGTGTCAGAAAATTGCTTGTTGGTGTAGGGGAAAAACCCACACTCGGAACTGGTGTACAATCGTAGCATGCAAAGTGCCTGAACCAACAGGAAAATTCTCATCCTTACAACCTCCATTCAGACAGAAGACCTCTGAGAATTTGTTCTTATGACAAATGTTACTTCCAAATAAACACAACCATTTTTGTGTGGGGTCACAACAGCCTCTGAGGTTTATACCAGGCATGAATTGTGGGGATAACCCAGTCCCCACACAAGTGTGTGACACAGGTAGAAGAGAGTGTTCATTAGTCCCTTCTATTTCTCTCTCTCCACAAAAGGAGATCATTTTAGCCAATCGCTATGGAGCCCTCACGGTGGGTAGGCCCTGAGCTGGGCAAATAACTGTAAGCAAGATTCGCACCTGGTCCTCACCGAACTTAAGGCCTTCAGACTTGCCTAGAACTCCAGCCTCCAAGGTTTAATTCTTGAAATCTGTGGTAGACTTTTAGATCTTTCAAGTAAATGTCTCCAAGGGAAGAATGCTGAAACATTTCTGACCATTTCTCTCTTGAAATAGAAGTGATGCCCCAAACTCAAAAAAATTTTTCTGGCAACTCAACAGCTACTCTCATCCCTTTGTCCCTTTCACTCTTGTCAGATGAAAGGCTACCTGTCATTCTACCAGTGAGTGTACTGATTAACCAGCACCTCTGTTCAGAGCCAAAACCATGACCACAGCTTCAGAAACACAGTGAAATACAAATAATGCATAGTAACCCTGGGGCACTGCAAGATCCTGAAAAAATGAAGAAATGTGATATATTTTGTACACTTATTGTGATGGTTAATTTTATATGTCAACTTGGCTAGGCCACGGTACCCAGAGAGTTGGTCAAATATTATTCTAGATGTTTCTGTGAAAGTATTATTTCAATGAGATTAACATTTAAATCAGCAGACTTTCAGTAAAGAAGATTACTCTATATAATGTGAGTGGGCCTCATCCAATCAGTTGAAGGCCCTAATAGTAAAAGACTGACCCCCCCTGAAAATGGGGGTATTCTGCCAGCAGACTGCTTTCAGACTCAAACTACAACATGTACTCTTCCCTGGGTCTCCGGCCTGCTGGTCTACCCTGCTGGACTTGCCAGACTCTACAATCGTATGAGCCAATTCCTTAAAATCTCTCTCCTCTTTCTTTTTCTCTTATTGGTTCTGTTTCTCTGGAGAATTCTGACTAATATACTTAGTTTACTGTATTGTGTATTTTACTGTATCTTAATTCTTTGAAAACGGGTAACTTGTATACCAGCCTATGGTATTTTTTTTCCAAACTAAAAAACTTGATAGATCAGAACATTTCATGTCTTGAGAATGCCAGATCACTAAGAGTTGAGTGCATAAAGGAAAAAGTGATGGACTTCATTCAGCTGTTCTATTTGTTTGTTTGTCTGTTTGGGGGATTGGGAGAGTTAGTAACAAGTTGTTAACCTTTGAGATTAATATACTTGTTCTCAGCTTATGATGACATAATCAAATAGTTGATACATTATCTCTTGAAGTATATGAAGTAGGTATATGGTTGGTTTGCATGTTTATTTTTTTCTTCTCTGTACTTTTGTCTATGCCACTCTCCACTTGGCAGGCTTCCCAATCTTTGCATATCTAGGTATCTTTATGACTCTTCTGAAAACCTCCCCAGACAGCCTGCCTCCATTGAACTCAGTGACTATAATCTGCACAATTACCTGACAATAGGACAATCACGTGACGTAACTCTTGTCATTATCTTGTCATAATGTACTTAAAGTACATTATCCTGTACTTGAAGTTGTTCACTCTCAGTTACCTTTCACATATTTATTTTCTGTTCCAAGTTATGGAGCATGTTCCTGAGAGCAGGGATAAGGTCTTATATTCCTTTGTATCCCTACCTCCCCTAGGCTCACCCCAACTCCAGCACATGGTAGAGGTATTTTGCTGATTCCTTATTTTTATGATCCTAAATACTGCCAACATCCATCTTCAAATGGTAAACCAAAGGCAGAGGTATGGTGAATTTCTCCTTATATTAGCCCTCCTCCCCCACCCCTCATTTTAATATAATCAAGCCTTTGCTCACATTACCTTGAATGGTAGGGAGGGCTTCTACGTACGACTGAGGCCCTGTTCTTCCATCAAGGTGTGAATCCACAAATTGACAGTGGTCTTCTCCTCTTCCCCAGCTGTCCCCAATGCTGTAGAATGTATCTGCATAAAGGAATATAATGGGTCAGTGACTGGTCAAAAATGCCACCACTGGTTTAGGAGTTTACACAAGCTTTGGAGACCATTTGAATTGGGTACTTCACTTAAACTCTGTGTGTCATACTTTCCATATTTTAAAAAATTGTGATAATGGCACAGACTTCATAAGTGTTGTAAGAATTCAGCAAGATCATGTGTGCTAAATACTTCACAAGTGTTCAATAAATGGAAACTATTAATATCATAGGCAGTTTCAGCCTGTAAATTGTAAGCCTTTTTTACTCCTTGATTTAAAGAAAGGAATAGAGGAAACTAAGATAGTCATAGAATATATCATGAAACAATTATGAAAGGTATAAAGATCTATCAAAATAGAAGAACCTATTTTCACACATAACTAGAAGTAGGGTGTGCGTCTGTGGCATGAGACGCTGTCCATGGTGCTGAAACACAGCTGCACAGTAGGGCAAAGTTGTTCTCTCAACCCTGGGATACTGGAGACGGCTGGGCAACCTCTCCCAGGAATTCTGAAGCAGCAGAGGAAAAGTGTGGTGGCAGAAGAGAAAAGAAAGAGCAGAGAGAAACAAATAGACAGTGAATGTTGGGAGAGGCATATACACTGAGAAACTGCCAGAGTGGGGGATGGTAGGGAACACTTAGTTTTGACATTGTCTTTAAATGATCACCACTAGCAAAAAAAAAAAAAAAAAAAAAATGACCCATGACAAAATATAGACCAGCTGAGGGAAAGTTAAAAAAATGTGTGTACTAAAAGTTAAAAGTTGTGCAAGTTTTTAAATGAAAAACAAGTTTCTGTAGATGGGTGAGTCAGAGCCAGCTGGGTAGAAATGACATTTTGAAATGTTAGTAGTTCAAGGTACTTATGGTATTTTTTGTTTTAATCCCCTACCCTGATGGAAACAATGTAATTTTTATTCAAACACAGAACAAATAATACTGGTGATATATGTTTCACCATCTACATTTTTTCCTTTGTAAGGTTGTAGCAACGGCAGGGACTGGAGGGGGCACTTTTCCTCAATACTTCCAGCTTACACTCACACCTATTATTATCGAATTAATGGCAAAGAAAATTGGCCTTTAAATTTCTAACAGGATTTTGGACTTAATTCCTAAAATGTAGTAGATTTGAAATATATATACATATTTCTGGATGTCGATGTAAAAACTAGTAACTCCAAAGGAGAACCTGCAGAACTGGTTTGTATCAGAGCCAGAGTGAGACATAATGGGTCCACACCTCAAATACATTCTGATGCACTTGGATGTCAAGTTAGTACCCAATAAAATAAAAACCTCGCATACCTTCCCAAAGCACAGCATCCTCAAAGACCTACCTTTCAGGTTGTCACTGAGGTAGATCTTATACCGCAGTGAATTACAAAGAACGACTCCCACAAACTTTCTATACCACGTCCGCTTCACATATTGCCGACCGTGGCAGTCCGTGTAGCTAGGATCATGTTTGAAAGTAAACGGGATCCAGATGGGCTCACCGCCTTGACAACACAAAACACACCCTCTAAGTCATGGTGTTCCACAATGTCTATTCTTGCACAAGGTATCAGAAAATTTGATTTATCCACTGGGCCTTCCCCTCCTCTCAGGCTTTTCTGAGCAAAGTTTTCCCACCTCCTCAGAGGGCACCCTCTTTCTCTTTCCTCTTCTTTCTTAGCACTAAAGTACAGTTGGGGAGTTCCTTTTACCTGGACATATTTAAGGTATTTGCATTTCTTTAAGGGATTCTTTTCTGTAACGGATTCTTGGAGTAAGAAAAAATCTTTAAGCCTCAAGGAAAATAAGCTATAATGACATATTTGATCTTTTGGGGCACATCAAAAGCACAAACTCCTACTGTTCTTGTCACTCATAAGACCTGTCTTAAGCTTAAGCAATAGAGCTTTCACAGTTTGTTTGAAAAACAAAGTAAAAATCTGTTGGACACTTAATGTTTTTTTGCTATCTTTTCAGCAATTTAAAATATTCAAAGGGGTTATGTAAATAAAGTTATCTATTTCATAACCATCCCATAATGGGTTTTTTATAAATATTGGCTGCTATGGCCCTATTAAAAACTTCCCAGGCCGGCCCCATGGCTTAGTGGTTAAGTGCGCGTGCTCAGCTGCTGGCGGCCCCGGTTCGGACTCTGGGTGCGCACCGACGCACCGCTTCTCCGGCCATGCTGAGGCCGCGTCCCACATACAGCAACTAGAAGGATGTGCAACTATGACATACAACTATCTACTGGGTCTTTGGGGGCGAAAAATAAATAAATAAAATCTTTAAAAACTTCCCAGATCATTCTTTTCCTAGATCGGGATGAAGGGTGCAAGGAAATCATAGAAGTTGTCAGAAAATTATGAAAATGCAAAAATGGTCCAGCATTTCTTCTTTTGATTAATCGTAGCAATCGCATATTCAATATTCAACTTGATTACTAGAATGTCACATTTATCAAGAAGAGAAACTTACCTGGCGGCCTCACAACAAGCAGAGGATTGTCTGTAGAATGAAAAAAAAATAGATTTCACTATCATATTTCACAACCATGCAACTGTTAAAATGTTTATTGTAATTGAAAGAGCTAACCAAAGATCTATCTGGAATAGATAAGGAAAAATGTAAGGTTTATTTGATAGATGCCAATGTTTTTCCTCAGTTTTTCCTTTCTAAACATTTCCTTTTAAGAAATACTCTTTTCTAGTTATATTGCCATGTTATTTATACAGAAGCTGTGGGTCCCTGAATATAGTAAGATTTTGACTTTGGGTACTACAAAATAATTCAATATTCATTATTTTTTAAAATGTGCTTACCTTGGGAAAACAGTTTGGAGGTTTCTTTAAAAGATAAACATATACCTATTATATGACCTATCCATTTCACTCTTAAGTATTTATCCAAAAGAAATTAAAACATATGTCCATACAAACACTTGTCCATGAGTGTTCATAGCAGCTTTATTTGTAATAGCCAAAAAGTAGAAACAACCCATGTCTATTAACAGATGAATGGATAAACAAATTGTGGTACAGCCATACAATGGAATATTGCTAAGTAATAAAAGAGAATGAACTATTGATACATACAACAATATGGATGGATCTCAAAATGATTATGCTGAGTGAAAGAAGCCAGACAAAAGAGTTCATACTGTATGATTCCATTTATATAAAATTCTAGAAAGTGAAAACTAATCTATAGTGACAGAAAGCAGATGAGTGGTTGCCTGGAAACAGGGGAGAAGATGAGCACATGGTGAGGGGCAGGAGAAGTAAATATATTTATAAATGTATATAATCCAGATAGAAATATATCTGGACTGCAGAGCAGCAGGAGGCATGTGTTGGGGTGATAGCGATGTTCACTAGCCTGATTATGGTGATGGCTTCAAGGGTATAAAAACACCTCAACACTTATTCAGTTGTACACTTTAATTACGTGCAGTTTATTGTATGCCATTTATACCTCAATAAAGCTGTTTTTAAAACATGTCTATATCTTAGTCCAAATAATGTCACTTAAGAAAACATGAACCTAGCTTTTTAAGGAATTCTGCTTTAAAAAAAGTTCCATTTTTATAAAATTCCATGGGCTAGGTAAACACAGGCCATTCTCTCTTTTTGTTATTTTTAAAAAATTATCATAGAGTAAAGTTGCTCTTTTAGGGTAAACATCCTACGAATTTCAACACGTGTATACTCCTGGAACCCTATCACAATCACAATCAGGATATTTCCATCACCCCAAATCTCCCTCGTATTGACCCTTTGTACATACCATTCATTTTGACCTCATCCACCATCCACAAAATAAAGGGACATACCATTAGCTGTAAGTGTAAATGCTTGTTTTGCTCTCCTTTTCTTAAGTGTCAATAGTCTGATGAAAAAAGTCTCAAACACTCCAGGGCGGGGTGGAACAGAACAATACAAAACAACAGAGCTTTCGCCCACGGTGCAGCCTGTGTTACACAGGTATATTTACTTCATATATTAGTTTTTACATTTGGCAAGTGTCATAATTCAATTACTTGATAATTTGTTGTTAATCTAACCGCTTTCAGCAGGTCATACAAAATGAAGGAGAGATTTGAATAAACTGACTGAATAAAGTGAAGATGGCCAGAGCGAATAATTGTCAAATTTCCATGTGTGTGAGGATCTCCTGGAAGCCTACTGAAAGTGAGCTTCCATGATCTCACCCAAGAGAGTCTTACTTAGAAGTCTTGGTGGGCCCTGGATTTTCATCACTCACTCCCTGGAGGCCACAAAGGATAGGGTGAGAGCATGGTAGGACTTTTCTTGGGAAGAGGGTAGCAGAGAGCTGTCTTTTCAAAATTGTACATTGCAGCCTCAGAAATTACATTTATATCACTTTCTCTTCTCAGATAGATTTCAGACCTGAATTTCTTGATAGCTTTTTAGATTTGAATTATTTGGTTTTTTTCCTACAACCTCTATCACGTTAATTCTGATAGTTGCCAAAGGTCCATTCTATTTTTAGCAAATGCAGCCATAAGTATAGGCAAATTCTTTACTTTAGCAAATTAACTACTGATAATGGTTTTCTCTTACTCTTTCTTAATTACCAATGAAAAACACACTCCTTAGATGAAATAGGGGAAAACACTTTTGAGGTCCTTTGCCCACATTTCCTGCAAAAGCATATTCTCATAAAAGATTTATTTTTTCCACATATTTTGTTTCAGTAGATTTCAAATCATTACACTTAAAAATATCTTCCAATGATAAACACTCTGGGATCCAGCTACGTGTAGGAAATAATCTAACCAAATAGAAGCTAGAGCTATTTTAGCACAGAGCTGGGTTTCTGAAGGTGGCCTGGCTTGGAGCTGCAGGTACCAACCCTCCAGTGTGCCTTCCTATATGGAAAGGTTGCTCACCAAGGAACTGTCACCGTTCACACAGTTCACACACACCATTCACACAACTCTGTGTGTACTGCTTCAGACCATGACCACAGGAATATTCTTCTGAAGGGCCTGAGAGCTCTGCATGCCAGCGTTTGCAAATGTAGGGACATCCTCTGAGTGATATTGCTTGCAAGATTGAACAGTATTTTAATTAAACTCCTCATATTAAGTAAAGACATCTTCGTCTCCTAGTAAAGGAAGCCTCTTAGAGATGTGACTAATTAGAAGAAGAAACGGCCTCTCAGGCCCAGGACACTGATGCTTTTCAGCTGTTTGCAATAAAAACAAAAATTATTTCTGCAACTAAATCTTTTACAGATAGATTCAAACTTAACTTTCTTACACGGTTGAAAATTTGACTTTTTCCCTTTCATTGGAATTTGACCTTTCCACCTTCTAGGCAGTTCCAAGGAAGACTACTTTTAATTTTATTATCCAAGTTTTAAGCTAGCAGACAGAAGCTGTTTATTTTATAAAGTGATAGCCAATGTGAATTCATTAAATAGAAAAGTAAAGATTTTACTTCTTCAGTTTTTATTTTATAATAGTCACTATTCCAAATTATTTGTTTTTGAGAAAAGGAAAGAAATGAGAATGTGAAGTCGCCCATACCTGATTCTGTAACAAATGAGACTGAAGGGCTGGTAGGTCCAGGGCCATGAGGATTTTGGGCTTGAACTTTAAAATAATACCTGAAATTGGAAGCAAATATTTTTTGAAAGGGAAGCTTGTTTAATTTCTATGTCATAAGACAGAGTCCCAAACTACTGAGCACCTACTCTGTGGCAGGGTCTGAGTCCTACTTTTTACAAATGCATACATCACAGCCATGTCTTCATATTTTTTCTGAATTTTCTCAATTTCAAATAACCTTTCAAAATAATACAATTAACAGCAAAGACGTGTGGTTAATGGGAAGAGAAGCGGCGTATTGGGCAAATAAGTCACCTAGAGAGTGTGTGTCTCTTAGGGCATAAGGGTTGTACAGCCCCGTGCAAGCTGGTCCCTGGATGAAATGCTCCTCTCTTGTCCTGCTCTCGTCGCAGCTTGAGTTCCACAACTTGAGAGGGAGAAGTCGGAGCAGCAGAACACTCACAGAGCAGAATTCAAGTTTCAACCTAATTCTTATCACTGGACTCCCTGTGAAAAAGCAGGATGTTTGACCAAATAATGACGCGACTCGTTGTTGGCAGAGCGAAGCTGAACCAGACCAGAGGCTGGCCTCCTCAGTGGAACTAACATGACAACGATGTTTTGGGCGCATGACAAGTGCTGTGGTTGGCTCTGAAGCTTCAAAAGTCACTGAGTTTCAAGTTTCTGTGCCTCAAGAAAAGAGAAGGAAATCTTGGAACAGAGAATGTGCTAGAAAGCACATTGTCTGAATCAGCTACTTCGTCTAGAGGGAGACTGATAAGCCAAGTAGATTGGGAGTTCCAAAACATCTTGCTTTGCACTCTCATAAGCTACAAGACAAAAAGTGGTGGCTAGAAAATACTACAGCTCAATACCAGAGTTATGAGCCGCTACATCTGTTGTTAATCTCTGTGTTCTCCTTATCTTTGAAATTCCAGATATTACCTGCACTCTCTTAGTCCTTAGCTACTAACAGGTGAAGAAGGGGAGTAAAAAATCCCTCTGCCATTTTACAGAGTTTGTAAAGAGCTTTTTCTCATGGATTCTGGCCAACAGGAGCTACATTTCAATGTTACAAAATTCTTTATTTGATTAAGTTAGGCACACAGATTATATGCACTAATAAAATGCACTGATTTTTTTGTTTGTTTGGTGAGGAAGATTCGCCCTGGGCTAACATCTGTTGCCAATCTTCCTCTTTTTGCTTGAGGAAAATTGGTCCTGAGCTAACATCTGAGCCCATCTTCCTCTATTTTGTATGTGGGATGCTGCCACAGCATGGCTTGATGAGCTGTATGTAGGTCCACACTCGGATCCAAACTTGTGAATCCTGGGCAGCAGAAGTGGAGCACGTGAACTTGGCCACTACATCACCAGGCTGGGCCCTGACTGATTTTTAAGAGGTGAATTATTTACATTCAGAGAGCGAAGGCCTATTGTTGCACCACTGTCCTGGCACCAAGGCTTCTGAGCTTCTGAGATCACCAAGGGAGCCTCTAGCCTCACACTTACACAGAGATATGTGTCTTTGGGTTTGATTAAACAGAGAACAAACAAAAGCCCATTCGGTAAATTAGTCTTCTTTTAAATCTTCCAATTCACATCTCATTTAGAAGAGAATCCTTTTTTAATTCCTTTTTTAAAAAAAGATATGCACAATTAAGAACATATGAGTTTCTAAATCTCAATTCATTCAGCAGTTCGTGTTTTCCCAAGATGCATACTTTTATTTGGTGGTTGTGGAGTTATTTAAGGCAAAACTCTACAGGCAGTTCAAGCAGTGGGTTTGGCATCCATCAATGATACTGATCAAACTTTACAGATGCTTTTTTTTCCCTTAAGAAAAGGCAAGCAAAACCTAAGGAATGACACTTACGTACAGAGGCTACATGGGACATTTCTGCTGAATGTTTCTCCCATCACTGGAGCCACCCTGATGCCACTTACCAAGTTTCAGAGGGAAGCACAGCCATGCAGCTCAGGAGATGGCAAAAGGGATGGCCAGGTGGCTAAGACAGACCATTCCAATGTCTTTGTTCTATTTATCTTACCACCAAAATCGAAGGATTCTCCAAATCTACCTTCCCTGTCCACACAATGATTCTATCCTCTCCACAAAGCCCATATGGCCCAATTCCAAGGACATAATTCCATTTGAACTTCACCTAATGTGTCAAAGTAAATTTAAATATGCTGAGCTAAAAAATACGGAATTATGAAAAAAGTAAAGTTCCTATTTTCAAAAACCACATTAAACTTTTTCTGTGAACTAAATATATATTTCATATTCTGAATAGTCTCCGCCTGACCCAAGTAACCAGAGCAAGCCATGCCTTGCCTCCTTACATAAGTTTTTGGCACCTTCTTCTGAATAGCCTCCACAGTGACAAATCTGTGTACTTCAAGTATGGATTAAAATACGCAGACTCCAGAGAGTGACTGGGGGCTGAGCTGGGTGAATAAGGTGGACAATGTCCACATGATGTCAAAAACAAGATTCAGTTGGGGCTGGGCCAGTGGCGTAGTGGTTAAGTTCACACGATCTGCTTCAGCAGCCCATGGTTCACGGGTTCGGATCCCAGGCATGGACCTACACGCTGCTCGTCAAGCCATGCTGTGGCAGCATCCCATATACAAAATTGAGGAAGATGGGCACAGATGTTAGCTCAGCGACAACCTTCCTCACCAAAACAAAAAATTGAGGGAGATGGGCACAGATGTTAGCTCAGCGACAACCGTCCTCACCAAAACAAAAACAAAGAAAAACAAGATTCAGTTATAAAGAACCAAAGCTGATTTTTACTCCCTGGCTCCTCTTGAGTTGACTGATTCTTGTGTCTCCGACATGGACTCTGAGGATGGTTCCTGAGAAGCCCTGAGGACTGTGATGAGGATGGGAAATGCAGCCTCTGGGAAACAAGCACGAGGACTCCTCAAGTGAGTCCACCAGAGATGCAGGGAAACAATGAGCGTCCTCACATCACAGTCACACTTTTCCAGCTGTAGAAATTTAGCAGCTGTTCAGAGGGGTTTTGAGGAAATCTGTGTAGAAGGAGGCACACATGCTGTGCGTCCTAGCCAGCACGCCATCAGAAGAATCATCCTGGGGGCATCCTGGGGAGAAGGCTCCAATAGCAGCTGCTGCTCCCAGCCTGTTTATCAGGGGGCTGAATGTGAGTGAAGGGGAGGACAGAAGCCACAAGGGACCCCCAAGGCCCTCTGGGACCGGTCTGTCCAGCATCCAGCCTCCTCTCCCCCTCCTGCCCTATTGGTCTTCTCTCCTTCTTCAAATGCAGCCCACCTTTGAACATGCTTTCTGCCTGGAACAACTCGGCCTCGCCCCACCCACCTTCTCCAGGTTAAATGCTGCTTATCTTCCTTCCCCAGAGAAGCTTACTTGACTGCCCCTCTACCCCCAAGCTCAGGAAAAAGTCCCCTGTTACACACTCATAGCACGGCATACTTCTCCCGCAGGATTCTGACCAGTGAAAGTTTATATTTATGTTGTTTATGAGCAATCTGTTTCCTTGACCAGACTGTGAGCCACGTGAGGACAGGGCCATGGGGTATTTTATGCCCCTCCCCGACTCCTCGCCCACCCCGCCCCCACCCTGCCCTCCACTTCTACCCTTAGTGCACCACATGGGCCTGGCCTTGAGCAAACACTCAGTAAGCACTTACTGAATGAACTGTGGGCACACCTTCATACCTGTTTAAAGAATGAATAAACCTTCATCCTACATAACCATCTCCTGATATTATTCAAAACTCAACATCAGCCTGGCTGCAAAAGTTCTGGAAAGAACATTGGACTTGAGGTGGGGGTGGCGCACGAGAGACTGAGATTCAAACTCTACTGCAAGTGGCTATGTGAAAACATCTCTAAGGGCTCTTTCAGCTTTCTGACACCGTGGCTGTGCTATAAAAACATTGGCACTCTGCACACAATACGAACATTGGATGTGGATCATGTTACCTTTAGTTTTGTTATTTTTGTTTTAATTAATCAATTTTTCATTACTATTAGGGAAAAATAAAGTGCTTTCTCAGTTTCCTGTTTTGCTACTTGTTTCTTATCTGTCAAATCCTGAAACTCATAATAGTTTATGAAAAGCTCAGTTCAGGGGAGCCCAAATGGCACCTTAAAATGCCCTGAGGAAAATTCTCAGCTAGTTCAGAAGTTTCTCAATACCCATGGCTGATACCGGCTCAAGACAAGGTTGACATAAGGGAAGCCATATCATAGAAAAGAAACCCTATTGTAACTTTGAATGACCTCTGACTAACTAACCCAGCTGGATATGCACCCTCCAGGAGATCTAACCACTCTGTAGATTTTACAACCCCTGTTTGTGCACATACCTCCCAGCTGCAATAAGATAACTTTGTTCTTTTGAGTTCCTTAGGAATGTGATGACCCTTGAACAGAGAGTCTATGCTGATAACCATCATCAGTGAAAACTGAAAGATCTGGTATGGCACTCCCAGTCTGTAACACCAGAGGGTCAACATTCCTAACCCCTTCCCCTATAACCCACTGGCCTATATAACTGCTGTAAGCTTTTGTGTCCCCTTAAGATGGTTCTCTGAGACATGAGTTGGCCATCTTCCCCCTTGCTAGCAAGCTGTAATAAACTGCCCTTTCTCTTCCACTATCTTGCTGCTTGATGATTAGCTTTTGTCTCATGGCGAGCAGACGGTGCACTTTGTGCGGTAACACGGTTATTGTCCAGTTTCTATCCCCTCAGCACATATCTGTTTATGGAGAGTATTTTGTTCCAGCCTTCTCCGTGTTCCTCTGGCTGCAGAAAATGGGGCCCATCGTCACATCACTTAGGGCTCTTTGCTACGTAAATACAGTGGCTTGACATGACAACAGTGTGCTGGAGCCATTTGCATGGGGTTGAGAGAGCTGATTGTTAAACATTCAGGAATTCTGCAGGCCCACTGGTAGCTTGAAATTGGCCATGGTGGGAGTATTTACACTACAGAAATTGGTGAACACTATAAACCAGGGATTTTTTTTTCCCCAGAGAGCCAGTTTATAAGCACACCACTGCTCCGCCATCACATGCTTGTTTTCCCCATGTTTACCCACCAGGGAAGCCTTTCTGATGATCATTACCATCAAAACCAGATCGTATAAAAGAGGAAATGCCCACTCATCCTCTTTGTACCCTTGAGAAGAAGTTTTGCATATTTCACACTGAGGACTACAAACTCTGGGTCCCAGATGGCCCTCTGGCCAGCCAGCCACTGCCCAGTTTGCAAACACATGCTTGTAACCTGTATTAATGTGTAAAATGCATCTTTTTGAATGGTCTTCACTTCTACATCATAGAGCCTGAGTCCCAGTTCATGTACGAAGGTTGTGCTGCCTAATGCCACCACATGGGTTACTACAAACAGATTGATTCCCTTTCAACACACAGAACAACCTTTCTTTACCCAGTGGCAGGTAGTGTTTAGTCTGGAAAATAGAGAACAAAATATAAACAAAATAGAGACAATTACAATCCTTACAGTGATTTCTTCTAAGAAAAATACATGACATACGGTAAGTGTTCATTGAAATTCTATGAGAACCAAACAGAGAATGCAAAAAATAAAAAGAAAGAAATCATAAAAACATTTCGATTGATCCTTTCATTTGCAACCTAAAGATATCTGTGACCATGCACACAGGTTTCATTTTTTTGTTTTTAAATGACTGACACATCATACCTTGTGTTTGGCTTCAGATTCTCAATGGGCAAATGAGTTACTGATGAAGACTGAGTGGACCACTTGTTCCTGATGAAGTCTTCATAGGATGCACTGTAAACCAAGTAACCTACAAGTGGAAATAAGGAAGAATCCAATGAGCATCAAGGAACCACATCACACAAGAGGCACAACCCAGTGGAAGAGGATGGAGATGAGGCAATGGCATGGAGGCAGCCCAGTGGGAGAGGTTTAAGAGTGGGAGCAAGCTGCGTGCTGGGTCAGGATGGGGTATGATGTTGGGATCTTCTGGTGAATCCAGATGTGGATAATAAAATTAAAGACACTTCTTGATGACTGCTGCTTCCCTACTTCTCTTCCTTGTCCTTATCCCCCACATTCCCTGGCCTTCCCTATCTTCTCAGAACCAATCACATCTAACCTTGACTGCACAGAGAAAAAGGCAGCAGAAGAAAAGAGCAGTGACCTCCACACAAGTATTTAAGAATTTCCTGGCAGACATATACAATTGTCCTTCACATGAAATGAAGAAACCGTTGGTGGTGATGTGTGTGTGCGTGCGTGCGCACGTGTGTGGCTGAAAGACCCTGGACTCACAGTGATCTCCTCACCCGCTGGGTGAAGGCTCTCCTTTGGTTTCTAGTTGCTGCATAGGTGTGCCTGCCCTTGACCTTGATGTCTAATGACGGCAGTCAGGCAGCTCTTCTTTCTGCCTTAGCTGCTGTTAACAGACGTCAGCGGGCGGGCCCTCAGCCCTGACACCTGCCCAGCCTTCCAGCCTGCCTCAGAAGGCCCAGTGAAGTTCATGTCACAGCTCAGCACATCCTTTACACTAGGTCTCTCATGTCATACACAAAGGAAGAAAACACTTGTCCAGCACTTCCTATGTGCCAAACATTATGCAAAACACTTTCTTTTTTTGTTTGTTTATCAAGATTTCTCTTTTTTTAAATTTTTTAAATTTTTTTTGTTTATTGTGGCAACATTGCTTTATAACATTGTATAAATTTCAGGTGTACATCATTACTTCTATTTCTGCATGCACTACATCATGTTCCCATGTGCACCACCCAAATACTAATTACAATCCATCTCCACACACATGTGCCTAATCATCCCTTTTGCCCTCCTCCCCCCCACCCCCTCTGGTGACCACCAATCCAAGCTCTGTCTCTATGTGTTTGTTTGTTGTTCTTATTATCTACTACTTAATAAGTGAGATCATATGGTATTTGACCTTCTCCCTCTGACTTATTTCACTTTGCATAATACCCTCAATGTCCATCCATGTTGTCACAAATGGCTGGATTTCATCGTTTGTTATGGCTGAGTAGTATTCCATTGTGTATATATACCACATCTTCTTTATCCATTCATCCCTTGATGGGCACTTAGGTTTCTTCCAAGTCTTGGCTATTGTGAATAACGCTGCAATGAACACAGGGGTACATGTATCTTTACGGATTGGTGTTTTCATGTTCTTTGGGTAAATACCCAGCAGTGGAATAGCTGGATCATATGGTAGTTCTATTGATTTTTTGAGGAATCTCCATACTGTTTTCCATAGTGGCTGCACCAGTTTGCACTCCCACCAGCAGTGTATGAGAGTTCCCTTCTCTCCACATCCTCTCCAACACTTGTTGTTTCCTGTCTTGTTAATTATAGCCATTCTGACGGGCGTGAGGTGATATCTCATTGTAGTTTTGATTTGCATTTCCCTGATAGTTAATGATGTTGAACATCTTTTCATGTGTCTGTTGGCCATCTGTACATCTTCTTTGGAGAAATGTCTGTTCAGGTCTGTTGCCCATTTTTTAATTGGGTTGTTAGTTTTTTTGTTGTTGAGATGCATGAGTTCTTTACATATTTTGGAGATTAACCCCTTATCACATATATGGTTTGCAAATATCTTCTCCCAATTGTTAGGTTGTGTTTTTGTTTTGTTGATGGTTTCCTTTGCTGTGCAGAAGCTTTTTAGTTTGATGTAGTCCCATTTGTTTATTTTTTCTATTGTTTCTCTTGCTCGGTCAGACATGGTGCTTGAAAACATGTTGCTAAGACCAATGTCGAAGAGCATACTTCCTATGTTTTCTTCTAGAAGTTTCACGGTTTCAGGTCTTACATTCAAGTCTTTAATCCATTTTGAGTTAATTTTTGTGTATGGTGTAAGGCAATGGTCTACTTTCATTCTTTTGCATGTGGCTGTCCAGTTTTCCGAACACCATTTGTTGAAGAGACTTTCCATTCTCCATTGTATGTTCTTGGCTCCTTTGTCGAAGATTAGCTGTCCATAGATGTGTGGGTTTATTTCTGGGCTTTCGATTCTATTCCACTGATCTGTGTGTCTGTTTTTGTGCCAGCACCATGCAGTTTTGGTTACTATAGCTTCGTAGTATATTTTAAAGTCAAGGAGTGTGATACCTCCAGCTTTGTTCTTTTTTCTCAGGATCCCTTTAGCTTTTTGGAGTCTTTTGTTGTTCCAGCAAAACACTTTCAATTGTTTTAATTTGATTAATTCTCCTGATACTAGTACGTAGGCTTTGCCACCCCCATTTTGACACATGAGGAAACTGAGTCTTAGACTGGGGTTAAATATCTTGTCCAAGTTCACATTCATTAATTCATTCAACAGATATTCATTGTGTGCCTACTATTTGTCAGACACTGTACTAAGTGCTGGAGATAAAATGGTGACTCATTTTATCTACAACTCAAGAAGCGGCAAGGCAGACAGACAAACAGAATTACCCAGCTGTGACTGGAACTATGAAGAAGCAGCCCAGGTGCTTGGAGGGAGTGTGTAGGGAGAGCTTCCCTGGGGTCAGGAAAATGGGGTGGATAAGTGAAGGATGGGAAGTTAAGGTGCATGGTAGGAGGTGGGAAGGACTCCAGGTAGAGAGGATACCTGAGCAAAGACACTCAAGAGGGAGGGACCAGGAGAAGGAGGAGCCTTGGAGTGGCAGGGTGGGGGACAGCATGAGATGAGACTAAAGAAGCACAGAATGGAACAAATGTGCAGTGCCTTTAGGTCATACAGTCTTTTGCTTTTCAGACTGCCTTCCATGCCTCTCTCTGGTACAGGGTGGAGAAAAGATCGGGTTTGGGCTATGGGTGGGGTGGTCTAGCTACATGGCTAGTGCAATATCTAGGTGGGAGGTGGCAACAACTCAGGTTAACGTGGTCGTTAATGGAGGGAAATGGATGGGTTCAAGAGAAACCTGGAAGGTAAAATTCACAGGATTTCATGATGAACTGAATATGGAGGGAAAATAATAGAAGATCTGAAGATGACCCCAAAGCTTCGGGCTTTCAAAAAGGGGTGGGAAGTGGGGTCACTCTTTGAGATAGGAAACACAGATGAGCAGGTTTGGGGATCTGTGTCCTGAGTCTGATTTTGGATACGCTGAGTCTGAGATGCTTTGGAAACATGCTGGTGGCAATACCCAATGGACATCTGATTTTACTGTTTGAGGCTCAGAGGAAAGGCAGGCTTGGCCTTGAGCTACAAATCAATGACTCACCTCCAAGACGAATTAAAACCATGTGCCTGGGTGAGGGCCTGAAGGGAGAGATGATAAAGCAAGAAGAAAAAAGGACTTGAGACCAAGCCTTGAGAAATCTCAACACTCAATGTTGGGATGAAGAGGGTGAGCCTGTAAGAGAGACTCAGGGGTTGAGAGAATCAGATCACAAGTCAAGGAAGAGGAGATCAACAGCATCTAAGAGGCAAAGTACTTCATTTAGCAACCTCTGATGGCTGATTACCTTCACAAGAGCTATTTAGGTGACACAGAAAGAGTGGATTAGAGGCACACATCTAGCCAATGGGCACGCTGGAACTAGAAGCAGGTGCACTGGGCTCTGAAGCCCTCTCCACACTGCTCCCTGGATGAATTCATTCTTCTCTGTTTTCTACAAATGTTGTGTGAGAACCTGTGAAGTGTTGCTGCTCTCTCCATAGGATTCCCTCCTCCTCTGACGACAGTGATGTCAAGCCATATGTGCTTACAGTGATGCTGTATGTAACAATGGCCCACCCAGTGGTGGATCTGGCTCACACGTGTGCCCTAGGAACCCTGGCTTTGACGGGCTCGGCATGGCTCTTTGATCCTCTTTGATCTCCGACTTTCATCAGAACCCTGTGCTTCTTCCCAGGTGGTGCGGTTTCTCTGCTCATCCTCGTGTCTGGATTGTGAGGGCTTCAGGGTTTTGATATGTACTTGCTGAGCACATGTAACTCCTGATTTCTCTGTTGTTCTTCTCAGAACCAGTCCTGAAAGACTGATGAGCTAGTCCTGAAAAACTAAGGGGCCATCAAATTGGTGATTTCCCATGGCAACACTCCTAATGGTGTCACCACTTCTTTTACTAGGAGTGATTAGGGAAAGCAACTGGTCGCAGGCCTATTTACTCTGCAGGAGTTTCATATTGTTGGATACCACCTTGTTACACGTTGACTTGACTGCTGGTGAAAGAAAGAACAGCTGGTAAGAATCAGCAGAGTACTCAACATCTCACACAGCTAAGAATCCAGATGCTGTGCAGTGGGTCCAAAAGTGTGATGTTCTGTTTAGGTTTAGGATGTATCCATGTATCCACTTCGCTTCATTTTCATATGGGTATCAAGCACCAGCTGATTCACTGGCTGATGAAGAGCTCCCACTATTTTCACTTTCAGTCTCTTGGGGTCTGCTGCTTTTCCATGCAAGGCTGTCATGTGCTGAAATGTTCTACGGTAATCAGCTTGGCAGGAGTTGGCACAACTTTATATTGGGAGTATCCAAGTCCCTATAAATAGCTCATCCACGTTATTTACACTAGTGGCCTGAGTGCTTGTGATTAGGGCACTGAGGTTTGGTTTTGGGTTAGGTGTAGGGTATGTGATGATGTGATGACATCAAAGGCTCCAGAGAGCCTTGGACAACTTGGGACGCAAAGTTAACAAGAGCACGTGTTTCAGAAGCACGCCCTCTACAGGATAACACAGGGATCGCGTCTGAGTTAAGTCACTTACTGGGAATTCTCCAAAGGCTCCTTACTACACCAGGCCTTGAGGCACGTTTAGTGTGGCCAGGGCTCTCATGCTGCAGCCAATGCTTCTCAGATGCCCCAAGGCTCAGGGTGCAGCGGTATATTTATGTTAAGTAACATTTATTACATAAGAGATCAAAAACTAAATAGCTTAAAATAAGGTTTTCAATTATTTTTTCTGTATGCTTGCTTGCTTTTAAAAATTGCCATTCATAAAATCATATTCAATTAATAAAAGGATTTTGTGGCTGTTTTGACTACAAGCTTTCCTCCTTCCACTGATGTATTTGCTTTCTATTAGGAACTTACTGGACTTCACAGAAACTGGTCTCAGCAGCCAGTGCAGCACACACACTGGAGGGACCAGTCCTTTTAGTTACACCAAAGACTCAGACTCCTCCATCCCACCAGCACCCCACCAGCTCTCTGGGCCCTTCAACCTCACCTGGCACAATACCCAGGGGCATTCTTTCCTGTGTCCCTTATTCTGGCTTTTGGGCCACTGTGCAAACTCCATAAGAAAAGTCAATCTTTGAATGTTCTTGGACATTTTTTCTCATTTTAAGAGATAATATTGGACATAAAGCAAAAGCCTAGACATTTTCAATTCTATGAACTATACTAACATAATAGTAACAGATAATATGTCAAACTCCAACCTATACCACCAACCTCCCCCAGCCCCAAGACACACACACAGACACAGACACACATATGCCTTCCTGTTACACAACTTGCAGGCCCAGAAGGAATCATTTGCAAAGGAAGGATCTATTCAAAGAAAACACCAATTCTTTTCTGTAAGAACTCATTTCAACATATTTATCCTCAAATATATCCTTGGCAGAGTCAAATGAACTCATGAACATCTCACAGGCCAAGACCTAGGAGGCTCAAGAATCCTGGGCATTTTTCCATCACATCCAATTCCCACATAAGGAATTCAGAAGCACCCAGACTGGTTTGGAAGCACTCAGCAGGCATGGAAAGAAGGGAAGAGGCAGAGTCATGATCTCAGGGTTGACTCTGACATGGGGCAGCACACAGTAGGAGCTCTTTCATCACCTGTGCTGCAGGATCTGATCTTAAAAGTGGCTATGGTGGACTCCCTGGCCATTTGCAGGATCATAGAATGTTAGAGATGTAATGATATTTTGCATATGAGGAAACCAAGGTCCAGGAAGATAAAGTAGTTAGCTCAAGGTCATACAAACCCATCTGGGACTAGGATTCAAGACTTCTAACTTCCATCCAGTGCTCTTCATACTACCCCACAAGCCTTCCCTTGTTGCCTATATTTCATCGTTTTGAAAGAAGACATCTTATTCATCCATCCAAGCTATTCATGCATCCATCTATCCATCCATCCATCCATCCATCCATCCATCAATGCATTCATCCATCAACCATCCATCTGATCCATCCATCCATCTATCCATCCATCATCCATTCATCCATCCATTCACCCACTCATGTATCCATCCATCCTTCATCCAACCATCCATCATTCATCCATCTATCCATCCACTCATCCATCATCCATCCATCCTTATTGTCTGTATTTCCCACCTCCAGGTCGATGGGAACTCTGAGCATATGCCTTGAACACACCTGTTACCACATCTCCTGGGGATGCTTTGTCCCAATCCACAATGACAAATGAGTGGCAGCCTTCCACTGCAACCACAGTGATGTTGCGGGGGGCATGCTGAGGAGGCAGGTCACTCTTCTTCAGCTCATTTGGGATGATTTCATCCAGGCTTTCCACTTGGAAATGGTCCAGAGCATCAGTCAGAGAGCACGGGGCTGATGGGTCTTTATTTAGGTACGTCACATAAGGAGCTGGAAAAGAACAGAGACACCCATTGGGACTGCTGAAAGCTTTCTCTGGAGACATAATGTCTGCCCCATGGAGTAGACTCACCATTCAGTCTCTCCCTGCTAGACAGAGGTTCCAGGGCCATGAGCCCTGACGCCAAACTCAGAAGCACATTCCTACCTCTCCTTAATGGATCCACGCATTTACATCTTTCAATCTGCTGGTTTCAAAAGATCGTATTGCCCCATCAACATCAACGATTATGCCCTCAAAGTAATTTTGAAAGATCCCCGGACTATAATTCAATGTAGTATAAGTCTGCAGCATTCTGCCATTCCTACACCCAAACATTTGGAAAAGTGTGAATCGGGCCCAGCTGACACTTAAGTAGAGCTCTCTCAACACAGTTCATTCCCTAGACTGCCTTGGGACCAGAAAAAAATATACACTGCTCGAGATGGACAGCCTCTAGCCTTCAAGCCTGGGTGGCCTTCCCTAGGGCTTCAGGGAGCCCCATAACCATCTGGAATATCTGCACAAGGCCAGGCCTGAACAGCCTTCTACAACATTACTGCTCAGTACAATAATAGCTATTCACATTTATGGACAGGTTCAAGGTTTCTACACACATTATCTCAGTGGATATGGGGCCTGGGAATAAGGCAGGACATGGACTGATACCCCATCTTCCAGCAGAGCCTACTGACCCTAAGGGGGGGCCCACAAAGCAAGGGTCAAACAGGAGACTACCTCCAGCCCACAGCCCTTTCTATTATCTACACTCTATAAGAAGTCAGACAAGCCAAGGAATTGCAGTTGGAGCTTTATACACACAAGACTTCCCTGTGCTCCCAAGTAACAATTTCTAGTACTTAATAAATGTTCCATTGCATCTTTTGGCACTAGGTTCTCATTCTCAGTGGCCGTTACGACTAAGAGCAATTTTTAGCTCCTCTATTTTCCAATAATTGTATAAATTTAGGCCTTTAGAGTTTGTCCATGGATCTCATCAGGAAGTTTTGGGGAGTAATCCACTATACTTTATAGAGCATTAGACTACGAAAATAGCCAGGCAACAGTAAGCCTTTCAGTCTTCAGAAGAGTTCTTTGGAACAGCTAATAATAAAAAGCATTTCAATTTCTGCCATGGAACCATAGAGAGAAAAGTCAGAACACTCAGTGAATTCAGCCAGGCTGCTGCGTGCCATGGGCCAGCATCAGCATTGGCCTCAGGAATGCTACATCAAACTAATATCCTTGTTCTTCAAGTATGTGTGGTTTAGACACTCCACACTATGTCTTGACTGGCAAGAGTTGTTCTCTGCTTATGGCAGAACATTTATTTTGGAAGCAGAAAAGTGTGATATTAGTTTAAGCTGTTGCCTGTCTCCACTTCGTAATATATTATCTTTTTTCCACTTAGTAATATGTTAATCTGTCTCATTAGTGAAGTTCATTAGGGGCATGGGAAAAGAAGACTCGCAGAGGGAATGAAACACAGTTTAGTGAAATCAAATTTCCTCTTGAAATTGTTTTAGTAAGTGAGAAAAACGTCCTTGAGGCTAATGAAAATTATAGGGGATAACTGAAGAAAAACAGCTTTGGCTCTGTGATACTAGTAGTTCAGTTCAGTAAACTGCTCATCTTGTAGGAAGAAATTAACAAGCAATGTGCAGGCAAGGCCTAGTGGTAAGTCTCACCTTAGAAGAGTGGGATACAATAAAAACACTCATGTTCCCTGGTCCTGATGATTTTTAAGTGTTTCTTCTTCTTAGTCTACACAAAGCAGCCTCTCTAAACTCTACTCTGTCAGATACCAAATGTTCTCCGGCACACTCCCCTCTCCCGACTTCTGCAGAAAGCAAGTTAATCTGCATCTCAACAGGACTGACTCACTGAATCACGCCAGATGGAAACTTCACTCTGGGAAAGTTTCTGCCCCAACTGTACCGCCTTGGCCAGGCCAAGAGATTAGTTATGCTCTTCTTCAAAGAACAAAAGTTAAAAACCCATGTTTCTCTGATTAAGCAAGTTCTAATTTACCAACAAATCGTTTCTTTCCAGCCAGATCAAATTCTTCTTCAGGAAAGGAACTAATGGAGCCTTCTGGTGAGATGACCTTGGGTGTGGCAGCCTTAGTGGAGGGCGTGGTGGTGGTTGGTGGCCTCGAGGTCTCAAATTCATAATCTGAAATGATAGGAAGGCTGTGTAATTGGGCACTTCCAGAAAAGGGGCACTGTCTGCAGTCAAAAGGTACCTTCTTAAGATTCAACTCGACTACAGCGTGCATACACACACATCCTAAAATAAGTGCTATGCCTAAACATAATTTGTTTCTAATAAAACAGTATTTCCCCACATTTCAGTCCCCCCTGAAAAGCAGCTGAGGAGAAAAGAAAGGAATGGTAAAAAGAAACACATATGACCAGAAAAATGAGATTTCAGAATCAAAGCTGGACAGAACCTTACAATTCATCCAGTTTACCACATTCTTTTTACTGGTCCAAGGCCGTTCTCTGCCTAAATAATTTTGCCTTTTAGAGCCATAAAAGATTCACATCAGAAAATAAACTTAATTAAAAAAAAATATATATTCTGTGCATGAGCTTTTTTCTGGGGAGGAGGTGAGTTTAATCCTATTAAGAGAACTAATCCTTTAACATGTAAAAAAGAAAATAAAACTGCTCCCTTTTCAACAGCTCAAAGACAATAAGAAAGGTGCTTAGTATTTTCAAAGGAGCTAAGAAACCTTCCTTTGCTTTCTGACATCTGCTGTTCTTCTTTTAAGTCAGTTTTTGTTTGAAAACTGTGGGATTAAACCACTACGTCAAACTTTATTATGATCGCATCAAACGTGACATTATTCCCACATTCGGCATTTAAGGCCATTGGAGCTACAGATAATAGCAAGCAACGTGAAGCACAAAAGTGAGGCCACCCCGAGCGTCAAAGGTGACTCTGGGGTGGGGACAAGATGCCCACGTGAAGTTCTTCAACTGCAGAGGCAACTTATAAGACACCCAGAGCAGCCACAGGGTGGTAAGTGCAGTAACAGCATTAGTTACCATTTATCAACTACTGCTCCAGATTCTATCCAAGGCATTTTGTATTCTTAATCTTCTAAACTCACCCGTACTTGAAAAGAGTCTATGATAAAAAAATCAACACACTTATAGCATTGCATTTTTTATGTAACTAGAAAAGGAGAGGAGAAAAAAGGGAAGAACAAAAATGAGAGCCGCCAAGAAAAGAAGCTGAGACTTTGGTACAAACAGTGGTGGAAGGCAGAGGCCCAGGCGGAAGCAGCTCCAGAATTTCTAGAGGAGGGAGGGCTTGGGAGGGAGAGAATGGGGAGCACAGGGGATTCATCTGGAAGTTGCCTTTGCATCTCAAGCACACTGTTTATCTCTGGATCAAACATGTATTGGGGGGTAACTTGGAGGGGTGGGGTACAAGCACCCTTCCCTACACATTGCCACCCAGCTCAGAGTTCTGAAGGAAAATGCAATTGAGATCATTCACTTAGTAATTAAAATAAGACTCTCCAATGGGGAAAGAAATTGTTCAAATAATGTGTTTAAAATCAGTTAGTACCTTCATCATAGATCACGTACGCCTCTTCCGTGGGTATGGCTGTGTCGGTCTCCAATCCTGAGAACTCATCTAGTGGAGGAGGGGAGAAAGGGTCATCAAATTCCACAGGGTTGCTTCTCAGTCCCTCTCTCAGAATGGTGCCATGATTCATTCCACATGACCCTTTCATGGGAATAAGTCGCCAATGCCAGGCCTCCTCAGCTTTCTCAGAAGGAGGAGCGTGAGAACACTGAGGTGGAACCCGGATTTCCTCTCCTTTGTGCTCAGAAAATGGCACTCAAGATGCCCTCCAGGGATCAAAGGAAAGACACCTCCGCATCATGCGGACTCTCCAGCACAGCGAGTTTCTGACATCACCCTCCCCACCACCACCACCCCCACCCCGCCACCTCGGTGCCCACGCACCCTGCCTGCCCAGGCAGCTCTCGAGATGCTGAAGGCAGGTGCCCTGGCCATCATGTCACAGGCCTGAGAACAGGCATTCTCAGAAAGCAGCAAGCAGAGTGGGCAGTTGGTGCTCAGGACAGTGCAAAAATCCCTCCACCTGTGAGCTCCTTTATTCATCCCACCCCCTCCACCTTGCTGCTCGCATGTTCTAGAAGCAGGGTGACTTCCTGCCCCTCCTACTTCTAACTTGGCAAACCACACTGCCGTGAGTTGCCTGTGCTTCACTCTCCCTGCTAGCCTCCCACCCTCTCTAGTGAAGAGCTCGCAAGCCACCAGAGGCCTGTGAGATGCCCCGGCACCCACTTCGCCATTGATGTGGTGACCCTGAGTGCATTCTGAGGGGGCCATGAATGTCAACAAGAGAGAAGCTGTAAATTATTATCCACCCTACAGCGGTCAGGATGGTCATTTCAAGAAAAACTATTCGACATAATTTTTCCTTAGGTCATTCCAATGTCAATATGCCTGGATCCAGGAGGAATTACTTCTGGGCTGGTTCAAATCAGACAGTTTTCAAGTTCACACCACCCAAAGTTTGAGGCTAGCTTGCCGTTTCTTCCCAGACTACCATTTTCTTTCCCTTGCCAACGTAGTCTTGTTTTTCCTCATTATTGGTTCAGATTCATTTCTTTTCATCATTATTTTTAGCCAGGTCAAAAATGAATCAATTCTACAACTTTTGCATCCCAGAGGGAACAAGAAAAGGGAAACGTACAGCATTTCCTTTATGGATTCTTGGTGTTGAGTGTAATTCCTTGAGGTGCTGAAATACTCCGGCACGTGTAGCAGGCCACAGAAATGATGGCTTTTACCTGCAAACTGGAATCACTTCTTGAATGAGTGACAGTTAAGCCTTCTGGCAAAAGTAAACATCCTACTGAGTGATTTAGTGTTCTTTTTTCTTTTAAGACCAAATAAATTCAGGCACAGTTTTTTTAATATGGCATCATAGCACCATCTTGACTCCAAGTAAAAGTAACTTCCACATGTAATGAAGTATATTTACAATTTTTTTAAAAAGCTGACAATGGGAATCTGTCCCACTTGAACACCATTTTGAAGCATTTGGAACTATGTAAAACTGAATGTTTTATAAGTCAGGTCAGCATCAATGTCAAAAGCTTCCAACTCTTCATAAAAAGTAGTTACCAACCACCAACCATCGTGGTATGGTTTATTCTCTTGAGTGGTTTATCCAAATGGTCATGAAAAAATGAGTGCAAAATATCACCAAAGAATTAAAGCCTTAGCTCTTGAGATATTTAAAAAACTATAAAAAAATATTCTCAGGAGAAGTGTAGAGAGAAGGTAAATGACAGCCATTTGAAACCCAACAACATTTGCAAATCATGCAGTTCGTCCAGCTCAAGTGAATTTTCAATTATTCTCCTTGTATCTTCTGTCTTGAGAGCGAGCTGTGGCAGGGTGGAACCGTTTTCCATAATAACTGATGTTTTTCTGAGACATGCCCCAGGATCAGGTTACAAATCGTTAAAGATGTTCAGCTGGCTCGTAATTTTCCAAATACACACGATAGCATCAGATTCGCTATAGAAACGGAACCTGAAAAAGAAGGATCACTGGCTTTTACTTCTCAGTTAGAAAAAAGAGAATGCCTATAGCTTAAGGTATTTAGATATTCAAAGATGCATATTTAGGCACCATGAGGAATTTGACATAAAGCAGAAGACACTGTCTCTACTGCAAGGAGTTTATTATTTAATGGGGAAGTCAGATCAAGCAAAAAAATATGTGTGTGTCTGTGTGTATGTGTCTGTGTGTGTGTGGAAAGAGGCAGAGAGGAGTAAAGGAAACAATACACAAAACAAGCATATAATATGCATCTATGCTTACGGGAATGTACATACAAGTATGGCATCCATAACAAATGAGGAAGTGCCTCAATACTGCCTGAATTAGTGGAATGATTGAATGATACAAGGTTATTCCTAGAACATTATTTTAAAACTGTGTTTTAATGAAGAGGGGGCAGTATTTAACCAGGGGAGCCAAGACTTTGGGATTTGAAAAGGTGATTTTAAAATTGGAGGGCTAGAAACAAAATTATAGGACTTTGCCAATGGAATGTAATGACAAATGGTTGACTGGATGGGGGTTGCAGAGAGGGGAGTCTTGGAAGGGCAGGTATTCATTGAGTGACCACTAATGCAGGTTCTAAATCATAATCACTACAGCAACAAACATTTCAGGCCACTAGGCTGCAAAGTGCCATGGCCAAAATGTCACTTTGTCAATACTGGTTGTATACGCATGGAGCCCCAGCACGTGTGAGTGTACATTACGGACTGAACTACACTTAATACAACAAAAGAGAAGGTGCATGAGAGAAAACACAAACTCGAGAGCAGAGCAAGAGGCAGGGAAACACGGTACAGGTGGTTCTGTGGATGACGTGTGAGGGGGAGATGTGGGACGGTCTCTCAGCTGACATCAGTCTCTTACTGAAAGCATCTCTCTGACCTGAGTGTTATTACAGCACTTACAGAATGCATTTTTGCACATCAAGACCACTACAAGGTGTTCAACCAAGAAATGGCAAACTCTGTTATAGACAGAGTTTTTTAGACAGTGCGTAGGATTTTCAAGAGTAATTCTGACTCTGATTTTCAAATCACAAGCCATCTTTAGAAGCTAATGCCCACCCACGATGCTCACTTCTATGCCTCTGTCCATCACTAGGCCTGACGTGTTCCATTCCAATGATGGACGAAGCAGGGGCTATGCTTTGTATTCCCAAGGCAAGCACAGTGCTGGGCTCACAGTAACATTCAATAAATGTGTGTTGAAGTGGACATCTGGAGAGGAGGTAAGTAGAAGCTGGGTAAGGAAGCCCAATAAGGAATAGTAATTTGACTGTTGGGCCAGTAGGGCCAGCCGAGAGATGGAGAGAATGAAGCAAATCTAAGAAATACGATGGAGGAAGAATCAGTGAGAATTGAGGAGACCTGACAATGGAGATGAGAGAGCAAAAGAAGCCAAAAGGGACACTAAGGCTTCAGGCCTGGAGAACTCTGTGGGTTATTGTGAAATCATCCTTATCCTGTCTTGCCCTGTTTTAAAGATGAACATTTTGGTTTTCTGATAAGAGAGTGAGCTGTTTCTATCTACTGTAATTTCAGTTTGATTGTAAGCCCTTCAGAGGCAGAGCCATGCCATCTACTTTTCTGTATCTCCCATAGAACCCGATCCATGCAGAGTAGATGATTAATGATCATTTGCTGGTTTTATTTTATTTTAAAAAATTATGAATAAAGCCAGAAAAACAAAAACAAGAGCTACTCCATCCTCTTTAAATTACAACATGGGTTTTCTCATAATGAAATCATTGTCCCAAGGATAAAGATAAAAAAACGTTCATCAAATGAATTTACTCAGTTCTAAATCAGGGCTTATCTTAGACACAGAACTTAATCACACTCACTTTCACTTTCAGAAACTGTAAACTGAAAGTATAAAAAATACCTATGTCAATATCATCAGTTATTAGGGAACTGTAAATCAAAACCTCAATGAGATACCACTTCACACCCACTAGGATGGCTAGAACTTAAAAGACAGATAATAACAAGTGTTGGTGAAGATGCAGAGAAATCGGAAGCCTTGTACATTACCGGTAGGAATGTAACATGGTACAGTCACTATGGAAAACAGTTTAGCAGTTCCTCAAAAAGTTAACATAGAGTTACTATTGGACACAGCAACTCTACTACCAAGTATATACCCGAGAGAAATGAAAATAGGTGTTAAAAAAAACTTGTATACAAATGTTCATAGCAGCATTACTCATCAGAGCCAAAAGGCGGAAACAACCCAAATGTCCATCAACTGATGAATGGATAAAATGTGGCATAGCCACACAATGGAATATTAATCAGCAATAAAAGGAATGAAGTACAGATATACTCCACAATGTGGATAAACTTAAAAACAAATTACGCCAAGTGAAAGAAGCCACTTATTTCTGAAGAATGAAATGTCCAGAATAGACAAATATAAAGAGGCAGAAAGTAGATTAGTGGTTTCCAGGGGTTGGAAGGAGTGGTGAATGGGGACTGACTGCTTATGGGTATGGAGTTTCTTTTGGGGGCTGTGAGAATGTTCTGGAATTTGATAGTGATGATGCTTGCACAACTCTGTGAATACACTAAAAATCATTAAACTGTACACTTTAAAAGGGTGAACTTCATGGTATGTGAATTATATCTCAATAAATTAAAAATTTAAAAATAAAAACTACAATTAGAATTAATACGAGGAAGAGAATGTTTAATAAAGTTATTAGTGGAGCACTAGAAATAAAAAAGAAAGATAGGCCATACAGAAGTACTTTTAAAAGAATAAATTATAGTACATTAAATATTGTTTAAGGATGATATGTTGTTCTCCCCAAATTTAATGTTTTCCTAAGACTTTGTATTGATTTGTATTGATTTCAAAATGCTGCCTAGAGGCCAATTATTAGTAACACTTGGATACTAGGAAATCAGAAGAATGGACATGAGTGATGTAAAAGACATATATATAATATATATATATGTTATGATTCACAAAGAAAAGAAGAAACAAACAAGCCAAGAAAAATATTGACTTTCATGCCAAATAAAAGTCCAAAAAGAAAAAGAAAAGAACAAGCTATCAAGCCTATATAAAAGCAGACAAAAGAAAATGCAAAATATTAATAATAATAGTAATTAAAACCAAATCTAAAATAGTCACTCTTCTGTTAATTATTCTGTAACCAATTATTAAGTAAATATCTATTCTAATAATATTTCAGTTTTTTTAAATAAACACATTAATGTATGTAGAAGTAAGAGGTCAAGGAAAGAACATAATATTTTCATTCCAGAAATCCAAACATAAATTCCTATTTGTACTCACTGGGTACATTGATCTTGTGAGAATTTTCTTCTCAGTGGTCCTCTTCCTCAGTATGTTTCCTTATTTTTTGGTGTGAATTTGTCAGATGTGTCAAATGTTCCTGTTTATTTGGAATTTTTCCGTGGAAAGACTGACTTCAAACAGAATTCCTATTTTGGATACAGCATTCAAGTTCAAATCAATTAGGCTTATCATGGTCAACAATGCTGTGTACAAACTCAGGGCATGCAGATAATTCCTGAAATGAAGGGTCTCCACTCTGCATTAGCTTAAAAAGACATAAGCTTTACAGTCGACATGGCAATTCATTTCAACCTGGGGAAAGAAGATGAATTTGCCTCTTCCGAGCCTGATGCAAATACAGGATGACCTCTTCCAAAGCAGCTTGACAGGGACTGAGTAGAAAAGATGATGAGATCTCAGCTCCACCGGGACCTGACCGGAAGTGACCTAGCTGCCATTCTTTAGGGACAATGGGCCGTTCCCAGTAGGAAGACATGGCAGGGGAAGAGGCTAGCCCTGATGGGGTATCCCAAAGCAGGGAAATGGCCCCGTCCCACCCAATGGAAGGCCCCTGCTGCCATGAGAGCCCAGCCAAGCAAGGATTAGCCTTTTCCAAAGGAAGAGGTGATCAAAAGCGTTCAGCTGCCCAACGTGCTCGGGAAACTCTACTTTTCTTGGAAATTCACAACGAGACTATTCAATGATCTGAAGGATCCAACAGTAAGAAATTCATTCAACTGTGTTTAAATCACATAGCTAATCACAGAATCTTTTTTTAAAAATATATACATATATAATAAGTACCAATCTACTAATACCCACTGGAACACACTTTGGGAAACACTAGTCCAAGCTAATAATGTCCCTTGCTTCAACTACATTTTTGACTTGGGTTGTGACAAAGTTGCTAGATAAAACACAGGACACCTACTTAGATCTGAATTTTAGATAAACAGCAAATAATTTTTCATATAAGCATATCCCATGCAAAATTTTTATTTCCTAAATCTGACAACCCTAGTTGTGACTCAGTACTGTCGAACAAGCCTTGTGGGATTAGGAATGCCTCTAGTTACTGGTCTGCTGTGCACCCTACTTACCCCTCCCTGCTGCCTCTGGGACTCTACTCAGAAATGCAGCATGCTAGTTACGTGGGCCTCCATTAGAACAAAGACAGTTACCTTCTTCAGGATAGCACTCCGGGACCCCACTGGAGCCCATTATGAGGTTGCCAGCTTCGTCATGCTGCTCCAGGGTCCCAGGGGGACAGGTGGGGATGGGGGTGGTGGGTTGAGGGGTGGTGGTGGTGGTGGTTGTCTGCGTAGTGGTTCGGATGGTGGTCGTTGGGCGTTTGGTGGTGGTCGTGGGCCTCGGGGTCGTCGTGGTGGGCCTCGGGGTCGTGGTAGTGGTGGGTCGTGGGGTTGTGATGGGGGAAAGGGTGGTTGTTCTGATGACCTCCAAGCCCACCAGGGGCTTCCCTCCAAGACTCAAAATGGGCTTATCCTGGGCAATGGCCAGAGGTTTGCCATGCCGCCCCTGCCCGAAGAGGGGGAGGCCATCAGGGCTCACCACGGGGGTCCCTCCCAGATCTGAAACAAAATCAAACACAAGCTGTGCAACAAGGTGAAACATTCCAGAGAAAGTAAAAAGCAAGTGAAAAGTGTCTTCTCAAAGCTTATGTATTCCTACATTTTAATCAGTAAAGGGCAAAGAAATAATTAAAAGGATACCAGCTGAGTTAGCAATATCTGCTGCTTTCCAGAAATTTCTGGACTTATTATATAGTCCATTACTCTGTATTACCTTACATAAATATATAAATGTTTCATCAATATGTCCCATTACCCTGAAATAACTCTTAGTCTCTAGTAAGGAAAGTAATTCTTTCCTCCTCCTCATTCCTACATTTAAAGAGGAAAATGTTACTTTGGACCAGGTGTGGCAAACCAGAGTAGATATTTTAAGCTTCATGGGTCACACAGTCTCTGTTGCAACCACTCAACTCTGCCATTATAGGGCAAAAAAGCCATAGACGGGACACAAATGAGTGTTTCTATGTTCCACTAAAACTTTGTGGATGGACACTGAAATGTGAATTCCATATAATTTTCACATCACAAATATTATTATTCTTTGATTTTTTTTTTTTTGCAATCATTTAAAAATGTAAAAAACTATTCTGAGCTCACAGGCTGTACAAAAACAGGCAGCAGACAGGGTCTGGCCCGAGGGCTGTAGTTTGCTGATCTCTGCTCCTGGCTGCCCAATGTAAAGAATGAAGCAGAAGTCGAGCGCCATCTTTCCTAGAGGGTGGAGTATGTAGGAAAAGTATAACTACAGTTGTATCAGGGGAAAAGCTAAATTCTGCCTCTTTTGAGGCATCTTCTTCCATATGGCTAAAACTAATTGGAGCAAGGGCCCCCATAAAAATCAGGCAGAGGAGGAAGAGAGAAGGTGTTATTCTAGAGTAATCCAAGACACTTCCGTTCCTTAAAAACCATCCCCACTTACCCACAATGGTTCGACCATCTCCTCCTAGCTTAACCCGAAGAGGATTTCCGTGAGAATCTTGGAGGTGCCTTCCTTCTGCATTCAATACTAACCCACGGTCAAGATCCACGACCTAAATCCACAACATAGATTAAAGAATATATTGGACATTTCAAAATGTTCACATTATTTGAACTACATGAATATATGCATGAAGCCTCCACAGGAAACCATCATGTGAGTAGGAAACATTATTTTTGTCAGCATCACTCATAAGATTTAATAATAAAGTGCAAATCAATCATTTTTTTTTTTGAGGAAGCTGGGCCCTGACCTAACATCTGTTACCAATCATCCTCTTTTACTGTTTTCTCCCCAAAGCCCCAGGACATAGCTGTATATCCTAGTTGTAGGTCTTTCTAGTTCTTCTATGTGGGACGCCTGCTCAGCATGGCTTGATGAGCGGTGTAAGTAGGTCCGCGCCCAGGATCCAAACTGGTGAACCCTGGGCCACCAAAGCAGAACGAATGCACTTAACCACTATGCCACCAGGCCTGCCCCAAAACAGTCATATTTTATATTATAATTGCTTACCCATATAATATGTAAATTGTTGTAAGTTCCTCAAGTATACAAAAGATGTTCAAAATATTTTTATCATTTAGTTTGTTGTGTATAATGCTGAAAAGTAGGAAATAATCTAAGTGTACATCCATGGAGGGAAGAGATTTAAAAAACTATGGCCCATTCAGACAGTGGAATACTATGCAGCCAATGAAAAGGATTTGGAAATGCTACATATATTGACATATACCAATGTGAACTCAGATTACAGGACTGATTATTTTGCAAAAATAAAAATATATTCATTTTTGTCTATAAGCTTAAAACTGCAGAGAAAAATATCTGGACAAATATATCCCAAACTATTAAGAGTGGTTGTCTCTGAGAAGTGGTTTGAGATGCTTACTATCTTTTTCATTTATATCTGAACTGTTTCAGCTTCTTGCAATGAACATGTATTGCTAGTATATTAAAAATGCAAAATGTTTCCATTTTGCTGTTAATGTTAAAAATCAAAGTTGCTATAACAAAAATGATTTAATTTGTAATTAAATTGTCTAATATAGTATACATGCAAAAAGTTCATATTCTGAGGAATTATAAAACTTGAAAAAGCTATTATTATCTCTGTTAAGGAACAAGCTCATGCTCTACACTGGTGTTTCTCAAAGTGTGGCCCTGGACCAGCAGCCTCAGCATCACCTGGGCATCATATATTGTCGGATATGCAAATTACCTGGCCTTACCCCACACCGCATTTGACAAGCCCCTCCCACCCCCTGATTCTGATGCTCACTAAAAGTTGAGACCCAACACTCTGCACGATCAGGCCACTGGATGAACCCCTGCAAGCAGGTGACTTTGTTGGATGCTGTCTCAGTAATTTAAATAAAACTTATTTATATAAACCCTAGTTTTGCAATCTACTCCATATAGTTTCAATTCAAAATTGTTCACAGTGATATTTTGCTTTAATATGCATTCCTCCTATTATAAATTTCTGTTGCTTCTAGAAATGATGAAATGTATCTTTAGATCACCTGTGTCTGAAAATTTCATGAAATTTCCTTCAATATGTTTTCCTGAACTTTATTGTTATAAATGGGAAGTTTTGACTGGGAATTCCACTATAAATGTGTTGAATCTTGGAAGAAATATTTCAAAGCTTGAACATTGTCAAGTGTTCTGCCCATTACCCTCAACCCACCAAAAACGCCTAAACTTTTATCTTAACCCCTGAAGGTTAAAGTCATTTAGCTTAAACATTCATAAAGTACCAATACTTACTTTTTTTTTGGACAAACAACTTCCAACGATTGTTGGAGGATTCAAAAGGTGATCTGATAAAAACTGCCAATTTGATTCAGGGTTTTTTTATTTGTTTGTTTTCACCCCGCTTCCTTTGACAAAGGATTTGTGACAATGTACAGAAAATACTTGTACTATTTAACCAAACCATAAATAAAAAATAAAAAATAAAGCTCCCAGGACTGGGAAAATAGAAGTTCATTTGAGAGGCCATCCATCAGGTTGTACGTCATTGCCGTGGTTGGGCCATACCCTTTGTGTGAGCTTTCTAACCAGTCAAGGCAAATGGGAAACAAGGGCCCATGCCTTATCTGATTAGCTATTAGAAGAAAACAAACTACCTACTCAGGAGAATCAAAGATTTTTCTGAGCACTGAAGGAAACAATATACAAGTATATTGCCATCTGAGTGGTTAAAAATAGAGAAGAAAGAAAAAAAGACTGCTTCATGTATTATCACACAACGCCCATCATTTTTCTCTTCCCAACAGCATGAAAACAACTGGTATGTGTAAAGAGGTTTACCCTACCCACTTTGTTCCTTGAGGGCCATTGATAATTCTTTGTCCATTGGGTTTTCCATTACCACCAGGAAGTACTTTCCCTTCTACGTCTGGTCTGCCGTTATAACCTGCACAGTACAAAATAAATCAATAAAAACAGAACCTGGCAAATTCAACATTCCTGGAAAGTTGGCTTCATACCAGTCTATAAGTAGTAACACATCACTTCAGACAGAAACATTAAACAGAATTTTAAACCAATAGCTCATATATATTAGATAATGATAGTCTTGACTTGTGACTTCTACATGACAAATCTGTTAAGAACACGGTAAGGTCAGTTTTCTGACAATATTGGGGGGATGAGAGTCTTCAGCATGAAGTAAATTTTCCAGATAAATCTTAAGACCTTAGTAGTTGTAGCTTTATTTTAGCCAGTTGGAAGGTGGAGGGAGGGAAGGAGGGTTGGGAGCATGGAGAAAATTATCTCTAAAACATGGTAGCTGCTGTCCTGCTCGTCTCAGCGGACTATTTCTATTTCTAGCTGACTCAGGTCCCGATCCTCAATTGCCAAGTAGAACCGCACAGTGCTGACTCAAGCTTGCTGAACTCTGTGGGGCCGCTTGAGAAGAATTTGCTCAGAGAGGAAGTAGAGGATCCAGCTGGCCTCCCTTCCAGTTTCTGTTTCTGCCTCTTCCTTTCACCTGCCCTTTCTCTTCGCCTCATGCCATCTCTGATCAGCTACACTTCGTATGAGGCCTCTACTGGGCATGCTCTGTGGTCTGGCCTTACCCAGCGGTAAAGTGTTTGGGTTTTCTGACAACTATTTGGAGGTCAGAGACTTAATTCTCTCACTCAAATAGCTAATGGGAATTAAATATTTATTGAGTTTCTACTATGTACAAGGGAATGTGGGTTTTATATCTATTATCAGGGTCTTAGGTTTGCTTAAAATAGTCATTTATAAGGGAAAACTGAGCTCAATGTGGGGTGTTATTTTATGTCTTTACATTGGGCTAAACTGATAACACACCGTACAGATTAAGAAATACTAGATACATTCATTTAAGAATGTTCATTACCAATTCCATGCAAGCAGAGTGCAAGGCACCACTTAACCAAATGCAGAGTTAGGATAAATATCTTAGATCCTGCCCTGGAGTCCATGTAGACTCCAGTTCATAGCGTAGACTCCATTCATAGCTATGTCCCATCCTAAGTGTAAGTCACACATCTGCCTGTTACTCCTCTGTGTGACAAGCATCTTTAACATGCATTTTCTGGAGGTTTTAAATAACATTCACTGATTGCAATGTCTAAGCAATTCACACCCAAGACATTTGAGTTTGTCCCGGGGTATGTTCAGTTGAGAGTTCCATATGCAGAATCAACAAGAACAAGATCCAGCCTACATAGGTATTGTATTTCTTACTGTGGATTCCTTAAATATACCCTGGCATATGAACAACTAAACATAACCTAAAATACAGGAAGCTGAGTTTGGCATCATGGTGGTGACACATGTTCACAGATTAAGAGCATATGTTAAGGATTCAAAGAGGCAGTATGGGATGGTGGAATGACAGAGGGCTGTGGAATTAGTGTCTGAGATTGGAATGGCAGCTCAGCCACTTCATAGCTGTCTGACCTCGGCCAAACGACTCAGATCCCTAAGCCCTAGCTTCCTCATCTGAAAACCAGGAGAAACAATGCAAACCCTATGAGATGGTAAAAGGATGAAATCATGTTCCATCTGCACAACTCTTAACACAGTGCTTAGACATAGCAGATGCTCAATAAAATAAAATGTGATCCTTCCAGGAATTGTTATGAACACTACTGAGAACCGTCAAGAAAATGTTAAGTGACTATTTGTAAAAACAAATTACCTTGTCTGAAAGGGGGTCTCACAGGTTGGCGTGAGAGAGGGTTCCGGAATCTGGAGTTCATCATGCGCTGGCGCAAGGAGAGCATCGGGGTGGTGGAGGAATAGATAAGAGGGGCGCGGGTGGTGGACCGCGGCCAGGCGGGGGGGCCCACGGTGGGACTTGGGGTGGCAGGGCTGCCAGGGGGCTGTCTGGGCGGGAGGTGCGAAGCTCTCGGAGAGCTGCCTGGAGGAGGAGGAGGTGGAGGAGGAGGAGGGCGCTTCACTGGGGTGTCATTCTCGTCCTGGAAGGAGCCCACTTTGGGAGGCGCAAGCACCAAGGTTGGCTCCTTCTCCTCTTTAGCAATGTTCCCATCGGCATATTTGCTGCTCCTGGGGATGGAGGAGGAGGGCCACTTTGGAACAGAGGAAGACAGAGGGTCCTCGTCCTTTCCTCCTTTAAAAAACCCCGCGTCTTCATCATCCTCGGCCGAGACCGACTGCTGAGATTTAGACGTCAGCGGCTCCTTCTTGGATGGCGTGGCCCGGGACGCGCCGTCCTTCTTCCCCACCGCCTGGGGCCCTGCTCTGCCCGGGGCCCTGGGGCGGGCGTAGGGGTGGGGGCTGCTGGGCCTGCTGGGCCTCGGGGATAAGCCTGGGGCTCTGCGGAGGTGACTGTCGCCCGCGCTTCCTGCCTGAGCCTCCACCTGGCGGTGCTTGGGAAGGGACGGGGTGGCGTCCTTGGCTCGGGCCGAGTGTGCGGGCGCCCGGACACCTCTGGCCTCTGCTTCTGTGCTGTCAGAATCCCCATTCTGATTCTGGGGAGTCGTGGGGAGCACCCCTCGGGAGCTTGCTGTGAGTGGCGACTGACTGTCTCTGGACGTATAAGGGTCCGAGAAGGAGGCGCTTTCCTGCAACGTGGGTTGGGGACGCCCAGCCTGGGGGAGCGCAGGCTTGGAAGGCGGACGCCCCACTTCTTTGCTCTGGGGGCCGCGGGGCTGCTGCTGGGACCCGGAGATGGTTGAAGAAGGCTGCTTTTCCGGAGCGGCAGCCCCAGCACCCATCCTTTTGGGCACGCCGGACCCGGGGTGTTGCTGTGACCGTGCCGTGGACGGCCGAGCAGGGGACAATTGTGTTTTGGGGGAACCGCCCTCCACGCCCACGTCGGTGCTCTGTTGAACCTCCTGCGCCTTTGACACAGATTTGCCCTGAGGATGCGCACCCGCCCAAGTCCCGGCGGATTTGGGGATCTCTGCCAGGGGCTCCTTCCGCTGAAGGCTCGCCCCTCTCTGGGGGCCTCTTCTTAGGTGGTCCACGCCCCGGAAGGCAGGCTGCCTGGAGGAGGAAGGCATGTGGTCATTCACCACGGTGGCAGGAAGTGGCGTTTCGTCTTCTGCCTCCCTCTCTTTACTATCTTCATGGATATCGGAGCCACGCCTATGGTCAGAAGCTGGGTGAGAACTCACCCTCGAATGAACTCGGGGGGACACCGTGGATGGCGGGGAGCTGGAGGGCTGCAACCGGAGTCCTCGGCCATTGCCAAACCTGTTTGGGTATCTCCCATGGGCAGCAAAGGGCTTGTTTCTGAGCAAACTGAAATGTCCAGAGACAGGCGGACCTGCGGGCAGCCGGGCCCGAAACGTCGGGGCCGTAGCCTCGGCCTGCCTCCTTTTATCTTCTGCATCATTGTCATCGCCATTGTCATCGCCATCAGACGCATCCGCTCCCTCAGAGACCTGTGCCCTGGAGGAGAGACGAGAAGAGACCGAGGAAAACTTGGAAGACTGCGATGGCACACTGAACTTGGTAGCTTGCCCATCCTTCCAGCCCCTGGAGAGTGGAGACCCTGGGTGTGGTTCCGTGGGCAGCAGCCGAGAGGACCCCCCATAGGTTGGAGAAAGTCTCAAGGGTGGGGCTGGAGCACTCAAATTTTCCTCCCCATCCTCAGAATAGGGTGCCCTCCGAGCTGGCAAGGCTGGTTTTGCGCTGTGGGGCTCGGAGCCCCTGTCCCGCATGGCGTTCCAGGCCGACTGGCGGCTGGACGACAGGGCTGGTCTCGAGTGCGCTGCGCTCTTGGGAGGCAGCTGCTGGGAGACCGCGTCCTTGGGGTGCCGGGAGCCTGCGGCTGGCTCTTCCTCCTCTGGGCCCAGGGAGTCATTGTCAATAGAGCTGGAAGGCGGGTTGGTAGAGGGCCCCCCAGAAGGGCGGCGAGGACTGCCCTCAGTGGGTGTGTGGGGGACAGAAGAGGCCGAGGCCGAAGGGGACGCCCCTGGACGAGGGTGGGAGGCCACCAAGGAGCCACGCTTATCTACGCCTTCCTTTCGGGGCAGTACTGGCGTTCGGGCTCTCATTGGAGTCCTTCCAGGAGCAAAGACCGGGTGGACAGATCTACTTGGTGTCCTCTGCTGTGGCTTCTGGTCCTGGGTCTCCGAGGGTGATGGCGGTGGGTCCCCTCGGGAATCCAGCTCCTCCTCATCGGTGAGTTCTGTCAACTGAAGATCCAACCTTTCAGTTTTCCTGGGGGGAAGCTGGAGCAGCCCACCGTTAGCCAATATTTTGTTCTTCAAGTCAAGAAGCTGATTGTTGACATTTCTGCCCCGGGGAGAAACAGGCAAATGAGTGTGTTTTGAGGAACTTGGAGCTTTCTGAGAGGGTGAAGAAGGCTTGGGTTTTTCAGGTTTGGAATCATCCTCCACGTCTGCTTTCTGCTCAACATCAGACCCACTGGTCCGGGCTGTAATAGATTTTAGAGAATTTGCCGTCAAAGAAGAAATTGGAAAGCTGTGCAACAGAAAGTAAGGATTTACATGGCAGTATGGAGGCATTTAAAATTAGTAATTATAATTGATAATTTCTCATTCTTTAGATATTGGACATTTATTTTCCCAATTATAGCAGTCTCCTTTAACGTTCTGTTTTGCTTTAAGTAATAGATATAGTCATTCTTAACAATGTCCGCAAGAAATACATATAAGACTGGTACAAAATGCTGAATGATCTATATTCAAAACTATATGGAGATGTGTTGTGTGTGACTCGCAAGTGACTGGGGCGAGTAACAAATTTGTAATTTTTGAGCCATTCCAAAGAGTTCTCTATCGCCCCAGTATGTCCTTACTTGCTTCCCCCTTATTCCTGAAATCCCTTTAATAATGGAGACATTTGTAATTCCAAAATAAGGCCTAAAATAAAAAGACTCCTAGGGTAGGTAAAGCATTGTATCACTTGTACCCTACAATTTACCCATTCTTGAGAGCAAGAGTGAATGCAGGAAGGATGCTGTAAGGGGAGGGGAATTTATATAGCAATGGGGAATCCAGAGGGAGCAAACTTCATCAATTTCAGTTTCTTCAGGACAGAACTGTTTCATATTGCAGTATACTCTGGATCCTCATGGTACATAACGAAGGAGAGAGCTACCAGTATCTGCTGGAAATGTGGGGAAGCAGAAAAGAAAACACAGTCCAAAAACATCCCACTCCAGTTTTGGATTTTATTAACCTGCTTGGTTTTGATACTGATCAGATAAACAAGGTAATTGAAATTCCTCTGAGTAAAGCTGCCCTCCAAAATCATGGAATACAAACTAAACATTTTTAATGCTATTTAGAAATTGAAGAGCTAACAATTAAAAATGTCACATTACACTTGTAAAAATGTTCTTTCCCTGTCATCATAAACCCAAATTACACAGGGACATAAGATTAATCACATAATGAATACATATCATGTTATTGTAATTTGTCATAGTAATTAATGTTATTAGCATCAATATCATTTTAGTCTTTGGGGAGACTAATTTCTAAATGGACCCCAAAAATATTTTAGGAATCAATATGCAAACTTAGCCCAAAAATCATCAACGGAGCAGTTCTAAACTCAAAAGCATGATTCAAAGTAACACACCACAATTAGCAATAATGAAGAGAGAGAGAAAAAGAGCCACAAATATACAATGCTTACTTGTTGGCATAGCGACAATGAAGGCTTTGGAGTGAGGCCCCATTCCTCTCCTGTTAGCGGCCCGGATTTTGAAAAGATAGCGTTCCCCAGGCTGCAGACCGTCCACTAGGGCAGAAGTAGTGTCGCCAGGATAGGTGAGGGACTTTGCTCCAAATGGTTTGAGAGCCGGGGCGTATGAAAGAATGTATTCTGAAATGATTTGGCAGACGGTTGGAAGGAGGAAACTGAAAACAGTCCTGTGTCCAGCAGACAGACTGTATGGGCAGGATGAATTAGAATGTGCATTACTAAAATTAATACTCAGCAATGCACGTCAAGTCAGCAGCTGGAGCGTAAAGACGCGGTAGAAGGTGAACCAGCATTCATTCAGGCCACCAGACAGGGCTACAGAGTTCATTAGCTGGCAAGTTTCTATTTCAGCAAATGAAACATATGGAACCCGGGAGCCCAGTCTTCCTACAATTTACCAAAAATATTTACACTGCGTTTGGGTTTTTTCTTCATTGTATTTATTTACTAATTTACTATGACAGAATTAAAACATCCTGAGTAGAAGAAACCATGGAAAAAGAAATGACAGCTGCTAGGAATTAATTCTGAAGAGCTGCTGACACCTTCAAGAGTTTCAATTTATTAATCTGGGCTATTTTTATTTGCATATTAAGCCAGATAAATTCCATCTTTTGAATATAATTTCACTTTTGTAGGAATTGTAAAAGTTCTTACTGAATATAAGCATACAGGAAAGTTCACAGTATTTAAAACTGAGAGGAAAAATTGCTAAGTAATAGATTTATGCGTTGTCTAATGTTTCCATCTTTAATTGGCTATATCTGTAGACATATAATACCCTTCAACTTTGAAAATCACAGCAAATTCAGTCCAAGGAGCTAATATATCTCTATGCTTATATGGAAATACTGTAACATAAGGAAGCCATGTTTCAAGGCATAATTTTCAGCCTCGACTAAAAACTGTCATGCCTATTTTCCTCCCAATGAGCTCAAGATTTACAAAACTTATCAAGAAAAATAATTTGAGTTACAGTAAAGCCAAACAATTATCATACTTCCTAGGGGAGCATGGAAGATCTTTTCTTTTCTCTAAGATCTAATCTTTAAAAAGGACATTAATTTTAAAACTTTCAACCAAAAATGCTTTTGCAGCATTTGTCTGAAAAAAAACCACAGTATTCTTTTCCCTTTGAAAATGAACAAACTAGTCATTTGTGGTGGTCAAAAGTAAGAATTAGGAGAGCCCACTGTCTATAAAATTTTGTAATTCAGATTTTTTTATGGATTCAATTCATCTGGAAAAAATTTAACCATGTCAAAGGATATTTTTCTATTATGTTTTATATTTCTCATACATAAAAAATGCCCTAGTATAATTATAAATTTTCAATCCCACCACTAACTACCTAAGCAGGATTAAGACATGTGAGTTCTTTTGGACATAAAAATTCGGTAGCTATTATTATTTCTGGCAATATTTAATTGACTACCAGGGAGCTCCTTTCATGAAAGAGCTATAAATATAAACTAAGATGTGAGAGAAGGAAAGAAAAAAAAATAAGTAGCATGGTAATAATGTCACTAAAGGAGCAATAACTGACTTTTTTTTTTTTTTTTTTTTTGGTGAGGAAGATTGTCCCTGAGCTAACATCTATGCCAGTCTTCCTCTATTTTGTATGTGGGACACCGCCACAGCATGGCTTGATGAGTGGTACGTAGGTCTAAGCCCAGGATCTGAACCCACAAGCCTCGGGCCACTGAAGCTGAGCACGGGAATTTAACCACTATGCCACCAGGCCAGCCTCTAACTGACTTTTTTATAACTAAAAAAAGTAGTCAGCCAAAAAATGTCTTCATTCAATTTTCAGAAGGCTTTTCAGAATCACAACAATAATACAGAAGGAGCCAATGTTCAAATCGTCATAAAAAGAATGACTAAAGGGGCCAACTAAATATTTCTTCTCTTCTTTTGTTTCTCATTTATTTCACTGAAAAAAGGAGCAAGAATAGTACAATATATTCCCAAAAATCTTGAAAATGAGAAAGCATTGTTTAGAAAATACTATTTCACATCTACCTTCCTTAACTTCTATTGTTCCATCAAAAGACATTCTTACAGTCCAGCAAAGATGACTTACAGTTGAATACAAAAGAGAATGATTCAATTTTTTCAATTAAGAAATTCTCAAAGGAGACTAGTGATAATCTTCTGGATTTCATTAAGCTTACACAAACTGTTCACAGTTTCTGGACATATTAAAATTGTCTTCCAAAATCGAGTAACAATAATACCTTAGGATACATTTATATAGACGATGTCAGGGGAAAACCTCAATATGGCCCTTTAAAATATCTCCAAACAGACTTCTGAAAGGTTTTTGAATGTTTTCACATTAAAAAGAAATGATTTGTGCTTTTATTTAATATTCTCAGCAGACTATTTTTAAATTTAACTAGTTGTGAATATTTTATTCTATTTTCCGTTTTTAAATCTACAATATTTTTTTCTATTTTGTCATATTTTCCTCAACCGAAAAAATAATTAATTAAAAAGGCTGACAAATAGGGAAAAAATCCATTTTCCATTTTATTTTATTACAGGACTTGATTTTCAAACCCATTAAATATTTATGGCCCCGTTTAAGACATTTATGGTTCCACGGGGTTCCTGCTCACTCCTAGTTTCCATCATCTTACTAGCACAATGAAATGACCCATAGCATAATAACAAGGTGTCATTTGTATGGGTAAAGGGTAAGATGTCACACCCATACAATTAAAAACACCCCTTCTGATAGCAGCACCAAAATCCCTGTGTACAGGGAAGATGAAAAGTCATCTTCAAGACAACCTGGATCTTCCTGACAATGAAAACTCTGCATGAAATCTCCTTGTCCGTTGAGTTAGCACCCCATATACATATGTTGTTTCTTTATTGCTTCTGCAGTCACTAAACCTGCCATTAGAACCAGCGTTTATCAGAGTCAAGGTACCATCTCTCTTTGGGCCATTTCACTCCCGTGTGCACCTTCTACTTTAAGGAATGAGGTTCTTACCTTTCACTTTCCCCTCGGTCTCAGGCAGCGCATCCCAAGCTACGGTGACAGCCGTGGCTTTGCCATTGACTGGCCAGACGTTCAAGTTTTCAGGAGCTGTGGTAGGAGCTACAAAAGGACCAGGATCCAAGGTTTAAAAATGCCCTTGTGGATACTCTAAAAGTATATGACCTATGGTCCCTCCATACACATTTTTTATTAAAGAGCTACTGTGTTAAGTTTTCTTATACATGAGAGAAAATTCTTCACTTGCTCTTTGTGCAATATAGTGATTTATGACAGTTCTACCAACTCATATAGTGAGTTTAGACATATCTAGGGAAATGCTTTTAGGAATTCAGAATTTCTTTCATTGCTGAATATTGAAATATACAAAGAACATTCAAATCCAGCTCCCACTTCTTTTTAATAAAGCTTTTAAAGACATAGTTTAAAAGAAAATAATTGTAGCCTTGAATAGAGTCAAATTCTCACCAAGAATCAAATACAACCTCAGCCTTAGGAAAGAAGGGTTTCTCCTCCACTCCAGAGCTGTGCATTACCCAGGGGCATCCACACACGCGGGTGATTTATGAATACTCCATGCTGCGATTTAATGTGCTCCGCATGTCAGAATAACATGCTAATGAAAACGGCCAGTGAAGGATAAAACATGGGCCCAAGGAAGGTTCTTTGCGTTCATATAAACACTTCCAAGATTTAGGGTTAACGTTACTTTAAAAAATGCCTCTATCACTATTGGCTTATTAAACTGTCTTTAAATCTTATTTCAGGGGTAATTCCCAAGTTGAAAAACCAAAGCCCGTTTTAAATACAGACCAGATTCTGGCGTTCTCTGGAAGACAGAGGTGCTCCACTTGCCATCTCTTTCACCCTGTGAAATACGGACTGCAAATTCATACATGGTGTCTGGAATCAGGTTCTCGATCAACACGCGTCTGTTGGAGATCTGCTTGTAATCCCACCTTGCTGACTCCCCCTTTTCTCGATAGCGCACAGTGTACTGTCTAGAAGAAAAGGCAAGACAACAATGCACCCAGTTGACCAATTCTCCGCAACTGAACACTAGATTCCTTGCTGTTTTTCCTTCCCCATAAGTGATGACTTCTGGAGGTAAGTAGAGAAATCAAAGAGGAGAAAAATCTAAATTTCTGCCTATGTTATGGGCTCAGAATCAACTTAAGTTCCAGGGAAAGGCATCTGAAGTAGGCCAGGAAAGATGGAGCTTAGTGTCTTTTCAAGACCAAAAAGTCTTACTGCTCAAAAGATCAAGCAGAGACTAAGAAGGGAAGGGACAGAAGGCAAGTACCTTATCAGGGATGTGTGCGTGTATGTTTGTGTATGCATGTGGTGTGGAAAGGGCAGTGTTACGAACCAGAATTGGCCCAAAGTATCTTGGCTTTCTAGAATAGAAAGACAAGAAGACTCATTTCATGGCAAAGCAGGCATGTTTTCCATAGGTTCTAGAGGAAAGGCGACGTGTGGTTTTGAGTAGCCTTACTACCTTACAAGAAGGAACAAAAATGAGTAACAAAGAGAGCAGGATAGAGTTGCTTATAAAAGGAACTCTAGTGTGTGATTATCAGGGAGAGAAACATGGTGTGCCCTAACATGGTAATATTCAACAACCGCAGACAGGAGACATCCTCAACACTCTACGACTTGCAAATGCCATTTACTGCATTTCTTTTCCAAGAAATTTTCTTTGAGACCGCCTTGCAATAGAAAGCATTGGATGCAATAAAAATGTGCTATTCATTATGATATTTAATAAGTCAGGATAAGACTTCAGTTGCAGGCATGGCACACCAACTAACACAAGAGTTGTGCTAAGCAAACTCAAACCCTCTTTTGTTTTCTTCAAGAGGTTGGAAATCAAAGTCCAATGGTAATCAGGAACACTTCATGTTGGGGGAGACCATCTGGCCAGGGAGAGAATCACTATGAACCTTACGAAGTCTTTCAAAAGAAGCAGATGTCTTTTTTTCACTAGCAGACAGTGAAAGAAACTATATCTAATCCAAATAACAGCATATATATATATATATAAAATCTCAGCATTATATTTCCTTCATTTTTTTAAAGTATATTCACTTTTCCTGGTTGCACATAGGTTCAAAAATTAAGACGTAGTGACTAGGCCACCAAACCTTTGGCTTTCTCTTGGCTATATAAACTATTCAGTCATTTAACACATAAAATTTTGATGACTATATTAGTCTGCCACTAACTGGAAATGGTATTCGCCAGTGACCTTTTTAACACAAAAATTATTTTAACCTCGTGATTGGTTTTTCATCTATTGCTCTTGCAAATCAATGTAAAAAACGGAATAATATAACGTCATGGCTTAAGAGAAAATACGGTGCATTTTGTTATGCACAAATGAGCTGGACATGAAGCAAGTCAGTGTTTGAAGAATGTCTAAAAGAGGAATTCCATGTGCAAGGCATTAGACAAACGTCCACCACTCTACATAAAAATCCTTCCTACTGCCACTCTTCCCCAATAACAGGAGGAACGGTAAGACTCCTCCCAGGATGGACTCACATCCTCTGCACGGGAACAGATCATGAATGAGACAAAGCAAAACACAAATAGCAACAAAGAAAGAAACAGTATCTAGGAAATTTCCAGACACAAGATTTGAGCAAGTGAGATGTGCAGGCCTGCTGTGTGCATCACACGAGGCCCTGGTAACACCTGATCTGCGGGAGATGAGTGGCCACACTCGGGATCAGCTAGATTGTCATGGAGTAGTCTGCCGTTCAGCTACAGAAGAGGCCAGCTTTCATATATGCCAGAAGATACAATCATTCAAATAAATACATGTCTCTCCAGGGCCAGAAAAAACACGTCTCACACATAAAGACAAAGAAACAAGGAAAAGTACCTTGACGCAACAGCTTTCTTCTGTTTTTCCAAAACAGGATCCAGCCAGGCTACAAGCACAGATTGGGATGACATAACCCGGACGTTGATGTCTTCAGGCATGTCCATTTCATCCTCTTCTGAAATGACAATGGGACACATGGAAAGGCTGTCTCTAACAACAGGCTCTGCCCTGAGTTCCTTGGGCCCCCAGAGTTTATTATTCACCCTGTATAATTTTTTAATTGCTTATGCTTAATGTAGATAACATGAAAAGAACAGAAAGTGAAGCAATTATTTGATTGGTCGATGTAGAAAATCCTAGTCTCTCCTCTTGCTCTTCTCACACAGTCTAAGAAATTGGCAGGAGATTTAAAAGCTGCCCAACTCAACTGACATAAAGAACAGTCCCAGAGGTATACTTAGCCTTGGCCAAAGATACTCCAAGTAACTCAGTGCTTTGCCAGTATGCACTGTAATTTCCTGGGAAATCATGCAATTTTTACAGGAAGCAGAAGTTTAGGGGAAGAAAAGCTCAAATCAGAGCATTTCCTTGGCCCTTGTGGCATGAAACGAAAATTCTGATTCAAACAACTGCACAAATCACATTGAGTTCAATGTCCTCACATTTTAGAACATGTGATTCTGAGGCAGATTACAAGTTATATTCAGATATAAAATAGAATTCAGTTTGCCAACTTCCAACAGGATACATCATTGTCATTAAGCTTATAGTTTTTGTTCAATCTCTAACTTAAATACTCACAAGATGTCTTTAATTTTGCTTTTTAGTCTCTTGGGTTTTTTGTTTTGTTTTTTGTGTGTTTTGTTTTTTCTTTTCACCTTTCAGGGACCATGTTTCAAAAGGATGTGGCTTTTACTACAGGTAGGGGAGGGTGGAATTATTTAGCCTGTTAGAAAAGTGATATGGACTTCTTCGATAGCAGCAATTAATGAATAATAAAAGTGAAACAACATGTATGTGAGACTTCTGTTATACAATGTAAAAAATTATAAGAATTAAAAATATAAAATTATGCAAATATATGTAATAATATAATAACACATATTATATAAAATTATAATCCACAAATAAATTGTGAATTCGTGAAAATAATTATGCTGTAGGTTGCCTCTTTAAATTAAGGCACATGATCCAGAAAAAGGCATATGTAATTTGTTAAAATATAAGTAATACAAAAAATATCTGTGAACGGATGTGGAAAAAAGTATCCCTTAGTAAGTGACCAATGATCAGGCTATCAGCAAGCCATTGCCACCTTCTGCTCTGTCTTCTCAATGCCATTTTTACACAATTTTAGCTGAAATAAAGTTTGAGTGCATATCTTGCATGCCACCTCTTCTACACCCACTGTTGTTTCTCTTTGTTCACAATCTGTTACCGAGGCCAATTTATGCATGGATCAGACTGTGCCTAAATGGAATAAGTACTTGGCTGCTCCTATCTTGGCAAACCTACAGCACAGTAAAGCCATTCAAAACATACAGAGAAATACATTTCATCACAAGAACACTCTAGCCTCTGAACATAAAAGAAACACGCTTGCGTCCAAAATGACCAAGTCGGCCCTGTTGTTTCCTTTATACTCAATAAAATCCATGTAATTCATCACCCCGTCAGCATCACTTGGAAACAACACTGCATTCACACCTAGAGCACGGCTTGACCAGAAGCATCCTCAGAAACATACCTGAAATCTTCCGCTTCGTTAGGGCAGCCCTGTAGACTGGCTGACTCCGCCCCTGGGAGTTCATGGACTGCAGGGAGACCACATACACTGACTCGGAAGCTGTGGACCAACGAGCAAGGGATGAGGCTCTGCGGTTGGTGTTCCCTGAACACACATCCCTAGTTGTCTGCGTTCCTCCCACCTTCCCTCCTTCCCATCTCATCTTTCTGGGGCATTCCCACTTCCTCAGGACAACTCAAGATGAGACCAAGCACTACAGGAACTAAACTCAAGAACAGTATTATGTTAGAAAATGTGGAAGTGATTTTTACCTATAGTCTTGAAAATGAAATGGATTTCTAGCTCATCAGCACCAAAGAAAGATAATAATGTTTAAGAAATAAAAGAATAGCATGTTTACCCACATAACTCCCCCAATTTCTTTTTACTTCCAAAATAAAAAAGGGGTGACTCTGGTTATATCTTTCATCAAAAAGAAGAGAGAGAGACAAGAACAGCCAGTGGGCCAGGTTAGCAGCCCAGATGGGATGCTGTGCCCTTCAAAACTAAAATCCTCAGAATGGAAGAGTTTAAACATATCCTTTATTTCCGGATTGTTCTTTCAGTTAGTTCCCCCCACAGCCCCCTAAAATGCACTTTGGGCCCACTAGTATTCAACTTAACCTAAACTTGAACACTTTATTTGGAAAAAAATTTACAATGATGAAATAAAACTTGTAATTCCTGAGTACTATGGACTCATAGAGTCTGAGACCCAGGTGAAACCTTGGTTATCTTCCAATTTGACCTTCTTATTTTACAAATAAGGACATAAAGTCATAAAAATTGATTGACTTGCCCAAGGTCATGCCCCTAAGAGGGACTCATGATCTTCCCTTTACCCAAGGTTGTTGATGCCTAACTCTAGTCTCTATTGACTGAGCTTCCTGTAGCAGTCTTAATCAATTCCAGAATAAAAATGAGGCAACCTGATATATTTCTAATGCACATAGTTATATCATCAGGTAACACCTAAGGAAATTAATAGAGGTGACGCTAAGATCCTAAAGGAAAGTTATAACACTGGAATCCTTCCTTCAGGAATTGCAAAGTTTCATGTGGCAGTGGGAAAATAAACATTTTGTTTTTACAAACAGCATGTTGAATTAAACATAAAAGGAGACCCGTGTTCAAAAACCCCACACAGACAGCCCTATTTATGTAAAGTAAACTGCTGTAGACTAATCAGATTTCAAGGGAAAGAGATAATATTTGACAACCTGCTCTCTCTCTATATACAGGGGCAGGTGAAACTCACGCTGGGCCATGAGTAAATTATTTAGGCTCAGGCTCTCACATCTTATCCTACCAGAGAATCATGAAATGCAGGTTTTTTAAAAGGGAGGAATCAAGTTTCTAACACTTGGACTCATAGAACATCAAATAAGCTTCTAAACAGAGGAGTTACTTCAGATCTGTTCACTTCTCAGTGCTGTTGACAATCGACACACGCCAGAAGACAAGAAAGAAAAAACTCTGCCATTCAACTTCATCATCCAGAAACATGAATAAATACCCAACGTGAAAAGCAGTGGCCCATCATTTATCAAGAACCACCCAGAAATGAATAATTTCCCACAATTGACATTTTTACATATTTACAATGGAATTCTTAAAGTTCTTTGATTTTGTTTATGCCCAGATTCTTGATTTGCTGAGTTCTCCAAATTAAACTTGGCCCAAGATTATTGTGAAGCAAGAGCTTTGTACTGCAGTGAACTAGAATAACAGCTCATATATATGGAGTCAAGTCTGTTCGCTGTGTTAAGCATTGCACATCAATTCTTCATTTAGTCCCAACAAAGCTCATGAGGAAGCTACTCTCATTGTCTCCATTTCAGATGAGGAAGCAGGCTCAGAGGGGTGAGATGACCCACTCAAGGTCATGGTCTGAGTGGCAGGGCCAAGTCTCACACCCAGTTCTGTGTGGCTCCAAGCCCCAGGCTCTTATGATGCAGGTGAGGAGGGAGCAGGGTCCAGAACTAAAGGAGCACCAGTGATACTGGCTCAACATAAGGTTGACATAAGGGATGCCATGTTGTAGGAAAGAAACCATATTGTAACTTTGAATGATCTCTGACTAACTAACCCGGACATGCTCTGTGGATTTTATGGCCCCTCCCAGCTGCTATAAGTTGATAACTTTGTTCTTTTGAGTTCCTTAAGAATGTGATGACCCCCAGGCAGAGAGCCTATGCTGAGAGCCATCATCAATAACAACTGAAAGATCTGGGTATAGGGCATTGCTCTGGTCTCTGATGCATATCCAGTAAAACAAAAGACTATAGTTCCTGATAGGATAGATGTCTGCCCCCACCCGGAGACCACCCCTCTATATACCTGGCCTGTGGTCTTTGTTCTGTAAGCTAGTTCTTTCAGACATTAGTCGGCCATCTTCCCCCTTGCTAGCAAGCTGTAATAAAGTCCTTTCTCTCCTATCGCCTTGCCTCTTGACTGTTGGCATGTCTTGCGGCAGGCAGATGACCCCCACCTTGGGCAGTAACACCAGCCCCCAGGGCCCAGAAAGTGCCTGACAGCTGGATAGGCCACAGTCCACCTCTTCTTCATAGAGAGATAATGTAGCACATGCAATGGTATAAAAACACACTTCTTTCTGTGCTCCTGATTATTGAATAAAAAGTGGAAATAAAATTACCGAAATGACCCCAGCATCACCAGCCCAGTGACCCCAGGCACCCCCCCATTGTCAGAGCCAACACTTTTGCTCACTTCCCTGACCTCAAGTGGACCTCGAGTGTGTGATGTGCAAGAAACTCCGAGTGTCTCGACTTCTGAAGGACTGTCGTAGCTTTCTGAAGGAGTCCAAACTGAAACGCCCTCATTCTTCATTACCATCGCACTCCCACTTCATGTCCTGGGGCTTGCTAGCTCCTGTCCCTTCCACATTCCCAGGGTCCCCTCACCCTCCCTGTGGGCCTCCTTTGACCTTGGGACTCAACACTGGCGCTCCCGCTGCAGCACTTCCTGCCTCCTGGGCCTGCTTTATTGACTCCAGGCCACTTTCACCATAGGGAGCTCTATTCACTCTGTTGATTGTCTTCATGAGCAACTGCTGGGGCCCCAGTACCTGGGGTGGTGACTGCATAGAAGATGCCCAATAAGACGTGGTTAATGAATGACTCGGAGGGTGGGGTTTCCTGGACCTCAGGCCCACTTTTCTCCAAGTTCCTTTAATGTCTGACCATTCTCTGCAGTGCCACACTTTCAATGGCATCTTGGTTATAAACAGAATTAAACTCCTATACAGGATAAAACCCGGAGAAAGGCGTCCCATAACACAGCAGGCCCACTCCGACATCTCCAGGGAATTCACTTCATCCCGTCCTCCCCGCCATGATGGAGCAAGTGTCCAGTGACACGTCCTCCTCCTCATGGTAGCCTCTCAGATCATTCACGATGGCAAGTCCAACGCTTTTTACGTGGTGGAAATTCAAAAGCTAGCACGTTGGAGCAGAATCCCAAGAGGCCTGCGCTGTCCATTCAGGCTGGGACTGGAGCTCCCCCCCAACCCCAGCTCAGTTCCAACAGCAAAAAAAAATCCTTCTGCTATCCTCAGGTGAGCCAGCGGTTCACTACTGAGGAAATGAAAAGATAGCACCAGTCAGATGAGAAACTTATCACTACTAAATAACATTTTAATGTGAGGTGTCTATGAAAGACTCAGAACAACGAAAACTTTCCACCTAAAAAATGCTCTCCTGCAGTATCAAAAATGCAAAAATAGTGGTTCTTCTCCTCTGCTGATATTGTGGGTAGCATTTGGCCCACATCACCACAACAGAGCCGTTTAACCTGCATGGTACAACTATTCGGGAATGAATGACTGAAGAGTTTCTAAATGATTCAGTGGCTTCATTGACTGAGCCTCTAGCTCCAGGTCTCACTGCTAAGACAGAAACCAGGCTTCACAAAGCACTGACAACTCAGATTTCTCCATTTTCTTCTGCCATCCCTCGTGGTTTCATGTGGCATTGGAGCAGAGAGGCAGCTAGTCTATTTCAGCTGGAAAAGGTCTGCAATCTGTATTTTGAAATGGCTTCAATGCTATGCCTGGCTCACTGCTGCCTGGGCGACCACAGGGAGACCAAGTAAAGCCCACAGAATGCCACAGCTGACTCTGTGCCATGAACACCCAACAGACTTTTCCAAAAGAGTCTTCAGCAGGTGGCTGAACAGAGTAGCAAATAGAACGGTGACTTCCGAGTGTATTTCAGGGAGGAAATCCAGCCTGGCCTTCCACTCAGTGTCTCCACCAGATCAATACGGCCTGGTCAGTGCCTGTCATGCAGCCCAGGGAGCCAGCCTTGGGAGTCCTGAGGAACTTGGAGCTGCTTGTCCAGACTTCAAAATGTTGTGTGGTCATGCCTTTAGCAAAGCAGATCTTGTTCTCAGAGCACCTGAGGAGCGTGGGCCCACCAGGCCTTCTTCCCACAAGCAGACCTGTTTGTACCACCACCATTCTTGCCTTGGGCTGAGCTCCAAACCACTGTTAATTGCTGCTGCGGCCCTGGCAGCTCTCGCTCCTGGGTTCTCTTCTCCCCCTTCCTTCTACCATTCCTCCGGCTTGTCTCTAGCCAGTCTCAGTTCCTGCCGTTTGCTCATCCCTCACTGGGTCTGAGAGAAGATCTTATCTTTTATACTTACATAGGTGCCAATGGGTGCCATTCTGCCTTCTCATTAGTGACTCCACTCACATCACACAGACCTTCTCTGTCTGCCCTTCTCCGCTATTTTGCCTCGAGCCATTCCTCTTTCCATCTCCAGTCCATCATCACGTGTGCTGGAAGCTGAACAACACCTGACTACCATGTGAGGGAGGGACCACTGGATCCTACTGGAGGCTTCCAGAAGGGCCCAATAAGCCACACCCTCTTCCTTGCCTGAGTACTGATCCAATTAGGAAATGAAGGAAGAGTAAGCAGTGGGGGCCAAAATATTTATTGCTGGGGCCGGCCCGGTGGCGCAAGCAGTTAAGTGTGCGCACTCCACTTCTGCGGCCCAGGGTTCACAGGTTCAGAACCCGGGCGCGCACTGACGCGCTGATTGCCAGGTTATGCTGTGGCGGTGTCCCATATAAAGTAGAGGAAGATGGGCACGGATGTTAGCTCAGGGCCAGTCTTCCTCAGCAAAAAAAGAGGAGGATTGGCATCAGATGTTAGCTCAGGGCTGATCTTCCTCACAAAAAAAAAAAAGAAAGAAAAATATTTATTGCTGGTACACACTAAGTTGCAGAACATGGGGACACGTGTACTTTCTAATACTGAACCTCAGAAGTAGACAGACTTTGCTGCTCAGCAGCCCTGGGCCCTCCATGACTTGGGGCACAGAGGCGCTGAGCAGAATGTGTGCTTTCTACAGCCCAGCTTCCTCCCAGGAAGAGGAGATATGAAGGGACCAAGCCACGGTTAGCCAGTGTCTCCTGCCAAACTCATCAAGTAGATAAGAGGGTGTGAGGGAAGGGGGAGAAAAGCAGGAGAGTTGCAGCCACTGGCACTGACTCCACACCAAGGAAGTGCCAGGCGTGAGGGACAAGCATTGCCCCTCGAGGAACATGGCCAGTGTCCACTGTCCAGGCCTGCCAATGAATAGGGCCAACAAAGGTCAGGCCTCCATCTAGGCTAGAACGATGCACATACTCTCTCCCAGTCACAGCAAATGTGCCCTTCAGCCTTCCACGGCCAATGCTTCCTTCACCCAGTAAGGGTTTGGAAAGAGGAAGGAGGGCAGGGCCGATTTGCAGGCTTCACTTGGCTGCCACTACATTTCATCTCGATAAGACTCAAGGTCCAGTGTCCTAGGATCTAAGACAAAGCTTAAAGAACAAAATGAAAGCAGAGCTGAGATGGGAAAAGCATTAGCCCTCCATTCCTGCCACGTCCAGAAAAATGGCCCAATTCAAGGAATCGGTGTTGTCGGGGCAGGAAGCAGCTGATGGGCACCTGAAGGGCAGTCTTGTCCTGCCACTAACTGAAGGTTAAAAAGATGGAGGCACAGAGGGAGGATAGAACAAAGAGCAAAATTTCAAATAACTGTAAAACCTGGAAAAAGAATATTACAACTAAAATAGTATTTTCTGTCACGAACGAGCTTCTAAATATTGAACTGATGGGAAAGATCACCAAACATTGAATACCAAATAACACTGAACTTACCTAGCTTTTTAATTTCGTGTGTTCGTTCATCTCTTGTCAGTGGAACATAATTCATCTTCCGGCCACTTTCCCCGTAGCCCAGAAGAAAACCCCGCGATCTGCGTGGACTCTTGGCTCCAGACAGACGTGGTGCCTTCCACGCAACAGACAGCCGGTCATCTGAGGATCGGACGCGGACACGCAAGGGCTTGTTTGGCACTTCCTTTTCTTAAAGAGGACACGACACAGAAACCATTAAACAGTACACCCCTTAGAGTTTACTGTTGGGTGTATAAAGTCTTTCCAAAGACTGAGCCGCAACAATTAGCAGCTGGGCTTAAAACATCCATTTTTGGTAATCAATTCCAGTAAGAGCGTTTTTTCCCCAAGGGTATCGACACTCCGTGCACATGTTCTTCCCCACATTTCAGACCAAGAGGTCTTAAGAACTTAAAATGAAAACATACCGTGTGTGAGATGCCAGCCAGAAATCTTGGATGTTTTACAATGTTCTTTTTCATCTATTTCCTTTTGCCCTCTTAAAGCCAAAACTATATATTCTCAGGTGAGACGTAAAGGTCGGTGTAAAAATATAGCAAACATTCTTATATGCTATTTATAACTGTCCTCCAGGAAGCTTTTTCACTGTCAGGTTGAAAAGATGGGCTTTCCTGGCATTTATGGTGAATCACTAAGAGCTAAATATAAACTGATTTCTGGTTTTGATCTTAATTTTCCTTACATGTCTGTCTTGCCCCTCCAGACAAATCCTGTTGCTCTCCTCAGTCTCTGTTGTTTCCTTCCTGATAAATCAGTTTCAAGAAATCTTCTTGCTCAACTGATCAATCTCAAGAAATGCTCCATTGTTAGCTTTTTCAAAGCAGTGCATTCTGGTGGCCAATACTTAGTGTTCAAAGTTTTGCTTTGACATCAATTAAGAGCTGATAAACTTGGGAACAAGGGACCGTGTGACAACTACCTTGCCCATTTCTAATAGTGGGCCACATTCTAGCACTCATTTGGGGATCCAGTTAGGGTAATGAGTGTCTCTGTGGTTACATGCTGGTTACTTCCCAGACATTCTTCCTCCACTATCTACATTAACTCCATCATCAATTCTGACTAAGTTTATTAGACTGGAAAATTCCCAGCTAAGCTAAGACATAAAAACAAAGACTAATGTCATGAGTTAGTGTGATCTTCAATAACACAATAAATACAGTCATGCGTCGCTTAACAGCAAGGATACGGTCTGAGAAATGTGTCATTAGGTGATTTTGTCATTGTGCGAACATCATAGAGTGTACTTACACGAACCTAGATGGTACAGCCTACTACACACCCAGGCTGCAGGGTACTAATGTTATGGGACCACCATCCTATATGAGGTTCCTTGTTGATGGAAATGTCATTATCAGCGCATGACTATAAACAGCCATTGGGGATGGTTATTCTGAAAAGCAGACACTTGGCTCCAACGTTCTAAATCTAACCAAAAGGAATATCTATTTGTACATTAGATGGAGTTACCTATCAGTTACTGGGCACCCCATTTCTAAAGGCTACTAAGAGAATACTATGTAATGGTTCAACAAATATTTTCCCCAATATATAAAGTACTAATTATTAAGATTTTTTGTTTTTAATCCAATAGCATAGTGAATGGACTAACTACATACAACATCACCTTGCATCCTGGTGGTAAGAGTGTAACCACTTCCACTGGGTCATACTGAACTGATCTCAGTTTTGTTCCAAGTTATGAGATGAGCTCTCAATTTCAAGGCCTAGCTTCTGTAAAAGTCAGGGACCACCAAGTGATTATGGAAATGACAAATATGTTCATTTATATAGTTCAAAAGAAAGTAATTTTCTGAAAGTGTTCAGCACTAATAGTCCAATGTATTAATGGCACAGCATTGACTAATCTTATGAGTTCCTATATCAATCCTATGAGTTGATCATTCTGATGAGTTCCCATTGGGGATCTGTTGCTTGATACTCATAACATTTTGACGTCCAATGATTCCAGAAAGATCCAGGCTGCCAAATCTTGTTAAGTGTGAGTTGTCCATGGGTGACTGTGTCACAGAATTGGACATGAATTCCCTTCATCAGTGTGTGTGGCTGCTGAATAGACCTTGTATGGAGCTAGGGTAAGAATAATTTTTTTGAAAATACTGGGGAAAAAAATCTGATAAAAACTACTTAGGAAAAGCAAAATCTGGACTGGGAGCAGCATGTTTAGTCTCATTTATCAACAATGAAGCTTTGGTTTGTTTTTTAAAGTTTTAGCAGATTTTTGGAGGACATTCATTAGAGCAAAATACATAACCAAGTTTAATTTTTCAAGAACAGTGTTTGTGTTATTTTCAGATTTATGCAAAGTTAGGAAATAAACTTTCCATGAGCCATGAGCATGGAAATAGAGATTGAGAGAGAAAATGTTAAAGGAAGCAAAAAACTTTGCTTCATTCTCTCTTTACATCTTCTAAGTCATTTTTTTCCTCCATTAGCCTCCAATACAAACTATCACTACACAAAAAAATTCAGTTTTGGGGCCAGCCCCATGGACTAGTGGTTAAGCTCACATGCTCTGCTTTGGTGGCCCAGATTCACGGGTCTTGATCCCAGGCTCAGACCTATACCACTCATCAGCCCCACTGTGGCAGTGACCCACATACAAAAAATAGAAGAGGACTGGCATGGATGTTAGCTCAGGCCGAATCTTCCTCAGAAAAAAAATTCAGTTTTAACAGAAGACCCTCTCATGAGTGATGTCACAGACTCTGGGGGTGAACCATCTGAGATCCGGGTTTGATTTCATGGCATGCCCACCTTAGGGCAGGGGTCAGGTCTGTCATTAAAAAAAAGTCTATAAGATGAAAATAATCTCTGCCAACAACATATGATGTTTATTTTACTTTTATAAAAAGTGTATACTTCCTCCAGGGAACCTCAGTGATGTGAGGTCGAGGAATGACTCCTGCTCAAGCAGCCACAGGCCATTTGCATAGCTTGTTTCTCAGGTCACGCTGGCAGGGTGACCACCCAACCGACATGGCCACCACAGTCTATTTCCCGATGGGCAGCAGTAAATGGGACAATGTCCCTGGTGCTGTCATCAACTTGACTGGCCTCAGTGCTACCCTCCACAGCTCTTGTTCTAAAGCCATTGGTGGCCCACAACAACTCTCCCCTCCACTACAGAAAGCAACACTCAGCATGGGAGTTCTGGGGTGATCGCCAGCAAAACAGGTAAATCTACTGAAAACAACACACAAGTCTTACAGGAGTCAGCTAAAAATAAATGATGGAACAGAAATGGTGTTCTCTGCCCCATGGTTCTGGGAGAGTCCTGGGACCCTTCCAGCCATGCATCGTACAGGGGAAACAGTGTTGGTGGAGAGCGCACGGTCACCGCTGGGCAGTGGGGAGTGCTCCAGGTCTCTGCTCCAGGACAAACAACCCCGACACTCAATAGCAAAGATACTGAAAAAACAGTAACGAGGAAAAAGACCACTGGAATTTCCTAAAGTGGTGGGGTCCCTGATGGGGAGGAAGGAGTGAAGTTCTGAGGATAAGGAGCTCGGTCTCAGCAGCACAAGTTTGTAGCCCGAGGTGCCCACATCATGGCCCTGTCCTGACCCATGCCAGGCCCACTAAACATCAGCCACACCGCCCAGTGGCAGGGACAGTAGCTGCACCGTTGGACTGTCCAGGCTTTCACCCCAGGCTCTGACCCGCTGCCTAACCACTCCACACCAGGGTGCAAGAATGAGGCCAGGCCTGCTGAGCCAGCTGTGGGAACAGGGCTGAGGCCAACACTTACAACCAACCACGTTGCCCACTTTATATAGAACTTTACAGTTTGTCACAAGCTGTCATATGGTTTATTTTAATTGTCCTTACAACAGCTCCCAGGTAAGTAGGATAGATGAGGTAATCCCCACGAAAAAACGAGGTTCAAAGAGGTCAAGTAACTGACCCCAGCTCACACAGCTGCTAAGTGCCAAGCAGGGACCTGAATTCCACCATTCTGACACCAAGTTCTGTTCTCATCCAACTAGGGCCCTTCCACTTACGCTCTCCCCTCATCCCATGTGCTGTCCCACCAACCACCTAACGCTTCTGCTAATGAACGCAGAACAAGCATTCTGAGCCGGACAGGCCCTCGTCAGAGTGTGAGCATAATGTCTTGCACAGCAGGCATTACATTTATATGTGTGTGTATCTTTTTTCAAATGGACCAGACAGTACACTCAGCAAGTAGCAAATGAACAAGAGAAGGCCTCTCCCCAAAGACTGTACCAGAGAACAGTTTCCAGACTGCACAGAGGTTACTGACTCTGAAAACCACAGAGTGAAGGGAGAATGCCAATCCTCTCAACACAGCCCTCTATTTTTCCAATCTTTGGGTTTAGAAAAGCCAACCACAATTTTTTTCAAGTATTTTGAAAATTTCCTTTCTTTAATATTCTGGGTTATACATACCATCAAGCATCTTTTATAGATCCTTTATAGATCATCTGGTAATCCTCTTTTAAGATGATGTGCACCTTAAGAAAAACTATCCATATGGTTCAAATTCACTTGCAGTGAAATTAAGTGTTTTCTTTAAGCTGTTTGTGATAGCCTCCCAGAAGTCCTCCGAACATTTTCTAATAAATCTCTGTAAGTCTTTTATCTTGAAAACAAGAAGTCACAGTTGCCAAGAGTAATCACGTACACTTCCACCAGTGCCAAGTGTATTTTAAACTTGGCTGGACACATTCCCCCCATTGCTCTTGGTACAACACAATCATGTAGCTCTTACTCAGGACTAGTCAATAACAGAAGATTAATTACACACCATCCACATGACAGGTCAGCAGGGTGAAATAATTACCATCTAGACTATAGCAGACACCAGAGAACCAGACAGGATGAGAACATCTCTCCTGATTTGTATCACCAGCCATGCAAATTGGCAAATATTCTGAAATTGTGTGGAGTCAAAATCTGTTCTTCTCACAAAAAAAGTCCAAAACTCAACAAGACACGTTGCCCATTTGGAATTTGATGCTGGTTAAACATGGTAGCTTCTGAATTGGGCTTCCACAGGCTCTAGGGTCAGGATCTGAATCTAATACTCACTATCTACGTGACTTTGAGAATCTTCACTGAACCTCAGTTTCCTTTTCTGTAAAGTAGTGCATACGTATCGGGTTTTATAATATAATCCAGGTAATGCGTTTGCTACAGTAACTGGCATATGTTAAGCATGCATTAATTGCCAGCTGTATTTGTGGTCCTGATAAAAATGAAATCTTCCATTTATCAGATTTATTGAATGGGTGGGCATTTCCCTCCAGAACATGAGCCAGGATTGCATCCCAGAGCCTACCATGGTGACTTGCACATACCAGGGGCACTGAAAAAATGTGTTTCAAAGAACCGGACATGAGCAAAGGAGATGGACTTGTCGTCAAAGACTCTTTACATGGAAATTCTTCTCAAATACGAGGCTGTCTCTATCCAGATGACTCTTTTGGCACCATAAACTGAAAGCACTATTCATTGTCTTCATCAACATCTAACAGTTATCAATCACTCTGAGTGGATCCCTACTCTTCGTTGGCATAAAAGCATACAGCCACTGATGTCTAGTGACCACTTTCTTTGACCCCATCTCAGCTAGCAGGTCATTTTCATTTTCCAGCACAATGTGAGGTATCACTCAGTCTACAGCTTTGAAGAGTAAGTGGTTTGTTCCACTGACCAACCTGATGCCCCACTGCACTGACCTCCAGGCTTCACAAGATGGCCCTTCCCCTCGTCCCCATGGCCTGAAAGAGCAGGGATGTGGGCTCACTGGCCTTCTGCTTGCCCATCCTCTGCCCCAGGCAGCCTCCCCACCATCCCCAAACATCAGCCCTCAAGGCAACCAGGGACAGTGGTCTGTAGGGCTAGAGGGAGTCCAGCCATGAGGCTAGAACGGTGGTCCTCAGAATCACCTGGAGGGCTCATGAAAACGTGCCCTGGTCTCCTTCCTCTATGGGGCCATGTGCACTTTTGATGAATAAGCCTGATAAAGAAGTGGAGGGGGGGACAGGAAAGGGAGGGAAGATGCATTAGAGAGGGGTGAAGGTGAATGTGGGCAGCCAAATAGAGACAGGACATGTGCTTTGCTGTCCCCATTCTGCTTCTGACACAGGTCCAGGCCCAGTGCTGACTGACGTCTGCCAAGGTAGGCTAGCAAGCGCCTCTATCTGCCAAGGGCTCTTTTCTGGGAGAGCTCTGACACATAATCCTACTGAAACACCTCTGAATGATGCATACAACTCTTCTTCCACACACTCAGTATTTGCAATACTTACTCTAAAGTCTCTGTTTAATGCCCCATTTTCCTCTCCAATAAACGATCTTAATGCTTTCAATCATTTACTGAGTTTTTGTATGATATTTGGGTCAGTTTCTTCATTTTGGAACAGTGTCTGTCAGTGTCACCAACCTTCACAATTTATTGGAGCCCTACTAGGGTAAGGCATTTGACAAATATCCTCACAATAACCCAATAACACCCCGTTCACACACAAGGAAAGGGAGGCTCAGAAAGGTCAAGGGAGAATTTCAAAGACAGACAACAGTAGGCACTAAGCTGTGTGGGGGATCAGAATTTGTCACCCCAAAATGTGTCTCTTTGGCTTGATAATTTTTAAGAACAAAAGACTCAGAAAGAAACTTTGACCTTCTCCCTAACTGCCTAAAAATTTAAGATAGAAGGCCTGTTCCAGGAAGGAACTCTCATCATAGATAACTACAGTATAATATGAACTAGGTGTGGTAGACAGGGAGCAACCTAGCAAGGCCCATTTGATCAAAGTCCTCTCCGTGTCTCATTGTCTCTGCAAGGCATGGCAAACATTTGTTTACCAAACATTTGCTTTTCCATCTCCATGTGAATTGCCTTCCTCCCCTTTGAATTTCAAAACCATTACCCCCATTACTCAGTTTTCCTGGGTTTCTCCCATGTATACGTTATTAAATTTGTTTGATTTTCTCCTGTTATTCTGTCTCATGTCAATTTAATTCTTAGATGAGCCAGAAGAACCTAGAGGATAGAGGCAGATTTCTTCCTCCCCTACTGCTGGAAGTGGAACCCAGGTCTATGGAATCTGCAGCCCTTTTCTTTCCACTTCACTCTTGTTCGGAAGTGGCAGCACAGTGGCTGCAGAGTTGGTGTCGCCAGCAGCCATGTGGTGGCATCAGCCCTGTGCCTCCTCTGGGAGAAGGTCCCCTTGGTGCCTCACAGACACCTCTGGTGAAGGATCTGGTCTGCAGCATCTGGTTTCACTGTCCAAGACATTCATGCCATGAGTACACCCACTCACATAAAATGTCAGCTAAGTTCCCAAGGGCCTCGTTGCTCTTCAGGGGAAGTCAGTCCATTTGTCCCATCAGGATCCACTCATCACACTATTCCCCTCACATTCACAGATGTTTCAGTGCTCCAAGGAAAAACCATCTAATAAAGAGCCAAGTACCTGGTTAGCCACACCAATGGCCTGGTTGCCTGACTGGGAAGCAGGTGGGACACTGAGGAGAGAATTAACATGACATGCACACATCTCACCATCTTTCAGAGATACTAGAACAGCAGTCTTAAGCTAGTGCCCAGAGTCAGTAAATCCTTGGTGCTTTTCAGGGGTTGGGAGAAGAGAGAAGGTCTTAAAAGAAAAAACAACAATGAAAAAGAACCTTGATCTCCCCAAAGCTAATCAATGCCAATGACTAATAATGTTACAGATTGTGGAAGCCTGTATAAAGCATTTAAAGCTAACCTTTAAAACAAACAAACCTAAGTGCCTTCAGTTCAAGATTTCTGCTGCCCACTGGACCTGTCCGGTTCTCCACAGAGACTCCGCTTTCCTGCTTTCTAAGATCATGAGGTCACATCGGGCTGTCACCAGATGAGGAAGCCACAGGGTATCCTACTCGAATGGAGTATAGAAAGGGACGGTGTGGTCAGAGGCAAAGCCTATGGGCTGGCATAAGGCTGCTAGCATTTGTGCCCCAAAATATGGTTCTCAAATCCAGTAGGACTGTCTCAGAAACAAAGCAAATACCTCTAGCCATCCTGGGACCACTTGGTTTCAACCCTTTTGTTTTGTTTGTTTCACAAAAGTGCTGGATCGCTTTATCATCTAATGGAGCTCCTCAAACTTTTCACCAAAGTTTACCTAACAGCAGAGAAAATGAACTCAGTGCTGAAAAGCCTGGAGCATGGTAATTTATTCACAATCTTGGTTTTATCTCAAAATCGCATTTGAATTTGTAGATGACTCCATAAAATTTTGGTGCTTGTTTTCAAGTAAAAAGTCACATGTTAAATGACTGTCAAGACAATGCTTCCTGTTGGATGTGGCCAGTTTATCTTACACCTTCATGAACTTCTGGCAGTGCCATGTTCTCCCAAGTTCTGAAAACCCCAGTGCGAGAAGCCCTGAGAATCACTGGTTTGTCAGCAGCTTCAGGATGCCATCTAAAATGTCAGTCGGTGGCTGACTTTGACCCCAGTGTGCTAAGAATATCAGTGAAAACTACTTCATGCCATCGGTTTCACCACACAGCACTGAGGCTGCAAAATGTCAAGTCACCCCAAGACGGCGGCCAGCACTACATTAATGACACTAGAGAAGTCTGCATATGTTGGCAATGAAGCCCTGCTACCAGCTCAAGAATGAAGAGGTTCTACAATGGCTTGCATGGACATATCCCTCAGTTTTTACAGATCATAAGCCTTTTTGAGGGGAATCTCTCCCTACATTAAGCCAATAGTCTTACTCCACGACTGTGTAGGCAGAGTAAGGGTCTCTGCGTCCTACTCATGGCAGTGGCTTATCCATAAGCCTGGAAGACAATACCAGTCACCGATGTCCTCAGCCACCTGCAACAGGAGATTGGGGTGAGCCCTTCCTTGGTCCAGCCCCAACTGACACAGCGTGGAAGGATCAGGGAGCTTCTCCAGGGGACCACCTGTGAAGATTTCCTCCACTAGTGATGTGAAGGTGCAGTTATTAGAAGCATCTGCTCTAGATTCATCTGGTGATGCGGCAGTTTTCCGTTGAACTTCCCAAGGACTCATGAGGGCCATAGAAAGCAAGGAAGCAATAATCTTTCTCTAATCTCGTTAGTGGTTGACATACACAATGTAACATAGGCTATGGAAGCTAAGAGGAAGGAGGGTTAAATATTCTAAGGAAAATTATGGCTTGATTCAAAGGTTTTTTTGGTTTGGTTTATTTGTTTTAATCTAAAGCTCTTCTGCATTTGTTTCATTTGGGAGTAGAATAGTAAGTAATGCACCTGTTTTCTGGCAATGAAAGACTTTGTTTTGTTGAATGGCTATTGATTATTTCAATTTTTTACTCGTCCAATATACCACTTGCAAATGAAAGATCCAATTACAATATATGAATAGCTTGATAACTTTAAAAAGAGTGTTTTCTTTCAGGCCTAATATCTGCATTTGCAGGGATCCTGTTTAAGAAGGTGCATCCCTGTTGAGTGATATGACAGCCCCAGGCCTGCCCTCTTCTTCACTCAGACCTCAAAAGGAAAGCCTGTGATGGATATGCAGTCAGAAAGTGACATCCAGCCCCCAAGACGCTGACCTCATCGGAAGCATCAGGTTTATTAACTACTGCAGGATCGTCCAGGACACGAAGGCAAAGTCAGCAAACATTCCATTCAAGGCCACACACGTGGGGACAGCTCATCTCTCCAGCTTTCAACAGCCCCTTGCCCTCCCACTCGGGACAGCCACTCATCAGCCTCTGAAAGAAGCGCCCACCCTGACATCCGAGGAAAGGGCCTCACCTCCAGTCGCTTGCTTCCTAAGAATTCACTGAAGGGAAAATCGAAGAGCAGAGAGTTACATTCATCAATGTAGATGAAACAACACAAAATGTTGGTTTAGGTCCTGATGCCTGAGAAGGCTGCCCTCAACTGTTGCCTCTTCTAGTTGGCTGATGGTTCCTGAGTCCCTTCCGTGGCATTTCTGCATGGGCTGGAACTCCCGAATTGTTTGCTCCTGCCTAAGAACATTTGGCTAAATGAAGTTCAACAGCTCCACACACAAGCCTCTATGGCCTACTTTTTATTATTAAAGAATGGGCTTTCAGACTGGTGAAGTCTAACTATATTCTAATGTGAGAGGTGGCTTTGAAATAGGCACTCAGGTAAAGAGATCTGAGCCCCCAGGATGAAGGTGCTTGTTAGGGCCTGCATGGGAGGTAGGCAACCTCACAGCAGATGGATCTGACTGCATAAATGCCTCCTCGTTACAGAGCAGCTATCCTTGAAGAATTCCAATCTACAAATGCATTCAATGCCATTCTTCACCCAGGCCCCTCCAAGAAACAGGAGGCAAGAATTAGGATCTCTGACTAATGACAGCACCACTCTGTGGCCGACAAACTGGCCTGCCCAGGACCACCCTCAGAATGAGCGGCTGACCTAGACAGAGGCGACCTTGACCTTCTGACAGACAGCTCTGCAGCACCCAGAGCTCAGCTCTTGTCAAAGCTCATTTCCTCCCAGGGCACAGACGTGGAGCAGAAGCAGCCTCCCAATGCATCTCCCTCAACAAACATTTATTGAGGACCCACTGTGTGCTTGGCCCAGGCTCTGGAAATACAAAGACAAGCAAATCATGGTGCCCTGACCTTGAGGAGTTCATCATCCAGGCCATGAACCAGAAACTGAATTTTGCCCTGCAAATTGCGCGCTTAAAAAAGCTAACAATTGTGTGAGAAAGCTACTGAGAAAATAATGCCACAGACTTTATTAATTCCTCATTGGCCAAAGACTTTAATTGAAACTGGTAAGTAAAAAGAGGACAGTCTTTGATTCATAATTAATTTAAGATTTTTGAATTGGGGTAGACTTTACGCACAAGTCTGGCACGCAGCAGCCCGATGATGGGGCTCTAGTACTATCTGATGGCGTGCCTGAGGCAGCAGTACTGTACTATGTGATTTGCGCTGGCTGGCACCATTTACCCAGAGCGACATTGACACGTATCAGCAAGTTAACACAGCTGTTTCCTTGGCTCATTTGGCAGAATTCTTGCCACTGCACATAGAGAAGGGGAGGGCAGCACCAACTAAGTGGCCGTTGGGAGAGGTACTTCCAGTGCATCAGTGGAGACAATTCTTTATTCTGTGCACTCTGTGTGTTCAGTCACAAACACATCACCCGGAAACTATAATTCAGTGTTTCTTCCTTCTCTAATAAGATTTTTGGATATGCTGACCTAAAACACTCATATTAGAATGGAGAAAAAGGCAAATAGCCGTTTCTCAGGAATACAAATGGTTCCCAATACTTGCAAAGCTTAGGATGACTCACTAAAAGTGGTGGAATTGGCCCACTTAGTGTCATAAATTCATGACATTTCAAAGCTGAAAGGAACCCTAGAACCTTAGAATGAATCTTAGAACCTGTGAAGTCTACAACCTTCTTGTCAAGTCCCACCCAGCATGTTACAGCTGAGAAACCTAAGGCGCTGAGAAGACTGGCTCTTCCTGACGCTGAGTGCCTGTCAAGGCCTGAGGCTGGAGCCCAAGCCAGGCATGCAGAAGCGAACAGTGAGGATGATATGGTTTGATGGGTTAATTACGCTCTTCAATCAACAGAATAGGGAAGGAGCCCATCTCAAGATACTAGGGTTAGAGTTTTCAAATTCCACATCAGTCACGTTTAAATAAACAAACTGGCAAGAAAATATACCTGAAGATCAGTGCTCATTTTGATGAACTATTCATAGAAAAGGATGAATTGCATGCTTGGGGCATCCATTTCTCATGTCCATAGATATTGCCTATGAAAGGAGTGCCAGGTAAGAAAGTAAAAACGCCAAACTTTGTTGTCATGGTTTCCTAGTGTCACTGTTTCAGTGTCAAATAATTCGACACCTGTTCAACAGCAGGTATCAGCTTTTTGAGCCAGGTACTATGGGGGAGGGGGCTCCCGAGATGAATCCAACCCAGACCTGCCCTGGGGTCTAACCCTGCTTGCAAAGGAGCTTTCTGTATATGGAGTCAGCCTTCAAGAGAAGTGGTGACAACAACCTCTCCTTACAGTCAGGAGGAGGGACGGGAGAGATAGAGGTTAGAAGCCAAGAAAGGGAAGATGAGAAATGTCACCCTGATGACCTTCATTTCCCAGGGAGGCAGGAAGCAAGGTCACCTGCTAGAGATGAGAGGAAGCAGGCAGAGGAAGAAGCCTGAGCAAAGTGGCAAAATTCTGGACTAGCCATTGTGGAAGAAGTGAAGGAAACTGAGCAAGGACAAATAGAATCATTGCCAAGCAGTGCCAAGGACCCAGATGAAGTGAGAAAACCAGCTATAAGGAGTTATAACGATGCAGATCAGCTCAGCTCTTTATTTCTCCCACAAGGCTTAGCAATCAGCATGTAGAACGGAAAACATGAGTGTGGTTGACATGCTGGGACCCGGATAAAATCAGGAAGAAAAGAGCCAAGAGACAGCTTCTGGACTCTGGAAATGATTAAGTCTGAAAGCAAGCTTATGACAATGAGGGCATTGAAGAAATGAGATGATTGGAAATTTCATAATTCTAGATTTCGGAGGGGAACAATTCTATCATAAGTGACAGGAGGCGGCAGTTAGAAACCACGAGATGGGACTATCAGATGAGTCTTCATCCTGGAGGCTGACATAGTCCAGAATGCCGGGGTGGAGAGGCACATTATGAGCTGAGGCCCCGCATGCTATTTGGATTGAGGGAGAAACTTGGAGGTCAGGGAGTGACCTTGACAAAGAAGGGAATGGCTGGACCACAGGTATCATGCCAGTATTGGTTGAAAATGGCCTGGGAGAATTGTGAACTCTATGCTGAACTTGAGTCTGGGCTATAATTTAACTGTCAAAAAATGAGCAAGCTTCATGAACTAAAATATAATGTAAAGAAAATATGAGGCATAAATCAGACTTTTATTTCATTACTATGTCTAGTTTGGGCTCCATGGCTTACGAAATGCAGATAGGAGTACATTTTTAGAAAATCATAACATTATTAAAAATACATACGATCCTATTGAAAGCTAAAATGAAGAGCCGGGCAAAAGCAGATTAACTGCCTGCTGAGTCCCTGGGCTGGTTGGAAGCAGAGTTGGGCCATGGTCCTTGTCCTGATCCCCAGTGCCTGGCTCTGCGCATGCCAGATTACCCCAGATCCAGTCACAGAAAAAGCTACAACAATTTGAGAATAGAAGTCTGCAGGAAAGCTAAATAATAGAATGCCAATATGTGAAGGGACTTGTGACATCTCTTCCCTGGGGACAAAACAAAAGGATATGGTTTACATCTCAACAGGAGGAATTTTAAATTTAAATACAAAGCACACTTTCTAACCAAAAGATGTGAGATGAGTTACCCAAAGAGGAAGCCAAAACTTCTGCCCCGAAATTGCATTTTTGCTTAGTCCTGTCATTTTCGGAGTCCTAAGAGTTTTCATATTTGGATGAGTGACAGGTCTGAGAATCACTCCAGTCCTGCCCGCCTCTAGGACTCCCTGGCACATCCTTCCTCCTCCTCACATGGCTTCACCCATACGGTCCCCATATGGGCTCAGCCTGGTGCCGCCATTTTATCAGCATCTCCCAGGCTCCCCCATCCTGCCTGTTCTATGTCACAGTGCTGCTTATTTTTCAGAGAATTTATGATTATGTTACAGTCTGAATTTATCCCCCCGAAATTCATATGTTAAAGTCCTAACCCCAAGTTACCAAAGAATGTGACTGTATTTGGAGATTGGGCCTTTTCAGATGTGATTAAGTTAATGAGGCCCTTAGGGCGGGCCCTAATCCAAATATGACTGGTGTCCTTATAAGGAGGGGAAATTTGGACACACAAAGAGACACTAAGGATGTGTGCCCACAGAGGGGGGAAAAGCGAAAGAGAGAGGCCTCAGGAGAAATCAAACTTGCCGACACCTTGATCTTGGAATCCCAGCCTCCAGAACTGTGAGAAAATAAATTTCTATAATTTAAGACACAACAGCCCTAGCAAACTAATACAGATTACCTATATGCATTATTTTTTGCTTGCTTGTTTATTGTCTTTCCTTCCCACTAGAATATAATCTTCATGAAGGCAAGCCCTTGTGTGTTTTATTCTACATTGTATCTTAAGCACGTAGACCTGTGCCTGGAAAACCACAGGCCCTGAATGAATTAACTGAATAATTAAAGTCCGATTTAAGTAAAGACAATGAGGTCCAGACAGGTCTTAGCCAGCAAAAGGAGGCCTTCTGGACTTTGAACTGAAACTACTGTTTCTAGCAGAATAAAAGAATGGATTTTCCTCTGGTTTCAAATAAAACACTGGAAGAACATGAGGTGATATCAATCAAAGCATTAGAGTGAACCCTGGGGGCCTCACACCAGGAGCTGATGCTAATACCCGCATTTTGAGGACAAATTCCTTCCTTCGAATGAAGACACTGGAACTCAGAATACTTCTTTTGTTTGACAGAATTATCTCATATTAACCAGTCCTCAGAACAAGAGCATAGCATATTTTCCAAGCCTCATAAAAAGGTATAAATGTTGACTACTTATTGATAATTTCTCATAAATTATTCTCATTATTTTTATTAAGCATGAAATGTAATTTTTTCCCAGAGCACTATAACCAAGTCTATGTATTCTACATATATGTTTTTCTGTTTTTTGTTTTAAGTTCTGCTTTATATTATCTGCTGCAAATGGTTTTCTTTAGCAATTTCGTCCAGTTCTTTTTTATCATAATGTAGACAAATGTAGCATCATGTGTTATGACAGAGGGCTCTCTGGCAACCAGGGCCTACCAAGGCTCCTGCAGAGAGAGGTTCAATGATCTCACAGTACACCACACCAATAATGAGATGGGATGTGATTGTCTCTGATTCCTGATTACCAGGGTTTCTGTAACCCCTGCTTACTCAGAAAGGTCACACACACACATACATTTCTATCAAAGAAGGCATAATAAATTAATTACTTAAGAATAAGCAAGAAAATTACTTGTTCTAAAATTACTGTCATTCAGAAAACCTTATCAGGAAGATTACAAAAATACAATGGTCATTTAAAATACAAAATATAGGACTCAAACGCAAGGCACAGTACATCTGTCAGTAAAAGGTTTATGCATACCTGTGAATGTTGAGATGTGTGTCTTCAGGGGTAGACAACCCCCAAAATAAACATCCTTTCCTATTTTGCACATTCTCTAGGTGTACTACCTTCTTGATTATTTTACTGCCAATGTCTTCCAAGATTCGATCCTTGGCCTTCCACTCTTGTCTTTCCTAATTCTCGCTCACTCATACTCTCTCTACTTCTGCTCTCACACTACAGCATGACTCCTAAATCCATGTCTACCTCTTACTTCTCTCTTCCAAAGTTCACTCCCTTATCTCCAATTGCCTACAAGATCTCCATGACAATGCCCCATGGTCACTTAAAGTCCAATACATTTGAACAAGAACATATCACCTTTCCTCGAAAGCCAGTTTCTTTTTCTGGTTGTTTTGTTCTTCTATTCCCTTTACACATAAAAGAAAATTTGAAAACTGTCTACACTCATGAAATCTGATCTGAGAAGCAGATTATAATCATTGTTTTCAACATACTCACCTTCCTCTCAACCATACCAGACTGACGTATTTAAAAACATGGTTCAAAAAAAAAAAAACAAAACACAGCTCCTCGCCGTATTGCCTTTGGGCTATTACCCAACCACACTCTGAAATAACTGCATTCATTATTTTTTCACCATTAATTTATTATCTTCAAGAAACACACAAGAAATGTCAACACTTCGCTCAACAAGCAAAACAATATGACCAGACAACATTAACATCCAAATGATAAAACATACATATACACAAATATGGAGCAGAGATGGAAGGCAGGTTATCTAACATATCACAAAATATCTTGTGGTTATAAGAAAAGAGAGAAAGACTTGATGCTGCATATTAGCCAATAAAAGCCACTGTTTGGTGGCTCCCCTTCAGTTATGCCATCCACAGGTAAAAGAGCATAAATAACCTCATCAGGCCGGGACTGCCATCTCAACCACCATATTTGCCTGTTAACAGTGCAACAGTATCCCCAGATGTAGACACAGACACTTCCCCACACCAGAACATGAAAGAACAGTGAGAAATGAAGAACGCTGGCTGTAGTCTGGTCCATCAGGTGGAGAGCAGATTGACCAAAACTGTGGCGTGTGTGTTAGTTTAGCGATGGGAACTAAATGAAGGTTTGTGAGCACATGTGTGTGACAGAAGCACAACCCTCTTGCGAGATGGTGCTTCAGTGAAGACATGAACCGAATGAGCAAATAGTACCTGTGACGGTTTCATTAAATGGTCCTGGACCCTTAATGGGAAAACCATCAATCTTGATCCATTCACCTCCTAAATTAGGAAAATGCAACTTGATAGTTAGAAAGGAGGGCTATTGGATTTTCCACATTTCAGTGCATCCCTAACGTATATTTAAATGGTCTTTTCAACAGTCTTCAAAGGGATTTGCTCAGGCCATTTAGCTGACTAGGCACCTAAGCTTTATGGACAATACATATTTTGGGTCTTTTGCACATGGTTTATGCTAATAAGCACTCAAAAATTTAGGGCAAAGTGCTAATAACCTACATTAAAATTACTTTAAAAGAAAGGATAAATCTCTCCTAGTTTTCAATCTTTCAGCTTGCTATACAAGTCTAAAAATTCCTTGTTCACAAACTCTTTAATGATTCTAAATTTGGATTGACCTGAGGAAGCAAGAAGGGATGTTTCCCCTAATCTAAGTAACAAAAATACAGTCTCCAATTCTAGATAAGACTTACCAGATGGGCTTTCAGCTCTGTAAACTGGACGGCTCACTCCATTGCGGTTTTCTGCAGTAACCAGCACAAAGTACACTACCCCCGGTTCTGAAATATATGGTTTATATCAAGCCACCGTTTCAAATCTCCAGGAATGACAGTTTGATTCATAAACTGTCTTCCTTATACCAGTTATAACCAAATATGAAAATCTGAATTAAGAGACAAGTCTAACTATAGCTTTCTATTTTTTAAAAATCAAAATCACTAACACTCCTCTCATGCCACTAAAATACACCTGACCAAAAGAACACAGAACTTATTTAGTACAAAGTACATGGCATGTGTAACAAATCTGGATTCATGAGCAGTCAACAAAAAAAGCTTTTTAATGTGAAATCAATGTAGGAAATAGGAATACATTGCCCACTAAATAGGTGTTTTTTTTAACCTATGGTGTCAGTAACTACGAATAATATTTCCCCATAGAAGCTCCAAATGGAAATCTCCAAAAAATAGTAAGAAAATGTCAATGTAATTCATAAAAGCTGGCACATGGGAAATCTTCATTGCAATACGTAAAGCTTCAGGAAATTTTCTACTTTTCACAATAAAATATTCCCCTTACTATGTCTGCACATTGACTTTGACTAATTCGACAAAAATCTAGAAAAATAGTTCCTGGAATCTTGGAAAAGCTTATCTTGAAATAACTGGGCTTCACTTTTTGACTTGTATCTAGGGGTCAAGGTCAAGTAGCAGAGGTCCCTTTGATTGAGCTCCTGAAGTTGTTGGGATAGAGTAAACCAAGACGCCATGTTACAAAGAGAGTTTACCCTGAACTGGCAGCTTTGAAAAGCAAAACTAGTAGTGCTGGTCTTCCTCAAAATGAATTATTATCTTGTGAAAGGTAAGTAAAGGTGCCAACTCCTTGAAGAGATGAAAGTTTGAGGGCATTTCAGGGGACGAAGAGTTGGAGAAGTAAGAGTTAGTTCTGTCAAAGGCAATAATGGTAATTCCATTTCTCAAAGTGAGGAGCATTCCTTTAACAAAACTTCAGTTCTCAAGCCAGAGGCCCAGGAACAGCGACACAGCCCACACCATCTGGGATGCCCGCTGTGCTCAAGACTGGTATGACTTCTGTCTGACAACGGCAGGGCCTGGTGGGATTTATGGTCTGGCACGACCTGCCGACTAACAGGGAAATGCTCTAGGTTCAGACAGAATGCAAAATCATGCTTGGCCGGGCACTTTCTCTCTTCATTCTGAGCTTATTCATATTTCAAAGAAATTTAATCCACATGTCTCTGATTCCCGCTCAGTTAACTCATCAGAAAGTTGCTTGGGAGACACAATTTGTTTTTCAGTGAGTTCTAGGGCTCTCTTTTTGCATGTTTTTCTTCTCTGCAGTAATCATAACAACCCAAGGTTTCAACAAGCAAATATGACCCTGCTCATGCCTTTGGTCCAACATAATCTCCATTTAACCTCACAGTCAGACTTTGTGGGGCCACACTGCTGTGGAAAAGATTCAGAGAAATGTATATTTACATGGAACATGAGGAAGGGAATCTGGCCCCCTTTATCTCCCTTCTATACGCTTTCTGCTCTCTTACCTAGAAAGCCTAACATTACAATGCAGGAAATGGGAAAGGAATAAGTGTGGTAGACCATGGCAAGGACTCTGAGGAGCCACAAGTTGATTTGGATCCACTAAAGGAAGGCAGCAAAATGGTAACCTGGCACAGGGAGACCTGATTGTCATAGATGCTGACTTCTGTTACTTCCTTATGACCCATCTTAAGGTTGGAACATGAGATGATTGTAGACTAAATGGAGTTTCAGGCTACTGGGATCAAAAAAGCAGAAGATAGAAGATCCCTAGGAAGCAGCTCAAAGCCTAAATTCAAAACCACCTACATCTGTACTTATAAAACAATATATTAGGAAAAATTTTAAATACTCCAAACTTACAGAGTCAAACTTAATGGGGAGAAATGTTACATCATTGAACCAGATGTGGCTAAGTATGACATATCACACACACCTTTACAGGGACATATTATGAGTAATCTCCAATTATAAAATGGTTTATAAATTAGAAATCTCAAGATTAGGCTAAAAAGTTGTCCAGTAGTCAAGCTTCAATGAGACATAAAAAGGACCAACATATTTTCCCAAAGCACATTCAGAAACTAAAAATTGTTTCCTACATCAATTTGGAGAGATATCCAAGAATACTGGAGCTCCACTGCAGAATGGGGAAGCCCAGGGGCAGGATGCAGGCTGTTAAGCAACAGCTTCATGACCTTGGCTACCCATTCCCAAACAACCACTCGGTACCCTAAGCCTGGCCACACTTTGTCTCACAAATAGTCAACCTAAGAATGAAACTGAGAATGTTGGTGTACAGTCAGTGCTGATGGGGAACAAGACCACAGCGTCACTTACCCACATCCTCAATAAGGAAGGAGTGTGTCTCCGCATTCACCTTGATGTATTTAAGACTTTTCAGTGACTTCCCATAGGCAATGTTGTAATACTCCACAGGTCTACTGGTAGCATCTTTGGGTGGGTCCCACATGACTTTCAGGCCCATTTTAGTGGACAGCAGTTTCACGTGCCTTGGCTTCAGTGGGTGGTCAGCTATGCAAACAGCGCAACTATCAACTTACAGGAAGGGCAGGTTGGGAAAATGAATTTTTTTCCATTGTTCTTTGATATTGTTAGCAAAAGAGCAAATGACTTTTAATCTGTCTGATCCCAAAGCCTTTAAGTACAGTCGTGTTCGGACATCTTTACAGTATGACAGCAAAACAAACACACCAAAGCCACAAGCTCTTATGTATCTGGATAACTGTGGTTGATAAATTTAAACCAAAGTGAAACAAATCAAAATAAACTCTAGGCATTCTCTGGCTTGATTATGTTACCTTGCTAGTGCAAGAATAACTTATTAGTAATCTGACATAGTCTCCAAAGGCATTCATGTATTGAACAAGCTGTTAGGATTTTGTGTGGCACAGTTGGACAATCTTTAAAACACCTCTGAGAAGAATAACATAAAACTCTCATGATCGGGAAGAATATCCATTGTCTCCAAAGTGAGATAACAGAAGCACTCATTTCCACAAAGAAAACAAACCAAGATCATCAACACTTTAAAATGGAGGTAAACCTCTGGTTTATCTGCATATAGCTAATTTAAACATTTCCATATTTTGTCCCAGAAGAAGAAAAATAAGTTATAAAGAAGCACAGTTACATTTTCATCTTCAGTTATGAGGTTCCAAAAAAGTATTCTTGATTTTCAAAAATAACCAAAATGAAACATAACATTTTGTCAAACAAAATCTGTCAGCTCATGATGTAACTAATAATGCATTGTAACACAACATAAATACATGCTAAATATTCACGCAACAGTCAAACACATTTTAGGCAAACTTGGATCTGACACTGATTATTCCATGACGCAAGGCGCTCGCAGGAAAGAGAAAAGTAACCTAAAAAAACCCCAGAAATCTTTAAACTTAGTAACATTAAGAAAAATGAGTTTGGAATCTCATGGAAGAAGAAAAAGGACAATGTTTCGTGATGACATATAGATCGGTTAGTACGTGATTTTAATACTGAATGAAAATTCTGAACAGGATAAGTACAGATGACTCTAACATACATCACTTCTTCCTCCCAAAATTGCCCCACTGCATCTGGAGGAAAATGATTTAGCAAAGGAAAGAACTCCTGCGATTCTGCTTAGAGAAATTCAACAAATGAAAAAAAGAGTATGAAGACAATGACTTTCGAAGCGTTAGAGAAGGAATGCCCAGTTGGAGACAAAAGCGTGATGTCAGACCATGGGCACAGACTGAAATCCACAAAGCCTTTCCTCCTCAGTCTCAGAGGTGAGCCTCCTGTGATCTCGTGATGGGAGAAATCACGGACAAGGAGCCTAAGGCCATCTGGGAAATTGTGAGCTGAGGAGACTATCAAGACAGCAGTGACTTTCTGTACATTTACAACGAGCACTCATGGCTACTTTTCAATAATTCTCATTTGCCCTTCCTCACCTATGAGAAACTTCTCAGAAACTTCTTTGCCAGAGGACTGGAGTTCCCTTCCCTCAGTTGCGTTTATTTCTTCCAAGGCTTCACTACAAAAATCTCTCCTCCTTCTCTGCCGTCTATTTGACTAGCTTTTGCTAACTGCAATCCCTATTTCCCACAACAGCAGAAATCATGCCCAGAATCTGATATTTCACACTGAGCTAAAGGTCGGCGGATACAAAGCAAGGTCTCCAAATGTGCAAAGGGAAGCTCATGGTTGGGCGATTCTCCCAAGGAAGAAAACGAATGAATGAATGAATGAATGAATATGTGAATAATGCTTTTCTTCACAGTTTGATTCCAAAACTCCCTCAAGAAAAGTTCCATCCTGGACAGTCAGTCTGAAATGAGAGCCTGTGAAACCAAAACACCACCCCATTTTCTGCTGGGCACTGTCAATTCAATTAAGACACAGCGGCCTAGGCCTGAAAATGATTTACTGATATCTAAAAAGTGGAACAGCTTATAAACACACTCACTGTTCTTCCCTGCTTTGCCTTGCATCCACCTTGGACGGAGCATAGAATAATTCCTAATTCACATGAGAATCCACGTTCAAATGGTTGCATCAGCCCAGCATAAAGGGAAACACTCAAAACCTTCAAGGAGAGCCAATCAGATGAACAAAGTAAAGAAAGGCAAGGGGCAAGTACCTCTGGTTGCCAAAACCTAACGAATGTCATTGCATTCTGCTTATGCAATCAGTTTCCAAGTGTGGCCATGCATGGGTTTGTTTGTTCTCCTCTTGCCAATGACTGAGTACCATGAAACATGTGTCTCAACTCAGTAATTGCCTGTGCCAGCGTTTGTATGTTAAGGAAAAGGCCATATCATGTATATCTACTCTCAAGTATAAAAAATGGGAGAGTGAAATAGACAGGAAAAGGGGGCTTACAGAGTGCCTACCATCTGCCCACGCTGCTCTAAGTACTTAAACTTACATCACATGATGCTCATAACACACCCAACCTGGGAGGTGTTATTCACTCCCTCCCTATTCCAGATGAGGAAAGCAAGGCCTGGAGCAGAGAGGTTAGGAGAGCTGCCCAGAGTCACACAGCTGCACCAGTACTGGAGGCAAATACAAACCCTGCTTTGTTTAACTCCGAAGCCAGGCTCTTCCCACGGCTCACGGACCCTTAGAATCCATCTCTGCTCATAAATGATCCTTGACCACGTCCATTGAAAATTAATTAATTTAGGAGCCACTACTCTCCTAAGACAATTTATGAGGCCTCCATGGTTGTGTTTACTGCTTCCTCCAGCATCTACACCCCACTCCCATGCCGTTGCCTCTCTGGGGGCCACTTCTGCCCCACCCGCAGTCCCACTTTATCTCCTACTGGCTGTCTTCATCCTCCCACTCTCTGGAAGGAACAAATAAGTGAATGATGTGCTCTCAGGGATATTTGCATTCTGACAACAAAACATTAAACCAGAAGAATGACTTTCCAACAGCGACATTTTCAGCCTTAGAGTTACCTAATGAAGGTCATTTTTGAACACAAAGTTCCTGAAATCATACCTTCAAGGTAGCCTTAGGGTCAATCTCCTCATAAGATCAGTCCTGAATTCAAGGTTCTCCAAAGTCCTTAGGCCAATATACTACAACCTTCTCCTCCCACCTGACCCCCCAACACGCAAATTGGGCCAATTAAACAGAACACTACAGTGACTTGATTAGGAGATATTCTCATCCTCTGGATTCTCATCAACTTTGATATTTAAAACTGCTGTCGTTTTCGATGCTTCATAGTGAACAGCATCCACGCCTCGCTCAGAAAGAATTGGACAAAAAGAACACCAGGATGGCTAAAGGAAAGGCAATCTTGTTTGATATTCCAGCCCCACCCCTGACCCCCCCAGTGTCTGAGCTCTGAGTGAATCCATCAAATCAGCCTCTATCTAAGGAACACCTGCTCCAGGTAGGCACACATCAATGTGTGTGAACGTGGATTCCTTGACAGAAAGCTAGTTCTTGGGGCTAGAAACACACCAGTTTGTTCTATCCCTGATCATCGTTCTGTAGGTCTCATGACTTCATTCCTTAAATGAAAAGTAAAAGCATAAAGAGTATGAAATTCATTTCAGGTTCTACAGACTGTATTCTGGGTCTTGTGTCGTAGGATCAGCATTCTGATAAAGAAGAACTATGACAAAGTGGTTCCTTATTTATTTTTGTGTTCTTAACTTAGGACAGACCATCCTCTGTGCTAGATAAATGAAACATAACCTTTTGTAACAGTTTCAGTATTTTCATCTAATAAAGATGATACTGGGTACATTCTTCAAAGCTACATATCCCATGAACTGCCTCTCTAAAGAGAAAAAGGACAAACCCAAAGTCAATACAACAGGAATTATACAGCCCAATAGACGGAACATTGGGAGGGAAACTCACAGAGCATGCATGCCAGGTTAGGGCCATGACAAGCTGTTTTCTCATCTGCACAGGATGCAAAATGGGCTTTTAAGTTGCAGCCTAAGGGTTTAGTTTAAGCGAAAAGAATTTCCTGTCCGTGTCCTTCCCCATCACTCCCCATTCAAAGCTGTCTTTTGATGGAGACAGATGGTAAGGTGCTCCAGACAGAGAAGAAAGCCAGTAGAGTCTGCTTTGACTCAAAGTCACTTCCATAGCTCATACCAGCAAACTTTATCCAAATTCAAGAGTGATTTGCCAGGTACTAAGTGGCAAAATATTTTGGTGATCTTTCAGATACCTGGCAACAGCCAGGCTAGGCATTTTCATGCCATGGCTCCCACAAGACCTCTATTGGTCTGTCTGGGAATGGAAAATAAGGGCACAGTCAGCACCTGGAGTTGTTACTTTGGTCTAGCTCCAAACTCCAGGTCTTTCTAAGAGAGCCCTAGAAGGCCAAGTTTGGTTCAAGGGTCCAAGTATGGATCCATGTCTGCTCAAGGATAGATACCAAGATTCCAAGGGCTCTGCAATGTCTGTCCTTGGAGGGTCTTCAGCTTCTGCAGAGTGGCCTCAAGGGATTCTCCAGTGCTGACAAACACCATCAGGAAGCCTGGATCCAGAGCCAGGTCCCCAGAGCCAGCCTGGCCTGACCAACATGTGTGCGGCCACTGAGCATCATGGACGAGGGTATAATACCTCACATGCCGCTTCCCCACCTTCCCACTCTGGCATCTCACTTGGCACTGGGTACCAACAACACACTCAGTGCTCACTTAAATGGCTAATAGATTGAAGAAAAAGATGCGAGGAGGGTTTAGACTAATGAGGTCCACCAAGGTCTCCAACCCAAACACTCCAAGGACCAGGAAGATCAAGCAATTATTTGAAGACATTAAGGAGTGTACATTCCATCTAAAGGCACAATTTAGTCTCAGGCACCTATTGACAAAAAGGAATTCAGGCCCCATACTGTCTGATATTCTGGGGGGTTTTCTACAAAGCTATAAATTCTGATTTTTGTGTGAAATCTCCCAATTTTATACCAGTTGGTAATTCAACTTTTAAAAGACACTATGTGAGGAATCACACACACACACATCAGCTGGCCAGACTCAGTCCATCAGTGGCCAGTCGGTGACCTCTACTTTAACTCCAGGAGAAACCCTTCAGTTGTTGATCCAAACAACTTCCCAATGTCCTATTTCAATTCTAAGACTCCTGTGGGAGTCTGGGTTCATGAGGAAGGTCTACAGGTCTAGATGAATGCCCAAGTCTGAAGAAGAACCAGAATGAGAGCTACCCCAGCCGCTGAAGGCTTTACATACAAATCTGTTGGAGGACTCACATCTCGCCTCCAGACCTCCCTCCCTCCACTGAGAGACCTAAAGCCTCTGAAAAAACTGGCCTGGGCTCCAAAGAAGTAAGGAAGATCCATCCAAGGATGGCTTTGGGGAGGGACATGTGGGATGCTATGCAGGCTTCAACTACTAGCAAAACTGACGACTTTCACACATCTCGCTCTGGCCTAACCATTCCAGACCAAGAGTCCCTAGTGCCTGTTTGATAGTCCCATGTGAGTTCCAAACGAGCTTACTGCTCACGATCTTGGTTCAGACATCATCACCCCTCCTTAAATGCACAGGCATATCCACAATGGACGAAAATAAATATACTCCTAGAAAGGGAATTCTGTCAAGGGCTATTTCTCGGAAGAAAAGTAAGGGAAGTTCAAAATCAGTTAATAAAATGAATCAATGGTAAAAGTAATCCAAAAATGACACACTTCATGGAGAAATTATGCTTAGAACACTGTGATTCAAGATAGTAACTGAATCTTTCTGGATCTAAAGTGTTGTCTTTGCTTGTTTGCTTTGTTTAACTTTTTAAAAATAACCTACAGTTACTTCATTATATTATCCAGATAGGCGAAAATAGAAAGGATGACAGGTGGATGGTTGATGTGAGAGAGAGAGAGAAGTTATGAGAGCACAATTAACCAAGGAAGAAACAAAGAAGGAACCTCCTCCTCCTTGGCATGCTTCCTTTGCCTTTGTTCCATTATAACTCTTGAAGTTGACTGATTTTAGTCAAATATGCTACATCACTGAAAGTTTTGGCACGTAGTCAGAATTCAATAAATATTAGATGAATGAATGAATGCTCTGTTTGATTTACAGTCAACCTACCATCTAGAAACAAGACATCAGCTCATAAACACACTTAAATCTTTTAATTTCTGTGATTGCACTGAACAGAGTACATAATCATGGCAAACAATGAAGCCAGGACCCACAGCTGAGGTAGGAAAATCCACCAATAAAATGTTGAACAGGCAGAACCAAATACTTTCCGAGGCCATAACGGATGCAATAGGTTCAAGAAAAATAAATATTATTTCTTCTTTGATTTTTCTACTGTGTGCTTACTGAAGAAAATTATCCAAGTAATTAAATATCAGTTTGATTTGATCTGAAAATCAAATTTGAAAAATAGATTTGGATCTCAAAACTCATGATTATACTGTGCTACACAATTCATAGACTCTTAAATTATATCTTAAATAGCAAAGGGGATCTATTTGGGCAAGCAATATAAAAGGGCCTACATATTTCTATTGAGCTGATAAATAATAAATCACATATCAATTTTATTTTATCTCACTAAATATATGAAGCAGCTGTTCCTGAATTTGAAGCATGGGGCACAAAAGTGCTCATTATGAACATCTGAGTTCAAAACTAATTTGAGAAAATAGATAAAGGAGTCAGAAATGGAACTGTCATGTTTATTACTGATAAGGCTGAACTGGAGAAGGTGGATCTCATGGTGATCACCGTCATGCTTCCTGTCCCCCCTCCTCTCTCCAATCTGGACCCTCAGGTGAACACAGAAGGGAGAGCTGAGCCTGCAGAGCAGGCCACCTCAGGACCGCTGCCTCACAGGTGGGGCGCAGGCAGCAGGCCTGGGCCTCGGCCCAGTGGATTCCACATGGAAGCAGGAGTCCAGTGCAAGCGGAGACTCACTGCCTGTGTCTTCTAATTCGTTAACGCCACCAGGTAGAGGAAGTAGACCCATGGACACTGGGCTCTTCCATTCACCCCTCAGGTACAGCTTGCCTCATGGAGGGGAGGGAGTATGGGATGAGGCCAGATGCCAGAAGCAAAACATGAGGAGAAGAAAGTGGAAGTCCCTTTAACATGCAGGTTGTTCCCTGACCCCACTGGGCATGACCATCAACCTGAGGTCAAGCTGTGCCTGCCTCTTCAAGGCAAGGATCAGGACCATTTGCCCACCTTCAGGAATCTCCCCCAGTACTACTCACTGTCCCGCCGTGTATCCTCCTGGGGTTACAGGTAGGGATCCCACACCCATCTCCAAAGGGCTCTGAAATGAGGAAGGCTCATTCTTTAGCCAACTCAAAGCCATGTTGACCTCACGGCTGAAAACCCACTCCTGACCTGTCCTATTCCAATCCCAAATTTTGCTCAGCTCATGCTGTCCCAAATAGCCCACCAGAGTTTAGGTAATGAGATGAAATGACAGCATAAAGATATTCTGATAATACAACGCCAGTAGTATAAAAATGTCCCCATTTCAGTATAAGTCCCTCCCATTACAAAATTCCCAGGGAAAATTTAAAGTCTAAGAGTGAAGCCTTCTAGGTCTTATAACTTAAAATCTAAAGAAATTGAAGCCCACATTTCTTTCCTCTCTTACTTCTTATTCTGTTTAGCTTCAGCCAGAGGAGATTCATTCAAATGCCCAGATGGGGTCAGGGTTTCCTTAGCAACGGAAGTCTCTGTCATCTTTCACTAGAATTGGTATAGATTCTTCAGGATTCCCTGAAGTAAAAGTAATTGAATCCAAAGTCTCCCAGACTCTAAATTCTTAAAGAGTTGCAAGACTCTCAAATCTCTATAAGGCAGCGAATCCAAAACGTGCTGTGTAAAGGACACGTATTATTTTGTCTACCCAGTGAGGCCTTCCCCAGTTCTTCTGGTAACCTCTGACCCCAGCCAGTCCAGGAGACTTCATCAGAATTGTTCTAACTGAAGCTGGACCCTGGGCACCGCCTTTGCTTTCTGGTCATGAGGCTGTGATGGGAGAATCCTGGAACTGCTGGTCACCGGCTCTCGCTGTCATGTGGTGAAGAGACCACAGATGGAGAGAGAGTCTGGGGGCAGTTAGAGCCCTGGTTCCAGGCATCCCTAAGGCCAGCTCAGTCCCTGCGCTTCCTAGTGTACGGCTCCGCAAGCCAATGAATTCTGGGATTTAAATTAGTTCAAGTTGGGTTTTTGCCATCAGACTCTGATGGATGAAGAGACTATTAATCAAGATCTTCTATGAAAGTCAAAAATAACTTTTGAAGCTACCCCGGCAGCCAGTACATTTGGTCACAACAGGCTGCCAGAGCAGACACACCCAAAGAAATTCAGGCAACTATCAGCCGAGGAATGGCTGCCGTTCCCAGCTGAGTGCTCCGTGCAGCCCACCCAGCCTGGCAGCCAACGCCTGGGAGCAGGAACGGACAACCTTGGTTAAGAAGAAAACCCCTAAAGGAATGTTACGGGCTTTTGAAATAAACCAGTCCCTTAAAACCCCAAAAATGCTAAAATTATTTCTTAAGTATACCAAGGATTGCTCTTTAATGCAACAAAACCTTCATGTTTATGTAAGTCTCCCCACTTCATCTTTGTTTGAAATTCAAGTTTTACTTTCCACTGGAAACCGCCAAATATTTCCCAGACTCTGAAATGAAGAAAACACAGATCTCAGTGTAACCACGGGTGTTTGACCAAAAACCCAGTCGATAAGCCAGAAAAGGTTAGGACATACTAAAATCGCAGTATAGCTTGGGAGCAGGAATCAACGTGATATACAATTTTGAGGCTACGATTCCGAGAAAAGGTGGGAAAATGTAGCTATTGTCCATAAGACACCAGACAGTACAGGAATATTCAGAAATGTGGAAACATCCAGATGGTTGGCAACATGCGGGCAAAACACTGAAATGGCTGAGTTTTAAATAATTTTTCAAATGGATGTTGGAATTATATTTGCCAAATAATTATGACCCTTGCCTCCAAAAAAACAACAGAGAAAGTACAGGTTGTTTTGCAACTGTGTGAAGTAAAACTGATACATTCTAGTAAAATTTACAGAAGGTTGGATTGCATTTTCCACCTGGAAGGCTGGGGTTGGGTGGACACAGTCTGTGTATTAAAATAATGGCCTGGCTGCTCTTCTGACATTTCACAATATGCACGGGGTTCAATAAAAGTGTTTTCCACCGTTGGCATGGTTCTCTAGGAATAACTGTATAAAAAATGAAACCAAACTGTAGGTCTTTGGAGCCTTTAAACTCAAAAAACACTCCAAGGAGCTAAAGAGCTTTGCAAACAGAAACTTTGACCCCACCACAGAGAAGTCACACAGCGCTGTCCTCACGTCAGAAACTCTAAGGCAAGTAGATGTCCTGGATCCCTTGGGAGAGCAAGGCAGCCAGAGCTCCCCAGACTTGATCCCTGGTTGACATGTTCACATGCCTCAAAACCCAATCAACTTCCCAATGTCACAGTGACTTATTGGATTGTACCCCCAAACCCAAAGTGTCCTGTCATATTTACCTGATGAGGGTGTACTCGAGTAGAGTGAGAAGCTAAGAGATTTGAAATGCCCCTGGCTGCTCTCGCATGTGGCTGGAGCACCCGTCACTCTCAGCGATTGAGCCCATCACTCTCAGCATTTCCTAATGAACAGAGGGGCCAGCGGGACCACTGGGCTCCCAGTGCGCTCCTGCTCGCCTCTCCCTCGGCCTCCGCTAAACCTGAGTTCCCTGCAGCTGTCCCTGGTCCCTCGGGCATTTTCCAGTATTTTGATAACAACAAAGCATCATTTTATTCAGACAATAAGGCCAAAATCGCATGCATACATGCCAATGTGCTGATAAGGGCACTAGATGGTCACTGAATACAATTGTGAATCACATTTTTTCTCCATCAGCTCAAAGAAGCCAAATGGTGAAGCCATCCAAATCTAAAAATTCGAGCCACTGGCTAATCTTTAAGTAGAGTTTGTCTGAGTCCATTTCTATCCTCTTCAGATGTCAGCACCACCACCACCCTCATCCGTCCCTGTGCAAGGATTCTCCACGTTGGGCATTTCAGGTGGCCATGTGTCAGGAAAAGAGGTGATCCTCACACTTGGCTTCAGTAAACTGTTCCCCCTGGATGCTGCACATAAGCTGGTCACACCTGAAGCCACCAGCCTCCAGCCAGCACATGGGGACTTCCCAAGGAAAGAGCCCAGATGCTCCACGGACAGTGATTCCTCTCCTTTGCCCCTTCTCCTCAGGAGTTGACCCCCAACCTCCCACCCAAGGCCACTTGCACTCTCAGTGCAGCCACAATCCTGTGATGCTGGTAAACAAAGGCTGTCATTCAAATGCTCTTTCATCAGCCTTTAACCAAAGGGTTAATGGCTCCCTTCAGACAAAGTTTGCCTAGACTGTTCTAGATTCTAGGTTGTTTGTTTATTTATATTTGGGAGGAAACTGGTGAAGAGAGAAAGACAGAATATTTGTTAATATAGTTTACCTCACATTAGTCCCCTTAATTACCTTCTTTCTTTCCTTCCCACCTCCTCTAACGTGGGAAGGATCTACAAAGCATAAAAATACAAAAATGGACAATAAAATGAAGGAGCAAGGAATTCTTTTCAAAACAAAGAGCAAGTGGCAAAACTATAATCAAATTCTCAAGCCCAAAAAGATACTCTTAAAATGAATCTGCCTGCTCCTTCAAGATGTTTTCTGAGACATTTTAAGTTGAATTGTTATTAGTCCCATTCAAGTCAAGTTTCCCAACCAGTTTCTAACAAGTTCAGCAGCTTGCACTGAATTGAGAGAGAACTGTTGTGGCAGATACTGTGGGTTGGGTACCCAAGAATCCTTTCCAGCTTCTTCTTCCTCCCTTGCTTTCTTCTACAATGGAAGCTGGGATACTAAATATTCATGACCCTTCCAGTTCTCTTGTAGCTAGGGTGGTCATGTGATCAATTCTAGCCAATGAGACATATGAGGAAGTTACTGCTGCCACTTCCAGGAAAGCACTGTAAAGGGTCAGGATTTGCTGTCATGTGCTTTTGGCGTTTTGTATCTTCCTCCTTGTTTCCCCCCCGGGATGTCAACATGATACCTAGAGGTTCAGCAGCCATCTTGGAACATGAAGTGACAAGCCAAGAATGAGGACCTGGCTAGGGATGGCAGAATCGAAAAATAAAAAGACCCTGGGTCCCTGATAGCCTCTCTGCTCCCCAGTTTATTGGTTGGTGAGAGAAACAGTTCCCTTACCTGTTCATCAGATGTTGTGTTATCAGCAGCCCACTCCATTGCCACCTGATATCATCATTTCTGGATCCATAAAATCAAGTCACTTTTTCTCTTGATTTCTAAATGCGAGTTGCTTTGTTCCAACTTTAATCTCTTTCTGTTTGTTGTTTTTAAGGGATCCATTCTGGGAACTTAATTTTGACAGTGTCAATGCTTTATTTGTCAGGATGCCATGGACTTGAGTACGTACATCTGTCCAGAAAATGATGCAGCCAGAAATTAGAGAGAACTTAACCAGCAGAGCTGGCAGAATTTGATCATTAGGATTTAAAGCTCTTGGCCATTTTATTCAGGAACCTATGTAAGCAAAAGCTACAATTTACTGTTCCAGAGAAAAAACAAGAATTCTTCCCCATCTAAACCACTTTCCAGAATGGTTTAGAGACATGGAATTGGAGGGAGTCCATAGATATATTTACTTATAACAACAATAAGAAAACAAGGAACCCTAAAGAGAAAATGCCTAAGGATGGGAAGGGAATACAGGATTCACGCCTGCTGTTGACCGGCATCAGAGACCCTACTAAAACCCAGTGCTTTCCAGGTTTTTGTGGGATCTTTTGCACATTCTTCAAATTCAATTCGCAACTGAGAAATAGTTTCTTAAAGAATAACCATTGTTAGCTGGTCCAGCTTAAATTCAGCCTACTATAAACTGCTGGATATGCCAGCCAAAAAAAACTCCCTGAAAATTCATTCCTTTTCCCAAAATGTGAAAGTCATTGTCTAGCTATGTTAAATACTTGGGCATTACTGTCGCTGAAATCACCACTCATCTTACTCAGAAAGCTCCCTGAAAAATACCCTTAGAAGCCAGGCCTAGTAAATGTTATGGAGAGGTAGGTAGGAAACAGGGTAAAGGAGGCAGACATGACCAGAAGCCAGCTACCACATGGAACCACTGACAACCCAGATTGCAATTGATAATCACTTTTTAAAACATTTTTTAATATTTAATATTTCAGATAATCACTTAGTGGTTACAAACGAGCATAGGCAAATAATCTATCAATGGAGAGGAAAAAATGCACAACACCTAATGAGCAAAGAATTTAAGTTTTGCAGTGGGGCCATTTGTGATAAAGAAAAATTACATAGAGATGTAAAGGAGAAGAAAGGAAATGAACAATTGTTGTATACCTACTAAGTGTCAGCCATAATTTACTTCTGCAACAGGTATTCATTGAGTACCTACTATGTGTCAGATTCTGACCTAGGCACTGGGGATCCAGAGGTGATTAAAAGAGTTATCTTGTAATTATCATACATTATCATAACTACTAGCTCTTGAGCCTCCATAAAAACCCTGTGAACTGTGCTTTGGTATCCCCATTTTTATAAATGAGGAAACTGAGTCTTAGAAAGTTAAGTGACTGGCCAAGGGCACACAGCTAGTAAATGATAGTGGTCAAACCCAGACCTATCCAAAACCATAGACCACGCTCTTTCTGCTATACTTTGTTCCCTCTCAGCTGTAATTATAACTAAAAGGGATAAATGTTGGCAGGAGAGAAATCAGAACCAAAGGTCTAAAACTGAAAGCCATCGGTGGAAGCTGAATTCACAAGGATACATGAGCTCATTGCACTGAACGAGCTCTTGTCAATGCCAAGAGGGCTCCATGTTACCAAATCCTCATCTCTTGGCCCTCGACTTACTTTACTTCCACATCAGCTGAGCGCTTCTTCTCCTGGAAGCACCTCTTCTCCCGTCTTCCCTGACCCCAGAGTCTCCTCCTTCTGGGACACCATACTCCCTGGTTTCTCTTCCACATCACTGGTCTCCCTTGCCAGCTCCTCCCCCTTTGCCAGAACTCAAAGGTTAGAGTGCTTCAGAGCCCAGCCTCTGGCCCTCCCTCTTCCCTGCATGCCCTCCCTCTGTCGGTCTCCATAAGTTAGCACATCTACTCCCATGATTGCAGATACTGTCCATATGCTGATGGCCCCCAAATTCATAACTCCAGCCCTGGCTTTTTCTCTGAGCTCCAGTGTGCCCAACTGTCTACAGGACATCTCCAGGGGGACCTGAAGACCACAGGTGTCTGAAGGATGGCTGGGAGAAGACCTTTTACGTCTGAAATACCAGTGATAAAGAGGAGAGCCAGGAAACAAGTTGCCTCAGGGAAGACAGGAATGGAGAGATTTTCAGGTAGAAGGGACTGTCCATCAGTGTCCAGCGAAATAAAGGCTGAGAAGAGTCCATTTTTCTCCCCTTGTAATTAGGACACATCCACTCCCATTCAAGGCCCCCAAACAAAGCAAATAGGCCACTAAAGTCTCTCTCTGCAAATATCGAACTTAATCAGTTCCTTTTCTACAGCTACCCTCAAAGGATTGATGTCAGAATAAAATGTGAAAGAAAATCACAAAGCACTCAACAAATGTGAGAGACGGTAGTAGGAAGAAGAGCCTCGGAAGGGCTGATGTCCTTAACACCCAACAGAAGATGACCCCGCAGGATTCCCGGACCCTGGGCTCCTGGCCAGTTCTCCTTCCTCACACAGCAGGACTGGGCTTGGAGTCCTCATTTTCCTCAATCTTGGGAAATATACTTTGACTTAGAATTTTTAAATCTTGAAAGTTGAAAGGAAGCTTGGGTAATCTGATCCAACTTCCCCTCCTCAGTCGGCCTATCGACTGTGTGTCTAAAATGGTCTTCAATACTTTCCATGACTAAGTAGTTCTACTCAGATTCCAACACATTTCCCCACCTTCAAAGGTAAATGTCTAGGAAGGGGTTGCTCATTGGGTGACGCAGTTACCAGCAAGTCGCTGCCCGGGGACTACAAGTGAATTAATTCACAGATCCATAAGAAAGGCAATGGCCTCCAGGCTCCCAAGGGAAGCACTATATTGGCACATGAAAAGAAGAGTTAGGATATCAGACATTTAATATCAGCTGAGTGCTACCAATAACAAACATTATCAGGGCTCAGAAGGGTGAGGAAAGGGCCGGCCCCGTGGCTTAGCGGTTAAGTGCGCGTGCTCCGCTGCTGGCGGCCCGGGTTCGGATCCTGGGCATGCACCGACGCACCGCTTCTCCGGCCATGCTGAGGCCGCGTCCCACATACAGCAACTAGAAGGATGTGCAACTATGACATACAACTATCTACTGGGGCTTTGGGGGAAAAAAATATAAAATAAAATAATAAAAAAAAAAAAAGAAGGGTGAGGAAAAGAAGTCCTCCTCAAGCTAGAGTGATCAGAGAACAAAGTATGGCATTGGTGGGATTCATGGAGGGCCTTGGCTAGGGATTTCCCACATGTGTGGAAGCACTGGCCACTGCCCTCTACGACTTGAATTCTAAGAGGCCATTTAATCAAGCCCTCTCTGCGACTCTACCCGAGCCTACCCTTCACCCCTCAGAATGCTCTGAATGGCTTCCTGAAATGAAAACTCATTACAATTTCAGAGCACCAGTGGACCCTATGGAACTCATCCCAGAGACCCCAAGTCAAAACTCTCCTGTTGCACAAGAGAGACATGCAGTCTGCTCAGACCATAGCCTGTGTCTCCTCTCCCAGGCCTTTTCCTCCCTAGCTGTTAGAGTCAAAATCCCATTTCCATTTAAATCAGGTTAGCCTGTAAAGCAAGCAGCCCAGGTCTCGGGGAAGTCAAGGAGCTTGGTGTTCTCTGCCCCTCCTTTCTCTTCCCGTTGGCTGTGGTTTGCTGGGATATCTGTAGGTACACGTGGGTTCTGAGAGTTATTCACCACAAGAAGATGCTTCACTTCTCCCAGTCTATCAGAAAACAATAGAGGGAAATTGTTGAGTGGGGTGGAAAATGGTATTAAAAAACAGAGCAGGGCCAGGCCACGTGTTACAGCAGAAAGAGAACATGGCGGCTTTCCATAACACAAACGTCAAAGAGAGTCCGACATCCAGTGGGAGGGCAAGGCCGCTTCATCTCATCACCTGGAAGTCTCAACTGGAGAACACAAACTAGATAAAAGAAAGACAGTGGTGCCTCCCAGATTTTACTGAATAGGGGAAAAATGTAGATTGGATCCACATCAAGGTGCGCTCTCCAGGCAAAATCCGCAGACAAATTTCGTGATTTCTCTTGCTGATCTGACGATTCTATGTGCATCAATGTAGAAACATTCAGAACTTAACACTATATCTGGCAAGTAGACGTTGATTAGAAAGTCCTAGATGATCCTATATTGCTACACTTATCACATTCCATATCATTATTTATTGTTATATCAATCCCAACTTCTTTATTATTAAGTCTTTGTTGCCTCTGCCTCAGAGCCGATAGAAGATCTGAGTTAATTACTTAATTACTTACTTTATGAATGAAAGACCTAGCCTAGCTTGCTCTATGAATCAGGCCCACTGAATGTGCGTAGGTCTTTGGAACTCTGGGTTGACGGTTCAACACACACAATGCAACACAGTGACTCACGTCTTCCCACATCTCAACTATGGCCCAGTGTTGGAAGCTGCATGAATTCTTTCACCTACTGAAAAGGAATCATGTTGGTAGGCATACCATGTGCTGTGGGTTGAATTGTGTCCCTCAAAAAGATATGTTGAGTCCTAACCCCTAGTACCTGTGAATGTGATTTGGAAATAGGGTCTTTGCAGATGTAATCAAGTTAAGATGAGGTCATGCTTGATTAGGGTTGGCCTTAATCAAATATGACCAGTGTCCTTATAAGAGGACACACAGGGAGAATGCCACGTGACAACGGAGACAGAGACTGGAGTGACGCGTCTACAAGCCAAGACACAGCAAGGATTGTCGGAAACCACCAGAAGCTAAGAAGAGACAAGCAAGGAGTCTTCTCTAGAGCCTTCAGATGGAGTATGACTCTGCCCTACAGATTTTGGATTTCTAGCCTCCAGGACTATGAGAGAATAAATTTCTGTTGTTTAAAGCCACCCAGTCTGTGGTCCTTTGTTACAGCAGCACTAGGAAACCCGTACACCATGTAAGCATAACTCTTCACTCCAGCTGAAGACCCGACTTCCAACACAGGCCAACGCTCTTCAAAACTCATGTGTTGACCCCACAGGGTTAGGGTGAGAGGGACGCAGGGGACTGTCCCACACTCACCATGCCCACATATCCTGCTGGTGTCAGGTCAACATAGACAAATGCATTTAATGTCTATCATATGTAATTAATATCAAAGAAAGCACATCCAATCATTCAGCAAATACGTACTTAGCATCTACTATTTGCAGGCAGCATTCTAGGCAATGAGGAGACTTCAGTGAAGAAAACTCACAAAATGCCCCGCCCCCATGGGGCTTACATTCCAGTGGAGGAAGACAAACAATTATCAAACACAAAAGGGAAATACACAAACTAGCAGGTGGTGATAAAGGTTGTGGGGAAAAATGAAGCCAGGATAAGATGTGCTGGGGGAGGGATAGGATTACACTGCTATAATGGTGGCAAGTGGTCAGCTAAGGCCTCAGGTGAAGGTGATGTTGCATAAAGAACCTAAAGATGGTGAGGGATCAATCTATAGATGTATACAGAAAATTGTTCAGGCAAAGGAAACAGTAAGCACAAAGGCACTGGGGTGGAAGGTGCCTACCACATTAGAGAACGAGCAAGGTGGCCCGGGGACTGCAGCTGATAGGGAGGGAAGGCATGGTGTTGAAGATGACCATGTGCAGCCTCGAAAACTTGTTAGGATTTTGGTTTTTATCTGAGAGAGATGATGAGCTATTGGAAGGTTCTATGATTTCATGCATCGTGAGAATCACCATGGCTGCTGCTTTGAGAATAGAGTGTAGGGGAGAGGGCAGGAGCAAGGAGACCAGTGAGGTTATTGCAATAATCCAGGTAAGGAGGCTTGGACCAGGGCAGTAGCCATACTTCCCTGCTTTGCCAAATCACATACCTGCAAGCTAACTGTAATGATCTCAAGCAGAAATGGCAAAAATAAATACTCTTTAAAAATAGGCTTTTACCAATCTCAAAAGGTTACATATTGTACAACTCCATGTATATCACATTCTTGCAATGACAAAATTATAGAGATGGAGAATGGATCAGCGGTTGCCAAGGATTGAGGTGGAGGAGAAGAAGGAAGGTGAATGTTTCTATAAACAAGCAGCACGAGGATCCCTCTGATGGAACATTCTGTATCTCGACTGTGGTGGTCACACAATCTACACACGTGATAAAATTACGTAGAAACACACACACATACACACACACGTTGGATTGTGCCCACGGCAGATTCCGGACTGGGAGCCTGCACCCACAGCTATGCAAGATGTTACTGTGGGAGAAACTGTGTGAAGGGCACGTGGGATCTCGGCGTTATTTCTTCCAATTGCTTGTGAATCTACTAAAAAACTAAAAACTTTTAAAAGCGATTAAAAAATAGTCTTTATGCCAATAGTGAAGTCTAAAACCCCGACCTTTATGCTTGGGAAAAAGTCACATGACAGGAGACTCCTGATAAATGATCACTTAAAGCATTCTTTGAAACTGAGCCGCATGAAACACAACACACCACCTGCCTTCTGTGTGAGAGGCACACCTGACCTCTCCGTTTGCTGAGCGGAAGCATCACAGTGATGGCTACACAGCTGTGCCACCACTGGTCCGGAAAGGCTGGGCCTTCTCTGCAGGGGAACGTTATTCTATAAAACACTGCGAGAAAACAGTACGGAGATTCCTCAAAAATTAAAAATAGAAATACCATATGATCCAGCTATCCCACTACTGGGTATTTATCCAAAGAACTTGAAATCAACAATTCAAAGAGATCTATGCACCCTTGTGTTCATCGCAGCATTATTTACAATAGCCAAGATGTGGAAGCAAGTGCCCATTGACTGAGAAACGGATAAAGAACATGTGGTATGTATATATACAATGGAATACTAATCAGCCATAAAAAAAGACAAAATCGTCCCATTTGCAAAAACATGGATGGACCTTAAAGGTATGATGTCAAGCAAAATAAGCCAGACAGAGAAAGACAAACATTGCATGACTTCACTCATATGCTGAAGATAAACTAACACATAGATAAAGGGAACAGATAAGTGGTTACCAGAGGGGAAGGGGGTTTGAGGGTGGGTGAAAGGGGTAAAGGGGCACATATATATGGTGACGGATAAAAATTAGACTATTGGTGGTGAGCACGGGGCAGTCTATACAGAAACTGATAAATAATAATGTACACCTGAAATTTCACAATGTTATAAACCAATATGACCACAATACATTAACTGAAAAAAAAAACCCACTCTGAGGATGAGACGGCGCTGCCCTCATGAGACTGTGCCAACTGAGGAAGCCTTCCCCTCCATGGCAGAGGACCTGCCTGCCTTCACTAAAGCCTACCAATCTGCCCACAGGTGAATGCATGAGACTCCGGGTACCCTGGAACCCGTTCCAAAATGACATTGTTCTAGAACCTACGAGTCACGTCAGATAGGACTGAAGGTAAAGACAGTAGTTAGGAGCTGTCAGCTTGGTCTATATTATAATGAAGAAACTCCCAAAGCCCCAGATAAATAAGCAGATGTAAAAGAACGCCCAACCACAATGAATGGAAGCATCAACTGCCCCACCTGGCCCGACTCGAGTGCCGTCCTCCACTCGGCTGCCGGTGCAAGATCCCGCAGACCCAGTGACGTGCCGCACCGTGGACACTCCTTCAATGGCCATAGGTTTTTTGGATTATGGTCAAACTCCAGGACTTTCCTGAGCTGGCTTCTGCTGACCCCTCCAACCCTGCATGCCACCATTCCTCCAGGGGACCATTTTGCAAGAGTCAGCCAGAACACTCATGTTTCTGTGCCACAATGCTTCTTGCCTCTGCACCTTCACATGTGCAGCGTGGTCTGTTCGTCCACCTGAAATGTCCTTCCTTGCCTTCCTTCTCTAACTGACGCCCACTCCGTCTTCAGAACCCAGCTCAGATATGGTTGTCCTGGACCTTGCAGGCTGATTCTCCCCAGGGACTGTCCTAACATGTACCACACTATCTGTATCCTCGTCCCCCACCCCTGCCCCTGCCTGTGCATTCTCTCACATGGGCACTGTGTTTATGGGACTTTGTATCTCTGCATCTGACACACACTAACATTTGCTGACTGACTGAATGAATGAATGAATGGATGGCCTTCAAATAGCCACACAAAGTTCGAGCTGGACGGGGCCCACCGCCATGTCTATAGTCCAGTCCCCTCATTCTGCAGATGAGAAAACTCAGGCCTGAAGAGTCTGCCCAAGGTCAGGCAGTGCAAATCAGCAACCGGGTCAGCGCTAGAGAAGTGGAGGAAGAGATGACACTACAAGATAATCCCTAAAGACAAACCCCAGCATTTAAATGACACGTTTCTTCTGAGAAGTTCAAACCACTTTAATGTCATTACTATTCCAGTCTCTCCACCTCGATGAGAGGGAGGGATCTGGCAACCCCACAGGTTAGCAACTAACATTTCTCAGCATCATTCCTTGATTTAAATGGTCCGCTGTAAACAAACTTGAATTGTGGGAGTCTTCTGGTTAAAATACAAGGCTGACAGGTTCAAGGTTGTGAATTCCATTGTAAGGATCAAACATTCACAGGGAACCAACCACTGCATTAAACATTGAAGGGTCTGTGGAACAAACTAGATGCACAGCACTGGCCTCAAGGGCAAGTTTTAACAGGACCCACTCATAAAGGGCACTTCCCACAGAGAGGATCTTGCTGATATCCAAATGCCAAATATATTTTGTAACAGGGAACACGATTCGCAGCAACTTCATCTTAAGTTAAACCCTACTCGAGTTCAACACGCTTCGGTGTGTGACAGATCATTTCTCAACAGCCCACAGCGATGCTATCAGAGTGTAGACTGAGACGGGCATCCTAGCAAATCAGAAATGGCGGTGCCGGCTCCCACCCTGACCTAAAGAAGGAAACAAAAGAAATACAGGAAACCCCCAAACCAACGGGAGCCAGGATATGCTGCAGGACGAACATGGGATTTGCATCCAGAAGATTGGGGTCCAAATCCCGGGACTACCACCTACTAGCTTACTGACTCTGGGAAAATGAGTTAACCCCTCTGAACCCGGGTCCTGCATAGTAAGATGAGGATGCCACCAACTTCACAAGGTTGCTGTGAAAATTAAAGGAAATGACACACGGGGAAACAGTTAACTCTGTGGCACTTTTAACTACCAGTTATTATTAACAGGAAACGAAAATGCACACCTAAGAACTCATAAAGATGAAAACAGAATGATGTAGATTGTACTTTATAGATTATGATGATAGTGTCACTTAATCATTTCCTCCACATATAAGGACCACAGTAGGAAAATGTGAGTAATCAACACTGACAGCTCTCCAATTATTTTGCTACGTTTATAAATCTGCCTTAGAATTTGCTAAGACTCCAGCTGAGGTTTAGGCTTCAAACTGCTTTCTCACCAATGATCAGTTGAAAATTACTAACATGGAGTCGCTTCCACTCTTAACGAGTCGTTTGTCTTTCCTGACTTCATATATGAAGGAAGCTCCAAAGAACAGCAAAATTGCAAAAAGGCAAACACTAAGGGAACACCAAAGCAGAAAACTGAACGTTTGTCCTAATTTTCTTATCTCTATGCAGCCACAGCTCCTGGGGCGGGAAGGCAAGCGGCCGGCGGGCGCTGGAAACGCGGCGGGCAGGCCAGGAGCGCCCTCTACGGGCCGCGGAGCGCAAGCGCGGCCGCCCGCGGGGCGGAGAGCGGAAAAGGAAGTGGGAGAAAAATGTGTCTTCCACGTGACGTCATCCAATACTCAGTGGCACAAACATTCCTTATTCAGAACTTCTAAATTTTAACCATCTGCTCCATATTGAGGAATATGCCTTAATAAAATAATAATAATAACACAATTCCCTAGATTTGAATTAAATTCATATTCTTTGTAACTAAGACAAGAATAACTTCTGGAAGGAAGGAAAAGAGGATGTTAGCTCATATGTATAACCAATGCCTCTCTGACTCCAAATGCTCTAATATGTGTCTACTAAAATTGGTAAAAGAACTAATGAAACAATATCCATCCCTGTCCCCAGGTACCCAGTTCTCCCCAAAGGCAGCACCCAAGATTTCAGTTTCGGATGTATTCTAACATAAATAGTCTATATATTAACAAGTAAATACACATACATATGTATTCTTTTCTCTCCTTTATTATTATACCTTTAAATACTGACCTCTATATTTTCTAACTGAAATAAAAGCTCCTGACAGGACGTTTAATTATAACCCCAAAAATCCCTAAGTTCCATGGGGAACAATGAAGAGAGGCCTGCATCTTAACTGGTGAAGGGTGGTGGGGCCCTTCCTGAAATGTTTGTGTCTAGGGTCCCCCCACCCCACCCTCATCTTTTGCAGTAGCAGCATAGCAGGCCCCAAAGACGTGCACATCCCAATCCCCAGAACCTGTGAATATGTGACCTCGCACGGCAAAGAAGATTTTGCAGATGTGATTAAGTTAAGGATCTGCAGATGGAGAGATTATCCTGGACTATGCCAGCGGATCCAATGTAATCACAAGGGTCCTTGTAAGTGAAAGGAGGAGACAGGACGGTCAGAGTCAGCGAAGGTGATGTGAGGAGGAGAGCAGAGTGATGCGATTGCTGGAAGGGTCCACGAACCGGCGAACACAGGCGCCTCTAGAAGCTGAAAAGGGCAGGGACCAGATTCTCCCCTAGAACCTGCAGAAGAAGCACAGCCCTTGATTTTAGCCCAGTGAGACCCACTGCGGACTTCTGGCCTCCAGAACTGTAAGATAATAAATTGGTGTTGTTTTAAGCCACTAAGTTGGTGGTGATTTGTTACAACAGCCACAGGAAACTAATATACCCCTCTATCCCTCAACCCTCCCCTGCCTGTTTTCAGGGAATGGCTTTTATGACTTAGACAGAGATATGAGTGGCCTTGGTAAGACATGTTGATAATGCTCTGGAACTATCCAGTGATAACTTTCCAGGGGCATGAATTGTCACTCTGCCATTTTATTACAACCTCTAATTCCATAGTAATGAACTGCGTGCTCAGTTGATGAATAAAAGAGTTCTTTCATCTGACTGGGCTCCAATGCACAAGATAAAAGGAAAGGGTATATTCATCTCCTCCTCTCAAAGAGGGCAGAAGTAGGAGGGAAACCCTCAGAGCTGGAGGTGGACTGGGCCACAGGAAAGCCCTTGTGAGATGGAAGGACTCTTTCCATTCGCTTGGTCTAGTGGAGACTGACTAACCGGCCCAAGGCCACACAGCGGGTGAATGACAGCACTGAGACTCAAACCCGGGCATCTTGATGTTGAACCTACTGCCCGTCTACATGCCAGTGGTTATCAAACTTGATGTTCTCTGATTCCTTTCTACTCTTAAGTCAATGAGGATCCACAGAGATTACATTTATGTGGGTTTTTTCTATTGACATCTACTGACCAGAAATTAAAACTAGGAAGAGGTTAAACTATGTATTTATTAATTCATTTTAAAATAGCAGTAGTAAACCATGACACATTGACATAAAAAACTGGAGTTTATGGAAAATAACTTTTCCAAAACAAAAAGCAATAGCGAGAGAGTGGCATCATTTTGCATTTCGGCAAATCTCTTCAATAGAAGAGAGCGAGATCTCCTCCCCGCTTCTGCCTTCAGTCTATTGCTGTGGGTTGTTTTGGTTGAAGTACCTGAAGAAAATCTGGCCTCACACAGGCACATAGTTGAAAAAGTATTTTAATAGCCTTATGGATCTTTGATACTACACCAAAACTCATCAAGTAGCAGGTTGGTTACAATGTAAAATCTGAAACCACATAAAGAATTTTTCACATTTTGTTACATTAAGGATCCATTGGGCTACCTTGCATTGTGGCTGGATCTTTTAGCCAGGCAAGATTTTGTAACCCTCTGCATCGGTCACTTGGACTTACTGGTTCACTTGGTTATGCAGATTATCTAAATGTTGACAAATTTTATAATGCAGTATTTTAAAATCACATTCATTTATATTGCCACTGATCTTGTGAGAAAAAATTTTAAGTATTGGGCAACTTTCAAGCTTACGCTGCTGGAGATGACTTGGCACAATTCTAATTTTCACTTGAAATCTCAAATTTTATCACAGCAAGACAGTATACTAGCGTATACTGAAGTTATTTTACAAAGGGTGGGCCCTCTTGGTTCATTTTTGAGAAGATGTCAGCGAAATTCCCAGGTCAGAATAACTAGTTCGTCTATAGTCATTCTTTCTGGTGAAGATGTTCCATGAAAAAAGCAGCTAGTCCACGTCACAGCTCAAACTACCACACAAGTGCTTTTCCCCAGGATTACTGTTGAACGTGGGTAGAAGTTTATGTGCCTTTCTCATGTCTTCACACAGAACATTAAAAAGACACGCATTCAACGGCAGAGATTGGTAAAATATAATAATTTTTACTGTTGAACCAAGGACATTCTTAATTGAAACTGGCATATCTTAACTTCAAAGGCCTAAAAAATTCAATGACCACTAGTTCATTATGGTGCCAGTGCCCTGATTCTTGCTAAAGAACCAGAAGTTTTACCCACCAAGATTTTGCACTCTCGCTGCAAATGTCAACATGCTGACAAAGGCAAACAGTATCTTAGCATTACTTTGAAAATAGTTTTGACCTTGTGGATTCCCTGAAAGGGTCTTTTTTTTTTTTTTTTGTGAGGAAGATCAGCCCTGAGCTAACATCCATGCTAATCCTCCTCTTTTTGCTGAGGAAGACCGGCTCTGAGCTAACATCTATTGCCAAACCTCCTCCTTTTTTTTTTTTCCCCCAAACCCCCAGTAGATAGTTGTATGTCATAGTTGCACATCCTTTTAGTTGCTGCATATGGGACGTGGCCTCAGCATGGCCGGAGAAGTGGTGCATCGGTGCGCGCCCGGGATCCGAACCCGGGCCGCCAGTAGCAGAGGGCGCGCACTTAACTGCTAAGCCACGGGGCCGGCCCCCTGAAAGGGTCTTTAAAGAAAAAATTAAAATCACCCATAACCACCCTAAGATTACCGCTATAAATGTATGTGAGTGTGTGTCCCCACATGTTAGAAAAATGTAGCCTATCAGACTGGCACGCGCCATCATAATTTCAATAGTTTCATAGTGGTTTATTGTAGGAATGGATGGGGGGGCATCACTTGTTCATTTTGTTTCATGTTTCAACTTGACCACCAAGTTGAAGGGTTTATTTAAGACCTTCAGCACGCCCTGCAAATTACCTCTGTTTTAAGGAAAGTCCCTCTGAGCTGTGGTGGTCTGCCACTATGAATGTGGTTCTGGGTGACTTCATTACAGCGATTCTGGCTCCAAAGGGTTAGGGGCCAGGGGAGGGCCTGACTCAAGCAGTTTGCTGGCCCATGCATTTATTCAGCCAGAGAGGGAGCAGTGTGCCCACGGCCTTGCCGTCAGACCAAGAATACAATTCCGGAGCGGTGACTGTAGCTATGTACAGCAAGACAGACAGGAAGCCTTTGGAGGAACAGATGAAATCAATCACGCGCCCCATGATTTCTTTCACAGCACAGAGAGCTATCTGCAGGTTATGTCTGTTTCTTTCCTTCTATTATTTCGTTTAAATGCAGTAGACATTCATTTCAAAATGTGCTTCACCTCCTTTGTCCATTTCTAGTCTGGTCATCATTTTACTCCAAGTCCCACGTCACCAGAGTAGAGAGAAGTGCCAGCAAGCATTCCAGCTCCAACATTCCACAGCTCAGTGATTTACAGAGCAGAAGGCAAGACAAGGATGAGTGCGGAACCCAGCAGGATTCCGGGAGCTATCACAAACATCCCTAAGTCCAGATGTGCTCAAATTAACCCACCGGGCAGGTGGCAGTGGAATCTAACAGAATAAAGCTGTAATCGTCACAAAGCCAGCTCAGCATTGCTTCCAGTTTTAGTCGGTTTGGGGAACAAAAACTCTTTCAACAATCAGAAAATTTTAACTCAGAAGAAAAAAAAAAAGCCACGAGTTGTAGGTGGGGAAATTGAACGGTTTTAAAATAGTTTTATTCTTGTTAAGAACTGTACAAAATATTCCATGAATGCTTTCCTAGAGATCGCTAACAGAGAAGAAAACAAAAGCTACAACTGGCACTGCCTTTTGTGAAAAGGTGGCATTCGGCATCCGGGCGCTTGGTGTAAACCTCAGCAAGCATTATGCATGATGTACCCACAAAAAATAGCCACATGGCAATGTGACCCCCAACTTTTCCCCCTTTCCCTCATAGTAAGATGGCAATAGAGACACTAAATAGCATCATACAGCAAGTAGCCTTCACTGGAATCTCATTTGAATTTTTATAACCCAGCTGGGAGTTAACAGTATCAACAAAAATGTGGACTTCTTGGATTCCGACAAATCGATGATATAAATAAAAGCCTCACAGTTTCAAGTGTGAAAATGCCTGCACAGGAGGTGGGAACAAGGGCCGCCAAAGGCTTTGGGATGAAAAACCACCACAAACTTGTCTCTCTGTGCGGGAAGCATACAAGAAATCTGACAACAGCAAGCTGGCATTTTCTGGAAAGCATTGCTCACATTTCAGCCCTCAAAGAAAGTATCCGTCCCCGTCTCCAGCCTCAGCCTAGCTTCTCCCGAGCCGACTCTCCCACTTCCCTCTTGCTCCTCTCAAGACAAAGTTTCCGCCGGGATGCACCGGCCTCCGGGAGAGCACGGCTTCTCCTTGGGCACCGGGGTACCCGACCGCCCCACGGCAGCTCGCAGCTTTTCCCTGTGCGCTTCTAGAACAATCCTGCCTCTCTGCCTCCCTTCTGGTCTCCCGAGGGCTGCCCTCCAGCAGGCATCCCTGCTTCGGGGCAGGTGAACTGGAGGAAAGAAGGATGCCCACGGAGAAATTCTGGTCATAGGAAAACATCACCCCCACCCCCGCCGCAACGCCTAGAGGTCGCTTTTCGTTTCCTTTTTTTTTTTTTTCCTCCTTTGCCTGAATCTCCCCGGGAAGTTAGACTGCTCCAGTCTCCCGACTCCGGGGCGTTCGACGGCAAAGTTGAAACCGAGGGCGCTGGGGTCCCCCTGGCACCAACGGTGTCCTCGCGCCCGCCTCCCGCGCGCGGGCGCCAAGTACCCAGACCCCGCGTCCCTAGCTGCCCCTCCGCGCCCCGACCTGCGAGCGATGAGGACGCACAGGTTAGTGACACGACACGCAGCCAACACAGAGCGGGGCGACGGTCCCCGGAGCGACAGGCGGGGTGGGTGGTGCACGGAAGGTGGACAGAGAAGCGGCGAGGAGGCGCGGAGGGCCGGGCAGCCGAGCCCCGGGCTGCGCGTACCTGGAGCCCCCGCCGAGGAGACGACGGGCAGCAGCGCGGCCAGGAGCAGCAGCGCCGCCCAGGGCAGCGGGCGCCGCGCGCGCGGGGGAGCCCCGGCCTCGGGCGCCATCGGGAGCCCGGGTGCGCGGCGCGCTGGGCGGGGCGGGTGGCCAGTGGGCGCTGGGCCGGAGTCGGGGAGCGCGGAGGCGCCGCCGTCGGATCCCGCCGTCCGTGTGGGTTTGCGCGCTCTGCGCCGTGCCCGCCGCACTCCGGCCCCGTGCCGATAGCTCACGGCCCGCGCACCGGCCGCCGCGCTCCGCACTGAGGCCGCCGGGCGCCGGCCGCGCCTTTTAGCCGAGCATGGGCGCCCCCTGCCGGCGGCGGGGGGATGGGGGCGGCGGGGGCAGCGAGGGCAGCGGGGGCCGAGGCGGGCGGGGCGCGAGGCCCCGGCTCAGGGTCCCCCGAGAGCCCCGGAACCCCACTTGGCGGTTCGGAACATTTGGTCACTGCTGTCCGCGGCGAAGTAGCCTGAGAAGTTCCTCCCGGGTCTAACCTCTCTCATTTTCTGGCTCGGGAAATGGCCCATCGCGTCCAATGGTTGCCAAGCCCAGGAATGCCCTATGTCCCCTTAAATAAATACCTCTGGTTTCAACGTCGGGGACCGGAGCCAGTCCCCTTAACTTCTATCTGCACATCGCGGTGGTTCCTGCGGCTCACCCCGGCCTTCCCCCACCCGCGCGCCCGGGAGAGGGGTGTTAGTGTCCTTAGACTCCGCTGCTCCTGGCTGTCATTTCTGTGGAGCGCATGGCTAGTTTCAGAGGAAACCGTCGTTAAGTACGCGGAGAGTCCAGGCTAACGACTTGACCGGCCTGGCTTCCTCCAGTTTATGTGATGTTAACACTGCTTAGGGTCTCTCTATTCCGGATTCCCACCTGTTTGCGGTCAGCTCCTGGTCTTGGAAGCCTCGCCGACGCTCCAGGCGGACTGGGAGCGCCCCTGGAGGCGACAAGGACGCCTGCGCCAGGTGCTACTGGCGGCGGAGCAGTTTCTTCGCAGAGCTGATCGGGCGGAAGCTCACAACCTAACGTGAGCTTCCATCTGGCCCAAAAGTTGACCAGATTTGTGTCATTCTGCAGAGAGGAAAGGATTGTTAAATGAATTGTAGACTGATGAAAAAGAGAAATACAGTATCTCTTTTCTGAAATAAAACGACAACACATCTATGCCTTAAACCCTGGCTGGCGCCTCTTGCACAATGAGCACCCAGGAAAGGCGTAATCCTACAGCCTTCCCTTGGGAAACCTTCCTCCCGGTTCCCAATGAGGGTTCGTTCTTCATGCATCTTGCAAGCTCTGGGAGCTCCCAGAGCGCGTGTCGTTTGCAAGTATTGTAATGTTTCAATACACACTTTCTTACCTCACTCCGAATGTTGCAGTGTTTCCCCACACGCCCTTTAATGGAGCTATGATTTCGTCTGCCCAGCAGCCTCCCCACCCTGCTCTTCTTTGGGGAATAGTAGCCCCGTCCCTCACTCCAACCAAATGGCTCCAGTGGGGCCTGTCCCCTCCCAACCACCCTCTTCCCTACTCCAGTTGGTCCAAGGATCCCCAGTGGCCCAAGCACGGTTAGAGTCAGGACTTTTGCAACTGGAGCTGCTGGAAAAGTCTTCTCTTCTTTCTCAGGTCGTTCATGGATGTTGAAAGATGGTAGCTGTGGTAGGCTGAAATATGCCTCCCCAAAAGATGTCCACGTCCTAATCCCTGGAACCTCAGAATGTTACCTTAAATGGGGGGGTGGGGGAGGGGGGGAGTCTGTGCAGATGTGATTAAATTAAGCATCTTGAGATGGAGACACTATCCTGGATTATCTGAGTGGGTCCTAACTGCCATCTCCTGCATCCTTATAAGAAGGAGGAAAAGGAGATTTGACATACACAGATAAGAAGACAACGTGTGTGCAGAGGCGGAGATGGAGGTGATGCAGCCACAAGCCAAGGCACGCCAGCAGCCACAAGCAGCTAGAAGAAGCAAGGAGCAGATTCTCCCCTAGAGCCCGTGCGGGGCGCACAGCCTGGGGGGCACCTTGATTTCAATCCAGTGGAAGTAATTTCAGGCTTTGGGCCTCCAGAACTGTGAGAAAATAAATTTCTGTTGTTTTAAGCTCCCTAGTTTGTGGTAATTTGTTACGGCAGCCACAGGAAACTGATGTAGTAGCCAAGAGGGCCTGTGTTCTCCGGCTCCAGCCTCAAGGAACACCATCTGGAGAGAATGAAGCCAACACGTGGAGAACAACGGAACAGGGAGAGAGTCGTGCAGGTGTGCACGTCCTGGGCCCCAGCTCCAGCCCTGCCCTTCCCGAAGATTGATCCCAGGAGACAACAAATTCCATTTTGCTAAGTTGGAATGGGATTTCTAGCCCACGTAACCAGAGTCCTGACCAGTGCATTTCCCTGTCCTTAAGAGGAGAATCAAGATTTACCTTTATTTCCAATCTGCCACCCAAAAGACTGTACCAAGCACATAGTAACTTCCAGGAAATGCTGATCGGTTAATTGCCATTCATTCATTCATTCAACAAATATTTCTCGTGTATCCACTCCATGCCCGACTCTGCTCTGGGCACTGGGGATCAGTGACCAGAAGCAGCTGTGATTGAACTTAGCAGGAGATAAGTGAATAGAAATGAGGACAGGCGGTGGTGAAGATCTGACAGGCCACAGTAAGGACTTAGCCTTTATTCTGAACAGAATGTGGGAGACACTGGAGGATTCTGCTCAGATGAGTGACACGACAAGATTTGCATGCCGAGCTGGTGGAAGCAGGGAGACTAGTAAGCAGGCTCTTAGGATCCAGGTGAGAGAACGTGGTGCGTGAACCACAAGCATAGCCATGGAGGGGATGAGAACTGGTGAGACTCTGGGCACAGTGTGAAGGTACGGGTGGGATGATTTTCTGACTCATTGGATGCGGGGGGTGGAGAGAAAGAGACTTGGCAATATACAAAGTCACACTGTTCTTACCCTGGTCACTAACCCTCCATCAGGACTTCTGTAATTTCAGGATTTCCCTCTTCCATTTAATTTTAATACAATTATCCTATGACATAATCTGTAGAAGCTCACAGTGACAGCTCATCAGAGGGAGATTTCCTTCCTTCCTCCTGAAATGCGTGTGCATGCTCCTATCTCCCCAGTATGTTACCTATTAGAGCAACTTTCTTATGTGGACTTTTCAGAGTGAAGTACGATGCAAAAGTACCTCTAACTCTAGAGTTTTGATGGGCTAGATCAGATAATCAGCCATGGGCTGTTAGATATTAAATGAAATTACTAACATTTATGAGCCCAGATTCTGATTTGATTACAAATTTGAGAGTGTGTTTAATTTAAAAAGTCCTAAAAGAAACCTCAAAGGTCTCATTATTTTTAGATTTTTTTAAATCTAAAAAAACCTCAAAAAACCTGACCTAAGAGTCAAAATCATCTGTGCTGAATGGCATCATCTGAAAATACAAGCACTCGGAAGTTTTCGTCCTTCTAATCAATTTTTAGTCCAGTCTATTGTTACTATTGTCTTAATAGACTTTACTGTTTTTTAACATAATTTTTCAAGCTCCTGGTTGCTGCTTCTATTTTCTTTATCAAAACAAAACAGAGTGGATGTCCTTCTTGGGCTAGACAGACCATCAGCTATTTAAACGTCATCCTTTCCTAGCCTGCCTCCAACTTATTTCTCTGGTTTATTTCTAGCTTTACAAATCCATCTGTGTTCACATCCGCTATCTCTGGTTCTAGTTAGTTTTTAAATGCCCATACATTCAAAGAGTTCAACACTCTCCATGCACGTTGTCATGGCATTCCTATGTAGTGGGGTACAGTAAAATGCTACTCTCATGTTTCATGTGGGTAAATGGAAACCAAGTTCAAACAACCATCCAGAACAAACTGCAGTAGAGTTTTGAGGGTGCGTGAATCATACCGTCATCTGACATCAAATCTTGTTCAGGCTTCAGTTTGGCTCACATGGCTCTTTAATTCCTCTTAAAGCACCACATTTGAATAGATTTCTATACTGTGGCAGCAGCAGGACGTTATACTATACCCATTACACAATGGTGATGTGCACTCAACCTTATAGAAGGAGAATGAAAGCAAGAGAGAGTATCCACCGTGCTTGGAGTGACTGGGGGAGAGCATTAATTCAGGCACAACAAATCTGGAGGAAAACATCATTCTCTAGGACTCCATAAAGAGAGGGGAAAGGGAAAAGAAAAAAAAATGGAGATGAGCCAGTAGATTTCACCTTGACACGGGAGAAAAAGATAGAGATTGCTTCTAACCGACAATAACATAAAATAATGCTTTACCGACCTTTTTTTTTTTTTTTGCTGAGGGAGATTCACCCTGTTGCCAATCTTCCCCTGTTTTGTATGTGAGCCCCCACAGCATGGCTGCTGACAAGTGGTGTAGGTCTGCACCCGGGAACCGAACCCGGGCCACTGAATTGGAGTATGCCGAGCTTAACCGCTAGGCCACCAGGGTGGCCCCATTACCGAACTTTTCTCAAGCAGTATCCATTTTGTTCTGATTCCCATGACAACCTTAGAGGCACTACTCTGATTCTACAGAGAGAAAACCAAGCCTTCGAGACGTTGTGTGGCTTGTCCAACCCACACCGGTGACCGGTGAGGGTGAGGGTCCAGCCCAAGCCATCTGACTCCAAGTGCACATCTTTTTCCATGGCCCTATGGCACCTCCGAACGTCCTCTATCAGGTTTTCAATAAAGGCCTCAGGGTCCAGGCATAAAGTAGAAGTAAAAGTCCATTTTACATGTCCCATGGCCAATACAGATTTATCAGAGACTCCTCCTTATCACCAAATGGTGAGCGACCCTTCTTAGCAAGCAGTTACACCAGACCTCAATATTGCATCATTCATCTTCTCGGGGTTTGGAAGGTGCCGGAAAGAAATCAGGCTCCTTAAAAAAACTGCCGTAAATCCATCGTTGCCTGAAACATGCTTCCTCTGCACACAAGTTCTAATTTGTTTCTGCTGCAAGGCAGTGCCAAGGCAAGTTCTCTTCTGTACAAATATCCTGGGGATTAGGAAACATAAAGGATTAAGATGTCAGATACCCAACCTGGCCTAGGAATTGTTAAGGATCCTAATTGAGAATGTTTCTATTGCTGTGATATAAAAGCCCACAGACCTGTGTCCTAAGTGGCCCTAGTGTGTCTAGTGGACCAAGTCAGAAGACACTCATACTGCAAATGGAAGCAGTGCATATGCCAGTTCTAGCATCTACCGCTTGTCAGTGGGCAGAGGGCTTGGGTTATATCGAAAGAAATCATTCATTAATCTATTCCTCCACAGGACCTTTGTTGAACACCTATTTTTGTGTCAAGTAACATGTTAGGATCAAAGGAAGAGAGAAACAAGCCAAGAGAAAATTATAATCCAGAGTGCTGTGATATTTAGGCCATGAAACTTACAGGAATTCTTATAAGTGTTGCCTATCTCTTCCCTTACCTTGTTTTATTTTCTCCCCCAAGGAAGTTTTAACCCTAGGTTTACTATCTGTAGAGAGACATCGGGGTGCATTCACTCTAACCTTGTGGAATTAAAAGAACCCAGTTTAGGGAGAAGACGTTAGTGAGTCGCGGTGGAACAAGACCTCAAAATGCATGGTCTTCGAGCTGCAGTTGGCAGTTTGAGAAGTTGGCCCAGGCATTATGCTAGGAAAACACATGTCTGGAAGCCTTCCAGCCTGCGTTTGCCTGACCCCGCCTCCCATCGAGAGCAGAACACGGCCGCAGGTTGGGGGGTACTACAGAGACACGGGGCACAGGGCTGCTGTGCGTGGAGTGTGCCACTCCAGCCACACACCTCAGACCCCATGCGGGTGGACAGCCACTCATGCTAGAAATGGGGAAACTAATTATTTATTCAGTAAGCCTTTAATGAGCTCCTAGTTCGTAGCTGGCCTATATTCGGGGGCACAGACCTGTGGTCACCTATGAAATGGCATTTGCCACCAGCAGCCAGTGGGCTGCCTGCAGGCAAGCTACAAAAAGGCCCAGCAAGATGCTGGTGCCCAGCAGGATCCTTCTCTCCCAAAGAACACCCACCTCTGGCTGGTAGCAACATGCTGCCCAGCGTGACCAGCCCTGGAGAAGGTGATGAAAAGGACAGTATGTCTCGGTGACCCCCAGCCCCTTCCCTGCTGGTGGCATTCCGCTCTCATACCATTTACCCAGGCACACAGTACCCTTTGACACTCTATCATCCCCACCCATCACGCATCAAACCTTCTTTTGAGGAAGGATCTGATCACCTCCTCCCAGCTGAGATGTGAGCGACTGATGAGGCTTCAGGTACTCTTATGTGTAAGTGTGTGGTGCTTTTCCATTCACAAAGCATGATCTCATTCATCCTCATGAACCACGAAGGAGGAAGACACATTATTATGCCCATTTTACAGAAGTAGAAACTGAGGTTATGTGCCCAGCCCATGTCTGTCCAGTTAGTAAGTGTCAGAGCCAAGAGACAAATCCTGATACTCTGTTTGCAAATTCAGTGCTCTTTGCATTATAGGCCAGTGGAAAGAATAATTCTCCAATGAATTAGCAGCAACAAAATATTGGCAGGGAGGCATTTAGGACTAGGGCCTCTTTCATTTTTGCTTAGAACTTCCTGACTTTAGAAAAGTCACCATTTTCTGCACCAGCATTATAACCAATTCTCTCAGGCCACATCTGAGAAGCAAAGCAAGTCAATTTCCCCACCTCCTTTAGCATCTGCACAAAAATTGGCATCCAGGGAGAAACATTCTATGATTTTGTACCAGTCAAATCCGTGTGCTTCTCTAACAGAACTCACGAATTATATTTAGTAATTGTTTAGATGATGCTCTTGAAATAAAAAAGTGTACTTAAGCTGTTCTCTAGGCTACCTCCGTTTTGGGAAGGGATGTTATTTCTCTGTTCCTGCTTCAGCCATACTTCTGTGACTGCTCAGCTGCATTCAGCCCCACGACTTCTTCCTTGTTCTGGAAGCACTCTTCCCTTTGCTCCCGACACCCACTACTGTCCTGGCTCCTCTTCTGCGTCTCCCACCATCCCTCCTCCATCTCCTGTGCAGTCGGAGCCCTTTCTCCTCTCCCTCTCTAATCTCAGTAGATCATCCACAGTCCTGGCAGCAGTAACCGTGTGCTCCAGCACCATCTTTCAGTCAAAGTCACCATGCTGCCTCGTCCCACAGGGCTTTTGCATCAGCTGATCCTCTCCCCTGTTTCTTTCTGCCTTCCTTCCTATCCTTCATAGCTCAGCTCATATAAAGTCTCCCCTGACCTCTGAGCTGGTAAAATCCCACCTCTGTCCCCACTCAGAGCACCGTACAACTTTTGTTTGCATCCTTCTCATGGTTGCATTTTTGCATTCACCTGTGTGCTTATTCATTGTGCGTGACCACAGCTGGACTGTAAGCTCCACGTGGGCAGAGACCATGTCTGCTTTGCTCACCCTGTAGCCCAGGACCCAGCATAGGACCTGACTCATATAGGCACACAGCAGACATTTGTTGAGTGCACGTAGGCGTGCATGAGTGGCTGAAGGACATTCTGTACTCAGTAATGCAAGCTTGATAGAATTGGCCTCTGCAAGAAGGAAGTGTCAGCTTGGACCTCTTCCACTCCCACCCAGAACGTGACTGTGTTGAACACCCTCAATGCGTAACCAGTGATTCAATGAACCGCAGAGCAGATATCCTCAGACCGAGAGACACTCCAGCAAACACAATTTAATGGTGATTCTTTTCTTTTTTTTCTTTTTTTTTTTTTTTGCTGGGAAAGAATCACCCTGAGCTAACATCTGTTGCCAATCTCCCTCTCTCCCTTTTTTTTTTTCCCCTCCCCAAAGCGTCAGTACATAGTTGTATATTCTAGTTGTGGGTCCTTCTAATTCTTCTATGTGAGCCGCCACCACAGCATGGCTACTGACAGACGAGTGGTGTGATTCCACACCTGGGAACTCAACTCGGGCCAATGAAGCAGAGCAAGCTGAACTTTAACCACTAGGCCATCAGGGGTGGCTCACAAACACAACTTAAAAATGCTAGATTTCCCATTCTGGACCACCCGGGCAGTGAGTCTAGTAATTTGCAACAATATACTCATTTATTGTTTCCAAGGTGGGGAAGGAATGAGTGGCAGGTAACTTTGTAACAAATTCAGTGTTTTTCACTAATTGGTGGCAAACCCTGTTTGTTGTCTCTTTCATTCATTCAACAGATAGATATTGAGTGCCCTGGGATTTGCAGACACTAATTTCCCTAATTAGATGGTGCAACTGGTTTGGTAAATGCAACATTAACCACTGCTGCCAGGGAGGAGTCCCCGGACTCACGTGACTCAGTGATGACCTTGACCACCACTGTCATATTAGAAAGGCACAGAATGAGGGACACTTTCCGATGATCTCCTTCTCCTCTAGTCCATGACTGAGCGATTACCCAAGGATGTGACAGGTTTGTTTTTTGTATTTTTTTTTTCAGAAGGATTGTGTTCCAGTTATTCCAAATGTTAGTGGCTTAAAGCAGTTCTCATAGATTATCCTTCACAGATTCTGTGGGTCAGGCATTCAGAAGCAGCTTGGTTGGACAGTTCTAGCTGGAGGTCTCTTGTGAGTTGCAGTCAGAATGTTGGCTCGGGCTGCTGTCACCTGAAGGTTTGACTGGGGCTGGAGGACCCACTTCCAAGGGGACTCACTCATGTGGCTGGAAGTTCATGCTGGCTGTTGGATGGGGGCCTCAGTTCCTCTCCTTCTGGGCCTCCCACAGAGCAGAGTGTCCTCAGAGCATGGCAGTTGGCATTCCATGGAGCAGGCAATGCAGGAGTCCAAGGCAGAAGCAGTAATGCCTTTCATGACCAGCCTCAGAAGTCATCCACAGCCACTTCCATCATCTTCTGCTGGTGGCACAGACCATCCTTGATTCAACATGAGAGGGGACTACACGAAGGCATGAATACCAGGAGGTGCAGATCATTGAATCTTTACTCCAAGCTCACTCACCTTTGGTCCAGCTGAGGCCATGCTGCCCCAGAATGCCTGCTCTACAGGATTATAGAACACGACATCCTACCCCTCACTGCCTTCTCCTCTTATTTATGCCGTTGCCTCTGGTGCCGTCTGTCAGTGGTTCTCACTATCCTGTGTCCCTGAGCATGTTTTAAAACTAGATTATGACCTTCTGGTTTGCTTTTATGGCACGTATACTCCTTGTGTGCTTATAAAATATGACATATATTGCAGCTCATAAATTCTATGCAGTGGCCCATCCAGGACGGATTCCATTTGCAGCCTCATTGCGTTTAATGGGGCCCCTGTGCAGTATTCTGTGGATGGAAGTGATGCAGGGTTTCCCCCGTCACTGCTTCACTAGGCCACCCCTCCTCTGAGCTCTCTCACACACCTCCCTTAACCTGGAAGGCTCCCACCCATTTTCCCTTCACCTAATCAGTTCACTCCAACAATTGTTTTTGCAGCATGTATTCAAATCTTATGCCACCTCCTCCTGGAAGCCTTTCCCATCTAGACCCTCAAAGAATTTTTGCCTGCAAAATTCCTTTAACACTTATGGTCTGCATGAGATGATTTATAATACTTACTAGATGTCAAGCACTATGATAAATACTGAAGGCACAGACGTGAGTAAGACACAGTCTGGAATGATCTTTCAGAAGAATGATATTTTGGTAGCAGTAAAGCACAAGTTCCAAACATGTATCATTCACTTTAATGTGTGATTTCTCTGCATGTTTTAATAAACTTTGTATCAAATAGAGGTTCAAATGTAGCAATAAAAATGTGGTCTCTGCGTATTGTGATAGTCAGCAAACTGCTAAACCAGGCTAATTAATCAAGCTGGGTACTCTCTGTAGGCACTTGTTATCTTGGGTTGTAGAACCTAACGTGAAAATGTCATCGTGAAAATGTCATCGGAGTGTATTTTTATAAGCAAGACGTCTTGTTATAACCGTCTGCAAGAAAGAAAATATACAACATTTCAAATATCACAAGGAAAACTTGAAACTGCTCAGCCACAAAATCAGCTGACTGTTTCAAGTTCTCCAGGAAGAGAGACTTCCAGGGTTCTCACTGGAGGGGGGAGAGTCTCCTTGATAAGCACAATCCTCTGTCAGGTGGACTGAGGGCCCACTCCCCCTCACTATCTACCCCCTGCCTTTGCTCTGATGCCCCTCTGAACGCAGATGCTGCTACCACCCTGGGCTCCATTCATTCATTCAAGATTGAATCATTCATTCACGATTGTATCTCTGGGGTTTTCTTTCCCCTCTTTTCCGTATAAAATACAAGTCCATAGAATGCCTTTTTGGCCTCTTAGCTCTTCAGAGTTAAGTCCCCTGAAATCATTCACTGAGCACATGCCACTTCCAGTCTCAACCTCCCTCGAGAAAGCCTTCATGGAGCCCCTGGGTGTCATCGCGCAGTTATGACCACCATAGTCTTCTCAGGGATGTCTCCACTGTGCTGTCTTTACAGTATGTAGGATCCTGTAAAGACGTTTCACCTTTATATTGAAGAATTATTAAAGATGGGGTTGGAGTGGATAAAACAGAGGATTGGCTACAAAGATGAAACAGAACCTGACCTAAAAAAGCAGCTTCAGAGTAGTGGGAAAGAGAGAGAAAGGGACTCTGAGACAAAATACAAAGAGAGTAACTCCTGAGGGAAGGATCTGTGTGTGTATGTCTGTCTGTCCATGTGTGTGCGTGTGTGTCTGTGTCTGCGTGTGTCTATGTGTGTGTGTGACTGTGTGTTTGTGTGTGTGTCTATATGTGTGTCTGTGTCTGCAGGTGTGTATGTGTGTGTGTGTGTGTGTCTGTGCCTGTGTGTGTCTGTGCCTGCATGTGTCTGTGTATGTGTCTGTGTTTGTGTGTCTCTGTCTCCATGTATCTGTGTGTGTGTGTTTGTGTGTGTACTCCTTAATGCACAAGAGACAGAGAATGTTCAGCTGAAGAGGCAAAGGAAAGGTGTCTTGGAAGAGTCAGCATTTGAGCCAGACCTTGAAGGAAAGATGTCAGTAGAAACAGATGACAGGACATTCTCACCAGAGGGACCAATGAGAGGAATGAAAAGGAGAGCTTTGAGAAGCTCGGGTTGGCTGGACTGCAGGATTAGCAGGTGTCACGGTTTTATAGGTAGGATAGAGCTAGTAATAGAAGGACATAAAGGCAGGACTGGGGATTTACTCTGGAGGGAAAAGGAAGCTGTTGATCAGGAAAGCATATCAGCTGTTTTTCACAAAGTTACTGTGAAGTACAAGTGAGATAACCTAGTGACAGTATTTTCAAAAAAGAGACAAGCTATACAAGCCTAAGGGATTAACACTATAAAAATCAGAATTGTGCTCGTGAAAGATTAATCAGGTAGCCAGTTGCAGAGTTGATTGGATGGGGAAGGAATCAAGGCAGAGAGGCGGTTAGGAGGCTACTGAAATAGCCCAGGTGAGAGGCCAGAAGGGCCTGAATGAGTGCTTCAGCAGAGAGATGAATTCATAGACAGAATACCATGAGGTAGAATCCACAGAATGTGGTGTGTGGTATGTGTGGTGGGAATGGGGCTTTTAAGGGGCCCCATGATTAATCTTTGGGCTTACCACAAAGCAGAGATTGAATCTGAGTGCCCCCAACCCTACATCAACCTGGGCTCCTGAAGGTCCTAGACCAGAGACATTGTCTGTCTCTGGCAGAACAAACACAAAACCTCAGGATTTCCACAGTTTGAGATCAATCAAATATGAGATCATAAACCCCCAGAGAAACAAATACTATGAGAAGAGTCAACAGAAATGAAATTTGGGCTCCCAAGTGCTTTAGATATTAGAATTATTAGATTCAAAATATAAAATAATTATACGTGATATGTTTAAAGAAATAAAAATAGAATAAAAACAAATGATGGTTTGAACAACAGCCAAAATAACTTATAAATGAAAAATATTACCATGGATAATAAAAGCCAAGTGAATGGTTAAATTGTAGATTATACATGGCAGAAGAGAAAATTAGAGAATGGGAAGACTGGTCAGAAGAAATTACCAAGACTGTAGCATGGAGATACAAGGAGATGGAAAATATAAAGAAAGAAAAAGACATGAAAAAAAGAGTCCAGAAGAAAAGAATAGACAGAATAGAGAAGAAGTAATCTTCAAAGACATAACGGTTGAGAATTGATGAAAGATATAAATCCACTGATATAGGAAGCACAACAAATACTAAGCTGCATAAGTACAAAGAAATCCACACCTAAGTACACTGTAGTGATATTGAGAACACAGAAGGTAAAGAGATGATTAAAAGCAGCCAGAAATAAGTGAGAGAACACCCCGAAAGCACTAAGTTAAACAGCAGTCTTCTCAACAACAGGAGGTTGAAGATGGTAGAATACTATCTTCAGACTTTGAGAGAAAATAACTGCAAATCTAGAATTGTGTGCCCAGCAAATTTATCTTTCAAGAATTAAATAAAATAAAGACATTTTCAGATAGATAAAATTTGAGAGTATTCACTACCTACAGACCTTTCCTACAGGAACTTTCTAAAAGTACTTTAGGAAGAAAAGAATGACCTCAGAATAATGATCTGAGATGCAAAGAGGAATGATGAGCAAAGAAATTTGGAAATATGTAGGTAAATCTAAACAAACACCAATTGTATAATATAATAAAAATAATGTTTAATCATGGAGTTAAAGGAGAAGACAACTGAAATACTGGATCAGAAAAGCATGAAATCTAATTGCAGTAACCATTGTTAAGATGGTTAAAATGAACTTGTATTGTTCAGGAAGGAGGTTGGAAAATTAAATTTGGATTTTTTTTAATTACATATGACAAAATTTTAAGAATAACAACTAAAAAATATAGAATGTATAGCTTCTAAAGTAGCAGAAGGGAAGATTTCAACATTCCTTCCTCATTTGTGGGTAGATAAATCAGATAAAGGAGTAAAGCCGTAGAAAATTTGAACCATACAATTATCAAGCTTGATTTAATATATATAATACACATTATTCTTGAGCACACATGGAACATGTTTAAAAATTGGCCATGAATTAGGCTATAAAGAAGTCATATCCAATTTTTAAAAAAATAAATATACAGACCACGTTCCCTTACCATAATGCAATGAAGTCAGAACTCAAAATCAAAAATAACTTTTTAAAATATATTTTTGGAAATTAAATATAGACAAAATCATAACTGAAATTTTAAAATGCTCAGAACTGAATAATAATATTCAATAATAATTATTTAACAATAATAAATCATGTACAAATCATACCTTGTATGATGTGGCAAAAGTGGAATATATATAGCCTTAAATATTTATATATGAGAAAAAAATATATATAGCCTTAAACACTTGTATTTAAAATTATAACATTGAGGGTCTGGCCCCATGGCATAGTGGTTAAGTGCGCATGCTCCACTGCTGGCGGCCCGGGTTCAGATCCCGGGCATGCACTGATGCACCACTTGTCAGGCCATGCTGTGGTGGCATCCCATATAAAGTGGAGGAAGATGGGCACAGATGTTAGCCCAGGGCCAGTCTTCCTCAGCAAAAAGAGGAGGATTGGCATGCATGTTAACTCAGGGCTGATCTTCCTCACAAAAAAAAAAAATTATCACATTGAAAATAAGCTGACCGTCTAATTAAGAAATTAGGAGAAAAACACGAGAATAAACTCTTTAAAGGAAAAGGAAGGAGATAATAAAGATATGAACACACATTAATGAAAAGGCACACAGAGGTACAACAGAGAGTAAATGCAAATAAAAGAAATTGGTTCTTAGAAAACACTAATATAATAATCACATCTTTAGTCAGATTTATCGAGAAAAAAGGAAAGAAGGCACAAATCACGAGTAATAGAAAATTTTTTAAAAGACACAACTACAAAAAACAGATATTAAAGGGAAAAGAAAATATAAATTATCATAATTGTTTTATATACTCATAATTACTTCATCTGCTCATAAATATTATGTTAACAAATTTGAGAATGCATATGAAATAAATTAATTCAAGAAAAATTATAACTTACTAAACTTGACTCAAGAAGAAAGAGAATGCCTGAATGGTCCTGCAATCATTTAAGAAATTTAATCAGAAGTTAAAAATATTTCCATGGAGAAAACAGCAGGCCAAGCCAATTTTATGAGCAAATTCTACATAACTTTCAAAGAAAAATTGTTCCAATCTCCTAGAAGGTGGAAAATGAGGAATTACTCCCTCAGTAGCATTCTACTACCTACCTCATTAGAATAGTATTCTAATACCATACTCTCCCTGGCACACACAATTCTTGGTGATTGAATTCTTGCAATCAGTTATCTTTATTTATGGTTCCCATTTTCCATAAATCACCTGGACATTTCTCTTCACACAAGGCAGTGACCCTACATGTATTCCTTTTAGTGATAGTATTTGCCCAGTTGGAGAATCTGAACTTTTTTTCATATGCCTTTAATTCAAATCACAAATTGTTCTACTTCTACAGCTGGTTTTTCTAATACGTATTAAAAGTAAGAATAAAGTAATTGGCAAATAATATAGCCTTGATGCCAAAACTAGACAAAGACAGTATGATGAAAGAAAATTACAGACAATCTAACTGGAAACATGGATACAAAAATCCTCAACAACATTAACAAACTGAATCAAGCCAAGTATAAAAACGAAAATATATCTTGTCCAAATTTGCTCTATCCCAGGAATTCAGAGGAGGTTTAACATTAAATGTAATTTACCACAGTAACAGATTAGAGGAGAAAAACCATATGGTCTTCTCATTTGACTCATAAAAAGTATTAGATGCAATTCAACATCACTTTATGTTAAAAAAAAATTCTTAAGAAACTTGAAACACAAAGGAGATTCCATAAACTGATGAATAGTATCTATAAAGGACCTACATACAGCAAACACCATCCTTAATTGTGAAATATGAGAAGCACAAGACGTCCACTCTCATCAGCCTGCTATACTGCAGGCTCTGGCAACCAGCCTTTATCTATTTCAGGCACTTGGCAATTTCTCCTGCTGTCGGTTGCACTCCTTGGCACGTGAAAGGCAATCTTTTCCAAGTATCTTAGTAACAAAACAACACGACTTTATTTACTTAAGTAATCTTCCTTTCTAAGATCCTATAAAATGCATAGTGGCAATGGATTTAATTTTGCTTTACATATTAATTTACATTAACATACATTACCATACTGGCTGTCAAGTATTTTGAAGAGCACTCCTGCTCTTATGCAAAACCTTGCGAAGCCCCTGGTCCAGCATTATAATTCTCTCTCCTCTGGACATTTTCCATTCTTCCTTAAGTTGCAACAAAAATAGATGGAGTGAGAAGAGGAGAGAAGAACCAAACGTGTACGTTTTTTCTCTTCTTCGTGCTGTAGGAAATGTTTCAAAAAGTTGGTGGTGAACATGATTTCATTTCTCCATACTCTCCATGGTACACACGATTCTTGGTGATTGAATGCGTATGATCATTTACCTTTGTTTTTGGTTCCCATTTTCCATAAATCTTCTGGACATTTCTCTTCACACAAGGCAGTGACCCTACATGTATTCCTTTTAATAATGGTATTTGCCCAGTGGGAGAATCCAAGCTTTTTTTCATATGTCTTTAATTCAAATCACAAATTGTTCTACTTCTACAGCTGGTTTTTCTAATACCTATTGAAAGTAAGAATAAAGTAATTGGCAAATGAGGTTAATTAAAGGAACTTTTTGTAGCAGACTTGACCGTTCTTCTTGCTGGTATTTGACGATTACATCATTATTTATAGTTGCTAAGGTGATAGTGTGAGAATACTCAGTTTTGAAATACTTAGAGTCCAAGTTCGTGGCTCATATCCCTGTGAATCACTCACTTATAAATAAAATTAATTTGACACTGGGCCATTTCATCAACTATACCTCTGGCAAGTTAATACAAGCCAGTTGTATTCTAGCAATAATAAGGGAGTTATTTGTTGGTCAACCCACTGTGGCAAATATTTCACTCGTTTAGAAATAGAATCACTCCATCAGGAAATCAGAGTGGCATTGTATTAGGAAAATTGAATAAAAGGAGACTCTCTGTGCATAATACCACAGAACTGTTTAAAGCAAACTGAAATAAAATGAAGCCCAGAAGCTTCCAATTGTTGGTGGAAGTTTAAACTGCTACCTCCAATTAGAAGGCAGCCAGAGGTATTTGTCAAAATGTTAAATGCACATATTCTTTGTATCATTGACAAACAATAGAGACACACTCAGGCTAGATTCAATTAAAAAAGAAGAGTTACAGGCCGACCCCATAGCCGAGTGGTTCAAGTTCCACACGCTCCACTTCGGCGGCCCAGGTTTTCGAGTTCAGATCCTAGGCGCAGACCTATACCACTCGTCAGCCATGCTGTGGCAGCAACCCACATACAAAGTGGAGGAAGATGGATACAGATGTTAGCTCAGGGCTAATCTTCCTCAAGCAAAAAAAGAGGAAGATTGGCAACAGATGTTAGCTCAGGGCCAATCTTCCTCAAAAAAAAAGAAGAGTTAAAAGAAAAAAAAAGAAGAATTAGAAGAATAAGTATTTCACTGGATTGAAGAAAAGCCTGACTAACAAGGTCTCAGGAAAAATAGGACTCAGGAGAGCTCTAGAGCAGAAACATTTGGCCAGCGTCTTTAAGCCATCCTTATCGGGACAATTCATCTCCAACCATTTTCCATTTTTGCATCACTCTGTTCAAGATTCAAGTTCTTGGGAGGGAGCATCTGATTGGCTTAGTTGGGTCACCTGACTCCCCTTAGCTGGGTCACATGACCCAACCCTTAGCTGGGATACATGACATCCACACAAGAGGACGTGATGTGCAGCTCTCTTCTCAGGCAGGGCAAGCACCGGCCCCATTGTATTTGTTCTTTAAAATAACAGCACAAGACAACAATTAGAGATGTTTTCTTATTATATCTCCATTTCCCCAAAGGAAAGTGGAGGTGCTATTATCAGAGAGAAAGAGAATGGAGGATACATAGATGAAAGCAACACATAGTCATTCTCTTTGCAACAGCGGTTTCACAACACACAGAGAATCTATTCATCTGTGTCACATAGGTGGTGAACAAGGTTTTTGCAATGTTACTCTTAATGGTAAATAATAAAAATAATAGAAATGCCCATCAATAAGAAAGTAGTTAAATAAAGTATTGTACATCCATACTGCGGAATTCTAGGCAGCCACTAAAATCGATGGAGTGAGGCTGTACTGACATGGGAAGATCTCTGATATCTAGCAGTAGATAACAAAAGGAAGTTTCGGAAGAGTATGTCAAGTATGGTAATGGTCTTGTAAAAGTTTAAAAGATGTTTATGGAACAGGAAAGACTCATTATATCTAATAACAAAACCTCTTTATTTTTGTCTTCCTCCGTTCCTTTAAAATATATACAGTAGGAAATTTCCTCCTCTGCCTCAGGGAGAAAACTTTGGCAGTGTCAAGCCTTCTGTGAACTCATGGGTAATAAACAAATCCTGTGATTGCTTTAGGTCATAAACATGGTGTCAATTCAGTAACTAAAAATGTCTAATGCTGTATAATAAAAATTCTAAACTTGATTTTAATTAGTTTAAATCCCCCGCCCCACCTGCCATCTCTGCATGCATGACTAGCTCCAGTGCGTCCAGGTACACTCTACCCAGCTGCCTTGGGCTGAAAGGAAAAGCCTCTTCTTTACGTTCTCAGCTGTGGGTCAGATGCTAGTCCCTGCATTTGGAACAGCCCTATTAATGCTTCTATTGACTTGAGATAAAGGGGGAATCTCCCTATGCTCCCACCCCTAGGAAGCAGGGTTGGTACCCAGAACAAATGGTGTTATACCTTTTCAAAGTAATCCTCCTGATAAATACTCTTTACCTGTAGATAGACGACAGATGATAGATAGACAGACAGGGAGATATATTTATCTCCCCCTAGAGGTTCTGCTTCTCTGATCAAATCCTGACTGATACAAGGGTCTTGTCAACATTATCTATCATAAAAACATTGGTTTTTCTCAGGTCATACTCTGTACAAGCCAAAGTCTTTCAAAGGATTCGTGTATTTTCTATTGCCTTGATGATTGGCAAGGCAAATAATCCTCCCCATATTACAAATAGGAAAAGAAACTGATACACGGAAGTCCCTTAAGGAGCAAGGATCTGGCATACCCATCTTTCACTCCAAGAGTTACCATGAAGGAAACAGAAGGAGGAGGAACTAGCCGCAATAAACAACAATCCTTGTTTATCTTGAAGAGGTCAAAGGGCCACCTCAGCTCTGGGCCAGATTAGGGACTCAGTAAATATGATGCATTTGTATTCACAAAAATGAAATCCCTTGAATGTTTTATTTTTAAAGGGCTGACCTCCGTCTGCTTTGTTAAACAAAACTCTTCTGATTAGCTCTAACCAGCCTTGAATTGGGGATTACTTGACCTTGGGCAAGCTTACAAGTAAAGCAAGTCAAAGCAATGCATGAAATGAGGGTGTGATTTTGCAAAAGGATTTTCTTCTTCATTGGTTTAACCAACTCTTTTACTTCCCTGGAGGTCTAAGATGTTAGAGATTTTATATAAGAAGACACAAGCATTGCAGGGCCTCCCTGAACCCATAAAAGTTTTGTATGCTCAATGCCATAGGGCTGCCATCCGCATCCCACACTTGGCGCTCATCCCTGTGTCGGTAGTGGGTATGGATCTCAGTCCTTGTTTTGTGTACCTAACTGGATTTCTCTTTTGACATCCATCCTGCCAAGTTGAGGAGAAACGTAACTCAGTCAACTCAAGGTCTCCCTCTCCTGTCTTAGATGCTTGTTAGTGGCGTCTAACTTCTAAGAAGCTTTGAGGGCACAGAGCCTTTGGGAAGCTGCCACCTGGCCCCTATTTCATCTGTTCACACGAGTCCCCACTGAGACATCTCATGTTCCTGACCACACTATCCTTCACACTGGTGGGTCTTCCTGTGACTTCTGTGTCACACTTAGGACACAAGGACCATTTGGCTGCTCCAGCACCCCTCTGATGGGAGGGAGAGGATGACAAAGAATGACCCGAAGATGAAAATATGGGCTAATACATCTCAAATAATATCCTGCCCCACGTATTATTAAACTTTGTTCCACATGTTTTACATCTCCCAAAGAAGATTTTGATTCCCTCCAGGACATCAACTGTGCCTCATCTCTCTATATGTCCTTACTGGTCAGCAGAGTACCCACTGGTACATTTTTATTGTTGATAATAATCCTGTGTAGATTGCATATATTTAGGTATGTCTGATGGCTTTCACCATACATAGGACCCATGCCTTAAGTCAGAATTCCCCAGTAGCGACCATGTGACGGAGATTCATGTGCAGATGTTGTGTTGATTATGAAAGCAGTGCTCCCAGGGCGAAGTGGGAAGTAAGGAAGGCAAGAACAAGGAGCCCAGCAAGGGCCAGTCTCAAGCCAAAGCCCCACAGAGGGTAGCTGCAGCCTGATCCCACGGAGGAAGCTGGAGGATAAATTACATCTCAGGGCTGTCCCCAAGGGAACCGCGGAGCTAGGTGTTTGGGCTATGCTGCTCCCATAGCCCAAGGGCAGTCCATTTAAAAGGGGCAAGGAGCACACAGACATGGTGAGAAAGTGTCCAAGGGAATCTGAGCAGAGGCTGGGCACTGACCAGTACAGCGCCCCCTACTGACCCGACAGGTGAGGCAAGTTCTGAGGGGAATGGACGCTGTTGCAGGCCAAGATTCACTGGCTGTACACGCAAGGCAAACAGAGCAAAGAGAAGAAAATTTTTTAAAAAACTTCAAACAAGTGTCTGCATTCCTCTGGTTCTCTGAGATTCTTTAATGCGTAACGTCAGCAATAGTGTGACCTTCTGAGCAATGGCTTCAGGCCAAGAATTTATCAAATAGAGCTGTAAAAATATCACACAGTGCAAATAGCAGTTGTCAACATACACAAAACATCAGTTGGCATGTACTAGAACACACAGTAGAGAATTGGTATTATCTGAAATTCAATTTACTGGTATTTGGAGGTAGTATGTATATAATATTTATTCATACAGATGTGTTATATAGATTCAGGAAAAAATGGTCTCATAAAAATTCAGGAATTCTTTTATAATATGTTGTATATGATATTTTTAAAGGAGCACATTCTAGAAAATTCGGAAAAGTTGGAAAGGAGATCATTACTTCTAACTTGGAAGCGACTTTTTCCTTATTTAGAACAATGGTTCTCAAAAAGTGTAAGCGTGGTTCTGCATCAGCCTAACCTGGGAGCTTGTTGGAAATGCAAGCTCTCGGGCCCCACCCCAGACCAATTGAGGCAGAAACTCTGGGTGTGGCCCAGCAAGTTGCATTCACAAGCCTCCAGGCAATTCTGGTGCGTACTGAAGTTTGAGAACCACTGATTTAGAAAACCAAGTACATGAGTTTAAGCTCATGGTATAGAAAGGGAAAAAGTATACAAGAAAAAGTTCTAATTAAACTTAAAATTAAGTTTCTCAGAAAACTTAACCTTACTGAGGCAATACACAGGGTGGGTTTTTATTTTCAAAATGACAATACCTTTAATGATTTCCTGACTCCCAAAATTTTCGTGTTCATTACTTTAAAATGTCAGGACATACAGAAAGGAATTAAAGAAGAATGTAGCGTGTCCTCAAATCCTACCACTGAGAAAAAAGTCACAGTTAACATTTTAGTGCATGTCATCCCAGATTTTTTTGGGATGAACATATATGAACATATAATTATGTTCATATACATATAATGATTTTTTTACAAAAAAATCATACTAGACGTGTTGTTCTGTAAAGTTTTGCAAAGTGCTTTTTTAATTTAAAAATACATCATGGATATCTTTAATGTCAATAGGTAGAGGTCTACTGCATTGTTTTAATGTCTGCATAGTATTCTATTGGAAGAAAAACCATAATTTTTAACTACTGCCTTATTATTGAATATATGAGTGTTTCCAACATTTCACTATTATAAACCATGCTGCAATGAACATCCTTGTACTAATGCTTCTGTGTGCTTAGTTGAGTAGATATTTTGCAAATCTCCTTCCCAAATTATATAGCCCTAGTTCCACATGTAAACCGCCGTGCTGGAGCACATGTCAGAACCCCTTACTCCTATGCCAGCATCTCCCCACACCCTCCCTCCTTCCCTCTGTTCTCCCCCTCATTCTCTTTCTCTCTCTCTGTCTCCCCTCCCCTCTCCTCTTTCTGTCTCCCTCAAACAGAAGCTTTAAGAAGGAGGGAACTGCCTTGCCTCAGGTTTCTTTCTCCCTCTTCCCCTCACTCAGTGCCAAATCCTGGAATAGACGCCTAGATGCCGGGGGCCTCAGGCGGGAGGGGAATGCAACAGTGAAAAGACTATTGAAAACTCCCGTTTCTAATCCATCTTCTTTCATTTTCCCTTTGTCTCCTAAGGGGAAATCCCGCCTGCCCCTCTGGAAAAGTAGCCCAGAATTTTTCCTATCCCAGCTGGACCGCAAGGCAGGTCTCATCACGACTCTATTCAGAGTTTACTGACTGGACTCACAAGGATGCAGAAACGGCTACTTCCTCTTTTAGGGTAAAGCAAGAAAGAAGAGAGGGAAAGGAATCCAGAGGGAAATTGAAGAGAGTGGAAGGAAGAGGGAATGAAAGGAAGTGGGAAGGAAGAGGGGAGCTTTTCACAGAGGCTGTGTCACTTAGTAGCAGAGAGCAAAACGGAGCAGCCGCCCAGCACCCCTCATCACCTGGGGCCCCGATTATACTTCACACCACTTTATGGCGATACCCAGGCAATTTGCACTTCCATAAATTCTCAAGCCTTTTTTCAACCTCAAACGAAATACCATTTCTGCTACAGTGGCTGCAGGCCACCATAAATACATCTCCAGGAATTTCAGTTCTTTATGTTGCCAGAATCTTTGTGCCAAATTTAACCCAAAAAGCTGAAGTTGCAACCACTACAGCTGCAAATTTTTAAATGTGTTTTCTCTTTGTCCATATAATTGGGATAAGAAAGGTAACGCCCACAGAAATATCAATATGCACCGGAAATTGAAAAAGGATTCAATAAATCATCCTTAGAACAGTAGTATAAATTTATCCACATATTTTACATTCTACTGTGTCACTTGCACAAATAAATGCCAAAAAAAAAGAGTGGTACAAATTTCCTGTAAACTTGCTAGGGCTATTATAAGTAAAATTTCTAGTCACCTGAGCAGGAATGTGAGACTGACTAGAAATAATAGTAATGGGGTCCCATCCTTTCTGTAATATTGTCAAATTCGCTGTAATTGGAGGCCTCATCTGCCACCTCTCCTCCTTGCCCCATGCCAGGCTCCACCTCAGCCCCCTTCATGCATCCCAGACACCTCATGCTCTGTGCAGCTGCTGGGGACAGCAGACCTGCCCCGCCTCTGGGGTCATTGGCACGGGCTTGCAGAGTCACCTTCCCTGTGCAGCCCGTCGATGGCCTCCGCCCACCTCGGGGGCCCACTGCAGGCCACTGTTGGCCTTACTCAACTCTGACACTGGCTCATGGGGACTGTATAACCCCTCTGCCTGGGCACCCAGACTCTGAATCCTGTGAGGGTTGGGACAGGGTCTTCATCTTTGCTCTTTGGGTCTGTGGGAGATTCCCCAAAAATCCTCAAACCCTCAGCACACGCCCTTTGAGAGGTGACTTTAAGGCTCCTCCCTGCCCCCCCTGCCCCAGAGATGGAATCTATTCCCCACCCCCCTTGAAGCTAGGCTCGGCCGTGTGACATGTCTTGGCCAATGGGACATCAGCAAAAGTGACAGGTACTGTGTAAAGAAGCCCAGGCCAGCCTGCCAGAGGATGAGAGATGACATCGTCCCACTGTCAACCTCAGCCCAAGTAGCCTAGCCCACCCAGAATGGTAAGAAATAATAAAATGCTCCTGTTTGGGGATGAATTAATAATTTGCATGTGAAAGGAACAGAGACCATCCTAGTTGTCTCAAACTGTAACGTTTACTTACACATTTCCTTCTGTTATAGATACAGAACCTTTATCCGTAGGCTCTAGAGATATAGGGCCACACCTACAAAGGACGCTCACTGGATTTATAGCTAATTAGCCTGGAATTAGGAAAGACCACACCTGTGGGTTTGGGGATTTTGGCTGGAGAGTCCAAACTGAGTCAGGAATACCCCAGACTTGGGCTCCCCCACAGAGCACCACTCACTGTTTTAAAAAGCCAAACTTCACCCAGGGCTTCTCCACTCCCTACAGTGTCTGGAAGCCAGCCACGCCCCCTATGCATGCAAATGCACGAGTGTGCACACGCAGACACACACACATATGCGCACATTGGTGCACACTCATGCACGCACACACGCATCTGTGGTATCAGTGCTTTTGGCACAGGTAGCCCCACTGGTGACAGGGGCCACTGGCCAACCACAGTGGCAGCTTGCCGCTTTTCCAGCCGGATGAACTGGGCTGTGCCGATGGCAGAGAAACTGCTGACGGAAGGAGACCTTCAACCACAGGGACCTGGATTCTTCCCGAGGAGCCTCTCAGGCGCTAAGACCTCATGAGCAGTGTGTTGATCAGAGACGGAACTCCTACTGGAGGCCAGTCTGCCACAATCCCACATGTAGACCTCCCCCCCAGGCCACTGCCGGAAGACGGGGACGGGGGGGGCGGTGGTGGGCAGAGCCCTTGGCAGAGGCACTGGAGGTACCAAGGGGGACCGGGCGTCATTCTCGATCTCCGAGGAGACTCTACAGAAAGGTGACTGCTGGGGTGCAGGGAAGGAAAACAGTGGTGAGAAATGCCTGGCAAGTGGACAAAAGGTGACAGTCTACCACTCATTTGATGCCTTACCTTGCTGCACTATCATCAATTATTTAAAAATTCCATGGACATCTTTCCTCCAAGTTTAATTATAAGATATTCTTGGGCAAGAACCGCATGTTATACTTCTTATGGTGCTAAGAAGAGTGCAATGAACAATGTGAAATACATTTAGTCTTGAATCAGCATGAAAAGGAGTAACATACTGCAATGTCTATTTTTTTTGAATGATTATAGATCAGGTCTCCACTGACCAAGTGAAGCGAAGAGCAGAGTTTATATCCAAATAGACTTTTCAGATCCAGGTACTTCGGGTGGCACGGTGGCGAGAACACAGGACTGCGAGCCTGGAAGCTTCATCTCTGGTGGGCATTTCTGGTTCTGCCATCAACTAACTGCGTGATGCTGGGAAAATGACATCACTCAGCTGGGCCTCAGTTGCAGCATCTCAGCACGTGCAACATCTGGACCACTTTTAAAGGGAAAATTTGCAGACCTCTACGGTTGGATGACTTCATTGTTACTGTAATAACACATCAATATACACAATTATGAAATAAGGTGTGAACTATTCAGGCTTACAGCGCTTAAGTATCACCAAAACACATTTTAAAAACATTTTAAAAATAAATGATAACACTACACGTCAATAGAACTCAACTGGAAAAACTAACATGAGAGAGAGAATGTCACGTCTCTGAACTACACCTCCCCTCACCTCCCAGTGTGGTACTGAGACCACAGGCCTTTTGCACGGGGCTTGCTGATACTGTAGTATGCTGCATGCGGTTCTCAAACTGCAAAACCTGTATTGGTACAGGGAGCCTAAACCTCACTGGGCCTCCCTTGGCAACTGAAGTAATAATACTTGGCACCAGCCTGACCATAAACACAACGTGAATGAGAAAACAGAATTGCAGGTCAGTGCTCAATTAGAAAGTGGACAGCCGCCTTACCCAGAATATGCATATATTTTAGATTATCACCAAAATTCACACTCATTTTTAATCTTGTAGAGAATTCAGAGGCTTTTCAGAATCTGTCACAATACTCCAGCTGCAGAAATACTGGAATCAAAAACCCCTAAAGGACGCTTCAAGCTTCAACAGTCCATTCTGTTCAAATCTAACCTCAACGGAAACTCAGAAACATCAATTGCAGTGCACGGATCTGCCACCAGAGGGAAATAGAGAGCCATCACGGTAAAGATGAGCGACGTGGAAACAGCCTCCTCTTTCCTATCATCAAAGAGCTTGGGACAATAGTGTATGTACCATTGTTTTCTTCCTGTGGGTCCCAAAGATGAAATAGTTCAACCCAGCTACGCATATGATAGGTGTGCAACTAATACAAATTCACTCTTTTACTTAAACAAGAGAGATTTTCTCTTTTTATTATTTTCTCTTTATTTTCATTTATTGAACAAACTTTAATGGAGTGCCTACTGTGTACAAGAAACAGATGTGCTCCCAGGACTCAACTTGTCCACAGAACTTAAAATAGACTTCTGGCCGAAGCTGAGTTAACAATCCTCAGAGATTCTCTTTCCAAAATTGACTAGTCAGGATCTTCACAAAAGGTGTGGACTCTACAGTAGAAGGCAAAAAGGATGTGTCGTTTGAAAATAGTGAAAAGGCGTCAGTACCATGGCTGGCTGTCCTGGGATGGAAGGAAAGGCCTCCAGGGGTCATCTCTGTAGAAAATCACTCTGTTTTCTAAGCCATTCATTTAGCTAGCTAACAATTCTTGAATACCAGCTGTGTGCCTAGAATGTGGTAGATTTCCGGTATAAAAAAAAAAAAAAAGGGAGAGCAGGTCCCCATCCTCAAAGAACTCCCTAGAACCTAGCTGAGCAAGCAAAACTAATATGTGAGAATGTGAGAGAAATAAGTAGTAATCTGAGTGGTGGGGGAAATAATGAAATAGGGGCTGGGAGGAAGGGAAAGACAGTGTTGTTAATTATGAGTGAAGGGCACTTGGGGAAGTCTTGGGAGGAAAAGAGAAATGGAGAAAATAACATCTGAAATACATTCACCTCATAATGCTATAATGTGGCTTTATCAGATATACTTCTATGACGACTTGAGTTTCCTGAAAAGTACAATCATATCCTTCATGGAAGGGAAGTGTCCCTGAGAGCTCATTGGGCTAAGGTGAAAGAGCAGAGCTCCTGGGCGTCAAGACCCATGCTTCCAGAGCAATCCCTCTACCCTGCCTCGCAGCCTCTCCCTGCTGTGGCTGGAACCCCAGGGGTGTCCGTATTGGCTGTGGGTGAACCCACTAATGTTTGTCCTGCCCACAAAGTGCACGATGGTATTATCACCACGGCCACCGCCCTCCCTTGTGCTCCTTTACCATATGTCCTGTGCTCCCTGCTGCTCAGCTGGGCACGGGGTAAGAAGGGAAAAGAATGTCCTCCCCCAATTCTTTGGGGGATCGTGCCATCTGCCCCCAAAGCAGCATCCTCTGGGCCGCAGGTCTCATGAAGCAACTCCTCTGACCCAACAGCTTCAGCCTGAAACATCTCTCTCTAGAGTGGTCCCCAGGCCATCCTGTGCTGCCTGCATCACCCCGCTCCACCCAGGCTCCTCTGCACAAACCTCCTCTCCTCTCCTTCAGCCACAAAATAAAACCTCCTCTCCATTTAGCACAGGGGGAGCCACAAAGTATCTTCTTCCTGGATACTGTAAATGAATTTGACCTTGACAGGGTGGGGGTGGGGGGTTGTGCCCTGGGAAAGGAGCCAAGCAGAGAGACTAGGGTGGAAAATCAAAATCAATGTTGCATTCACCAGCGAAGTGTATAGCGTCAGCCTGCTGCAAGAATGACTTCAAATGACCTAGATACTTAACCAAGTTTTGCATCAAGAGATAAGTCCTGCCCTTTTGGTAGGAAAGTTTGGTAGCATTGAAATTATCAGAAATTATGGTTTTGCTTCTATAAACTTGGAATTTTCATTCCCTCATGAGTGTACATCCATCCACCTTTTAAAAAATTAATGATTGGACACCTACTAAGTACCAGGCATCCTGCTAGGCCTGGAGCTACAGAGAGAAGTACAACGTGGTCCCCGTGCTAGAAAAACCCCACGTGTCGTGGAGTGGAAGCAGGCACGTCCACACAAATCATAACTGACCCTAATAGCTTTGTGCATGTGTGCTTGTGTGTGTGTGCATGTTTGTATGCATAATATAAACCACAGTTAGAGGCTCTCAGCCCTCTGTTTTCATGGTACTGGATATTTTTATTTCATACCCCAAGATTAAAGACAGCTAGGGGACCACCAGAGATGGAGATAGCACTCTGTGGGCTCGGATAAGATGCATTTAAAGACAAACAAGAGACTGAAGGACCACACACAAATAAATCATCAATAACCACATATGGTGCCCAAGGAAGGCCTGAGCAGGGTTAAGAGGAAGGGGCGACAGGGGCTGCATGTTAAACCTGTTGCTTCTTTATTTAGCATTTAGGGGAAGGGGCAAAGGTCGTGTTTCTCCAAACAGCAAAGGACGCCAAGGAGGAGCTGCTATAAATAGCAAAGAAGACAGGGCTCATAAATCAGACCTGGGCAGAAGCAAAGTACACACGGAAACCGGAAAGGCCGACAGCCAGTTCTCCCGTAGAAAGACGGCCGGGGAGCAGACGGGATTGGGTGGTGGGGTAGTCAGCTCGGGCTACCATAACAAAGTACCACTGACTGGGTGGCTTAAACAACAGACATTTATTTTCTCATGATTCTGGAGGCGGGAAGTCTGAGATTAAGGTGTTGACGGGTTTGGTTTCTCCTGACAACCTCTCTCCTTGGCTTGTAGATGGCCGTCTTCTCCCACGTCTTCACACAGTCTTCCCTCCATATGTGTCTGTGTCCTCATCTCTTCTTACAAGGACCCCAGTCATATAGAGTTAGAGCCCACTCCAATGACCTCATTTTAACTTAATCACCTCTTGAAAGACCCTTTCTCCAAATACAGCCACTCTGAAGCACTAGAGGTTAGGACTTCAACATAGGAGGGGACACAATTCAGCCTGTAACAGATGGCAAGCCCCTTTTCCTAATAAACGGGTAACTCCCTTGGAAGAGCAAGATGCCACCGACAAGGAGATTCACTTGATAGTTGGAAAAGGCTGGATAGAGCAGCAATCTGACCAATGGATGATGGCTGCCAGCAAGGCACAGATTATGGCAGGGAACTCCAGACTTGTCCAGACTAAATAAATGATACCCTTCTTATATCATCTTGTATGTTTTGAATTAATGTAGATGCTGTTATAAGTAAGAAAATACAAAGTATAAGGGTTATTTTAATTCATATTTGTTTTTGTTATTATGCAGTTCTTTTTTTTTTTTTTTTTTCCCGAGGAGGACCAGCCCTGAGCTAACATCCAATGCCAATCCTCCTCTTTTTTGCTGAGGAAGACCGGCTCTGAGCTGACATCCGTGCCCGTCTTCCTCTACTTTATATGAGACGCCGCCACAGCATGGCTTAACAAGCGGTGCGTTGGTGTGCGCCTGGGATCCGAACCGGCGAACCCTGGGCCACCGCAGCCGAGTTCGCAATTATGTGGTTCTTTTTAACACTTAAACAGCTAAAGGTATTTGAGTTATCATTTCTGAATTTATAACTTTGGGTACATAATGAAAAATTCATCTTTTGTGCTAAAAACTTATGTATTGTGTTTTTTATCAACAGATGTCGAAAGAATTACCATTGCCTCATTAGGGAGCCTTAAAAAATAATTTATTTTTAAAAGGTGTCTGAATCTCCATGACTGGCCTCAACATTATTATGCAAAAGCAGAAAGCCCATCTCAGAAGCAGAGAACATACTCAGTGCTAGGGAGAGAGAGTATGACTCCCGAGCTCTGAGCTCCCTGTTGCAGGGGTAACTCGGGGAGAACGGGCACGGAGAGGATGAAGGTAAGCCGAATGTGCCAGTGTAGGGGGTTGATCTTTTTTATGTGGCTATCAACACGCTGAGCTTGACTTCTGATCCTGGGGGGAGATCCTGCCTGAGGAGAGGCTTTTCCAGTTGCCTGCATCCAATTACAGGCAATCCCACTGCAGAGAGAACGATTTGTAATGAATCACCAGCTCTCACTGCTTGTTGTGAGGCCATCGGGAAAGGAGGCCCGGCCATCCCAGTGCTAAGGGCTCCGTGGGGCCCCATCAGTTAGGTGTGGATGGCTCACCTGCAGAGATGGCCTCTTTGGGACACCTGTGACGAGGGGGGGAGCTCAGTTCTGCGGCTCTGGGACATTCATCACATGGCAATCACCTGGAAGGCCTGCTGAGACACAGATTGCAGGGCCCACTCCAGTGTCTGATTCAGTCAGTCTGGGTGGGGCCTGAGAACGCCAGCTCCTAGAAGGCTTCCAGGGGATGCTACAGGTCCAGTGACACACCCTGAGAACCACTGGCCTGTTGGTAGTCCCACAGCCCAATTACATCATCCTTTTTCCATTCTTGGTTCGTCTTCCAGATGGATGCAGTCCATCTTCAAGCAAGTTTTTCAAGAAGAGTGCTGGGAACACCACTGCCCCTAGATCCGGCAAGAGGGGCCTCTGCTCCAGCTTCTGCTTTGGAGGATGACCCTTTGGACTCTCTCTGGCTACACTCTCCCCACAGGCTAAGAGTCCAGAAGGCCAAAGTGATGTGCCCACCCCAAGCTCATGTCCCCCCTCTACTCTCCTCCAGACACCTGGGGCCTGGAATTCCCGGCCCCAGAGGTTCTGAGTCTGCTTTCAGGGCCTGCGTGGGCCTCCTCCAGGCTCGTCTCTTGGGGCCTAATGAGGACTTGTCCTCCCCAACCATGGTTGGGTCAGTTTCGTCCGAGACACATGTAATGATTTTGGGGAGGGGCGAAAACTGAGCAGTACTGGTGTTCTGTTAAAAATGGGCTGTTGATGGGGGTGGGGGGTGTAGGACAGCATGGAGGGCAGGCTCGGTGCCCCTCTCTGCATGCAAGCTCCCCAGTGGGTGGGAAGAGCAGGGAGCTGGCTTGGGACAAGTGTCAAAGGCTGGCGCTCTCACTGTGTTGTGGTGCACAGCTCCAACTGGGTCCTCTAAGTCTTTATGAAGGGTTAGGAGGATAGGACATATTTTATTTAAGAGTTTTTTTCACTTTGATTTATAATTTTTAAATACCACATAAATAGGGGTAGGTAGACCACTATTTTTTGTCTTGCCCCTGGACCTGAAAATAATAGGGGTGGGCCCCAGGCATTTATTTCTGAATCTTTTTATATTTGAAAAAGTCTTTCTAACATCTTTACCCACAAAAGGCACCTTGGCTGGGCATATAGTTCTTCATTCATAACCTGAAATCTCCTTGGACAAGCATTTCCCGTGATTCAGCAGAACCCAGGTACCACAAATGCTCCAAATACAAGAGTTCTACACCAAACGAGTCTGGAAAGTAAAACACCATAACTCAAGTAAGGCACACACTTGGCACCTCAAACAGCAGCACTCGTGCAGTGGAACTTTATTCCATGTTTGGCAATAGTTTCTCTCTTAGCACTAATTTTTGGAGGCACTATGAGATTTTGTCATTTCCTGTGACACCATGGGTATTTTCATGTTGCAAAGGGAAGACTGTGTTGTGTGTGATTGTCAGACACCACTTCAGGACCCCTCTCCCATACTGTCCTTCCTTTAAACATTTGCAATAGAATTATGAATAGAAATCATTAAAGAGGATATACGTTTGGTTAACAAACATTTGAAAAACGTTCCATCTTATAATAATCCTTTAAAAACTAATTACAAGAAAAATTATTCCACCATCAAATTAACAAAGATTTTAAAATATGAGCACACTATATGCTAGCGAGAATGGGGGGAAAGGAGCATCCTTGAAAACAATACTAGATTGAGAATAAATTGGTGCAATCATTTTGGAGTGGAATGGTAATGTGCATATAAATAGGTTTAAAATAATCAGAACATTTAATACAGAAATACACTTGTAGGAATTTGTTCTAAACAAATAATCCTAAATACTATATATAGTCTTTATTATAATCCTAAATACTGTAAAATTAGTACAAAAGTATAGATAAAGGTATTCACCACAGTGTTGTTTATAAAGTTGAAAATTTGAAACCATCTAATTCCTTAAAATTATGGGACATAGTAAATGAATGACAGTGCATCCATAAGATTAGATAATACATGACCACAAAAACATAAAAAGCTTATAATAAACACAGAAATGTGCATGCTGTAATTGTAAATGGAAAAAATAGAAAACAAAATTGCATCTATAGAAGGATCACTACTATGCAAAAATGCATTGAAAAGAATCAGACAAGAAATATACTAAAGTATTACCTGCATTTGCCTGTGTCTATTTTTCTATAATTTCTAAAATTTTTAATAATCATATATAATTGTTATAATATAAAAATAAAACATATTCTATTTTAAATATAAATAAATCATGTAGCACGTTCTACTTTAGATTATATAGATAACCATACATCTGATAAGGGCTTAATCTCCAAAACATATAAAGAACTCATGCATCTCAACAACAAAAAAACTACCAACTCAACTAAAAAATGGGCAAAGACCTGAACAGACATTTCTCCAAAGAAGATATACAGATGGCCAACAGACACATGAAAAGATGTTCAAAATCATTAACTATCAGGGAAATGCAAATCAAAACTACAATGAGATATCACCTCACGCCCGTCAGAATGGCTATAATTAATTATATAATTATATAAGACAGGAAACAACATATGTTGCAGAGGATGTGGAGAGAAGGGAACTCTCATACACTGCTGGTGGGAGTGCAAACTGGTGCAGCCACTATGGAAAATAGTATGGAGATTCCTCAAAAAATCAAGGATAGAACCACCATATGATCCAGCTATTCCACTGCTGGGTATTTACCCAAAGAACTTGAAAACACCAATGCATAAAGATACATGCTCCCCTGTGTTCATTGCAGCGTTATTCACAATAGCCAAGACGTGGAAGCAACCTAAGTGTCCATCAAGGGACGAATGGATAAAGAAGATGTGGTATATATACACAATGGAATACTACTCAGCCATAAGAAACGATGAAATCCAGCCATTTGTGACAACATGGATGGACATTGAGGGTATTATGCAAAGCGAAATAAGTCAGAGGGAGAAGGTCAAATACTGTATGATTTCCTTCATTAAGTAGTAGATAATAACAACAATAAACAAACACATAGAGAAAGAGATTGGATTGGTAGTTACCAGAGGGGAAGGGGGGAGGGAGGAGGGTGAAAGGGATAATTCGGCATATGTGTGTGGTGATGGGTTGTAATTAGTATTTGGGTGGTGAACATGATATAATCTATGCAGAAATAGAAGTATAATGATGTACACCTGAAATTTATACAATGTTGTAAACCAATGTTACTGCAATAAACAAAAAATTTAAAAAAAAAAGATTATATAGATAAACTTCTGCTTACTGTCTATAATAGTGTTTATTCCAAGTAACAACATATAAGACTAATTTTAGAGTTAAAAATTGAAATATCATAACAAATGAGAATATTCCTCCAGGAAATATGAAACTGAAGAAAAAATCTCAAATAACATAATTTATTTTCAGCTTTAGTGAATATAATTGACATATAACGCGTAACTTTAAGGTGTACCACGTGATGATATGGTACGCTTATATATTGCAAAATGATTACCACAGTAGGGTTAGTTAACACCTCCATCATCTCACATAATGACTTGCTTTGTGTTAGTAGTGAGAACATTTAAGATCTACTCTCCTAGGGCCGGCCCTGTGGCTTGGTGGTTAAGTGCGCGCGCTGCGATGCTGGCGGCCCGGGTTTGGATCCCGGGTGCGCATCGAGGCACCACTTCTCCGTTCATCCTGAGGCCGAGTCCCACATGCAGCAACTAGAAGGATGTGCAGCTACGACACACAACTATCCACTGGGGCTTTGGGGGGAAAAAATAAAATAAATAAAATCTTTAAAAAAAAAAAAAAAAGATCTACTCTCCTAGCAACATTCAAGTATACAATACAGTATTGTTAACTATAGTCACCATGCTGTACATTAGATCTCCAGAACTTTACCTTATAACTCAGAGTTTGTATCCTTTGATTGACATTTCCTCATTTCCCCCACCCCCAGACCCTGGCTGCCATTCCACTCTCTGTCTCTGTGAGCTCAGCTTTTTTAGATTCACATATTCGTGAGATCATACAGTATTTGTCATTCTCTGTCTGACATATTTCACTTAGCATAATGCCCTCAAGCTTTGTCCATGTTGTCACAAATGGCAGGATTTCCTTCTTTCTCATGGTTGAATAATATTCCACTGTGTGTGTGTGTGTGTGTGTGTGTGTGTGTGTGTGTATGTATCCATTCATCCATAGATGGACATTTAGGTTGTTTCCACGTCTTGGCTATTGTGAATAATGCCACAGTGAACTTGGGAGTGCAGATACCTCTTCAAGATCTTGTTTTCACTTCCTTTAGATATATACCCAAAAATGGGATTGCTAGATCATGTCGTAGTTCTATTTTTAGATAATTTCTGCTGAGAAATCTGCTGATAGCCTTGTAAGTGATAAGCTTCTTTTCTCTTGCTGCTAAGATTCCCTCTTTGTCTTTGATTTTTAAAGTTTTATTATAATATGTCTTACAGAAGATCTTTTTTTTTTTTAAAGATTTTTTTTTTATTTATTCATTTTTTTCCCCCCAAAGCCCCAGTAGATAGTTGTATGTCATAGGTTCACATCCTTCTAGTTGCTGTACGTGGGACTCGGCCTCGCGTTGGACGGAGAAGTGGTGCCTCGGGGCGCGCCCGGGATCCGAACCTGGGCCGCCAGCATCAGAGCGCGCGCACTTAACCGCCAAGCCACGGAGCCGGCCCCAGAAGATCTTTTTGAGTTGAATTTGTTTGGGAATTTATGAGCTTCATGAACTTGGATGGCCAAATCTCTCTCCAGATTTGGGAAGTTCTTGGCCATTATTTCGTCTAATAAACTTTCTGCCTCCTTCTCTGTCGCTTCTCCTTCTGGAACTCCAGTACCTTGCACATTGCTTCTCTTGATATAGTTCATGTAGACTTTCTTCACTCTTTTCCCTTCTTTTTTCTTTCCTCTCCTCTGACTGGACAATTTCAATGGTCCTATCTTCTACTTCACAAATTCTTTCTTCTGCTTGATCCATTCTGATGTTGATCCTCTCTTTTGTATTTTTCATTTCATTCATTATATTCTTCAGTTCCAGAATTTGTGTTTGGTTCTTTTTTTACGATTTCTATCTCTTCGTTAAACTTCTCATTGTGTTCCTGTATTGTTTTCCTGATTTTGTTGAATTGTTTTTCTGTGTTTTCTTGTAGGCTGTGGAGCTTCCTTAAAACAGCAATTTTGAATTGTCTGTTGGGTAAATTGCAAATCTCATGTTTGGGGTCAGTTACAGGAAGATTACTTTGATCCTTTGGTGGTGTTATGTTTCCTTGATTTTTCATGTTCCTTAAAGTCTTGTGTTGCTGTTTTTGCATTTGAAGTAGCAGTCTTTACTGATTAATTTCAGGAGAGAAATACCTTCCACCAGCCCTGCTGGAGATTCTGTGGCTTTCTCAGACCTTCTGTGGATGCACCTGTTCCACACTTCTCCCTTCCTCTTATGGCAGAATGCTTAAGTTTCTCTGCCTTTTCTTTTTTTTTTGAGGAAGATCAGTCCTGAGCTAACATCCATGCTAATCCTCCTCTTTTTTTTTTTTGCTGAGGAAGACCGGCTCTGAGCTAACATCTATTGCCAATCCTCCTCCTTTTTTCTCCCCAAAGCCCCAGTAGACAGTTGTATGTCATAGCTGCACATCCTTCTAGTTGCTGTATGTGGGACGCGGCCTCAGCATGGCCGGAAAAGTGGTGCATCGGTGCACGCCCGGGATCCGAACCCGGGCCTTCAGTAGCGGAGCGCGCGCACTTAACCGCTAAGCCACGGGGCTGGCCCCTCTCTGCCTTTTCTCAATCCTGCAATGCACCAAGCCAAGTGCTGACCACCTCCCTTTTGCTTTCCCAAAGGCAGTGATTTATCAAGTAAGCTATACCTAGTTTGTGGTCTCTCCTGGCCTGCAGATTCGGGCTGACTTTCTGCTCATGTTCACTAGCCATCTGCCAAAGCTCGCTTTCGCCACCACCAGGATCACACACAGTTGTTGGACACAGGGTAGGGGGTGGGGGGGTGAGACACAGAGAGCTCTAGGGGTGCCCATGGACCAGTTGGGGGCTCCACAGGTGACGTGTCCCCAGCAGCTCGTGGGCAGGCCTCCTGATGGAGTCCATGACACGGTTAGTAGGATCCATGTCCCTTTGGTACATTCCCTTCCAAGCCCTGGCTGCTGTTCTCCCAGTTGCTCATGCCACATCCCCCCCTCGACCCCCCACAATACAGCTCACAACTCAGTACCCTGGATGGGGCGAGAGAGAAACTGGCCTCTTTGGCAGCATCCCCCACAGTTGGGGGAGCCAGGCATTCACCCTCAAGCTCCCACGTTCCCCACAGGGGAAATCACAGACAGAGAAGGGCTCTCCTGGCGCTGAGCTGTGCCGTCTTAAGGGAGGGTGGATGCAGGTAAAGTCAAACTCGTCCTCTTAGTCTCTCAAATGGGTGTGATCTCAGGTTTCTTTTGCTCCGGCTATGTGCTAGAACTTCTCTGCAGGACTCCTGGACCTCCACAAAGGCTCTCTTGCCCATGGCTGATTGTCTGATTCAGTCTTCTCCGGGGACTCCTGAACCACAAGAGGGGCTGGAGCCACTTCAGGGGCCACTTAGGGGCCACAGCAGGACCCAAGTCTGCATGTCTATTACCCGGCACACGGGTTGGCGAGACTCCTCCTGGGTCCCTGGGTGTGTGGTGCTGGATCCCACAGCTCCTGCAGAGGCACTTTTGTCCATGGATAGATGCCAAATTGTCGTTGTTGAAGGCGGATGTGACAAGGGATGTCTTATTCAGCCATTTACTGACGTCACTTCCAATTACATAATTTTAACTTAATTGTGAACATTCTGCATACTGAGGAGCAGGCAGAAAGGAGAAGATAAGATTTCACTGCTCTGTACTACCAGACTCGGCACATTGATTAAAAAGTTGCTAAAAGCGATGAACTACCATCTGAGTAAACGCCATCTGTAGGTTTTGCCATTTTTCTGTTTAAACTCAAAAAGAACGATTTTCATTTGTTTTGTCTTCCAGACCTCCTTTAGCAGAAAATTAACTACTGAAACCATATGAATCAGTAGGTTTTTGGTCAAATTTTATAGAAATCAGCCTCACTCTGCTCTGTCAGCTTCAGGCTGCTGCTCTCTGAAGACTGGCTCTTCTTCTTCCCGAGATGCATAGGAGGTGTATGGCCCCCTGAGGGATCCCTAACTTTTCCTCTCGCAACCCAGCGCCCAAGTGATGGTTTCTTCCCCTCATTTCACTTGCAAAATTCCCTGGAAACAACCTTATCCTAATTTGGGTCTGGTGGTTCTTCCTGGAGCAAGGATTGACTGTAGCCAGGAGCAGTGTGGAAAAACGATTGGCCCAGCCAGACCCACCAGCCACGGCCAGTGGTGGCAGCCAGGTTGTACCACGGCTGCTCCCCACAACCATGAACACAGGCCCTAGAGAAAGGGGTAGAGATGATCTAGCAGAATAGACTCCTACACAGACTAACTGGCTAGAGACTACACTTATTTCAGATTGCCTTGCCTTTACATTGATAAACTAGTAAACACTTCAGTGCAGAAAAAGTCTGGACTGGAACTGAGAATCTGTCCCCAGGCCACTTCAGCTTCTGTTTTCCTGCATTGAAATCATTCTTCTCCTGCCACATTATGTAAAGAAAGAGTTTAATAAGGCATGATTTTCTCAACATGCAACCTTAAGTTGGGCGCTTCATTTTTGCATTTTTAACAGATTCTCCGTATTTGGAAACTACTGTCATGAGTTTAAGTCTGTACAAAGATCAACAGAGAAAGTCATTCAATTCCTGCTACAGGTCTGTTGCTTATGTGCAGCACACAGACAAATCAAAGGCATCTAGAACGCGCACCTTGTATGGAATGCTATCTTTATACCAAATGCAAATAATAAGTCCAGTAGCAGAGACTATATTGTAATATTCTAGTGAATGATGGAAGCCAAATCAAAATCGGGCTGTTTGGAGATCTTGAAGAAATTACTGATTTTGAATCTTAGTTTCTTTATTTATAAAACGGGGCATTTGGCCCAGATTCTCTTTCAAGTTGCAGCTAAATTTAAAATTCTGAAGGCTCTTGTGAATGACTGTAACAGTTACTAAGAGAAAATTCTTGAGAAATACGTATTTTCTGTTTATTACCAGTTAGAATCAATTCTGTCCAACAGCTGATATTCACTAAGAAAAACTTTGCAAATATCAATGCATTCAAATTCCCACAAGAAAGCAAGTCATTAATTAGAGCTTCTCTTCTCTCTTAAAACGTTTCTCTCAACAAGGGCAGGGAGCAGAGCCCTCTGCCTTCCTGAGAGGGGCTGGTGGTACAACCACCTGTCCATGCTATAAAAAGCAGCCGCTCGTGGAACCACTTTCCATTCATCACGACGGGGAACAGCGCACAGCTTTTCAATCACCGTCCCACACTGAACCCTTGGGTAAGAGTGTCCAACAGTTGATGGAAGCTTCTGCAATGAGAGGTGCTTGACTGACCTGTTTTGTGCAAGGATGACCATAGAAGTCACATTGGCTGAAAATAGACCCTTGTGGCATGAAGTTCTTAAGAATTTGGCAAGTCAATTCAAGTTTAGGATGAGACAGAGAGAAAAAAGGAGAACTCGCTACTTTCTAGCCAGTTGGCAGATAGAGAGACAAGGAGCGACAGAGCTCGAGGGCGCATGCGTGCAGTGCTTGGAGCTACTGCTTGGAATAGCGCCTTCTCATAGCGCCTCTGCCTGGAATGGCCAGCATTTGTTCTGACTGCTCAGGTCCAGTTTGGTCAGGAGACTCTAAGCTCAGCTCTTTGCTGTCCTGGAGCAGCACCGCCATGCCTGGTCCCCAGTCTCCGAGAGCACCTCCAGGGAAAGGCTGTCATGGTGTCCCTCCCACGAAGAGCATGGTGAGTAGGGGAGAGTCCAGTCTGAAGTCGGTTGGGCACTCAAATACAGAGGGGGGTTGAGTATAGCAAATCTCCACCCCAAACAGGACTAAAAATACTCTCCAACTTAAAGACCATTATTCAAAACAGTATATATTGATTATGACCCAATTTTGGTGTACGTAGATATTTAGAAGAATATATTCAAATGAAGGTCTGAAAAAAATCTGTATTGTACTCTTAACCGTGATTAGCTTAGATGTAGGAATTTTTGTAGATTTTTCTTTTTGCCTATTTGTTATCCATATTTTGTTTTTTTCTACAATGAACATATATTTCTTATTTTATTTTTTTTAAGTTTTTAAAGAAATATTTATCTAGAAATCTCAAACTAAAGCTATATGTGAAGAGGGGAACATTTGTTGAGCCTAAGAGTTAGGATCTTATTTTCTAACCAAAAATCTAAACCTCTCCTCCATATGTTGATGTCTTCTATCCTCTTTTAGTTTATAGTTTTCACATCTTCCTCTAAGTGCTAGGAGTAGAAAATACAGAATATTTTGATAAAGTGTTCTCAAAGTGACTTTTTAAAGTTTAATTTAAAAGAAACATGAACACAGAAGAGAAATAACAAGTCTTTCTATTTTCAGGAAGATAAGTCTCTGAATTTAGTTTAAGATCCAGAATAATCACAGTTCTGCATACAGAGCAATGGCCCAGACAATACTTGTGGATATTAAATGAATTGGAATTTGTTAATTCATTTACAAATGATGTTAAATTGAAATCAACAGCACTCATTGATGTTAAGTGAATTTAACACTTGTTAAATGAAATGAAACTTCATTTAAGGAGTGGACTTCTTTCTTAAGAGCTCCCTGTAGTGTCTTATGTGAAATGATACATCTTGGAGCAAAGGGGAAGGAGAAGGAATGAGAGGTTTAAATTTAGACCACCTCAGCCACATTTAAAGGGGCCACAGGAGCGTTTGATCTTGGCCCTGATACAGGGCAGAAGCTGTTAGAACCCCACCGCTCTGCAGGAGTTAAGAAGGCGATGGTTTGTGTAACCACTAGGAATAGCAAATCATAACACTGACCAAAGTCAACACAGTGGAATCTTCCATCTTGACCGTCCTATGTTCTCAGAAATAGACACTTGATGCATTGTTTTTTCTTTGGAGTTACATTCGCAATTGCCCTATCCATTAAGACACTTGTTCATGCGACAAGCATTGATCAAATATATGCTGCATGTGGGACCCTGGGCTGACCAAACGGAGGATCCCACGGCTGGTAGGAGAGCCCAGAGCAGAACCCATCCCCGGGCAATGGGATCAGCGCCCACATGGAGGGATGCACAGGTGTAAGGGGAGCACAGAGTGGAAGGCCTCCCGCCCGGGGGAACAGGGAAGCTTCTAGAATACATGACCCTGGACCAGGTCTTATAGGATGCGTACGAGTTTGCCAGGCAGAGAAGGGACTTGCAGGCAGGGGAACATCCTGCCACAGACCTGGGTCATGACAGGAAGCTGTGCCAGGAATAGCGAGCTGTTGGGATGAAAAGCCTGTGCTCCCAGGAAAGGGACTATCCTGCAGGAAAGGGACATGATGGAATTTGTGTTTTTAATCACAATCTAGCAACAACTGAGAGTGTGGGTTGTGGGGAGTAGAGAGCAAAGGCAAGAACACATACTGGTCTTAATGTCATTGCAATAAGCTGAGCGGGAAAGACACCGGCCTGGATTGAAATCAAGAGATGGGGAGCTTTGGGAGATATTTTGGAGGTAGAAATCGACAAGGCTTGTGCTCAGTCTAGACAGAGTGGGTGAGAGAAATGGGCTACTACACATGCTGAAGGCTTTTTGGAAAAAAGATACATAAATTGATTAGTAACTAACTGCACATTTGCAAAAAAAAATTATTTGAGTTCAACTTTTTAACTATCTAATAAAAGCAAGGGTAGTGTATGGCATATAATAGTAGCATTCGGTTCACACAGGCTTCTTTTAAGAATCTTCTAGACTCCATGTTCCAAATATTTGAGGCAGAAGCAAGAGTGACCTAAATTTTTGCTTTGTTTCTTTAAACAATTTCTATGCTAAGGATAATGACCTCAAAATTGCAACAGTATCAGATTTTGGAAGAAAAGATACAGTGGATGTGAGAGGACGCCTGGGAGCCCATCTAGTCTGAAAGAAAGGAGCTCATTCACCTTCAGCAGTGGCTCCATGAACCCACCCCTCTCTGCACCCTCTTTCACGGGTAGATGGCGGGGGAGAGAGCCTTGCTCTTTCTTGCTGTTTCTCTGTAATTATAAACTCTTATCTCCGGCTTCTCCCTTTAGTGGTTAAGTTTCTTTCCATTATGTGTAGCTTATCATAACAAACGAAGGCAGTGATGGCCACAGCGAAAGCCGCTGAAAGCCAAGGAGGAAAACGCCTGGTGTTCCATAATTTCCTGAGCCACAGAAGGCCCGTGGCGGGGCCTCTTCAACACTCAGGAGGAAGACAGGAAGAAACCCAGAGTAATACAGAAGGGAGAAAGGGCTGCAGACTCTAAGAATACAGCCCCAGTCTCTGCTCGGGCCAAAATGCAGAATTATTCTGTAATGAGTTCTTTTCTTTTTAATGGTGATGAATGGAAAGTAAGGATTATGCCGGGATCCAGTGGGAGGCAGAGACTCCTAAGGAGGAGGGAAAAACCTGCCTTTCCAAGGGTGCCTCAAGGATGTTTTGTTCATTTATAATGTGGGTGGGATCTGGAGCCTGGGGGGCCTGGAAGATTAGGAATGGGATTTTTCTAGACCCCTCTGTGTATTGTCTCCTCCTGGGAAACCTCCAGAGAAGTGGATGTAGCTCCCTTGGATGAAGGAGCTGAACTGAAATTATGGACGTGACCATAGGGTTTGCTCTCAAGGCTAAACCTACAACAGGGCAAGTGTGGGCTCTCAGGGGACCCAAGGGCACTGGCCCAGCCCCGGAAGAGGTGTGAGGAGCCTAAGGCTGAGCTGCCTGTCCCATGGCTGGGGAAAGGAAGGCCATGATGGAGTGACGACCTCTTGTGACCCATAGCTGAGAAGCTGGCTGCCCTTGCATCTGTCTTGTTACCCCTTGGGCCATGCAACAGTCCTCCACTGACTGCCCTGTGGTCACCCTGGGTGACTGCCTGGACTTGTGCCATTATTCACACAGGAACTGTCCAGGAAGCATAATAAGAATAAAAACAGTAAGATCTCGGATTCACTGAGCACTTGCTGTGTACCAGGACCGGGGCTAACCACTGTGCCCACAGAATCTCATTTAACCTTCACAGTGACCCTGTGATTTAGATCCTAACGTCTCTGTTAGCAAGTGAAGGAGCCCAGATGCAACCCAGGTCTATCAAGTCCACAGCCAGACTCTTCACGTCGGTTGGAGAAGCAGCATTGCTGTGCTGCAGGAAGCATCACTCAACGTTGTGGGCCAGGGTCGACAACATTGACTGTCTTTGTGGTTCATGGCAGATGGTGACAGAACTAGGTGAAAAGCCAGAGGCCAGGCAGAGAGCCAAGCCTTTCATACAAAGTGAAGAGGAAATTCCTGAGGGGTGATGACCAGGACAGACGCCGCCTCAGAATGTCCCGGCAGCCACACAGCACCGCCCAGTGCTCCCGATCCCCGGGCTGGACACCGCAGGGAAGAGGAGCCTTTGTGTGTCGGACACCTGAGGTGGGCCATGGACTCCATAGCCATAACACTCAGGGATGCACTGCAAACTGAGATGGGAACAGGCACTTGGTGTCCTCCAGGCCTATCCCAGCGACAGAGACTTAAGAGATCAGTTCTGTGGAAACTCCCTTGGGAGACCAAAGAGATAATAGAAAAAAGCAGCTCTCATGGGCTAGTAGTCATCGGAGGCACGGATGTTGAGGAAGGATGGAATGAAGCACACGCACACAGAGCCAATAGGGAGAGCATGGTGTCCTCCCAATAAAGCCTGGGGCCCTCCCTTCAACCCCGTGGTTGTGGCTAATCACTCTGGGTTGGATTATGACACACCCATCTGTCTTTATAAGAAGCTGAGGTCACCACCCCAATGCCAGGTCTGGGGTTACACATGCTCCTTGATCCTCTTTCCGGCTTGGCCAGTCAACGCCAAGTGGCCAGTCAACCAGTGAGAGCCTGATATCGACAATACTTTTCTATTTTTCATAGTCACCCGGCTCGCTTGATTCCAGGAATTTACTAGCTTGTGACCTTGATATACAGATAGTCATTTGGGGGACAAAGTCAGCCCACAGTGACACCCTGATCCAGCACATCCATCTCCATCTCTGATATTTTGGGGCACACTGTCAACCCAGTGACCCCTAATTTTATGTGTCAGTGAAGATGGCCTACAGATTTATAGTGGTTGTCCTGCTCTGACCTGACTCATTGTTAGCCCACATCATATCCCTGAATTATAACTATCATATGAGGTAAAGGCCTGAAATCCCAATGAGCATTTGCTAGGAGGTCATCTGAAATCCAGGGATCACTGATTGAAACTCAGAATCAGCCTATGGTGCTTCTGAAGGATTTCTCTGCAAATCTGAAAGGGGAAGATCCCTCGGGCTGTGTCTTCATGAAAAGAAGCCATATTTTGTCAAAGCCTTTCTGACTTGTGATCCCAGTGGATTTCATAGTGATGCCACATGCCGTCAGGGAAGTGGTGCCTAGTGACAGCCCAGGAACATCTCTGCTCCCATCTTATCACCAATTCTCCAGACGTATGGAGCTCCGGAATCCTGTTAGAGGGGACTCCAGGGCACGCGTGAGTCACGGGATATGCTTTTGCACAGCAACAATCCTACAGAGTTGGTGACATACCCGGGCCTGAGGACTCGCCTGGTCCCAGGTTGAAATCTCCCACTCTTCCATCTCCTCTGTAGGGAACTGGTCTACATTCATTGATTTTGAATTAGCTGCTCAAATTTAAGGGTCAACCTAGTTCTTATGCCAAAACTGTAACTTAATAGAAACAGACTATGTGTGAGAACCACAGCCTTGTCTGGCAAAATTACCCATCTCTCTACCCTCTACCCATATAACAGATTACCTTAAAATGTGTTTACAATTACAAAAATTTTGCTCATTTGGAAACTTTATTTCCAGTGGGGCACAGAACTAGGATATAATTTAAAGCATAACATTCCTTTTGTTAGTTGTAACAAATTTGCTCAGTCTCTTCCTAACAGATAGACAAATATGCGGAACTGGGAAATGAGAAGCTATCTAAAAGAAAACAGAGAATGTAATTCTTTCCATCAGTAAGCTTTTCAAAAGATAAACCTACAGTTCAGAGTCTTTATAAAATCTCAAGTATGTAGACAGCCTTCACTAAGTGCCCAGCATAGTTCTAACCACTCTAATTAGAGGAAGGCATCCGATACCCATAACAACCCTGTGGGGAAAGTATTATTATTGTTGCCTTGTACAGATAGGAAACTGAGGCACAGAGGTTAAGTAACTTGCCCAAGGTCATGGCTAGTCTGTGGCAGAGCTGGATACAAACCTCTCAAGGCACAGGTTATACTATACTATCCTGGTCCTCTTTTAATGGTAAACAAATAAAGAATTGTCTATTATGAATTACTCTGTGACTTAGCTAAGGAAAAACAGAGGCAGCTCCAAACAGCTAGGCAATGTCCTCTAGAATGACCCCATGACCATTCATTGGTCATGACCCTAACCAAGGGCCCCTCTGACTGTTCATTCCACCTCACGGCCCAAACCCCGGCCCCCAGGCCACCAGCCTGCCTCAAGATTTCCACATTAGCCAAATCCATGCCTACCTCCTTCAGAGTTATGCTTCAAGTGCTCTGACTCCTCTTCCAAGTGGCCATCCTCTCGCTGTTGACCCATGTGGAGAGGTTGGGAGGGACAGAACCTCGTTAAACTGAATCTCTCTAAGGGGCAACTGGTGGATGGCATTGGTAAAGTGTTTATCTTCTTAAAAGGTGTTTCTCAACTCAAATCCTTCTCTGATGGGTAGAAATACAACGTGCCAAAGAGAATAAGGAATTCAATGTCATGTGAGAGACATAGTTTTAAAACACACAGATTTTTTTTAATTGAGATAGAATTCACATACCACGTTGTACGACCATCACCACTATCCAATTCCAAAACATTTTCATCACCCTCAAAAGAATCCTCATACCCATTAGCAGTAATTCCCCATTTCCACCCCCTCTCCCCAGCAACCACTAACATACTTTCTGCTTTTGCCTATTCTGGACATTTCATATAATTGGAATCATACAGTATGTGGTCTTTGGTGTCTGGCTTCTTTCATTCAGCATAATGTTTTCAAGATTCATCCATGTTGTAGCATGTATCAGTACGTCATTCCTTTTTGTGGCTGAACATTATTTCATTGTATGGATATACCACATTTTGTTTATCTGTTCACCTTTTGGTGGACATTTAGGGTGTTTCCATTTTTTGGCTATTGTGAATAACGCTGCTGTGAACATTCATGCACAAGTTTTTGTGTGGATATATATTTTCATTTCTCTTGGGTATGCACCTAGGATTGGAATTGCTGGGTCATGTGGTAATGGGATGTAGAATTTAAAATGGGGAATTTAGAAGAACACATTAGATCATAGGACACAGGAGACTGCCTATGGCCGTCCCATTACTTACTTACAGCTGTGAGACCTCAGGCAACCAAGTGACCTCTCTGAATTTCAGGTTGGCTTTTTTATTGTACTGTTGTTTTGTATGTTAAATGAATCCTAGCTAATTTGACCCCCAATATGTTTAATTATAGATCTGCATTTCCATTAACTGAACTAATACAATAAGACCTTTAGAAAGAAAACAATGTATCCCTGCCAACCAGATTTTTAAAAATATATATAATTTCAGATTGAGCTAGACCAAATAAAATATAACTCCAGGACCTGTCAATCAGAGCAAGGCACTGAGGACGCAGCAGTGACCAACACAGTTGTGGCTCTGCCCTCTGGAGTTCACGGTCCAGGAGGTTCATGACCTTGGCCTAAGCTTACACGCCCACCTGCTGCACACACTGCACATGATCAGACGGTCCCGGGCTCCCTGCTGCCCTCTGGCACCTCCAGGACCTTCTCTCCCTTCCAAGAGCCATCCTGTTCTGGACTTTCTATCCGCGTCCTTTTAAAATGTGTTCCTCACCTCAGGGCCTTGCTTCCCTTGCTACTCTGTGGTTATGGCTGAGTATTCCGATAGACTGATAACGGTAATTAAGCCCACAGCACACAGGAGACAGACTGCCTGGGACTGAACTCCAGCTCGACCACTTACGAGTTGTGTGGACTCTCTGGGCTCGGTTTCCTCCTCAGTAAAACAGGATCAGTATACCTACTGCAGAGGATTATGGCGAAGATGAAATGAGATAGGCTGTGCAGCACACCAAGAGCCGTGCCCCACGCAGAGGAAGTGATTAAATATCAGCTCATATTATTATCATTATTAATGTGTTCGTGCCTCCTGTCTTCTCTGCCCTCTACATGCAACTATGACAATTTAATTGAGGCTTCTTAATAGTCAAGGGTTTGTCTCGCCGGGTGCTCATGGTTGAAACCCAGCTACGGTGCCAGGTGGGTGGGGGAGATTTGTAGACAGGTGTGCTGTTCAGCACTGGTCAGGCGCAGGTGCGTCTGTGGATGCTCTCTTTATAGCACCCTCTGAGGGTCTTTGCAAATGTTACCTGCTGTTTAGGTACATCCTGCCTCCCGCTAAAGCTGGTCCTGCTCACAATTTTGTTTGTACCAACAAACATATTTATTGCTTTCATCGCTCTCCTGATCCAAAACTTTCCATGTTTGTAATATAACTTGAAATCCTTAACCCGTTAGTGACCTGGCCCATCCTTACTTTCCAATCTCACCTAATTTCTCTCCCTTAGGCTCCAAGCAGCCTCACTCATCCACAGGCCTCCCAAGCACCCTCTGCTTTCCTGCCCCACTGACTTTGCTAGTACAACTCCCCCCACCAACACATGCCTTACCCTTTTACCCCACCATCTCCATCACCTACTCCATCATCGGCCCAGCTCAGAGGTCACCCTTCCAGAAAGTTCTATCAGATCTGCGTTGCTGCTGCCACCAGTCCTCACTCCATGCCAGAAATCATATCTCCTCTCTGTGTTCCCATAGCATTCATAGCATTCTTCTAGAACAGTCTCACTGTATTATGATTATTTGAATACATATCTTATCATTGATACAATAACACTGTGTGTTATTGTAACTTTGTAATTATAACGTTGTCTTTCATTTTGTAGCATCCTGCCTGGGCCTTGCATAGAATAGGTATTTAAAGCTTGTTGAGTTGAACAATTTGCACCCTTCAAAACAACTGAGTTTTAACATGAACTCCTTAAATCACTAGCATCACCACAGTACAACTTTCTATCAATAAGAACTTCTGTAAGTCCTGCATTCTGTTGTTAAGAGTCAGCTTCATGTCAGCAGGCACACCTTGGTTGATTCCCGGCTATGGGCACACTCTGAATGTCTCAGTACCTCAGTTTCCTCATGGATAAAATGAGGATAACAATAGTACCGACCTCGTAGGGTTGCTGTGAGGAGATAATGAGCTAGTCCATATACGCCCCTAGGAAAGTGCCTGGCCTGGCACACAGGAAGCACTCAGTACATATTAGCAGTTACTAATCTCAAGGCCAATTTCCACCTGGCTCTTGCCCTGAAGAAGTCTGGAAAATGGCCATTTAGATACTGTAGTTTCCAACTCTCACCAGTAGGAGGCGCCCAGCCTCCAGGGCTGTGATGATTTTCCTCCCAGATGGAGCCCAGGAATAGAGAATTCAGTTTGGGGCTGGAAGCAGAGGTGTGTCTATAAACATCAAGAAACCTCAGGTTTTAAAGGTCACCACAAGGCGCTCTGCAAGAGGTTGCATGGGAGGACATCGGGCTGTTCCCCTGCACCGCCTTCTCTACCCATCACCTGTGTAGAAAGGGCAGTGGTGCCAAGATGTGGGATGGGAGGGCGGGCCCAGGGACGAGGGAGGAAGGAAGCTGGGTCTGTAGCTGGTGACCCATATATTGATTTTTATTCCAGGACTTCTTCCAGGATTAGCTAAAATGTATCCACGCAGCCTAGCTCGTGTGGTCACGTGGGATACGGTCCGCATGAAATCACCTTCCTATCTATTTGTTCTTCCGTTTCCTCCCCCAGCCAGGTTGTTAATCTAGTCCCTGGACCTGAGCCTATCCAACCCATTCCCAAGTCACGCTGTGGCCTGCCTGCCCCAATCCTGCTGGTATTCTAGGTCCAGTGCATAACCCACCTCCTCCAGGAAGCCTTCCCTGACCAGTCCAATAAGCTCCTCCTCCACTGAGCATCTGCCACTGGCCTTTCCACAGTCGGGCACTTTCCCCAATGCTGCCTGTCGGGTACTTACCTTTCTCTGTAGCTCCCTGAGGACAGGGACGCTCCTCGTGTGTCCCCCATCAGTAGTCAGTGCAGGGTGCTGCAAGGAGCTCCGTAGGTGTTGACTGCAGAATGACTGGAGAAGGGCCAGGAGTTTTGTGGGTGTGCAAGAAGGAGTGGATGGCTCCTTAATCTCCACCCTGGACAGGGAAAAACTCCCACGTGAAATAAGTTAGCTTGCCCGTGGGATGAGCCATTGACTTGATGAGCCATTTTCTCCAATGCTGTAACCAAAATACACTTGGAAGCCTTTATGTCTTACATACACGTTGTACATTACCTGGGTCTGTACTTTATTTAGTGTCTGGTGAGTGAACTCATTAGGAGTTAAATCGTTGGCCACCCACTCTGTGGTCGGCCGTGTGCGGGGCACGACAGTGTGGGAGAGCAGATGTGTCCCCTGCCCCCGGGGGACTTACAGTCCTGCCATTCACCTCATCTGTTCATTCAACAACAACTTCTTGCACTTACAAAACACCTGGTCCTGTGCTGGTGGGTTCTAGGGATAGAAAATGGAGTAAGAGGACATGGTCCCTGCCTTGGGGACATGTTATCCAATGGGGGAGACAGCTAAGCCACTTCAAGTCAGTCAGGTCAACAGCTTGTCAGAAGATTTGATGAAGGTGTTGGATATATATAGACTTACTCAACTGCTATTTCTGAGACAATATTACTTTATGTTTTAAAGAACAAAGTAGTAGGAATATTTTGAGGGCAAAGAAAGCAGTAACTCTTCATCCCACCTCCACAAAAATCTCACCTCCCTCCTGGTCTCTGATATTTTCATTTCCTTTCATAAGAAAATGAAGTATTTCATTCCACAAGAGACAAGGCTTAGAAAACTATCTTAAAGTAATATCACATTCCTGATGAGAGCAAGGAAAAGCAGGAGAAAACAGGGCATGCCCATTTCACAGATGAGGGGACTGAGGCTCCATACAGAAGGTTCAGTAATTGAGCCGGGCTCACAGGGCGAGTTGGAGGAGGTGGCATGGCTCCAGCCCACACCTCCTGGTCCTCAGGCATCCCCTCTCTCCCTACTCTCCTCCATTGCACTCTGCACGCCAGCCCAGGGCACGAGTTATAGGGTATGGGGGGGGCCCTCTGATGCCCCATGGGACACCAGCAGGATTAACTGTCATGAAGCCGGGTAGAGAAAGGCTGAGGTGGAAGACGCATGCGGCTGCCTCCACGTGGGTGCCCAGGGCCCAGCATGGCACGAACCTGCTCCCTGCAAACATGGCTGCTAGAAGCCACACCAACGTGATTTGTCCGAAGCCAGGAAGCTCAGCCCTTGCTGCAGGGGAGCTGTGCCCGTGGAAACAAGAACATGATCTATATCTGGCTGATGACTCAGAAGTCTGACCCACCCACGGAGGGCAGTGGCTGGCACAGCTGTGGCGTGTGTGTGCCCGTTATAAGGCAGGTGCCACCAGCCCAGGCTCTGCAGAGATCTTGACAGACCCAGTGGGGGCTGCATTTCTCATGCTCGCAGCTTCCCTAACGAGCCACGTCTCCCTCAGCTACTGCTTGGCCTGTTTGGAAAGGGCAGCAGGAAAAGGATGGATGAGATTTTGGTGAATCTTCCAAAAAGTCTCAACTGAACCCCAGAGCCGGGCTGACTACACAGAGATGTGAAGTCCAACCTTCTCGGCTTTCAGAGCACTTTGCCTGGCATCATCCAACTCACCCTTTTTCCCCTCATATGATTTTAAGGAGGGAATAATTCAAGTCATGAGCCTGGAGGTATAGATGAGTAAGAGCACCTTGCTATGCTGTCTTTTATGAGGGTCAAGAACCCTTGTGGAAAGGAATGACTCTAAGGGTGGTGTTGAGGCGTAGCTGGGACACAGATGGGACATCTCAGAGAGGGGAGGCTCGTTCTTCACTCCTAAAAACCAGGCTGGTTAGAAGCCGTCTCCTTTGTCCTTTTTCCTGGTTCAGTCACACAGGTTCTCCTGTATCCGGCACATGGTGCTCTAGGGAGAGCCGGCCCGGACGCCCCCCACATCCTCCCCGGGGACCTTTGCTATCAACCCCATTCGCCACCGCTAGATGTTTGCAGCCCAGTTTTGCCATCTGCCTCCTTTTGTTCATATACATCCTGACTCCTCATTTTCCCTGTAAGTTCTCCTGAGGCTAGAAACCAGACCCCGTGGGCTGGCCCCGTGGCTTAGAGGTTAAGTGCGCGCGCTCCGCTACTGGCGGCCCGGGTTCGGATCCTGGGCGCGCACCAACACACCGCTTCTCCGGCCATGCTGAGGCCGCGTCCCACATACAGCAACTAGAAGGATGTGCACCTATGACATACAACTATCTACTGGGGCTTTGGGGAAGAAAAAAGGAGGAGGATTGGCAATAGATGTTAGCTCAGGGCCAGTCTTCCTCAGCAAAAAGAGGAGGATTGGCATGGATGTTAGCTCAGGGCTGATCTTCCTCACACACACAAAAAAGAGATAAATGTGTCAGTGAAAAAAAAAAAAAAAAGAAACCACACCCCTTACTCATCGTCCTCTATCCTGCCAGGTCAACATGATTGTTGACAATGAACTTTATTTCTGTTTGACCTTGGAATGAGGTTTTGCATTTGATTAGCAGAGGGTCTGATATTTAGGGATTTCTACTTGTGGTGAAATCTAAATTCACACCTAGAAAGAATCAGTTCCTTTTAAGAACCAGATGACTAAATTACAAGGCACCCAAGCTTGAGAAGGCCTGATTCTCTGGGCCCTGGGAGGATGCTCAGTTCTCCCTGCTCCTGCACGTAGCCACCTCCAGTCTAGGAAAAGGCAACTCTCCCATTACCTGTTGGGGATTCCTGATTGCCTAGAAAGTGGGAGTAAATCGAGGGTGGGAGATGTCAACACAGCACAATGGAACGGAATAGATGCCCTTCCATTAAGGCAGAACACACAGCAGAGGTCTGTGGCCTTTCTCACTAAAATTGAAAACAAGACCCATTAGAATAAACACAGCTGGGTACAGTTGAGAAAACACTAGGGATCTGTATTTTGCAGAAATAAAGCCGAACAGCTGCTTACGGGTTGTCAAATTGCCACACATGAGAGGGGCTGAAGATACAGCTGCAGTCCAGTGCGAGGGTCGCTACATTAGAGACCCAGAAGTCAAGGCTCCTGATTACACCCAAGAGGCCAAGACAGGTCTGGAGAGTGAGCTTTCTGCTCTGTCCTCTCCAGCCCCCGGGGCTCCTCAGCCAGTGTGAGTACAATGGTTTGCACAACCCCTGCTTTCACTTAGTGCAAAAACGGGCTTACTTTCTAAGATAAATGCAGTCCTACCACTGGAGCCTTCGTCACATCCACGCCCCACCCCTTCTGACTGGGTCTGTCTGACACATCATCTAACCAGGGCCCCTGCCATTGGTCTGAGTGTTGGCGCCTCAGCGATCATGTATTTACTCTGAATTTAGGTGTAACTCCCTTCCAGGCAGCCTAGCAGTGCAGAAGATAGCAAGGAGACAGCTTGGGTTTGTAGGTTTTGTTTAGGAACACGCTTTATATTAACAACCTTGTCCTCGAGGGCTACCTGAACACCTGTAATGGCTCATAAAGGTCTTGGGGCATCCACTCAGGCTTCCCAACACACCTTCTACACTGCAGCCCAAGTGAGGTCACTAGAACATTAAATCTGGCCGTGTCACTGTTCTGCTTAAACCTTCCGTTGTTTCCCACTGCCCTTAGGATAAAAATCAGACAACCAACGTGGCCTTCTTGGCTGGCCTCACCTCCTCATTTTGCACTATGTCTCCCCCACCCTCCTTGGGCTCAGCCAAACTGGTCTTCCCTCAGTTCCTCCACCTTGTATACTAGCTCGCACCCCAGGGCCTTTGCCTGTGCTTTTCTGTCTGCACCTGCTTTTCCATTCACCTACTTGACTTCTACTCCTTCTTCAGAGTTCTGCTCCAATGTCACTTCCTCACAGAAGGGCTCCCTGACCTCCCAGACCAGGGCAGGTCCTTCATCTCATGCTGTCCCAGCCCCTTCTCCTTTGTGGCACTTGGCATCGAGGCGATGAGATCCTGGTGTGGTCAGTTGTTTTTATCTGCACCCCTCACTGGCGTATAAACTCCACAAGGCAAGATGGTGTCTATTTGCTCATCTTGTAAACCTAACTCTTCGTGTTCAGTACCAGGGCGCACAGTTGTATACACATCTGTCGAATGATTGAATGAAAGAACGGCATATGCCATGTTATGAAGCATCAATGGATTTCCGGTTAAAACTCACAGGTTACTACAAGAAAGGGAAATGCTCCATGAAGCGCAAAGCATGTTACCTTGGTGCTGAGAAGGGCCTAGCAGTTGCTCATATTGCTGTCACCCTGCAGATGGCCAAGAGGCGAACGACTTGCCCAAAGCCTCACTCCTTCTACTCTGCCCCACTGTCCCCTCCTGGAGAAGTTGTCCATTTATGGATCTTTGAGGGGAGTGGAAGGAGAACTAACAGTTTTCAAATAATAGTGGTCTCCAAGCTTCATATTCAGAGGCGTGTGAGTCATGGAATCATGGAATGAGCCCTAGGCAGGACTCGGACCCGACCCAGCCGCGCCAAGTGGGGGAGGCCACTGGCGAAAAGCCCCCTCTCCCTGCTCTGCCAGATGAGAGGGGAGTAGGGCTAGCTCGACCCCTGGGTCTATGTGTGGAGGTGCGTGCCTCCTCGATGCTTACCCTACTGCAAAGGGGCTCTGTATTTCCTGAGAATAATGTTCCCTAAAATGGGAGAGACCAAGACCAGCCCCGCTCTGCTTTGTTTCCGCAGCTCAGGAGCCTGGCTCAGCATCGCTCCTCAGCGCCAGCGCACGGACTGGGCAAGATATTAAGCAAGGCGTGGCCGCCCACCAGGTAGGTGAACCCCACCGCGTGAACCCGTGGCCGGGGAACCCACAAAGCCAAGGAGCCCCCCCTCAGCGGAGGCCCTGCCAGGTTCCCTTCTGGTTTCCCCACCACCTGGTGGTCTTGTCTCTCTAAGGCACTTTCCATCATACAGCAGAGCACGATGGTGCTATGAAGATGGGCTATGCAGAGGAAGCCTCGGCTTATACTCAGGCACACGGCGTCACGGGGACAAAGTGTCGGGTTGCCCACTGGATCACCCAGGTGTTTTGGGCATCATGTGGGTGCACTCCAAAAAGAACCAAAGAGCAGGAAAAAAACTAGTTTACAAAAGCAAAAAGTAGTCAATCTAAGAGTGTTGTTTAAATTTAATCTTTTCATTACTGAATGGTCCAAATGGGATGAGCATCAATATCCCTCCCTAAGGATCTCACTCACCCCAGGAGGTAAGTTGGGCAGAACGAGCTTGGAATGGCTGCCAATTATTGGGCATTTCCATAGGCCAGACGCCGCTCGCCATCACCACACGGCATCATTTACCCTCAAACCCACCTTAAGAAGTGGACACAATTATTGTCCCAACAAGACTCTGGGAGGTTGGGTGACTTGCCACACAGATGATGAGGACTAGGATCCCAGTTCAGATCTGGTGACACCAAAGTCTCAGGTCTGACCTAAAACTCTACATGCAGTGGGGTTAGAGGAACTTAACACAGCATTGCCGAGGGTCCTGGGAGAACGTGCAAAGAGAGGCCACTCCAGGGAGCAGACAGCACGTGGCATAGCCCAAAGTGCCCCCCAGAAAAGGAGGACGTCTCCTTGATGACACTGTGGTCTCTCCCATAACCCCAGGCCCCACTCTCAGGCACAAAGCCCCCACTCCAGGCTGCCACAGACGCACGCAACTGGTATCCACTCAGGCACACGCAAGAGGGTCCCCAACTGGTGCTGGAGGCCCCGCTGCCGTGTGCAGAGCCCACGGGCTCCCTGCAGAGTGCTCCATCTCTCCCACGGGGCCGGCAGACTGCCTTCCTGAATGTGAAAGCTCAACGGATGTGGACGAGAAGCTTCTGCTTCTACACATCTGCTGGAAGCATTTCGAAGGAAGCCACAGCAGCTGATGGCAGACAGGGTTTTCCCTTATTATCTCCAGTCATTTGAGAGCGAAGGTTATACACTGTTATCCTAATGGGTGCCTTTGAGTCATAGGTTTGATGTCATGACTTTTATGAAAGGATAGGGGGGAGATGGGCAAGCAGGAAAGGCCTGAGGGGACCATTGCAGACACAGCCCCACCTCCCCAGAGTCACCACCACCCAGAGGAGGTGCCGATGCTCAGAAGGTAGCGCCGGCAGCTGAGACGAGTGTGGTGTGATCAGGATCCTACAAGAGAGGAGGGGAGGGCAGAGAAGGGGCCAGGAGCAGAGCAGAGCTGATACTTTTAGGGCGCTCACTTGAGCATCACTGAGCTGGGACCTTAATTGTGGTCAGCTAACCTCAGTGACATACATGTGGACACATGAAGTGAGGAGTTAAGGGGAGACGGGAAAAGTGATGGCAGAGTCTCTGAAAAGTTATGGAAACTTCTTTTCTTCATCAGGCAGATGAAGAGCACTTTCCCAAGCTCTCCCAACATAAGAGAAACTTGACGAAAAGCCTAGGTGATGCCCTTGGCCTACAGGCAGGCGTGCTGGTGGGGACCACGGCATCCCCACCCAGTGTTCATTACCTGGGAAGGCCACTCCCCACCCTCCACTCTGTACATCACAGGAGGATGGAGGTCAGCAGAAGCCCTTTGAGAGATGTGGTTGGAGATGGTTTAAATTGGCTAGCCGGGAACCAAATATCTGAATCCACATCCCATGATTTTTACAATCATCTTTAGTGGTTAAAACTTCAAGTAAAGGTTTCAAGTATATATGGACACTAATGATCTATCATAAGCTAATATCCACAGTAGGAAAGCATGAGAAAAATCACGAATGGAAATCTGGTTTATAGAAGTCAAATGATGGTCGGTCTTGAGTAAGACTGCTGCCCAAGTTAACGATATTCCAGATGGTAAATGAAATTAAAGTGTGTCTGACATCCACTGACGTAGATGGATTTCATGCCTCTGCCTCCATATCAGCGCCCCGATTTACCCAGCGCTTTCAAGCGCTACTATCTGTAATCAATGAACGATCTGACTCATACAGTCAAATTGTTCTCCTTCCAAAGATGCATAAAAGAAACCTGCCAATTTATCTTTGTTACCAGATGTTTCATTTTAGGATATGCATCTGGGAGAGCATCTAAGCACAAAACACGTCAGACCTACACTGGCTGGTCTGGTGGGACCAGGCTCAAGATCTTAAACTTTATATGAGCTTGATCCAATCAAACAGAATTTACAGATCCTCTTAGAAGGGAATCCAGTAGAGTGCTTTGCATGCAGTAAATACTAAATAAGGGGCTGATATTTCTGCCCTGGTTATCATGGTGACCACACCATCCAAATGCAAGTGACAATTTTCATATGACACTTAAAGAGTCTTCTGTGAATCAGGCTAACCACATCTTTTGACCTGATTTAGCTCAGAATTGGCTTCATGTCTGCTCTTAATAGCCTGGCTTCCAGACTGTCAATCAAACACAGATGTACTGAGCACCTTCTGTGCACCTGGCACAGAGCTGGACGCTGAGGGTGCAAAGATGGATACAAAAAGGCCCTGCTCTCGAGATGTCCCTAACGTAGTGACAGGTGGACAAGTAACCACAGGACAGCGAGACAGGTGTTAGAGCCAGAGCAAGGTGCGGGGAGGCTTAGAGGAAGGTGCCCAAGGGTGCCCTGGGACTCCAAGACGGCTTGAGCGAGGAGGGGAAATTGGAGTTAGCTTCTGATGGACAAGTGGGTGCTGGCCAGGCTGGGTGGGGCCGTCGCAAGTAGAGGATGGCGCGTCCCCATGGGCAGCATTCTAAACGCCACAGCAGCATGTCTGAAGGGCAGCAGGAGACACATATATTATCACCACACATTGGGGATGATATAGGATGCCTCCACTTTAGATGTAGGACGTTATTTCTATATTCATAAAATTCCTATAGAATAGTGAATCTTAAACATTTGGGGGACACAGAGCCCTTTGAGAATCTGGTTAAAAGAAAAACAACTATGTCCCCTCCCCCCACGAAGCCACGCTCAGACCCTGTTTAAGAAATCGTCGTGTAGACTACGACGTGCTTCAAAGCCAGCTTAAACCACGGCAACCACAGCCACAGGTTCCGGGGGGCTAGACTTCCCTGCCTCTGCCTCTTAGGACCACCCAAGCCTCTTTTACACAGCCACCGAGAGAAGTGTTGGGAGTGCGGAACTTCACGGCGCTGAGCCCACGGCCGCCCTGAGGGTGTTCTGGTCCAGAATGAGGCTGGGCAGCCAGGCACGGGCCAGCCCAGGACGAGCTAGTGTGTGGGCAGCACACTCCTGCTTCCTGCCTCTCACACCCGTGTGGGCATCTGCCAGGCTCTCTCCGGGGGGGTGTTTCCCCTAAGCCCACAGTCAACCCATCCGCTAACAGTGTCTACACACAGAACATTCCATCCACAGCCTTCATGCAAGTGGGAGGCTCTCTAGAAGGTCTACGAAGAGATCAACAAAATAAACAAATATTACTGAAAAAGCCAAACTTCACAGGTAAGATTTAAAGCCTGGAGACCTGGACTTACATCCTCCTCCAGCCATTTATCCCTGGTCCTCAACCTCTCTGAGCCCCAGGTTCCCACCTGTAAATAGGGCTCCAGGATTCCTGCCCGATTTACAAGGCAGAGGGAATTCAAATCAAGTGAGATGATGTGGTGAAAGTACTTTGAACTCTAAACCTTCTGAAAAACCATGAATTATTGTTAGAGAAAATAACTGGAGAACTAATGATAACATCACAGGGAAAAAAGATTGGCATTTTACTAAAACCCCAAAACAAAATTTGAACATTAAAAAAAAGAGCGAGACACCCAGTAGAGAGAGAATAAATAGTATCTGTCATTTGGGATAAGGTATCATAAATACTTTTACTTTTATTTGTTTATTATACAATTTTAGGAAGGAAAAGGAAAGAAAAAGACCCTTCATGTGATTCCAGGTGAGAGTTAAGAACTTTCTGCTTTGTTGGAGCAGGTTCTCCTCAAACACTGGCTGGGACACAGGTGTTTAGCCAATGTTTGCTTTTATTAGAAAAGAGGATGCTGAACCTGGAGAGACTCTGCTAGGATGGAGCTTGGCCTGGCTGCTCTGTAACGGGGCCTCTCTCGCTCCATGATTTCTTTCTTCCCCACACTTGTGTCTGCTTGAGAGCAGGGCCTGTGATGGATTCGGCTCCCTTGTGGTTCCACCACCTGCTGCTTTTTCCCATCACTCCACAGCTGTGCCCCCGGCCTCAAACTGGGTATGGATGATAAGCCAGGAAAGGACAAGATAAACCCAGATGACCTCAGTGGAAAGCAAATGAAGCAAGGCACATAAAAGTTCAAACGTGGTTTGACACATCTTTGAAGGCTTCGTTCGTTCATTTGTTCATCATGCATTTTCCACATCCAGGCACTATGCTGGGGCATAGAAATGAATCTGCATTACAACAGAGGAGACAGACAGACATACAGGCAATTCGATGACAGAGGTTTGCAGGGAGACACCCAATCCAGACTGTAGGCGGTCACTGCATTGAATGCGGAGTGGGCATCTCAGCAAACAGCAGAGCGGCCGTGGCCAGTCACACAGAGCCCTGAGGATCCCAAAGGCCATGGGACCAGTGCAGGATTTCAAGCCTGGGAGTGCTTCAAGCTTATACATTTTTTAACATTTCCCAGATAGTTATGTGGAGGATAGAGGGACAGAGAATTAAGGGTGTTAAGATCTGAAGCAAGAAAACTGTCAGAGGGGCTGGCCCCGTGGCATAGTGATTAAGTTTGTGTGCTCTGCTTCGGGGCCCGGGTTCACAGGTTCAGATCTTGGGCGTGGACTTACACCACTCATCAGCCATGCTGTGACAGCAAACGACATACCAAATAGAAGAAGATTGGCACAGATGTTAGCTCAGGGCGAATCTTCCTCAGCACAAAGAAAAAAAAAAAAGGAAACTGTCAGAAACTATCGAAGCAATACAGGCAAAGTGCTATGAGAGCTTGGAACTTCAGCAATGACACCTAAGATGAAAAGGAAAAGGGTAAATGAGAAATACTCAGGAGGTAGAGTTTGGACACGTGGAGAAGGAAAGTCCTGACTCCAGCTCACAGCTCTGCCACTTGGTAGCTGCGTGATCTGCAGATGACGTCACGTCCCTGAGCCTCGGTTTCTTCATCTGTAAAATGGGCCTCACTGTATAGGAGTGTTGTAAGGAGTGAAAAAGAATGGGAGTAAAGAGATTCACCTGGCACATTGAGGCATTCAACAAACGTTAGCCCCATGGAAGGAAATGGTAACTCGTGCCATAGGTCGGAGTCAAGTTTGAAAATAAATAGTAAGAAAAAGGGGATGAGCAGAGAGGACCTGCTGTGGAACCCTAGTGTTGGGCAACCAGCTTGCACAGACTTGAGGAAGAACCACATGAAAACAACGTGACTGTCAAGAGAGGGCTGTGCCCCATGACTTCACTCAGAGCGACTCCTCTAGTCCCAGTCGTGTGGACTAGAGCACCGACATCCATGCTGCCTCTAAACCCAGCCCCTGTGAAAGGATGGTTTCGAGCTCCGCTTCCTACTGAGCTGTAGCAAGTCAGTTGAACAGCACTTTTTTCGTTTTGCAAAGTCACCAGTAACTCAGAGAACCCCCAGACACTTCATCCCTCTCCATTCCTATATGCCAAACCCATGGAAAATGAAAGGACTAGAGTAAAAGAGGATTACTCTGCTCCTTTCCAGAATCGCACATTTGCGCATGTCCGCTACACTTCCATGGTACACCGACCATTCCTTCCCTCCCCCTTCCAAGCGTGCTCCCAAAGCTGATTCAGGCCAGCAGCTGACTCTGAACTCAGGGGGGCCCTCTATACACTAGAGCATTTCCCAACTCAAGTTCTGGGGGAGCAGATTGAGTCTCAGGGGAGCACGGCCAGCCAGCACTTTCACTGCGAGAAGCCGCCATCCGGCCGCACTCTCCGCTGGAAATTCATCACCACGCGGAAAGACCAAGGGCAAAGTTATTTCCGTTCACCAGGTATTTGCTACATCACTTGTTTCCTATTTCAGTGCCTTTTAAAATTTCCCCTAGGGTGAGAGCCCCGGGGCGCCTTTGTTGTGAAATCTGGTTAACACGAGGTGCTTTTTATATTTTTTGTGACATCACTCAGATTAGGTCCCCGTGTGTGTAGGAAAATGAACCCCAGTGAGTATACAAGTTCTTCTGGGATCACAAAGAAATGCAAAAAAAGGGGTAGAGGGCAGTTAGGGGGCCAGCCATGAAAGGAGAGATGAAAGAAAAGAAACTAAGATTAAAATGTTGAAAAACTCTTGGCAGAGCAGCATTCTTAAAAAAGAAACTTTACCTACTTCCTTTTATTGGTTGTGGGTTATCTGTGTGTTCATACTTTTTAAAGCGCAAAGGAATAATTATCTGACAGATTTAGATCTGTTACTCTCAATATGGTTTATAACATGTTAAAAATATTCAAATATTTTGCCCAAATCACCAGAGGTTCTGTATCATCTGAACATTTTCAAGGGCTCTAAATCTGCAGGCAACTAGGATGAATTGGGCCAGGGGTCAGAGCACTGCCCCTCTATTGTGTTTAAATAAATGCTTAGAATCAGTTGACATTTAATAGAATTTTGGCCTATTGGCTTTTTAAATAATTGGCAGTAACACTGGGCCCACATTCCTTCCTAGTACCAATGGGCTGGCCCTGTGGACACAGCATGGCTTCTGCCATTTTCCACAGTCCCCACCGCTCCCTATCACTCACTTCACCTCTTCATTTTCCCTGCCTGGCCCCTTAGGCATTTGAGGGTGTAACCTCTGGGTTAGGCAGCGAGCCAGGCTCTGATGGGTATAACCAGACAGAAAAAGTTGTGCTCCATACTAGTGAGTTATAATCCCTCAAATATATGGAAACCATCAGGCATTTTTCCAAATAAACTCAGAGAAAACCAAAAGACATTTATAAACAGAGCAGGGAGTTCTAGTTTCCAGTTCCTATGGCTTGAGTCCCAACTTCTCTATCCTGCCCCCCTCTACCTAAATAGTTAATTAATCAGAAAGAGTTGAAAACCACCTACCTCTTAACCCCCAGCCTTTACTTGGGGCTGTATCATTTCTGGACACCACCTTGTGTTGAGAGAGGGGAAGGCCGTGGGAGGAGTGTGGTGGGTGGGAAGGTCAGAGAGCAGAATGGTAGTAACGAGTGGGAACCGTTCATCAGGGACTCGTGCCACATCGTTGATTTCTGGAAAATTCTGAGAATTGAAAAATTTCATGTCTGCTTTAAATAACAGAAATGTGTCCTTAAGCCCCAACACAGCTTTATTCAAAGACCTCATTTGAAATGAACAGAAGGTTCTCTGTATAAAAGCTTTGCTTCCCAGAGTAGGTATCGCTGTCTTTAGAATGGAAGGAGGGGGGTGTGAGCAGAAGCTAAAATAACCAGAAAGCAGGCCACACAGGTAGCCATCTTTATGGCTCCATTTCCGAGCTGCTGAGAAGGGTCACCCACCACTCCTTCCCTCCTTCCACACACACTTGCACACACGCACGCACGCTGCCTGCTGAGGTCATCCGTCTCGGCCAGAAACGGGGTAAATGACCAGGAAGTGAGCAAATCGTGATGGCAACAGGAACTGAGTGAGTCTAGCATCGTAAGAATCACAAGAAGATACTGGAGTCAAGTCATGAATTACGGCAACTTGAGCCTCACAGATGATGTCCACTCTGCTCTGCTGCTCAGTCCCCATACAGAGAAAACCAGTAATTTAGACTCAATCGTTTAGATTTCCCAGCAGGCTGAACCTGCGATGTCTAACTTTTAGGGAAAACTTTTCCTCATTGCATGAATAAGTCAGAGCTTCCCACCCATGTGGCACAAACGAGTTACAGTGATGCCACCATACTGCTCCCCTCTGCTCTGGGCAGGGCTGCACCAGGCCTGGGGGGGCGAGTCAGCCTTCCCTGCCTCTGTTTACCTCCTAGTGTTATATAAATATGATCGTTTATTGTGTGTGCTATGGAGTGCAAAAGTTCAGGAAGCATTGCCTTAGGTTAAAATTCTCACAGAAATCCTTCATATTTACATGACAAGCGGCGATCAGCTATTCACCGAAGCAAGCAGCAACAATACTCGGTGTCTTGTGCTTTATTATAAACTGATTTTTTAAAGTTCAGGTTTTAGAAAAGCAACTTGCAACGAGCCTCTTTGTTGTTTTCTCTGCTAATTTCTGCCCTAGTTAAGCCAAACTCTTGGTGACTTGCTGTTTGGAGACGTGGCTCATATACTATCTGCCTATCCATCACTCTCCCCTCACCACTGAGTCCTACTCTCCCCCCAGGGAAAGCCTGGCCTCAGCAGCGTCCCTCCAACAGCTGGACCTGCAGCTGGACCTGCCTGACCAGCAGGGCGAGCCCATCCTCCACAGCCCCGTGCTTCTGACCCAGGGCCCCGAGACCAAGGAGAAGCACCTCCTCCTCTTCAGGGACTGGCTGGTCATCGCCAAGCGGAGGTAAGTCACAAGACTGTCACTGCCTTCCTCTCTGTTAAAAGGCAATTTCTTTCCAAGTCCCCACCGCCTGACAGCACTGCCAGGGGCTCCCCGTCATTTGACAAGCAAGGGGCTGCATTCCTTGGGCAACATCACACATGTAGTGGGTAGAGAACTAGGACAAGGAGAGTATAGGAAGTCCATCATTTACAAGGAAATCCTACGTGACTTGATCTTTTGGGTTGCTAAAAAGTGTTTAATGTATTCACAGCAACAAATTTAAAATCAGAAATTTAGAAACTCAATAATTCATTAATGTTAACTCCCATGATAGTCATTTTTCTCTCTGGGAAAATATGCAATTATACTTCTTCAATATTTGCAAGAGATTAGGGGTGGCGGTGTCAACAGAGTACAAATATTAATTGTCTTGCCTGTCGAACAACTATCTACTTGCAATGCCTCCTCTTGAGTTTTTTCCCACTTCCCAGAACATACGTGGGTGCATGTAAATATGGGTGTAAAATGTACATGTGTTCTGGATACTTCTCTGATCTAATTCATCATGGTTCTCTGAACCGAGTTCCCATTCAGCAGATCTTTACAACTGCGCAAGCAATTACTTCTTAAGTTCACTGATGGGGCCCAAATAAAATCGTTACTTCCAGGAGCTCAGGTTGTTAACCACCCTGGGATAGTGGACCCCGCAGAGCCGATATCCTTCCCCAGAGAGGGAAGGAGAAAGACCAAGTCGCCTCTACCCTACTCCCCACTCTGCGCCCTCTCTGTCCTCCGCTCCCCCCTTACAATTTTTGATACATTAGCTCCACCCAAGGGTCACCCACCAACTAAGTAACTCCCTTCATCGCCTCTGCGAAGATGGGAGGAGGAGGCTGAAGGGGCTGGTAGTGTGTATTGCATATCCTCCCTCGTGGAGGCAGCAGAGTAGGGAAAGTGGGCAAATGGCAGGTAAGCCACCCAGTGGGCAGCACCTCCCTGCCCCGCTCTCCTTTCCTCTTAGTTTGGAGGGTTCCTCTCCTCCACGAAGCTTAAGGGGAATGAAAAGCAGCCTCTCCTCAGGAGGGAGCCCCTGGCCCTGCAGTTTCCCAGCTGGCAGCTCAAACAAGGAGCAGTGGCAGGAGCTGCCTGGCTGGCCGCCAGCTGGCTTTGGATGAAGAGACTGAGCCTGAGTGAGGGACACAGTGGCCCTGAGGACAGGACCTGGGGGACAAAGGGGTGTGACCCCCTGACCACAAACAAACCCAAGCTCCAGTTAGAATCCCAGAGCAATGACCATATGGAAGAAGGTCACCTTGGGGGCTGGTCACCGTTCGTCTTCTGGAAATGAGTCGTGTCTGCTGGCTTCTGAGGCCTTTATTACCACAACAAAATTGGGAGAGCGCTAGACTAGAGGGTATCACCAAGCCTGGGTGCCTGGGGAACACCCACCCCACTCCATGCACTCTCAGAACCGAGCACCTGCCAGGCACATCACACATGTTTGCTTGCTTAATCCTTACAACCCATTTCACAGAGGATGAAGGTAAAGCTCAGAGAGGTTGAGTCCTTGCCCCAAGTCCCACCGAAAGGAAGTGGCAGAAGCAAGCCTTAAACTTGCATCCTCTTTCTCCAAAGGCAGCACTCCACCAGGGCACGGCTCCCTCTGACCCTGGAGGGAAGCTGTCTGACTTGAGCCATGCTCCCCAGGGGCACGTGCACATCTAACGGGATAACGTGTATTTTTCAGAAAGAAATAGGCACAGGGAATGTGTGACAGTCTTCCAAATGTTCCACACTGGCAAAGAAAAGGGGTAGGGGCTATAAATATGGACATTAGGCTTGTGGGATTCATCAGGGAAATAGTGGGTCCCTGGGGGAAAGCTCTGATGCCCACGTCGGCAGTAGGGTCTTCATACAGAGTGTGGCCCAGGGCGTGGAAAAGATTTATGGAAAGACTGGGGTAGCAGCTGTAGCAATAGAGGAAAAGGACCCTATTTTGCATGGATGATGATGACTGGGAGGGGGTGGGGGGCGGGACTATAATATTGTGCTTCTGTTTTGTAAGAAGAAGAACATTTACAAATTTTTTATACTTTCCTTTAATTTCCCTTGAAAAGTTCTATTTTAAGCTTTGGGGGAAAATGTGCCATATTTTAAAGAACTTCTCACACCTACCCACCATGATTATTTTTTTTAGATGCTTAGAGATTTCAAAGAATTCAAAACATATCTGGCATCCTCCCCTCATATTCCTCCCAGGCAGGGAAGTGTTTTCAGAGCCCTGAGAAATCCCCCGAGACACAAACAGCGGCGGGGAAACCCTGCACAGCACATCCCGAGAAAGTGAAACGGTCCCTTCCTGCCCGGGCTGCACTGAGCGCCCTGCAGGCGTGTGCTGAACCACTCCTCTCTTTCATTCAAAGAACGCTCTGAATTCTGCCTCAAAAGAGGCGCAAGCTCACCCGCAGTCAGGGATGAAACCAGAACGATGAGCCGGGGTGTTAGGGCATTAGCTGAGACAGGCAGCTGCGAGCACACCGCCGCGCATCCAGGGGGCGCTGTGGGCCGGCTGGAGGCACGTGGTGACCACAGCCGGAGACCTGGCCAGAGCCGGCCACGTGGCCTCCCCCTGGCTGCAGTGCACCAGCAGGGCCACTTCTGGGCTCAGGAACTGCTTTAAAAGGATAACAACACAGGAATCCTCTTCCACTTCCGCAAAGGAGAATCAGGGTGACAGCACTTTCTAAGAAGGTTTATTAGATGTCCACACACTCTCCATCGCCAGCAATATGACCCACCTTCATCCCCTCTAATGGGCCTTGCTCCTTCTTGCCTCTGTGCCTGCTGCTCGGGCCACCTGGGAAGCTACACTCCTCTTCCTGTGGCCAGCTCTAACCCATGCTTGCGGGGCATGGCTCAAAGCGCAGTCAGAGCACACACTCTGGAACAGCGCTGCTGGGATCCAATCTCAGCCCTGCCATTTACCAACTGTGACTGAAGCTCTGTGTGCCTCAGTTTCCCCATCTGTAAAATGGGGATAAAAATCGTACCTCCCTCATAGGATGGCTAGGGGTTAGGATGAGATGAACGGCTACATGTACAGAGCTCAAAGCGGGGCTGGCACATATGTTGTGTTTGCTGTGAAGAGGAGTCCCTTTCTGAAGTGCTTTCCAGGAAGGGTTCTGACACCTCACCCTTGGCCCAAAAAGAGAAGAGGAAGACTCTCAGTCTCCTCCACTAGCCTGAAAGTTAATTGTTAGTAATTTATGAGCTAATTGCTACTGGCATGGGTTGAGGGTCTGCTCTGCCCAGGGCATTCTGCTATCCTCTGGGGTTGTAAGACAGAGAGTCCACGCTCTCAAAGAATTTGTAATGTAGTAGGGAAGATTAAAACACACCAGCCTTGATGGACCAGAGGAAGAATTGATGACTAACTCTTTAGTTTTGGGGTTTTTTTAAATTCAAAGAGTGAAACTCCTATGTGCTTGGGAAATGTGTTCAATTTATCTAATTTGTTTTGGAGTAGAAACTTCTACTATATGTTTTAACGTGTACTTGGTACCATATTCAAATATGTATAATGAGGACTTATTTTAAAGATGTTTTACTGTATTTTTACAGGATTCTATTGATATCTGATTTTTAAAGCATTGTGGAACATGAGCCCCCTGGTTGTTTTCAAATCTGTGTGATAAGCATCTGTGAGTGAAAATCTATGGTGGCCTCTGCAATCTGTTGACAAGAACACACCCTTTGCCTCCACAGCCAAAGGGAAATGTTTTCAGTTGCGTTTTACTATAAATAGGATGAAACACAAAGAAGTTGTATATTTCATAACATGCTCAGATGGTTTTGAAACGTCCTTTTACCCTTGAGGCAACCACAGTTCACAATTGATAATAATCAGCCCCAGGACTGGCTACATAACTTGCAGAACCCAGGCTGAAATGAAAATACAATTTTCATTTGTATTTGTTGAAAGAGCAGAACACGAAACCAAGCACAGGGTCTTCTGAACCTGGGGACCTGTGTGACTGCACAGGTCACATTCCATGAGGCTCACTCTGGCTTATTTAATGTGTTTTAACATTAACATGAATGTATTAAGGTACTTCAGGAACTACCAAACTTAAGGCCTTGACTTGACATATTTACTAACATTTATCAATATTTAACAACATTCATTTTGTTCCGCAAAAGGTCTTATTTCGTTCCCCAAAATCATGTTTTAGAATAAAAGAGACACAGCCTCAACATTATTTTTTTATATATAAAAGTTATGTAAGAGTGTTTCTCAGATTTCCGTGAATTTCGATAGATGGTTTTAATTGTTTTAGGCTGAAAATATGGATTCAGTGTAGATTTCACTACATGCTCTCATTCACAAGTTGACATAGCCTGTTATGGCCCTCCTTTTACGAAAACTACACTATCAAACAACAGGAGTTGGAAGAATTTAGCTTGCTTATTCCTATTGACTGAAATAACAGATATCTATTTCCCACACCTTGGGAAAACTTCTCATCAAGAGTTATCCAAAGCAGCCTATTTGGAAAGAGAAATTTTAGGGCTGTCCCAAAGGGCAAACCTGTGAATATTGCAAAAACGACAATGTGTGCTCACTTTGTGCCACTCACTGTTCTAAGCCCTTCTCTTGTAGTAACTCAGTTCTCGAAAAAATTCCCATCAGGTAGGAAATGACTTCCCATCACTGTGCCATAGTCTGTTCTTAGAAGCGAGTCAACAAGTTCAGCCCACACTCAGAGCAGGATAATTAAGCTTCACCTTTTGGGGGAAGATATACCAAAGGATTCGTGAGCGTATTTTTAAAACCATCACATTGGCAGACAGATTATATTTAAAGCCATGAGACTGGATAAGATCACCAAAAGATTGAGTGTGAAGAAAAAAGAGAAGGGGTCCAAGGATTGAGCCCTACGATGCATCAACATTAAAAAAACATTTTTCTGTTTTATAGATAGGTGACCACAGAAGCCCGCGTTCAGCAGATAAGCAGACTAATGGAGGTGTATAAACTGATATTTGCCAATTGGTCTGGTGTGTAAGATCCGTGAAAATTATTATTTCTTCTTGGGTTCTTGGCCTCGATGTTTCTGCCACCAGATGATGGTGCTAGTCATGTAACCATTCATTCATTTATTCAACAGGTTGTCGTTGAGCATCTCTATATCAGGCACCATTCTAGGCACTTGGGATAAAATAGACAAAGAATCCTGCTCTTACGGAGCTTACAGACTAGCAAGGGGAGACAGAAAGTAGACGAGAAATACATGATCTAGTATGTTGGAAAGTTGCACTGCTATTGGGGGAAAGTAGAATTGAGTAAAAGGAATTGGCAATTCGCGGCAAGAGAAGAGTCAGTTACAAAAGTGAATAGAATGGACAATATAGGCCTCATTGCAAAAGGGAGTTTTGAGCAAACATATAAGGAAATGAAAGTTAGCCGAGTGGATATCAGGAAGAAGAGCATTCCCGGCAGAGAACACAGCAAAAGCGAAGCCCCGGAGGCTAGAGTGTGCCTGGTGTGTTCGAGGAATAGCGAAGCAGCCAGTGGGGCAGGAAGGGAGAGAGTGAGGGCAGGAGATGGAAGATGCGGTCAGCAGCTAAAAGGTGCCAACTCAGCCAGGGCCTTGTGGGTCCTTATGAGGACTCTGGCTTTTCTTCTCTTGCTGAGTGAGATGGGAAGCCATTGAGAGGATTGTAGCAGAACAGTAATGTGATCTTACTTACGCTGTAAAAGGATCACACTGGCTGCTTTGCTGAAAATAGCCTGAGGTCAGGGGAGATGCCAAGGGCAGAAAAAGGAGATGAGTTAGAAGACTCCTGCAGTAATCCAGGTGAGGGATGATGGTGGCTCAGACCAGAGAAGGTACAATCGACATGGTAAGAGGTTATGGGATTCTGAATAAATTTTGAAGATAAGGCCAATCTGCCAAATTCGAGGTGGGGAGTTAGAGAAAGGGAGAAATCAAGGAGGACTAAAATTTCTTGGCTCAAGTAACCGGAAGGATGGAGTGGCCTTCAGCTGAGATAGGAAAGGCTGGGGTGGAGTGGGTTCTGGACCTGTGAGACCAGCAGTTCAGTTTGGGACATGTTGAGTTTGAGATGCTTTTTAGAAACCTAAAAGAAAATGTGGGGAGACAGATGGATATGGGAGTCAACTGTATTAATTATCTATTGCTAGGTAACAAATTACTCAAAATTTAGCAGCTTACAACAACAATCATTACCGCACAGTGTCTGTGGGTCAGAAATCTGGGAGCTGCTTAGCTGGGTGGTTCTGGCTTAGAGGCTGCAATCAAGGTGTTGGATGGGCTGCAGTCTCATTTGAAGGCTAGTTTGGGGAAAGATCAGCTTCCAAGTTCACTCACATAGCTGTTGGCAGACCTCAGAAGATCCGCTTCCTTGTTCACTCACGTGGCTGTTGGTAGCCTCGGATCCTCGCCACATGAGTCTCTCCACAGGACTGCCTCACAGCATGGCATCTGCCTTACCTCAAGATGAGTAAACCAAGAGTGAGTGAGGGATGACTCAAAATGGAAGCCACAGTCTTTTTATAACCTAATCTTAGAAATGACATTTAATTATTTCTGCCATAATCCATTTAGTAGAAGCCAGTCAACAAGTCCAGCTCACACTCAAGGGGAGTGAAATTAAGCTTTACTTCTTGAGGAAAGATATACCAAAGATTCATGAACACATTTTTAAAACCATCACATCAGCATGTGTGTTGGTTGTTTGATCATCTTATCCAGTTATAGAGATAAGATCATCAAAAGATTTAAATGTGAAGAAAAAAGAGAAGGGGACTGAGGGCTGAGCCCTAAGATGCATCAACATTAAAAGGTTGGGGAGAAGATGAAGAGCCATCAGAGGAGGTCAAGAATGAGAGGCTTGTGAAGTGGGAAGAAAACCAAGAGAGTGTGGTGTTTTGGCACTAAGTGAAGAAAGTGCATCAAGGAGGAGAGAATGGCCAACTCTGTCAAATGTTGCCATTAGGTAGGGTGACCATTTATCCTGGCTGGCCCAGGACAGTCTCAGCTCACTCCTTGTTTTGTTCTGGTGTTATTACTAATAGTGCCCCCTTTTCACTCTTAAAAGCAGCCCAGTTCGACAAAGAATTATACGGACATCGTATACATAAGTCAAGTAACATGAGCACTGAGATCTGAGAGAGGTCGTTGGTAACCAGAATAGATCATCTAATGAGTGATTTACTGTGAGACGTATATCAGCATCATTTTCATTCAAACTGTTTTTTTCTTTTAAAAGTTATTAAAGAGCTAAGTAAAATATTAACTAGTATTAGCATAAATATAATATGAAATAACATACCAAATTGAAGTAAGAATCTAAAAATCACAAATACAATTAGTTCTCTAAATTTTAACTCTTCTCAATTGCTATTTGATGTAATCACAGATTACACTGAAGTTTGAGTACAGCTTTAATCCAAACTCACTTTATGAATTAGTGATCTTGAAAAAATTACAACTATTATAATACTACAGAATTGATAGGCTCTTCTTGTTGTTGAAACAAAATAATTTTACAGACTGGCAAAAAAGAGTGTCTTCAATGTGGTCCAAGTGGATAAATTTATTTCAGGATAAACAAATCCTGAAACAGACATCCCAGGATTCATATTTATTCATAATTACTCATGAACTGCTTTTCATTTGATAAAACGTATAGAAGCTCTAGTTATGGCTTGTTCCCCAGGTCCCTTGCCTGCCCCTGCTCTGACCTTCCCTGCTGGCTACTTAGGAAGGGATGACCCCCATTGCACCCAAGTCCACTTAGCCTATGCCAAGGTTAAATAACATCTGTCATTCACTTGGCCCTTACTATGGCCCAGATGACGTGTTTATCACTTGCACATCTTAATATATTTAGTCACCTATGACACTTTGTGAAGTTGCATGGTCCCTGCACCTTGTGTACTTGCTCAAGTCACAGAGCTACAGTACTGTCTCACAGGGTGTTGCCATTTGTCAAGTGAAAAATTACTTAGGTGAATTATTAGCCTTGGTTAAAAAATAAACTCTGGCTCAGTTTTGGCACATTGAAGAAATAGAAAGCTGACATTAAGTTTCATTTTACTTATCTGATTTTAAATAATTTTTTTCTTGGGGTCATTGGCTTCATTGAGAAAGGAATCTCCATCCACAGGAATAGGAGATTATCTTGACTGCTCACATGAACACTGGTGAGAGAAAAAGATGGTAGAAATGAGAATGTTTTATAAAATCTCTTTAAGTGTTTCTGATATGACGAGTGTTCTCATTTTAACTATCAGAAACTGTGAAATGATTGTATCCATAGAGGCTCCTACCTTACAAGTATCGGCCCTCTGACTGTGGCGCTCTATCTGAGAAATCGGCCTGCGGTTGTGACCACAATAGGTGCATCTTGGTGCCTTTCACAAGAGAGTCCCAAGCTGGAAAATCAGCTCAGTGGGAGGAGAGAGTTAGGGAGCCAGAGTATGACACAGATGGTTGGAAACAGACGAAAAAACCAACACTCGCTGAGCGGTTACTGTGTGATAAACTCTGAAACCCTTCACGTACAGTGCCTAATTTTATCTTTACAATCACTCTATACATCAGGTACTGTATTAGTCAGCTAATGTCACAAAAATGACATGGAACCTTCTCAAAACACAGTACCTTACAAAAACAAGCACTTGCTTCTTGTTCATGCATCTGCAGATCATTGAGTATTGGGCTGATCTAGCTGGGCTCAGCTGGGGTTGGGTGACCATCACAGGTTAAGTTCACGTTCCCCAATGTCTCATTCTTCTGGGACCTGCAGGACACTCAGGGCATGTGCTTCTGATGGTGATGGCAGAAGTGCAAGAGGGCACACCCAACCTCACAAGCATGCTTCCGGCCTTTGCTTGCCTCACATATAAGTCCTAGGGTCCAATGATCCAAACAAGTCCTATGGCCAAGCTCAAAGTCAAGAGTGAGGGACATTCGTTCTGCCCACCAGGAGGCCACATCAGGGGCTCCTTCACTACAGGGAAGTGAAGATTGGGACCAATGACTAAATCCAGCATGTGTGCTATGATTATACTCATCTTAAAGATGAGGATGCCAGGAGAGGTTAGAAGAATTGCCCAGTGTCCCACTAATGTTAAGTGGAGATGCTCACATTTAAACCCAAACAGACTGGCCCCCAAACCCAAGCTCTTAGGCAGGGCAGCTTGATGGGAACCAAGCAAAAGCTCCTGTGGGCAGGGAAAGACAAATTAAAGGTCAGACATGGAGTGGAGGAAGACCAGTGGGAAGAGCAGGCTGGTATCAGCCTGAGAGCAATCCTGCCCGTGCTGACCTCGCCTCTCCACAGATCCCTCACCTACAGGCTTGTAAGCGTACCTGCTCTTGACCAAGGGTGGAATCATGAATCAGCAAGTTTATACCCCCAAATAGAGAAGTTACTCCCAAAATCTTTTCAAAATTCCACTAGTTATCTGAAAGTTTATTCTCTTTATGTCTTTCTGTAGTTTTGAATTGTCTGCAATGAGTAAAACAAAAGTACCACTTTATAAAGAAATAATAGTTTTAAAATATAACTGTAGAGGGGCCGGCCCGGTGGCGCAGTGGTTAAGTGCGCATGCTCCGCTGCGGCGGCCCGGGGTCTGCAGGTTCGGATCCCGGGCGCTCACCGACGCACCGCTAGTCAAGCCATGCTGTGGCGGCGTCCCATATAAAGTAAAGGAGGATGGGCATGGATGTTAGCCTCGGGCTAATCTTTCTCAAGAAAAAAGGGGAGGATTGGCAGATGTTAGCTCAGGGCTAGTCCTCCTCACAAAAAAAAATATATATATATAACTGTAGAATTTTCCCACATCTGCAAGTTGGTTCATGGGAAGTTTTTCTGTTATACTTTGAATATATTTAAATATATTTTGGAGTATATATATTTTTTTAATTCATGGAATTCCAAAGATTTTTCCCTTTACAAATATTGAGTTTAAGTTTTGAGAATTATTATCAGACCCTAAAAATCAACTCTATTTGCATGTCTAAGACAGCAATAAATTTCAATTCCTTTTGAAACTGTTTTTTATGTCTTGTAACCAATTTTGTATGCAATGGATAAAAAAATCAATATAACATTTTTAAAATTTTAATAACTATACGTTAAGTAAGTGCTTGTATCAAAAATAAGATGAGTATAATTAAGACTGATGAGAAAAGTTTTTTACAGTTTAAATTTTTAATATTTTGATTTTCTACTAAGCAAAATGGTTCCAATTTGGCCAATATTTCTTAAGATTTCAGTGAAATACAATCAATTGTCTTCTTTTATCCATTGATTTCTTATTCCTGACCAAATCAAATCATAGTAGGCTAAAAAAATATAAAACAGTAATTCAAAGAAAATGACATCAAAGGAGAAATGACAATCTTGTTTTAACCCCAAAATAGATGAAGTTGTAATTACTTAATATGTAGGTGATGCAACATTAGTACTTTCATAGAAACTAAAATGATTCTCATGACTAATGTCATTGCACAATTGATATATACCATCCTGGTTCTTTGGGAAACTTCTACCTTAATTTCTACTCAGCCGCAGATAATTGCAGGTACAAATTTTATCTTTGTTTTCAAAATCTTTAAATAGAACTGTGGTAAAACTTCCAACCATATTATTAAAATAAATTTACTATTTAATAATAGATCCCTCATTTTACTGTTATATATAAAACTTTAAAACTAACCCATTTTATGTAATAGTCTATATCTTAAATGCAATTATTAGAAAATAGAGTCACAATACATGAATCAATCATTTAACTCAAAAATATAGAAAAGCAAAATAAAATACATCCAAATGAGAAAAAAAGTAAAAAGAAATTTAAAAGTTGGAAATAAACAAAGATTTTAAAATGTAAAAATAAAAGAAAATATCTAGTTTGCAATAGCAAACAAAATCATTAAAATATAGAAATAAATCTAAAAAATGTTCAATACTTTTATAGGTAAAGTTTTAATTCAATATGAAATAAGACTTGAGTACTTGAGAGCTATACCATATTCATGGATCGGTGAATCGGCTCAATTGTGAAACTACCATTTCTCCCTCAAATTACTGTATAATTGTTGTGCCAGTCAAAATTCCCAGGGGATTTTTTTTAGCAAAAGTGATTCTTAAATGTGCAAAAACCAACCAAGGCAAGTTTGTAGAGAAAACAAAGAAGGAAGACAGGCTCTACCATCTACCAAAACAAAATACAAAGCCACAGAAATTAGAACAGGTGTATTTGGGCAGCAGCATTATAGATGATTGCTGTTTTCTTGCTTGTATTTTTTTCTGTATTTTAAAAATCATCCCCTCTGAAAAGAAAATATATAAAATAAACTTATCTAGTTACTGCAGGAACAAAGCAGAAGTGGAAGAGAAACCGGAAGACACTTCAAGTGACTTTCAACACACTGAGAAACACCACCACGGTGGCAGAATGACAGGTGGCCCACATTACGATGGGATTCAGCACCTGAATATGCAGTTCTCCATCTAGTGCTAAGGTTACGTTTCTCAAGTCACCTAGCAGTGGTTTGCATCATCACAGACTATATTGCCAGAGGTAGATATTTTTGCATAAATTTGCCATCAGTAGATTCCGAATTTATCATTTTCATAGAAATAAAGTTTTACTAAATCGTATTAGTTAACAGTAAGTCCAAATGAAATCCACTTTACGAAAAATCCTATCCTTTTAAAATTTTGTTTTTTACTGTTAACTGGAATGTCAAAATTCTTTTTGTAAAGCATGTAACTAGTCCAGTGTAAATGAGATGTTTATTTTCTGCCACTTTGCAGTGGCATTCTTTGGTGTATCAACACCTGCAGGAGCTCTGCCACTTTCCAGCCTGGCTCTAGGAGACAACAGGGTCATTATCACAAGCAATTTGCTCTATCCTCGTCTTGTGACATGAGTGATGACCAAGTGGTGCTGGATTATCTCCCTTACTTGAGACTGTTAGGGGGCCAGCCGGGTGGCACAGTGGTTAAGTTTGCGTGCTCCGCTGCCATGGCCCGGGGTTCACGAGTTCAAATCCCAGGCATGGACTGACGCACCGCTCATCAAGCCATGCTGTGGTTGCATCCTACATATAAAATAGAGGAAGACTGGCAACAGATGTTAGCTCAGGGCCAGTCTCCCTCACCAAACAAGGAGACTATTAGGTTTAGTGGTGGGCAGCGCAGCATTTCAAAGTGAGTGTAAGCTTTGGAGACAGACAGACAGACAGTTTCAATTCCTCTCTGGTCATTTCTGAGCTCTGTATGCTTGGGCATATGTTCCCTCACCCGTAAAATGGGGTCATTGAGCTCCCTGGGGGGCTGTTGGTAAAGATTAAATGTGAATGTGTCAAGTCCTTGGTGCTCAACAGATACTAGTTATTTTCCTTAAATATTGGTTTAAACACTAAAGTGGAGTGAATTTTTAGGATAGTGTAGAGGTGTAAGTACTTCTAAATTCCTGTAAGTTCTTTTTTCAGTCACGGATTCCCTTTCCAGGTCTGTTTTTTACAGGAACTCCTATAGGGAAGTTTATTGTAGGGTGGCCACCCCAATTGCAGAATGTGGACCAGGCAAGGGGCCGGGGCAGGGTCAGCGCTGAGGGCATTTGCTCTTCCTCTTCTCTCCGCTCGCTGGGGTTTCCTGGTACTGTTGGTCACATGCTTAGGGAGGACTGACAGGAATGAGGGTTATGTTTTAAAAAAGAAAGGAAAACAAGACCCTTGAGACTATTTGTTCCCTTCAATGGAGATTATTAGACTAACTCGTAGAACAAGAAGAGAAGGAAAGACAGGACTTTTCCTTTCTCCGAAGCTCAGTGTGTGCATCCCACAGCCCTCTCTGCAGAGGGGAACCCACCGTGATCCGTCCCCTGCAGGCCACTTTCCCACAATCGGATGTGGGAAGTTACGTAGCCCAGCATCAACACAGGGACTACCTCCTACGTGTGCACAAGGTGGGACAAACCCAGAGTTGAGATGGGGTGGGGGCTGGAGGAGGGTTATGGGTTATTTTAAGCTCTGAAAGGCTCTTGTCATGTACTGTTAAATCATGACCTGAATGGACCCTGCCGGGTGTTCAGTTCTACTGGGAAGACCTATGCTGCACAGGCCGTGGTCTAGTCTCTGTTTCGTTAACACAATGAACACTGGCTTCCCACCTCTGTCTCCAGAGAGAAACTCTGCTGGCCCATGAAACCTCTCGTGTGCCCTCCAGTATGCCCAGATGCCGCCATACTTGAGTTTGGTCACATGGACTGAATGATACCATAAGAACTAACATTTTATTCTGTGTTGATTCTGTGCCAGGCACTGTGCTAGCATTTTTATATTATTTATATAACTTGATCCACATAGCAACCCATCATTGGTATTTTTATCCTCAGTTGGAAATGGGGAAACCAGTGCTTGGGTTACTTCCTTGCCTAGAATCAGCACCAGTAAGCAGTGAAGTTGGGATTTGAACCCCGGTTTGCTTTGGACTGCTCCTTGGCGGGGGGCCTCATAGCTCTGGGCCCCGATGTGTCAGTAGTTAATTTGGAGTAGACTTTCTTGATATAGCTGGTGAAAAAATTTTGCAAAACAAAATTTAAGGAAAACTTATAAAATAAACAATTGGTCCCAGGAGGCTATAATCCACTTTTACCAAGGGACTCTAACTAAAGAGGTCATCTACATTTGCTTGCCCCCTCCTCCTTGTTTTATAGTCCGTTATGTTCTCTAAAAGCGTCATTTCACTCTTGGTGAGTCAAATGTCCTAGAAGAGATTTTATCCTTGAATTGTCCCAGGTTAATATTTCCTCATGGCAGGTCTCTTTATTTTCACTAAGTGCCAAATGTTTTTATTTTCTGCCAAGCTACGAGCCCCAGAATGCCATTCTCTGTAACCAGAGGAGACCAGAGCAAGGCAGGGAGTAGGTGAAAAGGACGCAAAGGAGAGGTCATCCCATCTTTGTCACTTGAATCCCATTGTCTCTCCAACGACTTCCGACTTCCTTCAGCACAGCTTTCACTAGGGCGAGTCCTACTTGCAAATTCATACTAGAGAGACAGATGATAGAAATGGGCAAATGAAATATAGGAACTTAAAACCCATCACCCTCCACTTAGACACTGCCTATCCCCAAAACTCACTTAGGGGATATAGGTCAAGACAGAGGGTCCCCTTTAGTGAGGGACTGAAATGGTGTGGCCCAGGCAGAAGCCAAAATGTCCTCCTTACCCCCAAATCCATTCAGTGACAGAGACCATGTAACTAACCCAGGTAACTAACCCAGGCCCTGCGCCCTCATCCTCTCTCATCTCGATGACTGCACTGGTCTCCCTGCCTGTCTCGTCCCATTTCGTCTTCCAGACCATCGCTCTAAGGCTCTGATCCCATCAAGTTGCCCCACCTCACCTCTCTCCCATCACTTCCAATTCTCAATGACAGACATCAGCTCAATTAAACTGTCAGTCACTCACACGCCTTCTTCACGAAGCCCAACAACTTTGTATGGCATTGAGAACTCTTGACTCTGGTCTGACGCACATCTCCTGCCCCCCTCCCCGCATTGTGCACAGGAATGCTTACAGTTTCCAAAACACCCTGTGCACTCCATTTCTGGGCCTTCACGCGTGCTGACTCTTCCACCAGGAATTCCCTTGCCTCTTTGTAATTACACTAGTTCACAGGCACCTCCTGCACGGGGTGAGCCTTATTCGCCTTGCACTCCCACAAAGCAGGAGCTTGACAAACTTTCACTGGACAAATGGAGAAATGCTGACCGGTAGGAGTATTTTTGTTCCTGTGAAATAGAAAACCTCACAATGGCCATCCAGGGCAGCCCCGTGGTAAAGAGCAGAAGCTGAGGTCTTAGCGGGCCCTGAATTCAGTGCCGGCTCCACCACGGGGCATGTCAGTTTCCTCCTCAGCAGACTGTGAATCGCAACAGAACTGCCACATAGTGATGGTGGGAACGTGAGGAGAATGACTGGAAAATGTTTATCACGGTGCTGGGCACAATGAAACTTCCCAATAAATGCCAACTTAAAAAAATGCCTGGATCCATGAAGCTCTAATTTTATTTATTTATTTTTCCTTAATCTGTCACAAATCAAAATCCAGCTTGAGAAGCGCTTTCCCTTTTCAATGAGAAGGGGCCAAATGCCCACTTCCTCGGTGAAATAGGGTGATGGTAGAGAGATCTGTATTGGCCCAGGTGGGTTGGAGGGTGGGCGGCCACAGTGAGGTGGGCTCTGAAATCTGAAGGCCGGGAAAACCCATGGTTTACCACGGAAACCGTGACAGGACCTTCACGCTAACACCCAACCTTCTCTTCCTCCCCCGGGCCTCTGAGGCCCCTCGAGTGAAAGGACAGAGGCCACTGTGCTGGCAGCTGAGGAGCCCACTCTGTGGTTTGGCTTTTCCTGTCCTCCCACTTGCTACGGAGCAGGCCGCGCTGCTATTACTCAGGGGCCGCTTCCCTTGAAGCTCAGAGGCAGCGGAAATCACAGGCCTGAGCCCCTTCTGACTGGTCCTCTGAGGTCCTGGCATTAGCATTAACTGGAGGCCTGTTGGTTTCCCACCAACACCGCTCCCTTCTCTTCTGAACATGGGGATCACTCCCACAATTGCTCTTGAGAAAAAACAGTCCCTGTGGCAGCATTTCCTCCTAATAATCACATCTTTTAAGAAGCTGTTGTTGCTATCCTTTTGAAGAGCTTCAAAAAGTGTTCTAATCTCTGCTGCATGGTGATTCCTGATCTGTTTTTCAGCCTGAGAATCCTATTCATTTACCTGCCTCAGCTCTTCTGGAAATCAGCTCCTCACGCAGCTCTCTGCGCCCCAAGCACTGCCCTAGAAGGGAGCATCTGTGGCGGTCAGAGCTCCTGCCAGACAGGAGATCATTTGACTTAAGCAGGAGTCATAAAGTACTTTCCTCAATTCCCAAAGCAAGAACTGATATTGCATATAAATAAATGAATCATTCGCATGGGTGGGCATGGAGGGAGCAGGGATGGATTAAATTTTTTAGTATCAACAAGCTTTTGTTGAACTTACCCTGTTCCAGACACTATGCTAGTCCCTGGGTGGACACTGAGGGCCTTTCAATCTAATTGGAGAAACATGAACAACCATTTATCCATTTGTCTATGGTTTTGTTGTTGTTGTTGTTTGTTTGTTTTCTTCCTTACCCCCCCCCACAGCCCCAGTACATAGTTGTGTATAGTTGTAAGTTCCTCTGTTTCTTCTATGTTAGCCGCCACCACAGCAAGGCTACTGACAGACAGGTGGTGTGGTTCCACAGCTGGGAACCGCACCTGGGCTGCCGAAGGACAGCGCACCAAAATTTAACAGCTAGGCCGTCAGGGCTGCTCCCATTTGTCTTCTTGGGAACAGCAGTCCAAGTCCCAGCAGCTGCTTCAGTTAAGAGAGCATTGGGCATTAAGACTAGGAAAAGGAGTAGACCTCATCCGCATCTTGGAGAATCACACAGCACAGCAGTCTTGTAGAGGGTCTGAGAAGTCTTGCAATAAAGAATTTGTTTAACTTTCTGTATCGGTCAGGATAGGCTAGGTTATGCTGTGGGAAACAAACAACTCAAATATCTCAGTGGCTTAGGACCACGAAAGTTTATTTCTTGCTCATGCTACTGCCCACTGTGAGTCAGCTGTGACTTGGCTACAGCTCCTTCATCCCAGGGTGCAGGTTCATGGAATAGGTTCCGTCTCTACATGGCTAGTCGTCATGTTAAGGAATAGGTTCCGTCTCCACATGGCTAGTCGTCATGTTAAGGAATAGGTTCCGTCTCCACATGGCTAGTCGTCATGTTAAGGAATAGGTTCCGTCTCCACATGGCTAGTCGTCATGTTAAGGAATAGGTTCCGTCTCTACATGGCTAGTCGTCATGTTAAGGAATAGGTTCCGTCTCTACATGGCTAGTCATCATGTTAAGGCAGAAGAGATGTGGTGAACACATGCATGGTGTGGCTCTTAAGGCTTGAACTGATGGTGATAGGTGCTTTATGGCAGCCTAAGAGCAAAGGGAATATTTCACCTGGATGTGAACAGCCCACAGGACAGAGCAGATCTGGGATGCCAGACCCGGGACTCCCCCACACAAGAAAGGCCTGGCATCCAGTCCAGTCCACGGGCAGAAGTGCCTCTAGGAAGGGGCAAGTGGGTACTGTTGGTCCAGAGGGGAAAAAAACAAACAAACCCAGAGCTCTTCAAAGGAGGGAGGAGAAGGCAGGTGAAATGGGTCCAGGTCAAATCTAGAGGCACACAAGGTTGACTAAGTCAGAGAGGAAGGAGCTATTCCAACAGATGGTTTCCAGAAGACTCTCTAGCAGGGGTTTGGGAGTCCTGAAGCACAGGGGCTGGGAGACTCTGAAATCAGCAAGGAGCATGGGATTAGGTTTTGTGCTTACGGCAAGCAATAACTTCTCCCAACATCTGCTGAGACAAGCCTATACAAACAGGGAGAGGGATGCCTAGTGCAAATGCTCACTGACTCCAGTGGGATATTTTATAGTTTATAGCATGGGAGGATAGAAAACCATCCCAATACATCAGCCCCAAACAAGTGTGGCAGAGCAGGGGCTCTGCAGGGAACCAGAAAGGCAATTCCATATAAAGGCAGCTTTGGCTTCGCCCCGGGTAGGATCACTGAGATTGGTTCACAGGCAGCACGGCCAGCTGTCCCTGGAAAATCGAGAAGCCCTGGCTCATCCACTCGGGGAATCCTGTACTTTTCAGTTCGATGGTCTGAAGGTTATTCTTGTGAACTACATAAAAATGGGGATAGCCAGGCCTGTCATATCAGAAGATCATAGACTTATTTAATCCTGATTTCAAAACAATTAGCAAGTTAAAAATAGTTGAAAACTTCCTTGAATTAAGGGATCTCTACCAGAAGTCTACTATAATCATACTTAGAAGTGAAACATTAGCAGCATTCCTATTAAAGACAAACAAGATAAAGGTGCTCACTATTCAGTATTATATTAGCAACAATACAAATGAAATTCAGCTGCAAAATGAAGTAAGAGGTATGTGGCAGGGACGGATTTTCCCAATATCTGATTTCCCTTTGTGGCACCGTAATAGAATTGCAAGCCAGGCACATGGCTACCCAGAATAAAAATCATATTTCCCAGACTCTCTTGCAGCTTAACCAGTGGCCATGTGACTAAGTCTGGCCAATGGGATGAAAGAGAGAGTGTCAGGTAATAGCTTCTGGGAACTTTCCTTAAGGGTCGGTCTGCTCGTGCCCTTTTCCCACCTCCTCTTTCTTCCATCCTGCTGGAACTGGATGCTGCCACCTCAGACCTAATAATGAAGCCACACCCTAGCGATGGTGAGTGGTGACCTGAAAGGCCACTGGACCTGTGAGGACTTCCCAGCACAGAGCTGCCATACCAGCCTGGGACTGCCCATCTCTGGGCATTTTATGAGAGAGAAATAAACATCCCTCCTGTTGAGGCCACTGTTATTTGGGGGTCTCTGTTACTCAAAGTTGAAAAAAATCCTACCTGCTGTGAGGAATAAATATCTAGATCATTTCTCTTAAACAAGGGACAGTAAACTACCATTTGGGCGCCAAATCCAGTCAGCTGCTTCTCTTTAAAGTTTTATTAAAACACAACCTCACTCATTTTTTTGCACATTGTCTATGGCTGCTTTCGTGCCACAATGGCAGAGTTGAGAAGTTGCACAAAGCCAAAAATATTTGCTCTCTGGCCCTTTACAGAAAAAGTTTGTTGACCCCTGATCTATAAAAACCAGAGAATCAACTGAACAAAAAGCCATTAGAACAAATAGAAATGACCCTAGTTCTATGGGAGGGGGGATAAAAATGAGGTATATAATCTGTTCTGTCCATGCCATCTATAAGGGTAATTGATCTAAATTTAAAAAAGAGTTACAATCTCAAAAATCAATTGAGACTCTGAATCCTATTCAATGTAAGCTTTGGGTAAGCTGTCCTGTAGTTACTAAAATTAAATCTGCAGTCTTTATTCAGGGCAATGGTATTATGTGTGGAAAAGGCAAAGAAGCGATTTGGAGTTAGAAGACCTAGGTTTCTGTCTCAGCTCTGCTATTTATTAGCTTTTAGATTTTAGCACAGTCCCTCTCACAGCCTTGCTCTCCTCATTAGAACACCTTGATGACAAGTTGGGCTGGGATTAAATGAGATCATATGTGACAGCTCACCAAGCAAACTCTCACAGGATGAACAAATGCTGATCCTTTCATAGGGTTTACATATGAGATTGTTACAAGTTTACGTTATGGTGTCTAAAAGTTGCTTTGCAGGAAAGCCAGCAATGATTTCAAGCATATTCACAGACTCAATAGATTTCAAAGTTTAAACAATAATGTTATGGCCAGAAAACAACCAAATTCCAGGCAGACCTAAAGTTCAAGGATAAAATGATAAGAAGATAGAAAACATGTGAGGTGAGGGGACACAAGAAAGGATGTGAGGGAACCAGCCCTGATGGCCTCGTGGTTAAGTTTGACATGCTCTGCTTTGGCAGCCCAGGTTCGGTTCCCAGGCATGGAACCACACCACTCGTCTGTCAGTAGCCATGCTGTGGTGGCTTCTCTTCTTCAGAGAAGAACTAGAAGAACTTACAACTATACACAACTATGTACTGGGACTTTGTGGGGAGGGAAAGGAAGAAAAAAGAAGATTGGCAACAGATGTTCGCTTAGGGCGAATCTTCCCCCACAAAAAAAAAAAAAAGTAGAAAGAAAGGATGTGAGGGGAGAAAGTAATAAAGAGATTGGGCACAAGCAAAAGAAAGACCAAGGAGAAAGCCAACCTCCCCAAATGGAAGATGGGAACGCTAGAGGGAGCTGAGGGACATGGAGGCTGGGGTACACAATGGCTTTCATACAAGAAGGGAATAAGCTCTTTCCCATCTCAGGTTCTTTGCATATGCTGCTCTCTTTCTCCGGAACATTCTTCTTGCCTCAGCCAACCTCTACCCTCACTGCCACCAATACCGGCATTCTTCCACTAAGTCTTTAGGTTTCAGCTTAATTGTTGTCTTTGGAGAGAGGTCTTCTCTGCCACCTTATCTAACAGCAGTTGAATAAAAGAATGAGTGAATGGCAGAAAGAAGTTTGCACAAGCAAACAGAGAGTCCAGATATCTAGAATGTTGAATTTGGGATATTTTAGCACCTACCACTGTGATCAGTATTGCTTTTACTTTACAACAAAGTGGCCAATAGCTCCATGAATAGTGAAGAATTCAAGTATCCATAGATTTAAAATGTATGTCAAGTCTGATACAATGTTTTTATCTCCAGTAAGCTCCAATGAAGGGAGACTTTATTTCCTAATATATCAATACCTAGTATAGTTCCTGACACACAGACACTCATCAAATATTGATTGAACACAGGAAAGTAGACCAGTCTTAGCAAAACTTCGTAGAGCCTTGGCCCTCCCCGGTTGCTTCCGTTACTGCCACCCTTGCTTTGCTTGCCAAATCACAGAAGAGCTGACACCAAAGTTGTGTGGCTGGTGACAGTGTTAGAAGCAGGAGCCTGACACTGTGTCCCCTATCATGCTACTTAACTACTGTGTGTGTGACCAAGGGCAAAGCATGGCTGTACATCAATAATGTGGATATAGCCTTTCCTTTCTTCAAATAACTTTGAACCCTTCAAAGGATCATAGTGTTCTCAAAGATTAATTCAAATTATTGTTAATACTAAATTTTTGTTTTATCAGATCTGAAATGTAGAGATCATTTTATTTATATTTTCTTTGTTGAATTGCTTTTATTCTTGGGTTTTTTTTTTTTTTCCTGTAGATAGAAGGGAAAAAGACAAAAGGAAAGCACACAGTGGAATGTATAGTGCTACTCCATACCCAGCAACAAAAAACATAGTTGCCTTTCACAAAAATGTATAAGGCATTTCTGGAGATCATAAATGATACTCCACCAAAATGTGTCTCACCAAAATTTGCCCCTACTGTGTTTGTTTATATTTTTAATTATTCTTTCTCTCTCTTCCCCTTCCACATGCCTTGAAGAATTTCTCCACTGCATTGTTAACTCTTAAGTGATTCTGTGCAAATTTGAAATCTCTGGGAGTGTTACAGTTTTGAGTGTACATATCTCATTTCTTACTTTCTAATAGAACCCTGATTTTGTTCAAGTATCCCCTCCTCCCCCTCAGCCTGTGTTTCTAAGAGGAAGCTGGACCAGCCTCAGTTTGATTGGGGTGGGCTTAATTGATCTAAGGATATTCCCTCCTCCTTGCAATTGGTTGGCCCAGGAATAGACATATAGACATGTGACTCCATTCTGGGTAATGAGATGCCAGATGAGGCATCTGGTTAAAGATGCCTCTAGATGGTTTACCAGAAGCTTCTGGGAAATACCAAAACTGCTCCATAGGAATATTCCTGTAAACAATTGCATCCCATGGAAAACAACAACATTCACTTTTTTTTTTTTTAATTTTTTGTTTATTGCAGTAACATTGGTTTATAACATTGTAAAAATTTCAGGTGTACATCATTGTACTTCTATTTCTGCATAGATTACATCATGTTCACCACCAAAATACTAATTACAACCCATCACCACACACATGTACCGAATTATCCCTTTCACCCTCCTCCCTCCCCCCTTCCCCTCTGGTAACCACCAATCCAACCTCTGTCCCTATGTGTTTGTTTATTGTTGTTATTATCTACTACTTAATGAAGGAAATCATACGGTATTTGACCTTCTCCCTCTGACTTATTTCACTTTGCATTATACCCTCAATGTCCATCCATGTTGTCACAAATGGCTGGATTTCATCGTTTCTTATGGCTGAGTAGTATTCCATTGTGTATATATACCACAGCTTCTTTATCCATTTGTCCCTTGATGGGCACTTAGGTTGCCTGCAAGTCTTGGCTATTGTGAATAATGCTGCAATGAACACAGGGGTGCATGTACCTTTGCAAATTGGTGTTTTCAAGTTCTTTGGATAAATACCCAACAGTGGAATAGCTGGATCATATGGTAGTTCTATCCTTGATTTTTTGAGGAATCTCCATACTGTTTTCCATAGTGGCTGCACCAGTTTGCACTCCCACCAGCAGTGTATGAGAGTTCCCTTCTCTCCACATCCTCTCCAACACATGTTGTTTCCTGTCTTGTTAATTATAGCCATTCTGACGGGCATGAGGTGATATCTCATTGTAGTTTTGATTTGCATTTCCCTGAAAGTTAATGATTTTGAACATCTTTTCATGTGTCTGTTGGCCGTCTGTATATCTTCTTTGGAGAAATGCCTGTTCAGCTCCTTTGCCCATTTTTTAATTGGGTTGTTAGTTTTTTTGTTGTTGAGATGCATGAGTTCTTTATATATTTTGGAGATTAAGCCCTCATCAGATGTATGGTTTGCAAATATCTTCTCCCAATTGTTAGGTTGTCTTTTCGTTTTGTTGATGGTTTCCTTTGCTGTGCAGAAGCTTTTTAGTTTGATGTAGTCCCATTTGTTTATTTTTTCTATTGTTTCTCTTGCCCGGTCAGATGTGGTGTTTGAAAAGATGTTGCTAAGACCGATGTGGAAGAGCGTACTGCCTATGTTTTCTTCTAGAAGTTTCATAGTTTCAGGTCTTACATTCAAGTCTTTAATCCATTTGGAGTTAATTTTTGTGTATGGTGTAAGGTAAGGGTCTACTTTCATTTTTTTGCATGTGGCTATCCAGTTTTCCCAACACCATTTGTTGAAGAGACTTTCTTTTCCCCATTGTATGTTCTTGGCTCTTTTGTCAAAGATTAGCTGTCCATAGACGTGTGGGTTTATTTCTGGGCTTTCGATTCTATTCCATTGATCTGTGTGTCTGTTTTTGTGCCAGTACCATGCTGTTTTGGTTACTATAGCTTTGTAGTATATTTTGAAATCAGGCAGTGTGATACCTCCAGCTTTGTTCTTTTTTCTCAGGATTCCTTTAGCTAGTCGGGTCTTTTGTTGTTGCATATAAATTTTAGGATTCTTTGTTCTATTTCTGTGAAAAATGTTGTTGGAACTTTGATAGGGATTGCATTGAATCTATAGATGGCTTTAGGAAGTATGGACATCTTAACTATGTTAATTCTTCCAATCCAAGAGCACGGAATATCTTTCCATTTCTTTGTGTCTTCTTCAATTTCTTTCAGAAATCTTTTGTAGTTTTCATTGTACAGATTTTTCACCTCTTTGGTTAAGTTTATTCCTAGGTATTTTATTCTTTTTGTTGCAATTGTAAATGGGATGGTATTCTTAATTTCTCTTTCTGCTACTTCGTTGTTAGTGTACAGAAATGCAACTGATTTTTGTATGTTGATTTTGTATCCTGCAACTTTACCATATTCGTTTATTACTTCTAAAAGTTTTCTGGTGGATTCTTTAGGGTTTTCTATATATAAAATCATGTCATCTGCAAATAGTGACAGTTTCACTTCTTCCTTTCCAATTTGGATCCCTTTTATTTCTTTCTCTTGCCTGATTGCTCTGGCTAGGACTTCCAATACTATGTTAAATAGGAGTGGTGACAGTGGGCATCCTTGTCTGGTTCCTGTTCTTAGAGGGATAGCTTTCAGTTTTTCACCATTGAGGATGATATTAGCTGTGGGTTTCTCATATATGGTCTTTATTATGTTGAGATATTTTCCTTCTATACCCATTTTATTCAGAGTTTTTATCATAAATGGATGCTGTATCTTGTCAAATGCTTTCTCTGCATCTATTGAGATGATCATGTGATTTTTATTCTTCATTTTATTAATGTGGTGTATTACGTTGATTGATTTGCGAATGTTAAACCATCCCTGCATACCTGGAATAAATCCCACTTGATCATGGTGTATAATCTTTTTAACGTATTGTTGTATGCGATTTGCTAGTCTTTTGTTGAGGATTTTCGCATCGATGTTCATCAGTGATATTGGCCTGTAATTTTCTTTTTTTGTGTTGTCCTTGTCTGGTTTTGGTATCAGGGTAATGTCAGCTTCGTAGAATGAGTTAGGGAGCTTCCCCCCCTCCTCAATTTTTTGGAAGAGTTTGAGAAGGATAGGTATTAAGTCTTCTTTGAATGTTTGGTAGAATTCACCAGGGAAGCCGTCTGGTCCTGGACTTTTATTTTTTGGGAGGTTTGTGATTACTGTTTCGATCTCCTTACTGGTGATTGGTCTATTCAAATTCTCTACTTCTTCTTGATCCAGTTTTGGAAGGTTGTATGATTCTAAGAATTTATCCATTTCTTCCAGATTGTCAAATTGGTTGGCATATAGCTTTTCATAGTATTCTCTTATAATCTTTTGTATTTCTGAGGTGTCTGTTGTAACCTCTCCTCTTTCATTTCTGATTTTACTTATTTGTGCCTTCTCTCTTTTTTCTTGGTGAGTCTAGCTAAAGGTTTGTCAATTTTGTTGATCCTTTCAAAGAACCAGCTCTTGGTTTTATTAATTTTTTCTATTGTTTTTTGGTCTCCATTTCATTTATTTCTACTCTGATTTTTATCATTTCCTTTCTTCTACTGATTTTGGGCTTTGTTTGTTCTTCTTTTTCCAGTTCCTTTAGGTGCATTGTTAGATTGTTTATTTGAGATTTTTCTTGTTTGTTGAGATAGGCCTGTATCGCTATAAACTTCCCTCTTAGAACCGCTTTTGCTGTATCCCATAAATTCTGGCATGTCGTATTTTCATTTTCATTTGTCTCCAGGTATTTTTTGATTTCTTCTTTGATTTCTTCGTTAACCCAGTTGTTGTTCAGTAGCATTTTGTTTAATCTCCACGTATTTGTGGCCTTTCTGATTTTCTTCCTATAGTTGATTTCTAGTTTCATACCGTTGTGGTCAGAAAAGATGCTTGGTATTATTTCAATCTTCTTAAATTTATGGAGACTTGTTTTGTGGCCTAATATGTGATCAATCCTGGAGAATGTTCCATGTGCATTTGAAAAGAACGTGTATTCTTTGGTTTTTGGATGGAATGCTCTGTATATATCTACTAGGTCCATCTGTTCTAGTGTGTTGTTTAAGGCCAATGTTTCCTTATTGATCTTCTGTTTGGATGATCTATCCGTTGGTGTAAGTGGAGTGTTAAAGTCCCCTACTATTATTGTGTTACTGTCTATTTCTGTTTTTATATCTGTTAATAATTGCTTTATATATTTAGGTGCACCTACATTGGGTGCGTAGATATTTACAAGTGTTACATCCTCTTGTTGGATTGTTCCCTTGATCATTATGTAATGCCCTTCTTTGTCTCTTTTTACAGTTTTTGTTTTAAAGTCTATTTTGTCTGATATGAGTACTGCTACCCCAGCTTTCTTTTCATTGCCATTTGCATGGAGTATCTTTTTCCATCCCTTCACTTTCAGTTTGTGAGTGTCTTTAGGTCTGAAGTGTGTCTCTTGTATGCAGCATATATATGGGTCTTGTTTTTTTATCCAGTCAGCCACCCTATGCCTTTTAATGGGAGCATGTAGTCCATTGACGTTTAAAGTAGCTATTGATAAGTATGTACTTACTGCCATTTTTTAACTTTTTTTTCTTTCTCAGTGTTTTAGCATTCCTTCTCTGTTCCTTACTTCTTCTATACAGAATTGATGGTCACTTTAGTTTGACCTCTGTCTGAAAGCTGTACTCTTTAACTCCCCTCCTCCCTCCTTTTATGTTTTTAATATCATATCTAACCTCTTTTTTGTGCATTTGTATCCATTACATTCTAATCATGGAAATAGATAATTTTTCCTATTTGTGGTCTTCTCTTTTCCCCTTAAATCAGTCCCTTTAACATTTCTTGTAGCACTGGTTTCTTGGTGACAAACTCCTTTAATTTTTGCTTATCTGGGAAAATTTTGATCTCTCCTTCCATTTTGAATGATAACCTTGCTGGGTAGAGTATTCTTGGCTGTAAGTTTTTTCCTTTTAGCACTTTAAATATATCGTGCCATTCTCTTCTAGCCTGTAAGGTTTCTGCTGAGAAGTCAGCTGATAGCCTTATGGGGTTTCCTTTGTATGTAACTTGACATTCTCTTGCGGCTTTTAGGATTCTCTCTTTATCTTTAATTCTGGACATTTTGATTATGATGTGTCTTGGTGTGGGCCTCTTTGGGTTTATCTTGTTTGGGGCTCTCTGTGCTTCCTGTACCTGGATGTCTGTTTCCTTCCTTAGGTTAGGGAAGTTTTCATCTATTATTTCTTGAAATAGATTCTCTGCCCCCTTGTCTCACTCTTCTCCTTCCGGGACACCTATAACACGGATGTTAGTGCACTTGATGTTGTCCCAGAGGTCCCTTAGACTGTCCTCACTCTTTTTAATTCTTTTCTCTTTTACCTGTTCACCTTGGGTAATTTCTTCTAGTCTTTCTTCCAGCTCACAGATCCGTTCTTCTGTATCCTCTACTCTGCTTTTGAGTCCCTCTAATGAATTTTTCATTTCCAGTATTGTATTCTTCATTTCTGATTGGTTCTTTTTTATATCTTCCATTTCTTTGTTGACATTCTCACTGAGTTCATCTATTCTTCTCCCCAGATCAGTGAGCATCCTTAACACTCTTAGTTTGAACTCTCTGTCGGGTAGGTTGCTCATTTCTGTTTCACTTAGCTCCTTTTCTGGGGTTTTGTCCTGTTCCCTTACTTGGAATGTATTCTTTTGCCTCCTCATTTTGCCTCTTTCCCTGTGCTTGTGTCTATGTATTAGGTAGGTCAGCTACATCTCCTGCTCTTGGATAGGTGACCTTATGTTAGTGATGCCTTAGGAGGCTTCCAGTGTGCTTCCCTCAGTTCTCAATGTTCCAGGGGTGGCCCCTATGTGGGCTACGTGTGTCCTTCTATTGTGGCCTGTTAGCTCTCCCTATAGGCGCCCAGGGAGGCTGAGTTATGCTCCTGGCCAGCTGTTGTAATGCTCAGCTGCTTGTAGTTGTTGTGGGCCCTTCAGTCTCTTTATCAGGTGTGGGGCACCCCAGCACAGTTGGCTGTAAGTTCTAATACCACATTTGTGTTGCAGTATTTCTTTTAACTGAGTAGGCCCCCAGCGTGGCAGGTTGTTAGGCTCAGGGCCTTACAATTGCAGTAAGCCTCTAGCCTATTATGTCTCTTGTCAGCTCTCTGAGGATTGCAGCTGGGTGGGGCTGGCCTCAGGCACAGGAGCACCCAATTGTTTCAGGCTTTGGAAGGTGGGGCAAACCTCCTATGTGGGTCTTTGAGAAGCACAAGTCTTCTGCAGCTGACAAGCCCTGCCGCCCACAGGTCCACACACACAGTCAACACAGTCCTGTCCCGTGTGAGCGCCCCGACCTCCCGAAGCGGACCCAGTCTCTCCACGGCGGGAGCCCCACACACTCCGCCACCGCCCCACACTCTCCACCTGTACCTTGTGCACACCCTGCCCCGCTCAAGTCGGCTCAGTTGCCAGGCTGCAGAGAATCCAGTCACCAATCTATGCAGGCCCACACGTTGCCTGAGGGCTTGTTGTTGGGTGGGGCCAGTCTCTAGGGTGGGCTGCCTGCCCTGGCTGAGCTGGATTAAATCGGTGCTCTAGTGGGTGGAGCAGACCCTGGGCTAGCAGGCCTCAGGGAGAACTCCAATGGCGTCTGTGTCAGCACGCTCACACCAGGCCACAACAATGGCCGCCACCAATGTCCCAGTCCCTGGAGAGGTCTCACCCCTCACCGAGATGCACTCAGGGCCTATTAGGTGAGTCTCTTGTCACCAAAGCACTGTGCACCTTTCTTTCTGGTGATTTTAGGATGCTTTCTGGAACGGGTGAGTTTGTGCGCGGGCCCTTTAAGAGCCAGTTTTAGTTTCTTTGTGAACCGGGTTTTCTGGGGGTGCTCCCCAATGTTTTAGTAGCAGGCAAAGTCAGATATTATGCCGCTGGTGTCGATTGTGCTGGGTCCACAAAATGCCCACAGCAGGGGCGCTCCCCGGCTCAGGGCCCCGCGCCTCCAGGGAGGCTGCGTACCTGTGCGCTGCTCCCGGCGGCCGTGACGCTGGCGGCTTGTGAAGGCGGCGTTTTTCCTCTCCAGAAGGGAGTCTCTGCCTCTTCCACCTCAGTTAGGATTGTCCGTTGTTGCAGGAGTTCCTCTCATCCAGTTTTCAGTTCTGTCTCAGGGGTAATTTTTCCACGAGTAGTTGTAAATTGGCTGTGTCCACGGGAGGAGGTGAGTTCAGAGTCTGCCTACGCCACCATCTTGACTCCGCCCCCCAACATTCACTTTTTAAAAAATGAATTCAGAATCCAGATCACATTAGGAAACAAGCTATCCAAAAGGTCAGTTAGCAAACATAAATGGGAATATATTCATGTCAAGAACTGGAGACAATAAGACAATCTGAAGAGATTCTAAATAAATTTGAAACATAAGGAAAGAGTATGAGGGGAAAAGATAAATTAACCTCTCCCAAAAAACTCAAACAGAAATTATACAAATTAAACAAAAAGCATGGAAGTGAAGTCTCAACAGGTGGGTTTAATAAAAAGTTACATACAATTGAAGAGAAGATTAGTGAATTAGAATATAGAACTGAGGAAATCACCTAGAATGTAGTTCAGAAAGATAAAGTGTGAAGTATAAAAGACACAGGGTAGAATGAGAAAGGCCAACATGTGTCTAATCAGAGTTCTAGAATAAGAAAATAAAAGAGAAAGATGGAGAGGCAATATTCAAGAGATGATGTCTGAAATTATTTCAGAAGAGAGGAAAAACATGAGTCTTCAATTGCATAAGTCGACTGAATCTGGGGCAGTGTTAATAAGCACCTAGACACATGGTGGTAAAACTTCAGAACATCAAAGGAAAAGGTAAAGAGAAAAATCTGAAAGCTATCTAAAAGGAAACAAAACAGACAAGCTACAAAGGAATAATAATTAAACTGACAGTTGATTTCTAAGAATCAATAATACATGCCAGAGACCATGAATAATGCCTTTTAAATACTCAGGAGAGGGCCGGCCCTGTGGCTTAGCGGTTAAGTGCACACGCTCTGCTGCTGGTGGCCCCGGTTGGGATCCCGGGCATGCACCGAGGCACTGCTTCTCCAGCCATGCTGAGGTCACATCCCACATACAGCAACTGGAAGGATGTGCAGCTGTGACATACATCTACTGGGGCTTTGGGGAAAAAAAGGAGGAGGATTGGCAATAGATGTTAGCTCAGAGCCGGTCTTCCTCAGCAAAAAGAGGAGGATTAGCATGGATGTTAGCTCAGGGCTGATCCTCCTCACACACACACACAAAAAAATTACTCAGGGGAAAACAATTGTCATCACCAAAATCTAAATTGTAGCTAAATTATCATTTAAAGTTTAAGCAAAATAAGACAATTCAGACATATGAAGACTAAGAGAGTTGAATGCCCACAGAATTGTAATGAAAAAAGTTACTAAAAGGTGTATTTCGGCAAGAAGGAAGTTGAATCCAGAAGCAAAGATGAAGAACCAAAAACACAATGGTGGCCAAGGAAATCAGTAAAATGTTCTGCTGCATCTAAAGAGTTATTGACTCGTACAGATAATAATAACAGCCGATTAAGTATTGCTTAAAATCAGGATGGAGCTGATATAATAGATGACAATATCACAAAAGATGGAAGAGAAGAGTTCAGAAGGAAGTTACACCATTCTTGACTTGTTCAAGAAGAGAATAGAAATAAATCACCTCTAGATTTTGTTAGAAAAACATAAGGTCAAGTTATATGTGTTAAAAATTAGTGGATGACTTCTAAAATAACAAAAATAGAATGTGTGCTTTCCAATTAGATGAGAAAATAAGGAGGTAAAAGAAAATTTGATCAATTCAACATGAGGCAGGAGGGGAGGAGAAAAAGAAACAAAGCTAAAAGATGTAGACAAGAGACAGGTAATTATTCCTCAAATTCAATTACAGCCTTGCCCAAATATGGTGTTACCTAAAGACTAAATTGTAAGTTAATCAACAATACTTGTTCAAAGTCATAAAGAGAAGGAGGAAAGAGAAGAAGAAATGTGTTAATATATATGCACACACTCATACACACACAAAGAGCATGTGAGAAAATATACACAGCTTCTACAGCCCCTCTATCAAATTGGTTGATATGTATAACCTCTTTCCTCCACAACCCATTCTGTGCTTCCTTTGCCCTCAGCCAAGGCTTCAACTTGTTGAGGTCTCTGTCTGACGTGGTGACTCAACCCTCCATTCCAAAGAGGTCTGAATCCTCAGTGGCCCTCCCTGTTTTTTGGTTGCTCTAGTTTTCCATTGGGCGTGAAAAGTATTAAAGGACAACCCAGAGAATCCTCTGGGTTCCAGACGTAATCCTCCCTGCCCGCAGTGTGTCCAACAACCAGATTTCCTCTTGGTGATTGGATGATCCATCCCACCTGTGGAGTAATGGCAGGGAAAACTCTGTCTCTCCTTTACTCTCACACTGCTACCACACAATACTTCTGACATTAGATGTGTGAATTTTCTCACACACCACGCAATTCTCTGTGACACCCGCTGGGTATCCTACAATTCAATTCAATTCTGACACTAACTGGAGTTAGTGCAGACCCCACAGGTTAAGGGTTCAGTCCCACAAGACTGGCCCCACTTCAGATGCCAATCACAAGTCCCGGATTGTCACCTGTGCTATAAGTCAGAGTTCCAACAATCTCCCTCCTCAGGTTCGATCATTTGCTAGAAGAGCTCACAGAACTCAGGGAAACACTTACATTTACCCGTTCATTACATAATAAAGGATATGATAAAGGATACAGATGAACAGCCAGATGAAGAGGCACATAGGGCAAGGTCCCGAAGGGTCCCAAGCACAGGAGCTTCTGTCTCTGTGGTGTTGGGGTGTGCCACCCTCCCAGCACATGGATGTGTTCACCAACCTGTAAACTCTCTAAACTCCATACTTTTGAGATGTTTATGGAGACTTCATCAAACAGGCATGATCAATCATTAACTCAGTCTCCAGGCCCTCGCCTCTTCCCAGAGGATGAGGGGTGGGCCTGAAAGGTCCATGTTTCTAATCATGGATTGGTCTTTCTGGTGACCAGCCCCGACCCAGGAGGCACCCAGGAGCCCACCAAGAGTCATTTCATTAGAACGAAAGACACTCCTATCACCCAGGAAATTCCAAGGGATTTAGGAGCTCTTGTTGGGAACCAGGATCAGAGACCAAATATTAGAACAAAAGATGCTCCTAGTGCCTTTACCACTTTGGAAATGACAAGGATTTTAGGAGCTCTGTGCCGAGAACTAGGGACAGAGACCAAGATATATATTTTCTCTTATTTTACAGATAATCCCCTTCTTTTCCTTTTCGTTCAGTGGCATGAGGATCCCAAACTGGTCAGATGGCAGTCTCAACTGCCAATTCAATGGAACCACTGCTGGGTCCCCTGGGGAAGCATTCCTCCCATATAAAACAAAATCTCCTGGAAGAGCTTCAATTTGGGGCAACAGGAAGCAAAAATTCTAGAAGAATGTTATTAGATGTAATCATGAGATTCTTGACCTATGAATACTGGCCTAGGCAGAAACATCACTATTTGCTGAAACTCAATAAACTAGCAAGATCACATCCATTAACTGGGGAAGGTGAATCCAATTCACTTTTATCTATTTTTCTCCCCAGCTACATGGCATCCCGCCAGCTGTTTAGTAACCTTACCTAGTGAAAGCTTGCAAATAATCTACCTTTTTAATTATTTCCCCCTAGCCTGAAAGAGTGCCAGCCTTGGCCTTTCTGAATTTCTTAACCTCTTCCAAGACAGCATAGCCATCCAGTTGCCATCTTCTCTCATCAGAGAGAGGACATCCCCATTGCAGAATCCCCTTTTCCTGGGGATAAGAGTGTTTCCTCAGAATAGCAATGCAGTACTTTCCACGAGCATGTGGAAGCTTCCCTCCTGATGCTCTGAGCTGCCTATTAGTTAAAGATACAACACATCATATTGAGTCAACTCTATATGTTTTCATAACCCTCTGCAAGTGAGGCAAGATGTCAGACATTCAGAGAGCTTCACCACTCCACACATCACATGGGCCCCTCTCTCCAGGAAAGGCCTGATCCTGTGCCTTCCCTGCCTTACTTAGCCCATCAGGTTCCTCCCATTTGACTCCATGTTTTAATGACCACATATGAAGTGTAGCTACAGAACTTGGAGACAGTTTCCTGTGTCATTTCTGGCACCCATGTCACTACTTTATAATCATATTTCACAGCTTATGTTTTCATCTTCTGTCTTGGTGAAGATCAAAACAATGTCCCCAAAAAAAGCCAAGAGCTGATTTGGGGGGATAAACACCCGACCCCCTCTCCCAGGAGAGAAAACATTGAACATTTCTTGATTTTTCTTCTTCCTTCACATGAACAAAAACATGACGTCTTGCTGAGTTGAAGTGCCCTTTTGTCTCGCTGTCAACTGAGGTTGTAGAAAAGAGAAGAATCATGTATTTAGCTTGTAGTTTGCACAGCCACCTAGAGACAAACAAAAATAATACAAACAAACACAAAATAACCCAGGCTGCCCCTCCCTCGAGAAGGTGATAGGTAAAAATCTCATGAAAATCACAAAACGCAGCAGGCTGGTAGGGGCAGGGGGTGGAGGAGGAGAAGGGAGCGCAACTGTTGAGTATCAAGAGGGTATTTTTTAAAATTTCAAATCATAGAAGGATGGGGCTGTCTCTGGAGTTTGAATTAAAAAAAAAAAAAAAACCAGCATCTCTCATTGCTCTTGACAGGCCACATGCGTAAGGGAGAGATGTGTTACCAAAACACATTTCCCTTGGCAACAAAAATGTGCTGGGGGAGAAGGCGCCAAAGACCGTCATTCTAGCAAAGTCTGGGTCCTTGATGCACTCCAGATCTCACAAAAATAAGTTTTGAAGGAAGACTTAGATGTCTGTTTACTTCCAAAGAACAGTCTGTGATCGCACAGTATGGGTGACATCTTTAAGGAGAATGAATTTACACAAAGAGAACCACAAAAAAATGCATGGCAGCTTCCTCACTGGTACCTAACTGAAGATGCCACTGAACGCTTGCCCTAAATCTTGGCAGTCTAAGTAACGTGAGGTGCCCTGGTGGCAACATGAGACAGGAAAACTAAATGCCACCATAGATCTTCTTTATTATTTCAAGTAGAAAGTTGTTGTTGCAAACATATATATATTAGGACTGGCAGGTCAGCCTGCCCTACAGAGGAACTGGACTTTTTCCAGAGGGCCAGCAGAATCCCCTTTGTTAATCTTTGGGAAAATGAGAGAATTGCTATGCTGACCTACCCTTACCTTCTCTTCTGTCCTCAATTTCTCCCTCCCCACCAGCCGGAAGTCCTCCCCAGGTCCTGGCATCTTCAAAGTTCGCTGTTACGTGTTAGAGCTGCCATGTGCTTCTGGGATGGTTGAAATCTTTTGAAAATATGCTGAGGCTAAATGATATTTATGGGTCCCTTGTTTTGCACTCGCTATTTATTCCATTCGTCTTATTCAGCTCAGATCTACTCGTCAAGATAATGCGATCCTCTCCTCCTAAGTCAGGGGACGATGAGCACCCCCCACACCCTTGGCTCTCAACTTCTTCACTCTCTGCCAAAGCCACAGTTGTTTTCTTCCCACAGTTTTCATGGTAAATTGAAGTTAGAAGCTTCATAGAAAAAAGAGCTTGATAAGAGTCCAGAAGTCAAGAAATATCTTGCTTCTAGGGTGAATATTTCCTGCATGTTCAGAATTTGTTTTTTCCCTGCCTTACAAAAGTTATGTTACGGTACACAGTGGTGGCCACTAAGATTGAAAGGGACACTTTCATGTTTGTCCTTGTCAAGAAGGAATGTTTCGTGTGTACTCATGAGTCTTTATTCATCCTTCAAAGCTCCTGATAATTTCCAATTCTTCCGTAAATTTTTCTTTTCATTATTAAGTGCCTACTGTCTGCCTGGTCTTATGCTTTTCTTTTGTTCTATCATATTATGCTTTTTATTTATATCTACAACAAAGCTGGAATCTCCTAAATATGAGGTGGAAGGAAATGTCCTTTTGCTGACTTTTGATGCTTTCCAAAAAAAGTAATGGAGAAGACAATAACCTTCATCTATTATTATTATCTTTTATTATCAAAACACTTGGCCACTGAAGACATCATTGCATAAGATGGAGACTGGGTGGGGATGGTCCCCACTCAGCTCTTTTAAGGATGCCATATCCCTCGTGCTATGCCAAATCTCAAATTTAGGTCTGTTCTCCACTCGGAAATGGGGACCTGGTGGAAATCTCAAGTCATTTGCACCAATGGCTGCCACATCCAATCAAACCCACTGATGGCTCCTTCTTCAAGGGCCTCATACTTGCAGATCCAGAAATGTTTGCTGGTGCTTATCCTTTCTTTCCAGACACTCTCTGGATACTGAATAGATGGCTAATCAAATGACAGCTATGGATAGAAAAGAAGACAAGAAGACCAAGCTTCTAAATTGGGGCTGCTCAGGGCTCTCACAAGGTAGCTGGCTTAACTTGGGGCATTTCCATTATGCTTCAGAATTGAACAGAGAATACAAATCAAATTCTCATTTTCTTTTATCCAGGTCTTCCAAGAGCTACCGATTCAAACAGAAGCTGCCTCTCTCTGACTTGAGGGTAGTCTCCTGTGATACAGCGGAAGAGCAGGAGGAGGACGAAGATGGTGATCTCATCATCCGTAGAGGAAACGCTCTCTTTTTCATCATGGCCTCGGACCCATGTGTCACCGAGTTCCCGTGAGTGCTGGCAAGTTCAATTGCAGGTTTACAACACTGAGATCCTCTGGAAGTCCCTGGTCCTTTAATTAACTCACGGCTGTTACAACAAACAGAGTGTGAAAATGTCTTCTCAAGAATCAACAAGGGAGGGTCTGCGTTATCATTAGCGCAGGGCTACCTAAAGCCTATTTTTGCTCTTTCATGCATTTCAGCAAATTAATTGCTTTTAAAGAAATTTAAAAAGTAGGTTATGGGCAAAGATAAGAAAGAAGAGAAATAGTTGATTTTTGGTAGTCACTACTGATTCTAGGACTCAGGCTATTAGTTTTATTTCCCTGTAAAGGGTTTATTACACAAACAATGGCATTTATTTTCCTTAAAGTACATTGTGAGCATGTAACCCAGCGAGTGAGTCCATCACTTAGGGAGTTGAGCACAGGAACAAGAGCTGCTCCCTGTCCTCATCTTTCATGAGAAGGTTCAGAGCAACCTTAGGCTTCTCCTCACAGCAGAGTTGAAATGGGGATGTTTATTTCCTTATTACACGTCGTGTCTCTAGAAGCCCCTTTATGGATCCCAGGATTCTGATGTATGTAGAAGTGCGGTAAGGATGATGACACGCACACATGCATTATTATCATTATTCCTTCTTTGCTTTGGGAACGGTTGTCCATGTCAGCTGTGTCAAAGGGAATAAAACCTCAAAAAAGACAGTGCTTGTTCCTTCAACATGGGACAAGAAGGTAATGTAAATATAGATCCATTGTGTCTTCAACATTCTTTGCCCCATTGACCCTCATTAGCCACACACAGTGCTGGGTCTCTTTCCATCTTCATCTGCACAGAACCAGGGAGCTCCCACCCACAACTTGCTGTTGGTCCGGAGCCTAGCACATAATAGTACTCAAAAAAATATGTGTTGAATTGAAGTAAATCTTCCTGCTCTTTTCTGGTGATTTCTCTGAAGCCGTCTTCATCTCCCTTTGCCATCCAAACTCACCTGTGCTCTCGGTTGGCTGGCAGGAGCCATCTGATTTAGAGACCCACGTGAACAGTGCTCCTGTGTTGCCTCCTACATCAGGTACTTAAAGTCTGATGGTCACCCTTTGTAAACATGCCTGAACTGAAAACAGATCCTGACTAAGGAATTCCAGACACTTCTGAAGAGACCTTGTATATGGGATCCTCTCAGTCCTTGTCCTTCCCTGTGTGGACGGTCCACCCTGCCTCAAGTTCTCCAAGGCTGAGAAGCTCTGTGGTGATTTGGAAATGGCCTAAAATCTGAAGCCAAGAAGCTCTACATTGGTATCCTGGATCTGTCTTTTCCTGCCTATTTTCCATGGGCAAATTTCAAACTTCTGAGCCTCAGTTTCCTCATCTGTTAAAGAGATAACTATATCTGCTGCACAGAATTTTGAGGAGGAATAAATGAGTTGCTGCCATGCTTAGTTTTGAGGATTGAGAAATGAGACGGCTTAAATGAAATTCCAAGCACTTACCAGGTGCATGATGCAAAAGCCAGCTGCCAATTGGTTTCTCTTAGAGGGGAAAATCCAGGTCAGTGAAGATGGGCTTCATTCCCAAGATGATTGAGAAGATTAGAATTGTCCCCCAAAGTTTCTGACCTCATCTTTTAGGGGTGACTTTGGAAGCTTTCCAACAACCTCCCTACTTGCTTCAAATTGTTCTGGCAAACCACTTAATGGCAATTTATGGAGAACAGTTTTGTGGTATAGAGCAGATACACACACCAGCAAACAAAGGGGCCAAGAAGAGGGCTCCCTTGGCAGCCATGAAGAGGTCCCATTTACACCTGCAAAGTTTGGAGTCACACATAAGAACCAAGATGTCACTGAGAATCACTATGGGAGAACTAGGTCTGGCAAAGTTTGTAGCCACAGATATGGGGCTTGGGCAAGAAATGGCTGGTATTGTGTCACCTCCCTTTTCATGCTGCAATATTCTAGCAAAACGGTCTATATTTTATCTTTGCGGTAGATAACTATGATCCCATAAACTTCATAGGATCAGCTCACATACACAAGGTAGGAGCCAAAATTAATGTTTGTGACACACTCCCCTGGCAGAGAAGGCTTAGAAGAATACTAATAATAATAGCCAAGAGTTACGTGGTGCTAACTACGTGCCCAACACCATTCTAAGCACTTGACATACAATAAATCATCTACTTCCCTCCTGACACAGATGCCCTAGTCTCACGTGAGGTTAGAGTCTTTCAAACTGGGAGTCACAAACAGATTTTCTTTTTCCAGAATGGCTTCCTGTAAGTCACAAAAAAATTATTTCTCTCACTAATGTTGGAAGCCCCACCCCATCCAATATCAGGTGACCAAGAGATCCTCTGTTGTCATGCTGGACCAGGGTCTAGTGCCCGAGGATGGCCATGCCCTTTGACCAGTTCCTTCAGTGTGGTCACTGGGATATCATGAAATCGTGTAACTGCTCCTTTTGGGTCACTCAGACTAATTCCGTTTTTAATGTCAGTACAAACTAACCAGCATATGCAATGCTTCTTTTCATGAAAAGGAACTTCCAGATACCATGTTGTTACGAGAGTTAAATGAGGTAATGCATGTAACCCTCCTGGCACAGAGCCTGCCACATAGCAGGGCTCCAAAAAGTTGAGTTTTTCGCACTAGTAACACACAAAGGACATTCCAGTCAAAGGAAACAGCACATGCAAAGACTCGAAGGAGAGGCTGAGTGATCTGAGAACTACAAGGGTGTATTAGTCAGTGCAAGCCACCATAACAAAATACCACGGACTGGGTGGCTCAAACAACAGAGATTTATTGTCTCAGTTCTGGAGGCTCAAAGTCTGAGATAAAGCTGTCAGAAGGGTTGGTTTCTTCTGAGGGCTGAGGGAAGACCTGTTCCATACTTTTCTCTTTGGCCTGTAGATGGCCATCTTCCCCCTGTGTCTTCACATCGCCTTTCCTCTATGCATATCTCTGTGTCCAAATTTCCCCTTTATATAAGGATGCTGATCATATTGGATTAGGGCCCACCCTAATGACCTCACTTTAACTTTATTACCCCTGTAAATATATTATCTCCAAAAAAGGCCACAATCTGAGGTACTGGGGGTTAGGACCCCAACATATGAATTTGAGGGGCTGAGGAGGGGGAGCAATTCATCCCATTACCAAGAGGTTGGTATTACTGGATTGCAGTGGGAAAGGTGGGGGGTAGGAGGGCAGGCAGAATGAACAGATGAGACAAAATGATCCTGAAAAGTTAGCTGGAGATCAAATCCTTAAGGGCTTTAAATGGTATTCACTGAACATCAATATGTCATCAGTACCAGGCTTAGGAAATTCATAGATAAATGAGGCATGGCCTCCAACCTTTATGAGCTGCAAGTCAGTGAAGACAGGCCTTGGGTAGATCATTTGAATAGTGGACAAAGTGTGCTAATAAGGATGACAGGAAGCACAGAGGAAGGAGCCCCTCACCATGCTGCCTGGAGTGTACCAGAGACATTGGGCGAACACACCACAAAGTCCTGAAGCAACAAAGAGACCTCAGGGCTGGGCCAGAATTGGGCTGGCCCCCGCCATGAAGGAAAGAGCGGCCATAGAGGCCAAGCCTTCCTCTGAGCTGTTTCAGTCCCTTCAGGAGCATGAACTGGTCTATGCTCCAGCTCACACATTCAGTGCAAATATTGTCAGAGCGCTAACAATGCAGAAGGCATCACAAGAGACCTGAGGGGTAATTGAGCTGGATCCGGTAGGAGAAGGCGGACATGTATATGAGAAGTAAAACATGGAGCCAAAATTGATGCGTGTCAAGAGAAAATCAGATGGGATAATAGGAGAGTCCAGAGAAAGGCAGTGTATTCATTTCCCAAGGCTGCAGTAACAAATCACCACAAACCTGGTGGCTTGGAACAACAGATATTTATTCTCTCACCCATCTGGAGGCCTGTTCCCGGCTGCTCTCCTAACTTCTGGTGAATCAGGCAATCCTTGGCTTTCCCTGCTGGTGGAGGCATTGATTCAGCCTCTGCCTCCATCTTCATGGCCTCCCGTCTGTGTCTCTGTGTGTCTTCTATCTCTTATAAGGACATCCTTCACTGGATTTAGGGCCTACCTTAATCTGGGATGGTCTCATCTCAAAATCTTTACCTTAATTACATTTACAAAGACTATTTCCAAATAAGGTCACCTTCACAGGTACTGGGGGTTAGAACTTATATCTTTTGGGGGGATACAGTTCAACCCACTACAGGCAGTTAGCCTCTAGTTGGGAGAAACAGGGGAGGATTTGGGGGTGGGAAGCGGGCAGCATCTGAGCTGGGCCTTGCAGGGAGAGGCAGGGTGGGACCTTTGGAGAGGAGTGGATAGGGCATTCCAGTAGAGGGGAAAGAGGACTGAAGGTCCAGAGGCACAAAAGCACCATTCACATACAGAAGACACCATGTCAGAGGGAGGGGGTGAACTAGATTCTGCATCTGACTGTCCATTCATGCCGTTCCATAAGTTACCTCCATCGTGACCACTGTCACCACCATGACCCAACAGTGAGTTCAGCCATGTGACAGAAACATTGAACGCGGAACGCTCCTCTCCTCCATTCCTACAGAGCGATTCCAGCTTGGCCTAGTCCTGAGTTGCTTTGTTCCAATTCCTTACAAACATTTGTGCTCCATCAAAAGTATCCAAAGAAGACACTGGCCCCACAGTGTAGTGGTTAATTTTGGCTCACTCTGCTTCGGTGGCCCGAGTTCCCAGATTTGCGGGTTCAGATCCCGGGCACAGACCTACACCTCTCCTCAGCCATGCTGAGGTGACATCCCACATAGAAAGTGGAGGAAGATTGGCACAGATGTTAGCTCAAGGCTAATCTTCCTCAAGTAAAAACAGAGGAAGACTGGCAGGAGATGTTAGCTCAGGGCGAAACTTCCTCAGCAAAAAAAAATGTCCAAAGAAACCATCCTGACCCAGGCAATAGGCATCTCCCTGCACCTCAACTTTACTAGGTACTTTGAGAGAGAAAAAGTATTATTTTTATTAAGAAAATAAACCCTGATAGTTGAAGGAGGAGACTACGGCATTTCCATGACATTTTTAAGGAAAAAAGAGGGTAATAATTCCCACCTGTTAGGTTTGTGGTAAGGAGCTTTATTTGATAAAGCCTGTAAAATGCTTAACAGAGAGCACAGCCTACAGGAATTACCAGGCAATGGTCGACAAGCAAAATCTGGAAGAGCTTGGGAGACTCTCTTGGATTCCCATTTGTCATTGAGTCTCTTCACTAGGAAAGGTTTAGGAACACTGGCCCAACAACAGGCACAGTGGGGTGCAAGGATGGAAAGGAGGCACGACGTGACTTCGTCATGAATGGGCTTACATGTCAGCCTCAGGGATTCCTACTGTATGCTACAGCTAATGCGAAGCTTTGCCTTCAGAATCAGTGAGGTCAATATTTTGTGCCAGATTCAAGTTAAGCAAAGGGTCAGCACTTCCTTGATGCATTGGGTCAGGGTCAATAAATGATACATTGCAGGCCACGTTTTCTGCTCCTTTCAAAGTAGTTCAGGACTGTGCAGAACATAGTATTATCTAACCAGTTGGAGACACATATTTCTTTTGAATCTTTTTGTGTGCGTGTGTGTGTGTGTGTATGTGTGTGTGTGTGTGTGAGGAAGATCAGCCCTGAGCAAACATCCAAGCTAATCCTCTTTTTGCTGAGGGAGACCGGCTCTGAGCTAACATCTATTGCCAATCCTCCTCCTTTTTTTTCCCCAAAGCCCCAGTAGATAGTTGTATGTCATAGCTGCACATCCTTCTAGTTGCTGTATATGGGACGCAGCCTCAGCATGGCCGGAGAAGTGGTGCGTCGGTGCGCGCCTGGGATCCGAACCCGGGCCGCCAGTAGCGGAGCGTGCGCACTTAACTGCTAAGCCACGGGGCCGGCCCAAGACACATATTTCTTTTGCCACCAAAAGATAGCATTGATACAGTCTTTAGAAAGTTGTGTTTGCAGTATGAGCCATCAGTCCCAGCTGTGAAGACAATCCCTTTTAACTAGTCATTTAGCTGCTAGTCATTTAGTCACTCACTTGTGCTCTTACTGTTAAAAATTTGTTAATTTCTTCTTTAAAACCCACATTGAGTCAGACTGAGTTAACTCTGCCGTGGGCATTTCCATCACTTGACACCGAGCTGCTTCTTAGCAGCAGCCGGAGGTGGGACTTTTTGGCAAATGCTGTTTATCCATCTTTGAAATGAGACCTTCATTGCAAGCAGATTTTAAAGGAAATTCTTGTAAAAGTATTTTTTCGGTGATAGTCTTTGCTTTTTTCTCACTAGCCCATAACTTTCTGGAAAATTCTACTTTGGGCTGAATTTTCTCATTATTGTTTTCAGTATAAATTTGTTTTGTGTTTTATTAATGGAAAGTTCAGGGGGGAAAAATCCCTTTACCAGCTTTTGAGTTATGAGAATATGAAAAAACAGACTTTTTCCAATTGAAGGAAATCTTTGGCCTTATTTTTTTTTTTTCTTTGTCAAAACCTTTGCTTTTGAGGACTATAGTAGACTCTTAGCAGTGGTTCTCAGCATTGGCTTCACAGTGGAATTCCTTGAAGGGCTTTAAAAAATACTGATGCTTGAGTCCAAAGATTCCAGAGAAATTGGCCTGGGTCCACAAGGGCCCAGGGAGCATTAAAGCTCCCCAGGGAGTTCTAATGTTCAGGCAGCATTGAGCACTACTGTCCTAGGACACAATCATCCTGATCTCCAATCTTGAAAAAGGATGCAGAGGTCTGGAGCTTTCAGAAGGGAAAATCAATTCTTACTGGGGATAGTTTTCCTCCTGTTATGAGAAAAATAGTTGTACTGTTACTATGTGAAACATACCAGTCTGAGAAAGACCTGAAGGAACTTTAACTCAAAAACCTTTGTATCCCCCCACACTACTAGTCAAGTATCACTAGTAATCACGGGCACATCACTTACTGTTGCTCGGGAGAGATTGGCTCCTCATTAACACCAGCAGTGAGGAAGCACCCTGTGCGGCTTCAGGGAAGGTATTTCTCTTCATGCTTATGGCCAGCAAAGAACAAGAGAGAGACTCCAGGGGACCAGCCGTTCTCTCGGCTCAGTGGCCACCTTCTGCCATGGTTCAGGACATTTTCCTGAGCTCTCATAAAAGTTTTCTAAAGAGTTCCTCTACTGGGGCAGCTGAGATAGATTTCTCTCCTCTGGTCACACTGAGAAGATGGAGCACAGAGAAAACCAGACTCATTACCACATAGGAAATATCTTCTCCTTCACATAAGTCCCCAAACTAGAACATGACCTTGCATCCTCCTCCCTCTGACTCTGGGCTAATACCCAGGTGAGCCCAGCTAGTGAATCCACTGCCATTTGATGACACTCCATCACCATTAGCTGCAAAGTCATGGCCATGCATGCTTTATGCTTACAGATGGTCCCTATGGGAATTCATTTCTTCAACAAGCCTTAACTGGATGCCCTCTACATGCCAGGCAATGTGCAGAGAATATCAATTTTAACAAGACGCAGCCCCTGCCCTCATAGAGAGAGAAGCAAACCACTGCACAAGATATCCTGGGGCCTCATTATCAGCCTTGTCTGAGCATCAGGGCACCTGAAAGTCACAGGAAAGTGCTTTTATCACCATGAAATGTTAATATATTGACTGTAAAATAACTACGTAACTTTGTACCAAATCAAATTGCATCACAGAGTAGATTCCAACATAGATAAGCATTAGTGGAAAATTCATAATAAATGTGGGGGGACAACTTAAAACTAAGCAAGTTATGTCTCAACATAAATTGGTCTGTGAATCAGGAAAAGACCTTCATTCTTCTGTTTAGCGACAGAACACTGGAGACCAGCTGAGGAACATCAGGCAGCCTCCCTGGGAAGACAGGTAAAGACCCTCTGCTGTTGGACAGCCACACCCACGCCTCACAGGACCCTTCATTGCCTCAGAAGAGTCTCAGGGCTCCTGTGGGATGGGACATCCCAGATATGGCTCCTTTTTTGGGGGAAAAAGTAGTTTATTGAGAAAAAGCAGTACAGGAAATATTTACATATTTTACTCATTTAATGAGCTCTGAGTAAAATTTATAAATCTTTATGTCCAGGGTTCATTGCCAAAATATTGTGCAAGCTCTGAGTCCTCCTTCTTTAACCCCATAACTCCTCCTTTTTCAACCCCATCATGACTAAAACAAAACAAACAAGTATGCAGGAAGGCAAACTAACTACAAAATTGAAACCCACAGGAAGAAGATGTCCACTTTGGGACTCCTGTGGGACGTGGGCAGCATTCACCCAGTGTCCTCGTGTTGACTTCTGCCTGTGGGATTCAGTGTCTGCAGGATTTCATGTTTCCATCTGGCCACTTTGTGGACAATCCCAGTTTTAGGATTGTGATGTAACACTGTCTCACTCTTTGTTCCTGGGTAGGCTCTTCCTCTTTGAAGCCCTGTCTTCTCTCCTTCCATGGCCCGCAGGAGGGGGCGCCTCCCGCAGTGATGGCACCTTCCCTTCTTGGGGAAGGCTATGGCAGGGTCTCCTCTGGCTGGTTTCAGAAGTGCTTCACCATGGAAGTTGAACAAAGGTCTCATTTGGGCAAAGGCTCCTCAGACATGAGTACTGAATGGATTCTATAACACAGTCTGTTGAGTTAGTAAATTAATACATGTTGTTGGACTTAGGCAAACACCCTCAATTCCTGCTCTCAGATTTCCTAGTTATCTGCAGAATTCCCCTTCAGTTAAGAAATTATCTCTCTCTCTATCTGATGACCTGGCTTTTTGTTTGAAGTGCCTCCAATTAGAGAAAACAGGAACTAGATGAATTTCCTTTAAGGAAGTCCTATCTGCCTATCACATTAAGGAGAGTTTAAAAATGAGAAGGAAGAAAAGAGCCGCCAAAAATGTAATTTCCTCTTTGACAACTATTTCTGAAGAGGAACTTGAGCAATCTCACTCAAGAAGGTGGGGTTTTTGTCCCAATTAACTTGCTCAGAAGTGCGTAAACTGATGCCCTTCCTGACAGTATCCAGGCTGGCATGGAAAAGTCCCCGGCTCTGTGTAAAAAGCTTTGAGCTTATCCCACACACGCCTGAGCCTTCCAGAAATTACTACAACTTTCCTGGTCTTGACCGTCACGGATTCAGACTTGAGTATCTGCTGCTTCCAAACCACTTGCTTTCTTCTCCCCTGTGTCTTTGTCTGTAGGTTTTATCGTAAGGCAGAGAGCTGATACAAAACCCCTGACAGAGAAACAAATGCAGGCACACTTCCCATCAATGAAAAATATATATATATTTGTGGCTGTTTTGTGTCCCCCACCAAATTCATATGTTGAAACTCTAACTTGAAGAACCTTAGAATGTGACTGTATTTTGAGAGGCCATGTATGAGGTGATTAAGTTAAAATGAGGCCATTAGGGTGGGCTCTAATCTAATCTGACTGGTGTCCTTATAAGAAGAGGAGATTAGGACACACAGAGAGACACCAGGGATGCACATGAACAGAGGAAAGACCATGTGGGGGCACAATGAGAAGGCGGCCATCTACAAGCCAAGGAGAGAGGCCTCAGGAGAAACCAGACCCACAGATACCTTGATCTTGGACTTCTAGCCTCCAGAACTATGAAAACTAAATTTCTGTTGTTTAAGCCACCAAGTCTGTGGCATTTTTTTGTTATGGTAGCCCTAGCAAACTAATGTACATGAGTGTGTGTAATATGAGGAGGTGATAAAATTTGAGTGGTTGGTTGCAAGGCAAAGCCTTCTCATTTAATTAATTCTAGATGCTGAATCACATGGATATGTTGCCCAGTAGACGCCCCTTTCCAGGTTGTTGAATGAAAAGTCCCACTCCTCCCAGGTCCATTCTTCCATCCGTAGAACCCTTATGGGAACGCTGGTTCCCCTCTTTTGCACTGAAGAACCATGGGATGTTTCCACAAGAGCCAGATTTGAATTCCAACCATTAGGATTGAGAAATGCATGTTGTCAGCAGCTAATAACTTGGAAAACTGAAATGATGTTACAGGAACAAGATACATGCTCCTTGAGTTTGGAAACCATGTCCTTTTTCCAATTTCCTCGACACCCAGTAAAGCATCTTGCCCATTGCAGAGACTCAAAAAATATTCATTGACTGAGTGAGTACAAATAATATCAGAATTAATTTACAGAAGTGTCCCAGTTCAACTCCTTGAGCCCTCAGAGAAAATCATTCTTTTCTGGAATTTGTAAACGAAGTACTCAAAGTTTTGGGTACTCTATCCTTCAATTTTGCATCTGAAAATTCCCTTATATATAATTTGTATCCATAGGTATTTATTTTTTTAGCATCTACATTGATTGACTTTTATTTTACATCCCTACGGTCTACTTTAAACTTTATTATCATGAACGCACTGAAAAAACATGCATCAGGTGCTCCCTGTGAGAAATACTGAATCAACAGCTCATGAAGCTGCTTTAAAATAAAGATTCCCACTGAGAAAGAGATTCAATCAGTGCTTTTTAAAATCAGTACTTGCAATGCAATGCAAGGCTGTCCTCGTGGCACATGTGCAAAAATCATGAGACAATTTATGGAGTCACTCTGTGTTTCAAGTATCTATTCCTGAGTCACAACCAGCCCAAAACTCAGTCTCTTAAAACAATGGCAATTTCCGGTTTCCCTGATTCTGTTGGCTGGGCAGCTCCTCTGCTGGTTTCACATGGAGTCACCAAGATGACATCATCTCCAGCTGGTTTCACTCAGCTGGAGACTCGCTGAGGTCTGGGAGTAGGCACTGTCTGGGCACGAGTGCCTGGCCTCTCCTCCACGTGGCCTCTCATCCTCCAGGAAGCTTAACTGACTTCCTGCCTGGCCGTCTCAGGGCTGCGCTCAAGAGAGTGAAGCTGGAAGCTCCCAGGCCACCAGAGGCCCAGGCTCTGGAACTCTCACAAGATCCCTTTTGCTAGATTCTACTGGTCAGTGCAAGTCATGAAACCAGCCCTGCTTCCAGGACTGGGGAAGTAGACTTCATCTCTTGATGTGAGAAACTGCAAAGAATTTACAGCCACAGTTAATCAACCACAAGATTGCAGCAGACCCAAAGCCACCCCAACTTTCTCACTTCCTGAGCAAAAAGTGGTGAGTCTAGGAAGTGGTTCTCCTGAGCTGGTGCTCCTCTGAGGAGGGAAACTGAGACACAGCCTCCCACCCTGGCGGAGAATCCACCTGCTGCTTCTACGATTGTCCAGTGCCCACGGTTGCAGAATTAACAGATCAGTTTACCCCGAAGGCTGTTGCTAGGATCACTGGTTCTCAAAATTGGCTGCATATTAGAATTCTCCGTAGAGCATTTAAACATACTGATGTCTAGATCCCAGCTCCAGAAATGACAATTTCACTGGTATAGGATGTGGCCTGGGTATGGGGGATTTTTAAAAGCTCCCTGGGGGATTCTAGCATGCAGCAAAGTGTGCAAAGGACTGGGGTTTAAACTTGAAACTGCCTTTTCTCATTTGGCAAGAAAGATTCAACTAACACTTGTTCATCCTATCTACCTGGTCATTTGTGATGTGTAAATGAAAGGACAGTGTTACACACACACATGCACACACTCACAGAATGTTCTGGTAGATGAAAATATAGGAGGCTTGCCTTCAAGTGTTTAGGGATTTGCAGGAGAGTATTTTAGGAGAGTGTTTAGGAGATCTGCAGGAGAGAGGGCTGAGCCCTCTTAATGAGGAATAGACACCCTGTGGGCAAACAGCCGACTCTCATCTTAAGAACAAGCTAGTGTAACTTGTGGTCCATTTGGTTTCCTTAACCCAGGGCCACTGGAAGTGAGTCACCAACAGGGGAATACCACATTTATTTGAAAAAAAATAAAATTAGCAAAGCTTCTGTTTTGTTAGCTCTTGGGACTCTAACTAAATGAGTCAAGTAGAAAACGCCGTCTCTCTCTCGGGCTCCCCAGGAGAGGTTCTTGGGATTATTCTGAACACAAAAGTTTGCACAATTCCCTTGGAGTAGCCCCCAACTTTTTATCTGGGAAAACAGCATTGAGCACTGCAGTCAGGAGCAGAGATGCGTCCAAATAGCTGATAAAAGCAGAAGTGTAACTTCTGACTGGAGAACCTGTCATTTTACTCATTCTTAAAAACGAACATTTGTGAACTTCCTACTGGGCTCCTGAGGCTTGTCTCAGGGTCAGAATGAACTTCTCCATTGTAAGGGCCCGCAGGCTAATTTCAGGGGCAAGACATATGCGCAACAGCCGGCAAAGTGCTAGAATTGTGGAATAACCTAGTGATTATAAAAATGCCATTAAGGAAACCACTCCAGTGCCCAGGAAGCAGGAGTAAGATGCATTGACTTTTTACTTTTTCATGACACTTCAGCAGTAGTCTCTCCAAGTGTGGTCCCCAACCAGCTACATCAGCATCAACTGGGAACTTGTTAGGAATGCACTTTTTAAAAAATTATCTTATTGAGGCCATATTGGCTTATAACTTTGTGTAAATTTCAGGTGTATATTATTATATTTCAGTTTCTGTACAGACTGCATCATGTTCACCACCAATAGTCTAGTTTCCATCCATCACCATATGTACGTGCCCCTTTACCCCTTTCACCCTCCCCTCACCTTCTGGTAACCACCAATCTGTTCTCCTTATCTATGTGTTTGTTTGTTTATCTTCTACAGATGAGTGAAATCATATGGTATTTGTCTTTCTCTGTCTGACTTATTTTGCTTAGCATAATACCCTCAAGGTCCATCGTGTTGTTGCAAATGGGACAATTTTGTCCTTTTTTATGGCTGAGTAGTATTCCATTGTGTTTGTGTGTGTGTGTGTGTGTGTATATATATATACCACATATTCTTTATGCATTCATCTGTTGATGGGCACTTGGGTTGCTTCCAAGTCTTGGCTATTGTGAATAGTGCTGCAGTGAACATAGGGGTGCATATATCTTTTGGAATTAGTGATTTCATGTTCTTTAGATAGGAATGCACATTTTAGGCCTCTGCTCAGCCCTGCTGAATCAGAAGCTCAGGGAGTGAGGCCCACAATCTGTGTTGTAATGAGCCCTCCGGGTATGTCTAATATATGCTTAAGTTTGAGCACCACTGTGCTGCAAATTTGAAAAATAGTTGCCCTTTAAGATTTATCAAAGATCCCACAGAGGATACATCTCAGACAAATGGCCTTTGGGCTCAGTTTTGCAGTCAACAGGTGTAAAAATTAGGAAAGATGCAAGAATTTTTTAAAATATGTCTCGTGATTCCAGAATTTTGCATAATGTTTTATGACCCAAAGGCAGGAGGGAAAACCTTGTTCTGTAGGAATTGCCCAGGAGCAGTGGGCTACAAAGACCACCACAGGGGCCTGGTTCCTTCCACCCACCCTGGAAGGGGAGGGCTAAGCAGTTATGACTGTCAACCATGTATAACGATAAGACCTTCTTCCATGGCCCAGCATACACTTGTTCTCACTCTCTCAGTTTATTTTCACTCTCTGGGAGGCTATATCAGGCTTACCAGAATCATCCTGGCTTTACCTTGCCCTCTCTGTGCAGTCTTTTCACATCGAAGACTACACAAGCTTTACACAGTGCCCTGGGATTGGTCCTAGGGTCTAAATCAGAGCCAGTCTGGACTAGTGCATCAGAAAAGCTCCCATTCTAAGAGAAGACAGCACTCAACAGTTCTAGCCACTAAGGGGTAAGGCACATGCCAAGTGGCTGGTAGCTAAACCTAAACTACAGAGTGCAAATGAGAAGATCCAGTCGCCCAATGAGCACAGCACCCTAATCACTGACAAGCCTGTTCAGGCCAGGCTGGGGTTGGGATGGAGACCCCCTGGCCACCTCTCCCCAGGTGGGAGCTGTGTGGGTAGTGACCACATTGCCCGTCTACCCCACACCACCCTAAACGCCCAGCCCCCAGGAGCCCGAGCTGCCTTCAAAGGCCATTCCTAGGAGATTTTCTCAGAAGACACCAAATAAGGCACAATATCCAAAAAAGGGACCACACACATTCAAAATGACAAATACTTTTCTTTTTTAAAATTTAAACAGGGAGGTAAAAGCCCTGGATAATTTTTTTCATGTGACAAATGAAAAAAGGGCTAAGTAAAAAAAAAAAAAAAATCAAAGTAAACTAGAGTAAATATCTCTTTAAAAGGCATTTTGAAAGCGTGGGGTTAACTAAACATTTTTCCATAGTTTCTACTTTTCTTGTTCAGATTTTTTACAACTGCCACACATGAATTTTGTAGACTGCTAACAAAGAACACCAGTTTTCATAATTTTCACTTTTTAAAAAAAATAAAATCTGCTGAATTATGTTGTAGTTAACTGATGTTCAGCGTTGCTAACATACCCTTTTTGATATCGTGTTTCTATCGTGCAATTTTTCGGGCCAAAATATCATCAGAAAGGAAGAATTCTTTAGTTCTTAAAGTGATATATGCAAGTAAGTTGGAGCATTGCCTATGGTGTTGAGGTAGTTATATCATCAGCAATTTACAGATTCTAATCACCTCATCTCAGGATGTTTTATTTCTAATTCTTCATCTTGATCCCAATAAGTGGGGAAGGCAGTTTAAAAAGAACATTTTGTTCTAGCCTCTCTTAATTTCAAGCCAGCTTTCTGAAAACACAGAGTTCTTCAAATATTATTTTATGCAGAGGCTCTTTTGTATCCTAATACAAAGATAAATTCATTATCACAATGATCTGAGAGGCAAATTTAAATTATGTACATCCACCACAGAAATGCAGGCATTTGTGTACAGCGAATAATTCTGCAAGACACAATGACACTCTGCAGTATTTCAGGGATGCTCTGGTCCCAGCAAACCTTGGAGATGGTCGCGTAGCCCCCATGCAATAGCATGAGTTAAAATTTGGCTGGAGGACAGCCCTTTTCCTGCCAGAAAAAAAAAAAATGACCTTAAAGCACATGGACTGGATTTACTCCAGCCCAGACTGTGTCCCCACCTGCCCTCTGCCCTGTGCAGCGTCTGCGAGCCCCAGGACTGGGAGAGGCTGGAAAATTCTCTTCCAGACCTATCCCATACACCCATAGACTTTCCTCAAAGTTCCTTAGAGGAGAGGCAGGCAAGGAGTTTCACCGCTAATACACTAAAACCAAAGTCACCGTATAAAAGGAACTTAGCAAAACCGGGGACTTTGCAGATTATGGAATCCCATGCCCTTATTTAATGGTGAGAATTAAGGCCCAGTCTGGCTGGAGGACTTGTCAGGACAGCAGCGAGTTCCCAGCAGAGAGAGGCTCAGCCTTGGGCCATGGTTGACTCCACTGCCCCTTGGTCCTTTATTCTGAGCCCTGGTTTCCAGCCTCCTCAGCCTGCACACAGGGGACGTGGCCCTGGGACAGTCAGGCATCCCAAACCCCAGGGCAGATGAAGCTGGAGGATCCAGGATGGGACCATCAGGGATTTCCTCCTCCATGAAGGTGATGCTTTGGTCTGTGAAGGGCAGGAGGTGAAGAGACAGTCAGTCATGGTTGTGCCCTCCAAGTTCATGACAAATGTCAGCATTCAGGACTCCTGATGCTGAGACCTGTTGTCTCAAGCCATCTCAGGTGAGGCCTTCTTACCTGGGGCAAAACTGGAAAAGTCCAAGGGCCTAATTCTAAAGCACTGGTATTAACATAAGCCTGCTGATGACGAGGGCCAGGGTGCAGGGACAGGAGGTCCTCCTCAACATCAGTCACACCCCACAGGGACAGTCACTGTTACATCATGACAAAGACAAGGTCTTTCTTGACAAAGCAAAGACAGTCAAAAAGCCTAGGGACCACATGGCAATACTAATAAACATACAGTGAGATTTAAATGTTTTCATTTAATAACACAATTTTCATGTGGAAAATAATTAAAGCTCAGTAAATACCCACTCTGTGCAAAGTATTTTGCAAGGCGCTTGTAAGGATAAAAGGTGAAAACTGGCTTCTGCTTTCTGGAGGCGCAGGGTGAGCTGCTATTGCAGAACCAAGGAAGGGAGTTTAATTCAGTCTGGAAGAGTCTGAGGGACGCTCCTTAGAGGAGATGGGACTCGAGCTGGACTCAGAGGGAAGGAAGGCTACGATTCCAAAAGGTAGATGTGGTGAACAGCATTCCAGGAGGAAGGAACAGCTTCATCAAAGGCCTGAGACGCTAGAGTACACTTTAGGGAAGGACAACAGACTCTGTGGCTGAAGCATATGACAAGTGGGGGGCGGGGGAGACATAATCAGAGAAAAGGCTGGATTCCTTTCTAATTTTTTTTATTTGCAACTTGAAGAACTTTCTAGAAGATCAGTGTATTAATCAATCATTAGGTAGCCAGGCACTGGGGTGATGTAGCAGTCCTCAAAGGAATTGTGACCTCTCTGGGAAAACAATCCTCTATGCAGGAAATAGTTGATAACACTCTAACTAAGGAATGTGAGGCTCTGGGTCACTGGGTGGTCCAAGTGAGAGAAAGGAAAGGTGAGGTCGGAATGAAGAGACTGGTTCTGGGGTTGGTGTTCCCACAGGCAAGCTGGGTAACACTACAGGGTCCACCTGGAAAATATGGGGTGAATGACTTAGAAGTCTTGTTCACACAGTCAGGACTGAAGTAAGAACTGAGATTTCATGAAGGGGTGCCCTGAGCCAGCCTGGAAGTGGGGGAAGAAACCTAAGTCCTCCTAGTAACACCACAGAAAATGCACACTCAGTATAGAAATCACAGTTTCATCTAATTAAACCTTACCTATTAATTAGCTGATGACTGTCAAATACTCCCAGGGGCACCGAAGAATGGCGCTTCTCTCTTGGTTCTCTCATCAATTTTCCAGTCTATAAGAAGAGCTAAAAGATATTCCTGCTTTAAAAAATGCCAAGGCCCTAAGTTACTCTTTTCTATTGCTGTATTTACTACTAATTTCCAATCCTAGATAGCTCAGCACCTCCCTTCGTCACTAAAGTTGGGCATGGCAGGTCGATGGAAGAATTACAGACAAGTTGGAAAATGCTAATCTGTCCATGTAACAGTTTCTGCAGGTCACTGAATTTTTGGTGCTATGTATTTTTTAAAGATGATGTAAATTGTATTCTATTTATTATTAATAAAACTGATAGAAGGAAATTTTGAAGTTTCAGGGCGATGCCCTAAATCTGACTCTCTGCTCGGTAAGGATCCACCCACAAGGATCCACCTGGACTCATCTGGCATAAACTGACACACTAGGTCTAGGCATCTTGTTTCTATTTACAAATGAATCACTTGAAGGATTACCCTTGAGAGAGATCATGGAAAGAGCATGGACTTAATGTCAAAATACCAAGGTTTCAAACCCAGTGGAGTGACCTTGGGTGAATTAATGACCCATGGAGCCCCAGCTGTCTCATCTAGAAGACAGGCGAATGACATACTCAGAGTGTTGTTTTAATAATTATGTGAGACGAGGTACTTGCAGTATATGGCACATGGTAGGTGTTAAATAAGTAAGTCTCACCACCCTTGCAATCTCTTTAGCCTTGGAATCTTAGAATACAGAGCTAATGATGGATGCCTAGAAACGAGACGATGCTTAAAAGAACATTACCTACTGGGATGATGAAGGCACGGAAGGCATTTAATTTCAAAAAGAGAAGTGTTTTTGTTTGTTTAGGGCAGGGGAGTGGGGGTGGCAGAGGTTGAGTAGAGGAAGCTGAAAGCTCTATCTCCCAGAATAGAATGGGATTTAAGACAGGAGAGTTTTTGGAAGCTGGGCTCCACTTTGACATAACCAGCAGGCTTCTGCCAGACTAGGGAATGGCTTACTCGGGAGTAGCAACACCCTCAGCCCAAGAGGTCTTCAAGAACTGTCCAAGACAGACAATTTGGTGGAAGATGCTGCAGAGATAAAAACATCAAAATACAGGTAAGATGTTAAATGAGTTGCTGGTTTAAAACCCATTCTGCCCTGAAATTCAATGTCAATGAATGTCCATGTCTAGTGCCGTAATTCAGTCTCAAAAAAAGAAGAAGAGGAAGAAGAAAAAGAAACTAGAGGGAATTTTTCTGTTCAGCATAATTTATAGCATTTGCATTTTAATCATTTTTTCCTTTTATTTGTTTTTTTTTAATTGAGGTAACATTGGTTTATAACATTATATAAATTTCACGTGTACATCATTAGATTTCGATTTCTGTATAGACTACGTTGTGTTCACCACCCAAAGACTCATTACCATCCATCACTGTACATATGTGCCCCTTTACCCCTTTCACCCTACCCCCTACCCCCTTCCCCTCTGGTAACCACCAATCTGATCTCTGTATCTATGTGTTTGGTTGTTGTTGTTGTTTTCATCTTCCACATATGAGTGAAATCTCATGTTATTTGGCTTTTTCAGTCTGACTTCTTTCACTTAGCGTAATACCCTCAAGGTCCATTTATGTTGTCACAAAAATATATAAAGAACTCATACAACTCAATAACAATAAAACAAACAACCCACTTAAAAAATGGGCAAAGGATCTCAACAGACATTTTTCCAAAGAAGACAAACAGATGGCCAACAGGCACATGAAAAGATGCTCAGTATCACTAAATATCAGGGAAATGCAAACCAAAACTACAATGAGATATCACCTCACACCTGTCAGAATGGCTATAATTGAAAAGGCAAGAAATAACAAGTGTTGGAGAGGATGTGGAGGAAAGGGAACCCTCATATACTGCTGGTGGAAATGCAAACTCGTGCAGACATGATGGAAAACAGAATAGAGATTCCTCAAAAAATTAAGAATGTAACTACCATATGATCCAGCTATTCCACTTCTGGGTATTTATCCAAAGAACATGAAAACACTAGTTCAAAAAGATATTTGCACTCCTATGTTCATTGTGGCATCATTCACAATAGCCAAGACTTGGAAACAACCTAAGTGCCCATCAATGGATGAATGGATAAAGAAGATGTGGTATATATATACAACGGAATACTACTCAGTTATAAAAAAAAGATGAAATCTTGCCATCTGTGACAACATGGATGGACCTCAAGGGTATTATGCTAAGCGAAATAAGTCAGAGGGAGAAAACCAAATACCGTATGATTTCACTCATATGTGGAAGATAAAAACAACAACAACAAACACACACATAGATACAGAGATCAGATTGGTGGTTACCAGAGGGGAAGGAGGGAGGGAGAAGGGCAAAAGGGGTGATTAGGCATATGTGTGTGGTAATGGATTGTAATTAGCCTTTGGGTGGTGAACATGATATATTCTACACAGAAATTGAAATATAATGATGTACACCTGAAATTTATATGTTATAAACCAATGTTACCTCAATAAAAAAAATTTTTTTAAAAAGCAAGAAGAAAAAGGAATGAAAAAAAATATATAACCCCCAACAACAGTCAAATCTCACTGAAAAATTTAAAAAACTTTATATTTGCATATGCAAAGGGAAATGGCGCTTTTCTTATATCTGACTAACTTCCTCATCTTCCCCATTGCCATATGTGGATGGCTGAGTTTATAGTGAGGGATATTTGTGTCATTAGAGGAAGTGAGAAGAATGAAGTGACCCCATAAAGAACACGGACTCAGAAGGGAGGAAGGGGGTGAGGACCACTTGGGGAGCTGCAGGTACGGGGCCTTCGTGGAAGACGTGGAAAATCACAGGGCAGCGGACTTAAATGAGCAGGAAAGAATCCTTCCTTCACTCTAAGATTTGTCGAAACTACTAATAAACAATACGCAATGTAGAGGGACGGATTGTCAGACAAGACACCTTGAAAATAATTTTCATTGAACATGGCTGTGGCTATGAGGGTGAAAATAATAAGTAAATGATACACTACAGTATACAGAATTTGTTCACATACCAAGATATGATGTTGATCAGCAGTTCTCAAACTTTTTGGTTTGAGGAACCCTTTTGACAAAATTATGGACAACTCTAAAGAGCTTTAGTTTATGTAAGTTACATTTACCAATATGTGCTTTAGGAGAAATTAAAACTGAGAAAATTTTAAAACCTAAGAATACCCAAGCCTACATTTCCTTTGTATCAGAACATCCCACATCCTGTAGGCTCTGGACAACTCCACTGTAGGCTCTTGAGAGAACAGGGTTTAAAAAGGCAAGTAGCACCTTAGTATTATTACAAAAGTAGTTTTGACCTTGTGGACCCTCCTGAAAGGGTCTGGGGGACCCCCAGGCTCCCTGTACACACTTTAAGAACCGCTAATATAGACCAGACCTATGAGTTTTGGGGAGTTTCCTCCAGGGACCCCCAGCTTGGGCTTGTCAGGAGAAGAGGCAAATGGGCAGGTCCATGATTTCCGCATCCTTCTCCCGCTAGACAAACATATTCTTTTAAATATCTTTTTTTACATTTTATTTATCAGGATTCTAGCTAGATTCATCTTCCTTTGAATATAGAATTCCATGGCAAAAAAAAAAAAACATAGTTTTTAAACTACTAGTAGAATGTGTTTTATAAGGTATAGTGCACAAGCGAGAGAAGAAACCCTAAGGATTCGAGAAAATATGGTCTTCATTTTTTAAAAAAAGGGAAATATTTCGATTGGGGATTGACACTTTAGTTGTAAGAACAGTGCAAACATTCTTTCTTAGAAGAAGCCAAAAAGTGTGTCAAATGAAAAAAAGTTCATAAAATACATATTATCAAAGAATATATATTATAGTAATATATAGTAATATTTATAAGTAAATGTATTTCTTCAGAAATCATTTATTGAATACTACTGTGTTTCTGGCACTAGGCTAGGTACAGCATAAATGTCCTTTTTAATTAAAAAAAAAATCAGTGAGTTCATTTTAGAGGTTGTGAAGGCAGGAGAGGGACGATGAAAGGGCAGTAACATCTACAGATGCCGTGGGGACACTGGTGAACTCTGGAATGGTGGCAGTTTTGAGAGATGGAGCCTCCAGCTGGAAGCCTGAAATCCAGGATCTGTTTGTAGGTCACCCACAGAAACACTGAGTTACGGGGCAAATTTTAACTGTTCTGTGCTTCAGTGTCCCGAATCATGCCTCATCATGACCTCCTTTCAGCCTAAAGACAATAGAGCTATCAATATGAAAAAGTCTTAGAATTACAGGAGCCGACAATGAATTAAGTCAGGGTATTTTTAAACTTTTTGTTGAAGAATTACATGCTGACAAAAATGTGCACATCAGACTAGCAGCATCCAGATCGAGAGATGGACCATTACAAAGCTCCTCTCTGACCCCTCGTAGTCACTAGCCACTCCCTCAGGGAAACTCCTCTTCTGGCTTCTAATGGCACAGATTGCTTTTGCTGTTTTTGTGCTTTGCATGCAAAATATACTCGTTTGTGTCTGGCTTCTTTCGCCCAACATTATTTTGTGAGATCCAACCATGTTGGTGAACATAGTTATAGACTGTGCCTTCTCAGTGCTATATACTGTGTGACTATGTCATAAGTGATGCATCCATTCTACTGTTGAGGTATTTGAGTCATTTCATATATTGCCTTTTAACCATAGAAAAGACCAGAGATTCTCTCTTATCCACAAGGTGGTATCCACAGATGAAATTCACCATCTCCTTTCTACTTTAAATTGGTCTGATCAAAGGAATTTTTTGCTTGTTTTCCTTCCATGTCAGGATTAGAGCTGATTTGACTATGAATTAAGTATTAATAATTTTGACTAGGAATTAGGAAAAGGAGAAGAGGTTAATATGTTGACAGCTGGGTCTACTGGACTCTTCCTAATTCCAAAGGAAACACACCTGACTTTTCATGGTGACCATTTCTCAAAAGAGGCAGTGTCTTGGGTTTCTTGGAGGGACAACATCCCGCACCCAGCTGGTGCTAATCAATATATGGTGACTGATGAACAGTGTGGTGGGTGGGTGTGTGGGAGGGGAGACAGCACCCAAACAGGATACTAAAAAAAAAAAAGGGCACCTGAAATTACCAGTTTAGAAAATAAAACGATGTTTACGTAGAGAATAACACAATTTCTTATTCACACATCCCACCTATGACATTAATGAGAGACTTCACCTATGGCCATATGTCATGTTTTCCACCCCTAGTAGTTGGCAGATTTTTTACTTTGAAGTAGAAGAAGAAGAAAAAAAAAAAAAGAACCAGAGCTGCCCTAAAAGGAATGAGGAAGTGAGGGCTCCCCAGTGTCTGGCCGGGTGTCCGTGTGACAGCCCGTGATGTTCTTTCCGGTCTCAGTAATATTCTGAATTTCCACCTGCCCGCCCCCTCGCCCTTATAATGCAGGACACGTGAAGTTAGAGCAGTTCCGTCTCCTTCTCTCCACCAGTGGATTAGTACGGGCAGAGTGTCATGCTGTTTCTCCCATTTTCCACAGTTCACCGGAGGTAAAAGAACTCTGGCTGGAGGCCCTCAGAGGGTAAGTACCATAAATTAACATGACAAGAAAATAAGCTGCTAGCAGGTCACTGGTCTTTAAGATCATATCCAAAGAAAACAGCTATGCTGTGGAATATGCAACCAATAGTGTTATAAAGACACTGAACACGGAACGCTTTGCTACAATGTGAAGCCTGCACTTTTTGGGTATAGGAATTCTGTAAATGTTATCTTTGTTTTATGTCTGCTATAAGTAGCATCCTGGGAATAAGTTTTTTCTTTTTTGGGGGTAGATGAGAAAAATCCATGCAAAGCACTTAATATAGTACCTAATTCAGAGCTCTCCAAAAACGTGTTAGTTGTTATTGTAATTGTCATTTAGGTGATCTCTTGATGGGAATATAATAAATGAATAACAAAGTTTGGCATGGTGAAGATGTCAGGTTTAAATAATTTAGAAATAAGTGTGTTCAGATGCTGTGCTTAACGGCATAAAACAGCTGGTAACATCTAACTGATTTTAAATGAAAACTTTTCTACCTAATAGTTCCAAACTTTGTGTTTTGGCAAAGTGGCACTGAAATTGGCCAACTCATTATATGTGTCCCCCCTAACTCTTTCTCGTGTGACTTCTTGTAGACAGAGCCAAGGCCACACAGGAGCGAAATTCATCACTGGACAGTCAGCTCGAACTCTAATGAAGTTGATAGGCAGCTGCAATGTTGTAAGTGCCCCTTTCACATTTACTAATTCAAATTTCTAGAGTCAAGAGTCAAAGATGTTTACCGAATTTAACTTTTTCTTTTGTAGTCAAAAACACTAAATGCCAATAATATGGAGACATTAATTGAATGTCAATCAGAGGTAAGAAAGCAATTTTTAAAACTTTTTATCTGCACTGTGAGAATATGGAAAACTTTCTGTTGTAATTGAATATTGTTTGGATTATTTAGTCATCAGAGTAGAAAATTAACATCATAAATGCAGTAAATTAAACACATTAATGGGGATCTTATATGATGATAATCTAGACTTTAATATTGATTCTAGAAGCTAGAAAAAAATCAGTGGACTCTATTAACTAATTTTTAACATAAATAAAGGGCTGTATGTGTATTTTGTGGGGAAAGACTAGATAGGTTTCTTCAGTCATTGTTTTTAACTAAAATAAATATATTTTTAGGGTGATATCAAGGAACATCCTCTGTTGGTATCATGTGAGAGTGAAGATAGTATTTGCCACCTAATTGGTGAGTTTTGAAAACATACTGGTCTTTTATGTAAGTGCTAACAGCACATATTCTTGGTTTGCAAAACCACAGTTCTTTTCTCTACTAGGAATTTTTTTTTTTATAGTGTTCTTCTAAAGACCGCAGAACATTAACACTTAAATGACAGGCATGCTCCAGCTTACTGGAGCATCAGAGTACTCTAACAGAAAGATCCTTTCTATAGCCAACCCCCCAACTCTCCAAAGGGTTTAGTGGGGTTAACAGATCTCCCAGCCATTTATGTTTTGACAAGGAGAGCATGCATACATATGAAAAATACACAGTGCCTTTTCTGTTTTCTTCCTTCCTTAATGGAGAATAAATCTAAGAGCCCATTGTTGCTGATCTCAAATCTCAAAGAACACACCGTTCACTCTTAATTTTTTTCATAATGCCTTTCATTATAACATAACCCTGATTCAGTTCTCCTGAGCCATAAGGACAAGCCACTTCTCTCTCCAGCCTCTTCTACTTGCCAGTGTACAATGTATAGAAACATATGCCAATGCATTTAGAAAATAGAGCTTTTGTAATTAGGAAAAAAACAAGGAAGGAGAGGGAGAGAGAAAGAAGGCAACTTGTGAGATGCAATAGCCATTGCACACACGTCTTCTGGATTTTGCAAGGATCGAATATCTTGGCAAAGTTTTACTGATAATTCCCAAGTGCCAGGTCTAGGGTCAAGCCTTTCGGAAACAATTTGTGCCCGCCCTGTCCTAAAGCAGCCGCCAGCAGACCCTGAAGGTGACTGCAGACAGACTGAATGATGGAGCTCCCTCTGGTGGCTGTTTGGCACTAGCGTGGCTGCAAAGGTTTAATGCCTAGACCCGCCAAGAGCCTTCAAAATGATCTTGAGCAAGTCACTTCCTCTCCTTCTAAGTTTCGTTTTCTCCACTAGTCAAAGAAGGAAATTAAAATAATCTATTTTAAATCAAAAATGTTGACCATAGTTTTTAAGGTCAATATGTTAAGATGGTCGTTTATGACCTTCGCAGTTAGATTTTTGCTAATTTTCTGTAGCAAACAGCTGGTGAAGTTGATAAAAACAGGAAAGGTGGAGCCTTTGAGGAACCTTGGTGTTGATGTTTAGGGACTGGTTGCCCTGGTAACAATGTGGTTGTTTTTCGGATTGACTTTTCTAGATTAAGATCCACGCCCTTCACTTTCTCAGTTTTTCAAAATTATTTCCCCCACATGGCATACCATACATGACATTATGTGGATGACTATATCCATCATCTTATATGGATCTTTGCTATTCATATTTCAATCTGTTTTTTCTCTCTGCCTTGTTTTCTTGGTTGTAGAAATTAAGAAGAGCAAGAAGGTGCTGTTCTGGCCCTTTCACATGAGAAGGCTTTCTCCTTCATCAGATTTTTCTGCGGCTTCAGAGCCAGAGTTGAAAGCGTCACTATTTGATCAGCCCTTGTCAATTATATGCAGCGATGATGACACGCTCCCCAGACCCATTCAGGTAAGTGCTTATTTCCTTGTAAATCTACTTCAGTCTTCTGCCAAATGTGAAAAGTCCTTAGGAAATCTGAATGTCATTCTCGTGCTAACCTTGTTGGGGCCAATCTGTAGTTTTTTCCACTTTTGGAAATGGTGTTTCCACATGTGAGTGCAGTCAGGAGTATATCTGGCTGCTTCCATTCTAGAAATTAGTTGTATTTGCCAATGGGCTCAGAGGGATGGTCCCTCCATCCTTCTGACTTATGGAGATAAGAATGCTAAAAATGTGTAGCTTCTGAAAAATCAACAGACAGAGATGGGGGGTTGAGTAATGATCAGAAATCCAACGTTTATATGGAATGACTTGAAAGAAGGGAGGCCTGAAATAATTTTATAATGTGCAAAATTAGAGCTTTCACAATTTACCTCCTCTTAGAAAAAAGGCAGGGTTGAGGGAGACAGTTGATAGCAACTGGACTGAAAGGAAAAACTGTCATTAATAGTCTCTTGTTAAGACTATCTTAGTATCATAAAGAACTAGCTTTTATGGAGAGGATATTTTATGACAGGTAAAGTTAGCTACTGTTCACGTGCACAATTTTAATTCTCTTTCTCCCACCTAGACATAGATTTTCCTGTATTGGTAGTGGGAAAATGTGTGTTCAAACCAAGGGTAACCATTTCCTATTCTCATGCCTCTTTCTTATAGGATATTCTTACTATCCTATGCCTTAAAGGCCCTTCCACTGAAGGGATATTCAGGAAAGCAGCCAACGAGAAGGCCCGTAAAGAGCTTAAGGAGGAGCTCAACTCAGGAGGCATGGTGGATCTGAAGAGTCTCCCTGTGCACCTCCTGGCAGTGGTCTTGAAGGTGAGTTCACAGCATTGGTGCCAGAGAACGTGCCGGCAGGCTCTGACATATTAACTCTCAGGAAATAAGAAATGGGCTCTCCTCCCTACAAATCAACATAAACGGATCTTGGAGTTTAATTTTTTTTTGCTAAGACTTTTATTTATTTATATAAGTATCTTTGTTTCTATGACTCCAGATTCCAACAGAAAGTGATACATTAAGGTCCCCCAAATTTTGATGAGAAAGGGCACTTCGATTGTGGCCACATCCACACCCCTGAATCAGGTGGCCCCTCGGATGATGGCCTTATTGTGCCTGTCATTAGGAAGCTGCTGAGAGAGATTTCCCCAGACTAATCAAATACAGGAAGGAAGGGGGTGCAGCCTGTGGTAGGAGGAGCATAGGGTTCTTGAGATGGAACAAACAAGGTGAAGACGAAGACGCCAGCACATTATATAACACAAACAGGCCAAACCGTCCCCCTTTCATCTCCAGGACTTTCTCCGGAGTATCCCACTGAAGCTGCTTTCATGTGACCTGTTTGAGGAGTGGATGGGCGCCCTGGAGAAGCAGAGTGAGGAGGACAGGATCGAGGCCCTGAAACAGTAAGTCCCCAGAATCATTCCCAGAGGCCAGGCCTGCAGAGGCTCCATCTTTCCGTTCTTTATATAAGTATTTCATGAAAACTGTAAATGTTTAGGAAATCAGAGTGGAATTGTTCTACTCCAGGAATAAAAATCAGGAGGTACCCTGGAAATTTTGAAAAAGTAGTTTTAGCCAAATGAAAGGAAGCACTTCTTCAAAAGGTAGAAAATGAACTTCAATACTCACAAATCTCAAGACGTGAGGGAGCCTAAAAATGTAAGTAGTTCAAGAAGGTGTGAGACAAAATCACAGATGGAAACCAGTTAACCAGCCAAGTGTAGGAATTTGGGTTTATCATGAACCTACATAGATTGGTGTTGTGCAAGATAACAATTCTCCCTTAAAACATCCCTTAAAGCATAGTAGAGAAATCTGGAAGGGATTGTTTTGTTCATAGAATTCTATAACATATTTCATAGTCTTATAATTAACCAAAATGAAACCTATATAAAAACAAATTCCAGTAACAGCAAAATAATCACATATGTAAATGAAAGTGTGACCCGTTAGTGACTAGAGAATCTTAAACTTTCAATCTAACTTTAAAATATCATCACTTTTGCCAAATCCTATGAAAGTCTGTCTATATATTATGATTGTCCCACATGGCTAAATATTTTCAATGAAATATTTATTGAAGACATGAGAGGCTCTGTCCCACGTTGAAAATCCTACAATTACCACAATAAGTTTCTACTTAAATACATAAAGCTCTTTCGTAACAGTAACTTATGAGAAATGAAAATGATCCCTGTATTTGAGTCACCATTTCATTTTTTGAAAAACTGAAGCTTTATAAATCTAATTTATTATTGTTAGTACCAATGTTGCCGTTCAAATGCTGCCTTGATCATATTTATGAACATGCCCTTATAAACTGATTTATTCTCCATAAATATTTCTCAGAATGGTATAAAAATGTGTCATCTTCATCTGATGACCACAGTTCAAAAAAAGGCAAATACTTGTATTCCAAAAAACCAGTCTTGCAGTGTTAGAAACAGAAAGACATTCTACATGGCTAAAGGATTACTCAACAAAATGATTTTCGAAGTGTATTAAACTAGGGAGTCTGTTGCAGGAGTTGAGGCTTCATAATTTAAGATCTATGTGAATAACAAAGGGTTATGTTATTGGGGTCCTAATTTTAGAGACTAGTTTCTGAGGTCTTCAAGATCTCGTGGTTAACCAGTTTCATTCCCTGTCAGTTGCCACTGGAAGTGTCTGTATGAACATTGCACAAGTTACTTGTGAAAATGCACCTTCCTCATTTTAAAGGAAGTCTGGGTTAGGCAGAAACTTTCAACTTGCTACACGAAATAGACCATCAACCGCCTCCTCTAAAACTGGCTTCCCTGAACTGCATTCCAGGGTTGCAGAAAAGCTCCCCCGGCCCAACCTCCTGCTGCTCAAGCACCTGGTGTCCGTGCTCTACCTGATCAGCAAGAACGCCGAGGTCAACAAGATGGACGCCAGCAACCTAGCTATCTGCGTCGGACCCAACATGCTGGCCCGCGAGGACGACCAAAACCTGTCATTCGAAGCCCAGAAAGACTTGAACAACAAGGTTTGTTCCAGTCTATTTCTGAGAAACCCCCGATTTATGATCTCACCATCTGTTTGCAAAAGCCAAGCAATGAAATGCCTCTGAATTTCTCTGACTGACTCGAGATCATGGTGAAAATCTGAAAGGCAGGATGCTTGTGTGATCGTTCTGCTCCCTGAGATGCATGCATCTGATGAAACTGAATAAACCCAGGACTGTGTCCTTTGTCATCCTACGAGACAGAGAATAAGTGCTGTAGATTTTACATCACTGTCTCCCAGGATAGAAAGGCCTTTTCATTTTTCTATTTCTTTTGCGTGTCACACTGTCAGTCCAACTACCAATTTGGTGAACTCCTCATTTAAATGAAAAATGTAGTTACTTTAAAGATTTTTTTTTTAATTCTCAAATCAAAAATACGTCTCAAAAATAACTTTAATATAGATGATTGTTAACCAGTTTTCTGGATGCTCTTTTCAGACACATAAAAATCTCTAACGCTCAGTTTGGTACCTCCCTGACAGCTGACCCCGACTATGTCCCCATTCTTTCCCCACTCCTCTTAAAAAAAATAAGTAAAGATGTCTTTAAGATGACAACCTGCTAATTTTTCCCCGCAGGTTAAGGCATTGGTGGAATTCCTCATCGACAACTGCTTCGAAATATTTGGGGAGAACATTCCGGTACATTCCAGCATCGCTTCTGATGACTCCCTGGAACACACTGACAGTTCAGGTACAGAACATACTCCTGAGAGATTATGACTGTGGGGAAAAGTTCATGCCAGTCTGCCAGTCCATGCCGGTAACAAAAATATCTCTGGTATTTGAAACAGAAGTTACCTTCACAAATCACCAAATCAGAGTAGACTTGAGCCCATAGGGAAGTCTTTAGACATGAAAACTTTGCTTTCGAATTTTCCTGCAATATCTCCTCAGGCTGCAGACACTAGTTCCACTTCAGCCTGGAACTTTCCCCCTTCCTGTTCTAAATCATAAAGAACTGCTACTTTTACTAGGTTAACTTTAGCTAGAGGGTTGGGGTAAGAAATTGTTGTTTCCACATAATGGAATATGGGTCCATTAAAATGGAATGATTCCAATAAAATAGCTATCCAAAGGATCAATTTTAAAATTGAAGATCAACAAATTTTCAGTGAGATGCTGTTTTCTCTCTTTTCTCTCTCTCTCTCTCTCTCTCATTTCCTTTTCCTATTTCTCTTCTATACCTCAAAATAATAGATTTGGAAAGAGACAAAATTTTAATGTGGCAAATTTCTTTCATATCAAGCCCCAAAGTAGCTTCATCAGATTACCTAGTGCCATACTTGATGTAAGTAGGGTGAACTGTAGTGAAGTTTGTTTCTAAAAGTAATTGAACAAAAAGCTCAACTGTCTCTTACCTTCCCCCAGACATGTCGACCCTGCAGAATGACTCAGCCTATGACAGCAACGATCCTGATGTGGAATCCAACAGTGCCATCAACTCTCCAAGCAGGCAGCCCCAGGTGCCCTCGGAGACGGCCGCTGGCTTGGAGCCCAGAGGCCCGGAGCACACTTGGGAGCTAGGCCGGGAGCCCATTGTTAGCACTGTAGCCAGGCTGAAAAGTTCCCTGAGTCAACCAGACAGGAGGTACTCAGAACCCAACATGTCATCCTCACGCGAGTGCGAGAGCCGGAAAACAACCCAAAAACTGACGCGAAGTGAGGATGACTTCACCGTGGCCCAGGCAGGCTCTCATTTTGAAAGTGATGAAAGTGAGGACCCATTTCCGGAGGAGGTGTTCCCTGCAGCTGAAGGCAAAAAACAGAGGCCACAGGACCTGAAGCTGAAGAACTGGACTCAGGGTCTGGTGTTACCGTGGGGACTGGTCCCCAAAGCCTTCTCCAGTGGCTCTCTGGATGCTTCCTCTGACAGCTCCCCCATCGCTTCCCCTTCCAGTCTCCAAAGAAATTTCTTTACCAGACATCAGTCTTTCACCAAGACTGAGAAAAGTAAGCCCAGCAGAGAAATTAAAAAACACTCCATGTCATTCTCCTTTGCCTCTCACAAAAAAGTGCTGACCAAACCCCCCAGCTTTGGGTCTGGGAAATCCAAAGGCCTTCCCAGAGACCACGTAAAGAAAGGTTTGAAGAAAGAAAGCCAACTTGCTGGCCGAATCGTCCAGGAAGACTTGTCTGAAATCCACAGCCAAACTACTCTAGACTTTAGTTCCAGATCCTACACCCTCTCCGTGGAGGATGTGTTCCAACTAGTTGACCAGAGAAGCCCTGGAAGTCCACCATCTTACGAAGAGGCCATTCGGTGCCAGGCATTGGAACTCACGGCCTATGGGAACCAAACAGTTGGCAGCATGAGGGCCAGGATGCTCAGCCAGGACACCGGACTACCCCCTCTTCTGCCTCTTCACCATGGTGGGGATTCCAGAAATATATGCAGTCCAGAGCCGCTTGATGGGCACAGGACTGAGAGTTGGAAACAGAGCAGGACTGTCTGTACTTCTGTGGAAACAGTAGGGCAAGTGACTGTCCCAAGGAGGCCTCAGCTGCACCGGCTAAGAACCGTGTCCGAGTCAAAACAGAAGACCAAGTGGGACTACCTGGTGCGGCGATGTAGTCAGCCAGTCTTTGAGGCTGACCAGCTCCAGTATGCTAGAGAATCCTACATTTAGGAAGGCAGGCCAGACACCATCCCCCAGCTGGTGGTATCTCTGTAAATGCACGACTGTAGAAAGAACTGCTTTGAGACTCTATTTTCAAAAAAGTCAAGAATAAGCTCCTTTAGAAAAGTTGTATAGAGCCCACCTCAAAGAGGATAGTTCCATGAGGCACTCAGATGGTGTCTGTGTTTACCTGAATTTGGGCGACATGTAGCAAATGTATAAAATGTATTCTAGACAAGGTGTTTGGTGCAAAGATGTCCACATAAGTATGTGTATATATTTGTTTGTGACCTTAGGGTCAACTGCATTGCTGTTCTCTGCCTCCTGGGGCGCTTTTCTACTGGTTAGTGTTTAAAAATAATTGTTTCTTTTTTTATGTTGCCTCAAATGTCATGACAATTTTCACATTTTCCAGAAACTCCATTGAAAGGAAAATGTTTAAATCTCGTTAGAAGTTTACTCGAATTAGCAGCTTTGTGATAACTAATCACCACAGTAAGAAGACAAAGACTGCAAGGAATAGAGTTTGGGGTTTAGAGTTATTAAAGGCATTGCAAACTCCAGTAAAAGAAAAGTATGGAAAATACTTAAATATGTCCTTTTAATCATCTAACTTTAAATTTGGGCAGATTAGTAAAAATGCATTATGTCAATATTGCACTTTGAGTTTCTTTGTAGTTCAATGATGTCTTCTCCAATAGTGTGGAGGAAATTACTTTATATGTGTTGGAGGTCCTATGTAAGACTTCAGTGTAATTTCACTACAATAAATTGCCTTCCTTATTTCAAAGTAAAAAGGTTCATTCTTTACTGACATGTTGCTTCCTCTCCCTCGGTTCACAGAAACCCACCGAGAAAATCATTCACACGTTGGTTCATTCAACAAGTAGTTATTGAATATATATTCATTATTCTAGATTAATAGGCAGGCTGGGGATCTTGTGTTAAGGAAGAGACAATCCCTCTTCTCCAGAAGTTTGCAAAACCATAAAAATGTACCCACTTTAAGCCATTTTTTCAGCAAACAGTCACTCAGAGGCCAGAAAATGTAGTATGCAAACACAGGGTAATATAGCAAATACAATATTTCCTGTTATTAGTAAAGTAAATTTTTCAGTACTTTTACAAATCTTATTTTTATGATGCTCAGTTTGCTTATTAGGAAACCTAATGGTAAAATGTTTGTCCTATGTTAGAACTTTAATGCTCAATGATTAAGATATTTATCCAGTATCTTGGAGAGAATGGACTTCTATTTTCCTTATTTTATCAACTTCTTTCCTAAAATACTGAGCATGTTTTTGATTTACTAAAGAAATATTTTTCTGTTGGCTAGCTACCAGATGGTGAAGACCTATTCTTTTCAGCAGTGATTTATTAATAATGTGGTACAAAGTTAAAAATGTTGTAACCCAGATTGCTCAAAGCAGCATGTTCAGACCTGATAACATCATTAATAATACTTTATTAGGCACACCAATAATGTATAAATTTCAAGGGTCAGACACTGTCCCCCCCACCGACTGCTAATTTAAGAAAAGCAATCTTTTTTCCAGAATCGGACACTAATAGTTATAGTTACAAATTTTAGCATCTATGACATGCCAAGCACTGTGCTAAGTATTTCAGGATTGAACAAAAAAATCCTCCATCATGTTTTTAGCAACTTCTTATTGAGAATCAGAGAATTCTCATCAATAGATGCCTAAGACTATAAGCTACAAAGGTTCAAATCTATTCCGCTTGACCACTGACCTGTCTTCCAGTGACCTACCCAGATCATGAAAACCCTACCCCAACTTTCCTTATTTTAAAAAAAGTAGGAGTGAGACTGAGTCTTCTACCTGTCACAGGTAAGTAGGACAGTTTGCTAACAAAAATTCAGGAGCTTCTTGCAGTCAAGCAAATGTCATTATTGTTAGTGTCTTTGAACAGCAGAGAAAAAGGTACAGTGACTATTTCAGATATTGCAGTGTGGTGTTCCCACTTCCATCCACGAAGTCCTCTGGCCTTTTAAAATAGGACTGCCCAACCTGGTTGCCAAGGGAATTAGTCAGCTAGGGCTGCCATATCAAAGTACCACCACCAAGTGGCTTACACAGCAGAAACATACTGTCTCACAGTTCGAGAGACTAGAACTGAAATCAAGGTGCAGGCAGAGGGCCCAAGCTTACAGTGAGATCTGGATGATACTAAGATGATACTGTAGTCAAGGTCCCAGGAACACCAGAGTTCTGTCCTCCATGGACCTCCTAAGGGCCACACAATCACAAATGTGCCTGACACCCCAGTGCAAAAAGTATGGTAAAAACAGGTTGAAAGTCAAGGCCTAAGTTGGGGCTTCAACCTATAGGTCTGATCCCCAGCCTCTGAGCCACTGGGCCTTCCCAGCACCCACGCATTACCCTGCCTGAGACTAGCGTAGGAAGGACCCTGGCCCCCTTACCAACTGACAGGCTGGAAAGCACACACAGTTAATGTGCCCATTGGTGAACATCCAGCATTGACTGTCCTGGGATCCGACTGAACAGACTGGAATTTCTTCCTCTTGCGGAAGGTAGGAAATTTTCTCTCCTTCTATAAAGGGGGGGAGGGGTGGGTTGCCACATGAGCTTGCCAGCATCCACATGATACACTGTGATTACCTGTGAAGACCCACTGTGCCCACCTCACCCCAGCACCACCCAGGACTTGGTCCAGAAATGTTGACTTGTGGAAGTTAACCAAGGCTGGGTGCTCGTGCTGGAACTCAGCAAAACTGCCATCACCCCCCGGCTCCAGCCCAGCAAATACAATACCTGTGTTACACTGGGGTCCGTGAGCAGATGAAGTGGCAACGATGGGCTTATAGTGCTAACAAAACAGATAATAGTTCATGGTCACAGTGCTTCCCATGGCCATAGATGAGAATGTCCAAAGGGCAATAAACACTGTTTGTCCTAACACACTATTAAAAGAATAAATTCTAGCTGAATTTACGATTGCTATCTCACTGGAAGGACCGCCAGTACATGCCTTTCTCCTGAAGGGTCAAGTAGACGGAAACCCACATCAGATGGGGTCTCGCATATTTCGAGTTTCTTTTTTAACTGAATTATCTAAGATCTTAACTCTTTATCTGCAAAGGGAAAATTACTGAGCAATCAGAGTGTAAACATTTTGCTACAGATAGAAGTGAATCACTTGGGGGGCAATATTTTAAATGTCGACTGAGACCTGCGTCTTGTCCACTCCAGAGTACAAATTAAATGTGAAGGAGGAAAAACCAACGGGATGAAGTGGTACCCTCCTCCTATGATAGGCTACAAAGAGAGGACATTGTGAGACAAGCAAATCTGCAGAATGCAAAATCTTGCCAGAAAAAGGAAACGCAATGATAACATCTCCATAGGAAAAGAAAGACAATGTGTTGGCACAAGAAAGAGTACATGACCCAAATTCACAAGGCCTGAGTCCACACCCTAAATGTGCTGCCATGGACCAGGTACTAAACCTGTCTGAGCATCAGTTTCTCCATCTGTGAAATAAGGATAATGGTAACACCACATCAGTTGTGGAATGCATGTAACAGAAAACCCAGATAGGCTTAAACAAGAAGGGGATTATGCTCTCTATTAAAAGAAGAGCAGACAGGCAGTCCAGGGCTGGCACGGTGGCTCCATGACACCCTCGGGCTCCAGGGTCCTTCAAGCCCAGGTCCAGCTTCACTGGCATGTGACTCGGTGCAGTCACATAGGGCCGCATGCTGAGAAGGCCCAGCACTGGGGTTGATGCTCTGCTGTTGGCATTTTCATTTTGTGCTGCACCCTGCAAACTATGTAGCTAGTCTTATTCACACTTTCTAGCTTTCTAGTTCACCATCCTTCCTGTAAGCATGATCCTCCTCCTCCAGCTGGAGGAGGAACTTTCTTGCTCAATAACTTCTACCTACATCCCAGTGGCCACAACTCAGTCATATGGCTACTCTTACCTGCAGAGGAGTCTAAGAAACAGTTTTTCATAGGCACATTGCTTCCTCCTTCTTTCTTTAGTAAGAAAGAAGAGGACGATGGATTATGCACACGAACTATTAGCCCTTGACGCAAAAATCAAATGAAAGAGATAGTGGATATGGTACAACATACTAATTTAGTTGTTCTAACAATAGAAAGCAGGATAAAGCACAGATTATCTATTTTGTATGTTAAGACAACTGTGAAAATGTTGAATATGACTAGAGATAACATAAAGATAAGGCAGATAATAATCTCAGAGTATTTCAATTATTTACATGCACATTGTGAGAATTTCATGATTACACACGACTTGTTTTAAGTAAAATAAATTAATAACAAACATGAATTGACCTCCTATAATACAAAAGATACTGTACTTGTATAAGGAATTTACAATCTAGTAGAGACATGAGACATCCTTTAAGGAAAAGATAAGTTCCAAATGAGTGATAACAACATAAAGTGCGATGGTAGACATGAATGACTGCTTTATTACCCAATTAATTTTAAGATATACTTCAAATTTAAAGCTTCCTATATGAAATTCCAAAGTCAGTAATGAAAGGTTTCAGCCACATGTATGACATTCCGGAAACAGTCATGAGAGGTTCTGGGTGGGCCTTCATTTATGTGATTGGACCATATCATCTTTGAGAAGAAAATAGATAAGACTCCTTTTTTCCATCTTTGCTGAAAAAGGTGTTTCCTATCCAAAACTGTTTTGGAAAATACCAAGTACTAGATAAGATAACTGCTAATTTGTGGGATATGCTAATAAGTTCAACTTTTCAAAACAACACTTATATCTTGTTACTTTCCTAACCAAAGATCCCCAGTGGCTTCTTAATACTATTTTTATCAAGTCTAAAATCCTCTGCCTACCACCTACCATTCAGGGCCCACCTTAATCCAGCTCCATCCTAGGAAACCAAACATTCTTTTTCTTAACTCTCCAGCGGCTTTCTACCATAAATAATAATAATAACAACAGCTAATATGAAATACATATGTGTACACTATCTTTCAGAACCTGAAACATAGCTAAAGCAATGTTCAGATGAAAATTCATGTCCTTATATATTAATAAACAAAAATAAAAAGTGAATGTATTCAGCATACCATTCATGAAGTTAGAAAAGGAATAATAAAAATAAAGTTGAAATTAATAATTTAGAAAACAGAAAATGAGTAGAACTGACAAAACCAAAGCTAGCTCTCTGAAAACAAACGTCTGCCTAATCCAAGCTAGGAAAAGAGAGAAATCACAATTACACAACATAAGAAGTGATAATGGGAAATAACAACAGAGACTGAAAATTAAAAGAATCAAAGGACTCCTTTGCTGAACTCCATGCAAATGCATTTTAAAACGTGAATGAGATAACCATCTTTTTAGAAAAACATAATTTACTAACCTAATTCCAGAAAAGAGAGAAAATCTAAACAGGTATATTTCGTATAAGAAACAGAGAAAATGACAGATCACTCTTATGAATATCAATGCAAAAAATCCTAAATAAAATATTAGCAGACAGAATGCATAAACACCAAGTAGAGTGAGTACAGGAATGCAAGTGTGATTCAATGTAGGAAATTTACTAACATAATGCATCATTTTACTAAGTTTTAGGGAAAACACAATCAGTTCCATAGATACTGATAAGGTGCCTGTCAAAATTTAATCTCCAGGGGCTGGCCCAGTGGCACAAGCAGTTAAGTGTGCGAGCTCCGCTGCGGCAACCCAGGGTTAGCCGGTTTGGATCCTGGGCGTGCACCGACGCACTGCTTGTCGAGCCATGCTGTGGTGGCGTCCCATGTAAAGTGGAGGAAGACGGGCACGGATGTTAGCTCAGGGCCAGTCTTCCTCAGCAAAAAAGAGGAGGATTGGCGTCAGATGTTAGCTCAGGGCTGATCTTCCTCACCAAAAATAAAAAAAAAATTAATCTCCATTACTGAATTTTTAAAAAATTCTTAATGAAATAGAAATCAATGAATATGATTTCTTTTTTTAAAGATGTCAATCTCAGACCAAAAGGCAGTATTGGGCTTAATGAGGAAACACTAGAAACTCCCGCTGAAGTGAAGAAAAAGTCAGGTTGGCACTATTTCCATTTATCTAACACTGTTCTGGAGGTACTAGCCAAAGCAATGAGACAAGAGAAAGAAATCAGAGGAACAAAAATTATAAGGGAGGAGGTTAGCTATTATTATTTATAGATTACATGATTGGATTCCTGGAAAATTCAAGAGAATCAACTAAAAACAAAAACTACTAGAAATAAGAAAACACATTAAGCTAGCAAGGTATAAAATTAATATACAGAAATCAAAAGCCTCTATTCTTACTAACGATAGTTAGAAAATATAATGAAAGAAAAGACTCCATGTACATTAGCAAGAAACAGATAAAATATCTAGGAATAAACTTAACAAAATCAAATTGAGAGAAACTTTAAAATGTTCCTGCAGGACGAGGAAGTAGAATTGAACCAAAATAGAAGAACTTACTATATTCTTAGAGAGTAAGATTCAAAAATCATTAAATATATCAAGTTTTCCTAAGTTAATGTATAAACTTAATGTGATGGTGATAACAGAACCAAAAGGAGATTTGGGGGGGGCTTTTTTTGGTTGTTTTGTTGCTTACTGGAACTATACAAACTAAATCTGAAGACCATATTTAAAAAATCCATAAACACTAATAGGAAAGAGAATTCTAGAAAAGAGGAGCAGTGAGGGAAAACTAGCCCTGGTGATTTTCAGCTGTACTCAATATGTGAAGAGGTAAATCCCGAGCATAAACAGACAGCAAACCAACAGAACAGAATAGCCCCAGAATGGAAGGAAATGCATCAGGCCTTTAGTATATAAAGGTGGCATTTCAAAGCAGTGGGGAATATAAGTCAATAAATGGTATTGGTATAAATGGGAGGCCATCTGGAAAAAAAAAAAGGTGGAACCATATCTCACAATATATGCTCAGATAAATTCTAGATGGATCAAAGATTTAAACGTGGGGGATTGAATCAAAGTTCTAGAAGAAATAAGGAAAAATTCATATACAATCTCAGAGTAGGAAAGGCCTTTATAGCATGACTTAAAATCCAGAAGGCACGAAAGAAAATGACAAGTTCCATCAAAATCAAAAACGTCTGAGTGAATAAAACACCATAAACGAAGTCAAAAGACAAATGGCAAACATGGAAAAATATCTGCATCTCATAGAACAGAAAAAAAGCTAATTTCCATAATATGTACAGTTCCTGTAAATTGATTAGGAAAAGAGCAAAACTCCATTTAAAAATGTGCAAAGGATATGAATATCCAATACACAGAAAAACAAATGGCTCTTCAACTTTTGAAAAGATGCTCAAACATTTTTTTTTAAAGGCAAATTATACCAAGACACTAAAGGTACACTAAGACACTATTTCTCCCATCAGACAGGCAAAAATCTAAAAGTTTAATAACACAGTGTGTTGGTGAGGTTGTGGAGAAACTACTGACTCATTCATTTTTGTTGGAACTGGAAATTGATATGACCCCTATGTTGAACAGTTTGGCAAAATCTATTAAAATTACAAATGCACAAATCATTTTTCTAACCAGTTCTCATTCTAGAAATGTACTTTACAAATAGGTTCTCATGCATGCAAAATTATATGTGAATGAGGACATTTTCTTTAGCATTGTTTATAATAGAAAAAGACTAGAAGTGGCAAAAATGTATATTGTTGGGGTATAATTAAATTATGATTAATTAAATTAGGAAGCATCCATACAGTCGTAAAAATTTCTATGCAGCTGTAAAAAAGAAATGAGAAAGCACTTCAACTATTGATACAAAAAGATCTCCAAGATATATTAAGTGGAAAAAAGCAATGTGTAGGTCAATCTGTAGAGTGCACTATAATTTATCTTTAAAAAAAAGAAATTAATAATAGTAGTTTAACATGTTGGAGGTGGGGAATGGGAACTGAGATGATGGGGCCAAGAATAAGTAGAAGACATTTCAACAACACATTTCTATATTTTTGTTGTTTGACCTATGTAGTACCTATTCAAATATTAAATATAAAATGATAATAGCTAACGTTAAGTGCCTATTATATGCCAAGCACGTTTAAATGACCTGAGAAATACCTGTCTGGGGTTGGTGTTTCAACATCTGGAGAAAGTTGGAGAAGTAGGTCAAAGACATCTTGGAGGACCTTGAATATTCTCCAAACTGGGATTCACAGTAGAGCAGTGGGAGCCACCCTAGGCTTTTGATGAAAGGGTATTTAAGGTGATTAATTGCCAGGATTAGGATGGTTTGGAGGAAGAACAATTTGAGGCAGAACAGCCAGTTCTGAGGTTATTAGCCAAACATTAGGAAGTGATTACACTTGGTCAATAGGAAATCAAGCAAGGTAGCAGCAGCGGGAATGGGGAAGGACAAAGTGCCCAGACAATGCAGGGTGGACAGTGTATGATCAGCGGCGAGGGGAGAGAGGGCACTCCAGGGGGACAGAACAGGATGAGTGAGGCTGGGAATGAGCGTGGTGTTCACAGGGAACAGTGAGGATCCTCCCCACCCGACACACACACACACCCTGCTCCCGTCCTAGGAGTATGGCCAGGGGTTCAAGGGTTCAAGCTCCACAGACAGGCTGCCTGGGTTAAAATCTTTAATCTACCACTTTCCATCTAACCTTGGACAAATTACTTAATCTCTCTGTGCCTGCATTTTCCCATCTGCAAAATGAGGATAACAATTCCACCTACTCCAGAGGGCTCATGGGAGGGCTAAATGAGACAAATGCATAAAGTACTTTACAGTATCCAAAACACATCTGGTGTTCAATAAATGCTAATTTTTTCTGTGAATATAAAATTTAGATTATTTCCCATAAACTCAAGTAAAGTACCCTCTGTAAATGCAGATTCAGAGTCACAGAGAAAATTTTTACATTTCTCAAATAATGTGATTTTTTGCTATTTGAACACAAGTGCCTTTCAGAAATGTAACCTATGAGGTTCAAACCCTTAATGTACACAGTTAAGTATTAGGAACCTGAAAGATGACATGATTTAACTCCGTTTGGATAACATGGGCTAGTTAAATAAGGGCTCTTTCCTTGAATTATCTTTCACTTTTTCTCACAGTGGAATTTTAACACTAACATCAAATATAATATGACAATTTAGCACATCAGTAATTTCAAGATGATAAAATGCCCTCTTACAGAAAGATATCAAATTTCAATGAATCTATTTTTAAGCCCAAGAAAAATGAGAAAAATAAATGTTATATAGGAAATAAAAATATTTAAAATAAGCTGAAATGTCAACAAATTTACATGTTAATTCTAAAAAACATTAACTCGACCCATTCTCTGCATTTTCTGCTTCTCCCTAAATTCTTTACATACTTTTAATCTATCTACATAATTTAAGTAGTTTCCAAAGAACATTCACTCATGATCTCAGAAACCGACAGGAAGCGATGTGTCCAAAGTTCTTTACTCACATCCCTTAATGGTATGTAATGTAAGTCACCTGAACTTTCTATTTCAATACATATCTATATAATTCTCTGTTTATAATTAGAGAAGAGAAAGGAAAACGAGGAAGCTATTTTAAAAGATTAAAAATTTTCACAGTTAAAAGCAAGACACGTCTTCTGTACTGTGAGAAAGTGTTTTGACGTCACCGGTTGGGACAAGACTAGGGACCGGATTACAACAGGTAGGTTCTCAGGATACTTATTTCCCTTGTTCCTCCTCTCCTTCATTCCTGCATTCTATGCACAGCATGTTAATTTACATGTTAATTCTAAAAAACATTAGCATGATCTAATTGGAAGAGAAAATAGTCTGGGCTGAGAACTGAAGTGTGACCTTAGCTACACTTACTAAGTGAACATAATCTTTAGCAAGTACCCAAGCATCTTTATATTGTTGGTCCTTCATCAGGATAATAAACAATGTTATTCTTCCATTGGCTTACTTTTTTAAATCAACTTCATTGAGGTATAATTTACATACAATAAAATGCATCCATTAAAAACGTACATTTTGATGAATTTTGCTTGATATATATGCCCATGAAAAAACCACCACCGTGGATATGGAACACATTACTGATAATACTTGGTATTGTCAAATTTGTTTGTTTGTTTTGTCTTTTAATCCATTCTAGTGGGTATGTAGTAGTAACTCATTGTGGTTTTTTGTTTTCTTTGTGAGGAAGATTAGCCCTGAGCTAACATCTGTTGCCAATCCTCCTCTTTTTCCTGAGGAAGATTGGCCCTGAGCTAACATCTGTGACCATCTTCCTCCACTTTATATGTGGGACGCCTGCCACAACGCGGCTTGGTGAGCGGTGCATAGGTCCACACCCGGGATCCAAACCCGAGAACCCCGGGCCGCCAAAGCAGAGCATGCAAACTCAACCACTATGCCACCAGGCCAGTCCCTCATTGTGGTTTTAGTTTGCATTTTCCATTGACCAGTGATGTTGAGCATCTTTTCACATGTTTATTGGCCATTTGTAAAATATCCAATCTTATGCCCATTTTTTAAAAATTGAGTTGTCTTTAAGTATTGAGTTTTAAGGGGACTTCATATGTTCTAGATATAAACCCTTTGACAGACAGATGTTTTGCAAATGTTTTCTTCCAATCTCTGGCTTGTCTTGTTTTTGTTTTCTTACCCAGGTCTTTTGGAGAGCAAGCACTTTTTATTTTGATGAAATTCATTCTAATATTTTTCCTTGTGCTTTTCATCTTCTGTTTAATAAATCTTTTCCTCACTCAGTGTCACAAAGATTTTTTCCTCTGTTTTCTGCTAGAAGTTTTACAGTTTGAGAGTTTACATTTAGGTTTATGACCCATTACAAGTTAATTTCTGTGTGTGGTATGAAGTAAGAATCAATGTACATTGTTTTCCATATGGAAAGATCACTTTTTTTTTATTGATATACAACTGACATATAACATTATATTAGTTTCAGATGTATAACATGATATAATATTTGTATATATTGCAAAATGATCACCACAATAATTCTAGTTAACATCCTTTACCATACATAGTTACAAAAAATTTTCTTTCTTGTGATGAGAACTTTTAAATCTACTCTCTTAGCAACTTTAGAATAAATGTAGACTTTCATTTCCCCATTGAATTGCCCTGGTGCCTTTATCAAAGATCAGTTGATTGTGCATGTGTAGATCTATTTTTGGACTCTCTATTCTATTTCATTGATCCATCAATATACCCATGCTTTTGTTAATAGTACACTGTCTTGATTACTGGAACTTTATAGTAAGTTTTGAAATTAGGTAGTATAAGTCTGCAACTTTGTTCTTTTTAAAAAATTACTTGGGCTATTCCAAGTCCTTTGCATCGATATAAATCTTAACACCAGTATGCAAATTTCTAGGGATTTTGACTGGGATTGAATTGAATGTATAGATCAATTTAGGAAGAAATGATAACTTAAAATTATTGAGTCTTCCAAAGCATGAAGATAATATATCTTTCTACTCATTTAGGCCTTTTAAAATTACTCTCATCCATGTCTTGTGGTTTTCAGTGTACACATCTCTTATTAAATTTATTCCTAAATATTTTGATTTTGGGACCTATTACAAATGGAATTGTTTTTTCATTTCACAATTGTTTGCTGCTGGGATATAATAACAGAATTGATTTCTTTTTTAATTTTAGCCTTACTCACTATGACCTTCCATATTCACTTATTACTTCTAGTTGTTTTGTAGATCTCAGGATTTTCTATGTAAACAATCGTATTAGCTGCTGTTTAAGAAAAACCCAGTCTTCCTCCTGTTTTTCCCCATTACTTTCACACTACTAGCACACTCACAACACCTCTGACACCAGGTGTGTGGGGGTTTTTCTCGATGACAAGCACCAGCTGGGCGTCCTACATTTTAACTCAGTTCTGACACTAGCTACCTGGAGATAGCATCAGATCCCAGGTTAAGAGTTCAGTCCCACAAGATTGTCCCCTTCCCCACCCCGCCCCCCACCATTTCAGATGCCAATCGCAAGTAGTAGGTCCCTAGGTTACACACAACTTCTGTCCAACTTAGCTACAAATTGGGGGTTTCCATGACCTCTCCCCATTGGATTCAATTATTTCCTAGAACAGCTCACAGAACTCAGGGAAACACTTATGTCTCCGGTTTATTAAAGGACATGATAAAGGATACAGATGAACAGCCAGATGAAGGGATACATCAGGTGAGATCCGGGAGGGTCCCAAGTACAGGAGATTCTGTCCTTGTGGAGGTGGGATGGGTTACCCTCCCAGGACACGGATGTGTTCACCAACCTGGAAGCTCCCTGAACCCCATATTTTGGGGATGTTTATGGAGGCTTCATCATATATGTATTATCAATCATTAACTCCATTTCTAGCCCTTCTCCCTTCTCAAGAGAATGGGGGACAGGGCTGAAAATTCCAAGTTTCTAATCATGGCTTGGTCTTTCTGGTGACCAGCCCTTATCCAGGAGCCCAGCCAGAGTCACCTCATTAGAACAGAAGACACTCCTATGACCCAGGAAATTACAAGGGTTTCAGGAGCTCCGTGCCAGGAACCTCAACCTCCTCCTCCTCTCCCTCCCCCTCCTTGAACACCAGAAACTCACACCCTCCCCCAAGATTCAACTTCACTCTTCCTGCTTTTGTTCCCTCTCCGGATCCCTTAGGTAGTTGTGTTTTGGATTTTGTCTTGAGTTTATAGTTGCAATTTGTGGGAGGTTTGGTCTATTAGGAGCCTCCTCCACTGTACCACTGGGTATATATCTTTTTCAACACTGTTTATGCAATACCTAGTAAAGAGCTCTCAGCCATGGACCAGTATCCCTGATCCCCAATAGGTTTATTAAAAGGATAAAATGTGATCTTATCTTGGAAAATTCTTTTGGCATGTTAAATGTGCTGTCAAGTTTAAGGAGGCCGTTAGATATAAGTAGAAACTGACCAATTTCCAAAGACACAAATACAGCCCAAACAAATGTTAAGGAAAATATATTAAAGTCTTAAGGAACCAGAAACACATCAAGTGGGGGGCCCTCACTGTAGGGTCATCTGGTCATTTCATTCATGACCCAATTATTTTTATCTGTGAATCTGTAGCAAAAAGTGATGAGGTTTCATTGTGATTGAAAATGAGAAAAAGCGTAGCTTGGTTTCTGGCAAATCTGTAGGTGGTATGACATTTGAACTGCATGCACTTAGTTCCTAAGAAAAATTTTACATGGCAAGGCTGAGATGTCTAATTCTAAAGCTTTAAGGGATGGCAAACATCCCCAGGCCTCAGAGCACAGTGACATGCAAACAATCTAAATTCATTCCTTTAAGGACTTTTAATTATAAAAAACAGTTCAGTAACTCCTTTAAAGACAGGGATTGTCTGTCTATTCGACAAACATTACAGCAGACCCAAGTAGCAAAACAATCTGTAAAATTGGGCATTTAGCCCCAAAAGAGATCCCCTCTCAAATTACTAAACTGGTGTTGCTAAATCTAGCAGCTCTTGCCAAGAATTTTCACAGGTGTTCATTTGCATGTGTAAAATTCCTCCCATTACATCAGTTTTTAAACAAGTTTCAAGTCTAATTTGTGAACACTGGTGTCTGACTATCCATCCCCACAGCAGAGATAGTAATTTTTCATAATTTCCTGCCATTCCTGGAGATTAGAGTTAGAAAATAGAAAGGCAGAATTTAAACTACAATCTACTGGTGCAAGCCCATATCAACAAACGCCCAGGTTTAACTAATGTCTTCTTATTTAATATCTTGGCCTCAATCGTCTTGCCCCTGCAATTTAGACAGCATACAATAACTGGAAGCCTCATCTTCCATACTCCACTTCATTGTGTTTACCAAAACCTTCAAAACCCACCCTCTTGCCTGGCCCACTAGATGTGTATTTGCTCCTGGAGTCGCCTCCATAGCCACTGTCATTACTTCAGGATGTGGCCCCTGAGAGCCTTGCCTCAGAAGCATGGCAGGCCAGGCCCTCCATCATCTGACCTTACCTACTTCTCCAGCCCACCAATCCAGGCGCCCCCTGCACGACATGCCCTTACCCTACCTGCAGCTCCACACACACGCAAAGCTGAGCCACACCTGCGCCTTACCTTCATTCCAGCTCCCCTACCTGGACTAGCTGCACAGTCCACACTCCCCCACCTCCCCTGCCACGCAGCCACCGCACCTCTTCCATGAAGCACTCACCAAGCCCACCTCCTCTCTGATGTAAAACCAACCCTTCCTCTTCTGTATCCCACATTTTAATGTCCTTATTTTTTTCACGTTTCTCTCCCCCTAGTAGCCTATAACTTCTTTGAGGGCAAAAACGGGTCACATATCTCTTCGTATTCCCAGGCACTAAAAAACTTCCTGACTCGTTAAAAGTTCGTTATGTGTTTGCTGAGTTAATGAAAGAACAATTAAATAAATGAACATGTACTCCGTAATTCAATCAGGAAAATGTGAGTTGTTCCCTACACATAATTCATCTGCTTACACTTCAGCTTTACATAGAACTTTCTCCAAACCAGAATTTCTCCAAACTACAATTACTCATCTTTCTACCACTTCCGTCAATATTCATCAACCTCAAAGGCTCCATGATTTAATCCTTTTCCTTTGATCCTTCTTTTTTGCTATATTCTAGACCCCAAACTCCTTGGGAGGAGATTTAAGGCATTACGTTTCTTCTGCTTCAAACATTTACTTAGCTCCTTCTTGGCGGTAGGTACTGTAACTCGCTGGGAAGTTTCTTAAAACACTTACTGCTACCTCATTTAATTAACATCCATGTTTTTATAGATTAATAATTAATATCCCTGTTTTTATAGATGAGAAAATTAAGTAACTTTCCCAAGGCCACACAGCTAATGAGATGAAGTCAGCATTTGAACACAGTCTCCCCTACTCGGAAGACAAGCTCTTTCTCTCCATCCCAGCAAGGGGGATAAAGGGCAAATATTCCAGGCTGGATACTGGTTTTATGTGCTTTCTGTAATAAATCTGTTATATTTTACCAACTTGAAATATTTTCTAAACTACAGAGTAGTTCCATCAAAATGGGTGAAGCTTATCTTTGATCAGACATAAAGGCCAAGAAACTCCTGGCTTTAAATTAAAACCACATACATGTGAAAGTAATTTTATTACTCAAGTCTATTTTTCCCATGTTTTTAAACTGTAAGACACCCAAGCACAGTGCATGTAGAAGGAGGGAAGCTGAGGGGCTCCCCCAAGGAATGAAATCATAGACTCACGGGCATTACCACAATCTGCCACATTCATTTCCAAAAATATATTCAGGTCTCAGATCCTTTGACAAAAACAACTCATTTTTAGGAATCGGAAGAATTAGGGGGTTTTTATATCTTCTTACAAGAAATTTCCATCCACTGGTTTTAAATTTTACTTTTTATTCAAAAGCACAGCATGTTTTATATTGAAACCTCCTAGGAAGCTGAGAGCCATGCTCTCACATTCTGAGTCATGGTTGTGCTCAGACTAGGTAAACAGCATGCATCCTCAGACTCTTACTAGATAGAGCCTCTGAAACCTTTTAGATCAAAAGGAAGTGATCGGTAAAAACGTCTCCGATTCTGAGATCTTCTGTAGGAAATGGAAAAACAGAGAAGCTATAATTCTAAATATTAGCATCAGATTCAAATAACGTTGCAGAAGAATAAGGATTGATCTGAAACTTGGGCTCCTTCAAGTCAGATTCAGGTTTTTAGGGGCCTGATGCTTATATAATTTTGGAGGTCCTCTGTAAGAAAAAGAATGCAAACTTATAAATACAAATTTAAGAATGAACACAAATATTTACATAGAACGAGAAACAAACTGACAAATTATAAAGTTAATGAAGCTGACATTAAATAAATTATAAATTTAATGAAGCTGTGGTTTGACAACAAAATTCCCCCTCAAAATAACATAATATTTTTATTAATCTTCTGACACATTTCATTCCTGCTTCCTTTTCTACAGTTTTTGGCTGCATACACCTTTTAATCACTTCTTCCTATAAATAAAGATTTTGTAATATTTTCTATAGAGATAATAAAAGTTAATTTTTTCTTAGCTTACTTGATTAAAATTTGGGGTTCTCTTCAACATTCATAGTTTAGAATAATTTATTTCAGCTTATCAACTCATTATTGGTACAGTCATGTGAATTTTTAAGACTGTTGTCAAATTTGGAGAAATTGTTATCAAGTTTCATTCATATAGGAGGTGTAAAATCTGGAAAAATTTTCCACAGACTACCTTTGGCTCCACACATTTTGAATCTTTGTTTCTCCTCCACTACCCACATACTCTCAGTGTTAGGCTCTGTAAAAAGTGTTCTTGTATGTGTTCTCGTCCGTGTTGAAAGCTGGGTAGGGAGGCACAGGGGCCAGTGGGACTTTCTCTGGAAGCCCCTCCTCCCCAGGACAGCTATTAATAGCCTACCTATTCAAGGAAGTGACTGCAAACCACATAAATAAATCTCACTGAACCCAAATTAAAAGTATCCACAAGTCAAATTTCCCTAAGCCCAGTCCCAAAATCCCCATGGCCACTCCGACATCCAATGGGGGGGTGGGAGTGGTGGATGGGGGGGAAGGAGGCAGGGATCAGAGTGGAAAGAGACAGGAGTCTTAACTAACTGTAGTTAAAATATCTCTTTTTTTCTTTTTTTGTGAGGAAGATCAGCTCTGAGCTAACATCCATGCTAATCCTCCTCTTTTTGCTGAGGAAGACCAGCTCTGCGCTAACATCTATTGCCAATCCTCCTCCTTTTTTTCCCCCAAAGCCCCAGCAGATAGTTGTACGTCATAGTTGCACATCCTTCTAGTTGCTGTATGTGGGACGCGGCCTCAGCATGGCCGGAGAAGCGGTGCGTCGGTGTGCGCCCGGGATCAAACCGGGCCGTCAGTAGCAGAGCGCGTGCACTCAACCGCTAAGCCCCAGGGCCGGCCCTAGTTAAAATATCTTTTGCGAATTTTACAAAGCCACACAACCACGTGAATTCATGTTTTACCTTGAGCCTTCCCGAAGCCTTAGGAGGAAGCTGGGTAAGTGAGCAGCCCTTAGCTCAAGCTGCCTTCGCTTCACAGTAAAAGCCACCTCTGGGCTCCCTAGTTTTTTATGCCCTTAGTCTCCCGCTAACCACCACTGAAAAATCATGCATGAGCTCTTCAAGTACTTCAGTCTTCCACCCACTCCCCATAATCACGGTCACGGAGATTGTCAAACATACTGTGGAGGATGGAGACAGAGCAGTGTTTATTAGGCACAGACATCAGGTGCCGGGGTAGGTGGTTTTTGCACATGTTCGTGCATTTATTTCTCACAGCAACACTGAGAAATATTCCTCCCACGTTCAGATTAGGAAATAGGCTGTTACCAACCCAGGACCCGCTCCCTGAAGCACTTACTCTTTCTACTCTCAGTGGCTGCTTCCTACAGTCTTTTTCCTACTATAATAAAGTAACACCTACTCATTACAGAAAACATTTTCAGTATAGAGAAGTAGAGGGAATTAAAAAAAAAAGTTACCTATAGTCGCATTATCTAGACACAACCATAGTAAGATTTTGGTATATTTCCATGTTTTATGGAACATAAAAATACTCCTGAAACATCAGGAATTTACTATCTCATAGTTGTGACGGCTAGAAGTCCCAGACCATGGTGTCAGTCAGGTTGGTTCCTTCTGAGGCTATGAGGGAGAATGTATTCCAGGCCTCTCTCCTAGCTTCTGGTGGTTTGCTGGTAATCTTGGGCCTAACACCAAATCTCTGTCTTTATCTTCACAGTGTGTTGTCCCCGTGGGTGGGTCTGTGTCCAAACTTCCCCTTCTTAAAAGGACACCAGGGGCCGGCCCAGTGGCTTAGCGGTTAAGTGTGCGCGCTCCGCTACTGGCAGCCCGGGTTCGGATCCCGGGCGCGCACCGACGCACCACTTCTCCGGCCATGCTGAGGCCGCGTCCCACATGCAGCAACTAGAAGAATGTACAACTATCTACTGGGGGGCTTTGGGGAAAAAAAGGAGGAGGATTGGCAATAGATGTTAGCTCAGAGCCGGTCTTCCTCAGTGAAAAAAGAGGAGGATTAGCACGGATGTTTGCTCACGGCTGATCTCCCTCACAAAAAAAAAAAAAAAAAAGGACACCAATCATATTGGATTCGGGGCCCACCCGACTCCAGTATCACCTCATTCTGATTTCACTAAATACATGTGCAAAGACCCTATTTCCAAATAAGGTCACATTTTGAGGTACTGAGGGTTAGGACTTCAACATAGAAATTTAGGGGGGACAAAATTCAACCCATAACATCCTCCCAAAACCTATGAGCCAAAGAAAACCAATGTTAGAAATTTATTACTAGGTAGTATTTTAAAATGGCCACAAATTCTTTTGACACTCTTCTCAATGAAAGTGGGGTTTACGGCCCCTTTCCTCGAGCCTGGGCAAGCTGGCAATTGCCCTGCCCAGTGTTCCTTCAAGTCATCACAGCCCAGGCACCAGACAGGGGAGTGGAAGAGCTTTCAGATGTTTCAAGCCACCAGCTATCAAGACATTCCCAGTTTGAGTCTCACCAGCTGAGGTCCCAGACCATCCCCACTGTACCCTGTTCTAACTCCTGACCCACAGAACCTGGGAGCATAAGAAAATGGTTATTGTTTAAGCCTCCCAATTCTGGGGGAGCTAGCTACACAGCAATAGTAACTAGAAATGTTATGATTCTTAGTCTGTTTTCTGTGCCTTTAACAATCTCTCTCTTACTGAAGTGAGTCACTAACTTCTTAGATAAAAAGGAAATGATAAATCATTTATCTAATTCTGAGATTTTCTTTGAGAGACAGAAAAACAGAGAAGCTACATTTCTAAACATTAGCATCATATGTACGTAATGAATATGCTGATTCCAAACATAGGAAACACAGGGACATTCACAAGTCCCAGGTGGAAGAAGAGAGAAAGTGAAGCTTAAGGACTCAACGGCTGCTAATGCACGCTTTACTAGTTGCCCAATTAAAAGTACCACAAATCAGGCAAACATCAGGGTTTTAAAGATGCAGAAAATATGTGAGGCTCTTGGAGATGAAAATGATCAGTTTGCTGCACTATTCAGCTCTTGCTTTGAGAAAAGGGGAGAGTTTAGTTCTTCTGGCATTGAATCCCAACCAGGTAAATAGCCACTATTAACAGACACTGGAACCAAATCAGTTTTAAGTGGTCATCAAACATGACTGTTCCTCTGAAACATGAGGTATAGCACATGGTGCAAGAAATACATTTTCTGGGAAATGGGAGTAGCCTCGGGAGGAACAGTTCAGGGAAGATCTGCAGCCCAAGCTTCATCCCCATGCTGGAGAACTGACCAGACCACACGAAGGCCAATGGAACACCTGCATTTTGGTCCAAAGTGAGTAAGGTTGATCTTATAAGTCCTTGTGGATCATAATTTTCTCATTACTGAGTTTCTCATTTTGACCACTCTTTCAGGTAGCAGAAGTCTTCGAGTATTTTTTAATGAGGGGCAGGATGGTGCAAGGCCTTGCAAATCTGAAAGGTATGCTATTTTCTTGAAAGACAATGGACTTAGTTGGGTATGAGGTTGTTCCCAACATTTTCCCCAATTAGATGTTGTTTAATTGTCTTCTGATCTTGGGTGTTGCAGAAAAGTCTAAGGCGGTGGGATTTTTATGCTTGCATTTCTTTTTGCCTGAATGTTCATAAGATCTGTTTCTATATCCTTGTTATATAAAAATGTTGCCATTAGTTTTTCTTGGAATGTGGTGAACCCCTTTGATGTTTGTATTCAAGTACTTTTTCAATTTGGGAAACACTTGTTAAATTCAGTCTTTACTTGTTGCTTCTATTTCCCCATAGGAACATAAGTCTTAGGTTGAATTGTTATCCCCATCTATCACCTCCCATGCTGGGTCAATATTTTTAATCCTTTCCTCCAGATTCTGGGAACATTTCTCAGGATGGTTCTTTAAATCACTGATCTGACATTCAACAACATTCCCTAGAAGGTGGATTTGAATTCTGTTATTGCATCTTTAATCTCCTTTTAATCATTTATTTCTTGATACTCCCTGCCTCATACTCTGCTTCAGACACACTGAGCTCTCAATGCTTCAAAATTCCAGGACTCTCTCACCTCTAGGGCTTCACACGCAGTATTCTTTCCCCCAGAACACTCTGCCCCCTCACTTCACCTGGCAAACTCTTACAATTTCGTGTGGTCTGAGTGTCAGCACCCATTCACACAGGAAACTTGCCATGACTCTGCAGTATGGCTCAGGGTCCTTGTGCTCCTCCCGCACCCTGGCCCCCCCGACTATCACACAGCTCCCACCAGACTGTAAGTGCCTGCTCCCGTCTGCTACCCCACTACACTTGTGAGGGCAAGACCCATGGTAATTTTATTTATCATTCTATTCTCAGCCCCAGCACAATTCCTGACACTCAAAAAGTATTTTTGCCTAGAATATTACTCCCTTTTTTTACTCTCAAGAACTCTTCTCCTTACGGCTTTCTGCTCTCAATCATGGGTGGTGCATGTCTTCACGGACGACGAACAGTCTGACTTCTAGAGACGTCTTCCCCTGACTGTTCAAATGCATGCTCCTTTACTCCTATTTGACAGCATTTGTTCATAGACTTCATGTTTCTCCTCTTCCTCCTCATTCTCATCCTCCAATAAAGGAAATAAATCCAAACCTGATGTTTGCCAACAGATACAGCAACATAACTGTCCCTGGCCTCACTCTGTCTACCTGGGTGCATTTTAAATTTCCTTCTCAAGCTAAAACAGACTGCTCTGCACAACCCCTGTCCTCTCTCCTCTTGTTTATATCTACCGTGCTCCTCTAGACAGAAAGGGGAAGACCCTGTCCCTGCTGCCATAGGTATGTAGTTAGAACTTGGAAGAAATTCCCACTTCAGTCAATGCCATTTTAAACCAGGAGTCTCCAATACTGTCTTTTTAAGCAAATGACAGGGGCAAGGATATTATTAGATAATTTCTGGAAGTATCCTTGAACATACTTTAGAAGCCCTAGTTATGTCCTATATATTGTATTAGAGTTTCTTATCGAAGAGATCTAAATATTTAAGAATATTCACAAACAGCTGAAACATATATGCAATAAAGCACAAGTCTACCAATGTTATCAATGTTTCCAGACACCAGGTAAGCTGTATGGAGAAGAGGGAGACACCAGCCTCCCAGGAAAGGGAATGGTCTCTAGTTTCGAGAGGTTTCCCTATTGGCAGGCAGGGAACTTAACTGCCAGTGTCTCCATCTCCAGGATTTCAATATAATCTCAGGGCTGGGAAGAGACTCCATTCATTCAATATAAGAAAGTTTATAAAAACTTGCTTCTGCTGCCTGGTAAGGGAATTCAGGACAGGAAAATTTATTTTCAGATAAAATCTCACAGATGACTAAAGTGACCTGTGATTGAATAATGCATATGCAGAAAAAAAAATTCAGTAATGGTTCTATTTAAGATTTTTTGTTAAAAGCAATTAGCATATTTGTTGGAGTTTAAAAGAAGTTAAATATATATAACTAGCAAGTGCCCCTTATAATATTGTGATACATATGTTCCTGAGGAGTTAAGTAAAAATAGGTTTAAAATTAACATATATTCCAAATCAGAATGTCTTTTAAAAGAATACCATTGTGAAATGTTTTAAATGAAGATTCCTTTTGTAAAAAAATTATATCTAGCTTTTCTATGGTAAATTTTCATTTTTAAAAAATGTCTCATTTCTTTAAATTAGGTACATCTATCCCTTTATCTTAACCCTCTATCTTAACCCTTTATCACGTCAACTTATTGAGGAAAAAGATAATAATGCAATACTGCCTAATTTAAAAAGACAAAGACATGTAGACTCAAGGATATTAGGCTGTTTCAGAACATTTGGATTTTACTTTTTAAAATTTGAAGGTTAGTATTAACTGACAACGGCTTTCATAAATTCGAAATTCATATTCTCTTCACCAAAATGAAAGTAATTCTATAGTATTTACATCTCCAGCTCTGGCTTCTCACCTTCTCAACCTCTAGGATGTTGTCACGTGGATGTCCTACAACTTTCACAATATCAAAATGTTCCCTATTAGGTGGAGGAACCAAGTTGGAGTCAAAGAGAATAAAGACATCAGACAGAAGCAAAGAGGAAAGCAAGGGGTGTGCACATTGCCGTCATTCAAATCCCTGATTCCAGTGACACCCAAAGCCCCTCTTCCTTCCCTCCCCACAACACCGCCATCCCTAAAGTCATAGGAGGTACCTTATATATGTCAAAACATTCCCTGCTTGCCAAGCAAGTTCAGACTGGGTTCCTACCATCTGCAACCGAGAGTCTTCACTAATACTTAAACTGCTGAATGTAGTATCTATATTGCTGTAACACTGGGCATAAATAATTTTTATAAAAATTGGGTTTTTTTAAATTTATTTATTTATTTGCAGGGGAAGATTTACCCTTTGCTAACATCTGTTGCCAATCTTCCTCCTTTTCTCCCCCCCAAAGCCCCAGTACCTAGCTGTGTATTGTTGTAAGTCCTTCTAGTTCTTCTATTTGAGTTGCCACCAGAGCATGGCTACCGAAAAATGAGTGGTGTGGTTCTGTGACTGGGAACCGAACCTGGGCTGCCAAAGCAGAGCACGCCAAACTTTAACCACTAGGCCATCAGGGCTGGCTCTAAAAATTGTTTTAAACCTTGCATTTACACAGCACTTCGCAATTTTCTAAACACTGTTATATGCACTATCTCTTTTGATACATAAAAATAATTGGGTGAGATGGGTAAAGAAGCAACTCTCTCTATTTTAAAATAATGACAAAAGACAAAGAATCAATAGGACAAAGAATCATTTAGATTGTTGCCTGAGGTCACACAGCTAGTAAGTGCAAAACTGAAGTTGAACCAAGTCTTCCAACTCCAAATCCAGGGCTCTAAATATAGAATTTGGGTCTTCTGATTCCTAGCCGAGTGTTCAATGTGTCCATTTAAATCTATGCAAGTATGTCAAATATTCTAGAGAGGTTGGCTCTTAAAAGGAAACCTTTCCACAATGTACATAACTACCTTCTAATTGATCTATTTTGAATACGTGATTTTTTTAAAATAGTATTTTCTTAATGCAAAGTATACTTGTGCTGCAATTATTTTACTTACTAAAAGCTAATAAAGAAGTAGTGACACCTTGTGGCAAAAGCTTATTAATTCATGTGCTACTACCACCCATTTTTAGTTGAAAGACTTGTCCAAAGGCCTTATGCACTTCGCTAAGTAGTTAAGACAACAGCAAAACCTCCGCAAAGAATCGTCTATGGTTATAGACTCGACTTCTCATAACCAGATCTCTCCTCAAATTACTCTACTTGGGCGTCAGTCCCCACCACTCCACAGAAACTGCTGTTATTGTCAGGTTCACAGATGACTTCCATGTTGGTAAACCTGGTGGTTACTTCTCAGTTCTCATCTTACTTAACTTCTCGTTATATTTGACCAGGTTGACCCCACTGCTCCTGAAACCCTTGGTTTCAACAAGACCACATTGTTTCCCTTCGACCTGTCAAGTCTGTAAAGCCCTCTAAACGCTCATGAGTACCAAATTTATATCGCTAGCCCCAACGTTTCCACTGAACTCCAGAGTCACATCTCCAACCTACGAACTCAACACATCCATTGTGTCCAATGGTATCTGAAAATTAACATGCCCAAAATAGAACTCTTGATTTTCCACTCCTTCCACCCAGTTGACTGCATCTCACTAAATGGCATGTTATCATGTCATTTTGCTCAAGCCACAAACTTAGTGGTCATCCTTTATTCCTCTATTCCTCCCCCTCCATAATCAATCAATATGTTATCTAAATTCATTCTCCAAAATATCCCAATACACCCCTTCTCTCCATTGTCCCTACTATCATCCTAACTCAAGCCACAAAGTTTCTCTGAGCAGCAACACCTTCCTGATTAGTTTCTTACTCTTTACTTCTTATAAGCCATTCTTCACATAAGAATTGATGATCTTTGTAAAAGATAACTCAGATCAAATCATCCCCCCACCTTAAAACCCTTGAATGGCTCCCCATAATCCAAACTCCTCCCCATCCTACAAGGCTCCACATGATTTAACTCTTAACTACCTCTAAAAACTCACTTCCAACCACTCCCGCTTGCTCTCCATGTCCTAGCCACACTGGCCTTCCTCCTTTTGCTTAAACATGACAACCTTGCCACTGCCTTCGGGACAGTGCCCTAGCTCCTCCCCCTGCCTGTGCTGCTCTCCCCCCAGGACCCGATGTGGTGGGCTCCTTATGTCACATAGGTCTCAAGCTAAGCATGACCCTCTCAGGCCTTTTCCATGACGGAATCTAAAGCAGCCACTCAGGCACTCCCTACCAGAACACCCTGCTTTGTTTTCATCGTAGCTTTTATCACGCCCTGACGTTTTCTTCTTTCTTTCTTATTTGCCTATTATCTGCCTCCCTCCGCTACGACGAAAGCTCCATCTCTCCCTAGGTCTTACAACGTGCCTAATACGAGGAAGGTGCTTGATGTTTGTTCAATAATGAACTGTCATAAGTTCTCTCTTGCATTTTCTTATCTACGCTTAGAAATATTTCTGATAAAGGAAAAGCACAAATCATAGACACAGAGGTAGACAATACCATAGTTTGTGCAGCGAGACTCCAAGGGGTCAGCTTTGCTGGGAAAAAAAGTACCAGGAGAAACTAACAAGATCTGAGACTAGAAAAACAAGCAGTAACCAGACAGTGAAGGACTTATAGCATATTTAAGGAGCTTGAACTCACAAGGCAAAGTGGTTGTAGAAATATTTGAGGGGGGGACTAGCATGATCAGAGTTGCAGTTCAGTTACACCGTTCTGTGGTTGCAAAGAAGATCCAACTGAGGCTGTATGGATCAGGTCCAACACTGGTAAGAACAGTAAGGATGCAAAGAAGAGGACTCAGAATAAAGAAACATTTAGGAGGTAAAATGGGCAGGACTTGGTGATTATTTGGGATATAGAGAATGAGAGAGAGAGAAACACAGCAAAAGAGGTTGAGGGGTGGGAAGATACTCAGCACCATAAGCTGATATTTTAATGCATAGGTTCTAGAATCAGACAGATAGAGGTTTAAATCTTGGTTCTGACATTTAGTTGCTGTATAACTTTGATAAGTTACATTCTCTTTAAGCTTCAGTTCCCTTGAAAGTTAAGTAGAAATAATATAAGAACCTACCTCACAGGGTCACTGTAAGAACTAAACGAAACCATGTGTGTAAAGTGCTTAGCATAGTGTCTGCTACATTGGAAATACCCATTTGTTATTAAGGAATTTAAAAATTATTATCAATCTACCTGCATCTGTGGTCATTTGGCTACCTTTTCTCCTATTACTATGGATGAACTGTGCATGCTTCTATGCAAGGCCAACCCCTCTACTTGTGCACAAGAGCCCATCCCTTCTTGCCTATATCATTCTATCAACTCTTCCGTCTCTCTCTACTCAATCACTCCTGTAAACATATATATATATATATTTATTTATAGTCATTTCTTCCATTAAAAAAATATAAAACCTTCTCTTGACCCAACTTCCCTCTAGCTACCACCCTACACTTTCCTTTTCCTTTGCAGCAAACCTCCCTGAGTCACAAATTTCTCTCCTCCCATTCTCTTCTGAATCCATTATAACTGACCTTTCTCCTCCATAACTCCACTGAAGGTGTCCTTTTCTAGATCACCAATGATCCAGTGTTGCTAGATCCAATGTTCACATCGTGCTTGACCCATGAATAGTATTAGACACTGTTGATTACTTCCTTCTCCTTGAAACGCTTTCAACACTTGACTCCCAGTGACCAGACTTTCTGCATTTTCTCCCATCTCTCTGGCCATTCTTTTTCAGTCTCCTTTGCTGGTTATTCCTCATCTTTCCAACCTCTAAATATTACTCTCAAGGGCTCATCTCTCCTCTCTCTACACTCCCTTGGTAATCTCATCAAGTCTCATGGCTTTAAATATCATCTATATGCCCATCTCTCGTTCCCCTGAAATCCAACTGCCTACTCAACATCTCCACTTGGATGATGAACACGCCTCCCAAGCTTAATGTGCCCCAAACTGAGCTTCTAATGCTCCCCCCAAAATCTGGTCCTCCTCAGCGTTCCTTGTATCAGTAAGTGGAAACTCCATTCTTAGCACAGCTTCTAGCTATGACTGAGTAGCTTGAATCAGACCAACCCTCCTACAGGAATAACTATAAAAGCTGAAAAGAAAAATAAAAACAAAAACCACACAGGCTATTTGAAGGCATTGGAGAGCAACTAAACCAGTGAGGACATGAAGAATTGGGATTCCAAGAAGAAGGAAAATACACAATAATATAGAACTTCTCCATTGCTTTTTCTCCTGGGGCATTTGCTGAGTTTCTGAGCAGAGCATTTAGGGGAAAGCAGACAGCAGTCATCTAGAAGCGTCAGGAGTCTTTCAGACCTGAGGAGATAAAAATTTGAGTTGAGAACTGCAGGACTTGAAGGGACAAGATCCCAGACAAAGGGGGATCAAAAAGAAGTAAGCCTGACAGTTTTCTTGGCTTTTATCCCTAAAGCATTTGCTGAATTCTAAGCTGCAAGAGCACTAGAAATCAAGAAACTAAGCAGCTGCTAAGGGGCTAAAAAGCTAACAGACCTTTCAACAATCTCACAGAGCTGGGAATACACAAAGTGGAGTTCAAGGTTCCCCAAAGATGGGGACCTGTCAGAAAGCCCAGGTTTTCTGTTGAGATTCATAAAGGCCTATGCTCTGGAATAAGGGCAAACCAGAAAGTGATCAACCTTCCCCAAGCCTTAATGCTTGATTAAAGGTCATCTGCTCCCACTCTAACTGCCAGCTGGAATAAAATTAACCCTCTGGAGAAAAAGAACATCAGCCAGAGCACCTCTGCAATTTTTTCTACACAATGTCCAACATTTAATCAAAAACCTTAGTGTGATCTTTTACGCCTTTCTTTCTCTAGTGCCCCACTTCTAATCCATCTGTTTCTACCTTCAAAATAGATCCAGGGGGCTGGGCCCATGGCTTAGTGGTTAAGTGTGTGCACTCCGCTGCTGGCGGCCCGGGGTTCAGATCCCGGGCGCGCACCGACACACCGCTTCTCCGGCCATGCTGAGGCCGCGTCCCACATACAGCAACTAGAAGGATGTGCAGCTATGACACACAACTATCTAGTGGGGCTTTGGGGGAAAAAAATAAATTAAAAAAAAATTTAAAAAAAAATAGATCCAGGATCATCTCTCTGACCCCTTCTCACCCCTCGACCGCCTCATTCCTGATCCAAGCCACTCTCAGCCAGACTTACCGGGTAAGAGCCTTCTATGTGGTCTTTCTGCTTCTGCTTTTGCCCCACTCCAGTCTATTCTCAACCCAACCAGAACAGAAATGCTTTTTAAAAAATCAAACTATGTCAAGCTTCAAATTCAAAACCCTCAGGGGCTTTTAACCTCAGAGTAAAAGTTAGTGTTTACACTGACCTACAAGGCGCAAGGATCTGAACTCACTACCTCTGTGACTTCATCTCCTAATACTCTCCTCTTTGCTCACGTGGCTCCGCCCACCCTAGCCTCCTTACTCTGATCCTTGAACACACCTGGTTTATACCTGCCTTAGAACCATGCACCAGCTGTTTCCTGGAATGTTAGTGTCTCAAATTTCATTTTCTCAAATTTCATTTGAGAAAATCTTTCACGTCTTTACTCAAATGTCACCTTCCCTGACCAATCTAAAATTTCTAGGGCCCCCCTCCACCTCTGACACCTAGCCTTCTTCTCCGCTTTATTTTTCTCCTTAGCTCTTATAATCATCTAAATATATATTTTACTCACTTACAGTTCTCCAAGTACACCTCGGTTTTTGAGGATTTGATGAAGCCATTCTGAATGCACTTCCTCCAAGATCCTCACCAGTCAAAATACTATCAGGCATCAAACACAATTTAAATGTCATTTTCTCCTCTAGCCCTTTCATAAATTACCTCAAAATTAAGTGATCAGACCTAAAATCTTCATGCAGTGCTTTTACCTCTAGCGTTGACCACACATCTTTATGTTAGTGTCATTTATACAATACCTACACCTGCTTCAGACCACAAGCTTCACTGCACAGGGTCTACATCTTAATATAATGGCTTATCATAAGCCATTATACGGTTCAAAGAATTTGACATTTGTAAGCACTTTTCATCCTCATTACAAACCCTAAGAGATAAATTTTATTACCCGCTTTTGCAGATTAGGAAAATGAAGCACAAAAGCATTAATTTGCTGGAGGTTACCGGGCTACTGCATTGCAGAATCTGGATTCAAAGCCAGGCAGCACTTAGCTGATGGAAGGAGTAAATGCAAATCCAAATGCAAATAACTGATCACACAGGCAATACGCGCACTTCACTCACACAAGCTACAATATTTTTAACATTGCTAATAGTAAAACCAAAGCATCTGCGTTTCTGAGCGCAGACCCACCCCTGATGCTTCATCTTTCAGAGCCTGGGGCCTGACAGATTAAGGTATAGGGTGCCTAAAAGAAAGAGTCAACAAAGCGCCCACCCCTTTCCCAAAATGAGACGTCACTGGGGCGGTCCTTGTCGCTGCGTGCCCCCAAGGGTCCTCCGAGGTGCCAAGCAACACCGCGGTCTGCATAGAAGGCAGGCGGGAAATGCAGGCAAGGCTGCAGAGCGCGGCGGCAGCCCGCTCCCGGGGCGGGAGGGGTGGCGCTGCCGCGAGACCCCAGGGGAGCCCTCACCCGGCCCTGGCACGTACCAGAGCTGGGAGCCCAGGCGCCAGCGTGAGCGACCGGAGGCGGGCAGCCCGGGGCGGCGGCGGGGGCGGGAGGAGAAACAGCCCAGGACGCCCCTAATGAGCGGAGCACGTGGGCCTGGGAGAATGGCGCCGACACCTACCCCAGGAAGCTACAGTCCAAAGTGGGGCCGGGGACCGCCGCCGTGCCCCGCAAAGCCCTCCACCAAGGCCACCATACCCACCTCCCGGGAGGGAGAACTTCAAACGAGCAGGCGCATCTGCAAGGGTGGCGCCGGTGGGCGGAGTCAAGAGCCGGAAGTGCCCTGGCGCGCGGGCCCTCCCCTGAAACCCGCCCGCCGGAACTGCCTAGAGGCCACGCCCCTGGGCGGAACGCGGGGTTGCTGGGCAACGGGCACCGGAGTCGCGGTCTGGCTCTGTGCTGCCGGGACCCAGCTGAGCGTAGCTCCCACCTCCTGCCCTGGCAACCTCCCGTCCCGCCCGCTTCCCTTCTTGCCGCCTCTCCTTGGGTCGCGGAGCCCTTGCCCTTGGCACCACGTGCGCCTCTCCCGCTCCCACGACACCCTAGCGCCCACCTGCTTCAAAGCCAAGCTCCACCGAAAGCGAGGCAGCCTGACCACGGACGGGGCCTCCGCGTTGACCCGCCGCACCTCTCCAGCCATGGGCACCTACACCTACACCTACACCAGCCGGCCCCGGGCCCTGCCCTGCCAGCGCCGCCGTTACCGGGACAACCTGATGGAGCCGTGAGTGAGCAAACCAGCCCCCGTGTGATCTCCACCTGCCCCCGATCCCGGGATCCTGACCCCTTCGCCCGGGCAAGACCTGCCTTGGGGGGGCCTCCCTTAGTTAACTGTTAGTGCTAATGAGTTGCTGGTATGATTGATAACATGTACATGGAACTGGCTTATTTCACAAAACTTGAGCCAACTAATGTTTATTGTTGGCCAACTGTGCCAAGCACCTTACTAGGGGCATTCACATGTTTTCTCACTTAGTCCACAGCGCTGTGAAGTTGGTTTTATGACTCCTTTATGCAAATGAGGAAACTGAGGTACAAAGGTAACACACACAATAGCACGTCCAGAATGGGAGCCAAGCACAGCTCTTTCCACACTAGGAATGGGTTATCCTTGGTCAGGAATCGGGTTATCCTTCCATGCTGGACCCTGAATTGTATTTTTACATTAATGAGTATTTGCAAATATTCAAATATACTTATTTAGAAAGGACCGTAAATGTTATGGTTCTCTTGAAGTTCTTTCCATAAGCCTCCAACTTTGGAATCAGCAGAACTTCCCAAGAATGCAGGCTCCGTGGAACACGAGCCTTTGTGCCTTTTGTCCACCTAGGAGTGTGCCTGACACGTAGTAAGCACTGGACACAAATTGTTGAATTAATTTTTGAACATCAGCAATGTAACTCTTGATGCTTATTTCAGGCACTGAGCCTAAATTCATAATTATCTTATTCTGACAAAAACTTTTTTATAAGATATGTCTATCACTTTAAGAAAACCAAAATAGAAAATTTAAATTTGAAGAAGAATTATATATGTTATAAAAGGATTAATTTAAAAAAGGACTCCTTTCAAAAACATTTTCTAGTGCCTTTAAGCAGTTGCTTACAAATCTTACTATTAAATCAGACCAACAGATGAAGTAAGAATCAGTGGTGGTTCGTTAGGAGTGATTTTTTTTTTTTTGATAGAGTTAGTTGATTGGTGTATTGAAGTAATAGGTTGATTCAAGCCATTAGAAGGAATGTATGTGTATGTATTTGATTTTTCAGTTTAAAATTATCCTTATTGGTGGTTTTCAGTTTACAGAAGTACTATATGCTTGTTGAAGCAGATGAAAGATACAAAATAAGGATGAATAAAGGCAAAGTTAATCATCTCCCACCCACCTCTACTCCCACTTCCCTGTTGTAACCAACTTTGACAATCTTACGTTATTCTTCTATTATTCTATACCTCCTTGCGTGGACACACATATATATAGAACGTTTATTTCCAAAATAGAATCATACTACACATATTAATCTGCAGTTGGCTTTTTCCTCTTATTTTACAAACTCTAATTCCTTTTTTTCCCCTAATTTCTTTATGTATGCATACACATATATATTTAATTTTATATAAATGGACTCATATCATTCATGCTTGGGGGCATTCTTAACGGAGCCTTATTCCCCACCCCCTTCCCTTGCAAACGTGCTCTCCTGCCCCCCAAAGTAACCATGTTAACAACCTTGCATGAATGCTTCTGTACTATTCTGCAAGCTCACATGTTTATGTACAGATGTATGAATATATACATTCACATACACCCATGCAAGGGCTGTGTCTGCTTCATGAGAATGGTAACATATTATGCACAATTCTCAGTATCTTCCTTTTCTCACTTAATTCTTTGTGGAAATTCCTCCAATAATTTTTAATAGCAGCATGATATCCCTTGGTATGGATGTACCATAAGTTATGAAAATTTTCTGCTATTGATAGATACTCAGTTTGCTTCAAATTTTTACCACAAAGAAGGAGGTTTTAATAAACAACCTTATGTACTGGCTTTTTTATTTCCATGAGGCAGATTCCTAGGGTGGGATTGTTAGGTCATGTGTACTTTTAATACGAACAGATGGAACAATATACCTTTCCTCGAGGAATGTTTAAACATATCCTTTTCACCCCATCCTCACCAGCAATAGATGTTGTGGATTTTTTTTTTCTTTTTGGCTTTTGATAGTAGAAAAACAAAACAAAAATTTTTCATCATTATTATTTTAATTAACACTAGGAGGCTTTAATCATGTAAATGGATTTTTCCATTCTGAAAGATCACTGGCTAAAATGTATAGAACAGATTGAGGGAGCAGTGTTGTTCCATTGTTGCAGACAGTTAAGAGACTAAGAGACTTTTGCAATAGTCCGGGTAAAAGATAGTGGTGGCCATGAGCAATGGATGGATACGAGAAAGATTTAAAGGATAGCATCAATAGGACTTGTTGGCTGTAGGGATTGGGGAAGAGGGAAGAGTCATAGATGACTTCCAGGCTTCTAGATAAAGCCACTTGGGTGGCTTAGTGGTTAGTGGTACCATTTAATGAAACAGGGAACACTAAAGAAGTAACAAGTTGGAGTGGGAGAATGACAGTTCAATTTTGAGGTTGTCATTGAGACATCTTAGTGAGACGTCATTGGGCAAATCAATTTGATATACATGCCTGGAGCTCAGAGGAGTTCTGAGCTAAGCATAAAATTGGGAGTTTTAATATATGGATCATAAGCGAAGCCTTGAGATTGGATGAAGTCAACTAAGGACAAGAGAAGGCTGAGCCCTGAGGAAATGCTCCAAGACAGGAGGAACTGACAAACACAGGCTGAGAACCAGCAGAGAAGTCGCAGAAAAACAATCAGAAGAACGTGGTGGGATCACAAAGGCCTAGAGTGCTCCAGTGAAGGGGTGGCCAGCTGAGCTGAACACTGCCCAGAGGTCAAGTAAGATGAGCAGTGCAGCAGGTCTGGGTTTTAAGTAATATGAAGTCAGGTTATCCAATAGTGGTTTCAGTATATGATAAATAAGCAATTTACCCCTCTGAAAATCATTTCTGATAGAGTACTGTTATTGGTATAGGTCGATGTTTGGTTTCATAGCCGTAAATAGGATATCATTTAAAGAACTTTGCAGGGAAATATCAACTGTGTATTTTTCACTATTGATCATTCACAATATTGATCAGTTTCACAATATTGATCATTCTGATTCCCCAAATTAAAATTTTATTAACATTTGAAACAGTATCACTTAAAAATATCTTTGAGGTTAAAGAACAATGAGAAATTTGACTTATTTTATTTTTTAAGCCTGATTCTATGAATGTAACTTTTCAATCCTTGAATCGAAGTTTTGTCAGTGCGTTAGGGCAGGCCCCTTTTCAAATGGGCCATTTTCACATTTGTTAAGTAATCTAACAGATTCGCACCCAAATCCAACTCTGCCACTTACTCGCTAGGTGACCTTAGGCAGATTCCTTTCTGCGTCTACTTTCTCTTCTCTCAAATGGGAATCATAGTTCCCAACTTAAAGCCTATTGTGAGCAGTAAGTAAAATACTATTTGCGAAGGACCTGGCATATAATAAGCCTTCAATAAATGGTAGCCATTTGTCTCCTTATTTTATGGACTGTGCTAAAACAAAAATCTGTTGTCTTAAAATATTTTCATCTTAGTCTAAATCCTGTTAAAAATGAGTTGACTTCATAGATACCAATACTCTATTACAGTAGTTAGAATTTGCTGTCTTACAGAACTGAAGAACCTGTGAGTTACGGAAACATAATGTATGACAGAAGGGTGATCCGAGGCAACACTTACGCCCTACAAACAGGGCCGCTGGTAAGTATGATTTGAATGGTCTAACACGGAGCTTTCACACTACCTGTGGTGCAGGACTAGTTTGTTTGTTTGTTTCTTTTAATTTCTAATCTGTTGCAGACTAAAACATTTATAAAGTAAAATAAAGATAGATTACTAGAAAAATGAAATAAAAAAAAAAAAAAAAAGACATGCAAAATACAAGGCTGATGGTGCTTGCCAGTGGCTAGGAGGATAGGGGAATAGGGAGTTATTATTTAATGGGTACAGAGTTTCAGTTTTGCAAGATGAAAAGAGTTCTGGAGATGGATGATGGTGATGGTTGCACAGCACTGTGAATGTACTTCGTGCCACTGAACTGTACATTTAAAAATGGTAAAGATGGTAAATTTTATGTGTATTTTACCACAGTTAAAAATAATAATTAAAAAATACAGGCCCCAGTTTTTCATTAGATTAACAGAACTCTGGAAAACTGCTCTAAAAGTTTCTGAACTTTTACTCTCAATTTCTATAATTAAATTCTTACAGACCAGTTCAAAGAGTTCATAGACAGCATTAGTCTGAGGACCACACTTTGAGTAGCACTGGTCTAATATATTTAGGTTTTTTAAAATTATCTCATACTCTAATACTATTATCATTATTTAATCAAAAATTCTGAATTATTCTTATTTTCTTTAATTCATTCAACAAATATTTATTGAGTTTTAGGTCCTGTTCTGGGTACCTAGGATACAGAGGTGAGTAAGACGTGGCATGGTATTAAGAGTGATGACTTGGCTCAGAAATGAAATACAGTTATGTTAATCTGTAAACACTGTGTGACAGATAAGTGCCTAACTCCACACGGTGATATATGGAATATTAGACATTCTGAAGCAGTGTACATCAAAACCACCTAGAAAGCTCATTAAAAATATACATGCTTCAGCCATACCCTGCATCTACTGCATTAGAACCTCCAAGGGTTGGACACAGGAATACACATTATTAATAAACTTCTCTAGGCAATTCTGGTATAGCCAGTTCAGGAACCAGCGTTTGGAAACAACGGCTCACATAGGTCATATAGATGTGTTTCAGCACTTCCTTGCGGCAGTAGCAGTCAACACTGGCATACTTAGAACAAAAGTAGAAAGAAGAATCACTGGTTGTTTTAGTTCTATTTATTTTTTTTTGAAATTAATATTGTAATGATTTGATACACTTTTTTTTAGTTCTTTAGCCAATTATTCAAGACCTTACCTTAGAAGTCTTCACTGAGACTTCCAGTTCCAGACAAGCAGGAATTTGCCAATTCCTTCCTATTCCTCCTCTGTCAACTAAAAAACTCTGGACATGGCACAACAAACAAACATAGAAAGACTCTGAAAGATGGAAAGAAGAAAGTGCACTGGCTAGGGACCTTAGGACTTGAATGACATGGCAGTGAGTTCCCTGGGTTTTCTTTTGCCTCCCACATATCCCATTCAGAGTACTGGAGAAGCCTGCATCCTGGAACCACCAACAGGCACACCCTGAGAAAAGCCTGCTCCCTCTATCCAAAAGACTAGGAAAAGGGCAGCCTAACAGAACAGAAACGCTTTTACAATACTACTCCTCTTCCAGCCAAACATCAATGGAAAAACTGCCCTGCCCCTCCGAATGACATCAGCGAGGCTGAAGTGGAGAGCTGCGTTTCCATCCCCATATGGCAGCAACAGTGCAGTACAAACCGGTGCTCTGATTCACCCACTGAGGTGGTGTCAACAAGGGTGGAGCAGGAAGCCAAACTTCCACCCTCACCCAGGGGCAGTGAGGTGGTAAGAGATGGCACAAGTCAGTACCCTCCTTTTGCTGGGGTGGTGTCAGCAGAGCCAGGAGGGAGCTGAAGTTTCACCCCTATCTGGGCGTAATGAAGAGGAACAAGGTGGTATGAGGAGTGTTAGAGCCCCACTCCCCAGTACCCCAACACTGGTGTCAGGGGATCATAGCAAGGAGCTGAACTACCACCCCACCAGGCACCAATGAGGTAATAGAAGTTGACCCCTGGCTTTCACTGGGGTGGTGTCTGTGAGGCCCAGCAGGATGCTGAACTTCTGTCTCCACCTGCATCTGCACGCTAAAACAAAAGGGGTGACTTCCTGCTAATAAGATTAGATAAGATCCAGAGTCTCACGACATAATACCCAAAATGTCCAGGATGCAATAAGAAAATCGTTCATCATACCAAGAACCAGGACAGTCACAACTTGAAAGAGAAAAATCAGTCAAGAGATGACAACACCAAGATGATTCATATGTAGGAATTACCTGACAAGGATTTTAAAGCAGCAATCATAAAAATTTTCAATCAAAAGTGAATAATTATGAACATTCTTGGAACAAATGAAAAACCAGAAAATTTTACTAAAGAAATAGAAGATATAAAAATAAATGGAAAATATAGAACTAAAAAATATAATAACCAAAATAAAAAATTCACAGGACAGACTCATTGGAGATGACACAGGAAACAATCAGTGAATTCAAAGACAAATCAATGGAAATTACCCAGTCTGAATAACAGATAGAAGACAGACCCAAAAAAAAGCCTCAGAGAGCTGAGGAACAATAAAAAAATACCTAACATTCATGTTATCCAAGTCCCAGAAAGACAGGAGAAAAAGTGTAGGACTGAAAAAATATTCAAAGAAATAGTGCCTGAAAATTCCACAAATTTGGCAAAAGCATAAACCTACAGATCTGAGAAACTGATCAAATCCCAAGCAGGATAAACCCAAAGAAATTCACACCAAGACACATCAAAATCAAACTTCTGAAAACTAAAAACAAAAAATCTGGAAAGCAGCTATAGCGATATGACACATTACCAGAAGGGGAATAATTATTTGATTAAAAGTGGATTTCTAACACCATGGAGTCCAGAAAAAAAGTGGCACAATATTTCTCAAGTCCTGAAAAAAAAAAGGACTATCAAGCCCTGATTTTAATTCAGTGAAAATATTCTTCAGGAATAAAGAGGAAATCAAGTCATTCTCAGATGAAGGAAAACTAAGAAGACTTTTCAACAGCAGGCTTACCCTTAAAGAATAATTAAAGGAAGTTCTCTAAACAGAAAGGAGATGATAACAGAAGGAGGCTTGGGACTTCGGTAAGGAAGATACAACAATGGAATGAGTGAAAACGGATAAATATAGTAAACTGTCTTTCTCATGGTTTTTAAAAATTATGTTTGATGGTTGAAGCAAAATTATAACATCATCTGATATAGTGCTTAATGTATGGAGATGAAATATTTAAGATGATTATATTTTGATTATATTTTAAAAGTTGGCAGAATAAGGGGATCTAAATGGAAGTAAGATTTCTACACTTCACTTGAAGTAGTAAAGTGTTGGTACTAAATGTTTGCTGTGATCATAGTATATTGTAATACCTGGAGCAACTATTTTTTAAAACTACACATAGAGATGTAGTCCAAAATGTTATAGATAAATCAAAAGAGAATTCTAAAAAAATGTTCAAGTAACTCACAGGAAGGCAAGAAAAAGAAAATAGAAAAATGAAAGACAGAACAGAAAACAAAAAGTAAAATAGCAGCCAAAGCCCTAACACAGCAATAATTGCTTTAAATGTAAATGGTCTAACTAAACCAATAAAAGGCAGAGGTTGACAGAGTAGATAAAAAAACATGAGCCAACTATATATTGTCTACAAGAAACTCATTTCAATTATAATGATGTGGGTGGGTTGAGAATAAAAGGATAGAAAAGTATATACCATGCAAACTTTAATTTTTAAAGAGTAATTGTAGCTGTATTTCATGTCAGATAAAGTAGATTTCAAAGAAAGTAAGATTACCAGGGACAAAGAGGGACATTACATAATGGTGAAAGTATCATAATATGCCAAGAAGACATAGCAAGCTTAAATGTGAGTGCATCAACCAACAGAGCTTCAAAATACGTGAAGCAAAAATTGATAGAACTGAAAGGAGAAATAGACAAATCCACAATTTTAGCTGGGGACTTCAGCATCCTTCTCTGAGACAGAAAGTCAGCAAGGATGTAGAAGATCTAGACAACACCATCAACCAATAGGTTTTGATTGACATTTATAGAACAGTCCTTCTGACAACAACAGAATGCATATTGTTTTGAAGCATCTGTGGAATATTCACTAAGATAGACCATATCCTGGGCCATAAAACAACCTCAATGTATTTAAAATATTTGAAATCATACAGAGTGTGGTTCTCTGACCGCAACGGAATCAAGCTAAAAATCAATAATAAAAGATAACAGGAAAAATCTTCAAGCACTGGAAAAGTAAGCAGCACACTTCCAAATAATCCATAGAGGAAATATTAAAGAAAATTTTGAAAGAATACTTAGAATTTAATGAAAATACAACATATCAAAATTTGTGATATGCAGCCAAAGCAGTGCTAAGGGAAAAAAGGAAAGACCTCAAATCAAAAATCTAAGCTTCTACCTCAATAAACTGGAAAAAGATGAGCAAAACAAACCCAAAGCAAGCAAAAGGAAGAAAATAGTAAAGATAAAAGCAGAAATCAATTAAATTGAAAACAAAAACAATAGAGAAAATCAATGAAACCAGAAGTTGGTTCTTTGAAAAGATCAATAAAATTAATAAACCTCTAGTAAGACTATCAAAGAGAAAAAGAAGACACAAATAACAAATATCTGGAATGACTATCAGGGGATATAACTACAGACCCTAATCCATTAAAAGATTAAAACAATAATAAGGGAATGCAAACAAATGTACACACATAAATTCAACAATATATGTGAAATGGACTAATTTTTTAAACTACAAACTACCAAAATTCACCTAACATGAAATAGATATTCTGAATAGTCCTATAACTATTAAAGAAATTAAATTTCTAATTTAAAAGCTTCCAAAAAAGAAATCTCCAGGCCCAGATGGTTTCACTGAAGAATTCTACCAAACATTTAAAGAAGAATTAGGATCAATTCTACACAATCTCTTCCAGAAAATAAAAGAGGAGGGAACACTTCTCAACTTATTTTAGAAGGCCAGCATTATTACCCTGATACCAAAATCAGACAAAGAAAGTAAAGCCAAACTATAAGACCAATAGCTATCATGAATGTAAATGCAAAAATCCTCAACAAATTAGTAGCAAATAGAATCAAGCAATATATAAAAAAAGAGTTATACACCACGACCAAGCAGAATTTATTCCAAGCATGCAAATGTGGTCCAACATTTGTAAATCAATGTAATCTACCATATCAACAGGATAAAAAAGATAAATCCCCTGATCATAATCATTGATGCAGAAAAAGTATTTTACAGAATTCAACACTCATTCATGATAAACACAGCAAATTAAGAATTGAAAGGACTTTCCTCAACTTGATGAAGAACTTCCGCAAAATACCTATAGCTAGTATCATATTTAATGGTGAAAGAATGAATGCTTTCCCCCTAAAGCTGGGAACAAGTCAAGGATGTTCACTCTCACCACTTTTATTCAACATAGTACTGGAAGTCCCAGCCAGTGCTAGATCTAGATCAGAAAGGAAGAATTAGAACTGTCCCGAATTGCAGATGACAAAATTGTCTAGATAGAAAATCCCAATGACTCTACCAAAAACTACTAGAACTAGTGAGTTGAGCAACATCACAGGATACAAAATCAACACACTAAAATCAGTCATATTTCTGTATACTAGAAAGGAATGTAGAGAACAAAATTTAAAACACAATACCATTTACAATCATTCCCAAAAAACCGGAATACCTAGGTATAAATTTAACAAAACATGTACAGGATCTATAAGATAAAAATTACAAAATTCTGATTAAAGAAATCAAAGATTCTACACGGCGTAGGTAACCATCAACAAAATGAAAAGGCAACCTACTGAATGGGAGAAAATATTTGCAAATCATATATCTGATAATGGGCTAATATCCAAAATATGTAAAGAACTCATACAACTCAATAGCGGAAAACAAACAATTCAATTAAAAAATGGGCAAAAGATCGGAATAGACATTTTTCCAAAGAAGACACACAGATGGCCAACAGGTACACGAAAAGATGCTCTACATCATTAATCATCAGGGAAATGCAAATCAAAACCACAATGAGATATCACCTGTTAGAATGGCTGTCATCAAAAAGACAAGAAGTAACAAGTGTTGGCAAGGATATGGAGAAAAGGGAACCCTTGTGCACTGTTGGTGGGGATGTAAATTGGTGCAGCCACTATGGAAAACAGTATGGAGGTTCCTCAAAAAATTAAAAATAGGACTACCATATGATCTAGCAATTCCTCTTCTGGGAATTTATCCAAAGAAAATGAAAACACTAATTTAAAAAGATGTATACACACCCACGTTCATTGCAGCATTATTTACAATAGGCAAAATATGGAAACAATCTGTGTGTCCATCAGTGGATGAATGGATAAAGAAATTGCTATATAGATACAATGGAATATTATTCAGCCATAAAAAAAGAAATCTTGCCATTTGTGACATGGAGGGACCCTGAGGGCATTATGCTAAGTGAAATAAGTCAGACAGATTAAGACAAATACCATATGATCTCTCTTCTATTTGGGATCAAAATATATATATTTATTTAAAAAACAAGCTCATAGATACAGAGAACAAATTGGTAGTTGCCAGAGGTGAGAGGGGGGAGTGGGAGAAATGAGTGAACTGTTTTCGTTTTTGATTTTTTAAAAATAAATTGATGTTTTTTAATTATATGATGCCTGTTAAAAAAAAAAAAAAAAAAAAGAAAGAAAGAAATCAAAGACCATATAAAGAAATGGAGAGACATACCATGTGCATGGATTGGAAGACTAACTGTAGTAAAGATGTTAATTCTCCCCAGGTTGACCTAGAAGTATAACACAATTCCTATCAAAATTCCAGCAAGATCTATGTAGATATAGACAAGCTAATTCTAAAATTTACATAGAAAAGCAAAGGAATAAAATAGCTAACACCATTTAGAAAAAGAAGAATAAAATGAGAGGAATTGCTGTACCCAACATTAAAAGATTTACTATGTATGATAGTAGTAGTTATATCAAGACGGGGTGGTATTGGTGGAGGAATAGATACATGGACCGATGGAACAGAATAGAGAACTCAGAAATAAAGCAACACAAATACACCCAAATAATTTTGACAAAGGGACAAAAGCAGGTCAATGAAGGAAAGATAGCCTTTCCAACAAAATGGTGCTGGAGCAATTGGACATCCATAAACAAAAAAATTAAATGAACCATGACCTAAACCTTAGACTGTATATGAAAATTAGTTCAAATGGATCATGGATTTAAATATGAAATGTAAAACTATAAACTTTTAGGAGAAAACCTTCAGAATCTAGGGCTAAGCAGAGAGTTAATCCAGAGAAGAAAACGTGATAAAGTGGACTTCGTCAAAATTTGAAACTTTTGTGGTGTGAAAAACCCTTATAAGAGGGTAAAAGGCAAGCTACAAACTGGAAGAAAATATTTGCAAACCACGTATCCAACAAAGGTCATGTATTTGGAATATGTAAAGAACTCTTAAAAGTAAAAAAAAAAAAAAACCAAAATGGTCAAAAGACATGAGCAGATATTTCACCAAAGAAAAGATAGGGATGACAAATAAGCACATTTTAAAAAATCAACATTATTAGCCATAGGGAAATACATATTAAAACCACAATGATATAACCTGTTAGAAAAGCTAAAATTTTTAAATAGTGATAATAACAAATGCTTGTGAGGACGCAGAGCAACTGGAAATCTCGTGTTTTTCTGATGGGAATGTAAAATGGTACATCCACTCTGGAAAATTGTTCAGTAGCTACTTAAAAAATCTAACAAGCATTTACCATTTGACTCTACAATTGCACCCTTAGACATTTATCCCAGAGAATGGGAACTTATATTCACATATAAACCTACACACGAATGAACATTCATAGCAGCTTTATTCATAATAGCCCAAAGCTGAAAACACATCCTGTGTGTCTCTCAGCAGGTAAATGGTTAAACAAACCTGGTACATCCATACATTTAGGTACTACTCAGTAACGAAAAGGAATGAACTATTGATACATGTAACAGCCTGGATGGATCTCAAGGGTATTATGCTTAGCGGAAAAACCCAATCTCAAAAGGTTACATACTGTATGATTCCTTGTATGTAACATTCTCGAAAAGACAAAACTAGAAATGGAGAACAGATTAGTGGTTGCCAGGGCACAGGGATGAAGGTGGGACTTGGGAGAATTATAAAGGGATACCCAAGGGAGCTCCTTTGTTGTGATGAAACAGGTCTCTATCTTGATTGTAGTGGTGGTTACACAAATCTATATATGGGATAAAATCGCATAGAACTATACACACAGACACAAACAGAAATCAATGCATGTAAAAATTGTGAAAACTGAGTAAGATCTGTTACAGATCACTGTCATATTCTACCTGTGTTAATTTCCTGATTTTGATAGTGTGCCACAATTATATATAATGTCACCATTGGAGGAAGCTGCCTGAAGGGTACACAGGACTCTGTCTGCTATTTTTGCAACCTCTTGTTAATTATTTCAAAATAAAACTTTTTTAAAAATAGATTTTAACGAGACCCTGAAACAGTTAAGTTGGGCAATGCATTTCTAAAATGAACTTGTTACATTTATGTTACTCCAAATCTTTCAAGAGCTGACTTTATAATTCTGTTCCATTAAGAAAATGGAAATAAATCAAGCATGATATTTATCATGATGTAGAATATGTAAACAAAGAAAGAAAATTCTTCACTAAATGATCCCAAAATGATTTCAGTAATTGTATTAGAAAAATGGAATTATAGGTGATTGTTTCTCTTTCTTTCTTTCTTTTTTTTTGTAATGTGGTTATTTTATTTTATAATAAAAGGAAATAACTATGTAGGGGAAGAGCTATTCTGTGTCAGGTATTGTGTTAGGCTCATTACATTATTATCTGATTTGTTCCTTACAACCAAAACCTTAGATAGATGTTATTAGTATTCCCATCGTACAGATGAGAAAAATGAATATCTGAAAACTTAGGTAATTAGTCCAAGATTTACTAATCCTAGTAATTAATAAATTGAAGAGTTGGAATTGGAGCTTCAGAGCCAACGCTCTTCTTTCCACTATATAATACAAATATGGGGAAAGTTTATGATAGATAATGTTAGAAAAATATATAGATGTATATGTATGAATGAATAAAATCATTCATAAATGTATGAAATCACAACTTAAAAAAAACTAGACATTTAAATGACAATAGCCATTGTATTAGGGATATGGGATTATAGGTAATTTTCTTTTTTCTTTTTAAAAAACTTCAGTGTTATTACATTTTCATTTCAATTAAAATGTTTTTAGAATTCTAATTTTAAATATTAAAATTTTTTTCATGCAAAATGCTTTTATGTTTCCCCTTTCTTTTCATATTTACCATGAGATAAGACAAGTTAGCTATAGGTATAGAGAATGACTACAAAGTGAGATACAGATACCAAATCAGGGACCTCCAAATATTGCAGAACTACTGTGCATAATTATATTTTTAATCCCTTAGCTGTCGTTTTGTGCACTTGGACAGGCTTCGTTTTCACTAAGGATGTTTTCTTTGTGAGCTAATATATATATATATTATTTTTTTTTATAATTTTATTTATTTTTTCCCCCAAAGCCCCAGTAGATAGTTGTATGTCATAGCTGCACTTCCTTCTAGTTGCTGTTATGTGGGATGCGGCCTCAGCATGGCAGGAGAAGCGGTGCGTCCGTGCGCGCCCGGGATCTGAACCCAGGCCACCAGCAGCGGAGCGTGTGCACTTAACCGCTAAGCCACGGGCCGGCCCGTGAGCTAATATATTTTTTAAGGAAATTCTGTCCAAATAAAATTCAGACTTTAAAAAATCCTAGTGCTTTTCAATTTCTTAACTACACATTAAAGTTTATTGTAACTGAATGGTTATATCAGTATACTGGTTACTAGGCACCAGAGGAATTCATGGTAAAAATACTTGGATGAGGAAGAACAATTTATTGGATAGGATTCTGTAGCCATTTATTCCAGTTAGTCACACTTTGAAGTTAGTTTTATGCTTTGTCAGACACCTTTATAATTATCTGACAAAGTTCAAATGAAATTTTCATCATCAAGTCACTGCTAATCAGGAAACATTATATGACATACTTTTATACTCTCCAGGAATTACTTTTAGAATGGCAGTTCTATCTGCTTTGAGAAATATTTTCTAAATTTTAGAAGCCTTTTCTGTCACCCTTAGCCTGGGCAGCCTGATCCTCTAGAGATTCAGAGGCAGCAGCAGGCTAGGAGGAGGGCTCTTGCCAGAAAACGAGCCCAAGAACAGCTCCGACCACGAACGCCCGAGCCCGTGGAAGGCAGAAAGCACATGGATGTGCAGACAGGTACGTGACCATGCCATGGCATCGTGGCTCCTTGGTTTGCTCAGTTTTCTAAGTCAGTTGATTTTTATTTGGCCTTTGTATTATTTATGTATCTGTTATTCTATCCAGGTCTTCCCCAGTCATGTGGTAGGAGAAGTCCATTCATTAAACAAATTCATAGACTGTATATTGTTATTGTATTGGGCATGCCTGGAAGTGTGAGATGGAGTTTTAAAAAAACAGAATTTTATGACCATTAATTCTTGCTAAGCCCTTTTCACGTATTCTATTCTCAAACTGAGATTATTTCTCTCTTTTTCCTTTCACAGCCCAACATGAATCATGTTGGACTTACAGGACAGGAGAACAGTGTAGTTCTATTTGGGCGTTTTGTCTTTTAAGAGGAGTGAACCCATTCAGATCTGAGCCCTCCACCTCTCTCACCACGGCCTCTTCTGTTCTCTCCTTTTGTTCTCCTCTCACTCTGCATATTCGCCATGGCCACATGGGCTCTCCTGAGGCCAGTGCCAGGCTTTTCCTACCTGTCCTTAGCTATAGAGTCTCACCTGGACCTGTGGGGTCTAGCTGTGTTGTTGACAGGATCTTGCTAATCAGATAGTACTTGGTGTTTTCCTTGGACCAATGTCACTACTCAAGATTCACTGTGCACCCTGCCAACGTGGTGAGTGGAGTCATGAGAGTTATTTCTGGGTAGTAAGGGTGAGAGGAAGAGAACCATTCCATGCCTTTTTCCCCTCCCTTGAGGCCAAGTCTAGAAGGAGTATATGTCTGTGATTAGCCAATATAGTTATAATTCTCTGAGAGCTAAATTTTAGTATTTATTTATACCATCAGAATATTACATGATACAATAGCAGCCACCTTTTGTTGAGTATTTCCTATATCTCAGAGACTATACCAAGTCCTTTACCTGTGTATCGCCTTTATTATTACAAAGACTCCAGTGACATAATTATGATCCCTTTTACAGATAAAGAAACTGAGGCCCAAAGAGGGTGTAACTTGGCTAGGTTCTGTGTTCAACTTCTGACTCCAGTTCTCATGTTCTTCGCATGATACCACACTGCCCTTGCTTCATATAAATTGTTCCTAAGATAAAATTTGTTTTCATATATCCGTTTATAATCTATGGGTTAGAGGGAACATCAAATAACATAGTGACATGGTGCATAATTTTTTTAAATATCCAGGAATTTTCAAATCTTTATAAGTTTACTATCTTAGGACTCAATTATACAGATGGATTATTAACTTTCCATCCCCTATTATACTTTGAGTCTTATATACATCTGTGGTTTCATGTTCTTCTTTAGTTCCATTTTCAGATACAACGCTCAGTGCTTTCTCGACATTCAATAAATGCTCTAGCCTGGCTGTGTGTTCTTCCAAATATATAAAAACACTTAGTTCAGAATGTGAATTGAACTCACATTTGAGCACATTCACTCTAAGACTTATTTTCTGATCCATTTAATTCTATTTTGAAGGAGTTGAAGTTTCAAATACACATATATGCTTGAAATAGACCAGAATTTCAAACTCAATGTGTATGGTATTCTCTTAGAATTATACCTTGAAGAAATTGCTGACCGCATCATAGAAGTCGATATGGAATGCCAAACAGATGCATTTTTGGACAGACCACCAACACCACTCTTTATTCCTGCCAAAACTGGCAAAGATGTGGCCACCCAAATACTAGAAGGAGAGGTATGGTACATCGTTTGGACTTCCCTCTATCTTCTTTATAAATAGGTAAAGTTAGGTTTAGTTAAAAGCTTAATATGCGTACAAACCACAATCAGAAAGATTCCACTTACTGGATTTCTTTCCAGATTTGTCTATAATAGTAGTTTTATCCTGATGTACCCAGAAATGTTTTTTTTTGTTTGTTTGTTTTGTGTTGTGTTTTTTGTGAGGAAGATTAGCTCTGAGCTAACATCTGATGCCAATCTTCCTCTTTTTTGCTGAAGAAGATTGGGCCTGGGCTAACATCTGTGCCCATCTTCCTCTACTTTATATGGGATGCTGCCACAGCATGGCTTGACACGCAGTGCGTTGGTGCGCACTCGGGATCCGAACCTGCGAACCCTGGGCCGCCGCAGCGGAGCGCACGCACTTAACCGCTGTGCCACCAGGCTGGCCCCCCAAAAATGTTTTTAAATACCATGTTCTGATTTCTCCTCTTCGCTGATCAGAAATGAACATCATTAGAAATGTTTTTAGAATATTTACACGTTTGATTTTTGTGAGTTTGCATACTTGCTTAATATATGAATATAAGGTAGATTTGTATCAAATAAGAGAAAATAATATCTCTGGTATAAAAGATTCCACTATTAGGGGCTGGCCTGGTGGCGTAGCAGTTAAGTTCACACGTTCTGCTTCAGTAGCCCAGGGTTTGCCACTTCAGATCCTGAGTGTGGACCTACTCACCGCTCATTAAGCCATGCTGAGGTGGCATGCCACATACAAGAACTAGAAGGACCTACAACTAGGATATACAACTATATGCTGGGGCTTTGGGGAGAAAAAAGAAAAAGAGGAAGATTGGCAACAAATGTTAGCTCAGGGCCAATCTTCCTCAAAAAGAAAAAAAGATTCCACTATTAGTTGCTTATAGATTACATAACTTTTATGAAGATAATCTCTCTCTTAAAAAAAAATCCTAAAATAATTAAATTTTTCTATCAATGTAGAATGCATAAGTAGTCCCGTTTATGAAATTGAAGAGGAGAAGGTAATGCTTATGTGCATAATGACTTAAATGAGATTTAAGACTTGAAGGAACTTGAAAGAACCGTCACTAAACTTGGGAAATAAGTCTTCATAAGCTACATAGAATATATTCATCTCTAAATCCTGGAGATGAATCACCAAAATATCCATTATTCTTGTTCCATAGTTCTTTGTCAAAAACAACCAGTAAAAATTGAGCAGAAAAGGCAGAAAATAAGAAAGATAAAGATGTTTACCTTGGGTTTCAGAATTTGATCTTAAAGTTGTTGAGTATCAGCGTTCATTTTTATTTATTTTTTTTTTTAGATTTTTTTTTTTTTTTTATTCAGTTTTTTCCCCCCAAAGCCCCAGTAGATAGTTGTATGTCATAGGTTCACATACTTCTAGTTGCTGTACGTGGGACTCGGCCTCGCATTGGACGGAGAAGTGGTGCCTCGGGGCGCTCCCGGGATCCGAACCCGGGCCGCCAGCATCAGAGCGCACGCACTTAACCGCTAAGCCACGGAGCCGGCCCTCAGCGTTCATTTTTATGATGCCTAGGTCTTTGTATAAATTTGACTTAACCCATTTTTGCCTGTAAACAAAATGCCATTCTGTGTGCCTTACGGGGCTGTTTTGAGGATTGGAAACGTACATCAAGCACCCACACAGTGACAGAGGTCGATGAATAGTGTCTCGTTATTGCTGTCCTTCTGCATATCGTTCCACTGAGCATGTGGTTCATGATTAAAATTTTAAATTTGCTTTGTTGTGTGTGTTTAAGCTCTTTGACTTTGATCTGGAAGTTACACCAATGTTGGAAGTCTTGGTGGGAAAGACCATCGAGCAGGCTCTCCTGGAGGTGATGGAAGAGGAAGAGCTGGCTAACCTGCGAGCCGGTCAGCGTGCGTACGAGGAGTTACGCAACGCCGAACTGGCCGAAGTTCAAAGACTTGAAGAGCAAGAGAGACGACACCGAGAGGAAAAGGTATAGAATTCTGTTTTTCTTTCTGAGGCAGTCTTTTGGCTATTTAACATATTATGTTCAAAATTACATGTGGTATGTCCTAGGAGCTAAAGATCTTTGGAAATATGTTAGAAAAGACCTATAGTATTTATTGTTCAGGTCTCTCCTGTTCTCTAGATCATAGATCTTTCATGGACTGAATTACACTTTTTTACATTCCAACATACATAAATGTACCTAAACAGAGTTCCCAAAAGTTCTTAAATGGAATAAATTACATATGTCCCAACTGAAAGCCACTCTTAAATATCAAGAGGCTTAGAGAGAAAAACACATTGATTTGCCATAAGTCAGTAGCAGAAAAGGTGGAAAGAAAACGTGGAGTATATTGAGGATGGATGGGGGATAAGAAGCAGAGGATATGCATAGGATTCTGGGTCTTTCTCAGTGACCAGGTCCTTCTCTGCATCCTTAGGGGTCTAGCAAAACTACTTGGGTCCTTACAGAATATTTTTTAGATTATAGGTCTTTAGAACCTTTAATAAGAAAAGTTTTAGAATCCAGTCTTTAAAATATGCCAGTAACCTCCAGTTAGGAAACACTAGGCTCAGTAACTCTTGAGGGTCTTTCTGCATCTGGCAGTAACTGTCACCCTATGTTGTACACTGAATGAATAAATTATAATGGAATGCCTGAATACCTAAAAGAGTTAAAATAATTTCCCAAAGAGTCCAACTTACTACACAGAATAGCTTGGTTGGTGGGATATTCTACTCAATACCTAATCAAATGGACTTTCAGTTTTCTTCCAAAATGAAGAATTAGTTGTGTAAAGAGCATAGGGCTTATGGTAAAGACTGCAAATGCAAGACTGTTTGTTTACAGATATAAAACAAACACAAAATTAGCTTTGTTGAAATAATCAGTGAAATCTTTATCAAAGAATACTTATTTATTTATTTATTTATTTATTTACTATTAGGAAATACATTATGAAAAAGATGAAGAATACAAATCCTCTAGATTTATATGTGCTTAAAACTTTGAGGTGTCAGCCCGGTGGTGTAGCAGTTAAGTGTGCGTGCTCCGCCTCAGTGGCCCAGGGTTCACAGGTTCGGATCCCGGGCATGCGCCGATGCACTGCTTGTCAAGGCGTGCTGTGGCGGGGTCCCATATAAAGTAGAGGAAGATGGGCACGGATGTTAGCCCAGGGCCAATCTTCCTCAGCAAAAAAAGAGAGGGATATTGGCATCGGATGTTAGCTCAGGGCTTATCTTCCTCACAAAAAAAAAAACTTTGAAAACAGACTTAAACAGAAAATATATTAATGCTCCCACTTCTACATGGGAGTAGAGAAAACACTTCATTAGCTTTATTGATATCATATGGTCCAGAAGAAGCCACAACAAGAAGAGAGGGGTTTTATCATTTTCAAAACTTTATGAATTCAAAGAATCATTATAAGTGAGGTAATTCATTGGCTCAAGTTCTTTGTTTGGAGATATCTAAGCACTATAATTTTCATATTAGCAATACTTTATGATAATACTAATTAAAAATACATGTAACTATTATTATCCTTTGATATCATCGACATAGTCAAGCATGCATATCTTGAAATTATTTTACTTGAAATATTTTACTTTCAGGAGATGAATTTTACCTTAAGCTCCACCTCTTTTCTCAGTTCAGTACCTACTAACTGTTGAAATTCATTAAAGTCTTGATGAAAAATATGAACCTTTAATAGACACCTTGCAGTCCATCTTTGGATACAAATATAAGTCCCAATTCTTCCACTCACTGGATTCAGTCTGTGGGGAGGACGTAATAGGTAAATAACCATCGATGGTGGTGTCTCTGTCTGGGCAGGAACGTCGGAAGAAACAGCAGTGGGAAGTGGTCCACAAGCATAATGAGACCGCAGAGAAAATCGCCGCCTGGGCGTTTGCGCAGCGATACCTGGCCGACCTTCTCCCTTCCGTGTTTGACAGTCTCAGGGATGGCGGCTACTTTTACGATCCCGTTGAAAGAGGTCTGTGAAGGGTTTTGTTAGCTTAACTCTGTTACAATAAGCATCCTCTTAATGCTTCACGTTTATCTCATGCCCATTTTTATTTTGAACTAGAATCTCTCTCTGAAGCAAATAAAAAAGTCAATTATAGTTGTTTTAAGTAAGTACTGTTACTAATAAGAGGTGTATTACAAAGATCTTGATTTTAGGATGTTGCTTTGTCTTTATTAAGAAGTAGTAGAAAGAATATGGACTTGATGTCAGAAACTTGAGGTTGGATCCCAGCTTCATCATTAACTTGCTTTATGACGTCCAGTTTCCTTACATGTGAGATGGCGATTGCTTAGGAGTTAAATGTCATAATATATATGAAACTTTTGTAAGCTATAAAGCACTTGTGCTTGTATGTATAGATAGTTGTTATCAACTTTTTCTCCACTGACTTCCTATTTCAATCAAAAACCCTTTGGAGGGCCGCTATTGAGGTCATTTATTCATTTAATTAGGTGTTTATACTCTGCCAGGCACCGTATTAGGTGTTGGAGATAAAAAAGAAGGGACCTGATCTCTGCCTTCATAGAACCCGTACCTGTAGCTCTCTGTTAGCATCCCCTCAGAGCCACCTGTCCTTCACTAGTTTGGCCAATGAAGGGTAAGAGTTGCCGTGTTCTCACTGCGACCCTCCTTCCTCAGGTTCAAAAGCACTGAAATCCACAGAGCTTTGTATACAGGTCCTATTTCAAATGGCTGATAATATTTTGGGGCAGATGTTAGTAATGTTAATTTTCATTGTTTACATATTCAATTCAATACATAGAGGTCAGACTACAGACAGATATTAGTAGTTTACATTTATATTGTACTTTCCAATGGATATAGTGTTTTTCCTACATGATACCATTTGACCCTCCCACCAACCCTGTGTGGTAGATTGGGCAGATTAATTCCCATTCTTCAGAAGTAGAAACTGAAGCTCAGAGACTTTAAATGCCTTGCTCCCCAGCACTCAGGCAGGGAAGCATTTAGGCCTCGGACTCCAGGTCCAGTGCTCTTTCCATGCTGCCTTGCCGCCTTCCTGGGGTCTAGCTAGGCCTCTTGGTGTCAGTCACAGAGACCGGCAACCTTTTTTCTCTCATGAATTGCTGAACAAGTCAGTTATAGATCATTTAAAAGCTTGCAAAGGAGATTCATGCCTCAGATTAAAATTATTTATGGCAATGAATATAATATTCTATCACATTCTCTATTGTCACCCCATTGAAAAATAACAATTAGATGCCTGCCTTCCAAAAAAAGCCGTTTTAAAACATTAAAATGGGGCCGGCCCCGTGGCTTAGCGGTTAAGTGCGTGCACTCCGCTGCTGGCGGCCCGGGTTCGGATCCCGGGCGCGCACCGACGCACCGCTTCTCCGGCCATGCTGAGGCCGCGTCCCACATACAGCAACTAGAAGGATGTGCAGCTATGACATACAACTATCTACTGGGGCTTTGGAGGGAAAAATAAATAAATAAAATCTTTAAAAAAAAAAAAAAAAACATTAAAATGTATTTTGTAATGGACCATATTTTTTAAATGCTTACATAGATTTCCATTTCAGTTTGAACAAATTTATCACTAATGGAAACACCTAGTTTCTGACCCATTTCTAGATGGCCTTCTCAGATGTCCTCTGACCTTTATCCTCTGAGTCTTGATCAGCTTCTGTTAGGCCCCAGGTGTCAGGTGGGGGCATTGCTCAATGCCAGATTTGCATTGTATTTGAATTGGAGTTCTGCTCCCAGATCCACACCCCGCCCTTGATCCATCTCAGACTGCACCTATAAAGTCAGTTCTGAAGGCTTTGACTCCAAGGAAGTCCTCATAGTTTTGAAAATACTGTTTCTACTGCAGTAGAAAGGAAATGGACCAGAACATATATAGAAAATATGGCAAAAGTAATGCTATATGAGTCTGTTTAACATTTTGTATTAAGAAAACAGTGTTGATGAATCTGTAACATTAGGGGAAAAGCACAGATTCTTCCTATGTGTAATGATTCATAAAAATCACTGAAGGGGGGACTGGCCCAGTGGTGTAGTGGTTAAGTTCAGTGTGCTCTGCTTCTGTGGCCTGGGTTTGCGGGTTCAGATCCTGGGCGCGGACCTGCACCACTCCTCAGCCATCCTGTGGCTGCGACCCGCATACAAAATAGAGGAAGATTGGCACAAGTGTTAGCTCAGGGCTAATCTTCCTCAAGCAAAAAAAGAGGAAAATTGACAACGGATGTTAGCTCAGGGCGAAGCTTCCTCAGCAAAAAAAATAAACAAATCACTTAATGAAGTTAACTTTTTTTTTTATGACAGATATTGAGATAGGATTCCTTCCATGGCTCATGAATGAAGTTGATAAAACCATGGAATACAGCATGGTGGGAAGAACAGTTCTTGACAGTAAGTTCTTTTATTGTATTTAAAAGTCACCTCTGAAATTTTTCAGTAAAAAGAATAAATAGAAGAAAGCCGTTAATTTTACAGTTTTAGTTCTTAAATTTTCAGTATGTCAATTATATTAACAAAGGTGCAAATTTTTACCCTCAATATTATTTCTATATTCTTCTATAATTTGACCAAAATTAACATCTTTTGTCATTACTTTATGAATGTAACATCTTTTGTCATTACTTTATGAATGATATTGTGTTAAAGCAAGCATTGAATATAATTCATATTCCATACATTACATGGCACAGAAGTTAAGTGTACTAACTCCATATAAAAAGTTGTGATACAGAGAAGGGATGAGGCCTGATGAATGTTTTATACTCACTTGTAAATGAGCACTATAACTACTGAAACATGAAAAATCACAGTGATTTCTGTGCACGTAATTTTTCAGTGTTGATCCGTGAGGTGGTTGAGAGGAGACTGATGATGTATGAGCGTAAGGAGGACGAGCACCCGTCTCGGGAACCTGAGGATGGGCTCGGTGGTCCTGGAGCAATGAGGGATCTGCTGGTGGGTCCTGAATTCCAGGAGCAAAACGCATCACAGTCACAGAGGCCACCTCCAGACAGAGACTTCCTGCAGAGAACACCATATGATGGAAGGTATTTGGAGAAAGTGTCATCCCAAGAGAGGAACCTTATGGAAGAAGGAGACGATGAGCAGACAGAAATGAGGAAATCCTTAGGGAAGGAAGAACTGTGACAATAGAGGGAAGCTTTGGAGCCATGAAACCAATCAACAGGCCATCAGCATCACAAGCAATCAGGTAATGATGTGTGAGTCCCCTCAGCTTATGTATTTAGTCAACATGTCTTTTTGTATAGTGATCCAGGCAAATCATATATGTTGAAATAATAAAACTAATTAAAAAATGAAACAAATACTTAATTCATTTATTTAATAGTAATATCCAGAAGCTATATCGTAACTCTCATGAGAATTATGCTTAATTACGAGCTTCCCAATATCACTGTATATAACTAACAAATATATTTTCCTTAATCTTTGTAATTTTGTGAGTTAGTTCTTTTTTTGGTAAGTATGATATTTAATATCAGATATCAGTGCTGTCAGCCATTGAGCTTTTCTTCTCTGTAGGAAAACCATTTAACCTACTCTGCTCAAGAATACCTAAATGTTGTGTTACTTGAAGCTATAGTGCTCCCTTCTTGCAAGGACCAAGAAATATACCCTTATTTGTATAAAAGTAAACAGATAGTTACTCCTTCCATCTTCCATATTCAAGTAAGGCTCAACGGATTCTATGAATTAGTTATGTGCGCTTATCTATTTTTTCACATTCCTGCTATTAAAAAATGTCAGGCAATGCCAATGAAGCTCAAGTCTCTACTTGCCCTTATGCAGTTCCACTCCCCTTCTCAAAGATAACCACTGTTATCAGTTAGGTGTGTCCCTTCCAGGCCTTTTTCAAGCTATTTATATATGTATATATTTGAACACCTAGAAATATATGGGTTGATTTTCTTTCTGTAAATATAAATGTATTGTTTGCATTTTTCACCTAACAGTATATCTTGGACCTTTCAACTTTAGTTCATATAAATCTCTTATCTTTTTAAATAGGGTAAGATATTACATAGTATGACTATGTTATAGTATGGGGAATTCACATTTGACTTTTTAATCTGAACTTGTTTGGAGAATTTACCAGAACTATTGAAAATCACAGATATTTTGTCTCTAAAATCATGTTAATCTTAAGGAATCACTGAAATGTGAGGCTTTAGGTAGATATAGCCTATTTTTCTCAGAATATTTATAGATATATGAGCTATAGAGATTTGAAATAACGTGCGGTTATTAATACTTTTACCTTAATTTCTTTTTTCTTTTTTAATGAGGAAGATTAGCCCTGAGCTAACATCCATTGCCAATCCTCCTCTTTTTGCTGGGGAAGCTTGGCACTGGGCTAACATCTGTGCCCATCTTCCTCTACTGTATAAGTGGGATGCCGCCACAGCGTGGCTTGATAAGCGGTGCGTAGGTTCGCGCCTGGGATCCGAACCTGCAAATCCTGGGCCACCAAAGTGGAGTGCACGAAGTTAACCGCTATGCAGTCAGGTCGGCCCCCTTAATTTCTTTTTAAGTACCAAAAATGTATCCACATTTGAAAGATGGAGAAAGAACATCTCTCTCCATTTGTGTAAAGAACTGTACTATATGGTTCTCAAACCATTTTCCCATATATTTTATCACTATATCATTTTAACCTCATAGCAACCCTTCTGAAGTATGCATGGGAATATTTTTATTTTCATTTTCAATCAATCTTCAGTTCAATCAGCCAGCAAACACTGAGTGCCTGCTGTGCGTTGGGCATCATGCAGGAGGCTGCAGACACAGCCTAGCAGTGGAGCTAAATGAAGCAGAAGTGGAAATGAGGAAACCACAGCTCAGATTTTAAGTGATTTGCCATAGGTGACAAGCCTAATAAGTAATGGGACAAAAGCTAGAACCCAAATCTTCTTACTTCTGATCTACTCTACTTTGTTGTAAACAACGTTGAGCTCTTGTGAGGTACAAAGAATAACTTTAAATAAATTATTGCATTACCAGTATTTTAAAGATTAGAATCACACCTGTTATCCATTGCTAGGTTAGTTCCATCTTAGTTAAACTTACTTAGTTAAAGTCTTTATGATCATCCTAAAATTTATAAGTTATTAATTTTGGCAAGAAGACCAAAAACTTTTTGAATTGTGGTTCCTGTAGATCATTATTATTGATTGTAAAATGCCTAGAATTTTAAGAATGCTCTCAAAATGAATTTGAGGTTGATTATCTTCAATTCTAATCCTCTTTTACAATAATTCAATCCATTAAACACTTTGCAGTTGCTTGGCTAAACACCCAGACCTATGTTCTATAATTCCATAAATTAATTCAATTTATTAAAATATATGGAAATCTGTAGACCCCACACTGAAATTGGTTAAGCTTTACTCCCATCCTATTCCATCCTAGAGAGAAACAAAGATAATTGAGAGTTGGGCATTGTTCCTGTGAGAAAACTTAAAGAAACAGGTTATGCATTAACTTGAAAAAAATATATTGAATGGAAACTTTAAATTTTCTTAAAGTTTATGAAGAATTTCTTTAAGCACATAAAGGATTTTATGGTACATCATAAGACAATATGCTTAGGTTCCATATGTCTAGAAGATTTTTTACAACTGTCAGCAACTTTGCAAATAGGTTGGATGCATAAAAATCTTCAAATTTGCCTTGGTTTTGCCCACTTTTGCTAATACTCTTCTTAGGAGTTCTATTCCTTTCTATTATTTCAACTAACAGTAAGCTAACAGAAGCTAAATAGTAATAAAATGGATAGTATGTAATAGATTTATAGATTGTCATCTCTGACATGAATTCCTGTATCACCAAAATAGATCAGAGAGGTAGAAGTAGTTTTCTCCAGTGTAGGCATCATGGTGTTGAAGCCGTCCTGGCTTCTGTTGGGCTGAGGGATTTGGCCTGGGAAGTCACTTGGAGCCACACAGGCTGGTGATTGAAAGCACAGACACGAGAGCCAGACTGCCTGGGCTCGAGTCCTCATCTGCAAGGGTATAGTCTGCACCACACATAAGGTAGGAAAAAGAGCTGGTTTATCACTCTATGTGTTTTCTTTTAAAAACATGTGAGGGCCGGCCCCATGGCTTAGCGGTTAAGTGCGCGCGCTCTGCTGCTGGCGGCCCGGGTTCGGATCCCGGGCGCGCACCGACGCGCTGCTTCTCCGGCCATGCTGAGGCCGCGTCCCACATACAGCAACTAGAAGGATGTGCAGCTATGACATACAACTATCTACTGGGGCTTTGGGGGAAAAAAATAAAAAATTAAAAAAAATAAAAAACAAAACAAAACAAAAAATGTGAGAGGGTGGAGGACCTGCTAAAGGAAAAGGTATTTGGAGATTATAATTCCTTTAAAAGTCATAATAGGGATGGGAGAAGTGGCATTTTGCATTCCTATCCAAATGTTATGGTCCCCTAGCCATCAAAATGTACCCATTTCTTCTATTATATAAAAGTTTCATTTTCTTATCATGTTAAAACATATCAACCACATCAGCTAAATTTTTTATCTATAATCTTAATTTTCATGTGCTTTACTTACTATGGAAAATTTGATACATTCTGCTTTTTTGTCTTTTGTTTTTAAGTGAATCAGAAAGTTTTTATACATATTCTGTAGCGCCATAGCCATTTATCTCTATTATTTTATTTAGCATAAAGGCATTCCGAAGAGGCCCAAGTATGGGTTTAGTTTCCCCATAGGCCAATTAGCACCTGTTGTTTCTTAGCCATGGTTCCTAGGTTTAACCAGAACCAGGCTTCTCCAAGCTTGTACACAGTCAGCGACCGGAACAAGAATGTTACAAATAGGGTATCACTATTGTGAAGAAGTACTGTTAATGGTATTAGATTGGTGTCTATAATTCTCCCTTTGAATCAGAGCATATTTACCGTTGTGTTTTAGTGATATCAAGTTACAAATTAAAATTTAATAAATTGATAGTTTAGGTGATATTTTTATGTTTTTCATAAACCATGAAAATAGCATAACTGAACTATATGAGTTAAAAGATACAGTAAGGGCATTCTAAGTTTGCTTATAAATACAACCAATCAAGATATTGAAGAGTTTGAAATTTCAGGATAAAAACATCTTAAAGATAACATTTAAGCAATTTTAAATCTTTTTTTGAAAATAGAGTTCAAAACATGAATAAATTGTATCACTATATGCATTTATTTGTGATAATTTTGTATATTGTCTTCTAACATTTTAGATTATATTGATATCCACATTTACCACTAGGTGTCAGTAAAACCCTCAAGTAAAGTTAACTTGCCTCCAACTTCATAGATCATTTAATGATCACAGAGAGACCTTGGTAGACAAAGAGTTCAAAATTATATTGTACTCCTTGGGGACTCCAGACTCACACTGAATATTTTATCTTGCCCTAAAGTCATCTGCCAGCTCAGTAGGGGTGCCAGTGGACACCAACCTCTAGGTCCAACCTCAGAGCCTTAAAATGGTAGTTTTAGAGTGGACCTTAGCTGTCATATTCTCCAGTCTTCTATCCAATATGGTATCCGTAACAGTTGATTATTTAGTCTTTGATTAATCACTTTAAGGACGGGCTTTCACTTTTTGAGCTGCTCTAGAGTAGCGATTCTATCTTGCTTAGTTTTGTCTCCACAGGCCCTGGGCTATGGTAAATGCTTAGTCAATTACATTGTTGGACAGTTCTCGTTATTAGAAATTTCTTTTATACTGAGTCAAAATCTGTCCCACTTTAACTTATGCTTTTTAGTCATAATCACGCCACTTGGCATGATTATGGTGGAGGGAGACAGAATAATTTTATTATCATATCAGCCCTATCCTATACTACAATAAGTTTTTCCTTTTTTCTAAGTTTTTCTTTCTCCCAATGAAATATCACCACTCTTCCCAATTATTCCTTATCTGGCATAGTTGCAGAACTTCCTCACTCTCCATTCTGGTTACTGTTACCTTGAAACTCGTATTTGGTCAAAGTCATCTTAAATCATGTTTCCCAGCATTAGCTATACTACAATAGATGTACTGTGACTCAGCAAGGAGTGTTGTGGGACTGTTATCTCCCACAATGTGGACATCACCAACTCACTTCATCTAAATCCAGATGTCCAGAAATCTCATTTTTAGATCATAGGAGAGAAAAAGCCAAAATGCCTCCTGAGCGATCACAAAGTCCACACACTTTGAGTGGACCATCCACACCTATTCTAACATTGCCAACCAATTTGGCTATTTGGTTATTAAGCTCACAGCATATTAGAAGTAGCATGTTCACAAGGAGAGAAGGGCCATTCTGAGAAGACCCACAGGCAAACACTTATGAGAGAAAAGGCAGCAAACAAGCAGGGAAATAGGTGAGGCAAAAAGCACAGCAGTCTGGGGACAAACGTGGCTGCTCCTCACAGGTCCTGAGCACATCATTGCACCACAACACGCTACAGAAATTGTGGAGAAAGCATTTCTGGAATGCTGGACTAAGGACCTCTGAAAATCTGCTCCTCCATAAAAGCAATGAGAACACAGGCAGAAATTGTCCAAAAATCAACATTTTTAGAACTCTGGAAATTAACCAAAGGCTTGCAATAATGAAGAGCATTTATTCAAGAGAAGTGGCTGAATCTCAGTGAGAACAGTAAGTTTCATGGCATTTTAACTTGCCCTAGCTCATCTCATTCTTCCCAGCTCCACGAGAGCTTTGAAAATCAACCGACTCAGAGCCACAGTGACTGAGAAGACCAGCAGCGTAGCAGCCACTGGAGGAAGCAAAACAGGCTTAGAGCTCCCAAAAAGCCACATCCCCAGAAAATTTCACTCCTGGACCTGTCCAACAGTTCCCTGGAAATGTCCGCTTACAGGGCTTATCTTTATTTGACCTGACTCAGAGTTTGCTCAGTGAGGAAAGTCCTAACACCAGGGCATTTGTAAAAAAGAAAGAAAACAAGAAATTAGCAGCAACTGTTTAACATCTCAACTGCCTAAGGTGGAACTACTAGTTGGAGCAAACAGAGGCTGGCCAAAAAACTTGAAGTCAAGGAAATCTGGGGAATGAGATGTCCATACGGGGCTTTGAAAAGCTTCAACATATTCCTGGGAATCTGTATGTAGGGTGCTCCATAGGACTGTGTGCGAACCCAGGAAAGACCTGAGAAGGCCCCAATCCCTCATCTCTGGCTGACCTTGAGGATCTGCACAAGCAGGAATTGAAAGCTAGGTCAGGGTTGTAAACTGCCAAAGTATTGAAGGCATGTCCCAACACGCAAAAAACCCCTCAGCAGAGAGGTTCAGGGCATTTAAGGAAATCTCTCTAATCATTAGCTGACCACTAAGCTAACTGAGTAGAGACTTCAGTGGCAGTACACAGCAAAGAATATAGACTTGACAGAATTTGTTCAGGAAGACCATTAAACAGACAAATGGCAATAAAAAATCCAGGTTGGAGGAGTGGAGCAAGACTCTGATGTGCATGTCCAAATTTCAACCAAAAAAGTACAAGACATGCCAAAAAATAGGAAAGTATGGCCCATGCAGAAGAAAAAAAGCAGTCAATAGAAACAGTTCCTGAGAAAGTCCGGATTTCAAACTTACTAGACTAGACATTAGTCAGCTATTATAAATATGTTCAAAGAACTAAAGGAAACTATGTCTAAAGAATTAAAGTATGAGAATCATGTCTCACCAACTAGAGAATATCAAGAGATAAAAATCATAAAAAAGAACAATATAAGAAATTATGGTATTGAAAAGTACAACTGAAATGAAAAATTTACTATAGGGCATCAATAGCAGATTTGAGGTGGTAGAAGAAAGAATCCATGAAATTGAAGTTAATTGCAATTATCCACTCTGAGGAACAGAAAGAAAAATGAATGAAGAAAAACAAACAGAACTCCAGAGACATGTGGGACACCATAAGTATGCCAACAGACACATAATGGGAATCCCAGAAGGAGAGGAAAAAGAGAAAGGGGCAGAAAGAACACTTGAAGAAACCATGGCTGAAAACTTCCTCAATTTGATGAAAAATGTTAATATTTACATCCAAGAAGTTTAATGAACTCCTTGGAGGAGGAACTGAAGAGATCCACAACTACACACATCATAGTCAAACTGTTGAGAGACAGAGACAAAGAGAATTTTGAGAGCAGCAAGACAAAAATGATTCATCAAGTACAAGGAGTCCTCAATAAGATTAATAGCTCACTTCTCATCAGACACCATAGAGGCCAGAAGGAAATGGGATGATATATTCAAAGTGCTTAAAGAAAAAGGCTGCCAGTTGAGAATTCTATATCCATCAAAAGTGTTATTAAAAATGAAGGAGGAAATAGACAATCTGAATAGGGCTACATCTATCAAAGAAATTGAATCAATAATTACTAACCGTTCAAAACAGAAAGCACCAGGCCCACATGGGTTCACTTATACCAAACATTTAATAAAGAAATTATACCCATTCTCTACAATTTCTTTCAGATGAAACAGAGGGAATACTTCCTACCTCATTCTATGAGACCAGCACTACCCTAAAACCAAAATCAGACACAGACATTACAAGCAAAGAAGACTACAGACTGACTAATATCTCTTATGAACATAGTTGCAAAACTCTGCAACAAAATATTAGCAAATTGAATCCAACAATATATAAAAATCATGACTGAGTGGGATTTATCCCAGGTATGCAAGGCTGGTTTAACATTTGAAAATCAATTAATGTATCCATTCACATCAACAGGTGAAAAAAGAAAAATCAAACGATCATATCAATAGATGCAGGAAAAGCATTTGAAAAAATGCAACACCCATTCATGATTAAAAAAGAAAAACAACCTCCTAGTAAATTAGTTATAGAGGGGAATTCCTCAACTTAGTAAAGAATATCTACAAAAAAGCCTACCGCTAACATGATGGTGAGAAACTAGAAGCTTTACCACTAAGATCTGGCACAAAGCAAGGCTGTCCCCTCTCACCATTCCTTTTCAACGTCATACTGGAAGTCCTAGCTAATGCAATAAGACAAGACAAGGAAATAAAAAGTATACAAATTGGGAAAGAAGAAATAAAACTGTCTTTGTTTGCAGATGACATGATTGTCTGTAGAAAATCTGAAAGAATTGACAAAAAAAACTCCTGGAACTAATAAGTGATTATAGCAAGGTTGCATGATACAAGGTTAATACACAAAAATCAGTCACTTTCCTGTATATCAGCAATTAACAAGTGGAATTTGAAATTAAAAACACAATAATGTTTATGTTAGCACCCCCAAAGATGAAATACTTAGGTATAAATCTAACAAAATAAGTACAAGATCTATATCAGGAAAACTACAAAACTCTGATTAATAAAATCCAAGAGCTAAATAAATGGAGAGGCATTCCATGGTGATGGATACAAAGACTCAATATTATCAAGGCATCAGTTCTTCCCAACTTGATCTATAGATTCAATGCAATCCCCAATCAAAATCTCAGCAAATTATTTTGAAAATATCAGCAAACTCATTCTGAAGTTTATATGGAGAGGCAAAAGGCCCAGAAGAGCCAACACAATAATGAAGGATGAGAACAAAGTTGGCACCACCCCACTTCAAGACTTACTATAGAGCTACAGTAGTGTGGTATTGGCAAGAGAATAGACAAATAAATCAGTGGAGCAGAATAGAGAGCCCAGAAATAAAACCACATAAATATAGTCAACTGATCCTGACAAAGAGCAAAGGCAACACAATGGAGAAAGGATAGCCTTTTCAGCAAACGGTGCTGGAACAACTGGACATCCCCATGCAAAAAAATGAATCTAGACACAGACCTTATACCCTCCACAAAAATTAACTCAAAATGGATCACAGACCCAAATGTAAAGAGCAAAACTATAACACTTTTCCTATTTCATTGGAGAAAATCTAGTTGACCTTGGGTTTGGCGATGACTTTTTAATACAACACCAAAGGCACAATCCGTGAAAGAAAGAATTGATAAGATGGACTTCATTAAAGTTAAATATTTCTGCTCTGCAAAAGACACTGTGAAGAGAATGAAAGAGCAAGCCACAGGCTGGGAGAAAATGTTTGCAAAAGACATGTCTGATAAAGGACTGTTATCCAAAAATATACAAAGAACTCTTAAAACTCAACAATAAGAAAACAAACAACCCAATTAATTGAAAAATGGGCCAAAGACGCATATGAAAAGATGTTCCACATCATATGTCACCAGGGAAATGCAAATTAAAACAACAATGAGATACCCCTACACACCTATTAGAATGGCCAAAATCCAAAACACTCACACCAGCAAATGCTGATGAGGATGTGAAACAACAAGTACTCTCATTCATTGCTGGTGCGAATGCAAATGGTACAGCCACTTTGGAAGACAGTTTGGCAGTTTCTTACAAAATTAAACATACTCTTACCATGTGATCCAGCAATCGTGCTCCTTGGTATTTACCCAAAGGAGTTAAACACTTATGTCCACACAAAAACCTGTATGTGGATATGTATAGCAGTTTTATCCATGATTGCCAAAAATGAAAGCAACCAAGATGTCTTTCAGTAGGTGAATAGCTAAATAAGCTGTGGTATATCCAGACAATGGAATATTAATCAATGCTAAAAAGAAATGAGCTATAAAGCCATGAAAAGACGTGGAGGAAACTTAAATGCATATTACTAAGTGAAAGAAGCCAATCTGAAAAGGCTACATAATATGTGCTTCTAACTATATGACATTCTGGAAAAGACGGAACTATGAAGACTTAAGTAAAAAAAAATCCGTAGTTGTTAGGCGTTAGAGGGGAGGGAAGGATGAAGAGGAAGCACAGTGGATTTTTAGGGCAGTGAAAATATATGATACCATAGTGATGGATACATGTCATTATGCATTTGTCCAAACCCATGAAATGTACAACACCAAGAGTGAACCGTTATGTAAACTGTGGACTTGGGAGGATGATGTGTTAGTGTATGTTCATCAGTTGTAACAGATGTAACACTCTGGTGGGGGAAGTGGAAATGGGGAAGGTTATACATGTGTTGGGGCAGGGGAAATCTCTTCCTTCACCTCAGTTTTGCTGTGAACCTAAAACTACTCTAAAAATCTATTTAAAAAAATTTATTGGCATCAAGAAAAATGAAGGAAAAATTAAGACATTCCAAGATGAACAAAAACTGAGAGAATATCTCACTAGCACACCTACCCTACAAGAAATATTAAAGAGGGTCCTTCAGGCTGAAATGATAGGGCACTAGACAGGAACTCAAAGCCACATGAAGAAATAATGAGCAGCAATAAAGATAGCATATATGTATAAAAGGACAATACAAATGTATTTGTCTTGGTCACTCTCTTCTCCTGTCGTTTAAAAGACAACTGCATAAAGCAATAATTATAAAACCTTGTTGATGGGCTTCTAATGTATAAAGATGCAGTTTATAGGACAATAATAAGAAAAAGGAGAGGGAGGGAAAAATTATTGGAGAAAAAATTTTGTGTACTATTGAACTTGAATTGCTATTAATCTGAACTAGATTATGTTAAATTAAAATGTTAATTTAACCCCCAGAACAACCACTAAGAAAATAACTTTAAAAAAATAGTAAAAGAAACAAGAAGAAATTAAAATGATACACTAAAAGATATCCATTCAATGCAAAAGAAGGCAGTAATGGAAGAATAGAGGCACAAAAAAGGCATAAAACATATAAAGAACAAATAGTAAAATGGTGTATGGAAATACTGATAGATAATTTCATCCAAATTAAATAGTCTAAACACTACAATTAAAAGGTGAAGATGGCAAAATGGATTGAAAAAACACATAATACAACTATTCTATCTACAAGAAATATAATTTAGATTCAGAGACACAAATGGGTTGAAAGTAAAAGGATAGAAAAAGATATGACACACGAACAGAAACCAAAAGAGAACTGTATCGGCTCTCCTTATATAAGACAGAAATAGTTACGAGAGATAAAGAAGTGTATTTTATGATGATAAAAGATCAATCATCAGGAAGACATGAACACATATGAATTTAATTACAAACACATATGAACTTAACAACAGAGCCCCAAAATATAAGAAACTAAAACTGGCAGAACTGAAGGGAGAAATAGACAATTCAAAAACAATAAAGTCAAAGACTTCAAAGCTTCACTTTCAGTAATGAATAGAACAGCCAAGCAGAAGATCAGAACAACTAAGCAGAAGATCAACAAAAAAATAGAAGATGTGAACTACATTATGAACTCACCAGCCTTACACACCTATAGAACACTCCACCCAGCAACAGAATGCACATTCTTCTCAAGCGTACATGGAACATTCTCCAGGACAGATGATGTTAAATAAGCCTTAATAAATTTAGAATATTGAAGTCATACAAAGTATGTTCTCCAACTACAATACATTTAACTTAGAAATCAGTAACAGAAGGAAATTTGGGAAATTCACAAATTTGTGCAAATTAAACACACTCCTAAATAAATAGGTCAAAGAAGAAATCACAAATTAGAAAGTAATTTGACATGATTGAAAACAAAAATAAGTACCAAAACTTATGGGATGCACCTATATTTAAGAAGAAGAAAGATCTTAAATCAATAATCTAACCTTCTACCTTAAGAAACTAGAAGATGAAGAGTGAAATAAAGCAAGCAGAAAGAAGAAAATAATAAAAGTTAGAGCAGGAATAAATGAAATAGAGAATAGAAAAACAATAGGAGAATCAATAAAACCACAAGTTGGTTTTTTGCGAAGATCAACAAAATTAGCAAATTAACTAGACTGACCAAGAAAAAATAAAAAACACCCAAATTACTAAAATTAGGGGAAAAGAGGATATCACTACCAACTTTACAGTAATAAAAAGGATTATTATAGGAATCTTATAAACAACTGTATGCCACCAAATTCAGTAACCTAGGTAAACTGGACAAATTCCTAGAAAGATACAAATTACTAAAACTGCCTCAAGAAGAAATAGAAAATCTGAATAGACCTGTAACAAATAAAGAGACTGAAATATTAATTTTTTTTTTTTTTAAGATTTTATTTATTTATTTTTCCCCCAAAGCCCCAGTACATAGCTGTCCATCATAGCTGCACATCCTTCTAGTTGCTGTATGTGGGACGCGGCCTCAGCATGGCTGGAGGAGTGGTGCCTCGGTGCGCACCCGGGATCCGAACCCCGGCTGCCGGCAGCGGAGCGCACGCACTTAACCGCTAAGCCACGGGGCCGGCCCTGAAATATTAATTTTAAAAACTTCCCATAAAGGAAACCCCAGACCCAGATAGCTTCTCTGGTGAATTCTAACAAACACTTAAAGAAAAATTGTTACCAATCCTTCACAAACTCTTCAAAACATAAAAAAGGGAACACTCCCCAACTCATTGTGTTAGGCTGGTTTACCTTGATACCAAACCAAAGACATCAAAAAAAAAAAAAAAAAAAAATACAGACCAACATCCTTTAAAAACATAGATACAAAAATCCTCAACAGAATACTAACAAAATTGAATCCAACAATATATAAAAAGGATTATATATCATGACCAAGTGGGATTTATCCCAGGGATGCAAGGTTGTGAAATCTGAAAATCAACCAATGTAATGTACTATATTAATAGAATAAAGAACGAAACCACGTGATCATCTCAATAGATGCAGAATTTGATAAAATTCAATACACTTTCATAATTAAAACAGCGAACAATACTAGGAATAGACGGGAAATTCCTCAGTCCTATAAAAGGCAGTTAGGAAAACCCCACAGCTAACATCATACTTCATGTGAAAGATTGAATGCTTTCCCCCTAAGATCAGGAACAAGACAAAGATGTCTACTCTTGCCACTTCTATTCAACATTGTACTGGAAGTTCTAGCCATGGCAGTTAGGCAGGAAAAAGAAATAAAAGGCATCCAGCATCCAGATTGGAAAGGAAAAGTAAAACTATCTCAAATTGCAAAAGACATGGTCTTGTATAAAGAAATTTTAAGGAATCTACAAAAAGACTATTAGAACTAATAAATGAGTTCAGCAAGTTTGTAGGCTACAAAATCAGTTGTATACAAAAATCAATTATATTTTTATATACTAGCAATGAACAATTTGAAAGGAAATTAAGAAAACAATTCAATTTATAATAGCATCAAAAGGAATAAAATACTTCAGTATAATTTGACCAAAGGGGTGCAAAACTTACACACTGAAAACTACAAAACTCTGATGAAAGAAATTAAAGACCTAAATAAATAGAAAGACACTGCATGTTCATGTTGGAAGACTTAATATTGGAAAGACAGCAATACTCCCCAAAGTGATCTAGAAATTCAAAGCAATACCAATCAAAATCTCAAATCTTTTTTGCAGAAATGGAAAAGCCAGTCCTACAATTCATATGGAATTGCAGGAGAACCCAAAAAGCTAAACAATCTTGAAAAAGAACAAAGCTGTAGGACTTACACTTCCCAGTTTCAAAACTTACTACAAAGCTATAGTAATCAAAACAGTGTGGTATGGAATAAGGATAGATATATAGATCAGTGGAGTAGAACTGAGAGTCTGGAAATAAACCCATACATCTATGGTCAGTCAATTTTTGACAAGAGTTCAAGACCATTCAATAGGGAAAGAATAGTCTTTTCAACAAATAGTGCTGGGACAACTGGATATCTACATGCAAAAGAATGACGTTGGACCCCTACTTCACACCATATACAAAAATTTTCTCAAAATGGATGAATTCATTTGGATATAGGTCAGAGACCTAAATGTAAGAGTTAAAACTTTGAAACTCTCAGAAGAAAACATAGGAGTAGAACTGTGTGACCATAGGTTAGAAAATATTTTCTTAAATATGACATCAAAAGCACAAATGACAAAAGAAAAAAATAGATAAATTGCATTTCATCAAAATTTAAAAGGTTTGTGCTTCAAAGGACACTATCAAGAAAATGAAAAGATGGGGCCGGCCCGGTGGTGTAGTGATTAAGTTCTCGTGCTCCACTTCGGCAACCCAGGGTTCGCAGGTTCAGATCCGAGGTGTGGACCTAGGCACCACTCATCAAGCCATGCTGTGACAGCATCCCATATAAAGTAGAGGAAGATGGGCATGATGTTAGCCCAAGGACAATCTTCTTCAGCAAAAAGAGGAGGATTGGCAACAGATGTTAGCTCAGGGCTAATCTTCCTCACCAAAAAAAAAAGGAAAGAAAGAAAATGAGAAGACAAACCACAGAATGGGAGAAAATATTTTCAAGCCATATGTCTAAGAAGAGACTTACATCCAGAATATACAAAGAAGTCTTACAACTCAACAGTAAAATGACAACCCAATTTAAAAATGGGCAAAGGATTTGAATAAACATTTCTCCAAAGAATTTAAGCAAATGGCGGATAAGCATATGGAAAGTGTTCAACATCATTAGTCATCAAGGAAATGCAAATCAAAATCACATTATTATACTACTTCATACCCACTAAGATGGCTGAAAGCGACGACAGACAACAGCCAGAGTTGGTGAGGAGAAGGAGCAATTGGAAATCTCACCCATTGCTGACCGGCTTGTAAAGTGGTACAGCCACTTTGGAAAACAGATGGTAGTTTCTTAAAGTGTTAAACATACGGTTACACATGACCCCACAATTCCACTCCTAGGTACATTCCCAGGAGAAATCTAAACATGTCCACGCAAAAACTTGTACATGAATGTCCATAGCAGCATTAATTATAAAAGCCAAAAAATGGAAACAACCTAACTATCCATCACCTGATGAATGGATAAACAAAACGTAGTGTATCCAAACAATGCAATATTATTTGGCAATAAAAAGAATAAAGTACTATATGCTATAATATGGATGAACCTTGAAAACGATACTACATGAAAGAAGCCAGTTGTAAAGATTATATTGTATCATTCTATTTACATGAAATGTCCGGAATAGGCAAATCCTAGAGACAGAAAGTAAATTAGTGGTTTCCAGAGGCTGTGGAGTGGGTAATGGGGAATGCCTGCTAATGGGTACAGAACTAATTTTTTGAGGAATGAAAATGTTCTAAAATTAAATAGTGGTGATAATTGCACAATATTGTGAATATACTAAAAACCACTGAATTGTACACTTTCAAAGGGTGAGTTTTATTATGTGTAAATTATGTCTCTATAAAGCTGTCACAAAAAAAGTTGATGTTTACAAAAATGACCTTGAATTATCAAAAAATGAGTGAAATTATGTTCAGTGCATTCCATTTAAGACTCTTACCATGTAATGCTTTATAGAAAATAAAAATTTAAAGGAGCTCAGACAACTGCACAACTTTGCTATCAATAATTCATTCTTCAGTCTTCCTGGATAGATGAAAAGTTTCTCTCTTTTTCTGCCTAAAATATGTTAGTCCAATGTTCAATAATTGAAGCTTTCTATAGATAAACTAGTTTTTGCTATCTCATAAAGAAAGAGCATCATATTCTCAGTCTTTTGAGTTACTCCTTCTTAAAATATTTCTAATTCAGGATAAGGAGTGCCATGAAATGATTTCAAAAAAAGCAGATTTCCACCACCTAATAAGTAACCAATAATTAATAAGCTCTCTCCTTTAAAACAACAAAATATTCATGGGAAAAAATAAACAGCAAACAGACTCCTTTTAATTGTTCTTCAAGTAGAACTATTTTTTGCAAATATTCTTTCCTGCCTCAGGGTATATAACTATATCTTAGTCATTTAGGAAATATTTCAATCCATTAGAAAATTCCAACAATAAGAATAGTATTATTAAAATTCCAAAAGAATAATGAAAAACTTACATTAAAGTTTTAAGTACTAAGAGGTGACTGAGATACAATAACAGCTTCTTTACAAATCAATGCTTCTTACCATATGATGATTTCTAACCCATTCCACTAGGAGTTCACTGTCAGTTTACCAGCAGAATCTCTGCATTTCAAGTTGGAAGAATTATAGGGGTCACCAAAATTCAGCAAACAAAGTTAATGATTTATGACAGGACGTTGATCATGTCCAGATCCCAGGCTCTCAAAGAGTTGAAGACCATGTAATTGCAGCACAGAAAGAGACTTGAGAAACTATCTAATCCCATAGATCTCAAAATTTGATTCAGTCCACAAAAACTCTTCATCAGTCATGGCAAAAATAGAAAAATAAAGACAATGCTGCAAGTTTTCCCATTTAAAGAACTTCCCTTTATTCTGAGATTACATTTGGGAAGAGGGTGATGTAAGAAATTGAAATGAAGGTAACAAAGAGTAGTTGTTCAGGATTTTTCCCTCTACTTTTCCATCTTAAACTTGTTTTTGAAAAGTTGTGGGTCTGTGGAATCCAAAAATGTAGGAATATTTGTCTATACCTCCCTCATATCTTGAGTAGGGTACATACATTAATAATTCCTGTCCTATAAAATGAAGCTAGCAAAAATTCTTTCTAATGGGGTTGAGTGGGGGGGTGGAAAATCTACTTTCTAGTATCTAGATCACTTTTAATATGTATAGACTTTCTAAAAATAATTTTTATTGTTGTTTATTCCATTTTTATTTCATTGAGAAAATTCGGACGTTATTAAAAATTATTAAAAAGGAAAAAGATCACCTATAATCTCACCATCAAAAGTTAATAAGGGTTGTCACCTGTGATATTTTCTTCCAGTCCATTTTTATGTGATTGTTTATGTTTATAACTCCACCAAACTGGGATCATGTTGAATATAGTTTTATTTTCTGCTTTTATCATTTAATCTATTTTGCATTTTCCCATATTATTCAGTATACTTTAAAACAGTACCTAAAGTGCAATTATTGGTTTAACCATGCCCTACTGTTAGTCATTGAAGAATTTTAGGCTTTCAATACAGATTGATGTTAACTGCTTTCCAGAAAGATTGTACCAGCTTTTTATCCTCCCATCAAGGTCAGTGGAATTTGGATGTTATATTTTTGCCTTCTTGTAATAAATCATCTTTTATGCTAAAAGATAAATAGGAATTTCCACCTCCAGTAATAACAGAATAAGACCTAACTGGAGGACTCCCCATTGAAAACAACTATAAACCCTGCACATAATACAAAAAACGACTAACTCAATAAACTAGAGAGTGAAGAAAGCAAACAGAATCTGGTGGAGAAGACAAGCTCAGAGGAGGGGAGCCATACAAAGTTAAGTTCACTGTTTTCATGGCTTCCATCCCGGGGCTAAATGTAGTCCATGCAGAGTGCATGGTCTTGGAAGGGGTGCTAATTGGAAGCAGCAGTCTCTTTGGCCAGAGAAACCCCGAAACTAGGGAATCATGGCCACTGAAGACAGTGGATAAATCTTGGAAGGGAAAGATCAAGAGAAGGTTTCACCAAATATGTCTATCCACATTCCTGAGTGACCCCTGAACCATGTACGTGTGAACCAAACTTAGCAGTGCATCTAAAGACAAAATATCTGAACTGAGACCAGGGCTGCCACCCAAAAAATAGAGTTTGCAATTCAAGCACAGACAAGGTAATTGCCTGCTTTAACAAAAGAAACAGTAATCGTGGGAGAAAAAATAACAGAATCCAGAATTTACCCAATTTAACATTCATAATGTCCAGGATATAATAAAAATCTACCCATCATATAAAGAACCAAGAAAATGGATAACATTCTCAAGAGAAAAGAAAATCAACTGAGTCCAATGCCAAGATGTTCCAGATACTGGGACTAGCGGACAATGATTTTAAACAGCTATTAGAACTCTCCTCAGTGAAGTGAAATAAAATGTGCTTTCAATGAGTAAAAATAAGAAATCTCACGAGAGAAATAGAAATGATTAAAGAAAAAGCCAAAAGAAATTCTAGAACTGAAAAATACAATATCTGAAATTTTAAAATTTGTTGATAGACATCAAACAAATGGAGATGACAGAAGAAAGAGTAAGTATACTTGCAGAGAGATCAATAAAGATTATTCAGTGTGAAGAACAGAGAAAAAAATGAAAAATATGAGATGGTCAATGAACACCAAGCAGAAAAACAGGAAAAATCTCACACCGGGACACATCATAGTCAAGCTGTTGAAAGCCAAAAATAAATAGCAAATCTTGAAAGCACTAAGAGGAAAATGACACATTACATCCTGTGGTACAATGATTTAATTAACAAATTAGTTCAGATGAGAAACTATCCAGGCCAGAAGAGAATGGACCAACTTCTTTAAAGTGTGAAAGAAACAATCAACCTGGAATTCTGTATCCTTCAAGAATGAAGGTGAAATAAGGACATTTTCAGATCAAAGAAGACGACAGGAGTTCGTCACCAAGAAAACCACACTTCAAGAAATGCTAAAGGAAGTTATTTAGGCTGAAGGGAAATGATGCCAGATAGAAAGTTGGATCCTCAAAAAATAATAAAGAGTGAGAAAGGATAAATATCTAGAGACATGCAAAAGATGATTTTCGTCTTTCTGCTTTTTCCCCTTTTAAATTCTTTGTAAGCTGTTTAAAGAAAAAATTATAAAAATTGTCCTTGATAACTGAAAACAAAATGTTTACTCAGCAAATATTTATGAGTGCCAGTGTGGACAAAATTGCATACTTACTTTATGCCAGGCACCTTATCAAGCCTTTTGTATGAATCAGTTTAATTATCACAATAGTCTTGTAAGATAAGAATCCCCATTTTACATTAGAGGAAACTGATACTGTGAGAACTTAGGAGAATTATCTGTGGCTGCCCTGTTTGTGCAGAGCAGAGCCAGTTCCTGATTCCAATTCTGTCTGATCCTCAAGCCTAGGCTCTCAACTACTTATACCATGCTGCCTCTGGATGAAGCAATCTATTTGGGCTATAAGATTTGAGACACACCGGGAAATATCTCATGAAGAGCCAGAAGAGAGATACAAACGAGAGCCTGCAGTATTAGCGGGAGGAGAGATCAGCGTGGACTGCAGAGAAACAAGGAAACTCTTCATGAAGAAGGGGAGATTTTAATAGGGCCTTGAACAATGATTAGGGTTTGTATTGGCAATAAGGTAGGAATAAGCAAAATGTTTGGGGAGGGAGTATGGAGTTGGTAGACCTGTTAGACTTATGCTAACATTTCATGCTGGAAACGGGTGTGAAACTGATTTAGGAAAGTAAATTGGAGCCAGATTGGAAAACCTCGGATACAAGGATAAGGTATAGCTATGTGTGTGTGTATATATATATGTATATATATATATATATATCATATTAGAAGCACTTTTCAAAACCCTAGACACCTCATAATTATAATCCTCTCTCCTTTCCTTTACATCCACTTCTTGAAACATGGACTGCACTTGTCCTCCCATTCTCACCCCCTACTGGTGTTTCAGGCTGAGGCAGTCTGGATTTTGTCGTCATCACTCCCCTGAAACTGGTCCTACTAAAATCTCCAGTGACTTCTCAAGTTTCAAATCCAGAGTGCTTATCGTATTGACTTCCATGGTAATTAACATTCCTAAGGTCTCCTGTTTGAAGCTGAAGTTCTTGTTTCTCAGATGTCTCCTTGGTGTGTTCATGTGTTCCTCTTCCTTTCTCTCTCTCTCAACAGTCAGCGTTCTTCAAGGTTCCTTTCTTTCTCATCTCTCACAGAGCATTACTACTCCCCAACCATAGAAAATCTCATTAGCGCCCATGACTTCACCTGCCTATACTCTGATGAGGCCTCAGTCCCAAGCTCCAAACCTATATCTCTAACCATCTCTGGACAGCTCTCTCCAGAACTGTGAAGAATCTGAGATTTTATCTACTTCCCGGTTATCAAGTTAGCCTGCCAGAATTTCATGGATGCTGGTAAAAGACACAAGACTTCTGGGTCAGAGATAAAGGGAGATGTATTGCTCACAGCAATAGCAGTACCCAGAATGTCAGCATTTTTGTGCTGGTTCCGGAGCCCTAGTTCCCACAAGGCAAAATGAAGAAGGCCAGATGAAACTTGCACAGGGAGTGGGTTGCCTCTAACCCTGAGCTTAGAGAACTCAAATCTTTTTAGCAGGCAGCAAGCACACCTGCTCTTTGCTCCAGAGGGAGAGATTATTTTTTTCTTCAAAAGTTGTTCAAGTTTTCTCCAAAGGTTGTTTGCTATACAGATATCCCTGAAAACATAGTCTGAAACGAAGGGCAATCAGTGCCTTGCTCTCAAGATGTGCAGAAACACAAGAGACTCATGGAGAATCGTTTCTCTACAAGTTCCATTTTGCTATCCCGCTGGCCTCTTAAATTCAATGCGTAGTTAAACCAAATTCATCATCATCTTCTGAATTTGTTCCTTTCTGTCTTCATTATACTGAAGTAATGGTACTACCTACCATTAATTTCCTTACTTCTATACATCAGAATAGGCTAAAAGCTGAATAAATATTTATAAATCCAAAAATCTCAATAGCTTAAACAAAATAAGATTTTATATTACTCTTATGCAAAACCCGGTTTAGACATTCCTGGGAGGGTGACTCTCCTGAGCAGCTCCCTTCTAAAAAATAAATCAAATATCCAGGCTGCGTCTGTCTTGTGGTTCCACCATCCTGTGGCTTCAGGGTCTTTGGCATAATCCCGTGTGCAGCTGTTCAGCTCAGCAGGGTTCCCTCTCATCATTTTCCTCTACACCATTGCAACTGCCTGCCTCCAGTCTTACTGTCCTCTCAGCCCGGCTCTAGCAATCCATCGAGACTTTAAATATGATTGAGTCACTCTCCCCCTGAAAATCCTTCACTGTCTTACCATTATGTACAAAGTAGAAAGTCCAAACTCCTCAATAGGACATAAAGACCCTCTATGATCTGGTCCCTTCCTGACTTTCCAGGCTCATTTCCCATGACTCACCCACATGCACCCTTTGTTCTTACCAAATCGAATTACTAATGGTTTCCTGATTTTTATTTCCTCAGGTTTATTTCACTGCTTTTGCACCTGTCATTCCTCTTGCTTATAATCCTCCCCCACCCACTGCCACACACACACACGCACACACACACACACCATTTGCCTGCTTAGCAAACTTCCCATCCTTAAATACTCAAGTGTCCCCACTTTACAGACCCTCCCCAGGGCTCCAGCATTCTGACAGCACACATACCAGACCTGAATAGTAACTATGGGAGGAAGACAGGAGTAGTAACAATGCAGAGTTTCTCCATTCCCCTCACAGTCTGGGGCGGCTCAGAGGCACTGAGCAGAGCTGACATTAGACTCCAGGAGAGGAACCTCAGCCCTGCATTATTACATGCATCTGATCAGCTGCATAATAGGGTAGGTACCAGGCCCTGCCCTGGCATGATCAGGGTCTGGCACCCCGGCCTTGTAGCTGCAGCTATACAACGGGGTGAGCAGTGACTCCCAGCCCTGACCTGCCACTCAGCATTCTGTCAGGACTGACTGCACTGCCTTAAGCCCTCAGCTGTAGCCACTTTCCGTAGAGCAGCCTGCAGATCCCAGTGGTCCTGTTCCACAGGAGGCCAACTCCATCTCTGGAAGGCCAGTCTGCGAGGATGAGTCCGGGACAAGCTGACCTTGACCTCTCAGTTCACCTCCCTAAATTCAAAGGGTGCCTCATTCCTTGTTCCATCAGCATCTCAGACCACTTCCATCACAAGGACTAAGAGGCCAGCCCTTGACATAGCTTTAAAGAGGCATTGCAGAACAGACTAGAGGCCATAGGATCCAGATCCAGCCAAGAAAAGAGGTTACCAGGTCAGAGCCAGCTTCATGGGTGTGGGACCTGTGCAACCACCCAGGACCCACTGCTTAAAGGGGCTCCGAGCTTGATTTACAATGCTCTGCTGTCACTGTCTTGAAATTTTTAATAATTTTTGAACAAGGGCCCTACCTTTTCATTTTGCACTGGGCCCACAAATTAACGTAGCCAGGCCTGTCCAGGGTGTTCACTGGGACATCATAAACAAACAACCATCCTTCTCGTTCTTGTATGGGGGGACTGCTTTTTCTACCTTACCACGTGTTGATCCATGTTCAACATGATGTGTTGGCCAGTGAGCAGACAGGCGCGCCCTTGGCTGGCAACAGAAAGTCAGAAGTGATCCTGTTGTCTGGAACCACCCCGGCCAAGGAGGCAGGCCAATCTGCTGGATCTCTATGGCTTAAGAAGTCTCCCTGGCCCTTTGGTCAAGCATAGCTAACAGATTGGTATCGTTGTTGTCAGCTCAGTTAGCCCCATCCAAGAATGAAGCCACTTGAGAAACTGTGGTGTCTCCTATATTCCACCAGAATTTTCCACCGTCGCAGGAAGGTTCACTCACACTGGGGGTGAGAGGAAGGCTGTCTAGACAGTGCCCTGTGTAGTCACAGGGATCAGTCGGTCAGTGGCTGTTCTCCCAAGAAGTGGGCACAACAGTGCCGTGAGAACAGGCTCACCATGGTCTGCAGCATTGCTCTCAAGCATCCTCCGATGGCATCCCTTGGCATCCTGGTAAGATGAGCGTGGTCTGGCCTGCTCAGCTCCAGGGCCGAAGGTCATTGCTGGCAGTTGGTCTGACCTCAGTTCCAGCCCCCATTACATGATGTTATCACTGTTAATCGGCCAGATTCTCCACTCATCTGTGAGCTCCTTGAGGACCAAGATGTGCTTTGCCTTTGAATTCCACGTATCCACACAGCAGGCATCAACAAATGCCCACTGCATGAATAAACTAAGGAGGGATTAGCCGACATTAGTTTGGCTTAAACTTTAACAGCTATTACATCAAGCTCACTTCACTTCATTGTTTTCTGTATTTTTCTGATCCCTTGATTTGCAGGTACCCATGCTTACAACTCACATGTCACATTTTTAGTTTATGAACAATGGTGCCCAAACGACCCACGCCTTGTTTATTTTTTCATATAACTAGTAACATTTTTGTGCCAACCTAGTTTTCATGCCTTTCCCATGACTTTGGTTTTTCCTGAATTTCTAGTATTCAGTCACTTATTTTTATAAGATGAATCAATAACATACATTATTTCAGATGCTGTTACTAGCATCACCTAAAAAATTTTTTTTCAAAAGTAAATCTACCAATTAAGTTAACCAGTGCCTCATTTTTGTCAGTTACTGTGTTGGATAAAGCTAAGTTGTTCAGGGCTTTAAAGGTAAACTTATAAACGGTTACTTGGTTTAGTTTCTTTGTTCTCAGTAACACAGTCATGCAGCAGGATGGTAAACGGGACTCCATTCTCCAAGGTTGGGTCCAGGCCACAAGGCTGACAACACAGTAGGTGCGGGACTGCCACCTTGGGAGGAGGGTGCCCATGTGCAGGCCCGCGGGAGCTGCAGTCTCGCCCTCAGAGGCTGGCAGGAAGGGCAGTATTCTGGTGGGGGGCTCGTTTGGCAGTCACTGGTGTGCTGTGCAGTGTCTAGGCAGGAAAGAGGCTTCCAGGAGACCACTCAGGAGTTTGACCTTTGTTCCATGGAGCTGGAGTTGATTGCCATCAAAGGGTTTGTTGCAAACTTTGAAGAACTATCACCAAATAATAAAGAATGGATTTATACACCATGTCCTAAGTGACAAGCAGCTGTTACAAGAGCATTCAGGTTGCCCTCAGGACATTCTAGGGCAGGTCCTACCATTTCCACGTTCCCACCAACTGGCAGCCTGGTGACTTGGGGCATCTCGCAGGCAAAAGTGCCAGCCATGGTGCAGCCGGCTGGTGCACTAGAAGGCTGCCAGCGGCACAGCATCAAGTACTTCTCCCACCAGCCCTGAGAGCCGCCCTGGCTGCTAATGTCAGAGCACACTTCCTTTAATCAGCTTCAAAGGAGCCGCAGCCAGCTCCCTCACGGGATCTTTGAGGAACTCACAAGAGTTCTCCTTGAAAGGAAGAGCCAAAATCTCACACTCACCATCCAGAGGGCCCTGACGGCAGACCACAGCTGCACGCCTTGGCGGATTTGTCCTGGCCTCCAAGGAGCCAGAAATAGGCACTCACACAAGTTGGGGAGTTTGGGAGAAAAGAGGAAGAGCCCTCTGCCACCCCACTGCAGACCACCAAACCCAAAGCTGGCTGACTCACGGAAGGGGAGAAGCTTCCAGTTGGATGAGAGTCTGGGGTTTTGACTATTGCACTGCATAGGCTCACTTAATTATTAGACTGGAAGTTGAAGGACCTTAAGAGTGACCGGAAAAGCTATAGAATCTGCCCCAGATTTCATCTGCAAAGCAAAGAGAAACAAGTGCACAGAGTGGGCTGAACGAGCCAGGGGGGTAGGAGTAAAACGGTGTTCTGTCTGCCCCTCTCAAGTCCAGCTTGCTCCACGGTGTAACCGTGGAGGAGTAGAATGTAATTCGTTAAATGCTGTGAAGGTAAACTTTGCAGACACTGCCACCCTGTATAGTTTCTTTTGTTTTGTTTCACAATTGTTTATCTTTCTCTAAACGTAACACAAAGAGAACACAAACATTCATAGAGCGTTGAGTTTCTAAACAGACATGACCAGGTTGCCATCTTGCTGTGGTAAATTTTAGTACTTTAACAGCCAGCAGGGTCTCAGCAGGTCCCTGAATTTTAAGTGAAGAACTGTCATCGATAGAAAATATAAGGTAGTGACTTCACATCTTTTATTCTGATTCCTTTTAGGAAGAGTCCTTAGAAGTTTAAAAGCTTCCCGAAATAGCAGGAATCCATAGCATTTTGCACAGTGCAGAAGAATCAATTTAGTTGAGAGAGTTCTCATGACTTGTGTTCAAAGAGCTATTCTAGTTATCTGTGTTTTTTAAAATCTATCAGAAAATGAGAATGGAGTTTTTAAACATAAAGTAGTAGAACTAAAAGGCTCCCCCACAAAGCTTGAGTTCCTCGACAGCTGAACCTACTGACATGAGCGACAGTTTTTAATGCGACAGCTGATCGCATTAAAAACATTCAGAGGCGTTCAGAGGGGGTGCAGGACAGGCCACCACCAGGCTGGCTTTGGCAGTAACATCATGAGAACTCAGCATCGGTGTGGTGACATTGCATCAAGCCATGTTATGACGCTGGCCTACTAAAGTAATAAAACATTAGAGTTTTATTTCCACAAGGTCTAGGAACTAGGCAATGTTATTTAGTAGACCGGCTCAGCCTGATGGGTCATCCCAGACCATCCTAGCACGTGGTGCGTGTCTGGTGAATGTTAATATTTAATATAAGAACAATACTGAATAAGAACTACGCCTCTAGCTAGACGCACCAGAACTGAGTTAACTGTATCTTAGGGATAGATGTATTTGCTGTTGCTACATTAATACCTCTATACACATAGAAAGGAATGCTATTTGAAGTGTGCCTTTGTAAAAATAATCATGCAGAGAAATAACTCAGTACTTCCAAAGACATCGAAACGCTGTTTCCCGCTCCACGAAGGCTAATTGAATGTCGTGTATTCCAAATTATTTCTCCTTTGCTCCTTCCATCTGGGTTGTAGAAATTGTTTCATTCTGGCTTCTGTATTATCATGTCTGGGCAAGGATGAAATCCTCTGGGAGGTGCAGGAGAGAGCAACAGTAGTTTTTAAGAAAGGAATGACATCAGATTTGAATTTTTTGAGATAATTCTAGCAGAAATTTAAAATAGATGTTCAGTGAGATTGGAAACACAAATGTTCATTAGTACACTATTCCAGTCGTCTAGACGAGACAGTAAGGCATTGAGAGGGTGGGAGTTGAAAGTAAGGGACAGTCATGAGAGACAAAGCCAAGAGACTACAGATACAGCAAAGTCTGTAAGAAGTTAAGAGAAGAAAAAATCAAATTCAGGTGAAGAAATTCGACTAATTAATTGCTCACAGAGTCTGTTTTCACATTTCTAAAATGGAGATTTAATAATTTATATATTCCCTCAGCCTCATCACGAGGTTTTTTTTTTTTTTTTAAAGATTTTATTTATTTATTTTTTTCCCCTTAAAGCCCCAGTAGATAGTTGTACATCATAGCTGCACATCCTTCTAGTTGCTGCATGTGGGACGCGGCCTCAGCATGGCCGGAGAAGCAGTGCGTCGGTGCGCGCCCGGGATCCGAACCTGGGCCGCCAGCAGCGGAGCGCGAGCACTTAACCGGTAAGCCATGGGGCCGGCCCTATCACAAGGTTTTTATGAGAAGTAAAATAGATAAGTGTCAAATGGCTTTGTAGTTTCAAAAGCGATCCACAAATATTGGTTATTATCTCCTGTAATAGATTTTTAAAAATCCATGTGCCAAAGCAAAGGTGTGTCACCCACAGACGGAGCTGACAGTCATGTGTGCAATAAATATACACCACATGCTTGCTATGTGCTAGGCACTGCTGTTCCAGACGCCCAGGTTACAGCAGTGATCAAAGCAGACCAGAGCCCTGCCCTCACGAAGCTCCATCTCGAGTATCAAGAGACATAGGAACGGCCTGTGGGGACCTGTCCCGCCTCTGAGTAGAGAGGTGGAAGGCTAGAAGAATGGTGGCGCTCGGGACAGAAACAGAGCAGACAGAGGAGCTGCTGGTTTGCAGGGGAAGAACATGGTGGCTATGATTGGGGCCCTTCAGTTTGAGCTCTGGGGGAGCATCCTCGTGGAGGTATGCAAATAAGCTATTGGGGTGAAAAAGAAGAGTTTATGCCAGAGAAACTGGATTGGTTTGGGGACACCAGCCCAAAGAGGTGAGAACTGAAAACAAAAAAATGAATGAGACTTTCGAGTTTGAAAGAGGAGAAATTCACAGATCGATAGTTGTACAATGCAATTCAAGGAGGAGGAAGGAAGAGGGGACAGTGAAGGTCAACAGATCCTATGATCCAAAAAATTGGAGGAAAACCGAAGAATAGGGGGGTAGAATAGAAGGTCAGGTTTATTTTTTAAGAAATCATTGTAGGATTCCTTTAAGCAGCTTTTCATCATAATTTAAAATTAATTAAACTTGTAAAAATCAAATTTTATACAGACTCTAGATATACATAAACTTCATATAAGAAAGCTGTATCTGAATTTTTCACATTTTTGGACCAAAAAATAATAGTCATAGTAGAATGTTAAAAGAAGATCAGGTTCTCTAAAACAAATATCAAAACCTGAATAATTGGTTTCTGAAAAAAGTTGTCAGCAGTTCTTTCTATGATTTATTTAACATAGTGCTATATTTCATCATTCAGGACATATTTGTCTATTAGAATTTTACCAACACATCTGCCCGCCACAAAACAAATGCTCAGAGTGGTAGGCTGAAGAATGGTTCCCCAAAGATGTCCACATCCTAATCCCTGGACCCTGTAAAGATGTTACCTTTTATGGCAAAAGGAACTGTGTAGACGTGATTAAGATAAGGATCTTGAGATGGGGAGGTTATCCTGGATTATCTGTGTGGGCCCAGTACAAGCACAAGGGTCCTCATAAGATAGAAGCAGGAGGGTGACAGTCAGAGGAGGTGATGTGACAATGGAAGCAGAGGTTGTAGTGCTATGGAGCCACAAGCCAAGGAATGTGGGCAGCCTCTAGAAGTTGACATAAGTAAGGAAAGATATTCTCCCCTAGAACATCCAGAAGGCACACAGCCCTGATGACACTTTGATTTTAGCCAACTGAGATGAATTTTTGCCTTCCAAACTCCAGAACTATAAGATAATAAATTTGTGTTGTTCCAAAGTCACTAAGTTTGTGGTAATTTGTTACAGCAGCAATAAGAAACTAATACAATCAATAAACATTTTTAGGGGAGGAGAGACCTTAAAGTCAGACGAGGAAATTGTCAAAATTCCCAACATTTCAGGATTTACTTGCATAGACTGTTCAAAAACAAATAAAAAAACAAACGCGTGCTCTAGAGTTGATACTAACAATTGACGAGTTGATACTAATAATTGACATGCCTACTGTTATGTTGTTATTGATGGCATAGTGATTGCCACTATCAGTCTTCTCCAGGGGAATTTGGTGCATGTGTGGCCTTAGAAACCTTTGAGTGTTGGCATTTGTTTCACTTTTCATACTTCTTCAGATTCTTACAATGCCTTCTCTCCTTCCAAGTTCAAGTATTATGTGAGAACTTGACCCATTATCATATAGAAAACACTGGATGTAAGCACCATGTCAATTATTGCTCACTGTGCTGTCCCAAGTTGTCAGCACAGCCTTGCACGCAATGGGTGCTCAATAAATGGTTGAATAAAGGGAGCAGTGTGAGGCCCAGCCGGGAGCACTGGGCTCTTGTCCTAGCCCCTGCTCGGTGGCCAGGGAAGGGGGAATCCCTTCAATTCTCCCATTTCACTTCCTTCATTATTTCACTTCCTTCATTTCGCAAATGAGGGCCTTGACTAGATGATCTCTTAAAATCTCTTCTGAATTTCTGATTGCTGTGAATGATGGCATCATGCTCACTCTTGTTTTCTTCTCACAGTCAGTGATGGATGTACAAGATAGTGTCAAAAATCCTCCACCATCTTCCTCTGTGACCCTCCCTCAAATGCCCACTTTTTAAGTCAACACAAATGTCATCTGCCTCGGGCCTTCTCAACATCCTCCAAGGAACCTTCTTTCTAGGGGTGGGACAGGCAGTGCAGTGAGACTCCAGCCACAGCGCCAAACATGACAAGACCCTTGGCTGCTACAGTTGTGGACATCAATAATAGACACTGAAGGATGCCAAGTGCCCAGAAAAATATAAAGCAAAATCCTGTGAGGCTTTGCCGAGGGTGGAGAGAAATAGCTCAGTGGGGAAGACTTAGAGCCATGCTCAGCTCTCCATGCTCAGTATGGCATTGCAGCCTCCCAAGAGCCCCAGATCTAGTGAGCACTGTCATCATCCCCCTTTCTACAGGGGGAACTAGGACCACTGAGGCTGAATAATTCATCCCAAGGTCACGTAACTATCAGAGGTAGGGCCAGGATTCACACCCAGCAGCCTGGCTCCAGAAACCACACACCCCATGCTGCTGTCACAGTCAGCTCCACATACCATCTAAGTGAACTAGGAAATAGGAAGCTTACTTCCAGAAATTATGTTATATGCTGATTTTCAAGAGACCTGCCCCTGCATAAAGATCTATCAGCAGTTGGTTGTCAGATTAACACTGGTGCTACTTTTCTGGTCATATTTAGGCCATACAGAACCTCAGAAAGTGTGCATCACTTTAAAATAAAAAGTGTCTCCATTCACATATTTCACACAGGATTTAATTCGTTACAGAGCTAGTTCCACATAAATAAAGAAAATGGAATAACAGTTTACATCATACCAGAATAGTGTAGTCTTCCCAGAATGTCAAGAGGAAACAGTTGGGTTTATATGTATGAAATATGGCTCCTTTTTTTTTTTATTTTGCTGAGGAAGATTTGCCCTGAGCTAACTTCCGCTGCCAATCTTCCTCTTCTTTTTTTTTTTTCTTTTTTTGTTTGAGGAAGATTAGCCCTGAGCTAACATCTGTGCCAGTCTGCCTCTTTTGTATGTGGGTCCCCACAACAGCATGGCTGGCAAGTGGTATAGGTCTACGCCGGGGATCTGAACCCGAGAACCTGGGCCGCCAAAGCAGAGCACACAGTACTTTAACCACGAGGACACAGGGCCGGCTCCTCCTTTTTTTTTTTTTGTGGTATCCAATAAGTTGCTATGCTTGGATGTTTCCCTAGAGGCATTTATAAACAAACACATACAACCCTAATTCTATTGAAAATTTATCATTTAAAATTTTCTTAAGGTTCAGGTTCCCATTCTTCAATTAATGTAGGCAACAAAATATCTCTGAAATGGCTAATCCACTTCTGATCATTTAAAAAAATCTTATTTCTTCTATTTAGGAAAATAAAAAAGAATTTAATGGTTAATAAAGCTATCTATAGCACCTTAAGAACAAACTATACAAAGAACTCATAAATATGCAAATTTATTTCTAATACTTTCACTTCTTGTGTAGTACCTGCTACAATTATCCCTAACAAAATCACAGATCAATGAAATATGTTTATATGCCATACCTATTATAAATAATAAAATAATTTTAGTAGATCTAGAGATTACAGTGTCATAACTGCTTCAATATTATTCGGGTATAAAGTATTAGTGATTACTTTAATAATGTTTGCGTAAGTTCTTAAAGAAAGCAGAATGCATTTTTTTCTATTGGGGGTGTGTCAGCTAACACGTTTCCACTGGACGCCTTCAGCTGGGTCATCCTTCCTGTACCTGCAAAGTGGACCCTGTGGAAAATCACACTGTTTGGTCATTGTTCTAGATTTCTTCCATGAGATAACTGCCCTATATTAAATGCGATTTCTGTATATTGTGTATATGTATCTTCACAGGGCACCTACTTTATTCAAGATCATTCTTTATCCTTTGCATCAAGAAGATTTTGGCCACAACGTTTTGAATCATCTGTTCGTTGTTCGGATGGGGGAAAAAGGGATAAACGAAAATGTGAAGATTTCTATTTTGTTGTTGATTTGTCTATTCAATCTATAGATTATTCATAAAATCCTTTTATAACACTGTCATTTTCATTTGTGAGTTAGGAAAAAAACCCATAAACCACTATCTACTCCTTCTAAAGTAAAGAAAAAGCAACATAAAAAGCTCGCATTCGGTAAGAAAAGGCTGACAATCTCTCCTGTCAATCAGGACAGTTTGTTAGGAGGCCGGCTGGGGAGAATGCGCTGCGCATTTGAAGGAAGAACCTGGAGTGGACATCTACGCCATGCGGAGAAAACATAGTTTGGTCTTTCTACTTTGCCATTTATTTGCTCAACAAATATTCATTTAGTAGCTACTGTGTATCAGGCTCTGTTCTTGTGGCTGTGAACACAATGGTGAGTAAACAGATAAAGTTGCTGCCCTGACTTTTGCATCTCCTGGAAACCAATAAATAAAATCCTGCTCTCCTCCATAAGCAAAATCCGTCAGCCACACTATGATCATTATGAGATACACCCAAAAGTCCTTTTTTCAGAGAATACAAATTGTGATTCAGCTGGTCTGGGGTGGGGCCTGGGTATCACTTTTTTTTAAAGCTCCCCATGTTAGCGGAATGCGCAGCCCCACACACATAGTTGAAAACCTCTGAGCATTATTTCTTCTCTGGGTTCTTCCATAAAATGGTGGTTTCTTATTCTCATTTGACCCAGAATATACTTCCCAATGTTACAGAAAAAGTGGAATTGGGCCCAGTGAAGTAGGAGCTGTCACCAGACCCTAGCAATCCCTGCCAATCTCTCAACCCCCAGAGAACAGAGGCTGGAGGGGTATGGACCGTATACCCGATACTCGGGGGAACATGGTTACCACTAACCCCATCCGCCTTTTCCAGCCACCTGCTACGTAAAGTGTTCAGTTAGAGGCATGGATGAGAGTCCATGCCCATTGGGAAAAAGGCTTATTTATAATTAAAATTATTTATAATTAAAATGACTACAACCAAATTATATCTTATTTAGTTTGGTATATGGTAAAAAACAATTTTATAAAATTACATAAAACAATGTTCTATCTCTTTTTATTCAGACGTTTAAGAGATATCTAGATTTTAAGAATACAGTCATGGATTTATTTTCAGGTAACATTGGCCAAAGCAAATACTGCAATGTTAAAAAAGTATTATATAATAAAAGTCAATGAAATACTAAAGCTTCGAGTTTAAAGGAGTTATCTGTTTTAACTGATCAGGTTTTTTGTGTGATAAAAATATATATATATCATTCCTACAATGCTTTTTGTGTCCAATACCTTGCTTTGGTTGAAAATGTAATTTTAGTAAAAGGTAGTTAATGAGCTTCTAAGTTGATAATGCACCATAAATTGTAATGAGTGACAGGGTGGAAAAGCCACACAGCATGTACAGAATGGTCTGACCAATCCCGACATTTAGATTATGGACTGAAAACCTCATATCATGTTCTTTAAAATTATTTCATAAGTACCAAGAGGTACTCAAGGCAGAATTTAGTACTTTGAAAGATAGAATCTCTATTCCTTAAGAGCTTCCAAATTAAGCGAAAAATGAGTATACATTTTAAATTACTGTCTGGGAGAAGAAAGGGGAGGATATAAGTCTTAATAAAAGCCGTTTGTGCCTCTATAACCCGTTTGGAATTTGTCAGAGACCGATAATAAATTCCTTTTCTCCCCTCATTCATTCCTTCAGCGAAGCTTTATCGGGCTCCTAGGCTTTCAAGACATGAGAATGAACAAGACAGACAGGGTCCCTGCCTTTCCAGAGCTTAGACTACTGGACCCGGAAGTTGTACCTCCAACTTCAGTTTGTTTTCCTGAAAAACAAGACAAGCTCAGGGCGTGCCCACCACCATAATCAGGGGCACAGACGGGGATTTCGCCGATATCCAGCACTGAGAGCTGAATTAACTGTGGCGGAGAGTTTTAATTTGGTAATGATCTTCAAAGTATGTCCATCTGGAGGCAAAAAATGGAAAGACGTTTTGTAAAACTCAAATTACACTGTTTAAATATCTAAAACTAGCATTTACAAATAACTACACTTAGGAAGGAGGATTCGCTCTTTGAAGCCTGGTACTGTTCGTACATAAGTAGGTTTAGGAGCATGTTCTTTGTGGTGTTTAGAATTATCGTGGATGTTAATTGCACTACCCACAAACCTGATTTTCCCCTGAGCCAAGCATGAGGAGGCATTGTATTTCACCAGCTTTCTTTCGTCAGCTTCCGTTAGTATACTGACTGAAGAATCAATGTTAAGAGACACTGTAAACCACTTGCTGAAATATTCTGAGACTTACTTCAGACTGCCCCCAACACTCTCTGGGAACAGGACAATTAAGTCAGCCCCTTAACTCTTTCAGACCTAAGAGGCTGCATCAGGCCAATGCAGCCGTGTTGGAGGCAGAGCAATCAGGCTGACCCCGGAGGCAAGTCAACCCAGAACCCCTTTTCAAAGCCTCTGAGATTCTGGGAAAGAGGCCGCAGACAGTTTATTCAATTGAATTCAATTTCATCTATAGAGCAAGGCTAACAAAAGAACCAGTGTAAGTTACCTGCTTCCTCACAGAGAACATAGGACCTAGGAAGTTAGCCAAAGGGTCCCGGTGCACAGAGATGCAGGAAACACAGATAACTGAGCCACTGCTGTGCCATTTCAATCTCTGGGGGGACCAGAGTTTAGGAAATTATGCAATAATGCTCTGGTAAATACTTGAGTCTCTACAGATTCAAAATTAATAGAATCAATTTTACTGACTTACCAACAAGACAATCTAATTTGTAACTTCGTTTTAGAGCAATTTCGTATATGTACCATAAAAAAAAGAGTTTGAGTTCTTACTGTTTCCGGTACTGAATAAAAATAGCAGATTTTGGTAAAGAAAGTTGTTGGTCTAGCATTCTTAACTGAAACCAAAAGTAAACTGTAAAAACATAAATGAGGTTTTCAGTCAGTTCTTTAGACTTGAGGTTTGAACACACTCAACCCCAGTCCTTCTCCTGTCATTAGCAGCGATGGACATTCTTGGGGAATGATGGAAGGGAGCGCTAGAGGACTCTGAATGCTTAATGGGAAATTTCATTTTGTCATTCTGAATTATTAATGCAAAACATTATTGACTATATAATCAGCTATAACAGATGAAGGAAAACTAAAAAGAACATTATGTGCATTCCCTGACCACATTATCCATTGTATGATCAGACAATATGACAAAGTATTTTAAACCAGAATTTTCCTGGAAAATCCAACAGCTTTATGAAACTTACGAATTAAACTTTTATGCCCTTTATACTGTAGAGACATTGTACTTCTAAAAGAACACACAAAACTATTTGAGTATTTTTTTCTCTCCTGGCCGCTAAAGTTCTAGAAGAAGAAAAGAGTCTTATCTGATACAAAGTCATTGTGGGCTTTCTGCTTTTGAGAAAAGTAAAAGAACAGTCCACACTTTTAAACGCAATTCCAGTGTGCAAACAAAACCATTGATGTATACACATTTATCAGTTAGGTGGTAAGTAGTCAAATAAAATGAGCTTGCTACCCCTGAGAAAGATTTCGCTTGAATTTTAAGTTTCAGAAGCTCAGTTTTCAGAATATATGTCAGTTTTTCATTGTTTTTGCATGCACTATTTCTTTTCTAATTGCATTTGTTATATAAGGCAAACTTATCTTGGATTTCCCATGCAGCCTAACTTACTGTAAATAAGCAATTTAGGTGAGATCAATAATCATTAAAAAATAATCATAAAGGTTCCACTTGTGGCAAAACTGAGTTATTTTTGGACCAAGACTACTACCAAGAACCATTAGAAAACCTGGACAGAATATAACAAACATCGCTTTGAGGGTATGGGAGATTTTCCAAGGCAGTAAGTATCTTCAGAGCTAAAACACGAAAGAGGTGGGAAGCCAACAGAGACAAGCCCAACCTCTGGGGCCAATTCTCCCCTGGAGGCAACTGTCAATTCAGAAAGCAAAAGCAGTAGCTGACAGGTTAAGAAGCTGAGCAGAGCTTTTGATCATTTCAAAAGATCGGGGAATAACACTTGGACTAATGGGTCTACCAAGGAGGAAGGGCCCGCGCAAACACCTTAGGCTTTTGGTTGGGACCTTTAAGGGTGAACCAGAAATAGACCAGCTCTAACAAGACTGGAGCCCAGCTATGAATCATCTCAATCTCTGACAAAAATCAGGTGATCTGTTCCGATCTGTTCCAACTGTCTGCCAGAAGTAAAAGTAAATCTTTTCAGGAGGAGGAGAACATCATGCAGAGCCTCAAATTATCACTAAGAATTTTGTATATAACATCTGGCACTCACTCAAAAATAACCAGGGCATAGGCAATATCTGGCAAATTCCACTTTAGCCACGTGACCAAAATAAACATCATTAAAAATGGGACTATCTGGGGGCCGGTCTGGTGGCATGGTGGTTAATTTCGTGCGCTCTGCTTCAGTGGCCCAGGGTTCTCGAGTTCGGATCCTCGGCGCACACCCACGCACTGCTCATCAAACCATGCTGTGTAGGTGTCCCACATACAAAATAGAGGAAGATTGGCACAGATGTTAGCTCAGTGACAATCTTCCTCAAGCAAAAAGAGGAAGACTGGCACAGATGTTAGCTCAGGGCGAACCTTCGTCACTAAAAAAAAAAACAATGGGACTATCTGATATAATGTGCCTCCTTAGTGATGCACCAAAATGGACACAACATCAGTTAGTTAGACAGTATTTCTGCCAAATAAGCATAACCTGATTCTAATCAAACAAATCCAAATTGAGAAACCTTCTTTAAAACAACTGACCATGTTATGAAACTGTCAATGTTATGAAAACAAAGAAAGGCTTTGTTTTCCAATAAAAGGAATATTTCCAATAAAAGAAAACTAAAGAGATATGACAACTAAATGTAAGATGTGAACCCGGATGGATCTGGATAAGGAAACAATATAAAAGATTGCAACAAAGGACATTAATGGAAAAATTGGTGAAATTTGAATATAGATTGTATTTTAGATAAAAGTATATCAGTATTAAATTTCTTGAATTTGATTAATTGTGTTGGAGTTATGTAAGAGAAGGTCTTTGTTCTAAAGACACATATGCTGAATTATTTAGGGGTAAAAGGTTATGATGTCAACAATATATTCTCAAATCTACTAATAATATGGGTGTAACAAAAGCAACACTAACAACACTATGGAAAGCAAGAGAAAGAAGCGGTAAAATGTTAACAGCAAAAGTAGGTGAAAGCTTATTCTCTGTGTTATTCTTGCAACTTTCCTACAGTCTCGAAGTTTTTCAACATAAAATTTAAAAATATATAAGCTACCTGAATCAAACAGTACAAATTAAATGACACTTTTAAATAATCCATGGATCAAAGAATAAATCACAAGGGAACTTAGAAAATATCTTGAACTAAACTAAAATGAAAAAACAACATATCAAAATTTGTACACTCTACCTAAATCTCATAGGAACTTTTAAGGCCTAAAACCAACTATCTAAGCTTCTAGCCTAAGATACTAGAAAAAGAACAATAACTTAAACACACAGTAAAAGAAAAGAAATAATAAAGATCATAGCCAAAATTAATGAAAGATAAAACAGAAAAATAACAGAAGATAGAAAGGAGAAAAGTCAATAAAACCAAAAGTTGATTCTTTGAACAGAAAAATAAAATTGATAGATCTTTAGCAACTTGGTCAAGAAAAAAGAAGACAAAACAGCTAAAAAAAAGAGAAGACATCACTAAAAGGATAATTAAAGAAGAATGTTAATGAACAGCTTACAGGTATAATAAGGGAATGTTATAAAGAATTTATGTCAACAAATTTAACAAATTAAATGGAATGAACAAATTCTTTGAAAGATACAACTTACCAAAACTCAAGAAGAACTTTAAAAATCTGAATAGACCTATATCAAGTAAAGAATTTAGCATTCAAGGACGAGCAAGGCCAGTGAGACTGAAATGAAGGGAGAAAGAAGAAAAGAAAGAGAGGTCAGAGAGGTAACAGGACCCAATCATCCTCAGCCTTGAGAGCTATTTGAAGGACTCCATTGGCTTTCCTCGAGGTGAAATGCAGAGTTGTTGCAAGATTTTGAGCAGAGCCATGACTTACTATTAGTTTATTTCAATGGGATGTCAGCATTACCCACTCCTCCATAAAGACATTGTCCATAGGACAAAATTCCTACCAGGTGTCAAGGCAGAAAACAGTAAGAACAGTTTGTAGAAGTGGAGACTTTCCATCCGTGTGCTCCTCTTCCTGCCACATGAGCCTACTTGGGGGCTTGAGCAGGAAGCAGAGATGGGGCACCCTCAACAACCATGTCGCCACAGTGTGATCCTGGGCACCCACCACCACCTGCTGGCTGGTCTATAAGAAGACAAGTGACCAAAGATAGATATTCACACACTCTCATACAACAAGCTAGAATATTGAAGATAGAGATAAAAAGCAACAGACTGGCAATTGCTAGTCTAAGTGACGTTAAAGGCAGGACACTAAAGTGAGATCCCAGTTATTCAGGTCTCTGGAGCCTCCCTTGGTTTTGCCCTTTTCAAAGTACACTTGTGCAAACTCCATAAAATCCCCTGGCTTCCTCCCAATAAATTCCCTTTTCATTCAGAATACTTACAGAGTTGGTTTCTGATACTTGAAACCCAAACAACCTTAGCAATTACAGGCAGACTACTCCAAAGCTAAAAAACATGAAATGCAACAAATGCAGGAATTACTGGAGGTGAGTGATGTCGTGGTTGGTTGTAATAATAGTTTAAGTAGTCATTTAACGATCATCTCTTTACCTCCTGCCATTATCTTTTCAAACAGAAATGGTCTACTAATCCCCTTTGGAGGGTTGAAAGAGTACTCTAGACCTAGCTCAAATGTATTCTCCCATACTGGTCGTACTCTCATTGTTTGTATGTTAACACAATCTGATTATATTTGTAAAGGAATTGTTTCTAGTAACAATAATCTGGCTTCTACACTTCACATAAATAACAACAGGAAGATACAGTCCTTGTTATGTTGTTCACCTGGTCACAAAATCACAATGCTGTGTGCTTCTCTCCACTTCTGACAAAAGGAAGAGTTTACACACTGTTAAAATGCTTGGCTGTCTTTACTGGATAAGAAGCATGAATCAGAACATTCCATCCAAAATGTACTAATTTTAGCATATTGGATTTTCATAAATTACAGCTAAATGATTATCACTTTATGTATCGCCACCTACTAAATAAAATTTGTGCCAGGTCAATCCTTTGCCTAATTCAGCCACATCAAGTTCTGAAACATTAAAAAATAAAATAAATACCGTTTGTCTTAACAGAATATTTAAAAATTTGTCACACTGAGAAAACACTACCTCTCTTATTGTCCAAGACAATCACAGGCGGGCCACTCCTCAGTGAAGAGAATTCCAGCACTTGCCTAACTTCCCCATAGCAAGAATTATCTGGTTGCTTGTTAACCAGACAGCTCCCCACGTGATTCTGATTTAGTGGATCTGGGGTGGAGCCCAGGGACTTGAACAACTACCTGGTGGTTGTTACCATCAGAAAAGCTGGATTTGACCATGGTTGTGTTCCTTTTCTATTGCTGCTGAAGCTGCTGATGTTGACAATTGTGATTCTGCAGCAGTTGGATGTTGTGTTCTATAAGTATCAGGTCAAGATGGTTGACAGTGTTGGTCAAATCTATAACATACTGATTGTCTACTTGTTCTATCAATTACTGAAAAATGGGTGTTGGAAATCTCCAATTATAACTGTGGATTTTCTGTTTCTTTCTAGTTTTGTCAGTTTTTGCTTCATGCATTTTAAAACTTTTTCATTAGGCATATACACATTTAGGATTCTTAGGTCTCCTTTGATTAATTGATCCTTTATCATTATAAAATTTCCATCTTTTTCTTTGGTAATATTACCCTTGCCTTGACATCCTCTTTGTGTGATATTAGTATAATCACACAAGCTTTCTTACACTTACTGATTGTATGGTATAACTAATCCATCCTTTACTTTCAATCTGTCTGTTTCTATTTAAAGTATGTCTCATATACAGCATATAGTTGAGTCTTCCTTTTTTTCCATTCTGACAATCTGGCAATTTTAATTGAAGTTTTTAATGCATTTATATTTAATGTAGTTGTCGTGTAGTTGGCTGTAAGTCTATGTAACTATTGATATGATTGGATTTAAGACTACCGTCTTCCTCTTTGTTTTCTTGTCATGCCATCTGTTTTTTTGTTCCTCTGTTCCTCCTTTCCAGCTTTCTTTTGGGCTAATCAAATATTTTTTAGTATTCCGTTGTAATTCCTTTCCTGTCTTTTTAGCTATATCTCTTTATTTATTTAGAGGTTACTCTGAGAGTACAATATGTATACTTAACTTATCACAGTCCACTTAGAGTTAATTCCATTTCCTTCCTCATTTTTGGTGCTATTACTGTCATATATATTTTACACCTACATATGTATACCCCACAATACCATGTTACCCTTTTTGCTTTAACCAGAGATCAGCACACCACGGCCCATGAGCTAGCATTCATTTTTGTAAATAAATTTTATGTATTATCTATACTTGCTTTCTTGCTACAATGGCAGAGTTGAGTAGTTGTGTCAGAGACTGTATGGCCTGCAAGCCTAAAATATTTCCTATCTGGCCCTTTAAGGAAAAGTTTGCTGACTGCTGCTTAAACAGTAGTTGTTTGTCAATGATTAAGGGAAGCAAAAGATTTAGAGTGTTTTATATTGACCTACATATTTCCTATTTCCAGAGCTTTTCATTCCCTTCCATAGATCTGAGTTTTTATCTGATATCTTTCCCTTCAGCCTAAAGAACCTTTTACCATTTCTCATAGTGCGGGCCTGAGATGACAAATTATCTCATCTTTCATTTATCTGAAAATGCCCTTTTTTATTCCACTTTCATTTTTGAATAGTGTTTTTACTGGATATGAGATTCTGGGTTAACAGGTTTTTTCTTTCATGTAAGCCCATTATCTTTTGTTTCTATTGTTTCTCAGGAGAAGTCAACCATCATTTGCATTGTTATTTCTCTATACGTAATACAGCTTTTTTCCTCTGGCTACTTTAAAATTTTTCTCTTTATCTCTGGTTTTCAACAATTTGACTATGATAGACCTAGGTCTTGTTCTCTTTTATTCATCCTGTTTGGGGTTCCCTGAAATTCGTGGATCTGTAGATAGATGTTTTATTATCAAATTTGGAAGATTGGGCCCATTATTTCTTTGAGTAATTTTTCTTCTATTTTCTCTCTCCTCTTCCATGGCATTCTAATTATAGTCATGAGCCACATATTGATGTTTTGGTTACCAACAGACCACATATACGACAGTGGTCCCATAATATTAGTACCATATAGCCTAGGTATGTAATTGGGTATACCATCTAGGTTTGTGTAAGTACACTCCATGATGTTTGCACAATGACAAAATTGCCTAATGATGCATCAGGACATATCCCTGTCATTAGGTGACACATGACAGTACTTGTATTTTATTTTATTTTATTTTATTTTATTTTATTTTAATTTTTTTGTGTGTGTGTGAGGAAGATCAGCCCTGAGCTAACATCGGTGCTAATCCTCCTCTTTCTGCTGAGAAAGACCAGCTCTGAGCTAACATCTATTGCCAATCCTCCTCCTTTATTTTTTCCCCCAAAGCCCTAGGAGATAGTTGTATGTCACAGTTGCACATCCTTCTAGTTGCTGTATGTGGGACGCGGCCTCAGCATGGCCGGAGAAGCATTGCGTCGGTGCGCGCCCGGGATCCGAACCCGGGCCGCCAGTAGCGGAGCGCGCGCACTTAACCGCTAAGCCACGGGGCCAGCCCAGTACTTGTATTTTAGACTACTTGAAATTGCACTACAGGTTACTAAGGCTCTGCTCATTTTTCTTAAATCTTTTTTCTGTTTATTCTTCAGATTTGATCATTTCTATTGATCTATTTTCAGATTTACTAAGCTTTCCTTCTGCAGGCTCTGTTAAGTAGTGAAATTTTCATTTCGTATGTTGTATCTTTTAGTTCTGTGATTTCCATTTGGTTCTTTTTTATCGTCCAATTTTCCTGCTGAGATTCCTTTATGTTCACTCATTAGGAGCATCTTTTCCTTTAAATCTTTGGATATTTTTATATTAGCTACTCAAAGTCCTTGTCTGCAAATCTAATGTCAATGTCCAGTGTCAACATCTACATCAATTTTGAGTCTGCTTTTATTGACTGGGTTTCTTTTTTCTTAATCATGGATCATGTGTTTCTACTTCTTCACATATCTACTAATTTTTTATTGTATGGTGCACTTTGTGAATGACATGTTGTAGACAGTTTGTTTATAGAATGTTGAGGTTTTTTGTTTGTTGTTTTTCCTGTACACAATTGTTCCTAGCAGCTTTATTCATAAGAGCCCAAACTGGAAACAACCCAGGTGTCCCTCAAAGGATGAATAAGCAATATAAGATGTTGAGTTGTGTTCTGGCAGGCATTTAAATTACTATAATATCTTTTTGATCAGGACAAGCTAGTATTATTTTTTGTTAGAGAGGAATCTATTTTGGTTTTGAACTTAGTCCTGAGGTATCACCCTTACTCTATGGCATACTCCTTACTCCCTAGGCATATCCTTTCTAGATCTCACCTGAATGGCCAAGGTATTCAGCAAGTTCTCTCTATCCCAGCCAGGCCAGAACTCCAATACCTCCCATAATGTACAACTCCTAGTATTACTATTCTTCTCTCAGCTCCACAACAGGCAATCTCTCCTAGGCTTTGTGGAGTCTTGCCTTGGACAAACACAGTCTAGTCTTTGGTTAAGGATTCACACAATGAATCTCCACACAAACTTCTGTCTCCAGTATCCTGCACAGCTCCCTTCTTCTCTGGTACCCTGTTCTGTAAACTTCAGCTGCTTCAGAAGCCCAAAACCCCAGTCTCTGCCTCCTCATCTCAGTAAGGTCACTGCTTAGCTTGAGTTCCACCTCCCTCTGCAGCAGCAGGCAGAAAGCCAGGGTCATCGTGGGATTCATCTTGTGTGTTTCCCATATCTCAAGATCACAGTCCTGCACTGCCTGTATTTCAATGTCTCAAACAGTTGACTCATATATTCCATCCATTTTTATAGTTGTTTTCAGCAGAAGGTCAAGTCTAGTGCCAGTTTATCTATAATGGCGAGAAGGAGAAGTCAAGCAGATGCAATGATGATTATAGTTCTAAAACAGTGGTTCCTAATCATGAGTGCACACTGGAATACACTGAGGATTTTTTTTTGAATACTAGTGCCCCCAAGTATTTTTTACAAGCTCTTCAGGTAACCTGAAGGTGAAACTAAGGTTGAGAAGCAGTCTAAAGCACCTCACGGTGTTTCTATTCTGACTTCTCACTTTCATAAATTTTAAGCTTCTTGTTCTTATTTGATGCAAAGTAATCCTCTCAATCACTCTGACATCCTTGAATCAGCCCATGAAGAGGGCTTTGATAGCTTCTTTTATGGCACAAGGACATCTAGGTTACTATCCTCTGTAATAAGACTTGCTTGGTCAGCTGCTTCTGGGACCTATGCTTCCTAGTCCACATTGACTTGGTTAATAATTTACAGTCATCCTAAGTGTTACTCTGTTTTTGAAAGTCATTTTTTAGAACTATAGCATAACCACATGTTCTAGGACAACATCAACCTGTGATTACTGATTGCTTTGGAGATTCTTTAGACCTGAGACTGTTCCAATAGAATCAAGATGCAACATTGAATTTGTTTATTTGAAAGTACACAGCTATCTTTAGAAGAAAACTGGGTTCAATCAGTAATCCAGGCCAATTCCCATGAATCCTGGTCACTAGTCACTAGTGGGAGGAAGGTAGCAGCTGGGGGAGGGGAAAGTGTCTGGTGACTTAGAGCATCTTCAGAAACGTCCCTAGAGTAGAGGTCACCATATTTTTTATCTTGTATCCCTATTAGTGGGTTTTCTAAAATAATATTTTATTTATTATTAACATTTAAAATGTTTTATCCTCATTAAGAATATTAATACTAAGAATATTATATACAGTACTAATAATATTTTAGAGAGTGCAGTGTGATTTAAAATATTGCATAATTTTTTTAAATATTAATTTAATACTTTATGATACAGCAATTTGAAGGTCTGGTTTTAAATTCGTTTTATTTCATCACTTAGTTTTGATGGGTGCCTTTAGCCGAAAAAGGTGTCTCACAAAGATAAGTAGAGCCAAATGGAAGAAAAGTATCATTAACTATATTTATTAAATTGCAATACTCATTTATCAGTCCCATTCACCAATTACACAAAAGTTTTTTGTTGAAAGTCAACTAGCAAATTTAAATCATCTGTGATACCCGTCAGTTGTTCTTGCCAACTAATCAGAAGGTGTTCCATTTTTATAATTTTAATCAATGGTTTGAAAGGCTGAAAATTTAATTTGGAACATTTTAAGCAGGTTAGAGATTTCCGTTTCCAACTTTTGAAGTGGGAAAATATGAAAATTTTGAAAAGTGACACACATCATTTTCAGTAACAAAATCACATAATGATAGAAATAGTTCCAAACACCTGTTTTTAAAATGTTCTATCTAATGTTTCATTTAAAAAGTAATTAGTGACATACCCAATGTTAAAATATCTCCTTTAACCATGAAGGGTCAGATTATACTTTTTGTTTTGTTTTGGTTTGGTTTTCAAAAATAGCCACCAGGAACTGTATCTCTGAGAACAACTTACCATGTCAGAAAACATTAGCAAATTTGGAACACTGTCCTTTTACATAAAAAAATTGTGTAACTTATTTCCATAACTCTTCTTAAAGACTTTTCTATGAGAACTAGTATCTATGTGCTACAAAAGGTTTTCATCGTCATTTCCTATCTCATTAAACCTTATTGCAGATTACTCTAGTTTACATATTTTTTCACTTATACATCTTTACTGAGGTATAATTGACATACAATAAACAGTACACATTTAAAGTATACAATCTGATGAGTTTGGATATATGTATATGCCTATGTAGTCATCACCACAATCAAGATAATGAACACATCCCTCACCCTCGAAAGTTTTCTCATGTCCCTTTGTAATTCACATGCACCCCCACCCCTCCATTCCCAGGCAACCATTGATCTGCTTTCTGTTTTCATTGTCTAAAATTTTATAGAAATCGAATCATACAGTATATACTCTTTTTTTGTCTAGCTTCTTTTACTCGACGTAACTATTTGGGGATTCATCCATGTTGTTGCATGTACAATAGTTCATTCTTTTATTGGTGCGCTCTATTCCATCATATGGCTACACCTCAATTCATTTATCTGTTCATCAGCTGATGCACTATGGCCTCACGGTCCAGTCCTTACTTGAGACATGAGGCCATAGTCCTTATTCTTGTTAAATGAGTCAGTCAAGATGGGAATGATAACTTATTCCCTCTAAGGCGTGGGAGGAATGCCCACATCTAAGATGTGAGGTGACAGGTGTACCAAATCTTATAGCTTATGTCAAGTGTGGCATAATACTACAGACTCTCCACTTCAGCAAGAACACCACTGAGCAGCCTGGAGGTTCCCATGTGAAGAAGAACGTTCTCTGGCAAGAGAAAGGCCATTTTGTGTTTGTCACTGATCCCCAAGCCCAGACATGAATTTCTCTGGTCCTCTGTGAAGCTGAGCTATTATTTCCCCTAAAATATCTTTATATCTTGAATGGAAAAGAAAGTGTGTGTGTCTCACAAAAACGTGAGATCTTGCTTTATGAGATTCTTATCAAGAAATGGCTGGCAAAGTTCACATGAAAATGCACTTTCTTGATTTTGCATGACCCATCATGCAGTAACCCCTGGCCCCACATCATGAACACAGCATCAGTTCATGATTCAGGTGCGTAGTTGGATGCTGCTGTTTAATGGTCTACCACAATAAAAGAGCAATCATAACAGCTGTAAAGTGATTGCCAGCACTGATCCTTATCTCGGCAGTCACAGCCAACCACGCCCACGTGTTTCGGAAGGGAAAAGCAATATTAGAAGAGGGTTGTCTCTCCATTTGTTTTAACCTCTCTGACCTAAGATGAATCTTCTTGTGGAAGTCTGGTGGGCAAGCTGCAGAGTTCTCCTTTCCCCCAGTGATAATACAGATTCTTAAGTAACGTGCACTCTCACGACCCAGACCTCCTGGCCATGCTCTGCCCTGGAAAGGAGAGAAAGAAGAAGGGGCGAGGGAGGGAGAAGGGAGAAAAAAGGAGAGGGGGCGAGGAAGGAGAAGGGAGAGGGGAGAGGGAGGGAAAGGGGCTTCAAATGACCTTCAATGCACACCAAATTGTCCTCTGCCCCTGTCTCTTTCTTTGGACCAAGAATTTAATTTAAAAAGAATTTTAAGGCTAATTAAGTATATATTTCAGAGCTCCTACCATTTTGCCTACATTGAAGTGATTGGGGTGGGATGGAGAACGACTGGTTAGAGATGATGGACTTTTAGAACACAGACTTGGGCAACAACAACAAGCCTTCTGCCTGTGTGCACAGATTGTGTCTCTGAACCATCTAAGGAGAGGTTCACAAGCTGAGACCATCCTCATGTCTCTGTGAAACAACCAGGGGGCGGGCTGGATGCTCTCACAAATCCCCTTTCTGCTCTGACATTCTGCCATCCAAAGGGAGGAGACTTGGAGCAACCAGAAACAATTCTGCAAGGACATTCTTCATAAGGGTGTTTTTCAACATTTGTTCAATTTCTTTCTTTAAATCCAAGTACAGAATATGTCATCACGCCTTCTTCACTGCTTCATGCATGCACTGCGTTACATCTGAATGTCCTGCAGCTGGCTCACTGAGGGCCGTGGGCTGTCCTGTTCACCCATATGTCTCTAGAACCCAGGGCAGCACCTGGTACCAGGTAGGAACTCAGTAAAAGGTTACTGCATGAGCAATTGAAGAAATTCACTGGATGGATGGATGGACGGATGGATGGATGGATGGATGGATGGACAGTGTCTGGGGCTAGGGTCAGGAGTGGGAGTAACTCAGGCAGACAGTGTGGCCCATTGGGAGGCAGGAGAAGAGATCTGCTGGAATCAAATGAAAAGTAAAGAGAGTTTGGTAGAGGGACCATTGCAATTACACGGGGGTCTGCCCTGGGTAGGCCCCTCTAAAGCCCTTGGTTCCTTATACAGTGGCCTCCTCATGGCCTAGTCTAAGCAATTTCCTCTGTGCTTGCATCTCTCAGCTCTCAGGTAAATTGCCCTGCAGGACGTCACCTCCAGAGGGCAGGAATCTTTGTGTGTTCAGTAGCTACTATGCATTGTCTACATATCTATTATGAATACCAACATATTTCAAGCATCTAGAACAGTGCCTGGCACATAATGGATACCCACTGTATATTTGTTGAATAAATGAATAAATTCAGGATCAGAAGGTCCACTCTTTGAGTCTGAGGTAGGAGCCATTACTTTCTGACCAGCCCAATATTTTTTGTGATGCAGAAGGGTTGCAGATTTTGAAAACACGGGGCTTTAGTGTGACTTAGGTGAATTAATGACCACTAACAGGCTCTACAAAGAAAAGCAGGGGAGCAGTTGGACCAGCTTTGCCCCTTAGAGCCGTGTGCTCATGGGCCTCTGGGTGCCTATGTGCCCCACAGCCATGTGGGCTTAACGACAGCACTTTCTTCTCAGGGTTTGTAGGAAGATTAAATCAATAGGCAAGGGCCGGCCCCGTGGCTTAGTGGTTAAGTGCGCGCGCTCCGCTGCTGGCGGCCTGGGTTCGGATCCCAGGTGTGCACCGACGCACCGCTTCTCCGGCCATGCTGAGGCCGCGTCCCACATACAGCAACTAGAAGGATGTGCAACTATGACATACAACTATCTACTGGGGCTTTGGGGGGAAAAAATAAATAAATAAATAAAATTATAAAAAAAAAAAAAAAAATCAATAGGCAAAAAGCACTTAGGAAAGCCTGTACATTTTACTAAGTACTATATATGCCATGTTTATTAGTGTTTTTCTGGATCCCTTAAATTTGCTGAAATTGTATATAATTATTAGGTGAAAGAAGATTGTTGAAGTCTATCAGCAATATGGCCCAGGTAGGCTGGCTACCATCCCATGTAATCATCCAGATGGCTTCACTCCTTCATAGCCCATAAGGGTCAGCAGGGTAGCAGCTCTAATAACTTGCAAAAATTACTGCCGTTTCTACAGAAGTCCAGCCCTGTGGAGATGAATCAAATGCATGCATCAAATTATAATCCTGTCTTAATTAAAGCTAACATATAGCCTGGAAGTCTCCCAAAGAAATCCTCACTGAAAAGGTAAACTGAGGTCAAATATTTAATCTCCATGAGGGGGCCGGCCCCGTGGCGTAGCAGTTAAGTGCGCGTTCCGCTGCTGGCGGCCTGGGTTCGGAACCCCAGGCGCGCACAAATGCACTGCTTGTCAGGCCATGCTGTGGTGGCGTCCCACATAAAGTGGAGGAAGATCGGCACGGATGTTAGCCCAGGGCCAGTCTTCCTTGGCAAAAAAAGAGGAGGATTGGCAGATGTTAGCTCAGGGCCAATCTTCCTCACAAAAAGAAAAAGAAAAAAAGTAATCTCCATGAGGTAAGAAGATTTTCCCAGCCCCGTTTCACGCCATCACTGCCCCAGGCTGCGGCTCCCGTGGATTCAGGGGTTGAGTCCCTGTTGAAGGAACCGAAGTTCTGCGTGTTTGTTAAATTCCATTTTGGTTCCATGGCCACTTCTCGGATAACTATCCCATGAGGGCAGGAACCGTGTCCTCCAGAATGCATCTGTCCTCCATCTCGCCCAGTGCCATCACTAAACGGGGCTCCTCGTCCCACGCAGGCCCAACTTTCCTACACAGGAAACTGTGCTCAAAATCAAGGGCTGCCTTAAAAAGGACACAGAGGGACAGACACAAAAGCACAACAGTCCTCCTGCCAGTGGGTGTTGGTGGGGGGGCGGGTCTCACGTACTAATCCCATTAGCAGGGGGGCTTTGGTCTGGTTTTAGCCCCGTGGGCTACAGAAAAGGCCATCAGTGGTCACCAGACCTTTGAGTACATGGGTTTGGTGTTTGACCCTCCAAGAATACTCAGCATATTCTAAAAGAAAGAAGTAAGGCAATAGAAAAAGATTTATATATCTAAACCTTATAACACTTATATAGGCTATATAAAAAGATGTTCACCCAACATAAAGCTGGGAACTCTCTAGACAACTTCTTTACTTAAATACATTTGACAGACCCAAATAATGATGATATAGATTGACATTTATTGAAAAAGTGTTCACTTTATGATAAATTTTTTCAAAGTAGTGAAGATGTGTGTATTGTATGATACCATTTTTAAAAAACGAATAAAAGAATAAAACTCTCCTCTCTCGCCTGCTCTTTCTCTCTCTCTCTCTCTATATATATATTTGACCTCTGTTACAAATACTAATTCTATGTAGGTAGTACTTTATTAATTATTTTAGTAGTTTATTGTCTCTATGAATTTTTAAAATTTTTTGCATTGAATGTGTAACACTCTTAAAGAAAGAAAAAATTGTTTAAAAAAAAAATACACTCACACACAAACTTCCAAAGAGAGGAAACCAAGCCAAAGGAATCAGTTTCTAATAGAGGAATTTCAAAACAGAAACCTTTTATTTTTGGGGGGGTTGTCTTCTCTGACTCCCTCCCCATCACGTCTCATCTCCCTCCCACTCCCCACTCACATGGTCGGAGCCCCAGGTGACATCTTGGTGAGACATGTTGCTGCCATGTCCCAGCCTGGAGTCCTAGGGTCACCCCTGTGGACTATGCGAGAGAACTGGGACATTAGTCCATCACCTCTGTATTCAGTAGCCAGCCTGATGCTTGGACCGCTAAGAGGTAAAACTCTATAAAAAATAAACACAAAGGAGAAAGAAGCAATTTACTTGTACAACATGTGTACAAATGTCTCAATATAGACATTGAGAAAGAGGCCAGGTTGTTCCCAAAAGGCAAGAGAGAATGCCTGGAAAAGCAGCCTCCACTGGTGGACGATGCTAACCTTGATCTGTTGCAAGCATTACTGAAGAAAGGAGCTCCAAGGGCAGGTGCCAGCTTTAATTAATAGCTAACGGCTCCATGTTAGACATGGTTTTTCCTCCTTTAGTGGAATTTTCCATTAGACTCACTGACAATATTTTGTGTCAAATAAGTTATAAATTGAGCTAAAAAGTCAAGGCTACAATGAGGCGATCAAGAAAGGAAGGAAGGCCAAATGGAAGGGCCGAGGGCTCAGTTTAATACGCTATTACATCCCTGGCATAACAATTACTAAAATGCAGCAGCAAACATAAGAACACTAAAGTAACCTTTGAAACTCAGAATTCAAGAAAAGTGGAGCACTGTTGGCCTTTATTTAATGGCTACATCTGAGGAGAGCAAACCCAACCGCTAAGAGGCAACGCCTGAGAATTCCTTTCCAATGAACCCTTCCAGGGCCCTGCATTCAAACAGCTGGAATTATCATTCAAGAACCAGCCAGGCAGCCTTTGGAAATGAGAGATCTGCTTCCTGATGGGAAATATGCATTTTGTTTCACAGACAGGACACACTGTTCTGGGCTTCGTTTATTCTCCTTATAAACAGCCTTTTTTGAGAATCCTGTGTTAAGCTTTCATTACTGACACAGGGTATAGCAAATTCATTTCCATCGTGAAAGGTCCCAAGTGTGCAGAGGAGGTTAAGAAGAATAAAAACCTTATAACAAAACAATCTTGGCTTCCAAAGTTCTAAATTCCAGATGACAAAACAGGTGGTGTGAAAACATCACTAAATTCCGCTTTAAACATCCGAAGTTCATAAGGAGAAATTCAGTCAAGGGAAGAGGAAGTATTAAATGACAGGGCAATAAAAACTTAGTGGCTCAGATAATAGAGGGTAAATCAGTCAGCAACACATGTGTCCAGGGAAACAAGGCACCTGCACGATTCCTAAATTCTGCCTCAAGTGGAGAAAGTGATATGCAACTCAAGTCCCTAGAATTTGTACCAACTACAGGTGGTTTAAGAGGAGAAAATCTTTGCACAGTAAAACCCCGACTCTCAGGCATCCACGTCTTCAGACTCTCAGGCTTCCAAACTGGGTCCCATCCAGGAGATATGAAGCACACACATATGTACTGACATACAAAGATGCCCAGAATACCTTTGCATCTCTCTATTTTCTAATTCAATTAGATATGGCTTGGCCCTGGGCCACCAACCTGGCAGAAAATTCCATCTGAGTCATGCTTTGGGAATTGCCCTCCCTATGAGGCCCTGGGCCTCAGCAGTCCAGAGAACTGGAGGAAGGGCTTGCGGACCGTGATCCATGTGGTCCTCAGGCAGGTGGGTTGCACACTTCTTCCCGGCTGACCCTCAGCGTGAAGATTGGAGCCAAGGCTTCCGGGCCGGGCTGGCTACTCTCTGAGGGCACAGAACTCAGACGCCCCATCCAAAACACTGCAGGTACACCGGGCACAGATCTGCACCCCCACCCCGTGGAAACCCCCAAAGGCCTAACCTCCAGCAGTCCACTCCCTCTCCAGGTTGTAATCCTCCCTCTTCCTGTCTAAGCAGCAGCCTCCTTCCTCTCCACAGTGGTGGAGGAGGTGTGCGGGCAATTTCAGCCTCATAACGGCCCTCCCCCAACTAGAAATGTAGTAAGACTCTAGCCCAGATGTTAAAAACCGGACGCCTGAAGGCAAAATTCTGAGTTGTTTTGGCCACAACTCTTTTTATTACTTGCCAACACTTTAAAAAACCTAGAATTTTCACCTAAAAACCCAGCTTCCTATCTTCTATTAAAAAATCAGGTGCTCTGACAATCCCAGGCCCTCATTCCCACAGGCCGTAACTGGTTGGAGCTGACGGCAGAGGGGACATGTGTTCTCGGCTTTGCCACAGTCTCTACTACTCCCTATTTTTGCACTAGGGCCACTCACAAACTTAAAGACTTGTGAGAACTGGATTTCTCAACCCTTAATCTAGGCCTTAGGACATAAAGGTTTGGCTGCCTTTCTGGGAATAGGAAAAGGAACAATTACCTTTTCATTCTTTCAGATAACTCAAAGAACAAAACAAAACCTAACATTTCAGTAGCTTATCGTCTTATTTACCTACATACGTAACACCTCTGATGGCGAAGCACGAGAGACACTAACACCAGCAACCACAAGCTCTCCATCGCACTTGACACACAGCAACTAATCCATCCACATGCTAAAGAAAAATCCTTCTGATACTTGTTAAAATGGTAAGGCAGACTTTATCCAGGACTGTGGCGACGTGCGCAGGGACCACTGTGATGGGGTTTTGCAGCAGGGGAGAGAGGTCGGGCTCCAGTCCAGACACAACGAAGAAAGGTGGGAATTTATAGCCAAGTTGCAGGGTGGGGGTCAGAGGATGGAAAATTACTAAGAGGAAATCTCAGAGGAGGGGATTCCAGCTAAACCGACCTAACAAGATGCTTGCTGAAGACAGGTCAGGGGGATCGGATATCAGCCACCCTGGGGCTGGGGTTTGGGGGCTGGGGGGCATTAAGGGATCTGGTCAGCTATGAGGGTGATCAGATGTTGAGGGTGGGGGATTCTGGCTAAGCTGACTTAAGGTCATGCCAAGGACAAGGCCTGTGAAAAAGAGCTCAGAGGAGCCTGACTAGAGCTTGGTCAGAGAGAGAATCCTGTGACACACGTCTCCCCTCACAGAGGACCCTCTCCCTGAAACACCAGAAGAATTGTCACTGGCTGGCAATGTCTATAGAACGCCTGCCTTTTCTCCCACAATTCAAGGAGCTGTGACCCAAGAGAAGAGAGGACAACGTGAAAAGCAGAGCAAATCGCAAGAACATTGGGGAGTGGGGTTTGCAAAAGGCAGCACTAGATGTGACCTACAGCATTAATGGTCCATCCTAACAGCAGAAAGAAGTGACAGGGGACAGGAGATCAGCACCGCCTCTGTCCACCGAGGGCACGCAACCTGCACAGGTGTTATATCACAACACAACAATCGCAGGTAGGAGGTTGCATCACACACTATAGAAAATTATGAGAAGGCATGCAATCAAAACGTTGTTGCGAAACCTCCCAATATCCATCACGTTCCCTTGATCAGAATGACGCAGTCCTAGAAGGTACTAGGAAGTTAGTTTTCCAATGTATCTGCATTTCAAGGAAAAGTTGAAATAGGAACAGGTCCCCTTTCCTGGGCACCAGATGCACACCCAGCACGGAAGTTCACCCCAGTGCCTCTGTACAGCAAAGAAAGGGCAGGATCATAACCAGCGCTGTTCCTTTGATTGAACGGTGTTGAATCTCTATCTATGTTCACAAACCTGCTCTGGAACATTCACGGTGCCGCAGGCACGCTGCAGGCTGCTGTGGGAGTCAAGAGAAAGGGCTGGAGGTCAATCTTTCAGAGCAGGGAGGTGGTTAAGGCATTGGTTGTAGTGGATGGAGGAGTGGGTAGAATACGAAAGAAATAACGATAAGACTAACTAGCATTTATTAAGTTCTTACTCTGTAAAAGACTCTGTGTAAGGCACTTTATAAGTGTTGTCTCCTTTAATCCTCTCCAAAATGAAGTAGGTGCTATATTACCCCACTTCGCAGGAAGGGACCTGAGCTTATCTGACAAGTTCCATGACTTGCCCCAGGCTCCAACGGTAGTGAATGGAGAACTGGGATCTGAACCCACCTCATGTGACTCTGGAGCCCAGGAGTCTGGGAATGCCAACCCATGAGGAAAGGACAAAGGAGACGGAGAAATTAGAAGCCAGAGAGATGAAAAGCAAAGCCCCAAGTGAGTGTATTCCTACAGCGAAGGAACAGAGTTTGAGGAAGGGAGTGAGCAGACGCCCAAACCTGCTGAGGGCTCTGGCCAGAGAAGACCTTGGAATCAATCAGCCATGACGACGGCAGCGGAGGGGGAGACATTTCAGTGGAGCAGTCAGCGCAGAGCTCAGACTGCAGGGTGATGAGGAATGAATGAATGGATGAGGAAGTGTAGACAGAGAGAGCAGACACCTTTTCCAGGAAGCTGGGCTGTGAAGTAAAGATCAACATAACAAACCCCTTCAATATGTAATTTCGTCGTTAGGCCAAAGTAGAAGAGAGTCGAAAGCCACCAGGAGCCCAGTCCAAAGGTCACCTGCCCACAACATGCAGCAGGCTTCCTGTGGCTTGGACCATCCCACCCCAACTCTGCCCCATTCTCCTGAGCATCAACCGCATTGCCAGAATGAACACCTACCCAATCATACATTTGAGGTCCCTTTCCAGGCTGCCAATGTGCTGGAAATACATTTGCAAGCATAATCTGGTCAGGCGTCTGTGGCAACCCTCTACACGAACAAAGAATGTCCTGTGACCATCATCAGGTTTGCTGATGTTCCACTAACTGCAGTAACCAGTGCTCTGTATTGCTCCTAAGACTTCCATCTGTCCACAAGATATTCTCGATAAATGCACAATGTGAGCAATGCATTTTTGCCTTTGAAACATCTTTCATATTTACAAATCCCATCTCCCAGACCCTTGACCTGAAATGTGTTTGTCTTTAGAAAGCAGCCATTCTTAACAAAATGCATACACAAAGATGGACAGCTATTTACCTTCTAGAGCCCTCACAAGAGGCTAGCTGCTCTCTCTCCAACTCCTGCACTTCTAAAGGAAACCGCAATTTGGGGCACTAGTGTTACAGAGACCAGGATACATAAGAAAGTCAGGGAAAGGAGAAACACCATTTATTCTCTTTTCTTCCCACCATCGTGCTATCTGAATTTCTAAGGGTAGAGACATGCTCAGATTTTTCCTGAGGGGTTAAATATGCAAGAAACTCAATTATCAGAAGTCATGATAAGGATAAATCAGTGGAGATTTTTTTTCTTTTTTCAATCCTCATAGCCCTCTTCTCCTCAAAGAAGTCCACAGAGCTGGAAAGATATAGGAGACAAAAGAGGTAAAGAAAAATCTAGGACGAAAACAAAAAAACAAGTGGAAAACCTTCCAGCAGTGTTCTTGAATACTAATCGAAGCTCTGATCAATCAAATACTTTGAATATGAATCCTAACGTAGATCTTTTCTTTTTCATTAAAAAGAAAATGTTTACAGTCTAACATTTTACGGAACGAGCATGAAATAGAATTGAAAATGAAAATTCAAAAGTATTTTACACCTAACTGAAGCAATCAAAAATTTGGAGAAGTGAAAGAACCTAAAATAGGCTTCCTTCATTCTTTTTCTTAAACATCTGCTGATGTCTGCTTAGCTGCTGAGCTGGAAAAAGGATTAAACACAAAGAAGTAGGGAGGGTTGTTCTCTAAGCTGTCCGTGAGAATCATGGGGGAAGGTTGGGGACCAAGAGGGAGGAGGTGGAAGTTTGGGGTTGAGGCCAGGGGTACTACTGCCCCCTGCCTGGGTACCTCCACCTCTCAGCAAAGCCCCTTCGCAAGGCAAGCTGCTCTTAGGAAGGTCAGTTCTGGCTGGCGTGGTTGGTCAAACGCCTCCCAGCCTTCCTGGGCTCTGTGGCTGCTAAGTCTTTTTAGATGTTAATTTTATAATTCACTCAAAGGCTTTCAAAAGAAAGAGGCTTTTAAGTACTGAGAGAATCACACGAATTTTAAAGTCCTGGCAAGCTGATTCAGATCAGTCTCTGGAAAGGGACAAAAGCATGCTGCAGAACTGGTTTGGCTTGGAACTGAAACCACACAGAGGAGAAAATGTTTGCAATACAGGGAGGTGTCACTTCCAGAAGGGAACTGAGCAAGGGGCCCATTTCCCAGTGTGGTTTATTTATCTCCAGAGATTTCTTCTCTGTCCACGTATCAGTATCACAGGAGACTGGAAAAAATCGCCACGTGAAAGCTCCTACATCTAAATATTTAAGATTTCTATCAAAGCTATGAAAGTTTCCTATGATTGAATTTGGTAGATTAAGTTTCAATGAGGAACTATTTTTCACCAGTCTTGTCCAAGACTCAGAATTTTGGATGACTTTTGTGCTCAACTGTACTGTGGAATTTTCTTTCCATTTGCAAGATTTAAATGTTTAACAAGCATTTGCCAGGGAAGGGACTAACAAAAGCACTGATGAATCACACAGGAATCTGTTTACACACTAAACTGCTGAGATGGAGGGAAAATGCAGGGGAGGGGGGATCGTCTCAGGGGAGAGGGTAGACTCCAACAACATCCCCAGCCCAGTCACCACTGAAGCTCAGCCACCCCACTCAGCAGGGTAAGGCGGGGAGAGGCCCAAATGGCTTCTTTTCTTTCTTCCTTTTTTTCAAATGAAATATTTCAAACATACCCAGAGGCATAAAAGTTAATACAATCAACACCTTTTGTTCCTCACCTCCCAGTTTAAGAAATAAACCATTTCACAAATAGTTCCCAAGGTAACCCTAACCCTAATCTAATTCTTCTCCCTCCCTTTCAAGAAGCAACTCCTATCTTGAGTTGGGTGCCCTCATGTCCATGGGCTTCTTTTACTGTGTGTATATTACTAAACACTACTTAGGTATTATTTTGTACATTTCAAAGCTTCATATGGTTGTAATACTGCAGGGCTGCCCAAAGGTGTGTGGGCTCCTGGACAGGTATTTTTTGTGGGGTCTCTGTCTATATAAACAATTTGAGTTGCTCAAAATAGTGTGTCAGCAGCAGCTGGCAGCCCAATCTTATTCTACGCCATGAAAGAAAAACCACACCAGCCAACAGGAGCAATGGGCTCCCAGTCCTTCCTGGAAACTAGGCTTGGCACATGAAGGTGTGGGAGATCAAAATTGGCCACCTCAAAATATGTCTCTTTATCTTTTTTTTTGTTTTTTTAGTTTTATTTATTTATTTACTTTTCCCCCAAAGCCCCAGTAGATAGTTGTATGTCATAGCTGCAAGTCGTTCTAGTTGCTGTATGTGGGATGCGGCCTCAGCACGGCCGGAGAAGCAGTGCGTCGGTGCGAGCCCGGGATCCGAACCCGGGCTGCCAGCAGCGGAGCGTGCACACTTAACCTCTAAGCCACGGGGCTGGCCCTGTCTCTTTATCTTGATTATTTTCTCTGAAAGACATTTGAGCTTCCCCTCCCAAACTGCCTAAAGAATTTAACATAGAAGGCCTGTTCCAGGAAGGAGCCACTACCATATGACAGCTGTAGTATAATGTAAAAAAGATGCAATAAGAAAGGCACCAACAAGCCTATCTTATCAAAAATTCTGTCTCCAGCCACATTCTCTATAGGGGGCCTGTAAAGAGTTGTCTGACAAACACTTGCATTTCCATCTCCATGTGAATTGTCTTATTCCCCTCTGAAATTCCAAACCACTACCCCAACATCCTCCTTTGTCTATCTGAATATGCTATTTAAGGTGAAAACCTCCATCATTTGTCGAGAAACTCAGTTTCCCTGGTTTCTCCCATGTATACATGTTATTAAACTTTGATTTTCTCATGCTATCACATGTGTCACTTTAATTGGTAGCCCAGCCAGAAAGGACTGGCTGGTCACCCTCCACTTCAAAGGCACACTCCAGAGCTCCTCAGGGCTTCTGGTCAACCCAATGTGCTGTGCAGGGGTAGGGGCAGGGCAGGTCCACCCAGATGTCTGTCCAAGCTCAGAACACCCTGCCCAGAGAGCAGCCAGCCCCAGCTGGTCCCAGGCAGTGGAGGGGGAGTCAGACAATTTCAAGGAATGTGCTCCAAAGTGCAGGGACTCCTAGACAGGGGGACCCAGGACAGGGGCCCCACTTGCCCCAGTCTAAGACTGGTACCGGTATGCTGTATGTATCACATTTTCCACTCAACGCTGTGAGATCTATCCATGTTGACCACCATAGCTTTAGCTCATTCATTTTCATTGCTATTTAGTATTCCATTATAGGAATAGGCAACAATTTATTTACATTCTCCTGATGATGGACATTTCATTTGTTTGCATTCCACTATAAAAGAATGACACTTTAGATATTTCTGTACATGTCTCCTTGTCACGTGCAAGGGTGTGTCCAGGGTACATACCTAAAAGGAGAATTATTGGATTTTATCATATGTATATTTTCAATTTTCAATTTTATGTTTCCAAATTGTTCTACCAAATGATTACCAATTTACACTCTCAGTGGTGTAAATTGCTTCATATCCACACCAACCGCTGGTATCATCAGATTTTGAATGTTCACCAATCTGAAGGGTATGAAATGTTTCATTGTGGTTTTAATGTTCATTTTTCTGATTACTAGTAACTTTTTAATGTTAATTTACCATTTTGCTTTCTCTTGCAGTGAATTGCCTGTCTTTTCTATTGGGTTTTTTGTCTTTTCTACTAATATTAGTTGTTTGTATATTTTGTATATTAATCTTCATGCAATCTGCCACTAATATTTGTGGGGAAATATGTTGCACATACCTTCTCAGAGTCAATGGCTTATCTTTCCACTCTTTTTGTCTTTTGACTTTGTTTTTTGCTGAGGAAGATTCACCCTGAGCTAACATCTGTTGCCAATCTTCCTCTTCTCTTTTTTTTTCCTGTGAGCTGCTGCCACAGCATGGCCACTGACAGATGAGTGGTGTGTTTCCTTGCCTGGGAACTGAACCTGGGCTGCTGAAGCAGAGTGCGCCAAACTTTAACCACTAGGCCATCGGGGCTGGCCCTAATTTTGTCTTTTGATGCACAGGTTTTAAATTAAATATCGGTGAACTTACCCATCTTATTCTTGTTATTTATGCTTTTTGTGACTTGTAAGAAATCTTTCCCTAAACTAAGGTCATAATCATTTTCTTCTTAAAGCTGGACATTTTTATCTTTCCTGTTTAGATCTTTAACCCACCCTGGAAGTGGTTTTTGTTTACAGTCTGAAGATTCAATCTTATTTTTTCCCATCTGAATAAGCAATTGACTGGACACCATTCTTTCCCCACTGATTTCCCATGCCCTCTGATGTTTATCAGATTTCCATGTACTCATGGGTATTTTTCTGTGCTTTCTACCCTAAACCATTCGTCTATTTGTCTGTCTTCACCAATACCACTCTGAATTATTAGGCCTTTATAATAAATAGTTATACCTAGCAGAGTAATCCCAAACCTTGTGCTTCTCCAAACCTAGTTTTTCTGGCTATTTGCTTTTCTACCGAAACATAGAATCAGCTTGTCAAGATCCAAGAAAACCTGGTTTGGACTTCGATTAGAATTGAGTTGGAATTGAATTTTAGATTAATTTGGAGAGAATGGACATCTTTATGAAATTGTGTCTTCCTATTTGCCTGGTATTTATTTGTTCATTCTTTTACTTTCAACTTTTTGTTGTCTCTTGTAAATAGCATATAGGTAGATTTGTTAAAAATCAATCTGAAAATCTGTCTTAAGAGGCAAGTTTGGTCTATCAACATTCATTATTATTGTTTTTGATGTATTTGGAATTATTATTTCCTATTTTGTTCTTCCTTTTACCCTGCTTAGTCTATGCTTTTACTTTTTTCTTTCTTTGCCTTATTGATTGAGAGGTTTTATTTAGTTGTTTTTCCTCCCTTTGAATTCAAATGTGCATACCTTATTTCCGTGGTTCTCAAATGTTAGTGGCATCAGAAACCCCTGGAGGGCTTGTTAAAACACAGATTGCTGATCTCCATACCACTTTATGATTTAGATTTCTGGAATATCCAAGAATTTGCATTTCTAAAAAATTCCCAGATGATGCTGATAATGCTGGTCCAGGGAGCACACCTTGAGAAACACTGCGCTAATTCTACTCTTTTAGTGGTTAGCCTTTGATTTTTAACATTCATAATTAACAAAGTATAAAATTAATAATTATCTTTACTATTCTTCCTAAAAATATGAAGACCTTAAAATATTTTAACTCTAATTTTCCCTTTCCCATCTTACCTGTTTATGTGATTCAGGATTTTAATTTTACCTTGTTTTTTAATCCCCAAATCAGATATTATTATTATTTTTAGATTGAGGTTGGTGAAGATTTTGGTAAAATGGTAAACATATGTTTACCAATTTCTTTACTCGGTTTCCCTTCTTGCATTTCTGAATTTCCTTCTGGAACTATTTTCCTTCTGTATGAAGTACATCCTTCAGAAGTTCTTTCAGTGAGCATCTGTTGGTAGTAATTGCTTAAGATTTTTTGTTGTTTCTTTTTGTATTTGTCCATTTTGTTTGTGTTTTGGAGGGATCTGAAAATACCTTTTTCACCCACATTCTTGAATGATAACTCAGCTAGACATATTCTCCTACATTAACAGTTACTTTGTCTCAGCATTTTGAAGATATTACTCCTCTACTGACTTCTGGCTTCCATTGTTACCTTTGAGGAATCTGCTGTAGCTCTTACTGTTGTACCTTCATAAGGCACCTGCCTTTTCCCTGTGGCAGCACACAGTTCTTTTTTCCTCAGTGATCTCAATATCACTATGCTGAGTCAAGGTGTTTGTTTTACTTATTCTGCTTGGGATTCACTTTTCTTCCTGAATCTAAGGATCCATAACTTTCAGCAATTCTGAAAAATTCTCAGACATTATCTTGAAACTCACCTTTCACCTGTTCTCTCAATTCTCTTCTGATGGAAGTTTTGTTAGAAGCATGTTAGATCCCCTCATTCTATCCTCCACATCTAACTCCTGCCTTTTCTCCATCATTTTGTGTCTCTGTGCTGTGTTCTGGGAAATTTCTTCAGCTCTAATCCGATTAATTCCCTATCTAATTCTTTCTTTAGATATGTCAGATCTACTATTTAACCCATTTGGTGGTTTGTTTTTTAAATTTCATTGACTATACTTTTAACTTCTTATATATTCTATTTAGTGCTTTTTCAAATCTGCCTAAAACGAATCTGTGCCATTAGAAGTTAGGGTAGTAATTACCCTTGGGAGAGGTATGGGTAATGACTAGAAGGAAACATGAGGAATGGAGAATTTGGGGTGTTGGTAACGTTCTGTTTCTTGTTATGAGTGCTGGTTACACAGATGTGTTCACAGATGTGAAAATCCATTAAGCTATACACTTATAATTTGTGTACTTGTTGGTATGTATATGATTATATTATGTAATATCTTTTGTTCCTTCCTTAGGTGTGTTTTTAAATTTAACCAAACAGGGGCTGGGCCTGTGGCTTAGCAGTTAAGCGCGCGCTCCAATACTGGTGACCCGGGTTCAGATCCTGGCGCGCACCAACCCACTGCTTGCTGGGCCATGCTGAGGCCGCGTCCCACATACAGTAACTAGCAGGATGTGCAACTATGACATACAACTATCTACTGGGGCTTTGGGGAGAAAAAGGGGAAAAAAAAAAAAAGAGGAGGATTGGCAATAGATGTTAGCTCAGGGCCAGTCTTCCTCAGCAAAAAGAGGGGGATTGGCATGGATGTTAGCTCAGGGCTGATCTTCCTCACACACAACAAAAATAAATAAATAAAATAAAATAATTTAACCAAACATTTTAGGCATACCTGTTTTATAGTCTGCATTTGATAAATCTAATATCTTTGGTTCTTAGGAATTTTTGCTAACTCTAATTTCTGGTGGCTTATTTCTTCACGTTTTCTAATTTTGGAGTGAGAGCTTATGTTCAGCTGGGGGTCATCTGTGGAAATCCTCTAAGGCCTAGGTTGAAACTACATCCCTCCAGAAAGATCTGATTGCTTCTGTCAGATGTCCAAAATTGTTGCCAATTCAGGATCGTAAAATTAACTTCTCAAATCACTCAGTGTAGATTCAAATCTCAAACTACAAACCCACACAAGTGAAGATGTGTGGTTACAGATTCTTATAAGCTACTTTTTTCCCAACTCAGAACATGGGCAAAGACAAACTGTCTTGCTATTTCTCTTTGCTAAAGGTCAGATTTTTTTTTGTTTTATTCAGTCCATTCTTTCCTGGAGGACATAGCCCTTTGAGGGTCTTGGAACTATGTGGAGTTCTCAGTTTCATCTCCCTAACTTGCCTGGGCCCCACAAGGCATTGTCTACCAAGCCCACATTGCCATCCAAGCATGTAGGTTACCAGATTGGCAAATGCCTCAGCATGGCGGTAGCTTCAGCATTTGCTTACAACTCCAATTTCCAGCTCTCTTTCCACTTGTGACCTCTGGGAATTTCCTTCACCTTCTGACCTCAAATAAGTATTTAAAAGGATGTTTGTTACATTTAACCTAGCATTTCTAGATATTTTGTATTTGGGTTGTTTTCACTTTGTTGTTGTTTGTTCCAGTGGCAGAATCAGCAGAGGTTCCAATCTAGTTAATCGCATGATGTGTCTTGGGAGCAGGGCCCAGGGTGTTCGTTTTTGCTGGGGAGGCTCTAGCAGACCCAGCACGGCTCAAGGGTCAGCAGCTGCAGCAGCAGTTGCCCAATATCCCGAGTGAAGCTGATTGTGGCAAAAGTGGCAGCTCTCCTGAATGCCAGTTCCCAGTGTTGTTCTCAGAGTCATTCTTGGAAGCCCAACAGAGGTCCTGCTCCTCCAGCTCTTCTAGTGATTTTGTAAGAAGCTAATTCCCTTTGTCAAAGCTCTTTCTCCTTAAAATAGGAAGAGTAGTTTCTGTTATCTACAACTGAACCCTGCCTAAAACAGGCATCAAGAGTCTAAACAAAAGAAGTGATGAATAAACATATGTAAAAGAGTTTGACCATATTTGTAATTGAAGAAATGCAAATAAAAATAACTTTTTAAAAAATTTTATTATTTTTTTAAAACATAGATTTCATCTATTACATTGGCAAATATTCAAAATATAATGCCCAGTAATGGTAAAGATTTAAGGAAGCAGAGACACTCTCATTCACTGCTGTTGCTAATATAAAATTAGTATGACCTGATCCTGGGCATGCACCAACACACTGCTTGTAGAGCCATGCTGTGGCGGCATCCCACATAAAGGAGAGGAAGATGGACACGGATGTTAGCTCAGGGCCAATCTTCCTCAGCAAAAAGAGGAGGATTGGCATCAGATGTTAGCTAATCTTCCTCACACACACACAAAAAAATTAGTATGACCTTTCTGGAAAACAAAGCTTTAAAAATGTGTATGACCTTTGACCTGGTGATTCTACCCCTGAGAGTTTACCCTAAAGGAATAGTTAAGGTGTGCACAAAGATTTAACTGCAAGAATGTTCAATGAATTACTGTCTTTAATTTTTTAAAATGAAATTATCTCATGTTGAACAATTGAGGGCTGGTCACATAAATTATGGCACATAGGGCCAGCCCGGTGGCACAGTGGTTAAGTTTGCGTGTTCTGCTTTGGCAGCCCAGGGTTCACAGGTTCGAATCCCAAGTGCAGACCAATGTACCACTCATCAAACCATGCTGTGGCAGCATCCCACATACAAAATAGAGGAAGAACAGCACAGATGTTAGCTCAGAGCCAATTTTCCTCAGCAAAAAAAAGAAGATTGGCAACAGATGTTAGCTCCGGGCCAATCTTTGCCACCAAAAAAAAAAAAAAAATTACAGCACATACATAAGATAGAATATTATCCAGACTTTTAAAAATCTATAGTAGAATGCTAATGACAAGGGAAACCATTGCCAACATATTGAAGGAAAGACCAGTTATAAGCAATGTGCACAAGAAGATTCCATTTTTGGTAAAATAAGAAGTTGATAAAATAATATTTTCAAAATATCAACAATATGGATGAATCTCGCAGACATCATTTTGAGCAAAAGAAGCCAGATATATAAAACCGCATGTTCAAAGAAGCCAAAACAATGTTTACCTTATGTGTATGGGAGAGGGGAGGATGCAGGGAGAATGGATATTGACTGGGAAGGAACATAAAGAGAACTTCTAGGGTGCTGGAAATGTTTTATATCCTGAGCTGGGATGTAGTCATATAGGTGCCCACAAATGTAAAACTTTATTGAGCTGTGCACTTAAGATGAGTGTTCTTTATGCACTTTATTGTCTGTATATTAAACCTCAATAAAAAAGTAAAATCTTTCTGCCAATGTGTCCCATTCCTTGCCCCCCAACACCACTACCATCATACTGGAGCAGACGGTCAGTCACGTGTTGGTTGTCTGGAGAGAGGTGTGACAAAGGGGTAGTCGGAGTGGTAGCAGAGTTAACACTCAGGAGTCTCCAGCTTCTTTCAGTCCACATTCCTGCCTGAGCTGAGCCCAGGGCTGTACCAGCTGCCCTGCCCTTAAGAGTCCAGTGAGGGCTTTCCTTAGGCCATCGGCAATGTCCGTCTTCACAGTGAGGTGTGGCTTGGTCTCTGTCCCTACTCATGTGGATGACCTCATCTTAAATCATCCTAGGGCATGAAAAAGGCAGAGAGGAGGATATGCTCTAGTAGAGTAGGAGGATGGAGGTGAGAGGTGGGGAGCACAGATACTGAAAGGATCTAGTTCAAGGCATTCCTAAGCAGAGACAGTGGTTAAATATCTCCCATTGCAAAAGTATAAAGGAGGGAAGGCAGGAAGAAGGAAGGATGGAAAGAAGGAAGGGAGGGAGCAAGGGAGGAACATAAACGACAAAGATGCACACTAAAATATGTAAGTTATGGATGAATTTTATTTTTTGCTTGTCTGTATATTCTAAATTTTTTTTTTTACAACAAATGTGTACTATTTTTGCAATAAGAAAAAGAGGGTGTTTTGTCTGTGTTTTACAGTACTTAAACTACATGCCATAGTAGGAAGAACACACTACACATCAGTTCCCAATAGGTCCTGTTCGATTTTGATCTTAGGTCAACCCACCCTGGTCTATGATCCTCTTGGGTAATTTATCACCTTTAGGATTGTGCAAGAAACATGATTTTGTCGGGAGTCTTTTTCCTTGATAACAAATTACTAAAGAGGTAGCCAAGAAAGAAAATGTGCCCTGGCACACCTATGAGCAGAGTGTGCTGGATTCTCTCAAGCACCACACACAAGGTGGGTCCTGGGAACAGAGCTGTGAAGGAAAGAGTGGGTCACCTCAGGCCACGAGGGCCTTGGCTTTCCATGCTCCTTCTCCCTTTCCACACTTGTTCCCAGGAAAGGCTCTGTGGACTCTTTCAGATTGAGCTTAAAAGCACTTAGAAATCAGAGCCCTCTGGAGGCTCAGAATCTAAGGAGAGATTCTCTGGTCCTAGATTTCTGCAAAAAGGATCAAGTGGTGTACAGGCATGTTAAGGGTACGCTGGGACACCTGTGCAATGCCTTCACCGTCAGTCCACTCCCCACTCGTTGTTATAAGACCCTGACCCGACCCCACTCCCCACTCCAGCCACTGCTCTTGTTTCCCTGTTTCTGCTTGGAATGGCCTGTGGTTGCTGCCACGATTTAAAATCACGTCAACACTGATTGGACCCCACTCGACACTCAGACTGGTGACCAAGTACTGCTGAAGACAAAGTCTGGGGTGGCCTGGGATGCCCAAGGGGCTTCTCTGGGGGAGGCGGGCTTCCTAAGTTCTGGAAAGATGCAAGTAGTTGGGACAGGCAGGGAGACAGTTTGCAAGGGCTCAGAGGCAGGACCATGATAAAACCCATCTGGCTGGAGCAGAGAATCTAGGTGGAGCTCCTTTTCCCCAGAGACTAGGTAGAAGCTCAAGACACATTTATTGATAGGGTTGATGGGATGGTAGGATACGAAAGAGCAAGCTGATTAATTTGGATTTTATCTTGTAAGTGATAGGGAGTCAAATAAATGCTCTGAGCAGCCCAGTGATAAGTGAAAAATGTACTTTAGGAAGATGGATCTGTGCAGGATGGATAAAGAAGGGAGAACTGGTGATCAGGAAGCTAGACTGTAGGCTACTTCCCAGGAGAGAAAGGACTTAGGGAGGCAGCCACAAAACCAGACACCATGAAATAAGACCCACTGGCTTTTAGTGCCTAGTTGGATGTGAAGGGTTCAAATGAGGAAAGAATCAAAGTCAATGCTAATGTATAAACCTGGGGAATTTTGATTCACTCCCTTGCCCCTTCCCATTCATTTATTCACTGAACATCTACTGAGCACTTACTATGTGGCAGTCCTTGTGCAAAGAGCTAGAGATGGAAAAGATGGGTAAGAGAGAGAGTGTCTGCTGAAGAAGCTCACAGCCTATTGCAAGAGAAGATAGAATCAACAGTTACAAAAATGATGTGGAGATGCAGGACTGGCAGTTGGCCCAGGGTAGTAGAAAAATCTTTAATCTCTTATGACAGGCACTGCCATCAACATTAACACCTCTCCCCCATGCCGGCTCACTCTGCCATGGCTTCAGATAGACGCAGCAGACTAGAAAATTCCCATTGGGCTGGGGGTGGAATCTTTGGGACCTGTGAGAAGAAGAGCACTGTAGATGGGAAGGTCTCCCTTTCCTGAGCACAAGGTGTGGTGGGTGGACCCCAACAGTACCAAGTTACATCCCTGCTTAGCTTCTCACCTACCTTCCTCCCACTGTTCTGCAGATAACACTGAGAATCCTGGATGTTGGAGTTGGAAAAGAAAATTTCGCATACACAGCTTCATTTTGTAGACGAAGAAACTCCCCTGGCAATGTTCCTTGTTCTTCATACCTCTCTACTTGCTCTCACCAACAAAACTTAACTATGCTGGGTCATTAGAAAGCTAAGTGATAAATACACAATAACGTGTTAATGAAGTCACAGAATGGTGTTAAGAGCTGGTAATGACTTAATGTGTTTTTCCTTCTAGTGTCATTTACATTTTACAACAGAATGTTCTTAAACACCCTTAATGCATGCCCCCAGGTGAACTGTATCAGATAAGAGCAGAAGTGGGTAAATGGGCCATCAGAAGAGGGAAACAAGAGCTCCAATTATACCCTCCAATCCCAGGTTGCTGCCTCCTTGGCCTTCTATGAATTCAAATTCTCCTCACACGGACCAAGCTGATGGATGTGTGATCTAATTAGGAGAAAGGGGCAGGTGGGAGATAACAGTGAAGAAGGCAAGAGGACACCAAAGAAACACAAGATAGGAGTGATGATAATACTCCACTCCTCTTTCTTAATACTGGGATTTGAAATTATTTCACAAGCAATATAAGGCATGTAATGTCAGTTGTATATCAGAGATTTAGGTCAGTGATTTGGAGTCAGAAACCCTGGGAAGCATCAAAAGATGGGCCCCTTGCTCCCTGTGCTGACACTGATGAGCTGGGACCTTCCTCCCCATGGCAGGTTGATGGTGTTCTCCAGTCCTCGAGTCTGACTTCCTCTCCAAACAGTGTACAATGTGTGCACAAAGGCCCAGCCAAGGGGACAGAGGCTGAAATCCAGCTCATGCTCAGCTCACCAAACTCTGAGTCATGGCCAGGTCTACACCAGTCCACAGAAAAGAGCACCTTTATTTTAGTAGTCCGACCAAAGAAGTGTCTGCTTCTAATTTGAACAAATGCATATATAAGTTAGGGGCATCTACCTACCTCTGGCCTCTGAAGCCTACAAAAGACTAAATTATGTCTTTAGAAACAAGCAAGGTACCCTCAGTCCCTCCAAGGGCCCATGTTGGACCATGCCAAAAAAATACAGTAGCGAATTAAAAAGAACACAGTGGAGAGGAATCTCCCTCATCCTTCCAAGTCCTTTAAAGAGTGCCCACTATCACTACTTCTATTCAACATTGTACTGGACATCCTAAACAATGCAGTTAGGCCAGAAAAAAAATAAAAGGTATAAAGATTGGACAGGGAGAAGTAAAACTATATTTGCGGATGACATGATTATAAACATAGAAAAAATAAACAACAAATTATTAGAATTAACAAATGCATCCAAGTCACTGGCTATAAGGTCAATATACAAAAATCAATATTTCCATATATCAACAACAAAAAATTTGAAAATGAAAAAATATAATTCATTACATTACCATTTGTAATAGCATCAAAAATATAAAAACCTAGGAATAAAGCTAACAACAACAACAAAAAGCACCCAATCTCTATGCTTATAACTGCAAAACATTTCTGAGAGAAATTAAAGAAGATCTAAATAAATAGATATTCCAACATAAAAGAGGAAAAGTAAAGGGATCTATATGGTGGTAACATCTCTACATTTCACTTGAAGTGATAAAATATTAGTTCTAATTAGACTGTGAAATGTTAAGTACGCACATTATTATAATCCCTGGAGCAACCACTAAAAATATATACAAAGAGATATAGTCAAAAAACACAATAGAAAATTAAAATGGAATACTAACAATATTCAAATAATTCAAAACAAAGCCGAAAAGCAGAAATAAAGGAACGAAAAACAGAGGGAACAGAAATCATAGAATAAAAAATAACCTAAATCTAGATATAGCAATAACTACATTAAATGTAAATGATCTAAACCAGGAGTCAGCAAATTTTTTCTATAAAGTCCCAGACAGTAAATATTTGGGGATTTCTCAGCCATACCGTCTCTGTTGCAACTACTCAACTCCGATTTTGTAGGAGAAAAGCAGCCATAGAACAGACATAAATGAATGAGCATGGCTGTGTTTCAATAAAACTTTATTTACAAAAATATGCAGCTGGCCAGATTTGACCCACAGACATAGTTTGCTAAACACACCAATTAAAAGATAAGAGATTTTCAGAGTGGATAAGAAAACAAGACCAGACTGCATGCTGTCTACAAAACAAAACACACACACAAACACACAACCCATCTTAAATATAACGATATAAGTAGGTTAACAATAAAAGGATGGAGACAAATGTGTCATGCAAACACTAACCAAGAGAAAGCTGAAGTAGCTAGGTTAATATGTACCAAAGTACAGTTCAGATGAAGAAAAATTACCAGGGATAAAGAGGGATATTACTGTTGAAAGACAATTCTCCAAAGGCTCTCTCATTTCTGAACATCTTCTGAGCAGTGGCAATGACTGTCTTGGATCTGGAGTATCTTTTCAAGGATGTTTGTATAGTCAACAGCACTGGAAAAAGAAACAGTGCTTCCCTCTCGAGCAACAGGCTGGTCTGTTTTCAGTCTAGTGTAATAACAATAACGTCTCCCTTTGGAGCAAAGGTCGGGAAGGTTTGCTACCCATTATCAAAGATTTGGGTTCCCTAATCTCAAAGATCGTCTGCTGTAATGCAGTCCTCTGCATATGCAGGCACTATCTTTGTATCATCCTGTGGGAAATGGGGCTCAAGAATCTGGTGCAAATGCTGATACTGTGGCTACTGCTCTTGTAGCTAACAAAGTCCTGTGTCATTGACTCAGGAGCCTGTGTCTTCTGCCAGCATCCATGAAACTGTGGCACGCTAACTTGTTGGCTTGCAAGTAGGGTAAAACCTTAGACCTTTCACTGTCCTTGCAAATGATAAAAGGGTCACCAAGATAATACAGCCATTCTAAATACGTACGCACCTAACAATAGAGTTCAAAATACCTGCAGCAAAAGATAGTAAAACTGAAAGGAGAATAGACACATCCACAATTATAGGTGGAGAGTTCACCACTCCTCTCTCAGTAATCAACAGAACAAATAGACAGAAAATCAGCAAGGATACAGAACTGAAAAACACTGACTCAACTACCCTGATCGATATTTGTAGACTATTTCACCTAATACATTCTTCCTAGGAACATTCATCAAAATACCCACCAATATCCAGTATCATAAAACAAACCTTAATAAATTTAAAAGAATTGAAATCATACAAATTATGTTCTATGACCATAATGGAAATCAGAAACAAGTAAGAAAAAAATAGCTGGAAAATCTCCAAACTTAAAATTAATCAACAGAACTTCTGGTTTCAGCTCTCCTGGAAGCCCAGTCTTAGAGGGGCCCTGAGACGAGAAACCAGGCAAGGAAAGGGTTACTGAGACTCTGATCCATAATTAAACAAAGTCTGTCAAATGTTTTCCAGACAAGGAGGAAACTGAACTTGCCTTAGTAGTAGACGTCCTCCTGTTTGTGGATGTTGCCATCCTACAGTGCAACTTACACGGTTGCAGCAGGACCCTGCGAACTGCTCCAGCTCTAAGTGTCCAAAAGTTACCATGGACCTGCAATGTAACGGCATGTTGCGCTGACCCTGTAGTGTAATGACACCTTGACCTTGTTATGCAATGGCATGTTACATTGAACTCATTATGTAATGGCCTGCACACGGGCCCTGATTAGGCCCAGTTGTTACACAGTTGTACCATATGCTCTGGAATATAAAGTCCCCACCGGCACTAAGCCCGCTGGAGGGTGGGGGGCGGCAGCACTGCTTATCCCCAGTGTTCTCCATTGCTTGTGCAAGCAATAAAGCTTCTTATTCATCTACTTCAGCCTTGGTTGTGCTTTTCAGTTCCGAACTCACCAAAAGACAGACCCACTGAGTTTGGTTACGGCCCCACACTTTCGTGGGTTTTATCTCCAGGAGCCTTACCATGGTTTCATGCAGGCAAAGGGGGAAAGTAACTATTTTGAAAAGCACCTTGAGAAGTCTCCAGAGCAAAGGCCTGCCTTCTAAGGGAAACAACTGACTTGGAGGAATGGCACTTAGCCAACTCCAGCCCCCTCTAATCTTCTTGTCTCGGGTAAGGGAAGGGAAAAAGAAAGCTAAAGCTGAGAACTGCTTCTGAACATCACAGCCCAAGGACTCAGATCCACTAAAAAACTGAGGTTTAATTATGTGATTAGAGAACACCTTGCTTCTCTTGCATCTTATGACCACATCAACAAGGCCCCAGTATATAGTAACAGGGTTACAACAGAAAGAGCTAGCTGCCAAACACGGACTCTATTTAAGAAGGAATTCCTAGGGAAACCCAGAGGCAAGAGGAAAGCATAAAAAAAAACAGGGAACCAGAGGAAGCCTCTGGTACCTCCAGTTACAGCAAACATAAAACACAGGCCAACTCCTGGCCAGACTGACATTAAACTTCACCCTAAAAACCTAATCGCCCCAGTTCCTATTACCTGATACATCATGTCTGGCTTTCAAAAGCCAAAAAATTACAAAGCATGTTAAAAGGCAAGAAAAAATAGTCTGAAGAGACAGAGCAAGCATCAGAACCTGACTCAGATATGACACCGGGTTTGGAATTGTCAGACAGGGAATAAAATAACTATGATTAATAAGTTAAGGGCTACTAAGGGCTAAGTTAAGGAAAAAGGAGACATGCAGGAACAGATGGGTAATAAGGGCACAACATGGCCAACTGATTTTTCACAAAGATACAAAGTCAATTCAATGGAAGAAAGATAGACTTTTTAATAAAGAACTTGTATCCAGAATACATAAAGAACACTCAAAATTCAACAGTAAGAAAACAACCTGATTTTTTTTTTTAATGGGCAAAAGGCTTGAACAGAGCTTTCACTAATGAGAATAAACGTATGGCAAATAAGCCCAGAAAGTGATGCTCAACAACATTAGCCTTTAGGGAAATGCACATTAAAACCATGATGGGATAGAACCTAGCAGAACCAGTAAAATAAAAACAGTGATAATATCAAGTGCTGGCAAGGATACAGAGCCACTGAAACTCACACACTGCTGCGAGCAACACAAAATGGTCCTCAATGGGAAACAGTTGGCAGATTTGTATAAAGCTAAACATACATTTACTAAATGACCCAGCAACCCCCTCCTGGGTATTTAATCTGGAGAAATGGAAATGTATGTTTACACAAAGACCTCTAGACAAATGTTTAGAAGAGCGCTAGCTATAATTGTCAAAAAGTGGAAACAACCCAAATTTCCTTCAACAAGTGAATAAACAGTAGTACATCCATACAGTGGAATACTACTGAGTGATAAAAAGGAATGGCTATTAATACGTGTAACTACATGGATGACGCTCACAAGCATTATGTGGAGTGAAAGGCGGCAGACTCAAAAGGCTACCCACTATATGATTCATTTATATAACATTCTAGAAAAGGGAAAACTACAGCAGCAATGAATAGATTAGTGGTTCTGAGAGGTTACAGAACGGGGAAAGATATGATTACAAAGCGGCAGACCAAGGAAGATTTTTGGGGTGATGGAACTGTTCTGGATCCTGATTACAGTTGTGGCTGCACTATTTATAAATGTGTCAAATCTCATAGAACTGTAAATTTTTTAAAAACTCAATGTCATTGTATGTCCACTTTAAAAACAAAATAAAGACATCAAAAGAAACTGAATAGGCAAAGCACACACAGGGAGAATATATTCCTGATACATATGCCCAACAGAAGACTCAGATCCAGACGATAAAAAGCATTCCTAGAAATTGTAGGGAAAAGACAGACAGGCCCATTAAAAAACAGAAGACCTGAACAATTGTTTCACAAAAAAAGGTTACCCAAATAGCTCATCAGTTATGAAAGAGGCTCAACATCATTATTCATTAGGAAAATACAAACGAAAACCACAAGAAAATACCGATACATATTCACCAAGAATTAAAAAGACTGTTACCTGCCCCGTGGCTTAGCGGTTAAATGCGCGCACTCCGCGGCCCGGGTTCAGATCCCGGGCTCGCACCGATGCACCGCTTGCCCAGCCATGCTGAGGCAGCATCCCACATACAGCAACTAGAAGGATGTGCAACTATGACACACAACTATCTACTGCGGCTTTGGGGAGAAAAAGGGGAAAAAGAAAACGGGAGGAGAATTGGCAATAGATGTTAGCTCAGGGCCAGTCTTCCTCACTAAAAAAAAAAAAAAAGAGGAGGATTGGCATGGATGTTAGCTCAGGGCGCCTCTTCCTCACAAAAAAACAAAAAAAAAAGACTGTTAACGCCAATTGTTGGCAAGGATGTGAAGTAACTAACTTTCATAAGTTTGATTCAACCTTTTTTGGAAACTGCTAGGCAGTATCTATTAAAACTAAATATACACCTATTCTATGACAAAAATTCTGCTCATAGGTATATACCCAACAAAACTGAATGCATTTATTCACCAAAAGATCATATGAATGTTCACAGCAGCTTCATTCATAATAGCCAAAAACTGAAAACAACCAAAATGTTCATCAATGGCAGAATTGATAAATTAATTGTAGTATATTCACACAGCAGAATACTATCCAGCAATAAAAAAACTACTGATATATGCAATACCATGCATGAATCTTACAGACATTATTTTGGGTGAAAGAAACCAGACAGAAAAAAGCACACTGCTTGATTGCAATTATATGAAGTTTAAGAACAGGCAAAATTAATATATACTAATAGAAGTCAGAACAGTGGTTACCTCTGGGGTGATACGTATGAACTGGGAAGGAGCACGTGGAAATCTGGGGTGATGGAAATGTTCTGTGTCTTGGTCTGGGGGCTAATCACACGTGTATACATACATACAAGTTCACCCAGCTGTCGTCTTAAGATCTGTGCAAGTTATACCTCAATTAGAAAAGAAGTAATAAAGATGAAAGAGTGAAGGACAAAGGAAAGAAAATGAAGGAGAGAATGGGAGGGAGGGAAATGAGGGAGAAATGAACATGATCACCCACGGGGGCTCCTCAAAAACATGTTATCAGGCATGTCCTGTTTTCTACATCCTAAAGACGGGAACACTCTGAGGTCTGCTGATGGGTTCAGTGTCACAGAGCGGGTGCGTGACCAGAGCAGAGGCTAGAACTCAGGTGTGTACGACGCCAAAGCCTTTGTTTTTCCACCTCCTCCTAGAAAGGTGACCCCGAGGAACGCCTTCCACCCTGAATTGATCTCTTCGTCCTGGGAAGGACGTCTATCTTATCACCATCAGCCTCAGCTGGGCGTGGACGGTCTGTCTCCCACCCACAATTGTGAGCCTGCTCCCAGAGGGTAGAGACGTGTCCATTCATCTTACACTTCCTCCAGGGCTTATCGCGGGCTAAATTAACACTGCTCGAGCGGGACAGGAGTCACCATGGAAACTCGGTTGCACCCTGCTCTGTGAACGTGCCCTTTGATTACGCCAGCCGCAGGTTGCGGTCGGCGCTTCTCTCCGAAGAGGAAACCACTTAGGAGGAGGGTAGCGATGACTTCTGTTGAGCCGGAGCCCAGCCGCCTCGGCGTTACTCACACAGAAACCCAGCTTCTGCGAGCGCTTCGGAGCAGCCGCTGTACACCTTCCCGGCCCACGTCAGGCGGAAGCAGGTGCGCGGGGGCGCGCCCCGCCCCGCTCACCTGCACGGGGAACGCCGCCCAAGCGCGCGGTTCTGCGCCAGCGGCGCCGGCGCGCACGAATTTATACGGCGCTATTTTGGTCGTGCGCTCTGATTGGCCGGCTTCGGGTGACGACACGCTCGCGCGCCGCGGGGAGGGGCCGAGATCCGGGGGACGGGCGCATCCGGTGGCCAGCAGGGCAGTGGAGCGCGAGCGCAGCCCAGTAGGCTGTTGGTACTGGCGTCCTGGGGTCCCGAGCGTCCTTAGGGGTCCTGCGTGCCACTCGGCAATCGGTCAGTTGGCTTATATTTTAATGAAAGAGCCTGTGTGGCCGAAAGGGGCCTCTCAGAACCGAACTAATTCAGGCTTCCGGGAGGGAGTTGCCAGATGGCGTTACACTGCTTACAAGCCACGTGGTGGAAGCAGCGCGAACCTTACCGGATGCTAGCTCCGAGCTGCCTGAGTGTCGTTTCCTGGCTAGAAGCGCTGTCAGCCCCCTCTGCAGACCTGTCTTTCTGCCATCCCTACCTCGCCCTTTGCTAAACCAGCCCGCTGAGGCCTTCTCCGTGCTTCCCGTCCGACTGTCCTCGGGCCTCCCTTTTTCTCTTCCCTCAGCCCTGTCATCTACCCTCCTCTGAAGCCAGAGGAACAAAACACTCCCTAGACGTTTCAGAAGGATCTCGTTTCCACCACATTCCCGTATCGTGATCAGAGCCACGTCCGGCGTTCCCTGGCTTCTGGCTGTCCATCAATCAGGCGGCATTACTTATCTGAGTCTCAAGGTTCTTAAACTTATTTTGGTGACCCACTGGTTTTGAGCTTCTTTGGTGCAAGTTACTGAATAAATGCCAAGTGTGATTCACCGAAAATCCTTATTCGTAAAAGGATAAGCAAAAAGGACCATCTGAAGTCGTCACTCCCTGTTGGATGGGAAGTTAGCTTGAAAGGGGTTCTGTTAGTGAGTTGTGTTTCCTCCTTAGAATGACAGATACCACCTCTGGTTGCCAAGCCCATAAAGGCCTCTGAGAGTTCCTAAACTCACAGCCTTGAATATTATTTGCAGTTGGATGTAGAAGGAACATAACTTATTAAATATTGAATGTGAACCACATCAATAAAAACTGTCATTCATTAAGTACTTTCAATGTACTGGGCATTGTAAATGCTTCAGAAGTGTTTCACTTGATCCTTACAAAATCCCCATGACTTAAATACTGTTATTATACCCATTTTACAGAAAAGGAAACTAAGGGCCAGAGAGATTGAATAACTTGACTGAAGTCTGATGGCAATGCCAGAATTTGTACCCAAGGCTGTCTCTGACATTTGTGCCCTTACCTATTAAGCTCTGTAGTTTCTTTTCTCCTTGTCTTAACTAATTGGAAATTCAGTCTTAGGCTGGCACAAAAGGAGTTGAGATCAGTCAGTAAGTGTTATAAATTCTCAGGAAGATGTTTGTCCTGCTGCTGGCTTAAGAAAAGGATTGCTACTAAAAGAAAATAATGGTGCCAGGAGCCTTAACAGTCTCCACTTCCCCTGAACAACAGACGGTGTTAAACCTGCAGTACAAAGTTTTCGAAAAGATTTTGAATTCTGCTGTGCTCGTTGATATGGAGATTGGACTGTTTACAAAGTGGCCTCACTTAGATCCACTTGGTTGGTTAGGAACCAGGAAACAAACTGGTCAGAAGAATGACTTTCAAACATTTTTCTACACTTTCCCATCAGAGAACTACCTGATGGAAGTTCCAGATACAATAGACACTGCAGTGGGGCCTGCCTTGGAGCCAGGTAGACCTGTGTGCGGTCCCCAGCCTACCATCTCCCTGTCTGTTTAATCTCCAGCCTACCACCCTCCCTTTCTGCTGTGTGAGTTTCCAAACTTTTCTGGATTTCATTTTCCTTATCTGTAACCTACTTTGCTGCAAGGATTAAGTGAGATATATGAAGTTCCTGGATTAGTTTGTGGTGTACATAGATATTCAAAAATGTGAGTTCTCTTTCTTGCCCCTTCTCCTGACTGTTTAAGAAGAAAAGCGCATAGCTGTGACGATTATACCTTTATTGTTCCTTTTAGCGAGCTACATTCATGGTGCTGAATTTCAGAGTCAGGTAGCAATTTACATTAAGACCGTTTATTACCATCCGTAATTTTAAACATCCTTATTGAAACTTCAGCAACATGATTTTCAAGTATCAGCTTCAGATTTGTGTCTGTCATTCATTTAACAAATAGTTACTGAAAACCTATTAGGTATAAGACGTCAGTTATACTTTAATAGAGCTTTCTGAAAACATTTCAGCAAAATAGCCTGGTTCACAAATACCAGAGGTGGTATCTGTCATTCTAAGGAGGAAACACAACTCACTAACAGAACCCCTTTCAAGCTAACTGAAAACATTTCAGCAAAATAGCCTGGTTCACAAATAGGCATTAGGGAAACAGATTGTACTTTTATGTACAATAATAACCTGTTCTTTCTTACTCCCAGGCTCCTACTCTGACCATAATTCTTAATAAATATGATTTGGTCTGGCAAGACAAGAAAAAAAAAGGAAAACAAACACAAAAAGCTAAGAACAGAACTAGGCATTAACAAAAATTAAAGATGTTTCTTTTAAAATATATTTAGAGGATGTTGTTCCCTGTTAATTGATCTTGCATAATCAATTAATAGATTGTTTTCATCACTGCTAGTCAGTCAAAGGGAGACTTTTAAGTCCTCTTTTCAAGTATAAAGTTATAAAATGTGCTGTGTGTATGTGTGGCACAGTGAGGTAGCAGGGGATATTACTAATAAAAATGCAAACTTTGCAAACCATGACACATCTGAATATGTTTTAAGTGAACTGAGTTTCCAGAAACTTGCAAAGCCTTGAGTTTAACTAAATGGTTTGAATTTAAGTGGAGCTATATTTTCCTAATTCAAAAACATGTGACTTAGGCAACATTTACTTGACACCCAAATACCTATTTGGGTTATTTGATTCAGTCAAATGAGCAGTCAACTCAATAGAAAAGAAATTAGACAAACCCACCTTTTTAGAGCACATTAACCTATAGTTTTAGACTTAGCAGTCTTTAATAGAATTTATATTTTAGGGATGAGAAATTAACATACAATTATATATAATATGATATGAGAAATTAATATATAACATAATATACAACATCAGTTATTGCAAATAACTGATAACTTATTAGCTACGAAAAATAGTAGTATGAACTGAGCCTGTAGTGTAATAGATGTTGGATGCCAATGTGGTTCAATATAATGGTTTTGGTTCATTCTTTTAACTCGTTTCATTGCCAGCAAGTATGATTTAGGATATGATTGCCTCAGATTATTTTTGCTCCAATAAAGGGCTGCTTTTGAAAACCTGCCTGTCCCCTGACTCTTTACTGTTGCCCCAATACAGCATCTTCTGTAGACAAAACTGAGGAGCCAACAGTGGCAGGTAATAAAAGTGCTCTGTGCTATTGCTAAGCAAGTGAACACCACCTCCACCCTGGAACCTGAGCCAATGAGAACCTGCATTTTAAATGGCCCCTTTGAAGCATGCATGCATTCATTCATTCATTCACTCATTCATTCAACAAATAATTCTTGATCTCTTTCTATGTCCCAAGCATACAAATAAATATGAGTAGGTCATGGTGCCTGCTACCACCAGCTTGCAGTCTAGAGGGAGTAAGAGATGAATAAGCGAATAATGCAGCTGAGAACTAATTGCTACAATGGAGGAGTTTAAGTATGTTTGCAAGGGCAGAGAGATGGGGAAGGTTATAGAGATTGTAGGCAGCACCAAGCACAGGGGCGCAGGATGTGGGGGTGTTGGGAGATGAAGTCAGTCTGAACACAACAGCCTGAAAGCCACGCTAAAGCATCTGACCAGCATCCTGCAGGTAGTGTGAAGCCTAAACGAAGTTAAGAGGATATAAAAAAAGCCACTTCCTGGAGTCTGCAGATTGGCTTTCTATGCTATACTAAAGGAAGAAAAATGGAGGACTCGGTTCTGCTGTACAGTTCTCCCAAGTGGTGGTATTGCTCCTGATCCTTGCCATGGTAAAGTATTTTACTGTCTCTGCTTTACCCAGGATCAGAACTTCAGGTGAACTGGTGGAGTTTTTAGGGAAATTATTTGCCAGACATCATCAGTTATTGTTCTCTGATAGTAAACAAATGTTTCCAGCAGCCTGGGGGATAATTACCACATTTAATACATACAGTATTATAATATATTAAGACTTGGCCTTTTGTCTAAAAACTGCAAGTTTGAGGATTTCTTACTGACATTGCTCACTTTACTGTGCAACACATGATGAGGCTTTCTGCTGGCACCTACTTGGGAGTTTATGATGGCTATTTCAAGGCCCTAGCCATCGAGTCTGCATTACAGAATGCCATAGTCACTAAAGGGGCACATTCTGACATAAACACTCCTGGTAAGATGAAGGCTGAGTGTTCCTGCCAAAAGAATCAGTAGAGCACAAGAAATGTACAATGTGGAATAAACAGCTGAAGAGCAGTTCAGGGGTACCTCTGAGCTAGGAGTGATGCTGGATACTGATTCTACAAGAATGGCTGTGTCCAAAGACTATCTAACTCAAAATCCATCAGAATGAAATACAGAAATGTTCCTGGCCATTCGCTATGCCTTGCATTGGGGAATCTTGATTATTCCCTTGACGGTAAAACTAAGGAATTATACCACATCGAGTGGATCTGGGCATGATGGTTCATGCAGGACAGTAGCATTTTACAGCAGAAATCTTAAAAATGCCTGGAATGCAAGATAAACCCTTCTCTGGCTAAAATCAGCAATCATTAGATACATTCACATAGTCCTTGGTCACAAGTCCCTTCTCCAAAGCTCACTTCAGATGACAGAGATCAGTGGCTGAAACATCGTGGTGATTGCCATGGGACTCTTGGCTAAAGAGAAAGATAGATAGATAGATAGATAGATAGATAGATAGATAGATAGATAGATAGATAGATAGATATGGATAGATAGATAGATGATAGATAGGTCAGCTTCTTCAGGCTCATGAAAAGCCTTTTAGGAAGGAGCTGGTTCACACCACTAGAAATAGGTTGTCAAGATGGGCAGACCTTGAAAAAGCTTGATGTTGGGCTGTTATCTAGAGGTTTCCTGGGTATTCTCCAAGGACTAGAAGTTTCCAGGGGGGAGCCAGTGGCATTCTAGACCTGGCCACATAACAACTCACTTGCCAGTAGAAGTGTACCTTTCTGAGTAATTACTCAATTAAGGTGATTTCAAACTAGGTGTTCAGAACTGAAATTTCTGGTAATAAAGTGGACAGTCTAAGTTGAAAACACTCTCACTACAAAACACCTAAAAATACTGAATAAAATATAACAAACTTCTCTTTAAATGCACATCTAAACTGGTAAGAACTGATGGTCTCAGTAACCTAGGGGCTTGGGGTTTTAGGAAGTCCTACTTCATCCCTAGAGATAAAGTTTGTCAGTGAAAAGTGAAAGACATAAAATCGGAATTTCTGAAGCCACCTTCTTAAGCTGATCCTTGTTGCTGATGATGCTGATGTTGCTGATCCCCAAATACAAGGTATATACAACCTGTTGTATTCCCATTCTAAAAACAAAGAAAGGCCTTCCTTCCTTAATAATTCAGTTTCAAAGCCCTCAGGATCAGTGGCTCACACAAAGGTGTGCTGAGTAGGGCAGTGGCCTGGCAGAGTCAGGAGACTGGTTTCATACAAAGTGACTGAGCAAATAAGTAAATATACTGAGGATAATGGGAGTCAGGTTTCTCACTGTTGAAAAGAGGAGTTACAAATATGGAAAAGGGAGAAGCTAGAATGAACTGTGTAGTATTGCACTGAAATTGGAGCTATTAACATGTACTGATGGTTTTCAATATATATGTGTGTGTGTGTATGTATACATATATTTTCTACTTGTTACTATTGAAAGAGCCTAAAGCAGTGAGACCCCAATAGCAATGAGCAGACCTAGCAACAAAATTTTGGTTTCTAAAGACCATTCTCTGCTAAAAGCAACCAGAGCTCCCTGATTCCAGGGCTGAGTCAGGGAAAGTATAAGATGAACCTGGAACATCTTGTTGACCTAGAAAGTAAGGAAGCAGTCAAAGTACGATGGAGATAAGTCAAAAAGACACAGAAGCTAACTTGAGTGGGCCCCCACTAGCCAAATCTGGGACAATTCAATCATCAAAATATGTAATGGTAGTAAGAGATTATAAACCCGTTGAATAAAATAGGAAACCATGAGTCCATACTGAAATAGATAGATAGATAGATAGATAGATAGATAGATAGATAGATAGATAGATAGATAGATAAACAGACACACAGACAGACAGACAGAAGAGACAGCTCAAATTGATAGTAGCACGGCAACCAATAAATGTAGATGGAATGATAGAACTAGAAAATCACCTTTTGGTAACCATCATAGTAATAATTAATTTCAGCAAGAAACTTCAAAGGATGTTAAACCAAGTGAATGAAGGTTCGGTGAGGAATGAGTTATTTGCATAGTCTCAAATAAGTCCTCATTAAAAACAAAGAGAAAATAAGTAAGTTAATGGTGGAAAAACCTGACAGATGCCACATGAATCAAGTGATCAAAGTTAACATCATTGGTGGGCTACAGTGCAGACATGCCAAGTCCAAAAGCCACATCATGCCCAACCGGTCCTGAAAATGGCACGGAAATGGCATCAAGAAACTATGAAGATATGAATCTCTTGATGGGGTGGACCCCAAATTCGTGAGGAACAATGCTTTGCCAGGAAGCACAAGAAGCGTCTGAAGAAGATGGAGGCCAACAAGGCCCAGGCCGTGAGTGTGCATGCTGAGGCCATCAAGGTCCTTGTCAAGCCCGAGGACGTCAAGCCCAAGATCCCAAAGGGCATCAGGGGCAAGTTTAGTTAATTCGCCTACGTTGGCCGCCCCAGGCTCAGGAAGCATGCCTGTGCCTGCAGCACCAAGTGTCTCAGGCTGTGCTTGCCAAAGGCCAAGGCCAAGTCTCAGTCAGACTCCAGCTCCAGTTCTGGTGCCAGCTCAGGCCTCCTAAAGGCGCCTAAGCCCCACGAAGGCCCTGGAGTAGAGGCCTCCATGTGCCAGTGTGAGGAAGGAAGGACCGGTGTCTTCCTGGGCTGCAGTCTGCATGAGGCTGGTGTCCTCCTGTGCTATTTGTACAAATAAACCTGAGGCAGGAGCTGTCAAAAAAATTTTAGTATTATTGATAATGGGACAAATAAAATCATATGCCACCTGATAGGATGCAGTGAGAACATGAATCACTTCTGTGAAATTCCTACCAAAAATGCCTAACCTGAATCTAATTATGAGAAAACCTCAGACACACTCAAATTAAGGAATATTCTGCAAATGAACTGGCCTGTAATCTTCAAAATGTCAGTGTTTTGAGAGACAAGGAAAGACAGAACAACCATTCCAGATGGAAAGAGATTAAAGAAACTTGACAACTAAATGAAATGCCTAATCCTGGATTGGATCATATGGCTATAAAGAACATTATTTGGACAATTGGCGAACCTTGAATGGGGTTGGTGGTGGTTGTAATGTTCCAGTGTTGATTTCCTGGTCTTGATGGTTATATTGTGGTTGTATAGAAGACTGTCCTTGTTTGTAGGCCACATACACTAGGGTTTTTAGGAGTAAGGGAAAATCATGCCTGCAACTTACTCTCAAATTGTTCAAGAACTAAAAAGGTCTTTGAATTATTCTTGCAACTTTTTTGCAATTTTGAAATTATTTTTAAAAAACACAAAAACCCAAGAATTTTAAGCATGCTGGGGCTAATAAGTTTTTACCACAATTGCTACCATTCATTCATTATACATGTGGTAGGCACCCAATTGGAGTAATGCCGTGTGTCTTGTCACCCTTACTAAGCCAGTCTCTGGCCCACTAAAAAAAAGGATTCTGAAAAGTTGAGCCTGGCAGTAAAAATTTACTTTTGAGATCAAGTGTCTGTTGAAGTCAGAATCTGCAGCACAGTGAACACAAATCACTCATTCTTTCTGCTGAAGCATCCTTACAGTTAGGAGCCATGTTGAATCATAAAATGTTTAAATATTGCCAAGGCCCGAATTGCTTACTGCTCGAGATTAATGTCATCTTCAGATTGGAAATATACCCAGGGGAAGATCCAGGTTTTATTTATGCCTCCCTAAGAAAAATAATATAAAATTATGAATTAAAAAATTGGCACAGGACTTGGAAGGGGGCCGTGCAAGTGAGGGGCCGTGAAGCTCAAGCCCTATTTTCTTGTCAGCAAATCAGCATCTGACTAGACACAAATCAGACAGATCTACCTTGTTCTTGGTCAAGAAATCCAGTAACTTCCTCTGTGGTGGTGTCTTTTAAATCTGTGTCAATGAAGATTCTTCTAGGACTTTTCTCTCAAGATAAACTTAAGACTTTATTTGGGCTTTCCCTTTAGGTACCCTCTTGATATCAACAGAATGACCGTACCCGCTTTTGAAAGAGAACATGTTCAATGGAACACCAGAGTTCTAAAGGGTTTGTTAACCAGGCAAACCCATTTATTTTGGAGTTGTGCTACATATAGAGATCATATAATAAGGCCAAAGAGAACAACTGTGGACTTTACAGTGCAATTTGTATAGCCAGTCTGGAGAATGTTACAAGGTTGTTAAGCCTAGTAACCACTTACTGCAATAATTTCCTCACCTATACCACGTCTTTGGGAAAGACAATAATGCTGGGAAAACTAGAAGGCGGCGGGAAAAGAGGAAGATCAAATATAAATTGAGTTGACTCCATAAAGACAGCCATAGGCATGAATCTACAGAAGCCGAGTAGGGCTGTTGAGGACAGGACATTGTGGACATCACTCATTCATAGGGTCGCCAGGAGTTGAAGCGGACTTGATGGCATGTAACACACATACCACATAGGCAGCGTCACCTACATGACAAAATCTACAAAGTGTCTAGGTGTGTGTGGTACTACACTAGATACTACAGACCTTCCCCAACAGGGAACCCCTAAGCTTCTTCATCTGATCCTCCTCAATCCCACCCCACCTCCTATCAAGTCTCAGGGGCCCATCATTAGAGCCACCATGGTCTCCAAATGGTCACTCTCCCATTTAGCTCCAGACTGTCCACAGGACAAGGTTCTGACTTCTTGGATGCACACAGACCCCTCATAAGCCACCTCCATTGTACCTCTCCCACCTCACCTCCTTTCAGCCCCTTTCCCCCCTCCACTCCAGCCAAACCAGACTACTCCCCTCCCTGAAGAGGCCACATCCTTTCATGCCCACCTCTTTGCCTTCAGATCCTTCTCTCACCGCCTGACTCGTCCTTTCTCCTCTTCTCTCTATGGCAAACTTCTACTCAGCCTTGGAGAAACAGCCTGTCTTAGTCCATTTGGGCTGCTATAACAAAATGTCACAAACTGGGTGGCTTATAAGTGACAGGAATTTATTTCTCACAGTTCTAGAGGCTGGGAGTCCAAGGTCAACGTGTCAGTATGGTCGCATTCTGGTGAGAGCCCTCTTCTTCACAGCAGGCGCCTTCTCGCTATGTCCTCACATGGTGGAAGGAGTGAGGGAGCTCTCTGGAGCCTCTTTTATAAGGCACTAATCCCATTCATGGGGGCTCTAGCCTCATGACCTAAGCACCTCCCAAAGGTCCCACCCCCTAATACCATCATCTTTGGGGGTTAGGATTTCAACATATGAATTCAGGGGGGACACATTCAGACCTTAGCACAGCCCAAACTTCACCTCCTCTGTGAGGTCTTCTCCCCCTCTCTGAGGTAGAGTCAGCCATTCCCTCAAGTGCATCTGGGACATGGAGCACGCTATTCTCCTTTCTACCTTCATCACCTTCAGTTTAATAACATAGTCCCTGTTAATCATCCTCAATGGCCTGGAAACAGCCGGAGGCAGGCACCACATCTTCATATCTCTGCAGACCCAAAACCCTTGCACTGTGCATGGCATATGGTTGGCACTCAATTGTTTCAATAAGCTTCAGCTATTAATAATAATAATATCAATAAGTATTCTATTTACTGACTGCTTATCCTCTGCCAGGTTATTGGCTAAATGAACCAATGAATGCAGCTGCTAATATGCATATACTCTACAGTAGTCCTGCCTAATCCACAGTTTCGCTTTCCTCGGTTTCAGTTACCGCGGTTGACCACAGTCTGAAAATATTAAATGGAAAATTCCAGAAATAAACAATTCATAAGTTTTAAATTGTGCACTGTTCTGAGTAGCATGATAAAATCTTTTGCCCTCTGGCTCCGTCCCACTTGGGATGTGAATCATCCCTTTGTCCAGTGGGTCCAAGCTGTAGATGTCACCCACCCATTAGTCACTTAGTAGCTGTCTTGGTTATCAGATCAACTGTTGTGGTATCGCAGTGTTTGTGTTCAAATCACCATTATTTTACTTAATAATGGCCCCAAAGCACAAGAGTACTGATGCTGGCAATTCGGATATGCCAAAGAGAAGCTGTAAAGGGGTTATTTTAAGTGAAAAGGTGAAAGTTCTCAACTTAAAAAAAAATCATATGCTGAGGTTCCTAAGATCTATGGTAATTTTTATTACAGTATATTGCTATAAATGTTCTATTTTATTATTAGTTATTGTTGTTAATCTCTTACTGTGCCTAATTTATAAATTAAACTTTATCATAGATATGTATGTATAGGAGAAAACAGTATATATAGGGTTGGTATGATTGGCAGTTTCAGGCATCCACTGATGGTCTTGGAACACATCACCCGCAGATAAGGGAGAACTACTATATGACACAAGGAGAGGGTGGGGGGCCCCTGGGAGGCCTCCTCCCTTCAGTAAACGAGAGTGAGATGACTTAATTGTCATCTTGGACTGAGACCTGGGAAGGGGAAGTCCATGGGTGGGAGGGACTTCTGGCTGGTAAACTTTGGTCAGCCAAAGGCCACTGTGGGAGCCTCCTGGGATAGGGTGGGGGGACTCTCTGAAGTGGGGCTCCTCAGGAGGGTGGGGTAAGTTGGGGCAAGGAGAACAGGCCATAGGTGCTGGGAGTCTCCAGCCAGTGCCAGGGACCCACAACTCAGTGAGGACAGGTGGCCTTGTGTCCCTTTACCTCTAAAACTGGGAAACCTCTTTGCATGTTGGTTAAATCCTTGAAAGAGCAGATAAAGAACGGGAGTAGCATCGATGCACTAACAATGGCCATGTAAAAACTTCGTCATTTCCTGGACAAATCCATCAGAGGAAAATGCAAAGCACAGCCAATTGGCCTTAAGGTTGTTTGCTCTGCCCTGTTAAAGAGAAGGGGAGGAGAAGAAAAATAAGGATTAAAAATTGCCAGAGACTTTGGAAAATAAATCATTGGTGTTTAGATTCTGCCCATTTCCTCACCATTCCCAGCTGCTCTTCCAGAGGTCTGGCCTAGCTGGAGCTTGGCATTGCCTGATACCTTCCGTTTCTCTCTTGGTTTATCTCTCACAGAGAAATATTTGAGGGAAGTAAACTTCACACCCTCTGCTGAAAGTGCCTGAATGACTATATTCAGCACAGCTCTTGGCTGTTGTGGAGGCCCGGGTGTGTGGCTTCGCGAGCCCTGGGAGACCCAACATCAGAAAAACCTGACACTAGTAATCTCCATCCTGAATCTGGTTGTGCCTCAGATTAGAACACGTCCTGGTATACTGTGGCTAAGATACAGAAAGTCTGCCATATGGTGACATTTCAATGTCATGATGGGCTTGTCTAGAATTTTATTTTTTATTTTGGTGAGGAAGATTGTCCCTGAGCTAACATTTGTTGCCAATCTTCCTCTTTTTGCTTGAGGAGGATTAGCCCTGAGCTAACATCTGTGCTCATCTTCCTCTATTTTGTATGTGGGATGCCGCCACAGCATGGCTTGATGAATGGTGTGTAGGTCTGCGCCCGGGATCCGAACCTGTGAACCCCGGGCTGCTGAAGCAGAGTGCATGAACTTAACCACTATGCCACCAGGCCGGTCCCTAGAATATTTTTAAACAACTTTTTCCACCAATAAATTAGTCCTGAGTACCCTGAATCCTTTCCCCTGTTTATGCCCAGGAGCAGGCACAATCTCAGTGTTTCCTAGGCCCCGGGAATGAGGTCCTCTGCCCTCTTGTCAAGGCCACCTAGTTCTCCTTTCCACTGCAGCATCAGTGGCCACCCTGCACCCCAAGGGCCACAAGTAGGGAGAACAGAGCTCCTGCCTCAACCAGGAGCCACCCGTTTTGGGATATGTTGGCCCAGGGCTCAGAAGTAAACAGGAGACACACCACTCCTTTGCTTCAGGTATTAATAATAATAATAATGTCAACAAGTGTTCTATTTACTGACTGCATATGCTGTGCCAGACCCTATACTAAGCACTTTATATACCATCTCATATCATCCTCACACCATTCCTATGAGATTGGCATTATTTTCTGACCTGCCTAGTCTCCCAGCTACTAAATGGCAGAGTCTAGTTTCCAAGCTCCCAACCTCTCCAGCCCTTCAACTCCCCCAAGGGCACCTGGACGGCTGATCCTGTACCTTGAACAGGGGCCAACTGCCATACACCATGGGGATTTATCACCCACTACCTTACAAGGTGGGTCTGGGGTATCTTTACTCTCCTCTCCATCCAATCTCACCACCAGGCCCCATCACAAACCACCCCACCCCTCACCCCAGGAAGCTTCCCCCGACTCTACCAGGGTCCACTAACCAATCCCCCCCTCCCAGTGTTCTCTCATACCCCCAATATTTGAGGTGTGATCCATAGACCAGCCTTGGCACAGACTGGGAGAAATGTGGAATCTCAGACCCTACCCCAAATCCACATTTTACCAAGACCCCAGGTGACTCCAGTGCACTCACGCTCTCTGTAATCTGTGTCTTCCTCACTTATCCGTGGTTTTGAATGGGTCTAGAGCTGTTTGTTAGGTGGCCCCTTGGTCTCTTTGGAGGGATTATAAGGGAATGCTGGTTTGCCCCAAATACTGGAGACTGTCTAAAGAGAATATTTGGAATAGAACTGGTAATTTGGGGTCCTTGCCCCCAGAGTGATCACATCATAAGCCCTGTTGAGTGGCAGCCTGCCCATGAGTATTATCCCAAGGACTCAAGTGGCCTCTCTGTCACCACCTCCCCCTCACCTTGGTTTGGGTCCTGGAGGTGCAGAAACAAACACCTGTTCACAGAGGGGCTTTTAGGGCCCTGCCGGGAGGTTCCTAGAAGAAATGATGCTTTGATTTTTTTTAATCCTAAGAGAACCCAGCCCCAACTCTGGAATTCTCACCCAGGGCTGCCTCTCTGACCCCACATCTCAGGCGTCCCAGTGCCCCAGTCCTCAGTGCATTCTTGGAAGCACAGCAGTGCTGAATCAAAGAGGCAGCCACCTCCTGCAGGCTCTGGAATTTCACCACCCTGTTCATAAAAGAGTTTATAGGAATCCTGTGGCCTCTGCCAGGCTACTGCCACCTCCCCTGACTCTTTGTGCTTCAGAAATGTCACCACCTCTTAAACAGCTCTCGCTTTAAAAAATCACCTGTTTAACATGTGCACCAGCCCTTAGAGAAAAACTGTATTTACTCTTTCTCACTTCCTGTGGGAAGGGTGGGGCCCACCACGGGCTGCTCTTCAGCAGTTGCTATGATTCAGTCTGGGGGTGAGGGCCTTTCAGCAGGGAGGGAAGTGATTTGTGTGGTCTTTGGAATGCAGGTATGAGCTGTACCTTCAGAAGTGTTTGCTGATAAAGGAGAGTTGTGGGAGGGCAAACCTGTGTGTGTGTGTGCGTGTGTGTGTGGTGTGTGACTGCCCCTCACCCCCACCCCTTGGAGGAGAGGGCAGTCTGCGTTCTGGCAGCCTTTGGCAGGGCCAGAGCACCAGAATGTTCTCTCTGTAGTGAACATCAGCACCTCTCCATGGGTGCAGCCCAGGCTTGCCCTTGCAGGCAGTGCATCTCCTCTTGGTGGATGCAGTTGGCATTAGAGAGCCTTGCCTGGCTCCCTACAAAGGCCAGTCCCAGGATTTCAGAGTGCAGGTCTGGAGGAGTGAGCTCAAGTCAAGCCCAGAGAAGCCAGGCTCAGCCGCAGCATAGGCCCAGCTCAGGGACAAGGGAGCTCTGGAGCTGAGCCAGCACTGACATTCACTCACATTCACAAGACCCTCGAGCCTTGGTGCAAGTGAGCCATCAGCCCCAGCGCTGCCCAGAACAAGGCTAAGGAGAGTGCAGATGTGGAAGGCAGCAGTTGGGTGGGGAGTCCACACCAGGTGTGGTGATGGTTCCTGTGTTAGGACTTCCTCTTCCCCTTCTCTATTTCAGAGATGGTGTCAGAGAAGGGTTAGCAGAGTGGAGTCTGGTGCTAGCCTGTCTGGGTTCCAAACTCAGTTCTGCCACATACTACATGCAGAGTCCTCAGGCAAGTTACTTAACTGCTCTGTGCCTCAGTTTCTTCCTCTATAAAAGGGACAATAACAGCACCCACCTCATAGGACTGTTATGAGGATTAAAAGAATTAATTCATGTAAAGAGCTTAAGACAGTAGCTGGTGTATAGTAAGCACTCAAAGAATATTAACCATCGTTCTTTGGGAACAAAAGGTCAGTGTCCTAGAAAGTGGCAGGGATGGAGTTGGGGAAGCATTGTAATATTCAGAAACCCAAGAGACAAAGTTCATCCAAAGATTTTTCTACATTATCAAAAAGAAAAGGAAGACCAGCACACACGTCACTTCCTATTGTCGGGGATGCAATTTCAGATTATGTTGTAGTGTGGTGGCAAAGCCCTAACTCTGCTTTAGGAGAATGCATTCACTCAGGAAAAAATATTAAACCTATGGGCTGGTTCTCAAGCTTACGTACTTTCCATTTTTAGAATTAACTCAATGGTCTCCTAAAATTAAAAGAATATCAGTATTCTGATTCAATACTCGAGAGTTTTCGATTGATATTTCTATGTAAAACACATGGTTTTATGGAGGAACGACAGGTCTCTAAATTAAGTGTATTTATATTTCTGTCTCTTTTAACAATACAGTCATGAGGATATGTTCTGCGAAAGGTGTCGTTAGGCAATTTCATCATTGTATGAACATCACAGAGTGTACTTACACAAACCTAGATGGTATAGCCTACTACACCTAGGCTATATGGTACTAATCTTACGGGACCGCCAACTTATATGTGGTCCATCATTGACCGAAATGTCGTTATGTGGCACATGACTGTACTTGTAATACCAATCACTGCTCCAGTATTTTCAGAGCCTACCTTGAATCTATTTTAAATCCATGTAAAAACGCAGCACTATATTAATCTTGTTCATCCACTCATTCGTCTATTCAACAAGCATTTATCAAGCATCTACTACACACCAAGTTCTATGTCAGATGCTATTAAGGCTCTAAGGATGCAAGAGATCTAGGGCCCTATCTTGGGGACACTATACCCAGTACGCAACACAACTATACCATATAAGGATAGAATCAATAAAAGAAGAAATATAGAAGATACCATAACATATTCACATCAGGATTAGCTAACTAGTTTGGAATTATAAAACCAAATCCAATAACATTTCCGAACGTAGACATGTTCTCTGTTGAGAAGCTCAGAGGCATATTTACTACTCAACTGGGGGAGTTTAGAGGCTTGAAGAGAATCGCAATCACACACACAACAGCCAGACAAGCCAAACATTGGTAATCAACTGAGAAAAGGAAAAAACCACGTCTCCTTAAGCAAGAGATTTCTCAGGTGGCAATGGAAAGCAAACAAAAGAATTCAAATATAATAGCATTCCCTTTCATAAACGCTGTTTACTACAATATCATGAATTAGTGTAAACTACAGTGTACTTCTTGTACCGAGAAAATGCACTGCTTTCATGAAACAAAAGGAGATTTCTGGTTCTTAGAGAAAAGGAATTGTTGTCACATAAAACCTATCGCCTAGCAACAAAACAGCAACTCATCACACCTTTCTCCCAGCCATAGACACACAGCCGCACCCTCTTGCCTGCTCATTCCTCCCAACTTAAAAATACAGAGTTCTTTTAATAGGATCTGTGGTTGGGATAACTGGGTTTTAAGGCTCTAGTTTAAAAACACCAATCAGCACAAAGTCCTGCCAATTGCTAAGAATTTAATCATATAGTCAGAGCCTGTGAAAAAGCCACAACATAATAAAAAAGGAAGGCCATTGAGCTGAGTTCCTTTTCTTTCCTTTGTTTTTTTTCCTATACTGAAAATTTCTCAAGAGTGTCGCTCTTTTGTCCCTTAGCCAGGGGCACTAGGGTGGTTCTTCTCTGGCTTTCATGCTTAGTGTGAAAATGAAATCATGCAACACAGCACTTCTTTTCAGACTCTAAAGCCATTGGTGAAAACCCAAGCCCATTTCAATGCCAGATTCATTTCATTGCCTAACGCTAAGTCAAAATGAGCAGGAACTCATCTCACTTTCAAATGTTATGTATAACAGAACCATTGGACACAGTGTTTGGAAGCGAGTTGCTAACAGACATTCTATAGAACAGAGTGTATTCACTGATATGACTCACAGATAAATTACTTCACCCTCTTGGACCTCAAACTGGGTGTGCCATTTGCTTTAGATTGACTCAGTGCTTAACCCTTCCAAGTATGGGGAAATTCCACTCGCCTTCTTTCTCCACAACGTCTCAAATGTTTCTGAGTGGCCGCAAGGGTGTCTGTGGGAGGCAGAAACTGCTGGTGAGGGAAGATGGCGGTACGTGGGGCCACCTCGTCCCAGAGCTGGATTACTTGTTTCTCAGTATGTATTTCAGCCATCAACAGGGGCGCTGATTATGGGAAGATGCAAATTTCGGTAGTTTGATAATTAGACATAAAAACAGGAATAACTCTTTCACCTCTCCTAGGCAGTTTTACATTCAAGAAAGGTTTAATAATCCACAAGATTAAATGTGTTATTCCACCTCATTCATTACCCTTTTTGAAACAGACATTTAAAGTATGTTTTTCTTGTCAGCATTCCAAGGGCTTAAACCCTTCATACTAGCCGAAGGCCTGAATAGGAGGGAGAGGTCTGTATACTCTTCTCTGGGTATGCTCCACCTAAATGTTTGTAAACGTTGTCTTGTGCAAATAAACAGGGATGCCACTGTGGCATCAATAGAAATACATTGACCTTCAATCATTAAGGACATTTTCCTCCAATTTCTTTGTGATTTGATGATTTGTCATTTTAATTTGATGATTTTGTCATTTGTCTCCCGATCTTCTTTTTTCTGTGCTTAAGATCAGTTTTAATAGGAGTCCAATGACTTGTGATAATAGCAAAGGCAAAAATATTTAATCCAGGCTCTGAAATGTTGGTATAATCTTAATATTGCTAATGAAGGACTCATGATTTCTGCAAGAATTAAGAAGAATCTGGAATCACAAGCTGACCCAAGAGACTGAGAAAGTAGTTTGCTTTTTTTTAAGACATTATTTTTTAGCATTTTTAGGTTCACAGAAAAATTGAAGTGAAGGTGCAGAAATTTCCCTTATACCTCTGTCCCACACACGCACAGCCTCTCCCATTATCAGCATCCCCCTTCAGAGTAGTGTGTTTGTTACAACTGATGAACATACACTGACACGTCATCATCACCCAAAGTCCATAGTTTACATTAGGGTTCACTCCTGGTGTTGAACATTTTATGGGTTTGGACAAATGCACGATGACATGTATCTATCATTGTGTATTATATTTCAAGGTCCTAAAAATCTTCTGTGCTCCTCTTATTCGTCTGTCTCCTCCCAATCCCTAGAAACCACTGATCTTTTTACAGTCCCCACAGTTTTGCCTTTTCCAGAATGTCATACAGTTGGGATCATTCAGTATGTAGCCATCTCAGATTGGCTTCTTTCATTTAGTAATGTGCATTTAAGTTTCCTCAATGTCTGTTCATGGCTTGATAGCTCATTTCTTTTTAGCACTGAATAATATTCCATTGTCTGGATGTACCACAGTTTATTTATCCATTCATCTACTGATGGACATCTTGGTTGCTTCCAAGTTTTGGCAATTATGATTGCCATAAACACTGCTATAAACATCCGTGTGCCGGTTTTTGTGTGGACGTACGTTTTTAACTTCAGGTAAATACCAAGGAGCATGGTTTCTGGATCATATGGTAAGAGCATGTTTAGTTTTATAAGAAGCTTCCAAAGTGACTGCACCATTTTGCATTTTCACCAGCAATGAATGAGAGTTCCTGTTGTTCCATACCCTCGCGAGCATTTGATGTTATCAGTGTTTTGGATTTTGGCCATTCTAATAGGTGTGTAGTGGTATCTCATTGTTGTTTTAATTTGGATTTTCCTAATGACATATGATGTGGAGCATCTTTTCATATGCTTACTTGCCATCTGTATATCTTCTTTGGTGAGGTGTCTGTTAAGGTTTCGGCCTAAGTCATGTTGTTTGTTTTCTTGTTGTTGAGGGAAAGTAGTTGTAAAGGGTAGGTTAATCTTGTCATCACCTAAACACCCAGGTGTGTTAGCTGTGTCTCTGGACCCCACGGTGCAGTGAAGCTCTACCTTCCAGAACATTCTTCAGGCTGGCTGGCACAGAGGGTCTCAGAGGCTCAGGGCACAGTCTTGGAGACCCCTGATTCTGTACCTTTCCTACTGTGTGACCTCAGGCAAGTTACTTCACATCTCTCACTCTCAAGTCTCTTTTCCATAAAAATTAAGATCACAACAGTGTTTACATCTAGGGGTTTGTGTGGATTAAATTTGATAACGCTCTAGCATAGTGCCTGACACAGAAGGTTAGTGCTCAGAAAACATTACTTGTAGTTGATAAAATGTGAACCATGGTATAGAATTATCAAGAGAAAGTGGATTTTAAGCATAGGAGTGTTGGCCAGTTTGGTTTGTGTATTAGTTTGCTAGGAATTCCAAAACAAAATACCGCAGATTGGGGGCTTAAGTAACAGAATTTTCTCACCATTCTAGGGGATAGGAGTCTGAGATCAAAGTGTTGGCAGGGTTGGTTTCTTCTGAGGCTTCTCTCCCTGCCTTGCAGATGGCTGCCTTCTCTCTGTGTCTTCCTTCTATTTATATCTGTGTCCAAATTTCCTCTTCTTCTGAAGTTGCCAGTCATATTGGATTAGGGCCCATTATAATGACCTCATTTTAACCTAATTACCTCTTTAAAGGTCCTATCTCCAAATGATCACATTCTGAGGTACTAGGGGTTCGCACTTCAACATAGGCATTTAGGGGTGGAGGAGACAGACACAATTCAACCCATAACAGTTTGGAAAGTCTTTCCATTTGGCACTTTTTCAGGGAAATGAGAGAAGCTTTGAAGAGACCAGGAAAAAGAATTCTCTCTACTCTGCTCTACTCACTCTGAATGTCACTTTCCGGGGCTTGGCACAGGAGGGAGCTGGCACCGTTCAATGGAACAAGCAAAAGCCGCTTTGTTGAATGGAATCCTCTGACACTGACCAGCTACCAAAATACACAGCCCCATGTGTTAAGGGTTGAATTGTATTTCCCCAAAACTCATATGTTGGAGTCCTAACCCCTAGTACCTCAGAATGTGACCTTTGTTGGAGATAGGGTCCTTATAGACAGAATCAAGTTTAAAATGAGGTCATTGGGGTGGGCTCTAATCCAATATGACTGATGTCATAAAAGGGAGAAATTTAGACCCAGAACCACACATAAAGAAGACAATGTAAAGACACACCTGCAAGCCAAGAGGGAGGCCTGGAACAGATCCTTCCCTCAGCACTCAGAAGGAACCAACCCTGCTGACACCTTGATCTAGGACTTCTATCCTCCAGAATTGTAAGAAAATAAATTTCTGTTGCTTAAGCCCCCAGTCTGTGGTTCTTTGTTATGGAGGCCCTGGCAAACTAATACACCGTGCTTCCTTCATTTACTTGACAATCATTTAATCAGTTTCTGTGGTGTGCTAGGCCTGAAGATATAATGATGAATAACATACATTTCCTACCCTTGAGAAGCTTGTAGGCTTTTGGGGGGAACAATTACATTAAAAAATCATCTGGGGGGTGCTGGCCTGGTGGTGCAAGTGGTTAAGCGCACACACTCCGCTGCGGTGGCCTGGGGTTCACCAGTTTGGATCCTGGGCGTGCACCCACGCACCACATAGCAAGCCATGTTGTGGTGGCGTCCCTATAAAGTGGAGGAAGATGGGCATGGATGTTAGCCCATGGCCAGTCTTCCTCAGCAAAAAGAGGAGGATTGGCAGATGTTTGCTCAGGGCTGATCTTCTTCACACACACACACAAAAAATCATCTGGGGGGCCGGCCCAGTGGCCTAATGGTTACCTTCGCGCACTCTGCTTGGGTGGCCCGGGGTTTGCAGATTCGGCTATGCTCTGCTTAGCAAGCCATGCTGTGGCAGCGTCCCATGTATAAAATAGAGGAAGATGGGCACAGATGTTAGCCCAGGGCCAATCTTTCTCAGCAAAAAGAGGAGGATTGGCAACAGATGTTAGCTCAGGGCTAATCTTCCTCAGCAAAAATTCATTTGGGTTCAATGTGACTGGTATTCCATTTCCTTGTTAGTCAGGAAATACATTTTCAGCTTTTATTTTAATTTGGTGGCAAAACACTGACTTTCACTAAGAAGGAGTCATTCTCTGTGGAGTGGGGAGAAAGTTGGGACTCCCTCAAATCTCCTGCCTACTGCCCTAGTTGCCTACCACCCCATCCAGTCTAGCCACCCCACAATCCTTCCTTCACACAGAGTCGGAGTCTTTGGGAAGGCAAATCACTTCTTGCTACGGCTTGATCCACCCCACCCTTCTCTGACTGAAATCATTTCAGTGACTTCCCATTTTCCAAAGAGACGTCTAACTCCCTAAAATTGCGCACGTCCTGGCATGGTCTCCTGCATCAGCCACTCTGGCCTTACTCCCTCCACAAGAACCTGAGATTGCTGTTCCTTCTGCCTGAATCCCTTTTCCCTCCTCGCTTGACCTGGTCAACCTACCTCCCTTCAGATCTTGTTTATTCACCATTTCTCTAGAAAGCTTTCCTTAGGCGCCCAACTTACGGCAAATCTCCCTTATAACTCTAGCACTGTGTACATCTATCTCCTTATCATAGTTGAAAACTTGCATTTATTTGTGCAATTGTTTGGTAACACTGAGCTCTCATGAAGGCATGTCTATATCCATTCACTCTAACATCTTTGGTAGGAGCCAGCCCGGTGGCATAGCGGTTAAGTGTGCACACTCCACAGCGGCGGCCCAGGGTTCACATCCCAGGCACGCACAGACGCACCACTTGTCAAGCCATGCTGTGGCAGCGTCCCATATAAAGTGGAGGAAGATGGGCACAGATGTTAGCCCAGGGCCAGTCTTCCTCAGCAAAAAGAGGAGGATTGGGGACAGATGTTAGCTCAGGGCTGATCTTCCTCACACACAAAAAACAAACAAGAGAAACATCCTCAGTATTTGAACACAGAGTTGGGGTTCAATAAATATCGGTTGAATGTATCAATGAGTGAGTGGGTTAATACTGATCCCTAGAATTTCCAATGTGGGAAGCAAGCTATAGTATTTGAAAAATAGTCAAGTATTAGTGAATATGGGTAAAGTCAGTAAAAATTTGAGTATTGTTGTGGAAACAAACTTTCTGCAAAGTTGTTTATTGTTAAGAAGCTCTTCTTACCTGTGAATGAAAATTAATTTCCTCCTACCACACTTTAAAAATATTTCCTGGGCTGACCCCGGTGGCTTAGCAGTTAAGTGCGCACGCTCCACGACTGGCGGCCAGAGTTCGGATCCCGGGCAGGCACCGACGCACCACTTCTCCAGCCATGCTGAGGCCGCATCTCACGTACAGCAACTAGAAGGATGTGCAACTATGGACACACAACTATCTACTGGGGTTGGGGAAAAAAAAAAAGGAGGAGGATTGGCAATAGATGTTAGCTCAGAGCTGGTCTTCCTCAGCAAAAAGAGGAGGATTAGCATGGATGTTAGCTCAGGGCTGATCTTCCTCACAAAAAAAAAATTTCCTGAATGTTCTATTCACTTCAAAATCTCTCATACACATTTAGAGAATTTTTCAGTAATTCTAATCTTCCCTTCTTTAAACAGTTGGACACTTGTTGACTAGCGACAAGTCACTAGATTTCATTGCTAGACTAAGAATTTTCTAGGCCTTCCAAATTTAATTTTAATTAGTTGAATATTGAACGAATCTGAAGGACTGTAGAGCAAAGGTTCATCTGGTCCATAACTGATCTACCAAACATTGATTGGCTAGTGCTGGTGTAAAGAAGATTAAGAGTCCAGAGGCCCAGCCCTGGAGGAGTTGGTGATCTATCACAGGACACATAAAATGTAAACAAATATTGCAGGGCAGCAAGATAAGTACTAGAAGAATGTACAACATGCTATCAACCTCACACAGCAAATGGAAAATACAAGACTTGCACAACTACCCCAACACTCCATGTTTTAAAAAGTATCACAATTGGAGAAGAAAATATGCTGAATAAGACAAGACGTAATTATACCATTTGCCGATTAGCAAAACAATAATTTGATATTCGTTCTTCCTTACCTTTTAGAAAAAGTAAACTAATGTTTTCTTATTTTGTCAGCTTTCATGAGAAAAATCACTTCCTCTCTTCTTGTCATTTCTTTGTACTCCTCCCCTTTCCTCTGTGCCCCAGTGCCTTTTCCCCAGCATATAAGTAATTTTTCAGTTTGTGGTTGCTCTTCTGGCACTGAGCTCCCTGAGGGAGATGAATTAATATTCTCTAAATCACCTGACTTTTCAGTGTATCCTCCTTGATTTCTGGCTTTCTTAAAAATAACTAATTCCCTCTCTAGATATTTAAGAATTTGGAGTGAATGGGGAAGTCAGAATCCTAAAATGCAGGTTCAATCTTTCAATCAGGTTTGAGGTATATATCACGCAGCTATCTAAACAGCATGGAAATTGGGATAGTAAATAAAAATGTTAACCCATTCAACACAAATGTTCTTTTAGCTACAAGCATAATTTACAACTAGCAGCTTCTATTCTGACCCCATGGGGTAAAATTGTTTAGATGAGTTCAAATGTTTTCTCAGAAACATTTTGATATATTTTTTAATTTGATATATTTTTTAATCTGTCAGGTCCAATTAAGATCTGAGAATATTTGCAAGTAAAGCTACTACAAAGTATCTGCATTCATAATTTACAGATAATAGAGTTTTTTGTTAGATAATTAGTTAACAAAAGACACCCCTTTCTGAGAGTACAGGCAGCTATGCAGGTGACATCTGGGGGATGATAATCTCTTTTGCCCACTAGGTCATTGTTTCCTTGGACCCCAGCAATGACTCTGTGGCCAATCATATAGAGAGAGTTATATGATAACCAAATGGTCATTCATTCACTCAGTCACTCATCCAACTAATCTTTAGTGAGTGCCCTCTGTGGACCAGGCACTGTTTTAGGCCCTAGGGAAACAGCAGAGAACACAGCAGGCAAAGTGCCTGCCATCGTGGAGTTTACATTCTAGCAAGGGAAACAGACCATAAACATATAAACAAATAACCGTATACTTAATGTCCAGGGGTGTTAAGTGTTATGAAGAAACTAAAGCAGAGGAAGAGGTCAGAGCTGATAAGAGGTGATGTTTTCAGTAGGGTGAGCAAGGAGGGCTCTCTGAGGAAGTGACATTTAAGCAGAGACCTGAAGGAAGTGAGAGCCTTTAAATATCACAGGAAGAGCGTCCTACACAGGGGACAGAGCAAATGCAAAGACACAGAGGCAAGAGTATGCCCAAGATCCACTGTGCAGAAACCTTTTCTTTTCTTTTCTAATCAAACGAGGAGCAACACATTCTAAGTTTCTTTTAAAGGACATCAAACATTTCTTTTTTTTTTTTAATTATTTTTTTCCCCCCAAAGCCCCAGCAGATAGTTGTATGTCATAGATGCACATCCTTCTAGTTGCTGTACGTGGAACGCGGCCACAGCATGGCCAGAGAAGCGGTGCATCGGTGCACGCCGGGGATCTGAACCCGGGCCACCAGTAGCGGGGCGCACGCACTTAACCGCTATGCCACAGGGCCGGCCCGACATCAAACATTTCTTAGCTTAGGAGTTACTCAGTGATTCATTACAGTTATGAGAGGAGCTCAATATGGACTTGTCAATCTGGAAAGATTGAAAATATTTATTTTCTACTAACTTATACCTTCCAGCAGCTGGTATGTATGTTTGGAGGAAGATAGGGAATTGGGAGAAATTCAGGCCAATGAGAGGGAACAGAATTTTCTGGGTGGAGCTTCCGGGAAAACTCTTTAAAAAGGGACAGATTCACCTGGCATGTGCCCTTTCTCCTTCTCCCCTTCATCACTTCCTGTCCTGAAAACAGATATGATGCTAGAGGCAGAGCATTCAACTTGCAACCACCTGACTACAAGGCTAGGGACAAAAGCCACATGCAGAGGATTGCTAAACAGAAAGCTAGAAGAAGCCCATGGTCCTGATGACCCTGTGGGCTGCCCTCGCCGGCCAGAACCATCTTCCCACAGGCTTCTTGTGTGTAGAAAAGAAACCAAAAGAAACCCTGGCGTGGCTAAGCCAGTCTGTCTGGTGTTCTGTTACTTTCAACCAAGTGAGATCCTAACGGATACACTATTACACAGGAACGTATTCTTCCAGATTTGATGATGGACTTGATTATTAATAAAATGTGCAGGAAGATCACTGAAAAAAGTTAGCCCCTGGATCGAAACTTGTTTACTACACTTATCAGAAAGGAAAAAGTCATTGAAAGAGAATCTAGCTCTGCTGTTTCATTTCCACAAGGTCCAAGGAATGGTCATTTGTGTTGGGAGGAGGGGGCTCTGGGGCCTGACAACATTGACCTGGACTCTAGACTTCACTTTTACCCTCTGCAGATGAAAATGACTCAGGCCCAACTCTCCCACTATTTTTCAGGTATCCAAGTGTAGCTCAGTGGCTTAACATGATTCATGTGTTATAAAAACGAATGTTTATTTGTAGGTACTTATAGCTCTTTTGTCAGATTTAATTCTTAAAGCTGCTTTTGCACAACCTTCCACATATGAAAAGATTAGGAATTAAAGCCTGTTCTCCCAAGTGTGTAAGATGAAAGACACGCTGTAAAACCCAGCAAAGCCCTTGTAGAAAATTCTGAACAATATTCTAGAAAATTCTAGATAATATATCATCAACACTCAATGAGTTGTACCCTCTGTAAAAAGTTTCTCCTACTGCTCGGTCATTGTTTGCCCAGAGAATTCAAACTAATTGAAATCTGAGCCCAGTCATAAATTAGGAAGCTTATTTGCCAAAATAAAAAAATAATCAGGATTAAATCTGCAGTACATCACAGAGGATCCTAGGCTTTGGACATTTAAATAATATGTGTAAAGTACGCAAAAAAGTTCAAAGTACCATGCAAACAGGTTTATTTTTATTGTTGGTGTGGCAAATTCAAGGTCTAGAATATCTTTTAAAGGATTGGCTTGCTTTCATCCTTCAAATATCCTTGTAATGGAAGAAGTATTGACAAAATAGAATTCTTTTAAAATTACTAATTTATATGTCTAAACTATCTTCTTTCAATAATATCAAATGTTTTTTGGTTATAAAAGCACTGATATGCATCCTATAGGATATATTACTTACATATCACAGTTTAGAATTTAAAAAGAGGGTTACAGAAATGCTCTGTATGTCCTGATGTTTGAGTGGTTGTATGATAATCCCAATTTACATCAAGTTGAGATAGGTAACAATGACCTATAATTGGCTAAATTGTAAAGGCATTGTACCACTCAGGATTCTTGGTTGTAGGTGAGGAAAAACACAATTCAAATAGCCAGAGAAAAGAAAAGGGAATTTTTTATGTCACTTAACTGAAAGATTCAGGGGTGTTGGCCAAGCTGTATTCAGGAACTCAAACAATATCATTAGACCCAACCTCTCTTCTCTTGGTTGTGTTTTCTTTCATTTTACTTAATTTTCAGCTGGCAAAGCTAATATCCTAATAGTTGGAAGTCCATTTCTAAGTCTCCCAAGAGTTAAAAAAATAAAATAAAATAACCCAGAATCAAGTCCCCACTGGAGAAATTGAAGAGCACTGTTGAAACCAATCACCGTGGACGGGGAGATTCCACCTTCTCATTGACCATGTCTGGGTCACATGCCTGAACTTAGAGCTAGATTTTGAGTCAGCTCACCAGACCACACGGACCAAGAATGGGGAGTGAATAGATCTCCAAGGCAAGTATTGGTTTTGCTACTGGACGTTGGGTAACTAAAATCAAGAAATGCCCATGATAGGCTCAAATAGCACTTTGTGGATCCAATACCTATAATTGTAGTGTTCTGTCCTTTTTTTTTTTCACTATTCCCTATTAGATTGTAAATCCCTTGAAAGAAGGGAACATGATAATTTGATTATGGCCACTTCTTCCTTTCTGATTCTCTGCTTTGGACAATACCTAGCATTTAGCTGGCACTCATCGAATGATTTTTGAATGAATGAATAGAAGTTGATACCAGCAAGAACTGTTCAACTTATCACTGCAAGTAACAGTGAGATGAGTGCTATTAACAGGCTTGCTTACTTTCAATTCATACTACTTCCTGGTACTCTTTAAGGCAGACTGAGTATCTTAAGTTTTATCTGAAATTATCAACATTTATAAGTTATAGGATTCCTTTAAATAGATTTGGGGACAGTTAACTTTCCCCAAACATAGGACAGAAGTATGTACACCCGTATTTGCACTTAATGACAGAACAAAAATAGACAAGGACAAGAAATATAACCATTAATATTAGGGAATAATTTTACAAATTATTTATTTTATTTTTCGAATTGTAGCAAAAAACACATACTGTAAAATTTACCATCTTGACCATTTTTAAGAGTATAGTACAGTAGCGTTAACTATATCACATTACGGTGCAACAGAGCTCTAGAACTTTTCACCTTGCAAAACTGAAACTCTGTATTCATTGAACAACAACACCCCTATCCCCCCTCCCCCCAGCCCCTGGCAACCAACATTCTACTTTCTGTTTCTAGGAGTTTGACTAAGTTTAACTAAGTGGAAACGTTTGTAAGCAGTTGTCTTTTTGTGACTGGCTTATTTCACTTAGCATATTATGTCCTCAAGGTTTATCCATGTTGTAGCATATGACAGAATTTCCTTCTTTTTTTTAAGGCTGAATAATATTCCATTGTATGTATATACCACATGTTCTTTATCCGTTCATCTGTTGATGGACATTCAGGTTGCTTCCACCTCTTAGCTATTGTGAATAATGCTGCAATCAACATCAGTGTGCAAATATCTCTTCAAGATCCTGTTTTCAATTCTTTTAGATGTATACACTGAAGTGGGATTGCTGGATCATGCAATAATTATGTTTTTAATTTTTTGAGGAACCACTCTACTGTTTTCCATAGTGGCTGCTCCATTTTACATTCCCACCAACATTGCACAAAGGTTCCAGTTCCTCTATATCCTCACCAACACTGGTTATTTTCTGTTTTGTTTTTGGATAGAGGCCATCCTAATAGGTGTGAGGTGATATCTCATTGTAGTTTTGATTTGCATTCCTCTGATGATTAGTGATGTTGAGCATCTTTTCATATGCTCGTTGGCCATTTGTATGTCTTCTTTAGAGAAATGTCTATTCAAGTCCTTTGCCCATTTTTGAATCAAGTTGTTCATCTTTTTGTTGTTGAGTTATAGGAGTTCTTTATAAATTCTGGATATCAACTCCTTGTCAGATACAGTCAGGTGCCACATAATGACATTTTAGTCACCGATGAACTGCATAGGTGACGGTGGTCCCATAAGATTAGTACCATATAGCCTAGTGTAGTAGGCTATACCATCCAGGTTTGTGTAAGTACACTCCATGATGTTCACACCATGACAAAATCGCCTAACAGATGCATTTCTCAGAACATATCCCCATCATTAAGCGACACATGACTATATATGGTTTGCAAATATTTTCTCCCATTCCATAGGTTGTGTTTTTGCTCTGTTGATTGTGCTTTGCTGTGCAGAAGTTTTTAAGTTTGACATAGTCTCATTTGTCTATTTTTGCTTTTGGTGCCATATCCAAGAAATTATTGCCAAATTCGACGTTGTGAAGCATCACTCTATGTTTTCTTCTAAGAGTTTTATAGTTTTAGGCCTTATGTTTAGGTCTTTAATGAGTTAATTTTTTGGTTAATTTTTGTATATGGTGTAAAGTAAGGGTCTAACTTCATTCTTTTGCATGTGGACATCCAGTTTTCCCAACACCATTCCCAACAAACAACACCATTTGTTGAAGAGACTATCCTTTTCCCATTGTGTAGCCTCGACACCCTTTAGAAGATCGTTTGATCATATACACACGGGTTTATTTACGCATATACATGTGTTTATTTCTGGGCTATCTATTATGTACTATTGGTCTATGCGTCTGTCCTTATGCCAGTAACATACTGTTTTGATTACTGTAGCTTTGTAATATGTTTCGAAATTAGGAAGTGTGAGGCGTCCTGCTTTGTTTTTCTTTCTCAAGATTGTTTGGGTTATTCGAGATCCTCTGAGATTTCATACGAATTTTAGGATGGTTTTTTCTATTTCTGCACAAAAGGCCCTTGGGATTTTGATAACAATTGCATTGAATCTGTAGACCGCTTTGGGTAATATGGAAATTTTCACAATATTTAGTCTTCCAATCCATTAGCACAGAATGTCTTTCCATTTATTTGTGTGTTCTTTAATTTCTTTTAGCAATGTGTTAGTGTACAAGTCTTTCACCTCCTTGGTTAAGTTTATTCCTATGTATTTTATTCTTTTTTTCCCCAAGTATTTTTATTATTTTTGACGCTATTGTAAATGGAATTGTTTTCTTAACTTCCCTTTTGGATTGTTCATTGTTTTTTGGTGTAGAAATGAAACTGAGTTTTGCATGTCAATTTTGTATCCTGCAACTTTGTTGAACTTGTTTATTAGTTCTAACAGCTTTTTTTGTGGAATCTTTAGGGTTTTCTACATATAAAATCATGTCATCTGCAAATAGAGATAATTTTACATGTTCATTTCCAATTTGCATGTCTTTTATTTCTTTTCCTTGCCAAATTGCTCTGGCTATAACTTCCAGTACTATATTGAACACAAGTGACAAGAGTGGTCATCCTTTCCTTGCTCCTGATCTTAGTGGGAAAGCTTTCAGTTTTTCACTGTTGCATATGCTGTTAGCTATGGGCTTTTCATATATGGCCTTTATTATGTTGAGGTAATTTCATTCTATTCATAGTTTGTTGAATGTTTTTATCATGAAAGGATGCTGAATTTTGTCAAATGTTTTTTCTGCATCCATTTGAGATGATCATCTGGTGGTTTTCTCTTCATTCTATTAATGTGGTGTATTACATTAATTGATTTTATTATGTTGAACTATCCTTGCATTCCATAAATAAATCTCACTTGGTCATGATGTATAATCCTTTTAATTTGCTGTTGAATTTTTGCGTCAATATTCATCAGGGATATTGGTCTGCAGTTTTTGTGGGGTTTTTTGTAAATACTTCTTCTTTTTTTTTGTTTTGGTGAGGAAGATTGGCCCTAAGCTAACATCTGTTGCCAATCTTCCTTTTTTTGCTAAGGAAGATTAGCCTTGAGCTAACATCTGTGCCCATCTTCCTCTATTTTGTATATGGGATGCTGCCACAGAATGGCTTGATGAGCGGTGGGTAGGTCCACACCCAGGATCCAAACCTGTGAACCCCAGGGTGCTGAAGCAGAATGCACCAACTTAACCAGTACACCACCAGGCTGGACCCTAGTCTGCAGTTTTCTTTGCTTGTAGTACCTTTGTAGAGTTTTGGATTTCAGGGTAATGCTGGCCTCATAAAATCAGTTTGCATGTGGTCCCTCCTTTTCAATTTTTTGGAAGAGTTTGAAAAAGATTGGTGTTAACTCTTCTTTAAATGTTAGGTAGAATTCTCCAGTGAAGCCATTTGTTCCTGGGCTTTTCTTTTTGGGGATTGTTTTGATTACTGATTCAATCTCCTTACTAGTTATAGATCTGTTCAGATTTTTTATTTCCTCATGATTCAGTCTTGTTGCATATTTCTAGGAGTTTATCCCTTTCTTCTAGGTTACCTAATTTGTTGGCATATAGTTTCTAATGATCATAATGATAATAGTCTCTAATCTTTTTTCTTTTTGTGGCATCAGTTATAAGGTCTCGTCTTTCACTTCTGATTTTTGTTATTTGAATCTTCTCTCTTTTTTTCTTAGTTAGGCTAGCTAAAGTTTTTTCAATTTAGTTTACTTTTTCAAAAAGCCAACTCAGTTTTGTTAATTTTTTTCTATTGTTTTTCTATTCTCTACTTTGTTTATTTATGCTAATCTTTGTTATTTTCTTCTTTTTGCTAACTTTGGGTTTAGTTTGTTCTTCTTTTTATAGTTCCTTGAGGTGTAAAGTTAGGTTGTTGATTTGAGATCTGTCTTGTTTTTTTAATGAAGGCGTTTACTGCAACAAACCTCCCTCTTAGTATTGCTTTTGCTGCATCCCATCAGTTTTGGCATGTTGTGTTTTCATTTTCATTTGTCTCAAGATACTTTCTAACTTCCCTCATGATTTCTTCTTTGACCCATTGAATGTTCAAAAATGTGTTATTTAATTTCCTTATATTTGTGAATTTTCAGTTTTCCTTTTGCTCTTGATTTCTAGTTTCATTTCATGGTGGTCAGAGAACGTACGTGGTATGATTTCATTCTGGTTAAATATGTTAAGATTTGTTTTGTGGCCTAATACGTGATCTATGCTGAAGAATGTTCCTTGTGCACTTGAGAAGAACGTATATTTGACTTCTGTTGGGTGGAGTGTTCTGTATCTGTCTGTTCAATCTAATTGATCTATAATATTGTTCAAGTCCTCTCTTTCCTTATTGATCTTCTGTCTGGATGTTCTACCTGTTATTGAAAGTGGGGTATTGAAATCTCCTACTATTATTGTGTTACTGTTTATTTCTCCCTTCAGTTCTGTCAGAAATTCTGTTTGCTTCATATATTTTGGGTGCTCTTATATTAGGTGCATGTATATTTATAATTGTTATATCTTCCTGGTGAATTGACCCTTTTATCCTTATACAATGTCCTTTGTCTCTTACAACAATTTTTGTCTTAAAGTCTATTTTGTCTGATATAAATATAGCCACCCTTGCTCTCTTTTGAGAGCATTTATACCATTTATATGGAATATTTCTTTCCATCCTATGTGTGTCTTTAAAGCTTAAGTGAGTCTCTTATAGATAGCGCAAAGTTGGATCTTGTTTTTGTTTGTGTGTGTGTGTGTGAGGAAGACCAGCTCTGAGCTAACATCCATGCCAATCCTCCTCTTTCTTTGCTGAGGAAGATTGGCCCTGGGCTAACATCTGTGCCCATCTTCCTCTGCTTTATACGGGACACCGCCACAGCATGGCCTGACAAGCAGTGCATCAGTATGCACCGAACCTGCGAACCCCAGGCCACCGAAGCGGAGTGTGTGCACTTAACCGCTTTGCTACCAGGACGGCCCCTGGATCTTGCTTTTTATCCACTCAGCCGCTCCACGTCTTTCAATTGGGGAGTTCAATCCATTTACATTTAAAGTAATTACTGATAGGAAAAGACTTACTATTGCCATTTGTTAATCGTTTTCCATGTGTTTTTTAGTTATTTTGTCCCTCTTTTCCTCTATTGATGCCTTTTTTTGTATTTTGCTGATTTTTTTGAAGTGATATGCTTTGATTCCTTTCTCATTTTCTTTTGTGTATCTTCTGTAGACATTTTCCTTGTGATTACCAAGGGGGTTACAAAAAATATCTTTTTGTTATAACAATCTATTTTAAACTGATAACAACTTAATTTCAATCACATACAAAAACTAAACTCTACTCTTTTCTTTTTTTTGAATTTTATTTATTTTTTCCCCCACAGCCCCAGTAGATAGTTGTATGTCATAGTTGCACATCCTTCTAGTTGCTGTATGTGGGACGCGGCCTCAGCATGGCCGGAGAAGCAGTGCGTCAGTGCGCGCCCGGGATCCGAACCCGGGCCGCCAGCAGCAGAGCACGCGCAGCCAACCGCTAAGCCACGGGGCCGGCCCTAAACTCTACTCTTTTATATCTCCTCCCCAATTTAGTTACTGATGTCACAAATTATATCTTTTTATATTTTGTATCAATTAACATAGTTTTATAGCTATTTTTTATGCTTTTAACTTTTAAATTCTACACCAGAATTCAAAGTGATTTATACACCACCATTATAGTAGTACAGGCTTCTGTATTTGTCTATGTATTTACCTTTACTAGAGAGCTTTATGTTTTTATATTTTCATATGCTTTTGTCTTGCTGTACAAGTTATTAATTTCAAGGGAAAGTATGTATGTATATATATGTATATATACACACACACATATATTTCATTTTGGCAGTACTCAAGTTCTAGTACTTCAGTAACCTCGGGGTTTGTTTTTATTCTTTCCTATTGCTCTTATCTTTTTTTTTTTTAAATAATTATGATCTTTTCCTTGAAGCTTGAATCATTTTTAAGGTGCTTTCGTCTCTTGCTGGATTTTTTCCAGAACTTCAATTCACTCAAATCTAGTCTCTGAACTTAGTAGAGATAAATCTCAATCTTCATGTCTTAAAAAGACCTAACTAGTAAGGATCTCAAATAAGTTGTTTTCTCCTTAGCCCATTTTTCTTTTTGATCATACAGCTCAGAACCCCATCCAAGATCCATTTATAGTGAGCACTTGGCTGGACCATGCCTGGTGTGGTCCTCTGTGGTGCTATGTCCTCTTTCGGAAAGCCGAGGTCCTGGAAGCTTGGAAATATTCTGCAAGAGGAGCTTTATGACATCACTTCCTAGAAAGATCTCAGGCTGGACAGTCCCTTATCTAATGACCTTGTGGAACTCAAATGGGAAGCTCAACTTTCTCAAAGCCTAAAGCAGGGCCGGCTCCGTGGCTTAGCGGTTAAGTGCACGCGCTCTGATGCTGGCGGCCCAGGTTCGGATCCCGGGAGCGCCCCGAGGCACCACTTCTCCGTCCAACGCGAGGCCGAGTCCCACGTACAGCAACTAGAAGGATGTGAACCTATGACATACAACTATCTACTGGGGCTTTGGGGGGAAAAACTGAATAAATAAAATCTTTAAAAAAAGAAAAAAAAAAGCCTAAAGCAACTACATTACGCAGATAATGAGAAATTTAAACAGTTTGGGTTATTTTTCAGTTTATTTCAGACCACAAAGTTATAAGTAACAAACATAAAAGTTCAACGCTGAAAATATATTGAAATGGTTTTCTCAAAGGAGATGCCATGTTCACCTAAAATGTCATCATCATGTTATGAATTTTATAGGCAGGGGCCTGCCAACAGTAGTATCCACTTCCTGGCTGCCATCCAAGCTACAGGTGAAATTTTAGATACTTTCTACTGCAAATTAAATGCTCTCCAATAATCTCTGCATTTGTCATATCTCTGCATTTGTCATATGGTTTATTGGTGAAATTATTGGGCAGTTTTTGCTAAAAATTATCTAGGCTTTTGAACTTAGAATTCAGCACTTTTACAACATTCTGTTAAGATTGCCTAGTTCAGGGGGCCGGCCCCGTGGCTTAGCCGTTAAGTGCGTGCGCTCCGCTACTGGCGGCCCCGGTTCGGATCCTGGGCGCGCACAGACGCACCGCTTGTCCGGCCAGGCTGAGGCGGCATCCCGTATACAGCAACTAGAAGGATGTGCAACCATGACATACAACTACCTACTGGGGCTTTGGGGAGAAAAGGGGGAAAAAAAAGGAGGAGGATTGGCAATAGATGTTAGCTCAGAGCCCATCTTCCTCAGCAAAAAGAGGAGGATTGGCATGGATGTTAGCTCAGGGCTCATCTTCCTCACAAAAAAAAAAAAAAACATTGCCTAGTTCACTAGACAAGATAATTGCATGCCCTGTATTGTAGAGTTGCCTTCCCTGGGTAAATGCAAATGCAATAAATAAATACAGAACCAGAATGGAAACTTGAATGGGGCAATCCACATATGAATTAGGATCTAGGCCATACTAGTTGGGGCTTGCTTTTCCACCCCAATCACCGGCTTACTGCAGCTCTCTTCCTTCTCTTTATTCAGCCCTAATCTCTGCCACATTAGAAAAAGGACATCAGGTACTCTTCTTACTGCCCCAAAAGGATGTGAGCTCTTTATTCTTTGACCTCATCACACTTTGTACCTCTCACAGAAGTCCCCCTCAATCTGTGCTGTGTTCTGGTTATCCATGTGCATCTTATCCTTGTCCTCACCAGCTCTGCTGGAAGATGTAAATTGAGTAATAAAACTTCCCGTGTTTTGCAGCATGTCTCAGGGTTGACCACCACCCTTGCTGTCTGGTGCAATGATGCCTGACTCTTAAATGTGTGGTTCCTGGATGAAATTCCATCATTATCTTCTTTCCCAAAAATCTGCATCCCACTTTGGTATATCTCCTTGAAACGACTTCCCTATAAACTTCAAGGTGTTGGTGATTAGTTTCTACGGTGGAAGTATTTGCCTTGTTTAAAGTCTAAGGAGGCCATATGCCAAGTCAGAGTTTGTTCTCAAGAAAGGCAACCTCCTGGAACAGAAGCATACAATTTTGGGTGATCATGAAATATAGAGAGGATAAGGGATGCCAAATCTGATCCTGGACAAATTGCAGATGGCCACTGAGCCTTCGACATATGCTCTTAATTCTCATAGTAATTCATAGATTTTTCACTTCTTGTTATAAAAATGAAAATCAAAACAAAGCAAAGCTACAACAGTACCCTATAAACTTTGATGAACTCTGGAAATGTATCTTCAAGGGTTGGCACCAACAGGATGTAACTATTAACAGCTGGCATTTGAAGCATGTTCTTATTTGATAGGGCAGATTTTATCAGCCCCACTTGACAGAAGAGAAAACTTCAGGCGTTGAGGTCACCCCAGCTGCTCCAAGGTAGAGTTCTATTTCGGACCCAGGTCTCTGATTCCGTCTCCTTTGCTGTGCCCACTCCCCACCCTCTTTCTGGAGGAGAATCTGGTCGTCACAGAAATCAGGAAGGTCCCCAAAGCTAGGGGTCAAGCTCTGGTTGCTGTCTTTCATTCCAGCCTGAATATGTCCTTTTAGAAAGATGGTTGGCTCCTCTGGCCCCTGTCTCCCAGGCCCTTCCCCGGTGCATGCACACACACAGGCACACACGCACGCACGCACACACACACACACACACAGAGCCTAGAGAACAAAGAACAGGGTGTGGAGTCCCTGCCTGCTCCACCTCCCATTCCCACAGAGGCAGCCAGGATGCTGTGCTGTGGGGGTGGGAGCCAGAATCTCCCTGCCATCCGAGCAGGGATGGGCAGCTGCCATATCGTCACCTCAGCAATTCCCACGATGCCAGGGGACAGGGTAGAGTCTCCAGGGCTGTTGGCTACTGCTTCTCCCTCCCTCTGGAAAAGCTCATCAGTTCAGGTACTCTGCAGGCCTGCCAATTTAGTAAATATTTATCAGAGGAAGTGGTGACTAATATTTATTTATTATCTGCTCTGTTCAACACACATTATTCACAATAATAATTACAATGTCCTGGGAACTTGCTGTGTGCATGAACTGACTCTAATAAATATCACAATAACTCTGGGTATTGTGCTTATTTCACAGATGAGAAAGGACAGATGGCTTAAGGATCTTGCTCAGGTTTCTACAAGAAGATGAGTAACAAACCCAGGTCTGTTTAACTCCAGAACCACCCAGCCGTAGGCAAGGAGCTTGGGATTTTGTGAAGGATATTGGCCTGTATACAACTAACTCTCATACCGGGTGTGATGGGTCGAATTGTGTTCCCCTAAAAGATATGTTGAAGTCCTAATCCCCAGCACCTCAGAATATGGCCTTGTTTGGAAATGGAGTCATTGCAGATATAATTAGTTAAGGTAAGATGAGGACAGATCAAAGTAGGGTGAGCTCTTCATCCGATATGACTGGTGTTCTAATAAGAAGCAAAGAGACAGAGAGAGAAGGTGGACATGTGTTGACGAGGCAGAGACTGCAGTGATGCAGCCACAAGCCAAGGAACGCCTGGGGCTACCGGAAGCTGGAAGAGGCAGGGCAGGATCCTACCCTACAGGTTTCTAAGGGAGCACGGCCCTGCTGACGTCTTGATTTCAGCCTTCTGGCCTCCAGAACTGTGAGACAATAAATTTCTGTTATTTAAGCCACCAAGTTTGTCATACTTTGTTAGGACAGCCCCAGGAAACACAACCAGGCCAAAAGAAGAGCGTTGTAATAGAAGTACACAGTAAATTTTACGGAGTTTGTCTGTTAGAGAGGAAAATAGACTCTGGGAAGGCCTGGAAAAGGAAAAAGGAAAGCTTGCTGCCTCTGCACTAGTCTTAAAGGAGAAGTGGGCTACAGGAGGGAAGAGGTGGGGGTCAGAGGGCTGAAGAGCACACCTGGGCAGTGGAAAAGTTCAGACTCGGGCACGGAGGCAGGAGCATCTGGGATGGGCCTGCATGAGTGAAGCAAGGGTGTGGGGAGAAACGAGTGGGGTGACGCTGGGGCTGCAGCCAGTGGGGGGGCGGTTGTCAGGCTGTGTCGACCGCCAGCATTGCCTGGCGCCCCCTCCTCCATGAGAGGCCCAAATTGTCTCCTCTGGGCCCAGGACTCACCTTTACCCAAAGCAGGCATTCCTCTGCTGGACACGACACCAAACTCGCCATAATCCACCGCTTTGCTGCCTGTTTTTATAACTGTGCAGCCCTGCTCGCCAGTCTCTTTTATGTTGCTCGGTCTAGTAGCTGAGTCTTCTGGGGCAGGGACCTCTGTTCATTCGCTGATCCCCTCACAGGGACTCGAGTCCTTCCTCTGACCTGGAGTCTGGGCCCTGGACCTTCCCTGAGTCTGGTCGGCTCCTGCGCCCTCCCATCCATGATCACCCCCTGCTGAGCCTCCCCGACACCAGCCTGCCTGGCTGTGCCAATGCCCTGCCGGCCCAGCCTCTCTGGCCCCATAGATCGCCTGGTTCTAGGTCTCAGCTCTTCCCGGCCGCTCCAGCAGGCCCTGCCCTGAGCTAGGGCACACCTAAAGGTTTGCAAGCAGGACGGTTGACATGATCCAAGCTGTAGCTCTGGCTGCTGCATCAATGCCGAACCGAAAAATAGATCCTGTGGAAGCTGTGTCTGGCAGGAACAGGGTGCTTAATGAATATTTGTTGATTACATGAACAGGAAAAAGGGCCACAATGGGAATATTATTGTGATTGTCCAGGACAGAGGTACCGAGCACCTCAGTGTGGCCTTGTCCCATTTCAGACACAGATGGCAGCAGGACAGGGGCGTGAGGCGGCACCTGGGGCCCACGGGCTCTATGATGCAGAGGGGAGAGTGACAGCTTTGCTGTTCCACAGTCTGGCTTCAATCCGGGCTCTGCCGTCTTCTCGCCGTATGCCTCAGGTAAGCGACTTCACCTCTGGGCCTCAGCTTTCTCCCCCACGGCATGGAGATATCCACATCCACCTTTCAGAATAATCTGGAAGAGTAAATGTGGAACAGGTGATTTTTAAAGTTTGTGGTGATCTGCATCCAGGAAATGGGTCAACGGGTGGTAGGACCCTCACCTCAGATTCTAATTCCTTGGAGGAGGAATCAAAAGAATAAGGTATCACCCAGGTTCTCAAGTGTCTGGGACACCTGGAGAAGGGCGTTATCTGGCAGGCAGGCGGGCTCAGGAAATAAAACAAGGCTCCAATAATCGGGACCAGCCCAGTGCCTTGCATAGAATTGGCACTTACTAAGTAAGGATGGATAACAGATGGTTGAGAAAACAGAAGCCAATTACATGAATGACCAGATCTGGGGAGCAACGTGAGAATAAAAAGTAGAAGCCCAAAGCCAGCTGGACTACCCTGACGCATGTTGTGGTGCCAAAGCCCAAGGTGTTAGATCTACACTGGCCCTTGGGGCTAGCAGAAGGCCAGTGTGGACCGAGTGGCTCTAGCTAGGGGAGAAAAGAGCTGTGGAGGCTGAAAACCAGGCTGGGAAAATAGCAGTGGGAATCAGGCTGGAAAAGAAGAGATGGGTACTCGTGGAATTGTCAGGGATTAGACTAGAGGATATGGGTGGGAAGGAGGGAAGGAGCTGAGAATGACTCAGACATTTATAACCAGTGTGAGTGCTAAGCAGGCACTGAGTGCCTTCAGGGGGAATCTGACCTGTGGCCTGCCTGGCAGAGGCCTTGGAGAGGAAGCAGTGATTCTTGTACCACTCCCAAGTGATGGGTTGCGGAGAAGGCTAAGCTCCTCTCCCAGGTATCCACACGACGGGCAAGCCAGGCATAGTCCTGGCCGTGTGCCCAGGCCCCTCAGTAGCAAAGGAGCCTTTCTCAGATGACACAGCAGGCTGCATTCACTTTTTAGAGGTTTATGCTAAAAATGTTGACAACAATTATAACTGAGCAGAAATGCAATACCACTCTGAATTCTATAACGAAAATATAAAATTTGTAAAGCATCCTTCACATTTAATGATCGAACAATGAGCATGATAGTAGGAGACACAAGTTAAGACAAAATATCCAAGTGGGGGCCGGCCTGGTGGTGTAGCGGTTAAGTGCGCGCACTCCACTTCGGTGGCCCAGGGTTTGCGGGTTCAGATCCCAGGCGCGCACTGACGCACCACTTGTCAAACCATGCTGTGGCGGTGTCCCATATAAACTAGAGCAAGATGGGCACGGATAATAGCCCAGGGCCAATCTTCCTCAGCAAAAAAGAGGAAGATTGGCATCAGATGTTAGCTCAGGGCTAATCTTCCTCACCAAAAACAAAAAAGAAAGAAAAATCCAAGTGGAGCAGCTCGGCCTATTCTGGACATATCCCAGCAGAGATATTATGAGATGCATTTGTTTATAGTGGAATCTCACAAAGATCCATGTTGAAGAAAGAGGAATAATGAGGGGATATTTGCCCTATCGGATATTAAGATATGCTTACTACAAAGCTATAGTGCAGTAAGCTGCAAGAACGCACAGACCAATGGAGGCGAACAGAGGACTAGTAGACAGACCCAGGTATGCTTGGGAACTTCATACATGATAAAGGTGACACCACAAATCAATGGGAAGAGGATGGATTGTGAAGTGCATGAGCTGGGAAAACTGCCTCTCTGTATAAAGAAAAATAAAACTATGTCCCTACTTAATTCCACTTAAGGGTGGACTACATTCCCAGGGGGGTTAAAGACCTACATGCAGACAGTAAAACTAAAAAGTTAATGGGAGAAAATGAAGGAGAATGTTTTCCCAAAATAGGGGAAAGAGAACATTTCTAAAATTGAATGTTAAGAATACAAAACTTTAAGGCAAAAAAAACTGATGAATTTGATTAGAAAGAACACTATGCACAACATTAATTTAGCTGATGGAGAGCATATTTGCAACGTCCAAAACTGGCAGGGAATTAACAGCTAGAAAACATAGGAAACTCTTGCAAACAAGGAAATCCCAACAAAAATAGGCAAAGGAAAGGCACAACTCCCAAATAAGGAAATCTAAAAGGCCAACAAGCATAGTTGTTGTTGTTAGTGCTGTGAAGTGGATGCCAATTCCTAGCGCCTCTGTGCACAGCAGAGTGGAACCCTGCCCAGTCTTTCTGCGCCATCCTCTTGGCTTCCGGTGCTATATCAGACAATGGTCCACTGCTATTCACAGGGTTTTCATGGCCAATTTTTTGGAAGTGGGTGGCCAGGTCCTTCTTCCTAGTCTGTCTTAGTCTGGAAGCTCTGCTGAAAACTGTCCACCATGGGTGACCCTGCTGGTATTTGAAATCCTGGTGGCATAGCTTTCAGCATCACAGCAACACGCAGCTGCCACGGTATGACAACCGACGGATGGGTGGTGTGGTTCCCTGACTGGGACACAAACCCTGGGCCATGGCAGAGAGAGCACCAGATCTTAACCATTAGACCACCAAACAAGTGTAGTAGAGATACTCAGACAAGTTAGTGATAGAGGAATGCAGACTAAAACAATAATGATGTGTTTTGTAGTTATCATCGTGGCACCAATCAAGTGTGGTGGGCTGTGGAGATGTGGGACCCCCATGTCCTGCTGGGGGATGCAGGTGCAGGAGCCGTTCTGGTACTCCTTAGTCAATTTATACCTACGCAGACCTTTTGACTAAGGTCACCACACATCTCGGTTTGCCCAGGACAGTCCAGTTTATGCCTCTTGTCTTGGTGTAATTATTAATAGTGCCCCCTTTCATTCTATGAGTTGTCCTCGTTTGGATGATAAGTTATATGGCCACCTTCCTAGGACCCAACAATTTCACTCATGGTTATATGTCCCAGTGAAATCCTCAGGTCCATAGGGACCTGCATGCAAAATTCATGGTAACTTGAAAAATCCATCCTCAGAGGGAAGACATCTCAGAGGGAATTAAGTAGGGAGGATGACAGGTGTTAGATACACACACAGAGGATTATGCAGGTGCGAGGAACAAGGGATTAGATGAGCCTGAAGCAACATGGGTAGATGATAAAAGCAGTGCTGAGTGGGAAAAGAATCAGAAGGAGATACACAACCTTATATCATTTATATAAATTAAAAACACATGGGGGCCAGCCCGGAGGTGTAGTGGTTAAGTTTGCACGCTCCGCTTCGGCGGTCTGGGGTTCGGTGTGGGTTCAGATCCCAGGCGAGGACCTGCACGCCACTCATCAAGCTATGTTGTGCCATGCTGTGGTGGTGACCCACATACAAAATGCAGGAAGACTGGTGTGGATGTTAGCTCAGGGACAATCTTCCTCAAGCAAAAAGAGGAAGATTGGCAACAGATGTTAGCTCAGCCACTATTCCTCACCAAAAAAAAGTACATGTACGTAAAACAATATACATTTTGCAGAAAGCACCTATAAACAAAGAGAGACGCATTAAACACATTAGGATGATGAGAAAATGGGAAATGGGAATAAAAAGGAGTAATTTAAACATAAAGAATTGGATTCAATGTTAACAGGTAGATCTTCTGTGAAAAGTCTCTGGGATAAACATTCAGTGAGTCACCCATTGCCACATCTCAATTGCTACTGTTTGCTAAGAACTCCCAGTGCTATGTGGAGTTGAAAAGGAGAACAGCCCGGTTGGTTAAAGCAGTTGATGGAATAAAAATGTTGATTGAGGGGCCGGCCCGGTGGCATAGTGGTTAAGTTTTCACACTCTGCTTTAGCAGCCTGGGGCTCTCGAGTTCAGATCCCGGGTGTGGACCTACACATCACTCATCAAGCCATTCTGTGACAGCGTCCCATATACAAGATGGAGGAAGACTGGCACAGATGTTAGCTCATGGCCAATCTTCCTCAACAAAAAGAAAAAAAGGAAAACAATGTTGATTGAGCCCTGCTGTGTATCAGACACTGAGGTAGACACCAGGGAATAAGGACAAATGTCTTCAAGAAGCTGTAACCAAGTTCCCGCCTTAAACTAAAACACTTTTCCTAATGAAACGTTCTCTTTGATGTAATTAGCCATAACATAAATATCCGGACCCAGTAAGTCTGGTCTCAAACGTTTTGCCAGTTGGTACAGTATTTCGAGAGAATGGAGTCCATTCATTATGTAGGGGAAGCTTGATTCCTGAGGAGTGTTTTAAAAGACGGGAAAGACATAGTTGCTGAAGACGGATATTCCTGATTGAGAAAATGAGAGAAGCCAGGAGAGAACGGAGGTGTTTTGCAGGGCACTGGGAGAGATGGGTGTGAAGGGTAACAGAGGTCATGCTTGGACAGAACCGAGGCCAGGCTCTCTCTCAGATACTGCAGGCACCAACAACATAGATAAAAAGCCTTCCCGGTTGAGAGCACCTTGAAATCTGTAACAAAAGGAAGTTTCCATCTGTTTCAGGAGGCATTCAGAGAACATGAGCAGGAAATTTATGGCACCGAAAGGACACTTGAGGAATGATCATTCTTTTTAGCTTGCGGGCAATAGCCTGGGGGAGAGAGATTAGAGGCACTTGTTGAAGGAGCCTAATAAATAATGCTTTTCTTCCCCATCCCAGTTCTGAGACAACTGAGAAAAAATCTGTAAGTTTTATTGCTGATAAAGCCGCTATTGGGTGTTGCGGCCTAGATCTGTGGGCAAGTGGACATCCTAAAACCGCACCACAGAATTAGACGAATGTGCCCCCTCGCCGGAGGCAGCCCTACCCCACACAGGTCTCGCAGATGGGGCCAGGTCCTCTAACATGTATGGCTTAAAGAGGCAGAGCAGTCCTCTTTGCCAGCAGGCTGGCTCCCAAGGGAAAGAGAGAGAACAGGCCGGGCTGCATGTGACCAGGTCCTCCTTCCAAATGCACCAGTCAGAGGATGTGAGGCCTTCTCCACATAGGGGACAGGGGAGGCCCGACGTGTTACCCTCATGGAGCTCCCTCAGAAGAAAGGAAATAGCCTGTCTTCCATGTGGATGTGGAGTCTTCCTCCTTATGGGGTCTTCTCAGCTGCAAGTTCTAGAAGGCTTTGGGCAGGCCTCGAGACAAAGGGAAGAGAACAGACAACACCAGAGTTCTGAGCTTCGGGAGATTCACAAAACCCAGTGAGTCAGCGTTCCTCTCTGTTTCATCCCCACCTGCCAGTTAGCACACGCCCTAACATCTAGGAAATGGAGGATGACAACCCTGGTAAACTCCACTCTGAGACTTAAAACAGCTTTTTGATGGTGGGTGGGCTTTTTGCTTTTTCTTCCTTCAAAGTAATTTCAGAATGAAAGCAAGTCTCAGGAAATACGTGCCTGATGTTACAGATTTGCTGTAGATGGGCCCAGGAAGAGAAACGTGTTCTAAGATGGTCAGGCACCTTTAGAAGAAGGAAGCTGCCTGGGATGGCGGTGACTCCGTGCTCAATACCCACATGGTATTGTAGGTCGCTTCCGTGGACCCGCAGACAGGTTTTTCAGCGACAGTGATGAGCAGTCAGAGGAACTGTCCAGTGACCAAGGTGGTGGGACACGGCCAGTCTAGACACAAAACACAACTGAGCTGGCGAGGAGATGCATAGAAAACTGGAAGCCACTCTTTCTCGTCGAGTGAGCATGTGTGAGGAAGAAAGGGCAGGACAAGGGGTTGTGCAGACAGCTCTGGATGGTGCCAGGGTGGACGGCACGGAGAGGGCCTGCCAGAGAGGATGAGCTGTGGCCAATCGTACAGGTCATAGTGTCCACCACAAACGAGGGGACCCCTTCCTCGAACATCCCTTAAGCCTAAGACATTGAGTTACCAACTATGTCAATACCCAAAATAGAAAGCATGACCACAAAGACTGACCTTCATCTTTATCTTTGATAAAAGTCTGTATGTGCAGAACGGAGAGACTATGTGGCAAGGCCTAGGGCCAGCCTGTGTGTTTTCTACCACCTCCAGACACATGGAGAGCAGCCCCTGCAGCCATGTCGCCTGCCGTGCCAGGCCCTGCCTGCTATGACAGCACTTGGGAGCCGAGTGGGGTGTCACACGGCACCGGGTTGAACCCATGTGTACGACAGGCAATAAAGCAGCTCTAAATAAATAGAGCACCCGGCAATGGACGTACACACTCAGCCTGCAGATATGTTTTGTCTGGTTTGCAGAGTGTTATGAAAATTTTTTTAACTCATTGCTCATGTTTAAGAATTGGGAAATTTCATATTAAAATCAGCATTTCAAGCTTTTCTTGAAAGTTAGATGTGGGGCAAGACAGGGCCCACATTCCAGCATGGGAACAGCCATCAGCAGAAGCCGAGGGGTGGCTGGACCGTCCTGCCTCTCCAGTGACCACCGTCCTTCAGTCTGGCTGCTTCCCTCCTGTGACAGAACCGCCGGCTGCTCTGGCATTTGCGTCTGCCAGTGTGGTCTGTAGTGATGTGCCGACAGTCGTGGTTAACGGCAGAGCTGGGACCAGCCCCAGATCTCACAGTCGTCTTTAGATTCCAGCACCCAGCCATCCATGCATTCCTGATCAAATTGTTGGGGGTCACTTGATGACCCAGTCTGAGGAGGTGGCTTGCCATCGCAGATTGGCCAAGTGACAATACCTATTTCATGGAAATTCATTGGAAATCCGGTAAACCCCCAACAGCCAAAGGCCAAGTTTTATGAAGTGTAAACTTTAGGGTTTCATCTGTCTTGCTCCCCTCTATAGCTCATTGCCTGACAAGGGGTCGGAGCACAATAAATATTTGTCTAGTGAAGAATGTGGTCCATGTTTCAGCCTAAAGCATTACTCAAGATGTTATAAAGCTGAGCTCATTCTGGAGTGAGTCTTTTTGCTATTTGGTAAGACCCAGCTGGGTCAGGTAACATTCATCACCTGCCACAGAAATTTGTTTGCCCAATTTGCAAAGGGCTTTTTAAAAAATTTTAAGCCCAAATTCTCCAGTTTATATGTCAAATCCCTAGGATCCAGACACCTAAAGCTCAATGAGATATTGTAGTCACTCCAGAGAACACACAGGGCTCTGTGTTCCATTTAGTTCAATAAATACTTACTGAGTTCCTATCACATGCAAGGTTCTGTTCTAGGAACTCGAGATACCAAGGCAACAGACACTGGTCTCACCTTCAAGGAGCTCACAGTTTGAGTGAAGGGCAATCCAAATAGATGCTAAAACCAACTGTGTCACCCTGGGCATTTCCAGCATATTAACTGCTTTATTAAGTTAGCTTTTGACCATCCAAAAAAAAAGAAAGAGAAAAGAAGAAAAAAAAAAGAAAAAAGAAAAAGAAAGAAATTCATGATGATTTTTTTTTTGGCTGAGGAAGATTCGCCCTGAGCTAACATCTGCTGCCAATCTTCCTCTTTTCGTATGTGAGCTGCCGCCACAGCATGGCCACTGACAGATGTAGGTCCACACCCGGGAACCCAACCCGGGCCGCGGAAGCTGAGCGAGACAAACTTAACCACTAGGCCACCAGGGCCGGCCTTCGTGATGATTTTTAAATGTTTTTGTTTACATCCTGCAACCAAACACTTAATTAATACATCTAATTTATTAGGGAGATAAGTGGATCCACATAAGTGGATTTTTTTTTTTTTCATATAAAACATTACACCATGCATAGAGGAGACAGCAGCTGTAGGAGGAGGGCTCCTCCTTGGCAGGGCTAGGTGGGCTTTAGTGCCTTTTTTCTTTAAAAAAAAAAAAATCTGAAGATAATGTGATAAAATATTACCATTTGTTAAATCTGGATAGTGGGTCCGTAGTTATCTATTGAAGTATTTTCTGAAGATTTAAAACATTTTATGATTTTAAAAAATTACAACATAACATGTTTTCTGATAGTACAGAGCAGATGTAAATAAACTCCTTTCCTGAGAAAACTATCCTTATGAACATCGATCAATGCCCTGGGCTCTACTCCTTGACCTCTGAGCTCCCAAGCACCACAGAGCTGTCTGTCTGGGCTACGTGACTCCAGTCGGCTGTACTTTGAGTTCTTGTCTGTTCTGTGTAATTTTTCTGCCTCTTTGCTGTCAAGCGTTGCTTCCTACTGCCGTCAGGGTGTCTGCCTGTACCTTGCACCCTCCCTCCTATCTGCTGTGCCTGGAAAAAAGCTAATCAAACCTGTTAGAACCCCAGCTAAAACTGGAATTAATAAACTTTAAAAGAAACCTAGGATGATTCCACAGAGATAAATTTTTTTAAACATATTTTTTCACCATCATGTGGTTTTCGGTGGTGTTTTGAACAGCTGGGATCTAGGTAAGTAAAGTATTTGCCTGGTTAGCAATCCAGCAGACAGCAGTATGGTATACTGGAAAGAAAACTAACCCGGGTACTGTACGCTGGCTTTAGTCCTAACTAGCAGTGTTCATTCATTCGTTTATTCAACAAATATTTATTGAATATCTGCTAGGGCACCAGGCACTGTTCTAGCTGCTGAGGGCATAGAAGTGAACAAGACAGACAGGAGCTTCAATTCTCGCGGGGGAGGTGGAAAATAAAATCGCAAACAGCAAGACTATAGCAGGCAGTGCTAAGAGCTCCACCACAGTAAAATCGTGTGACCTGGCCAGGAGTAACCTGGGAGGCAGGAAGTGCTCTCAGAGGAGGTGGTATTTGGGCAAAAACCTGGAAGACTAGAAAAGGCCAGGTAGCAGAGATGGGGGAAGTGCATTCCAGGCAGAGGGAACATCCAGTATGAGATCCCTGAGGCACAGAACAAAAACTCAGACCTGCTGGCGGGATGGGGGGGTGGGGCAGACACAGTCTGATATATTCCGAACTGGGCCTGTTAGGTCTGCTGGATTGGACGCACAAGGGTTGGAGGATGGAGTGCGGTCAAGGGAAAGAGGGAAATTCAGGTTGACTTCTAGGTTTGGGGCCAAGCAACAGGGTGAATGGTGGTTCTGTTTTCTGAGAAGGGGAAGCCTGGGAGGGGAGCAGTTTTCGAAACATCAAGAATCCTGGAGACAACATGTATGCACTTGTTGCTCAAGAGAGGTCACGGCTGGAGATGTTATTTAAGTCTTGGGATTGGATGAGATGACCTAGGAAGAGAGTGTACACAGATAAGCACCCAGGAATGAGCTCTGAGCTAAGCCTGCAGTGAGAGTTGGGGGAGGAGAGCTAGCCTCGGAGGAGGAAGCAGGATTGGGGGAGAGGGGAGAAAACAGAAACTCTAAGAACAGAATGTTCCCAGGGAGTGTTACATGTGTCCAAGGCTGCTTAGGAGAAGGGTAAGATGAGGCAGAGAAGGTCAGCTTCCGGATTTAGCAAGATGGAAGTCTCCACTATCTTGACAAGAGAAGTCTGGGTGCAGGGGTGCCGACAACTAATTTAATCTCTGTGGAGCTGTTTCCTCTGCAAAAGGAGGGTATGGGAAAAGATGATGTTTAAGGCCCCATCCTCTACTTCATCATACCACATGCTTTTAAGCCGGCAAAAAAATTTTCAAAAAAACTGCTAAAACGATTAGGGATAAGAAAAATTCTAATAAAAGAAGCTATGCTATTTGGGAGTTTATTAGTCAAACAAGTTCTGCGGTCATTAGTACTCTTTTACATAAAAACTATTACGGCTATTTATACAAATTATTAGATAAGCCAAGGAAACAATGAAAATAGAACACCTAGTGGCCGGAATTCTTCTCAGAGGACCAAAGGTATATAAGATGTACCATCAAAATAGTATCAGAACGCTTTTCTACCTTATCGTCCTGTGAAGACCCTTAAAAGTTAATTCTGGACACAAGGCAGAGTGGCTGCCGGTCAGGCTGTGCGAGTCCTTATTCATTCCCGTGCTCTGTCACCCACACTGCAGGGACTGGTCACCCCCCCAGAGGTCAGAAAGGAATGTTAAATCATACCAGAGATTTCCAGATTGAGTTCATGGAACTTTATAAGATTACACGAAATGCTTAGTTCTCTTTAACAATCATCTCTGCCAGTGAAAAGCTTACCCAGTGTTACCTCTAAAATACTTATTATAAAATATTTCAGACCCACAAAAACGTACAAAGGATGCTATAAAGGGCACCGTGGGCCACCACTCAGCTTAATAAAACATTACTACCGCTGACGAGGCCCCCATGGAGGCATCATTCTCCCTGTCCTCCAGATAGTCACTGTCCTGAATTTCCACCCAAAGTTAGTGAGTCCTGAAAAATAACCCAAATTCTTGTTTTGCCGAGAGTGTTCTATATTTTTCCCTATTGCCTACTGACTGTACTTTTGAAGTGACTGAGGCTAGAGCTTGTCATACTCTTTGTGAACTTTTATTTATTGGTTGAGATTAACCTGGCACCAGCGTGGAGACAGGCTCCAGCTGATCTGATAGGAAGCGGATGTTCTGTGCGACAGCTCTGGTCCTTGCTGCCGTATCTAAAGGGACTGTGAGGGCTGCCTCACTTTAGTGTACCCTTGCCTGAAAAACTTCAAGCAATTTCCCAACAGCCTTTGCCAGGCTCATGGCAGACATACAATTTCCCTCCTCTAGCTGAAAAACTGAAACCCTGCAGGGGAATAACTTCACACATAAGAAGTGAAGGGAGAGGCAAATTAAGTCATATTTGTCAGGATCCTGCCACACCCTAAGTCAGTGGTTCTCAGATTTTGGTGTAAGTCAGACTCACCTGGGGATTTGTTAAAGACGCAGATCCCAGGGTTCACCTGAGACTTAAGGACCCATGATTCCTAGAGCGGGCTCCATGAGTGAGTCTAATGCACACCAAGGCTTCAGTACCACTGTCCTAAGCAATTCTCATAGGTTCCTTGGAGTTCAGTCTTCTGTGTGTGTGCTGGGGGTGGGGAGGGCTGGGGAGAAGTTTAGGTTCTCAAGTCAGGTGAAAATAAATTACCCTTGGAAAATGCCCTGAAAACACTCCTAAGATACAGTACAAAGGTTTTATTTTTAGGTTGGGGAACCCTGTACAGTAACATGTAAATATAATGCATAAGGCTTACAGTAATGTAAAGCAAATGGGGAAGGCTTATGACTTTATGCTATTTTAACTTAAACAACAAAAGTATACCTATAAATCAAATTTGAGTAAGTTAAACGCTCCCATTATATGACTCAGTGACACAAGAACTCCATATATTATTATCTCCAGTCTACGGCTGAAGAGGCAGGAGCTCAGATGAAGAGACTGGCCCAAAGTGAGGGGCTTGTAGATGCTGGAACCAGAATTCAGACTCAGCTCTGTTCGTTTCTGAAACTTGTGGTCTTTTCATTTTACCACACTGCTGCCGGCCAATTCCTTTTCACCATTCCCCTGAAGGGTAAAGTTCAGAAATGCTCCAGGTCTTGGGCCACTGCTATTTCAAAACACCCAATTTAGAAGACAATATACCGTAAAGTGGGTGAGATAAACAATTATGTTAGAGGCACATCCTATCAGCAGACTTGGGGACCAGAAATGACTAACAAGTCTCCAGGCAGTGATAAGAGGCGGAGATAGAGCAGGCTGGGGTAACATGTCCAGTCTGAACCATTATCACTGCAGGTTATTTAAATATCTTTCATAGTTTCCTTCCTCCTGCAGTTAACTTTACATCTTCATTTTAATAGAAAAGAAAGTGTTTCAGAGGGAACAGACTTGCTGTTGGAACACAGGACAAAATCTCAGAAAAGGCCTCCCTGTTCACCTGGACCTCTAAAATGCCCTGGTCCTGCAGCTGGGAGAGGGTGACAGGTACAAGCTGACAAGGGGGTACCCCAGAAGCAGTCTGCCCCCATGACAGGTTAGGCATTAGTGGGAGGCCCACATTCTGCTAAGCACTTTGCACACATTATCTCACTTAATCCATACAAGTCCATGTGGGGGGGCTACTAGTATCTCCAGTCTACGAATTGGGAAGGTGAGTCTTGGAGAGTTTGGGTCTTTGCCCAAAGTCACTGGTTACTGTCTGTACCAGGAGAGATTCAAGTGCTTACTGTGTGCCAGGCTCTGCTCTAGGCATCTCACATGCATTAATTCCTCTAATCCTCATAACAACCCTAGGAAATAGGTGCCATAATTATGCCATTTTACAGATGTGAAAACGAAAGCACAAAGGAGTTAATAACGCGCTCAACTCACATGGGGAGTTAGTGGCCAGCCCAGGAAAGGAATTCCGGAGAAGCTCTGGTCTCAACCCTTAGCCTACATCACAATCCCCTGGAGGGCTTGAAGATAGACTGCTGGGCCCCAGCCCTACAGATTCTGAGCCCTAGGTTTGGGGCCGTCCCCTTGAATTTCCATTTCTGCCAGTTCTCAGGTGATGCTCACGATGCTAGTGTGGGAAGCACGCTTAGAGAACCACCGCTCTGGAGCTGGCTCACCGAATCACTGCGCCACAAATGCGCCTGGCCACCAAAGTCCATGTGTTTTGTGTGTTTTTTAAAATTCCTCTTAAGATCCATTTGCAAAAAATATTAAAAACAATTCCTAGAATTTCTCCCTATGGCGATTTCTGCTATAGCTTTGTGCTAGTCAAGTCAAAGGAGGCCACAGCTGTGTCCTTTAACCAGCGCGTTCCGCGATGGAGCGTCTTCTAGGCTTGTGTCCTTCTCGACCCAATCCCAAGGCGGAGGCCGGCCGGCCACGTGCGCCGAGACGCAGAGGCCAGGTACGGCCGCCCCAGGCCCGGGGTTCTCAGAACCCGGCCCGGTCGCGGCGCAAGGACAAGCAAATGACCTGACCACGGGGGGCAGCCCCACCCCCAAATGGCCCAGCATCTCCCCTGTGGCCGCCTGCTCCTCCAGGTTTATTTACATTTTCTTGCTTTCTCTCTGTCCACTGTGGGGCAAATAATCTGACGTCTTACATCTGCAATCAGGAGTTGAACCAAATTCGGCAAAGTTTTTCTCCAAGGGCAAGGGAACAGGCAGAGAAGAGGGAAGGGTCTTCACGATGGAGAGAGACGGCGGGGCGGGAAGGAGGCGGAGGACGCCCCCGCCCGGGTCTCCAAGGCCCTCAGGGGCGCCCGGCGGGGCGGGTGGGAGGCGGGGGCGCCCCTGGGCGGCCAGCGGCCGCAGCCATTTTGCGCGCTGGGCGCACCTCGCAGGTCGGGCGGGGCGGTTAGGGGCGCGGCCCCGGGACCCCGCCCCGCCGGGGACTCTCGGGAGCGCGGGCCGCGGGCGCACTGCGCGGACACGCCGACAGCGGGGAGCAGCCGTCCTCTGCAGGCGCCGCCGGTGAGCCCGGCGCGTGGCCGGGGTTGGCGGGCGGAGGGGTCGGGCCGGGGTTGGGGGGGCGCGCCCCGCAGAGGGGACAGTGGCCGGGACTCGACGACAGGTGTGGCGGGGCCGGTCTGGCGGAGGGGCGGCCCGCGCGCAAGCCCCGGGCTGGTGGTCCCCGAGGGGAATCGGGCTCGCCCCTCCGCCGGCCGCGTTCGGGGTCTCGGGCCGGTGGGGTCCTCGCCTGGCCCTCCGGGCATGGCTCTCCCGTTCGGCCCAAAGAAACAGCAGGTGAAGCTGAACCTGCTGGTGTGGCCGCCCCCGCTGCTCCGCGACCTTCCTCTTTCCACTCTGTCCCCTGGAGTCCCCCTTCCAAAGTGCCAGCGGAGCCTGGGCTGCGTGGCCGCGCCCCTGCCCGCGCCCTCGTGCTTCGCTTGGCCCCGCGGTCCTCGGCCCTTCCCGGGCGGGGCCGGTTTTCTTCAAGTGTTTCTCAAAGGCTTGACGGTTGCGGTTTCAGCCCTGGGGCAAACGGTTGCTTCACAAAGTGAAACTTGCTGTTTGCTGGGCTCCCCGCTGGCTTCCGGGAAGCCCCGAGAAGTACCTCTGGGGACCCCCGCCCCGGCCGCTTCCCAGTCCCGGAGCCGGCCCCCGCCCCGGCGCCTGGGTCCCCCGACCCCTCCCCGCCGGGATCCGCGCCGACCGCCCCGGCACCCTCCCCGCCAAGCCCCCTTCCCGGCGCCGAGGCCCCCCGCCCGGGCCCTACATGCCTGTGCGCGCGCGCGCACCGGCTCCCTCCCCCCAGGTCCCCTCCGGCTGGGTCCCTCCCCCGGGTTCCCGGGCCCCCTCCGGCTGGGCCCCTCCCCCCCGGGACCCCGGGCCCCCTCCGGCTGGGCCCCTCCCCGGGACCCCGCCCCCTCCGCCCGGGCCCCCCCCCCCGGGCCCCCGGGACCCCGCCCCCCCTCCGGCTGGGTCCCTCCCCCCGGGACCCCGAGCCCCGTGCTGGCCAGGTCCAGCCCCCTCCTCACCGGGTCTCTCCCGCCGCCCCCTTCCCCTTCCCCTTCCCCCCTCCCTCCCCCCTCCCTCTCCCCTCCCTCTCCCCCCGGGCCCCCGCCCCCTCCCCGCAGGGCCCGCCCGCCCGGCCCGCGGTAATTGCAGGTTGGGCGGTGACTCATCCCGGCGCCCGCCCGGCGGGTTCTTAAGCAGCGGCGCGGGGCGGGCGGCGAGTCTCGGGGCGCGGCGGCGGGCGCGGGAGGAGGGCTGCTGCGCGCTCTAAAGGGCTTCCCTCTGCCTCCAGGTCGGGAGAACCGTCTCAGCTGCTGGTCGAGAGTAGTGTTTCCAGGGGATTGAGGAAAACCCATCAGGAACCGAAAATGCCGAAACCAGTAAGTAACCCAGTTTCTGGGCTGGGGCGGAGGCTTCGAGCTGTATTTTCAATTGGAGGCACCTGGGCGAGGTGTTGGGGCAGGGTTTTTTAAACGGATAAGAGGGCAGGAGTAGGGAATTGTCTCCCCTCTTTGTTGTATGTTGGTCCTTTTAGGGACCTCCTGAAGAAAACACGATTTTGATGCTTTTCTCTACAGTCTTTTTGTTTGCGAGCTCCGCCCCCCAGGAGTTACGGTCTTTTATACAAGTTAGGATCCCCTTTTACACCGCTTCAGTCTGTTTCAAAGTGTATTCTAATGCAACTTGGAAGTTGCTTAGAAAGAAAAGTTGTCTAAATCGCAGGAGAGTTGGGTGACGTCCGACGGCGCACACCAACTCCGAGTCCCTCCGAGTCCGGAGCCAGATGCACCCCAAATCTTCTTTTGGCGCCCCCAAGGGCATCTGGCAGAGGAGACGCTGTCTTTCTGGCGGGCAGCCCCGTTCCAGTGCATTGCACGCCGGCGCAGCCTGTGGAGCTGTGCTCTGTTCGCCCGGAATTTGCTGGTGGCAGCAGGATTCCTATCTGAAAGAGTTTAGTAATGGACTTGAATTGCAGATGAGGGCAGGCAGCCCCGGAGTTTGATAAGGAGGCTCCCTGGGCCCTCTCTGGTCGTGCACTCCTGGTAAATGTCATAAACATCAGCTGATGTCAGGGCTGCCCTGCCCGCACCTCTGTGCCCCGGAATCTGATTTTGTTGCGTTCTCTGTGAGTTGGCTATCCAGGCCTGGGGTGTTAGGCTTTCGTTTAAGTTATGGGACCGAGGCAGGTTCTTTGTGACGGGCGTTTCTTAGGAAGTGGTATATGTTCTGCCTGCTTTAACGCAGGTAAACTGGTGACCAGATACTGGGGAGGAGGGTTTAAATTTTAATCGAGTTTTGAATCACGGTGGAGAAAATGTCTGGGTTCATTAAAAATTGCAATAAAAGATACATATGGAATAGTTTTTGAAACAGATTGGTTCTGTAGTGGATGCTGTGTATGCTTTTCTACCGTTAAATGTTAGATTCTCTAAAATGAGTTCTTTATTAATAAAGTCTTATTTTGTTGTTTAAGTAAATTACTATGTTAATATACTAAAAGATTGAGAAGCTAGTATAGTTTTTGCCTAAATTATTTCATCAAGATGATTCATTCGTGATGCAGAAAATTTTTTTTCCTACACAAAATTCTTCTCTTAGTTTCGAACTTGCAAGCGGTCCGTGACATCCGGGCTTTACAATGCCTATGCTATAAAACTGACCTAAATACAGCCGCTTACTTGGGGCACAGCCCTGAGCAGTTACTCAGAGCAGTGGTCAAGAGATTACCATTTCCTGGTGTGGTTTTCTTTATTTCACGAAAAGATGCAGAGTTCAGATTTTAGTGTATCGCTTAGAAAAGAGTTAATAAACCAGTTTCCAGTCAGTACTTTTCTCTTTCATTTCTCATGATGAACTGTAATTTCTTTTCCTTTTCTGGTTTCCTTTTTTTATTGTAAAATATACGTAACATTCAATTTGCCATCTTAACTATTTTTAACTGTACAGTTCAGTGGCGCTAAGTACATTCACATTGTTGTGCAAGTGTCACCACCATCCATCTCCAGAACTTACCCAAACTGAAACTCTGTCCACATTAAACACTAACTCCCCATTTCTCCTTCCCCCTAACCACTGGCCACCGCCCTTCTACTTTCTGTCTCTATGCATTTGACTACTCTAGTTACCTCATATGAGTGGAATCACACAGTATTTGTTCTTCTGTAACTGGTGCATTTAGCTTAGCCGGATGTCCTCAAGGTTCATCCATGTAGTGTGTCAGAATTTCCTTCCTTGAGTAAGGCTCCCTTTCTATTTCTTATAGCCGTTATATTTTGATTTCATTTGGCTTTAAAGGTCTTTTTGATGGATAAAAACTTACAAAATGTTCTTCTGACAGAGTGAAAATATTAAGAAGGATAATAGCCATCACCTTGTATGTTAGGTTTCCAGTAACCAGAGGAACGTTTCGAAAGACTAAATTTTGTATAACATCTAAAGTTATAATTTCCAAACGGTGTTGCGAAGTCTCCTTTTAGGTGAGCCACAGCTGTTTGCCATGGAAAATTCCTACCTGCCCCCTTTGTGGTGTGGGAGGGTCTTGTAAAATAAATACCCTTAAGTCTTTCTTGAGAATTGTATTAGGGCCACCCCACAGAAGACTGGGAAGAGTTTAAGGGCCTGCGCACATTTGGATATGGTACTTCCAAGGCTGTTACAGAGTATCTGATTTTTATTATTGTTTTTTGCTGCCTCAGTAGACCTTAAGCCGAAGCATCCAGCCACAAGCTCTATAGATGTGTCCTTTAAACAAAACGTTGTTGATTCTTACTATTCAAGCCTACGCTAAGAGTTTTGTTAGGTGGCTTCCTGTGATTTGATGTTTAACAACAGGATTAAGGGCAAACACACTTAACCTCTAAAGATGGTACATTTGAATAGTTGGAGTTTGGGGCTTCTACCTGATTCCTCGAATTGGGCAGGCACAGTATGTTTGATTGATTTGTCTAAGCTGAGTCGGTGGGTGACTTTATTCGTCAGACGGTTTAAATGAAATATTTATTTGCTGCCTTTTTTCTTAATACTGCTTTCTCAACTCACCACTTGTTAAAAAGATTGTTCGCTCATTCCGCAAGCAGAGGTCGTGCAGGCTCCGCACGCAGGCACAGGGAACCAACACAGATGGGTGGGACAGGTCCTGTCCTCCGGGAGCTTACAGTCTGGGACCCGAGCCCAGACTCACCTGGATGCTGAAATAGGAGCTGGAAAACTCACTGAGTGCCATCACAGAGGGAAAGGGGCCTCGGTAAAGCGGGGCACAATTAAGACAAAATCCTGACGGGAAACGGGAGAACTAATGCTCAGCTGCCTCTTGCTCGAGGCCTGTAGTGGGAGGATTTGATCCGCTCGGGCCCTCCCAAGGAGGGGCTGCTGGGGCCCATTGTCTGGTTTTGCTTTTGCCCCAGCTGCTTTGGGGCTCGACTCATGTGGGACTGGTACACTTCCAAGGAGGATGAGTTGAGGTCCAGAAGGCACCACGCCCTCTGTTCCACTGGTCTGTGTGGCCTTCTGGGTCCCTCTGGTCTGGGAGAGGCGTGGGGGTTGTGCTCAGAGAGCTGGCTCAGGAAGCAGTGTTTGTGCCCACGGCGCAGCGGAGGGTGACTGTGACGCTCCTTCCTCCTTCCTTTCTCTCCCGCACACCTGCTCTCTTCATGGTGAGAGAAAGGAGGTGTGGGGTGTTAGAAAGAAAAGCCAGGGCAGTCAAGCTCGGGAGTGAGTAGGGTGTTGCCTTCAAGGCCTGGCTCTCCTCAAGCTGTTTTTTGAGAAGTTTAGAGCTGAACTGCCTGTTGAGTGGCACCAGCCAGTGCCTTAGCCTTTCATTCCTAAAGTGTTGCTGTGGAAGTTTCTAGTATAAAAGTAGATTTTCCCTTCAGTAGGAAAACTCGGAAAGTGTGTTCAAAATTCTGCCCTGTGCCCAAATCTTAAAATAATTTCTGAGCTTACCTTGCCTCTCTGGAAATACGTAGCCTTTCCCACTAAATATTTTAACAGGGGCAGAATTTACTGACTATGCTGATACGTTTTCCATCCCCCCACCAATTGAGGAGGACACATGGGATCTATTTTCTGTACACCCTCCGTCATCGCCATGGGCAGATGGTGAATTAGGTAGCTAAGATTTTCCCATATGGCCGTGAGAAGTGCTGGCAGGGATTAGTCATTTGTCATTATCACACTCAGAGGCACAATGAATCCATTTGTACATTCATCCATTAGTCCAGCAGACGTTACTGCATGACTGTGCTAGATGCTGAGGCTGCCGAGATGAGCAGACACAGAAATAGTCCCTGTCGTCATGGATTTCCAGTCTGAGGAGGAAGACAGACAATAATCACAGAGTGACTTGAGTGTGTATAATGACATGTGAGTGATGGTGGTGGTTAGAGGGAATGTGAATTAGGGAGGTCAGGAGGGCACCCGTGAGGAGGGTGATGACTGCTGAAGTAATGTAGAGAACAAAGGAGTGTTCACTAGTGAAGGAGGGAGGCAAGGAACATACCAGGCAGAGGGAACAACTTGTGCAAAGGCCCTGTGGTAGGAGGGAGTAGGATGAGTTTAGGGTTTCAGATGAAGACCAGTATGGCTAGAGAGGAAAACAGAGGCCGGCTGTGCAGAGCCTTGTAGGCCATACTCGGGCATTTCTGAGCTTAACTCAGGGGAAGCAACTGAGAGTTTTCACCAGAAGGAGGTGACCTGATCAGATTTGCCTTTTGAAAGGTCATTGCAGCTACAATATGAGAATCATTAGGAGGTGATGGAGATGATAGACTGTTGGAGTAGCCCAGGTAAGAGGTGGTGATATCTTGGACCAAGGTGCTGGCAGTGCAAATGGAGAGAAGTCTATGTACTTGTGAGCTCTTTGGGAGGTACCCTTGATAGGGCTTGGTGATGGATGCGATGTGCAAGGGCAGAGGGCAGTGTCAAGGCTGTCTTCTGTCTGGCTTGCATAACTGAATGCATGGTGGTGCCATTCACTGAGATAAGGAGCCTGGAAGAGGACCAGGTGTGGGAGGGCAGGTTGAGAGTTTGGGTGGTACATGTTGTTAATCAATTTGTGACTGTGATTGATGAAGCAAGTCCTTGCCTTCTTTCATTATTATCACTGCTGCCCCCCTCAAATACATACAAATACCAGACTTCTTACAGTTTTTTTAAATCCACATAAATTATAAGTAAGCTAGCAGCTTCTGATGTTTCTCCTGAGTGTATGTACACACTATACACACATGAAGTTAAACGTTAGGATTCGTTCAGTGCAGTGGTCTCAAATGCTGGTGTACGTGCTTGTCTGGAGATGTCAAGATTCCTGGGCCCTTCGCAGTACTACTGAGTCCCCATCTCTAGGGGCTGTGCCTTGAATAAGCTCCCCCAATGATTCTGATGCACCCCCCAGTTTGGGAACTGCCGATTTCATGTGAAAAGGGCAGCTTTTATATATTCCTTTTGCTTGAAACGCAACAATGCAAACAGGCCCTCTTGATGGGGTGATACTGGTGGTTGTGTGTGAGCAGAGACCGGAGCCCATGGTGTATTTGGGGAGCATCGAAGCCCAGTGTCATTCTAGAGCGTCCATTCAGGCCAAGGTTCTCACGAGTGTGGGAGTGGATACACAGCTGCCTTAAAGTTCCGGCTTAAACGCTGTGGGGCCATCACTGGCATTTGGAACATGGCTGGAGTGGGAAAAATCAGATAGCTGGATGGGGGTCAAGCTCCAGAAAGGCAAGGCCAGCAAAGATGTACGATCGAATCTCTCTGATTTGAACTGCTCTCTGCAGGGAGTCCAGTTACACAGCTTAATTTGGCAGTGACCAGCGGTCTCTCAAATTTTGGTTCTCTTTGTTTTTAAAGGAGAAAAAGAGGCTAGACATTTTCTATTAAATGATAGGGAAAGAAGAGATCCCATTCCTCTTTCCTCTTTTGTCTCAGTCCTTCCACACTGGCCTGTCTTGTTTCTCACTGTCCTAAATAATAATATCGTGATTTCTAATAAAATTTTGAGTAATTTTGTTAGTACTTATAGTTTGGGAAAAGAAAACAGTATCACAATTTCTAGTGATTTATCATAATTCTTTAATTTTTTTTTTAACTTAGACAACTTTTGTTTGTATCTTTGACAATTTGGAGATTTTTAGGATGATTCAATATGCCTGCTTTCTTATAATATTTTGACATTTCAACTCGAATATGAAGCAATAAAATTCAGTCTGCTTTCAAAATCAGTGAACACATTTTGAGTTATCCCTTATATTTTATTTCATTTCAGGAGTAACTTCACTTGGGATTCCCCAGGTAGTCCAATTAGTTTTTAATTTAAAGCACTAAATGCGTGTTTGCCACTAGTGATTAAATATGGAATATTTATCGAAGAGACCACAGAGTTGCATTATTTTCCTTCTGACATACTTACCATCCATGCCTGTTGATGTAAAGAATAAAGATTTTATTCCAGACTTCTGGAAATAGTCTTTTTAAAGAAAAAGAAAACCATCATGCTAGAATATGACTTAGAGACTTGTGACTAAAATAAAATACTTAATATATAGTTAATGTACATTCTTTTTCCAAATAAAATAAAAATGCAAAGAGGCATAAAAAGAACAGTTTCATAATCAGTTTACTACTTCCTTGTACTTCGGCAAGCTGTTTGGCTTCTGTGACCCTCAATTTTGTTGTCTGTGAAATGGGAGCAAAAAGTTTTTAAATGAAAAGAATGTTACATAAAATAAACTGAGACAAAGCTTATAGCTGTGAAATCCAAACAGTTTATCTTCAACTGCTGTAAGCTTTATGTATTTCTTGTGTGCTTTTTTCTTGGAAATATGTTTTACAAACTTTTCAGTGTAAACTGTAGCTAAAACTAAGGGTTTAGTTCTCGAGTTGTTGTAAACCAGGTAAAGATTGTTGATACATCTTTGATGGGAAAGAGCAACGTGAAATGTTTGGGTTATTTAGTAAAAGAGAACACTTGAACTTTATCTCCTTTTCATCTTCTGTGTCTTCTGGTTGTCAGAGTTCCCTCGTGGGTCATGTGGGTTCCTTCCTCATTCACGGAAGCCCTGTTTTGTGCCATTATGTGCTAGGTGCTGGGACTGTAAAAATAAGTCAGATAGAGTTTTGACTTTAAGAGATTCTCAGTCTAATAGGGAAGTCAGATACGTAAACAAAGAATTGAAGTGCAGTATAAAAAGTGTGGTAATAAAGGTGCCTACAGAAGACGATTAAGTGTGCCCTGGAGAGCCAGGGAGGCCTCCCAGCTAGTGAGATGCTTTGGGTGGGTGTTGCAGGATGCACAGGAGCTCACTACGGCTCACAAGGGCAGAACACAACAATTTTCTCTCCTATTTTTGCCTGAGAGAAGATGAGTTTAAAACTGTATCAAAAATTGTCATATCAGATATTGTAAATAATTGTGTTTACTTTAGGATGGGGTAGGGAAAGGCCAGATCTGGTTGTGGCCTGTTTTTGTATGGCCTACCGGCTAGGAGTGGTTTTTACTTTTTAAAGAGTTGTTTAAAAACAACGAGCAGTTTTGTGCAACAGACACCAAATATGGCTCGCAAAGCCTAAAATATTTACTCTTTGGCTCTTTACAAAAAATTTGCTAACCCCTGCTTTGGGATAAAAATAATTATTGTTAAGCATTTGTTATAACCTTGTATATATTTTATGACTAAGCTAATAATGTTTGCAAGCAGATCCACTGCATTGGTTCCAATTTTCAAAAAATTCAAAGAACAAAGAATCTGTTTTGTTAGCTAGTGTGAAGCGCATCCCAGGCTCTGAGTGGGGACGTGTATTGTGAAAGCTGTCACCGAAGAGCAGGCGTGGTTGGTGCTGAGGTAATATTTTAAACAAGGCTGGTGTTCTGGCGGGGTCTTTGTTTCTACAGAGAAAGTGGTAGTATCTTGTGTCACACTTGCTAAGCCATTGTATAATGACAGATTTCTGGCATATGCTAAAAGAAAGCAATTTGTGCGTGATATTTGAGTTGGAAGGAGAATGTTACATAAATGAGAGGCTTTTTTATCACTGATAATTTTAAATGAACTTTGACCTACTATAGTCTGTATGAATTTCTGACTGTAGATGGTTTTTATAATTGCATCCCTAACTTAGACCACTCTATCCAAAATAGAGCCAGCCCTGGTGGTCTAGTGGTTAAGATTCCATGCTCTCACCACCACGGCCAGGTTCATGTCCTGATCAGGGAACCACACCACCCGTCTGTCGGTTGTCATACTGTGGTGTGATGCTGAAAGCTATGCCACTAGGATTTCAAATACCAGCAGGGTCACTCAGGGTGGACAGGTTTCAGTGGAGCTTCCAGACTAAGACAGAGTAGGAAGAAGGACCTGGCCACGTACTTATGAAAAAATTGGCCATGAAAACCCTGTGAATAGCAGTAGAGCATTGTCTGATGTCACCCCAGAAGGTGAGAGGATGGTGCGGAAAGACGGGGCAGGGTTCCACTCTGCTGTGCACAGGGGCGCTAGGAGTGGAATCCACTGGACAGCACTAATAACAAATCTGAAACAGCGCCCCCTTCAGTGACCACCTTGCTCTATTTTACTTCATAGAACTTATTTCTACCTATGACAGTGTTAGATACTTGTTTCTTTAGGTTCTGTCTTTCCTGGCCACAAAGCCAGAGGCATAGTGGTTTGGGGGGCGGGGGGGAAGCATTGTTATCTGCTTCTAGAACAAACTTTAAATTCTCGTTTTATTGGCAGATAAAGAGAGAGGAGGAGGACCAAGCAGGTAAACGAGCCTGCCTCTCAGGGGGTCAGCTTTGGGCGAGCTGCTCAGCCTCCCTGTGGCCGCTTCCTCACCTGGGAAAGAGGATCCCGGGGACCCACCTTGGAGGGGGGACAGCCCCCGGGAAGCTCCTGCCCTGTCCCTGGCACTGTGTCTTGTCTCTGTCGCCACAGAGGACAGAGTCAATGTAGAACAACTCTGCTTGTAACTACTAAATTCTAGCCTGATTAAAAGCTTTCGCATCTCATGATGGGTATTGTTTTTTTTTCTGACTCAGTAGATTTTTACCTTCCTTTTTGTCCTTTTGTTACAACGATGAACACCACCCACATCCCTCCATAAAATTCATTCGTTCCTTCAACAAATAGAGTACCTACTGCATGCCAGGTGTTTAAGTTCTGGAGATACATTGGTAAACACAAAGAGGGAAATACTGCTTTCAGACAGCTAATAGGATGTCGGGGTGAGGGTCACGCTGCTGTCAGTGTCATCCGGGCTCTGCCAAGAGGTGCAGGTGCTCTGACTCTTTCATTGACTCTGTTGGGTGAAGAGTTAAAACCACTGAGCAGAGTGACTTATGAATGGGCAGAGCGTGACATGTTTTTGTTTATTTTTTGCTTTTCCGTAAATCACTCTTGCGTTGGACGATGAGCCAAGATGATATTTCTCCAAGAACTTGTTTTCAGATAGGTTTGGTGATAAGCACGTCCTCCTTTGCCCTACCCGCTTAGATTCTCCCATCATTTCTCAGGCATTGAGGTTCAGGGAAATGTATCCTTTTTGAATAATATTTTGCCACTGCACTATTACTGCATCCATAGATTTCTTCTAAAACATGTCTTAGAACGATATCCAGCCTTGTTCTTTTTGTTTTTAAAGAGGAAATTGAACCACAAATCACTTGGTAAAAGCCTAGAACATAAATATTAGATTGGAACCACCTCTTTATTTATGAAAACATATTATGTATATTAGTATAGTATTCTGCTTAAGGTGTTTCATGGCCTCAGTTGAATAATTATGGATGTTGCTTATTGTTGTTCAAGTATCTGCTTACATAATATGTTGCTATTTGGGTGAGCCTCTTAGGTGGGACTTCACTGGGTCGAGATAGGGTGGGGAAGACTTGATGTTTATTAAGAAACTGGCCAAGCGGGGTAGTTTGGAAATATAGTGATGACAAGGCTGCAAAGTGCCTTACATGATTTGAACAAATCAACTGTAAAAAGATATTTTCAAGGCAATGGGGGAAAACTGAATATTGACTGAATTTTAAATACTAAGGAATAGTTTTTAATTATGTTGGAAATGATAGTGGAATGGTGTGTGTGTGTGTGTGTGTGTGTGTGTATATATATTTATTTAAAGTCTGTTAGGGCTACGTACTGAAGTTTTTATAAGTGAAATGATATATGATGGCCTTAAAATATGCCAGCAAAAAAAAAATTCTTTTTTTACGTAATGGAAAGAGTAGATGAATTAAGAATGCTAGAAAGTTAATGGTGTCAGAGCTGGATGAAAAGTACATGGGAGCTAATTGTACTGCTGTCTCTACTTTTGTGAGTGTTTCAAATTTTCCAATATAAAAAGTTTATTTTTTAAAAGCACATTATAGGGGTGAAAGGGAAAGACACTGTCACTTTTCCAAGTCACCAAATGCTTGAGTCTGTGAGAGAGACAGTGGGAAGGGCCGGCTCCTTCCCCTGGGATCTCGAGTCTCGAGTCCTGGACGTGAGGGCTGACAACCACGCTTGGGAGCCTGCCCTCCCCAGCCCTGCCCGCCGGCAGGTCCTGGTGATGGTTCTCTGGGGATCCCTAGAGTAGAACCACAGTTTCTTGGGAGACCTTTTGTGTTCTGAGCAGACGGATGCCTGGTTGAATCCTACCTGGGCCATCTCGCCTGCTACACGTGTTTTATTGAAGGAGCTCTCTAGTCAAAAGTGCAGTTGACTTGGAAACACACACAACTATTTGTTCCCAGCTAGTTTCACTATTACTCTGTATTCCCACGATTTTTTTTTTTTTTTTTTTGGTGGAGGAGGGGGAGAGTGCTGTGACCCGATGGAAATAGGTCATCGTCTCAATAGTAGCTTTCTCCAAGCTGAAACTTGGAAGTGAGCATAATGAAGTGTGGGGCCTTACCTAGTGGAATTTTATGCAGCCATTTTTTATTTTATTTAATTAATTAATTTATTTATTGGTGAGGAGGATTAGCCCTGAGCTAACATCTGTTGCCAATCCTCCTCTTTTTGCTGAGGAAGATTGGCTCTGAGCTAACATCTGTGCCCATCTTTCCCCATTTTTATATGTGGGACGCCTGCCACAGCATGGCTTGATAAGTGGTGCATAGTCCATGCCCCGGATCTGAACCTGTGAACCCCCGGCCGCCGAAGCAGAGCGCCTGAACTTAACCACTACGCCACCGGGCCTGCCCCTTTGCAGCCATTTTAAGAGATCAGTGTGCAATCTGTGCGCCAGGGCTGCGGGTGGGGTGGGCGGAGGTGGGACCTGAAAGAAATACAACAGACCAGGAGCTGCAGGAGTTGGGTGGGTGATAGGGATAGTTGGGTGCACTCCTGGTCTCCTTGCTCCTATTGGGTAGTTATGTACATAATTATAATCCCATTCCGGATGTAGCATACTTGATTGTTACAAAGTATAAACTGAAGAGGTTTTTTTTTAGTATAATTTCAGAAACACGGGGTGGTTTAAAGCATAAAGTTTTGTTGACGTTTGCTTATTCAAGCAAATTTTGTAAGCTTACTGATTTAGTTTGGATTTTAAAAGCTATTGGGGTCTTACTCTCTAATTATTTTTGAGAGGAAAGACTTCTTGGTCAAGTTCTTCAAACACATCTTGTCTAAGCTTCTTATAGGAGAAATGTTCTTTAACATTGCAAAATATTACTGCACATATGATCTTAACTAGGGGCAAAGATTTATATCAGAAATGGCACAAGATTTAAGTACGGTTTATTTTATATGTCTTTCCCTCAAACAGCGGGTTAGCAAAGGAATTATGTTGTTTTGACATTTTTGTTCTTTCTTAGGCTTTTCCCCTCACTAGATTAGAAAGGAAAAACTCTTCACAGACTTCTAAATTTACAAAGAAAATAGTGCATTCCAGGTGGGTAGTGAAATTTAGTCTATAGGTCTTTAATTTCCTCTGTTTTATGAACCTAGAATTAAAAACCACAGTTTTTCATTCAGCGTGTGATAGCTGTCTTGGCCCTGTCTCTTACTTTTGTTTTTTATGGGATCGTAAATTTGTGGATATAATTAACTTCACTTTTCAGTGAACTAAATTGGTGCTGAAGTATGTATGACACATTTTGTAAAACTGAAATTACATGTCACAGAATCAAGACTTCACAAGCTTATTAGATAAAGAGAAAGTGACCTTGAATGATCCTTTATTTTACCTGCCCTGGGGTGGGGAGAGAAGGATGTGTAGATTATTTGCGTTTCTGGAAAGGAATAGTTTCTTTTGCAGAAAGTGACATTCTTTGCTTCTCTTTCCCCTTTCCTGTGTAAAGTGGTGTCTAAGCATTCCAATTTAGTTTCCATATTAAATTTACACACACAGTGTATGTCATTCCCGGTGTAGAAAAAGTTGGTTCCTACTCACAAAACATGGATCTTAAAAGTAGACAGCTGACAGGTATCAGGAATATTACTGTTACGTGCTGTTAGCAGGTCAGAAAATGCCCACCAGCATTGCTCTGCAGCACACACAGACTTGGAGCTTGAGTGAGAGTGAGGATCCTCAGCCATCTGGAAGCATTTTCTTACTGCCTCAGTGTCCTTCCAGAAGCTGTACCGTCAGCCCATGATCAGTGGGGAGGGCTCAGCACAAAAGGGTCCCAACTCAGTTTTATAGTGAGGCAGCTCTCTTTTTAATGAGACCGTTCAGAAAGTTCCCTTCTAGCTCTAAGATCAATCATGATTTTCTCTGGTTATAATCAGCACGAACAAGACTGGTTTGTCGCTTCTGTATTGTTAAGCAGCCTCGGCTGACAGGAAGTGGGTCTGAGAGCAGGAAGTGGCTTATTTTCAGAGGCAAAAGGAGCTATTTAAAAAGACTAGGGATTTCATGACATGTTCTTGAAATTATGGGATGGATATTAGATGATCTGGGCGCTTCCTTCATATATACTTTTACATAATTTTTACTCTGGAATTTGGAAATACAAACTTTTCAAAAGTTGAAGACCATTGACTTTTATCGAAAGTACAACTTTAGGAATAACATTTAAGAGCTGTACAAATATAAATATTTTTAGGGGCTGATTACCAGAAGTTGAGGAAGTTGTGTAAACCTCTCTGGGCCTCTGTTTCCTCAGCCTTTGAAAAGAAAGTGGTCAGACTAGAATAACTGGACACCTCACCGAGCAGTACCCCCTCACAGTCCCCTACAAGAGTGACACCTGGTCACTATTTCAGTTGTTCTACTCATAACATATACACGTGTATACCATAGAAATACGGTATAAAATATAACATAATGTAGATACCCAAACGTTAAAGTTTTTGGAAATTCTAAGACCCAGCTCTCCTGTTACTACCATGCCCTGCTGCTGTCTGCATATTAAGAGTTGAGCTTTTACATTGCCAGCTTAGCCTAGGGGTGGTGGAGGAGTATGCGGTGTTAATTTTCATGATTAACTTTGTTACCCTCAAAATTCCTTAAAGTGACATTGAATTCTCTGTGAAATGAGGGCAGTGCCCACCCCATGGTGCCCTGACGCTGTCAGGGTCAGGGCCGGGGTCCTGGCACAGACACCGCCGTTCCTCCAAGTTAAAATTTATACGTTTCCTAAAACTAGATAGGTAGGACTGTGCCTAACCTGAACTAAGAAACTTTCCTTATAGCTTCTTGTTTATAATAGAGTTAAGTTGGCTCATTTGACTTTGAACTCTGTCCTTATGACCTTGCCTTTCCTTAGTAATTAGCACCTGGGCAAACACTAACCAGTGACCTCTGTTTTACACCTCCATCAAGAAGGAATTGGAGGGGAGGGCAGGATTGTTTCAATCCAGAAGGATGACTTAGCCTGAGGCACTAGATGGTGGAAAATTAATTTAGTTTCTTGATACATACAACGGAATTTAGAGTCATTCCATTGACGGACGGTCAGCATCCATCCTCATGTAGCCTAAGTTGAATTTTCCTGCTGGGCAGATGACCACCCTCACAAGGGATGGAGTGTCTAGAGCTCCATGACGGGCACAGGAGACTGGAGAGCAGTCAACACCAGCATCACCCAGTCGTTCTCAGTACTTCATACTCCCAGGAGTAGCGGGACTGCCCCTCCGTGATTCCTAGGAAAGTTGTAGAAATAACAGAACTCTGGGCCACCACTTTGACCTCCGTGGGAGTTGTCTCAGGTGGACTCTTGTCAGCTCTAACATTTGATAGTTTTATTGTCCCTATTACTAGGCAATAAAAGACTAGACTATTATTAGTATTGTATAATCCTATGAAACTGTGAAAACTTTATCAGAATATGAATTTTGTATCCATCCCACCCATCTGTCTTGGTTAGTTTGTTGTGCTATAGACAAAATGATGATGCACAGAATTTTTACTGACTTGCCTGCCGATTTTTGTTATAATTAATTCCACAGATTTTTTAGAAGATTGTGGACCTAAATGACCAGTTTTTTTTGGCGTCTGAAAATTTTCCTAAGCCTTAACAAGCAAGTCAATTTCTTCACCTTCGTTCTCAGTTTCTTCTTTTACCTTGAAAGAGAAGACAACATAAAATGATGTGATTGGGTATAATTTGAACTTAAAATGATGTGATTGGGTATAATTTGAACTTAAGATACAGAGGAGCTTGAAAGAAAGGAATAGTGGTATTAGAAGTCTTTATCCATCGGTTTACAGGTTTGCGGTAGGGTTATGTTATTAGTAAGATGTATTTGTACTGTTATTTCCACCTTCCCTAAAGGTCAGTAAACCTCAAGAAGTCTGTCAAGAGCCAGAGCTTAAACATGCGTCCCTGGAATTTCTAGCTTTGAGCCCAGCTTGCCTTCGGGCGCGTGGTGACATGTTGCTGCTGCTATTGGTGGGAACCCTGTGGAGAGGGACCACTACCTCCTGACTCTTGACTGACAAGTGGGGTTGTTGATGCCTTTGCCAGTGCAGTATCAGGTTAATATGGCCTTTACTCCCTTTAATGAAAAGTTGTGTTTTAAGGATCACATTTCTATTTTACTTGTCTTCTCTGTACAATAACGTTTTGGTATTTTGCTAAGTACCTTCTAATAGCAACATATCGGTTTTTATTTTGGCCTCTCTGTCCTTAAAAGAAAGGTGTGCAGCAGGGTGCTTTCTGGACTGCCTATCTTGAATAAAAGTTGGACACTTCTGGCTCTATGCTTGTTAGAAACATTATAACAATGTAAAATATAGTCATTGGGTTTTTTTTTTTTAAGATGCTGTATGGAATTAAATAAGACATCTTCTTCTTCCCCTTGCCCCCCCCGCCCCCAGTACATAGTTGTGTATAGTTGTAAGTTCTTGTAGTTCTTCTGTGTGAGCTGCCGCCACAGCATGGCTACTGACAGACGAGTGGTGTGGTTCTGCATCTGGGAACAGAACCCAGGCCACCGAAGCAGAGCACACCGAACTGTAACCACTAGGCCATCAGGGCTGGCTCTGGATTTTCAATGGCAACTGCTTTTATATAATTTTGTTGTTTATTTTGTGGTACTGGGAGCAGCACTGCACATTTAACTAAGATAAACATTCATTTTATATAATACAGTCATGCATTGCTTAACGACAGGGACACGTTCTAAGAAATGCATTGTTAGGTGAGTTCATCATTGTGAACATCATGGAGTGCACTAACACAAACCTAGATGGTACAGCCTACTACACACCTAGGCTCTATGGTACTAATCTTATGGGACCACTGTCGTATATGTGATGTGGTCCCTCGATGACTGAGACGTCGTTATGCGGTGAGTGACTGTAGATAAGAAACAAAGTTGCCTTTTAAATAGTAGCCATTACTGTGGCACTCCAAAAAGGTTTGGTGATAGAGAGGGAGAACTAAAAACAAAAAACCCCTTGGCCTTTGGGGCTTTCCAACTTTGCCATCCTTGGCTGAATTCACGTGTCTGCATTTCTACACTAAGCTGATTAAGGTTCGCTAAGTTAGTGGTAATGTTTTACAGAGGTTGGTTATTTGTTAGCCAGCATTTGTGAAAAATGACCCCAGCTTGTCATAGCTAATGCTGTGATTTATTGAGTTGGAGTATTGTTCATCGGGACTGATTTTTACCTTTCTCAAAACCAAGGAGATCAGGATCCAGAGAGACTAAAATAGGGATCCATGTGTTGGGATACAGAGTTTCAGTAAGAAAAACCTGTCTCTGCAACTGTACTCTAGTACTGGTGAACAAAAATTTAGTATAGATGTTTTCACATAATGGAATATAAATAGTAGCAGTAAATACAGTCATCTAGCCGAAAGGAGTTGTGTCGAAAGGAGTTGTGTCTTGTGTCGTTTTGTGTGCTTAGGATGCTAGCCTCTTTCCCTGAGGGCAGAGGCTGGCTGGGTTGGCCTCACCCCGGAGCTGGGTAGAGCTGTAGATTTATGGGCCCATTCCGCCCTCCTGAGTCAGAATCTCTGGGCCTGCAGCCCAGGAAGCTGTTTCAACAAGCTCTCCAGGTAATTCTCTTGCATGTTCCAGTTTGAAAACCACTGCCTTAGAGGAGCCTGGAGGTCCCAGGGAACAGCATCTAAGGTGTGGCCATCCGTATTTCCTAAGCAGTTACTAAGGGACACCAGACTCCATAAAACATGTCTGGTGTTGCCACGTTTCCTTGTGCAGCAGTGGACGGGGCTCTGCAGGGGTTTATGTTAATCCAAGAAAGTCTGAAATATAAAGATAGTGTTCAGTTTTTTAAAAAAAAAATTGGGGGTACTTAAATTGAGTGCTAGCTGTGGCATGCTCAGTACCATTAGAGTTAAATGTGGAACAGAAGGTTCAGTCTCTGCTTAAAATTTCGGGGAAGAACATGATTTGCCCGGGAGGACCCTGAACAACAGCCTAGGTTCTCACCTCTGCTCCGTGGTGGGTCAGCTCCCCAGTGCCACTGCCTCTTTGTGAAGTGAGAGAGTAGGCCGGGATCCCTGATGGCTAAAATTACTGCTGGCCGCAGGAGAGAGTGGGTGTGGGAGTGGAAGATTCAGTATTTCCTACTGTGTTCTCATCAGTTTGTTTGGCAGCTGGTACCTTCTTCCTGAGAACAGAATATTTTCATTTACTACAACATAAGCAAAAACGGTAAACTTAAATTGAATTTTAGTTTCTAAACATTGATTTTCTTTTATCTTTGTTTCCCCCTAAGATTTTTTTATTCTTATCAATTGGAATACCAAATTGACCGTAGATAGTCTAGTTCAATGACATTGTTTTCCAGCTGTTTCATATTTACAGTCACTAAAGTAACATATCAAGTAGTAAGATACCCAACCCCAATGTCCATCAACTGATGCATGGATAGACAAAAGTGATAGACCCAGACAGTGGAATATTGTTCAGCAATAAAAAAGGAATGAAGCACTGATCTTGCTACAACATGGATGAGGTTTGAAAACATTACGCTAAGTGACCGAAGCAAGTCACAAAAGACCACATGTTATATGATTTCTCTTTGTAAGAAACGTCCAGAATAGGGAAGTCTATGGAAACAGAAAGTAGATTCGTGGTTGCTGGGGCTGGGGGAAGGAGTGATGGGGAATGACTGCTAATGGATATGGGGTTTCTTTCTGGGGTGATGAAATGTTCTAAAATTAGGTAGTGGTGTTGGTTGCATAACTCTGAATATGTTAATAATCACTGAAATGCACATTTTAAATGGGTGAATTTTATAGTATGTAAATTTCAACAAAGCTGTTATAAAAAAGTGCATAATGACTCAATGTGAAAATCAAAATACAATATTGGCTCTATAATTATTTAAGTGAACCAAAATAGCATCTGAAAAGGCTTTTCTAATTCATTTATTATCAGTTGTGCGAATTTTTCCTTGTCATATGCGTCTGCTTTTCTTCACCCATTTGTGGGAGAAAGTTTACTGTACCTACTTCCTATCAGAGACTTTCTAAGTATTTGAAAGGTCTTATCCAAATATTTGAAAGCCATTAGAAGTTGCTGAAGTGGCACCTTCGGAAGAGGGCTGGAATGTTGGAAAACAGCACTGACATTCTCAGTGATTATGAAAGGTCATGCTGTCAATGTAATCTTCGTGGCGCTCACATAGTTGTACTCAGACTAATTTTTGAGTAAATGCAGGTGTGATAATATAGGGAGTAATCTGTTATCGCTGAATCCACTGCCTGAATTTCAAACATTCGTTCAAATGTTACCATTTGAATTTCCCTGTCCATTTTACATGGTTTTCCTGATTTTTGAGTACGTAGGAAAATCATGGCCAACTTTTGTTCCACCTGCATTATTCTAACTACGAAAATTAAACTTGGTGGCTTTGTCTAAGAAGATGTAAACGGTTGCTTTTCTGTGAAGTTTGTGGAGGAATCAATCTTGAACTTTTCCCTCCTGTCTTGGTCTTTAATGCATTTTGAATTTATTCTGTAAAAGACTTGATCGGAGAGGTAATCTTAAACCAAGTTTAAAATATTTCAGGAGGAAATGAACACTTCCCAAAGGAAAAACTGCATAACTAGATTTATTTACCAAAATGAGGCGAAGAATGAGGGAGATAATTTGACAGCCAAAGATTCGGCAATGTGGGTTAGAAGTAAAATACAGTATTTCATTGTCAACTCTATATCTTTTTTTACACCTCTCAGACTCTTAGAAGGCATTTTAGATACCATTTTGATAAAATTAATCTAGGAAGACTCAAAACTCCTGTTTTCCAAAGTATATTCTGAAAAGTACTGGTCCTTTGGGATAGTCCAGGGAAAAACCTCTGTGGGCAGAACAGTCTGGCACCCTCCTGGGATTTCACAATTTGCATTAACACAGCAAAGGCGCTCAAAAGCCCTTCAGTTAGAGAGAGAAAGAAAAAAGAAACAAAGAACCTTAATTTATGTGACCTCAAAATATGCGCCCCCATCACCTCCTTGTGGCTCTCCCCTTAAATTCGGATAATTTGCAGAAAACTGCACAGCCACTGACTTGGTGTCAGAAGTCACTCAGATAATTTTTACGTTGTAGAATGTTAGAGCTGGAAGATCCCTGACAGAGAAAATCGTTTCCAATTACTTCATTTGACAAACGAGCGGAGAAGTGGCCTCCTTCAGACTGCGGCCCGCCGGGCAGAGGTGGCCTGGCTGCCTGGGCCAGCGAGGCGGGTGTCCGCCGCCCTGCTGTCCGGCCTGTCTGGTCATGACTGCTCGGCTGCGTGAGGGAATGAGCAAAGGGGTCAGTGGATTTGTTTTGTTTTAATACGGTGAATTTTTATTGAGTTTATTTTTTTAAAAAAACAGATTGGGGTTGAACACCTGTAATTCTCTTTTATGTTGGAAGAAGAGACGGCAGTTGCATTGGAGCAGTAAAACCTGTGCTGCTGTGTGTCCGGCTGGAGAGTTACATTCCCCCTCCTGGAAGTGTGAAAACAGGTGTAAGCTTTTCATTCGTCCATGAAAACAGTCTCCGGGCCAGCTGGTCACAGTATTGGCATTTTCTCAGGAATCTTCCCGTTCCGTCTGCCTGCATCCCCTAAGGAGTCCGCCTCCCCGGATTCCTCACAGCTCTGGCGCTAATTGCGCTCCCGGCATCTCACCTTGTGCCTTTGGACTTGAGACCCAGCATTTCAGAGCTGGAAGGGACTTCCAATCGTCTAGTCCAAACCCTCTTTTTGCAGATAAAGGGGCTGAGGCCCAGTGGGAGGGAGTCATCTGCCCGAGGTCCTCAGGAGGTCACAGCACCAGGTCTCAGGCCTCCCCGTTCCAGTGATCCGTGAATTCCGCTGGTCCTCAGAATCACTTGAGTGGCTTAAAAAAATACAGATTCTTGGGCTGTGGCCCAGAAACTCGGGTGTTTGAAAAGCTGCTCTGGGGGTTCTAATAGTTAGTCCTGTTTGGGAACGACTATGGTGTATGACAGCTATTGGAGGTCCATCCTATTTTTAAGTCTAAGCGGCTCAAGGGCAGGCAGTCTGACTCCCCTCCAGTCCTCAGTGGCCCACGTGGCATCAGTGCACCCAGTAGGCATTTGGTTGGTGTTTGTAGAGTACGCGAGCCCCAAAGGCATACAAGGTGTTCACTAGCTGGGGTGGGCCGGCAATGTAAGAATACAGCTATTGTGTTCATCAGCGTGCAGTTTGGTCATTTTGAGCGGAGCTAACCCATAATAAAAACAGCAAATAGAATTTTTTAAAGAATAGATTATTAAGCAGAGGGAGGATAGAGAATATTAGAATTAGCTTTCCATTATCTTCATTAAGACCCAGGTTTGTGTGTTGGATCCTGATATTAAATAATATATGTGTTATATAGTCAAATGGCCTGGTGCAAATACCTGTGAAACTCTGGTCATTATTCATGGGGAAAAAAGGTGCACAGCGTGTCGCTTAAATTTAAGAGGAAGTTGCTTAAATTTAAAAAATTTAAGAAGTTTTAAATTTAGCCAGTTTTGTTAGTTCCTGTTTTAGAAATAAAAGGTCATTCAATCCAATTTTTGTTTTTAGGCATTTGTCTCACAAATACTGATATTCTAGTCATAGATCAGAAACTTACCTCTCCTCCTGAAGTGAAAACACAACTCACCTACTAAGCTAGGCTCTATCGGGGGCAAAAAAGAAGATTTTTCTGCTAAATAACAGTCTGTGAAAAATATACATATACTCGTGAGAGCCTCATTTTCCTTGAGGGGTTCAGGCATCTTCGATACCAAGGTTTCCTGACTTGTGTCTAAGATAAGTCATCGTATTCTAAAATTCTGACATAGTATGCAGCTGTAGAAAGACCTCATTATTTTTAATCTGTAGAGGGCTAACTTAACTCCCATATCTAAACTTATTTGTGAATTCCCTTTATAAATATTGGAGTAGAATTATATCTGGTTCCTCATATGTTCTAACATTTTAGAATTCTAAATATGGCTTTGTGTCTTAGCTTCAAGTGGAATAGCATTTGAAGGGGAGACATGAATTATTAAATTATCGTCTACACCATCAACCACGTGGTTCTTTGTGCCTATGTGTGGGGCGGGGGGTACATGAGCAAAATTAAACCTTAATCACTGCCATCGCCTCCAAACAAAGAATGTTAGAAAGGCTTTTAGTGTTTTGGCAAGCCTGGAATAAGCACTGCCTTTTGGGGGTAGACTTTAAATGACTAACTGCATACTCTGTATACACACCTGTATCATACATTACTGTGTGACTTTGCTGTCTTCAGCAAATATTGCCTTTGATAAAAGTGTGCGATCTAGGGGGACACACCCAGACAATAAAAATTGGAGAGCATGCGCTCTTTTCCCAATCTTTGCACATGATTTGGGTTTGTGTGGTGGTATGTTTAAGCCCATGGACCTCTGGCTTTTTGTGGGACCGCTCTCGCATTTATGGAGCATAACCACACAATCTCACTTTATTTCTATGGCACCATTGCAAATACGAGTGCCAGCTTTTATCCAAGTACGTTGAGTTCACTAAAAACAATTGCTTACCGTGGAAAATGTAACACAAAGGTAATAAAAAGAAGAGTTGGGATTTAGATATGTTTCTTTAATTGCCAAAGCCTGATTTCTTTTAAAGCCCCTGGATAAGTGGACCAAAATATGTATATAAATGGTCCTGTCATCTGAGTAATCGTTTCATTTTAAACTTTGGTAACAGTTGATGCTATATTTCAGGACATTATTAAAGATCTGTACAATTGAAAGCAATCTTAGTAGTCTTTCTAAACATCCGTAACACTCTATTGATTAAGGCGTTGCCATGCTGTGGTCCTTAATCTAGGTAGGAGCCTCCCCTTTGCCCCAGAGAGCCTTTGGAAATGTGTGTGAGAGGGTACTTTTAGAAGCCCCAGTGACTGGGGACACCTGTGTTTAGTGGGTGGGCTCAGGGATGGGAAACACTCTGCAGTACTTGAGATAGTTTTATAGGGTGACTGTGCTGCCCAGAATACCAGTAGCAGCCCCCGAGAGAAACACTCGCAGGGCGTTGACCACTCCAGTGATACACAAGCCCATTAAGGCAGAACAGCTCGGCCATTGATCATCAACATACTGTTCATGCACGGATTGTTTAGATTTCCTGAGTTCTCCCATCTCAAGCTCTATATCAAGATTGTAGGGCATACACTGTATATGATATACACATCTGTTGACTAAAATTAACTTGAAAATAAGGCAACAAAGCACTAAGATAAGGATACTTAAAAGTTAATTTGAGTTTTCTGGGATCAAGCCTGGTACCAAATAGATCCTCCATAGCCAAACAGATACTTCATATTTGACCAGAATAATGCAGTTGAGCTTCTTGATATAGAAAATCACTAAGAACCCTAGATGTGCAGAAATAAATACAAAAATATATAAATGATAGAGAATTTAAAGCATGTGGAAAATGAGATGCAAAAACAAGGGTTATTTTCCATGGAATGAGATGACTTTATATACATTAAATAAACGTCTTATAAAAGTAGAAATATATTAAGGTTTAAAAAAAAAGGATTGTCAAAAATTCAGTTTCAAGAATAATATGTTGTACATTTGACAAATAATTTAAGATCAGAGAAAAGACTGTACAGCATGATGAAAATACACATATGTTGATTAACATTGATTTTGTAATTTTAGGAGAGTTTCTGAAAATAAAACTTGTGGCGCATCCCTGAATCAGAACTGGGAATTACTCCTTTTGACAGGGCCGGTGCACCAAACAATGGAGGAAAAGCCTGTTTGCTTCCTGTTGCTTGTCCCGATTTTATTTGTTACTGCAGAGCCGGAGGACAATTTTATTTGTCACTGCCGCCTGTGTTTGAGGTCCTATACCAGACTTCATGATTGCCCCTGAGTGTGAGAGCACGAGGAAAGAAGTCTGTGGAAAGACCAGACCAACTAAGACAGCAAAATGGCTTGTGTTGGAGCTGCCAGGGCTCAGATTAAGTCCTCGTCATGGGAGGTGTGGTTTATACAGAGCTCCTCAATGAGCTTCATTTTGAAGAAGTTCCCTTTCTACTTACTACCGGCTTGTTACATCCAACCTCAGTAAAAGGATTCATTTAACTGGTTATTTGCTTTTTCAGGGAGTTGTGTGAACTTTGAGTCAAATATGAACCTGATTCAGAACTTCAAAGTAGTTTTTTCTAAATCCCCATTAATCAGTTTGCAAAATGGTTAATAATGGTGTGATGGTCACCTTTTTATGTTAATAGCTTTGGTCTCAGGAGGTGACATTTTCTTGCTGTTGTCAAATTTAGAAGTGATCAAGATTTAGAATTGACAGTCTGAAATCTCCTATGCACGGACTCTGCTCTTTTATATTTGTCTAAACCAAGGTAGTGGCATTCGGTACAAATTACTGGGTGGTTCAGATTCTGAATCGGAAAATAAAAGAGAAAAAAAAGCATATCTAAGGCCCTGCATTTGTCAGCCACTCCCCCCACCCCCACTTTAGTTTTGAGTGTGATATGTCATCGTGGGCTTATGAGTGTGTAATTTGGAGCTGTGCTTGTTCTGGAGTATTCAACTATGGGGCTGCTTTTCCCATATCTAATATGTGCCCTTGGAATCATAATTGAGAGAGATACCTGCTTTATTGTATGCTTCTTAACAACTCTTTTGTGATTTTTTTAAAATAAATTATTGCCAGCAGGAAAAGAAAGAAACTTATTAGGTTTTTATATTTTAATATAATTGAAGAATTTAAAATATGCCTAATCTTGCTTCTCAAACTTCAGTTCTTTAATTTGTGGACCTGAGATTGGAGGGGAAACTTTTTTTGAGACTCTGGAAAATGAAGACTGGCTTCTCTCTTTTTTTTTTTTTTTTTGTGAGGAAGATCAGCCCTGAGCTAACATCCATGCTAATCCTCCTCTTTTTGCTGAGGAAGACCGGCTCTGAACTAGCATCTATTGCCAATCCTCCTCCTTTTTTTTTTTTTTTTCCCCAAAGCCCCAGTAGATAGTTGTATGTCATAGTTGCACATCCTTCTAGTTGCTGTATGTGGGACGCGGCCTCAGCATGGCCGGAGAAGCGGTACGTCGGTGAGCGCCCGGGATCCGAACCCGGGCTGCCAGCAGCGGAGTGCGCGCACTTAACCGCTAAGCCACGGGGCCAGCCCCCAAGGCTCGCTTCTCTATACTGGTAGTCGCAGTCAGAGAACCTTTATACATACTGGGTGTGGAGCACAGTTTCTCTCAATTATCACAGTCTTGAGTGTTAGGAAAAAAAAATTGTAGCAACTGGTTTTGTTCCTGGAGTAAGAAGTAATGTGGTGAGTCCTGAATGTGTGTCATGCTGGGTACTTAGACCTCCATCAGCTAAGTGTCAGTACAGTTCATCTGTGTCTTCATCACGTTTATGTCGGGTGAGGAAGAATTCAGGACATATGTCTATCTCGCCATTTGTATATTTCACTTGAAAAATGGTGAGAAGCAAGCATTTTTTACTATTATTAAGCGTTCCAGTTGCTCTGTGGCCATGGAATTTTCCTTTGGGACAGTGACATAAAGTAGATTTGTCCCTTTTTCATATGCTAGTAAATCTGGGTTTTCAGAAGTGATAAATTTGAAAACTACCTTGAAATAAATTTTTTCTAAACAAACAACTATGTGGCAACATTAGAGACCATTTTAAGGCCCTCCCATCACCACCCCCTCAATTTCCTGTGGTCTTATCATCCGAATAATACTTCCATTTTTGCATTTTACTTTCATCTTTTGTCTAGATAGAGCTCACACATTTGCATTGATAGGGTACATACCATTTTGCCTGTCATAGTTTTAATTTTTGAACCAATTTTCCCTGTTTCTACTATCTTCATAATTACCATTTCAAATTACTACGTAATAGTCTATCCTCTTTGTGTCTGTAGTCATTTAAGCATTTCTCTCTTCACCATTTAGATGGTTTCGAATGTTGCTGTGATCATTCTGGTATATGGATCCTTCTCTCTCTTTCTTTGATTCACTGCCTTGGTCTGAACTCTCAGGGGAGGCTCGCCGCCCTCGCTGGTGCCTCACTCGACTGTTTTAAGGGTCAACACAGGATGGTGTATGGGAAAATACGTTAACAGTTATCAAAGTATTTTTGTAGAAAAACAGCTCAGATCTAAGAGCAAATGTGCTTTATTAAAGCATAAAGGGCGTACATTTGAATCCAAACTGTGCACATGCTGAGCCTCATCAGCTGTCTCACAATCAGCTGGTGTGTGTGTGTGTGTTGTGACTAGCATGAGAATGGATGTTGAAGAGGAACATGCTCTTGCCATACTGCTAAGTGGCTTTGAGTTGATGTGGAAGGCTCAGGAGATTATTAAGAGAAAAGAACACTCAGTCAAGGATAATTTGTTTTGTTCTGTTTTCTAGATCAATGTCCGAGTTACCACCATGGATGCAGAGCTGGAGTTCGCCATCCAGCCAAATACTACAGGAAAACAGCTTTTTGATCAGGTTGGTCTCTGTGAACTTGAGAGAGAATTCCCATTGAGAAAAAATTTTTGACAATATTTGAATAATTTGGTTTGCTAAGTGCATTCCTTGGTTTGCTGCTGGCTTCTCTTTGTGGAGTAGACCATTTTTCCCCTCTTACCCGGGGGATTCACACTGCTCTAAACCCTCTCCAGGGGTGGCCCCTGTTCACAGCCCCCCAAGAGGAAATTTAGAGGACGCTGTGAAGTCTTCATCAGCACAGCACCGCTTCCAGAAGCTCTGGCTGCCATCCCCCTGGGGTCCTCATGGTCACCCCGGCTGTTTCTTGCCATCTGATCTGCAGGCCAGGGTGCCCTGGGGTCAGATGCCTGAGGGCCAGACTGGAACCAAGCAGGCCACAGTTTCCAGGGTCAGCCCCTCCTTGGCTCTTTCTCCCACCACAGCATCCGTGGGCTCACTCGGATGTCAGCAGACACTTCCCTTGAGCTGGGCACAGGGAGCACATCCACGGTCCAGCGTATTTCTTCTTGAAACCCGAAGATGAAGGCAGAGTTTTAATTAAAACAGTGAAGGCACTGTTTTAATAAGAACAGTGAGCCACCGTGAAGGCTGTGATCACCCTTCCACGGAACAATTCCAAGCTTTTGAGAGAGAGATCTACTTTTCTGGGCTGAGTAAATTCTGCTCTGGGGCCAAGGATCCAGTAGGGCAGCAGGACCGGATGTGGATTTATAAGTCACTTGAACCGTCCCCTGCCTTCCTGAGGGGCTCCCCTGGTAGGAGAAGCAACGTTCAGCATCCACGCACCAAACCCAGGAATTGGAGTGGGTGCTGCTGGGGAAACCTGGGATGTAGAATTTTAGCAAATCTAGAAGCTATGGGTGACCCCACCCCCACCGCCCCGTGCTTGATCAGATCTCCCTCTCATCCCCAAAAGTGAGTGCCCAGTAGATCAGTTCCCCCACGTGCTGCATTCCGTGAGCAGCCCCGCGAGCCCACACTGGTGAGAGGCGCATGGATGTCAGGACGTAGGTGCTGAGTTCTCCGAGGGTGGGTGCGAATGACTCCTCTGCTCTCCCTGCCTCTCCCTGCACTGTTATGTTGAGATTGTCCCCTGGCTCTTCTCACCCAGTAAGGATAAAGACATTTACTGCTCTGAGTGGGGCTGGACTTAGGTTGAACATCTAAAGGTTCCTCCTAAAAGATCATCCTAAAGGAAGTGAAATGGAGCCAGCTGAGCCGTGTGGTATAGTGGTTAGCACACAGGCCAGGTAGGAGGTGCTAGTGTTAGCTCTGCCTGCAGCCATGTGTCCCTCGGTCACATCAGAGTCCTTGTCTATAAATGAGTGGTGGGCTGTCCTCAAGCAAATTTATTTTTAAAGCAGAGATGGCAGCTCTCATTAGGCTCATTATAAAGTTTTGATGTGTCAATCAGTTAGCTTCCCTTACCTCCATCTTCCATGTTGTCTGTGACTAGATTCTAGTCCAGGGCTCTGACTGGATGGAGGGCATCACAGAGCCCAGGCGCAACATGGCGAGGCGGGTGTCCTGATGGGGCCAAGTGGTGAGAAAGGAGTCCCTGTGAGGTGACTCTGGGTGCCCATTGTTTCCGTCATCAAAGTATTTTCCAGCTATTGCTTGAGACTGAGTTAAGTAGACACATCCCTGCGTTTTCCTTTCCAAAAACCTGATATTTAAAACTCTACTGAGGCAGAGATGAAAGAATAGACCCCACGCCTGTTCAGATCCCGCTCCTGTGCTGTGTATCAGCTTTGGGTTAAGCTAAGGACATTGGAGGGAATAGTGAGGGGCATTTTCGAGGAATGTTGGATTGCCCTTGTTGGGAGGATGTCCGGGTTGGCTTTTAGAATGGACTGGAGAAAGGAAGGCTGTTTAATTCTGTTGTGTCATCTTGGGGAAGGCACAGGGATAGAAGAAGTAGGGCTTTGAAGCGCAGAGGACAGTCATCCTGGAAATAGACGGAAGATTCATACTCTAAAGCCAAAAGGCAGGTCAGGGCACCCAGGGACAGGCTTGCACCGAGAGAGCGAGGGTCCTGGGGTATGTCCATGGCGTGCTTCCAGAGTCTGTGATCTGCTCTGTGAAGGGTGCTGGCCACATTGTGGCAGATGGAGAAGGTGAATCTGAGCTGTGGCCCCGAAAATCAGCGAGGGTTGAGGGTCTGACAGGGACGGGGAGGGAAGTCAACTCTACAAGAAATCATTTCAAACTGGTGAGACCCAGACTCAGGCTGCAGTTGGGTAGATAAAGCAGAAAGGCTAGATTGGAGAGAGAGTGATTGCTGAGGTTGTGGGGTTTTCTTGTGCGACTTTGAAACAACCCAAAGAGGAAGGCAAGGTGGGTTTTCTATGCAAGTGATGAGACGGAGGTTTGTGGGACTGGGTATAAAAAAACCTGGTCTTCAAATTCAGCCTTCTCTACAGTTAACTACCATAAAAATAAGACACAGGGTCTCCCAGAAGACTTGGAGTAAAGCACCGTGTAAAAGTCTAAATTTTTTTCATATCACCCATGATGAAGGGTCTTGGTTATAGGCCCCCCTGCCCTTTTTTGGGTGAGTGGAGGGATTGGATGCACAGGTCAGTCCTCTTCATAATAAACAGACTCCTAGAGCTTTAGCAAGCGTCTGGTCCCCACCGACGAAGAAGCAGGCCCAGAGCAGGAGTTTCTTTGGAATCTCAGACTTTATTTTAAGCAAGCGCTCCAGTTACCTGACTTGTCATTTCTAGTGTATTCAGTCCTCTTTCCCTTTAAATATGATGGAAGCCATGTATTTGAAGAATGGTAACCTTTTTTTAAAAAGTTTAACATTAGATGTCATGGAATTTAAAACTATACAGCAAAGCCCTGGGACCCAGTTTTGATGGTGTTCAGCAAGTGTCCACAGCGAGATGCTTTTCTCTTTCCAAGACAAGCATAATGGACCACAGGAGACTTTTTTTCCAGGACTGTGGAGAATTTTTAAATGTGACATCCTCACTGTGACCTGGGGTTGAATTCTGCCTTCCTATATCAGAATTCCAAATTTCTGGAGGTTGGAAGAACACAGGTCACCCCTTGGCATGTGTGAGGCTGAGCACCCGGCTCCCCACCCCTCACTTCCCTGGAAGTTTGCCACCATCTGCCTCCTGCCTTTCTGGGGACTGCTGTGTCCCTGTTCTTAGTTAAACAGAGTCCTGGGCCAACTGGCTGAGACGCAGAGATGGGCAGCCAGAGGACACTTGAGTGTTCCTTGGCTTCACATTGGCAACTTTCAACCCCTTTTCATGTGGGCACACCTGACAGGTGACTTCACACCTGTGACACACACTTTTCACTGGTATATCTGGGTAATGCCCAATTCTTGTGGGCTTGGTGTAACTCACCTGGCTGTCTATACTCAGGAAAGCTTAATGGAGTACCAAGGAGTAGGAATGAAATTTTATAAGATCTTAAGATTTTTTAAGATTTAAAGCTAACCCTGAATCTACTCAAGTTTATATTAAAAATAAATCGTTCATGGCTTTGGGGTGATAGCCTCTGTTGGGAAGAAGTTACCTGAGACAGTGTAGGAGAGGCATGTCAGTGTGACTAAGCAGCTGGCCCCTGGCTCTCTTGGCAAGTCCGCTGTCCCATGCGACCGTGGCTGGTAATAGCCACTGCCCATTCAGAGAGTTTCTCAGGACTGTTTCTGTGCCCCCTCCCCCTGTCTCTCACACAGGTGGTGAAGACTATCGGCCTTCGGGAAGTGTGGTACTTTGGCCTCCAGTATGTGGATAATAAAGGATTTCCTACCTGGTTGAAACTTGATAAAAAGGTAGGTCTGAGTTAACTATTTACAGGCTATTAATTGGGTGTTGGTCTGCTCCGTTGACATTGAAACCAGAGCACCTTACTCTGTCTTTTGTTTTTTGTTCCTTTTTATTTGTGTAAAAGTTTTTATAGATGGAAAGGTTGCAGGTTTCCAGTAAAGGGGGATATTGGTTGGAAATCAGATCCTGGCAAATATTTCTCCTTACTGCTAACTCACTGGAGCATATGATGGTTAATTGCTTAGCTTTTAGTTGACCTTAGGTATTTTTTCAATGAGATTGTTAATCTTATAAACCATGAATCATCCACTGTTTTGTAAGAACCTGTTATTGCTTTGTTTGAACCTGTGGTAGATTGTCTTCCAGCTCGAAAGACTGGATAATCCCATTAACGGTTATAAAGAAAAGCAGTAAGCTAAACATGTTTTCTCCAAACAATTTGAAAATGCCTCTTCTCCTAAATACCTGCTTTCCTGCTATATTACTATAACAGGTCAGGAGGACCGACGGGGATGTGAAAGAGGGGAGGAGCACGAGGAATTATTAAAACTATGATCTGTGGTCCTGGGCTAGACTGGCCCTGTGGACGGGTGCTGGGTTCACAGGTCATTAGGGAAGGTTGTTTCCAAATTCGAGTTCTGGAATTGGTAGCATCATCCCTCAAAAATCAGAGCTCATGGGTCAGTAACTGGCTGTTGCTAGACTTCCAGCTAAGTGTGGGAGTGTAATAGGACTTTAACTGGCCTTTTTTTCCTTACAAAAGGTGACTTTCAGAAAACTGGCTGCAGGACCCTCTTGCGTCAGTGGTTAGACCTGTGTTTGAGAAGGCAGGTCTTGTCTTCTGAATTTGTTGTGAGAGTTTGGCTTCTGTTGTCCAGGTCTCTGCCCAGGAGGTCAGAAAGGAGAATCCTCTCCAGTTCAAGTTCCGGGCCAAGTTCTACCCCGAAGATGTGTCTGAGGAGCTCATCCAGGACATCACGCAGAAGCTCTTCTTCCTCCAAGTGAAGGACGGAATTCTCAGCGATGAGATTTACTGCCCTCCCGAGACCGCAGTGCTCCTCGGCTCCTACGCCGTGCAGGCCAAGTTTGGAGACTACAACAAAGAGACGCACAAGTCTGGGTACCTCAGCTCTGAGCGGCTGATCCCCCAAAGGTGAGCAGGAGGTGGCCCGGCTTGGGTAAGGGCAGTGGTTAGCATCCTCGAAAGGCGTAGGTGGTGTGTTAGAAGAAGCAGTCAGAAGCACAAGGACTTTGTCAAGGGTAAGTGCTCCCTGAGGCTGGGACTGTGGTCACTCCCTAATCGGTCTGTTTGCAGTCATGTGCTCTGGCCTTCAGCAGGCATGACCCAGCACACCGTGTCCCCTACGGCACTGGTGGTCCACCTGAACACGGTCTGTGATGAAGACACGTAGCAGGGTGGGGCCCCTTCCTCACAGGAACTGAAGAGCCCCCGCGTCATTTGGGGATACTGTAACATACTCAAACGTCTTAGCTCTCCCTGGTTGTAATAATTTGGCCTCTGTTAAATCTGTTTGTATTCACTACTGGTCACATAAATTTTACCCCTTTGGGAAGCAGAGGCTTCTTAAAGTAAAATACCTTTTTAAAGTTTTTCCCACAGGACTGGGTTTGTCTCACTCCAGGTTCTTAAATCTTCCAAGTTGTTAATCGTCATAAATAGAAAACCCGCACATTAGGAAGTAGAAACAAATGCTTTTTTGTGGTTTTATGTGAAAGGAGAGTCCAGGCTCACGTGAGGGCGGGCAGTGGCCAGTCACTCACCTCTCACAGCCTTTGGGGTGACGGTCCTGTGCCCTCTCCCTTTCCAATCCAGAGTCATGGACCAGCACAAGCTCAGCAGGGACCAGTGGGAGGACCGGATCCAGGTGTGGCACGCGGAGCACCGCGGGATGCTCAAGTGAGTGCTGGGCCGGGCTGTCTGGCGCGTCCTCTCGTCTTCTGTGTCAGTCCAGTTAGGGTCCCAAGGTGATTAGCCTCGGGAGCCGCTGGCCCGGGCTCCAGTCCCCACGCCTGGCAGAGCAGTCAACAGAGCTGCAAGTGAGGTTTCCTGCTTAGACAAAGCCAGGTGTTCTTGCCTGGGGCACGAAGCAGTTTAATTTACACCTTCAGGCCCTAAAGCCTTCTTTCTGCCTTCCCTGTTTTAGAGGAGAGAAAGTCTTGTGTCTAAAATTCGTCAGGTTGCGGGGGGGCAGGAGCATTGTTCACAAGCCCTCAGAGTTACTTTTCGTTTCTCTGTCGTAGAGGAGCTGGTTTGTTCATTGTCTGTAAGGTGGTTACCTTCAAAAGTGTGCAAAAGCAAAAAAATTGATCGCAAGTGAGAAACATGTGTTAAATAGCACAGGCGTGAAGGAGGGACATGCTGTGACAGGCGGCAGTCACGTGGAAGACGTGGCCAGATTCTCTGCTGTCCTGGAATCCTCCTCTCGGGCAGAGGCAGCAATCCTGTGGGTTGTCCCAGCTCAGAAGTTCATTTGCACTGGGGCCTCAGAGACATGGTGTCCCCAGTGTCCTGTCTGACCCCAGCATCTTCTGTGGAAGGAAATAACTCAAGCCTAAGCGATGACTGCTGGTGTGGCAGATTGTGGGAGTCCCTGAAGCACCGTGTAGGCAAGAGAAAAAGAAAGCTTGTGCCTCACAGTAAAATTTAAAGGGAAGCACGTCTGTGTCCAAAGAAACCAGCGTGAGTCAGTTCAGTTCTTTGTGAATGTGTGAAGTCCGTGAGTGGTCAGCCCGGGGCCCACTCAGGGCACAGGTGTGGATGGCCAGCAGAGGGACAGCACACAGCTGTCAGCCCATCCTACGTGATCTGCCTTACATTGAAGATACTGGTAGCGGTTTTACTGGTCCGGATGTAACGCACTAATGACTATGCCAATGTTTATTCCCCCCAACTAGGGATAACGCCATGCTAGAGTATCTGAAGATCGCCCAGGACCTGGAAATGTATGGAATCAACTACTTTGAGATAAAAAATAAGAAAGGAACAGACCTTTGGCTTGGAGTTGATGCCCTTGGACTGAATATTTATGAGAAAGATGATAAGTGAGTTGAACTTTATAATTATCTTTAGTTGATGGGGTATCAGGCCTGGAAACAGTGGAGAAAGTGGCAGTTATGCATGTGGGTTACTGTTGAAGCAGCTTACTGGCCACATGTGTGAATCTTCAGGGGCTTTTTGATTATGATGTGGTGATATCAGAAGTTGGCGCAGAGGTGTGCGTTATTTCTCTCCTGTCACCATAGCTTGTTTACTAGCACATGTCGCATGTGCTGAGGGGCCTAGCGGGAGGACTACAAGGGTTTGTGACCTCACAGTCTCTGTAGCGTGTGCAAAGAGGGCAGAATGGGAGCTGCAGGAAGGTGTCCCCCTCCCCTTCCACTGAGGCCCGGCGGCCAGCTGCCTGTGGGCACCAGCACACCTATAGCTACCACCCAGGCAGCCTGGCAGTGCTGGGCGGCTTGCGGTTTGTGCTAATCCAACCAGGAATATTTCCAGTGCTGTCAGAGACCTTAGGATTCTGCAAACAATAGCCTTTATGTACAGACAATTTAACGAAATCCTCTGAACCTCCGGGAGGTATCCAGCTGCCTCACATTCCTTACGTTTGTTGAGTAGGGTCTGCGAGTGCAGAGGCAGGATCAAGCAGGGCGGGCCCCCCCCATTCCCATTGGCTTCCTTTGCCCATCCCTGTGGTAACAAACACGGCGCATAGGCCTTTTTTCTACCAAGGAGCTAGATACACAGAAAAAAAGCATTCTAATTCAGCGAGGGCACATTTTCCGCGGTGGTTCCCTATTCTTTGAGTGATGGTTCCTCCTGCATTTCCTGCTTGTGCCTTACCCATCTCACCTGTTCTCAGGTGTTAATGTTCTCAGCCCCCACACCCCAGATACCCCAAAACCCTCTCTCTGGCATCATGAGGGGAGTGGCATTCCTTTTGACAAATGGTATCACATAAAGCATCTACCTATAATCCCAGCCATGTGTACTCTAGTCCAGAAACCAAAGTACAGGTACAGTTCATGTGGGCTGGGCAGGGACCTGGCTCACTCTACTTAGGGTCTGAATTGGATGGAGGCACCCATGCTTAGGAGCCTACAAGGAGAGTCACTCTCTACTAGAAGGCATGCTGCCAGTCGGGAATGACTCTGGTTACACGATAAACCCGATGTGCGGATCAGAATCACAGGAACTCTTTCGAGAACCTACAAGTGAGTTAGTGAGGACTCTTGGTTTTGCTCCTTCCCCAACTATGTGAGATCCAGTGTTATCGAGAAACGTGAACAGTCTAGGGAAGCAAGGGGACTCGGGAGACCCGGCCTTCTGGAGGCCCCTGAGCTGGAGGATGGTGGCTGGCCACGCCAAGGGGCAGCCCACGAAGAAGACACGGCGGCCTCGTGGGAATCTATGTGGGGAACGGCCTCTGTCTTTGAACTCATTTCTTGAATGACCAGATTTTGTAACATAGCCACGACCAGGCTGTCCAAACAGGTTTTTCAAGCTGCAGAAACAGTCATAGGCAGGAATTTGCATGTCAGCTTGGAACTACCCCCAGTCCACATAAATGTTCATTTCTTCCAAGTAAAAATTTGAGCTGCGTGGCTCATTCAGTCCTATTTCTGCTCTTCTCCCATCCCCCAATTTAGCAGTCCTCTCAAAGGGGTCTTCTCCCCAGAGAAAACGCTGGGGCATGGGGCAAACCTCACTTCCTCCCTCTTCCTCCTGCTCCTGAAGGCACCCTTCTTTTCAATGATGAAAAAACACTTAACCAGACAGTCCATCAGTCAATAGGCCCAGGCTCTTCTTAAAACAAATATTGACAGCCTGGTCACCAGGATAGGCTGGTGACTGTGGCTTGAGTCTGAGGGATGCTGTGACAACTGTGTCACGTGTTGACGTACTGCCCTTGGCAGCGGCACTAACAGTGGATGTTCTTCGAGCCTTGTTCAAGTGAGAGCGGATACACAGTATTGAGTGTGTAAGTGGGGTGATCAGAGGCTTAGGGCACCCTGCAAATAAACACATATGTCTTTATTTTACTAAAACGTTTATCCTTGTTAGTATTAAGTATGCTCTGATTGGGAAATGTCTCTTGAGGGCCCTTTTCCATTGTGTACGTAACCGTTAAGTGGGAGCGCGTAGAACTGAAAGAATTTGTCTTTCTTTTCTGTTTTTCTCTGTAAACCCTCAACTCCGAAGAGGAGGGAGCAGAGAGAGGGAAGAAATAGGCAGACCCCTTCTCTGCAAGGTGCTTTCAGCTTGGGAACAGAGAAAGTTCCCCTGGCATCCTCAGACCAAAAACAAAACAGAAATGAAAGGAACCTGATCCTGCCCCAAGTTCTTTAGTCCTTTGAAAGCACTTTTCCCGCTTCGTGTCATCCCTCCAAGGGCTCACTTCTCTGAGACTTCTGTAGGGAGGAGTTTCTGAATGTGCTGTGAGCTCCGGGCTTTAAAGGCAACTCGATGAACGCTATCAGGAACAGAGTGCTGGAAAGGGCTGTAGACAGGTTGGGGGCCGAAACAGGCGCCAAGTGTCTGTTCCCTTAAATTCCTTACTCAGGGTTGTAGATCAGATATTCTGATTTACATTTCCATTTTATTCGCTTTAGAAATGATGTTTCAAGCATATTGTAATAAACAGCCATTTAAATAAACTATTTCCAGTTCCTCATGTTATGCTCACAGGCAGAATATGTTAATTTTGACTCTTTTTTTGGTTAGCGTTACATCTTTGTGCCCTGTCGTTAATGGCTTACCTCTGTAAGAGAGGAGAGCAAAAAGGATTCTGTTGATTTGTATGAGTCTTGTTTTTACGAGCTGTGCCGGGATCACATTTGTCAGACCACCCTCTCCTTTCTGGTCTTTGGAACCCTAACTTGAATGTGGAACAGACAGAATTTTCCAAATAACGTGGTTTCGTACAGAACTTTGCTATTGCAAGGACTCCAGTTAGACACCTATAGCAACAAGTTTCAAGTTCACATCAGATCGCCAGAGAGGAGAGTTTGGTCTGGAACATGTTCAGACACGGGCGAGGGGCCGAGGAGAAGCCGGGGTGCCTTTTAAGAAAGGCCCGGGAGCAGGCGGTAGAGAGAGAAGTGTGGGGAGAGTCCCCTGATGGGTCTGCCCTGCAGAGAGGCAGGAGTGCCCCCTGGACTGGCCCCTCCTGATGCGGGGAGGGCAGGGCAGATCAGTGAGTCTTGAGTCTTGAGTCTTTTCTTCGAGTCTTTTCTTTCATTGTAAAAAGGTAGGCAGAGCTTTTCCAGCCGAGTTATCACTGCCCATCTCTGCCTCCAAGCGATGACTCGATGACTCAGCTCCTCTTCCCCATCTGTGTGGCACATAGTGATCTCCAGCCCATCCACCAGCCCAGACCTTTTCTAAACTTTCTTAATGAAAAATTTCCAGCAAACTGCAAAATGGAAAGGATTTTACAGTGAACGTTCATGTGCCTACAACCAAGAGTCTACCATTAGCATTTCACTACTTGCTTTGTCACGTCTCTCCTCATCCACACGTCACTGGACCCTCTGGCCCTCTCTTTTTTGGACACATTTCAAAGTAAATTGCAGTCAGCTGTATGCTTTCCCCAAGACGCATATTATTTACTAGAGCTCGGTATGTTTTGTTTTATTTCTGATGTAAAATTTAAATACTATGACATGCACAGTTCTTAAGTGTTCATTTGCTGAGTTTACACAAACACATACACCTGTGAAATCCAAACTCCTACCAGATGTAGAACATTTTCATCACCCCCAGTGGCATATTTTGAATTAAAATTTTTTAATCGTTTGTTTTTTCCTTTTGAAATCATTTCATACTTTTAAAAGGTTCTAAAAATAGTATGTACAAAGAATTCCCATATGCCCTTCACCCAGCTTCCCCAAATGTTAACATCTGACATAACCGTAGTCCAGGTATCAAAATCAGGAAGTTAACATTGATAACGATACTATTGATGATCTCTAGACCATATTCCCATTTTAATCAGTTGTCCCACTAATGTCCCTTTTCTGCGCCAGGGTCCCGCCTGGAATCACACCTTCATTTAGTTGTCATGTCCCCCGCCCCAGTCTCCTTCAGTGTGGGACGGTCCCACAGCCTGTCTTTGTCATGACCTTGACATTTTTGAGGAGTCCTGGCCGTTGACTCTTTAGAAAGTCCCTCAACTTGGATCTGTGTGCTGTTTTCTCATGATTAGATTGGAGTTTTGCACTTCTGGCAAGCATCCCTCAGAAGTGCTGTAGCGCCCACCCGTCCAGGGCCTCTCGTGCGGTGGCACGTGTTGTCAGAATCTCTTATTACTGATGGTGTTGACTTTGATCTCTGGTCAAGGTGGTGTCTGCCAGGCTTCGCCTCTGCAGAGTTGCTGTCCTTCCCTTTGTAATCGATAAGTGTATCTCAGGGAAATACTTTAAAACTCTATAAATATCTTGTTTCCTATCATACTTTCATCTGTTAATTCTAGCATCCATTAATACCATTGAAAATTACCATTGATGTCTTGAATGAAAACAGTTATTACTGTGGTATTTAAGCAATGGTGATTTTTTTTAAAAAATCATTCTTTTTACATGTATTAATTGGAATTCTACTGTAAAGATCCAATTTCTCTTCTCCATGTATTCATTTAGTTATTTATATTACTATGGACTCATGGATATTTGTTTTATTCTATGGGCTATAATCTATTACTATTATTATTTTGTTGCTCAAAAATAATAATAAAATTGTTTGAGATTTGCCTTTAGGAGCCCTTTCAAGTTGGTTCCTGTGCCCTTTTGATAGGACCCCATTATTTTTTGAGCACTTCTTTACTTTCTGGTTCCTCAAGACGTCCCAGGATCATCTTGTACTTTCCCTGCTCCAACCCTGGAATCAGCTATTTCTCCAAAGATCTCTGGTCCCCATTATTTGGGAATCCCACTTTTTTTAAAAAAAATGTGTGGCCTAAGCAAGGACAGACTTAGGTTATAAATCCTTTAGAAATTTTCTCTGTGGGTCCTTCTCTGTTCTTGTCCTGTATGTGAACTCTTAAAAAGAAAAAGAGAAAGAAATCCTTGTAGACTTTAATTTCCCAACTATGATCAAAAATTAAAGGCGGTCCTTTAACTCAGAAGTGAGTCAGAATGTTCACGTTTAGTCATCACCTTTTGGTCCTGCAGTCATGCTTATGAATGGCTATAAATTGTTACATGAGGTTTCAGAGTCTTAAAAAGACAGACTTTCCAGACACACCAGAAAGCAGAGGGCCAGAGGCCATGGTGACAGGGTACCTAACTCTTGAAAGAAAGATGCCTGTCTAGCCTGAAGATCCAGGTTTTCTAGGATTAGAACTGTTTGCTAGGAGACAGACTAGAACCTTGCTTCTCTGGAGTTTGGGAGCTGGAAATGTGGCCCACGGTGTTGACTGTATGGCTGAGCATTGACAACAGTCGCTTGGTTCTTAGCTCCTCTGTTGCTCCCAGCATATTCCTGTTGTGTTTTGGAGGAAAGGACTCCAAAGCTCAGATGCCTACCTGGTGTCACTCTTACAGCCTTCCCATGTAAGGACGGAGGTTGACGCCAGCAGCAGGACCAGGTGATCTCTTGAGCTCCTTTCTAGAGCTCAGAGACCTGCAAACAAAATTACCTCTTTAAAAATCCTGTAACCCACATATGAAAATAAAATAACACAACGAACTCCCTGCGTGTTTGTTCGAGTGCTATAAAGCATGTTGGCTAGAGGTGTTTCAATGGATGTTGGCGATCCTGCAGGACAGAGCTGTTAAAAAGGATGTATACCAAAAGATCTGACACTGAAAACCACAGCCTGGCCAGTGCCCTGACATCATTCCTCCAGGTGTGCTGTGACCACAGCGTCCCAGGAGAGCCATCTGTTGGGCCTCTCTTGGCCTTCAGAGGCCACCCCCACTGCCTTGACCTGGCCTATGGCGTCATAGCAAGGCCTGCATTGCCCATTAGTTTTTGTGTAAACACGTTGGTAGGCAGTAGAGTCCTCTCCACCCTGCTATTTTCTAAATTGAAAGTTTTATGGCTTGTGGGAAAGGACTGTTTTTCATGGCAGTGTCTTTGAATGGTGGTTTGAGGATCTGTTGTTACTTCTAGAATGGTATCCATGGTAAAATGTGTTGAAAGAATAGGGTGGAGGAGATGAAGGAACAGGGTGGGAGGCGTGAGGTAAGGAGAACAATGTGGTCTTGAAATCATGTGAACTTTCCTGGGAAGGCTAATTAAAAAGCCAGAGTTTCAGTCAGTAGTGGACTCGTAGTGGTTAAGGAGGACAGTATTGGGGCTTTCAATAGGGATGTGTTGTCACAGTGCTGTCTTAGAAGGTGGAGGATGACATGGGAAGGCACCTGGCCAGCCAGGAAAACAGGTGTTACTAAGATGAGAACCAGAAGAACAGAATCCATACCCAGCTCTGAGGGTAGCGTGTACAGAAACATAAGATGTGATCTTTGCCATCAGAAAGCTCACCTGCCTGGTTTTCAAAGAGCTAAATGGTAATGCAGTCATTTAATTAACAGGAAGAGAATAGTAGATGTAGCGAAGAGAATAGTAGATGTAGCGTAAGAGAAGCATAAGAGACTGCAGGTTGAGAGGGGAAAGACTGTTGAGGGAGGGAGAGTGAGCTGGCCTAATGTGCAGGTCCTGGGATGGTGAGGGAGGAGGAGGCCCTTCCAGGCAAGGCGCGGTGGCTGAAACCTGTGTTGAAAGGATGGGTTGAGCCAGGAAGCCGGCCCTTGGTTAGAAGGCTCTTGAGTGCTAAGTTTAAGGACTGTGGGTTTCTTGTAGAAACTGGGGAGGGGGTGTTTGCATTTTTGAAGAGTGGAGTGGATGGACTGAAAGGGACATTAATCAGACAAGCAAAACGGCATGTGAGAGGTAGGATAGGGTGGTGATGTGAGAATGGATTGCAAAAGATGGCTGTGGGAGACATTTCAAACAGTGGACGAAAGGATGTGCCTGGTTAGGAATCAACGTTGACCTCAAAACAGATTGGTGGTTCTCAGAGGGGAAGGGGCGGAGGGAGGGCAAAAGGGGTAAAGGGCACATGTGTAACTGACGCATGGCAGCTAGATTTTGGTGGTGAACGCAAGGCAGTCTATACAGAAGTCGAAATATAATGATGTATACCTGAAATTTATATAATGTCATAAACCAATGTGACCTCAATTAAAAAATTAATAATAAATATGTATATATTGTGGAAATCACTCTAAAAAAGTTGACCTTGAGGTTACAAGCCACGGTGGCAGGACGCAGTAAGATGCCCAAAACTGAGAAAGACTAATGTGAATAGGAACATATCAAGGTTTCCTAGAGTGTGAACCTTACAACCACCTGACTTAACCCAGGACAGGTAAGAACTATTTGGTAATGACATACATTATATATTATGCTTCCTAAGCTAGCTGTATATTTCTTAAATTTGAATTAAGACTAGATTTGCAAACCTCTCAGCCAATCCAAGCACACATCTAACCATCCCACTTTTTTTTTTATTAACCTCAGGTTGACCCCAAAGATTGGCTTCCCATGGAGTGAAATCAGGAACATCTCTTTCAATGACAAAAAGTTTGTCATTAAGCCCATCGACAAGAAGGCGCCTGTAAGTTCACATGGATTCTACGCAGGGGTCGCTGTTTTTCATTTACAGCCAAATGCATTTTCAGGATAACAGTCAGATTTCTCTGTCGGTGTGGCAGGGAGTTGCTGATACTCAGAATTTCCTATGAGGTAGGGGGAAAGAATTGGGAGTAGGTTACGTTGAGGATCAAGGACCCCGTGGGCCATGGGACCGACCATTGCAGTGGGAGGTTATAGTGGAGCCCAGGTGTCCGTCAAAAGCTAGCTGACTGTCACTGAGGTTTTCAAATGGGTCTTCATTCCTTATGAAGAGCAGTTCTGAGTCATTGACCTTTGCCAGATGATAAGCATTTCACCAATTGCTGCATTTCTGGGCTGGTAAAATGTCCATCAAGCTCATATGGGAAACCAGCCTGGTGTGCCTGGGGTGTGGGGGCTCATGGCAGCATCTCCCTGGTACCTGGCTGGAGCACGGATGATGATTGCTGCAATCCTCAAGGGCAGAATTTGACTTTCAGAGTTTTCCTTGCAACTTACCTGTGTTAGGAAACATCAGACCTGCATCCAGACCACTGCTGGTCCCCACAGTTCATCTGTGCCTCACCTACTTCTGGACAGATGGCATGCCTCTGCTTTTCTCTGACTGCCCTCTGCCTTCCCAGGTGATCTTTACGCAGGCATCTTCACGTTGGTGCTGATGTGGGAAATGTTCCCACACAAAGATGACTGGCGGGCAGCCATCCTGGGAGAACTTAGCTAGAAAAGGGTCTTCATATCCTGGAATTTGAAGAATATTGATTGGTAGCTCATAGCTGCAAAGACTGGGGTATTATGGAAATTCTTTTTGGTATTACTGTTTATTCTGTGAACATGTAAACTTTCAGCTGTTGTTTGCTCAGAAGATTTAAGACATACGTATATACTGTAGTGCAGTGGAATGGGTGAGTAGTTTGTTCTCTAATCAGAAATTTGCTTCTTAAAAAAAAAAACACCACTTGAAGAAATTCCCTTATCCTCCTTGGAGACTGTTCTGAATTTTACCAAAATTATAGATTGGGCAGGACTCTGTGTCGCCTGTACTTTCTGTTCCTTAGTTACAGTGTTGGGCTTAGAGAGGCAAACATGGGCTGTGGTCCAGGCCCTGGACCAGGAGCCCTCTTGGGCTCGGGCACTTCTGGGCAATGGTTAACCCCCGTGGAACCGCGTGTGGCGTTATAGTCCAGCTGCTGCTCCTCACGTACGGATTAGTCTCGCATAAGTGAAAACCAGAGGTCTTCACACCGTGAAAGTATTTTCTTCTTTACTGGAAAACATTTCCTGCTGTTACAAACTCTTGATTCCTGCTTCACGGGTAGTTGCCCAGTCATTTACGATTAAACCAGCATTTAGTACAGACTTGCCAGGCAAGTAGCCCTGTGAGGGGCCGAGACAAGCTGTCTCCCCCTTGAGAAAAGGGCCTTTTGTTCCTGTGGCCTCATGGAAAAGGCAGAAGGCTCTCAGGCACCTAACTGTGGAACAGCTTTTGAAATGTTGGAGAAATGGAAACTTACATTTGACTGACCAGCTCTGTGACCTTCTGACTTGGCTCTCACAGCCCCCGCGGCTCCCCCGCCCCGCTCCCTGGGCTGAGGGGAGCCCCGGATTGGGCCTGGTGGGGCAGCGTCCTAGATGCTCCCGTTGTCAGCTCCTTGACAACTTCAGAGATTGCTCTTTCACCTCCTTTCCTCTCCTGTATTCTTAGGGTCTTGGATTTATTTCCTGGAGCTTTCCTCGTGCCTCGAGTTGCAGTTTTTAGGACGTCCGTGCTCTGCCAGAGTTTAGAAAGCCTGCCCGGGTCTTGTCAGTATTGTGGTTTCACATTAGGAGGCTGGGGACTTGCATTTAGAAATCTTTAAATAAATATTAGTTTTTAGTTTTTATTTTTAACTTGAAGTCAGAAACTGGCCTCCTTCAAAGGCAGCAGGAGGAATTTCCTCTGCCTCCCCGAGAAGTGGCCAGCTTGCTGGATGCTCTCACTGGCTCTGGGCGACTGGACGCTGTGGGGGCCATTACCTGCCATTCCTGTCCTTGGCTCTTTTCTAAAGCGGAGTTGGTGCTAATCAGAGTTTCTCTGCCGATACTTGGGAGCCACAGTCAAGACCTATTTGGGTAGCGTACCTGTGCACATAACACAAGGTCCTTTTCTCTTGTGTAATAAGAGATAGGTGGGTAATAAAAATACCTGTTTCTCCCAGCCCCAAGGACACCTCCCTGGGAAACTCAATGACTTAATAACAAGTGTGTGAAACCCCAGGGAGAGCGCCACCCAGGAAGTCCATGGGCTCCGGGCTTGGCTTTACTCTCTCCCCAGCATTTCTGGGACAGATGAAAAGACCAAGAAGTTACATAGGTCCTTCTCAGACACGTTGATCAGCTGGCCCAGCACGTTCCTTGAGGTTCCAGAAGTTGCTATGGCAATGGTAGCACTGTTGCTTTGTTTCAACAACCCTTTCCCATCCAGTGGTCGGAACCTGGATGCTGAGGGCCCCGTGGTTGAGAAGAGAAAGGAAGAGGAAGCAGACAGGCATTTTAAAGTAACTTTTAGCAAAAGTTTCTAAACCATATTCCCCCTTCTGTCACCTACATTAATTACAGTGGTAGCAGGGAGCCAGGAAACAAGATGGCGTGTCATCTGTGTCCCAAACTTTGCAGTCTCTAGTCATACAGTTCTTAGATGCTGCAATCTGTTCTCCTTTCTAGAAGGCTTCTCTGCTAGTGGTCTCATAAGGCAGCCAGCGGTCTGTGAGTGAGCATTTCTGTACCAGCCAGCTTTTATTGTGCCAGACGCTATTCTAAGTCCTTGTAAACATTATCTGATTTAATCCTCGTAATAATCCTGTTAGATTACTGTCAACCCCAGTATGCAGTTGAAGATGCCGGGACTCATGTGAGGAAGTGACTTGTCAATATCATTGGGCTCGGATGTTGCAGCACTGGATAAACTGTCAGTCACCTAGCAGATATTTATTGAGCACCAGTACATACTGAGCGTTGGTTTGGTTCATGAACATACATGGCCCAGTTCTCGGCAGCTGATCATCTAGTCAGAGAGAGAGATCAAAACAAGTCAGCGGAGTAAAGTGCCAGCAACACCGTGGCTGCCATATCCATCAAGTGCAAGGGGCACGGAAGAAGGGCTGGTTAATCACTGGAGGAGAGGTCACAAAGAGATGTGAGATGGTGCCTTAACATCATCTCATAGAAGGGCCAGTGTCCTTGGGTAGATGGGATGGGATGTGACATTCCAAGTAGGAGGGACTGTTTGAGGAAATGCTCACAGGTGTGAAAGAGCTCGGTTTAGGTGAACAAGGGGTTGGTCGGCACCAGAGCCGGAGGCCTTCCCACTTGCCAGGCCAAGGCGTTTGTACCTTGTCGTGGGGCTAACAGGTAACACTGAAGGTCTGGCAGTGACCCAGTTGATGTGCCGGTAGAGGTATGGGAGGTGAAGGCTGAGGCAGAGGAGATGGGAACCTCAAATAGGAGAAGTTGTGGTGGTCCAGGCAAGAATCGGGGACTGGGTGGGGCTGGAGAGGATGGACAAAGGATTGGTAACCTCAGGCTGTGCTGGTACTTGGAGATACTGGGATTCCAAGGTCACGAGATCCTTGCCTTGGACAGGCTTTACGTCCAGCTGTGGGGTTGCGGTGTGTCCGTACACAGGCACGCACGTACCGACCACACACACTCCCTCTGCTGGTCCCAGAGAACATGCGTCCACGGCACCGAGGGCTTGCGTGTCTGGCATCTCGTTGTCACATGGGGTTAGTGGCTTTACCTTGAAGCCTATTTCTGGCCCCTACTCTCTGCTCTGCTTGACCTGTTAGAAAAGGTATCTAGAACTTGGTGAAGCAGAGTTTGGAAGAAGAAAGCCGGACGGAGACGTCCGCGAGTCCGAGTGCCCTGTTCTGTCCCGCAGGACTTCGTTTTCTATGCCCCCCGCCTGCGCATCAACAAGCGGATCCTGCAGCTGTGCATGGGGAACCACGAGCTGTACATGCGCCGCAGGAAGCCCGATACCATCGAGGTGCAGCAGATGAAGGCCCAGGCCCGGGAGGAGAAGCACCAGAAGCAGCTGGAGCGGTGAGCGGGGTGGACGCGTCCTCCTGGGCTCACCCCCAGGACACTGGGCCCCTGTCAGGTGGCCTCGGAGCGCCTGAGCTGTTCCCCGTCAGAAGAGCCAGTGGGATATAACCTAGTAGACGCGTGTGGGTCTTCTGAGGCCGCGGGGCCCTCGGATCGGCCCTCAGAGCTGCCTCGCTGTGGGCTGGGCAGTGGCAGAGCCTGGGAGGGGGAGCGCTCGAGGGAGTGGGGGTCACTGCTGTCACTTCCTTAGTCCAGACCAACCAGAGGACGGGCCTGTGGCCCTTTGTTCAGCCCGCAGATACAGGCCTGAGGCCTGGACTAGGTGCTGGGGACACAAGGTGACTCAGACGCAGCGGCTCCTTCAGATTGCTGGGGCTGGTGACGTGCTGGCTTCAGGGCTGGTGGCGGCCAGGGCGTCGCGCTCAGATGACTGACTGTTGAAGCGTGTTGACATCACACTAGCCTGCCAGAGTCTAAACATTCCTGTGCCGCTTCCCCCCGACCCCGTAACAGGCAGCAGCTGGAAACTGAGAAGAAAAGGAGAGAAACCGTTGAGAGAGAAAAAGAGCAGATGTTGCGGGAGAAGGAGGAGCTGATGCTCAGGCTCCAGGACTATGAAGAGAAGACCAAGAAGGCAGAGAAGGGTGCGATTTGTGCTCTCCTGGGGTAGACGCTGGTTCCGGGTCCAGTTCTAATATGTCCACAGAGGTCAGGACACACACACACAACAGGAAGGAAATCTAAGAATATGCGTCTGTTTAACACAACACCCAAAACAGAGACTTGTAGAAGAGAGAGAACACAACAGTTATTTGGATTAGAAAATAATTCTGTACTTTATTAATACCTGTGCTTGTTCTGTGCTGAATGCTTCATGTATGTTATCTTTTTGAATGTTCCCTCAATCCTGAGAGAGGTACTGAGTTATCCCCATTTTCCTGATGAGGATGTTAAGGTTGAGCAGGAGGAATAATTTGCCTGAGATCACACCGCTAGTGAGTGCCCAGGGCGTGCTGCGTTGCCCCCACCTAGTGAGTCCCCCCGACCTATGAACTAGAAGTGGGGGTTAGCAGTGCACTTTTTGAGGCTCCCAGGAGAGCAGTACACAGGGATGTGGGAGCCAGGCCCTGGCCAGCTGTTGCACATCTCGGTACAGGGTTCTAACCATCATGAGGATGTTGTCCTGTAAACACAACAGGGACACTTGGTAGAGCACTTTCCTTTTGGTGTCACTGGAAGAAGAGGCCCGTCAGCCTGTAACGGGGTCCAATGCTTTGCAGCTTTGGGTGGGATTCCCGTCCATGACCCATCTGATCCCACCGGGCTGGGGGTTTAGGGCAGGACTCCCGGTCCCCAAGCCTTTGAGCAGCCGTGGTCCTGTGCTCCCTTCAGAGCTCTCGGACCAGATTCAGAGGGCCCTGCAGCTGGAGGAGGAGAGGAAGCGGGCGCAGGAGGAGGCCGAGCGCCTGGAGGCTGACCGCATGGCCGCGCTGCGCGCCAAGGAGGAGCTGGAGAGGCAGGCGGTGGATCAGATAAAGAGCCAGGAGCAGCTGGTAGGAGTCCCCGAGTTTCACGATGCTGAATTATGGAGCGGCTGCCTCCGGGGATTGAAAACGTGACACCCGCCTCGTAATAATTTGTATCTGGGGCTGTAAAATGACCCGCCTGATGGTGTCAAGTGGCTGGTGGGGAGGGGGCTGTGCTGTTTGTTGTTGGGTCAGGGAGGGGGACGTGGCAGTCTCGGCGAGGCGTGTTCTCCCAGGCACGGCAGGCGGCGATGGACCCTGCAGGCCAGAGAGGAGGGAGGGACTGGGCCGTGTTATAAGGGAAGCTGTTCACCCAAATGTGTGACCGTTCACTCACAAATGGACTCGGTTGAAAGGATCCCAGGAATAATTTCGTCTTTGCGCTCCTTTCCCAGGCTGCGGAACTCGCCGAGTACACCGCCAAGATCGCCCTCTTGGAAGAGGCTAGGAGGCGCAAGGAGACCGAGGTGGAGGAGTGGCAGCACAGGGTGAGTCTGCGGCTGAGGCCTCGCCTCCGCAGCCCGCCTGCCGTGGGCCCTTCCGTGGTGGGCACGGGCTGGCCTGGGCCAGGCTTGCATGTCGCATCAAGAGCCTCGGGGACTTTTTGTAATCCCTGCCGACACCAGCTGTACTTAAGCAGAAATCCCCATGGGAATGGGCTCGCCTTTGTGCCCCAGCAAGCATGTTGTCGGATTAGGGAACAAAGAGCCCCTTGTTCATTCCCACCCACTCTGCTCTGGCCACCCCAGTCCGTTCAGCCCCATCATGCAGCCCCCATCAGGAACCAGCTTTAAATAGGATTATGTTGGTGCCCCCAGCAATGGGCCGCAGTGCCTGAAACAAGCCCTCCTGCCCCTCCTGACTGTTGGTATATGCAGCATGGCACCATGGAAAGATCCAGACCTTGGAGGTTTCCAGACCAGAACGAGAGTCCAGGCTCTGCCACTTATTCGCTGTGTGACCAGGGCAAGCAGCCTCGCCTCTCTGAGCCCCGGTTTCCTTGTTGCAGATTGGGAGTGGTAGCCAACTTGTCAGGTTGCTCAGAGAGGTTTAATAAATTGTAACAGTGAGAGCCATGTTCAGCTGCAGCATCTGGAGAGTGCATCCCTCCATGATGGGCCTTCACGCCCACCAGCAAAGCGTGGTCCCTGGGAGCTTTGGGTGTGGTGTGGTTCAGAGTATAGGCCTCAGCCAGACTGGGGGGGGCTCCTCCCCCCTCCCTACCCCTCGCCTGTCCTTTTTCACACTTCCCCATCTGCGGTGGCCCCTTCTGGTGCCTCCCCTCACTGTCTTCACCCCTGTCCCCAGCCCCAACCCAAGCTGTGTGCAGAAGACTTCGGTGCTTAAGATTTTGGTGAAAGTACTCATTATAAGGTGTTAAGTGAGCAAAGCTGGTTACAGAACAGGTACAAAGCTCATCTCCAGGGTCGGGGTGGTGATGAGGTGGGCAGGACTGAGTGTGTGTGCTCGTGAGAAGTTGCTGGAAGGATTAGGAGTGATGGGTAAGAAAGTGCTGAGCATGGAGCCGGCAGGCGGTGAGGAGCTTGAGGAGCAGCAGCCGCACAAGGAAGGAGAATAAACTGCACACCAATGTGTTATTGTGGCGCTGGCCAGTGGACGGAGGATTTCTCTTTCTTTAATAATTCTTTTTTTCAAAAATGTATGCGCATATAGTAGGATTATAGGCAGAAAAAAAGAGGTTATGGTACTGGGAAGTATCAAGCCCCTGGCATCAGTTTCTCTCTTCGTGCTGTGGACACAATTGATAACTGCTCAGAGGGTCTGGAGCCCAGACCCTTCTGATGAGCCATAGTCCACATCCTCGGTCCCTGCTGCTTCAGGGCACGTGCATCAGCCGCCAGGAGAGAGCAAGGGGGAGAGAGGGTGTGGAATCCTTGTTCTCTTAGCAGGGAGAATGGGCCTCCTGGGAGAAAAGGTAATTCTGCGGAAAATGGCCCAAACACAAGGCTCTGCGTTTAAGTTCTCACCTGTCTGTTGACTTGCTTTCAAAGGCCAGAGAGGCCCAAGATGACCTGGTGAAGACCAAGGAGGAGCTGCACCTGGTGATGACCGCCCCCCCGCCCCCGCCGCCCCCCGTGTATGAGCCGGTGAGCTACCACGTCCAGGAGAACCCGCAGGAGGAGGGCACAGAGGACTCGGGCTACAGCGCCGAGCTGTCCAGCGAGGGCATCCTGGACCACCGCAATGAGGAAAGGCGCATCACCGAGGCCGAGAAGAATGAGCGCGTGCAGCGGCAGCTGCTGGTGAGTGCACTGGGGCCAACGGGCGGCAGGGCGCCCACTCCTTAGGTCCCCAGGGGCTTCCTTGGCATCTAGCTGGAGGAGGCGGGCCTTAGGCAGAGCCACAGAACGAGCCGTCCCACCTAGCACCCACTTTTCCTAGGGAGGGGAGGGGTCACTGTGACACGTGCAGAAGGGGTCGTGCCTGACCAGTGCTTCTTATGTTGCAGACTCTGACCAGTGAGCTGTCCCAGGCCAGAGACGAGAACAAGAGGACCCACAACGACATCATCCACAACGAGAACATGAGGCAGGGCCGAGACAAGTACAAGACACTGCGGCAGATCCGGCAGGGCAACACCAAGCAGAGGATCGATGAGTTCGAGGCCCTGTGAAGCCCAGCCTGGACTGTGGGCAGCAGGGCCTCACACTGGGCTCTGCGGAGGGTCACTGTCGGGCTCTAACACCTGTCTTCGTAGTTCTCTAAGTCTAGACCCCTCATCATATTCCAGTTCCTTTAAAGAGAGAGTAGTTATTTCATGGGAACAATCTGGGGCTGGGACCAGTGGAAGCTTCCCTGGGTTATTTTTCCCAGTTGTATCCGAGTGCCAAACAGGCCTGACTTTTATTAATATTATTATTATTGAATCACTTCCTGTTTTCTGCTTGGAGCAGGACCAATTGGATTAAGGAAAGATGCCTGTAAAGTCTGAATAACATACTCCATGCTGGCATGTATGAAACAAGATTCAGCATAATTAAAACCACATTGTGGCTTATATTCTGTGCCATACTTTTTCCTGTATTTGAAATTAGCTCCAATTGATTGATTTGTTCTTGATTTCTATGAAGGATTCATCTTTGTATATTTATGTATTTTGAGGGGTGAAAATTACTTTGAAAACTGAGTCTAGCGCACTCTTAGACACACGTGCACACACAATGCTTTCTTTCCTCCTTCAGTGCAGTTGACAGAGTCCTGGCATCATCCAGGATAAAGGATCCAGGAGGATGCTCCACTCTCCGATAAACTTTTCTTGTTTGGTTGGTTTTTTTTTTTGCCTAACAGTTAGAGGGCTACATTGTCGGACTTAACCACCTAATGAATCATCAGCTCTAGAGCATACTATTTATATATAAGTGATAATATGGGTTTGTAACTTTAGTTTAAAAAAGGGAAAGTTTCATTCTGTATATTTTGTTACCTTTTACAGAATAATAAAAGAATTACATGTAAAAAACCATGTAACCATGGGACTTGATCCGATGTGACGTGAGGGCAGTAACGAAGCTGATTAACTGCTATAATCACCTCTGTAAAAATGCCTTTTTGTACTTTCCGTGTTCTTTGTGCCTGTAATTGACTATGCACGTTCCAGTTTTCTATCAGAGCTCTTGTTTGAAAAATACACAAGCTATCTTGATAATTCAGACTGCAGCCATAAAGGGACTCTTGTGACCTGACCTGGTTATGGTCTCTTGTTTCCACAAGAAGAACCTGTTCCAAACTATTTCCATTCTCTACCACATCCTTGAAAAGCCCTTAAAACGTCAGCTGTCACACACTGCCCGTCCTGCTCACTCATAGCCTTCCTTCTCATGCTCTGCTTTGTCCTTTTCCCTTCGGTTGGGACGTCCTGTGCCGAGGAACCCCGCACTGCAGACTTCTGAAATAAAAGACGTGCAAGGCAAGATGCCCCACTGGATGTCGACTCATGTGTGAGGGGGGAAGGGAGGGCCCGTCTCTGCTCGACTGTCCATGCAGACCTGTCGGCAGTGCTTTGTGGGGCCAGGCGTCCCTCAGCGGGACCTTACCGCTCACAACCCGCAGTGGGAGTCCCTGCACAGCTCCATGGGCTTGGCTGACCTGCCTCCAGAAACACCTTTCCGCAGTAGAATGGGAGGGATCGAATACTCACCAGGCTCCTTTTTTCTCTTAGAAATGCACATAATGTGCAATGTAATTTGCACTATTTGATAAGCACTGGGCCACAGAGGTAACTTGAACATTTATTGAAATTGGGCCGTTTTCCACATCTCTCAAATCACAGATAACCAACCTGAGACTTATAAAATTAATTGCTCTGTTTAACTTAAATATACACAGAGGGATATGGAAGATTTTAGGTACACGACAGAGCTGTAGATGGAGGTGAACACTCCAGAGGGCCTCTTCCAGCTGTGTATCCACAGTCTGTTCTTCAGCGACCTTTAGGCACGTGACCCTTGAAACACCTGCTGCAAACGAACCTTCGCTTCAGTGCAGGATGAGAGTCATGTCTGTCCATAAATTGGGGCTGGAAAGAACTTTCTGCCATTGAAGCTTTGATTGCGAGCATGAGTCGGTGCCGCCAGCTGGATCTTCCTCTGTGACGTGAGTGAAGTGACAAATTAGGAATGGTGGGCCCACTTTCCCATCCCCCTTCTCAGCTTTTTAAAAATAAGGACCAGCAAGAAAAGTATAAAGTAATTTTTCATCTCAACATAGATCATATTAAAATGTCAACCACTGGCGAGTAAGAGAGAGACCCCCCCACCCCCAACAGAACTGGTGTTCAGAACGAGAGGTGCTCGGGAATTCCTCTCGGGTCCTGTGAGGCCTCAAAACTCTGAAGCTGTTTTCTTTCCTGTAGGAGGGGACAGGTTTGGTGCATTGATTTTTTGAGAAGGGGAGTCGACTGTCTTAATACATCACCATGGCTATGGACAGGTGGGGGCATCTCAGACCAGGGGCCAGGTTTGTTCATGGAAAGGAGATCCTTAGAGGAAAGGGGTGTGCTTTGGACAATGTTCCTTTTAAAACAAATTGTCATTTAATAGTGAGTCTTGTTTATACTCACTGGTCCTCGCTCGGAGGCCTTGGAAACGTATGTAGGTGTTTGGGTTGTCACAGTGCGTGGCATTGCTGGCAACCAGCGGGGGGGGCCAGGGCGTGCAAGCCCTCTCTGAAAAAGGACTGTCCCCTACAGAATGCCAGGAACATCCCTGTTGAGCAACACTGAAAGCATCACCCTTTTGTCCCTCTCTTAATGAAATACCTGCTGAATTGCCATTTCTTTGGGTTAAGAAGGTATTTTCCTTTAAGAAAATAATTCCTTTATGATTGATACCAGAAACAAAAGCAGATACTGTACCCAGCCCATTTGGAGGCCTGCAATTTTTGTTTCTTTAGCAGATCTAAATCTGATTTACATTGTTGAAATACTTTGCTGTATTATTGCTCTAGACTTAGTAATCTCCATTTATGGCGGGCTAGGCAAGTTCAGAGCCGGTTAAATCACCTGCCCAGATGGAAGCATGATTTTTCTTTTAATGGTGTCCATGCAAGACAGTCACTAAGGGTAAACTTTGCTTCTGGGGCCCAATAAAAATCTCAGACTTACTGGAACTGAGCCTGGCTCCTCCCAGCAAGCGGTCGCTCACACCAAAGACGGCCTGGTCCCAAACGGTTAATTCGAGGCTGGCTTGCCTCAGCTGAGAGGGGGTTACATCCTTGAAAACAAAGGAGTGTTTCCACTGGGGACAGGCTTGCTTCTTCAGGACCGGGGACTTGAGTCTCAGTTTCTGCTGGTCTGGCAGCGTGAGACAGCTGCAGAAGGGAAACCAACACAGACCCTGTAATACCGCCCTCGACACGCCCCCTTCCCTACTGGTACTTGCTCATCAAAGACTCTCTGTGCTAAGAAAAGAGCTAAACCCATTACAAAATAAAAATCCTAAGCAAGGGGCCGGCCCCGTGGCTTAGCGGTTAAGTGCACGCACTCCGCTACTGGCAGCCAGGGTTCGGATCCCGGGCGCGCACCGATGCACTGCTTGTCTGGCCATGCTGAGGCCGCGTCCCACATACAGCAACTAGAAGGATGTGCAACTATGACATACAACTATCTACTGGGGCTTTGGGGAGAAAAAGGGGGAAAAAAGAGAAGGATTGGCAATAGATGTTAGCTCAGGGCTGGTCTTCCTCAGCAAAAAAAAAAAAGGGAGGATTGGCGTGGATGTTAGCTCAGGGCTGATTTTCCTCACACACACAAAAAAATCCTAAGCAAGAAACGAGATGGGAATCGCAAGATTAGCTGTGTGACCTCTCACTAGGAAGTTCCGCATTTACAGCTGAATTCTGCACCAGGCACTGAGTGTAATTTGGGATTCTGAGGCCACACGGCCCCTTGTCTTCATCCCCCTCCTTGGTGTGCTTACACGAGGCGACAGCACTACTCATTAGACCTGCTATCCAGGGCTACCCAGGGCCCGGGACAGCACACACGGGTTAGCTCTTTTTAACCCCGTTCTCCTCGGGAGAATGAATTCAGAAGGGCCAAGTAACTTGCCCAAGGCCATGCAGATACGTGACAGAGTGGGGACATGAACTCAGTCCTATCTTGACACAGTAAGCCATCATTTTTCCATTATGTCACTGACTGGGGATTTAGCAACACTACATAATAATTAATGGCGTTTGCTTTACTTGTGGAGATACCAACACACCTGTAATGAATAAGAGTGAAATAATGCAGAGTCACCCATCTTACTCTGAATCCCAGCAGAGATGTTAAGCTAAGGGAATATTTACCAAATACACCAATTTTTCCATGCTCCGTGTCAGTCAGTGAATGCTGATTTACTGATAAAACAAGGACTGATAAGATTGGGGTTTCAGGTTAAATTGTCGTGTTCCAAATCTAGCCTCAGCATGTCCAAATCCCATGAATTCTTGGAAATCAGAGTCTTTGACACACCTTATGCTGAATTTTCATAGGACAGCTAAAATAAGACAAGTTTAAAATGACATACTTTTTGGTGTTCCCTCACAGGGACCATGCCACACGTATATTAGATCATCGATAAGTAATATTTGATTAAATCTAATACCTACCCCTTAACAAATGAGTTTAAGGTACCGTCTGAGCGCACACGTAAATTCTTGGCTCCCAGGACTACCAAACAGAGTTGACCGTTAGATGATGGCTGATCGCCTGTCCCTGGAAGGAAAGCCGGCATTTACTGTCAATCCTACTGCACGTTGGCATGCAATGCCACCACCCCAAAACTGATAGATGAATGCAAGGATGTGTTAGGGCCCTCAGACCCCAAGAGAGCAGACGGAGAGGAGCGCGCCCACCGTGGAAGGCTCTGCTGTCCCTCCTCACACGCTGTTCTACTGCACGGTCAACATGATGACAGCAAGGAAGGATGGCTAAATCCTAGGGACACAGAAGCTGCAGAAAGAGCGAAGAAGAACCCAAGGAGAGGAACGATGCAGAAGTTTCAGTCTAATTGTAGCCAGTGGTTTTGGGGAAAGTGAGGGCCCCAAGACCTCTGCTCTAGGGAGTTGGTGATGACCACAGAGGCTGCCGCTCTGCTGGTGGCCCTATGAGCTTGGCAGAATTTCCTCTTCCAGTCTATAGGAAATCACTAAACTACACCAGGGAATTGCACGTTCTCCCTGTCTTCACTCCCCACCCTCATCTTTTCCATATGCCCCGCGTTATTTAAGATAGTTAAATCTCCTGTAAGCTCCTGTCCTTGATCCATTCTCTTGCTGGGCAGCAGCTGCTCACGTGGCCCAGGAGTAGGAAGTTACTCACTCGGAGCCTTGCGGGCCCTGCCGCCTTGAGACATACTCTTGGTTCCTAAAGAGCCGAACTCCCAACCATAATGCAGGGGGTTATTCTTCAAGAGGCGCCACTGCAGGACTGTTTTCACCAGGGGACCATCCGAGCCAGCCCCTTGGGAGGAAAGCCCCGGGGTTGGTGTCCTAAGAGCCTTGTAAAGTGGGCATCAAAGGCCTGGCCTGATTTGGGGTCATTCAGTTCCCTTCCAAGCCATGCACTCCAAAGACCCCGTCTCCCAGGCTGGGCTTCAGAGTTCTTGGTAAGAGTTAGCAGAGCGTGCGGGATCAGTGGGCGGCAGAGAGGAAATGCTCTAAAACATCGTCCCACCTCTCAGCCCTCCTGCGGCTCCGGGCTTTGGGGATGCTGACACAGTGATAGACGAACATTCACAAGGCTGGAGGCCACCTACCTTCTTGAGCCTCCTGGAGCTTTCTGGGCCCTCCAGGGAGGACCAGCTTGGCCCGGACTGCGAGTTCTCCATAATTTGGAGGAACACCATCTTCGTATTTCTCTGCCTGGGGGCAAGAGGCAGAACTCAGCAGCAGGATCCCCCAGCCCCCAGAACCTTCTGGGTTCCTCTGTCCATAAATATCCCCTTCCCACCTCTGCACCCTTGCAAAGCCTCTGCAGGCCTTGGAGAGCCTGGAGGTGGAGTGGACATGCCCATGCAGGGCTCGTCTTCCATTTGTGGTGACTCTTTACTCCCATCCTCACCACCCTCAGCTCAGCTACCCAGGCAAACAGCCCACCCGAGGCAGATGGGCTGAGGAAGCAGAGGGGCCCAAAGGCCCTCGCACATTCCCACAGGGTGGTCCTAAGAAAATCTGCACACAACCTGAGTTTAAAAAAGTAAATAAAATCAAGGCCCCATCGACTCCATCCAGGTCAGTAAAGATTGAAGCTACCCTTCTGTGCCAGGGACTGCCCCAGGCACGGGAGACAGCAGGGTCCCAGGCTCTGTGCCCTGGGCCCAGGAGTCACCCTCCAGTCGGCATGAGTTGGCCCCCTCTTTGTCCCCAGCTCCCCGGCAAATCAGGAAAGCCTTAGTGGAGGAGGTGGGATTTAAGCCAAGTCTCCGGCAGACCTTGGGTAGCAGAAAGCATTGCAAGTGGATATTCCCTGTTCCCAAGGCTCAGGATGGACTGAGGCTCTGAGAAGAGAAGGCACAGGTCACTGGGATGGTGACGCAGGGGCTGCACAGACCACACAGAGAGAAGACAATGGAGAGGTGGGGCTGGACAGCTCCCAGGCTGAGGACCCTCGGTCTGACCCGGAGTGTCCAGAAACCAAACACATTTCCGAGCAGAGGCGTTGTGAATTAGAGCCTCCCTGGCTTCAGAGAGGAAAAGAGGTGGAAGGGCACATGGGACCTGGGCCAGTCCTGGTGACAACTTGGCACATCCTACTGTCATTTCGTAGAAGATGATGGAGCCCACTTTTTCTCACCCTAAGAAATGCTAACCTTTCTCCCCAGCCCCTCCTCTTACCTGCACAGCCTGTGAGCAGACCCCAAATCAGCCAGCTCCTCTCCTGGCCTATCCGACCCCCACCCTGAGGTGAGCTGCACTGCCAGAGCGGGGACAGGAGATCCCACTGGTCAGGGCAGCCTCTGCCTGCCCCACAGCATTTGGTCCAGTCACTCTCCCCCGTCATGGTTTTGGGAGTCCCGGGGCGGGGAGCTTAGAAACAATGCATTAGAGCCGCGTGACTGAGCTGTGTGGGGCACACCTGTGGGCAGCCTCACTGGATGCAGGTTGTGGACTTCAGCCAGCAGCAGCTGTCAGACAGCTGAGACCGCGTGATCCTGAAGCACGTGGACCCACAAGGCCATCACAGGAGGGCTGAACACCCACCCTGATCCAGGCTGGTCTTGGGGCTACACTGCAGGTTGGGCTATTCGGGTACAAACTAAAAGTCCCTCAGCCTAATCCCATCAGGCGAGCCCGACATTGAGCCTTTTCCCCCAAGGAAGTGTCTATTTAAACTCACAGCCCAACAAGCGCGCCATATTCTTGGGTCCAAGGCTTCCCAGGTAGGTTTCTCTTCTTGGATGCCTTTGGGAAGTTCCCACGATGCGGGGGTGGGGTCGCTCAGTCCCAAACCAGACATTACCTTGGCCCCAAGTGGATACCAGCAGAACGACTGCATCGTGCTGTCTTCAAAGTCCCACGTGGCCAGAGGAATGATCACTTCCCCAAGAAACACCCTCCGGGTGAGCATGCCCACGTGCCACACAGAGACCTGCAGCTGCCGGCTCACCAGCTGGGCGGGGTCCACCTGGTACTGCAGAGGCAGAACAGAGATGTCACCTGGGCTCCCAGGGCCACAGCTCCAGGCCACCAGGGCCTCCCTCCAGCAGACTGCAGCCAGCGTCCTGGTGTGGGCAGAGTGGGCCACGCTGCTTAGAGCTGGGGGTTTCTCCCTTCTCGAGCACCGAACCTCCCCAACTCTGCAAGCGCCTAGCGCTCTGCCTGGGGAAAACTGTGGGCAGCCACTAAGCTCCCTCCCACGGTCAAGTTCTCTCCCCAAGACAAGGATGAAGGTTCTTGTTCAACTCAAGGCGCTCTGGAAATCTCGCCAAGATCTGTACTGCTTGGGATCTGAATTTGCATCTGGCCGTAACTGTCCCAGCCAGGGTGTCCAAAAATACTGAAAACAAGAATTCTGTTTTAAAAAATGCAAAGCATGAGCTTTTAGTGCCGGCATTTGCCCTGATGTGGAGGGCGTGCTGGACCTGAGCTGATGCTCCAGGGTCCCCCAGAGCTGTTCCTGTAACGTCCTCCCAGGAGCTCTCAGCACACTCTGGAGGACGAAAAAGCCTCCTCTCCCTTCCCCACAGCTGAGGGCGGGCTTCTGCCCCGAGGGAGACTGGAGGCCAAAGGCCCTGTGTGAGGTGACCCACCGCCCTTCTCAGAGGCGAGGCGACACAGCCAGGCTCTCCAAGGGAGCCGGGAGCCCCACCTCAGCCACTGAGAGCCTCCTCCTTAGCCTATTAATTCGCTTTTCTCAATAATGAACAAAAGTACAAGTTATTGAACCCTTGTTTCGTATCAGACCCATAAAGTGGTCAAGTGGGGTGCCAGCACCCCTGGAAGGCAGGAGGTCTTCCCAAGGGGTGCTCTGCTTAGAAAACTTGGAGGATCAATTTCTAGATCTTCAACTTTCACATGCACTTTTCTCAAAACTGGAAGAGAGTTCTCACAGCCCGAATCTTACGCTGGTGCCTGCCCCAGGCTGCACAAACCTCCCTGTGCTAAGCAAAGGGGTAATGGGAAATACTGGTTTCTGCAAATCTCTTAACGATTGCTCAGCCTCTCCATCTTCCCACCTTTTCCATCCTAGACGCATTTCTATGAAGATAAGGCTTAGCCTGTGTCGGGACACTGATTCTTTTTTTTTTTTTTTTTTGTGAGGAAGATCAGCCCTGAACTAACATCCAGGTTATCAATCCTCCTCTTTTTGCTGAGGAAGACTGGCCCTGAGCTAACATCCATGCCCATCTTCCTCTACTTTATGTGAGACGCCACCACAGCATGGCCTGACAAGCAGTGTGTCAGTGCGCGCCCAGGATCCGAACCCGGGCCGCCAGCAGCAGAGTGCATGCACTTAACCACTACGCCACGGGGCCGGCCCTGGGACACTGATTCTTTTCAATCTATCTGGACGGTTTTCCAGGACAACCAAAATATTCAAAATATCCTGGATAAAACCAATGGATAAAAATTTTCAGTGATTTCTTTGAGATTCTATGTACATTTTTAAAAAGGTAGTTAAAACTTTAAAAATCAAACTGTATAATTATTTATCTACAACATAGTCAATCCTTATCTTTGTCTCATTTCATAAAATGTGAAATATTTGTCCACCACTATTTAGCACAAAATACTTAATTAAACGTCCGATGAGTAATTTTAGATATCCACTTAAAATGTATGAGGAGGTACATAGCTTTTCAAAATTCTTTTAGCAGGTCTGTGAGCAAAACCATCTGAAGACCAAACTCCAGTGACTTGCTACTAGAATGGTCTCAGACCAACAGCATCTCAGGCCCCGCCCACACCTGCTGAATCACAATCTACTTTTTAAAACATATCCCTTGGGGAGGCCAGCCCCGTGGCATAGTGGTGAGGTCCAGCACACCCTGCTTTGTTGGCCTGGGTTTGTGAGTTCAGATCCCAGGCATGGACCTACACCACTCGTCAGTGGCCATGCTGTGGCAGCATCCCATATACAAAATAGAGGAAGACTGGCACAGATGTTAGCTCAGAGTGAATCTTCCTCACCACAAAAAGTATATATATATATTCCTTGGGGATTCCAATGAACATAAATTTTGTAAAGAATTGTTGGTCTATCGTAGATTAGAGCTATACTTCTAAGTACTCTCCAAGCCTCAGTTTCCCCATTGGTAAATGAGGATTCTAATACCTAGGTCAGTGGGTATATAGAGCAATTGGCCACAGCAGGCACACAGAAAACAATGGCTATTATTATTTAACGAATGAGACTGTGTGCCAGCTGCCCCGATCGTCCCTGGCTGGGAGTTCATAAATACCCCTACTTGCCAAGGAAGGCAAAGCTCTCTCCTTCGCAGGCTTGACACATGGGATCCTTGGGCTGCCTAGCCTTGACTGGATACATCTCCACACATCTGGACTGCTCTCCCTAGCTATCTGCATACACCAGACATCAAGTCCGACTCTCCTCCCTAAATCCTAGCAAGAGGGAGTCCCTCCCCATCTCTGCCCTAAACCACAAATCATATTTCCTAGCACCAAAGAAAGTGAAAACCCAAACAATTCTTCTATAAAATGTTTTTCATAAAATGACTATTTTTTTCATAAAATAAGAAGAAACCTGGATTTGCCAGATACTACAGTAAAGGAGCACCTTTACAAAGATAGTAACTCAGTAGTTCAATGTGCTTGGAATACCTCTCCAATAGTCATAAAAATTCAACAGGACAAACCTGTTTTAGAAATTGAGAGGCAGCCAGGTTCTTTTTCACCATTTTCTTGGAAATCATTAATCAAAAGCATTCTCCAGTCCAGCCAACTCTGCACTTTTCCTGTACAAAGGCTGAAATTTATTTTCTACGAACTTGCCACTGATTGACAGAGCCCGCAGAAATGTATAGGTGTCTGCACTTATATTTAACTGACTCAAGGGTTTGGAAGAAACATCCGCTGGACTCTGGCCCCTTGTGCTCAGCCCAGGGTGGGGGACTCAGCACATGAATGTTTGTCCAGCAAGTACCTTCAAGGTCTCCTGAAAGGTTGGGTCCACAGTGTTCCTTTGGACTCCAGTCTTGCGTTTTCCCTGCGAGGATTTGTCAGGCAGCAGATAGATTTTAACGTACCTAGAGGCCAAACACACACAGGACAGTTGGGGGTGGGGGGGAGCTCAGCGGGGGGCAGACAAAGCCTTCAGGAGGGGAATCACACATCAGCATTTTCTTTATCCTGCTTCCTGCTGAATTTGGGGTTGATAGAAAGGGCTTAGTGGCCACCACTGACAGTGAACAATGATAGTGCTGGCTAGGCAGCTTCTGGTTTACAAGGTCTTTGGCCATAATCCTCTGGAATGTTCCTGGGGGAGTGAAGCTCCCCTGCTTTCCTCATGCCCTACTCCTGGAATCTACATTACTCGTCACCTGGCATTTGGTGAAGACCATGGAACCCAGAGGCCCTCAGGGCTCCATGGGTCGCAGATTCTCTAATCTACCTGGATGTAGAGGCCATGTGCCAGCTTGTCCTCCCTCTACCTATCACTTCCCCTCAACCTGCAAAAAAAAAAACAAAACAGTGGGAATGGAAAGTGTATGCCTCACATTTTGCTTTTCCCTTGTGGGGCCTCAAAGAATGTCCTCCTGACTGCTGAGGACTGGCGTTCATCACTGAGAACTGGCAGGAGGCCTCTCCACTGAGTGTGGAGGCCGCTGCTGTCAGAGGAAGCCTGACAGGCTATCTCTCCACCTGCACTCTGCCCACCCCCTGAAATCCTGTTCGAGGCTGTTCTTCCACTCAGGTCCGGAGAATGCCCTTCCTGGCTCCTCTGGCAGCTTTATTGATGGCAATGACCCCACTTGCCCAAGCCCTATCCCCACAGGTTAGAAACAGGCTCAACTAATCCAAAGCAAAAAAAGAACAGTAACCCTCTCTTGGTCTGGGTCCCTCCTGGAGCCCAGTCTCAGGCCTCTTCTTCCCTTTTATTCAAATTTCTTGGAAAAGTACTCAAGGCTCACTGTCACCAATTCCTTACTGTTCATTTACTCTTAAATTGTTGATCATTAGAAGATCTCACATATGTAAAACAGGATATATGAAACATACCTATATAGCTTAAAGCTTTATAATAAAATACACACCCATGTACCTAGTTGTTTATTGTGTTAAGTCCTCTGTTTCCTTACTTATCTTCTATCTGGTTGCTCTATCCATGATTGAGAGTGGAGTATTGACATCTCCAACTATTATTGTAGAACTATCCATTTCTCCCTTCAATTCTGTCAGTAATTGCTTTATATGTCTTGACGGTCTGTTATTAGGTGCATAGACATTTATCATTGTTATATCTTCTTGCTGCATTGAAACTTTTATTAATATATAATGTCCTTCTTTATCTTTTATAACCTTTTTTGATTTAAAATCTATTTTGTCTGACACTAGGATAGCCACTGCTGTTCTCTTTTGGTTACTATTCGCAGGGAATATCTTCTATGTGTGTCTTTGGGTCTAAAATGGGTCTCTCGTAGATGGCGTATAGTTGGATCCTACGTTTTTATCCATTCTGCCAATTTCTGTCTTTTGGGTGGAGAGTCTGAATCACTTACATTTAAAATAATTACTGATAAGAAGGGAATTACTTGCTATTTGTTTCTATATCTTTTTTTTTTTTCAGCACTTGTTCTTTTTTTTTTTTTTTATAATTTTATTTTATTATTTATTTATTTTTTCCCCCAAAGCCCCAGTAGATAGTTGCATGTCATAGCTGCACATCCTTCTAGTTGCTGTATGTGGGACGCGGCCTCAGCATGGCTGGACAAGTGGTGCGTCGGTGCGCGCCCGAGATCCAAACCCAGGCCGCCAGCAGCGGAGCGCACGCGCTTAACCGCTAAGCCATGGGGCCGGCCCCGTTTCTATACCTTATAGCTTTGTGTCTCTCATTTCCTGCATTTATGTATTCTTTTGTGTTAAGTTGATTTTTGCGATGAAATGTTTAAATTTCTTTCTCATTTCCTTTTGTGTATGCTCTATAGCTATTTTCTCTGTGGTTACCAAGGGTATTACATTTAATATCCTGAAGTTATAACACTCTAATTTGAATTTACACTCTCTTAACTTCAATAACATACAAACACTCTGCTCCTTTTCAGTTCCATCCTCACCTCTCTCCATTGCTGATGTCACAAAATTACATCTTTATACACTGGGTGACCAAAAACACAAATAATATATTTCTAAATGCATTAGTCTCTTAAATTATGTCAAAAACAAAGTGTGGAAACCAGAGTTACAATAATAATAAAAGACTAATTAATTTTTAAGGTGTATTAGTCTCTTAATTTATTGATGAAAATAATAAGAATAATAAGAAGTTTTCACATGTTGAGGTACATGGGGAAGACACTCTGGCTTAAATCTGATTCGGCCTCGGCCCAGGTTTGGATCCCAGGCTCGCACCAACGCACCACTTGTCTGGCCATGCTGAGGCGGTGTCCCACATACAGCAACTAGAAGGATGTGCAACTATGACATACAACTATCTACTGGGGCTTTGGGGAGAAAAAGGGAAAAAAAGGAGGAGGATTGGCAATAGATGTTAGCTCAGGGCCAGTCTTCCTCAGCAAAGAGAGGAGGATTGGCGTGGATGTTAGCCCAGGGCTGATCTTCCTCAAAAAAAAAAAATTAAATCTGATTCGGCCTAAAACTTGTTTTTCCCAGAGTAGCCTGACTTATGGCCAACCACACATGCATTGTATGTCTGCTTCAAACATTTTCCCAAAGCAAAGAATGTACTCTTTAAAGATATGGATGAATGTCTCCCTTTCTCGGACACCAATACCAATACTTCTTTGAAGATAAGCTTAAGCTTTTCTTCCCAGAGAACCAAGGTCAAGTTGACCTGCTGTGTGTGTGCTAAACTGAAGCAAAACATCTCCTTGTGACTTTGGGGAAAAAACTGTATTCCGGTCACGCTTGATGTATGTTTTCTGATCTGAGACAGTATCTAACCCTGGTGTAAACCACGCTTCTCCAGAGTGCTTTCTTCTCTGAGGAAGAAAACACTTCCAGGCCAGTCCTCAACACTTGCTCATTAAATATTTTTCTTATCTATAGATTGGTTATTGATATTTGCATTGACATCACGTAGAAAACAAAAAGTGGAATTACATACCATTGTTACAATAATACTAGCTTTTGTAATTGCCTGTGTATTTACCTTTATAGAGAGCTTTATTTCTTCATACATCTTTGAGTTACTGTCTAGTATCCTTTCACTTCACCCTGCAGGACTCCCTTGAGCATTTCTTGCAGGGACAGGTCTATTGCTGACAAACTCCCCCAGCTTTTGTTTATTTGAAGACATCTTAATTTCTCCTTCAGTTTTGAAGAACAGTTTTGCTGGATGTAGTATTCTTAACTGACAGTTTTTTTCTTTTAGCACTCTGAATACATGGACCCACTGCCTTCTGGCCTCTAAAGATTCTGATGAGAAATCGGATAATCTTATCGAGGATCCCTTGTATGTGACAATTCACTTATTTCTTACTGCTTTCAAGACTCTCTCTTTGTCTTTGTCTTTCAAAAGTTTGTTTATAATGTCTCTCAATGTGGGTCTTTTTGAGTTCATCTTATTTGGAGTTAGTGGGCTTCTTTGATGTTTATATTCATGTCTTTCACCAAATTTGGAAAGTTTTCAGCTACTATTCTGTCAGCTCCTTGCTCTTCCTCTTCTCCTTCTGGGACTCCCACAATGCATATGTTGGTCCACTTGATGGTGTCCCACAGGTCTCTGAGGTTCTGTTCACTCTTCTTCAATCTTTTTTCTTTCTGTTCCTCAGGCTCAATAATTTCCATTGTTGTGTCTTCAAGTTCACTGATTCTTTATTCCACCTGCTCATATCTGCCTTTGAATCCCTCTAGTGAATTTTTCATTTCAATTATTGCAGTTTTCAGCTCCAGAATTTCTTTTTGGTTTCTCTTGGGTTTTATATCTCTTTGTTGATATTTCCATTTTGTTCATACATCATTTTCTTGACTTTCTCCACATCTTCCTCTAGTTCTTTGAGCATCTTTAAGACAGTTGTTTTAAAGCCTTTGTCTAGTAAACCTGCCACTGGATCTTTTTTTTTTTTGCGAGGAAGATCAGCCCTGAGCTAACATCTGCCAATCCTCCTCTTTTTGCTGAGGAAGACTGGCCGTGGGCTAGCATCCATGTCCATCTTCCTCCACTTTATATGGGACACTGCCACAGCATGGCTTGACAAGCAGTGTGTCAGTGCGCACCCGGGATCCAAACCGGCGAACCCCGGGCCGCCACAGCAGAGTGTGCGCACTTAACGGCTTGTGCCACCAGGCCGGCCCCACCACTAGATCTTTTTAAGGGACAAATCTGTTGATTTATTTTTCCCTTTGAATGGGCAGACTTTCCTGTTTCTTTATCTGCTTTGTGATTTTTTGTTGAACACTGGACATTTGCGTCTAATAATGTGTTAACTCTGGAAATCAGATTCTCTTCCTTCCCCAGGGTTTGTTGTTTTTTGTTATTGTTTTTGTTTATTGTATTTTTTTTAAATTTATTATTGCAGACTGTCTCTATGCCAAGGATCAGCCTGAGGTGTAAATTAAGGTCTTCTCAGATCTTGTCTGAGCCTGTACCTGGGCATGCATGGTCACTTTCTAATTTTCCTTGTATATGCAGTTACTTTTTAATGTCCTAGTCTTTAGTATCTGGCTCCCAAGAAGGAAAAAAGAGAAAAACGAAGAGGGGCGACAAATGAGGGCACTGGCCCTTTAAATCCGTTGAAAATCATTTCAGCCAGAGTGGGAGAGGATTGCAACAATGTGGGGAGATGCAACAGCAATGGCTGCCTGCCTCTTTGTACCTCTGTGATCAGAAGCAGCAATCAGAGAAGAGACCCCTTGTATTCGGAGGACAAGATCCTTTTTGCTCCCTGGTGCCTACAAGCCGTGTGTAAGCTGCTCCAGGAACACATGCACAGGTGCCTGCCAAAAGGTTGGGGTGGGGGATGGGCAGCTGCTACTCTGCTAAGAGCTGAAATTGACTGATATTAACCCCAATTTACCATCCAAGCCTTCCCCTGGAGGTTGCAAGCCTTCAAAAGACTCCAGAATTCCAAAATAGTTACAGCAGACGGAGTCTGCCAGTGCAATTGTTGTCTACATGGGGAGATGGATTCCTGATGCTTCCAAATCTGCCATCTTCCAGAATCCTCTTTGGACCACGTTTTTCCTTTGAAAAGTGTTGAGTTTTGTTCTAGTAGGCATTTCACTTCCTGACAACTTAGTTTGATCCTATCAAGGCTTGATTTTGCCTAGTTAGGGTGGGTTGGTGTAGCCCTTACCCTGGGACTAGGGAAGCCTTACTACTAAGGTATGTCTTTTCTAGTGTCCACTGAATGCCCCAGGTGTCCAGCAAAGTCTCCACTCTTGCTGGTCAGAACTCCAATCTTTTCCAGCACCACGTAACTCCCAGATTTTTTGTTTAACTCACCACCCCCTGGTAGCTATCCTCTGACAGACCTCATGAAATCTTGTCCTGAATACGAGCAGCTTAGTATTTGACCAAAGCCTCAACAAGATCCCTATATGGATTTTGAGGCCTACTTCTCTGCGCACTTCCCACCTCACTTGCTTAAGAATAATATTTGTTGAATGTTTATGATGTTCTAGACATTGTTCTGAAGGCTTAATATGGGCTATTTCAGGGAAGCACTACAGCAGTCCTTTGAAGCAGGTGCTATTATTAGTCCCATATTACTGTTAGGAAACTGAGATATGAAAAAGTTGAGTAACTTGCCCAAGGTCAAAATGTGTAAATGGTGGAGCCAGGGCTCATATGTCCACACTCTCAACCACATCACTACATCCTATTGAGAATTATAGGAGACGCCCAATGTGCTTGGAAGGTCAAGGCTTGAATAAATGTATCTGATGGGATTGGAGAAGAGTCTGAAGAATGGACAGGATTGGGATTTCTATTTATGGGAATAGTGTAGGGAAAGTAGTCTCAAATATGAGAAAAGGCTCATATAGTCATGTGCTGCATAACAATGTTTTGGTCAATGATGGACCCCATATATGACCGTGGTCCCATAAGATTAGTACCATCGAGCCTAGATGTGTAGTAGGCTGCACCATGTAGGTTTGTGTAAGTACAATCTGTGATGTTTGTACATGACAAAATCGCCTAACGACGCGTTTCTCAGAATGTATACCTGCTGTTAAGCGACACATAACTGTATTTGGAAAAAGTTTTGAACAATAGCTATTCCATTTTCTCTGGAGCATATAGCACAGGTAGGGCAACAGAAGTTAAGACTAGAAAGATAGGAGTGATCCTGTTACAGAGGACCACAAGTGCTATAGCAATGCACTTAACTTGTCTGGCATTGAGGAGCTACTGAAGGTTTCAGAGAAGAGGAAAGTCTGATTGGATCAACAATTCATTCTTTTTCCCCAGCTGGTAATTAACACAGTGTGCTAAAAGTTTTCCGTGTGGGGGGAAAAAAGGCAAAAATGTGGTCTTTTTCTTAAACCATACACAGAAAATCAATTCCAGTTTTAATGTGAAAGGATCTAAGTGTGAAAAAACTCTAATAGAAGAAAATAGAGAAGAATGTATTTATACCCTTCAGGTGGAGTTCTTCTATAGACTCAAAAAGCAGACATTCTAAAGGAAAAAGTTAATAAGTTTGACATTATCAAGTTCTCTACAAGAAAAGTCATCATAAACAATGTCAGAAAACAAACATAAGCCAGGAGAAGATGTGTAAAATACATATAACCAATGAAGAGCTGTATTCAAAATGGATTTAAAAAAAACAAACTCCTGTAAATAAATTAGAAAATGACAATCCAATAGAAAAATGGGCAAAACATATGAAAGGAAGTTCACAGAAAGGGAACCCTAAGTAGCTAACACATATATTTTTGTTAGTAATCAGGAAATGCATGCTAAGATTATGATGTGATACCACTTCATATCTATCAATTGGGAAAAAAATGTTAATCTCCTTATGGATTGTGTGACACAGGATTTTAATTTTATTTTTCGTACAGGAAAGTCAAATTTTCCAACACCATTTATTGAAGTTCATCTTTTCCACTTTGATTATTAACAGCCTCTTGATGATATAAGTTCCCATATATGCTAAGGTCTGTATCTGGACTTTGATTCTGCTCTGTTGACCTACTTGTCTATCCTTGCATCTATAACACATTGTTTGAATTACTATAGCTTTATAATAATTCTTGATGTAAGTCTTTTTATTTTTGTTCTTTTTCACAATTGTCTTGGTTATTCTTGGACTTGTACTTTTCCATATAAACTTTAGAATCAATATGTCTATCATCTTATGTCAAAACTTAGAAAAAGAAACTTACGGATTGCACTTTTTCTTCTTTTCCTCTCCATAGGCAAGGTTCTTACAGGCCTTGATGCATATTTCTAAAGAATGGGTCTTGAAGCAATAACGAATGGCAAATTCTATTTCTCCAGTGACATTAGCGTTATCAAAATTGCCCATCTCTGTACAAGTGCTGTTAATGCTAATTAAACTTCCCTGAAATCAAGAATGACAGATATAATAAATTACTTCATAGTTAATCAATTTTTTTGCAGTTCTGGTTTTAAGATATCAAATAAATAAAAAATTCACACAGAGCATGCATCCTGACTCACGTTAAGTTAATAATGCACCAGCTTGTACTTTGCCAAAATAAGTTGCCACATATTCTGCCCTAAGGAGATGGAGAAATCCTCAGAAAGTCCTGTCTTGCCCAGATATGATCTTTGCTTAGCAATAAAGGTTACAAAATCTCATGCTTTAACACAAATTACTCGAGATGAAGTGGACTATCTCTTGTGCAATTCTGCAAAGATAACTCTCAGAGGGCAGATAATATCCACAGCAGGAATAGCCATGTGGAAAGCAGCAGTGTATGGGGGCTAGGTGTCCGTGATTGGCAATCAGATAAAGCTGGATTCAAATGCTGGTTCTGCTACTCATTAGCTGTGTCAAAGTCTAAAGGGAAGAACTAACACTGGCCTCATCGGAGGCCAGCCTGGTGGCTTAGTGGTTAAGTTTGTGGGCTCTCTTTCAGCGGCCTGGGGTTCACAGGTTTGGATCCCGGGTGTGCACTGATACACCGCTTGTCAAGCCATGCTGTGGCGGCATCCCATATAAACTAGAGCAAGATGGGCACAGATGTTAGCCCAGGGCCAATCTTCTTCAGCAAAAAGAGGAGGATTGGCATCGGATGTTAGCTCAGGGCTGATCTTCCTCACAAAACAAAAACAAAAACAAAACACACTGGCCTCATAGGGTTATGGTGAGGAGTAAATGGAATAAAGTAGGTAAAATACACAAAGACAACAATAAATTGTGGTTAAATTTTTATGGGTACCTAAAATGAAAAACAAAACCACCATCGTAAGATAGGGCACTGTAAGCTTAGGTGACGTAGATAAGTAGCATGGAATGCCTGTGCCTAAAACACAAAACAAACCAACTTATCACTATTAAATTTGCTTAAATATTTACCCCCATTTGCATGCAACCAATCTCAGTGCTGACTCTACAGAAACAGGGAACCCTAAGTGATTTCCACTTCTAATTCCCAATGACTTCCTCCACTCTGCAAAACATCCTGAAAAGAAACTAAGAAGAAAGCCTGGGGCTCTCTCTCACTAGAGAGAGAGAAAAACAAAACACCAACAACTCATCAGAGGGACCCGAACCTGAATTAACCAACGCCAAGAACACAACCAACTCCACCACACCCAGTCACTGGCTCTGAAAAATGTCATCTGTCAACACCCACGCAACTGTTAGAATGGAAAACAACTTAAAAATTTTTCACCCTCAAAAAGGCATAGAGTGGTGAGAGAGTGTGAATAAGTGAGTTACAAAAGAGCAAAGATAGAAGATAATGCTTGGGGAAGCTTGGCAAAGGGTGTGAGCTGCTTGAGGGAAGAACAAGGTAGATGAACAGAGGTGCTAAAAGTTCTCATAATTAAACTGACATTCATCATGGGACTTCAGACTAAATTGTATTACACCAACTCTTCTGCCAAGAACAAATAGAAAATTGAATTAAAGAACAAACAACTGGGCCGGCCCTGTGGCTTAGCAGTTAGGTGCACGTGCTCCGCTGCTGGCGGCCCGGGTTCGGATCCCAGGCGCGCACTGACACACCGCTTCTCCGGCCATGCTGAGGCCGCGTCCCACATACAGCGGCTGGAAGGATGTGCAACTATGACATAGAACTATCTACTGGGGCTTTGGGGAAAAAAAAAAAATTAAAAAAAAAAAAAAGAACAAACAACTGTTTCAAGGCATTATAGAGCTACCAAGACAGCCAGGACACAAGGGTCCAAGAAACTAAAAAGAGAAGCACAGTGAGGTTGGGTGAGCCTGACGTTCCGAGCAGCGTTTCCCTTTGATGTATGTGTCCATATGTAAGCAGCACAGGGCTAGAAGACAGAAGTCAAGCTAAATTCAACAGCTATGAGACTCAGAAGCCGAGCAAGGTTTTTAGCAACCTGACAGGGCTTGAAGGCAAGGCTATGAAGGCAAGCAGAACTTGAGGAGCTAAGTTCTCAGAGAAAAGGGAAATGCACTGAAATGAGAGTGCCACTAGATGCTGCTTTTCCCCTCAAGGTGTTTGCTGAAGTAGAAACTATCCCTGAGAGGCTAGGAAGCTTAAAAATGCCTCAGAAGTTTAATCTTACCAGAGAGAAAAAGTTGGAGTTCAACCCCACCAGAGAGAAGGGGCTTGGTAAACCTTCAGACTTCCAGTTGGGACCCCTCAAAGGCTTTCTTCCTAGGAGTAAGATCAACTGGAAATGGACCAGTCCTCACAAAGCCTGAAACACAGCTTTGAATGAGCCCAATCCCAGACGGGTGAAGACTATTTGCCTCCACTCTAGTCATCTGCCGGAAGCAAAAGTAAATTCTCTCGGAAGGAAGATAACATCCATCTCTTCCATTCAACTGGAAACTCGTGAGGGCAGGGACCCTGCATGTGTCTGCCCTTGTTGTCTCTCCAGCACCCAGCTCAGTGCCTGGCCCATGGTAAACCCTCAATAAATATTTATGAAGTGGCTCAAGAAAGCACTTGAAGTCCTCTGATTTTAAAAGTTCTCTCTGTAAATATTATGGCATGATGGGCTGTGCTGCCTTGTGCCTGAAGGAGCAATAGAATTGCAGTGAGAAGATTCAGGTGGAAGTCCTAAATGGTATAACTTTCGTTAAGTCACTTAAGCACAGATTCCAGAGGAAAAATATTTTAAAATAAAACTACATGTAGGCACATCATAATAAAACTGTTGAAAGACAAAGAGAAAAATCTTAAAGGCAGAGGAAAAAAAGATATGTTACCTTCAGTGGAGGGAACAATAAAGGCAGGCAAGGATGGAATCAAAGCATTGCTGGGGCACCTGGCTCCTTCTGTTTGGGTGGGGAAAGAAGGGTAGGTTGGGTGCAGACTCCGGGAGGTTAATTTTGGTGTTAGGCGGATTAGGGAATTCCAAGCTGATTCCACTTTTTTGTAAAGTAGGAAGGGAGGTTTATTTGTTGAGAATGAGGAAGAGTAGGGGAGAATTTTGAAAAGACTGGAGAAGGTATGATGTGGTTGTCATGGAGAGCAGGACACTGAGTTCCCCAGAGAAACACATCAGGATCAGGACTGCTGGCTCTGTAGGGGCGCATCTGGAGTTGGCGACACAATAGGGCAGACCTAATCCCCATACATTCATCCTGGGCATTATGTCTGCCCTACTGTGTGCACAGGTGTTCAGGTGCAGGTACAGAGAAGGTTACACCCGGCTCATCCAGCTTGATGCTCAGAATTACAAAGCATCCAGGAAGGACAGGAATTACTCATCCTTCATTTTATAAGTAAATAAGGGGAGGTCAAGACAAGTTGAGACCCACCCAAAAATTGCATAGCAAATCAGAAATAGAGTTGGAAGTGGACCTGGGCTCCTGATTTTGGGGGGCCATCAACTGATGGTAGTGTCTCAGTAATTCACCTGCTATGCCTGCTTAGCAGGGGGAAAGGACAGCCTCAGGTAATGAAAGGACAGCAGAGACGGCCCTTTGGTCAGCCACATTCCTTCTGGGACAACTATGACTCTACCACCATTGCCCTGGGAGGGTTTTCTGGTTCTATTTTCCCTGTAGCCAGAACAGAATCTTTGAGCAAGTTGAAACTTTGAACAGCAAATGGAGTCAACCAAGAGGTCCTGGCCCAGAAGAGCAACTAACAACTCAGCCTGACTTTTACTAGAGCCATTGGTGGTGTCTGAATGTGAAAGAAAAATAAACCCGAGCAAAGTAGAACTAACTACATAAGGCAGGGAGCATTCGGCGACTTTCTCTGAAGGTCACAGCTTATCTACTCTAACTGCAAGCAAAGCCCGATGATGCCCTTTTATTTTATAAAGGCAGAAAGCAAGGAGTCAACTGAAACCACAGCTATACTAAAAATAAATAAATAAATCCTGATCGCCAAGAGCACAGCCAGAGCCTTATGGCAGAGTGGTCCAGACGGCGGCGATGGAGTCAGACAGCCTCTCAGCTCTGGGCCCTGACACTAAGTGGCTGTGTGATCTTGAGCAATTTTCTTCCCCTCCATAGCCTAATTTCCTCATCTGTAAAATGGGGATCTCTTCACAGGATTGGCATGAGGCTCAATTAGTTAATGTCTATAAAAAGACTGAGAGGCCCCACTGCCTAGTGGTTAAGTCTGGTGCACTCCGCTTCGGCAGCCCAGGTTCATGGGTTGGGATCCCGGGCGCAGACCTACACCACTCATCAGCCATGCTGTGGCAGTGACCCACATACAAAATAGAAGAAGATGGGCATAGATGTTAGCTCAGGGTGAATCTTCCTCAAGCAAAAAAATAAATAAATGAGAACCATGCCTTACATAGTCGATTTATTAACCTTTTGGAAATGCCACCCAATGGGGCCACCCTTTGTAAGCTGAGCAAATCATTCCCTTTGCTTTGCTTTTCTTTCTCCTTTTTTTCCTTTTTTACTGTGAAATATATATTTAAAAGTACATATAATGGATAGATATGGTTAAATAATAATTATAAAATGAACATCCGTGTACCCACCACTCGTGGAAAATAACAAAAAACCAGGACCTCGGAAGTGCCAGGTGGTCCCTCCCTTATCCAATCCACTCTATTGTTGTCCCTGAGTAAATGCTGTTTCAGAATTTTCTGTTAATCACCTTTGCTTTTCTTTATGGTTTTATTACATATATATATATCCCCTAAACAGTATATTGGTTAGTTTTGCCTGATTTTGGAACTTATATAATTAGAATCATACTGTGTATATATTCTGCTGTAACTTAATTTCTCTTGAAATTATGATTTTTTTTTTTTTTTTGGCTGAGAAAGATTCCCCCTGAGCTAACATCTGTGCCAATCTTTCTTTATTTTGTATGTGAGCCGCCACAGCATGGATGACAAGTGGTGCAGGTCCATGCCCGGGATCTGAACTCGTGAACCCGGGCCGCCAAAATGGAGCACGTGGAACTTTAACCACTCCGCCATGGGGTTGGCCCCATATTATGATTTTTTTAAATTCATCAATGCAGTCAGGTGTAGTTTTAGTTCCTTCATTGTCACTCCCATCTGTATTCCACTAGATGAGCAGGCCATAATATTTTCTTCCTTGTTTTTTCTACTGTTTTTTAATAAAAATACACTAATATGGGTGGACATCAGCTAAATACAACACTCTTTAAAAATATCAGGCAGCCAGAGAAATTCTGAAAAACTGAAGGAAGACGGAGGCTTCCAAAACCTCAATGAGCTATGTAGGATGGATGGGCAAACGTTTTGAGCCAGTCCTTATTTAGAAGTGACCCAAAAAAACCCACGCCAATGTCCCACGCATCAAATTTATGCTTAAAGGAAACAACTGGGGAGTTGAATTTTTACTTCGATGATTAAAAATCTGCTCTCCCTCAAACTTATGCCAACCTCCTGCCCACCCCTGTTTAAGGAGCTCGACTATGTAATTCACGTGGTCACTCTGCCAATCACAACATCTTCACTGGCAGGGAAAATGTCACTGCCTGTAAACATTGATATACATGCATTCCTTTTTAGTTTTTTAAAAAACAGAAGTGGAAACAAAATTGAAAATCAGACAAGAACTCTGATACGATTTTTTTCTCCCACAGAAATGCTAAAAAGTGAACCACGGGGTTCTTTACTCCACCATGTTCTAACTCCTTCTGATGATTGGAGTTTTCCCTTTTTTTGTTTTTTTTTTTAACAAATTGGATTTTTTCTTCTCACAAAACATTACATGTTTATAAAGAAAATACAGGAAACACAGATGAGCCAAAAAAATATTTGAGAAAAGAACATAATCCCACAATGCAGCATCAACATTTTGGTATAATCCTTCCAGTTGTTTTGTAATATCTATAACATAATCAATTTATTTTTCTAAACATGAGCTACTATAATACTGTTTTGGAACCTTATATTTTCATTTATCGATAATATATTTTCTATGCCATTAATATTCTTCGACCACATTATTTTTAATAGCTGCAAAGTATTCCTCTGAATAAATGTACCATAATTTATTTAACACTACTTTGGACATTTTGGTCGTTTCCAATTTTTCAAAATTAAAACAATTACAAACAATGCTGCCTGGTCATCTATGTACACACATTTTGAGCAACATTCACGATCATTCTTAAAGTCTATTTCCTGTAACTTAAATTGGATTAAAGAGAACACGCATCTTAAAGTCTTTTGATATATGTTGCTAACTGCCCTCTAGTTCACCCCAGCAGTTTACAAGAATGCCTGCTGCTCCACAGTCTTGCCAACAGTGAGCTGTATCACATTTAAAATTTGCTAAAATGGTCCCAAAATAGCGCTTGCTTTAATTTTGCACTGATTTAACTATGTGGGAGGTTGAGTGTTTCCCCTATTAATTGCTCATTTGTATTTCTACCTTGGTAATAAGTCAAGATTTAATAAGCTTTTTCTAGCCGCAACTTCCTGTTTCTTGGAGACTGTAAATGTCTCTCAAGGGTAGGCAACATCTTTGGGCAAGAAGCATAATCAGTTATTTGCTTTGTGGGAGTTTAGTTTTCTCAAACAAACACTGCTTCAGTCTAAAGGGAACAGGTTAGGACTAAACCCATAATAATTCAATCTCATGATGATAAATGTTAAGGGCATAAATCAGAGACCTTAGAAGAGGGGAGAATGGAGAGCCCTGTTGAACTCGCCTTGTGGTTTGGAGGAACTCTCCTAAGACAGAGAGTCTGAATAAGATGAATACAGCCACCGCACCCCCTTACCCCAGCCTCATCCCCCCTAACTTGTGAAGGTTAGCTTCTAGGCGGATCAGCCCCAAGTGAGTGAGGCTGGACCAGGGGTGGCGTCGGGAAAAGCACTCGGTTTCAGAGTTCAACAAATCCCGTGGGATAGTACACAAAGCCTGGGCTTTGACTCCCGTGGCCCCTGGGGGTTGAACCAGTTCTACAGTTACCCTATGAACTTAGGAAGTCGCTTAACCTCTGGGAACCTCAGGCTTTCCTGTTTGTGAAATGGGATAACAGCATCCACTGGACAAGATCCACAAGATGGTTGTAAGAATGATTGAGAGGTAAAGCACCTAGCTCAGGAGTTAGCGCACAGTAGGTTTTCAATAAACATAGTTATGATAAGGGTTAAGCCAATCATTCCACAAATATTTATTGAGTGCCATTTAAGTATCAGGCACTGCCCCAGGCACTCGAGAATTACAACAGACAATAAACAACAGATAAGCCAATTATATAGCTATAGAAGGTGATAAGAATATGGATAAATGTAGAGCAGGTAAGGGCGATGGGAGTGCAGAACAGTGACCTTGGAGCAAATACTTGAAGGAAGAGAGTGAATAAGCTTGGTGTCTGGGAGAGGGAACAGCTGCAGAAATGCCCCAAGGTAGGCCTGAGTCTGGCCAGTGTGGTTGAGCAGAGTGAGCAAGGGGGGAGTGAGTTGGGGGGAGCACAGCGGTAGAGGGCCCCGTGGACCATTGTGGGGTGGATCCTAGCCCCTGTCCCTGCCTACGTGTTGGTTTCTGGGCATAAATAGACGCAACTTTGGCCCTTGAAGGAGCCTAGAGTCCAGTCTAGAGGGACGCTGGGCAGTTCAGGGAAAACCGCCCCTTGGGCTCTCCCAGAAGGTTTAGCCTCATCCTCCCGGGTCAGCCTAATAAAGGCTCAAGCTGGCTGGAGTCTTTGGAGTCCTTCTGTCACCTGCGGAAGAGGCAAACCTTCTGGTGAGTCTTGGAAAAGCCTCCCAGAGGCCACCCCTCTGCTCTCCCTGTCTCATATCTGCAACAGGGTTCAACCCTAGGAGAGAATGTTCTGGAGCCACCCTTGCTTATCTTGCTCTCAGGGAAGTGTTTCCTCAGTGCTTTCACCTTCCTGAACTACCCTCAAGTATAAACAACATCTAGTTGTGAAGAAAGGTGCTGAGACATCCTCTGACACATGCTCTCTGAGATATCCTGGCAGGCCCATCCCAGACTCTCACAACCTTAGAGCATCCGAGAAGCAGAGGGCCTGGGCCTTAGCAGTCAGAAATTCATTCGGTTCTGCTACAACCATCTGTGTGACCCAGGGTAGGTGGCGGCACTCAGCAGGGAGTTGGGAGGGTCCCACAAGAGGACTTGTGTGAACTGCATTTGCGTTTGAGAGCCAAATCCTGGTCCTTGACCAATGTGGACACACAGACCTGTTTGAGAACTGGATGAAAACATGAACCTTCTTCCCAGGAAAGTGCACAGAGGCACATGACACAACATTTTGGATACCGTTCCAGAGAACTCCAGGGGCTACTTAATGCACAATCATGGTATTCAGACCAGTGCTGTACAACAGAGACATAATATGAGCCAAAGATGTAATTTAGAATTCTCCAGTAGCCACATCAAAAAAAAAGAAATAGGTGAAATTAATTTTAATAGTGTTTTTTATTAATGTAATATATCCAAAATAATATCATTTCAAGATATATCAATATAAAAATTATTAATGAGACATTTTACATTTTTTTCATACTTAAGTCTTCAAAATCCAGTGTGTATTTTGTCATTCCAGAACATCTCAATTCAGACTAGCCATATTTCAGGTGCTCAGTAGCCACATGCGAATGATGACTACTATATTGGACAGCACAGCCCAGACTGTTAAAAACTCCTTAACAGATGACGTACTTGACTCAAGTTTGAAATTGCAGGGGCTCAACCAGTGTTTCTCAAACTTCACTGTGCATATGAATCTCCCGGGGCTCCTGTTAAATCGCAAATTCTGACCCAGTAGGTCTGGGATGGGACCAGAGATTCTGCATTTCTGACAAGCTCCCAGAGGATGTCAATGCTCCTGGGCTCCACATTTTGAGTAGTGAAGGTGTACAGCAGTGGTTTTGATGGAGGCAGGACCACCCACGGGAGCCAGTGAAGGGATGGAGGGGAACTGCTACATTTAGTGGATTGAGTCAAGGATATTAGCTAACCTTCAACGCATGGATCTGGCTGCTTCCGCCACGACTTTTGAATGTTCCACTGCGCATTCATGTAAATGAGGGGGAAATTTATCATTTTCTGAAGTAAGCACCATTTTCCATAAAAACACAACCACCCCAAGGCACAGAGAGGATAAAGGACTTGCTCTGGGTCTTACTCCTTGCCACTAAAGGAGCTGAAATGTGAACCAAGAAGTTGGTTTCTAGAGGCTGAGTTCTTAACCACTATATTACACCACAGAATGTGTGCATTCATTTGATTCTCAAAGTAATTCAGTGAAATAAAAATAACTTCGATACTTATTTTCTTGATGAGGACTCCAAAGTTTAGAGAGTTTTTGTGATGGTTTAAGATCATTTAATTAGTTAAAGAGCTATGACTGTGATTGAGGCCTCAGGACCCCTCATCCAAGGCTCTATCTATTGTGCAATATATCACAACTTTAGGCATGAAGTATTCATTTAATGTTTTTGAATAAACAAATGCATGAACAAAAATGTCTGCCTATAAACAGGGACTACACTCAAAACATCACAAAGTCATCTTGAGAAAGAGGAGCAAAGTTGGAGGCCTTAAACTACCCAACTTCAAGACTTCCCACAAAGCTACAGTAACCAAGACAGTGTGCTTTTGGCATAAGGATGGACAAAGAGATCAGCGGAGCAGAATAGAGAACCCAGGAAAAAATCCACTTATACAGTCATTTGATTTTCAACAAAGACACTAAAGTCAATGGAAAAATGAGTGGTTTTTTTTAACAAATGGTACTGGAATAACTGTGTATCCGTAGGGGAAAAGAATGCACCTCAACCTCTACCTTACACCATTCACAAAAATTAATGAGCTGAAGCATACACCTGCCTATAAAAGTTAAACTTTTTTAAGCTTCTGGAAAGAAACATAGAATATCTTCATGACTTGTGGGTAGACAGAGAAATAAGCATGAAAGAAAAATTTGATAAATGAGACTTCATCAAAACTTCTCACCCAAAGACACCATTATTTATTATCAATTACTCTCTGTATGTATGGAAATGTTCACAACAACACGTTGTAAAAAAGAAAAACCACCATCAAAGAATAGCAAGGCTTTACCAGCTCCCAACCTAAGTAAAATATTACCTCCAAGCTCTACTGTCATGCTCCCACAAGTCAACAGTTCACTCCTACCTTTGCCTACCAATCCAATTGGACATCATGATAACAACCCCCCATCATGTGTCAAGGGTATTACACAAGACTCACATGTCTCAAGCCTCCTGAAAATAAAGTGTTGGGTGGTGGACTGGACGAGAGATCCTCTTGCTTCAAAACAGGGTTAGTAGGGCATTTGGGACTCTCTTGATTGAGAGGTTTCAGAATATCTGGTGCTCTGACCTTCTGAAAAAAGAAACACAGAATTAATATTATAGTCTGCAGCCCAAAGTTACTGTGATGACTTCAGTAAGCACAGCCTACATCTACTACCTGATGTCACTAATATGCAAACTTCCGGGGGCTAAGAGGACACACTTCCATTTGGATAAATGCATACACACACACCCGTGGGGCCCCGAGGCAGACATCATCGAGCTTTGGGGTATTTATGAACAGTGATGGGTGGGTTACTTATGGATTAGTACAAATCTTAAAGAAACTGAAGTCCACATTTTGGCCTTAATAATGATCCTGGCATTTAATCACATGAAATATAGTATTCACTCTGATAGGCAAAGTTTTAGCTCTAATGTGCTTATAAAAAAGATGAAAATCAAAATATGTCTTTAAATTTTATAAAAATATTTTGTTAATAGTTCGCACTTCTTCTATAATGTACATAGCTGTGTGTTCCAAAATGGTAGCCGTTAGCCACATATGGCTATTTAAATTCCAATTAATTAAAATCAAATAAAATTAATAAATTCAGTTCCTCAGTTGCACTAGACACATTCCAAGCGCTCAGTAGCCACACGTGGCAGTGGCTAGAAAATTTTATTGGACAGTGCTAGTACAGAGCAATAAACACTACGCACAAGCTGGGAAAACCTCTTCCTGGTGGAAAATACAAAGTTTCTGAATTGAGACTTTAGGTTTTGATGCTAGGTTGGAAGCAGAACTTGGAAATAGAAGAGTTGCACCATAGTCATAATTTTCACAAGTGAGAATATTAGAGAACAAATGAAACAAATGATTATCTCCAAAGTATTGTTTATGCTCAATCCCCAGAATGTCAACTCAGTTCTACTAGATATTTGTTAAGCAACACTGTATTCAATCCACCACTCTTAAGTCCTAAGGAAGAGGAGGGGAAGAGAGAGGGAGAGAGAAGGGAAAGGAGGAGAAGATACAAAGTCTGTTCTCCAAGGGCTCACTAGCTGGCAGGAAATAGACACACCATTAAAATGGAGCCATGAGCCAAGTCAATGGGAAAGAGGAGAGGGAGGGCTTATGTAGGAGGGGGCTTCTGGGATGATCTTCAGTGGAAGTATGACCTGAGTGGAGTGTTGAAGGCTGGCTGGGGAAAGACCCAAGGTAAGGCATCCCAAGTACAGAGTATTTTCCCAGACTTGCTAGAGACCGATGCAACCTCAGAGACTCAAGAGGCCAGGCAGGGAGCTGACATGAGATCATGTGCACACAGTGATGAGTGAGGTTGTCCAGGGAACAAGTGGCTTGGGGATGAGATAGAAGGCTGGAGGAGCCAGAGATCCAAGGGGGGGATTTCAGGAATGAAGGGTGTTCAAAAAGGAGAAAAGAGTATGAGAAAAGGCTCACCTGAAATTAAAGAAATGCCAATTTTTTAAATTGCCAAATTAGCAAATATTAGAATAAGAGGTATGAATTTTAGTGTTGGCTGGAGTGCCAGAAAAAGGGCTACTCCCCTTCTAGTGGTCGTGTAAACTGAGTCAGCCTCAGAGGAGGGCAATTTGACAGCATGAATTAAAAGCCCTAAAAAGTACCTGTTAAAAATGACAATATGTATTTATTGACATGGAAAGAATTAAAACATAATGTTAGATTATCTTTAAAAAGCAAATTATGAGACTGAATGTTGTTTTTTGTAAAATGTACACATGTAGTCCAACTGGCTGTCTCCAGGGTCTGTGTTTTCTAAATTTTATTTAGCGAACAGGCATGGATTTTATTATATAGAAAAGCAATAAAAGTCATTCTTTTTAATTAAAGAAAAGAATGGAATTCTGGTCAACTGAGTCAAATGCGACAAAATGGGTGAAGAGGATGACGATTGCAAATCAGCCACCTGGCTCATCCATCGGGGGGGTTCCTGGGGGCTTCACCCGGGTAAGGGGGGGACTGCAGGCTGCAAGGAAGTTAGGAAGGAACAGGAGGGAGGGCAGAGGGGAGGAAAAGAACAGCGACGGCGAGAGCTGGTGACGTTTTCGTGAACTTTGCTCGTGATGAAGAAATGGAAGAGAAGCTTGATGGGGAACCCTTCAAAAGATGTGGCTGTTTTATGTTTTAAGGTGTGGAAGAGCGGGGCATGTTTGTAGGTTGAGAAGAAATGGGCAGAGAGGGGAAAAGCTGCCAGCTGATGGAGCAAGTTCCCAGAGGAGGGTGAAGAGGAAGGAGACCCACTGCCCAGAGGAGGGCACCGCCTTGGGAAGGAACGTCCCTTTCTGAGGCAGGAGGAAAGGACGGCTAAGAATCCAGAGAAACTCAGGTGGGAGGAAGATGTCAGAGGGCTCTCCTTCCGCAAGGCCTCCATCTTCTGAGCAGGTCGGGGAGAGGTCTTGGGGAATATGGAAGATTCCATTTGGAACAGCGTATAAGGAAATTGATAAGTAGTCAGACTGGGATAGAAAGAATAAAACAGAGCTAAATATTAATATAAAGCTTTGTACCGCCTAAGTCTTCGATACATAACCATTTAATTCGGTCTTCTTTAAAGGAACATAGTTTTTGAATCATAAAAAAAACTGATGACAGAAAATTCTGAAAAGGAACAAACAACTATCTTTATAATAGCAATCACGTGGCAGGTCGAATTCAAAGCCAGGAAAGACTATGCTTCTAAATACATCAGGATACTGGAAAACCTTTAATGAAGCTTAAAGCAAATACAAATATTTTGAAATTATTAGAAAAGTCGATACTCTTCTGAAGCACATGCCTATTTTGACTGACTAAGGAATCTAACTTGAAATCTTGTGTTCAGCTCTTCCCCAGTAGTTTCTGAAGGACTGGATGACTGTCAGATTCAGTGCCCTATTAAAGGGCCTCAAGATCTAAATAGCAGCTTACTGACGTCGTTGAGACAGGCTTTTATTTCCCTGTGATTTTTAATGTATTTCAATAACTATCTAGTTTGGGCCAGATTATAGAGAAAAATGAATGCCCTGAATGAAGTCTACTCTGCAGAGAGTTATTAAGTTTAATATTATATAAGTTTAATAATATTTGATCAAATCATGGACTCTCTCGATCCACGCAACATGTGGGTTTGAGATTTTTCTGATCTTAGACAAGAGAAGGAAAGGCCATCGTTGCCGCCTCTGACACTGCATCTGAGGGTTGCCTTTTAACATAAACACTCACTTGGGTATCAGAAAAATACCCAGGCTGGGCTTGGCCAGTAATACATGCTCTGAGCCATGTTAGAGCCCACCTGAAGAGTAGACCACCTCTCCTGGGACCACGGGAAGGATCAACTGCCCTGGTATCCGAGGATCAAGTGTTTTAACAGTTGAAACCCAGTGCTGCTGCCTCTCTCTTCTCTTGCTGCTCAGACTTTGAGGTGTGGCCAGCAGGTGGGGAAAGAGAAGATGGGCAGGGAGCACCAGGCCCGGAGGTGGCTTGTTTCTTTAGATTTCAGGTCTACATGGGAAAACTCGACATAATACAAAAGGGTATACGATAAAGTCTTCTTCTCCACCTCTGTCCTCGGTCCCTCTCCTCAGACATAGCCCCTCCTAATAGCTTTTGTTTTTTTGAAAGATTTTTTTTTTTAATCTTTCTTTTTTTTTTTTTTTTTTGTGAGGAAGATCAGCCCTGAGCTAACATCTGCCAATCCTCCTCTTTTTGCTGAGGAAGACTGGCCTTGGGCTAACATCCATGCCCATCTTCCTCTATTTTATATGGGACGCCGCCACAGCATGGCTTGACAAGCGGTGCGTCAGTGCACGCCTGGGATCCAGTGCGCGCCCGGGATCCGAACTGGCAAACCCCGGGCCGCCGCAGCGGAGGGCGCGCACTTAACCACTTGCGCCACCGGGCTCGCCACCCCCTCCTAACAACTTTTTATGCTTCCTTCCTGGTTAACAGGTGCATGTCTTTATGGCCAATATGGATCAAGGACACACTAATAAGATGTACAACAAAATCCCACTGGAGTGTACATGAAATCTCAAAGGAGAAGAAGAATTCACTTCTTGAAGAATCCTGGCTCAGATGCTTAAGTGACAGTCTTTGCAGAAGCATTTTCAGAATATGTAACTCCAACTTAATGGAGGAGTGACATGGAAGCAATCCTGAACTGTCTTCTCAGTTAACATCCTGGAGTCACCATATGGCTTTAAGAAACTTATCTACTATTCTGTGCCTCAGTGTAGCCACCCGCAAAGTGGGCACCGACATCCCCTACTTCCAAGGGGCACCATGTTGTGTGCTTAATATTGGCAAATGCTCTAAGTGTTCCAATGAAAATGCGAGTGTGATTTTTGTGAGCTCACCAGCTAAGGCAGGTGTAACTGCAGTCTGCAAATGTCCTGTTTAAAGATGTACTGTTTATATTTCAACCCATAATTATTCAGCATTTATAGATCATCCCATGATTGCTGAGTACTTTATAAACATTTGTCCTTAAGACAGCCACGTCCTCAAGTAAGGTGGGGAGAGAGGAGAAAGAATGCCTGCAAAAAGTTGTAAGCATGTCCTGACAAGAGCGTGGCAGTGAAGTGGACGCACAGGTGATAGAGTGTCTACACGATGGGGACGCTCTAGCCGTGGCCTCCCCTGCTCCTCCTCACTTCTACCCTGGAGCTCCCTTGTCCCATCAGACAACCTTGCGATCGTCCGGCAGGCTCGTTGCATGTGCGCATGCAGCAGGGCCAGGTAAGTGCCATGGATGCCGCGTTATGTCAGCTTCTGAATGCCAAAAGCTAAGCCTGCGGGTATTTGGGATGCTCCAGCACAGGGCACATGACATCAGAAGTGGGAAATGTGCCAGTCTCTAACTTTGCTGGCACATCTCCTAGTATCATTACAGGTGTGGTCTCTGGAGCAGGTTCTACCTACCTGGCCCTGCCACTTCTGACCACATTACCCCCTCGGTCATCTCTTTGCTGCAGTGTCATCTTTAATGGAGACAGTAATAGTATAGACCTCACAGGGCTGTTCTGAGGATGAAAAAGTTACATGCCTCTAAGCGCTTTACACCAAGAACAGTGCCTGGCACGCTGTTAACGCTTAGCCAGTGTTAGCATCAGAGTGGCTTCATCCCACCCGTGTGAGGAAGAGAATTATTTGAGCTTCCAGAACCCCTGTCCTGAACCCTCTTTCTTCAGTGGCCCCCATTTTTCCTCTTTATGTGGGGCATAAAATGAAGAGATTAAAAGTTTAGAATTTACAGGGCCGGCCCCATGGCGTAGTAGGTATAGTTGGCGTGCTCTGCTTCAGCAGCCTGGGTTCGCAGGTTTGGATCCCGGGCGCAGACTTACACCACTCATCAGCCATGCTGTAGCAGCGACCCACATACAAAATAGAGGAAGACTGGCACAGATGTTAGCTCAGGGCTAATATTCCTCAAGCAAAAAGAGAGGAAGATTAGCAACAGATGTTAGCTCAGAGCGAACCTTCCTCACCAAAAAAAAAAAAAATGTTTAGAATTTAGAATCACAGAAACCTGGTTTCTGCCCCTGGCTCCACCTTTTATGAGCCATGTGATATTAGACAAATCAGGTAACCTCTCACTAGAACACAGGTTCTAGATCTTTACTATGGGGATAACAATATCTTTCTCAGGATTTTTGTAAGAATTAAATGTGATAAAGTACATAACAAACTGTGCCATCATGCCCAGAGCATATTGTTTCCTAAATGCACGCTAACCCTCTCCTCCATCTGTCGACTCAGGGATGGCGGTTGGGATGGGGTTTACGTGGACCCTGGGGAGCCGACGGGAACTAACGCTTGCTTGCACTTTAGAGTTTCAAAGACCTTGCAAATACAGTTCACGTTCTCTAGACACCTTGCTCCTCAAGTGAGGTCTGAGGGTCAGCAACATGAGCATCACCTGCTCACCCACGAGCTCCTTAGAAACACATCTGAGATTCTGCATCTCATGCTTGCCCCAGATAGACTGGTTCAGAATCGGCATTTCACCAGCACCCCGAGGGGACTCATGCACATGTTAAAGTGGAGAATCGCTGCTCCAGAGCTCAGCCTCCAAGCCAGACTGCCCACCACTTTCTGGTTATGTAACCCAGGGCATGTGACTTAATCTCTCTTAGCCTCAGTTTCCCTAAATGTAAAATAGGGCCAAATGCAATACCTACTTCATGGGATGGTGTGAGGATAAAATGAAATAGCCCAGGTAAAGCTTTTAGTACAAAGTCGGGTACACAAAAAGAAATGTTGGCAATTTAGATACCATATTTAGATAACTTAAATAGCAATTTAGATACTGTATTATCTCAAGGGATCTTTACAAGCAGCCTGCGCTCTGGACAGAACAGGTATTATTATCTTCATTTCACGGGGGCATAGTGATGCTCAGTGCGTTCACGTGATGTGCCCAGAGTGGCAGGTAGCGGATGGAGGCAGGATTGGAAGTCCCAGCAGGGGAGTGAGGCTAAAGCATAGTCTGTTTGGGGACATCTTGAATAGAGCCCACGGTTGCAGACAAGGGGCGCCTGTCCTGTCCAGCGAACCAGAGCAGTCACATCAACCCTGTAAACAGCCCGTGGTGGCACATGCCATAGCCAGGTCACCTCAGCTGAACTTGAACCCAGGTTTTCTGATCCTGAAGCCGGCTTTCTCTATACCCCAGTGTATCTGCTTCAGGCTTGCTTAATTCTGCTGGAGAGCCAGAGGAATTATTTCCCTAAAAGCTTCAGTTAGGTGAGATCTCTCTCGTGGCTTAGATACCTGGAGAGGGTCTCCCTCGTGACTGCCCACGATCATGCTGCATTTCTGTCTCAGCAGTTCCCCTCAGAGACCAGGACAGGTTTTAAGCAGTGGTCGTTGGAAGTTAGAAGTTGGAGATAGGGAGTAGGAAGGCCTCTCGACTCTCAGCGAGGGTATTCGAAGACCCCAGGAATAACCTGGCGTGTCTGGACCCTGCAGGCGAGCCTTTGCCTTTGCTGTGGCCTTGAAGCTGCAGCGAACTCCTGTGGACACGTGGAAGTCCCACAGCCTAGGAATTAGGCTGAAGCCTTTCCCTGTTCTGAACCGTTTTCCAAATCGACCTTGAATTTTGACCTTCATTTGGCCAGGCCTCCCCATATAAAGGGGTTATAATTATGCTTTCAGACTGCTTAATGTTTTGCTATAAAGTAAAAGGAAAAATAAATCTATAGAGAAAATGGGCTGGAAGGCAATCTTGTGGCGGCCTGGTGGCCTCGGGGAATACCCTGGTGGTGACGTTGATGGCAGTGTCAGACTGGCTCCTTCTCTCCGACTGGCCCGTGCACTGCCTGGGACCCGTGGCTAGCAGTTGCTTGTCAGAAGTCATGTCATTCTGGGACTTCGAGAGCTCTAGAAAACAAATACAAGGGATGACAGGTGGAAGCACACAGCTTTGTGACACTTGGGGGAGCCCTGCTCCAGGATTCCTGCGACCACACGAGCAGGAGCCCCAAGGTCCCACAAGGACAAGACCACACAGGGCAGAGCAGCCAACGCCGAACTCTAGGGCCTGAGGGAGCAGGGACACGGCAGGAGACTGTGTCCACACCACCGGCTGGACACAGGGCACACTGCGCTGTGCACGGGGCAGGAGAGCTGGATTCCTAAAAGGCACCTGCGTGGCCACCAACAGGGCAGGAGACCTCACCCAGGTCACTCTGCATTCCAGGCCACATGTCACGAGTGCACAGTTGTCCAAACAAAGAAGGCAGCCTAACAAACCAGCCAGCTCTTCTGGGTTCCTTACGAAGATTTTATAACTAAACACCATTTCTTGAGGTGAAAGCAAGAGTTGGGATATCCTTGTAACTATCTTAGTTAGCAAACCCTGAAAAGCTGACTTTAAATTTTTTCGTTTTTGCCGTATAACTGTGGTCTAGAATAAAGACAAAGAAGGTGAGAAGGAAGCCACCCACACACAGAAATGAGAGAACCAGCTCAAAGACGATTTTGTCCTCCAAAAACGCCTGCCTTTTCCCAGGAGATCCTTGTCTGTCTCAAGTGTGGACCTCAACACTATCTTTAGATCAGAGCTGTCCAGTAGAGACATGGGAGGACGCAGCTTAGGGGTTTCAGTCGACCTTGGTGGCTGAGAAGGCATGCCGCTTTGCTCTTGAAGTCCCCTCCAGGGTCGGCTCTGGCTGTCCACCTGGGTCTGGGGCTCTATCATGACATCACGATCATAGCACTCGGGTATTAAATTGGCAAGTCTCAAACGTGTGAGCATATGTACAGGGAGGCTATGGGCTGTAAATATGCCCAAGTGTACCAGGTGGGCATGTAAGCAGGTGAGTGTGAGGTGGGACAAGACGAAACGTGCGTCCTGCCTCTCTGGGAGCCTGGCTGAGGGATTATAAGGTCAGAGTTAACTCCGAGGCGTGATTCCAGGGTGGCAGTGGTGGGAGGGAATTCACATAAGCCACATGAATCTGGATGGAGGCTGTGCATCTAGAAAGAGACGCAGAGAAGCTCCCACAAGAAGCATCAGTGGGAAAGAGCCAGCCACTCAGAGCGCAGGTAGCGCCACAGTCGGAAACTGTGTCCAAGGCTGATGCGCACACAGGGTGGAACGATGTTGTCCGAGAGCCCGGGGGAGTGACGGGGGTGGTTTTAAACCTCCAAGCTCTATTAGCAAAGAGGCCATGAAATTCGGCTGCTCCCCGCTTCTGAAGCAGAAGGGGGCAGACTGTGGCATGAGACAGTCACTTCTCTGCCTATCTGAAAAGCAGCACTTTGATTTCAACTGTCATTATGGGACAGCTTAGATGGGGCTCGTGGGGAATACAGAGGACTAATTAAAATCAAACACTAAGATTATCTCAGAGCCAAGGCACAGCATGGAGACCATCCACCTGCAACTGCAGAACGAGGGATGATGGATGGGGTGATGAATGAAACAAACACAGTGGAGGGGAATGGATGCCTACGACCCCCATCACACTGAGGACCAGACCCACTCTGGGCACCTTAGGAGGCCTGACACAGGGGCTATTCTCTAGGACTTGCATTTTAACATAAACAGGAAAAAATATCTGAGTAGAAAGACCTTTGAAATAGACAAGATTCTAAGCAGTGGTAGTTCCGGGTTCCTTGCATCTGCAGATTGCATGATTACTGCTAATCGAAGAAAATAAATTCACCCAGGAGAAAAGGAGAATGGACAAGGAATTCCGTCCAAACGACGGATATTGGGCCCCGCCTGGCCTGAAAGGTTTTGGTTTTCCATTTACTGGAATCGGATCACTCTGTTTTCTTTTCTTGGTTGCTCCTTGGGAGAGGCTCCAATGGGTGCCAGTGCTAGCTCAAGGTTGGCATCAAGCTCCTCTCCCCATGGCACTGAGCTACGGCAGGTCAGGGCACCTCCTTTTTCCCCAGGGAGCCAGAGCCCTGCTCTGCGGGTAGACGGGAGAAGGGCGGGGGCTGCGGCTTTCCCCAGGAGCCGGAGACAGAGGTCGCCAGCCAGGCCTTGGCCAAGTGGTGGGGAAGAACACATGGAGAAACATCCACTTACTTTTCATGTGGGTGGCAACAGACAGAAACAAATTTTCCATGGACTTATTAAATCCTTTAAACTGACCAAGTTCTTGTAACTAAAACAGAGACAGAAGGAAAGAGAATGAGCGTTATGTTCGATGACTCATGTTTGCCCCAGCAGCCTCCAGGCTGCCAACCCCCCACACTGGCCAGTGTGTGCCCGCATGCGGGGATGCGTGTGTCTGGGCGGGGGCTCTGGGGTGCCAGCGGGTGTGTGTGCATGCATATCTGCAGTGGAGAGGGCACCGTACTCTCACCAGTCCTCTGAGTTTTGACACCGCATTAAAGGAAGGGGCACCATCAAGGGGATGTTGACAAGATAACAAGGTCTTAGAAATAATGACCCTCATTTCCTGGCTCAAAGATGGCACCCAAGTAAATTCCTGCTTCTCTAATCACCTTTCTCTTATGACTCCACCCCAACTCCACATAGAGGGGATGCCAACACAGGGAGGATGCTGGTGACACAGGAGCTGATGGTGTGACCAGGCACAGGTGACCAGTCTGGAGCCAAGAGATAGTTCCACCTCCCAAAGCAGAAGAGAGAAGAAAAACGAAGAGAGCAACAGAAATGAGATCACTTCCCTCTGCAAGTCTCATCCATCCATCCATCTATCTATCCGTTCATCCATCCATCTATCCATCCGCCCATCCATCCATCCATCCATCCAGTAAATATGTCTTGAGCACATCGGTGCTCAAACAACTTTGGAGAACTTAAAATCTCAAGGGGAAAGTAGAGTAGGACTTTGAAAGTCACTCCTGGGGCTCACTTTGAAATTGGAAAAAGAATGTATATATTTCCTCCCTCTCACCAGCAGATGCGTAGAGCTTCCTTCATACAGATATGGTTACTCTCCTTCATTCATAGAATAATAATAATGAAAATAATCAAGACCGTAAGTTTTCACGGCACTTCACAGTTTTCAAGTACCAGCATAGACATTGTTTCATTAATTTCTCACACCAGCCAAGAGAGGCAAACCAGACAAGTAAACTTATTTCCACCCCTCAGGTGGAAACCCAGGTGACTCCCCCAAGATCACACGGCTAATTTCTTCAGACAGAAATGGCCTTGGTCTACTTTACATGAGTGCCTACAAACACTCAGAGATACACACATTTCCACAGGCACTCCCACTCTCACACACCTGTGAATCAACCTGCCCCCAGACACACTGCAGCCTATGCAGACCCCCGCATTCAAGGGCACAGAGCACAGTCAGGAAAGAGAGCCAATGAAACGACAGGAGTAAAGAGATGAGGATGTGGGCACAGGCGAGGACGTGGGGTGCAGAAGGTGAGTCGGTTGACAGTACAGATGGTCCTATGGCCCCCAAAGCATGGTGGAAGCACAGACAGTGGGCAGGGCCCAGCACTTCCCAAGCCGCAACGGGGCCTTCATTTCCTGCCTCGCTTCATGACCCACTCCAGCCACAGTCGGACCCCTTTGCCAGGAGGTTCTTGGGCCAACCTCTCGGGCCCCTTCTTCCTCTCTCTTTCTCCCACTCCCCCTTCCCTAGGGAAGCACACAGAACAGACACATTACCCTGCCAGGGCTGCCGCTGCACTGGCTTTCGCTGAGAGGAGGTGGGGTAGGAGGAACCACGGAAATTTTGCTGTGAGGAAGAATACAAGAATAAGAAGCAGGTTATGAACTGTGCAAGTGTTAGTCTTACAAATACACAAGATTCGTCATCACCCTATAATTCAAGCTCTCTGCCCTTTTTTTTTTTGACTTCCTCACTTTTTAGCAGAGGGTCCAGCAGCCCTGTTCAGATCTGCTCCTCCGCACGGGGCGTTATTTCCTGGTATCTGAATGTGGGAAATGAGCGTCACACAGTCTAATGTCTGTGCATCTCACTCCATCCATGTGTCCTAAAATAGCTGGGGTGCTGGGGCCCCAGACTTCACGCATGTGTTCTACACGGACTTGCGTGTTCTCTCGGTGGAAACCACACTAGCAGAAGTGCCACAAATGTTGTGGATATAAAAATCGACCATGAGAGGAATTCAAAGTTTGTGCTAAAAGAAGTGGGAAAAAATGAGGGAGTAAAAAATGAAAAAGCCCTGAGACTGGAAAAAATCTCATCATGGGCCAAAAAAATAGCTGCTGGTGGGGGGCTTTTGGTAAAACTTGAATAAATTCAGTATAATCAGGTGTGTGAATTATTGCCAGCTTCAAGACTGCTGGGTGTTTAGAATTTTGTGTAAAGTGAACATCTTTCAGGCTCTTATTCAATTCCACCAATGTTTAATCCACAAATGTCTCTAAGGTGTCAAGCACTGGGCAAGACGTTGGAGAGATGAATGATTCATAAAAGCAAATGTGTGGTTTAGAATTTCCTTTAACGTGCCCTCAAAAAGAATATTTAGTTTCCTGACAATATTTCAGGAGAATTTTAGAAACAAAACAGGGGCCAGCCTGGCGGCATCATGGTTAAGTTTGCACACTCCACTTCAGTGGCCCAGGGTTCACGGGTTTGGATCCCGGGCATGGACCTACACATCGCTCATCAAGCCATGCTGTAGCAGCGTCCCACATACAAAATAGAGGAAGATTGGCACAGACGCTAGCTCAGGGACAGTCTTCCTCACCAAAAAAAAGAAACAAAACAAAACGTTTAGTGAGAAAATATTATGCCAGCTCCTAGGAGGCTTTTCATAAGAATCTGGAAACATCTCTGTTTCAATCTTTTCCAGGCACTTTATCATTAAAAAAAAAAAATGACATTCCAAAGCAGCAATGTCTGAAAGTCAGAGATCTATAAGCTCTTTTCAGCATGTCCTTTGTGCTCCAGTGCCCGAGAGCCCAGGACGATCCGTCCTTTCACAATGCTCACCTCAGTTTCTGATAAGATTGCAAGAGCTTTGCTCCAGCTGTCTCGCGTTTGCCTGGAAGAGATATCAATAAAGGTCACTTATTAGCAAGAATATAACTTAGATGATGCGAATACAGGAAGTAATAGATTATTATTTTTCTAATTTCTTGCGATTTAAAAATAAGAGACCATTTTGGGGTGCTAGAAATGCTCTTAAGTTAGACTGTGGTGACGGTTGCACAAGTCTGTAAATTTACTCAAAATCATCAAATTGTACAATTAAAATAGGTGAATTTTATGTTCTATAAATTATATTCCAGTGAAGCTATTGTTAAATACACACACACACAGTAAGAGACCATAATTGCTGGAAATGACTATTTTTATTAAAAGTCGATGTTGGATTAGATTTTTAAAATCTAGATAATTTGAAAAATAGTTCAAGTTTTTAAGCTTCCATTTGTCCTTTGGAAATATTTCATAATTAGATGACTATATTCTGTTAAATGTTCCTTGTTATGGAGATTAAAGTAATCTTTAAAAAAATGTAATCTACTTATTTCTCGTTGTAGAAGCTAATAATTTCCTAAATAAGACTGCATCTGAGATAGTACTCTTTTTGTTTCAAGGAAAGGGGATTTTATGATGCATTAAGATCCCAAAATAGAACTCAACTTGTCCATAGTTCTGTGAACACAATGTTTCCTGGCCCAGTGCACAGGGAGAGGTCAGCCTGCCCAGCCCAGAGGCTGGAAGGCCACTCTCCTGCTCAGGGGGGTTCCCCAGAGGGCCCCACGCTGTCCATCACGCAGGGAGAACCACAGACCTGCCATCCTAGGAGGCCCATCTAGTTCCTGTCTTGTGTGTTCATGCCAAAGACAGACCTGTGTATTTGCATCATCTCCGTAAAACCCAAGGAAGGCAGAGAGAGTAAGAAAATCGGGATGGGCAGGGAGGCCTTTGGGAGGAGGGTGAATGACTCTGATTATCAAGCCCCAAACCTTAAAGCCGAAAGCAGCTAACCCTTCTGTGACCCCGAGCTGTGCAGCCCCAGCGCAGTTCCTTACCCGGGGCTGGCCTCAGGGAGCCAGAGCCCTGACATCACATCTCCAATTCTGAGTCTACCTGCCGTGTGCATTTTTCTGGGGTTCCTGATGGTGTTTACCGGATTATAAAAGGAGTCAGGGAGCCCTCCCCCTCCCTCATTAAGAAAGATTTCTCTAAGACAGAACAGAAAGGCCTCCCGCAAAGACTGGTAGAACCAGCCGGTGATGGTGAAATCCCACATCTGCACGAACCACCGGAAAGAAGCGGGGGCTAGGCCCGCGGCAAAAAGAGCACCACCCCACTGCACCACGGTCCTCGGGAAAGCAGAGGAAAACAAGGGAAAGAGAAAGAAAAAATAGCCACACTGTTTATCCAGCCCGTCCTGGGCGGAAACGCAGAGCCCAAGGGACCGTGCATTCCGAGCCCTCTGGTGGGTTGGGCTGTTTCACAGGGACCGTGGCCGCTCCACCCCCTCCCCGCTGCCCCGCCTTCTTCTGCCCCTCATCCCCTTGCCCCCCGGATCATTGCAACACTGTCCCCAAGGCACAGCCACCAGAGTTACACTCCCTCCCCCAAATGTGATGCTACCCCTCCACCGCCTGAAGCCCTCAGTGACTCCCTGTTGCCTTCGCCTCAAGTCCAAGCCCCATGCGGCATCCCTGGGCCTCCACACCCCGCCTGGGCTCACCTCTCCAGCCCCTTTCCCACGACCTGCGGGCCACGACCTTTCTGCTCCAGCGACACCCAGTAGCTTCCTATTGCTCTACTTACCCTGGGCGTTGTCTCCTTACTCCCACTTACCCCCCACCCCACCTCCTCGTGCTAAGTGCCCAGGCATTTCTACCTTACACCCCCCATCTCCATCCTAAAACCTCAGCCAGTCCCCGTCCGTCGCATTTCACTTTTCTAAATACCCCTCCTGAGGTCCCGGGACCGCCCGGCCCGCAAACGGCTCTCTGCTGCCCCCTGCTGGCTGTCGCAACACGCGGCCCGGCCGGCAGCTCTACGGGGTCAAACAACCCTTTCTGTAAAGGTCAAATAGTAAACATTTTGGCTCCATACGGTCTCTGTCCCAAGTACTCAACTCTGCCCTTGTGACAGCACCCACAGACAATGTTGAAGAGTGGGCGTGTCCGTGTTCCGATAAAACTTGATGGACACGGAAATTTGAATTTCGTATCCTTTTTATGTGTCACAAATATTATTCTTTTGACTTTTTTGACCACTTAAAAATGTAAGACCCATTCTTAGCTCATGGAACATACAAAAACACGCAGAGGGACAGGTTTGGCCCGAGGGTCCTAGGTGGCCTCATGTCCGTGCTACTCCAGGGGTGGGCAGTGACTCTCAGCAGTGGCACCAGCTGGGGGCTTGTCAGCAATGCAGAGTCCCAGGCCCAATCCCAGCCCTGCAGACTCGCCACCTGCTCACTGAAGTCTGAGAAGCCCTGCCCTGGGAGTCTGTCCAATGCCTTGTTTATTTCCATTTTCCTTTCCTTTCCTTTTCCATTTCATCAGGTGTCATCCCAATTTCATAAATGAAAACCGAGGCTCAGAGATATTGCATAACCGGCCCCAAGTCACAAAGTTCACAAATGACAAAGCTGGCTTTTGCACCACAACTTGCTCCAAAGTCGTGCACAAATAAGGTAGGCCAGGATGGGTGAAAAGAGAAAATGGGGGTAACCGATGGGTGACAGGTACGTGGGGGAGGGGGGTACCGTTCTCTCTGCTTTTGCTCATGTTTGAAAATTTTCATAATTAAAAGCAAGGAGGAAAAACAACCATGTCTACACCAAGAACTAGGTTCTTGAAAGCCCTGTAAAGATTTCTTAATTTTATAAATTTTTTTTCCTGTTTGTCGTGTGTATCTTATTCCACTTAAATCTTCCAGAAATAAGGCCTGTGCGTGTGTGTTTGAGGCACCCAGCCTTGGGCGTGAGGGCCTCAGGGAGACAGGGGCAGGCAGTGAGTGGGCTGACAGCCCCTCCATCCCCTGCATCCCCCTGCCTGGGCTCAGCTCCCCTCCCTGCTCCGAGCCCCGCCTCATCTCCCTCCTCCAGACACCCTCCAGAGCAGCTCAGCTCCCCTCCCTCCTTTGCTTGCAACTCGCTGCCTATGTGGATGCAAATGACACTCCCTCGATGCCGCCCCTGAAAAGATATGCTGGAGTCCTAACCCCCAGCACATGCGAATGTGACCTTACGTGGAGATAGAGTCTTTGCAGATCAAGTTCAGGCAAGGTCATTAGGGTGAGTCCTAATCCAATGTGACTGATGTCCTTATAAAAAGGGAAAATTTGGACACAGAGGCAAGACGATGTGAAGATGAACATGTGACAACAGAGGCAGAGACTGGAGTGAAGTGTCAACAAGCCACGGACCACCAAGAATTGCCGAGAACACCAGAAGCTGGAAGAGGCAGGGAAAGATTCTCCCCTAGAAGCGTGGCCCCTCTGACACCTTGATTTTGGACTTCCAGCCTCCAGAACTGTGAGACACACATTTCTGCTGTGTGAAGCCACCCAGTTTGCAGGATGTTGTCACAGCAGCCCAAGGAAACTACTACAGGGGTCCACTGTGGTTTAGTCCCCACCTACTGCTCCAGTGTCATCTTCTTCTTTTTTTTTCTCCTGAGGAAGATCAGCCCTGAGCTAACATCCATGCTAATCCTCCTCTTTTTTTTTTTTTTTGCTGAGGAAGACCGGCTCTGAGCTAACATCTATTGCCAATCCTCCTCCTTTTTATCCCCAAAGCCCCAGTAGATAGTTGTATGTCATAGCTGCACATCCTTCTAGTTGCTGTATGTGGGACGCGGCCTCAGCACGGCTGGAGAAGCGGTGCGTCGGTGCCCGCCCAGGATCCGAACCCGGGCCGCCAGCAGCGGAGCGCACGCACTTAACCGCTAAGCCACAGGGCCGGCCCCATCCAGTGTCATCTTCTGCCACCCCCGTCCTATTCGTAGGTCATGGTCGAGCTGAACTTCCCAGATGCCCACGCCCACTAGACTCTGCTTCTTCTGTATTCCTTGGTCACGTGCCTTCATGCCCCTTCTAGTGGTTCATTCTCGGGGATTCTGCACCCATCCTCACCAGGCTGGTGTCTGTGTGGAAGCCTGACTGCTCTGTAAAAACCTGCATACATGTCTGTCTCTCCCTCTGGACGGCGAACCTTGGAGGACACTGGCCTCATCTTACGCATCTCAGTGTCTCCAGCACCCAGCAGAGGGCTTGCCATGCAGAGGTGGTGGTTATCAATACAACAACAATAGCAACCAACGCTATTTTAACAATAACAATAAGCATTACCTCATTTGAGCCACACAACCAAGTATGTCAGAAAACAAGGTCATCGTTTTTTCACGCTTAGCTTACATGTAATTTCATCCATTCATTCACATTAATTGTTATAATACACACGGCACTTCACAGAGCTAAGAATAAGAGGACACAACCTCTGCTCATAAGCAGGAGCTTATGGTGCTGTAAGGATTCACACAAACTACAAAACAGAGCTGTGGTTTCTAGATCAACCAATCCTGTGATTGGCACACAGGTCTGTGGCAAGTCATTATATATCTACCTATCTACTTCTCAATCTGAAAAAAACACACATAAGACAGCTTACTTTAGGTGCTCATAAAAATTCCTGTAGAGTGGAAGCCCATCTTGAGTGGGGCTCCACTGTGACGCCAACCTACCAACGCCCTGGACCACAGGTCCTGCAGCAGATGCCACGCCCTGCTCCCCCAGCTGCTCTCTGGGGTGACACAGTTCACGGAAGGAGGGCACAGGGCAGACTCCTTGGAATGCCCCACTGCAAGTCAGTCAACCAGCCAAACCACGTTATAGGCGGCTGAAGGGCCTCCCGTCCTGGACTGTGGGTTCTGTGTGGGCTAGTGTTCTTCCAAGATGTGATCATTGACTTCCCCTCCTACACTGTGAGGCCCCACAGCAGCCTTTCGTCAGGAAAGTCACACATCCCCTACAGCCGTGTGGGTCCAGCTGTGGAGCTGACAGGGCCGTCAAGTGGAAGGCTGGCCTGGCCCACAGCCATCTCTCTGCTTGTGCCTGTGGAGCAGAGCATCCTATTGAGGAAACCATACCCAGGAGTTCCGGGTGTGACCCAAAGCAAAGCACGGGTAGAGCTACCCACAAGGAGCCTCCCTGGGAACTCTGCAAATGTGCCCCTTCCCCAAGAGGCTTTTGTCCACCCCTGCGAGTGGGTTGTAATATATGGATTTTGTTAGAACAACACATTTTGCTTCATCTTCCAGAAAAATCATCACAATAAACACACAAATCTAGGATGTCTATGATGTGAACAGTATCTCTTCCTCTTAGATGTGGCTCTTTTGTGTAGTGCCCAACCTGCACAACTGTATGAGACAGTCCTGAGGGTTGGCCCACGCTGGAGCTTGAGTGTGAGATGCTAGAAGAAGGTGAATAAAACTAGGCATTGGAGGGGGTGATGGACAATTACAGTGTGTTTTAGGACTTGTTTCTTTCATAGGAAAGAAAAAGTCCCTAGAATAATAAAGCTTTAAGCCAATCTTTGGCTCACATATGCAAAAGGGAAAATCTCACAAAAAATTTGACCTAAAAATCCCTCAGCATGTAAAGAATCACGACATCCTGTCATAAATGGTTTCAGAGCTGGATTCCAGAGCCATTTTAGGTATATTTTGGTCCTTAGAGGAGTTTTGAGCTTAGACATACAGGGTCCAAGAACGTACCACAAGATGAAAATAGATAAAGTGCCTGACTGTGAATCAGCAACAACACCTTCCAGGAGGACAAAAATTAATGATAGCAGATTTATAATCTCGTTGGCAGGAAGTATCTTATCCAGTGTCCTTCTGCCACCAGACATTACTCTTCTGCTCAGCTGCAAGAGAGAAAAATAAATTTTCCCCTTAATTAAGCTCCCTATACTCTATCAGCAGGAATTCTGGATGATTTCCATGTTCATAATCATCATCAAGGGCTGGGCAGTGGTTCTTCCACTTGAAGTTGATGGTAACTGGTCCAGGTTTATTGAGGACGTGGGGACAATAGCATATAAACTGCTTATCAGCATCCTTTCATTTTCTCTAAAAACCGAATGTGGGTTTTAGGAGTTTTCTATCCTAAAGATTCTGGATATTAATCCCTGATCAGATATGTGATTCACAGATACTTTCTCCCATTCCATGGGTTGTCGTTTTACTCGGTTGATAGTGCCCTTTGACGCAGTAAAGTTTTTTTCTTTTTTTTTTTTTGCTGAGGAAGATTCCCCCTGAGCTACTATCCATTGCCAATCTTCCTCTCTTTTAACTTGAGGAAGATTCACCCTGAGCTAACATCTGTGCCAATCTTCCTCTATTTTGTATGTTGGTCACCGCCACAGCATGGCCGCCAAGGAGTGGTGTAGGTCCATGCCTGAGAACTGAACCTGGGCCGCCGAAGCAGAGCGCACTGAACTTAACCACTAGGCCACGGGGCTGGCCCCAAGTTTTTCATTTTGATGAAGTCCAATTTGTCTATTTTTTCTTTTGTTGCCTGTGCCTTTGGTGTCATAGCTGAGAAATCATTGTCAAAGCCAATGTCACTTTTCGTCCTAGGTTTTATTCTGAGAGTTTTATAGTTTTAGGACTTATTTTTGGATCTTTGGTCCATTTTGAGTTAATTTTTGTAAATGGTATGAGATAAGGATCCAACTTCATTCTTTTACATGTGGATATCCAGTTTTCCCAGCACTTTTCATTGAAAAGACTGTCCTTCCCCATTGAAGGACATTGGCACCCTTGTCAAAAATCATCTGACCATACATGCATGAGTGTTTTTCTGTCTATTCTATTCCTCTGGTCCAAGTGTCTGTCCTTGCGCCAGTGCCATGCTGTTTGGATTACTGTAGCTTTGTAGGAAGTTTTGAAATTGGGAAGTGTGAGTCCTCCAGCTGTCTTCTCTTTTTCAAGAAACAAGAAACAACTCAATTCAAAAATGGGCAAAGGACTGTTTTTTTGTGTGTGTGAGGAAGATCAGCCTGGAGCTAACATCCATGCCAATCCTCCTCTTTTTGCTGAGGAAGACTGGCCCTGGGCTAACATCTGTGCCCATCTTCCTCTACTTTGTATGGGACACAGCCACAGTGACTTGACAAGCGGTACATCACTGTGCACCCAGGATCCAAACCTGCGAACCCTGGGCCAGCGAAGCGGAGTGTGCGCACTTAACTGCTATGCCACCAGGCCGGCCCCTGGGCAAGGGACTTGAATAGACATTTCTCCAAAGAAGATATATAAATAGCCAATAAGCAGATGAAAAGATATTCAACACCACTAATCATTAGAGAAATGCAAATCAAAACCACAATCACACAGCCACTATGGAAAACAGTATGGAGGTTCCTCAAAAAACTAAAAATAGAACTATTATATGATTCAGCAGTCCCAGGGAGGCTCCTTTCATATCCAAAGGAGATGAAATTACTATCTCAGAGATACGTCTGCACCCCATGTTCATTGTAGCATTATTCACAATAGCCAAGACATGGAAATAACCTAAGTGTCCATTGACAGATGAATGGATAAAGAAAATGTGGTATATACATAAAATAGAATATTAGCCATAAAAAAGAAGGAAATCCTGCCATTGCAACAACATGGATGGATCTTGAAGGCATTAGGCTAAGTGAAATAAGTCAGACAGAGAAAGACAAATACTGTCTGATCACATTTATGTGTGGAATCTAAAAACATCAAACTCATGAAGTAGAGAGTAGAATGTGGTGGTTGCAGGGGCTAAGGGGTGGGGAAAAGGAGGAGATGTTGGTCAAAGGGTACAAACTTTCAATTATAAGATGAATAAGTTCTGGGGATCTAATGTATAGTCACCATGGTGACTATAGTCAACAATACTGTATTGTATACTTGAAAGTTGCTATGAGTAAAGCATTAATGTTCTCACCATAACCACAACAAAATGGTAAATACATGAGGGGAAGGATGTGTTAATAAAGCTTATTGTAATTGTAAACATTTCGCAAGATATATGTGTATCAAAACATCAAAAAAAATCCATACACAGAATTGAATAAATATCAGGCTTGTAGACACCCAATAAATGCTGACTGAATGACTAAAAAAAAAAACCCACAATGAGATACCACTTCACACCCATTAGGATGGCTATTATCAAAAAGACAGAAAACAAGTGTTAGCATGGATGTGGAGAAATTGGAACCCTCGTGCATTGCTAGTGGGAACATAACATGGGGCAGCTGCTATGGAAAAATGGTATGGCAATTCCTCAAAAATTTAAACATAGAACTACTATTTGATCGAGCAATTCCACTTCTGGGTATAAATACAAAAGAATTGAAAGTGGGGACTTGAACAGATATTTGTACATCAATGTTCATATTAGCAGCATTATTCACAATAGTGAAAAGGTGGAAGCAACCCAAGTGTCCATTGATGGATGAACGGATAAACAAAATGTGGTATATATATACATACAATGCAATATCATTCAGTCTTAAAAAGAAATGAAATTCTAACACATGCTACAACGTAGATGAACCTTGAAGACATGCTAAGTGAAATAAGGAAAACACAAGAGGACAAACATTTTATGATTCCACTCATATGAGGTACTCAGAGTCATCAAATTCATAGAGACACAAGTAGAAGGGTGGTTGTCAGAGGCTGGGAGTGGGAAGGGTAATGAGGAGTTATTATTTAATGGGTACAGAGTTTCAGTTTAGCAAGATGAAAAAGTCCTGGAAATGGATGGTGGTGATGATTGCAGAATGATGTGAATTTACTTAATGCTACTAAACTGTATACTTAAAAATGGTTAAAATGGTAAATTTATATTAGGTATATTTTACCACAATAAAAAAAATGCACATAGAGTTCTTAAATTCAAAATGATTTCTTATTTAAGTATACGTGTCTTATCTTTTAACAAATTTATTCTATGAAGAGCTAGTTTAACACCCAATTGTTAAGATATCCCTGGAAACTACCCTAATCAGTAATTTGGTCTAAACAGATGAACACATGAATTTTAATTCAGAAATCCTATTCAGTTCAATTATTTTACCTTGGTTTCCAAATCTGTTCATTTAAATAGGAAAAATAATGATGGTCATCAAAACATTGTTGTATTTTATCTGCTGATCATCTAGAGAAGCAGGCAGCAAAGGGTCAGGTAGAAAATTTTAGACTTTGCCAGCCATACAATCTCTGTTGCAGCTATGCATTCAACCACTGTATTGCAAAAGTGACCACAGACAGAAGTGAGCATGACTGTGTTCCAATAAAACTTTATTGACAAAAACAGGTGGTGGGCCAGAATCAGCCTGTGTACTATAGTTTGCCAACCCCCAGTAGAGCAAGGGGTATTAAGTAAAATGAAATATAGACTATCCTAGTAACTAGCCTACTTAATCATGGTTCCCCCTCTAGGCTAAAAGCGATGGATCAAAACCCAAAAGAAGCAAGTGGATAGTGAGGTGGTCATAACAATTCAGGACCAAAGATGTTGGTTGCCTAAGACAACCTTATCATCAAGGGGTGTTGGACAGGGCACAGAGGACGGTGGGAGAGGTGGGGACACAGAAATGGTCCTGGTCGGAATGCTGTGGCTCAGAGAGCAGCAGGGAACCTCTAGTCTCCCGGTGAGATAGTTGAGAGAAAAAAATATATATCTGGGTTGAATTGATATCTTCATAGCACCCTGGCCAGTCTAAGCAATTCAATTTTTGAGTTGCTACTAGGAACAAAGCCAAACGTATCATGAAATCAAAGATGACTAAACTCAAGAACCTGCCTCCAGAAGAGTATTACCTAGAAACACGGTGTGAAGAGAAAAAGTTTGAAGGTCAAGGTCTTCCTTCACCACAGTAATCATAAACTCTTGACTTGATAGTCTTTGTTCTAACCAGTTTAAATGGACTGGTCTAAAAATCTCTCAGGGACACGACAAGCCAGGAACTGACTTCTAGGGCACACACTCCCTTCTGTGGGTTTGTGTTTATTTTGTCTTTCCTCTTAAGGAGAGTAGCATGGAGAAAATATTCAGCAGAGTAAAATGCCATATTTTCTTTAAAATAAGACAAAAGCATATATAAAATTTTATATCTGGGAAATAAACATGATTTTCATAAAGACACTCTCTTGTGCAAGTAAGCACTAGGCACTCGATTCATAACTTACAGAAAGCGTTACTGATTTGTAATTTACAGAAAGCTTTACGGCATCTTCCTTGTAGACTCCATCTGTTGAACTGCAGGGTGAGAGATCTTTACTGAGCTGACGAGAAGAGAGGCAATAAAGCCCCTACATATTTACTGGGTACCTACTTCTTTTAATTCACAAGGCTGAGTCTTTTGAGGCCACACAGCCCGTCGGATGCTGCCCTGATATCCTTGTGATCAGATGGACCACAGAACAAAACTCTGAAAAAGTCACATGAAGAACTAAATCACATTTACTACTGGGAGAGGGAGATAAAAGTTATTTTTCTTCATAATTATTAGACATAGTATCGTCCTGGTTAGTTATATAATGGATTATTGAGACTATTATCAGCGGCTATGTCAAGGTGCTGCCTTCCAGAATTATTTTATTTCCCCAATTAATAACAACAGATGACAATCACAGTCGATTGTTTATATATTACACTTAACCATTTTTAAACTTGAAAAAGTATTAGTATTAAAAGTATTAGTACTGTCATCTTTCTGATTTTAATCTTGAATATCAAGCAATAAAATGCTATGGTTGTGGGGGGAAAAAAAAAAAGTAAAATATGTGCATTTACAACAAGGAACCAGGAGAGGGCACTATCTTTATATGTTTAGCAGATGCCAAAAGAATAAGTAAAGATCAAGTTTTCAGTTTCAGTTTTCTAGTTATTAATGATCTAGAAAATTTCCATCATAACTGTTTATTAAATTTTCTGCTTTACCAGTGACTGTCAAACCTAAAGTGCATAAAAAGAATTGTTTGGGAACTTGTTACATATATACTCTCGGGCTCCACCTGGTCCCGCTGAATCAGGAATGTTGAATTTGAAATAGTTCACAGCTGATCCTGGAGCCGGGTTCCCAAAAGCCACAGGAAAAACCCTCTGCACAGAGAGTACCAACTTCCTGAGGGTGGAGGGGCGGGAGGCGACAACCAGAATGGCTGGGAGCTCTCTAAAGACAGCTGGACACCTACGGAGGTCTGCACGTTTTGATCATTCTAAGGCACCACAGATGAACCTCGACTATGGCACATAAGGAAGTATTTTAAGACAACAACACTAAATAGTGAATTATAAAATCTTAGAGGAAAAAAAGTAGAATCAGAAAAAAAAAAACTTTTAAGGAAAGCAAAATATTTAAAATATTTTTTTGTACCATCTCCCTGAAAAAGGAAAACTTGGGGTTCACTTTTTCTTGTTTTTAAATCCTTTTAATGGTTGGAAAATTAGCACAACAAACTGTCACAATTAATGTCTATTATTCTTCATTGGATTATTACTTATATCTTGTCTACTTTCAAGGAAATTTGGGGAGCATTTATCTTAAATGGCATGTATCCAATAGGACCATTAAAATAGAGATAAGTGAAAGCAATAGAAAGGAAATTGGTGACAGAGGGGATAATGATTCCCGGAATTCCTTCAAATGGACATCACATTTAGCTCTAGGTTTCTGGATGCCAAAAAGGAAAAGATCTCTAACTTTTCATTTTTAGGTGCCTACTCGGTGCTGAGCTCTGACAACAGGCACTACTACATATAACTTCGCCTTTTGTCTCCAACCAGCTCTTTCCTTACTTCATTCATTCACTTACTCATTCATTTACTTATAGCTCCTACCCTCAAAGAATTCAAAATCTGGTTAGGACAGAACCACCAAGAGTTGCAGGTGAAGGGGCAGCATTCATGTGGGGTCTCTGTGGGTGAACCCCGTGGAGCTCAGGGCTGGGGGACCAGGCGAGCGGTGCCCCGAAGCTGTGCAAATCAATGGCCCTGGATTACAAACCAATGGGAAAGGGACAGGTTAGGTAACAGATGGTACTGGGAAAATTGATGATCAGAAGAAAAAGATAAAATTAGATCTGGCCTCCTGACACATTGTGAAGAGTTAAATGTAAATAAAACCACAAAAATTAGAAGAAAATAAATGTGGATGTCTAACTGATTGCAGGATAAGGAAGGAGTTAAAGAGGGTTGAGAAACACTGGCCTGGATGAAATCATATACACTGGCTACACTCTTCTTGAGCACTCCCATTATTTATTTTTTTTTTATTTTTATTTAATTATTTTTTCCCCCAAAGCCCCAGTAGATAGTTGTATGTCATAGTTGCACAGCCTTCTAGTTGCTGTATGTGGGACGCGGCCTCAGCATGGCCGGAGAAGCGGTGCGTCGGTGCGCGCCCGGGATCTGAACCCTGGTCGCCAGCAGCCGAGCACGCGCGCTTAACCACTAATGGGAGGCCGGCCCTCCCATTAGTATTATATTTCCCTCCAGATTTCTAATGAACTTGGCAGAAACATCACTTCTTCTTGTGTAAGAAGGGTCAGGAGTATAATCCAGGGGAGGCTCTAATGCCGACTGAATAGGGACCTCGGTTGACAGTGCCTTTTATAAAAGCTGAGTGACAACCCTTAAACCAATGGCTTCCTTTACTTGCCAACACATTTTTGGTTGAGGCCAAAAAGCTTATTTCTTTACCTCAAACTGTGACTTTTCCCAGAAAAGGAAAATGTTTCCAGCCACCCCATTCCCTCTGGGTCAGTCTAGGCTCCCTTGCGTGCAGTGCCCGCTGTCACACGTCACAGAGGAGGGTGCCACCCGTATCCCCACTGTGGAAAGATGTGATTCACAGAGCGTGCTGGCTCCACTTTATTTTGATGACACATGTGTGTGTCTTTGTCTGATAAGTTATTCTCTTATCCGTACGTCTCACATCCTCTGACATGGCCCCTCTGTAACCAAAGCACAATCAGTTCTCTCCATGGTTTCGAGTCCTAGCTACCAACTACATTGTTACATCAACTTGGCAAATACTTCATAAGACATTCGTGTACAGAGACCACATACACACCTCCACGCATATAATCAGACATGTGCTCACTTCATAATCACCAACATCTGCTACATTCCAATGGTATCCGCACACTGTGCTGGTCAGTCCTCCATTCAATCATTTTCATCAAGTATCATGAACAAGGTTTTGTGCTTGGTGCTGCAAGGGACTAACAAGACTTTAAAAGCCCAGTTGCTGCTTGTGGAGAGAAAGAGAAGTGCAGAAATGATGATACAATAGAAGGCACTTTCAACAATTCTAGAAGAGATGTACAAGCCAGAGCTGCTGGTGTCTTGGAGGAGGAAAACATCACTGCCAGAGCAGGAAGTCAGGGAAACTTCAAAGCCAACAAGCAGATTTCAGCAGGTAGAAGTGGGCATAGAGAGGGAGGCACTCCAAGCAAAGACTGTGAACGGCTTGAGTCGAGGGGCAGAGGCAGGAAAGCATAAAAAACGGAACAAGGGGATGGGAGCTACAGGCCTGTCTACCACGCTCTGCACAGTTTTTTATATTCAAAAGTCTTAACACCAAATATTTTAAAACTGGGAATATATTATTTTACTTTAGTAAAAAATGTAAGAGGACTTACCTTCAGTTGGAAATTTCTTGGCTCGTTCCTCAAAGAACCACTCTCCAGTTTTTATTTTCACATTTCTGAAAAACAAGCAGAAAGGAAGCCTCAGATAGAGATGTGGATGGTGTTATATGTGGCTCATGAGAAGTAGGTAGATAGTATCGCAAAATATTAGCCTTGCAAGGGACCTCAGAGGTCACATTTGACTAGTTAGCAGCAATGTGGAGAGTCTCTGCTTGGGTCTAGTTCACCCTATAGCTAATGTACATGTAATATATACATATTAACATATGCGTGTGCCCAATATATATTAAGTACTTAATGTTTTCTGAATAAATATACAAGGAGAATCAAAATTGCCATCAAAATGATCAATTTATCATGTTTACGGTAGGAAGCAATGGCATGAAGGATAATGGACAAAAAAATTCAATGCCATCTTATTTGGTTAAGCAGGAGATCATCCTTAGGTTAGGTTAAGGTTAGTTGGTGTTAACCACAACATTTACCAAGAGCCAATGGAAAAGATTCACCTGAGAAGTTGCTAGGAGGACCTAAAGTCTGGGATATGGGATCAATGTGCTTCAGTGGAACTTTGGGGACCTGGGTCCGAGTGGACCACTTGAGAAACAGGGGAAATGACCCCTTCTTGGCCAGCTAGTCTTGTAACCACAGGATGAGTTTAAACTGACCCCATCTTATCAAGAACAGAATGTTAAAGTTGATTTTCAGGGGCAGCGAGCCAAAACTGCAAGTCACATAGCTGGAGCATGCGCAGAGGAGAAAATTTTGACCTGAAATAACACCTGGAACCAAAGATTCCCCACCCCACCCCCAACGGGACCAAAAGGACCAGGACATGACTGGAACTCAAAAGACAGACCCTTTCCAGAAGCGAAGGGTCTGTTGTCCAGGAAGATCTGGTGTTAGAGCCCCTTTCCATACCTTACCATAAATGGTCTTGTTTGGAGTCCTGCCAATTAAAACTCATCCTGCCAGCACTTCTGCATACCAGTCTGCCCTCCCTAATCTCTTAAAGTTTTACCCCAAACCCTGGACCAAGGAGACAGATTTGAGAGCCTTGCCTCCTGTCTCCTTCCCAGTCAAACTCGCAATAAAGCCTTTTCTTTTCACAAAAGCTGGTGCCATAGTGTTGGCTTCTATGCGAGTCAGGCAGCGGGCCCTTACCCGGTAATAGTCTGACAGTGGCTCCTAGGGCATCTCTACAGCCCTACATCTCCTCCCATCTTAGTCACATGCTGAACAGCACGTAGAGCTCTTTACGTGCTCACTGCTTGAAACTGAAGCCCTAAAATGTGCCTTACTCTTGACATTTTCCAAATTTCTGGAGAACTCACCCTCAATCTCAAAGGACCTTGAAAAGGTAGAATTGTTAATATCCTTTTAGGACATAAAAAGGTAAACACACAGATATTATAAATTGTCCACACCCTTAAAATAACGTGCCACAAAACTTGTCAATTCCTGGATTATGCAAGTTTAAAAAAAATTAGAACTTCGATTTATGCAAATTCTCTTTTTTAAAGTATTTACCAAAAGAAGTTTTCCATTAGGTTCTTTTAGGCTATATATGAACTCAAATGGGTTTTTTTAAGTTAATGCTTACAAATGCTGTAAATGTAAGTAAATTCACAAATACATGCCAAGCTCCAAGTTTTTTTAAGAAATATCCTATCTTTTTCTGTGGAGTTCTAGTTGTCAGAAGGCATCAACCAACTTCCTCCCCTAGCTAGAAACTGTTACATTCTCTGATTAGTATGTAAATGCTTATTCCCAACACTTAGTGACTAGAACAAGGAAAACATACACAGAGCATTTATAAATTTTGATAACCAGTCACTACCATTCAGAGCCAAAAACATGTAAAATGTTCAACTGTGATATGCATCTAGAGAGACAGGGAAAAGTTTGCAGCCATAAAATCAGAAACTCAAAGATCTAACCTACTAAATTGAGCACTTTAAGGAGCACAACAACAGCATCTCAACAGAAGTTTTCCCCTCCAGCACTTGAAGGCAAGCAGAGGATCTAACACCAGGGGAAGTTTGGAGAGATTAACAACAGGGTGGTGGCTTCACGCTCCCTTGAAGTGCCATACCTACCAGTTGGTCTGTTTCTGAGGATGCCTCTTCCTCCTTATAAGGTGCAACCATTAGATGAGGAGAGTACAAGAGTGCAATCAAATGTGGAAACATGAAGGCCTCCATCTGATAAGTGAACTTCACTTCCTGGGTTTTCTTTCTGGTGGTGGTGACCCCTCCCAGCTAATCTACTCTCTCACACTCTCCAGCCTGTTACTCTTGTGACCAAAAGCATTCCTATCCAAGACAGGCACTGGGGGTGGGGCAAGCCTCAGACTGGAAAAGAGATCAGAGCTAAGATTCGGCAGCCAATCAAACCATGACCCTCTCCCGGGTCAGCAGAGCTAGCCCAACACAGGCCACCACCGAGAAGTAAACACGCACACACAGCTACACAATCATGGAAAATGAAAAACCACCAAGGGACGGGAGGAGAGGAAGGTGGAAACAACCGTGTAAATCAACATTTTATTACCAAGTCCTCCTCGAGCCCCGGTTTCAGAACCTACACAAGAAGCAGATAAATTTAAATACTAGTCACTTAATGCTAATCATCTACTATCACCATCTAATCATCTAATTAAATCCCAACTGATTATAGTAGTTCTCCCCTTATCCAAGGTTTTGCTTTCCAGTTTCAGTTACCCGGAGTCGACCATGGCCAAAAATATTAAATGGAAAATTCTAGAAATAAATAATTCATAAGTTTTGAATTGTGAGCCATTCTGAGTGTGATGAAATCTCCGTGGTTCCGCCTGGGACATGAATCATCCCTTGGTCCGGTATATCCACGCTGCATACGCTACCCGCCTGTTAGTCATTTAGCAGCCTTCTGGGTTATCAGATCGACTGTCACAGTACTGCAGTGCTTAACTCTTATTTTACTTAATAGTGGCCCCAGGCCAACTTTATTATTAGTTATTACCGTTAATCTCTTACTGTGCTTAGATTATAAATTAAACTTTATCATAGGTATGTATGTATAGGAAAAAACAGTCTATATAGAGTTTGGCACTATCCGTGGTTTCAGGCATCCCCTGGGGGTCTTGGATCGTATCCCCCATGGATAGGGGGGACTACTGTGCTTGTGAAGTTCAAACAGGAGCTTATTTGGCACAGACAGATTAGGACACAAACTTGCAGGTCCCTTGGGCTTATCTGTGATTAAAGAATGGAAGGATAAAAACGCAACAGTCCTAAACGCCATGAGGACCAGCACTTTTTGCATTTAAGGCTGCTTCCTTTGAGAGGAAGATTTGAGCTGGACCTCCATAAACACTTTTTGCAGAATCAGACATTTCATAAGCGATCATTCCGTAACACCTTCCCTAAGGGTTCCCTGTCTACACCAATCCCAGGTTTTCAAAGAGGACCATTTATTGCTCTTGCTGTTGTCGGGGGAAGAGAATCTCCCTCTGCCCTTTTCTTTAAGGTTCGTATGGCTGGCCAAATAATTAACAAGACAGGTTAGCAGGAGAAAATAATACCAAGTTTAATAACATGTATACATGGGAGAAACTCAGAAATGAGCAACTCGTCCCTCTGTCTAAGCTGCTTGCTTAAGTATTGCACCTAAAGGCGAGGAACGTGTTGGGGGTGGGTAGTGGCCTGGGACTTCAGAGGGCAGGAGGACAATTCTTTTCAGGGTCATCTATAGATAATGTGGTCAGGGAGAGACAGAGTTTTTGATAAAAGAGGCTTGGTGCCTTTGCTATTGTAACCTCCATCCTATATTATCTTTATAGCCATCATGATAGAAGATCTGTTCCAGGAAGGAGCCACCATGTCAAATTCTTTAGGCAGTTAGTGGGGGAGGTTAAATGTCCCTCAGAGAAAACAATCAAGGTAAAGAGATATATTTCAGGGTGGTCAAATCTTGATCTCCCACACTGTCTAAGAGAGAGGTGGGCAGATCTTGCAGTGGCCTCACCTGCAGTGTCTCTGTCCTCATTAGGGCCAACACAGGGTAGCCTGACTCACAGGAACCAAAGGAAGCATTTATTATTTCTTCCCAGATGACTGAATCAGACTTTGGCTATGGAACATTTTCTGAGCTCAGCAATAGGTTAATGCTTTTACATTTCTCAGATAGAAAATCACGATTTGCCTATTTAAAACCTTTTTGATTAATTGATGAATACATCTTGAAAAGCAAAAGCCAAGAGTGGTGGAGAGAGCAGAAGATACAAAGTCAGGAGACCCGAGTTCGGTGTCTGACTTTTCACTAACTCTGCATGAGGATCAGTATAATTATAAACGCCAAGCACGCGGTGCATAGACAGCACTTAATAAACTTGTGGAGGCTCCAGGATCCATTTTCATAGCCTTGAACTCTGCTAATGCTGTCGTTTCATTAGCAAATGAGACATAACTGTTGAAAAGCACTTTGCAAATTCTAGCATACAAATGTTTGATAATACGATGGAGGGAGGATCCTAATAGAAAGATAGTCTGACCTTGTTACTATCAACAAACAGTGAGCCAAATAGGCCTTTTGGAATGTAGTTTTACTTTGCATTCAAATTACTCACACCTGCAGGTGGTTAAACTGTCGCATCCATGTTTTAGGCTCCAAGAAAAGTCAGCAGGATGTCCCTAGAGTTGCTTAATGTGTTTGCACCATTCAACAGACAAGAGGTAGAAAATGGGTCTGCAGAGCCAGATTCCTTGTTTTTGTTTTTTGTTTGTGAGCCAGATCAGCCCCTGAGCTAACATCTGATGCCAATCCTCCTCTTTTTTGCTGAGGAAGACTGGCCCTGGGCTAACATCCGTGCCCATCTTCCTCTACTTGATATGGGACGCCGCCACAGCATGGCTCCACACGCAGTGGGTCGGTGCACAAGACAAACAAGCTGCAAAAACTCCAAATGAAGAAGCCAAATATTGCAAAACTGAGATCACCCTAACTTTGTGCTAGCCTGTCCAACCACTTGGTAATTCCCAGCTAAAACGGTCCCAGACACGCAGACAGTTGAAATTTTTTTTTACATCAAATAATCTTGTATCTAAGATGGTTTTTAGTTACAAAGCAAAATAGTGAGTTTTTTTCCATCAGCTCCGTTGATCTGATTTCAACGTTCTTACAGGAAAAAAGACTGATGGTTATGATTAAATTCTAGGTAACTAGGAGAGGAGTCAGACAATCAAGATGAAGATAAAGAAATGGTTTTATCAAGCGGCTACCACCACTTCTTGCAAAACATTAATAACTCTCCCTTATTTAACCTCAGAGAGAAGACGGGTCTCCTCTGTGTCATACTCAGTGCTGTATTCACAGCCCTACACACAACCGAGGTGCATAGTGGGGCTGGTGAATACGTGTGGGTTGGTGAATGAATGAATATTCCCACTTCTGCAGGGAGCACCCTGAGAATTGAAGGTGGGATCCAACACAGGTGAGCCCTGGTGGCGACGTGCACTGAGGTCTAATGTGCTTCGTGCCCTCTAAATGTGTAGGGCAGGGGTCACAAACTCAGGCACCAAGCAGAAACTGTAAATGAGGAGAGTGGGCTGGGTGTGAGACAATAGGGAGGGGTGGGCACTGTGGCGAACTGGAGAACTCATGCCCCCTTTTAACGCATTAAAATGATAAAAGACTTTTTGCAGGCCCAAAAAACAAGGCCTGTGGGCTATCTGCAGCCTGTTGGGCATGGGTTTGTGATTCCTGGTTTGTTATATCAGATAGCTAGTCAACAAAAGTAAGAAAAATTCTAGGGCAGCCGGGCAGCTGCACTTGTTAAGGCCTTGAAAGTAAAAATCAAGTGAGATGCTGTGCATCACCCTATCTCCCTCTAGATCTAAGAAGGGGTCCGCCACTACTGAAGGACCAATGAGAAGGATAGAAGACAAGGAGCACCTACTCTCTGTTGGCAAAACCCTCAACCTGGATGTCTGAAGAGACAACCAAGAGCCTCTGACACAATGCCACACGCAGGAGAATGGAGTCCTGCAGACCAGAGAAAAGGCCTGCTCTGCATATGCATCACTGAGGGGGCCAGGGAAAGTTCCAGAAACAGCTAGTCTTCAAAGGCATTTAAGCTCACCTCTGTGAAAAGGAAACAGAAAGACATAAGGAAAAACCAGGCTGATGTGAAGAGACAACAGACTAGAATGAAGGAAGATTTAGGAAACTAACAATGTAAAAGCAGAACGAACTGCTTTACCAACAGGAAAGAGCAGAATGGAGAGTCTGGAAAGTTGAATCAATGATGCTCACTCAGTAGAGATTCTTTCCCAACATGAATGAAAAAGCAAAAGACATAAAATATTGAAGGAGAAGATAATACAGATGGAGGACAGAGAACAGGCAAACCCTTATATAAAAGTTATTCCCTAGGGGCTGGCCCCGTGGCATAGCGGTTAAGTGCGCGTGCTCCGCTGCTGGCGGCCCGGGTTCGGATCCCGGGCACGCACCGATGCACCACTTGTCAGGCCATGCTGTGGTGGCGTCCCATATAAAGTGGAGGAAGATGGGCATGGATGTTAGCCCAGGGCCAGTCTTCCTCAGCAAAAAGAGGAGGATTGGCATGGATGTTAGCTCAGGGCTGATCCTCCTCACACACACACAAAAAAGTTATTCCCTAAGAAGCCAGGGCAAGTGGCATAAAAGAATAATCAGAATAATCAGACCTGAATGAAAAAAATGTTACTGAGTCAAAAAAACAAGCAAACTCCCACCTCACACCCATTAGGATGGCTGCTACCAAAAAAACAGAAAATAAGTATTGACAAAGACGTGGAGAAACGGGAACACTTGTGCACTGTTGGTGGGATTGTAAAATGGCACAGCTGGTACAGGAAACAATATGATGGTTCTTCAGAAAATTACACATAGAAATACCACATGATCCAGCAATTCCACTTCTGGGTGTATACCCAAAAGAATTGAAAGTAGGCTCTCAAAAAGATATTTGTACCCCCATATTCACAGCAGCTTTATTCACAATAGCCAAAAGGTAGAAGCAACCCAAAAGGTTCATTGTCAGATGAATGGGTAAACAAAATGTGATATATACACACTATGGAATATTATGTAGCCTTAAAAAGGAAGGAAATTCTGCAATATGCTACAGCATGGATGAACCTTGAGAACATTATGCTAAGTGAAATAAGCCAGTCACAAAAAGAAAAATACGATATGATTCCATTTATATGAGGTACCTAGAGTAGTCAAATTCATAGAGACAGAAAGTAGGATGGTTTCCAGGGGCTGGAGAAAGACAAGAATGGGGCGTTATTGTTTAATGGGTACAGAGCTTCAATTGTACAAGATGAAAAAAGCTATGGAGATGGATGGTGGTGCTGGTTGCACAATGCATCAGTGTACTTAATGTCACTAAACTGCACACTTAAAAATGGCTAAGATGGTAAATTTTATGTTATGTGTATTTTACCACAATTAAAAATATTTTTTTAAAAAAAGCAAGCAAATCCAAGGGATAGGCAGCTCAAAGGAACTTTCTTTATTCCATAAAAATCAACATGGAGAAACTCATACCCAGATATGTACTAGAAATTGTTTTTAATTACAAGGATACAGAAAAACCAATGTTTCTAGTACATAAAAAGCAGATAATCAATAAAGAAATAAAAAAAAATAAATAAAACTAGTCTCAGATGTCTGTGTCATATTAAATTCCAAAAGACAACAAGAACACATTTACTGAACTTTGGGATTAAAAGGCTGGAACCTAAGATTTTTAAAAACAGTGAAGTCATTACTCATGAGGGAAGGCTATACTAAGGCATCTTCAGGTATGCAATGGCTTAGAACATAAGCTGCTCACATGCTCTTCTGGGGGAAAAAAGTCCTTGAAGAGGCACTTCAGTTGACTGGAAAAATGAATCAAAATTAAAAACTTGCACATTGGGAAATCATGATCTCAAAAGATTGGCAACAAGCACTTGAACTGGTTAAAATTTAGAGTTGGTTTAAGACAAAAAACAACAAATGCTGGAGAGGCTGTGGAGAAATGGGAACCCTAATTCCCTGCTGGTGGGAATGCAAACTGGTGCAGCCTCTATAGAAAACAGTATGGAGATTCCTCAAAAAATTAAAAATAGACATACCTTATGATCCAGCTATCCCACTACTGGGTATCTACCCAATGAACCTGAAATCAACAATCCAAAGAGGCTTATGCACCCCTATGTTCATTGTAACATTATTCACTATAGCCAAGACATGGAAGCAACCCAAGTCTCCCTCAACTGATGAGTGGATAAAGAAGATGTGGTATATATATACAATGGAATACTACCCAGCCATAAAAAAAGACAAAATTGTCCTATTTGCAACAACATGGATGCACCTGGAGGGTATTATGTTAAGCCAAAGAAGCCAGAAAGAGAAAGACAAACAGTGCATGATTTCACTCATAAGTGGAAGATAAACCAACACACGGACAGAGAGAACTGTATGGTGGTTACCAGGGGCAAGGGGGGTGGGGGGTGGGCACAAGGGGTGAAGGTATGCATTTATATGGTGACTGACAAACAATAATGTACAACAAAAATTTCACGATAAAGAAAAAAAGAAATAAAAACATATAGATTGTTAAGGAAAAAAATTTAGAGTTGGTTTAATAATTGCTGTTAATATAATTAAAAAACTATGCAAGTGATAAAAATAATTATTGAGGGAGATATTGTAAAACATAAAAAGTAATAATTTATAAGAACATAAATATTTCAAAATGATTGGCTAAATGAATAAAATTATTTATAAAGCATTCCTGTCTCTATGAATTTGCCTACTCTAGGTACCTCATATAAGTGGAATCATACGATATTTTTACTTCTTTGTCTGGCTTATTTCACTTAGCATAATGTTTGCAAGGTTCATCCATGTTTTAGCATGTATTACAATTTCATTCTTTTTTTATGGCTGAATAATATTCCATAGTATGGACCACATATGTACCACATACCACATTTTGTTTATTCATCTGCTGATGGACACTGGGTTGTTTCTACCTTGTGACTATTGTGAATAGCACTGCTATGAACATTGGCTTATTGTTTGAATATTTGAAGTACAGTTTGAAAGCTACAAGGTTGTTGTCAAAACCAACATTAATATTTTCATTTTGTTAATTCACATAGCAGAAGATTTTGCAATACACTAGCTCTTAGGGTCTGATAGCATTTATAATAAAATTCAAATTTTAAATACTTGTGGTTCCTAAATAGAGCTCAAAATTAACTCAGATGCCTTTAACACACAAGATTATATGTTACATAGGATGTTGTACACATTTTACTATCTTTTTCCCAAGCAGAAAGGTAACAAATTTACCACCCCTAGATTATGGAGCCTGAGAACTCTTTTCAAATTAAACACAAAGTAATCATTTCAGACATGGCAAAAACTAGCCTAGGCTTTGAGGTCTGTGTTCAAGGTAACAGTTTCACTGCCTTGTTAGCAAGTTTTTACAATTTTAAAAGGGAGAAAGAATAACTGATTTCTTATCTGTTGACTTCATTACAGTAGTTATAAAAGTACTATTCATATGAGTAGCAAAGCACATAGAAGATTTAGTCAGACTTTTTCCCTTTTAAAGAAGCAGTTTTGTTAATTTCTAAAAAATTAAGTGCAAGTTTGAATCTGAGAAAGATATCACAAAATCTAATCCCATCACCACCAAAGTTCCCAAAGGTAGAAGGGATTTCAGAGGGGGAAAACCGACTGAGATCAGATTTAACATTAGGCAGAAATCCATGGGTAACTTTCTTTCAACAAAAAGGAAAGTTTATTAATGTTGATTCTTAAATATCTGCATTAACAGAACAGTATAGGAGTTGAATCATGTAAAATCATTAAATCCACATATGACTTCTATTTGGCATTGGAATCCACTTGGGTCTGATCTGTAGATATGAGTATATTACTGTGGACATTCCTATGAAAATGTGACTTAAAAAGAACGACAAGCCTGTCCAGCATCCCTACATCCACCAGTACCTTAACTCCAGCCTACACTCTGGCCCAAAGTTTAACCAAGGCAAGACTTCACCACCATGGAAAGTACCAGCCTAGGAAAACAGCCTGCTGGTGGGGAACTTCCTTGTGGGGTGGGCGAGAGGTTTCAGTGGAACTGAGTGAGGTCACAACCTCGAGTATGAACAAAAGACTTAATGCTACAGAAAGCTTACTAATCTCAAAAAGGTTTTAAGATCCAGACTTCCCATGACTAATCGAGTGCAGATCACAGAAGAAATTTCAACTTCCACAAAAGGAATGATACTCAAACTGTTGTGAAAGCATTCCCTTTAGTACGTGCGATAAACTTTACAAAAATAAATTTTTTCAAAAAATATCCCATAAGTTTTCCCTTTTTTTACTATATGTTTTGATAACATAAGGCTTCAAAGAATGTGAAATAATCATTACTCCCATTTGGCCAATGGATAAAAAGAATATCATGATCCTAAATATAATTATCACCTATCACATTCCTATAGAAAGCAGTGTACATATACCGTGTAAAACAGCCAAGCTATATTGTGAGGACTAAAACAGATGCCATTTCCAATTCAGAACTAAGAAGAAAAATTTGTATTTCAAAGAACAAAAGGCTTTTCTCTTGTAAAATTAGTCTTAGTGGCTAATCTCTTGAAAATTCGTAAATGTACAACTGTGAAATATTTTACTCAATATATTTAACTTGTCTATATACACTTTTTCATGTGAAACACATGACCATAGTTTCTATCAGCAACACTAAAAATCAGATTAGAAAAAAAGAGAAATCAAGTTTTGAAACAGAAGATAGACAGTAAAGAAATGTCATTTTAACCTTGGCACTAAGCTAAAATGCTTCCTTGGCCAACCCTCCTGAGCCATATCTGGCATTCAATTTCCTTTCAATCTTTCATAGAGTTAGACCTTTTACCCACTTGAAGAGTAGAAGTATTTACAATAATGACTGCAGATTATTCCATTCTCATACATTAGTTATTTGCCTTTGTGGATATAAAGTAGCCATTCAGTATTTTATCAAACCACGAGATTGTGAAAATACTGGGAGTATCAGTCTGAAATTTAAAAGATTACATTTTCCAAACTCTGGGAAGTTTTAGTTTAAGTAGGAAACATAATTCCTATAGAACTTCCTTGGAAATGTCACTTTATTTATTTATTTTTTTTTTTAAAGATTTTATTTATTTATTTTTCCCCCCAAAGCCCCAGTAGATAGTTGTGTGTCATAGCTGCACAGCCTTCTAGTTGCTGTATGTGGGACGCGGCCTCAGCATGGCCAGAGAAGCAGTGCGTCGGTGCGAGCCCGGGATCCGAACCCGGGTCGCCAGCAGTGGAGCGCGCTCACTTAACCACCAAGCCACGGGGCCGGCCCCACTTTATTTTTAATAAAAATTATTTCACACATGCAGAAAATACAACACATCATCCTATAATGTTATCTTTACAGCTAAGTCCTAATCTAAAAGGTATTTGAACAACAACAAAAAATCCCCTTGAATAAATTCCAAAATCTTATTTTAACCATTACTGCTCTGCAGCAATAACTCAAATCCCAGCAATAATTCAAATCCCTGAGAACTAAGAATGTGATAATAAATGCCAAGTCTGTATCAGTCTGGAACTGAACACACTTAAGTTTCTCTCCATTAGCATCAGGCAAAGTACGACAGAGAAATTCAAGCAGTCCCACAAAGCACTCTGAAATCAACAGCACGACCTGCCACACCCTGAAACCCTAAGTCTAAAATCTCTGTTCTAATTATTTTATAAATAGCAAAACGTTCCTAATGAAACAGAGAAATTACACCCACGAACATCTGAAGCTGAAGAATAAATGATTTCTTATGGTCACAGCCAATTACTAAGCAAGAGAAAAAGATCACCATTTCAAGGAAAAAAGTCTTGAGCGAGTGTAATTCCTCAGCAATCTACTTCAGGGAGGTGAGCAGGTTTCCTTTCAGTGGAATTTGATGTTTCTGCATACTAAATAATTTTGAAGGGAGAAAAATCAATACAAACCTAAGTCATCAAGTTCAATCTTTTTTTTTTGATGAAGTTGAAACAAACAAGCAAATATAAAGCTTAGTCTCCTCCTTGATATTTCAACATGGTTGTCACTTTGTGCTATTTCACTGCAGAAATTGACAATAAATTCCAAGGGGGAAAATACCAACCAAAGGAGCAAGGATAAGTTTACGCATCTGTCTCTCTCTTCTTTCCATCCGACTCTCTCTTCTTTCCTTCTTCTCCCAAATCACCCTCTTCTGATGGCTCCCCTGAAGGGCAACACAGGGCCCCCCACAACTGGAAGCAACCTTCAACCAACTTTCTTCTTCTAAGTCCTTTCCAATTTGTCTTCCTTTTTGGAGTTCTTTCTGTTGCTTCTCTTTTACGCTATTTCTTTTTGTTTTTCTGATACCCTAGGAGCCAGTAAAGCATCAAAAGCTATCCATTTTGCCAGTCTCAGAACCGCTTTTCACTTTTCCCTCTCTTACATCCCCCTTCATCATCATCTCTTTGTTGAACCGCCGCTCACACTCTCCGTCTCTGTTGCCACCAGCCTCATCACTTTATGCCTCATTCACCGCAAGGACTTTGACATGGCTCGTTCACCTTCATCTTCCCCGTCCTGAGTCCGCCCTGCAGATCACTGGCCGACTTTTGTATCACTTTCTTCTGGCAAAGCACATATGCTCACACCCCATTTCCTACTGCCCCAGATCCAAACGCTTCTGAGTGGCTTTAAGAAAAAAAAAAGACTCTCTTCCTGGGTGAGTCTCCCAGCAAGCAGGAGAGGGCAGAGATCAAGAAGGGATGGTATTTAGGAGACCCGGGTTCTAGTCTTACTGACTACACAGCCTTAGGCAAACTATCTTATGTCTCTAAGCCTCTGTTTCCTCATCTGTAAAATGAAGAGAATAGTAGTAGCCGCCCCGTAGGATTGTTTTAAGGTTTAAATAAAACATTAGCTGTACAGAAATGGTTAGCCCGGCACCTCGCACATGGCGAATCGTCAAGCTTATCCCCACACTGTTCCCTCTCCCTGACAATGTCCGTCTCCCTCTCCAATCCTGACCCCGGTCCAGAAACGCTCCAGCCATGGACGCTCTGGAAAGTCACCTGGAGCCAGCTTGGCCCTCCCTCCTCTGAGCTCACCACTCAGTAGTTATCTAAGAGAAGACTTGCCCTGAAGGCAGAAACCTCAGATGTCTCCTGGAACCTCAACCGGAACCCAATGCCAGCACATTCCACAGGGCTTTTGCACTGACTGCAGCAATCTATAAATTGGTTTTTTTTTTTTTAATTGTCTTCCTAGAGCTTTTCCTTTCTTGATTTTAAAAATCTATTTCCTCCCTCCTGTTCCCACCATGGATTCACTTCATGAGGAATGAGCCTCAAGCCGAGGAAGAAGCAGGCAGAGGAAAATGGTGGAGGTCAAACTCCTTTCCCAGGTCCCAGTTCAGTCATGACTGTCAAATGTTCTCAAGTTTGACCAAGCCTTATCTTTGTTTTGGCCCTCAAATCGGATGGCAGCCCAGAGTGGACACAACTAAAGAGAGAACAGAGGGCTGCTGAGAAAGGAAGCAAAGAGAAAGGAGAGGGGAAAGGATGTGTCGTTATAAATTATTTAGCACTCTCCCCATACGACTTCCTGTGTTAATTCACTCAGAGTAATGCAATTATCATAGGTATGTTGAAAAACATCCTTATTTCAAAATAAGGAAGCTGGGGTTTTAGAAATCACACTTCGTCTGCTTAGAGGGTAACGTTACAATACCCAGTGCACGATGCTCTGCAGGGGGGAGATTTCAACAGGGCTGGCTTCCCGGGACATTGCCTCAGCCCTGCCCTCCTGTTTTGATTTTTAGCTTATAGTTAACTATTAGAAGAAGAAAAAATACTTAAGAATTTAATAGCTTACCTAGCAATGTTTGTCAGTAGACTTCAAATATATATGGTTGATTGAAATGGGGGAAGAAGACCTTAAGACCGTTCTATAGATTATTTGGAATTGTTACCTACTGCCTCAAGAGCCGAGACCTGTCTGAGCACAAGTGTGGCCAGGGAGGGTTAAAAGTAATTCTTGGGGGCCGGCCCTGTGGCTTAGCGGTTGAGTGCTCGCGCTCTTCTGCTGGCGGCCCGGGTTCGGATCCCAGGCGCACACCGACGCACCTCTTCTCTGGCCATGCTGAGGCCACGTCCCACATACAGCAGCTAGAAGGATGTGCAACTATGACGTACCACTATCTACTGGGGCTTTGGGGAAAAAAAAAGGAGGAGGATTGGCAATAGATGTTAGCTCAGAGCCGGTCTTCCTCAGCAAAAAGAGGAGGATTAGCATGGATGTTAGCTCAGGGCTGATCTTCCTCACAAAAAACAAAAAAAAAAAGTAATTCTTGGCCTTGCCTTCTCAAGCTAAGCAAAGCCTGAAGGGCACTGGCTTCAACAAACCAAAGAAACATGAGATGCACAGAGGTAACTGATATAAGTGGGTGTGACTTGGCATGCTGTTATAGAAATGGGAGGTATGCAGTTCACGAGCAAAGAAATCTGGTTGAACAACTTCACCTTTCTTAGCATGAGTGATTGAAATACATCAGGCCTTGCAAAGGGACAGGAAACTTAAGGAGATTAATGTCAGGGTGCGCAATAAACACAATCCTCCTGATCTGAGGGGAGAGAAAACCCAGCTGCCATGGCCACACTGTGTAAGCACCTCTCACAAGCTTTGTCCCCGGGAACTCACACACCTACAGCAATATTTAGAAGTTGTTTTCAAATCTCAAAGTCTCTAATTGCTCTCCTAGCTTCACACCCAACAAACGTTTCTCCCTTCTCGTAAGTTCTGTAAAGTCCTTGTGCTCATTCTCCCCCAACAAACAGAAGCTCTCTCCTTTGTGTTTTCAAGGAATTGATGACCAGCCCATTCTTGCTTTGAAAAGTGGGAGTCCAAGCCAAATGTTCTTTATCATTTTCAAAATGGGTAGTTCAAAAATACCAGTTTCATGTTTAAAATTTTTTTTAAAACCTCACAACACCAAAAGATTAAAATAGATGTAGATTCGGTCTATCACCAATAGAAAGCATAGCCACTCCTTCATTGGAGTACCAACATAGGTCAGCTTGCCTCCTTCAAAAAGGCCTCCTTTAAAACTGCACAGGCTCACTCCATATTCCCTGTGTTACAATCCACTCCACTTTCCCCGAAAGAGATAACTTAAGCTCTAAGAAAACTAAGACACCTAGTTACGAAATCCGAATGAATCTTAACTCCTGGGTTAGCCCATCCCTAGCCATCGCAAACAAACTTTTGTAAATTAAGAAAAAACTGTTTTATATAATAAAATTTATTTTTAAATGACAATAACGTCCAAGTCTAGAAAGGCAGCTCCATGTTCAGCACTCTCTAAACATTTACTGATTGAATTTGAGGAGTGACGGCTCTCTTTATCAAGGGTTTGTCTGGGACCATCTCCGAGGCCTGAGTCCGTGGGAGGGACAGGACTCCTCGGACCCTCACCTGTCCTCGAAGCACACGGTGCACTTCCAGGCCTGGGTCCTCCTCAGGAACACTCGGCACTCAGAGCACACGCGGTGGCTGCAGCCCTGGCACACGGCCCCCCGGTTCAACAGAAGCCCCAGGATGCGCTGGCAGCGGGCACACGACTTCTCTTTGTACTCCTGGCTCACTCTCTTCGCGCCCTTCCAGCGGAGATGCTGCAGGTGCATCTTCAGTTTCCTGTGGCCCAGAGAGTTAAACGATAAGATAAGGCTGAATGGAAGGACAGACACCAGACATATGCCTACACGGCAAGGACCTCAACAGTACCACCCAATAGTGGCGAGAGAGAAGGGGCTTGTCATCCAACCCCCTCGGGTTCCAACACGGCTGTGTGAACCAGGGGTCTCACTCAACCTCTTGGAGCAGAGGTTCAGAGGTTTTCTCAATTGTGAAATGGGAGAAAACCTTACCTCCCAGGGTTGCTGCAAGGATTAAAGGGCAAAGCATAAACATTACACCTGGCACAAAGGCTTTAGCTGCTCATTTTGTTCTAGGTTCATCCCTTTGGGCCCAAAGGGCATTATAATGATAAGCAAGAACAGTGAGAGAAGAGGAAAAACCACAGAAAATGGCATCAATTTTAGTATACAAGGCATGGAAAGATCTACAAACATATAGCATACACGCCTGCTATTGTCATAAGTTTCCCAATAAAACTATTTATCTGGTGCTATGCTTTTGCTATTGTTTTTTACGGGTGGGCCATGCACTTCCTGCCCCTAGTTTCCCCCAGACAACAGCCCTAGTGCAAAGTGACATTACATTGGACCCCAAAAAGATGTTAACCAGAACACTCATTTATGAAATGTCTGTTACCTACTTTTAGAAGAGAGGAGCCACTACCAAGAAACACACTTACATCCAACTTTCTGGATTTGCCCCAGAATCGGTACCCTTTGGAACAAAACTTCCTTCCCACAGTATCCATGTTATTTGTTGATATTTGGAATGATGTTTCTAAATCACCGAAAGATCTTTAATCATCAAAGAAAATTCCATTTTGTTCAGTGAATTATATTTTTTAGTGGAAGAAAGTATAAGTACATTTAGAGAGTTTTGGGATAACAGGAGAGGATAGAAAAAGGAGAGACAACAGGGGAGGATACAATTGTACCTTCCAGTTAACCAGAAAGTTTCTCTCTTTGCTCAAGTATTTGGTTGTCCAAAGTTTTCTTTTATATGTGTATTTTTCCTGGCAGACTCTGAAAGAGTTCTACCATCAAAAACAAAACAAAATCAAAAAGCTGATTCCATTTACTTCTTTTCTAGACCTCACATCCTCCATAAACATTGATAAACAGAGCATCACCATATTTAAAGATGGATCTTGACAGCCAACAACGGACACTGTATTGATAGTCTAGCACTGCTTTATTAAGTGTTAGCTAACGTCAAACAGCCTGTGCAGCTCAGAGACAGACAAGGAAAGAAGCTCCCTGTTGACAAATCAGCCAGGGAACAGGCTGAGCAGGTTCATATTTTATGCTCCTCTTTCCTCAAAGCCAACTAGGAAGCAAAAGCATGCCAAGAAAAAGACAGGAATGGATTCCAGCAGGTTTGCTGTTTCTAGGCTGTTTCTTTGTGCCCTCAGTTACAACCAAAAATAATTTAGGAAAACCCTTAACTGGAGGCCGTTCCCTTGAGAAGTATACCGGCAGCCTGAAAAGCTTCCTTTGAACTATTCCCACAAAGCAGGCAAATGAACACACAGACAGACAGCAAACTTATCACAAAAAGGCATTATTTTAAATGAATAATGAAAGTAGCCTCCCTTTTCCCTTATCATCTTCAAAGCTGAGTTACACAGCAAAGATCATCTCGGGCCCTTCATTTGGACTCTGGTCAGACAAGAGGCTGAGCAGAAAATCAAGCAGCAATAAGTGTAAACAAGCAGCAACGTGCCAAGCAGTGGCAGGCTCCAAGCTGAAAAAGCCAAAAACCCAAAGAATTCCACCCATTCGAATGACAGCATACCGTATCCTTTCCTCCTCGATGTTTCGAACCGTCTGGTCGCGGTACAGGACCTGGAGGATCTCCTCACGTTCTAACTCCTGGAGGGAATGCAGATTGGCTTCTTCGGCCATGTCCTCTGCCTTCTCTGAGACCCAAGCTGAGGGTTCACTCCATGGCCGAGCGCCCCTGTCCTGTGGGTGAGCTCAGAGTCCAGCAGCAGCCCCACGCTCTTGACAGAGTTCCCTCTCCAGTTTCAGCGGCAACTGTCTTGCCTGTGGCTCTTTTTCTCCTTTTTGACTGTGTCACACTCCTGGGGAGAAGAAAGCCCCACGAGGCTGTCCCTCTGTTGGAGTCGTCACTCCCAGAGCCTCACGCCCCCTGGGGAGCCTTTTCACAGGGCCCTGCCACAGCCTCTGACATCTGTCTAAGACAAAAGCGTGCGTATCTTTTTTCTGAGGTTTTGCCAGAGATTGTTATAAACCATGTGTGGCTCCAAGCAGATAATTTCTGCAAAGCAGAAGTAATCCCCAATCTGAGGGAATTTACAAATAGCAATAAAAAGAGTATCAACGACTTCTAGAAGCTAACCTTCCCCTTCAAGTGTTTTCAGGCCAGCAGTAATGACAATTGAAAGCCCCGGCAGTTCAATACCCATAGAAAAGACAATAAAAACGGCCTCATTTTTCCTGGCTTGTGTATCCCTGCAGCATTACTTCAGAAAGAGCAAATGTTCTACACAGACAGAACTTTGCATTTTCTGCCATGGTGATAATGTAATATTTTAAATTTTATTAAATTGGCTTTCTCAGGTTTCTGAAAGCCTCAAACTTCCAAACTTGGATTTTTCTAATATGAATTCTGTATCTCCGGTGATTAGAGTATAAGGGTCTATGTCTAATGTATGTCATCGTAGCTGAAAATACATTAGAAGAACGGTGTTCTTAACTGTTAGCTATTATTTTTACAATGAACTTCAAAACTCAAAAAAATTTTAATCAATTAGGGATGTCTGAAGGGACATCACCACAACCTCAGTCTATCCATTATTTGTGGTTTTTAACGGTTTCTGCTGGCTGCCTTACACATGGTGTCTTGTCTCTGTTTAATGCTCATTGAAGGGTTCTGCATACATTCTCCCTACTTTATTTTTGCATCAGTGATGTTGACACACATCACCTTTAATCTGTTCCTCCCTCCAACTAAGAAAATGGCTGTAAACTGATAAAACACTGGAAAGATGCATATCAATGAAATGCAGAAAACGTAGAAGATGGAATCAACATAATTTCTATACTGCCATTTTGTGATCAAATCTACATGAATCCCTTAGTAATAAGACTTACTTTCAATGCTTTAGAAGCTACATTCCTTTTGTTGGGCTTCAACAGAAATTCACATTATATTAATTTATGATCCATGGCAAATCAGTGAATGAGAGGTTAATAGAGCCCTAAAGGATTATTCTTTAAGCAGAGATTCTTAGCCTTTTTTTCTTAATCTTTAGTAGTCTGGTGAAGCCTCTGTATTTAAATGCATAAAATAAAATACATTGAGTTACAAAGGAAATCGATTATAGTGAGATATTTTTAAATTATAATATAGGAATACATGTGTTCAGTGACACATGAAATAATAAACCTAGCAGTGATACTACCATAATTTCAAAGTAGTGATGATTATAAACAATATTTTGTGATATCTGCAACATACAATGTGGCCTGAAAATATCTGTAATTTCTCTGGGTGACAGTGGCAAGTCCAGCTGGTTCTACTGTGGTTTGATGCCTATATTCATAATTGAAGGAAATGCTAAATTTGAGTTAGAGAGTAAAGAAAAAAAAGAGGTCATTTTTTTTCACATCCCAGTTCATGGACCTACAGGCTAAGAACCCCTGGCATAAGGGATTCTATATTTGTCAGTTTCTCTATTGTAAGATAAAGTTAAAATACACTGCTCACCTAAATTGCAGAGGTTGCATGAGAAGTAGGTAAACGTAGAGCTGAAAGGGGATGGATGCTCTTGGCCTCTAGTCTTCAGAAAAGTGCTCATAAATTCCTGCTCTCAAAAAACTTCCCATGCAGATGGTGGGAAAACAACAACGGACAAGGACTTGGGGCTCTAGCCCAGCCTGGCTGGTAACTCACTGCGCCACCAGGGCCAAAGCCTTGTCCCTCCTCAGTCCCCAGTTTCCGGATGAACAGATGGAACTAGCAGATCTTAGTTCCCCGAGCCTCTGAGTCTCTGGAAAAGAGGAAAGCAATATGAAACAGCGTGTAATCAAAGTGCTAAGTGGTAAGGTGCAAATTGTCCATCATGTCACCAACGTTATGAGCCTATTTCTTCTAAATTTGCCCCCTCTGTTCTTCTTTCTTTCTTCTTCTTTCTAATCTGTTAACTACACTACTGGGCCAAGAACTATCCGTCTGTCTGATTCTCAAGTATTTTAAATGAAGATTTTTGCACTTGGGTCAAAACACACGACCTGTGCACCGAGCATTCTTTTCATGTGGGTTTCCGGCTCGACTCTCTGGCTCTGGTCTTCATCTCCTGGGTTAAGCAGCACCAGAGGGGTCCTGGGCTGGAAATGACACCACCCAGTGGACGCACTGGGGGAATCCCGGAGCCCTCGAATGTTCTCTCTGTCAGGTGGCTAGGTCTTACACGTTTCAGAAATACAGGATTCAATTATCATTTAAAAACACTACTGTACTCTATCAACTCCGTGTCTGCGGGCCCCAGAGTGTCCTTTTCCTGGGTAAGTGGGAGCTCATCCGCCCCCTAGTGGCCATTCACTCCTAGTTACAGAAAAGTGAAATTCAGTTCTTTCTGGATCCATCCATCCATTCATTCAGTAAATAATTTATTGAGCACTTTCCAAGTGCCAGGCACTCTTCAGGTGCTTAGGGGTCGTGACTTAATTGACTGGTAATTTACACCCTATCCTACGTCCAACACGAATATGATGCTGCTTACAACACAAGCACATCGAGGACAAATTAAAATCAGAGAGACATCAGCAGCCAGAGTGAAAAGGGGAGGTCCTTCAACCAGGAACCTGCAGTGCAAGAGTCACTATCCTTGGGCATTAGATGTGTTTCTGACCCTCCTGGTAGCCCAGGCAAAACAAAACAGAACGAAACAAAAGAAGAATTCAAGGGCCGGCTCCGTGGCTTAGCGGTTGGGTGCGCGCGCTCTGATGCTGGCGGCCCGGGTTCGGATCCCGGGCGCGCCCCGAGGCACCACTTCTCCGTCCAGCGTGAGGCCGAGTCCCACATGCAGCAACTAGAGGGATGTGAACCTATGACATACAACTATCTGCTGGGGCTTTGGGGGGAAAAACTGAATAAATAAAATCTTTAAAAAAAAAAAAAAAAAAAAAAAAAAAAGAAGAATTCAAGGTGGTGTATACAGTTCCGATAAACCAAAAGAAAACAAGACGGACATTCTCAAGGTGGAAAGGGCATAGACTGACAAGATGATCAATTATTTGAGCAGTGGTTTGGCAGAAGATGCAAAACTGTGCTTCATGTGCAATTATTATAGTGAACTCAAATTAAAGCTAAGGATATAACACCAAATTATAATTCATTGAAAATCTTTCAAATATAGACCAAAACAAGGTGCCTTCTGGTATTGCACGTTGATCCAGGGATAAAGCTTAGAAAACAAGAGGTATGGGTGTTCAGCATCCATCCCACTGTGTTTTTATTCTTGACTCTCAGAGACTTTGATTCTAGCTTCTATAAACCTTCATTCATTCAAGCACTTGGTTAACATCTCCCGTGAGTAAAACCTTCTATTGTTGGATTGAAATGTACTTTTTTCTTTAACTTGGAGGATCTGTCTCCTGATCTTCTCTAAACAAGGGGTGACTTTTTTGAGATGATGCAATTGGTACTGCACAGAGCATCACCCCGGAATCGTTCGCAACAAGATTGAACAGAAGCCTAGGAAGATGTTTCCTTTGGTTCCAGTGTCCTTAGTGTCCCAACTGGTGTGGTAGTTTGGATACCCCACTTAACACATTTGAGCCGCTGTTGATTCATCTCACTGGGACTCGTTCAGGGTTTTCAATGGGGGCAGCACCACACTTCCATCTTTAGAAATTTGTGGTGTGTTTTTGGTTGTCACAGTGACAATGAATTATCCTGCATTCCCATACAAATGTTGACTATCTTACCAGATAATTAGAAAAAAAATTATAATTATTTGATAACAGAATTTAACTCTTATAAAAACACAAAGTGTTTTTTGCAGGGTTTTTATATAGTCTAAGTTTTTTAGAATGCAACTATTGTGTAAATTGAAGGAAGACTGTATTTTGTTTCATTTAGAACTTTAATAAGAATTGTTTATCATTTCAGAAAGTTGTAGTATTTGAATCACTGATACTATACACGGTAAAAGCCTGGATTTGTAGACATCATATTCAACATGTATACAAACATCTGACGGCCTCCCTGTGTCTTCTAGTGTAGTTTACATAAATGAGTACATATTAGATTATTATAATTTACTGCCGTTTTATTTCTCCTTTTATCACATTGTAGTATTATCATTATCAGTGAAGGTAGGTTATATTGTACATGAATTCTATTTCCAGACAGTAAAAGGTGAACTACAAAATATTTCCCACAAGGAGTGAGCATTAGGGGGCTAGTCCCATGGTGTAGTGATTAAGTTTGGCACGCTCTGCTTTGGCAGCCCAGGTTCACGGCTTTGGATCTCAGGCACGGACCTACACCACTGGTCAGCCATGCTGTGGTGGCGTCCCACATACAAAATAAACGAAGACTGGCACAGATGTTAGCTCAGAGCTAATCTTCCCCAAGCAACAAAAGAGGCAAAAAAAAAAAAAGAGTGAGCATTGGGTCTCATAGGTTTAAGAACCACTGAATTGGAGGATCCAATCATTTCTAAGGTCATTTACAAATTAAATTATATAATGCTCTTGTTCATTTCTCAACATATTATTGGGTTTGTAGGAGAATGGGGGACGGAAATAGAGAATTGGTTGGTGGTGGTTGTTCTAAGTGGTGTGGGTTTGGTTTGGGGGCTTCGGTTTGTGAGTTTGTTTGCTTATGCAATTTCAGGTCTGATTTCCAGGTTATAGTTGAGGGCTCAGAGTACCTCTTTCCATAGAAATTATTTAAATTATTTCAGCTGCATCTTTTCAATCATCTTGAACAGAATCTGGGCTCTTTGTGCACCTTATCCCTGTGAGGCTGGAATCTGAATTCTTACAAGTTGTTATCAACTGTCAGCTTGGAGTTTTCACTCTGTATTCCATCTTCCAAATCACTCAAAACTGATTCACCAAAACTCTTCTTAGCTCATAGGCTATTTATCCAGACAAGGCGCCCCAGACCCATGGCAACAATTTACTTATTTTTAATTTTTTAAAAGTTTTTTTGGGGGAGGAGGGGACTTCCTAGTCAAGAGGTTTCTAAGATGGCAGATGGAGGTAGTAAGTAGCACAGGCCCATGGTAAATATCAAGAAAGTCAGAGATAATTCCATCAATCTCACGGCATTAGCAAGATAAGGTACACTTTTACACATTCCATTTCTGGTCACCTATACTGGCTGGAAATTAGAAACCATGCTGGAATATTTTCATATTCTTCAAAACATGGATAAAACAAATATGTCTTCTCTCTTCGATGCTTCTATTTTTGTGATGTTTTGGAGTAGAAAATGGAGATAATAAAAGAATGATATGAAATCTACTCAAATCAGTTTGCATGTTCCTTTCACTACACTACGTGTTACTGTCTGGGGTGAGAGTAAGGTGAAAGAATGGCATTTGTAACACTCGCAAGGTGGATAACAGGGATAGCTGATGGGATCCAGAGCAGGCTGTACCCATTAGCTTGCATGCAAATGGCTTCAGGCACCAACGGGAGCAGGAGTGACAGTACTGAAAGTACTCAATGGATGGGGAGTAAGAGGAAGACAGGGGACAGGAGAGGAGAGGAAAATCTTCACGGCAAAGGTGACTCCCGCTGAGCCTGGGAGTAAAGGAGTATTGGTCTGAGGAATGGGAAGAAGGTGAAGCTGTCTCTAGGGTGAGGGGCAGTATGTGTAACAATACTGAGGTAAGAATGTGTCATTCTTCCTCAGCAAAGGGGCCCAGGTTCTCCACCACCTATAAACAAATTATAAAGTCATACGAACATGGCACTCCTGACCCTCCCTGTTCCGCTCTCTTCCTACATCTCCATCCTCAATTCCCACGAAACGCTCCGACGGTCCCGTGCTGAACTCATTCGAGACTATTCCCTGAGCACGTCATGCACTTTCCCTTTTCCATGCTCTGCTCCTGCCCTTCCTTTTGCCCACCAACACCTGATGTACTTGGAGGCAGTGGAGGGAACAGTCAGGGGAACACGGTTTGGAGTCTGACTGTCTGGGTGAACAGCTCCACTCTGCCCCTTCCTAACTATTGAGACATGGGACAAGTTACTTAAGCCCTCTGGGACTTAGTTTCTTGTCTATAAAGTGGAGAGAATTACAGCACCTTCCTCATAGAGTTGTTGTGAGGATTAAATGTGTTGATACATAGAATGTACTTAGATCAGAGTGGCGAACATATAATAAGCAATCGACAGATGTTAGCTGTAATTATTTATCATTCTTAGTAGTAATAGATCATCATTATTATTGTTAATCTTTCAAGGTCCAGATTAATTGCTACCTAATTCAGGAACTTTCTCCTTATTTACAATCAAAATTAATTGCTCCTTCATTGATAACCCCTTTCTACTTTGTACATTTCTCTCTTGTGACCCTGACTCCGTTCTATCTTGCATTTGAGTGTCCCTTTGAGTGGTGACATGGGGTTTCAGTGATCCCTCATCACCCAAGGTCCTGATGTTTGGCTTGAGTTGTGAAACCCAGTGAATATTGTGACATGCCAGTTTGCTTGCCAAAGCAGAAAGCATGAATTCAGTAGAGTCGGAAGTAAGGATAGTCAGGGGAGCGAGCACTCACTTAGAGAGCTTCAGTCTTCAGAAATCTGAAAAGCACAGGAAAATCTGAGTCATTTCAGAATTTGAGAAGCATACTAAAAAGTATTTTCTTTTAATGATCTCACACAAAAATTCACCTCAGAGCTTGAATAATGAAATCTCCCAGATCCATTTTTCCTGATGATATTGAGTCACTCTCTCACTCAGCAAATTCTCACATTGTGTTCATTTTGTCCCAAACACTGGAGTCAAGCTCTGTCCTCGCCCACATGGAGCTGAGTCCCGCCCTTACCTCCTTTTTCTACTGCATTTTTGTAATTTTGTAATAGTAACTGCTTTTGTTTGACAATGCTCCACTCCCAGCCCATTTTATGTAACAGTTAAAAGATAAATAAAACCTACACCACAGCACCACTCTGAAGGAAAAAATCTCCCACTGCCACTGAGAGAAGCACTCCACACCAAACCAGGCCATCTTAGCATCAGTCTGTGAGTCAGACAATCTGGGATCAAACCCAGATTCTAGAATCATCTGGATATAGCCCTACATCAACAGCTGGAACAAAACAAGCAGGACTCAGAAGTATTCCTCTCCGCTCTCCATCTTCCCCTTCAGGAACACCCTAAAGCAGGAAACCAAGCCATTTCTCTGGGATTGTTAGGGACGCAGGCAGCAGGGGCAGGGGTGGGTGGGTCCCCTCCTAAACCCAGCACAGTACTTCAATCCATGTATTTCCACTTTGTCTGTACCCAGTTATGCTGTATCCCAGTGGAAATTTGGCATCCAGACAAACACAACTAGATTATGGTATTTGGTGCATTGATTCAAAAAACCAATTTTATTGGCCTTCTGTGTGCCACATACCTGCCAGGTATTGAGGATCTAAAATAAGTAAGACCCAGTCTCTGCATTCAAGCAGTTCACATTCTAGCCAGAAAATGGACATGCGAACAGATAAGTGATAACATGGTAGGATGAGTATAAAAACCAAGGATCTACAGAGAAGGGGGATGCTCAGAGAAAGTCACCCTGTATGGGAAGAGCAGAAATGGTTGGGGCATCAGGTAACGTTTTCCAGGGGGGAAACGTGCGGGACCACTTTGCAGGGGAATGAAATATCCGACCATATGCTGGAACTTTGAAACAATGCTTGCTTGCTTTCCTCAGCCTAACAGCAAAGCTTGACTTCGGCTTTTCGAAATGACAAGTGGGAAAAGTACAAGAAACGTGAGATTGAGAGTGAGAAGATAAAAGGAGGCCAGGTAAGGGAACGTTCTTTACCTGCAGGCAGCGGCCCCCTGTTCCTTTCACCCAATTATCCATCCTCTCTGAGCGGGTCATCAGATCAAAGGAAATGAAGCTTCATCACCTCACTGTGATGGAGGGGAAATGACACCAGAGTGGAAATGTGGCAAATTGCAGGGGCGTGCATGCGTGTGAACGTGACTTCATTGCTACCCTAACTTTCAAGGGAAACTAGAGAACATTCTGAAAGCCTGAAAGCCACAGCCTTGCCACGGCGCACAGCACAGTCACTTCAGGGCCCAGCAGCCTCGCTGCTGTACTGTTTTACCACAACCGTTTCCTTGAGAGGCCGCACCGTTTTAGAATGCAGCCACAATCCTTTCTGCCTAGTACGCAGGGGAAAAGTTGAGTGGCTCGACTGACCTTGAAGTGTTATCTGAAAATGTCATCCCTCTTTTGCTGTGTGTATTCTTTATGGAAGCCTGTAACAGCCACAAAGAACACTAGTCCACCCAAGGAAGGAGATGGATACAGAACAGCTCCTGTCTCTAGTTCCAACCCACTCTGGGCTCAGACTCGCAGGCTTGACAGGTTTATTTTTGCAAACGTGAGACGACATGCATGTGTGTTTGTCACAAAGTATGACATCAAAATGGAGATGTGCTTTTATAAATTCCTTTTTTCTCGTTACTTAATTAGAGGTGGATTTTTCAGGAAGCCAGTGAAGCTTAAAGCTTTGCATCCCTCACCTGCATGGCCCCATCCAAAGCCCTGTATCTAGTGTTGTATTCTTTTTTTTAAAGAAGTCTCCACAAATTATATAAGCTTCGGGTCCCTCAAAACTCTGTCCTTTATATATGAAGTTGCATGTATGTGGCTTAAATCTAGAAAACTGGAAGCCCACATGAGACAGGAGAAAAGTGGGACGAGCATTTCATCCCGAAAGGTCACTGTGACTCACTGTTGATTCTATTTATTCTTTCTCGTTCAGGTAGATATCTGGCCACCAAAAACCCAAAAAATGCTATTTGAGAATCAGAGTAAAACACTGAACTAGAAATCCATGATTTTCATGGCTTAAACTTGACCTCTTCTTATAGAAGGGTAAAGAAATGAGAATTCATATTACTATATTATTATAGGTACTACTCATAAGTATTGTTATACTGTTTGTTGTACCAACAGCTACTATTTATTTAGCACTCACTCGGGGCCAGTTTCACAAGTACTCTGCATACCGTATCTCAATCCTCTTTACCACGTCCAACACAATGAAGTAAGTACACCCATTCTACAGGTGGAGAGAGCGAGGCTTGATCAATTAAGTAATTTACCTAAAGTCACACTCTAATCTGGGTCTGTTTAATTCCAAAGCCTTTGCTTTGTTTAGGCAGAAAAGTTTAAAAGTTAGACTCTCCCATGTCTTCTTGGCTGAATAATCTTTTTCTACACCAGTTCTAACTTCTTAATAGATCCATAATATCTAAAGTGCATTTTCCTCTCATAGTCTCTCCTCTTGCCAAGAAATTTGTTTGGAGTGAAGGAAGCTTAATTGAAAGAAATTTCAATTAGGCCCTAGCTAACTTAATTTTTTTATTTTAAAATTATGTTTATGTTCCACCTCCAAATTGGAGATTATGGGTAATCAAAACAAGATTCAGAGCAAAACAGTAATAAACTGTATGTATAAGAATTTACAAGCCAAAGAAGAAAGCAAACAACACTCTATGCCACCTTAAAAAAATTCCCGCCTTATGGCTTTTGGAGAGTGTTTTTTGGTTTGGTTCGGTTTTTTAACTACCTCTAAAGTACTTCCTCCATTCCATTTAAATCATTATTACCCTACATTTTAAATGTATGCTACTCAATAAAATTACATGTCATCCTTTATCTGATTTACCATTGTTTTTGTTTCCCACCTTTTCAATGTCATCAGTTTAAGAAAAGTTACAATAACTGTAATCTCTACCCATTCCCCCCCAAAACAAGCTGCCAAAATGGCTAGACTTGAAAGTTCAGCCTACCTTTGCATCAGCTTCAAGAGAAGAGCCCAGGGACTGTTCTAGAGAGAAGGAAGTCAATTTTTCTTCTCATTAGAACAGCTGACGTATTTCTCTTTCCTTCCTGTCAGGCGTTGGGCTAAAGCAGTGCACCCTCGGGGCTGGCCCTGAGTGCCTCTCTGGCTACTCCCACATCACCAAGGACCTCGGGAACAAAGCCACCCCAAAACCACACCCGGGAGCTCTTGTATGCTAACAGTTTACATTTCTAGCTGGAGGAAAGACTAAGCTGATGCTGCTGAAATGTTTCACCCCTAACAAGAAAACCCCCGATAGAGACTAAAGGCTCCAAATAGTCAAATTTTTCTGCACTTGTAAGGGGCTTCACATTAACCTCAAGTGTAATGACTCACCATGTCTCAAAGAGCAGCTGCTACTCAAGGATCAATTTATAACAAGCCTGGCGTGGACTTGCTTTCGGATAAACTTCATTGAAGTGTAGCATACATATGAAATATGATACAATTCTTAAGCACAGCTTGACACATTTTCCCAAAAGTGAACCCACCCCTGTCAAGAAACGGAAATTTAACAGCATCCTGGAAGCCCTTTCGGTTACCCATATGCCCTTCCAGTTACCAACCCTCCCCGCCCCCCACAAAGGTAGTTATTATCCTGACCTCTAACACCATTGATTAGTTTTCCTGGTTTTGCCCTTTATGTGAGTGGAATTATACAATATTAACTCTGACCTCTTTGGTTCAGCATGTTTGTGAGATTCATCCATACTATTGCATGTAGTTATAGTTTCTTCATGCAGGATTATATTTCATTGTATTATATAAAAAATTTATTTATCTATTTTACTATTGATGGGCATTTGTGGTATTTATAATTTTGGCTATTATGCATAGTGTTGCTACAAACATTCTTGTATAGTCTCTTGGGTGAATACTTGTATGTGTTTCTGTTGGTTATGTGCCTAGGAGCAGAATTGCTGCATCGTAGATCAGTGTATGTTCAACGCCAGTAGATGCTGCCAGTTTTCCAAAGTGGTTGTACCAACTTACACTCCCACCAGCAGCAAATTCCAGTTGCTCCACATCCTCACCAACACTTGTTTCTATCTGCCTTTCTTATTTTATCCATTCTGGTGGGTGTGTGGTAGTATCACATTATGGTTTTAATTTTCGCTTCCCTCATGTTTTGTGTAGCTGAGTAATTTGAGCATAATTTGATATGTTTATTGGTCATTTGGATATCTACTTTGATGTAGGGCTCGTTCAAGTTTTTTGCCTGTTTTTCTATTGGGTTTTCTGTCTTTCTGTTATTGATTTGTAGAAATTCTTTATATATTGAGGATATATATGTATATATTTCTTTCTCAGATATTTATATTATAGATATCTTCTCCCACTCTGTGGACTTGTTTTCTCATTCCTTTAATGGGCCCTTTTGAGGGTCTCGGACTCACTCTTGTGGGTGAACTAGTGTGAACTGTAATTGACAGACTATGATTCAGGCAAGTCAGCTGATGATCAGGAATAAGGTGTGTTGTGTGGCCATGGGAGTCACTAGATCTTTCTGAACACTTCTGGGCCTTGGTTTCCTCATCTGTAAATGAGGTTTGCTTTGCTCATCCCTTGGGCTCTTCAGTTCTGAAATCTCACTCTTCTGAGGCCTGAGGATGACAACTTGAAATGGTGAATTCCATCAGGTGAGGAGCAGGGGTGGGCAGGAGGTGGTGGTGGGCCGTGAGGGGTTAGAATGACAAGAGGGAAGAGTGAATTAAGAGGACAAGATTTGGGGTGAGACAGATCTGCGTGACCTTGAGCAAACCACTTGGCCTCTCTGAGCCTGTTTCCTGGTGAGGGTCACAAGTCTTCTCTCTTAGTTCACAGTTCATTCAATCCATTTGCAAATATTTATTGTGCATCTACATGTCAGGCACTGCCATAGTGATCATGGTTGAGGACTCTTGGCCTAAGAAGATTTTTAATAAATAGTAACCACTATTTATTTACTAATAGTATTACTATTTTGTAGCATAGGATACTGAGTGAATCCATTTAGGAATGTTTGGAAGAAAATGTTTCAGGAATGAGGGTAACCTGGAATAATTATTTCCAGAGCAGGTATATTACTTTGCTAGGGTGGCTGTAATAAATACCATAGACTGGGAGGCTTAAACAACACAAATTTATTTTCTCACAGTTCTTAAGTCTAGAAGTTCAAGATCAAGGTGTTGGCAGGGTTGGTTTCTTCTGAAGGCCTCTCTCCTTGGCCTGTGGATGGTCATCTTCTGTGTCTTCACATGGTCTCCCTTCTGTATGCATCTGTGTCCTAATCTCTTTTTCTTATAAGGACCCCAGTCATATTGGATTAGGACCCATTCTAATGACCTCATTTTAATTACCTCAATTTAACTACCTCTTTAAAGACCCCATCTCTAAATACAGAATGTCACTTTCTGAGGTACTGGTGGTTAGGACTTCAACATATTAATTTTGGGAGGGACATTATTCAGCCCATACCAGTAGAATATACTAAGAAAATTTACAACTTCTCTATTTATTTTTTAAAAAGCTAAAACCTAAACTTTATTAATGTTCAATAAATGGATTCATAGTTTAATACATCATAGTTGAAATAAACATACCTTAGGGACACATGCTCAAAAATTGTTTCTGCTAGAGGACATAATTAAAGAAGTCTGAAGACCACTGATCTAAGGCCTCAGGCTACAGCGGACAGCAGAGAAGAGCTGGCAAAGATAGAATGTACATAGGGGTTGAAATTGAGCAGGTATAAATTAGATGATATCTGAAACTACAATGAAGTGACACAGGCTGGCCTGGGCATTAGACCAGAGGAGCAGTGGCAGTGCGGGAGCAGCCAAGTGGATAAAAGGGCAGGAGTCAGGCAAAGAGAGCATGAACATGATAAATCACCAAGGGAAAACTTCAGAACGCTGTGTGTGGCAGGTTGTAACTCTTCTCCCATAAGCTTCCCTGCCCTGTACCTCAGGCTGGCCAAGAGACTTGCTGTGGACGACAAAATGTGCACAGAGGTGATGCCTGCCACTTACGAGCAGCATCTTCCTAGCCAACACTCGGACCACGATTCCCTCTCCCTCGATGATTCCAGAGTCAGGCTGCTCCATCAGCCTGGTCCCAGTGTGGAGAAGACACGGGGCAGAGCAGACCCTTAATTGTCATGTAGTGTGAGTGACAAATACGTCTCTATTGTGGTCTACCGCCAAGAGTCTAGGGTCATTGGTTTCTGCAGCTAACCTACCCTACGCTGACTGATGTGGTGTGTGTTTTTTCCTCATATACACAGAACTGATAGACTATTTAATAACCACTATAGCATGAAAATCAACCAGTCAGAAGAAATGCCAGCTGGAGGCCCCTGCTGGGCCACGAGTTACCCTTTAGTTGTTGGATTTGGAGAATGGGGTCCCAGGGAAGAGGCAGGGATGCCAGGATCGGGAGGAAGAGGAACCCAAGGGGCTCAGAGCACCAGCTACTTCTAGATGGTACAAAGGTATTCAGTCCCACCGCGCCCGTGCGTCCCTGCTGACAGGGGATCTAAGTATAGGCGTTTCTTAGCTAATCTCGCTAGCATGTAATTTCTCAACAGAGGACTCTCACTTCAGATACGTGTCAGCCACAAGTTTATTTTCTTTTTCATGGCAACGTTAAATTCCTCAGACTTGAGTGTTATGGCACTGCCATCTTCATCATCATCATATTATTATTAATGACTTAGCATGACTCCGTGGTACATCTCAGTAACACACCCCTAGGCAGGAAAAGGAAGGAAAAATCGAACATCCCAGGATCAGACTGGGATTGTGAAGGGCGACACTGGGAGACCCAACTGTGGCTGCTGCTATTATCTGTTGAGGCGACATCGCTATGATTATTAGGCCCACACTTGCTAAATGAAGGCACTGGTCACATCAATCTCTATTTCTAAAGAGTGTATTTAAGAGACTTGACTAAAAGGAAGAAAGCATGCAACATCTGCCAACATGGCTAACTCCCAAATTGAAAAACAAACCCAAGGGGCTGGCCCCGTGGCTTAGCGGTTAAGTGCGCGCGCTCCGCTACTAGCAGCCCGGGTTCGGATCCCGGGCACACACCGACGCATCGCTTCTCCGGCCATGCTGAGGCCACATCCCACATACAGCAACTAGCAGGATGTGCAACAATAACATACAACTATCTACTGGGGCTTTGAGGGGAAAAAAAAAGGAGGATTGGCAATAGATGTTAGCTCAGAGCCGGTCTTCCTCAGCAAAAAGAGGAGGATTAGCATGGATGTTAGCTCAGGGCTGATCTTCCTCACACACACACACAAAAAAAAACAACAACCCAAGATTCACTCCACTGGCTTACTGCACAGAAAATAAACATTATTCTAAAATATGGCTGAATACCAGAGATTTATGGGCAGCTATGAGTCTGTGTGTTTATACCCCAGTGCTTCTGATGGACATTCATTCTTGGCAGATCGGGGGTGCTGGAAATGGCAGCTAGTGAACTGCCCAATGCCATAGTGATTTTAAGTTCCTTAGCCCTTCAGAGTGTACATCAGTTGGGCAGAATACAATACCACATCACTGTATTTTTCCAAGCACTACGACATCACATGAACCTAGACAATTCAAATCCTCCTATTTACAGAAAATTAGTTTCTAAAAATTTCCATAGAGATCATATCTTAGTCATCTTTGTAGCCTCACCTCCAGCTCAGAAGCTGACACAAAGTGAGAGCTCAAAGTACGCGTGTCAAATAAGTAACCAAATAATTCTGAAAGATAACAGACCAATTTATCCATTTCTGGAACAGACTCAATATGCCATATACCAGCCATATACCATGATCATTTAATGAATGTTCTTTGACAGTTAAAATTGGAGAGTGGAGCCCAATGCATATAAACTAAAGTCATGTAAAATTTTTTAAAATTCACATTTACATGTTTTCTGTTGGGTTATGCACGTGCTGGTGATTTTTAGTTACCAAATAACTTAAGATCTATGCATTACTAAGGCACTATCCCGGCAGCCATTCAGGACACTCATTTGAATTAGGAAGTTCCTAAAAGGCTGGAGCAATTTAAAAAGATGCCCCAGGGGCTGGCCCAGTGGCATAGTGGTTAAGTTCAAGCACTCTGCTTTGCGGCCCAGGGTTCACGGGTTCAGATCCTGGGCGTGGACCTACACACTGCTCATCAAGCCATGCTGTGGTGGCGTCCCACATACAAAGTGGAGGAAGACTGGCACAGATGTTAGTTCAGAGCCAATGTCCCTCACCAAAAAAAAAAAAAGAGAGATCGAGAAGATGTCCCAAACCTTACACTCTTCAATTGCAGATGTTCACTCAGAATCGATTTACTTTTGCTTTGCACATAATTCTAAGACACTTAGCTAGTTGCCCTGCAGGTCAACAGCAGAAGAAAATTAAAAGAGAGTGAAAAAGCCCCTGTTTGGCTCAGGAGTGTGGTGCAGCTAAGGTGTAGCTAAGGGCCTGGAACCAGGCAGGCAGGGTCAAGTGACAGGAGGACACCTAAATGGGATCTTAGGTGAAGATGGTAATGTCAGGAAAACAAAATAAGAAATATCAGAATCAGAATCACAAGTAGACTGAGGCACAAGACTGAAACACCAGAACAGGTGAGTTGAAGCCAGATAAGAGGAATGGTACAAAACTCACAAGGTAAATAAAGTTCAGACTCCAAGGAGCAGAGACCAGGTGTGGGAGAGCAACCAGTCCCCACCCAGCAGGTCTCCTTGCTCATGTCAGGTGCTCAGGGCAGAGCAGTCTTGGGTCTTTCACCACCCTGCCCTCTTGTAGCCAGCCCTGTTTCCCACAAGGAGGCAGGCGACTGCATTTTCCTCCACTCCCTGGTTCTCTGCAGCTGGGTATGAGGCAGAACTTACACCTGTGGGGAAATCATTCATTCATTCACTAAATTTTCATTGTGCACCTGCTCCGTGCAGGGACGATTGAAGGCAGGGGATATATCAGTGAATAAACGGATTCTGCCTGCACGGAGCTTAGATTCTACGGAGTAGAAACAACGAGGGCTGCCGATGGAGTGAATGTGGGCTCTGCAGCTTCAGTCTACCAAGTCCCTGGGGTCCTGTGGTCAGCTCCTCTCAGGGGATGGGAAGTGGGTTTTAGCAATCGGGGTTTGGAGAGGTAAGAAATGACACTCTGACTTCAAGGGTGTGGTAAAACCAGAAAAAGCAGCCCCCGAAGTCAAAGATCTTAGCCTCAGACTACATACAAGCAGGTGCGTAGACCTCAGCCCTTCTTGGAGAGCATGGTCCCAGAGCCCACTGCAATTACTTATTTCCATAAAGACTCTTGTATACAAGTCAAGTGTAGGTCATTCTGGTTAAGGCAGCCGGGAAGTGCGCAGCATTTTAGAAAATTTTCCACCCAAAATGGCTTTTTTTTAATGGTGCTAAAGGAAAAATTCTCACTTATATGGAAGATTTACCTCCCCAAAGGAAGGTTTCGTTCAGATAGCTATAGTTTCCTCATCCTAGACCCCCAGGGGGACTGTCACCAGTATCTCAAACTGACCATCACGTTCAGAAATCACTTTACAATTTGTTACCAGGTGTCCGAGCCCGCTCGAACGTTCAAATTAATCCACACAGCCCAAGGTGGAGGGAGGGGCCAGGAGGACACTTCCTCTCCTGGACTGGTTTTTGTACAGTTGTTTCGTTTTAGTTGCGGCGATTCAGTGAGCTACCAGACTACCCAAGCAGCTTCCCAGGGAAACTACCACCTCCAGAAAGACGGGAGGAGGGGCTCATTCCGAGTCCCCGCCGGGCCAGCCGCGGCCACCGGGGCACCAGCGGAAGGGCGGGGCCTACAGTGGGCGGGGCAGATCGGGGGGGCGGGGCGAGCCGAGGGGCGGGGCCTGAGCGCGCCTGCGCAGTGCGCTCTACTCAGGGAGGCGGCGGCGACGCGCAGGAGGAAACATGGAAGACTACCAGGCTGCTGAGGAGGTAACCGCCGGGGCGGCGGCAGGAAGGGTGGAGGCCGGGGGCCCCGGGCGCAGCTGGGCGGCGGCAGCCAAGGGCGTGTGTGAGCGCCCGGGCCGCGTCTGGACGAGGGCGGCGGCCGTCCCCGGCGCAGGCTGACGGCACCGGCGCCCTGCCGAGCGCTTCGCGGTGACCCCGGCCTGCCCCGGCGTCGTCTCCCTGCCCGGGGCGGGGCGCGGGGCGGGGCGTGAACCCCGCCGTTCCTCCGGGAGGGGCTCCGCCGCCCCGGACGTCGTCCTGCGGCCGGGCCGGGAGCACCCCCGGCCCGCCAGGCGCCCGTCCCTTGCCCCCTGCACGCCGGCGGGGGCGCCGGGAGGGACATCACCCGCCCCGTTTCTTCCGTGATGCAGCCCCCACCCCGGAGAAGGTGCTCGGCGTCCGGGGGTGGGGAACCCGAAGGCCGCTTGGGCGTCTGCTGCCTGATATTTTAACGCAGGACCCCGAGCGACATGCACGCGAGACACGCATGTACAGTCACATCTCTCAGGTCCCTTCCTTCCCGGATTTGATGCTCGGGCTGTCTGCAAAATGCAGAAGTGCACACCAGGAGACACCGCCTTTGTCTTCCGTGCCGCACCGTGTTCTCCAGGGCCGATGCACCGTGGCCACCATCACATTTCATTTCAGTTTGAGTTTGAGATGTCAGTAAGACAGCTCCTATTCGTGGGAAAAAATAATCTCTCATTGCTTCAACGAAGAAGCAGGGTAAAGCATACAGCGATTTGCCGAGCAGGAGACATTCATTGTAACGGTGTGCTGTTAAAATGGCTTTCCTTCAAGCTAACAAGCATTCAGGGACTGTAGCTGATGGATGCTGCTACTGTAGAAGAATAGTTGTCCATTTTCTTCTTGCTAAATAATTATTCTTGTTGCAATTCAGATAAACTGAGTCTTGTGTATTCAGCCCGTCAAAAATAAAAACTAGATAAATTTGGTAAGATTTGATATTTTACCATTTTTAAAATTTAGTTTAAGCAGGAATTATTTGAGGGGGGAAAAAATCTAAAGCTTAAGGACTGATTTGAGAGTTTCAGTTTTGATCTAATTTCCTAACCAGCACAAACTTTCTATGGCTATGTCATCAATATTTGAATGCTGGTAGCAACCAAGTGAATAATTATGAAAAGACATGGTTCAGGAGCAGCTACTGTCAACTGTTTTCTTTTTAGCTACTGAAAGTATACAGGGGCTTTTCCCTGTAAACTATTAACTAGTATAATATGGAAAATGGCTTGTATTATAGGAATATTGAGTACAATTTTAAAAAAGGAATTGACAGTGTAAGAGAAAGCCTTAACACTAGCATTCTGATACTCTGCATTCTAATTGTGGCTCTCACCAATGAGGTGGCTAAGTGACTTCATTACTCCAGATCTCCGTTGCATATCTGTAAGGGAAGGGGGTGAAGTGACCTGTGTTTTACTTGAGATAAAGCCCTGGGTGGATGAGACCATGACTGTCTTCTTTCTAGTCAGCGTGCCTTAGGTCTCTACTAAATTGTCCCTGCCAGTCCTCCAGCAGCCTCTGAACCAAGCCTTTGCTGCATGTCCTCTAACTTCATGTAGATTTTAACCCCATGGAAAGTTATACAGGCACTTTCCTGTATGGTTTAGGATTACTGGAGTCCCTTGGAAGGATCCTTTGAACTTCCAGAAATGATTTAATCTCTATAAGATACTGCAAACGTTCATGAACAGAGTGAGTTGGCTTTGTCTCCCAAGTATGACTTCTTCTGAGTACAAGTGAGAGGGCTTCAGGCAGTCAGCTCTTGATCCTCCTGGAAAGAAAGGGGCATTGCTAGAACAGGGCCGCAGTAGTCAACAGCCCAGCAGGGCTCTCTGCCTTTATTCTCCCAGGGTGCACACTGACTGAGGGCCTGGGGGTGGTGGTGGGGATGTCCAGAGCTAAGGACTGTTCCCAGGACTCAGACGGAACCTTGTACCCATTCAAATGTATCAGATGTCAAAAGAAAAAAAGAAAAACATTTATAAACTCCTGGCACTAGATTACTGCTAGCAGCCCACCTCCCAGCTCATCCTGACACACTGGTGGTGAACGGCTGTGCTAGCGGCTGGTTGTGTAGTCGTGATGTAGGGTTAAAATATGAATAGAGTGAGGGGCATTTGAATGGACTTTTAGTGGAAAGTAGAGAAGTTGTACAGAATCCAGAGAGCAGTTTCAACTTCTACAGAAAAGATGAACAAGGAGTTGAGAGTTATAAAGGCCCAGGTATCTACATGAAGTTAGGGGACATGCAGAAAACGCTTGGTTCAGAGGCTGTTGGAGGACTGGCAGGGACAATTTAGTAAAGACCTAAGGCAAGCCCTACTAGAAAGAAGAGAGTCATGGTCTCATTGAGAAAGAAAAATAATTATCAGAAAATAGTGTAATCATTGTAAATTTTACCACTAATGGTGGTAAAAAAAACTCCCAAAACATTTTAAGTTTCAGCCTTCCTAATCAGTTTCCATCAGGGAAAGTGTCAGTTAATTTATACAAAAGTCAAGTAACTCATTAAACTTCTACATTTGTTAATAATCCTAGTGGCCAATTGAAAGATTGAATTCTGGTTTAAAGTGAAGTCAGTCTTTTGGATCATGGCATGATTAAAACAACAAAAACACACCAAAAAACCTTTCAAGTATATACAGATATCCGAGTCTCCTGATTGCCACTCACTAGGTCTGTGATCCTCAGAGAACCACTGAATGTTTCTGAGTCTCTCTGTAATGTTTCCTCAGTAAAATGCAGTCTAGTTAGATTATTTCTAAGGTCTTCATTTCTAAATTACGTTCATTACCCAAATTTGCCTTAATCAATGCATGCAGACGGAGCTTTTAAATCCATCAAACTTAACTGATTTTCTTCCTTACAGACTGCTTTTGTTGTTGATGAAGTGAGCAACATTGTAAAAGAGGTAAGAGGAGAAATGCTTACTTTTAAAATGTTTGATTAATGGCTTATATGAGTCAAAATAATGTGTTTTAAATACTGTCTTGGAATTGTTTCAACTGAGCCTGTGTGTTTTGGCATTTCAAATAACAGTTTTTACTTCAATGAATATCTAGATAAGGATTACTCCCATATTATGTAAATTATAGATTTTAAATCAGACAGGAAATTTTATATACCAGCCTTATTATTGAGTGTTACTAACGCTTGATTCTATAACCTTTTAGCATAAAAGACTCATAGTATACAAATAAATATTTCCAGTGTTTAATAAAGAATGAATATAAAAAAATTGAGCAACTTCTAGTTACTCAAGACCTGGTGATCCGGTTGGGGCTTGTTTCTTCATTTTTCTTGCATTCCTAAACTACCCACTTTATCGTTATTGAACATGGTACCTCCCTTAGATGATGAGAATGGGAGACAAAGGATATATGTTCTTCATTCTTTCAGAAAATACACATTGCGGGGGCATGCAGGGAACTGACCCTCAAGGAGTTTACAGTATGGGGGAGGGGCCAGCAGACATTTATCAAATCGTCACCCTGGACAATGTGAACTTGTTCCCTGTGTGGTAACTGCCAGTGTGTGTGCTGTGAGAGATTTGACCCACCTCGTCAGTGAGGACTGTTCAGAGCTGGAATCTGGAGAATGAGTAGGAGTAGGGTTAACTCAGCGAAAAGGGGGGCACATGTTCCAGGCTGTGGACAACGTGTGCAGGCCATGGTGGGTGTTTGGAGGTGGGTTTGAGGGACTGAAAGGGGGTGGTGTGGCTGGACTAGTGCAGAGAGCTGAGGGAGCCTGGGGCGGGAATGAGGCCAGAAAGGTGTCCTAGTCAGCGTCCCTTCCCACGGAAATTGAGCATGGATAGTGAAGCCACTGGCTAAGAGAAAGTCGTTAGATGATCTAAGTTTATTGGTACCATTTGAGGTTATGTATGTGATTTAGAATTGACTCTAATGCAAAAAGTATTATTAATGCAAATTATTATTAATGCAAATTATTGACTAATGCCAGAGTGATAAAGAACCACAACCTATTTTTGTGAACATCAAAAAGCATGATGATTTTGTTCTACCATATACATTATTCAGCATCAGGCAGGATCTGTCACAGTTTGCTTTTCACTGTTTTTCTGAATACGGTGTTTCCTGTGGAAGCCAATGGGGAGCGGGAAGGTAGGGAATTACACCAGAACTGGGAGAAGTGGGGTTGTTTGTTAGGAAGTGCCCTTCGGCCTTCCTTGTTCTCTGCGTTGTCTGTGACTGTGTTACCAGGCAGCAAGTACAACTGAATTTCCAGTCCCCGTGGACGCAGGAAGTAGTATCGCAGGTGTTGAGGTGTTCCTTTCACATGTCTCACAGCCTCAACAGCTTTTTTGTCCCTGGCAGTAAGTGAATTCTGTACTGAGCTATTTTAAGTACTGGGTACTGGCAAAGTTAGGCGGGTCCAAAACTGGAGGAGGGTTTTCCTCCCTTCCTGAGAGAGTGAATTTCAGAGTGTGTGCAGAGAGCTGCCAGATAGAGGCTGTCGAGCGGAGCTCCCCCTTCTTTGATGATGCCCAGATCTAGTAATAACCTGGTCCCTTATACCATGAGCTCCTGTGGCCCAGCCCCATTTTATGCTCTGAGCTGGGGAGGGGAGCAGGACATGGCAGAGGATGAGAAGGAGCTGTGATAATGGGGGGGGAGGGGGACACAGGATGCCAAGTGGCACGTGTTTAACGTGACTATTCAGAGTCCTGGGATAAAGAGCAACGTGCGTAGACTTCTGCCTATAACAGGCAGAAGCCTGTTACTCTAGGTAGCTTTTTGTTGCTGAGAGTCAAGGTCACTGGGCTTAAGCCTCAGGCAGTAGACCCCAGTCTACCACCAAGGTGCCCAGCTCAGATCCCAGGACTATTTTTCTCTACATGTCTGAGGACAGGACTTGGCCCTCACTGAATGTTTTTATTTTAGGTCAGAACTGTCATAAAAACTCAGTTTTCTGGTTCCCAGCACAACCAGTTAGAAAGAGGTAAAGAAGAAAGCTGTTTAGAAGCAGGCACACTGGCATCAGCATAAAACACCCAGAAAACCGTAAAACGGGACTGTCCTAACTATAAACTCGAACAAGAGTAGGGGCAAGGAGCACTGTACTCCTGAATAACACCTGAGGTGTACGGTGGGAGCCCTCCGCAGCATACAGCACAGAAAAAGACGACCAGGAATTTCCTAATAGAGAAGAAAGTCCATCACCAATTTAAATAAGTTTTGGAATACACAGGGTTGTTTACTTATCTGAAAAATGCACTTACGTGGTAACAGTCCCAAGAAATGCTGGATAAAGGGAGTATTTTTGAATACATGATCATTTGCAGTTTTGTACATTGTCAATTGTACAAAACCGATAAAGATTCCTACATCTACTATACTTTTAAGAAAGGAACAGGCCAAGTGAAGTATCTTCTAGTCTCAATAGGAAAAAAATGTGTTGCTTATCTCCAGTACTAATAGCAACAATGGGCATGGAATCCAGTCAAAATGTTTAGGAAATTTGACAGAGCCTATGTAATTATGGATTTTTAAAAACGAGTATAAAACTTACTTGAATGAAATATAACACTGTTAAACAAAAGGTGTATTTGCAGTTGTTGTCCTGGTGACAGAGAAGCTTACGTTTTATGTCAATTACATGTCAGCAGTTGTTGGGTGATGCCCGTCAGTACTGACTGGAAGGTGCTGGGTGTGTTCTGCTAACAGCGACCACTCTGCTCTGCTTCTAGGCCATCGAGAGTGCAATCGGTGGCAACGCCTATCAGCACAGCAAGGTGAACCAGTGGACCACAAACGTGGTCGAACAGACTTTAAGCCAACTCACCAAGCTGGGAAAACCGTTTAAATACATCGGTAATGGATTTTTGTTTCTCGTATATAGTGGTGGTGGTTCTTTAAATACTCATCAGAGACATGTCCAGTGTCAGGAGAGAGCAAGTGTGGCAGTGTGCCTAACCTCAAAGAAAGTTCTGGGGGGGGGGGGGTCACTTGTGTACGTGACCACCCCCCTGGCCTGTTTGGCTGCTGGCACAGCTGCAGGGCATGTCACAGATTTCACAGCCTTTCAGATCAGCTGCTTTCCGAACAAGTGTGTGGTGAAGGGAAGGGAAGTGTGGATTTGTCAGTGTTGGAGGATCAGGCAGTCTACCCGTCATTATCATCATGAACATCAACCACGTGATCTTCATACATATACTACAAGCACGCAAAAAGAAATTTGTGTTGCCAAGATTTCTCTAATAAAAGTTTGTCTTCATTGAAGTGACCTGTGTAATTATGCAGAAGAATGGAGCGGGGTTGCACACAGCAAGTTCTTGCTTCTGGGACAGCTCTACTGACGGTAGGTTTCTGTTTTGTGAAGCCTTGTCATGGGCATTTCCCTGAAGGCCATGCTGAGACCTAGATTATTCAGAGCAGTGTTTATGAACTATGCGCTTGGATGTTGTGTGTCTTTGAATGCATGTTTATTCGAGTCACCTTTTAATACACTTTATAGAAGAGAGACTTCCCAACCTTCTTCATTCGTGTGCCGTAGAGGCAGGTACTTGAGTGTTTTGGCCTTCATATGAAAAACGGGACTCGCAGGTCCCGTTTTCCTGATTTCCAATCCCGTCTGCCCCTCCCACAGGCAGCTGCACCGTGCGATGGGAGAACAAGACCATGTACTGCATCGTCAGCACCTTCGGGCTCTCTATCTGACCACCGCATCCAGTGTGATCTCACTCCTTTTGTCTCTGCTTCTCTCTTCCATCTTCTGACCACTGGCCATGAATTCAGTGAACACCTTTCTCCTTCTCTTTAAGTGTGTTTCTTGTGGCATCTCAAAATGTAGAGAAAAACCCAGTGACTGCACTGTTCTGTGAACTGCACACCCTGACTCAGAGGACTCGTCACCACAGGCAGGCAGAGCCTGCACGCCGCTTGTCTTAACTCTGAATCTTTCTTTCCAAAGGTGCTCCACACTGAAATCTGTTGGTGTGAAACTTTCTCTACTCTCTGAAATGATTCAAATACACTAATTTTCCATACTTTGTACTTTTGTTAGAATAATAAATTATTCCAATTTAAAGTTTGTGTTTTTCTTCATAGTCTAAATAGTATCACAAATGAATTCTTCATATTTAGTTAGTGGCTTTGGAATCTATAAAACAACTGTAAAAAAGAAAAGGTTTTGGTCCTCTTCAATACAATGATTTGCTAATTTCATTCATGGGCCCAGGATCCTGACAGCTTTGCTATTTTCTGATTAGATTTATAATCAATCAGAAAGGGCATCCCATCCTTCATTCTTAGGTTCTTCTCTTCTAGAGCTTAGAGGGTGGGACGTGGGCAAGCTGATTTCTATTTCTTTAGCTGGAAAGCTCTGACTCTCACACTTGGCCCAAATCTGCAACACTACAACTACTCCCATGTTCTCTATTTTTCAGGAGCAATCACAAAAAAAATGTTTTAGTACTTTAGGGCTTACAAGATGCTTTCACAGTCATTCATTTTGTGTTCACAATTAGTTATTTATTTATAAATCAGAAAATGTGTTTGGAGCTTGGCTGACTGATTAAAAGTCACATCCAAGATCCACGTAAGTGAGGATGTGGGCCCCAAACCCTGGTGTTGTGACCCCATCTTTGGTGCTCGTCCACAGGGCACGTTAACATCGTGATAAAGAGACACCTGAGGGTCCACTTGCTGGAATGAAAAGAGCTCTGCTCTTGTCCCTAAAGCCCTTTATGAAAGCATTCCTGTCTGAACAGCCAAATTAATTCCATGTGCAGAGAGCAAACAAGTCAGATACATGTATAAGGACTGAATATGAAATATTTATTAACATGTACCAGAAAGGCAGTTTTCGAATGAAGCCATTCCCAAAGTGTAAGTTTGCCGTTAAGTAAACATTTATTCACTTGTGATTGAGTATGACGATCATTCTGTGATCGGCGCTAGTGTGCTCACTGACACGGCTCCAAGATCTAATACATAGCTACAGCTTTCCTTCTGAGCTTAAAGTTTAGAGTTGTTTCATTTTACAAATATTTACAGACGTTTTGTAAAAAGGCAGTTTTCAGTAGCAGAAAATCCTTCTGTTTCATAATATGGTATTATAGTTACCAGTATATCTAAAACACGTCAAATCAAGATAAACAGGATAACAAGATGTCACAGACTAAAGCCACTTCCCTTTGGCCTGGGGAAAAGACTTGCATTTTTTTTTTCAAAAGTCTAACCTCTAAGGCAACTGGTTTCTAAAACCCTCAAAATACATAAATATCCTTTAGTGTTTTAAGTCTAGTAGTCACTAGATGTCCGTTTGAAGCATCCCTTCTCCAAGCTTCTGTGTTTTTCTCTGTGAAAAGCATTCAAGAAATAAGTTACCACATTATGACCTATTTAACATAACTGTACCTTCAGTAAACAGTTCATGAAATACTTGAGGCCAGTGACATTTGTCTTGTAACCTGCCCATTTAGTGGGTTGGGTCTGAATAATATACCTAAGCTTTTATTGCAATCTGTAATTATGTACAGTAATTAAACAACCTTACAAACCTTGAATATAGTTTATATCTCCCCTTCTCCAGCCTGTCAAATGGGGCTGAAGAGAGAAAAAACTACATCACTTCACTGCTGTAATGATTTAATAATAAATCAAGCGGCCCTGTTATCCACATGGATAATGAAGCTCTCCCTAGGGAAACTGTGAAATCCCTATGGTCATCTTCCAGGTTCCCCTAGACTGGACCAGTATAAAAATTATCCCAAGATGATGTTATTCAAGCCATTACCATGGAAGAACTAAAGTCAGCCCTTTGAGTTTATAATTTGTTTGCAAAACTTTAATACCCTCAAAGAAAAAAAAACAATTTTCCTGCTACTGTCTAAAGTTTCCGGCAGACTTTAGTGTCTTAACTAATACCTATGGCACGTATAATACAGGCTAAATGCTATATACTTTAAGCAAAATTTTACATTGAGTATGTAATAAGTTGATATACCAGAGAAGAAAAACTGAAAATGCATGATTTAATAAAAAACCGTTTTCCCATAAAGTGTGTACTTTTGTAATTTTTTTCTAATCTCCAACTTAGTCACAAGAAGCAAATAAATACTCCCATATTTTTCATTTCATTGACTTGATGCCATGAAGAATCAATGTATGAAGATATCAGTCATCAGTTTATAATTACATTATAGGACAAAGACAAGTATTAAAAAGTTCTAATGTGTACAGCTAAATGCTTCAAATATTTTACATTTACTGATAAATAATAGCATTCCAAATCATGGAAATTATAATGATTAAAACTTGTAAACTATATCACATACTAGAGTACATTAATCAACACAAGTACGTTTTCATCAGTTTACATAAAATTATTTATAGTTAGTCTTAATAGAAGTTGAAAATTCGGTAAGAAAATTTTTTTCAATACCTCTGAGTACACAGAATCAAAAAAAGTAATCACACCATTGCAAATGTAAAAACCATGTAAACTTGAATTACCCTTACAACAATACAGTTTTAATTCAAACATTCATATTTACAAGGTTTTAAAAACAAATATAAATGGAATTCATATTAAAGGTACGTTATCATTAAAGTTTAAATCAAAAAGAGATACGAAGTCATAATGAATAGTGTCTCATGAACCTCTAGAAGGTCCCAGCACTACCCAAAGTGGAATATAATTTTTAGCCATGAATGGTAATTTGAGAGTTAATGCATAGATGAAGAAAATGTAGGTACAATTTGCAGAGTGGAACAATCATGTCCTATACCTCTGCATTTGCCAAGATGGCATCAATCAGAACAGAAATGTCAACCATACAGTGCCAGTTCAACAAAGATATTATTGTGCATGTCAAAGGAAAAGCAAAGGAACTATCTCTACCAGACTTCTATACTTTGTCTTCGACAAAATGGAACCGGAAACTCTCCAGGGCCTTCCAGGATGCCACAGATTCAGCAGCTCCAGACAACTTTCCTTTTCCACAGAGCAATTCGTCTGCTTACCTGACCACTGTGTGCGACACGGAGGGCAGGGATGATTCCTAACACGTTACCTTCTACCCAAAGAGGTTCTCCCCTAGGCCATCTAAAATGTTTTACTTTCTCTTCATCTAGTTTCCAAATGTGAAACTGAAAAACTTTTTGGCAATAAAGAATCTATAATGTTATATCAATCATTTGTGTAGCTTTTATTTAAAAAAATAATAAAGGTCTACAGGGTGTCATCTTTAACAGAGTCGCAGAAACTACTATTTATTGGAATTGTAATGGATACCGTCTTCCCCACCCCAACCACAGGGACATCCAATCATATTCGTGGATGTACACACGCATGCACACAGGCCCTTGGAAAACTGTATGGCAGCAAGGCCTTCCCACTGGAGCAGGCAACTTGTCGATTACCTTACCCTTTCCTTATGAACCTTACCAAACCTCCTCAGGACCCCACAACACTAGTTCTGCTGTGGTGTCAGCGAAGGGCTAGAACCTGCCCACCCACCATTTCCCTAGAGCCATCACTTAAGTATTTCACATACAGTCACTTAAGATGCTTGGTTGTCCGGAGCTCGGGCCACTCAATGGGGAAGCACCGCCCTTGTGAGGCAGCCACAGAAATAGGCTTCCCTTTGAGCTTAAAACGTCAAAAAGCGGTCCCATGGAGCAGGGAAGAAAGGAAGAAAGAGGAGGAATACTACCACGCTGCGGGCCCATTCCTAAGGGCTTCCCGTGAACTTGGAATTAGGAAGTGACTTTTCTTCAAACTACCTAATTCTCTTCACTAAAAACAGGAATCAATTCCTCCTCACACTGAAAACAAGCTCTCTCTCATCTGAAATCTTTGAAAAAGGATTTGGCCGTGTAAACTTTTTATCAGCGTCTCTTCTCAAATAAATGCAGCCACTCTAACAATAAATTTGGCTCAATGTTTAACTTTGTCCTCACTTTTGGTTTTCCTTTCAAAAATATGTAAACAAATAAGGACCAGGAAATCTCTGCTTATAAGACAAGTCTGATCACAGGCAGGTCGAGGGAAGGCCAGGGAGTGGCCGCTGCAGGGGAACCTCAGGCTCCCTGACGACATCTCGCCGACCCGCCAGGAGCTCAGTCGCTCTCGGACCCCTCCTTGTACTGGGCCCGAATGGCCTGGCCGTTCTGCAGGGGCATTTCTTCATAGTCACTCCTGTTATAAAAGAGACCTTTGATACCATTCGGCTTTTGACGGCTCTTTATTTATTCTTCTCTTCCACATGCCATCCTAACATGAACACATTTCATAGCTTCACTCTCAATTTCTATCACCACTGATACTGCCCACTGCTTCACCCCCCACCAATCAGTAGGGTCCATCATCCCAAAAGAACTGTTCTTCCTGTGGTCACCACTCACTGTAGGTGTTCAGCAAAAAGGAACACCACTCAACTGAGCCTGAATAATGGGAAAACAGAAAACCAGGGAATCATGTGACACTCCCAGGTAAGAGACATATTATAATACCTTGAAAATAATTTTAGAATGACTAACAGCCTGTTCAGTAAACATGCAAAACGAGCCTGAATGCTCAGCATGGGACAGCCTTCAGGAGGGACAGTGACTTACCCATAGATCACGTCATCGTCAGAGTCATTCAGCATGGAGAACGCAGGATTGTCTTTCAGCTGGGACTCTGAAAACCAGCAAAAGCATTTTTTTATGTTATTAGCCTGGGGAGGCAGGATGCTGCCCTAGAGAAAGGACGGGAGTCAGAAAGAGCTGGACTCTAGTCACCACTTCCGTCATTTGTTATCTGTGTGACCTGAACAAGTATTTTGTCTCCTGAGTGTTTTCTCATCTACAAGCTGGGGGCGGCATCTCCACTTGGCAGGCTGCTGTGAAAATGGAGAGGGAGCATGTGGAGGAAAGAGCAGGCGTGGCAGGAGCCCACGCATGGGAGCTGCCTGCCGGGTACTTTCTCCTGAGTCCACACAGGGAGCAGAGACAGAAAACAACCCAGGAGACCTGGATCTGCCTGCCCACCCCCTCCATCCTTGGGCCTGCAGCAAGCCACTTCGTCTCAGTTTCTTCGTAGCTGGGAGTGACTTTATCCTAAAGTTGCTGTGACGCTCAGATGAGACACTGTTCATGAAGGTGCTCGAGAACTCACACGATATAAAAGTCAGGTAGTGGTCCTGAAAGGCTACACCCCCTGCCCAGATTCCGGGAGGTCCTCATCCTTTGCATTCTCTGTGCCAAGGGCTGTTTTGTTTTGTTTGGGGGCGGGGGTGGGGCAGGACTGTGCATTTCGGCTTTCTTTTGAGTGGCCATGGCGCTAGCGCTCAACAGACTTTGTTTCCTGTGGCTGACAGGCAGGATGCTTGCGCTAGGACCACTAACAAAATGAACTGCCATCTTGTGCTGCGACGACACAACACAGGCTGTGTTCTAACTCACACTCCGAGCTCGCCATTTAAACCTACCCCGTCTCTCTGCTAAAGAGACGGCACTGGGAATGATGGCGCCCAGCACCAACGGGAACCCCGGCGGACAGGTCCTGGACTTCTCGTGGAGCTATGTGGCCAGCAACCCAGGCCCCAGGGTGGCTTACCATACAGGGCGTTCTTCGATGGAGAATACACAAAGGCCAGAGTGTAGAGGTAGAAGTTCAACAAGCCATAGAAAGATAAGAATTCAGCTGGTGGTCCTGGTCAAGGGCAATAACCCGTCCCGGACGCTACATATTGGGACTTGTCAGTCAATGTCTTCGCCTCCAGTCTGGCCCCTCCTTCTAACCACCACTAGTTCTTTCTACTGCTCACCACCAACTAGTAGCTCGGGGTTCCCTAACTCAGACGTTAGGAGGCACAGGGCAAGCCCACAGCCGTTCAGGGTCACCTGTGAATATCAGGTGAACTGTGCTCCCTCCTATCCATGGAAACCTGTGGAGGGGGCAGGACCTGATGGGATCAAGTTATATGCAAAGGGCAGGAAGGCCATGCACATACATACAGGAGAATCAAGAATGGAATGAAGGCTTGGAAACAACCTCAAACCAGCTGTTCTTAACTTTTCTCGATTACAGACCCCTTTGAGAATCTGATGAATCTTAATGTGAAATTGAGTCACAAAGATTTGAAAAATCATGCATTAATTCAAAGGATGTAAGGGCACCCAGGAAAGAGGCGAAGATGTAAAGGATTAACCTCAAAGTGTCCCCTGATGGATGCCATCGCCGAGAGGGGCGGTGGGAAGCACACCCCTATCCTGTCACGCATCTGAAAGAGAAGCCGGCCGTGTCCAGCCTGCCCCACCGCCTCAGGCACACGCAGGAATGGAAGGAGGTGCTGCTGCTTTACGAGCCCTTCCGCAGACACAGGCTTCAACCGCCCTCATTACCACAGCCCTGTGGACACTGCAGCTGGATACATCTGGGTGATGGTAAGAGCCGCCAGTGGGGAGAGACGACCCTCAGATCAGGCCTCGGCCTCTCCTCAGTGCTCTGCAGGGGGACACGGCCAACGCCAGACCCACATGAGGTCCAGAAGCGAGACTGGACTCCTTTACAGTCCCCGCTCCCCGGAGAGGAGAATGGGGGGTGGAGAGCGGCTCCCGACGCTGGGGTCCCTGGGCCTGAATCCCCCTGTAACTGACCTCGGGGGACTGCTGCCCCCTGTGATGCTGAGCCACTGCCTACGGAGGAACAATGCTTCCTGGGGCCGCATAGCTCTGTAAACATGCGTGGGGTCCCCCAGGGGCTCCGCAGTACAGGCCATGAGCAGGTGACTGCCTCTTCTTGATGTTCAAGACCTAAAATGCCACCCACTCCATGAAGAGTGCACGCCTGAAGGCCGACACCTTCTGATTAAAAGGATATAATTCTGGTAGTGAGTTGACAGTTCAGCTACAAAATTGTCCTGTAATACTTGTGCTCCGAATCTTAAATAAAGGATGACAATGCTGGAAAAAAAGAGAGGAGAAATATGTAAAAAATATAGGAAGAAATAGCACTAGCTTCATATAACTTGTTATATTCACCCATTAACAGTTACAGTCTATTCACTATTATCTCTGCATGGAAACTTGTACACACACACACACACACACTCACACACGCATGCACACACAACCCCCGCTGCTGGGTTTTTGGTCTCAGATCCAGGAGGACCAGCTGCTGGGGTGGAACCCGCTAACCCTGGCATAGACCATGTCACAGTCTCGACTCGGGGGCTGTGAAGCACCCCCTCCGCACATGCTCCTCCCCCTCTCACTCCCTTCGTTCACGTTTTCAGGAGCATCTCTACAACAGGTTACCAACTCCCCTGAGCAAAGTCTGCTTCTCCTCAATCACATTTCCCCTCCTCGGCACAGCGATTCACACGTGAAGAAGCAACTCCCCCTGTTCAGACACCTGCCTGCTGATACATATGAGAACAGAGGGTTCTGATAACACGGCGCTCCCCTGAACCACCCACAGCCTCCAAACGGCGCCCCAGCTTTCATCTCCCCTCTCTGTGGTCCATTCTCCAGGCGCAGCCCGACTGACTGACTAATAAAATTGTAAATCAGATCCCTTCACCTCTCAGCTCAGACACAGGGTTCCCATCACTGAGAATAAAGCCTGGACTCCTCACGGTGGCCTGAGGGGCCCGACCTGACCTCTCCAGAGGCCGCCCTCCCTCACAGCCTCTCCTCCTGTGATGCCACCGTTCCTCCTACTCGCCAAGCCACCTGCTGTCCCCACGGCCGAGGAGGCCAGCCCCACATATTTTCAGGGCTTCTCCTTCAGGCCCCAGACCAAACGTCACCTCCTCAGAGAGACGTCCCCTACCCACCTCATCTAAAGTGGCCACTTCCCTCCTGCCATTGTCACATCTATTTTATTTTCATTATGGCACTTATGCTATTTATTTGCTTGTCTGTCATCGCCTCCCTCCACTGAAATATAAATGCCAGGATGGCAAGGAACCTGTCTGCCTGCTTACCTATGTAGGCACTCAGTAAACGTCCGTCGGATAAAGAAACGAATCCCCTTGAAACTTATATAAAGAAAGATCACAAAAGCACAACAACTTCTAAGACAGACTATATAGAGGTCACTGCAGGTAGACGGTAGCTCCCAACCTGCGGATTGGGGTAGCGTGAGGATGAGGATTTGTGAGGGGATGTGAGGGGGTATGTGCATGTGTGTGCATGTATGTGAGAGAGAGAGAGGGTGTATGTGTGAGAGGGGGTGAGGGGGTGTGTGTGTGTGAGAGGTAGGGTGTATGGGGGGGACGTGAAGGGGTATATGCGTGTGTGGGTGTGTGTGAAGGTGTGTGGGGGGGGTGTGAGGTATGACAGGGTGTGGGTGTATGTGAGAGAGAGGGTGTGAGAGTGTGTGAGAGGGAGTGTGGGAGAAGTTACAGAGACAACGTGTGTGCCAAGACACACATGCGCTGCTATTTTCAGGTGAATTTAGATGAATAAAACTCAAGCTCATTCCCAGGTCCATGCTGAGTTCACAGACTTTGGTAAGCACTGCACACGACTCCTGGAGGGGTGGGGAATGAGCCAGGACGCTGCCTACAGGAGTCCTCCCACTCGACAAGGCTGCAACCCCAAGCAGACTTGGAAAGCCAGCCTCTGGAGTCCCCGCATGGCTCCCACCAAGGAAAGGGGCTGACAGCCATTTATTTGCCATCCAAACAAGCAAAAAAGAAATGCACATAACTAGGTTTTTTTCCTTCTGGATTTTGATTTTAAGAGAAAGAGACAAACAAACCATACACAATCAATTATCCGGAATTCATTCAAAGAAACAACTTCCTGGGCGTGCTCAGCTCCATCACCAGTCCAGCACACCTCAGCTGTCCTCCAAGTCCGTGGCTGTCGCAGCCCCGGCCCCAGCCTGCACAGGGAGAGGCCTTCAGGCACGGCCTTCCCGGCTGCACAGCATTTCCTGCCCTCTTCGCCTCGTACCTTCCCCATGGGGCCACCAGCATGTGCTGTTCAATGACATCTGCTGTACTGAGTTTAAACAAAAATAACTCCTGCTTAGTCCTGTCCTTGGAGCATCAAAAGGATCCTGGGTGCCCAGGACATGGCACGGTATTCTAATTCTTTGACGTGTCTGACTGTCTGCTACACCCAGGTGGCACGCGGCAGAGTGAGTAGGCAGCTCAACCAGCACCGGGCAAGTGTGCTTTACTCATTCTCCTCATCCCCGGGGCATTTACACAAGATGTGTGCTCTCTCGGCCACGTACACACTTAGTGCCCCACCCTGCGTAAGAGGCCCTCTGACCTCATAACGTATCTGGCTAGAAGGATCCTCAAATTCACTCCATAAAAGGGGAGAAAAGATATTCACGATAGTAAAATAAAAATTCACAGTTTTGTTTCTTTCAAGAAATAAAGTCTTCTTACCTAATGACAAGCACTACAAAAGTCAACGCAGTCAAAAATTTTAACCTGAGATCTGAAAAAGAAATGAATACTCCCATTAAACCACCTTAGAGGTAAATTCCACTCTCATCTCAGAGATCTTAAAAATAAAGACAAAAATAAACCAAAACTCCCTCAACGAAAACCCTCTTCCCTCTGGACTTTAAACCTGTTTCTGCCTGAAGCCCAGGGGAAATGCTGTCCCACCTCCCCAGAGCTCGGGAGGGTCCCCAGCAAGGCCATGGCCATTATTATTTGGTTGTGACAGACTGGGGGAAAGGATCCTACAAGATCGGGTGACTTGCCCTGACTCAAGGACTAGGAAAACCACCCCGGCCGACTCCTCTGCAAGGTGTGATTCTGGAAGGATCCAGACAGCTCCAACAGCCACACTGGCACCCTGGGCTCCTGCTAGCTTCTAGCTCACAGGCCTCCCTCCAGCACTGGCCTGAGGCACTGTCCAAATGGCCCAGAGTTATCCATTCAAACCTGTCGTGGCTCCCTAGGGACCGAAGGCGCTGGTCCCCAGCCTGTGGGAACGGGACAAGTCCCTGCATGTTCCCCGTCCGGGTCAGGCCACTTGCTTGGTGGACTCCAGCCATCCTCCCCCTCGCCCCGTGTGACGTCAACTCCTGACCACCACACACCGGGCGGTCTGTGAAGTGGCGCTTACCTACATAAGGCGTGTGACGTAGCTCAGAGCAGGCCCGCACTATCAGGAACAAAAGGTACAAAATATACACAGCTGCCACCACCATGAAGAAAATCTTCATTCCCTGGAATGAAACACAACAGGCACTGGAATAAGAACCGGCTCTCGGTGCCGCTTCTCCTTCCAACACCACCATCAGCAGGAAAGCCAAACTTTTTTTTTTTTTGTGAGGAAGATCGGCCCTGAGCTAACATCCGCCAATCCTCCTCTTTTTTTGCTGAGGAAGACTGGCCTTGGGCTAACATCCATGCCCATCTTCCTCCACTTTATGTGAGACACCGCCACAGCATGGCTTGCCAAGCAACGCGTCGGTGCGTGCCCAGGATCTGAACCGGCGAACCCCAGGCCACCGCAGCGGAGCGCGCGCACTTAACCGCTGCGCCACTGGGCCGGCCCTGGAAACCCAAACGTTTTTAAAAGGGACCCAGAGCCCTGAAGGTCACCCCATAAAGCAACAGGAACGTGCTCCACTGCTCCGACTCTCCTCGTCCAGGCTCAGCCGCTCAGCCCGGCTGCGAGCACAGGCGGCTCACCCCAGGGGACGCCCCAGCGCCTGCTCCTCAGGTGAGCGAGGACCGGACCTCCTTCCACGACACACATCAAGCTCCCGGGACAGGGCCGGGACGGCGCAGGTACTCAATAACGGCAGTGGCTCCTGCCTGTCTCTCTCCTGGGGGAGGGCCTGCCTCCCTGCCCTGCCTCAGAAGATGGTGGCACGTGTCAAAGAGAGAACCCAGGACTGGAGCCTGAGCAATCCTTGGGGAGGCTCAACTTTTCTGGATCTTGGTTTCCTTATCTGTGGAATGAGCGGATTGAACCAGGTCATCTAGAAGACATCGGGTCTAAAATGACACGATTCTGTTATTTGTTACAGGAGAAACAAGAACACTTTCTCCTGAGGCTAGAAGCTGTGATGGGGAAGACAGGCTGATGAAAACCAGGCTCCACAGGGTGAATGACATGCCCTCTCTTGCTAGAACCTTCCACTCGAGTTCCAAGCTCCTCTCTGTGGAGTGCCCCTACCCCATTCCATCTTCCCATCCCTGCCCTTTCTTCTCAGAGCCAGAATCCCCCTCCACGGACAAAGGATGGAGTGCTGGACTGCTAGTCAGGAAACCAGGAGTCATAATTTTAGTCTGGGCTTTATTTTCTCTTCTGTAAAATGAAGGGATTTCACTAGATCACTTGTGGGTCTCTTTTAGGTTTTTTCAGCTTCCTAGAAGTCTCTGATTTCCAGTGTCTCCTTTAGTAACAGACGTAGGCCACTCTGTCTGTTCTTCCCAGAGAGGTTGCGACCATTCCTGAGCCCCTAGCGGCTGGCTTCCCCGTCGGCCTGACTGAAGGGACAGAGGGGACCATAACCGTGGTGATGGCTGCCTTACCCGAGTCCTTCTCAGTGCTGGCCCTGTGCCGCGTGCTCCACATTCCTTGTCTAACTCAGTCCTCACAGCAACTCTTTAGGGAAGACTCCATGATTACCTCCATTTTACAGATGAAAAAGAGAGGGCTAGGGAGGGAGGAGGCTGCTGCCCAGGACCACTGGTTTCACCCTCGGGCCATCTGGGGAGCCTGGAGCACTAGCCCCCCTGCTGGCCCTGAGGGCCCAGCTCTGCTGCTCCTTGCGCTTGACCCAGGGGCCTTTGCTGCCCCTCAGTTTCCTCAGCTGAACACTGAGGGGACCGTACCAGACAAAAGCTCCAGTAACGGGAGATGAGCACGACTCTATACTATTTTATCTAAACCTGGGTTACCCTCACCCAATAGACTCATATGTGGTCTGTCACCAGGCTCTGCAGAACCTTCCCTGGACGTGTGTCGGACCAGTCCTTCCTCTCTCTTCCCTTACTGTCCCCGCCCCCAAGTAGACAAGTCCCCTCTGAGGCCTGCCCCTCACACAGCGTGGCCTGGGGCCTGCCCAGGGCGTCCAGATTCCCTTCTCGAATGCAGCCCCCGTGGAGTGCCCTCACTCAGTCTCCCTGCTCGGCAGAGGCTTATCGCCCTCCTCCTCACAGCCATCCCCACACAACTCTGGGACAGCGTCTCTCTTCCTGGCCCGGAATGCCTCCCCCTCCTCTCCAGCTCAAGGTGTAGCCCCTCCCCCAAAAACTTATTAAAGCATTATAAGGCTAATAAAAAGACAAAGAAAAATGACAAAATGCAAATAAAGATGCCACCTCCCCAAGTAGCTGGGGCCCGCTGTCCATAAGGACACATCTGGCAGGACACTGCACACTCAGCGATACTGTCTGTATTTTCTAAGCCTCTGCTCCCTCACAAGGTCATACATTCTTAGAGGACAAAGGTAATGGAGTGGAGAGGCCACCGGCACCCCCTGACCAGATTACAGTGAAGAATCAGGCGCTCCCACTGCTTCCTATGACACACACAGTCTCAACACAAGATAAACATCTTTGCAACACGTCATCATTCACTCAACTTCCCTCTTCCTCAGAGGCCATTCCCACAGAGAACCACAGATTTTATTACTTCACAGGAAGCTCTGCAAAAGCCACAGGGAGAAATGCTGCATGTCACCAAGGTCAGGATTCAACTTGGTGCCTCTGAGACTGCCTGGCACTGGGAACCTGACTCCTACACTCCTAGACTCCCAGCAGGGCCCCCTCTGCTCTTGGCACCAAGCATATCCACGCCAGGCCCAGCCGCAAGCTGCACCCAGGAGGCGCTGCCTATGCGGGGCAGGGACATGCCGACCCCATAGAGAGAGCTGAGACAAAGCCACACTCAGGACCGACCATCATTTGTGGGACTCTGTGTAAAATAAAAATGCTGGACCCCTGGGCTGGCCCAGTGGCACAGTGGTTAAGTTTGTGCGCTCCACTTTGGCGGCCCGGGGTTCGCAGGTTCGGATCCCAGGCACGGACCTGTGCACCATTCATCAAGCCATGACGTGGCGGCGTCCCATATATAAAGTAGAGGAAGATGGGCACATGCTCAGGGCTAATCTTCCTCAGCAAAAAGAGGAAGATTAGCAATGGTTGTTAGCTCAGGGCTGATCTTGCTCATAAAAAAAAAAAAAAATGCTAGACCTCTTGTTCAGAAAGTACAAATAACTTGAGGACGGTGACAGCAGAGCATCACCCCAAGCCCCGGGCCCTGTGTCTATGGGCTCGCTGGCCCATGAAGCCAGCCCTGGCCACACCATTCACTCGCTGGAAACCTCCCCACTACTTCAGAGAATAAAAGCAACGAAAATGTTTTCTTAATTGTCCTACAATGTTTCTCAAATGACACACCCTCTGTACCCTTCAACCACAAACCAAGGACTGGGAGCAACAATAGAATTTTTAAAAGTTTATTTTTCATACCACTCAAATACATTTTTCCAAATTTTCTACCCATGAGCTTTCTACAGTCTTCCCAAATAGCCAGTTAGCAAGCTCGTATCAATAGCACAAGTTATAAAATTCAGTAATTTTTTTTAAACAACATAAAAAAAATCCTCTGGCTTCATTAATAATCCTTACCTGAAAATTTCCTGTGTCAACTCGATACTGGTACATTGGGTCATGTAATTCATTAACTCTACAACATGATGTTATAAAAATCAAAGATTAGTAACAAGGTTACTTTTTTTTTATACTTTCTCTCATTTGGCTTTTTAAAAAACTTATTAACATAAACTACTTGCTAACTAACAGTAATGGATTTTTAAAAAGTAATCCTAAATTTATGAGAAATCCTACGTCACAATGAAATGCATACAATGCTACTAACTCAACTGTTTGTAGAGTCATCAGTATTGTGAAGTTGCAGTATTTTTCATTATGAAAATCCCTATACCATTTTACTTGCAATTTTAATAGCTGTTTTCCAGGCACCTTTTCAACGGCATATATGGGCACTAGGAAATACACGAGTACACAAAGAAAGCAATGAAAGTAAATATAAACTTCCATGAAACATTTAAAAATCCAACTGGGTAGGGGAGATGACAGGAAGGCAGGGAGAGGGAAGTGGAGAAGATGTGAGCTACGTCTGATCACTATTGTGCCATGAAATTAGATATGCCAGCTGCCAAAATCATAGCCCTGAAATGGAACTAGTTTCTGCAGAAAATCCTATTCGGGTGAATCAGGCTGTTACTACATCAGGCTTCTGCAATGGTAACATTTTACAGAAGGACAAAAATATGAATACAGATAAACCTTGGGAGCTGGTGTGGGGATGGGAAAGTTTATAGACGTGAGCCAAAGGAGAAAATAAAACATCGGGCGGCAGTGGCGAGCCAGGAGCTGACCCGAGCATCATTTGTACAAATGAAGTCTTTGCCTCTCAGAAGGAGGTATCTAAAACAACGTGGTCTTTTCATTTTCCATTTTAGACTAGAAGAATCAGGCATATCTCTACATGCCACTCAAGCAAACATGAATCCTCAGTTCAGGCCACACTACCGAGTCTTGAAACACTGGATGACAGATTCCCTTCCAGATGAGCTCACAAAATACAGTTAACTCTGGATCTGTCCCCCTTGGTCAAATGCTTTCCATGACCGAAGGCTCACATGTAATAAAATTACTCACGTCTGCCATATTCCTAGTGTAACAGAAGCCAACCACAATAGTCCAACAATGAAGAATTTAGGCAAATAAAAAGTCAAACACTTCCTTTCTCCCTAAAAAGCAAAGAAAAAAAGTTAAGATATACAGAAGTCAGTAATTCTAGCAAACCATTAAGCCCTAATAGACCACACTGGATCACAGATAGTCGAATCATTTCTACATAGCGTGCATTCTTCTTTTGACTCTGAGGCTGAAGACAGGTTCTCAAGGCCAAGTGCATGGTAAGGATCACCACCAGAGTACGGAATGGAAGGACTGAGTCTCTGACTCCCTCCAGCAGTGCCCAGGGCTGACGGCTCACCTGAACCCGTATCCCGTGGTACACACACAGCCAGAAGAGCAGCAGGGCACACAGGAACACCGACTGAAAGAGATCGTCCAGCATCCCTGGGAGCCAGCTGTTCACCAGAAAGGAGAGGGGGAAGAACGGATCTGGAATGCAAAAGGCAGAAAGGCCTGATGAAGGCGGGCTCGCCAGCACCCGGCACAGGGCACCGTCCCCTGTGTGCCGGCAGAGCTCACGATCGCTCTCTCCCCGGCCAGAGCCAAAGGGAAGGTGGTGAACTAAAGGCTGTTTTGTTTTTCAAAAAACCTAAAAGCCAGTGAACAGATTGCTCCAGTGATCATCACAGAGTGCCGTCTGCTCCTGCCATCCGCTTCTCCCCGCAGGCCTGGGGATCCACGCGGCAGCTCTGGAAGCAAACACTCTCTGGAGCAGGAGAGGAACAGACGGCAGTGTTTGCCACCTTCAGCCAAGTTCCAAGCCGGCTGTGTCTGTAGCCCTTCCAGGTTTTAACTACCCAAGCAATCACTTACTTATCGTGAAAGCTGCCAGGCCCCCACTGCATCCTGGTGCAGCATCACTCACGCCGCACGGGGGGCGCCACCACCTGTTCCTTCAGGGGCCCCCAGGCTGCTCTGGAGACTCTGAGGCCAGGCCACCTCTAGGATGCCCTCCAGCTTTAAATTTTAGAGGGGAAAGCTCCAAAATAACAATGGCACCTACCGTTGTAAAGTAGCAGCAGCGGCAAAAGAATGGACATCCACTTCTGCTCGATCCCCCAGTCTCTCATGGAAAACTTCCGGAGGGAGTGTGCAAACAGGCACTGCAACCAGATCAGGCCCCCAGTTACTGGCCTGGCTCACACCTTGCTTAGCATCGTGTTAAGTCTTCCTCCATCGATGGTCTAGGTGCCAGCCAAGACCTGTGAGTTAAGCCTTTGCTGAACTGACTCCTGAGACCATAGTGACAACTGAGGTAAGAGGGTGCACTGCTGCAAAAGAGGCCATGGATAGGGTGGTCACAAGCTGCTCTCACAGGGGCAGGAGGGGACAAGGAACACGACGGCCATAAACCCTCTGCTGAAGGAAAGAGCACCCACCCCTCCCACCTCCTCCTGGGCGGGCTGCTCCTTAGTAAGTTCACTTGGGGAAGCCCTGGGTGTGGCCTGAGACTGCAACCCTGAGCCCCTGTGTACTCTAGTGGCCACGTCCCGCCCTCCACCGCACCAGGTCCGGGTCACCGCCGTCCGGCACCTTCCTCACACGCTCCCATGAGCCTGTGTCCTTCTGCATATGGTTAGTCTGCGAAGCACCAAGTGCTCCCTGGGTGGAAACTGGAGTGGCCACCACTGCAAAGAGCGGACACATCTCCTAAAAGTCACCCGCTCCACATCGGCACGAGGCAAGCCGCTGATGCAGGCAGAATACCACCCTTCAGATGGCGGTAAGTCACTAAGGGGGGGCACACTGCCTCTTCCTCCAATTTATCAATTCCCAGCTTTACTCACGGGGACTCTGTGGGGTCACTTGTGCTCTAAGGGTACCCCAAAGCCACCGTGTACTTGTGGACATGGAACTCGGATCCCAAATGAGCCAGAAGCCTGCACTTCCAAACCTACTTCTCTGTGGCCCTACTCCTGAAAAAGCCCAAAGACTGGAAGGTCTGGCACGTAAAAACCGGAGAATGTGCTCCCTCTGCACTCAAAGAAGGGCATTGCACACAAGCAGAATCCCTTCCACACAGGCTGAATGGCATCTGTCATTGCTCACTGATGAGAATTTACTAAAAAGCCAGTGATTGGTAATTACTATTACACTACGCAGAGGTCCTTACTAAAAGATCCCATACCACTCCTATGCACAGCAGCATCCTAGCAGACACACAGAATATTTAGTCATATCGGGTTGGTCCACTGGAAGGGGCATCTCAGAGTTCTGATAAATCTCCCGTGCAGTCTGCACTTTGATAATCATGATTCATAACATAGCTTCGCTCCTGTCCGTAGCCTGACACAGTCTGTCTGGTGAACGGTACTCACAGTGACAATGAAGGTGAGCACCACAAAGACGAATCGGAACCAAACTTCCAGCTGGGAAAACGCAGGGTTGTAAGTCTTCCACTAAAATGGAAAAGCAGGACAACAATTTGAAAAAAAAATGCATCTAAGAGGAAGTACACCCGATTATTAATAATAGTTACCTCTAGATGTTAGACTACAAGTAATTTAAAATGTTCTTTTTCCTTATATGTTTTACATGTTCTGAAATTTTAACACTTAGTATGTTTTATTTTTAGATTGAAGAACACAGACTTTGGAAATCTTAATTACCAAGAGTTGAAAACAGTTTTAAATAGTGTTACACTAATGATGAATCTGGCATATAAATTATTCTATAATCATAACAAGCACATTTGGCTTTTAAATCTCATATAAAAAATATCAACACTTTATTAGGAAAAGCTATGCTTTCTACTAAAAGACAGGATTTTTAAAAGATGCAAAAATGTGAGTAGGTAGAATGTTCTAAAAAAAGATTAAGTGAGACATATAAATATTAATCTGAAACCAAAAAAGTACAACGGAATTACAGTTGTCAGTTCTCACGCTGACTGAGTAGTTTCACTCACATCAAGTGTACACCTAACAGCCGAGGATGCAGGCACCACGTCCTGACGGAGGCAGAAGGCAGCCCTTCCAACCTCGGTCACAAGCCAGGTTCAATACCAGACCAGAACACTGCACTGCACTGGGCCAGTGAGCCCCATCACTTCAGTGCACTGAATTAAAATCATCTGAGCAACTTAAAAAATGCACTTCAGAACACACAGAGTTACAGACACTGGATTTACCTTACTTGCCAGAAACATTAAAAAAAAATATATACACACACACACACATGCAGTTTAAGATGCTGGACATGAGGCGATGAGAGACAACAATCTCTGGCTGATGGGGAAGAGGGGCACCCTCTGGTTGCCCCACCCTCTAGTAAGCCACGGGAGGAACCCAAGTGGAGCCCGGGGTCTCCCTGAGCCGTGCACTGGGGCCCGGGGTCTCCCTGAGCCATGAACGCACACCTGCGAGTCCAGGGAGACAATTCCCCTGCCACGATTCACAGGACAGAGTGCTGAGAGCAGTACAGAGAGCGCTCCGGACACCTGCCAAGGTCATCTCCTCCCGTCCTCACCCGAACACTGCCCAGCGCGTGCATGTGAGTAAACCACCCAAGGACGGGGAAAGTCCTGAAAGGGATCACTGGCACTCACAGGGGCCAGCTGTAGTGCCTGCTCCCACAAGCAGAGAGAAAAAACGCACAATCAAAGGGGTACTGGGTAGCATACTCCCACCGCTTTTACCTCAGTGGTGGGAGAAAATTAGCCTTTGACTTAATGCTGCTCCTTTGGTCCACCTAGCAAAGTTTAAAAGCAAGGCCTAAGAAGATCAACCCGTTCCCAAGTAACTTTACAACATCCCAGAATAAAGCACAAGGATATTTATAAGAATACAAAATCTAACACTCAATATTGTCTGGCATTGAATCAAAGACATCAGACATGTAAAAAAGCAAGAAAATACGAACCACAATGAGGAAAAAACTAATCAATCGAAACTGACCCAGAAATCACAGATGACAGAATTAGCAGATAAACACATCAAGAAGCTAGAGGAAAGACTGAATATGTGAAGCAGAGACCTAGAAAACGATCAACGGCAGAACAGACATTACAGAGATCAGAGAATGTGAAGACACAGCAATAGAACGACCTAAAATGAAACAGAGAGAAAAAACGAACAGAATCAGTAAGTGGTGACACAACTTCAAGCGGCCTAACAGATGTATATTTTGGAGTCCTTGAATTTCTTTGGGGGGGGAGGGGACAGGAGGATAGAAAAAATATTTGAAGAAATAACGGCCAAAATTTTTCCAAATTTGATGAAAACTATAAATTCACAAATCCCAGAAGCTCAAATGAACCCTAAGCACAAGAAATACAAAGAAAAATACAAGGAAGACCATACCTAAATTGTTTAAATAAGTAAAAGAGAAAAATCTTAAAGGTGAGGATAAGGGGGTTGGAGGGGAGGAGCATTATTACAGAGGACAAAGATAAGGATGATAGCAGATTTCTTGTCAGAAAAATGCCAGCCAGAAGACAACATTTTCAAAGTTTTATAAATTAAAAACATAATGCAAGGGCCAGCCCAGTGGCGCAGCGGTTAAGTTCCTGCCCTCCACTTCAGTGGCCCGGGGTTCACAGGTTTGGATCCCAGGTGTGCACCGATGCACCACTTGTCAAGCCATGCTGTGGCAGGCGTCCCACATACAAAGTAGAGGAAGATGGGCACGGATGTTAGCCCAGGGCCAATATTCCTCAGCAAAAAGAGGAGGATTGGCAACAGATGTTAGCTCAGGGCTAATCTTCCTCACCAAAAAAAAAAAGCAAACCCATAATGCAATACCACTACACCGCTACTAAAATGGCCAAAACTAAAAACACTGACCAACCAAGTGTTGAGAAGGATGTGAAGCAAGTGTAACTCTCAAACACTGCTGATGGGAATGTAAAACAAAATTACCACCTTAGAAAACAGTCTGCCAGTTTCTTGAACAGTTAAACATATCCCTACCACATGACTTCGCCATTCCATTCCTAGGTATTTACTCAGGAGAAACGTAAGCACACGTCCATGCAAAGATGTGTACACAGATGTTCACGGCAGCTTTATTTATAACAGCCCTAAACTGGAAACAATCCAAATGTCCATCAACAGGTGAGTGGATAAACAATTTCTGCTATATCCACACAGTGGCATATTAGCCACAAAAAGGAAAGAACTATCGATACATCCAACATCATCAATCAATCTCAAAATAATTATCCTGAGTGAAAGAATTCAAACATATTGTATGATTCCATTTATATAAAATTCTAAAAATTACAAAGGAATCTGTAATGAAAGCAGATCAGTGGTGGCCCGGGGATGAGAAGGTAACAAGAGAAGAGGCGCAAGGAAACTTTTAGGGGTGATGGGTATGCTTATTATCCTGATTACGGGGAGAGTTTCCCAGGTATACACATGTCAAAATGGATAAAATTTTATATTTTAAATACGTGCACTTCACTATATGTCAATTATACCTTAATAAAACTTTCAAACAAAAACCAACAACTAACAATCGATGCTAATGGGAAAGTAGAGATCATAGTGATTAAGGGTATATGAATTTTGAAGTCAGAGACGGGTTCAAATCCCAGCTCTTCCATTTCCTAGTTGGGCATCTTACTTAATCTCACTAAGCCTCGGATTTCTCCTCCATGAAATGGGGATACTGTTACCTACTTTGTAGAATTACCATGACATTTAACTAAGCTGATGCATATAACACGTTTAGCACAGTGCTGGCAAATAGCAAAAGTTCAGTAAAGAAGAGCTGCTATTATAAATCCAATCCACAATTCAACTATTATGATTATTGCTACAGTGTTTAAATTTCACAACTGCATCATTTACAAAATGATCGTGGCAGTGATCATGAGCACTGATGGGGGAGAGTTGATGTGAACAGAATATTCAAATAGAAAAAAGTATAATACATACCTTAGTTGAAAAAACAGATTCTAAGGCATAATCAAGAAGACAAAAAAGTATTCCCATCAGGAAAAAACTCACAAAATATGCTTAAAGTAACAGTGAAGAAAGCATACATTTTTGATCCTCAAGGGACTGTAACTCCTAAAAAAGAAAAGAACCATGGACTCCCCCGAAGGAAGGCGGATTCTGCCTTAAGATCTGGTCAGAGCTGTACAAAACAAGCAACTCACTCACTTTAAAAATTAGCACTAGAAGACAGCGCTTTATTCATAAATATAACTAAACTTAAAGCAGGCATTTTAGTTCTAAAATATGATTAACAGGAGGGAGATGGAGAAAGATGAGGAGCTGAGACGGAGAAGAGACAACGCTACATGCTGGCTTTCAGGACTGGATCCGAGCACCCGGCTGCCCTCTGACGCGAGGTGGGCACTCCGTGTCGGCACTACACTCTGTCCAGCCTCACTTTCCTCCTGTCACGCCTTTCCCCGTCCTTCCTGATCCGGGGAAACCCTTCCCCATAGGATTCCCCTCTGGGGCTGCCTCTGTTGGCAGCAGCTGAGAAGAATCACCTTTGGGTTCTTCTGCGGCCAGACCAGCCTCACAGCTCCATCTGGCATTCATCTGTGCCAACGGCTTGAAAACTCTCTTTTCCCTTGAGGGAGCCCGAGAAGAATGTACGAAGCTCAGAGAACAGGGCCCTGGCCCCCGCACTGTAGACAGCGGCCTCCAGTCGCCGTGGACCCAGCGACACCAGGGCTAGGAGGAGAAAGGTCACAGGGATTCCATCAAATAGCTGGCCAGTGCCTCTGCCAGTGCCATAATTAGGTAGCAGCCATTGTATGGACCTAATTCTATAGAATTAGGGGTTTTTGTTTTTGCATTATTTTTAAGCAACAAAATGTATATTTGAAATTAAAAAGTAAAAGAAAATTAACAGAGTAAAATCCCAGAAAACCGTCTGGCTCTAGACATTTACTTTGAAATCTTAAGAGCTATCAATCCATCCACTGGCTTCTGTGTCAAGGTCCTTGGGCGCTCACAAAGCCGCCTTTGTCCTTTCCGAGACGGGGCTCACCCTGTCACACCGTGAACTGGCATTTGGAACAAGTGCGCATTTCATACTCTAGATCTTGTCTCCCTAATTAAAATCTACAGGTTTTTGGTCCAGTTCCTCCATTCATCCATTCAACATTTGTTGAGCACCAACTTTGACTATATGCAAGAAAATATGTCAAATCCTGTGCAGATATGCAACAAGTGAACTTAAAGAAAATAAAATCAGTAAAAATGCTCCCAGAAACTGACTAATTTGGCGGCAGAGAACAAATACTTTAGGACATCCTCAGAGAGCGCTCTGAAAAGGAAAGCCACAGGAACACAGAGGGTGGGGGATTTTTCAGGGTGCAGGCTGCTCAGATGGGTGTCACCCCTGGCAACCTGGGCAGCACTAGGCAACCCCCTGGAATCGGGTCCCCACGCTTAGATTCACAGCCTGGGTCTCCAAGACTTGAAAAACATTGACAGATATTATACAGAAATATCTGGGGGGGGCGGGGGGGAAGCCTAACATACGCTTTTGTAATTTGTCCCATGAGAACGACGTATCAAGTGTGATCCAAGAAGCCCGTCAGGACTTATCAGAGTCGCACCTGCTGCCAGTCGTCTCAGTTCACAGAAGGTGTCCACCGGGTAGAAAACGCAGGGACTCGGGGACATGGGCTGTTGTTTTAATCTCATCCCCCAATGAAAGGTCATGGCTTAGGAAGGAAAAGAAGGAAAGGAGACAGGAACAGCTGGCTACAGAGTGTCACTCAAGAATCTACCCGAAGAGCATGTAATTAGAGGGAAAAATGCCCAGATTGGCCCTGAGGACACAGGGAGCTGATGTGATGTGTAGAGAAGGTGCTCGCAAAGCTCAGGAGAAAATGACAGAAAAATGAGAGAAAGCAATCTGCCTGGTGTCTAAAGTCTATGCCCCATTGCATATGCAGAGTACAGCCAATGAAACAAACTTTTTTAAAAACAAAGGAGATGAGCAATATCTCATAAGTACCTGCAAGACCTGGAGGGTGGTCTTGACTGGAACACGGCAATGGGATGTGGGTAAGGTGCATTCAAAAGAATAAGAGGTGACGGGGCAGGCCCGGCGGCACAAGCGGTTAAGCACGCGCGCTCCGCTGCGGCGACCCAGGGTTCGCCAGTTTGGATCCCGGGCGTGCACTGACGCACCGCTTGTCAAGCCATGCTGTGGCGGTGTCCCATATAAAGTGGAGGAAGATGGGCACGGATGTTATCCCAGGGCCAGTCTTCCTCAGCAAAAAAAAAAAAAAAGAAGAAGAAGAAAGAAAAAAAGAGGAGGATTGGCAGATGTTAGCACAGGGCTGATCTCCTCACCAAAAAAAAAAAAAAAAAGAATAAGAGGTGATAACAGAGGCAGAGAGAGAAGGATTGCCACTTTACTTCAAAAAGACATATATGTAAGCAGAAATCAATGAACCAAATGTTCATAGAATATGGGATTGAGGACAAGAGGAGAGAAATCACGCTTCTCAAATTAAAGGGAGGTGGCATCAACAATGCCAGACAGAAGATAAAGCCTACACGAAGGCCGAGACAGGACAAGGAGCATCAACTGTCTAGAAGTCTGCTAAGGACAGACACATTCGGCTAAAAATAGACCATCTGAATGCTCTGGGCCTGCCCTGGTGACAATTCTGTCTCTCAGTAGGTTGGGGAAGCACGTAGGGTAATTTTCACCCTGAACTTGATTTTCAACCACAAGGAAGAACTGACTAGTGAAAGAAATGGTGAAGCCCAGGGGAAGGTGACCACGTGGTCCTGGAGCTCTCATATAAGAGCCAAGGGCACCACCACACACAGTAAGCACCGACACTAGATTTTGAGAACCCAGAACTCAAAACTCCAAAGACCAAAGATTTCCAAGGAAATGCCAACCAACAGGAATAGAAACTCTCAAGTCAAATTCTGTCAGAGAAGCAATAACTGTCTAAAGAAACGTATGTGGTTACACAAGCAGCATTCTGATGAGCCCTGATTTTTAAAGTGCACTATATATTTTAAGTGTTTACTGAAAGATAATAAACCTATAAAAAATTGTATACATATCCCAGGTACACAGCTTAATGAACTGTCACAAATTGAACAAACTGGTGTAAACTGTATTTGGATCCAGAAATAACATCACAGCACCCTAGAAGCCCCTCCCTTTATGCCCCCTCGAGTCCCTAACCTACCCCAGAGAAACACTAATCCTGACTGAATAGCACAGATTCATTTTGGCTGTTTTTGTAATTTATATAAATGGAATCATACACTATGTACTATTTTGTATTTGGCTTCTTTCACTCAATATTACGCTTGTGAAATCATCCATAATGTTGCACATAGCTGTAATCATAATATTCCATTCTAGGAACATCCCACAATCGGTGTATTTATTCTACTGCTGACAGGGGTGCACAGTTTGGAGCTATTAAGAATTGTGCTGCTATGACATGAACATTTAAATGCATATCTGTCAGTCAATATACACGCACTTCTGTTGCACCAATTCACACTTTCTGCAGCAGGTGCCAGAACTCTGGTTCTTCCACATCCCTGCCAACTTGGGCATGTTTGTGTCTTTTTCATTCTAGCCATTCTGGTGGTGGTGTTACAGTAACACTAACATACTTTTAAGATATATTTTATTCTTTATACTTTGTTTACAAAAGAGGATGAAGGTAGTTTATAATAAAAAGCCAGATTAGATAGAAACAATTTTTAAAGTTTTTTAAATGGTAAAATTATAAAGAAAGAGGGTAAACAATTGTGCCAAAAACCTATACCAGGATGTTAGTAATTACTACAATTCAATATAAAACTTATTTCTGAAATTTCTAGCAGCTAATACCAAAAGAGAAATTTGAGTTATATAGCTTTCATCCTCTAATAAAAGGTATTATAACAAATGGTCAAAAGAAATTCTGCTTGGAGGTTATCAGAGTTCACAACGTAATTGATACTGTCTTCAACAGCAATTTTATAAAAGATATAGAAACACTTTGCATACAGCGCTCTAATTTCTTACTCATCTTTATACAGCTGTTGACATAACATCAAATTGCAACCTTTCTGAGGTAACTCTGCCATAACCGAGCTTCTCAGAGTGAACGGCTAGAGTGTATTTTGGACCTTCTCTTTCAAATATCAGTTGTCTTAGCGTTTTTTTTTTTTTTTTAATAACTTTCTCTTCTGATTATAAAGGTAATAAAAGCTCATTATGAAAAATAGAGGGAAAAAAAGAAGAAATTAAACATTAAGCCCACCACCCAGAGGCAGCCTTCTAGACAGTTTTCTATAATATAAAATTTTAATTAAGACTTTTAATTCATGCACTTAAAAAATTTTTATTTTTAGTTTTTATTTTATTGAAGTCACATTGGTTGATAACATTATATAATTCCAGGTGTACATCATTATATTTCGACTTCTATATAGACTGCATTGTGTTCACCGCCAAAAGTCTAGTTGCCATCCGTCACCATATTTATGTCATGCATTTTTTTTCAATAGGTAGTGTGTGCTATCTATCCTATTTTGTGACCAGTTTATTATTTTAACAGCTACAGAAGAATTTATTCATTTAACTAGAACTCCACTGCTGACACACAGATTGCTCCCAATTTTCTGCTCTGAGGAACATGTTTCAACATAAACCTTTACGTACATTTCTAATTATTTCTCTAGAATAAATTCCTAGAAGTAGAATTACCAGGTCAAAAAGAATATGCACATAGAGGCTTTGATCCACTGCCAAACTGCCCCCAAAAGTTCCATCAATTTGAACCCCCATCAACCTGTATGAGAGAACTTGCATTTCAACAACACTACAGGTTATTTTTCTTATTGGTGTTTTTACTATTTGCCAGTGATAGGTTTTAAAAAAAATACATTCCTTCTTGTATTCTCTAATTCTTCAGTTTACAGCAAGGATAAACATCATTTCATAAGTCTGTTGGCCATCCGAATTTCTTAATTTGTGAAGTGCTATGGTGTTATTCTTCAATGCAAACAATAAATACATATTATAAGCCTAACTGCTGTCAGGCACTCTGCTGGGTAAATATAAGAATGCACCAGGGGCCGGCCCCGTGGCTTAGCGGTTAAGTGTGCGCGCTCCGCTGCTGGCGGCCCGGGTTCGGATCCAGGCGCGCACCGACGCACCATTTCTCCGGCCATGCTGAGGCCGCATCCCACATACAGCAACTAGAAGGATGTGCAGCCATGACATACAACTATCTACTGGGGCTTTGGGGGAAAAAATAAATAAATAAAATTAAAAAAAAAAAGACTCTAATAGCTCTTCCTTTAAAAAAAAAAAAAGAATGCACCAAAAACGTAGAAAACTCTTAGGTGACATCCCTTGCAGGTCCCAAGGGTCTTATGTATTAGCTTTCTGGACGCTGAAGAGTGCTAGAAAAATGAATCCCCGGCTACTGGCATAACTCCAAGTGAGCTGTTCTGACGGTAACTTCCTTGTTGAGCCCTCGAGTAAGATCATACCACATCACCTGCCTTCCATTAGCAATGGAGGAATGACACGTACCAAGTTAATCTGAAATACGTATCAAATTATCTAGGAATAAGCTTAAGAGGAAATGTAAAATAGATACAAAAGATGGAAGGAGAAAACGACAATCAAAACAAATGAAACGGTGACCTAAACTGTTGTAACAGGGCCGGGTGAGGCAAAGCCTGTGAGGAAAACTGCGGAGAACTCTGATAAATGGCTTTTAGGGGACGGTGTTCCGATAAAGACAACGGAAAGGAGAGGTCCCTTGTCTGAGAAACATGGTGCTCTTTTCTTTGTGCATTCTCGAATCAGAATGATTCTGAAATAGCCAAGTCTAAGGCACAGACGGTCTGCGCAGGACGAGATCAAAGTGCGCCTAAGCTTGGGGCATCTGTCTCAGACCCTATCGGGTTTATCCTCCGTATCATGAACTTGAGGACAAAGGCAGACTGCTGATCAGATTTGCTGAGGGCGAAGCGCTACGAAATCATACACACGACAAAGAACAGAATCCAGATTCAAACTCAAAAGATCAGGAGAAGCTTGAGCAAGCAGCCAAAACCACTGAGAAGAAATTCAAGAGCAAAGTGTAACGTCTGAGCAATGTGTGAGAATGGTTAGGACCAACCACAGAAGCAAAGAATGAAAAAGACCAGAATGAATAGCAGTTACAGAGAGTAAGTCCAAGGGGTCTTGACCAGCTGGCAGACCACAAGCCAATGGGAGATGAGGCCTCCAGAGGAGCCAGCAACGCCTGGAGGGCCGCCTGCTCCTCCCACACGGGGAGCCCCCGCCCCTCGGCCAGCCTGACTGGGTTGGCTGAGGGAAGGAAACCTGGAGCCTGAGGGGGTACAGAAGTCACCCCCACAAGGCTATGTGGAGAAAAGGAAAAACCTCAGAGGGAATGAGACAGCCATCTACACATATCTGTAGTTATCACGTAGATAAAGAATAAAACACATTTGGGGGAGTCTAGAGACAGAACATGAAGAAAAAATCACATGAATGTAACAACAGCCGCCATCTGCTGAGAGTCCACAATGAGTAGGCACTGTGCACGACCCCAGCCCCCGCCCACCAGAGGCCTCCCTGGGAGAAGGGAGACGGCAGGCGCCACCGCAGAGGGGAGTGATGAGGCAGCGCGCGGGAAGCAGGGGAGAGTCCACACACCACGACCTCTCAGTAAAGGGCACCCATTAGTCCAAATAAAATGCTGTGCACGAATGTTCACAGCAGCATTATTCAGAATAGCCAAAAAACAGAAACAACCCAAAGGCCCATCAAGTGGTGCAAACAACCCAAATAGCCATCGACTGATGAATGGATACACAAAATGTAGTAGACCCGTGCAATGAAATATTATTAGACAAAAAAAGGAATGAAGAAGTGATACCTGCACAGCATAGAGGAGCTCTGAGAATACTATGCTCAGTGAAAGCAGTCATTCACAAAAGACCACATATTGTATTATCCCATTCATATCAAATGTCCATAACAGGCAAATCCATAGAGACAGAAAGCAGATTAGTGGTTGCCAGGGGCTGGGGGAGGGAGAAATGGGAAAAGACTACTAACAGGCTTCTTTTATGGGATGTGAATTATATCTCAATAAAGCGATATTTGAAAAAGGACCCCAGCAGCACCTTCATTTAATGGTCACGGCTTTATGAGGTAGCCACTTTACGATAAAGAAACTGAGTCAACAGTGTCCAACTATAAAGGATGGCGCCAGGATCTGAACCCAGCTCCTCTGTCCAACCTGAAACCTGTCTTCCTAGTCACTGTGCTGATTATTCTGACTCCCAATGAGTGGAAGGAGAAAGGAGGTTAACTCCAGCTGGACATGAGACAGGAAAATCGAACACTTAGAGCTGTGCAACTGGGGGCAGCCCACCTAAGAGTGGTGCCCACCCCTCACCAGAGGTTCTGGCAGGGTCTGAAAAGCATGCACAGGGGCTGGAGAAGGGAGTCCTGCCTTCCTAGGAGGGTGCACTTGGTAACTTCTGAACTACCTTCCAAGTGGAAGGCGACTCTACCTTCTCTGTTCTCAATCTCAGAACATCGCTAAAGTTTTCCAATCTCATGCTGTCTCTTTAAGCTATTCTTGGTTCCATACACTTAAGAAACTGGTTTTCCTATAGTTTTTTAAAACTGTACATGCCTTCCACTGTCCAAAATGACATGATTCCGATGCTGTGATTTATTTCAACCATTTGACAAAAGAATGGGAACTAAACAAACGAGCCATGGAAACACCTGAGGTCAGTGGGTATACTTACTGTGAAGTTCATTTCCTTGACGGCTCGCTGCAGGTGTTCAAGTCCCACAGTCACTGTATACTGAGTGTAGTTCAAGTAGCCAAGGTGAGCCACGATAATTTCTGCACATTTCTGTAAACACACAAGGAAGATCTGTATCTTTAAAGAAAGCAAGACTCACCCTCCCACCAACTGACCCATGAAGTAACACATTTCAAGAACAGATGATCAGAACCGATCATCCCCAGGGAACTCGCCAGAAGCCCAGAAAAATTCAGATGTCAGCCAAAAAACAGTTCTTAGAAAGAAAGAACCAAATGGATATTTCTAGAAACAAATAATATGTGATTTACAGTCACTAGAATCTTTCTACTTCGTTTTTTTGTGTGTGTGTGTGAGGAGATCAGCCCTGTGCTAACATCCGCCAATCCTCCTCTTTTTTTGCTGAGGAAGACTGGCCCTGGGCTAACATCCGTGCCCATCTTCCTCCACTTTATATGGGACGCCGCCACAGCATGGCTTGCCAAGCAGTGCATCGGTGCGTGCCTGGGATCCGAACTGGCGAACCCCAGGCCGCCGCAGCGGAGCGTGCGCACTTAACCGCTTGCGCCACCGGGCGAACCCGAATCTTTCTACTTTGGATGATTCAAATCATATGTCACCTATATAAAAGAGATGACAATGTGAGGCACAGCTGACATTTCCACGAACACACGAGTGCACGGGGGAATGTAAGCTAAGACGACAGATCTGACCCTCAGCCTGACTCCTCCTGGGCCCACTCCTGCCACTGCTGTAACATTCAGAGGGAGTACATATTTTCTTTCTCTCCTATTAGCCTGTCCCTCCCCACACAGACCCCTCCGCTGCTATCTCTGTTAGAACGGAGGTCAGGACCCCTCCAAAGCAAAGGCTGGGCGGACAACAGCTAGTGTGATTATGCAGGTGTGTATGCTCATTTGTCTGCCCAGAGCCTCTTTCTTTTGTCCTTTAGAATCAAGAATCAGGTCTCTTCAGGTCACCTCAATTTCAGAGTCATGAGGGAGATGAAGACTGCCCCCCACACCTCTCCCCAGCCACGCCAGCTGGGCCAGCACACCCATCTGGAACTTCCCAGCATCTGCTCAAATGCACTCTCCCTGTGCCAGAGAACGTCCGGCCACCGCCCAGAACAAACAGGCACCTCTATGGCTTTCCGGTGGCACTTGATAGAGCTGTGGCTCTGAACAGGGCAGAGTTACCCCTACCGCTGATCAAACGCTTCCCAAGCCAGGAATGTCTGAGGTCAGGGAGGAAAATAGATCTGGGTGTTACATAAGAAGCCTTAAAAGGATAAGGCACTGGGCGGGGAGGGTGGTGCTGATCTGGGGGCAGGAAAGAAGGCAGAGGAGAGGTGAGTGTGCATGGCAACATTAAGGTACAAGTCAAAATCTCTCAAACCCTCAGGCCAACCGGCACCCCCGGGCCTGCACCGAAGCCCGTGGCGAGGGGCCTGGAGGAGGACGCGAGCTCCCGATGACCACAGGCCCGACCCTCCCACATCTGCAGCACAAGCCAGTGGCTATTTCATCACATCTGAGCTGCGGCTTCTCTTCCACCGGATCAGCTTCCCCCATTTCTCCTGGCCACCTGCCCTCAGGGCACGAGAGTGTGGGGCCCCCGGTCTCAACCAAACCAAACGCCCCTTCTGTCTCCAACAGTCAGGTCATAGAACGACGCTTGGAGAGACGGGCAGCTAAGGCCTCGGCAGGATCAGGAATGAACAGGTTTACATTAGTAAATACATCTGTGCTGCAAAAAGAAGCACTTCTTACAAGTTAAGAATTTGGATTTTCAGGGGATGTTTTAATTAACAAAAGAGTTATCTCTCACACTGTATATATCTTCAAGTTTAAAAAAACTACAGTGAAACCAACAATTCAGAGACTTATGCACCCTTATGTTCATTGCAGCATTATTCACAATAGCCAAGACTTGGAAGCAACCTAAGTGCCCATCAACTGACAAATGGATAAAGAAGATGTGGTATATATACACAATGGAATACTACTCAGCCATAAAAAAAGACAAAATCGTCCCATTCACAACAACATGGATGGACTTTGAGGGTTTTATGTTAAGCAAAATAAGTCAGACAAAGGAAGACAAACGTGATTTCCTTCATACGTGGAAGATAAACAAACCCAAGGAGAAAGAGAACAAATCAGTGGCTACTAGAGTGGAAGGGGAATGAGGGTGGGCATAAGGGGTAAAGGGGCACATACATATGGTGACTGACAAATAATGAACAACTGAAATTTCACAATGTTATAAATTATTATGACCTCAATAAAATAATAAAAATTTTTAAAAAATTAATTCGCATACACACACAAAGAAACTACAGTGAAACCACCTGAGGATCTAGGGGGCCCGAGTTCAGGCCACGGTTCTAATACTGGTTACAATGCCCCTCTGAACATCATTGTGAGAGAGGACCAAAGCTTTCTCACCTGCAGGTGCAGACAACCTTGCTGCCTAACATACTGTTTTCTTTACATCACAGAAAAAGGTAATGGGGGCAGCCCAGCGGCATAGCGATTAAGTTCGCACACTCCGCTTTGGTAGCCCAGGGTTCGCGGGTTCAGATCCTGGGCACCGACCTACACACTGCTCACCATGCCATGCTGTGGCAGCACCCCATATATAAAAAACAGAGGAGGATTGGCACAGATGTCAGCTCAGCAACAATCTTCCTCCAGCAAAAAGAGGAAGACTGGCAACAGATGTTAGCTCAGAGCCAGTCTTCCTCACCAAAAAAAAAAAAAGGTAACATAAAAGGATGGTCAGCATCTCTGTAACATAAAAATTCCGTGTTTTTTTACATCAGGGCAACGCTCCTTTCAAGCTTTGGGAGAGACCTGAGCAGAAAGAGAACAGAAGAGAGAAGTCCCCAAAAGTGACACAGTGTCAACTGAAGCAGGGCCACCAACAGGAGAGGGGAGAAAGCGCAGCGATGCACAAAGAGCCACCGATGCGCAGCATGGCAGGTGCTTCCAAGAAGCCCCAGTGCAGACAAGCAGCCTCCCAGGCAGCCTGGCTCTGTTCTCTGCACAGGCTTCAGGTAGGGCCACCAACTTGTCGCAGTTGGCCCTAGACGTTCCCCGTTCTGAAACGGAAAGTCTCTTGTCCTGGGAAACCCCTCGGTTGCGGAGAACCAGAGAGATCAGTCACACCAGCCTTAGGATAAAGTCACTGACCACCTGTTTGTCACCTGCTCAGTCCGAGAAAGAGCAATGCCAGGTGCTTGACTACCGGCTGAGGCTGGACTCCAGGACCAGTCTGCCCGGGGATGGAGGAGAGGCTGCTGCTTATACAGTGGTCCTTTCAGACCCCCGCACCTGTCGTCACTCCAGTCTATTCAGCAGCACTAATGGAGCACCTACTGTAACAGGCACAGTGGGGCTTACGCACAAACACCGCACACTCTCACGTCTGTTATTCAACTTGATCCTGGCCATTTTCCACAGACAGGCAGGGAAGGCGTAACCCCCACCTTACGGACGAGGGAAACACATTTCAGAAACCAGCCCAGGCTGTTCACACAGGTGATAAGAGGAGGAGGCAGAACGAGAGTCCAGTTACTTCACGTGCTTCCCTAAGGCACCACCTACCCAGGTCCACCTGACGGATCCGGCCGGGCAGAGCTGCTGCTGAGCTGGGGGAGCAGACGCTGCGATGATTCTGCTGGAAGAGAGCAGCACTGTCCGCACACCTTCCCAACAACCCAGTACCCTTCAGGCTACGGTTCTGACCCTTTCCAGAATCTTCTAGTAGCCGTCAACTGAGAGGGAGCACAGCCAGGGGCCCGCCACTGAACAGGAATCGTTCCCTATCTGAATTCTTTCTTGCCAGGATAAACAGGCCTAGTATGTCACTGTTATTAAGTAGGTGGTATGTGTGGGTATTAAGGCCACAAATTTACGAATAAGACATGGGCTGAAATCCTGGCCCTTTCATTCACCACCTGTGTCACCTCAGGCAAGTGTTTTTTTTTTTTAATTGATATCATAATAGTTTATAACACTGTGAGATTCCCGTTGTACACTGTTATTTGTCAGTCACAATATAAATGTGCCCCTTCAACCCTTGTGCCCACGCCCAACTCCCTTCCCCCTGGTAACCACCAAACCATTCTGTCTGTGTGTTAGTTTATATTCCACATATGAGAGAAGTCATACGGTGTTTGTCTTTCTCTGTCTGGCTTATTTCACTTAACATAATACCCTCCAGGTCCATCCATGTTGTTGCAAATGGGACAATTTTGTCTTTTTTATGGCTGAGTAGTATTCCATTGTATATACATACCACATCTTCTTTATCCACCCATCTGTTGATGGACACTTGGGTTGCTTCCACTTCTTAGCTATAGTGAATAATGCTGCAATGAAGACAGGGGTGCATAAGCCTCTTCGGATTGTTGATTTCAAGTTCTTTGGCTAAATACCCAGAAGTTGGATAGCTGGATCATAAGGTATTTCTATTTTTAATTTTTTGAGGTATCTCCATACTGTTTTCCAGAGAGGCTGCACCAGTTTGCATTCCCACCAGCAGTGAGTGAGGGTTCCTGTTTCTCCACATCTTCTCCAACATTTGTTATTTTTTGTCTTGGTGATAATAGCTGTTCTCATGGGTGTAAGGTGATATCTTAGTGTAGTTTTGATTTGCATTTCTCTGATGACTAGTGATGTTGAACATCTTTTATATGCCTATTGGCCATCTGTATTTCTTCCTTGGAAAAATGTCTGTTCATATCCTCTGCCCATTTTTTGACCGGGTTATTTGGGTTTTTTTGTTGTTCAGATGTGTGAGTTCTTTATATATTATGGAGATTAACCCCTTTTCAGATATATGATTTGCAAATATTTTCGCCCAGCTGGTGGGTTGTCTTTTCATTTTGATCTCGGGCAAGTGTTTTGACCTCTCTCAGCCTCAGTTTCTTCTTGTATAAAACAGCCTCTAATAACAGTTCCCCCTCCCTGGTCCTGCTGTGAGGACTGAACGAGATACAGTATGGAAAGTACCCAGCACGAGGCCTTGGAGGGAAACCACTTTCCTAATCCCATAACCAAATGCATGCTCTTCTTTGACGCTCCCCACGTTCTCCATGCCACCAGGGAGTCCTGACCAGGCCTCCTCGCTGTAGCAGGGAGCTGGTTCTGACTCTTTGGATTCTGACACAATCAACAGTGAGGGCTCCTTTCCCACTCGGGACCATCAGATTTCCTACCCCACAGCCACACACGGCACCCTGAGGCAGATGCTCAACAAAGGAGGCCAGTCCTCCTAATACGCCTGGGTCTCAGCCCCCACTGATGGATTAGAGTGTTCGTCACATGCATGGCAACAACACAAAGCCCCAGCGATCAAGAATGACCATGGAACAGTGGCAGAGCTTCATATGTGACAGGCAGCCCATCAACAGTCATCTGTGGACATGCCATGCAGTAAGTTACACAAACAGGAAAACAGGTATCATGGTGTGTGTGTGTGCATGTATTATACGTGTATGTGTGAGTGTGTACACGTGTATGCATGTGCATGTACGCGTGTAAGTTTATAAGCATTTATAAGGCCATCGGTGTGTAAAGTTAGATGAGTTTTCCATGCCATCATTGGTACAACAATTTTTTTTGTGTGTGAGGAAGACCGGCCCTGAGCTAACATCTGCCAATCCTCCTCTTTTTGCTGAGGAAGATTGGCCCTAACCCAACACTCGTGCCCATCTTCCTCCACTTTATACGGGACGCCACCACAGCATGGCTTGCCAAGCAGTGCGTCAGTGCGCGCCCCGGATCTGAACCGGCGAACCCCGGGCCACCGCAGCAGAGTGCGCGAACTTAACCACTTGTGCCACCGGGCCGGCCCTGGTACAACAATTTTTTTACTTAACAAAGCAAACCTGTAATAGTGCAGCATGATGAGCAATCATGGACCACTCAAACGTACTCACCTCTGCACATGTGAGGGTCCTCGTCCGGTTGTGAACTTTGTTATGAATGAACATGGTGGTTCCACCTGCAGCTACGCCATCGACTTTAACAGTCATGGTAAAGCTGGTCTGAATAGACGTTTCTACAAAAGAAAGAAATTTGGCGTCAGGGACCATGTCAGGCACATCACACCTACAAAGGTGCCTGCCTGGCTCAGAGGCGGCCCGGGAGGGTCTTCCATCACATCGGCCTCAGCATATTTGAAAACCCACGCTTGCCAGCAAAGCAAAGCTTTTCCATGAGATTCTACGTCCAACCCATTACTCAGGGGGCCATGTAAAAACCTGCGTTTCAGGTCCACCAGTTTCATTCACAAACGGACAACTACTTCATGGCTAACGAAATTGTATTTTTAAATTTCCCACATAAATTTTTAATTTAACTTTATACCAAAATAGATTTCTTATTTTTTCTGATTGTATAATTTATTATTTTTCTGTTATATGCTCACTGTTAAAAAAATCAGAGAACAAAAAATATAAAGATGGCATTAAACACTTATAATCCCACCACCTACAGAAAACCATAATTAACGTTTGTGTCCACCCTTCCAAACCATTTTCTAGACATACAAATACACAGTGATATCAAATTTACTTATGCTTTTAAAAATATTATAAAAGGGGTTAATTTTTTTGTAATATGCATTTTTTTCACGTAATTTATTGCAGTCATAGGGTTATCTTTTCAAATTCTTTCTCAACCAAAGCGCCCCACCTGAATCACAGGACATAGAAAATAATGTGAGTGAACAGAGCTAATTCATTATAAACTGTGCATGCTTTAGGTAAGGTTTCTCAGCTTTGCATCATTGATATTTTGAGGCCAGGTAATTCTTTGTTGAGGAGTCTGTCCTGTGCTTTATAGGGTGTTTAGCAGCGTCCCTGGCCTCCACCCACGAGATGCTAGCAGTAGAGTCATTGCCTTAGGGCATCAGGCCTTAATTCTCTCCCAGAACCCCACTGAAAAGGCTAGAGCAGCAGCGTCTACACGGTGCAGCCACTGAGCTGACCAGTACTCCCTGGCACTGACCAGTCCGCCCTGAGGCCTGCATCGTAACTTACTCTGGAGGATACTGGAGGACGTTTAAGGGGCTTCCGATTTGTTGCTATTAGAAAGAACAATGAACAGTCTTGTACATCCACCTTTGAGCACCTGTTCAAAGATGTTAAACCCCTTTTAACCTTTAAAATACAGTGCTTTGCACAAAGAAAAATCACTCCAAAATGTCAGGCTTCATACCTTTTGATTCATCCAACTCAACGACACATGTCAGCCAGAGTTGCTGATTATATGTAGACAGCGGATTTGAAAGTATTTGAATTGGCTTTAGCTGAGGCAAAAGAGAAAAAAGTTAAGTAATCCGTGTGACCTTTTCATTGAGTCTACCAAGTATCTCACCTTAACACACAAAATGTACATTTAGCAAAATAGGTTTGAGCGTTATCACTAAAACAGAAACGTGTAGTTTTCCTTTCAACGATATAAGGGAAATTCTGCCTTCCGGAAAAACAAAGGACTAGCTTTCTGCTGCAATTCACTTCTGTCTCTCAGGAAAACCTCTAGAGCAGGAGGTTTGCACAACCTGGAGCCTTGGGACAACACAGCTACTCAAATACCAAGAAAAAGCCATCTTGGAGAAAAAATTAAAAGCACATATGATGACACATTTAGTAAGATAATAAAGGCCACCAAGGAAACATTCTCATATTCACAAGACAGTGTGTCTCAAGAATCATTTCTTTAGTACCAACACGCCAGACACATCACTGTTTGGCGTCTGTTATGTTCAGCTTTAGGAAAGTCTTAACATCCCCGGAGAGAAAAATTAGAGAGGACCATGCTGCCCATGATACTTCTGCAGTGTCTGTTGACAAACATAATACAGGTGTTTAACAGCAGTGGGAGAACAGCAGAGAAAGTTGTTGAAGGAGCCCACCCATGGTTCCGAAGAAAAGCGTTATTTGAATGCGTAGTCTCGGAACGTAAATGGGTGGTTTTGCGTTTTAATACTCCGGCAGGCCTCGATGAAACTCCTGTGACCAAAGACTTGCCTCCAAGCCACCCAGGAATGAAGCCTGTCAGAGGATGATCTGTAATCTTTCAGAAGTGAGGCTGATCTTTTAGAATTAAGTCAGTTCTGTGGGACAGCTGCTAATTTCAGTGTCAAAGAAAGACATATCCTCAGAGACAGAAGTTTTTAAAAACCAAACTGAGGTCAGGAAACCTGATGATGGCACCCATCAGATCCTCAGTGCAAGAGTTAAAGAAAATAAATAAATGCAAAGAAAATGTGCAGAGAGGCTAAACAGAGGCCCCTTCAAAGTAGCAGGAGCAAAAGAAGAATTGAAAGGTGTAAGTTTTAGGACATTATTCTCCTTTTGCTTTTTTGAAAACTGAGGGTGGGAACCTTGCAGGGAGCTGAGAGAACGGAGACAACGGCAAGATATTTGGGGTCGAAGGATTAGATTTAAACCATACATGTTCCACATTCACGAGAATGTAGGACAACTGTGTTCAGTTTATAGATAAAGACATTATGTTTGATGTGCAGGAAAATAAAAGGGCTTAGTTGTTTGGGTTCTCACAAGTTGGTATTTATTAAAGAATACCAAGATGTTCCAATTGGAAGGACCTTTGTTTCTCTCTAAAGATGGTGAAGAATCAAGGCACATTAAAAAAAAAAGAAAAGAAAAAACATTTCTCATTCAAACTGAGTTCATGCAAGGAATACCAAACAATCATTAGAAAGAATTATTCCTGTTAGAAACCTGACACGGAGACCACGTCTCAACTTGGGCAAATATAACAAGAAGGGTCAGATACCTAGGTGATTGTTCTTAGAATTTATAATCTAGTAAGGCTTGCAGACGTGAGGAATCAGGATGGGATAACCGCCCTTTGGAAATGAACTGCTGCTTCCTAAGAGGTAACCCCACTATCCTTTCTCAGTACTGAGGTATTTATTACAGCAGAAAAGGTCACTTTAGCAAACAAGAACCCAGAGGCCAGCAGCCGACAGAGGAGTAAGAAATGTGTGTTGCCTAAAGCACACTGCAGGGCAAGGTGGTCTACCTTAAGGACCCTCTGAGTGGGACCATTTCTTAGTCACCCGGAAGTTTATAAGCCCCACCAGCTGCCACTCAGACCCAGTCTTACCTTTTTGCTATTATTTAGTGAAAAATTAGCTGCAGAGGTCTGGATCACTTTGGGCCCTAAAGTGTAACAGAGAAGGAGAAAAAGCAGGTTATATCTATATTGATAACGAATTTACTGATTTTTTTTCAAATGCCAAGAAAGACTCATACATTTCATGGAGGTGGTCTTATTTTCCTGTCTGTCTTTAGAGGTTTTGTGTGTTGAGGTCAAACATATAAACATACAAACACAGGCATACAATATCCACTCTGCTGCACTTCACGACTTCCCAATGGAGGGGAACCCAACATGACTGCCACACAACACACAGGATTTCCATGGGATTTTATGTGCAGAAAACTCTCCTCTGCTCCCATTGAGGGCTCCCTCTGTAGTGCTCGGATCCAAGAAAACATTAATGATGCAGACGTTGTCTACATATTCTGTAAAGTACAAAGATTTCTGCTAAAAAACAAGACATTTATCTATTCATCCAATTAATCCAATCTTCCAAAAATATTAAGTAAGGGGGATACAGAAGCACAATATATACTAATACATACTCAAGGCTTTTCCTGAAATAACAGATATACAACCTTCATAGATGCTCACAGTGTAATTCTTCAGAGCTTTGTCCTTAAAAGAATTAGTCAAAGGAAACACTGTGACTGATTTTAATCTAAGGTAGAACTGAATTTGTTCTAAAACATAGCATTTTCAGCTTGTGACGTCAGTTTTCTGGGCTGCCTAAGTGGCCCTCCCGAGCCCACCACCAAAACCCTCCATCTAAGGAGGAGATACACGAGTATGTTCATCAACCCAGGCGGTGACACGCCTCGGGACGCGTTCATGAACGCTGAGAGGGGAATGTCTCTATGTAGGAAGGAGGCTCGTCCCCGCAGGGGGCTTATTTTAAAGAGAGCCACAATCTGAGTGCACTCCTATCCCAGGGAGTAACGCAGTCTGGTTTCTCAGAAAGAATGAACAACTAGGGGTCAGCAAAATCTAGACTCTAGCCTCAGCTAACTTGGCTTTCTGGATCTCAATTTCCTCATTTGCAAAACGAGGGTGACGAACCTGATGGTCCCTAAGGCACTCCAAACCCTGAAATCCTAATAGTCTTACCACATACAGTAAGTGCGAGCCGAGGACCTATGATGGTGATTTTGTGTGTCAAATCAACTGGGCCACGGGGTGCCTAGATATTTGGATGAACATTATTCTGGGTGTGTCTGTGAGGGTATTTCCTGATGAGATTAATATCTAAATCAATAGGCTGAGTAAACAGACTGCCCTCCCCTATGTGGGTCGGCCTCATCCAAATCACTGGAGGCCTGAACAGGGCAAAAAGCACTGAGTAAGGGAGAATGCGCTCTTGGTGCCTGAGCTCGCTGTCTTCAGACTGGGAGGTCAGTCTTCACCTGTCTTCAGACATGAACCGGACCTTACACATCGGCTCTCCCGTGTCTCCAGCTTGCCAAATGCAGAGCATGGGGCTTCTCGGCTTCCGTAATCACATGAGCCAATTCCTCATAATAAATAAATCTCTCTCTCTATAGACAGACAGACAGGTAGGTAGGTAGGTAGATACACAGATAGATATAGATAGATATAGATATAGATAAATATCTCTTGTTGGTTCCGTTTCTTTGGAGACCCCTGACTAATACAGATTTTGGTACCAAGAGTGGTTCTAGAGGAACAGAAGGTTTAGGAGAAGTTTTCTGAATTGGTTCTGGGGTTTCTGGAATTGTCTCTCTAATCTGATTCGATTTACAGATGCTAATGACTCTATGTCCAGTAGTAAAGAGAGTACTGACAGTCCACGAAAATATGCAAAATATCTCCACTGGGTACTCCTTATCAACCACTCATAGGAAGCAAGGAGCTAAGTGACTCTGGTTATGATACTTTAGAACATTTTTGGAAAACTAACGAATACAATGAGGTTGGCTGGTTACTCCTAATGTCACTGGACAAAGTGGTGAAAGAAACGGATGAGCTCCGGGATTTGAATTCCCAGCTCAAGAGCTGCATAAATGACCTGAAAGCTTCTCTGTATGCCCTGACAAGACCTTTATCTCCTAGAGCCAGAGGGCTGGGATTGCTGAAAATCAAACCCAGAATCTCATCCGGCAACTGGCTGAATTACAAGGCAAGCTGAACTCCCAGCTTCGCAGGGTGTCTCCTGTTAAAGTGAGGACGTTGACTGGGAAAGAATGGGACCCTGTAAGTTGAGGTGGGGGTGTGTGGGAAGATCCTGATGAAGCTGAGGACACCGAGCCCCTACATTCTAATGAGCCTTCCTCGCCAGTGGAAGAGGCCTCCCTATTCCCAGTGGAAGAGGCCTCTCCACCTCTGTCTGAGGGATTAACCCTGCATTGCCTAAGGAACCAGTAATGGCCTCCTCTGAGGCAGTTGCCAAACAAGATGATGCTGATTCTGCTCAGGACCCACTCTCATCACCCCTCTTTGCTTCTAGAACTGTAAATAGACTTAAGTCCCAGCAGGTCCCTGGAGGTGAGGTACGAAGAGTGACCCATGAGGAGATGCACGACACTGCTGAAGAACTACTTGAGTTTTCTGATTTATACAGACAGAAATCCAGGGAACACGCATGGGAATGGATACTAAGGGTGTGAGATAATGGTGGAAGGAAGATAAAGTTGGATTAGGCTGAATTCATGGATCTGGGCTCACTAAGCAGAGATTCTGCACTGAACGTTGTAGCTCGGGGAGTTAGGAAGGATTCCAACAGTTTGGAATCCTAAAACATGGACCAAAAGGTGGTCCCCAGTGAGCAAATCAGAAACGCTGCACCTGCCTCAGTTTAATGTAGAGGAAGGGACTCAGAGGCTCAGGGAGACTGGGATGTTAGGGTGGATTTGTCATTTAAGACCTCTGGGAGAGGCCGTAAGACATACCTTCACTACTACTGTGAGAAATAAATTTGTGAGGGGAGCCCCAGCATCCTTAAAGAGCTCTACAGTGGCCCTTCTTTGTAGGCCAGATCTTACAGTGGAAACTGAAGTCAATGAATTGGGAAGCCAAAATGCAATAGAGGTAACTGGAACCCAGGGACGGCAGAGCCAAGTGTAGCATTCAACCGTGGAAGACAAGGTGGGTGTGGTTACCATAGGAATAGCACAGTCAAAGCAGCAACCAGAACAGTCTGACACGCAGACCTAGGGCATTGGCTAGTTGGTCATGGTGCTCCTAGAAGTGAAATATATAGGAAGCCTACTAAATTCTTACTTGATCTGTATAAGCAGAAAAGTTCTAGGTCATGTGGACAAAAGTCTAACCTGAATCATAAAAACAGAGAGTCACCTCTGTGACTGGAGCCCCTCCATCCATTTTCAGATGTGAGCCAGTTTACAGACCCAAAACCCCTTGAAGGAAGGAGAGGTTGGGTCCCTTTAAGAAAGCACCCTGGTATATTGCCAAAAATTTATACTGTTAATCATTCTCCCAGCCTTCCCCAAAGAGACCTACAGCCTTTTATCAGGGTAACTATACACTGAGGAAAGGAAATAATCAGACATTTCGGGGACTACTGGACACTGGCTCTACTGACACTAATTTCAGGAAACCCAAAACATCATTGTGGTGCACCAGTCAGAGCAGGCACTCGTGGAGGTCAGGCGATCAATGGAGTTTTAGCTCAGGTCCTTCTCACAGTGAACCCAGTGGGTCCCCGAATCCATCTTATGATTAATTTCCCAGTTCCAGAACACATAACTGGAAGAGATATACTCAGCAGCTGGCAGAATCCTCACATTGGTTCCCTGACTTGTGGAGTGAGGGCTATTATGGTGGGAAAGGCCAAGTAGAAGCCACTAGAACTGCTTCTGCCTAGGAAAATAGTAAACCAAAAGCAATAGTGCATTCCTGGAGGGATTGCAAACATTAGTGTCACAGTAAGGACCTGAAAGATTCCCACCACATCCCCATTCAACTTGCCTATTTGGCCTATGCAGAAGACAGATGCATCTTAGAGAACGACAGTGTATTATGATAAGTTTAACCAAGTAAGTGGTGACTCCAACTACAGCTGCTGTACCAGATGGAGTTTCATTGCTTGAGCAAATTCACACATCCTCTGGTACCTGACACGCAGCTACTGGTCTGGCAAATGCCTTTTTCTCCATCCTTATCAATAAGGCCCACCAGAAGAAGCGTGCTTTCAGCCAGCAAGGCCAGCAATACACCTTCACTGTCCTACCACAGGGGTATATCAACTCTCCAGCACTATATCGTAACTTAGTCTACAGAGAGCTTGATCACCTTTCCCTTCCACACGCAAATCACACCAGTCCATTACACTGATGACGTTACACTGACTGGACCTACTGAGCCGGAACTAGCAATGACCCTAGACTTATTGGTAAGAATTTGCAGGCCAGAGGGTAGAAAATAAATCTGACTAAAATTCAGGGGCCTTCTACCTAGTGAAATTTCTAGGGGTCCAGTGGTGTGGGCCACGTAAAGATAGCCCCTCTAAGGTGAAGGACGAGTTGTTGCATCTGGCCCTTCCTACAATCAAAACAGAGGCATGATGCCTAATGGGCCCCTCTGGATTTTGGAGGCAACTGTTCCTCATTTGGGTGTGGTACTCTGGCCCATTTACCTAGTGACCCAAAAAACTGCTAGTTCTGAGTGGGGCCCAGAACAAGACAAGGCTCCAGGCTGCCGTGCCAGCTGCTCTGCCACCTGGACACAGCATCCGGCAGCTCCACTGGTGCTGGTGTCCATGCAGATAGGGATGCTGTGTGGAGCCTCGGCCAGGGCCCTACAGGTGAGTCACAGCACGGGCCCCTAGGATTCTGGAGCAAGGCCTGCCATCCTCCACAGAAACTACTCTCCTTTTGAGAAACAGCTCTTGGCCTGCTCCTGGGCCCCAGTGGAGACTGAACACTTAACCCTGGGCCACCAAGTTACCGTGCAACCTGGGCTGCCCATCACGAACTGGGTGTTATCTGACCCATCAAGCCAGAAAGCTGGGCGTGCACAGCAGCACTCCATCATCAAATGGAAGTGGGAGATACAGGATCTGGCCCAAGAAGGCCCGAAGGCACAAGTCAGTCACATGAAGAAGCAGCCCAAATGCCCCGGTCCCCCCTCCTGCTCCACTATCTTCTCCTCCCAGCCTGCATCTATGGCCTCATGGGCCATAGATCATCCACGATCATCTGACAGAGGAAGAGCTGACCACCCGAAAGTAGACAGCTGCAGCACCACAGCCCCTCCCTGGGACATCCCTGAAGGACATGGTGAAGGGAAATCTTCCCCGGGGGCCGTACTTCGAGCACTGCACCTGGTTGTTCACTTTGCTTTGTAGGAGAAATGGCAAGATGTGCGATTATACACCAATTCTTGGGCTGTGGCCAACGGTTTGGCTGGATGGTCAGAGACAAGGAAGGAACATGATTGGAAAATTGGTGACAAGGAAACTTGAGGAAGAAGTATGTGGATAGACCTCTCTGAACGGGCAAAAAATGTGAAGTTATTTGTTTCCCACATGAATGCTCACCAAAGGGTGACCTCAGCAAAGGAGAATTTTAATAACCAAGTAATAGGATGACCTGTTCTGTGGATACCAGCTAGCCTCTCTCCTCAGCCACCCCCAGTCATTGCCCAATGGGCTCATGAACAAAGTGACCATGGTGGCAGGGATGGAGGCTATGTGCGGGCTCAGCACCATGGCTCCACTTACCAAGGCTCATCTGGTTACAGCCACCACTGAGCGCCCAATCTGCCAGCAGCAGAGACCAATACTGAGCCCCCATATGGCACCGTTCCCCAGGGTGATCAGCTAGCAACCTGGTGGCAGGTCGATTACACTGGACCACTTCCAACACGGAAGGGGCAGTGTTTCATTCTTACTGGAGTAGACACTCTGGATACAGATTTGCCTTTTCTTTACCCAATGCTTTGTCAAAACTACCATCCATGAACCTACAGAATGCCTTATCTATCATCATGGTATTCCACACAGCATTGTTTCTGATCAAGGAACTCATTTCACAGCAAAAGAAGTACGGCAATGGGCCCACGCTCACGGAACTCACTGGTCTGACCATGTTCCCCACCATCTAGAAGCAGCCGGTTGACAGAATGGTGAAATGGCCTTTTGAAGGCTCAGTTACAGGGCCAGCTAGGTGGCAATTCCTTTCAGGACTGGGGCAGGGTTTTCTAGGAAGCTGTATATGCTCTGAATCAGTGTCCAATGTATGGTGCTATTTCTCTCATAGCCAGGATTCATAGGTCCAAGAATCACGGGGTAGAAATGGGAGTGGCACCACACACTACTACCCCATTGACTCAGTAGCAAAATTTGTGATTCCCGTGCCTACAACCCTGTGCTCTGCTGGCCTAGAGTTCTTGGTTCCAAAGAGAGGAACGCTTCCACCAGAAGACACAACAATGATTCCACTGAACCCGAAGTTAAGACTGTCACCCGGTCACCTTGAGCTCCTCATGCCTCTGACTCAACAGGCAAAGAAGGGAGTTACTGTGCTGGCTGGGGTGACTGATCCTGACTACAAGGGGAAATTGGACTGCTACCCCACAATGGAGGTAAGGCAGAACACGTCCGGATTACAGGAGATGCCTTAGGGCGTCCCTTAGTATTACTACATCCTGAGATTACAGTCAATGGAAAATTACAACCCAATCCAGGCAGGACTACAAATGGCCCGACTCTTCAGGAATGAAGGTTTGGGTCACCCACCAGGTAAAGAACCATGAGCAGCTGAGGTGCTTGCTGAAGGCAAAGGGAACACAGGATGGGCAGTGGAAGGAGGTAGTTACAAATACCAGCTACGACCATGTGACCAGTTATAGAAAGGAGGACTGTAATTGTAATGAGCATTTCCTTATTTTGTGATGAATATGTTTGCATGTGTGTGTGTACATACATACATATAAATATATATTCTAAGCAAATATCTTTGTTTTCTTCCTTCTCTTATTCCCTTATCAAGTAATATAAGAAGTATTGACTTTATACCATAGTTTTTAAGTATTGTTAATTTTATATCATATTATTTAAATTATGGGATATCAAAGAGAACAGTAAATATCACTCAAGGACTTTATCTCCTCTTCTGGGGATGGAGTAGTGAGTTTTCGGCCACATGGTGCCCAGACATTTGAACATTATTATTAAATATTATTCTAAGTGTGTGTGAAGGTGTTTCTGGATGAGATTAACATTTGAATGGGCAGAAGTGGAAAGCAGATTGCCCTCCCCAACGTGGGTGGGCCTCATCCAATTCGATGAAGGCCTGAATACACCAAAAAAGGCTGAGTAAGGGAGAATTTGCTCTCTCTGCCTGACCATCTTCGAGGTGTTAGATCAGTCTTCTCCTGCCTTCAGACTTGGACTCAGACTGGAACTTAAACCACCAGCTCTCCCAGGCCTTGGGACTCAGCGTGGGAACTACCTCATCGGCTCTCCTAGGTCTCCAGCTAGCCAAATGCAGATCCTGGGACGTCGTAGCCTCCATAACTGCGTGAGCCAATTCCTTAACATAAATCAATATATCTATATCTGTATCTGTCCTATCAGTTCTCTTTCATATACATCTACACACACATCCTGTTGGTCTGTTTCTCTGGCAAACCCTGACTAACACCAGTACTCTACAGGAAGAAGGAAAGGGATGTGGAAATCCTAACACTGTTTCTCTTATCTCAGCCTTGGTGCATCACTTTTCATTTCTGCAAGAGTGGAGAAGGTTGAAGGTAATCATAGGTATTTGAGACAGACAGTGGCTTAAGGAAACAAGAGTTGGCTAAGGTCCCGTTGCCACTGGAGATCAGGAGAATATTAATGTCCTTCACACCAATCTTAAAGGACAGCTGTAAAACTCAAGTAAGATAATGGACATGTCTTGCGACTTCCCAAGGAAGGAAAAGAAGAGGCTGGCTACAGTTGCTATTGTCACCATCCTCATCTCCATCATCAGCAGGCAAAGAGCACCTGAATAGCCGCCCTCTCCCATAGCTTCCTCAGTCCATTCGCCACCAAAAGTTTCAGCGTAGGTCAAGAAACAAGCCTTTTGAGGCACAAGTCCCTCTGGGACAGGCTAAGCCTAACTGTCATTCACACTGTAATGTTAAGTGCCTCAATTAGATAAACATCTATCAGGAACCCTCACTGAGAAAGATCTTTACAAGGGAAAGAAGAAACAGCCTCCGTCAGGCTCCTGGTCTCCCATCCCTTGGATAAGACCGAAAAGACCGGGGTTTCTGGGAATCTTATAAAAACCAGTTGATTCCTCTGGTTCTCAGTTTTCTGTCTGTGAGAAAGGGGGTTGGACGGGACGATTTTAAAGGCATTTTCGAAGCTAAAATCATTATGGTGTGGCTCCTCCCCTCAAACAGTGCGCTGTGGGGCTGCAGGGCACCTGGGGCCCTGAAGACAAGGCAGAAGTCGACCTGCAGGCTCCCTCCTGCCAAGAGTTCGGGGTGTCACCAGAGCCGCCTCCCCGCTCCTCTGCGGCACCCCGGCCCCATGCTCACAGCTATCTCACGCCCTCCCCACCTTTCGCTGCACTGAACCATTTAGATGGCCTGTCTCCCCCGTCAGCCAGCAACTTCTGGATTCCCCAGCGCCCAGGCTGGGTCCTGGCGCACAACAGACTCTCCAGAAATGTTTGACTGCCCAACATAAGGTTTGTGGTCAAGGCTGCCTGGTGCTGCCAAGCTGAACTCAGGCCCTGGCTGCCGTGTGGGGCAGGACCAGGGTGACCCCTCCGCCCAGCAGGTTCAGAGAGAAGCAGGGCTTCACCCTCCACAATGGGGCCCTTGGCGGGTGAGAGCAAGTGCGTACAGCTGGGTTTGGCTGAGAAGCCCTGCACCAAGACAACCATAAATGATAAAATGATCAAAGAGTGCACCTCACCTCTGATCCCGACGAAGACGGTCAGGCCAAAACAGATGAAGAAGACGACGAACACGAGGACAAAGTGGCGCTTGGAGAGCGTGTACAGCCGCATGGGCGCCAGCCTGCGGAGCAGAAGCCAGTGGGTGAGGGGCAGGCAGGGAGGGCTCCGTCCCCAAACCAGCACCACACACAGGCCGCACTGGGCCTCCCCCTCCCCACCTGCAAGCCCTCACCTCTGAAGCCGACCTACTCTGAAATCAGGCGACCCGCCTGACAAAACAGCCCCAATGACCTCAGGGACCACTGCAGGGGTGGGTGACATTCTGGAATGTTCTGGGTCAAGCGCTTGGTGAAGGCCCCTGTCACCCTGGTCTGCATAGAGCCAGCCAAACCCACTCCTGAGGGCAGGAGACCATGCTGTGGCTTCCACACCCCTCAGCGCATGTTTCACCATACACATCAGTGGTGGCCAGACCCCCTCCACAGCCATCCCACCTCCAGCCGCCAGAGCAGAGCCCAGGTGGGTGGAGGACCCTACTTCACTCACACATGCAGCTTTAACTGTTAGCTGTCACGATCAAGCCCAGACTGGGAATTCCAGGTGCCACCAGCATCACATTTTTCTATCTGGTCTTCTCCCAGCCCACAGTTTTATTTTTCCTGTCCAGGGACCCTCACAATCTAAGACCCCTCCCTTGTGTCACCCCATCACAGTGAAGCCCAGCCTGGCTTTCACCGTGGGACTCTGATGCAACTAGGCAAGCTGCCTGCAGTTTCCCGTGACTTACATCAACATGGAAACCTATTCAAGGATCCATCCTACACTCACCTATCAGGTCCCCTCCTGGTCATCCCTACTCTCTCCTCTGGTCAGAACAAAACGGCAGTGGGGTTGGGATCATTTCTCCTTTAGAACTCCCTACATCAGGGGCTGGCAAACAAAAGACAAATCCGTAAAGGACCAGATGATATGTGCTTGAGGCTCACGGGCCACACTGTCACAAGTCCTCGAAGCTGCCTCCGTAAGCAGCCCCAGATGTGACACAAACGCACGTGCGTGGCTATGTTCCAATTCAACCCTACTATAGAGAGGGGGCCGGCCAGGTTTGGCCTGTGGGTGGCTGAAGCCTACCCTGTAACCTAAAGAGGAGAATCACAAACCCAGAAATGGGGGCTGGGGGGTGTTTTGCTTTGCTTTTCACGTTCTTTTTATTCCCCTAGCATTTCCTGGTCTTGGAGCTGAGACAGCAGGAAGGAATTTCTCACGCCTCACGAACAGAAGGCAACACACACACTCACTCACACACACACACACACCACCCCCCCGCCGAGGAGGAGAAACAGGATCTGAACCGGAAACACAGGGAAAGGTTATTTGCTCTGTGGTATGAAGCTCACACGGGATGTGCACATGCACAAGCTCCCTTACGTGGCGGAAGATTCCAGCTGCTGAGCAGGAAAGCAGCTGGCGGTATCTCAGGGCAAGGGTGGGGCCCATCGGCCACCTCGCCCTGACGTGGCTTTGCTGATACTCAGTCAGCTCTCGCCAGCAGGGCCTGGCAGGCCTTTGGGCGGGCACACTTCCAGATCAGTGTCACTGTGTTCCCTGAACGATGGAACCAGTGAGGAGACGAGGGAATGAGTGCCTCCATCTTTCCCTTTGCGACTCAGCTCCAAACACTGAACCATGAACAACCCTGCTGTGCATGAGAAGCGAGAGCTAGCGGAGTAAGTGGGCTGATTCCAACTCGGGTTTTAGACCCGAAAGATTATAGAGGCCTGAGAGCCTTAAAAAGTTAGAGCCAGAAATTACCTCAGGGAGGAAGTCCCACCCCTTCGATGTGCCCAAGGGGAATCTGAGGTCCAGAGACAGCAGGACACTTGCCAGAGATGTCACAGCTCTGCCCGTTGGCAGCAGCTGCCGCTCCCCAGGAAGGAGGCTCTGGGAAGCAGGACAGAGCTGAGGGACCCACCTCCAGGAATGCCCTCCTGGGGGAAGCCCTGTGGAAGGTAGGGCTGGCACAGGACAAGGCCTCCTTGGTCATTTCTCTGTTGTCCCCAGGTGTGGAGGCTGCTACGTGGTTGCTTAGCATGGTCTGCTTAATACATTTCTGTTTTACTACTCTGCAGCAGGGAAGATTTCTACACAGCTGCATAGAGCTTTGTCACTCTGAAAAAACACTACACAAGCTAAACGGACTAGATGCTGGGGGAGGCAAACAAAGCCTGCAGTTAACAGCAGCGCACCAACGCTGACCTCTCAGCTCTGATAAACGTGCCATGGTTCCAAGAGGCGAACACGAGGGGAAACTGGGCAAAGGGTGTGCAGAAACCCTCTGCACTGTCTTAGCCACTCCTCTGTAAATCTGAAGTTGTTTAAAAACATTGCACAAAGTCATCCACGGCACCCCATTCTGCTGTTCTCGGGGCCAGCTGCCCCAGGAGTGGGCCTGGGGCCAAGGCTCTGGAGCACCAAGGGCTCCCCAGCAGAGGCAAGAGTACAGAAGAGCTTCTTGGAAGCAGAGAAAAACAGAATAAGAACAATTATATTTCAATTTTCTATTTTTAAAACACATTATTGATAAAACACATTACCTACAATTTACTGTAAAAGCACGGTTATTTAGCAGGTGAGAAGGAATGCTGAAAAAGAGGCTTAAGAAAGGGAACAACGGCACAAGACCAAATTTCTGCAGCATACAACCCAACAGGGTAGTTCCCAATTCTCCTCAGAGGGCTCAGTAACATCTATTGTTTCCCCTTCCTCAAAACTTCCACCTAGGTGCCAGCCTGGTGGCGTGGTGGTTAAGTTCACATGCTCCACTTCGGCGGCCTGGGGTTCGTGGGTTAGGATCCCGGGTGTGGACCTACACACCGCTTGTCAAGCCATGCTGTGGCGGCAACCCAATACAAAACAGAGGAAGATTTGCACAGATGTTAGTTCAGAGCCAATCTTCCTCACACACACAAAAAAAAAAACCTTCCACCTAAATCCAATTTATTAGAAAATTTCCTGGTTCAACAATCAAGCCTCATCCACCTCAATGGAAAAAAGACACAGAGAAAGGAAAATCAGTCCCCTGCTTGAAAAAAGGCCATCCCCACTGACCTGGGCCTGCAGGGGACAGGGTGGGCAAGAAGCCTCTCTTTCCGCTCTGTCTCGAGTCTCCTGGCAGACAGTAAACCTCTTTAGGCATCCTCACTCTGGGAGTCTGGGATCCAGAGACCCTCGCCACCCACAGGGTGTCATGGGCAGCAGGACAGCACCAAGACATGAGGACACCCTCCTCGCCATGGTTCTTTCTGCCCTCAGTGTCTAAGAGCTTTGAAGCAGTTCACCAACAAAGCAGAGACTTCTGAAACCTCAGGAATGTCACCCTACTCCACGCAAACCACAGGTCTAGGCTCAAAACAACAAAACTTTGAGATGCCAACATAAAAAAGGAAGAGGCAGCGGCCAGGAGACAAGGCTGTGGTGTGAGAAGAGCTTGGGACGTGCTCTCCTCAGCTGGTTTCACATCACACCTCGCACTCCCAGCCGCCTCCCAGCCCACTTCCTGCCCTGAGCCAGGCACCCAGTGATTTCTCTGCCTACTTTCCATTTCACCTCCCTGCTGAAATGCCAACGTGTTTCTAACAACCAAGAGAACCTAAACTAACCAACACCTGGGTAAGTCCTGGTGAGCAGACAGCCTTGGTCACCAACAGGAGGAACAGTTCTGTAAATGCTCAGAGGCAAGACTGGGATGCAGAAAATACACACAGCCGGCCACCAAGAGGCCTTGGACCCTGAGGCCTGAACCCACCCTCAATCTCCTCGTCCACTCTCACCCACCCTTCTGGGGCAACTCTCCGCCCACGTTCGGGACCCCACACTGTGCAGGCTCTCCAACGCGGGCTAGCCTGCTCCTCTTCACCAGTCCTTCCCACCTCCAGAAACCAACCCAACCTCCTGCCCACCACTGACCCCACTCTGAAATAGTGTCTCCCAAGACACTTTCACTTAGAAGTCCTACATCACTTTACAGTCAATGGGTTTAAAACTGAACCCATTAAAAAACAAAGTAACATAAATGAAATACCTGCTTCCACTGCCCCCTTCCTGCCTCCACCCTTTCTCCAGCCCTACATCCTGAAACCTTGGGGTCACCTCCGATGCCCGTCTCTCATTCATCCCACACATCTGGCCAGCCAGGAAGAGGTGACGCCCTGCTTCCCAAATTCTCTTCATCCCAGAACACTAGTCTTGGGGTCCAAGCCCTCAACGACTCCCACCACAAGTATGGCAATAGCCTCCCAGACACGTCTTCCTCTGTGGGTGGTACAGCACGTTTAACACGCCACCCCTGCACAGAAAGTCTATGTGGCCCCCACAGCAAACTCAATCGAGTTTAAACTCCTCCTCCTTCATAGCTTTCAAGGTCCCCCCAAATCCTACCCTGCACGTATCCTACGAGTTACTACCTCCCTTAGTCATCATAGCTATCTTCTGAGGTGGGTACTAGTGCCCCCATTTCACAGATGAGAAAGCTCAGGCTGAGACAGGTAGGTAACTCGCCCCAGATCACAAAGTACCACGTGGCAGAGGCAGCACTGAAACCCCAGCACCACACTCCAGAGCTTGAATTCTATGACGCCTCCCAAAGTGGTCGAGCCAGACTCCAGACCAGCCCACTCACACACTGCTCTCCTGATATGAAATGCTCTCTCCTCTCCCCACCAAATCATCTAAATCTGACCCAGACTTCAGGACTCACCTGTATGTCCCATCGTCTCCATGAAGCTTTCCCTCACTTCTCCATCACAGCTGCCCACGTTTCCGAACCACGACAACAGATGTGGTCTGCACTACACACGTGAGCGCCTGAAGACCAAGTACCCATCCATCTGAGGGACACCCGGCTCAGCATGTGGAAGGCACTCAGAAAACACCTGCTCAACTCGACTTGCATTAGTTGTCTCAAAAGTGTTCATGCTGTTCCCTCAAGCTTGTGGTGAGACGCTAGGGGGCAGGACAGGGCTCCTCACTGCCCCCTACCCCCTGGCCAGGTCAAGGACAGCGGCTGATGAGATCTCTCTAAACACCCAGGACGGATGTCTTCCCACAGCATCTTACCAGCTCATGACGGCTGTCTCCTTTGGCTTTTCTTGAAGGGTCCATGCATCAGCCTTCCTCTCCTGGTCCACGTATCTTTTCACACTCAGGCATCTAATACACACACTCTAAACTTCCGGCCCAGTTGGAGCCCCCAGGTCCCTGGAAGACCTTTCAAATGCAATGGAACAGACTGTCCCCTTAGCATCACCTCGACTCTCTAGGTTCCTTCTAAATTAATCTCCATTTCATGGGTGATTTAAAATACCACAGAAAGATGTCCTAGAGACATCTTTCCTTTACCGGAAAGCCAACACAAAATACTGCAGCCATGATCCAAATCACTGTAGAGTCTGCCTTCCCTTCATTAAGCACATTCATGACCACTTCCCAAGGCAACTCCAACCTTCTGGGTGCTCAGGCCAACAACCGGGGAGTCATCTTTGACATCTGTCTTTTTCTCACTCCTCACGTCAATCCATCAACAAGGCCTTCAAAATATATGGAGACTCAACCCTTCTCCCTTCTCCGGTGGAGCCTCTGCCTTCTTTCCTGGACTGCAGTAGCCTCCCTGGTCCTCCAGCTGCTCTGTCCCCACAGTCTGCTCTCCCCCCAGGCACTCCCATGAAAGGCAGTATGTTCGTTCTCAGTTCAAAACTCCCCAGTGACCTCACTGTCACTCAGAGTGATAGCTCAACACTTCACAACCAACCGTCACTGGCATGCCTGTTACTCGTATATGGGTGTTTGTGTATTTGTTTTAACACAACCCTCCCACTATCACCCCCACTTCATTCTAAAGAAGGCACAGGAGCCACAGGAGATGAAGGGATTTTCTTTGGGGCAGGGCAGAAGCACACCTGCTGTCTGTCCAGGGCCATTCCTGCCCCCTCCCACCCTGATCCCCTGCCCACGAGACGAGCCTCCGTAAGATGCTGGAAACGCCAGACCCTCGCCTTCCCAGCCTTCCTGCCTGCTAGGGCGCAGAACCTGAGGGAAATCAGTCAGGCGCGGCTGGAAAAGGCTTTCCTGCCTAATGAAGAGATGGAAGAGAAGAAAACCTCCTTTGACTTCAAGGGACATAACTGTGTGCATGTGCTGCCTAAGTGGCTGCAGCCACACCACACCTAGGACGGGGGACACCACCAACAGGCCCCGGACAGAGAGCCGAGACATGGAAACCACCTAGGTCACAGGGACATGGAGCTGCCGAATAACCCTGGACACGACCACCTCATCTTCTGGACACTTCTGTTCTTTAAGTCACTTCTCACGAGATACTCTATTAGAACCAAAAGCTTCCCATCGATACTCATACCCAAAAAGTAAACCAAAATTAAAAATTAAACTCAAGATACAAAGTCACACAGGCAGGGAAACCTCCTAGCTCAAGGCACCTGCAACTGTCCTCTCAGAATGTGAGACAGTCACCAACCATCCCCGTCACTTAAGCACTGCCCTTCCTACTTCCATCAATGAGTCCCTCCATCCTTGCCCTCCCTCCACTCCTGAAGCCACCCTGAGAAAGCAACTGTCTCCTCGACTACAGGACAGGAGGCGCATGCCTGTTTCTCATCATAGGTGACAACCATTCACACATTTCCATGGCTCCCCCCAACCGGGAGCTCCCCTCCGGCCCCTCGGTGCCTGAGATTCCTTCCATTTCTACACGCTCTTCCCTGGTTTTATGCTGGATTCCTCCATGTTCTCCTATATTCCCTGCTATGATAAGTTCTCGACCACCGAAATGCAAAATTTAACTTTTTTCTCCCAATGTTGCCTTTTAATGTTTTCTGTGGCTCTGGCCTTTGTCCTCTATGTCTGCGAACCAGCCAAAGCCGCTCCCAGCAGGCGCCTTCCCCCAGTAGAGCCGTCTTCCAGGCCACACACTGCAGCCGGATGCCCCTTCCTCCCGGATCAGCCAGCTGGAAAGCCAGTGCAGTGTCCCCAACAGGGCCGCTGAGTGCTTCGGAACTGCCAGGGCCAACGCTACTTTTCCCACTAAGCACTTCTCCCTCCCCTGCAGGCCTCGTGAGAGTTCCCAAAACAGCCCTAGAAAGAGAAGTGGGAGAGGCCAGCACTCCGTGAGCCTGCCTCTTCAGGGGCCTGAAGGAGAGGGACCGGGAAATGGACAGAAGGCGAGCAAGCAAAGGATGCGAGAAAACACCGCAAAGTGCCGTCTTTAAGCACCAGCCAGACAGAGAAAGAGGAAAACCCAGCACCGACAGTCTCTGCCCTTCCCAGGACCCCAATGACACCAGCACACGCAGCGGGGCAGGAGAGAACGGCGGCCAGGAGGCCGACGGGTTTCTACTGACACATATTTATCTCGTCTCATCAAGTCACTAATACAGGAGGCAGATAACCCTGAAAACACTTCAGAATTACAAATTTTGCCCCCTGTTCAACTCATACCTAGATTTCCCACTTTAGAATGAAAAAATGAGAATCTGGCTAGCGGAAAGAAACCTTCAGTCTCTCAGTCCATTCTCACATTTTAGTTAAGATTTTATTTTTCTCATAATCTGTATAAAAATAATCTCTTCTCCCGTGGTCCAGGGCACTGGCCTGGTGCCTGTCGGGCTGGATCAAATCCCGGCTCCCCCACTTCCTAGGCGGACGACTGTGGGCAAGCTAAACACCACTCGGGGCCTCCGTGTCCTCATCTGTAAGTCAGACACACACACAATACCTGCAGGGTTGCAGAGAGGCGTAAATGAAATAATGAGATGCTCAGAACAGTGTGGTAAGCACATAGGAAGAACTCAACCATGTGAGTTCTTAGAAGATAGTTGTGTTTTTCTCTCCCTCTACTTTTTCTTTTTAAAAAAATCTCAGTTTTCATCCCACCAATATCTCTGAAGACCGGCTGTGTGAAATCTCCCCTCCTCCAGTTCAGAACCCAAGCAACTGCAGGAAAGTAGAGGAGGAGCTGGTCTTCCCTAAACATCTACTTGGTACCAGGCTGGGAGCCTCCCTGTGAGGCCAGTGTCATCAGCCCATTTCACATATGGGAAAATAGAGGCTGGGGTAGTATACACCTACTGAGGTCCCAGTCAGCAGGAGGCGGAGATGGGATCTGAACCCACAAGGTCAGGGGTGGAAAGGAGGCCCACTGCTTCCTTACATTCACTCTTTGGCCCCCTCACCAAAATCTTTCCTTTTTAAACAACCTACCAGCTAATGAGTTTCAGGAAGAAGAAACTCCGAGGGAAGAACAGAATAAGAACTCTGAAATTTCAATCAGCCAACTTGAATATATTACAAATTATTTATCTTTAGCTCTTCAAAAAAGCCAGTACGCAAACATTCAAAGCCCAACAAACTCAAAACGTATTTTAACGAACAATGTTCTAAGCTCCTCAAGGAAACATGAATGCATGTGTATCCTTGCCAGGCCACCAAGCCCAGTGACTCACACCCAGGAGCGTGTTGCTTAGGTCTTCAAACACCCTTCCCAGGGCAAACAGAACAGGGAAGCAGGCCACACTGGTCAGCTCAGGCAGTGTGCTCGCTGAGGGGCAGCGCCCCCGCCCAGCTCCAGGCTGTGCAGCCCACTGGTTAAGAACTGGGGCTCTGGAAGCTGACTGCCTGGGCTAGAAGGCCCCTCCACCACTGACCAGCAGGGTGACCTCGGGTGAGCCACTTTACCTCTCGGGACCTCTGATTTCTGTAAAATTCAGGAAACTGAGGGACTCCACCACCTACTCTTGCTGTGACAGTTGAGTGATTACGCGAAAGCCCTTGCTAAGCTCTGAGTCACTGCCAGCTGTTATCGAGAGGCAGCAGAATATAGAGTAGTTCCCCCTTATCCAAGGTTTCATTTTCCACGGTTTCAGTTACTCACGGTCAACCGTGGTCTGAAAATATGAAATGGAAAATTCCAGAAACAATCCATAAGTGTTAAATTGCATGCTGTTCTGAGCAGCGTGATGAAATCTCACACGATCCTGCTCCATCCCTTTGTCCAGAGGACCCACGCCGTACATGTTACCCACCCTGAGCTACTTGGTACTCATCTCCGTTATCAGATCAACTGTCGCACTGTTACAGCGCTTGTGTTCAAGTAACCCTCATTTTACTTAATAATGGCCCCAAAGCCCAGTTTATTAGTTATTGCTGTTAATCTCTTACTGTGCCTAATTTATAAATTAAACTCTATCATAGGTATGTACGTATAGGAAAAAACAAAGTATATATAGGGTTCAGTACTATCCACGGGTTCAGGCTTTCCCCTGGGGGGTTTTGGAACGTATCCTCCTTGGATAAGGGGGGACTATTGTACATCAAGAGTGTGGGCTCTGGAGCTGACTCCCTGGGCTTCAGTCTCAGCTCTGCCACTTACTAGCTGTGACCTTGAGAAACTCACTTGACTTCTCTGCACCTCAGTTTCCTCACCTGTAAAATGGGGATGATAAGAGAAACTTCCTTATGGGGAGAGTGGCTGTGAAGGTTACATGAAATCACACATATAAAGTGTTTGCAACCATACCTGGTACATAGTAAACACTCTGTTATCTTTTATTAGTTCTAGAGATCATTTTGGTTCAGAAAAAAAAATTATTCTAAGAGGCACAATCGTAAACAACTCTATGGTTGCAGGAATAGGATACTGACCCAGGCCTGGTATCCCCTCAAGCACCAGGACACAAACACCATAGCAGGGCTCCACCGTGCTGATTTGTCTATCCCACCCCTTCACTGCTGGCAGAAGAGGAGTTGAATTAATACAATTCTACACTTACATGCCCCCTGATGAAAGAGACATGTAAAATACACTCTTTTAAAAAACGGTAGTACCAAGCAAGACACACACAAAAGCCGACCTGATTTAAGTTTGCAGAGAAATGCTACAATAAGAGCAAAGCAAGAAATGAACCTGAGAAATCTCAACTATGTAGCCCTGTAGCTCCAACAGGAAGTCGAGTTAGCAACTGTTTGAGATACGCCCTGCACCGGCCTCTCCTCCTGAACTCCCGGCTTCTCTCATTTCCCCAGCATTATCAGAAAGGAATGGAGTTTGCATCAAATTGGGGCATAAAGCTTTAAGAACTGGGAACTCTGTGGGGGCTGGCCTGGTGGCATAGCAGTTAAGTGCACGCTCCACTTTGGCGGTCCGGGGTTCACAGGTTCGGATCCCGGGCGCGCACCAACACACCACTTATCAAGCCACGCTATGGCGGCATCCCATATAAAGCAGAGGAAGATGGGCACGGATGTTAGCCCAGGGCCAATCTTCCTCAGCAAAAAGAGGATTGGCATCGGCTGTTAGCTCAAGGCTTATCTTCCTCAGAGAAAAAAAGAAAAAAAAAGAACTGGGAACTCTGTATTCTGACTGGTTTTGATGGCAGTTTTAAAATGGCCCTTTTAAAAAGAGGAGCCTGGGCCGCATGTGAGCAGGGAGGTCACAGGGCCAGGATCTGCATGGGACAGAGCCAGCACTGACCGCTACCCCTAACCAGTGCCACTGCTCCCCCAGACCCCCTCTATTCTCTCCCAGTCTTCCCCACCCCATTCTTTCTCTGGCTTCCCTTCCTGCTCCTGTCACTGCTCAGCTTCCTTCCCTCGGGGCTCTCTGTCACACCCGCCAACAACAGCACTTTGACCCTACCAAACACCTAAGTCCCATGTGCGCTTTAGATTTTCAGGCTTGTTTTCTCGTAGGATTTCTATGTGCTGCCAAAGACTTTTTCTGATTTCCAGGTCCACACCATCCTGAATGCTGGACAATGGGGGGGAGGGGGGTGAGTGCTGACCTCCAGAAAACCACAACCTACCACCCCAGCCCCTTGCTCAGCACAGCCTGCAGCACACCTTCCAGGAGAGCATCCACGCTGCCTACCTCTCCACCGCTGGACTGTGGTTTTGCAAATCCTCCTTTAGTTAACAGCTTCCACCTGGTCTAGTTCCCTGTCAGGTAACAGACAGCACAGGACTCCTGCAGGAGACCTGGACTGCAGTCCTGGCTAGTGCCCACACCACTTGAAACTCTCTGCCTGTCTCTGTCCTAGTAAAAGTGCTAATGCACCACCCAGGGCTGCCATGCTGTGCAGACTGAAGGAACCTCCTAAACATGCTGGTTGTCACTCTGCTACAGGGTCACAACTTTGCACAACTTCCAGAAGGTGTCCCCTGGAGTTGCGCAGAGGCAGAACTGCTCACCCACCTCCACCTGGGCTTAAAAGAAAGACCTTTAAGACATCCATCTCGGACTCCTAACAGGACTGACATTTTACGCTATTCTGGTTTCCTATGCTGAGCTCAAGTAATCAACCAAAGTCAGAAACTTCTGAGGAAGCAAGAGAAAAAAAACTCTCCTTCCATCACACGTGTTTGCTTTCAGGCCACACCCCCGGATCTTACTTCTCTATGTCCACAGAGAAATCAACAGAGGTCCAACGCAAATCCTTTCAGCCTCTAAAACCCCAAATACACAGAGAAACTCACAAAGTCCTGTCTCATGCTGCCTTCAATCGCGGGAACCTGTGCTCCTGTCACAGACGCTGCTCCACGCAGCAGAGACTCCAGGCATTCCTTCTCTGTGACTGCAACTCAAGTGCTCAACTTTTCACTTCGCTTTCCTTCTTTTCCGGATGCCCCCTGGGGGAAACCCAGCTGACTCTGTTGCGTCAAAAGCAAGCTTTAGGGACAGCGTCTACGGGGCCCTGGACAGGTTTTCCCTCATTAAAACCGCTGAACTTCACACAGGTAGTAAGGTCCAAAGTCAGCAGGTTGTAACTCATAAACTCGGTCTCTCAGAGATCTCAAGAGGCTGTCGCGGGCTCCCAACGTGCCAACATCATAAAAAAGCCATAAGAAAGCATCTCTCTTTACCCTGAGATGGGGCAGGTCATAGAAAGCGCAGTAGGGCGCTGTGGGTGCTTTTAATAGACAGCTGGTGAACCGGGCCACTGCCCGGGACAGGGGCTACCGCCTTTCCAGGGCAGGCTGGGCCGCCCCAGGGAAGGCGCTGAGGGAGCTCCGGGAGGGACAGGCCATCCCAGTAGCTGCCCTGGGGTGGGACGCGGGTCACCCGGTTCCCCTGAGCCAGCAGGGCCAGAGCTAGTCTCGAAGGGCCCTCCCGGGGTGCGCTCTGGCCGAGGCCGGACACGGAACGCCGACCCCGCCTCCACTGCTCCCTCCAACCAGGCGGGCAGGCCGATGGGGGCTCCAGCGCCGAGCCACCCTCACGAACCCCGGCGGCGCTCGTCCTCGAGCTCCACGTGGGCGGCCCCGCGGCGGGGCTCCGGGGAGCCGGACGTCGAAGCCCCACTCCGGCCCGCGCGCCCGGGGCCCCTCGCCCCGCCCGCCCTCCCGGGCCGGCACTCACGGTTCCATCGCGGCGCCCCGGGCCTCGGCCCCGCACTGCGCCCCGAGCCCGGCCGGTGCCGCACAGCCGCCGCGGCAGCCACCGCCGCAGCCGGAGCCGGAGCCGGAGCGACAGCGGCCCGAGCGCCCGGCTCCGCGGGACTCGTCGGAGCACGCGCGACCCGCGTCACGTGCGCGGAAGCGGCCGCGCGGCGGAGGGGCCTCGGGCGGGGGCGCGCGACGGCGGGGAGCGGGCGCGGCGGGGAGGGGCCGCGGTGGCGCGCGCGGGCGGGCTGGGGAGGACGCGCGGCACGGGTGAAGCTGGGACAGGCGGCCTGGGGAGGGGCCGGAGCGGCGCGCACGGGCGAAGTGGGGAGGCGCGCGGGCGGGCTGGGGAGGAGGCGCGCGGGCTGGGGCGGAGGCGCGCGGGCGGGCTGGGGAGGGGACGCGCGGCCGGGGTTGGGGGACAGGCTGGCTGGGGTTAAGGTGAAGGCGGCCGGGGGAGGTGGGGGGAGTGCAGCCGGGGAGCGACGGGGGCCCACGGCGGGGGGCGGGGGTTGGGGCGCGGGCGATGGCGGCGCAGGAGACCGGCGCGCAGCCGATCCCGGTGGGAGAAGGCCCTGCGGCGCGTCTACGTCCCCTGAGCCCAGCGTGCACAGACGCCGGCCCTGAGCTGGGGCTAAGTCAAGGGTTCACAACAGAATGGATGGATGAATGCATGAATGAATGAATGAGTTGACTCTTACTCCTTGTCCCTAGCCAAGGAAACAGCACATTAATTCATTCACCCTCCTGCTTCCAGGGAGTCTTAACCAGGGCATAAGAATGGGCGTGGGAGTCTATGAATGCCCTGCAGTTTTCTGAAAGACAGGAGGGGTGTCTGCATTTTTCTGGGGAGAGGATCTATAACTTCCCATATTCCCGAAGAGGTTTGTGACCCCAAAGAGATTAAAAGCCGGGGAAACCTCTCGCACCCCTGAGTGATGACAGGAGAGCCTTCCTGGCTTTTTCTGGTGGATTCTCCCACAAACGTTTTCAAGACTACAGCTATCATAGTGTGCAGATTTTCCATCCTGGCCCTCAGGGAGGATGCGGTTGTGGACCCCGCATCCCATATCCCACAGACCGGAAGATGTAACTGATGATGCCTCCTGGCTCTGCTAAGGTGCTGCTGCGATAGGAGCAAGTGTCAGGGGCCCATGGCTGTTGAAGTTGTTCCTACACAGTGTGAAAGAGATCAGCTGACCAAAAAGCACTCTCTCGATTTAGGATCTCGGCTCACAGGTCTACGTTTCTGTAATTAAGAACAGATGAGAGCCATGGTTTGGATATCTCAGAGATTCTCTTTGGAGCATTGGTCCAGAGGTCCCCTGTCCCCACGTGGTTTAAAGTCCATCTGAATGAGGAAAATAAGAGACTCAAGCTTCCTTCCTAATGTATCCTCATTCATCACCAAGCCGTCAACAAGCCTGGTATTGGCGGAAGACACCAAGATGGATAAGATAACAGTTTCTGCCCTCAGCAAACTTACAGGCAAAGTAAGTTACCAAAACTAAGTGTGACAAGCACAGATCGCTACGGTGGCACTGAGGAAGGGCACCTAACTCACCTGGGGTGGGGGTGGGGGGTGTAGGAGAGAGAATGCGTGATGTTTGGGCTGATCCCCGGGGTAGGGGGAGGTTAGGAAGCTGGAGGGAAGAGGGGGTGCCTGGCAAAGCAACAGCCTGAATCCCGAGTAATTAGGACAAGAAATTCCATGAGCACTCTGAATCCTAAACCGCAGCTCCTAAAGGAATGATAACAAAAGATTATGTCTCCAATTCTTTTCAGAGACACTTGGAGGGAAAGGGCTCTTCATGACCACAAGTCCAGGGAACATAAGTGCCAGTGCCTGCAGGGACAGGCGGGTGACAGGGACGCAGGTCAAGTGGGTGCCGTGAACTAGAGAGTGTGCATCGTCTAAATGAGCAGCTGCCACTCAACGCTTTGAAAGAGTCTGACTTCAAATAGGACTTTTCATGGGATACCTTCTGATTCTAAAATGTTGGAAACTAATTCAAAAAATATTTTGAACTCTGAGAGGACTAAATGAAACACATTTGCTGGCTGCATTTGCCCGGAGGCAGCCAGTTTTTACCTCCTATCTGAAGTGGCCTTATCTGCTGTATAAATCCCTTCTCCAGGGACTGTGCCAGCTGCCTGGCCTCTCCTGAGACACCCCATGGACCCCTTGCTGTTTTCATATGACTCCAGGTTTTAAAGAGTTGACATCTTTGAGGCCCAAACTGCCTCCTGGTAACTTCTCCCCTTTGGTCCTCCCTTGAGCTGCTCTCCAGTGTCACTTAAATCACTTTTTCTCATTTATTTGTTCTTCCAACATTAACTGAGTGCTCAGTATATGCTAAGCGCTCCTCTCAACTCTGGAAACACAACATGAATTCACGGACAAGTCCCTGTCCTCCTGGGACTGACCTTCCAGTGAAGGACACAGTCAGCAAACAAATAATAACCAAATAATGACATAGTTACACCTGTGACAGAAAAGGAAATGGAAGGTGCTGTGACCATGTATATGACGAAGAGAGAGGGACCCCACATATTCTGGGGTTCCGAGAATGCTTGTCTGATCTATCAACCATCCCTCACATGAGATTCCTCCAGTTCACCTCCCAGCTCCCCTCCTCTGAGCATGCTTCTATTCGGCGCGCTTCCTCTTTAAGCTCAGAATGGAACACATTTCAGGCGAGGTCTGTATCAGCCCGAGAATGAGTTCGTATTTTGGCAGCATCAGCCCATTATTCCACTCGCATGACACCTCCTCGGCTCTCTGCTCAGGGTCATGCCATCCAATAAGAATAACCAGCACTTACTGGGCATCTGCCAAGTCTAAGCCCTGAGCCAATGAACTCCCTAACAACTTGATGACTTATCAATGGTCACAATCCTCATTTTATAGATAGGAAACGGAGGCCTAAGGAGGTGAAGTGATTTTCTCAGCGACAACTGGTAAGAACTCAGGACGACCTGACGCAAGCCCTGGCTCTTCCATTGGGTGTCCCAAGCATTGATGAATGGGACAGGGACATGGTGACCAGCAGAGGCCGGGTGCAAATGGGCCACCAGCTATAGTCTCTCTAACCTCAAGGCACTCAGCCCACATTTATCAACTTTGTTCTTATTAAAAAGACTTCTAACATCCTGATACTATGTCCACAGCATTCCCCAGTAATCCCATTTGATTGGAAATATGACCCGTGCGTGAGTGAGTGTGTGTGTATTGTTTCTAAAAGGATCAAGGTGTCAGGAATAAGGTTGGTCTAACACCACCTACTCTCAGAGAAACTCCTATTCATACCTAATGTTCATTTCATTTTCTAAGGGCCAACAAACCATCCTTTTAAATAATCTTCTAGAATAGGACCAACGTCAAGTCCACCACTCTGTAGTTTGCTCACTCCCACTCACCACTATTTTCCAGTTGACAGCAACAACTCAAGAGGCTCGTCTGCAAGTGTTCTTGATACCCTAGGAAATCAGTGGTCTGTTCCAAGGGACTCAAACTCACTTCCTAATTTAACAACCGACATTTGTCTAGGGTTTTGTAGATATACTCTTGTGATCTCCAGTAGCTAACATTGAGTACTCATGCTCTACTTGGGCACTGAGTTAAATAGGAATGAACCAGAAGCAGCTTCTTCCAGTTCTCTCTAACCCATGGCCTTAGTCGGCTCAGGCTGCCATACCAAATACCACCAACGGAGTAGCTTACACAACAGAAATCTATTTTCTCACAGTCCTAGAGGCTAGAAGTCCAAGACCAAAGCTCTAGCTGATTTGGTTTCTGGTGAGGGCTCTCTTGCTGGCTTGGAGACACCCACCTTCTTGCTGTGTTCTCACATGGCCTTTCCTTGGTGGGTGCATGAGGGAAGAGAGAGAGAGAACATGAACTCTCTGGTGTCTCTTCTTATAAGGACACTAATCCTATCAGATCAGGGCCCCACCCTTATGACCTCATTTCTTACTCCAAATACAGCCACACTGGGGGTTAGGGCTTCAACATATGAATTTGGGGAGGACACAAGCATTCTGTCCATAACAGCCCTAAATGGAAGATTTCTTTAAAAGGAAAATTGACCTATATATTCAATGCAGAGACTATAGAAGAATTCAATACCAACAACTCTAATTGCCTATTCTTTGTTCCAAGGCAGGAAAATCGCACAGTCTGGACTTCCCCTTAAGCATGATTATAGTTGATGACAGCTGATATTAGCAATATCTCTTGGCCTGGGTTTTTTTTTTTTGCAAGGAGGACCAGCCCTGAGCTAACATCCAATGCCAATCCTCCTCTTTTTTGCTGAGGAAGACTGGCCCTGGGCTAACATCCGTGCCCATCCTCCTCCACTTTATATGGGATGCCACCATATAAAGCCATGGCTTAACCAGCAGTGTGTTGGTGCGCGCCCGGGATCCGAACCGGTGAACCCCAGGCCACAGCAGCGGAGTGCACACACTTAACCGCTTGCGCCACAGGGCCGGCCCCATTTGGCCTGGGTTTTGACAGTTCCTGGACACCCATCTTCAGCTGACTCATCCTCTCTCCAATAAGCAGAGCATGAACTCAGGGACTTCCATCCGTGGCTCAGTTCTCTCAACATTCTGCCTTCCCTCCTCCAGTCATTTGAAGGAAGGCTCACACCTTTCTGGCCCATTTGTTGCATCAAACATGGGAGGTTATTTCTCATTGTCTTCTTTACTCTTAAGAACTGATCATTAGCAGCAAGGGTCTAACTCTTATTGGTTCAAATGCTTCATCTTGCTTACCAAGTTTAGTAATACCAGGAACATAGACATTCAGCTCCATATTTATTGACAATATAAGGCTGTTGTTTTTGCTTCTTATCATTGTACTTGTTCCCATTATTTATGCTGCATAAGAAACTACTCTAACATGTAGTAGCTATTTTAGTCATCTATTGCTACATAACAAATTACCCCAGAACTTTGTGACTTGAAACAACAACGTTTATTATCTTGCAGTTTCTGTGGGTCGGGAATCCAGCCACAGTTAACTGGTGCTTTGGCTCAGGGTCTCTCACAGGCTGCAGTCAAGGTGTCAGCTGGGGCCGAAGTTATCTCAAGGCTCAACTGGGGAAAGATCTGCCTCCAAGCTCATGCACTTGGTTGTTGGCAGGATCCACTTCCTCATGGGCTGTTGGCCAGAGGCCACTCTCAGTTCCTTGCCACATGGGGCTCTCCATAGGGCAGCTTACAACATGGTAGCATTGCTTCATTCGAGTGAGCAAGTGAGAAGAACCAGAGAGTGAGAGCAAGATAGAAGTCACAGTCTTTTATAACCAAGGTCACAAGCAACATCCTATCACTTTTGCTCTATTCTGTTCTTTAGAAGCAAGTCACAGGTCCATCCAACACTCACGGGGTGGGGATCATGCAAGGGTGTGAATACCAGGAGGTGGGCATTGTTGGGAGCCATTGATGGCACCTACTACAATGGCTTGAAACAACAGTTTATTATCTCTCATGGTTCTGTGTGTTGACTGAGCTCAAGTGGGCACTTCTTGCTGGGGTCTCCTTTGCCAATGCAGTGAGATGACATCTGGGGCTTCCGTCATCTGAAGGCTTGTCTGCACTGGACATCCAGAACAACGTCTTCACTTGCATGTCTGGCTCCTGAGCTGTGATGGCTGGAAAGCTGGGGCTGGCCAGGCAGTCTTTCTCCACGTGGCTTCTCCACGTGGCTAGCTTGGGCTTCCTCATTGGTCTCAGGGAAGTCAGATTTCAAAGATGGTAGCTGGTTTTCCTAGAACGGATGCTCTAAGACACCAAAGCAGAAGCTGCAGGGCTTCTTATGACCCAGCCTCAGGTGTCATTCACTGTCACTATCACCACATTCTGTTTGCAAAAAAAGCCAGAGCCAGCCCAGATCCAAAGGCGAGGGACAGGAAAAGAGCACGAATCCTGAGAGGAGTGGTTCCCTGGGTACCATCTTTGGAGACTAGCTACCGTAGTCTTGCTACATAATATTTGCTTCCTCTTTTTCCTTCATTCCCAAGGGGAAGATAACTATGCACAGAACTTTCAGCATCACTGTCAGTTTACTACTATGCTAAGGAGTTTACATGTATTATCTCATTCTATCCTCTTAGCACCATTAAAACAAATGCCCTCTTTTTCCTTGGTACCTGTTGGTATTTGCAATAATGAAGCCCAGTGCACGGGAGCAGGAACACCCTGCTGGTGCCCATCCCTGGCTCTTGCACACACTCGCAGAGCACGGCCTTCACTCACGAGCTCCGGTGTTTCCACTCCCCGGGAATCAGTGTCCGGCATACCGAAACCCTTCACTTTCTCTGCCTTTGGTAGTGTAGGAGTTTTTAAGTATCAATCCCAATTTATTAGACTGAAACATGTCTTTTGTTTTATTCCCAGTGTTTGAGCAGTGCCATTCCACCACCACCCTCTGTGATTCGCCATGCTGGCCTTTGTCCTCAGCTTTCCAGGGCCTGGCGGCACCCAGGCTGCTTCAGAAGGACACCCAACACACGTGTGCTGAACGAAGGACAGCTGGCTTTGTTAGATGACTGTAACATATGGTGCGTTTTCCCCTAGTTTAGAGAACGGGGTACACATTCCTATGGCAGGAAAGGGAAGGAGGTGTCGGGGGCAGCGAGTGTATCATTTGGAGGTGGGAAGCTGGGTGTGCTCCTGCCTTCTGGCGAGGGTGATCAGCTGGTCCAGTTTTCCTGAGATTTTCCTGGATTTAGTACTGAAAGTCTTGCATCCCAGGACCCCTGAGTCCCAGGCAAACCAGGACAGTTGGTCACCTGACTTCTGGCCCCTAGTTTTTCTGAGTCACTGGGCAAAATTGTCTTGACATTTAAAGAATGTCTTAGCTTGGGTCCCTCAAAAACAGAATCTGAGGTGAAAGTTTCCATGTTAACTTTATGGGAAGTAGGAAGAATCTCTGGGAAACAAGAAGGCAAGTGAACGAAGTGAGGCAAGGACTCGGGAGAGTAAATTCCAGAAAGTGCACGCTGCCCACAGCTTCACGACCAACACAGCTGGTTGCTGGGTCTTGCAGGATAGCTCCAGAGAGACGGATGGAAACTACAGTGTCTGGAAACAATCTGCTGGCTCTGTGCTGCCATCTGTCTCCCACAGGTCAGAGTCTGACCTGCACATGGTCTCCAGCCCCTGCAAGCAGCCACTGGGGAGCTAGGGCCTGTGGACGCCAGTCCAGTGGGTGTGGGGCAAACTAGCTGCCCTTGTCAGTCAGCACCAGGGCCTCCTTGGTCTGTGGGTGGAGGCAGCAGAGGCTGGGAACTACGTGAACCTTCACCAGGATGGCTCAGGTGGGGAAGCAAGGCCCGGGCCACAGAGGGGGTGGGGGTGGGTGGATATGGGCAGGGCCCAGTTGATCTGAGGGACTGTCAACTGGATCCACTACAAAGAGATGGAGAAGATTTGAAATCATTGTTGCAAAGATTGGGGAAATGAGCAGCCTGGGAAAACCTATTAAGGCCCCAGCTGAGGTCCATGATCTCGTATTCTGGTGACTCCCAATAATGCCTGCTTGGTGATGGTTTCCTCCTGCAAATGAGCAGCGTAAGCACAGAGAAGAGAATATTGGTATTGATCAAAGATTGGGAGCTCCCTGAAGCTGAGACAAAAGGTCACAGGAGCAACTTAGTTTAGGACAATGGGTCTCAACATTTGCTGAAGTTAGAATCACTTGGGGAGCTTTAAAAAGTCCCAATGCCCAGGCTGAACCCCAACCAGTTAAATCAGAATCTTCAGGAGGGCTTAGGCATCAGTTATTTTTAAAGCTCCCTAAAGGATTCCAATGTGCAGCAAATTTGATAACCAGTGGTTTGGGACATTGGTAAGAGAGGTTAAAAAGACGGACCCGTGGAATCTAGACTGAATCGGTTACAGCTCCTTCCTGAGGTCCGCTTGCGTTTTTGCCCTGTGGTTCTATAAATTATCCCTGTATCTTTGTAATAAACTCCCTCTTTTAGGTTGAAATTAATACTTGCAACCAATAGTCTTAAATGCTGTCATACTATTTCTCTCTACAGTGACAATTAATGCCCCTAAGTGTCCCTGACATCGCTCTCAACAATGAGAACTACAGCAAAGTCATCATTCCTATTCCAACCTGAAGGAATGGTGTTTGATTTTGCATTTTGCCCCACAGGAAGCTAAGGATGGGCTGCTGTTAGAAGAATACCAGGTCTGGAGCTTCTAGATCATTCACCACTGGGCAGTAGGCATCCTTGCCCTTTCCAAATTAACTTTTAAGTAATCTTTGTTGGCCTGGATCCAAAACTGAGTGCTCTCTTCACCCAAGAGTATGGGGTTACATGTGAGAAATACTAGACAGATAAATGGGGGGACAGTGGTAATCATCTCCACATGGGAACATAACCCCATCTTCAAGTGCTCCCCGGGCTTGATGATTGGACACGAGTGTGACTTGTTAGGCGTGCTGCCCCATGAACAAATACAGCAGAAGGGCAACTTCCCAGCCATGTGGGTATATTAAAAAGAACTGAAAGAGCACAGCTGTCCCCGGGTGATGGCATTTTGTCCAGGTTCAGTTTGGTTCCCTCATTCCCTGGGAGACAGAGCAGGCAGGACAGAGCCCCCACCCGCCCAAACACACACAATGCCGTGTGCAGCGCACGCGGGGACATGGCTTACCACAGGGCCTGCCTGTCACCTTCAGAGCTCTGCTTCGGCAGGGGACCAGCCCTCCACCCAAGCCACTTCCTACATAACAAACCAAGCTGCTCACATTAGGTCCCCAGTTTGCCGTAAATTGCCAAGTTAGGGTAAATGCCGAAGTGGCCAGTTCCGGGCACACGATAGGGCTGTCCAGTAATGGGGGGGGTCACTGGGTGAAAGAAATCCTTTGCTTCAGCTGTCAGCATTCAGAACAAGGGGCTTTATCCTGATTTCTTAGACGTGCCCCAAGCTGCACAATGCAAGGACATATGGGGCAGGGGAGGAAGAGGGATGTGGCAGGAATACTGGGAGACAGAGAAGACAGATGGCCATGTACAAGGCAAGGAACATCTGAGTCCACCAGCAGCTAGGAGAGAGGCCTGGAACAGATCCTTCCCTCACAGCCTCAGAAGAAACTAACCTGCCGACACCTTGATCTCAGAATTCTGGCTTCCAGAACTGTGAGACAATAAATGTCTGTTGTTGAAGTCCCCCAGTTTGTGGCACTATGTTGTGGTGGAACTCGAGGAAACTCGTCCAGAGCCCCAGCTTGCACATTTCAGGGATGAGGCATGCTTCAAGCTTTGGACATCCTGCCCCAGCTTGGACGCCTGTTCTCATCCGGCAGATGATGCTCTTTCCGCTGCAGGAGCTGAGTCATTGCTGCAGCCCAATGATGACCGGGGCCCTGGAGAACAGACGGGGTGCTTACACATGCTCTGCTCTCCAGGAAATGAATATCTTTATCTTTTCCTCTTGATCCAGAGCAAGACATAGCTTTAAAGAAAAAAGAACAAAACAACTCTGCTGTATGGGCCATAGCTGTGCTTACATTAAGGGGCACATAAAAAGAATTAAGCCCAGGTGATCCACCAGGAAGAGCTCTGATAAGCGTATAGCAGCTCTGTTGTTTGAATTCCAGATAGAATACAGATACCAGCGGCCAGTAAAAGGCATTTTGGACGTCCTGTAAGCAAAGAGTTGTGCAACCTGGAAACACCAAATGATGAATGAAACAAAGCACGGTGAAATGGGTCTGGTGGGTGTTTTGCATCCAAGGAGGCTACTTCTCCCCTGGGGAGGTGAGTTTCAAGCCTGGGCCTAATTACACCTTCATCATGCCTCAGTGATGAGCACAGAGTAGACAGCTGTTCAGCTAAGAAAGTGACATGGTGCATAGATGTACACAGGCGAGCGATAAAGTTTCACACCACCCAGCAAGCTGCCGCTCTCTCAGGCCTCTTGGAATTGTACTCAAAGCACCTGATGGAAACCTGTACTCTGTAGAAAGGAATCATTTGTCCAATATTTTAAAAATGGGGGCTTAGCTCTGCAGCTAAGAAGGTACCCCTCTTTGTTTGGAAATCCATAACCAAGGTGCAGAGCACCAGAGTGAGAAGAACAAAATGGGGGTGCTATGACAGTGGGAGGACATCACCCAAGGCTGGCCAAGGAGAGACTGGGGTTGGTGCTGCTGGGTCACCGATTCTCACTCCAGGACACAGCCCCAGGGCCTTCATGCATCAGGTATCAGCCAGAATCCTGGTGATGCTTAATAGCAAAGCATCCAATGCAATGTTTACCAGACCGATGGCCAATCCCACCTCTTAGTTTTGATTTTTTCATTAGCGTTTCCCTGTTTCCTGAATTGGAGCATCTCCTTATACGCCTTTAGGGTTTCCTAATGTGTAAACTTTCTGTTCTGATGTTTTGCCCATTTTGGGGTATTTTGCCATGTTGTGGTGGTGATGGTGCAGGATTTCTTTATATATTCTAAATAGAAATTCCTTATAAAGTATAGACATTGAAAATCCCCTCTACCTTGCGTATTCTCAGATCCCACGATCCCCCCAAAATAAATCAGACTCATACCCAAAGAATGCAGGGCAGACGTTTATTTTGTATAAACCATAGATCCCCTCTTTAGTGTCACTCATAACTCAATGTGTAGTCCTTGCCCTGTATCAAGAAATCTCCCTAAAACCCCTTCTTTAGACCCTCCGTAGTCACCAGGCCATCCCCTGGAACATGGCTGTGGCAGCCCAACGCCAGAGAAAGAGAAACAAAGCCCAAGTCTTTTTTTTTTTTTATGGTGAGGAAGATTCGCCCTGAGCTAACATCCGTTTCCACTCTTCCTCTTTTTTTTTGGCTTGAGGAAGATTAGCCTTGAGCTAATATCTGTGCCAATCTTCCTCTATTTTGTATGTGGGATGCCACCATAGCATGGCTGTTGAGTGGAGTAGGTCCACGCCTGGGATTCAAACCCCCGAACCCCGGGCTGCTGACGTGGAGCACACAGAACTTTAACCACCCAACCTCAGGGCTGGCCCCAACAAAGCTCAAGTCTTAACTGCAGAAATTGAAACACTGAAAACTGGAAGGCATACACAGACCCTCACCAGTGATGGCTCACAGGCAGATGCAGGGGAAGGTGACTCAGTCTGTTGGCAACCGACACACACCTCCATTCCCAACCAGGGTGCTCATCCCAGAGAAGCAGAACATTCATGTCCTTCCAGGGCCAGGCAAGGATGTCAGAAGACTCCCCACAGCTGCAGATCTTCCTCCTGACTCGCTGTGAAATTCTGAGAGCAGGCGCCACACAGTCTTACCCTCATAGTGACCAATCCAATAGAGAGGTTAAAAGATTTGGCCCAGGACTTCAATTTTGAATCTCACCAGAGTATTCTATTTTCTGGACCATATAGATTGAGAAACGCCCCCAAATGTCCCTGAATCTGAGCTGACATCAAGACACAATCCCGAGGCCAAAAGAACAGGAATTCTCAGAAGTTGTAGAAAGACAAGGAGCAGGTCCTGATGCCCCAACTGGGTGTTCCAGGGGGACAAAGATCTGACTCCATCTCTGGCCTCTGGGAGCCTATACTCACCTTCTCCTTTGGACCTGGAAGGCCACCAGACAGGTCACGAGAGCTGCTAGTGTCTGGTTCATATGATACAACTTTTCTCAATGCACACACCAATACTGCATGGAGGAAAGAAAGGGTCATTCTGTAGGAGGTGTAACCCCCACGATAGGTGGTTTGAAACACTAAATAGCAGTATCCCCAAGGACTGCTGCGGGGGACGTTTACTAGTGTCCATCATGGCGCTGTGACTTTGGGAAAATGTAGGGTTCATGTTAAGTTCAAACAATAAACAGGAAGAGGCTGCCTAAGAGGCTTTGAAACCGTGTAGAGGACAAGGAGCTAAAAGGAGAACCAGAGAGAAGGGCATCACTGGAGCCCCGGGAGGGACAAAAGAGCTCCAAGAGAGAGTCCCAGCTCCAGGGCCAAATCCTTCAGGATCACTCAGTGCGGGGGCCTGGAAGGGGCCACTGGATTTGATGCTTAGAGGTCGCCAGTGACCTGGGCAAGAGCAGCTCCAGGACGTGCGCAGCAAGTTCGAGGGTTTTGAGGCTGATCAAAGACAAGACAGGACCATGAGGTGGCAGTGTTGCACAACAAGCTTTTGCATACGGGGGGTGGGGGTTCCTAGAGCAGGAGGACCCTTTAGACACAGTGGTCAGCGCCACCACCCAGAAGGGGAAGAGGACAAGGGAAGTCCCGGGGGAGAGGGGAACAGGAGAAGGGGCTTACGTGTCCAGGTGATGTCGCTCAGCAGCAGCGTGGGCAGTCTCTGGGGCAGAAAGCTCCCAAGGGCAGCAGCAGTTGGGGTCTTTTATAGCCACAGGGTTTGTCTTACCTAAGGCTAGCAGAGGGTGGATGCAGTTTCATGGGTATGCAAAGCAGGCTAAAATTATTTGGGCTATATTTAAAGCAACTGGATGTGTAAGAATTTGAGTTTGGCGCCAGTGGGCTTTGAGCTAATGGTCCTCGCCTCCTGTGAAGAAGTAAACAACCTACCTGGAAGCCAAAATGCAGAGACCACCTTTAACTCATTTATATGACAACATGGTCGGGGCAGAAGCCAGACCAACATATATTGAAGAAGATGATGTGGTTGCTCCCAAAGGAGGCTGGGCTGGGGGAAGTTTGTTTGGACAAAGAGTTGTAAGTGGATGGGAAGGAGTCAGAGTCAAGGAAAAGACTGAGACATGAGAACAAAAGGGGATAGTTGATGGAGGAAAATCCCAGAGCGCGGGAGAGGTGAGCAGTCAGGAGTCAGGGAGAGGGGGGCTGCACTGGGGGGATTGTACGAGGACATGGATCCATCTGGGGTAACTGACCTGTCCTGGCATCCACCACTGGCCCCTCACACATGTGTTTGCTCAGGCCCTTGGTCCATGGCCCATCTGGGGCCTGTATCTTGTCCCAAATAGAAAACCAGCCTCCCCCACTGAGCCAGATTTGTACCTAAATCTACATTCTCAAGCATTTAAGCTTCATGAAATTATTTTTCTACCTTTGAAATGATAAAAGAAAGAGAAGCTGGTTCTAAAATCACAGTCTCATCAGGGATACTCGTTGTTTCCTCCCATCAAAAAAGAAACAAAAGACAGACAGAGATGTTAGTACTCGATACAGTCATGTGTGCCGCATAATGACGGTTTGATTAATGACGGAGCACATACTTGATGGTGGTCGCATAAGATTAGTACCATAGAGCCTAGGTGTGTAGTAGGCTATACCATCTAGGTTTGTGGAAGTACACTCTATGATGTTTGCACAACGACGAAATCACCTAACAACACATTTCTCAGAACGTATCCCCGTCATTAAGAAACATACGACTGTATGTTACAGCACTTTGTCTCCAATAACTTGAAAACAAGGAGAAAAGTTAGCCCTCTGAAACATTAACATTAAAATTAGTACAGATGGGTCAGGCTAGAGACATGCAGGTTTGCCTTAGATAGAAAAAATGTTTCTCAGACCTTTAAACCTGACCATAACCTGACCAGATGTATTAATCCAAAAAGGGAGCTTGGTTAGCCTAGAAGTGCAGAAAAGGGAGAACCAGCCAAGGTGACTGTTGACAGCTGTCACTCAGCTTTGTGTGGTGCGGAGGAAGCCTTGACAAATGATTTCCAATATTGTCCCAATGGTAAGTCCGTCCCATTGAGGAGATGGATGCACCAGGATCTCTCAGCCTGATGCTCTTATACATTCCGCTAGCCTCTCATGAGTTCTCCATCCTGGCTGAGAATCAGCCCAGGCCAATTAAATCATCATCCTTGAGGGTGGGGCCTGGGCATCTGTATTTTTAAAAGCTCCCCCAGGTAATTCCGATGTGTGGCCAGCATTGAGAATCCCTGATGTAATTCCCCTGGCTCTGCTGCCAGGCCCACCATTATCTGTGTTCTCATGGGTCTGCATCGGCCAATTAAATAAACTAGAATTCTGACTCTGTACATTAGTCCAGAGCTTGGTAAATGTGGAGACTTCACTGAACAGGTTCTTCTCTCAATGTGCTGGCTAAAATAAGCCAGGAAGACTGGGGGCCAGCCCCCGGGGCCCTGATGAATTCACCGAGGTGATGAAATGTTACTTCTGGAAGCCTCTTGGGTGAGGACACCCCTGGACATCACTTCACTGTCCATGAAAACTCAAGCCCAACTTGATTGCTTCTATATTTTACAGAGGTCAAGTAATAACACGAGCAACAAAGTATGGATCAGCAAAATGGCCAACCACACATTCTCCAAGAGCTGAGCTCTAAAGGAACATATCTATTGTCCGTCACATTTCTTTAGCTGTTTACCGTTGATGCCATGGACATAGTTAATTGCCCACCGGGCATCCATTCTCCACATCTTCTTCCTAACAGAACTCCAATTTGGTTTGGCTATTTACCCCTCCTCCCTTGAAGACCTATGCCTTAGGGGACATTGGCTCCACCCTCAGCTCCTGGGGCGCTCTGATTTGCCCAAATCTAATTCCATCCTCTTGCCAGTCTGCGCTCAAAAAAGGGCAAGGGCCCGGATCTCATCAATGAGACACAGGAGTTGGTTTTCTTTTCAGCTTTCTATTGAAGCATAATACACCCACAGAGAAGTGCCCACATCGTGGGCACAGTTTGATAAATGTTCACAAACTGAATATACCTGCGTAACCAGCACCCAGATCAAGAAGCAAAATATTACCAGTACCCAGAAAACCCTCTTCTCCTCCCTTCCAGTCACTGTCCTCTCAAGGGTAACCACTATACTGACTTCTTTTTTTTTTTTTTTTTTTTAAAGATTTTATTTATTTATTTTTTTCCCCCCAAAGCCCCAGTAGATAGTTGTATGTCACAGCTGCACATCCTTCTAGTTGCTGTATGTGGGACGCAGCCTCAGCATAGCCGGAGAAGTGGTGTGTCGGTGCGCGCCCGGGATCCGAACCCAGGCTGCCAGCAGCGGAGCGCGAGCACTTAACCGCTAAGCCACGGGGCCGGCCCTATCCTGACTTCTAACAATGTAGAGGCATCTTGTCTGTTTTAGACTTTTCTATATAAGTGGAATCAAAGAGGATGGACTCCTTGTGTCTGGCTTCTTTTGTTCACATTATGTGTGTGTGAGACTCATCTTTCCTGTTGTGTGTAATTTACTTTTATTGTTGTACAATATTCCATTATGGAATAAGCCAAATTTATCCATTCTACTGCTGATGAGTATTTGTATTTGGCTGGTTTCCAGTTTAGGAGTATTACAAATTGTGCTGCTATGAACACAATTTAGTCCCTGTCTTTTGATGGACATATGTCTACATTTCTATAGGGTGTATACTGAAGAAGAATTGCTGGGCCAAAGAAAATGTGTATGTTCACCTCTAGTAGATACTGCCAAACAGCTTTCCACAGGGATTGCACCAATTTACCCTCCCATCTGCAGTGGATGAAAGTTCCATGTCCTTGTCAACACATGTCTCTCTTCTTCATGGTTACCATTTTGTTCGGGGTATAGAGGAGATTCGAGGAGTTTTGCTGTGGACTTCAAGTTATTCCTTTTCCTTTAGAGAGAGCTATATAAAGCCAGCCAGTTCTCCCCATGAATGCAAATGAGAAGCAATAGCCCAAATGATTATTAGCAGCCAATTGCTACCCAGTTAAAGAGAAAGAACTTGATGACATCATTAAGCTTCTGGATCAACAACTCAATCCATTACCTTATTGTTTAGGCTGGTTGCTTTGGTTTTTCTGTATCTGTATTGGAAAGCATCTTTGTTATCTTCATAAAGCACGTGAGCCTTGCAACAACCTCGCCTCATTTTTCTGATGTGGAAACTGATTACCATAAAATTTGATGATTTCTCCAAGGCAAGGCAGTTAGCAAAGCGTAGAGTTGGGACTAGAATCCAGGATTTCAGATGCCCAGCCTACTGCTTTTCCATCCACCCCATGATGGCTCCCCCTTTCCTAGAAGGCAGCATGACTGTCATCTCTCATTTTGTGAAAATGACTGTGAGTCCTTTGATCACATAGCTGCCGTTTTTCATTGATGCCAAATTACGTAGCTAATATGCAAATAGCCATGCCAGCTAACGAAAGGGCCAACCATCTTCGGAAAATGGAGCATTAACAGCTGTCTCCTTGCTGGGCCTGTTATAAGGAAACTGTTAGCCACATGAGGTGAGCCCCCAGTCCTCCAGGGAAAAAGGATTGGTGTCTTTTAGTCATAAATCGCTAATGAGGAAACGAAGATGGTGAGAAGAGTAGCAGCAAAAATTATAGTAGCAAGTTTATCTCCCAGCTAGACAGATGCAGGAGCTGTAACTATCAGCTTTCTGACTTAGAAATCCAAGAGTATTTCACTCTTGGGTTTTGTAAAGGTATAATTTTGTAAAGGTACAACTCATTGATATAAAAATTCAGTGGAGCAGTAGAAGATAGTTCAGTGACCTAAAACATCTCCTCACTAGAAAATAGTCTTTGTGATTCAGCCTAACTGCTCTGCCAACACACAATATTGTAAAGCATTCTGCGGTCAACTTGTTCTCATGGCAGAGGGCTAGAATTCATCACCGTCCCCTTCCAACCATGGTGAATTTGTCTTCAGGATCTAACTCAACTAATGAAGTTGCTCCTGCAGCAAAGATTCAAATGCTTACTGTGGACAGGCAGCCAAACTGCTCATGTCACTTCCCCCACTTAAAACCCTCCAATGGCTTCACGTTGGAATTCTAATGAAATCTATATTCCTTTTTTGTGTGTGTGAGGAAGATCAGCCCTGAGCTAACATCTGCCAATCCTCCTCTTTTTTTTTTTTTTTTTTTTTTGCTGAGGAAGACTCGCCCTGGGCTAATATCTGTGCCCATCTTCCTCCACTTTATATGGGACACCGCCACAGCATGGCTTGACAAGCGGTGAGTCAGTGCGTGCCCGGGATCCGAACCGGCGAACCCCGGGCTGCCGCAGCAGAGCACGCGCGCTTAACCGCTTGCACCACCAGGCCGGTCCCCTGAAATCCATATTCCTCAGTGTGGCCTTCAAGGCCCTATATAACTTCACCCTATCTCTGACCACTCTGCTCCAGACACGCTGGTCTTGTGTCTGTTCCTTGAACATACTATGTTTTTATGGCCTCTAGGACTTTGCGCTTGTCCTTTCTCTTCTGGAACTTTCCTCCCCAGCTCATTGTCTAGTGAACAAGACATTCTTTAGTTCTCAGTCAAATGTCACCTTTTGAGGCTTCCCTGACCACCACCTCTGTGGTCAGGGAAGTAGCACCCCCATGACTCTTTATCATGTCACTTGGTTTATTATTGTCCTACACTCACTGCACTATGCAACCACTTCTTTATTACCTACAAGCCCCATGACAGCAGGGGGTCTGTCTGTCTTGCTCATCGCTGGATCCTCAACACCTAGAACAACAGCAGGAACATAGCAGATGCTCAATTAACTATCAGTTGAATAAATGAATGAGTGAGTAAAGGATGATCCAATTGTTGATTGCCCAGCGATGTGGCTTTGTTCTCTTCTCTGCTACCTGAATTAAGACCATTTCACTATTCACTAGCTCTTTTGCCAAAGAAACGTCCCCAAGAAAATAAAATATAGAGGGGAAAAAAAAGAAAACAGAGCGGGGGAAATTAGTGGGAAATGAGATCTATAAACATAATTGGAACAAATAAAATAAGACATGAAACTATCTGTGGGTTTGCTTTTTACCATACTGTCAAGTGGCTGCATTAGACAGAGTGTGAGGCTCATCCAAAACCAACATCATATGATCTTGGGATTACTTTTTTTTTTTTTTTAATGGGCTTTTCAACTCAGTAATTGTGACCAACATGTTGTTCAGCAATACACTGCTGATTAGCCCCTGAGAAGCCACCGGGCTTTTGAAAAGAACTGATGATAAATGCAATACATGTTCTTCTGAGCATGTATATAAGACTATTAGCACAGGTGGGTTACACAAAAATGTCTACCACCCCTTCAAAGATAGCCACGCAATACACCTGCCATCCTTAAGCACAGAGTGGGTAAATCATTATCAGAGTCCTTGACTTTCAGAACCCTTCTGGTCCAAGGTTCCCATTTTACAGATGAGGAAGCCTGAAGTGCAGAGAGAGCAGGTAACTTTCTCAGAGTCACAGAGCTGGTTAGTAACAAAATCAATCCAGGCTCCAGCCTCCAGCCACAGATAGGGTCCTTTCATTACATCACAACACGCCAGGTAAGTCCAGCCATTGGCAAGGGACATACTTTCCCATTAGAACAGCAAAGCACAGGGAGGAAGCGGCAGATGCCCAGAGGCAGGGCTCTGCAGGTCCCCACGGCTCTCACCTTGGCCACAGGAGAGGGAGACAGAGGTGAACACAGACAAGCCCAAACCAACAGCTCCTTGGGGATGCTGATACATGGCTTCGCACAGCATCTTCCCGGAGGTGCCACTCAGCCCTGAGGCCGTCTGCCCCAACCCTCAGCAGCATCCCAGACTCAGAGATTTCCACCGAAGCCCAGGGGCCTGAGGACCTCAGAGGAGAGGCCAAGGCCCTCCCTACCGGCGCTGGGGGGGAGTGATCTCTCCCCAAACCAGGACTCAGCCAGGCCTGAGCCAAGCCCGTTGGAGCGGTAGGCATACGGAGGAGGGGGGCGGGGAGAATGACAGAAAGAGAAGGGAAAGAGGGAGGAGCAAAGCAGGGACAGTGCCCGTGGGTCCCTTGCTCGAGTTTGAGAATCTCGGCTCAGGTTTCTAGGGAATGGAAAACGGCTCTTCACCCCGGCTCCCGGATCTGCCCTTGATCCCCGGGATGCGAGCGCCGCAGCCAGAACCCGCGGATCCGCTCCCCCTCCCCAGCCTCCCCGCCCCTCCCGGGGCTCCGCGCTCGCCAGGAGCAGGGGGCGGCCGAGGGGCGGGAGCCCGCCAGGCCGGGGAGCGCAGCCCGGGTCCGGGACGAGGGCGGCGGGGGCAGCCCGAAGCCGGGTCTGCGCCCCCTCCGCGCGGCCCGCGCTGCCCTACCGGTAGTAGCGGTCATCCTTGAAAGGCGTGAGGTCCTCCCTCAGCTCCCGGTACGCCTCCTGCAGCCGCTTGCACAGGTGCTTGAGCTCGCTGCAGAGCGGGGGCTCGAAGGCAGGGTACTCGGCGTCCATGCCCGCGCCCGCCCGCCCTCCGGAGCCGAGCCCGCGTCCCCTCCTCCCGCCGCTCCGCCCTTTGTGCTGCTGCCTTCGCCCGCGCTCTCCTCCCAGCTCCGGATCGGGGGCTGCCGGCGCGCGGGGCGGGACCGCGGAGGAGGAGGAGCAGGCGGCGGGGGGCTGGGCAGGGGGCGCGGAGGGAGGCGGGGCCGGCGGGCGCGCTCAGGGCGCCGCCGTGACGACGCGGGGACGCGGGGAGCCGGCCCGGGAGTGGGTGATGGGGTCCCGGCCCCGCCCCCTGACCCCCCGTCCCCTCCCCGCGCCGAGGGGGCCCCGCCCATCAGCCACCGCCCAGGGAGAGGGAGAAGGAGCGGGGCAGTCCAACGCAAGGTCATCTGCCGCCCAGGACAAAAGTGTAAAGGGCCGCTCTCGATACTGCTCCTACTGGGAAACAGAAGAAACTGGAGGTGAGAGCAGAAAGGAAAATGGGGGACGGACTGAGAGCCCCATCTTGCTCGCAAGGTCAAAGTCTGCAGCCGGCTCCCGCGTTCAGCACCACGGACAGCTACCGGAATGCTTCCTTATCACCACCACCCCCAACATTTTGGGGTTCCACTTGGCCTAAAGCAAAAACATTTAAAAACCAAGCCCATTGTGGTTATGTCATAATAAATATTATTTTTTTTACGATAAAGGAATGTGTCCAAATAAGATATCTCTTCCCACACGTTCTATGGCCCTCCCCCCTCAAAAAAGAAAGAAATTCTGGGCAAGGGAGTTACTCATCCTCTACAAAGCTCATCACTAGTGTGTAAAATAAAAACTCCCAAATCAACACGTCCCCCATGGGACTACTCATCAAAAGATGGTGTCATCTCCTCTTGAGAATTTTTCCAACAATAAGTGGAGAAACAGTTGTTCCAGGCGATGCTGTGCGTTTCCACCTGAATCCATGACACAACTCCATGCAAGGCTGCTCTTGTATGCACTGCAGGAACCTTTTACAAATGTACATTTTGGGGGCTCAACTTACACTATTGAATCTAAATTATAGAATATGGGTCCCAGGAGTCTGTATTTTTCAAAGCTCCTAGGCGAATCTAATGATCACTTACATTTATATGTTCTCAGAATTCCCACGTTTTGCCTACATTCTAATTCCACCAACTTTTCTTTGTTCTTTATTTTTATGGTCATATTTTACTTATTTTCTTATATTTACATATTTTACTTACTTTACTTTACATATTTTCCTTACATTTTGAAACAACTTTTTGTCTGCTAGCCAAGCTCTCCTGTCAGGCATTGCAAATATTTTCATAACTTCTGATCACCCTGCACTGTGCACAGTTAGGTTTTAATTCATTAACATGAGCATTTGTATTCAACCATCTCGGGAAGACAAAGATTGGAGCTTGGGACTGGCTATACCCAAAATACAGTGCAGAGAGAGGCATGCTGAGAAGAGATCCTCCAGAAAACACACATGCAGATTTGTTTTCTGAAGTGAGATAGCGACTGTGAGGCCAGCCTCTGCCATTTTTCAAATATTTTATGATTGGCTACAGAGAGCTTATCATTAGGGAAAATATTAACCAATCTCAAAGATACCCCAGAACACTTAAAAATCCTCTGGGAAGGCTTCCCTAGCTTCTCCAGTCTAGACTTTTTTCCCTTTGAACTATAGTAGCCCCTAGAGGACACATCTTCTAGCTCCAGCATTGTAAGGTCCTAATCTACTTTGTTACCTCTTTCACCACAAAGAGCTAGAAACACTAGATAAAATATTATGTGTACACATATGCATATAGATATACAATGCCTGTGTAAATGTTATGCACAGCTGAGCCATATAGTATACTATAATTACTTTTTCTTTTTGTTTCCTCTACAATTAATGTCTTTTTTATTGCTTAGTGTTCTGTGTACTGATCATTAATTCAACCTCTGGTCCCTCATCAATTGTGTAATTCCCCTCTTAAGATATTCAGGCACATGATGCATTCTATCAATTTCGTCTTTGTGAAACCTCTTCTTGGCCTTCTGACCAGCTGTGGACTGGTTGCTCTTTGCCTGGTGCATGGCTGTCTGAGAGATCTAAGTAATCTCTCCACCATCATTTGGGGGATTCTCTCCCCTCTGTTCTGTTTGGATCCCATGTCTCTTTCTTTATTGGTGGAACACATCTTCTAGGAGCCTTCTGAGAAAGGGTGCATGCGATGCAATTTTTTGAGGTCTTAAATGTAGGAAAATGTAATTCTTTTACCCTTACACTTTCTTGATAGTATGGCTAGAAATAGAACCCTATGTTGGAAATAATTTTCCCTTTAAATTTTGTGTGTGTGTGTGTGTGAGGAAGATCAGCCCTGAGCTAACATCTGCCAATCCTCCTCTTTTTTTGCTGAGGAAGACTGGCTGTGGGCTAACACCCATGCTCATCTACCTCCACTTTATATGGGACGCCGCCACAGCATGGCTTGCCAAGCGGGGCGTCGGTGCGCGCCCGGGATCCGAACCAGCGAACCCTGGGCCGGCACAGTGGAGCGCGTGCACTTCACCACTTGCGCCACCGGGCCGGCCCCCTCCCTTTAAATTTTGAAGGCATTTCTCTACTGTCTCTTAGATTCTAGTATTGCTGTTGAGAAGTCTGAAGTCATTATAAATCCTGATTTTTTTTATATATATCCATTTTTTTCTCTCTGGAAGCATGTCGGAGCTTCGTTTTGTGCATGGTGTGATGAAATTTCAAGATGATGTGGAATTGTTCTTATCCATTGAAGTGGACTTTAAGAGCAATTTTTTTTCTGGCAATTCGAGTACATCAGTTTGGGGAAGTTTTCTTGAATTGTTTCCTGGATAATGTCCTCCTCTCTGTTTTCTCTATTATTTCTTCCTGGAAATCCTGTTAGTTGGAAGTTGGTCATCCTGAACTGGTCCTCTAATTTCATTCTTAGTTTTCATTTCTTTGTCTACTTTTATTCAACATTATCTTCCAATGCTTCTATTAGGATTTTTGTTTCTACTAGGATATTTTCTTAGTTTTCAAGAGTTTTGAGTAGTTCACTGAATGTTCCTTCTTAGAGAACATCCTGTTCTTCTTTCGTGAATGCAATATCTTCTCTCTCTCTCTCTGAATATTTCCTTCTCCCTCTATAATCTATTTTCTCCAAGTTGCTTTTTACTGTTTGTTTGCATCCCTCTTTTATATTAGAAGCTTTCTTCATATGTCCTATAATTTAGTTGAATGCTCCTATTTAAGAGGGGAACACTGAAATGCTCAAAAGCTGTGTGCGTGTATTTGTGTAGGAAGGGGACTCTGTTGTACATAATATGGCTGACCTACTTCTTGAGGAACTCCCGATGTCAGTATCGTTAGCTCTTTCCTCTTAGATTGGTGTCCAAAGGGCACCCTGCTGTAATGTGACTGCACCACTGCTGCCATCAAGGAGCGGAATCCCTTTCTCCTTAACTTGAATCCAGACTGGTTTTGGAGTTACACTGTACGTCTTCTGGTCCAGGCTTAAGAGGAGTTGCACCTTCTGTTTTCAGCCTCTTGAAAGCCAGTCTTTGCGTAAGGAAGTCTGGGCTTTGCTGCTGGACAGATGGTGTGCCCTAGAGGATGAGAGGCTGTGTGAGAAGAACTGAGGTGCCCCCTGTAAACAGCCAGCACCAACTGCCAAACATGTGAGCAAGGGGATCTTAATGTTCCAGCCCCAGCCCAGCTCTCAACTGAAGGCAGCCACATGAGTAACACTAAGGAAGAACATACGGAGGAAGAAATGCCCACCTCAGCCCAACGTACAGACAGAATCATGATATGTTGATGTTTTAAGCTAATAAGTTCTGAGATGGTTTGTTTTGCCACGATTAGAAAACTGATACAACTAGTCCAATTGTGTAGAGAAGGACTCTTTCGTTTCTTACTAGAAGGTGAAAGACTGGCTGCCAGCATTCTGGAAGCAGAATGGAGGAAGAAGGATGGGAGGGGTCCTTATGCATTTAGTATTCATAGTCACTTCCCCTTTGTTTCGGCTATCTATTGCTGTGCTGCAAAACTTAGTGGCTTAAAATAACAATAATATATTTACTCACAATGTTGCAGTTTGAGCTAGGCTTAGAAAGACAGTTTGTGTTTCTTCTATATGACATCAGCTGGGGAGGCCCACCCAGCTGGAGGATCCAGTTCCATGATGGCTCACTCACACGGCTGGCAATTGGGTGCTGGGAGCTCAGCTGGGCTGTTGGGCAAAGGGCCTGACTCTGTTCCATGTTGGCCTCTCCGTGTGGCTACTTGGGCTTTCTCACAGCATGGCAATAAGTTCTCGGAAGGAGATAGTGAAGGCTGACAGGGCTTCTCAATGCCAGTGCTTGGAAGGCCCAGGATGTCACTATCTGCATCCTATAGGTTGAAGATAGGCCCAGTGCAGATTCAATGGAGTCAACATGACTCGACCTCTTGATGGGAGCAGCAGCATGCCCATACAGGGAGGAGTGCAATTGTTTGGGGTTATTTTCAGAGATGGTCTTCTATACCCCTGTTTTCAGCACAGCTTCCCTGCCCAAAATTGTGGCCAGTATGTCCCAGTCCAGATTCCCTCTATTTTATAGTCTCTACAGGATCAACCTCTAGTTTCCTGCCAGTGTTAGGGAATGGAAGTTGCCTGGTTGCAAAGTGGGAAAAGATTTGGAAATGTAACTGCTTCTCAAACTTTTAATCAATCCTCTTGTTTTTTTTTTTTAAGATTGAGGTATAACACACACAAAGTGAACAATTTTAAATGTATAGATTATCCAAATTTTATATATATATTCATCTATGTAACCACCACCAACATGAAAATATAGGTCATTTCCAACACCCCAGAAGGCTCTGTCTTGCCCTTTCCCAGCCACCCTCCTCTCAGTGGTAACCACTATTCTGGCTTCTATCACTGTAAATATATTTTGCCTGTTTTTGAATCTTATATAAATAGAATCATACAGTATGCATTTTTCTGTTTTTGGCTTTGCTGAATATTATGTCTGTAAAATTTTTTATGTTGTTTCATGGAGCAGTAGTTTTTGGGGTGTTTTGCTATATAGCATGCCACTTTATGGACATAGTACAGTTTGTGTGTTCTACTTTTGCCAATTTTGGGTTATTATGAATATGAACAATCTTGTACATGTTTTTTGGGGGGGCATATGCATTCATTTTACTTGGGTTTATACTTAGTAGAGGAATCGCTGGGTTATACATTAGGCATATATTTGGCTTTAATAACTATGGCCAAACTATTTTCCAAAGTTGTCCCATTTTACACTCCCCCCGGCAATGCGTGAGAATTCCAGTTGCTGCATGTGCTTACTAACCTTGATTACATCAGTCTTTCACTTGTAGCCTTTCTAGTGGTCTGTAGTGGTCCAGCCTCCTGATTTTTGCAGCATCTTCACTCTCACTTCCAAAGAGGATGCTGGTGCTGCTGGTTCCTGAAATGTTTGAGAAATCCGTGGTGCAAATTGGGCTGGTTTTGGTTTTTCTTGCTGCCGGCTAAGGGTCTAAGTTTCACATATTTGTTCATTTGCTTTATGATTTGCAAAATTTGGTTGTTGTTGTCTCTTTCCCCATTCTCTCTGTCCTTATTGTGCTTAAAAAAATTCCCTTTACTGGGGTTTTACTGGGGTTTCAGCAAAAGTAATGTGTGTTCAACCCTCCACCTTCATTTTGGCCATGTCCTATGGTACTTAATACACGTTGGTTGAACGCCCTCAAATTACCCTTTCTACTTTTTCACCCATCAAAAGGACCACTATCTTACGGTGATGCTCTCACAGAACCACGAGAAAGAGAGCATGTTCATTCAGTCGTGGCTAAGAGCACAGGTTCTAATCAGAAAGATTTGTCTCTACCGCTTTGTTAGAAATGTGAGCTAATGCTGAATACTTAATATCTCTAAATTTTGGCTCCTTTCATGTGTAAAATGAGAATGATAATGTTGGCTGCCTCATGAGTTTGTAGAGAGGATTCTGTAGAGCACATAATACAATGCCTGGTCCATAGTAAGTGCTCACTAATGGGTTGACTCCCCCAGGACATTTACATATTTCCTCCCCACAAGATTACTGATATCCATGTTTTCTCATTATAGAAACTTATATAACACACAAGAGCTTAGGCAAGAGAATGAAAATCATCCATCCATCCATCACTGAGAGAGAATCACTGCTAACATTTTGAAACATTTTTCTTATCATATGTGTGATACATTAAATTACTGCCCAAGTCCCTTTAGTGACTGGCTGGGTTCTCTCCATATCTTAGACAATAATTGGAAAGGCACAAACTCAAACCACACTAACTGGTTTATCAGAGACACTCTCCCTGCCAACATTAATACCCAGCCGCTCACTGCTAATGTGACAGCAGAAACCATTTCTCTACAGCCGGGACATGGCAAGTTCAGGATTGGTCATTTCCATTCAAATAATTCATTAGTCCCACCCCTATCCAGTCTCCTTATAATTGATGCAGATGTCACCAGGCTGGCCAACTCTCACTTGCCTCGCTGCTAATTCAACTCCTCATTCAAAGATAAGACAGAACAGGGGCCAGCCTGGTTGCATAATAGTTAAGTTCACACACTCTGCTTCGGCGGCCTGGGGTTCATGGGTTCAGATCCCAGGCATGGACCAACACACTGCTCCTCAAGCCACACCGTGGCGGTATCCCACATACAAAATAGAAGATTGGCACAGATGTTAGCTCAGGGACTGTTTTCCTCAAGCAAAAAGAGTAAGATTGGCAACAGATGTTAGCTCAGGGACAGTCTTCCTCACAAAAAAAAAAGAAGAAGAAGAAGAAGACAAAACAAAAAAAAACTCTAGGGCAGTGTGTGTGTATAAATGTCCTCATTCATTCTGTGCCTGGTCCTTGTACATCTTTCGTTACAGTCGAGCACAGAAACAGCATACATATTACTTTCCAAATGTCACACCCAGGGCTTTCTGTTGTCTCCTAGAACTCTGTTTTCCTCAGTCCTTAACATTTTACACAGCTGGAACTGTATCATATCAACTATTTGGGATCCTGCTTTTTCACTTATGAATATAAGTGACACATCATTACATAAACCCTTCTTAAATATCACTTTTAATGTTGCACAGTGTTCTAGCTCAGGGATGGACTATAATTGACTCAATCATTCCCCTATTCTTGGCCACTTAGTTGTTTTGATGTTTTTGCTATGAATAATGCTGCAACGAATATCTTCATGCACAAATCTCTGAATTTCAGATTATACCCTTAGGATCAGAAATGAAATTGCTAGGTCAAAAAGAGTGTAAACATGAAAAAAAAATGTTTATCGTGGAAAATTTCAAACATATGGAGAGGAGAGTTAATGAACCTCGTGTGCTTATCAACCAGATTTAACCTGGAATTGACATTTAAAGGAGGATGCCTGTTAAATCAAAATAATGAATCTCTAGTGGTGGAATTTAGGGCAACAGCTGCTAGTTTAATATGTGTTGGAAAGGAGGCTCTTTTTTGTGGCAGAGGGACCTTCCTGTTAATGCCTCTCAGGTCACACAAAGCAGGTAACCACTTGTTCTACCAACAAGGCTGCCTCTTCCTCCTTGGACCCCAAAACAGGTCTTCAGTAAACACTGTTGATTGACTGAATAACGTAACACTCTGTGAACTTTACCTGCAAGCAGACACCCAGCCAGGAATAAGAGATACTAAAAGGGATTATGCAAACACCAATGAAAATTAGTCTGTAGGCATAAAGTCAAATGGATAAGCATTTTATTAATATCTACCTTTTAAGATAATCACAGTGAGCTCGAGGCCACTCCAGGAAGCTGAGGGAGCACAGAGGCATGTAAGGGTATGTCCATGCTTCCTTTCCACCTGGACAACACTCAAGTCTCATGTTTGGGATGGGGAACTCAAACAATAGGTCTCACCCAGACTAAAAAGTTAACCTAATACCATCAACCTGCCATCAATAAAACCATAAATGCTGCCTTGAAGACTCTTAGAAAGTTAGTGGGCTCCTTTTCCGATTTGGTTAAACCTGGTGAAAATATCCTAGTATACTGATAGGGTAGACTTCCAGAATTAATCACATCCTTGGGATCTGTTTACACATGTGTCTTTCCCACTAGACTATAAACTCCTAAGGCAGGAACTGATTCTTACTCAATTTTGAATTTTCCATATCTAATATTGTCTGGGACATAACAGATATTTCATGTTTCTAAAGATTAAAATAAAATTCAAGTGCCCCACTTCTACCTCAATGTTCAATTAAAAACCAAGATCAAGTTAATGGGGTTTTCAAAAATATTTGAGACCAGCAACCTTTATACATTGTCTAAATGAAAATGAACTGAATACATAGTTTGTAAATCTGTATATTTTTGATGCATCTTTAAAAGGTGTTGGTAGCAATAAATAAATAAATACCCCTTAAAAATAAACCTTTGCATCTCTGTCTTTTTAAAATATGAAATCATAAGAGACCTCCAAGTGACACACATTTCCATTCTGTGCAGGCTTCCCTGTGGTCACTGGCTTGTTTATTTGTTGATTAGATTTTAAAGGGCATTGCTCTTTCTGAGAACATAAGGGATTTTGCAAAGAATCATCAAATCAAAAATACTCTTCAGATCATTTTCATCCTCTGAGAGGGATAAAATAAAGGAAACTCATGAGGAAATCTAACTAGAAGATGAGATGGGAAGGGCAATGTATATGGTTGGTGTAATTTACTATTGCTGAATTACAAACAGCCAAATGTGTACTTCTTTCTCTGCTCTTCAAAGAAATCACACAATAAGTTTTCTGGTTCTTAACTGAGACGCTCCCTGGATATATTATTAACGGTAGTTTTATTACCAATAACTACAATAATAGACCTATTTTATTGAGCACATACTGTGTGCCAGGCACTGTGATAAGCACCTCATGGTAGTGTTTTGCTCAGTAATCTCAACAGTTTTATAAGGTGGTGTAATAGTCAGGTTCTCCAGAGAAACAGAACTAATAGGAACCAATAGGATATATAAATATATAAAGAGATTTATTACGAGGAATTCGCTCACACGATTAAGGCGACTGAGAAGTCCCACGATCTGCCTTCTGCAAACTGGAGACCCAAGAAAGCTGGTGGCATAGTTCCACTCTGAGTCTGAAGGTTAAGAACCAGGAAGGCCAACCGTGTAAGTTCTAGACTGAGGTCCAGAGAAGATAAGATGTGCCAGCTCAATCAGTGAGGCAGAAAAAAGGGGCGAATTCCTTCTTCCTCCAACTTTTGTTCTCTTCGGGCCTTCAACAGATCAAATGATGCCCACCCACACTGGGGAGGGTGATCTACTTTACTGAGTCCACCGATTTAAATAATCTCATCCAGAAACACCCTCACAGAGACACCCAGAAATAATGTTTAATCTGGGCACCCCGTGGCAGTCAAGTTGACACATAAAATTAACCATCACAGTTGGCTACTATTCTTATTGCCATTTTGATATAATTGAAGCTTAGAGGGGTTGAGTATCTGCTCATAATTCCACAGCAAGTAACAGGAGTGATATTTGATCCCAGACGTGTCTGACTTCAGAGAATTCACTTTCACCCAGCATAGGGTACAGCCTCTACAGAGGCGCCCCATCAAAGAACAATGGCGTTTGGAGATTGAGGTATCGTAGCTCCATTAAGAAACAACTCCATTTCCCTGATTTCATGTAGCATCACACAACCCATTGAAGATACACCCTATCTCTAAGGACAAGTAAGGCCAAACTTCTAGAATCTAGTTACAGTTGTAATAGATAGTGATATTCATGCATATATATTCATGAACAGCAGTATTCATGTCCTCTGTCCTGCCAATCTCATGCCAATGCCTCCCACTGACCAAACCTGAAGGGAACCCAGGGATCAAGGGGGCCGTGTGATGCAATTCATAGATGCTAGGCTTCTGAGACACAGAACTAGACGGAGAAGGGAGGCACGTGGATCTGGGAAGGGGACCATAGAGAATATTCAGCACACCCTGCTCACAGAATGAACCTCTGAACCCATGAGGTTTGCTGCGTGATGGTAGAGAGTAAATAAGACTTAAGAGAATAAAATCCTACCCCCTTTCTCAGCCCCAGGAGTAGCTTCGGCTCAGAGGGAAGGGTGCTAGCTGAGCCAGGACAACACAGGGGCCACGGGGAGAGCTATTGTCCCCTTTCATGGATCCACACTAGAGCATTTGAAGAAAAGGCTTACAAGCCATCGAACAGAATATGAGACCAACACTGTGCAGGATGAGGAAGTTGAGGCCCAACAGGATTAAGTGGCTAATACAATACAGCACAGTTGGTGGCAGAGCAGGGACTAGACCCTGTCTTCCTGACCCCTGGTGCAGGGTCTTTAACATATTACTAACACTCCATCTTTTTCTAAAGAGGGCTCAAGGCATATCTAGTCCCTGTAAGCCTTCACTTTCTTCTTCTCCATCACCAGACGCTTCTGGAAATCTCACACAAAGCCACAGTTTTTCCTAAACTTTCCATCACATTTAATTTTAGCACGGTTTCAGCCACAAGCAACACAAAAATGGCACCACATGTCTTTTAATGAAATTAACAGTGGTGCTTTGTGATGACTTAAACGCGTCAGGGAAATTTTATCTAATCGTGTTTGATAGAAGGACCAGCTCTCTGGTTTGTGGATGCAATCACTGAGGGACACTGGTGGGCAAGGGGGTGGCGAGGGACTTGCCATCACCTGCTCAGCTCTCAGGGCAGCTCTGTGGTTGCCTTGTTGCAGGAAAGGGCAGCGTTCTGAGGGAAGTGTGTAGTCCTGAGATGACCTGTCACTGACAGCATGCAAAGATGACAGAAAATAGCCTTTGTCTAGCTATGCTTTGACTGGTCGTTTGTAAGTAACAATTGTGAAAGATCTAGAGCAATAAAAATGTCCTTCTACCGGAGTTTAATTTAAGTGTTGTCTAGCCAACCTGTCCTTTAAGCTGAGACTCAAAAGAGATTGATTTACGGGCACCAGCAGCTGAGATGTCGGTCAGCAGGACCAGACACTCCGACTTCACCACTTTCGTCAAGTGAGATTCTGGGCTCAGAGCTGAGTCACACAGTATACATGAAGCTTCCTGGCTCCATGGTTTGCTGATCATTTCTCATCAACCACCATCACAAATGCCATCTCTCACACTGAAATGCCCAGGCCACTCATCAGAATCCACAGGCAGCTGGGCCAATGACACTGGATAATAGATAGATCTTGATTTTTCAATTGAACATTGGGGCAGAATTGAGCACTTTAATTTCATTTTGATCTTAATAAACATTAAATACCCATTTGTCCCAGACAATATGAGGTACTAGAAATTCAAAATCGAGTAAGAATCAGTTCCAGCCCACTAGGGATTCACAGTCTGGTGGGGGAGACTCGTGTAAACGGAGCCAGGCGATGTGATTGAGTCTATAGTGGAGGTAAGTCCAGGGTACGTGAATCTAGAAAGACTTCATAGAGGAGGTGATGCCTGTATTGAGAAACCAGGAATGAAGAGTTCACTGAGTGGATAAGGGGAGGAGAAATTCCAAGTGGGAGAACAGTATGTACAAACACAGCTCATGTGAGAGTGGTATGTTCAGAAATCAGTAATAATTCAGCACGGGTGGACACAGGGTCTGCTTCAGCGCGGCAAGGGATGAGTGTAGTCAAGTAGGCAGAGGACCCATGGGGGACCTGGACCATGATAAGGAGTTTGGGCTTTGTCCTGAATGCAGTGGGAGCCATTTAAGGACTTTGGGCAGAGAGTGGCTGGATTAAATGAGTTTTAGAAGGAAGGTTCCTGGGGAATAGGAGGGCAGAACAGAGGCAAGGAGGTGAGTTAGGAGGCTGTTAGAGTTGTCCAAGCAAAAAGTCTTGATGGAACGCAAGGGATAGTGGTATGGAGAACATTTAGAAGGTGGAATTTACAAGCCTGGCACTGGGTGGGAAAGGAGATATCTCGGGTGATTCAGTTATCTGGCTCTGGTGACTGAAGGTGCAGTGCTGATTGTTGGGGATGATGGTGATTTGGCTTCGGACACCCCAGGTGGGCAGCACCCATGGGCTGCACCATAGAGACAGAACTGTGTTTCTGATCCTCTTAGGAGACTCCCTGTCAGGCTCTAGTCCCATCTGCTGTCATGGGGAGGCAGGGATCTATGCCTTTGGTAGACTCAATCTAAAGACGACTTGATATTTTTCTTTGTGATACATAATATGATTGAGTAGATGATGTATTGAGAGATGTGTTCGTGTTCTCATCATTTTCAAGGACTGGAGAGAGGTCCATTTTCTCCTGTAGGGTTGGCAGCGTTCTTCTGCTTCTGCCCTTTGCTTTCCCCGAAATGGGAGTAGAAGCTATGCCTGGCCACCTAGAGCTCTGCCCTCTGCCAGGTCTGGGTCATCTCAGCCTCATTTTAGCCCCTAGTTGTGACAATGGGGCATTGTGAAACACATCCTGCCCCCAGAGGCCACTGAAGGGACAGGCTTAACTTGTCTACTCACCCAATGTCCCCACAGACCTATAAGCACCTATGAGACCCTAAGGGGATATGTCGACCACTTGCCCTGGCCCCCAGTGTTGTTGGAGTTGGCCTCTCGTGTCCACCTCAGCTATTTCTTCTCATCCCTGTAGTGGATCTGCTGCTCTCCATCCTCCATGGCACGCCTCCATCTGCCCTTCCTTCCCGTTCATTAAAAAAACAATCATTTTTTTCCCTACTCTCTTTATCTCTTTTCGCTTCTTTCTCTTCTAATTATCTTGTACATCTTGGCTTTTGAACCAGTGTGTTTGGTCTTTCTAGCCATTACTAACTAGGTCTTTGTGGTCATTAAGTCACATCCTGCTCTGTGTTGTCTGGTTCTTCGGCTGCTTTCTGCTGCTGCCTCCTCGCCCACAGCTCAATGGTCTTCTAGACATGAAGATAGCTAAATGCCACTTTCAGATAAGCCACACACAACGCCACATGGATCAAATTCAGATCAATAGCTCAGGGATGTATTATGTTGAACCAGACAGAATTGCCAATAGTCAATCATTTTGACCCTCAGTAATGACTTTCATTCACATCAACCTAATAGAACGGGTTCGTTTCCAATGATTAGCTCTATGCCCAATCTGTACGGCACACTCACTCACGAGGGGCCAATTATTTCATCACAGGAAACAAGACTCAGGAGAAAATGTTCTTTTCCTTTCTCCTAGTCATACATATTCTAGCTCACTGATTACTTTGTGTTATATCTCTACTGGCATTGACACATCAAAATTGAATTGAAGATATACATTTTATCTTAGCTGCTCATTCCCACCCACCTATCTTGATATTATGGATGGAGAGTCAGTTCATAAATGTCATCCATAGCATTTGTACTGGGGGCTTACCTACCTCCTTGATACTTTTTCATTCATATAAAATTCTACCTATGCAACCCAACACTGATCATTCATTTAATTTAGAGTAGTCAATGTATAGCTGTTTAATTTGATGTTATTGGACACTGGTCTTTTAAGCAAGAATGCTTACTATCCTGTGGCTTTGTTTCTGATGTAATAGAAAATGGATTTCTAGATTATACCTAGAAAACAATAAGAAGCATTATCATTTAGCAGGTTTAAATTTCCCTTCTCCCTCTCTTTTTTGGCTTTTATTAAGTTATGAGTTTATCAAGGTATCTTATTATATAATGTAGCTAAGCATTTTTCCCTAGACATGTATATTATATGATTATTTTACAGAAATATAAACTTTACCTGTGACTCCATTTTCCCCAGAGGAGAGAATAAATAAGAAATAAATCTGCCTTGTATTGCATTTATTCAACAAATATTTATGGAGACTTATGGGCCTGGCACTTCCTAATCGTAGGGAACCATTCTGGGAGTTGGTATTTGGGCTTTGAAAGCAGCTATGCCCTTTTTACTTAATTCAGAGGTACTCAACTTGGGTTGAGCCCAGGCCCCTCCAAGCCACTCCCCCTCCCGGAAGGGACCCTAGCCCATCCTGACAGCCCAGGCAGGATTGAAGAGGATAATTGACAACCAAAATTGGTAACTTGTTTCTATCTCCATAAAAACTTAGGTTAATTTAGGGGCTGGCCCGGTGGCGTAGCGGTCAAGTTCACGCCTTCAGCTTCGGCAGCCCGGGGTTCGCAGGTTCGGATCCCAGGCACACACCAACTCACCGCTTGTCAAACCATGCTGTGGTGGTGTCCCATATAAAGTGGAGGAAGATGGGCATGGATGTTAGCCCAGGGCTGATCTTCCTCAGTAAAAAAGAAGAGGATTGGCATTGGATGTTAGCTCAGGGCTGATCTTCCTCACACACACACACACACAAAAACTTAGGTTAATTTAACTTGTTTTTCTTTTTGCTTGAAACTAAGAACAGTGTGAAAAATGTCAAACCAAGAATAATTTATTTAAGTAGGTGAAATAAATGGGACCCTGAGAGCAATTCTAAGCATTAGACTGGTCTGCCCAAGTTTTTCTGAGTTAACCCAAAAAAGGAAATTTGCACTTAAGTGATTAAATGTTGGCTGATATGATATTTGTCTATTGAAATACCAATTTCTAGAGGGAATGAGAAAGAAAAATGAAATGCAAATGTGCCAGGCATTTCTTAAGTGAAGTGGCCTGGAATTTTCCTTTTTGATTTGGTCCTTGTCTTGTTTGGGTATCAATGTATTAGCCTCATGGTGGGGGTGGGGGAGAAGTGTTTCCTCTTGTTTTTTAAAAAATTTCTAGAACTGTTTGTATAAGAGTGGAGGGATAAGTTACTTGAGAGTTGATGGCACTTACCACGGCAACCATTTGGCTGGGTATTTTTTTTGCAGGAAGATTTTCTACTAATGATTACATTTCTAAGTTTTCAAATCTAACGTCATACAATTGTTCATAGTATTCTTGCTCTCTTAACTTTTAAAAACCTCTATCTGGGGCTAGCCCTGGTGGCCTAGTGGTTAAGTTCGGTGCGCTCTGCTTCGGCAGCCCGGGTTCAGTTCCTGGGCACAGACCCACACCACTTGTCTATCAGTGGCCATGCTGTGACAGCAGCTCACATACAAAGTAGAGGAAGATTGACAACATATGCTAGTTCAGGGCAAGTCTTCCTCAACAACAACAAAAAAACTCTATCTGAAGTTACGTCCCATTTTCATTCTTAATACCATCGATTTGTCCTTTCTATTTTTTCTTCATATATCATGCCAGATATTTTGTCAAATTCATCAACATTTTCCAAGAATTAATTTTGACATCATAAATCTTCTTGAACGTATTTTTGGTTTTCATGTTCATAAAATTCTGTTCTTTTTCTTTATCTGTTTCCTTCATTTTTTAAAAAGTTTTTCTGCTGTTATTTTTCCAATGTCTGAAGATGTGTACTTTGTTCACTAATTTTCAGGTAAAAATAAGCATTTAAAGCTAAAGCTATTGGGCCGGGCCCGTGGCTTAGTGGTTAAGTGCGCACGCTCCGCTACTGGCGGTCCGGGTTCGGATCCCAGGCGCGCACTGACGCACAGCTTCTCCGGCAATGCTGAGGCCGCGTCCCACATACAGCAACTAGAAGGATGTGCAACTATGACATACAACTATCTACTGGGGCTTTGGGGAAAAAAAAAAAAAGGAGGAGGATTGGCAATAGATGTTAGCTCAGAGCCGGTCTTCCTCAGCAAAAAGAGGAGGATTAGCATGGATGTTAGCTCAGGGCTGATCTTCCTCACACACACACACACACACACACACACACACACACAAAATAAATAAATAAATAAAATAAAGCTAAAGCTATAAATATATCTCCAAGTACTGTTTTCATGGCATTTCACAAGTTTTGATTCATTATCAGACAGTTCTTCTTGGACCTATGGGTTACTTAGAATGCATTTCAAACTTTCAAATATTTAGACAGTTTTATTTGTCTTTTTATTATTAATTTATATCATAATTGCATTGTGTTCCAAGAACATAGTCTATATGGTACAGATTCTTTGAATTTTGTTGATATTTGCTTTATGGCTTAGTATATGATCAATTTCTATAAATGTTCCATGTGTGTTTCTAAAGATTTTGTATGCTCTAGTTGTTGGGTGCTAAGTTTTGTGCCCATGAAATTAAGCTTTTGATTGTTAGATCCACGTGTAATTGAAAGAAGTATGTTGTAAGTTCCCACCACAACGGTGGATTTGTCAATGAATTCCTACACTTCTATCAATTTTAGCTATTTTGCTATTTTGAGGCTATTTAAAAACTTTGTTATGGAAATTTTCACACACACTCAAAAATAGAGTCTAGTCTAATGAATCTCTTCACCCACTCTCTGTCCATGTATCAATCATCCCTCACCCAGCTTCAGTTACCAACATTTTGCCATTCTTGTCTCATCTGTTCTCCTTACCATTTTTGTTGTTGGGGTTTAAAGCAAATCCCAGATATGACATTTCACTCCAATACTTTAATATGTTTCCCTAATAGATAAAGACTTAAAACACATAACAAAATCTGTTGGAGCCACTGTGTCAGGTGCCCACAAGGGAAGAATTGCTCGATCCTAGTGAGGTGAACCTCCATGGTTTTCAGGATCTCCTTTGAAAAGCTGACCCCCTCTCCAGTTTAGTTGCATGTAGGAAACAGCTGCTATGATGTCTTGTATCCAGTGAGTGCTCAATGAGTGTTTGTGACAACTACTTACTCACTGGAATCTCTAGGAATGGCCTTGGGACGTGGAGATTGGTCACAGCTAGCAACTCTATAGGGTCAAATACTTTGGCAAGGCCCCAAAGTCTTGATATTATCCTTGTTCTTTTCCTGCCATGCCGAGCACTTGGTAGAGGCTAAGCAGGGCCCTTGGAAGTTTTGGGAAATGAGAGTAACAGGGTGAAGAGTTGATGTCAAATACCACCATTAATCAAATCCATGCATACAGCCAAACCTTCTAATTCATACCGGAATTTTGCTGAATGAGACATGGCTTACAACAAGTGTTCTCTCAGATGGGTCTTAGATAAGCCCTATTTACTACAAAGGTTTTATATATATGGAGCACCTACCATGTTACAGGCACTGTACATGGCACTGGGAATGCTCATGGAGCCCACAGTGTAGACGGGACATGACTGTTATATATGCATCCTAATTGAGTTCAATGGGACACATGCTCTGAAGGAACATAACAAGACTTGATCTAGACTGGAGTGAGGGAAGGCTTCACTGCAGACATGGTCTTGAAGGAGCTCTGAGGGATGAGTTGAGTTAACGGCAAAGCTGGCAGTCACGGCAACGGCGAGATGAGCTCGGGCAAGGGCAAGTGTGGTGAGGACCTTGCAGAGAGGGACCGGGTTCTGGAACACAGAGCAGCAGGGAGAGTGTTGACAGCCAAGACTGGAAGATTGGGGACAGGGGTTTGGTCTTTATCCTAACGACGATGACATGATAAGGATGATGCACTGTTCTGAGCACTTCACATATGCTAACTCATTTAATCCTCAAAACTACCCTGTTCAGTGGATATTATATCATCTTCCCTCTGCAGGTGGGGAAACAGATACAGAGCTGCTATATAATCGTGCCCCAGGTCACCCAGCTGGTGAGCCACACACCCACATGGGCTGGATCCAGAGGTGAGGCCTTGCACCACCATGCTGGACTGTCTTTACAGGGTTTTAAGCTGAAGAATGACACAAAAACAGGTTTTGGGGGCTGGCCCGGTGGCTTAGTGGTTAAGTTCGCGTGCTCCACTTCAGTGGCCCAGGGTTCATGGGGTCGGATCTTGGGTGTGGACCCACGCACTACTCATCAAGCCATGCCGTGGCAGCATTCCACATACAAAAAATAGAGGCAGATTGCCACAGATGTTAGCTCAGCAACAATCTTCCTCAACAAAAAAGAGGAAGATTGGCAGCAGATGTTAGCTCAGGGCCAGTCTTCCTCACCAAAAAAACAAAAAATGAAAAACAGGATTTTTTATTTTTTAAAAACCTCCCTGGTTGCTGAGTGGAGAGCGGACTAAGGGAAGATGGAGCAGGAAGTTAGGAGGCTTCTGAAGAAGTCAAGGCGAGAGATGATGAGGGCTTGTGTCAGGGTCGTGGCAGCAGAGGTGGAGAGCAGTGGGAGGGCTTGGCAGCTCCGGCAGGAAGGGAAATGGACAGGATTGGTGAATTGCTGTGGAAAAGGAAGGCGCGGGAGTGGTCAAGGCTGGCTCCTGGCTGTCTGGCACAACTGTGAGCCCTTCCACCGGGCTCCAGAACACGAGGCGCTGAGCAGAGAGCATGAGCCGACCTGGGAGAGAAGGGATTCAGCCGAGTCTGGTAGACAGAGAGCTAGTGGGGAACATATGCGCCGTGAGGCAGGGCTGTGTCTGTTTTATTCACCATGGGTTTACCGTCTCAACAGGCATCCTACTGATTAGTATGTAGCAGGTGCTTCATAAATATTGGCTGAATTAATGGAAGAACAACAAAAAATCTGTGTCCTGAACCCACCAGCTAAGTAACTGGTGAAGCACTTCGCCTCTGTAGATGAAACAATCCCTGCACTGCCGTCCAGTCTGAGGCCAGGCTTGTTCTGGGTTCTGAAAACAGCACACACAGCCTGTGATGTCCTGGAGTCGGCTGGTACTGGCTCATGACAGCTGATGGTTAAATTTTCAGGAATCTTGAGGGCCGATTGTTAAACACAGTCATTATTAAACATTAAATTGCTACTTGCTGCCCATCTCTTTCCAACTCCTCATTCGGTGACATTATGTTGGTTGCTCTGCTGGGAATATTTACACCATGGAAATCAGTCAAAGCCAAAAATCAGGGGTTGATTTGGTTTTGTTTACTGTTTTGAGTCCAGGCTCTAGATTTAAGAAAGTGCTGGAGACAATGTTAATAATGCAATTTAAATAGAAAAGTGTATCATGTCCGTAGCCATTATATCGTGAATAGCATAAAAAATCGAGGAAATTTTCTTCCAGTATTCGAAAACTATTATCCAATTTAGCAAAGAAAAAAAAAGATATGAAATTACTTATATCATTAATGTACAAGTAAAGTTCTGACATTTCACTGAACATACATCTTGGTTGTTTCGCTACTGTCTCGCTCATAAATGTAAATGAAAATATCAATCAACATTCGTGTTGGAATTACATTTGTTTGTCAGTTGCAACTATAGATTGGCTACGGACACAAACATTTGGCGAAAATCAACAAAGGCATTCTGTGAGAATCAATTGGCTCTCTGGACTCATAAAGAAGAGTATTGCATATTTTATTATTTGTAATGGTGTGCTTCACATCCTTTATATCGTTACAATTTATAATGCTTATATGTATATTTACGCATTCAGGGTTTTGTGTTTTTTTTGGAGAGCTGGTTGTTAAGCATTTACCAGCAGACCACTGCATTCAACCCTTGCTGCAAGAATTCTTTTTATAAAGAGGGTAGCACGAAGGGGACAATGCCAAACAACAGAGAACACACACGGGCAGAGGTGGAGAGGATCATGTTTATCCAGCAGCGGGACACGGGCAGGCTGAATTACTGAAATGAGAGTACCGAGAAGTCAGAGCTCTGATAAAGTAGACATTTACATATCCTACTTACCACCCTTTCTACTGAGAGACTTGCAGGTACGGCGACTGGATTGGTAGGGAATTAGATGCTCTGTGAATTTCTGAGAACATGCTGGCTTCAATATTCATTTGCTGCTAAGCTCTCTCAAAGTTGCTACACCACCTCCCCACCCTCCCCGCGGTGGGACTCAGAATCCATTTTCCTCTTCAGGATGGTATTACTATTTAGAGGTGGGAGAATTCTTATTTAAACATGTCCAAAGCAAGCAACCTGGTAACTAACGGCACAGCCCTGTGACAGGGTGAGCAAGATTTCCCTGAATTAATTACTATTAGTGAAGAGAAGCATCGTTCCAACTCTGCCCTGGAAAATTTGAAGCTTTTGAGAACTCACCACGAGCACTGCAGGGACTGTTTCCGTGTTCCTTGGGGGCAAACTAAGGCAATAAAATGAAAATGAGGTTTGTGATAAAATGTTATTGTACCTAGAATATGATCTACAGAGTATTTCGTAACTATCTTTCTCACGTTACTTCTAGCGGCTCCTAAAATGTTTTTCCCTTACAATTGTTTCTGCATGTGCCCACGGTTCAGCACACCCTTCCTATTTTTGCAAGGTCTAATTAGACACTGGGGCAAGATGCATGTTGTCTGGAGGGCATTTATAACTTCTTGTGTATTTAAGAGTATAATTATGCAATTGTAAGATATTCTTATTAATGTCAATTAATCTGTTGTTCATTGGGGTTCATTCTTATGATGATAAAATTCAGGAAAATTGGAAATTTGCTTATTTAAACTGAGAGATTGCATATACAAATGGACAATGGCCAGACCATATATGAAAACTCTGACCTACAATCTATAGTAACCATCCCAGGAAGCCAGACTGCCATCTCTGGCAACAATCCAGGAAGCCAAATAATGACCTCTGTAACAGTTGCCCCCAAATGGCGAGGACTTGGTTAATGACTGACAGCTTCCCTCGTTTTTGTCCCTGCTTCCAACTTAGGACCAACCAGAGAAAGCAAAACATGCACCCCTAAGCGATCACACGGATGCCCTGCTTCTAGTTAGCTGCCTCCCGCATCTCCGTGCCCACAGTCTCCATCAGGACACACCTAAAGCCGTCCCTCTTCTCCACTATGAAGCCTTCCCACTCTTCTCTCTGCCTTGAGTCTCTGCCGAACACAAGTGACGGTGGCTGACTCCCTTAGCAAGCTCTGAATAAACAGCCTTTGCTTATCCTCATTTGGTTGGTCTTTATTTTTCCACAAAAGTAAAAGAAAAAATCCCTCCAGATCATCTTGAGGCAACCCTGAACCCTAGGCTGTCTCCCCAGAACCAATGGGCACAATTCAGCATCTTTCTAGTGGCGCCTTCAGTGCCCTCAGCACCCGGCCTCTCCCAGGGAGGTCGTCACCAGGGGCTTGGGGACCTCCCAGGAACACACCGTGAGGCCCCGTCCCCCTTCCCTTTAGGCAGTCCCCAGGTGGACACCAGCTGTTCCCCTTCCCTTTAGGCAGTCCCGAGGTGGCTGCCAGCCTTTAGGGGCTCCCAGGGGACATTATTTGCTGACTTTCAGGTCCAATGAATATTCTCAGTCCTTGGCTCTTTACTTTTGGCAAGTGCAATAACAGGAAGACTTTTGCAAGAGTTCAAAAGAGACACTCACTTTTCTAAATCACCTACCCAGCCAGCTGGAGTTCTATTTATGACCCCATTTCTGGATATGAACTCCCAGCCCCTGGAGAGCACAGACCTCAGCATGACGCCCGGTTTAATCCACTGGCTTCGACCCAGGTGAATGCTTGGTTGACCCTAAGTGGTTCTCTTCTCTAAACTGAGTGAAAGATGATGTCCAGGGCCCTCAATTAAGTGGGAGGCAGAAGTCTCAAAGTATTAATTAGGAACAGAAGATGACCTAGGTCAGAATGAGTCTGGCGTCCTCGATCTCAGTTGTCTTAGGAAAGACAGTGTTTGCATGAGTTAGAATTGCAAATGGAACAAGCTAAATATTTGCATCTTGGTAGGTTGTAACGGACAAGAGCTCATTTCTGCTTCAATCAGCTCGCCTTTGTGAGAAAGTACACTGTAGAAGCAAAACAACTTCACAGCTCCGCAAACTACTTCACACTCCAGCAAAGGTCTCTTGCCTGCTTGAGCGGAAGCAAAGTAGACCTTTTATTCTAGCAGAAGAGGGAGGAAAGAAACCTGCTTTAGGTTTTCAATAAAATGCAGAGAAGCACAGAATTAGAGCATCCAGTCCTATTTCCCAAAGCCTAGTTATGCTTTGGGTCACTGGTCCTACAAGACACTCCTTTAAAGTAGGATTCTGAGGGCAAAAAAGTTTGGGTAACACTCTACCGAGTTTCTTCCCCTTGGTGGTCACCATGCACAACATATTAGCATATTGAAGTTTCTGGAAAATTCTACAGTAAAGGAAGCCTGTTTTACTCTAATCAGTGTGCACAATTACTGAGGAAGCATGGAATATGCCTTGGGAAATACTGATTTAGGCCAATCTCCTCATTTTTTAGTTGAGCAAAATGAAGCCCAGGGTTGAGTGGCCTACCAAAGTTACAGTTATGGTGAGAGATCCAGGATACGCTCCCTGCCCTCCTGGCTTTCAGAGTAGCGCTCTTCATACTGCACTAGGCTGCCTCTCCGTGATCCCCTGGCCAGTGACTTGCCAAACCAGGTATTCTCACTGATCTAGAGTCCTCTCCACACAGTTATTGGTTTTGTCATTACTCGTGGAAAGAGAATGCCTGTGACCCACCCAGCCTCCCAGTGGCTTTCCATTCAGTCTGGTCTCAATTATAACTCTGTCTTCCAATGGTGCTCATAGGTAGATTAAGTGTGTATAGCATCATGTTTCTCAAGGAGACACATACTTCAGAGGTTTTTTATAAAATCTACACTGCTTCCAAGAAAAACGCCTGGTATGAATGCCCAAATCCTGCTGATTTGCCCCCATCCCTTACCTGTGACCTTGGAGCTCCAAAGATGCACAGCACGAGCGCCTCCCGTGGGGACGGCCAGGCACACGGCAGATGGAGGCCGAAGCATTTAGGAGCCCAGGCCCCTGGCAGAGCACTTGAGTGCTTCTGTGAGAAGAGGGGAGGGAGTCTGGAACATTTCACAGCATAACGCAGCCTAAAGGAGAGCTCTGTGCAGGCAAGTTTGGGTCAGGCCTCAGTCTCTTCTGTCTCATGCAGCTCTTTGCGCATGTGGGAGGTTTGAAGACCCACTCTTTCCTTCCCTGAGGAGGGTGGCTGGTGTGGAAAATTCTGGGGATACTGTCCTCTCCAGTTCTTCTCTTTGACCAGAGCCCTTTTCAACCACTCTGTCTGATCTCCCTGCCCCATCTCCCCAGCCCCCTTGTCCAGGCAGGTCTTTCTTGTGCGCAGCTTAGGCTCTCAGATAAAAAGTCAGCTGCCCTGGAGAGTGGCCACTCTTCTCTTAATTCTTGACTCACTGAGTTTCTTTTCACTTCTGAGATGTCCAGGTCAGGGGTCTGGATGAGATGAACTCGTGTCTTTGGAGCCGCATATCCCTCACAGGAGGCTGAAAGCCAACGTCCAGGACAGCTTGTGGCCTCGCCCTGGGCTCTGGTCTGGGCAGGGCAGGTTTCCACTCACCAGGGACTCGCTGCTTGTTCTGTCATTTAGGAAGCTTCCAGGAGCCCTTGTCAAAGAGGAGCTGTGGTTGGGCTGCTCCGAGATTTGTTCCTGGCTCTCGTTCGGCACTTCCTGGCTTTGAGCAAACCACTGAAGATTTTCTACGTTAGATTTCCCCTTCTCTAAACTGGGACCAATCCTGCCCACGGAGGGTTCAAGAAGAGGGATTTATGACATCACGAGGGCATACCTTCCCACTGGGGTTTGCAGAACTTGCTGTTATTATGGGGCTGGGTTGTTGGTGTCATTTCCACCTTTGCTTTATTTTGAACACTACACATAAGCCATACATTCCTGTGTGGTGCCATTTAGAGGGGACAAGACCTTAGCGAATTAAATTATTTTTAGCTATGTCTCTGTGGTGTACTGAGGGGGAAAAAGGCACCAGTTTCCATATAAGAGTCTCTGGGTACAGATGCACTCATATCTGGCTGGTTTTTGAAAATTTTATGTTTTCGAATACAAGTATACCAGTTCTTTATTGGAGAAAGAGAAATCAGGTTTTTCAAGCACAATCTCGAGAGATGCACAGCATGAAAACACAACATTAAGAAGCGAGACAGGCTGGGTTAGCAGAGCCAGCGCCCTGTGCCGCTGTCAGAATCTGCATGGAGGGCAGAGCTGCCACAGGGATCTCACCAGGAACAGAGGAGGAGGTCCACCTTCACCGCATCTGGCTCCCAGTGGGCGGAACCCACCCAGTGAGTTACACGCCAGGAACCGAGTGGGTCTTTGGAACGTGACATTCTCCAGAGGCTGGTATGGTCTAGTCTGAGGGTTTCCTGGGGACATCGTTCTTTCTGGGAGCTGTTTGTGGAGAAACTGGCTGATCCCCTCAAAAGTTTGTCACACCCACTCTCTCTCAGCCTCCCAGGAGTTCAGCACCTGCCAGGAAGTGTGGGTGCTGGAACAGAGAATGTTGATCAGCTGACCCCATGGGAGGGAGGCCCTGGAAGTGAAGGTGAGACCCACTGGTGTGTGGCCGATGGGAACAGAAAGGCTGGAGAGGGAGGCTAACTCCACCTGGCCAAGAAGGGGCAGAGATCCTGAGAGTTCAGTAGATGGAATGCTCTGCACCTTTTAGAGCAACTTCCTGTCCCAACTGGCCTGGGATCCAGGGTCATCAGATGAACTGTCTGGTGCTGAAGAGGCTTCCTTCCACTGCTGGACACGAAGCCTCAGCTGGGGCGGGTATTCCAACGGAATGAATCGAGACAGCCTCTTCCTGTCAGAGGAATGTCTCTTCTCAGGATTTAAAACAAAGGAGTCAGGCTGGAGCCCTGGTGAGAAACCGTAACCCCGGGACATAAGGGCCTCCTGCAGTCAGCACAGGTACTGAGGAAAGCAGGAAGCGGGCCGCAGAGGATCCGTGGGGCTCAAGCACAGAAAGAAGGGAATTACTGGAGGACGATCCTTCTCCTTACAGTAGGAGTCCACTACATGTTTGCTTCTCAAGTACTGTGGGGTCTGGGCTGCTCGCCTTTTTCCAGGGAGAGAAAGAAAATGTAACACCGGCAAAGCCCAGGTTTCCATGACACCAGACATCAGAAGAACAGGGATTTAAGGATTCAAGGATTCCTCCCTTTAGTAACAGGGATTGCACCCAGCACTGCGTGAAAGTGCAGGATTTTGATAGGTAGTTCAGAGAAGGCCCACAAGGCCACACCTGGGGAGTTCGTTCATGAGAAAGGAGAAACCACAGACTATTTGCATGAGCTGCAGGCTAAACGGAAAAGAGACTTCTCCTGCACACCCGGGGAACGGTGTCAGGGCTGGCCATTTTTTCTACTTTGAAGAGTGGGAAGAGTAAGCTCGGGTTCTCCAGACCCTCCGGCTGACGATGGGAGACCGGCTGTTGTGACTGAGAAGGCAACTGGATCAGCAGTTTGAGACGCTGCCACGTGGCCAGCCTCTATCCGCCAAGCTCGCCATCTTTGGGGAGGGCGTGAGGGAGCCATAGCTGTGGATGCAGTGCAAATGCTGCCTCATCACTGGGCTCAGAAAGTGTCTGGAAGAGGGCAAGCGCTCTACGGCAAACTGGAGCTCTGGATTTCTGATGACACCAACTTGGGAAAAGGACAGACGTTTCAACCGGCAGAGAGGAAAATGCTTTGCAAGGTATTTGGACAGTGCTGAGAGGTGGCTGAAGTTTCATAAATCCCTCAGACCAATTTCTCCTTAAGATAAACTCATAATTTCACTCCTATAGTTTTATAATTTCCCAAAGAACGTTTACTTTGCCTCAATACAAGGTTTCAAGGATCAAGTCTTGAAACTGCATTGAAGGCTCCCATCCCCATTCAAGAGAAGTGTCAAGAGAGGTGGCTTTAACATCATCTGAAGCACGGGGAACCCATTCCCTGTAGAGAGAGGTGACGTGGAGAGCAAAAGGAGAGCAGAAGGGATGAGGTATGACAATTTTACACACCTGACACCCAGTTTCCCACTGGGGTCCATGCTGGTGCACCTTCTGTTATCTGAAGCTATCATTCTAACAATAACTTTAAGCAGATTTAAGAAATGAGCCTGTTCTTCAGATGGATGGCTTCACGTCCTTTGGCACATGGAGCAACTGTTTCTAAGATACGCAGAGACACAAGTCCACACGACACCTGCTTCTTTGTGACGCCCAGTGAGTAATGTAGCCTGTGAGCTACATATGCCATCTTCTGACAAGTCGAGAAGGAGCACTCCCTCTCAGCTGTCTCGGATGAGCTCACCTGCTGCCCGCCAGGGTGGCCCTCCTGTAATGCCTCTTTTTTCGAGAGATGACTAAGTGTAAGTAGCTCAGAGCTCATTGCAGGCAAATCATTACAAGCTTCTCACAAGCAGAGTGAGAAGCTGGGGATAAACGAGGTCTATTCATTAATGTGACCCAGAAATCTGGGGTTTTATTTCAGCATCGGTGTCTGCTGTGGAATCCAGAAATCATTTCAACCTCTCAGTGCTTCAATTTTGTTCTGAAAGGAAAGGAAGGCAAAAGGTATCCACTTGATAATGAGGTTTGGAGGTTCAGCTGTGCATTCCTGGACCATGGCAACTCAATCTCCATGGGGCAGTCATTTCTCTTCTACAATGAGTTTTGGGGCTAAGGTATGAGAGCTAAATGGATTCCAGATTCTCTTACCACCACCAGGAAAAGAATACTCAACGCTAGAATAAAAATAGAAAGCTTCCTTTTCAAAATAAGTTTGTAGAAGGAAAGGGATTTGCTAAGTTTTCTTAGCAGGGCTTTAAAAATAAATCACTTCTGGGCCGGCCCGGTGGCTTGGCAGTTGGGTGTGCGCTCCGCTACTGACGGCCCGGGTTCGGATCCCAGGCGCGCACCGATGCACTGCTTCTCCGGCCATGCTGAGGCTGCGTCCCACATACAGCAACTAGAAGGATGTGCAACTATGACATACAACTATCTACTGGGGCTTTGGGGAAGAAAAAAAGGAGGAGGATTGGCAATAGATGTTAGCTCACAGCTGGTCTTCCTCAGCAAAAAGAGGAGGATTAGCACAGATGTTAGCTCAGGGCTGATCTCCCTCACAAAATAATAAATAAATAAATAAATAAATAAATAAATAAATAAATAACTTCTGGAGACACCGGCTCACACTGAAAGGCCCCAAAAGCTGACTATGGGGCTGGTGGAGACGGCAATCCTACACACTCTTCCGCGGCACAGACCCAGGTATGGCCTGGCTGCTCTGGTTGGGGTCTCTTGTATTTTTGGGGGGAGGGAGAGAAGGCATTTTTGTTCGACCACGTCTCCTTGCTACCTGGTTTAAGTGATGAAGATACAATGAATGTTAACTTGAAGTTCACAAACTTTCCTAACAAAATAAGATTTTGATTCTTAGACAAAATTCAGGTCAGTTAGCTTTGTATGGCTACTACTATTTAAAGCACAGATTTATAGTCCTATGATTATTTTAAAACAATGCATAATTAGAATTTGTTAGAGCCAACAGTGGTTTTTGGTTCTTCTGTCTCTAAAGCCTGAGTGATCACATGTTTATTTTTATCTGTGAAAAAACCAAAAGGGCAGTTCTGCACATGTGCATGTGAACTACCGTGTTTACAGATGAGCCTCCTATGACCCCTGTCCCTGCCTCCCTCCCATGGTCAGAGGGAACTCTAGGGCAGAGCAAGGAGGTGCCCTAAGACTCGTTAGTAATAACAACAATGAACAGTTCTATTAGCACTTATAGTGGAATTGCTCAAAACCTGGTTTTATTAACTTTCCTGCAAAGTAACAAAGAAGGTGTCAATGTATTTAGCACCTCTGGTCTTGTAGGTACTGTGATAGGTGCATCCTGAATGGGCCCCCTTTAAAAAAACACGAAAAAACAAACACAAACTCAAACCAACTTGTCAAGACAACAGCACAGCCTCTGACCTCTTGAAAAGAGCAATGATGATAAGGATCTCAGGGTGTCCAGTAACCATCAGCAGTAACTCACGGAGCTGGCAGTAACCCAGGGATTGGAGGGGCAAGTGGAGGATGGGCCATGCCAACAGAGCGAGGTCATTTCTTCTCACAGGACTCAAGACCCACATCTGGATTTTGCACACCAGTAATTGATTTTTTTTTGATTTGCAAAATTTTATTAAGCAATAGCTGGACAACTCTTACAACTTCAAATCATCAAGAAAAAAAACATAAGGAGATTAATCCATCTCAATAATAAAGACAAAATAATTTGGACAAACCACACCATTTTGAATGCAAACCATTAATGCCTTCTAGAATACCTCCTGCACAATCTGATACACAAAATACGTAAGAGAGGCAAATGAGGGTGAGCTCGTTAGAATGCAACCGGGAATCTCAACAGACCTTGCTTGGAAAGTAAGACAAAGCAGGATGCTGGAATTGAAAACAAACAAACCAACGGTGGGGGAACTGAGGCGCCCACAGCAGCGTGCGCCATCCCCGAAGTTTGGACGAGAACATGCTGGTGGTCTGGTTTGGTCTGGGACCTGTGCACCTGCATTGCGCACTTACAGTTTAAAAAAAAAAAAAAAGGGAAAAGAAAACCAGTAGTAATAAACTCAGAAATTATGTCCAAATTTACAGTACCAAAATAATGCATTTATAAACAAATGCGAAAACAATACCCCTTTGGTAAATAACACAGTGCCTTTTTCATCAAACGCATAACCCATGCTTTTCTACAACAAGAAAAGAAATTTTTTTATCTACAGTAAACAACGAGATCTTAGAACCCTATCCCTCCCCTTTAAAAGAACTTGTAAACAGAAAATATAGGTACAAGTAAAGTTACAAGAAAATTGCACGAAGCCAAAGAAACGAAAACAAAATAAGCCACAACCCTTCAGAGTTTTATCAGCTGGGGAGAAGGAAATAAAAGAATGGTGAAGAGTTTTGTTGTGTGCTATTACAAAATCCCAGGATCTTAAACAACATTTTTGACACATTTTGTCTCAACTAACTTGGTTCACAACCAATGACTTGGCCAAGTGATGGACGGCCCACACAGGGACACAATGGGTTCCTTTTCAAGAAACCTTTGAACCTGACGATAGCGCAACACTGCAGAGGACACTCGAATTCAAACCAGCCGGGGCATACACTCCTTTGCTCTTTTTATAAACCCACTCTCTGGTCTTTGGGGCAAGCGATGACTTCTTTTAGGGCTGTTCTCAAGGGCGTCCACCAAGCAGGGCACACTCATGGGGAGGCTCCTCTGTCTCAGCTCGAATTGGTGCTTTTGTGTAATTTTTGAAAACAATCGCAATTCCAAATGCATTTATTTCTAGAGGTGAGCCTGCTCGAGACAGTATTTTAAATGCACTGGTTTACACTCAGTAGATAGCTCACTAATACAGGAGAAATCTCTACAAAAAGGCAATGTTTGGGAACACAGCTTCCGAGTTTGTACAGCGGAAGGATGAGGCGCCATGTTTTGCGCCTTCGGGCTGTTAGAGGGGAGGGGAGTTCAGAAGACGGTCCCGGTCGTCCTTTCATTTTACAGATGGACAAATGGAGGCCCACGGTCACCCTCCAACTTTCGGCACAGAGACCCTGGGGTCTCCTGACGTTCTGCTATGCTAACAAGAGGAACGTGCACGTTCCTGTGTGTCCTCGTGGGACACTCGACAAGGGAGCAGTGGCCATGGATGAAAAACACTAACCTACAAAATCCTGACTTACGCTGCCATGAGAGCTTTGACATTTTCCTGCTCCTTGGTGCCAATTTTTCTTGGGATATACATTCAATGGGTACACCATACACACATCTGTGCCTTTGGTTGATGAGGTTAGAGTTAAAACTAATTTAAAATTGGTTTTTATGTTTGTTAATTTATCACTTCCCTCAAAAAGGCATGGATTCTTTACGTAGTTGACTATTGACTGGGCTAATGTTTTTAAATTTAGGGATCCAATGAGGTATCTTAATAGTCATAAATTGCTATTAATAAACATGAAGGATGTACAATTCTGCTGTTTAAAGTACTGACTTTAGTAGTATTTAATAAATTGGGACTGACTGAATGAAAACAATTTTTAATACAAGGAAAAGCATCACCATGAAGACACCACACAGCAGCTGCTGCAGACACCTGGGCCGTCTGCCGTGGCCTTCGAGAGTCTCTGCTCCTTTGGCCGGAGCAAGCAGAGCTGGGCAGCTGCTCATCCACAGGTGGACGCGCATGTACGCAAAACATCCCAGCCCGAGGTCTCTGTCTCTACCAGGGGAGCGATCTAAGAATTTAGTAAGTTTAGTTAATTATTTGCTACACATACTCACTTGCTCTTCAAACATGTATTTGTAGTTTTTATTCCAAGAATTTCCCCCTATATTTGCTCTGATTAAGAAAAGTTCTAAAATGTACCCTTTCGTGGTCTTTACATCTTAAAGACCAGGCAGAACTTTAAAAACGGAAACTTATTCCTAATAATTCCTTCCTCTGCTACTCTCTTCCTAATAAGTCTCCTCTCATTTCATATCACCATTTATTTTTAATTAAAAATAAAATTTCCAAGAGAAGGGGAAATATTATTTTAGGCTATGTTATCTCAAAGAAATCTTCTCCTTTGTATATGATCAATACCACAAAATGCAAAAAAAAGAGTTACTTTTAAAGGATTAATAGGATTTTTTTCCCAATTAGAAAAAGTTATAAATTGTCCAGCAAAAAAACCTTCTACCATATCCTCTTTATTTCTTGCAGCAAAATATACTGCTACCAAATAAGTCATTACAAACACACTATTTTTCTAAATAAATAATAAAATGGGCATAACTCACCAGTACATAGTAACAAAATAATTCCTAAGAACACTATTAAAGCAAGATAAATAATTATCTTTTGGACAATAAAACAGGGGAATTGCATTTAAATTATTTTAGAAATAGGCTATAACCATTATTGCACAACTAATAATAAGCAATGAAACATCGTAACAAGCTACAGAAACTCATAAAAGAATTATATAATTCTGAATACACTGCTAAATTCTTTCCGGCAGAATTTACCCACCAAAGAATCAGGTTCAATATTTTAAAATGTAAAATGGGAAACTCTGGTATTAGCTGGAAGATGGTCTTCACCGTATTTAAAACCTCACCTGTTTTTTCGCAGTCTGGAGAGAACGGTGAGTGATACCATCTTGCTCTGGGAAAGGAACGGGCCAGTGTCTTTTAAACCCAAACAGGGAATTAAAAAAAAAATTATTTTGAAAATACTTTTCTGCAGTATCTTCCACTTGTCTGTTTCCAAACAAAATCCAAATTTAGGACCCTAAGCTAGTAGACAGTTCTTGTGCTCCTGCCCTACCTAAACAACATTACAGATGTGAATAACTGAAAAAGAGGAACTGGGGCTTGTTCTCAGAGCTGAATGCCGCCCAAGGCGTCCCCTGAGGAGGGGGAGGTGGGCAAAGATCATCTCAGTGGACTTTTTTTTTTGGCGCAATTAACAAAGAGTAGTCAACCAACTACCTAAAGTCCCATAATTTCACCACTTTCTCCCAGTGGTTTATTTCCTCAGTAAACAGTCTGTACAATTACTAAACAACTTTTTTTTTCCCTAGAGATTTTTTTTTTCCCTAGAGAAGATTGTGAAACTTTTGTCAAAGAGCTGACTATAACTCTCTTAATACCCTGGCAAATGCTTAAAATTTTTTTGTTACATTTCTAATCTAGTGGAAACCATTTCTAGTCAATTGCATTTCAATGTAGCCAAGAAGAGGAAAGGAGGGCTTTCAATTGGTATTGTCAGCCTTTTTAGAAAGGGTAGAACAGTGTCATCTCACTGGAGAGAAAATGTCCACTGCTGCATTTTCCAGATTAAACAATAAAAGGGGTGGGGGAATAAAGGCTGCTTCTCAGCTGGTGGGCATCCAGTGACTAGCCACCGCGGTAGCTGAGAAAATCGCTACCCCACCGCATGCCGGGATCTCTCCACTTCTGTCTCCTACCTTCTCCTGAAGTCAATCATACTGAGTCACTGAGCCTACGGAATTGTGACATATTATAAAACTAGTGGAGTCTTCAATGTAAACATCCTCCGAAGAGGAGCGTAGCCCTTGTACGATTTCAAGTCACGCTGCGTGAACCGCCCGTGCGTACATGTGCAGGAGTTCCCTCCTCACCTGCCGTCCCTTCCCCTACATCCTCATGAGCGACGCCTATTTATACCGGGTAATAGCACCCCCATACAAAGCCTACTTTTATTAGTCAAACACAGTGCATTTGCCAAAACACCCTTCATTAATCAAGTCACCTCTGGGGGAGGAACAGAATATGTGTGAACTAAATGTTGTTCCCCCAAGAGAACCTGTACCTTCAGGATTTTTGGTTGTGTCTTTTAAAAAAGTTTTTTGTTTTTACACTAGTGGTGATGTTGGAGGAGTAATAAAAGCCAGACATTGTGGAGAATGAAAAGCACGCATACTCCTTAGTCTAAAAGAATAGCAGGCCAGAAGGTAGTCCATGTTTCTGCTGAAGGGCCCCTCGTCCCGCAGCTCACACAGGCACACCAGGAGGACATTACCACAGCAAGCACGTTTCCTAAAAGAACACCAGGTGCCTCGCACCCTGTGCTTCCAAATACCACTCTCCTGTGTTTTGTTTTTGTTTAAAAAGAAAGAAGAAAGAAAGACAATAAAGGAGAATAAAAGCCCAAACAAACGACAGCAACTGAAGGTCAGTGCCTGCCCCGGGCCTGACAGACGTTTCCAGTTCTGCTCCTGTCTTCTGGTCCCCAGCCCCTGGGGCCCGGGCGGGCTCCTCGAGCATCTCCCATCAGGCCCCTCTGAAAAGGCTCCTCTATCTCTCCTCCTCCACACAGCAGTCTCTTCATTTCAGGCGTTGAGTCACGTTGGCCAGGGCGACGGCGAAGGCCTGCACAGCGGAGAAGGGGTACTGGAAGTCCAGGATGTACGCATTGCCGTCGATCCTTCCAAACTGCATCACCTGGGGGGCGAGGGAGGGAAGCAAAGACATTAAAGCACAAACAAGGCGGGACACAGGGCAGCCGGGTCTGGGCAGCACCTGTTGGAAGCAGATAGCACGGCCTACGAGATGCCAACAAAAGTGACTCTGATCAAGCTTCTCAATCTAACTACGAGTTTGGTGGAAATACAGGAGCGGAGGAACATGTTAAACAACGCAGTGGGGAGACAATGAGCAGACTTCAGGGCATGGAAAGCTCCACAGGTCAAATGAAGGGGCTTCCTCATCCAGGAAACAGAAAAAGGAAGAACAAGTAGGAAGAAGAATCTACAGGCTAAAAGGGGCTGACAAGAAACATTAACTGCAACTGTCAATGTCACTACTCAGAGAGGGACAGAACGCCACCGCCTCTTTCCCGAGCCTGCTTGCCCTTGTCATTTCAGTACTCATGGGGACCACGTGACACTATTATTATACAACATGTTATGTATACTTATTTGTTTATTGTCTGTCTTCCATTTTTGTAAACTCCATCAGGATAGGGATTTTCTGTTTTCCTCATCGATCTAATTTCAGCACTTAGAGTAGGGGCTGGCAAACTCTCTGTAAAGGGCCAATAATATTTTAGCCTTTGTAGGTCATACGGTCTTTGTCACAACTGCTTAACTCTGTTGCTGTAGGGCAGAAGCAGCTGTAAACTACACTTAAGTGGACGGGCGTGGCTGTGTCCCAATAAAACTTTATTTATAAAAAGCAGCAGCAGACAGACCGGCCTGTGGGCCACACTCCTGGCTCAGAGGATTGCCAGGCACACAGCAGGTGCTCAGTCAACATTTGTTGAGTGAAGTAATGAAAATGAGATTTAAACAGAAGTGAAGGGAATTCCAGGATGGTGGAGGAGGGTAGTTCCAGAACAGTAGCTACACAGCAGGGCTGGGGCAACCGTTCCAGGTTGGAGCAGGAAGAACTGACAAATTACCCAATGTGTTTGCACCAAGAGGGGATTTGCATTCTGCCAGGGGATCAGCGAATGACTTAATAATAAATACACAGAGAAATTAGCAAATAAGCAAGCAAACAAAAACTGGGTAATTATTATGTCTGGGGGAAAAAAACCACTATCCAATAAAAAAAGAATGTGATTAAACCATATCACATGGCTCAGCTCTGAACGGTACTTACTGGCATAAGGAGGTGACCAATGACTACTGATTCAACTGGGAAGGGGGGTAGGGAAAGTTCTCGTGTGTGTAGTCACAGGGTGGGGGTGAAGAAAACAAACCCTCACGTTTCTCAGGAAGAAGTCAATACACCATGCTGAAAACTGAAAAATCAACAAATAGTAGACACCCTGTTCTTTACAAATATGGTGGCAAATGCCAGAAAAAAGCCAAGAGAGGTGGAAGCACGCCCTCTGGGGGAGGCTGAGGTTTGGGAGCGCGCAGGGGCCTGTTAGTGGTCCTCTCGGGTCTTGTAGAAGCATTTGACTTGAAAAAATCAGTACATGTGTTACTCTGATGAGAAATAAAGACAAGACAGCAAGGGGTACACTGAAAATCACAACTCCAGTGGGCCCCGAGAGACACCAGCTGTTTTCCACATTTCCCCTGCGGCCTTTTGAGAAATGCCCCTCCAAGGCCAAGGCACTGATACCCTGCCCCCCCTTCAAAGGCCCCCAGGGGCCCGTCAGGATGAGACAGCCGCGCCGCGGCCACGCCCCGGGCCAGGCTCTCACCTGCCGCCCCTCCAGCTCGATCTGGAAGTTCTTGGCCGACTCCTGGGTCACCCGCCCCCCGAAGTCCAGCTGGTACACCTGCGTGGCCTCGTTCCACAGCGGCTGCTTGTTGGCCATGACGTACACGAAGCCCTGGCTGCCCAGCCGGCCGTCCTCCCGCTCGCTGGCCCTGCGGCACTTGGCCTCCTCCGGCTCGCCGGCCGCGCGCAGGCTGCGCTTGCCCTTCCAGCCCTTCTTGCCACCCTGGCTCTGGTTCATCAGCTCGTCCCCGCTGACGAACAGCTCGGGCTCGCTCTCCGAGCTGTCCTGGAACTCGTTCGTCTTGTTCAACTTCTTGGACTTCAGCTGGTCTTTCTGACTCTTCACTTTCTTTTTCTCCCTCCCCAGGCGGGGGCTGGAGATCAGGGAATTAAAGTCGCTCAGAGTCCGAGCCTCCTTCTTCATCTTGCCCTCTGTGATGGCCTGAACGTTTCCCTCCTCGGCTCGGCTGTCCAGGTGCTTCCGGCTCTTCTTCCCGAATTTCTCCGTCCGCTGGGGGACTGGGCTTTCCGTCAGGGAGAGGACTTCCTGGAAGTTGTCAGCGGTCTCTACCATCACCTCTGTGCCCAGGTGGCTCTGGAGGTCGGCAGGCGGTGGGGACACGAGGGGCTTCTCCACCACCAAGTGTGCCTTGGGGGGGAGCGTGCCCTGGGGGTTCTGCACGGGCGGGCACGCGCTGTAGGAACTCCAGGGGTGCAAGGCGATAGGTGGCGGCTGTAAACTCGAGCACGTGCTGCTTCCTGGATACATGGGGGGCAGGGGGCAGTAGGAGAGGGGGGACGGGTAGGCGGGCTGCAGGACCACGGCAGGCTCCTGTTGTGCAAACTGTGTCGGGGACAGGGTGTCTTTCGGGGAGCAGGGAGCCTGCACTCCCGGCAAAGGGGGTGTGTTATAGCTTCCTGGGTAGGGCACTCCCATCCCATAGCCCGTCTGGAAAGTGGCAGTCGGGCTGGCGGGCGACTTGGGGGAGACGAAGGGCACTCGGGACACGTCCAGGTGCTGGCTCTGACCTGCCATCAGAGGGGACAGTTTCAGGGGGTTGGGCACTGCAGTCTGTGCTGTCCTGTCCTGGGGAACCCAGATGTCCTCCCCCAGCACGGGGTCCCACTGGTAAGAGGGCGGCCGCTTCCCGGCCACCGCAGCCTCGGGCAGCGCGGGGTGCCGCAGGGGCTTCTCGACCGGACAGTGCTGGCCCAGCGCCTCGTCCTCGGTGAAGGCCGAGTTGACATAGTCGGCGCGCTCGCGGGCGCCGTCGGGCGGGCTCAGGAGGCTGTAGGAGGACTGCGAGGACAGCGGGGACGTGCCGGCCGCATGCGCCCCCGCCCCCGCGCCCTGCTCGGCGCGCCCGGCTGCGCCCCCGCTGCACTGGCTGCAGGTGTAGAGGGCGGGCGGCGGCCGCGCGGGTAAAGGCGCGGCGCCCTTGGGCTTGGCCAGCAGCTGCGGCGGGGCGCGCGGGGGCTCGGCCAGCTGGGCCGCCCGCAGCGCCGCCTCGCGGTTGTTCCTGCGCAGCGTGGCGTGGATGAGGCTGCTGTCCGGCCTCTGCGCCGCGGCCCGGGCTGGGCCCAGCGTCCCGGCGAGGTCGGGATACGGGGGCGGGTCCCCTGGTGGGATGGAGTAGCGCGGCACCGTCAGGCGGTTCAGGGTCGCGCTGGTGCAGGGCTGGGGGACCTTCTTCTCGGTGGCCGTGAGCCTCAGGGTGGCCGAGCTGCCTGGGCCGGGGAGGGTGTAGGTGTTCTGGGCGCAGAGCATCCGCATCCGGGGCCGGCACACCTCCTCCACGTTGCCGCTGCTGTCGAAGGTGGTGATCCTCTCGTACCCCAGGGGCGTCTGATAGTGCGCCGCCGTGGGGTACAGCGAGAAGTCACCCTTCTTCAAGCACACGTCCACTGGGGGCTGTGGGGGCGGCAGCGGGGGCGGCGGCGCTGCCGTGGTGGGGGCGGCGGGGATGGTTCCTGGGTAGGGCGGTGGGGGGTTCATCTTCGCCACCTGGACCTCCTGGAGGGCACTGAACACCACGGCGTCCCCCTCGGCGGCCAGCTGCGGCACCGGCCGCAGGGCCTTGGCTGGCTTCTGCAGGTGCTCGTGGTCTTGGTCTCCGTGGTCCACCACCGACAGCTGGATGGCCCCCTGTGCTGGCGGCGGCAGGGACAGCTGAGGGGGGTTCGGAATGATGCGGCCCATCTCCACACCTCCGAAGATCACCTGTCCGGGGTTGGAGTAGCGGCTAGAGATTGCATATGGGTTGGCACTGTCACTTGCGTGCTCAGCTGCCCCCACGGCCGTGGTCTGGTTGGTCAGGACGTCCAGCTGCACGTTCTGGTTGGCCAGCAGGGACTGCACCAGTCCTATGCTCTGCGTGGGGGACATGGCTTGAGCTGAGCTGTGGATAGGCGCGATGGGGATGTTCACGGTACACGGTGGGTTGTTCTCAGGCACGCCAGATGCTCCCGTCACTGGAAGATGAGAAAAACCAACTGCTTACAAAACAGTGCCATGAAACTGGGTCAGAATAAGCAACTCATCTAGGCCTTTTACATATAAACTGTAATTCCTACAGACAGATGCCTTTGCCTGGGGAAAGCTGGACCCTTCCTTCAAGTTACACAAAGCTTCTCTGATGTTTCTGTAAGGACACTGGCAATCGGTGGGCTCTGGAGCTAAGGGCATTGTCAGAGCATTTCAATGAATACTTCTGAACCTTCTCAGTGTGGTGCCACGTGTCTGAATGGTACCATGGCAAATAAATGTTTAAGGACACTTTTTACTCATGATGGTCATAAAACGGCCCATTCTTATGCAAGAGGAGGGCAGTGGTACAGTATGAAACTCCACTGAGGACTCAATGCCTAGGCTTCTGAGTAGGTTTATCCAGGGTTTTGGATTGGTTAGTGTGGGAAGTGTTGTGGTGCAGATGTGTATCTGAAATTTGTACGTAAATTAATTTTCTGTAAATAGAACCATGTAAAATGCAGTAGAGAAACCAATGATAAGAATCCTCTGGCAGATCTGCATATGAGGGGAAGGATCATTTCCTAATTTAACTGCTTTTTAGCATTTCAAACTGTATATAAGTTAGAGCCACACTGATTAAAACTCTGTAAATCCACCCTATTTGCACACAGGAGGAGTTTAATGGACTGTGCGTTTGAGCAATCATCTGCAGACCACACGCAGGGGCTCAGCGCCACTGTTCAGTACTGCCCTTTCTAAAGAGCCCACAGAGCACTGGAGGTCTGCTCATCTGGGCCTAAGTGCCACGTGACTATGAGCACGTGCACAAGAAACAGGCATTAACAGGAAATTGCACAGGCTGGCTGACCTTTCACCAGAACTACAGAGAGAAGCCAGTAGTCCATCAAAAGCTAAGCCCACCCTTCATGCCTGTGACAGACTCATCCCCCTTCCCTGGGGTGCTCCACTGAGATGTGACTGTCCCCTGGCTGCAAGAATCTAGGTCCTGTCTCAAGTTTTCTCTGATTCCTGTTCAGATCCCTCTTCCAGATGCTCTTTCCTCTGTATGGAGTACTGAGGGCAGGCGTCTTCCCCGCCGAAGGAGAGTCTCTCTGTTGCGTCACCAGCAGTATGTGTAAGCCCTGAGACAAATCATTCCTCCTTTCTCTGGGAACCACAGACAGTGTCGACAACAGCAGCAACAGCTGAGCACGAGAGAGCTAGATTAGCCACATTCCGTGAGAACGGAGGGCGCTAAGGGGAAAGTGTGAAAGCCACTTCTAAATCCAAGGTTCTGAAATAGCAGGAGAGCTGCTATAAAGCTCGTGTGTGAGGTTTCACCAAACTGCAGGTTTATGCGGTTGCAAAACCTCGCCCATTAGTCCAGAACATCTGCTCCACCCATGAGGAGAAGGTATACCTATCAGAGAACCAAAGACGGCTACTGTCAGAAAGTACAGTAGAATAATTTTACAGGCAGAAATCTGGCTGAGGGAAGGTCAACAACGCCCCCAAGTTCAGAGCCCGAGTTGGGACGCGTGTCCCTCTCCCCGTCCCACGGTGAGGTCCAGAGCCCCCTGTTTGAGAACGACCAGAAACAGGAGGAGTCAGTGGCCGTGTACGGTTCCTCTGGCTCAGAAGCCAGAGGCTTTCAGAACCTTGCTTGGTTCTAAGTAGAGGAGCCTCTATATTTATAAAATTGCAGGTGGACTTTTTTGAGAATAGTTACATATAAATAATTGGTGGACTACTTAGAAATCATTCTAATAATCAAAATAGGATCCCCCTGGTAGAAAAGACTTAAGATGCTACAGATCTGAAAGTTTGTAAGTTGAGATTTTAAAAACTTATACCAGCTTTGACCTTGAACTCAGACCTGGCCTCTATGCACTGAGACACGCTCTGCACATTAGGAGAGAGACGTTCCGCCCTGGAGGTGGGGCAGGTTTGAGAAACTGGGCTCTGTGGCACCACAGGGAGATGCCATTCTCTAAGCAGGGATTGAAAGGATGAGGGCTAGCCTGGGGTCAGTGAGACTGGGTTTCAGTCCTGACTTGACTGAGTCCTGATGAGTCCTGTTAACTTCCCTATCTGGGCATATGACTAAGAGGACTACCGAGAGGATAAAGTGAGATGGTAGAAGTGCTCTGTGATCATGAGCCATCACGGCCACCTCATCGTCCTTGCTCTGGTAGCTCCCCTCCTCCCCAAACCAGTGACAGTAGGTGACCTTTCTCCAGTGACACGCCACCACACCCACCAACCTTACTGAGGAAGTTGTACCTTTTCCAAACCGAGGCAGCAGGCACGGACTGACATGTTGGCATTCTTGACTGCTTACCACTCTGTCCCCGTCACGACCCACTAACAGAGGGCTCGTGACAAACCAGTTGATGTGTGAACACACCTGGTAAATCATCCTCATCTTCACTGAAAACATTCGGGTTGAGGACAGGTAAATTAACATACTCCATGGAAATCTTCCGGACCTCTGGGAGATAGATGGTCATCTGCCGCAGCTGGAGATGCAGGAGGCTGGTTTTATAGATTACTGGTGGGAGGAGGAAAGCACGGTTAATAGAGACAAGCCAGAGGAGAGCCAAGGCATCAACAGTCACAGGAAGAGACGTGGGGTGACCTGCGTGGGCAAGGCCGGAGACTCTGAGAGCAGCTCTCCACCTCCCCCAGCGCACGACTGGTCACCCCGGCCACGGACTGGATTCGGGAACAACAAATTCTCAGTCTAGCCCAGAATTAAAAACCTATCTTAGACAAATTCTTTTTTAGAATGAGCTGGGTTATGACAAATGTATTTTTTAAAAATCCCATTTGCAATCACAAGGATAACTTGGTGGAAACAGTTGTGATAACCAGAGAGCCAAGCTCAGGGGGCAGTCAAGCAGCTACTGGAGGGCAGCTACGCGGTGAGCAGGAATGACACTCGGGCTGTATTCGGGACTGGATTCTGGGCTTCCTGACTTCCAGTTTCATGCTCAGGATAGAGAATCACGGAGAACTTCCACACAGTTTCTTTAAATGCTAAGATTTAATTTCATTAACAGGGACATTTAAGAGAAGGCCTAGACTGCAACTAAAATATTTAGAGAAGACAAAACAAGTTGAAAAATACTGAATCTGAATTTAAGTTTCACAATAGGTTAAAATCAGGATGAAATTGTCCCGTCAACTTTCTCTTATGTTTAATACTCTTTGCTGTGAGATATGTAGAGGTTCTTTAATTATTCCTATTCTTGTTTTTATTAAGATAAGCCAAGTTCTACCTGCGAGGCTGTCACCTCACAGCCTGGTGGCTGACTGGCCAGCATTCCCACAGCTCCAGGCCTTCTTCTCTGAAGCACCTTCGTAAGGCTGCTGCTTGGACTTGAGTGGGCTGAGACGACTTTTCCAAGCCAGGGGTTGTTACAGGTCTTATTCATGTTTTCCTCTCTCTTGCCCACAAAAGAGAGTTTGAATTTTGTCTCAAAAATTCTGGATGGTTCCATATAGCTTAAGAATTAATGCATTAAAGTGCTATTCTTTGTCGTTCAGATTGACAAAAGGATGTAAAATTAAAAATCTCAGGAGGGATTTAAAAAATAATATCAGCTGCCTCCAGGGAAAAAAACTAGGAGGTTGGGGGTGAGGATAAGAAAGATTTTTACTGTATATTCTTTTAAATCTTTTGAATTTTGAATTTATTCCACATTTTTAAAATTAAGAAATGCAAAAAATTAAAAACTCAAAAATTTCATGAGCCTGATCATTCTAATTGAAGGAAACAAATTATTCAATGTAATTATCCAATTATTCAATATAAACTATCCAACAGCACTCACTTTTTGAATCTAACAGAGTGTCAAAGATTATTTAATAGGGCGCCATATGTAACAAACCCTCTAGAATCCAAGAGTTAATTTCTTCTCTCTAGTAGAATCACGTGGAAAATTCTTTTAGCTTGACAAATGAAAATGCTCTTTTTAAAAAGGTCAACGATTAGGACAATGATTTCACCGCAGTCACACACCAAGCTTTTGTCTTGGGCACTGAGATTCCTAATACAGGCCCTCCCATCTTAAGGTCCTCCTTGACTTCTTTATGGATCTACTCAACATCCAAGAACTAAGGGCAGAATGAGAAGACCCATTGAGCAAATGTGCACGTCCATTCCTTTTTTCAACATTTGCTGTAGGCAGATGGCTAAATTCTCAGATTACAGGTGTGGGGTAACCATGCCTCTCACACAGTGGTTATTAGAATCACCATACATATCATGAGGGTGCTGCTGAATTACTGAAGAGCAGGCTTTTGTGGTCATGAGAAGGTTTCCCGGTTGTTGAAAACATGAGAGATTTCTTTCCATTATGTGAATGGATTGTCTATTGTTATTTCCTAAGTCAGTTTTATGTTTTACTGTTATTCTTTTTTTCCTTTGAGCTGAGAAACCTCAAAATGAAAAATCCAAATGCAGCACCATTTAATGTCTCTGAAGATGCATACACAGCAACAGGTCTTTTTAACATCTGCTTTGCAAGAATTATTTGTTTTAAAGAGTCTAACTGTGTCTGAAACAACTCTAATGGGCAGATCCAGAATTTTTCAAAAACTATTTTTAGTAGGTTACATAGACCACATTCAAGATGGGGCCACCAGCCATCGGTGAACCCCACTGGCTAAGCTGGCCTTCTAGAGAGACGTGCGTGTTAGATGATCGGGCAACGTAGCAAGGTGGGGGACAACACAGGCCCTTAATCCACACAGGGATGTGGCCATTAGGATGAAGCTGCTTTGAAAAGGACCTTCCGTCATTTCACTCCTTCACGGTCCCCTAGTAAATATGACACGTCAGTCATTCAAGCAGATACAGAAGAGAAGGCAAATTTTGGGTTCTGCCCAGCCTGGTTCTCCCTGGGTTCCATTTTCCTCGATGTCTCAAACTTCTCATGGAGAGGGTATTTATCTGGTACTTAGAAATGAAATCCAAAAAGATTTACCACTAAGAACTGTACTAACAGTCAGCCAACTTGTTCTTAAGGTCTTGAACACTTTCTTCTTGACTTTCTTCAGGAGTTTCTTCTGACTCAAGAACCTAAAGACACTGGTACCAAAATCTGTCCACAGTAAAAGGCCAGAAATCAAAGTAACCAGAAACCTATAAGAGCTTTGATAGAGATTTCGGCTATTTTGTCATTTTTGTAAGTCAGGGCTTGTATTAAAAAACGAAAACACCACTGGCAGAAAACAATTTGAGTGATAATTCTAATTTTTGTGAAATCAGAGTGGCTAGAGTCAAACTTTGGAGGTAAAATACATGCTCATCTTTTGGTGTCATAAGAGCTCATTTTCTACATTAGGCCACCAAAGGTTGAAATTGCTTATTCAGCCTGAGTTCCAACCAGGACAGTGGGCAGAGAACAGGACGCAGTTTTTACCTGCACCGAGGTTGGTTGGCAGGAAAGCAGCCAAGCCCATAATCTTAAATTTGGTTCCCCAGATATTAGACGTGACCTGAGCAAGATAGTTGTGCTGTGGGGAAAAAAAAGGAGAAAAATCACAATCTATTTCCATATTTTCTACTGATCACTCAAGAAGTAAGGATGTTAACACTTTTTGCTTAAAAAGCCACACGTGGGCACTGCCAGAAATATTCGCTCTCTGTCATTCCACTGTTTTTAAGACCAGAAGCTGCCTACAGCATGTCAGGCGCCCATTTGCAAGTGGTGGCTCAGCGAGCTGTCATTCTCAGGTTGGGAGTGGGGGCGGGTGTGTCCCGGTGTGTCCACATGTGTGTAGGTTAAAAAGGCACAAAAGTGATTTGGGCACTTTTTTCTTTACCTCTCCTTCCTCCCAGTCACTGAACCAGAGAGAGCACCTGGCTCTGAACCCATTTTCATCCTTGATATTTCTCCTGGAAACATCAGCTGCACTGACACCAGTATATCCCAAAACTACCCAATTATCTGTTTCTTATTCAATCAAATTTTTAAAAATTTAACAAGTTATCACTATGCCCCAATCATGCATGAGTGTGTGTGTGTGTGTGTGTGTGTGTGCAAGGGCAATAATAAAGATGAATAAAATACAGCTCCTCAAAGAGCTTAGAACCTAATGGAGGAGAGAAGGCCTGTAATTATTTATATACAAGGAAGTGACTGAGAAATGTCCTAAGGGAGTTACAAACAAGATGCTCTGGGATTACTGTGGCTGAGCCAGGGGAGGAAGCCTTCACGACAGAGGGGAAGTTCTATCTGGAAGCACGTGGGCAGAAAGGAGGGTGAGGAGATGGAGCGGGTTACCCAGGCAGGGCAAAGGCACAAAGGCGGGAAGAGGTGAGTCAACAGTGTGGCTCTGGCACCTGGAGAGGAGGGGGCGTCGAGGAGGACAGGAGGGAAAGACAGGCCAGGCCAGGCAGTGGGGCTGTGACCAGGGATTGGCTCCTGCCGACACTGGAGTCACTGAAGGGTCAGAAGCGGCTTGAGGGAGCAGAGGTGAGAAGTGTGGCTGTGTCTCAACCAGAGCTACCTGTGAGGAGATTCCTGTGGCAACAGGGGGATGCCCGAGTTGGGAAGGAGGTCCCTCGGGATGTGGAGGTGACGGGGCATGGAGGAGGGCAGACAGGCTCTAGTTTTCTACGCCTGTGTCTGCAACTGCAGTGACAGGCACGGAGAGGGGGGACCGAGGGTTCAGCGGCCATCAAGCACACGCTGAGGAGGGGAGCGGAGCGTTGGATTGGGGGACCACCCGAAAGCCGACACTACCAGAGTGATGTCTTCAAAGAGAAACTCTCTTCGCGTCAAGCTGGGGGAGCCAATGGAGGGCTTGCGCATCGGCAACCGTGGAGACCTGGAGATCTCCTGCGCCGCCCGGGACAGCTTGGGGGACTTCTGAGCCTCAATGTTGATCCTGCGGAGGCAAGGCCCCGAGGGTCAGGCGCCCCGGTGGGGACGGCGCCTGCACTCCTGGCACTCCCTTCACTGTCCACCAGTCACCGTGGATGTGCGACTCCCAGGGGCCAGGTCCCTTAATTTACCCAGGCCCCGCCCGCCTGCTTCTGCCTTATGAACATGAGGAAAGAAGGACAGAACTGCATATCGAATAATATATATTCAACAATATATTGAGGTTCAATCGAGCGATTCATTTGTAAAGAACCTCAGAGAATTAACATTCTACTGAAAACTTTCTACTGACTAATAGTAAGTTTGGAATTGTCCACATGTCTTCTGCCAGGGGTCTGCAAAATTCGTCCTGAGGAAAGTGGCAGGTGGAAGAGGCGTTTTTCACGTAAGTCCACAATGGCTTTATAGTTCCTAACACAGTGCTGGGATTTCAACAGACTTACCTAGCATCTCCCCCCTGCAATATTGACATCAGATCAGTGGATCTAAGTTTTTCTGCTGCCTTTTGATCCTATGTTATATCTCTGGTCCTCAGTTCCTTTGTTTATAACATAGGGACACACGTGTTTAATGGCAGTCTACCCCAAAGAGAGTGTTATAAATGTGACTATGGTAAGGTTGATGACATTCCATGAAAGAAAAGCATTAAGCCTCACAGATACTGCTTGAGAGCTTGATAAGACACCTAGGGCTCCCAAAGTGTGGGAGGACAGGGGGACCGAGCTGGTTAAAGCTCTGAGCGAGGACAACTGGCCTGGCTGCTGCGTAGGGGCACTCAACACTGAGAAAGACGGACGGAAAGAGGACCAGCTCCAGAGACCACAACATCCGGGAGCTTTCCAGGGACATTTACAGGTGAAAGATTTGGTTGCTTATGTATTAAATGTCCTCTTCTCCCTAAGCAATGGGAAAAGCCAAAACACTGTAGAAGTGTAGAAAAGTTCATAATTTTATTTGCAATTTTAACAAGCCTAGAATAAAGATGAAAAAAATAAATCGAACAGATTGCTGGATATCTGGATATCTATATGGGAAAAAAATGAACGTTTACCCCTAACTCAGACCATACACAAAAATTAATCTGAGGTGTAAAATTAATCCGAGATTTAAGTGTGAAGGCTAAAACTATAAAGCTTGTAGAAGAGAACAGAAGAATGTCTCATGATCTTAGGGTAGACAAAACAGGACAAAAGCATTTCCTAAACAGCACACGAAAAGTGCTAATCATAAAAGAAGAAATTCACGTTAGACTATACAGCAATCCATATATCTGCTAAAGGACTCGTAGCCAGAATACATGAAAACTCCTACAACTCTAAATAAGAGAAAAACAACTCAATAAAAAATGGGCAAGGGGCTGGCCCAGTGGTGTAGTGGTTAAGTTCACGTGCTCCGCTTTGGTGGCCCGGGGTTCAAAGGTTTGGATCCCAGGTGTGGACCGACGCATTGCTTATGAAGCCATGCTGTGGCGGCGTCCCGTGTGAACCAGAGGAAGATGGGCACGGATGTTAGCCCAGGCCCAGTCTTCCTCAGCAAAAAGAGGAGGATTGGCATCGGATGTTAGCTCAGGGCTGGTCTTCCTCACAAAAAAAAAAGATGCAAAAGACTTGAACAGACACTTCACAAAAGAAGATATCCAAACGGCCAATAAACATGAAAAGCTGCTTAGCATCACCAATCATTGAAGACATTAGGATTAAACCACCATGAGATCCCACTGTACACCCACCAGAATGGATAACATTATTTTTAAAAGATGACAATACTCTGTAGGTGAGGATGGAAGCAGCTAGAACTCTCATATACTGCTGGTGGGAATTTAAAATGGTACATCAGGCACCTTGGAATACTGTTTGGCAGTTTCCAATAAAGTTGAACATACGTCTACCCCGTGGCCCTACAACGCACTCCTAAGCATATACCTGAGATAAACGAGCGCATACGTCCATAGAAAGTCTTGTAGAAGAATGTCTACAATGGTTTTATTCATGATAGCCCCAAACTGGAAACTACCAAACATTCAATTGGTAAACGGAATAAACAAATTGCAGTATATTCATTACAATGGAATTCCATAGAGCAAAAAAGAAAAACTGTTGATACACGCAACAACATGAATGAGTCTCACAATCATTATGTTGATTAAAAAAAGCCAAATAAGAAAATAGGACATGTGGTTTGACACCATTTATATGAAGCTGAAGAAGAAACAAAACTAATCTATGCTGACAGAAGTTAGAATAGTGATTACTCTAGGGAGTGGGTATCGAATGGGAAAAAGTACAAGGGAACTTTCCGGGATGATGGAAATATTCTTTATCTTCAACTGGGTGGTGAATACACTGGTTTACCAACTGCACAATGCATTATGTGTTTACAATCTGGGCAGGTACGTATCTGCACGTACATTAGACCTTAATTTCACACAGCATCAAGAATTTTAGAGCTAGAAGGATCTTAGCGAAGATCTGCTCCACCCTTTAACTTCATAGACAAGGAAACTGGTCTCCAGGTCATGGATCAACGTTACATTCTGAGGTTACAGAGCCCTCGGTGGTAAGGTCAGGACGAGCAAGGCAGGGTTTTTTATCTATGACACTGCAGGCCCTTCCATCTGCTTTTAGCTTTTTGCCACTCTTTAGGACAAACCCTTAGGATAGAAATTTTTTTGTGTGTGTGAAGATGATCAGCCCTGAGCTAACATCTGATGCCAATCCTCTTCTTTATTTTTTTGCTGAGGAAGATACCCTGGGCTAACATCTGTGCCCATCTTCCTCTACTTTATATGGGACGCCACCACAGCATGGCTTGACAAGCGGCACATTGGTCTGCGCCCGGGATCCGAACCTGTGAACCCCGGGCTGCCAAAGCAGAGCACATGAACTTAACCGCTATGCCACTGGGCCAGCCCCCCAAACATTTTTTTTAGAATACTATTTTTTCCAATTACAGCATCAAAGGCATTTAATTCGGCATTCCTTTCAACACATTACATACACTGTAAAACCTCTGTCTTACTTTTCTCAGACCAGAAATAAAAACAAGTAAGCCAGAAAGCTACGGCCACCCCTGCCACCCACCATCAGTGCTGACCCCTAGAAGTTCTGAGGGTTCAGCAAACTTCTTCCTGGGGATCTTTTGCTATCCTGAAGGGAAGAGTAAAGGAAAGCTATAATTATCACAGGCAGCTCTTCCAGACGACAGACTTGGATTGCCTCTTGCTATGCTCCTCTGGTGTGGGTTAATGGGATTCTGCTGCAGACACAACACAGACACACCTCTAGAGGCTCAAAAAGGGAGCACGCCCCTACAGACCAAGATTACCTTGGGAGTTTGGGTGATTTGCTAGCTCGGGAGATTTTGGGAGATTTCTTGGCAGCCCAGTCATCACTCAGTTCGATGTCACTGGAGTCTGAGCAGTTGCAGCTGTCGATCATGGTAGAAATCAAGCTGTTTCCACAGATTTCATCTGGTAAGATACCAAGCAGTAGATTTTAGGGAAGTGACATCAGTTAGACACTCACGACGATCATTACTAGGAACTAAGGACAGCCTGACCCTATAGGCCACCGTTTGAAGTCTACAGGTTGAAACAGAAAGGAGCAGAGCATTGTCTTCCTTTTACATTTTTATGCCATTATATTTTCTAAGCAAAAGTAGTCCATTACTTCTATGGTTAGCAAATGGGCGTGGAATTTTAATGCCTCTGGAATGTACAACAGTCTGGCACTGTTTACTGTGCCAAACCTGGCAACAAAACGGCCGCGCTATTGTGCCTCACCACACACCAGCCTCCATCTGGGTTCACACGGGCAGCCTGGGAACCCAGGCCAGGCAAGGGGCTTGCTGACTCACTGACTCCCCCAGAACCTGCTTCCGCCCTGGGACCGGGGAAGGACCTTGTTGGTTCTGGGCCTGCTCTGGACTCAAGACCTGGCAGAGTTGGGTCCATTTCAGGGACTCCGAGAAGTTTATGTCTGGCGTGTCAGAACCGTCTCCTGGAACCGCCAGAAGGATGCTTGTAGGGGGGGAGGGGGTGGCTATCCCACCTGCTAGAGGTGCCTGCCTGCTTTGAGCAATGGCTGGAAGAAGACCTGTGTGGCAGGACTTTCAGTGGGAGCTTTGGGTTCTCCTGAGGGTGCCTGCGTGGAAGCCACTCAAAACAACCTTGTCAATTGGCCATTAGGTAGAAGATTAGAGGCCCCAAGGCAGAAGACGACAGACGCAGCAATGGGGCCATCACAAAACGGCAGAGTAGATGAAGTCCATGTTTAACATCCTCCTCAAAACCCCCTTTCCTTTGCTGCCTTCCTCACACGGCCTCACACCCCCTCACATCCCTTCATCACCCAAACCCTGCTCTGCCCCACCCCAGGTCTGCCCTCACTGGAAGTACCTCATTCTTCAAAATCACTTTGTTTTGCTGACAAAAGCCTCATTCCCTCAAGGCTCCAAGAGCCTTGCCAGGCAATAAAAAAGCTGCATCATTCAATCACAATGAAATAATTTATAGACTATGAGCGATTTTACCATTCAAAAGGGCTGTTTACATTTGAAAGAATGAGTTTGTAATCCAAACTAATCTCTGTTTCTGAACACGTGGAGGTGACATCTGTGTGGAGGTGACATCTGTGAACAGGGCCTCTCTGAGGGCCCTGGAGGCAGAGCAGAACAACTTGGCGTGCTACTTGGAAGGAGAGTAGCTGACGCCTGATCGGTGTTACTACATCAACCTCTTCGTCAGCTACTTCCTGAATCAGAAGGCACGACTCGTGAATCCAGCAAGCTGGAGTGGTGTGCATCTGAGTTCCATCAAATAAAAAGGCTTAATTCACACGCCCCAAGCAGTGCTTTACCTTATTTAACTTAGGAGCCCTAGATCAAAGGAAGCTTGGCCACGATTCCAAAATGCATGTAAGCCCACAGAACGCTTCCCCTGTGCTCACGAGCACAGAGCCAGTTCACCAACCTGAGGAAATTCAGTAATGTATTGTCCACTCAACTCCTGATCGACTTGCTGATGCTGGGGTTTTGTAATTGCTGGATGTCATACCCTTTGCTTTTTTCCTTTACTCACGTCTTAGTCTGTGTGGGCTGCTATACCAAAATACCACAGACTGGATGGCTTATAAACAATAGAAATTTACGTCTCACAGTGGGGAGGCTGGAATTCTGGGATCAGGGTGCCCGCATGGTGGGGTTCTGGTCACGGCCCTCTTTGGGGTTGCAGACGGCTGACTTCTTGCTGTGTCCTCACATGGCAGAAGGGGCTACTTTCTGGAGCCACTTTTATAAGGCAATAATCTCATGATTATAAAGGCTCCGTCCTCATAACCTAATCACCTCCAAAGGCCCTGCCTCCTAATTCCATCACACTGGGCATCAGGATAACAACAAATGAATTTAGGGGGGCATAAGCATTCATAACCACTTTTATTTTATTGTCTGTCTCCCCAACTAGTGGAAGGAGAGTTGCCTGTCTCGCCTCCTGCTGTAACTCTAGAGACCAGAACAACGCAGAGACTCGATAAATACTTCCTGAAACAAAAACGAGGTCTCTCCCTGCCGCCTGGCTGCACCCCAGACTAACTGCAGCAGGATCCTGGGAGTGGACGTGGGCACTGTCTATTTTTAAGGCTCCCCGGTGATTCCCATGAGCAGCCAGGGCTGACAACCACTTGCCCAGGAGCAGAAGGACTTCCCCATAGAACGGTCTTAAAGGGGGCGGCGTGAGAAGAAGGGAGTTGCTTTCTGAGACAAGCCCCAAGTCCTGCTTGTTCAGTGTTACAGTTACACACTTGGAGGCTCATCACTCTGCTCCCTGTCGTCAACAACTAGAAATTCAGTGCAGCACGTCAGAGTAAGACCCAGGGAGCCTGGGGGTGATGGACATCTGTACCTCTTATTTCTAGAGATTCTGTGTCATTAATTTATCATGAAAATTCTGGAAGAAACATACAAGTTGTAGAAAAACGTAAGCTGAGATTCCTCTTTGAGAACAGAAGGCTGAACTGTACTGTTTGGGGCTTCACATCCCAGTTTTGTCAGTTTGCAAGAATACGCTTATTTCATCTGGGTTGAGGCCTTTTCAAAACACACAACCCAAATCAGGTATCTTTTTAGAATTTTAAAAAAATCTTTAAGCACAGTTTCAAAGCTTTTAAATAAAAGTTCTGTCTTAGTCTGCTTGGGCTACCATAAAAAAATACCACAGACCAGGTGGCTTAAACAAGAGAAATTTATTTCTCACAGTTTGGGAGGCTGGAAGTCCAAGTCAGGGTGCCAGCATGCCAAATTCTGGTGAGGGCTGTCCTCCTGGCCTGCAGACGGCCACCCTCTCACTGTGTCCTCACGTGGGCTTTCCTCAGTGTGTGTGTGTGTGTGTGTGTCTGTGTGTGTGTGTGTGTGCAGAGAGATCTCTCTTCCTCTTCTTACAAAGCCACCAATCCTACTGGATTAGGATCCCACCCTTACAGCCTCATTTAACCATAATCACCCCCTAAAAGCCCTGTCTTCAAATACAGTCACATGGGGGTTAGAGCTTCACCATATGAACCTGTGGGGTGGACACAATTCAGTCCATACATTCCGTCCCTGGTTGCCCCCTCATTCATATCCTCCCACGCAAAATACATTCATTCCATCCCAACACTCCCAAAAGTCTTAACTCACTCTAACATTAACACTAATGTCTAAAATCCAGAGTCTCATCTAAATATCACCTCATTCAGAAATGGGTGAGAGCCGAGATACGACTCACACTGAGGCAAAACTCCCTTCCAGCCGTGAACCTGTGAAACCAGACAAGTTACGTGCTTCCAAAACACACAAGATGGCAGCATGCCAGGCACAGGGTGACATTCTCATCCCAAAGGGAGACACAGGAGAGAAGGAAGGGCCCCAGGCAAGTCCAAAGCCTAGTAAGGCGAATTTCTAGACCTTAAGGCTTGAGAATAACCCTCTTCGGTTCAATACTCTGCCCTCCAGGCCCACTGGGGTGGCAGTGTCACCCCACAGCTCCAGGTGAGGGTCCCCACGGCTCTGCGGGGCTGGGGTCTTGTCCTCAAGGCTGCGGGTGGAGGCTGTCTGGCCTGCTAAAATTGAGGCAGTGGCCCTGATGACCTCTGAATCTCTTTGCGGGTCATTTTTCCCTCTAGAAGAATAGTGCATGTTCCTAGCCGACCAGCTCCATCACCCCGTCCTGTCAAATCCAGGAAGTCAACAGCCTTCCTTTGTCTCGGCCCGTATGGACAGGCTGAGGACTTTCCAAATCTCCAAGTTCTGGTTCCTTTTTGCTTAACAGTTCCTTCTTCAGTCTGTCTCTCTCCTCTCTCATTTTACTATAAGCAGTTAGGAAGAACCAAGCCAATCCTCCAAAACTACTTAGAAATCTCTCAAATATCCAATTTCATTTGCTTGCAAGTTTTATCTTCTACAAAACACTAGAACACAGTTCAGCCAAGTTCTGTGCCACTTTACAACAAGGATCGCCTTCCTCCAGTTTCTAATAACATGTTCCTCATTTCTGTCTGAGACCTCACCAGACATGGCCCTAATATCCATATTTCTAACGTGTACCTCAAAACCCTTCCAGCCTCGACCCATGACCCAGTTCCAAAGTTGCTTCCACATTATAGGTATTTGTTACAGTAGTTCTCCACTTCTTAGTACTAAAATCTGTGTTAGTCAGGGTTCTCCAGAGAAACAGAACCAATAGGAGGCAAATACATGTACACACACATACAGAAAAAGAGAGAGAGATCATAAGGAGTTGGCTCACACAATAATAGAGGCTGACAGGCCCCAAGGTCAGAGTGCCAGCCTGGCTGGGGTCTCGGCTTGTGGATGCACACCTTGCTGTGTGCTCACGTGGCCTTTCCTCAGTGTACACGTGCGTGTCAAGAGAGAGCTCTCCCTCTTCCTTTTCTTATAAGGCCATCAATCCTATCCAATTGGGACCCCACCTTCCTTAAAAGCTCTATCTCCAAATACAGTCACATTGCGGATTGGCGTTTTAACATGTGAATTTTGGGGGGGACACAATTCAGTCCATAGCAAGCTCTGACTAAAGATTTCCTTTGGAAAATTTGTGAACTTTTGCTAAACAAAAATTATTGGGATTCATGCTATGTATTATAAAATGCACACTGGTAACTCTGAGAAACACATTTGTTAAGTTACTTGGGGGACATTTACAAGAGGGGATCAAAAACTTCAGAGCATAACAATCCCCTGGGGCCCCCACTAAGTTGCAGATTTCTAGGCATCGCCCCCAACATGCTGAACCAATCTAAGGGGCAGGCCTAGGAGCCTGGATTCAAGTAAGTCTCCCAGGCGATCTGCGGGAAGGTGGCCCGTGGACAACATCTGAGAAACGACGACATGGAGGACTGAGAGAGCTCATCAGCTTCTCACGATGAGCAAGTCCTGGCTTCTCAAAGTCAGGAACCCTCTCCTCTCTGAACCAGGTTACATCTACCACTCGGTTGGCAATTAGTCATGTTCTGCCTTGTGACACATCTTCTATTTTTGTCTCGAGGTATTTCAATCTTGACTTTTTTATTGAACTTTTCAAGTGTTAAGTTGTCTTTCACCCAAAAGGGATCATGAGCTCCCTGAAAGCAGAGATGCCCCGGCGCTGCTTCACGACCACAGGAGACCCGAGGACCGTGCACAAGGCAGCACTCGACACGCCCCGCCTGTCTGCTCTGCTTCACAACCTTTTCATTATAAAAACACAACACCTCCTTCCCCACAGGCCTGTTAGCAACCGGGCCAGCCTGTGTTGGGAGGAGCTGACAAATGTGACCACTACGGAGAAGCAGGCCCTGGGACGCTCAGGTCAGGTCCACGCAAGCAAGGTCTTAGGAGGCTGCAGCCTTGTCCCTACAGCACAGCCCCCGCTGCTTCTGTCCTGTTCTTCAGTGGGAAATTGACGCACAGGAGCGGGGGAACAGAAGCAAGCTCTTCACGTAAGTTCCCGTCAACACTGAATCCGAGCACAGGTTTCATAAAACTGCATACACGGGAGGAACCTTAGAGACAACGACCCCGCTGAGAACCGGCGATGCGCCCTCAGGTTCAGGACCTTTCCCAAGTCCCCCCATCAGTCATCTCTAACCGCCATGGCTCCTGGCTTCTCTCTTCCCCTGAAACTGCAACTTCCTTCTAAGTTCACGTGCACTGCTCTCTGGCTTCTCTCACTTTGCCTTCCTTCCTTCTGAATCTTCCCTCTCCCTCCTTTCCACCTGCCTCCCTACCAGCCTCCAATTCTTCTCGCTCTCCCTGCTCTTGGTACCAGGTCATCACATGACTCAAAAGACGAAATAACTGACTAATATCCAATTTTTAAAGTATAGTTTCACTGCTTTCAATTTTACACGGTAACACTGACAGCAGAATGTTGCTACAGATGCGGAGCATTCCAATAAAGAAAAGCAGACAGCAAGTGGATCGACTGTAAAATACTGAGTTGGGCAATTGAGGCCAAGGTTGAAAAAGCCCATTGCACGTGACACTCGGCTAACTGGTGATGCTACACAGCGCAGCGGCTTCAGGGACAGAATTGGGGGAGAGGCCAGTCTAACGGGCGGGAGAGGGAACAGGAGATGGGAAGTGGAGAGAACAAGTATGAACTAATGAAAACAAATCTAATTCAACCCATGTTGTCCCACGGTCAGGCGCTTGCCAGGCACTGGGGATACAAAGATGACTCAGTTCCCTCCCTCCGGGCCCTCAGGATTCAGGGACTGTGTGCCCCGAGGGATACCAGCAGCTCAACTGACTGAGGGGCGATGGGCACAGAGGGGACAGCTGCTCACTCTGCTCTAGGTGACGGGCAAGATTTCACAGGGAGGCGGGGGAACGTTTGAGCCGGCAGGTACTGCTGACGGAGGCCACAGGCCTCCACAGTGACTACAAACAAAAAGAGCAAAGTCCCTTCCCTGGAGGCTCACACTCTAGGGTCCCAGAGAGAGGTGCGCAGTGAGCATCCTGAATACCGCAACGGAGTCATGAAGATTGCTATAGGAGAGTCTTTAGAAGGAGGGAGTGACTGTCATGCGAAATCTTTACGGACCAGCAAGAAAGTGTCCTTGGTCATCAGCTAAAAAGCAGCTAAGGGTGGCTTAGCGACAGCAGAAGCAGGATCCCAGCAGGAGGCTGAGGAGCAGGCCGAAGGTCTGAAACGTTTAATCCTATCACTCGCTCTGGGGGGCAGCGACGGCATCTCACTACTGTTTTGACTGTCTCAATAGCACGTTAAGGCCCTCAGTGGATACCTGACAAATAACTGAAAGAGGAGGCTACCATTCCCAAAAGGCCCGTGCCAGCCTCCCCTTGATGACAGCCGATGTCTCCTCTCCCCACAGCCCCAGCCACACGGAGCCTCACGGAACGCTCTTAAAAACCCGTCGGAAAGTCCACTTAGGGAATCGGTAACTTCAGTAGGATTTTGGAAACGGAGTAGCTTCAAGGATGTTCCACGCTAGCCAAACTTTCACAGATAGGCGTTACCTTTGGGTGGGCAGTCAGGAACACTAGTCCGCACCCCCCACCCCCCGAGAGGGGTCTGCAGTCCCTGGCGAGGGGCCCACCTGCTTTGCTGTCTGACCGCGGGTCCGTGATGACGAGCTCCGGCCGCAGCTGGCTGACGCGCCACCCCTTGAGGACGGGCACGAGCCCGCCCAGGTTCTCCAGGTAGAGCGTGTAGCACGGGCCGCCCACCTCCGGGTCGCACTCTGTGCGCTTCATGGTGCAGTGCAGACGCTCGTTGCCGGCCGAGGGGTAGCTGACAAAGTCGCGCATGTTGTTGGGGTCCGGAATCGGGGGCTGGAGGCAGGACGTGGGGAGAAAAGAGCGTGCACATCACTGATTACCCTGGCGGAGCACTGGCTGGCAGCTCGGGGAGGGTTAACTGTGCGGTGCGGAACAATGACTCCCAACTCTGGGCGCACGTCAGAACTTCCTGGCAGCTTTCAGAGACCTCAGCCCAGATCCCACCACAGACGATGGAACTGGAATCTTGTGGGGGTGAGCCTGGGCATGTGTATGTTCTAAAAACTCCCCAGGCGATTTTAACGAGCAGCCAGGGTCCAGAATCACTGGTGTGGAACCAAGAGTGTAAAGCAACTTGAAGAAAATATCACAACAGATTCTAAAACTCGGATGTTTTAGGAAAAAATTAACCAAGAAGTCAATCTGTTACTTAGAAGCAGAAGCAGAGACAGAAAACAAAAAAGAGAACACAGGAAGCAACCTACGTGGGGAGGGCCAGAGAGAACGGGGAACCCACACTGGAACAGCCACAGGCAGGTCCAGTCCACATACTACCATAGCGACAGACCAGTTCTCAAGCTCCCGTCAGCATAGAGGACGCTGACAGCGAGGGCTGGGTGAGGGTCACCCCTCCACACAGTGATGAGGAGAGCAGGCCCCAGGATTGACAGGGTCCCATCCTGACCGTTCCCCTAACGAGCCACAGAGCAAGTCCCTCACTTCTAAGAACGCGTTTCCTGCTTTCTCAAGAGGGGATAACGGCAGCATCTGCCAGGGAGTCAGGACTGAACAAGGCAGACTGATCATCAGGACGACAACGGCAGCCACGCTCGGGATACTGCCTCTGCCATGAGAAAGCTAATGCCTATCACACAAGGTGACTCTCTTGTGGACACTAAGGGTGATGCTGGGGACAGACTGTGCGCGTGGGAGACCGAGGTGGGACTTTGCGGAGCCGCACACCTTCATCTTGCAGAGGAGCAGACGTGACTTCTGTGCTCCTGCTCTGGGACTCTCGCCTGTGTTCCCTGTCTCTGCCCTCCTCTTGGCGAGCCTTCGGGAACAGGCAGCCAGCACGAGTGAGGAAGGAGGAGAAGGTGAGTGGAAGGGCTTTACCTTGATGGTGGGGATGAAGGGAGTGAAGAGGTGGGAGCAGAGGCGGGGGGGCAGGGCCAGCTTGCTGACGTCCTTGTCCTCTCGCAGGGCACTGGCGATGGCCTGCTGGCACAGCAGCTGCAGGCCAGACACGCGGTGCTCCACACGGACCACGTACAGGGCTGGTCCTGATGCCATCAGCAGCCGCGAGTCCCTGTGTCCCCAGCAGATGGAGATGATGGGGCGCTGCCAAGAAGTGAAGGGAGACTACACTTAAGCTGTCGCTCTTGTAAGCAAAGATCATGCACGCTTGTGTCAAGCCAAATCAAGTGACCTGATAGTTCTTGAGGATATTGGTTTTAAAAAGCACAAGACAGGATGTTAAATACCATATTACAAAAATTCAGTATTTCCATTGAAAAGCAGTTAGATCCCCAGGCCACAGCACAAAGCACTGGAAAAGTTTTACAAAGTTCTTTTACACGTATTATCTCATTTAATTTGGTGCCATAAAACCTAACTTAGCTCTTATGACGTTTCTCCCAGGAGATGCAATCAGCCTGGGGGACTGTACCGCATATTCCTTACTGAAGCTCTGCTATCTGGAACCCCAAGTAACTGGTGGTAGGTATTCCCATGGCTTGGGGAGGTGGTGAGGAGGCAGACCAGACGGCTCTTCCCTTTTGTCCCGATAGGGAGCATTTTAGAGTCAAACCATCACTGGATTTGGGGTCATGAGCTATGTGACCTGGGAACTATGATGTAACCCTTGGAAGTCTCCTACTTTCTCATGAGCAAAATGGGAGCTGTCAGGACTAAAGGAGATGAAAGACATCAAGTGCTCTGGGACCTATCACCAGTTATAACCCGTAGATATTAAGTCACTGTTATTCTCAGCCATCCTCGAGCTGATGGGGCAGAAAGAAAGTAGAAAGCTATCTGGAAAGGGGAGAGAGGGGAACACAGCTCCTGTGGCAGCTGCTCGAGGGGTCTGTGGCCATCATTTGCTTTGAAAAGGCAGGCTGAAATCCAAATGTGCAAGTTAGAAACTAGTTGTACTGAAAAAAATCCAAAGCTTTAGGGGTGCCATCTATGTAAGATGAGCCAAGGAAGAAAGAGGGAGGTGGAGGGAGTGATGGGGAAGCAGCGAGGGAATTTCTTCATTCTGATCTGGACAGATGGAGTTCTAATTTAGTGAGGTCTTGAGGGGTTTCAATGATCAGAAGTGGGGCTATCAGATCTTTTATATGAATGACAGATAGGAACAGAGTTTTCCCAACACTTTAGTGACAAACATCAAGATAAAAGGAACACATGAAGACGCTTGCTTAAAATAGCCTCCAGGGTCGGCTAATCCTGGTTTGAACTTCAAAACAAAATGCCAGGCTGAAGATAATTCATCTTCCATTTCCATCACAGTGAGGCCAGGCAGGCACAGCCTCCTGGAGGAGGACCACGGAACCTAGAACTCAAGTCTGGGGGCTTCCGGCGTACTTCCAAGATGCGCCTCCTTATAAGAGGATCCCACACGGAGGGTAGACCCCAGAGAGGGGGCCTGTTAATTTAGAGCAAGGCAGAATCTCTGCTGAAGACAGGGCAGACAGCACATTAAAAATACACACCAAATTTATTTGGTATCATCAACCCCCTTACGTGCAGGTTAGGACTAAAGTTCTATTCGTACCAAAGTCATGCTTAATCTTAAAGATACACGCCACCTGCCACCCCTGAGCCTCCTAAGATAATATGTACAACTTAGAGCTCAAATCATGAAGGACAGTTTTCACTTAGCACAATCTGACTGGTTGGAATTGGCTGCAGAAATCTCAGACGCTGCTTTCTCCCAATTTCCCATTACTTTTGAGCCCATTTATCTGACATGCCAAGGGTTATGATGTACGAATTACATATATATATATATTTTTATCCTCCTGTGTCCTCCCTCAGTCTGGTTCTGTTTTTCATAGTAACTATCTCTATGTAACAGTTGATTACAAGTTTGGGGAGGATCTTACATACATGATGACAGTTTTATATATCTCTTACGTCTTTGTACAAAGGAACTTAAACCACTTAGAGTTTCAAACTGGATAAAAATCCTCTCTGTTACATTTACATGTACAATCACTAAGCATCATAACAAAAATAACAATTATGTCTTAAAAACTTAACTACGTTCCAATAGCACATTGAGTTATCTTGATGAGCACATATATTATCTCATTTAATCTTAACTCTACCACGTAGGTATCACCATTCCTATTTAACATATGAGGAAACTGAGCTAAGAGAAGCTAAGTAACTTGGTTACAGCCAGTAAACAGGAGAGCTGCAATTCTCACCCGTTTCCCTCTCAACCCCACAGCTTATGCTCATCTTACTACAAGGTGCCACCACTCTTTTTTTTTTTTTTTTGTGAGGGAGATCAGCCCTGAGCTAACATCCATGCTAATCCTCCTCTTTTTGCTGAGGAAGACCGGCTCTGACCTAACATCTAGTGCCAATCCTCCTCCTTTTTGTTTTCTTCCCCAAAGCCCCAGTAGACACTTGTATGTCATAGTTGCACATCCTTCTAGTTGCTGTATGTGGGATGCGGCCTCAGCATGGCCGGAGAAGCAGTGCGTCGGTGCGCGCCTGGATCCGAACCCGGGCCGCCAGTAGTGGAGCGCACGCACTTAACCGCTAAGCCACGGGGCCGGCCCAGTGCCACCTCTCTTAAGTGTCAGTATAGCGAGACAACCACCTAAGAACGCGTAATGGCCCACTACCAAACTTAACTATCTGCCCATCACAGATAATAACGAACCCAAATTCTCCCCTCTGGTCTCCCCTTAGTTCATTTGCTCAAGGCTATTTTACCCAGAAACAAACCAAACAACATGTCTGTAGAAGAGACAAATAGACAAGAGGAGAAACTAGCTGCATACACAGCCAGCCAATGGACAACGACGGGAATGATTCCTCACGGCAGAAAAGGATCCAGAGGTCACGTGGGCCCACAAGCAGAGATAAAGTAGCCAAGGAGTCCTGGTAGATGAGCACGAAGCAGCAGTGGGACAGCCTGTCTCCGAGGTGAGGAAGGACTGTGCTACTTCATGCTGGGCCTTGCATCAAGGAGAAAACTTAGAATTCTCAGCAGGAAGTAAAAGGACCGGGAAGCCTGGAAGCTAGAGCCCAGGAGAAGAGAGCTGGAAGCGTGCAGCCCGGAGAAGCGACGCTGCAGGGGCTCAAAGGAGCAGTCGTTCTCTGCAGCCAGGTTAGCAGGAAACCGCCCCTTCTCCCCGCAGGACGAGACCACCAAGGGCACTGACGGCTCAGTAACCTGGGGTGTGGCCTTCACTCGCTCAGGTCAGTGACAGTTTACCCATTTCAGCAAAGGGGGGACACATCCCCATTTAATAAAAATAAGTTAAAATAACTAAATAATTAAAATAATTACAGCACACACTCCACGTGAGACAACAAAGTAGCAAAATACATACTGTACCCTGGCCATAATAAATTTGAAGGCTGTCTTAGGAAAATGAGGAAGAATTTATAAACAGTGAGAGGTGACCCTCTTGTCTGAAGGTTTTCGAGGTATCACTGACGTGGGGAAATCGATTACTGTAATTAACGTCGAGTGTGAGGCTGGGCGGCAGGGCTGTGACCTCTCAGGATCCCCTTTGGTCCTGTGAGCCCACAGAAGATCCTTTATGTGGGATCTAACACACCACGCGGTGGTTATAGTTAACAATACTGTACTGCATACTTGAAAGTTGCTAAGAGAGTAGATCCTAAATGTTCTCACCACAGAAAAGAAACCGTAATTAATTGTACACCTTAAACTTACACGATATTCATGTCAATTATATCTCAATACAGCTGGAAACGAACACAAGAAAATTCACACACACAATATCCTTTTATACCTTTATACTTTTTTAATACGTCATCTTGCTTTTTTAAAGTCTCACTTCCTGTTGGTGCTCATTTCTCTGTGCTTTTTACTGGTACTCTAGCTTACAGAGCCCTCACTACAGATGTTCTGCCGTTTTCAGAAAGAACAAGAGTCGAAGTGGAGGAAAGTGCACATGCCTGCAGGCATGGGGTGTGGGGCATCTTGATTTAGCAGTCTCACAACCAGCAATTTCTGCCACTCCTTCCTCTAGGATCTGCCATGCTGGCAGAACACGAGTCCGCCTCATTTGCCAGCCCTCAGCCCTCGCCCACAGCGCGCCGTCCTCCCCAGGAACTGCTCACCTATGGGGACCAGCCGCGGCAGAAGAGAAACATACAAAAGATCAATTCCCATAAACCCGGGAACACACAAGGGTGCACACAGACGCAACTCCCACAGAATAATGTTTGTGTTTGAACAGCTGCCATCTGCTAGGGAAAAACTCAGTTGTAAATCTGTGGACTTAATCTCTTTCCCAAATCACACAAAATGACTATTTTTAGAACCGTGAATTTGATAACATTCAAATCTTCATTTGCGTAGGGAAGTTCATATATTTTGCACGTCTAAATTCGAGGCAGAAGGGCAAGAAAATGAGCTGTGTTTTGGGGAGCATTAGTGTGGCGGAATCTAGGGCTTTGGTGAGTTTGATGGAACAACGAGAGGTGTTACTCAGCTGGAGGGGCCCATGCGCTGTTCATGGGGAGGTTAGGTGAGTGGTTAATGCACAGTCAAGTTGTCCCCAAGTGTCTCCCTCTCGCCACGTCTGATGCTGAGCCATTTCACAGAAGTGCAGTTACCTGGTTCACCTTCCTTCCCCTGCTAGAGCATCATGGGATGTGTTAGTAAATGCCAGTTTCAACCCCTTATGGCACATGAAGAAGACACACTAAATACCCCCAACCTTATCTCCTGCCACTATATAATATACGCCATGCACCCATGCGATCATTTATTCATCTACTGAGTTGGCAATGAGTCATTCAGTAATATCTGTTAAAAGTGTCCAATGGGCCAGCACATTCCAGGTGTTGGGGGTTGACACTGAATCAAACAAATTGCTGGCCCTCATGGACCTGACACTCTGAGGCTGGACGGAGACAGATAAATACCCAAGTCTCTCTGGCAGGGGCCACCTGATACTGTCAGGCAGTGAAAAGCCTATGAAGTGAAAAGAGAAAAAGACAAGTGGCCAGAGAAGGCGCAAGGGGGGTGGCTTCAACCCAAGGCAGGAAGAGAAGGCTGCTCCAACGAGGGAGTCTCACACGAGGCCTGACTGAGAGGAGGGAGTTTCCTTATTGTTTTTTTTTTTTTTTTTAATTTATTTATTTTTCCCCCAAAACCCCAGTACATAGTTGTATGTCATAGCTGCACATCCTTCCTGTTGCTGTATGTGGGACACGGCCTCAGCATGGCGGGAGAAGCAGCACGTAGGTGCGCGCCCGGGATCCGAACCCAGGCCACCAGCAGCGGAGCACGCGCACCCAACCGCTAAGCCACGGGACCGGCCCTCCTTATTGTTTTAATTGGAATTGGAAGCTTCCTCACTACATCACTATGTTTGTATACAGCAGTGAGTTGTATGGAGTCTTCTAAAAACTTCAGGATGAAAGATAATTTCCAGATTAAAGACAAGCTGTTCAAGCAGGATTAGAGTCAACAGACAACACAAGGGTCAATAGCAGCCACGCTGGCCCGAGAGGGAAGGCGAGGCCGCCCAAGTGCACGGTTTCCAGCGGGTGGGCCCAGCGGAGGACTGACTCCCGGGCCCATGGAGCAGTCCGATCCCTGGGAAGGTCCCCACAGCCCTTTCCCACACTCTGTCCCTCTTTCTCAGCTCCCCCTAAGAAGAAGGTGGGCATCTCTGTCTTAGAGGAAACGTACTTCAGAAGTTGAACAGCCCCTGGCAGAAGGGGACGTTTAATGTTTGTGCAAGTGTGTACAAAGAAGGAAAGCTTTCTAGAATAGTTCACTCTTAAACAGACCAAGCTGGTGACTGGTCACCATCAAATTGTGTTGGTTGGAGCCATGGACAGTTTTGAATACTAAGCTACAATGGTGTGGCCACCACCGAAGTTGCAGTAATAAAAGCCAACTCAGGATTCAGTCACTGAAATCTCCATTTTAAAAGCATACACTCTTCTCGGGGCCGGCCCGGTGGCGCAGCGGTTAAGTGCGCGCACTCCGCTGTGGCGGCCCGGGTTTCGGATCCTGGGTGCACACCAACGCACCGCTTGTCAAGCCATGCTGTGGCGGCGTCCCATATAAAGTGGAGGAAGATGGCACAGATGTTAGCCCAGGGCCAGTCTTCCTCAGCAAAAACAGGAGGATTGGCAGATATTAGCTCAGGGCTGATCTTCCTCACAGACACACACAAAAAAGCATACATACACCCTTCTTGTGTTTTGTAAGCAGACAACCCCAGGAAGGACTTTCTCATCTGTTGACAGCAAACAACAGGAAAAGTGTACCTATGGCAGCTTCGTGAGAACAGTGGAGTCAATCCTCAACAGAAGGAGGTCAAGACATTTTTGCCAGAGGATTCTCCTTCAAGAGCACAGACGTCTATAACCACAGATGCCATCTCTGATTTAATTTTTCAGTTCCTACACCTACATCTTCTTCCTTTTCTTTCTATCTTAATTTTTTTACCCAAATATATTACATCAACAACTGAACATTATAGAATATAAGGTGACTCCTTCCAACTTGCCTTTAATGCAAAAAAAAGTTCATAAAGCTAAAACAAAAAAACCAACCAACCAACGAAAACCCAGACCCAAATTACTGAAGCCTGCAAACTTCAGTCAGTAGTGCTAATTCTAAATATCTGTTGTCTGATTATCAGATATGCAATTATATATATATATATATATATATAGACGGTCACAGATAACAGCTAATGAGATGAATTATAGAATTTCAAATTACAAGTAGGAAGGAAAGGAAAATAAATTGTAGCGTATTTCCCTATAAGAGCTTCTGCCATTTACACGTAAGGCATTGCTGTTATGTGTAAATCAGGAGGATCAATTTTAAAGCCGAGGCTGCAGCAGGTTTGTGTTGGGCAATGGCTTTGTATGCAATAACCTACAATCTAATTAACTTGGAAATAAATTATCCAATCTAAACTGCATTTAGTTCTTTTCATAAACAGTCCAATAAATTGCCTAACTTCCTTCCTGCTATACAAATGTCCCTGCCTTTGGACAACTTGAATAGCACAGCACAGATAACATGTGATTTTAGAATCATTACAGACAAGAATTAAGTTGGTGCTACATATAATTTACATTGTACTTGATTTTTAATCTAATCATTATTTAACTTTCTATTATTGAGGCAATTTTTTCAATGATTGAAGCAGACCCTCAAATGAAAAGAAGAATCAATAATTTAAAATGCTGAGACACTATATGGACATTTTTCCCCAAAGGAAGATCAGCCCCTCTCTTGTCCCTGAGCCCCAAATAGTTTAAATTCAGGACTTACGTTAGTTTCATGAGACAGTTGATGAGGCCATTTGCAGTGGGTAAAGCCTTCGAACTTCTACTACATTCTAGGCACACTGAAGATCAGGAAAATAAAGAAAATGTGGTCTCTGACTTCAAGAAAACAAGATAAATAGACAGAAAAGTCTAATATATGCCAGAGGTATTAAGCGCCCTGAGGGTACATTAGAGAAGAGGGGTGGCATTTGCTGGGCAGATTTACCAAAGGACGTGACTGTGTTGGTATTAAGGAGGATGGATTTCCCCAAGCTGAGATGGCAGGAAGAACATTCCCCGAAGAGGGAACAGAACGCCGGCAAGAAAGGTGTCCTGCATCAGACAGAAGAGTGGACAACGCTGAACGTACTTGGAGTGTGTTTCAGCACTTTGAGTCACACATATTCTAATAAATATGCAAGTCTTAATTCAAAATGGATCAAAGACCTGAAGGTGAGACCTGAAACTATAAAACTCATAGAAGAAAATATAGGCAACACACTATTTGACATTGGTCACAAAGGAATCTTTTCGGATGACATGCCTACCCAGACTAGGGAAACTGAAGAAAAAATAAACAAGTGGGACTTTATCACATTAAAGAGCTTCTACAAGACAAATGAAACCAGAATCAAGATGAACAGACAACCCACCAACTGGGAGAGAGTATTTGCAAAACATACATCCGACAAGGGGTTGATCTCCATAATATATAAAGAACTCACACAACTGAACAACAAAAAAACAAACAACCCTGGGTCAAAAAATGGGCAGAGGAAATGAACAGACACTTCTCCAAAGAAGATATACAGATGGCCAATAGGCACATGAAAAGATGTTCAACATCACTAATCATCAGGGAAATGCAAATCAAAACAACACTAAGATATCACCTCATGCCTGTTAGAATGGCTATAATCACCAAGACAAAAAACAACAAATGTTGGAGAGGATATGGAGAAACAGGAACCCTCATACACAGCTGGTGGGAATGCAAACTGGTGCAGCCTCTATGGAAAAAAGGTATGGAGATTCCTCAAAGAATTAAAAATAGAGATGCCCTATGATCCAGCTATCCCATTACTGGGAATCTATCCAACGAACCTGAAATCAACAAACCAAAGAGGCTTATGCACCTATGCACCTCTATGTTCATTGCAGCATTATTCACTATAGCCAAGAAGTGGAAGCAACCTAAGTGTCCCTCGACTGACGACTGGATCAAGAAAATGTGGTATATATATACAATGGAATACTACTCAGCCATAAAAAAAGACAAAATTGTCCCATCTGCAACAACATGGATGGGCCTGGAGCGTATTATGTTAAGTGAGATAAGCCAGAAAGAGAAAGACAAACACTGTATGATCTCACTCATATGTGGAATATAAACCAACGTATGGACAGAGAAAGCCGTACTGTGGTTACCAGGGGCAGTGGGGGTGGGGGGTGGGGGTGGGGGTGGGCACAAGGGGTGAAGGGAGACATATATATGGTGATGGACAAACAAAAATGTACAACCCAAAATTTCACAATGTTATAAACTATGAAAACATCAATAAAAAAAAATGAAAGCCTTATTAACTCAGAGAGAGCTGAAAATTCCCATCCTTGCCTACTTGTCTTTCAGTTAGGCTAGGGATAGAAAGCTAGCATGAGATTTGACTGGGAAGGGCACAGAGCTCACGGGTTCAAACAATCAACAGAAAGAACTGAAGAAAGCATATGTTGACAACTGTCCATCCACCAGTCCACTGAGCAGATATTTACTGAGCACCACTGTGTTCCAGACAACGCACTGGCAGTAGGGTCACAATTGTAAACAAGGTAGTCTCTCCGTCAATCCCAAATCTGTGGGACTCCAGTATCTGTGCTTATTTTGCCCATTCCTTGGCCTCACGTTGATGGCTTCCACTCTCCTCCACTTCAGCTATTCCCCGGGTTTGCCTCCCCACTTAGAATTACTTCACTTCTAACACAGGAAGCTGGATTTCCTATCCAACCACAACTTCCCAGACTCTACTGATCAATTCTTGAAAATGCCTTATTATGACCTCACATTCCCCAGTCTCAGGTCATAAGGCATCTACCCACCCAGATTCCACAGCTGCCCATTTTTATAACATCCTTAGTGGTTCCCTAAATTTCTTTCTTTTTTTTGTCTTTCTGTTACAGTAATCTTTCCAATTCCTAATTTTAGGCAATCTGGACCACTTCTGCCTCTAGGGATTGTAGAGAAGGCATGGACAGCATTAACTCTCACTTTCAATGAACACTATCCAGCTTTGGCTGGGGCTTAATTTCAGCTTATTATCTTGAATGGCTCCTGCATCATATTCCTGTACACTAGCACTCAGAGCTTAGGGCTCAGTGCCAGCTGCACAGGAGCCCCTGAAAATACATTTGCTGGATGCTTGAACAAATGAGCAAACAAATATGCTTATGTGCCTATAGAAGATACTACATTGTCAAAAGATATGTTTAAATCCTACAACTCAACAACAAAATCCAAATAACCCAATTAAAAAATGGGCAAGGGTCTTGAATAGACACTTCTCCAAAGAAGACATACAAATGGCCAAAAGCACATGCAAAGATGCTCAACGTAACCAATCATCAGGGAAATACAAATCAAAGCCACAATGAGATACTACCTCACACCCATTAGAATGGCTACTATCAAAAGAATAGAAAATAAGTGTTGGTCAGGATGTAGAGAAGCTGGAATCCTTGTGCATGGTTGGTGTGAATGTAAAATGGTGCAGCCACCGTGGAAGATAGACGGCAGTTCTTTGAAAAACTAGAAATAGAATTACCATATAACCTAGCAATTCTACTTCCGGGTATTTATCCGAAAGAACTGAAAGCAGCATCTCAAAGAGATATCTGTATAGCTCTGTGCACAGCAGCATTATTCATAATAGCCAAAAGGTGGAAGGAACTCAAATGTCCATTGATAGATGAGTGGATAAACAAAATGTGGTATATACATACAATGGCATATTATTTAGTCTTAAAAAGGAACGAAATTCTGATAGTGCTACAACACACACTTGGAGTGTGTTTCAGTACTTTGATTCACACATATTCTAATAAATATGAATATGTGTGAATCAAACTTTGGATGGATGAACTTTGAGGACTTTGAGGATGGATGAACTTTGAGGACATTATGCTAAGTGAAGTAAGCCAGTTACAAAAAGACAAACATTGTATGATTCCACTTATATGAGGTACCTAGAGTAGTCAAATTCATAGAGACAGAAAGGTATAGAGTTTCAGTTTTACAAGATGAAAAGCTTTTGGGGATTGGTTACACAACAATATAATACACTTAATACTACTGAACTGCACACTTAAAAATGGCTAAGATGGTAAATTTTATGTTATGTGTATTTTACCACAATTAAAAAAAAAGACATATTTAAATAATTAATGCCTGCATCTAATTACAAATTTCACCAGATCTGCTGTACCTGCCTCTCTGATGAGCTGGGTAAGGTTAGGACAGAGGCCCCTCATTGTGCATCAATCACCAATGACCTCCCAGACCCGTCTCCACTACACCCTACTAAGCACTTCATCTTCCACCATAACAGAAGCAGACCAGAAACAAACTGGTCTAAAGATTTCTGGGAAATGAAAACAGATAGAAAGGGCCCACTTGTGCATACTTTTTTAAAGACCTTGAAGCTTTTTTACTTATTGTTTAACAATAATTTAGCTGAAATGTAAAAGTACATTACTGGCATAACAAACACAAAGTCAGAGTGAATAAATGAAGGTTCAGCATTTACTTCTGCAAGTTTCTGATGTCTTTTTCAGACTGAAGACAAACACCAGCTCCTCTGCTCACTCACTGTCCACTCATCCGACTGGGGAGTGGAATAAAGTATTCTGGCTAAAAGGCACAAACTTCTTTTTCCCTTATTTCTTCTAGTTTATACCCCAACAAAAGATTAAAATCTGTCAAAGATAATTACAATGAGCATAAGCGACTCGTGAGTATTTAACAGAGATCGGGGCCTCTAACACAGTGGCGTCACAGTGAGTGTCTGACACAAGTCCTTACTTGCACAAGCGTGTCCAGTGTGAAGATGTGTTCCCCGCGAACATTGTAGAACTTGACCATGGCACTCTTCAGAAGAGGGCCGTTGGGAAGGTCACCAAGCTGGGTTTGCCGTTCCATACCAGCGACTGCCAGGAGGTCTCCCTGTGTGCACCACTGGGCCACCACCTCTGAAACACAAAGAAGAAACGGTCAGCATGAGGATGGGACCCTCTCTGAACCTTTCACTTAAGCAGTTTAAAAACAGAGCTGCTGAGCAAACACAACGGTGGCTCTTCCCCTTTCTCTCATGAAGACAACAGCTACCCGTCTCTGAAGACAATATAGACTCTATTTAAAAACAGGTGTTTATTACATGGATGGGGATTGCAGGTCCCCTGAAACATAACTAAATCCATCAAAAATCATATATGATAAAGCTGGCATGTTAAACATCTAACTCCAATACCTGCATTTCCATAAAGGCACCTGCAGAACTGAGACAGCAGGTAAGATAATAAAACCTATGACTGTACATCCTAGGTGGCTGCCTTTCCCACTGCTGTGCCCCCACTCCCAGAGATGGCTCAGAGGGTTTACAAATGCTCAGAGCCAACCAAGAGCAAAGCCTACATTTATATTCATTTGACTTCTGTGCACCACTGGGCAAAGTTCAGATAAAGGATATATCTGCATATGAAGGCCTTGATTTTTAGTCAACATTTGGATGTCGTGGGGGCTTAGGAAAGAAGATAAATACTTCTCGTGGGTGGTAGTGTTGTTAGAGAAACTTCCCCACTGGAGGTGTGATGCCCACCTACAAGGCATTCAGTACCTATAAGAAATGGCTATTAAATGGTTTGTCTAATCCCAATGTGAGCAATTTACTTATTCTTGCTGGTAAAACACGTTATTTGTACTAATAAGATTTATAGCATAGTTTTCTCCCTCAAGACTCTAAAACCATCTCTGATCCTTGAAATCTGGAACCCAGCGCCCTGTTCTGCAGAGAGGCTGGATGGAATTTAAAGGTGCTCCGCCACGACAGGGAAGTATTTCAGAGCCGAGCCTAGAATTCAGAAGCTCCTGAGCTCTATCAGATCACAGCACCCTTCTCTTATTCATGTGCGGTACTGATTCTGATGTTAATACCAGCGCATTCTGAGGTCACTGATGTTCCTTAACTTCCCTTGAAGATGGGACAGTGGTTCCTGGGAAAAGATGGCTCTCAAGACCCAGAGAACCGAGAGCTTGCTCGTCAAGTTAGCCACAGACGGAAACTGGAGAGGAAGAGGTAGCAGAAAGCTGAGCAGAAGCAGCAATAGACAAACACAAAATGAAAACTTCTATAATCTGAGACAGTGAGAGCATCAATAAGGAGTTTTTTCCTTTTTCTTATAAAAGGATACAACTAAGCTTACGTACAAACCAAAAAGAATCAAGTGAATATGCTAGTGAATGAGATTTTAAACAGATGAGAGGGGAAGCTAGGACTCCTGCATTTACTAAATGTGCTCTGGACATCCAGCTGGCCCCGTCGCTCCAGTGAAAAGCCTGGTTGGGACAATGAAGCTGAAATGACCTCTGGATGGCAGCTTTGGACACACAAGGAAGTCAAAGGGAGGAGCAACTGACACCAACAAGTAAAGATAACGAAAGACAGGGTCTACCGTTGTTTAGGAGGGAAATGTCCCTGCGATACTGCAGAGATAAAGACGACAGCACCCAATTCCCGAGGGCCCTCAGCTGACCCACTCTGCTCAGTGGGCGAGTGAATCCTGCACCATTTTTTTTTATTTATTTTAAATTTCAATCATTTATTTGAATTCTGTCACATGGTGGTTTTTCCCAACAGAGAAGTGTTTTGTTGCCCCTGCAGGGCTGACCTAGACACACAAGCCATTCAGAGACGGCTCGAAGACTAACACAGTGAACCTGAGCACTATGAGCCCAACAGGTACAGATCTCCGCCAGCCCAACTGTGGGAGGAGACAGCACCATGGACCAACACTGCTCTACTCAAACCCACTCCTGACCCCCTCAGTGTGCCCAGTCAAGTGACACAAAGGAAATTCTGCAAAGCAAAGAAACAAAGCCCAGGGGTTTGAATTCTTTTATTTTAAGACAAATGTGGGGTGAAACGAGAAGTCCCTTCGAAAGCATGCTTTACAGCAAGAGACGCACTGGCTTGGTCAGAGAATTTCTGAACTCATGACTGAATCATTTTTCCTTGAAGGGCAGCAGAATGTGCCACCCCAAAATGTGCCACTTTGGCATAAAGATTATTTTGAGCTGAAGGCAATTGAGAGGAAGCATGTACAAGAAAAGCTCTGTGCCCTCCCTTATTTGCCTAAAAGCGGGACATACATTTTCAAAGGGGTCCCCTCCCCTTTCTACCAGGAAGGACAGAAGTTAATCACTGGAGACAACTCTAGACCCTGATCAGCCAAGAGGACACCAGAGGAATGCACATAACAAACTTTAGGAACCAGCCCTTATCTTCCATTAGTTCCTCCATTCATTTACCTTCCCACAATGTGCGGCCCTGGAAGTTCAAAGCCCTTTCCTCCGTCTCGTCACTTCTCTACAAATGTATTGCTCTTTGGTTAACATGCTATATAAGCCACCCCTTGGAGTTACTCATCTCTGCGTGCTTCCAAGAGCAAGTGCAATGCACGTGTTAATATACTTCTGTCTGTTTTTCTCTCCTCAATCTGTCTTTTGTCAGTCCAACTTACAGGGCCCCAGTCAGAGAGCCTAAGATGGGTAGAGGGAAAACAGTCTTTCCTCCCCTACATCCTCAAGAAAGAGTAAAGTTACAACAAAGAGTAAAAACCCCCAATAAGGCGAACCAATTTACAGTTCATTTTTTGATAGACAGAAGCCCCCAAAGCTGGGATACTCAGAAGGCAGAACTTCCTCAGCAAACATCTCCAAAGCAAAATCCCCCCTCCCGCCATGGGATTCTGCAGAGATGAAGTCTGCCAGGTGGTGGGGAAGAGGGCTGCTCGCGGGGAATACGAGCTCTCTGGCATTCTAAGTTCTTTTGCACTTGACATAAATGACAGTACTGATGGTGAACTAGAGAATATCATGAGTCACCTGTCTTCACTGGATAAGTTCTCTGAGGATATTTCTTAGACAGACAGAGCAAGATGAGACCCTTTCAGTCCACCTTAGGAGACAAGCGGTTGACCTGTCTAGGACAGGACAGATTCCGGTGGATGGAAAAAGATGCCGTGCGCCATCTTTGACAGCATTCTGACTACCTCTTCCCAGTATTTACTAACATATCCCACAAAGCAGTGGACAAAAAATAAATCAACTAAAAAAAAAACTACTGCTGTTCAAACCACATGTACAATTGAGTCCTTAAAATATTCTGCAACCAAGACAGAAAAGGAAATTGCCTCCATTCACGCAGCACCCAGAGGATAACAGCAGTTCACTGAAACTTCATCTGACTTTCAGAAATTAGGAAGACTCAGTGCAAATGCATCCCCCCCTCCATGAAAGTGTAAATGATTGAAAACGTTTTTAGATTAGATTTAGATTTCTAGTCAGGCAATGAAAACAACACTAAATTTGCCTGTATTTTTAGGATAAAACTCAAGTCAAAAACTTTCACATTTGGGAGGGCTACTTTGGGTCACCTCCCCACGTCACCTCATATGTGTCCTTAATCCTCTACTGCAAAGTTGTTGGGACTGTGCTAGAAGTGCTGCTCCAACACAGTCTAGTCTGATAGACAGAGAACAAAATAATACATCCGAGGAATAAAAAAATAAAGTTTCCATAGGTAGGCAAGATGGTAAAAAACTAGAAAAATTCACCTTATAAAGAATGCAAAGGAACTGAGTGGTAATTACGTTATTTTCAGTGCAGAATTAGACATATGTTCTGATGAAATTAAGAAACTTGGTTAAAAGGTTCAAAAGTAGAATTTTTGAAGAAAAAAGTAACGCTTGAATTTACGAAACATATGGGAGAATTTATGATGACCATCCCTATATATTAGCTCCATGAAAGACAAAAAATTCATAAAAGGAACTTAGGAAAAGCCCAAGGAATTTAAGTTGAACATCATCAGAAAAAAATACTTACTTGGCTCTTACTGGGCCCTTTTGTGGTATAAAGAAGGACTTCTACATAGTTCACGTCCCTCAGGAGTTTATAGGCTAAATAATTCCTTACAGTTAAGAGTTTTGAAACAGCAAAGTGGGACACTCAAAAGAGTAACTATAACTTGCTTTAAAAATATTCCATAGTTTTAAAACAGAATTACTAAGTGCTTGGGAGTGTGCAGGCAGGTATGATGTGTTCCAGCCAATCAACAGTTAAGTATATGGATTTAATTCTCTATAGCCCCGTGATTCCTGACTAATGCAGACAAGAAGCACAGGGCCACGACCTGGTCTGATGTCCAGTTTTGAATGACAGCAGCAATTTGAACTGAAGGTTCTGGAATGGCCCCCACCTCCCATTCAGAGTACAGCAGGTCCCTTCAACATCGAGGACCAGAGGCAGCCCAGGAATTTCCACACTGCACCATTCAACCCTGAAGAGACAGAACTGTTTCTTCATTGGGGTCACATCAGTAGTATTCTCGAATTGCAAAATTCAGAACACTCCGAATGCCGATAGACACCGATTTTCTCTTGAGACAACAGCATTTCACGATGTCTATCAAGAAGGCATCAGCACCTGACTGCTGACCTTCACATCAATGCCTCAGCAGGGCAACTGTGGATCCTCCACAAGTCTGTCAAGGTAACTTGATTGCACAACCATCAGTTCCTTAATAAGCCTTAAAATTACAGGGGCTTCTGAGTAAACCGTCTTGTGCACTGTCTGCTGTCTCAGGAATGGCAGGTGCCACTGTCCAACACCATGCAGACATGGCGTTGGCCAGAGGCACACACTGTACACCCGAGAGGGATCATTCTTGTCAGAGCGGGAAAAGAGCAGGTGAAGACGCAGACCGACTGTCAGGAATCCCTCGTCAAGATAAGACTGGGTACTGACTTGTCAGACAAGCAGAGGAGTGAAAGGGAATGACCTTTATTAACAGACTCCATTAAGCCCAGAAGAGGTCACTGCAGAGGACAGGAATCAGTAAGTACTGGGTGGACGACACCCAGCCTGGAAGGCAAATGTGCACAGGGCTGGTGTGTGGGCCTGGCGTCATGTGCAGCCTTCTGTACCTTTCAGCCCTGAGCGGATGACAGTAGGAGACAAGTCGTCGTAGCTGTTCATTAAGCTGATGTCTCCCGAGGTGAAGCTGACAGTGAGCAGGGGCTTGATGTTCTGCACGGGGATGGGATACGCTGCTGGACCATCTGCGGGAACAAGAAGTGCTGAGTGAAAGGGAGGCAATGAGCACGCGACCCAAATCCAGGTCTGCAAGGCTGCCATCTTGCAGAGGGCCTTAAAAATCGCCGAACGATGCAGATCAGACTCTGGATGAGGCAACATCCTACACCACTTGGGAACTATACAAGGCCATCAGAGGAGTGCTACTAGAGAACCCTGGAGACGCAGGATGGGAGAGGCAGCCCTGGAGTGCGGTTCCTTGGACTCTGTTGTGTGGTAGTGAGAACACGTGTGACAAGTTTATTAACTGGTATGTTAATATGTTATATGTTTCTAATGACATGTAAACATAAATCATTTTAATGTCATATAATGCATAAGGATGGTGAGAAGAGGGATGAAAACGTTTTCTTAATCCTGATCCAACATACAAAGAAAAGCTGCTTTTCAACACTGACTGCTCTTTCATTGAATCTTATAGGAAATGAGCAGCCACAGCAGCCACCATGAGTTCTTTGCTAAGTTTTTACCAAAAGAGACCCCAAATCTGGAGAGAAGGCTGAGGTTGGATGTCACTCATAAAGAATTTTGCTACATCTGCAGTGCACATAAAGAAAATTCTGCTTCGTAAGTTCAAGGAGTACTCGTGGATGGTAAGGAAGGAGCCATGGTGGACCATGTTCTGGATTCTTCCATGTGTTGTTTCAAAAAGTGCAAGTCAGTCCCTCCCACAGGCCAGGGTGAATCAGGGCTCTGTCAGAAGACTCCTGCAGGCTTCACACCCACGCTGAGCTCGTCTCTGGCAGCCACACTGGCAGCTATCCAGGGCGGGCCAGCTGACATCCGCTCGCTCACTCTTGACTCAGCCCCGCCTGCAGAGCATCCCGTTATTGCTTTCCTTTGCTTACTTTAAGATGCTATAGGTACCTACCTCTGTGCTCACATTCCCTAGGCCACCAGGAGAAACCATGCTCTATCTGAAAAGCAGATCCCAGTCATCTTCCAAATTACCCCATTTCTTCTGAAAGGGTAACTGGTTAGACAGCAAACAGGGACTAAATTCGACTCTTAGACTTACTCTGGACTTGCTTTATAAACTTGGTCTCTGGATTTCATTTCTTCCAATAATAAATGGGGATAAGTAAATCGGCATTAAAACTAGTAAAGTTCTGTTTTAAGAGAATGCTGAATCCACTGTTGGAAGACACTGACTGTATCACTGAGGCTGGAGAAATGATGACCACTTCACTCAAGGCTGCAGTCCTACTAGGAAAGGGCATGGTTACCTCCCAGATAGATTTATGGATGCTAAGAACACTCTCCCTCCCAAGACCCACTGATCCTGAAACACTACCACTGATCTGAATTGTTTTCTATGTGTGAATGTCGTCTTCTCCTTAAATGAATGAATGAGTATGTATATGTCTCTGGGAAGTATAATATATCATCATGTCTGGGACAGGAGGGAGAAGACAAAACAAGAGCACTCCAAGTGCCAATGGAGGCAGATGCTGATGGGAAGGAAATTAAAATATTTTCCCTGGAACAGCCCTTTATAGGACGAACATGCCCACAGTCAGAGGGAAGGGTAGAAATTGTCCAGTGTTTGTCCTTAGCCCATTAAGGACACTTAGCAAGCAGTATGACCATGTCTCATCAGGGAGTCATTCCTTTCCACTATTTCACAATATATTTTCTTTTAAATAAAGAGGTTGGTGCAGGGGACGGGATGTTGGGGAAGAGCCAGAGCTTGAGCAGGCCAGAGCTGAATGCTGACATTGGTGATGGCCCGCATCAAGATCAAAGGCTTCTGCTTTTTATGGGGAGGGAGAAGGGTGTCTCTTACACATTTGAGGGATGAACCAACCGCAAGAGAAGGAGGCCGGAGTCTGAAATCATCCCCACCAAGAGTCTGAAACGATCTTTCATTACTGGTCCAAATGCTAAAAAACTGGAAATGTCAACTAATCTAATCTAACATCACTGTGAGGCTTATGGGGGGGGAGCAGGGGAGGGCAGGAGGCAGACTCTTCTGAACTGGGAAAGGGAAGAGGTTCTGCCTGAAATAAAGACAGCGACACGGATATCAGCCCAATGTACTGGCCTTCATTACGGGCAGAACTAATCCTTTCTCACACAACTAAAGCTACAGGCTTTAATAACATCAGGGAGCTGGAACACCACACATTAACTTATAGTAACAGCACAGCTTATTCCATCTTCAGCTCTCTTTATTCTCACTAAGCATCTAAGCCCCCAACACCCCAGGGGACACAGGAAGGGTCATGAGTCTCACTTTATATCTACGGAAACCTAAGCCAATGGAGCTTCATCAACCTGCCCAGTGATTCTGAGAAAAGGGATGGCAGAGAGAAGAGTCAAATTAGACCAGAGATTAGCTCTGTCCTGCCTTGCATTTCAGTTCGAGAACTCTTCCCAGTAAGTTAGGGTGCAGGGCATATGGTGGACCTCTCCCTTCCTCCTCTGAATGAGTTCACTCTCCTTTGATATTATTCTGTCCCCCAGAGCCAGCGAGCTACCTTGGGGTGGGGAGTAGTCATCTGAGTCAGTGTCGCTCTCACTGCTGTCCTCCACCAGGAAGGCAGGGTAGTTCCAGGACATGCTGAGGATGCCATCTGACTCGTGCAGCAGGACGTGGGCCAGCATCCTGCCATGACAGTCCATGACGATCACCTGCCCGTCAGCCGTGCCGAACAGCACCTACAAGCAAGGAGCAGGACCCTTGACGGACGGGGAGAAAGGGCTGCGTTCTTAGCAACTCTCGTCCCCTCCCCTTGTTTAGAAGGACAAAACATAGTTAGAACTAAAAAAACAGGCCAGTTAGGTAACTGAGAGGATACACAGAGCATTAAGTAGTAGAAACTTAGCTGCTTATCACTGCAAGAATTTTAGTCCTCTAAGACTGAAATGTGAGTAACAGCATAATAAATATAGCGTTATGTTGCATGGACATTTTCAACTAATACTGGCAAAATCATCATTTCACTTTTTGTAGGTGGTTTTTGTTTGCTTGTTTTGTTTTTTTGGTTGGAGGAGGAGAGTTAAGAAGAAGACAATATTCACTTATTTTGCTTGAAAAAAAAAGTAGCAGCAGAGGTTCACTGTTAAGAATTTCTCAAATTTAGAAGAAAAACTTTAGGTGTATGTTTGACCAAAGAGAAAATACATTTGGTTATGTCAGCGTGTTATCTAACCATAATTGGAAAATAAAATACTCCTGAAATAGTCTGTCTAATGTTTCATTTCACTGAGAAAAATGCTATTAATGTATTATGTCATAACGTATTAACGGTATTAATACATTCATTGAGTGTTTAATGTGTGCTAAGCACTATACCAACAGCTTTACCTTATTAACTGTCAAAATAATCCTGGAGTTAAGTCCCAGCATCACTGGTATGGAGCTCAGAGGGGCCTGACGCCTTGGTGTGCTGAGGGCTCTCCTAGGGAACTGCCCCACTTCACCGGCCCGAGCACACTCTCAGGAATGTGGTGGTGGGCAGGCAGGCCCACGGCCGGAGCCACAGCACAGGCAGGCAGGGCGATGCTGGACGGGGGCTCACCCCCCGCCATCAGAGTGGCAGAGGGCAGCCCCCAGCTGTGGGAGGCCTCCCTGCCATGGGTGGAGTCACCCAGCTGGATGTCCCTGACAGGGACCTCCACAGGGAGACGCCATGTTATCTTCTGCATTGTGTGTGGGCTCTGTAGTTTCTGCATCCGTTGCCATTAAAAACTGCATCTCTTGTGTCTAATGAGATTTGTCTGTCCATCAGCAACTCATCGTGAGAACCATGTGAATTATTTCCATTTTACAGACGCGGAAACAACTTGAGAGGTCGAGTTGACAAAGCCATTCACTAAGTGGCGAAGCCAGGGCTATCTAACTAGAAAGACCAGGATTTAGACAAAGGGAAAGTTATTTAAAGCTTTTTAGATCCTTGCCTCTTTCTGCTTCTAAGATTTTGATGTTAAGCTCCTTGGGGCAAAGACTGTCCACGGTGTACCCCCGGCACCTAACAGAGCTGTGGGTACACAGTGGACACTCAATATTTACTGTTAAATGGATAAATTAAAGCCAGTGACAATCAAAAGGCAATTTTAGGACATCAATGCTGATGATTAAGACAGATTAATTGCAAGGGAAGATATATACCATTTAAGTAGTAATACGCTCACGCTCACAGAATTTACAGAGCTGTTTTATCTATTTTTTTTGTGTGTGTGAAGAAGATCAGCCCTGTGCTAACATCTGCCAATCCTCCTCCTTTTTTTTTTTTTTGCTGAGGAAGACTGGCCCTGGGCTAACATCTGTGCCCGTCTTCCTCCACTTTGTATGGGACGCCACCACAGCATGGCCTGACAACTGGTGCGTCAGTGCGTGCCCAGGATCCGAACCCGCAAACCCTGGGCCGCCACAGCAGAGCGCGCGCACTTAACCACCTGCGCCACCGGGCCGGCCCCAGAGCTGTTTTAAATATAAATAAATCAATTGTCTATAAATATTGCTTTAAACATGACCTACATTTTAATGACTGAAAACTAAAAAAAAGGCTAAAACAATTTTCCCTAGAACAGTGATGAATCCATTACCGCATGCCACTTAAAGGAAACACAGACAAACTACTAGGAACAAAGTGAAAATCGTTTTAGAAAAGTTAAATTTTTGGCTGCCAACAGAGGAAATAAGTGTCCACTGGTAAGCGCGCGAAGACCTCAGGCGACCCAGGCACAGGGATGGAGACACTGGGGCACCGGGTCAGACCCGCGGAAGCCCTGGACGAGGCAGGTGCCCAACGAGCTTGGTAGGCAGTTTTCAATACGATAAACACGGAACATGACTTCTCGTAACTTGAACTGAAATGTGTAATTTACATATTTCAAAAGAATAAGATGTGTGGGAACCACACTGTAAGGCGAACGTCATGGGGGAGGTCCCTGGGAAGCGGGCTTTTCTTCTCTTCTCACTCATTTGCTCAAGCGTGTTTTGAAGATCAGCTATGTGCCTTGGTGCTAGGTGAAAGGGGTATCTTATCACTTACGACCTTTGTTTTCAAAAGAGACAGCTCATGAGCAGGCAACAGCAAACTATTATTCTTCACGAGCACTCGGGGTTACTATCCATCAGTCCCAGACCAGTTCCCTGACGGCCCCACTATGGGTTCTCACATGACCCTACAGTCCTCCACCGGCATAACCAACATTACTCTCCTGTCTTTACTGTGGGATTATTTGATGGCTGTCTGACTCCCATGCTCGCCTGTGAGCTTCTGAGGACGTGGACCATGTCTGCTCTGCTCTCTGCTACCTCCCTAGGGCCTGCATGTTAGATGACATGTGGCAGTAAGTACTTGTAATGCCTCTGCAGTGAAGCATCTTTTGAGTAATACAATTTTCCATTTTAGAGAAGAAGAAATACCAGACAACAGCAGACACCTAATTCCTGAATAAAGGACTGGTAATTTAAGGCGTTATCACTGTTCAACATCACACCAAAGCAAAACAGAATAAAAAAATCAGCCCCCAAATTCCCCACCATTAATCAACTCCAACTATAGCTCTCTTGGGAAGATAACGCACTGTTAAGGTTGGGGAGAAGGAAAAAAGCAGCACGAACAGTCTAGTTGTCAAGCAATGATGGAGGAAGTTACTTACTTGGTTTCGGAACAAGTATGTCACAGATAACTGAAGAACACTGATACAGCATGCAATCAGATTTTTAAAAATCTCCTCCATTACAAGTTCTTTTCATGCCTAATCACTTCCAACGAGAGAAAGCTTATGTGAGCCACGGACTTCAAGAGGGCAAGACAGAAAAGTCTAATAATAATGAATAGACACACGGGCAAGTGCATCAGTCTTTGCTGCTTGCTCCCCCTAACTCTGGTGCTCTACATAGATTCGTGCCGACTCCTCCTTCCCGGGCCCTGTCTCCTCTTCTCTCTCTACAAGATCCGGTCACGTCCAGGGCCTCAAGGACCCCATTCACGCTGGCTCCCTGCCCAGGCCTCTCCCCTAGGCTCCAGACTCACACACGCAACTGCCTACCTGCCACCCACCCCTGGACGTGTCGCAGGCCCTCTGCGTCCACGTGTCCCAGAGGAAATGCACGATCTCGTCCTTCCCCAACCAACACACACACAACCTGGTCTTCTTCCAGCAAAGACTGTGGCTTGTGTTTTATCTCCGACGTCCAGAACAGTGTCTGGCACATAACAGGTGCTCAGACATCACATGTGAAAGCTTTTGGGACGCACCACACAGAACTGATCTCACTCTAATCGTGACCTCCACAGCACTCTAAATTCGCTGCTTTTGTATGTCTGTCTTTCCCACTAAATCACGAGCTTCTCAAAAGCAGGTCCTCACGCCCAGTTCTCACATGCTGCTTGTCATGCGTGGATGCTCAGAGACTACTAGTAAATGAATTTCTGCCCAAAGTTTTGGCTTTTTCCCAAATTTTCCTACAATGAAGCAACAACTTCTTTCCTTTCTTCTTTAAACTATAAACCAAGGCTTAGCTCCTCCCATACAACTGGTCTCCAAGACACTTTCAACTATGGAGGATGTAAATTTCTGTCTCATATTTTTCTTGCTGTTTTCTCTGGTGGATTGCAGGCTTCACGTATGGGCAAGGATGATGCTCCCTCTGTAATGTGTATACCAAGAAGCAAACAAGCTGGTGAAGCCTGTGGGTCCTCAGGCCATACCAGTCAATGGCTGTCTCTTGGTTCAATTTATTTTCCAAACTTGAAAATACTTATTGCAGGGCAGTGTTTAATAATAACACAATTTTTAAATAATTATAGTATCCACATATAATCTCTTCATTTCAATGTACTCCATTCTAAACTACTTTAGATGCAATTATTTTAAAATATAATTATTACCAGTAATTTGACTGAACCAAGCCATAAGCCAAAGGGGGCAGGAAGAGGATACAAAATCATTCAAAAGATTTATGTTTTGCAAACAGTGATGATATCTCATTACTAACTTTATCTTTGGAGACTGGTACTCATCAATATTCTTGAATAAAGACCATATTAGGAAATTTCAACTATAAAAATACATGCTTCTATAAATGGTCACTTCTTTCGTAGTACAGTTTAGTAGTATTGGAACTAGTTCCAGAAGGAGTTGACTTTTTTCCCATTTATTTGCTTTTGTGATTTTAAAGCTGGGGGAGTAGGTAACAAAGTGATGACAAATTCCTACTAGTAACCTCAGCCTCGCTGGTGGCAAACAGTTAAATGTGCCACTATGGAGAGAGGAATGAAGGGACAAGCTGTGATGTCCCCTTACTCTTTGGAAGGAACCTTCTGTTCTGAGGTGCCACTGAAGTACAATTTTATTTTATGAAGATTTCCCTGTTGGGTTTCAGAACTCTAGCCTTCTAATGTGCTTCAAGGCCAGATTTGAATATCTTGCAACTAAAGAACAGAGTCACTGAAATCAGACAGTTGTAAATGACAGAACTGCTCGATTAACAGAATATTTCCTGGTTTAAAAAACAAGATGAAATGTAATTTCACAGTTGACTATAATAATTATTTCTAAAATAGGTATTTTCAAACTTATTCTGATAAATATGAGGAAGTAATCTCACCCAGAGTATCTACAATAAAAAATTTGCATCTTGGACTAAATATGTAATTTTGAAGTCACTTCATCTCTTCACTGCAGAAAAGATCACTTATAAACTAACCCAGAAAGATGAGAGACTATCCTATGTTTAAAGATTTTCAGAGAAAGAGATATTCTATCTGCCTCAGGCATCGAATTTAATGTTAAATAATTCCCATTGCTAGAACATTCTTCCCCAAATCTTTCAGGTTCTATTTTAAAGTTCACTTACCCTTCTAAGACACCTACACAGTGATTTCTGGGGGTGGAGGGGAATAGTTTGACTAAACGGCTAATTAAAAAATGCATTTAACTAGGGTATCTCCAGAACGCTACACAAGTAGCTGGAAACACCACTGAGCTCTAGACAACAGAACTGGGTGGCTTGGGACAGTGGAAGAAAGGGGCCTTTGTATCACATAGCCTTTTGAACATTTAGAATTTATATCATGTGAAGATACTATTAAAAATATACTTTAGTATACACTGAAGGAGGTTGAAAGAAATGTTTCAGGAACACAGCCCTCTATCAGGCCTTTGGAGCATGGCGAAATGCCCAGGGTAGCCACTCATCATGCGGTCCTTGGGGGTGAATGAGCACCTTTAATTTGGGTGGGAGATGCTGAGTGATGCTGGAATCTGCTTAGCCTGGTTGGTGTAGACAGTCTAAACCTGTTGCAGAAACATCCTTTCCTTTGCAAAGGAGTCGGGACTGGTAGTCAGCTGGCTGGGGGTCTGGTTCTTTTTTGATTCCTAACTAATTATGTAACTTTGAATTGGTCATTTACCTCCCTGAGAGCTGGTCTCCTCTGTCAGCTAAAAGAGTTTTGTGAGATGAGCTCTCAAATCCTTTCCTGTTTCAAAATGCTCCAAATCTTTAAAATATATCTAAATATATTTCTCTGAGAATAGTAACTTCTCCCTGTGGCTACTAAGAAACTTCTTCAACAAAAGGGCTAAGAGGAAACGATTTCGTGGTCTGAGGTGAGAAAAAGCCCCTGACTCTGTAGGGGCTGTTGGGGCTCAGTGACAGGAGCAGATGCAACAGCACCTGCGGCTGGAGTCAAAGATAAACACAGCTGGACACTAGTTAAAGAGGAAGGGATGGATTTTAACCAATAATGACTACAGCATGAACTGAACTCAACTTCCATGTGTGCAGAGGTGACCGGGCGTTTTACAGGGAGAATGGGAGAGTAGGGAAGGAGGTGGGGGGGCGGGATCCAGCACAGTCAGGGAAGTGGAAACCTACAAAAAGCAGGAAGCAGGGTTTGTCAATGTGACTAGGTCATCTGGGTTTGCCAACTGGTGCTTATCCAAGTTAGGGTCCTACCAACGCACAGAGATTGGGAGACAGGAGCCCTACTGTCAGGTGTTATCTGGAAAAAACAGTAAACTCTTTTGGCAGCCTTGAGGCTTCCCAGGCAAGAATGTAAGGGGGCTGGAGTTATTCTCAGGGACACAGCTTGAGTTGAGAGTAACTATGCTCGTGCTTGTGCAAATCTCTTAGAGCATCTGTGTGTGTGTGTGTGTGTGTGTGTGTGTGTGTGAGAGAGAGAGAGAGAGAGAGAATGAAATCATTTGTGATAAGAATCTAGTTTTATAGGCCAAGGTTGAGGCCTAGTGGAGAAGAGGGCTCAGCAGGGCCTGCCTAGAATTTCATCAGGAGAGTGTCTGTCGCTGGTAGTGGCAGACATATCACCTCCCCCTAACGTGACACAAAGATGTATTCATTGTCAAGCGTAGGGCTGTCAGAGCAGCAACACATTCGCAGTTCAGGAATGCCACAGGGAACCCCAAGAAGTTCAGTTTTGTAGCTCAGCCATCTAGACAAACATGCGTGCACGCAAGCACTCTGCATCAAAACCAAGGCCATTATCACGCTGTGGCATTAACACAGGCATAGTAATAGAATATGGACAATATAACACTAAATTAACAAGAAACTGACTTTAAAATAAATTTAGACCCCCAATATATAATTTTTGTGGTAAGAACATTTACCATGAGATCTACACTCTTAGCAAACTTTTAAGTGAACAATATAGTATTGTTAACTACAGACACACTGTTGTACAGCAGATCTGCAGAACTTACTCATCTCACATAACTGACACTTCATACACATTGACCAGCAACTCCCCATTTTCCTCTCCCCCCATCCCAGGGCAACCACTATTGTACTCTCTGCTTCTACGAGTTTGATTATATTAGATACCTCGTATAAGTGAGATCATGCAGTATTTGGCCTTCAGCAATTGGATTATTTCACTTAGCATAATGTCCTCAAAGTTCATTCATGTATGACTCAGCCTTCTTTTTGAAGGCTGGATAGTATTTCGTTGTATGTATACAGCACATTTTCTCTATCCATTCATCCATTGCCGGACATTTAGGTTGTTTCCACATCTCGGCTATTGTCAATAATGCTGCAATGAACATGGTTGTGCAAATATCTCTTTAACACCCTGCTTTCAACTCTTCTGGGTAATTACCCAAGAGTGGGATTGCTGGATCATATGGTATTTCTATTTCTAATTTTTTGAGAAACCTCCATATTATTTTCCATCATGGTTGGAATATTTTACATTCTATCAAGAGTGTACAAGGGTTCCAATTTCTCCACATCCTCACCAAGCCAAGTTATCTTTTGTGTTTTTGATAATAGCCATCTTGACAGATTTGAGGTGATATCTGATTGTGACTTTGATTTGCATTTCTCTGATGATTCGTGATGTTGAGCATCTTTCATGTACTTGATGGTCACTGTACGTCTTCTTTGGAGAACTGTCTATTCGAATCCTTTGCCCATTTTTAAATCCGGTTATTTGCGTTTTTTGTTTTTTGCTATTGAGTTGAAGCAGCTCCTTATTTATTTTGGATATTAACTGCTTATCAGATATATGGTTTGCAAATATTTCCATAGGTTGACTTTTCACTGTTAATTGTTTTCTGTGCTGTGCAGAAACTTTTTAGTTTGATATACTCCTACTTGTCTAGTTTTGCTTTTGTTGCCTATGCCTTTGGTGTCATATCCAAGAAATCATTGCCAAGACAAATGTCATGAAGTTTTCCCCTATGTTTCCCTCCAGGAGTTTTATTGTGTTTAAATCTTTAATCCATTTTGAGTTGATTTTTGTATATGGTGTAAGAGACAAGGGTCCAATTTCATCCTTTTGCATGTGGATATCAGTTTTCCTGGCACCATTTGTTGAAGAGACTATTGTTTCCTCATTGAGTATTCTTGGCACCGTTGTTGAAGGCCATTTGACTATATATGCATGGGTTAATTTCTGGCTTCTCTATTCTGTTCCACTGGTTTCTATGTCTGTATTTATGCCAATACCACACTGTTTTATTTAGTGCAGCTTTGTAATATATTTTGAAATCAGGACATGTGATTCTTCCAGCTTTATTCTTTCTCAAGATTGTTTTGGCTATTCCAGGTCCTTTGTGGTTTCATTTAAATTTTAGGATTGTTTTCTTCTATTTCTTTAAAAAAGCTATTGGGATTTTAATATGGATTGCACTGAATCTGTAGATCACTTTGAGTAATATGGACATTTTAATAATATTAAGTCTTCCTTTTTTGTGTGTGTGTGAGGAAGATCAGCCCTGAGCTAACATCCACGCCAATCCTCCTCTTGTTGCTGAGGAAGACTGGCTCTGAGCTAATATTGTCAAGCCTCCTCCTTTTTTTCCCCAGAGCCCCAGTGGATAGTTATATGTCATAGTTGCACTTCCTTCCAGCTGCTGTATGTGGGACGCGGCCTCAGCATGGATGGAGAAGTGGTGTGTTGGTGCGTGCCCGGGATCCGAACCCAGGCCGCCAGCAGCGGAGCGTGCACACTTAACCGCTAAGCCATGGGGCTGGTCCTAAGTCTTCCAATCCATGAACATGGGACGTTTTTCCATTTATTTGTGTCTTCTTCAATTTCTTTCATCAACGTTTTCTAGTTTTCAGTGTAAAAGTCTTTCATCTCCTTGTTAAGTTTATTCCTAATTATTTTATTCTTTTTGATGCTATTATAAGTGGGATTTTCTTACCTTCCTTTTCAGACAGTTCATTGCTAGTGTATAGAAACACAAGTGATTTTTGTATATTGATTTTGTATCCTGCAACTTTACTGAATTCATTTATTTTAACTGCATGTGTGTGTACTTTTGAAGGTTTTCTAAGATCATGTCATTTGTAAACCGAGATAATTTTATTTCTTCCTTTCCTATTTTAATGTCTTTTATTTCTTTTTCTTGCCTTATTGCTCTAAGAATTCCAGTACTACGTTGAATAAAAGTGGAGAGAGCAGGCATCCTCATCTTGTTCCTAATCATACAGGAAAAGTTTTTAGTTTTTCACCATTGAGTATGATATTAGCTGTGGGATTTTTATATATTGCCTTTACTATGTTGAAGCAATTTCCTTCTATTTCTAATTTGTTGAGAGTTTTTATCATGAAGGTGTGTTGAATTTTGTCTAATGCTTTTTCTGCTTCTATTGAGATGATCATGTCACTATTATTCAATAGTCTGTTAATATAGTGTATCACAATAATTGATTTTCCTACACTGTTCAACATTCTTGCATCCTACGGATAAATCCCACTTGATTATTGTGTATGATCCTTTTAAAGTGCTGTTGAACTTGGTTTACTAGTACGGTCGTGTGTCGCTTAACAATGGGGATACATTCTGAGAAATGCATTGTTAGGTGATTTCTTTATTGTGCAAATATCACAGCATGTATTTACACAAACCTAGATGGTACAGCCTACTACACACGTAGGCTATATGGTATAGCCTATTGCTCCTAGGCTACAAACCTGTACAGCATGTTACTATACTGAATACCATAGGAAACTGTAACACAACGCTAAGTACTTGTATATCTAAACACAGAAAAAGTACAGTAAAAAAATACAATATAAAAGATTAAAAAATGGTACACCTGTATAGGGCACTTACCATGAATGGAGGCTGCAGGACTGGAAGCTGCTCTGGGTGAGTCAGTGAGTGAGTGGTGAGTGAATGTGAAGGCCTAGGACATTAGTGTACACTCCTGTAGACTTTATAAACATTGTACTTAGGCTCAATTTATAAAAAATATTTTTCTTTCTTCAATAATAAATTAACCTTAGCTTACTGCAACTTTTTTACATCATAAACTTTTTATTTTGAACTTTTTGACTCTTTTGTAGTAACACTTAGCTTAAGATACAAACACATTATGCAGCTGTACAAAAATATTTTCTTTCATGTCCCTATTTTATAGGCCTTTTCCTATTTTTAAAAATTTTTATTTTTTTACTTTTTAAACTTTTTTTTAAAAACTGAGACACAAATATATACATTAGCCCACGCCCACACAGGGTCAGGATCATCAGTATCACTGTCTTCCACCTCCGCATCTTGTCCCACTGGAAGGTCTTCAGAGGCAATAACACACAAGGGGCTGTCATCTCCTATGATAAAAATACCTTCTTCTGGAATACCTCCGGAAGAACCTGAGGTCTGTTTACACCCACATCACCACAAACGCATGAGAAATGCGTTGCACTATGACGTTATGACAGCAACGACGTCACTAGGCAATAGGAATTTTTCACCTCCATCATCTTAATGGGATAATAACCTTATGGGATCATTGTCATATATGCAGTCTGTCATTGACCAAAACATTATGTGGCATGACTGTATTTATTTGAGGATTTTTGTACCTATGTTCATCAGGGACACTGGACTATAATTTTTTTCTTATATTGTCTTTGCCTGGCTTTGGTATCAGATTAATGCTGGCCTCACAAAATGAATTTGGAAGTGTTCCCTCCTCTTCAAGCTTTTGGAAGAGACTGAGAAGGAATGGTCTTAATTCTTTAAATGTTTGGCAGAATTCACTAGTGAAGCCATCTGGTCCTGACATTTTCTTCGTTGGGAGGTTTTTGATTACTGATTCAATCTCCTTACTGGTTATGGTCTGTTCAGATTTTCTATTTCTTCATGATTCAGTCTTAGCAGGTTGTATGTTTCTAGGAATTTATCCATTTCTTCTAGGTTATCCAATTTGTTGGATATTATTGTTTATAGTGGTCTCTAATCATCCTTTTTATTTCTGTGACATCAGTTACAATGTCTCCTCTTTCATTCCTGATTTTATTTATTTGCTTCATCTCTCTTTTTTTTGTCACTCTAGCTAAAGGTTTGTCAATTTTGTTGATCTTTTCAAAAAACTAACTCTTAGTTTGGTTGAATTTTCCATTTTGTTTTCTTATTGCTCTAATCTTTACTATTTCCTTCCTTCTGCTAACTTTGGGCTAAGTTTGTTCTTCTTTTTATGGTTCCTTGACATGTATAGGTAGATTATTTATTTGAGATCCTTTTTCTTTTTTTTATTATAGGTATTTATTGCTATACACTCCTCTTAGTCCTGCTTTTGCTGCAACCCATATGTTTTGGTATGTTATGTTTTAGTTTTCATTTGTCTCAAGGTATCTTCTAATTTCCCTCTTGATTTCTTCTTTTACCCTTTGGTTAATCAAGAATGTGTTCTTTAATTTCCACATATTTGTGGATTTTCCAGTATTCCTTCTGCTATTCATTTCTACTTTCATTCCACTGTGATTGAAAAAGATGATTCAATCTTCTTAAAGTTGTTAAGACTTGCTTTGTAACCCAACATGAGATCCATCCTGGAGAATTTTCTTTGTGCACTTGAGAAGAATGTATATTCTGCCTCTGTTGGGTGGAATGTTCTATATAGACCTGTTAGGTTCATTTGGTTTATAGTGCTGTTCAAGTCCACTATTTCCTTATGGATTTTCTGTCTGGATGTTCTATTCATTATTGAAAGGCGGGTATTGAAGTCTCCTACCATTACTGTATTGCTGTCTATTTCTCCCTTCAGTTCTGTCAATGTTTGCTTTATATATTAGTGTTTTATATATTTAGGTGCTCTGATGCATGCATACATATTTATAATTATTACATATATATCTTCCTGGTGAATTGACCATTTGACTGGTATATAATGTCTTTGTTTCTTCTGACAGTTTTTGACTTAAAGTGTCTTTTGTCTGATATAAATATAGTCAGCCTTGTTCTCTTTTGGCTATCATTTGCATTCAATATCTTTTTCCATCCTTTCATTTTCAGCCTTTATATGATCTTAAAGCTAAAGTGAGTCTCTTGTAGGCAACATATAGTTGGATCTTGTTTTTTTAACCCATTCAGCTACTCTGTGTCTTTTGACTGGAGAGTTTAATTCATTTACATTTAAAGTATTATTGATAGGAAAGGACTTACTATTGCTATTTTGTTAATTGTTTTCTGTCAGTCTTGTAGTTCTTTTGTCCCTCTTTTCCTTTCCTGCTGTCTTCCTTTGTGTTTCACTGATTTTTGGTATTCATATGCTTTGATTCCTTTCTCTCTTGTGTATCTTAGGTATTTTGATTCCTTTCTCTCTTGTGTATCTTCCATAAGTATTTTCTTGTGGTTACCATGGGGCTCATATAAAACAACTTTTAGCTATAGCAGTGTATTTTAAACTCATAACAACATAACTTCAGTTGCATACAAAACCTACTCTCTTACTTTTCCCCACTGAAATTTTATGTTACTGATGTCACAATTTATATGTTTTTATATCGTGCATCCATTCATGTTTTTATACTTATTTTTAATATTCTTGATTTTGACTTTTATACTAAAATTAAAAGTGACTTACCCATCACTATTACAATAACAAAGTATTCTGCATTTGTCTATATATTTACTTTATCAGTGAGTTTTGTATTTTCATACTATGGCTTAGCATCTCTTCATTTCTTTTTCCCCCCCATTTTATTGAGAAATAATTGACATATATCACTGCATAAGTTTAAGGTGTACAGCATGATAGTTTGATTTACATATATTGTGAAATGATTACCACCATAGGTTCAGCTAACATCGATCATCTTATATACATACAATAAAAAGAAAAGGAAAAAGGAAACATTTTCTCCTTGTGATGAGAACTCCTAGAATTAACTCTCTTAACAACTTTCCCTATACATCATACAGGAGAGTTAACTATAGTCATCATGTTGTACATTACTTCCCTAGCACTTATTTATCTATAACTGGAGGTTTGTATCTTTTGACCACTTTCCTCCAATTTTCCCTCGTCCCACCCTCCACCTCTGGTAACCACAAGACTGATCTCTTTTTCTATGAGTTTGTTTTTTGTTTAGATTCCATATATAAGTGAGATCATACAATGTTTGTCTTTCTCTGTCTGACATTTCACTTAGCATAATGCCTTCAAGGTCCATTCATGTTGTTGCAAATAGTAGGTTTTCCTCATTTTTAATGGCTAAATAATATTCCTTTGTATATATACACCACAACTTCTTCATCCATCCATCCATTGATGAACACTTAGGTTGTTTCCATGTCTTGGCTATTATAAATAGCATCCTTTCATTTCAACTTAAAGAACTCCTTCTAGCACTTTTTTTTTAAGGCAGGTCTAGTGGTGATGAACTACCTCAACTTTTGTGTGTCTGGGAAAGTCTTTCTCTCTCCTTTATTTTTGAAGGACAGTTTTCCTGGGTACAAAATTCTTGGTTGGCAGTTTTTTCATTCAGCACTTTGAATAAATCATCACACCCCTTTCTGCGCTGCAAGGTTTCTGCCAAAAAAATCTGCTGATAGTCTTACAGGGGTTCCTTAGTATGAGATAAGTCACTTTTTTCTTGCTGCTTTTAAAATTCTCTTTGACTTTGACTTTTAACAGTTAGATTATTATGTATCTCAGTGTGGATTTCTTTAAGTTCACCTTATTTGGGCTCCATTGGGATTTCTGGATCTGGATGTCCATTTCCTTCCCCAAATTTGGGAAGTTTTTGGCCATTCTTTCTTTGAGTAAGCTTTCTGCTCCTTTCTCTCTCTTCTCCTTCTGGGATTCCCATAATGCATATACTGGTCCACTTGAGGGTGTTCCACAAGTCCCTGAAGCTTTCTTCACTCTGTCTCACTTTTTTCTTTTTGCTCCTCTGACTGGATAATTTCCAGTGGCCTGTCTTCGAGTTCACTGATTCTTTCTTCTGCTTGATCTAATCTGATGCTGAAATCCTCTAGTGAATTTTTTCATTTTGTATTCTTCAGCTCCATAATTTCTGATTTTTAAAAAAATTTTCTATCTCTATGTTGAAATTCTCACATTGTTCATGCATTGTTCCCCTGACCTGGTATAGCATCTTTATGACTGCTATTTTGAATTCTCTGTCAGGCAAATCTTATAATCTCCATTTCATTGGGGTCAGTTTCTGGAGACTTATCTTGTCCCTTGTTTGGGACATATTTTCTTGTTTCTTCATTTTCCTTGACTCTCTGTGTTGCTGTCTGTGCCTTAGACAAAACAGTCACCTCTCCCAGTCCTCATGGACTGACCTTGTATAAAAGAAGACCCTCGTTAATCAGCCTGTTCAGAGATTCTGGAGGCCTCTCAAATCATTGTGCTAGTCCAAACCACTGTCTTTGTTCTTAGTAACCCCCAGGTGTCTAGAGTATGCCGGGTCCTGTCAGTGCTCTGAGACAAAAGCCAGTCCCTCAGGCAGCCCCCATAAAATTGGGAACATTGGATATGGTCGAACTCCTTCCCTCCCCAGGTAGAAGCTGGGATCTGGGGTTTTTCACCAGCTCACTCTGCTTTGGGCTGGGGAGAAGGGCTGTGTTAAGTGCTACCATGCTAGTTCAAACCACCATCTTTGTTCTTAGTGACCCTCAGGCATCCCACCACTCCTTTGAGACAGGAGAGACAGAAGAGACAGAAACCAGTGCCGAAGGCCAAATCCAGAAAAACATGAGGATGTTGGATGTATTGTCCAGTTCTTTCCTTCCATTCCCAGGGAGAGGCTGGGAGCCGGAAGTTTTCTCCCAATCATATGGTGCTTTGCCAGGGGTAGTGATTATGGCAAGAGGATATCTCAAATTTTCCTACCAGCTTTGATGTGGCTGGTTTCACATTTGCCTGGAGTGCAGGAGCCTCTCAACTAGTTTCTGGATTTCTCACAAAGGGAACTGGTCTGTGTACTGTTGACTTGGTGTGTCTGTTAGGGAAAGGAGGGTCCATGGCTTGCTATTTCACCATCTGGCTGATGTTACTCCTGCTCAACATATTCTTTAGAAGGTGTATGTTGTAACAGCCAGTGTGTATGAATAACTGTCTCCCATCTTTCATTCTTAAACTATATTGTTAAATGTAAACTTCAAGAAAGATTTTTATTTATCATATTTTATAATTTATCTATACTGAGTGTTTGATACAGCAATTCATCAATGATCTGAGTCCAGAGATAACAAAGAGCAATTTAATTTTTAAACGTCTTAATTGCCACTCTCAGTCAACCAAAACATCAACAAAAGAAAATAAAAGAAAGTACAAACACAGCAGCTGCACCTGTTTTTGCTAAAGAAATCTGTTCTCTTCTATGAAGAGCTCAACAGAATTTCCAGAATGCAAATAAAAGAAAAATCTAAAAAACACCTGAACAATATCAATAGTTGTATAAAGATAGCTAGGAATGGTGGGAGGCCATCTCCTGCCTTCCTTTCCTGAGTATGTTTCCATTAATTTCCTTAATTGTTACTTACATCCCCCTTGCCTACTGTGGCAAGAATCATTCCTATATACGTTCAGTTAAGGGCTTAAAATAAAGATGGGCTTCCCTTTTGCATTACATGCACTACTAAAAAGTGATGGGAAAATCTAATGGGGATGGAGGGAAGATAATCACTCTTTCTGTTGGTTTAGATTAAATCTAATTTCAAAGCTGTGTTCCCATGAGTCACTAGGCAGGAGCTCTACTCCATAGGTCCTTTAACCTACTGACAGTTCACTCATCATTGAGGGTCTCCACCATAAGAATGGATCAGTGAGGTGTTACTCTAGTGAGTTTGTGGATTAAAAAATAATAATAATAAACAGTGAGTACAAGAACTTGTGTGAGAGAGATTTCCATGTTATTTTCTTGTTGTATTGAGCACAATGGCTTTCAAGTCCTTCCAGGGAAGCTAAAACCTACACAATAATTACTACCTTAAAGGACGAGGTGCAGGCTCACTGAGGGAGGTGAGAGCAGCACTGTGGGGGCAGTTGGCTGAGTCACCCCATAACCCAGCACTTAAAGGGCCAACAGAGGGAAATGTGTTCTTATAGCGAATAAAAAACTCCATGCAAATAATAAATTGTGACTCTTTTTATCTTGGTTTTGTAAAGCCTGACTTTTTTCTATCAGACAGTACGTCCATCAATGTGGTAGTCATTACCTGTATGTCAAATATCAGTAAATTACTTTTCACTTATAAAACTGTGGTGGCAACATCACATTTTTAGCTGAGCAAGCAAAGAGTTACATCACTTTTTAAAAGTTTCCTACATAAATCATTTCCTATCTTACAGCACAAGACCAAAAAAAAACCTGGGAATGAATACCCATCTCCTCTGATCCAACAGACATCCTCCTTGAAAGCCCTCTGCTAATCCGAGTCTCAGACAAATTATTTACTTTTATCTGACAAGAACTTCCTTCAAAGAAGAAAAGAAGTGGTGTGATAATGGCACTGTGGTTATGGAAGCAAATGCCACATTTTGAAGAGTTATATTGAAGTACGTCTGGGTGCAAAGACACACTATCTGGGATTTGCCCTAAATACAGCAAAGAAAAAAAAAATAAAGAGATAAAAAAGCAAATGTGGCAAAATGTATGGGTTCTTTATTCTACTGATTTTTGCTATGTTACTCAATTTTTTTATAATCAAAGTTTAAAAAATTATATAATTAAAAAAAACCCTACAGAATCATTTATTACTTGGAATACTTTTAAGGAGTTAGCAAATCTCCTTGAGTTCTATGTTGGTACTTCAATCATAACCTTATATTTAAAAAGTAAATAATTATTCTTTTCAACTAATGTGTTAAAACTTTAAGTGTATATGAGTATCTATGATAGTTCATTTTTCATCAATTCATATCGATGAAAAGATATTGTACAGTAATGATTTTTAAAAATATTTTTAATTATTTTAACTAAATGAACTAAAAATCCTGCACTGAAACATCCCCATTAATAATCCTGCTATACTAACTACTCAAGCCCTGACACAACTCCACTCCAAATGGGAAATTAAGAACATAGTTTTTGCAAAGTATGGACATAAAAACAGCTTTCATTTCATAGAAGTCACAGAGGTACAATAGGTACTTTTAGTGATTTTTCTTGTTGTTGTCCCCATCATGGCACCAACAGGATTTAAAGCTGTTGTACAAACACCACTGATCGTATCAGCAGACACCAGACATCAGACCAGGCAGGAAAAAATCAGATCACATTTTGTAAAAAACCTCCTTTCAGCTGATGAGAAGAAGCTTGGGACCTACCTTTTGTATCCAAAAGTAAAAAGAATAAACTTCCCTCTTTTTTTTTTTTTTTGAGGAAGCGTGGCCCTAAGCTAACATCTGTTGCCAATCTTCCTCCTTTTTTCCTGTATTTTCTCCCCAAAGCCCCAGTAGATAGTTGTATGTCATAGCTGTACATCCTTCTAGTTGCTCTATGTGGGACACCACCCCAGCATGGCCTGCTGAGTGGTGCGTAGGTCCACACCCAGGATCCGAACCAGCGAACCCCGGGCCGCTGAAGCGGAGCATGCTGGGCCGGCCCCAAACTTTCCCTCTTTCTGTGTTAAAAAACACAAAACAAGAAAACAATAAAACACAAGAATGGAGGCTATGGAAAGAGATGCCACCCCCACTTACACCTGCATGTGCCAAGACCTGAAAAACAGAAATGGTTATTTAATATGTACCCATCTAGACTCTTCCTATCTTATTTGAAATCATGGTTTAAGGCGCCTAAGAAAATATTAGGCCTATTTAAGTATTTAAGACCTCCTCTATTTAAAAAATGTTTTAGTTTTTGTAAACAAACATTATCTCTACTCACGGAAAACTAAAGTGTGGACTTTTAGCAAAAAGATCTATTAGGTGAAGAATTCTCATTTCACACCAAACAACTATCTTCTAAACAAGGGTAATTTCTACAGAATATTCTTTTAAATACTCTCATGTGGATATTTAAAATATAATCACGATTACAAAAACTCAATTCACCTACATTTTTAATCTACTATATAAAGTGAAGTATACCTGTATTCCATGAGGACTACTAACTTCTGTAGCAAATGCTTAAATATTCCAACTATGTGACAAATATTTTTTTCTTAACAGAACATTCCAAAGGAGAAACCACTGGTTATTTATTATAACTGAAGGTCAAGCATAATATATATCTACTGAAATCATGGTTTTCACTTGTAGGATGGCACCTATAAATACTTTTGAGAAGAAAATTTGTTTTTACAGCTCTGCTTCTCTCTCCTCTACTGTATAGGATTGTGCTCCTGATACATCTTCTAAGTTCGTCACCATCACACGATACCCTCTACTGTATAATTTAATCATGGTTTGCATCTTTAATCGCCTGGATAAACTCTATGGAGTAGTTAATTATCAGTACTTCCAAAATTTAGGAAGAACAAGCATTTGTCTTTATGATTTTTTTTAAATACTGACTTGTGTCCTCATTAAAGGAAATGAGCCTTAAAGTCTCCTTCTTGTGGCTATAAACTTCCTAAATGTAATTATAGACGTTCATCATGAATATAAGTCATAGGCACACAGGGTAAAGAGGAAAATTTCAGCATATTAACACAGAAAAGTCTGCTGTCTCATGATGCATAAAGATTCTCATTACTGTAGAGAAGAGATGGAGAGAGGGAAAGAGAGGGGCCAGATACGACACAGGAAGAAAAGATGAAATAAGTCCTAGGGTGGGCAGTCTGTGAAGATGTCATCAATGCGGTCTGTGAAGATGTCATCAATTCTATCCTGCTGTCCTCCGGCAGCACCACAGGGACACACGACAGGAAATAGGAACATGTAATCTTTCAAAGACTTTCATCTAAGGAAATCACGTAGATTTTCTTGGTAGGGTATCCTAAAATCTAATAATTCCCACTAAGTTGGATTTTCTACACCATGGATTAAGATGAAACCGACAATGATTCACATTCAGAAACCATTCTTGGATTTGAGTGTAAAGAAGAATTCAGATATTACGATCCCCATTCGAACTGCTTTCCAAAGGAGGGATAACCACATAGCCCAAAAAATGAAAAAACAAAAAACACCTAAATCAAACAAGCCCTAATGAAAGACTCCACACCAGTACTGGCAGATGTGAAAAACCAAAAATTAAATAGCAAAGGAAGTTAGGAACCAGACTATGTAAGGCCTCATGTGTTAAGAGTTTATCCTGTAGATTTTCCCTCAAAACAAAACCTAAGACACAATCCCAGTATTATATCTAAGAGAGACAGAGGTGGAGCTGTCCTGGGATTGGGTCTAGGTGTTCTTGGCCCCATCTTCCCTGAACCCCACTCCATCCCCTGCCCCAGGAAGGCAGTGTACTAAACTCCCTGAGGAACACAGTTTGCAAGCCACTGCTGTTGGCAAAGGGAAATCTCTGAATAACTTCCAAGATGTGAAGAGCCACTCATTCCCTCACTGGACATGAACCAAGAAAGAGGGAGCCCAGTGTGGCAGAAGCAGTCACTGAACACGACAGAAGGAACCAGCCAGGGAACAGAGTTGAAGAAGAGGAGAGATGGGAAAAACTTGAGAGTCACCAAATCAACCAGCCCTACTCCAGAATTCTAGGTAGATGAAACCTTAAATACTTTCATTTAAGCTAGTCTGAGCACAACCATCTTTAACTTTTCAATATAAATAAATACTCCCTGATACAAAAATATTTAGGAAGCAGAATCAATAGGACTTGGTGACTAAGTGGAGGGTGAAGATAAGGAAGAGGGAAAGTCAAGCATAATTCCCAGTTTTTGGCATAAGTGATCCGCAACAGAGGAGGAAGGCAAGGATGAAGACCGACAAGGGACGTTTGGACCAGGTGGGATCTGAGCAGGTCTAGGCTGATGGTCTCCAGGCAGCCAGTACTGGTGTGAAGGACAAGAGGCAGAGATGAGCACAGCCCAGATCCTGGAGAGTCCACAATGCACAGGTGGGAGCTGACAAGCTGTGGCAGTGGGAGAAATCACCCCAAGGATAGAAAAAAGGGGATAAGGCCCCAGGTTGGACCCCTATAAACAGTGGAACCAGAAGAAGAAAGGAGTGCAGGGGCCCGAGGCGGAGGTGTCAGCAAAGACAGCAGCTGGGCAACGTTCCCAGGAGCAGGGCGTGAAGGATGGTGCCGGGAAGAGGCAAGACAAGGCTGGACAGGGACTGCGTTTGGCAATCGAGGCCTCCCTGGTGGCTGGGGACAGCAGTCCAGAAAGCACGAAGCCTGGTGCGGGGACTGGGATCGGAGACACCGTCCGCAGGGGCCAAGCAGTGTGAGTGGGGCAAAGGCAAAGTGAAGCTGCTTCGAGAACAGGCTTCACCTGCAGCGAGAACCAGAGAGAAGATGCTCCATGGCTCCGGGGACCCGGGGAGAGAGACAAGTCAACCTGAGCAGAAACCAGGGTGAACTGGAAAGAAAGGCCAAACAGCAAGGACTGAGGTCAGTGGAAAGGACTGCTGACTCGGAGGGGAACCTGCAAACCTCTGGACGAAACGTATCGATATTTGATCCAGGGCCACACAGTGTGTGAACATGGGTGTCGCTAACTTCCCTCAGTGTACACAGCTTTAATGCCTTGAGATCGCCTCAAAATGAATCCAAAATGGTTCATGAACCCAACTCTGTATGTGCCATGTTGCAGGAGCTATGGTAGAGAAGGGGCACTGGGGAGGAGGAAGAACACAGCCACCAGCCTGAGAAGCAGCTCTTTGCAGAGCTCCTGTCCCCCTGGCAGAGGAATGCTCCTGGGAGCCTTCTGGGTCTCTCTCAGGAAGGGCGGGAACTAGGGAGAGTTTTCTTCCTGTGTTGGTTTAGGGATGCTGTTTCCCTCAGAACAGTAACCACAGAAGTCTTCCTCCTTTACCCTAACTTCTTCAGACATGAGTTTGCGGCTTTTTCCTTGTGTCCAGTCCTCTGTGGACACACACGCACCAGCTGCTCATCATCCTCCTAGGAGAGCCGCGCTCACGCCCAGACACACACCAGAGCATGTGCCAGCACCTCCACCTTTCCTGATGGAAATGCATCTCAAGTTCTCAACAGCCTTTTCCAGTGGAAAGGCTCTCAAAGTGAACTGATGTCGTGCTCACTCAAAGCTTGCTGGATGGATATTTGTGAACGTGTATGTCTCAACGTGCTTTCCTCTATCAAGAGGCCTGGTATTCTCCCACACCTCCGGAGAACATAGAAGGAACTAAGCATTCTCTTCCTACACATGGTGCTGTGATGCTGGGCATTTCCTAGTGCAGGGGATCAGAATTGGTCACTTCAAAATATGTGTCTCTGTCTTGATTATTTTCTCTGAAAGGAACTTTGTCCCCCACCCCCATTAACTGCCTAAAAGAATTTAACTCTGGGTATGGATAGACTGGGAGGGTCCTTGCTAAGCCCATTCCAAGTAAAAGTTGAAGTTATCCTTTGTAAGAGACATTTACCTTTACAAGGGAAATCTCCATTTGTAAAGGTATCTCCCTCTCTGAACCAGGAAGAAGGGGGGATGACCTTATCTCTAGAAACTCTTATCAGTGCAGAAGGTGAGGGCTTAAATCTGCATATTAACCTTACTCTTGTTTACTGTGCTTTTCTGGTAATCTCCCATAACTGACTCCCCCCACCCCCAACATCCTCCTTTGTTTACCTGAATATGCTATTTAAGGTAAAAATCGCTGCCATTTGGAGAGACACTCAGTTTTCCTGGGTCTCTCCGATGTACACGTTATAAAGCTTTATTTGATTTTCTCCTGCTATTTGATCTCATGTCAATTTAATTTGTAGCCCAGCCAGAAAGGACTCAGAGCGGGTAGAGGATGGTCTTCCTCCCCTTCACTAGTAATTGCAAAAGCCTCATGGCTGCATTACCCTTGATCAACTTTGGATCCACAGACATTTTTTTCCAGCCATATTTATATTTTTTCTTTGACATTTTCTATTTACACAATTTTATATAATTTGTTTTGTCTCCCAAACCTTACAAATATTGTTCTATTTATAAACACATGCCAAGTTTATCAAGCCAAGTTTATATCATTGTCTCTTCAGTGAATTTTCTATTCTTCAAAATATTTAAAACAATTTTTTTGGTGAAGAAGATCGGCCCTGAGCTAACACCTGTTGCCAACCCTCCTCTTTTCCACTTGAGGAAGATTGGCCCTGAGCTAAGATCTGTGCCAATTTTCCCCTATTTTGTATGTGGGTCACTGCCACAGCATAGCTTGATGAGTGGTGTAGGTCTGCACCAAGGATCCTAACCCAGAAACCTGGGCCGCCAAAGCAGATTGCACTGAACTTAACCACTACGCCACCAGGCCAACCCCTTCAAAGTACTTTTTATGAGTCTATTATGGACTTAATGTTTGTGCCCCCTTAAAATTCATGTGTTAAAGCCCTAACCCCTAATGTGACTATATTTGGAGACAGGGCCTGTAGAGAGGTAATAAAGGTTAAGTAAGATCATAAGGGTAGGGCTGTAATCCAATAGGACTTGTGTCCTCATATGAAGGGGAAGAGACACCCAGGATGAGAGCACAGAGAAAAGGTGATGTGAGGACAGCAAGAAGATGGCCTCAAGAGAAACCAAATCTGCCAACACCTGACCTTGAACTTCCAGCCTCCAGAACTGGGAGTAATAAATGTCTGTTGTTTAAGCCCCCTCTACTTATTTAAGAATTAAGTAGAATTCTATTATGGCAGCCCGAGCAGACCAAGTCAGAGTCCTCACCAACTCTACAAACTCCAGGTAGGATCACATTCCCTTAATGCAATTTAATGGGAGACAAATTTCAGCCTGAAATGAAACACGTCACTTGATAAAATTAGCTATAGGTGTAGATGAAATTAAAAACATGCTATGAAAAACAATTTTGTTTTTACAAAGTTTCCATCAAACTCAGCAACTCTCATAGTGGGATAACATGACATCATATACCTTTTAACGTGGTTCAGTAAGAATAACATGATGTCGCCTATAAAGCATTCTTACCAAAATGGTTTAATCCAACTCTAATCTAGACCTGACTTCCAGCGCATAAGAAACACAGGAGCTAGTGGAAGAAGTTAAATGATACTATGAGTAAACAACCAGACAGATCCAGAGTGGGGAACATTCTACAAGGCAACCACACCAAGCTCGTCAGAAAGGCAAGGTCATAAAAAAAAAAAAAGGAACTGTTCTAGACTAAAGATATAACAACCAACTTCTATACATGAACTAAACTGGATCTTGGTTCCAAATACCAAAAAAAGAAAAAAAAAAAGTCTATAAAACACATTCCTGTAACAATCAGGGAAATACGAAGATAGCCTGGATACCAGATAACACCATTGCTAATTTCCTAGGTGAGACAATGTAGGAGAGAATGACCTTATTCTTAGGACACGGATCTTGAAATATCTAGGAGTGATGTGCCATGATGTGTACAACTTACTTTCAAAAACAAGACTACCAAAAATGTGTGCATGTGTGAAGAGAGAGGGAGGGAGGGAGGCAGGGAAAGAGGAAGAGAGAGCACACAAATATGGTAAAATGTCAGCTGCTGAATTTAAGGAGGGTTTATTCTTTCAACTTTTCTGTAACATTTGAATACATGCATAACGGAAAGTTGGGGAAGATTACACCAAACATATCTAGATCAGGATTTGAAGGAGGAGACTCTATGGACAGAATCCTATGAGCTCCCAAAATTCTCTGCAAAGTGATATATATAACTATGTATGTATACGTGCACATTTTTCCAGGGAAATGGTTCCCAATTTCCACCTGATACTCAAACTACTTTATAATCCCCCAAGGGGTATATAAATCACCACTCTAGAATGAAGAAAATATATGACAAATAGAAAAATAGCTAGACTTCAAACTCACTGCTTATATTTTTAAAAGTTCACAGGAAGCAGCCTAAAACCCCATCATGATCAGAACTATCTCAAGAGGTGGGGAGGCTGTTTTACTGTACATTAAGGGAAGGAGGTTCTCGGGAGCCGGGAAGAGATACAGCCGGCCTCCTGCAGTCCACACCCCGAGATGGAGGAGGTGCCGCTTCAAACACTGACTCCCAACGTTAAGAGCTCGGGACACTGCATTACAAACATTAGGTTGTCTTCATACTCTTTTCTCGTTAATAATTTTCAAACCAAGCAAGAGACAGAAAAGAGGGACAGAGATGCAGGAAGCAATGTTATTTTTCCACGCCTCAGTTGAAACGTGACCAACTGAGTCTCCCACACGTCTCTTCTCTGTGTTAAATTCTTCCAAGGACTCTCACTGCTTCACTGGTCTGCAACCTTTTTTTAAAGGCAGTGGAGCACTTTCCTTGAACAAAATCCTACCCATTAGCCCTAAAGACAGAACCAGTAAAAGTAGTCATCGGGAGGGAGGCCGTGGGCCAGGAGCCCAACCACCTGCCAAAGCCGCTCTCCGTCCTGCCAACAGGTCTAAGAAGCCGAGTCCAAGGTCCCCAGCCCGGCTTCGAAGCTGCAGCCCATCTCCGCTCCATTGTGCCCACGACGCCATGCTGTCTGCTACCTCGGCAACTCTGCCGGGATACAGTACAGGATGCTTGTGGGTCTGTCTCCTCCACCGGCCCCAAGCAACTCAGGCAGGCGCTGCATTTTACTCACTGTGTCCCTAGCATCTCTGGGTCCCGAGCCTGTCACACTCCAGGTGTGCTGTCTGCTGGGGACACTGGCTGGCAAAGCTCATCAGGGGGCCAGTGACATGAGCCTACGGGTTCCATCACTCCAGGCAAGGGAAGAATGTGAAGCCCAGACTTCCACTTACGTGTTTTTAAGTGCTTTCACATCTGTTCCCTCATTTGATCATCACAAAAGCCCTGGGAATCAGGCAGGAAATAATTCACACCCCTTGTCACAGAGGAGGAAACTGACGCAGGGGGAGGTTAAATGCTAGTGCAAGGTCACTTATGGGGCTGCAGCACACTTCTCTGAGCAGGCTCTAGGGGCAGTAAAAACCTACAAAAATAAAACATTCTCATAAATAAATCCAAATCTTTCATATAGACACACACATATGCTACTGGATAATTAGAAGCCTTTGGGGGAGATGGAGGGAAGAAACTTGGAGTTGAGAATATCTTTTTGTAATTCTCGTAATACTAATTTTGAGAAGAAAGAAAAAATATTGGCCATTTATACTTGAAAAAAATGGAAACGTGAAACAGTGACTAAGAAGAAAGCAATTCAGTAAAAAAAAAGGTTCAAAAATAAAAGAGTTTTGTATTATACTACTTGCTTTTACCAGTATTAACCTGAAATCTCTGGTATAAAGTGTTCTGGCATTTTATAGATTCTGCTGTACTTGGAAAACACAAGCTTTACATTTACAAAGGTTTTAACTAGTCAACCCTTATATTTAAAACATGAATTACTGATATATGATTTTATTAGGTTATTACATATTATTTTATTATGAAAGTAAAACAGACACATTAAAGAAAGTTTTGAAATTAGGTTTTAGAAAATGACCCAGAGGCTCAACACCATAAAATAACAACCTACTCGTGGTATTTTGATTCATTTCCTTCCAGTTCTTTTTACTATGTGGACAGGTTCCTTTTGGGTGTTTTATGATGTGGTAATCACACCACAAATGCCATTTCTTATCCTAATTTTTTTTCTCAATGTTATACCATAAGAGCTCTGCCAGATTATTCCATCATCTTCGTAACCACCATCTATAATTTACTGAATGACTATATAATCCTTTAAGTGGTTATACCACAGTTTACTTAACCATTCTCCTGTTTTTAGACAAGTAGGCTGTTGCCAAATTTTTACTATCATAAATAATGCTTTAATGACTACAACTTTTATTTTCTTCTTTTTCTTTTAGATAAATTCCTCAAGTACATTACCAGATTAAAGCGGATGATAATTTTTAAGACTTTTGACATACACTGCCAAATTGCTTCCCCAAAGGTCTAATACACATTATCACCAGCAATGAAGGAGAACGCTTATTTGACTGAACTCTTATCAATAATCAGTAAATCATCTGTATCATTTTACTGCTATTTTTTGCTAATAAGTGAAAATACACCCTCACTATGCTACTGTGCATTTTTTCCCTAAGAATGTATACTTTTCCACCCTATGATTGCTGACTAGTTGAATTTCTTTTGTGAATTATTTATGACCATTATCCATTTATCAACTGGCTATTTATGCAGATTTGAAAGTAAATTTGTATGAATATTTTCTATAATTAAAATGTTAATTCAATGTTTACCATATTGGTGGGAAATATCATTTCTCCAATCTATGGGTCATTTAAAATTTTTGTTTTGATTTTTACCCGGACATGTTCACTGTTCTTTTCCTTTCTGATTCTTTCAGAGGCTTTTGAGCAGCTCCCCTTCCCCTGACCCCCTTCTCTGTGACAGTATGGAACTCACTTCCTCCTCAGCCCACGTGGCTTTAACACTGCACATGCACATTCAAGAGGCTTTACCTGCTGGTCATCAGGCGTCCATATGCCACATGTGATCTGACTTTCCAAGTTGATCTCAGATGACCAATGTCTTTGTCCACTGACAGAACCGACCAGGACAAACCCATCTCGATATGAAATAAGTGCTTGAGTCCCATCGTGGCTCCACGTGAAGTCACTCACCTTTGAGACACACACAGACAAAAGGAGTCAATCTGTAATCTGAAAGGGAAAGCACTTTTATCAAAGACTAGATATAGTCACCAACTTAGCTAAGACCTGGTAATGTACTTAACTTTGGCTAAGATCGAGATGGCCTTAAAGAAAACAATATAATATATATAAAAATATATATAATATATTATAAAATATGTATGTATTATAACAATAATATATAATATAATAGACGTTATTTGAAAAGCATGTGTCAGCGTGGTGCTAAGTGCCTTGCACACGTTAATTCATTAAGCCTTGCCTGGGGGAGGTATCATCATGCCCACTTTACAGGGGAAACAGACACAGGGGACAAGTAACTTATCCTGGGTCACACACAGCAGGTGAGCGGCAGAGCCAATGATCTAGGCTGTGTGGCTCCAGAGTCCTTGCTTTTAGCCACTGTTCTACAGCCTCCCACTGACGGTGAGCAGCAGATCCTCCATCAGTGTCTCCTAGTCACTTATCAAAACAGTAAAGGTCTCAGGTTCTGATTACACACCTGTCTCAGTCTTGTTAACAACATTCCCTCAATCAAAATGAAATAAAACTTAACTGGAAAACATTACTTATACTTGGGTGGTGAGTTTTATCAAATGCATTTATTCAAATGATCACATATTTTTTCTCTTTTAATCTATGATTGCAGTGAATTACTTCTATGGATTTCCCAATATTTTACTATCCTTGCACACCTAGAAGAAGCCCAACCTAGAGGTGAAGTACTGTATTTTATACACAGAGTTGAAGTTGATTTGCTAATGAATTTCTATATCTGTATTTACGAATGAAACAAACTTGTGATTTCCTCTTTTGGAATGTCTTTGCCTGGATTTATCAGGGTTTTATGTTGACCTCTCAGAATGAGTTGGAGAGTGGTTCCTCTTTTTCCACTGCCTGGAAGAAATCTGCATAAACTGGGATGACCTGTTGCTTGAAAGTTTGGTACAACATGCCTGTAAGACCGTCTGGCTCTGTATTTTTTTGTGTGAAGATTTTTAACCATTGCTTCAATTTATTTAACAGTTTTAGTACCAGTCAAGCTTTCAAGATTTTTATTTCTTCTTGAGTCAGTTCTATTAAATTATTTCTTTTTTAGGAATTTGTCCATATCATGTAAGTTTTCAAAATTGTTGGCAAGTAGTTGTTGCTAGTTTATTATCCTTTAAAAACCAACTTTATTGAGGTATAATTTACATACAATAAAATAAAGTTGCCCTTGGCAGTCAACCCCTACCATCACCCTTGGTCTGAGGCAACCAGTGGTCTAATTTCTGTCACTAGTTGGTTATTCAAGAATTTTGCAAGAATGGAACTACATAGTATGTTCATTTTTGTGTATGGCTGCTTTTACTCAGTATAATGGTTTTGAGAGTATTCTGAAGTCTTGGATGCAGCAGTTCATTCCTTTTTACACATGAGTAATATTCCATTGTATAAATAGAGCACTATGTATTTGTCCACCCAATTTCGGGGCATTTGAGTTGCTTCCAGTATTTGGCTATTATAAAAGTGCTATGAAGATTCATGTGCAAGACTTTTTGTAGACACAGGGTTTCATTTCTCTTGAGTAAATGCTTAGGAGCAGAATTAACTGCTGGGTCACATGGTAACCGTATGTTTAACTGCATAAGAAATTACCAAACTCTCTTCCAGAGTGGTTATGCCATTTTATACTCCCAGCAGCAGCATATGAGGTATAGTAGGTCCACACCTCACCAACACTTGGTGTTGTCGGTCTTTTTTACTTTAGCTATTCTAGCAGGTATATAGCGGTACGACGTTGTGCTTTTAATTTGCATTTCCCCAATGACTAATATGTTGAGCACCATTTCATGTGCTTATCGATAATTTGCACATCATCTTTTGGGATACGTCTGTTCAAATCCCTTGCCATATATATCTACTCATATATCTATTCATATTCACCTATTCATATATATATATATACACACACATAATATATATGTGTGTATGTGTATATATAAATGAATAGATATATATGAATTTTCGACCTTCGTATTGTGTTGTAAAAATTCTAGATACAATCCTTTACCAGATATGTGTGCTGCAAATAATTTCCCCCACTCTGTGGCTTGCCTTTTCATTTTCTTAATGGTATCTTTCAAAGAGGAAAAGTTTTTTGTTTTTTTTAAATTTTTTGTTTATTGCAGTAACATTGGTTTATAACATTGTAAAAGTTTCAGGTGTACATCATTGTACTTCTATTTCTGCATAGATTACATCATGTTCACCACCAAAATACTAATTACAACCCATCACCACACACATGTACCGAATTATCCCTTTCACCCTCCTCCCTCCTCCCTTCCCCTCTGGTAACCACCAATCCAATCTCTGTCCCTATGTGTTTGTTTATTGTTGTTATTATCTACTACTTAATGAAGGAAATCATACGGTATTTGACCTTCTCCCTCTGACTTATTTCACTTTGCATTGTACCCTCAATGTCCATCCATGTTGTCACAAATGGCTGGATTTCATCGTTTCTTATGGCTGAGTAGTATTCCATTGTGTATATATACCACAGCTTCTTTATCCATTCGTCCCTTGATGGGCACTTAGGTTGCTTCCAAGTCTTGGCTATTGTGAATAATGCTGCAATGAACACAGGGGTGCATGTACCTTTACAAATTGGTGTTTTTAAGTTCTTTGGGTAAATACCCAGCAGTGGGATGGCTGGATCATATGGTAGTTCTATCCTTGATTTTTTGAGGAATCTCCATACTGTTTTCCATAGTGGCTGCACCAGTTTGCACTCCCACCAGCAGTGTATGAGAGTTCCCTTCTCTCCACATCCTCTCCAACACATGTTGTTTCCTGTCTTGTTAATTATAGCCATTCTGACGGATGTGAGGTGATATCTCATTGTAGTTTTGATTTGCATTTCCCTGATAGTTAATGATTTTGAACATCTTTTCATGTGTCTGTTGGCCATCTGTATATCTTCTTTGGAGAAATGTCTGTTCAGGTCTTTTGCCCATTTTTTAATTGGGTTGGTAGTTTTTTTGTTGGTAAGATGCATGAGTTCTTTATATATTTTGGAGATTAAGCCCTTATCAGAAGTATGGTTTGCAAATATATTCTCCCAATTGTTAGGTTGTCTTTTCGTTTTGTTGATGGTTTCCTTTGCTGTGCAGAAGCTTTTTAGTTTGATGTAGTCCCATTTGTTTATTTTTTCTATTGTTTCTCTTGCCCGGTCAGACGTGGTGTTTGAGAAGATGTTGCTAAGACTGATGTCGAAGAGCGTACTGCCTATGTTTTCTTCTAGAAGTTTCACAGTTTCAGGTCTTACATTCAAGTCTTTAATCCATTTGGAGTTAATTTTTGTATATGGTGTAAGGTAAGGGTCTACTTTCATTTTTTGCATATGGCTATCCAGTTTTCCCAACACCATTTGTTGAAGAGACTTTCTTTTCCCCATTGTATGTTCTTGGCTCTTTTGTCAAAGATTAGCTGTCCATAGATGTGTGGGTTTATTTCTGGGCTTTCGATTCTATTCCATTGATCTGTGTGTCTGTTTTTGTGCCAGTACCATGCTGTTTTGGTTACTACAGCTTTGTAGTATATTTTGAAATCAGGGAGTGTGATACCTCCAGCTTTGTTCTTTTTTCTCAGGATTCCTTTAGCTATTCGGGGTCTTTTGTTGTTCCATATAAATTTTAGGATTCTTTGTTCTATTTCTGTGAAAAATGTGGTTGGAACTTTGATAGGGATTGCATTGAATCTATAGATGGCTTTAGGAAGTATGGACATCTTAACTATGTTAATTCTTCCAATCCAAGAGCATGGACTATCTTTCCATTTCTTTGTGTCTTCTTCAATTTCTTTCAGAAATGTTTTATAGTTTTCGGTGTACAGATCTTTCACCTCTTTCGTTAAGTTTATTCCTAGGTATTTTATTCTTTTTGTTGCAATTGTAAATGGGATGGTATTCTTAATTTCTCTTTCTGCTACTTCGTTGTTAGTGTACAGAAATGCAACTGATTTTTGTATGTTGATTTTGTATCCTGCAACTTTACCATATTCGTTTATTACTTCTAAAAGTTTTCTGGTGGATTCTTTAGGGTTTTCTATATATAAAATCATGTCATCTGCAAATAGTGACAGTTTCACTTCTTCCTTTCCAATTTGGATCCCTTTTATTTCTTTCTCTTGCCTGATTGCTCTGGCTAGGACTTCCAATACTATGTTAAATAGGAGTGGTGACAGTGGGCATCCTTGTCTGGTTCCTGTTCTTAGAGGGATACTGTTCAGTTTTTCACCATTGAGGATGATATTAGCTGTGGGTTTCTCATATATGGTCTTTATTATGTTGAGGTACTTTCTTTCTATACCCATTTTATTCAGAGTTTTTATCATAAATGGATGCTGTATCTTGTCAAATGCTTTCTCTGCATCTATTGAGATGATCATGTGATTTTTGTTCTTCATTTTATTAATGTGGTGTATTACGTTGATTGATTTGCGAATGTTAAACCATCCCTGCATACCTGGAATAAATCCCACTTGATCATGGTGTATAATCTTCTTAACGTATTGTTGTATGCGATTTGCTAGTATTTTGTTGAGGATTTTTGCATCGATGTTCATCAGTGATATTGGCGTGTAATTTTCTTTTTTTGTGTTGTCCTTGTCTGGTTTTGGTATCAGGGTAATGTCAGCTTCGTAGAATGAGTTAGGGAGCTTCCCCCCCTCCTCAATTTTTTGGAAGAGTTTGAGAAGGATAGGTATTAAGTCTTCTTTGAATGTTTGGTAGAATTCAACAGGGAAGCCGTCTGGTCCTGGACTTTTATTTTTGGGGAGGTTTTTGATTACTGTTTCGATCTCCTTACTGGTGATTGGTCTATTCAAATTCTCTACTTCTTCTTGATCCAGTTTTGGAAGGTTGTATGAGTCTAAGAATTTATCCATTTCTTCCAGATTGTCAAATTGGTTGGCATATAGCTTTTCATAGTATTCTCTTATAATCTTTTGTATTTCTGAGGTGTCTGTTGTAACCTCTCCTCTTTCATTTCTGATTTTACTTATTTGTGCCTTCTCTCTTTTCTTCTTGTTGAGTCTAGCNAAAGGTTTGTCAATTTTGTTGATCTNTTCAAAGAANCAGCTCTTGTTTTTTTTAATTTTTTCTCGTGTTTTTGGTCTCTATCTCATGTATTTTTGCTCTGATTTTTATTATTTCCCTTCTTCTACTGATTCGGGGCTTTGTTTGTTCTTCTTTTTCCAGTTCCTTTAGGTGCATTGTTAGATTGTTTATTTGAGATTTTTCTTGTTTGTTGAGATAGGCCTGTATCGCTATAAACTTCCCTCTTAGAACCTCTTTTGCTGTATCCCATAAATTCTGGCATGTCGTATTTTCATTTTCATTTGTCTCCAGGTATTTTTTGATTTCTTCTTTGATTTCTTCATTAACCCAGTCGTTGTTCAGTAGCATTTTGTTTAATCTCCATGTATTTGTGGCTTTTCTGATTTGCTTCCTATAGTTGATTTCTAGTTTCATACCGTTGTGATCAGAAAAGATGCTTGGTATTATTTCAATCTTCTTAAATTTATGGAGACTTGTTTTGTGGCCTAATATGTGATCAATCCTGGAGAATGTTCCATGTGCATTTGAAAAGAACGTGTATTCTTTGGTTTTTGGATGGAATGCTCTGTATATATCTACTAGGTCCATCTGTTCTAGTGTGTCATTTAAGGCCAATGTTTCCTTATTGATCTTCTGTTTGGATGATCTATCCGTTGGTGTAAGTGGAGTGTTAAAGTCCCCTACTATTATTGTGTTACTGTCTATTTCTGTTTTTATGTCTGTTAATAATTGCTTTATATATTTGGGTGCACCTACATTGGGTGCATAGATATTTACAAGTGTTACATCCTCTTGTTGGATTGTTCCCTTGATCATTATGTAATGCCCATCTTTGTCTCTTTTTACAGTTTTTGTTTTAAAGTCTATTTTGTCTGATATGAGTACTGCTACCCCAGCTTTCTTTTCATTGCCATTTGCGTGGAGTATCTTTTTCCATCCCTTCACTTTCAGTTTGTGAGTGTCTTTAGGTCTGAAGTGTGTCTCTTGTATGCAGCATATATATGGGTCTTGTTTTTTTATCCAGTCAGCCACCCTATGCCTTTTAATTGGAGCATTTAGTCCATTGACGTTTAAAGTAGCTATTGATAAGTATGTATTTACTGCCATTTTTTAACTTTTTTTTTTTTCCTCAGTGTTTTAGTAGTCCTTCTCTGTTCCTTACTTCTTCTATACAGAATTGATGGTCACTTTAGTTTGACCTCTGTCTGAAAGCTCTACTCTTTAACTCCCCTCCTCCCTCCTTTTATGTTTTTAATATCATATCTAACCTCTTTTGAAGAAGTCCAATATCAATTTTTTTCTTTTATGGTTCATACTTTTTGTGTCTAATCCAAGGAATCTTTACCTCACCCAAGGTTGCAAACCCAAAGTTTCCAGAAGACGTTTGGCTTTTATATTTTTGTCTATGATTCATTTACAGTTAACTTTTATGCAGGGTATGAGGTAAGAATCAAGGTTCTTTTTATTTTTTTTTAATACAGATATTCAGTTGTTTCAGCACCATTTGTCAAAAAGACTACTCCTTGGATGTTAACTAGATTTAGTGTGGGTGATCATTTCATAATATATACAAGTATCGAATTGTTATGTGGTACACCTGAAATTAATTAATATGTCAATTATATCTCAATAAAAGACTATTTTTCCCATTGAATTACCTAGGCATCTTTTAATAACCTTTCATGACCTTGTAATTTCTACTTATCTATAGTTATGTCCAACTTTTCATTCATAAAATTGTTTTAGGTTGCTTACACTTGGAAATGTTCAACTTTCTTTAAAATCTGTGAGATTACTGGATATATCACATTTCAGATAACAATAAAACAAAAGAACAAACACCAAAAGGACATGAACTTTTTGCTGTTTTCCCAGCAGGCATTACGGGTTTATGCCGAGTGGTCAGCGTGTCTCTGTCATGACAATGGCAGGGTTTGTGAGACGGCTTTGCACAGCGGGTCTGAGGTTACTGAGAGGAGCGGTCTGCTTAGGTAAACTCGGAACTTTGGTTGCACTGACCTTATGTTTCAACCAATTACACTATCTAGTTTTTCTTAAGAACCAAAACATTTTTTAGAGACAACACATTAATTCTGCAATAAAATTTAAAAGTGCTTTCATTTTGCAAAGATAATGCTACTTATTTCCATGTATTTTAATTCATTTATCTTGGAAAAGATTTGTACCAAAAGGAAAATCATCTTACTAGAGAGCTAAAATGTATAGCCAGTGAAGAGAAGCTTCTCTGAGCCTCCACCAAACTTATAGCCACAAAAAATGATAATATTGGATGTTTACATGAACTACTTGGGTTTATTAAATTAGGTCAGCATAGAGGGATAAGAATATATCACAATTGGAAAAACAAAAACAGGGGAACTGACTGCGCAAGGTTGTAAAGAAAATGAGCAGAAAGCCCCCTTCTGGTTGTCCTTCTTTGCAGAGGGCTGCAGTGTTCTTGCTGCACTGAGAGCGTGCACTCACATGGTTAACTTAAGCCGAGCAGCAGCCCGGACGGCCCACTGCCCGAGGCAGCTTTTCATCAGACTGTCCAATGCCTGTGCCTGGCACAGCCGCCCTGGGTGACTAGGACTGTAAAACAATGTATGCACTGTTCCAGACTCATTTTTGAAATAAAAGACCCATAATCATTTCCTGAAAAAGAAACTGTTAAAGCATCACTTGGCTTTTGTCAAATGTTTGATTACTTTGTGACAATGAAAGGCATGCTATATCACAAGGATTACTCTCATTTCTTCTAAAAAGTATTATTTTTCTCTGAGCAGATTTCAAAGATGCTCCTCCTCCAAGCCACAAAACTGTCCCTCCTCCCACCAGATACCGTTTCAAGTGCACAGAGCCCCCACTCCTTGGACCACTGATTCATCATCACCAGTACGTGATGTTTTTTTACTCAATAAGATCTGACTCCAACACAATTAAAAGCAACCAAATCTCCCCAAAATGCAAGCATTTAATGATGACAACTGCTCAGTGGGTCCTGAGGTTTGCAGAATGAGAGTTCCAAAGAGCAAAATTATACAAAAATCTGGATCAGATCACAAGACACAGCAATTACTTTGGTTGAACCTGGCAGGCACAGGCATTTGTGAGATTCTAGGTCCTTCCAAATGTTCTATGGTCCATGTAAGCTCATTCACCTCCAGGTCTGAATTCACCTTCCCTTTCTGGTTTCTAACATGCTTTTTTGTGCCAACTCTCAGTGAAAAGCTCAGGGATGTGGCAGTGGTGGAGACCACACAGTTGTTACATGGAGATGACAGAAGGTTCCCTCCTCAGAGAGGCTGCGTCAGGGGAAAATGGTGTGGTGGCAGCTCCACTTGGCTGTGGGGCTGGGCCCTCTAACAGTAGTGAAGTCTGAGCTCTTCTGGATATACTACGAGTACATGCATTTCTGTGAAAAGAGAAAACACTGTCTTGTCTGGCAACAAGACAGTGTGGCAGAGCGTTTTGGACTCAAACCTAGGTTCAGATTCTGGCTTTACCACCCCTGAACTTCCTCGGGCAAGTTACTCAACCTCCTGACCTGGGTTTTTTCTTCCATTAACCGGGAATAACGATATCTTCCGAACAGGGTTCCTGTTGAGACGGGAGATAATACATAAAAAAGCCGAGCACTGAGTGGGCATCTGTCCTAGCTCCCTTCACCGTCTTTCTCTGAGTAATGTGCTTGCAAGACCTCTTGCTGCCCAAAGTCTAAAGACACGTTTCACCGGGTCCCTGGGCCTTTCTAGGGAAAAGAGTTCACACTTTGGTGGATGGGAGAATTACGGCATTTTAGAGACCCTTATCGGCAAATTCAGAGGAGTCTCCACTTTACAGAAAGCCATGAAGAGTTGCCGCCTCAAAGCCTGAAACTGGTCTTTGGCAATGACATTACGGCTACTACTTAAGGGCAGGTACCCTCTGTGGTCGGGGGATAGGAGGTGGCAGTACCTCATAATACTACAGGCACTAAAACAATACGTGGTGACAACTATCATGTGCACTTTGCACATTTAATCTAATTTAATCCTCCTAGTGACCCGCAGAGGCAGGTACCATTGGAGTTCCTATGTTACAGATGAGGAAGCGGAGGCACAGAGAAGCTAAGGACCTCTTAGTAAGAAGCCACGGAATGAGGGGCCGGCCTGGTGGTGCAGTGGTTAAGTACATGCGCTCCGCTGCTGGTGGCCCGGGTTCGGATCCTGGGCGCGTACCGACGCACTGCTTGTTAAGCCATGCTGTGGTGGCGTTCCATATAAAGTGGAGGAAGATGGGCACGGATGTTAGCCCAGGGCCAGTCTTCCTCAGCAAAAAGAGGAGGAGTGGCAATGGATGTTAGCTCAGGGCTGATCTTGTTCACAAAAAAAAAAAAAAAAAAGAAAAAGCCATGGAGTGAGATTCCTGGCTTGTGTGGTCCAACTCCAGAGTTCATGCTCTTGACCACAACATCCACCCTCTGGGTGACATGAACTTCTCAGGGGCATGGAGACTTCCACATCTGCGGCTCTGTTTCCAGAAGGCTGGTTAGTAGTCATGGAGTAGGCTCTTCCTCTCCCTTTGTCACTCCATGGAGGTACACAGGAAACCAATAAGGTCTTTTCAGAGTCAATCAAAATTACCACATTTACCCTACCAAATAAATAAACTCATAGAAAAAGAATGTTCTGTTTTTAACCAGAAGTAGGTTTGTCTGCTGTGATGATGTCTTACAAAGACCATCAGCCTAACAGTAACTGCTAATGATGGTTCAGTCATCAATTTAGATGGAGACCGCTGCCAAGAAATCACGAGAAGACTGAGACTGGGAAGGGCAGCAATGAAAGAATTAGGAAAGATCATCAAGCATAAAGAAATGTCTTAGAGACTAAGGCCAAGATTATCCACACCCTCATATTCCCAATTACTATGTATGGGTGAGAAAGCCAGATAGTGAAGAAGGCTGACAGGAAAATAACGGATTCATTTGAAACATGGGGTTGGAGGAGAGCTCTGTGGATACCGTGGACTGCCAGAAAGATGAACAAGTGGGTCCTAGAGCAAATTAGGCCTGAACTATCGCTGGAGGCAAAAGTGATAAAACTGAAGCTGTCCTACTTTGGGCATATCATGAGAAGGCAGGATTCTTTGCAAAAGACAATAATGCTGGGAAAAGCAGAAGGCAGCAGGAAAAGAGGAAGATCAAATAGAAGATGAATTGACTCCATAAAGGAAGCCACAGGCACAAGTCTACAGGAACCGAGGAAGACTGTTGAGGAGGGGACACTGTGGACGTCGCTCATTCATAGGGTCACCAGGAGTCAGAGCTGACTTGACGGCAGGTAACAACATCTTCATTCCTTGTAATTTTTGTCACTTCACTGGTCTGTAGCTTTCAAATTTGGAGAGCTTATAACTTATTGAAGAAACAGATGGGAGAAAAGAGGGTGAGAATCCATTTTCTTAGAAATGTATAGAAAGGCAGTCACATGGAAACCCTCCCTGGAGAGTTAAAACAGTCTAAGAAATCTCTCATCAATAGAGGTCCCCTGAGGACTCAGTTTTGAAGCCAAAATTCTGTCAACCCCCTGGGATGGGACATATGTCCTTAAACGCATGAGAAGAGGAGCTCCATGCAGCCCACCCTCACCTGGGAGGAAGGGCTAGAGCAGTACCATGAGCCAGAAGAATCCGTGGACCGGTTTAAAAACAGCACAGCTCAGCAGGGAGTCCCTGGAGCAATTGTTTTCCTCAGAGCGAAGACAAATTGGTATCAGAAAGGAAGAGCTGAGGGATGACAACAGGTGGCTACGCTAATTGAAACCTGATGGAAGAGAGTGTTAAAAACTCAGCTTGCTGGGTAGGTTGTGTGAAACAGTCATGTGGAGCTCCCTGTGAGAGAACTATGAAGATCACAGCACAGGGAAAACACCTTTTAAAAGGGAGCAAAAAAGTGATATTCCAGAAGCACTTCAGAGGATCCAAATTTAACATGTAATCACAACACTGAATGGTAAAAAAATGATTTCACAGATTTAATTAAAGCTTAAAACTTGGAGAGTTCACACAACAGTAGCAGAGTTGAAGAGAGGGAAATATGATCTTTCTCTTTTTATCAAGTGATATACTGAAGAGGAAAGAAAAGCAGGATTCCAGTTTTGTTTGTTTCGACTCCACCTATCTCTGGAAAGTGTTCATTTGCCCTGGAGGGGGTGGTCTGCACTGTCTCTCCAGCAGTCCTTCACTGGGAGAGGTTCCGGCCCACTCACCTGAGCCCCTCGGTCGTTGACCAGCTCCACAGACCACCTCCCCTCGTACTGAATCCACACAAATATCCCTCCATCTGCGTCACACGTGGCCAGCTTCTGGTATGGCTCATTCCACCTCACCAGCACAACCTGGAAAACAACCGAGGAGAGATTCACCACAGGGAATGAACCAGAGGGCCAGGAGTATGTCTACGAAGAGAGCAGAATTCAGAACTAAACAGAATGCGTGATCAAAGGAAACAACTGGGGGAGGATGTGGGGATTAGCGGAGGGGAGAGGGCACAGCCCACACGTGGCAGCGTCACAGGGAACCAGGGCCCCCATGACATGGCTTCCTGACAAACAGCAGACACCTGAGCAAACGATATATCACGGTATGAAAATGCCCATCGCTATTGAAACAGAGAGCCCATCTGGACCCAGCCCTGCCTCAAGCAAGTGCAAGGACCTCTCATCTGACAGTCCTGCGTGGCGGGAAAGCGACTTCCCAAAATCTATTATGTATTTGAATCAGGGTATTATTTATTTAGTAAAGAAAGAGGAAAAGGTAGGAACTACTCATCTTCATTTCCCTCCTGAAGTGAAATTTTCTCGACTATCTTATGTCTGAATAGTTCAGCATCTAAATATGGCCAACTTGGAAAAAATACACAATTGAAATATCTAAGTTGTTTAGGATTTATTACAGAGGAAATATGAAGAAATTATAAGCTTCAAAATTTGTGAGTGTAAGAACTTAAACTTGAAAAATTCTGAACCTGGACAAATCATTTTCATCTTTCTCAACTATCACTTCTTCATCTAAAAGATGGACCTTCCAGTAGGTGGTTTGTGGAATTACGTAAATGCCCGAGGAGCCTGAGGCTATGAAGTGGTCCTGGGAGCCCATGAGCCACAAAACCAACATCCCACATTCGCTGTGGTGAATGTTCCCCGAGTGTCGCCTGACTGGCGACATGCTGGTGATCACGACGAATGAATTCGTTTGGTCAGACGTTTAGCTCATACTTACTAGGTTCATGTCGTGTGATCCTACGTGACCAATAGGGAGTTGGAGAAGATGGGGCCCTGCCCTCGGGAAGTTGAAAGTCCAGCTGGGAGTCAGAACATCCACAGATACCTGGACATATGCTGATGTGTGTCAGTCAAACGAGGACTGTCATTAACCACAAGAGCATGCCTGCTATTCATAAGAAAGATTTGAATCCCTTTCTCCTCCCAAGACTTCTAATAAACTAGACATGTGACAGCGGTGTAAACCGTCTCCAAATTCTAACTTATATTCCAAAATAGCAAAGGAGGCCGAGGACGAATTGTCAAGGACCTCTGCAATGCCCACAGCTCTCCTCACACCCATCTGTGTCCAAACCACAGACCACCACAGAAGCCCCGTCCCCTCTCAAAGTTGTACCATGGGCACACCTGATTTTAGGTTGTTAAGTTTGTTTTTAGGGCACTGGAGAGCTAGGAGAGGCCGCCAGCCTTGGTCCGCCACACTTGATGCTATCAGCACTCGTTGCAAGATGCGTAATAAAATCCTCAAATTTTCCAAGAGGAACTTATTACCCACTTAAAATGTAAGGATACTGTAGCTCTGTTTTAAAACTCCGCAAAAATCAAAGAGAGCTGTGAAGTGGCAAATGTTTTGAGATCTGGCAACCACTAGACAAATCTAACCCAGTTGATGGCTCCCATACCAAAGTCAAATTCCCTGGAGGCGGCGCCTCAACTCCCAGCAGCCCCATCGAGCTCCATCCCTCTGCCGAGACTGCCTGCCTCACTCTGGTCCCAGCTCTGCACGTGCGGCACTTACGCCATCCACTCTAACTATGGGTTTACGTGCACGCCTCCCCGCTGAGCTGTGCCGCAGGAGGAGAGGCACAAGGGCATGCTTGTCTCTGAATACCGACACACAGTAATTTTGAACGTATTGTGCCAAACAGGAATACCTAATTAGAAGTTATGATCCCTATTCAATTATATCTTTGAACTATAAAAGGTTATCGGACACTATTTCCAGTAAGTTATTTTCAACTCCCAAAGGCATTTTAACAACAGCAATACTGCCTGCCTGCCTATTATAAACTGTTAGGTGCCGGGGACAGAGATTAAGACATTGTTGTCCCCGTGGGGTTTGGTTCACCAAACAGACACAAGATAGTGCTCTCTACGCAATTATCGAGTTGCGAACATACACACGAGGGGCCTCAATACAGGTGGATGGGGGCAACAAATCCAGATTCATTTTTTCAAGTCTAGTTTTTAAAATTCTCTATTTAAATTACTGATCTAATTTTTAAAAATAGTCAAGCCAATGACAAAAGTCTTTAAATGACACTGAATGTGTCATAAGATTTAGAATTTCCAAATGGTGAACCAAAGCCAACTTCATAAACTACTTTCAGATCCAACGATGATAGGGGCTGAGCACTGGAACCCACGAACGTGCCCACAGTTACAATTTGGTCCCTAAAGACACATCAATCATTTAACCCCACAATCAGTAATGGATCTCAGAATGGCTACCAGAGGAAAGAAAATGACAAATAAGAACACGATATTCATGACTGATCAGTTTTTAAATTATTTCCTTACGTTAACACGGTGAACATTATCTACTGTGACCTCCATTATAAAATGGTATTTGATGACAAGGTGTCATATTTCAGAGAAGAGAGGTTAGTCACATTTTCTGTACTTTTGACTTTTTGCCTTTAACATCCACTGCCATGTGTGGCCGCATATTTAGTTAACATCAATAACAAACCTCTCTTCTTCATGAAAACAGCCTGCCTAGTCATAGCATGACACAAACACAAAAGAGCAGAGACAAAACATATTTTATAGTGTCAAAGATTTCTTGGTCTTATGACCACACAGTAGTAGTTGTTGGATAAACAAAAAGTTTCCAGACTCAATTTCATCTTTTTGTAATTCTTGACCAGTTGAGATGCAGCAGTAAAGAGAAAGGGAGTCCCTGTTCACAGACTTTGCTGTGACTTCTAACCGGCATAACTAAATAGGTAGGTAAATTAGAGAAAGAAATCTCTCCAATGATTCTTGGCTTCAAAATAAAGTCAAACTGCTAACGCTGTTTCCCTGGGTTAGAATTCTCATTTCCTCTCTTGTCTACAATTCGTAGCTACCCGCCTTATCTCCCAAGCAGCTTATTTCCTGTTCTCCAAATCTTTCCAGTTATTTGGCAACGTTAGGACATACCACAGCGTTGAGGAATTACCAACCAGGGGGCCAGCTGGGTTCCCAGTCGCCCAAATAGTGTGGCAGGGTGCTAAGCATCTGCTCAGGATTCTAAGGCAGAGCTTTCTTTCCCTTTTAAAGGAAAATAGGGCTCTCGTTTAATCTGGGTACCAAAGACCTTCAGCGTTTGGGTGGTAGCTGAAGGGTGTGTTCTTTTACTAACAAGACAGAGGATAAGCTAAGTTTTGACCTAGGTCTTTGATTACCCAAAAAAATGCTAGCCTGTCACCCTCTCCAATATAAGACATTCTATCATTTTACAGTTATTGTTATCAGTAAGTATTTATTGAGGACTATTAAAGGTAGAGAAATCTACACTACAAATATAGGGCAGGTCTGAAAGCCTATTTGTTTGGTTTTTTTAAATTTATTTATTTATTTTTTCCCCCAAAGCCCCAGTAGATAGCTGTATGTCATAGCTGCACATCCTTCCAGTTGCTGTATGTGGGACGCGGCCTCAGCATGGCCGGAGAAGCGGTGCGTCGGTGCGTGCCCGGGATCTAAACCCGGGCTGCCAGCAGCGGAGCACGCGCACTTAACCGCCAAGCCATGGGGCCAGCCCTGAAAGCCTATTTGGATTGTAGTCTAATGCTCTAAATAAGTCACTTCCCTTCCTACACTCAGAGCTATTTTTAGGCAGAACAAAACAAGTGTCAGTCAACCCATCTCAAGGATGTTCATCTTTTGGAGCAGGAATCCTTCAAATGGTGTTGACAGATATAAGTACAATTTATATTTTATAGAAATATACAGGAAACCACCTCAGTGAACAATCAGTATTACCAATGTTCAGAAATTTCCCTCAACCTAAAAAGAATGTAATTTGGGGCCAGCCCCGTGGCTTAGCGGTTAAGTGCGCGCACTCCACTACTGGTGGCCCAGGTTCGGATCCTGGGCGTGCACCGATGCACTGCTTCTCCGGCCATGCTGAGGCCACGTCCCACATACAGCAACTAGAAGGATGTGCAACTATGACATACAACTATCTACTGGGGCTTTGGGGAGAAAAAGGAGGAGGACTGGCAATAGATGTTAGCTCAGGGCCGGTCTTCCTCAGCAAAAAGAAGAGGATCGGCATGGATGTTAGCTCAGGGCTGATCTTCCTCACAAAAAAAAAAAAAATGTAATTTGAATGAACGCTAAATACAAACAGCTCAAGTAATAAATCCCTATAAATGATTATTAGCACTCAGTTCTTATTCTGTAATTCATTAAATGAAACAGCAATAACTTCAATTGTACAAGAAAAACAAAGCGAGTGCCAGTTTAATTTCAGATACATTTAGTCATTTTCACAAAGAACCAAAAGCATCTTGGAATAGAGGCTGGAAGAAATTCAGTGTGAACAACGGTTTCCGGACTGACGCCCACCAGCACGAAGGTTCTGTGAAGTGCTGCAGCGGCGAGCATGGGCTCCAGACCTGAGCCCTGGCCTCACCACGCACCAGCTGTGTGGCCGCGGGCGACCTGCTGACCAGCTGACTGCCCCTTTCCCATGGGGGTAACAGCAGCACACCCTCCTCGAGTTGTTGTGCAAGTACAATGAGAAAGGACCTTAGCACAGTGCCAGGTGCATGGCAGACGTTAGAGCAATGAGAGCTCTGTATTATTAATGTGTGGGCTAAAACTTCCAGAACATGAAGATGGTTCAGCAGCGTATGTCTGTGTATGGTTCTCTCTTCTTTAACAGAAGACGATCAGTTTGACAATTAGTCCCTCTTTCCAGACCCACCTCCTGCCACATGCATTCCCCACCCAACTCTGTACCTTAAAAATCAACACCACCACACACTTCCTGCCACCTTTGGTCTGGAAGAAACTTCTGCCCTTGACACCTGACGGTGACACATTCCCTGACATTCCAAACACTCTTGCTTGCCATTACCATGGCATCTTCTAGACAGTTCTGGTGTGTGCTTCACAGACTGCACTTGCTTCCTCAAACGTCTCTGTTCCTCACCAGACTGACAACTTGTCTGATTTTCTGTTCCTGGAGCCCGGCACTGGGCCAGGCACACAGCAGCATTCCACAGATCTTTCTAAAATGAACTATTCCTGAAGAACGATTAGCCATATTTCTGTAGAATTTTATACTATTCTCTCTCTCTCAACAGTAACATGCCAAAACTGGCTCAAATGAGGTTTTTTTTTTTTTTGTAACAGCTTTATTGAGACAAAATTCATATACCATACAATTCACCCATTTAAAATGTACAATTCAATGGTTTTTAGTGTATTTACAGAGCTGTGCAACCATCACAATAAATTTTAGAACATCTTCATCAACCCACAAATACTCCCTCCAGCCCTAGGCAATCACTAATGTTCTTTCTGTCTCTATAGATTTGCCTATTCTGGACATTTCATATAAATGAAATCATACAATATGTGGCCTTTTGTGCCTGGGCTTCTTTCACTCAGCATAACGTTTTCAAGGTTCATCCATGTTGTAGCATATGTCAGTACTTACTTCCTTTACACAGCCAAATAATACTCCACGGTATGGATACACTACATTTTGTTTATCCACTCAGTTGATAAAAATTTGGCTTGTTTGCATCTTTTGGCTATTGTGAATAATACTGCTATGAACATTGGTGTACAAGTTTTTGTATGGACATATGTTTTCCTTTTCTTGGGTATATGCCTAGGAGTTGCTGGGTCAAATGATAATTCTGTTTAATTTTTTGAGGAACTGTCAGATTGTTTTCCAAAGTGGCTGCACCAATTTACATTCCCAGCAGCAATGTATGAGGGTCCCAACTTCTCCCCATTCTCCCCAACACTTGCTATTATGTCTTCTTGATTACAGCCATCCTAGCGGGTATGAAGTGGTTCTGATTTGCATTTCCCTGATGGCTAATGCTGTTGAGCATCTTTTCAAGTGCTTACTGGGCATTTGCACATCTTTTTTGGAGAAACGTCTATTCAGATTCTTTGCCCCTTTTTAATTGAGTTATTTGTCTTTTCTATTACTGAGTTGTAAGAGCTTCTCTTCTTAAGCCGCCAAAACACTGACTACATTTAAGGAAAACTTTAGCTTTTATTTCCACGTAACCCAATTTATTTCTCTCATTTAAGTGTTGACAAATCCAGTCCTCATTCATTCATTCAGTTCAACTTGTTGATAAGAACTCCAAGAAGGAAACGGTCTGGAGACCACACAGGAATTCAGAAAAACAGGTCTAGAGTTTTCTGAGCCCTGGAATCCAGGACCACGCTGTCTCTAAACTGTTCTGAACCTGAACACGTTGGGCACGACCTCCTCAGTCCCAGCTTCTCTAGGACTCCTCTTCCCAGGAAACTCACAGCTACACTTGCCTTCCTGATATTTTCCAAACCTTCTGATGGGACAGACTTTAAATTATCAGGTGGGGCTGAGTTAGGAGAAAAAAGAACTCTACCAAGTCTGCTGATATGAATGCAAAATTACCACTCCTGGCCCTCTCATCTACTGAGCGGCAGCGAGAGGCTTCCCCTAAAGCAGTCCATACAATGCTCTGAAGAGTTACATTAAAAATCCAGTCTGTAGGCAACCCAATAGTTAACACCGTCATCTTCTGAGCATCTTCAGTCACTGACTGGCACACACCTCACAATCCAGTGAAATAATACTCTCTGTGACTCTAACTTCCATCCTTTTCCGTTCAGTCTCAGTTGCCATCTCCTGAGGAGAAATTTTACTGGGAAGTATGTTCAATCACAAACACTGTTCTCTGAGGTTACAAAGCACCTCAACATTAGAAAGCGTGTTTCTTCCATCGTCACTTCCCACTTACTCCCACAGAAACGCTCTTGGTGTAGACAGTAGTTATCAGCTTAGCCAATTCAGAGCTGACAGGACCATTCAGACTCACAGATGAGGACAAGGAGGCTAATGTGGTGAAGTGGCCAGCCTGAGGTCGCACAGCAGGTTCGAGGTGGGTCAGGGTCCAGGCCAGAGCCCCAGTCTCCTTGCCCCTGCTCAGGGCACTTGTCTCCATTAGCAAGGTCAACCAAACCGGCCCGTGGCCATCAATCACTCAGCACCACTTGGGTGCTGCTCACAGGGGTGCACACAGATGGAAGAGACGTCCTGCCCTCAATGAGAAGCCACCTCACTTTTCTTTCTTAAAAAGTACGTATTCTTGCTGTCATACTTCTGTAATGCAGAAAGGTTCTGAAAAAGAACTGCAGCAACAAGTTCTAGTTCTGATAGAAGACGATAAAAATTATATGAAAAAGAAACTAAAACATTAGCTATTTTTATTACAGTGCTTTTTATTATGATTTTTCTACATTTTCTGATTTTTCCCACAATGGACATATTCCATCTTCTCATACTTCTTTGACAGGGAATTTGAATAATTTCTTTTGGCAATAATAATAATTAATAGTTTGCAAGTCATTTTCACATACATTAGCTTATTTTATCTCCACAAATATCTTAGAAGGAGGTATTACCATTAGTATAACTTTTCCATTTTACAAATTAAAAATTGGAGCTGAGAAGGTCAAATCTCTCCATAGACAAAAGCCTATGCTTTTAAACTTACCAAAAAAAAAAAGTTTTTAAACTTCAAAAAATGTTTTAGCAATATTTATGACATATACGAAAGTTTAAAGAAAAATTCACCCCAAAGTATTCTCCTCATTCAGCTTAAGAAAATATCACCAGGACTTTCGAAAGCCCCTGCGTGTTCCTCCCACACCTCAATCCTCCCTCCTCTGAGAAAAAACACTTTCGTGGGCATTTCATGTTTTTAATTCACATGCATTTTAAACCTATATATTATATGTTTGTATCCTCACTTCATTATCTTGTGTTTCTTTTTTCATTTTAAATATTATAGAAAAATTTTAATGTACACCAAAGAAGAGCAGCTGAGACAATAACCTTCCATGCCCCCCTCATCCACTTTAAAAATTAACATTTATGCATGTTTTTAAGCTTTAAAAAAAACTCTACATATTCTTCCTCTCAGCATTCTGTTGTGAAATTCATCTGTGTGGACAGATGTGGCTCTAACTCATTTGTTTTCACTGATGCATAGTAGTCACTGTGTGGACAACCACAATTTATTCACTCATTCTCTCGCTGATCAACATTTAGGTTGCCTTCCTTTTTCCTTCCTGCTTTTCCTAATGCTGCTGCTTACGAGGATTCTGCTACAAGCCCCCTGTGAACTAGCACAGGAGTCCCTCTGGAGCAAGCGGGACTAACCGGATTAAAGGTACGTGCAGCTCTGCCTATACTAGACTTTGCAGGTTATTGTCCAAAGTGACTGGGACAGTTTACATGCCATCAGCAGTGTACCTCGGCCTTATATCCCAAGTATACTCGACACTACCAGACTTTCAAATTTTTGCCAATCTGACAGGCGGAAAATTATTTCATATTTTACTTCTAATTTTTATTTATCTCCATAGACTTTTATATTCCATTTGGTTTGAAACATCTTAGTTACATGCTCTGGTTTGAAAAAAACACCAAGGTTTTTTTCCTTCTCTCTGCTCTCCTCTACTGCACTTAAGGAAAAGGATTACTCAGTTCCTGGCTACGTGTCCACCGACTATGCCTCCCTTTGTGCTTTCCTCTAAGAAGAAATCAGAGTCTTGTGTATCCAACAGTCATTACCAGACACCTGCAACATGAGCAACACGAGGCCTTGTGAGGGCTGAAAACACAGAAGGCACAAGCCGTGCCCTTGAGAAGCCTGTGCTGTGGTCTGGAGTCCCAGAGGAATGGAACAGGTCAGGAGGTGGCTGGCCAAGAGATCTGACCAACTTAGGGTAAATTCACGTAATTCCTGATGTCTCCTCTTCATTCTTTTTTGCCGACTTACTATGGCTTGAAAAGTGAGTTCTGCAGGGCCGGCGTGCCTGGAGAGCTCCCGGAACGGGAGGCAACACTGAGGCCACAGAGAGGCAGCTACAGCTTAACATCAGTCTGAAAAGAGGCTGTAAAATCAGACAGCTGAACCCGACAGAGCTGAAAAAGGGTCTGAGGCGGCTCCAATCTGCATCTCGAGCGAAGCCTTGAAGTCAGTGCAAGATTTCCTTCAATGCACAGTTCAAATGTCACTTCCTCTGGGAAAATGTCTCCAACTCTCACAGGCAGAACTAACTGCTTCCAAAGCCCAGCCCTCAGCCAGCTCCAGTCTCATCACTTCAGGGAGCCTCTGCAGAGGAGGTGGCCTCCTCCTGGGGACACAGCCAACAGGCTCAGCAGATTAGGGAATGAGCAGGGGCTAAGAAGGGTGTTCCAGGCAGGGAAGAGCCCACAGTAAGGGAGCGCGATGCACCAGGGAGGGGAGGTCTTGTTCTGAGAAAAAAAAGAATAGCTAACACTCACTAAGGCACTGTCCCCACTCCTCCAGAAACCCTCTTTACTTGGTGTCTTGGGTTAGGTTCAGTACAAGAGCTGAGATGGGATTCTTGTGCACTTACGTGGTTTGTTGTGGCTTCTCTGGAGTGCTCTCGGGAGAAGGGAAGTAGGACAAGGCTGAGGATAGAGGAAGGAAGGAGTTGTGTGGTGGAGACCAGCTGGCTCAGCCTGATCCAACGGAGAGCTCTGGTGTGTGCACTGCTCTGGGGGCGGGCCTCTTGCACTCCCCTGTGTGTCAGTCACGACCTGCTGGCTGCTTGCTGCTTGGCGGGAGGGGGGTAGGGGTGGGAGAGGGGACCGGGTGGCACTGTGAGACTTGGCAGCCAACACACAGCGTCCACTGCATGTGGCTTCCAATACTCCCTGTCAGTCCTCCCTTGGCTACATCTCCTCTTCTATCCCCTAAGTGCTGCAGGGATCCAGGTCTCAGTCATGACCCTCACCTCTTCAGTCTCCACTGACTTTCTAGTGATCTGATCTAGTCTCATCTTTAAAGCCAGTTTAACCATCTAAACGTTGATGACTTCCAAATTCTCATCTTCAATCTCTCACTCTGTATCCTCTCCAGCATCTGCACTTGGATGCCTAATAGACAACACAAACTTAGCACATCCCTAACAGTGCTCCGGATCTATTTTCCCCTCAGGCTTCTCCTCCCCAACGCTCTCCACCCAAGTTAATGACACCATCTGTCCATGAGTCAAGGAAAGCAAAACAGACTCCCCTCCCTGCCCCTCAGGCCTATCAGCTGTGGAGAAGGCCTGTCCTGGCAGAGACGAGTGCTGCCTCCAGGCTACGGCCAGGCTTCACGCAGTGCTGGTAGGTACCCCCTTTGTGGTCTCTAAGTAATGAACAGATGAAAAACTCAGCCAGGGCAAAAGAGATTACTCTTTGCTGGATCTTTACCACCCCAATCCTTTGTTTCACAACAGTGACGCTAGCTACCACGTTTTTTAGATATGAGCTTAATGCTCATAAAAAAATAATTCCCTTGCCTAACTAGAAACTAGAGGAGAAACTCAAAGGAAGGAATTGTGAAAGTGTTTGAAGACACTGATGCACTATATAAATATTAGCTCTTGAGGTTACTGCCAAAGGGTAAACAACTTTTTAAATTTCTAATAAACTTTAAATTTTAGAATAGTTTTAGATACAGAGAAAATCACTAAGATAAAACAGAGGTGCTGTATGTCCCACACCTAGTTTCCCCTGTTATTAACATCTTACATTAGTATGGTACATTGTCACAATTAATAAATCAATATGCATATACTATTATTGACCAAAGTCCATACTTTATACAAATTTCCTTGGTTTTAATGCAGTGTCCTTTATCTGTTCTGGATCCCATCTAGAACACCACATTTAGTCGTGATGTGTCCTTAGGCATCTCTTGACTATGACAGTTTCCCAAACGTTCCTTGTTTTTGGTGACCTTGACAGTTTTGAGGACTCATGAGCTATTTCGTTGAATATCCCTCAGTTGGGATTTGTCTGGTGTTTTTCTCATGATGGGCTAGAGTTAGGTTTTGGGAGGACGACCACAGAGGTGAAGTGCCCTTCTCATCACATCACATCAGTGGTACATACTCTCAACATGACTTCTCACTGTTGATAGTTTTGCTCACCTGGCTGAAGTAGTGTTTGTCAGTTTTCTTCACTGTAAAGTTACTCTTTCTTCCCCCTTTCCACATTGTTCTCTTTGGAAGCCAGTGACTACAGGCAGCCCTCACTCAAGGAGTGGTGAACTGTGCTCCACTTCCTTGAGGGTGGAGTATCTACACAAATTATTTATAACTCTTCTGCCCGGAAGATTCGTCTATTCTCCTCCATTTATTTACTTATTTTATCAGTAAGAACATGTGGATATTTACTTTATAGTTTGGGCTATAATCCAACACTATCTCATTTATTTTGTCACTTAGATTGCTCCAGCTTTGGCACTGGGAGCTCTTTCAGTTGGCTCCTCTGTCCCCTTTGACTACTCTCATCATTGTGTGTATTTTGTTTTTTGAGACTACCTTACTTTCTGACATCACAAGGCTCACGCTGTATATCTCCTGCTCCAGTCCTTGAAGTAGACACTTCTCCACGGAGCCCTGGTTCCTGAGTGCTAGATCCAAGAAACCAAGATCTAGGTGTGCTCATTGCTACTGGGGTGGCTAAATGGTTTTTGACATAAAAAATCAACATATTATAAGATGAACCTGAGACATCTTGTTATACCAGAAGGTAAGACAGACATCAAAAGGCCTCTAGAACCAAAGGGCTACCACTGACCAAGGATGAGAGAACTTGAGCTTCAAAAAGTATCAGTGGAGGGTCCGACCTGGTGGCGCAAGCGGTTAAGTGTGCACGCTCCGCTGTGGCAGCCCAGGGTTCGCCGGTTCGGGTCCCAGGCGTGCACCACTTCCTCCATATAAAGTGGAGGAAGATGGGCACGGATGTTAGCCCAGGGCCAGTCTTCCTCAGCAAAAAAAAGAGGATGATTGGCAGATGTTAGCACAGGGCTGATCTCCTTACAGAAAAAAAAAAAAAAGAAGAAAGAATCAGTGGAAGGCACAGAGACAAGTATGCTAAAATCCGTGAGTCCATGACGATCCTAAAAATATATAAAATCCTGATTGTTAACCTTTGAGGAATGGTATACAATTTATTACTCTGAAAACTGGTAAGCAAAGGGAAAAAACAAACTCCACATTTATCCCGCCATTACTTACAAACAATACCCCACAACAACCGAAGAGTTGATGAGGTAAAGTTTTTCTTGGAATAAGCATTCCAGTTAATAAATAAAGAGGGAATGACGAAATTAGGATATCACCATGTTGCAACTACTAATGAAACAACAGCTCTAGGCAAAGATCCACAACGGCAGCTATACTCAATAGGTGAAAAGTTGGCCGGCCCTGTGGCTTGGTGGTTAAGTGCGCGCGCTGCAATGCTGGTGGCCCGGGTTCGGATCCCGGGTGCGCATCGAGGCACCACTTCTCCGTCCATCCTGAGGCCGAGTCCCACATACAGCAACTAGAAGGATGTGCAGCTATGACATACAACTATCTACTGGGGCTTTGGGGGGAAAAAATAAAATAAATAAAATCTTAAAAAAAAAAAAAAATAGGTGAAAAGTTGATGGGAATGTAGTATGAATGGATCAAACTGATAAGCCCTAAGTACCTGATCAATTTTAACAACACAAAAAAGACAGGCAATCATATATTATATACTTCCTGATGGAAGTGCATGATGCCACCCATGAAGTAGTACTAAAACAAAACCCACGTGACAAAAATCAAACTCGAAGTCTCTAGACCTGAACAACTAGTTTACAAAAAATACAGAAGACAGAAAAACTTATAAAACATCCTGGGGATGTAATTAGGAAAATCCACCTATCCTATAGAGTTTCTCATGTTCCAGGTTTTCCTAATGCAAGGAAAACAAAGAGATGATGAACCTATAGTTTAAAAGATTTAAAAGACACATCAACCTAACGCAATGCATGTAATGCACCTTGTTTGGATCTGACTCTTACAACTCAAAAATAAGAACCACCTAATTTTTTCTAAAAGATAGAAGACTGAACAGATCCTTTGCCAAAGAAGATCTACAGATGGCAGTTAAGTACATGCAAATATGCTCAACATCATTACTCATTAGGAAATGGTAACTAAAAGCACAGTGAAACAACTCTACACTATTAGAATGGATAAAATTAACTTCTGAGAATACTCAGCACTTGTGTGTTCAAGTCCCAGCTTTTCTTAGTTGATCCTCGCACTCCCCTGATATAAACAAAGGAAATGTAATACTGTCCCCCTGGTGTGAATTTCATAAGCATTAAGTCAGGTCCAACAGTGTCTTCCAACAGAAAGGCTAAAGGTCTTGGACTTTATCCTGTTGGTAATGGAAAGCCACTTAAGCCTGTTACTCTTTTCAAAATATGTATATTTATACAGATATGAGGAAATTGTGATACATATTATACACAGAGTATTAAGAGCATTCTTTTTGAGACTTAAGGTTATATTTTAGTTAGTATCCATTCAGTCATAAGACAATGTGCCAGGAAGTGCATCTCAAACAGGGACAGGAGAACATATCAGAATAATAAGATGTGGGGGCACGGTAGGGGGAATGTGTGGGACTAGAAAAGCATATTAAGTATAATTGCTCTGAAAAACTTGTTATTGAAGTATAATACACATGCTTTGATTTTTTAGTCACTTCCTTTGAAATTTCAAATAATATTAAAGGAAGATGTAAGAGTCTTATCAAAAAATACATGAATTTTAAGAAACACTGGCTACCACATAGAACTAAACATTTCTTATAAAACATGATTCACACACATACAGAAAAAGTTCAAAACCAGTGTCACATGCACAAATTGCAATTAAAATATCGTATCACTGTTTCCTTTTACTCATATTTATTTCTTCCCCAAAACCTGATAATTGTGAAACAATCCCATTGCATACCTTGGAATTAATTTCTCAATAAGTAATAGTTTTCCAGTTGGCGAGACAGACAAAGAGTGTGTTAAAAAATGGACTCATTGCTTGATTTGAAAAGTAAAGGGAAAGGAGAAGAAAGAAAAAGGCAACACGTCTACCATTTCTACAGTCTACAGTCGTTAGAGCACTTCTATTCTCAGTGCTCCCACCTAGTACCGCTCCCCTAGGTGGGCAGACCCCGCCTCCACCTGGTCTGCCAGGATGCAGTGCCTGCCTCCCTCTCCGTTTAGTCTTCCCTGAACACTGCTCTGGGCTGAGATGTCGTTCGAACACCCATTTCAGCCCACCTGCTGTTGAAGAGTTCCAGGATCAGGAAGGATATTTCCCAGTTTAGAAAGGGATTCTTGGAAAACAAAGCAAAAAAGAGAATTTAGGTGCCAATACAGCTGCAAATAAAGCAGATCACTGAAAGTACCAAAAGAGTGGAATAAGGGAACCTCAAATTACAAAATAAAGTATTCTGAATAAAAAGCAGTAACTCCATAAATAATTAGCAAAGGTCATGAATGTCTTAAGGTCATTATTGTCTATTAGCAAATGGTACTTTTTTTCTCCTTGCATTGAGGTTTGATTCTAATTTGTACCAGGGACCCCAACTCATTTAAGATTTTCACACGGACCCACACTAGAGGTATGTTCATTTCAGCCAACAAATCTGTTAGCTTCCACAATATAACTCATAGAGTTTTTTATTCTCGAATTTCTTAAAATCTCTTCCCAGTCTCTATAATAAATACAGAAAAGCATAAACTAAATTGCCGACCCACCATATTCACAGGGTTTCAAGACCTGCCAAAAAGTATCATCTGTTTTTATCATCATACTTTGTTATTATCTAAGCCCCTGCTAAATCACCATATTTATGATTCAAAATGTTCCATTCTAAAACAAGGGAGTTAACCTTATATACCTATAAGGAAATGGATAGACTACAAAAGGATCTGATTCTCAAAAGAAGCCCATGACCTGGTACCTGGAGCAGGCATTATCATCTCTACTTTACAGAAAAGAAAACTGAGGTTCAGAGAGGTTAATTGGCCCCAAGCACCCAATTGGTGAAAGGCAGAGCAGGGCCGGGAACCATGTCCTTCCACTCCTAGTCCAGTGTGTTTTCCCACTTAAACAATAAAGCAGGGCAGAATCATTTGATGATCCTATTGTTTGGGAACACCTACTCATCTGGGAAAACTATTGTTAGTTGTGAAAGATGCTCCAATTTTTTAAATAAGAAAGCTGAACTTTCTAGTTGAAAACTTCTGACTATCTAGAACGAACTACGAAAAATGTTCTGAGAAAACCAGAAAAAAATCTTGGGGCAGAACTAGAAGACATAAGGACAAATTATAAGAAGCCCGACATTCATTATGAAAGAGAACTTCCTAATGGGGAGAGCTGTCTATCAAGGGAAGGCGCTGCCTTCAAAGGAACCTGGAACCCTGGAAAGGGTTTAAGCAGAGGCCTGACAGCCAATTGCCAGGGGTGCCTGGAAGCAACAGATCTAACTAGGGGTCTGCTGGATTAGAACTGGAGGACCTCCATACTACCATCCAACTCCAAGACTACTCCTAACATCAGGGACGTTACGGCCTCAAAAAAAAAAAAAAAAAAAAGCTGATCTTAAGCTCTTAAGCATCTACCTACTGCTAAACCTCCACTAAACTTGCTAAAGGGAAACTCAATTATTAAAGCAGTTAACTTGGCTATTTCAATTAAAAATTTATATTTTAAATATAATCATCTTGTCGACCAGGTGTGTACTTTAGTCATCATTTACATCTCATCTATTATATTAATTTTCAAGCTGTTCATCTTCAGTTCTCAGAGCAGTTAGGACACTAGGATTCTCAACATCCTGCTCTTTCAAATCCCCACCTCTTAGCCCAGCACATCCAGCATTTGGTCAGGAAATGGCACTGCTCCAAACACACAGCCGCCACCTTTGATCTATAGCCCAGTTTGCTTGGCTACCAACGAAGAGAGAACCTTAGCTCATCCTCCCACAGCCCAACTGTCAAGCTGGCCCAAAGCACGCCTCTCACCCTGAGGGCACAGAGCACAGAACAAGAACAGGAAAACCGTTCTCAGCTGACAAAAGAAAATCTGAGCTCGTCTGGGCTTTAGGACTCTCTGTCTTCATTTTGTCTGAAAAATCAAGTTGGCCTAGATAATTTTTAAGGACCATTCTAGCCCTAATATTTTTATACACTGGATTCTATTTGGTCAAGCACTAAGCAAATACAACATGCCCATTCCTAAGTGCAATATCCTGCAAAACTTAAATATCTGTCACCCGAGAAAAAATCTAACACATGGATCATGACATACCACCCGGTGAGAGGGTGGGGAGATGATGGGGAAGGGGAGGTTCAGTGAATACAGAGTAATATTTCCACTCGAAGTTAGGAGCTGAATATACAAGCTTCCTCCTAAGCATTTATAATCTTAAAAAGACGAGAGATGTTACCTGTTAAATAATTAGTTCAAGAGTTACATGTAAATCGAGTTTCCATGCATCGTATCACATTGCCCATGATAGTTAATTTTATGTGTCAAATTGATTGCGCACCTCTGGATTTTGGAGGCAACTGTTCCTCATTTGGGTGTGGTACTCTGGCCCATTTACCTAGTGACCCAAAAAGCTGCTAGTTCTGAGTGGGGCCCAGAACAAGACAAGGCTCCAGGCTGCCGTGCCAGCTGCTCTGCCACCTGGACACAGCATCCGGCAGCTCCACTGGTGCTGGTGTCCATGCAGATAGGGATGCTGTGTGGAGCCTCGGCCAGGGCCCTACAGGTGAGTCACAGCACGGGCCCCTAGGATTCTGGAGCAAGGCCTGCCGTCCTCCACAGATAACTACTCTCCTTTTGAGAAACAGCTCTTGGCCTGCTCCTGGGCCCCAGTGGAGACTGAACACTTAACCCTGGGCCACCAAGTTACCGTGCAACCTGGGCTGCCCATCACGAACTGGGTGTTATCTGACCCATCAAGCCAGAAAGCTGGGCACGCACAGCAGCACTCCATCATCAAATGGAAGTGGGAGATACAGGATCTGGCCCAAGAAGGCCCGAAGGCACAAGTCAGTCACATGAAGAAGCAGCCCAAATGCCCCTGGTCCCCCCTCCTGCTCCACTATCTTCTCCTCCCAGCCTGCATCTATGGCCTCATGGGCCATAGATCATCCACAATCATCTGACAGAGGAAGAGCTGACCACCCGAAAGTAGACAGCTGCAGCACCACAGCCCCTCCCTGGGACATCCCTGAAGGACATGGTGAAGGGAAACCCTTCAGGGGGCAGAACTTCGAGCAGTGCACCTGGTTGTTCACTTTGCTTGGAAAGAAAAATGACCTGACGTGATTATATACGAATTCTCAGGCTGTGGGCAATGGTTTGGCTGGATGGTGATACTCTTGGAAGAAACATGACTAAAAAACTGGTGACAAAGAAATTTGGGAAAGAGGTATGTGGCTAGACCTCTCTGAATGGGCAAAACCTGTGAAGATATTTGTGTCCCATGTGAGTGCTCACCAAAGGGTGACCTCAGCAGAAGAGGATTTTAATAATCAAGTTGATAGGCTGACCCATTCTGTGGATATTAGTCAGCCTCTTTCTCCAGCCAACCCTGTTATCACCAATGGGCTCAAGAACAAAGTGGTCCTGGTGGCAGAGATGGGGGTTATGTCTGGGCTCAACAACATGGACTTCACTCACCAAGGCTGACCTGGCTACAGCCACCACTGAGTGCCCAATCTGCCAGCAGCAGAGACCAGCACTGAGCTCTGATATTCACCACTACCGGGGGGTGATCAGTCACTTACCTGGTAGCAGGTTGATTACACGGGACCACTTCCATCGTGGAAGGGACAGCATTTCGTTCTTACTGGAACAGACACTCTGGATATGGATTTTCCTTCCCTGCACACAATGTTTCTGCCAAAACTACCATCCCTGGATTTATAGAATGCCTTATCCACCATAACGGTATTCCACACAGCATTGTTTCTGATCAAGGAACTCACTTCAGGGCAAAAAGAGTGTGGCAATGGGCCCATGCTCACAGAATTCACTGGTCTTACCATGTTCCCCATCAACCTGAAGCAACTGGTTGACAGAATGGTGAAACAGCCTTGTGAAGACTCAGTTATAGCGCCAGCTGGGTGGCAATACCTTGCAGGTCTGGGGCAGGGTTTTCTAGCAAGCTGTATATGCTCTGAATCAGTGCCCAATGTATGATGGTGTTTCTCCCACAGCCAGGATTCATGGGTCCAAGAATCAAGGGGTAGAAATGGGAGTGGCACCACACACCATTACCCCTAGTGACCCACTAGCAAAATATTGCTTCCTGTCCCTGTGACCTTATGTTCTGGTGGCCTAGAGGTCTTAGTTCCAAAGGGAGAAATGCTTCCACCAGGAGACCCAACAATGATTCCACTGAACTGGAAGTTAAGACTGTCACCGGGCCACCTTGGGCTCCTCATGCCTCTGAATCAACAAGCTTTACAAAAGGGAATTATAAGGTTGGCTGGGGTGACTCATCATGACTACAAGGGGAAATTGGACTGCTACCCCACAATGGAGGTAAGGAAGAGCATGTCCTGTTGGTTCTGCTTCTCTGGAGAACCCTGCCCCGTACATTGCCTAACATTAGAATTACAAAGATACTTTGTTTTAAACTTCTGATTGCTCTGCACTTGGCTCAACATTTAAGCTTTAAGTTAGAATATCTTAAAATTTTTGTCAAATACTGATATATAATTTTTCCCTTTTAATCTTTTTTCTAATCATGAAAGTAGTAAATATTTCAGACATTACAGAAATACATAAATAGAAAATGAGCATTCCTTTAAATTTTGTACTTTCAAAACAACTATCTTAACTATTTGGTGTACACTCTTCCAGATTCATATTTTCTGTTCCCTGTCGAACGGACCTACATGACATCTTAATCCAAATAAACGTGTACTCATCATCCTCTCTCTAACAGCTAAATTCCTCACATCTTCTCCTAACAATTTCATTTCCTGTGATCATCTTTGCACACACTAGTATTTTGTTTTCAAATGATTTTATATTTCCGTATTTTGTCTTTAAACTAAACCACAAGCTCAGGGGCAGAGGGAACACCCTTCTTCTCCCTCCTCCCCCCACATCACAAGAGTCTGGTGCTAGGGAAGACTAGCTCCTTAATAAAGCTCTTATTAACCAACTAGGACTTCCTTAAGAAATTGATAGGAGCCCTCCCTCGATGACACCACTGATTGATCTTCAATAGAGTCCTTGGATAGTTTTCCTAAAGGGCTGTCTCCACCACAGAGCTCCTCAGGGGTCCTAGGATTGGCACACCTTTCAGTTAGATGAGGGACGATAAGGGAGCTTCCCAACTTTCTCAACTGGCAGCAGCATGAAGGCATGAGCCAGCTGTTGCTGACTGCTCAGTCTGGTGGCACAGAGGTAACAGAGCACACACACAGTTACAGCTGAGCTGACCTCCCATATGAAGCTTTTCCCGCCCGGTACCTCCAGGGCCTGGCACAGTCCCTACCCACCCCACGGGTAATGCGCAGTCGTTGTGTGAACTGACCGAAGTGGAAAATACAGAGTACACGATAGAGTACACGACGGACTCACAGATTGCTTTTCTTTCATCCAGTTGGCAAATAGCCGTTGACTGTGGTTACCGTTTCAAAATGTATCACAAAAATTGAGGAAAGTAAATAATGGATGTCTGTGAGAAAAAAGAAATGAAGATGGTGTAGCTCTGTACAGAAGATCATAGTCGCGTTCAAGTTAACTAAACTTTCTTTCATATCCAGTTAAGGGCGGGGGTGGGGGGGAGACTTCAGCATTTTAAAAATTATTGTTGGAGTATCCTTGATACCTTATAACACTGCCCATGTGGTTGCATTTCAGTTTTTTACAGATGTGGTCATTAGGAAGATAATACCATATGGAAAGTATGAATCATCTGTGCGAAGTCAACTCAGAATTAGGTTTTAGGTGACGTGTGCACTTCTGAAGCTCAAAGCTGCTCAACAGAATTATATTTAACTTGTCCTCATAGTATCCATGGGAACCTTCATAACTTTCTCATAAGTTAGGGAGCATTTTGCACATAAGACAACATACACAAAACTTATACCTAAGATCTGTAGAGCTGGCACTAAGATTCAGGCTCCTAAGATGCAGGCCAGAAAACCACACTGCTTTTGAGTGATTAATTTCAACCACACTCAGATACAGATTGAGGTACTTTTACAAAAACCAGATGGTCATTCAGAATTATAAAAAGTCACATAAATCTAAAAAAAGGAAACTAAGTAACAGAGTGAGGAGGCACGGTCTCCATCTATGCGGGCGATTCCAACATATAGTGCAAGTTAGAAGACACACACCTGAAATGAGAGGAATGAGAAGGGCCGGCTCAGGTGAGCTGCAGCACAGCTCCGTCCTGTCCCTCACTGCCGTCTAACGTTTACTCTTGACTTCCTGGGTTGTGGGACACTTTACACTACGACCCAGAGCACGTTCAACAGACAGCAGTAATCAGCGCAGACGCACACCGTCACCATGCTTCATGCAGTTCTTGTTTGTTTCCGGGGAAAAACTGATCAGCCTGGAACTACCTGCGGGTTTTCTCTTCTCAATCGAGAGGCCTTACTGAGACCTTCTTTTCTGCTTACTTCAGTACATAGCCTAGAACACCACATTATCCCATCAATGGTTTTGGGTTAAGAGCTGAAACGTCTTTTCTTTTCTTTAAGTTATATAATACCTAGAAATACACAAAATCAATACAAACTACCAGGGGAAAAAACACAGCTGTCTTTCTTATCAAATTCAATTATGATTCTTTCACACTTTGAAAGGCTAGGAATGAAATTCTGCATTACCAAAACTATTACCAGGATGACTTATTTCCAACAACGCAATTATTTACAAAAAGTCCTGGGTTGGCTAGACTATAGAATTAATAGGCAAATGACACGGGGCTACACCCCAATTAACATGGATAAGAGATACTGGAGGAGCTGCAGTACTTCTTACATCTATTGAGCATTTACCCTACGCCAGGCACCATGCTGGAGCCAGAGAGATGCTGAGGGGTGGCACTTGGCTCGCACACCCAAGAAGCACTCAGGACAGGGAGATAGGAAGGTAAGTGATTATACAACAATGAGCTCAGCCGACGCTGGGAACACACGCAGAGAGACAGTGTGGGGAGGCTTCCTTAGTCACATGTCTCCGCAAGAAGGGAATCCCCACGTGTCCCACACCCAGAACCAGGGAACGTGAGCGCTCCTTGCTAAAACACTAACTATCTAGAATTCCTTAAGCAGGCAAGAGACTTCCCTTCTACCCAGCACTCCCTTTTAGAGTGAAAACTGAGGTGGGCTTATTAACAGCTGCAAACAGAAAATTATAATTACACATTCTCTAACATATTTAACACTCAGGAACCTCCTCAAAATATTTCTTAGTGTTTCACTTTCTGTGCATATGTGCTTCTGCAGTATAACTTAACATTGGCTCCCAGTCAATAACTTGAATTACCTGAAATATACTTTGAATTCTTTTTTTAACCTAAACTCCATTGAGCAACTCTGTATTTGCATTAATTATATGTTACTATTTATTAAAGCTCAACTTTTTTCCACTTTGCTGAAGGATCCATTTTTCCACACATATCTGCAGCCTGCAGACAGATGCAAACAGAACATTCTTTTTGAAGAGAATTATCAAAGGCAGCTTGGATGGTCCAAAAATTCAGCCACTTCTAAATTGTAAAAACAAGAGTCATTTCCATTCCATCATGGGTACTGTTAATAAAAATGGGACACATGACTTGCCAGCCATGTGACTCTGGGTGAGTTACATAACCTCCCTGAGCCTCAATTTCCCCATCTGTAAAACAGGTGACCAGCACCTAACTGACATGACTACTGCAAAGAGTAAACCTGCAAAAGAGAATAACAATTACCGTTCATTCGGGACTTACCATGCTGGGTTCTTCACACATATTACCTCATTTGATCCTCATGCAAACCCTCTATGGGGTAAGTAGGACCACCCTCATTGTAAAAATGAGGAAAATGCGGTTCAGATGTGTTCATCAATATGCCTCAAATCCCTCAGCAAGTGGGGACAGAGCCAGGGACGACCCTGGTTGGTCAGATCCCAAAGCCTGTCTTACACCATACACAAAAACCAACTCCAAATGAATTAAAGACTTGAGATGTTAAGACCTGAAACCATAAAACTCCTAGAAGAAAACACAGGCAGTAAGCTTCTTGACATCAGTCTTGGATCTAGTCTTGGATGTTTTGGGAGCTGACTCCAAAAGCAAAAATAAACAAGTGGAATTACATCAAATTAAAAAGCTTCTGTACAGCAAAGAAAATCATCAACAAAATGAAAAGGCAACCTACAGAATGGGAGAAAGTACTTGCAAATCATATGTCTGATAAGGGGTTAATACCCAAAATATATAAATATTATATATAAATATAAATATCATACAACTCAACTGCAAAAGAACAAATAGTCCGATTAAAAAGTGGGCAGAGAGGGCCAGCCCCATGGCTTAGCGGTTAAGTGCGTGCGCTCCGCTGCTGGCGGCCCAGGTTCGGATCCCGGGATCGCACCGACGCACCGCTTCTCCGGCCATGCTGAGGCCGGGTCCCACATACAGCAACTAGGAGGATGTGCAGCTATGACAGACAGCTATCTACTGGGGCGTTGGGGGAAAAATAAATAAATAAAATCTTTAAAAAAAAAAAAAAAAAAGTGGGCAGAGGAACTGAATAAACATTTTTCCAAAGAAGAGATACAAATGGCCAACAGGTACATGAAAAGGTGCTCAACATCACTAATCATCAGGGAAATGCAAATCAAAACCACAGTGAGATATCACTTCACACCTGTTAGGATGGCTATCATCAAAAAGATGGCTATCATCAAAAAGACAAGAGATAATGAGCATTTGCAAGGATATGGAGAAAAGGGAATCCTTGTACATTGTTGGTGGGAATGTAAATTGGCATAGCCACTATGGAAAACAATATGAAGGTTCCTCAAAAAATTAAAAACAGAACTACCATATGATGCAGCAATTCCACATCTGGGTATTTACCCAGAGAAAAAGAAAACACATATATAAACAAAACATATAAGAAATATATAACTTGAAAAGATATCTGCACTCCTATGTTCACTGCCGCATTGTTTACAACAGCCAAGACATGGAAACAACCTAAGTGTCCACTGATGGATGAATGGATAAAGAAGATGTGAAATACACACACACACACACACACACACACACACACACAATGGAATACTATTCAGCCACAAAAAAAAAAAGAAATCCTGCCACTTGCAACGATATGGATGGACCTTGAGGACATTATGCTAAGTGAAATATGTCAGACAGAGAAAGACAAATACTGTATAAGCTCACTCATATTTGGAATTTTAAGAACAACAACAAAAACCAAGCTCTACAGATAAAGAGAACAGACTGGTGGTTGCCAGGGCTGGGGGATAAGGGGTTGGTGAAATGGGTGAAAGGGGTCAAAAGGTACAAACTTCCAGTTATAAAATAAATAAGTCCTGGGGATGTAATGTACAGCACGGTCACTATAGTTAATAATCCTGTACTGCATATTGGAAAGTTGATAAGAGATATCTTAAAAGTCCTCATCACATGAAAAAAAATTTGTTTTGTAACCATGTATGGTGATGGATGTTAACTAGACTTATTGTGGTGCTCATTCACAATATATACAAATACCGAATCATTATGTTCTATACTTGAAACTGATAGAATGTTATAAGTCAATTATACCTCAATAAAAAAAACCGTTACATTAATTCACTTCAGTAAATTTAAAAAGATTTATAGATAAAATTCTTTAATTTGATAAATTTTATGAAAATGATAATTCTCAGTAAATTGATAACATAGTTAAATTTAATGTTTGTTAGCAAACATTATATCTTTTTAAATGTGGCTTGTAATATACAATTCTGAGGCCACCCGACTGTTAAGCAACAGCTATAAGATGCTAGCACCTTCTCTTGCTTGAGTATTGGAATCTGAATAGCCCGAGTAGAATTACCCCAAGCGTCGTGGGTGACTAGCAAGCCCAGAGACAGAGAGAGGATAAAACTCTCACCCCCGTTTGGAGTGTCCCGTCCTTTCACCAACATCCACATGAATGCTTAAGAGCTCTAAGTATAGTGCAAGGGTGCCGGGCTCGGGCTCTGAAGTCAGACAAACGCGTATAAATGCTGGCTGCAGAATACACTAACTTGTGGCTTTGACTAAGTCGCATCCACAGATGGAGAGGTTGTGAGGAATAAATTAAAAAAAAAAAAACCGGCACACTGAAAGATCTGAACAAATCTTACTCTTTCTTAAAGATTATCTCTTACTTAGAGGAGCATTCAGGAAGCGCTGACCTCCCCAGAGCGGGACGTGAAACCCGCTCTCAGGCAGCGTGCTTTGGGGCAGCATTCACCACCACCCAAGCGCACAGCAGTGCACTTTACTGACTCGAGCCGACTAAGTGTGGTCCTTTTCCAGGGCTGTGGGCATCACCTGAGAGCTCATACAATGCAGAGTATCAGCCAACCCCAGACCCAGTGAATTAGAATCTGCAAGTCAACAGGTATTCCACATGCACGTGTTTAAGTCTGGAGGCAATGTGCCACAGAACTCAAAGTCCACATCACTGGCTCTGATGTCAGGCAAAACTCTGAGCTGGAGGAACCGCTCAGCTGAGGAGGGAAGGCGGTGCTTCCTTCCATGGGTCGCTGTATGACCTACTCAGCATCTGACCAGACGAAAGCTCCTAAGGGAGCACCGCGAAGCCCACAGGGTCCTTCCTTGCCAAGCGTCAGCCCTTCATGTACTTTGCCCTTTCTCCTGTTACTCCGAAAGTCCTAGGACAGACTGCCAACCTCTCAGGTTCCCAACAAATTAGGGATTACTCTGCACAGCTGCAGAACAGAGGCCGAGGAAAACATCTATTTCAACAGTGAACATTAAAGCCTGTGAGAGGAAGGTGCTGGCAATGGTACACACCTTTGTGTGCACACCTACACACACACTTACGCACACACATCGATGGTGTTTTCTGCTTAGAAAACGCCTGACTGACAACTGAAAGGTAGAAACTGCCTGAGCCTCAGACTAATACACTGGCCTGCCCCTTAGGGAGTGGCCACGTCAACAACGGATTTGTTACCAACACAAAACAAATGTCAGTTCACTGAGACGTGGCATTGGCTTTGTAGTTTTGTTAAGGCACTTAAAAATAAGAAAACTCAGTATTAGGCGTGTACTAGTGGAAAATGGTTTTGTTGAGTCTATACAGGTGACTTCATAAATGACAATTGTTTTGTTTTGGGGAGAAGGTAGCATCAGTTGACTGTCCATATTAAGTCGCTGCCGGCTACGACTGCCCCTCGGTGAAGGCACTCTTTTATGTAAGGAGAAGCAGCAATGCAAGTCAGTGTTAAACAAAGGCTCCCTCTGGCCTCATCATGAAGGGTGGCCCTGACAATCCTCACTGGCCAGGCACTAAGCCAATGACCGCTGGGAGCTGGGCGAGGCCTGCGCTCTACCCCAGCCGTCACACTGGTGGCTGGGGGCGGGGGGGGGGGGGGGGGGCACGTGGCCAGCTTGCCAACAAGAAGCCTGCTTGCTATGAGCTTGGTTTGGAGAAACGGTGAAACCTTTCCCACACATGGTATTTACCAGGGGTAATCTGCCGACTTTGCACAGGCTGACTAAAGAATGGAGGCTCCAAAACTATCAGCCCCTGTACCCGCTGAAGAAGGCAGGAGGCCTCTGGCTAGTGTGTCAGGGGCTCTAGGTACCCTGATGGGGTTCAGGATACTTCCCCAAAATATAACGCACATTGGCACACCGAATATTTTAAACTCAAAGAAGGTGAGAAATGGCAGGTGCAGGAAGGACTCTCTAACCTGCCCCCCAACCTTCTCCCCTGAATCAGGTCATAAGACCCTCACGTGAGAGGTGCCCTCCCTGTACCCAGAGGAAAGGAGCTTCCTTATCTCTGAGGATGGAGGGACGTGAGAGGGATCTGAATAGATAGGTCTTCTAAGTCTCCCCAGGTAACCACACTTAGCCCATGGCCCCTGTGTCCTGTCACATTTTCCACCACACTCCACTCTTCACCAAACCTAGCATAAAACACTCGGGTTTAACCGCCTCTTCAGGTCTCACTTCCTTATGAAGGCTCTCGTGTCATGTAAAACTTATATTAAATAAAATTTGTTTGCTTTTCTCTTGTTAATCTGTTTTTTGTTAAAAGACCCAGCGGAGAACGACTGAACTACCCACTGGACTAGTGGAGCTGGAGGGAGGAAGGCCCAGCACAAACCTAACACTTGATAGTTTTCTGGGATTGGATCTGTCCTCACTTGTCCTGCTGAACATCTATATCTATATTTCCGACTTTTAGAATCTTGACTTCCAAATTTTCATGATATATGAAAAAAGAGGAGGCCATCAGTATATTTTATACACCAAGATGAACCTATTTTTGATGAGGTAGGAGGACAGGATTGCCAACCTAACACAAGAGATATTCTAGTTCCCCTTGCCCCAGGAACAGGTGACTTGGTTCTGCAGGTGAGGACCAGGGCTGATACCACTAATCAATCAGGAGGGGCTACATTCTACTGCAATAACAACGCCCCAAATCAAACAGGCTTAGAATAGCACAGGTTTACTTCTTGATCATGCTTCATCCCCGTGGGGGTGAGCCTGGCCTGTGTGCCATACTATCTTCACTCAGGGACATGGGCCGATGGAGCCTCTAGGACCTGCACCATCATCAACTGCAGTGCAGGGAGAAGGGGCGTGGAGAACCAGGCAGAGCTCCTCAAGGTTCTGCCCGTATTTCATGGGATGAGGCGAGTTAACTGAAGACATCTAACCTGAAGGGAAAGGAGAAGGGCGATCCCTCCAGGTCCTTGGAAGAAGGCGATCTGGAAAAGTCAGTACACGGGTGCAGTGACCACACCCCTCCTGCCCAGACTCCAGTGGGGCGCCTCTGACTCCACCTGGGCTGACCGCACCCCTCAAGGTTACCGGGGAACACAAGCCCCCACACTCAAGGTGGTTTCCATCAAGTCCGCCACATGAACAGCCCCCTGGCCCCTGGGGTTCTTCACGCCATTCCCAGCTTCTCCACCGGGTTGTGAGGTTCCACCTAAAACTCATCTTACTGTTGAAAACCTCTCTCCTGCTGAGGAGCCACATTCTCCTTTTCATAACTGCAGCAGCTGCTCAATCCCATCATGATCCACATCCCTCAAGCCATAGTCAATGTAACGTAAAAAGAACGCAGGCTGGAGCCCTACCGCCCCCAGCTGCGCTCCTGTCAGACTACAGACAGAAAGTAGGCTGCACCCATTTCTCCAGGATTCTGAACGTCTGTGCTTAAGAAAAATGCATGTACATTTCCTGTAGGGAAGTTAAAACAAATAAGTTTAAAAAAAAACACCTCACTTCCTTGTGACTATTTAAGTGAAACATCTTAAGTTATATTACAGTGTATGTGTATGTGTCTACAGAAAACAATCTGCCAGGAGACATCCCAATATAAACAACGGTTATCTCCAGAAGATGGGACTGTAACAGATTTTTATATTCTTCCTATTGTACATTTTTTACAAAATAAATATTTTATATAATTTCATATAAATATATTACATAAAAATTAGAAAAGCTATATTAAATTTGGTCCCGTTAGTATATTTTCAAAGGATCCAGTTCATAATAATGAATTGCTTTTGTGTATATTATCTCTTCGACTCTACCTTTGTAAAGTATTGCACATGATGTAAAGAAAGTAAAAACTGATTATCATAGTACTTACCTGATTTGTAAACATGGACCTCTGTCTCAAAGAAAGCATGCAGAGTTAAGCTTTCTATAAATGTTTCTTAATCATCTGAGTGAATTGCCTAAAAGCAAGGATGACTCCTGCCAAGAACATGCAAGTGATGACATCAGCATGACAGCAGGACAAAAGAGAAGAGAGAACCAGGGCTCCACTCTGCACACGACAGATGTGACAGGATGAGCTGAAGAGAGAGGAGGTACCAATAACAGTAATAATAACAGCAGCAGCTAACCCTCACTGGGGGCCAACACTCTGCTCAGCTCTCTGCTAACAGTATTGCACGCATGTTCTCACTTAACTCAAGAACTACTATTATCCCCACTTTTAGCAATGAGAAAACGGAGGCACGGGAAGACTTCATAATTTGCTCACGGTCTCAGGTACCTTGGGCCGGAGCCGTGATGTGAAGTCTGCAACCTGAAACAGGAGCCAGCGCTATACACCTCACCCACATCCCATTTCAGACCAACTCCAGGAGGACCGAATCAAGAACAGAAACATCAAACCACAGCACATCCAGCGTAAAACAGAACTGTACAGGTATGATATCTTTGAAAACTGACAATTTTCTAAGCTTTGAGGCAACAGGAGAAAATCAAAGAAAAAACAGGAGACAACTATAGAAACATGCACACACTCCTGTTCAGGCCTATGGTGTACATCCTGTTTCTCTGTGCCCAGCACTCTTGGTTTCCACAAGGGAGGGAGCAACTCCTCATCCACCCCATGTGGTTGTGCCAACACTGCCTATCACTGTGCCCCCCAGCCAGCGGGCTGCACAGAGGACCAGGACTCAGGCTGGCCAACCAGGCCTTCCACACGGCTGCTGATGTGACTACTCCTAGGGGAATCTGCCATGTTGCCCTGGGGACAGAGGGTCTACTCAGAGTCAGGAAGCCTGGGGCTATCAAAACCACCTCCTGTGGAAGAGGCTGACTGGAGAACACAGCCAACACGTGGAGAGAGCAGAGCTGAAGACATCACCTAAGTGTGTGCACCAGAATGCACCGAAGCCAGACCAACCCAGGGCATTTCAGCTACAAGAGGCAATCAATTCCCTATTTTTAAGTTAAAGTCAGATTTATGCAACTGGAAACCAAAAGAGACATACCTAATGCTAATTGAAATTGCTAAATTAGTAAATTTAAAGTCAAAACAAACTAGGTAGATGTGTCTATCAAATACAATAAAGGATCAAGATGAGAAAATGCTATTATTTATTTATTAAATAAATAAGGAGAAAGGCTCGGTTTCTCTAGCGAGCAAAGAAATAGGTCCAGTGGCAATACAGGATGCCAGTACAGGATGGTAGATGGCTTACCCATCACCCAACGCCAACACGTTCCCTCCCTGACTGCCTCTGCTGATTTCCAAGCACCCCCCAACCACTGCAGTCAGGACTGGTCATACGACATAGTTCTGGCGAATGCGATGTGAGCAGAAACCTGATGCAGCCTCCCTATCCTTCTTTCTCCTGCCTTAACAACTCTACTGTGATAGAGACAGCTGCAGCAGCCATCTTGTGACCATGAGGAAAAGGCCAAGAGAAGCGCAGAGATGTTGCCTCAGGCTTCTGAAAAATGGCAGCAGCCACTGCTTCTGAGCTTCCTATCATGTGATGCAAATTCCTATTTGTATAAGCTGCAGTTAGGTGGATGTTGTTACTTTGTTCAACAGATATTTACTGAGTGCCTGCCACATTCCAGGCACTGTTCTAGGCTCTAGGAATACAGAGCGAGGAAAACAGAAAAAGCCTGCTCCTGTGGCGCTCCCTTACACGGCAGAGGAAAGCCTGCCTAGCCACTATAGATAACATTAACTGTCTATTCACAACCAAAACTAACAACAGTAACAAAGGTCACCGTAAAACATAACAGCCAGTGCTGGCACCCTCATGATAAGACTGCTATCCTCAGACACAGCAGGTATATGGCAAAGCGATCAGACCACAGGATCCAAGCAGCCCACTCCCACTCCTAATTCTTTCTCCTTAATCCACGAATCCCATGTCTTTTACACCAGGTGTGGAAACACATTTGCATGCCCCTGCCATCCAGTATTTCTGGTCTATTTTAAATTTTATCTTAAAGAAAAACATGTTGCTAAGAGAAAAGTACTTTAAGAAATATTCACCAAATTTGCCTTTGTATGTTTAAATTTCCTGAGAAATCTCATCAATTACAGCTGATTCTAAACTATTGCTAATGATTATTTGGCTTAAGACACAGCTCCTTATTATCCTCTCCTGTGGCCATGACTCACTTTATACATGCAATTATTAAAAGGAAACAGAGAATAACAGCTAACAACCTTGCTGTGTACAAGGGCTATACTTGTTATTCAATTTTTCAAGATAGACCCATATTATGCAATTTCATAAGATACTTCCTTATTTTTATTTTTAATTTTAAAAAAGGAAATAAACGGCAATACTCTCATCCCCCACCAGCAGCCCCAAACATACACACACAAACACTACAATAGGAAAGAAATTCTTACGACATTAAAGTTGCATCCACACTGCTGTTTATTATTTCAAATGTTTTCATTTTATTCCTACTTTAAAATAAACATAGCACTCATGCAAAATAAAATAAAATAAATGTGGGCCAGCCCCAGTGGCCTAGTGGTTGAGTTCAGCGTGCTCCGCTTCAGCGGCCCAGGTTCGGTTCCTGGGCGTGGACCTACACCACTTGTCTGTCAGTGGCTGTGTTGTGGCAGCGGTTCACATACAAAAAGAGGAAGATTGGCAGCAGATGTTAGCTGAGGGCAAATATTCCTCAGCAAAAAATAAATAAATAAAATAATTGTGCTGGCTGAATGAAATTCTTCACTCTCGAGTTTTCAATTTCCAGGAAAACACTCCATAAACGGTGTGCTCTTCTCCTCTCTATCCTCTGACTTTCCAATCACTTGGTACACAGGCTGTGATCTTCTGAGCCTCCTGTTTGTTCCTCTTCCTGCTGTGGTTTGGTTTTCCATCTCTTGGGCATAGTAATGACTCGTCCTTATCTAGGAAACTGTCACTTAGTAAACCCCACCCTATATCTATGGATATAGATACAGTTATAGTGGTCTCTGGAAACACTTCTGGTTACAAATGTATTTGATGAAACGAGTATGCAAGCTGACAGGCCCAACTTCCCCTGGAGTCAACCTTCTGTTCACATGAGGTATGAACGTTTGCTGCATAGGGAAACTCGAGGAAGAAGTCAACGGTGCAATGATGGAGCTCTCCGCAGACCCCGCTCCCCAGCTAGGAGCACACACTCATAGTAGAGAAACTGGCAAAGCTAATCGCAGCTCAGGTTGTTCTTCTTTTAAGTTGAAGATGCTAACAAATCAGTGAGGACAAAACAACTCAAACATCCACCAACACGCAGCTGAATAATTACATAAATAATTCACTGGAATAACAATCTTTTTTTCTCTTTTTTTCCTTTCTTTTTTTTAGTGTACTGACAAGAAAAGAAGTTCACATATAGTTACGTAGAGAAAAAAGCAAGCTGCTGATCAGGTGTGCCACGATTCAATTTTGTTTTATGAAAAGCTGTGTACATATACATGCATGTCATGTGTCTTTCTGCCTCTGCTGGTGTGCACAGAAAAGTTCATGAAGAATTCCAAACTGGTATCAACGGCTGCTTCTCCAGATGCAGGAGAGGATGCTTCCCCTCACATGCTTCTTTATTTCTCACTAGGAATGACTTATGTAATTAAACACCTTTTGACACTCTTAAACCAAATAAAACCACCTAGCCTAGTTGCTGGTTCATGTGCACATCAATTTTTGTTCAATGGACCTGAGCCGGCTCTTCTCTCCAACAGATACTCTGACCTTAAACCAGAGAGTCCTTCTGGTGTGAGGGGGCACCACTGGGCTCTGGCCATCTTCTGGCCAAATCCATATGACAAACAGAAATCTCGTCACAAGCACTGTTTGCCAACTCCAAGGAAAGAGGCACGCCATATGATTCAAATGCCCCTTTACAGCGTTTGCAATTAATTGTATTAATTAAAACCCAAACAATCCCCAAATCCACCTCTATTGACCAAATCAAAATATATTTTTTTATGTATATGATAAGAAGTACAAGAAAAAAAAATACTGTCTTACTTTTATCTCAGGGAAAGTTACCTTTTATCGATTTTAGTTATAGGATTTAGTGAGAAAATTAAATCCTTTACCTATTAAGTCAGATACTTTCAGCAAAAACATGCCGTAGCTGGCAAAATTATGAAATTGTTTATTTTCTTCATCTATCTCTTTGAAACTACAAATCAGCAAACCACATCACCTTGAGTTGGTACATTCCTTTTCAAACTCCAGATGAGGAATAGAAGATACTGGACACTGGGCAGACTGACAACAGGCCTGTGTTCTCCGCAGGAAATACTGGCGTCCACCATGGCTACTGCCCTGCAGCAGAAGTGTCACCTCTGCTGTCATCATAGAATTCAGATAAACTGTGATCCAATCTAGTCTGTGCTACATAGCTTTTAGTAAGATTTCAATTATGATACTAATTGACCATAATTTACAGAGTTAATTTACCTCAATGACTTCAGAAAGCCATCTTTTTAAACAGGAAATTTTATTTTTCAGGTGACTGTTTTGTTAAACAATACTGTAACTACACTTGTGCAGAAAAACTACACCTGTGATGAAGGCTTTGTTTGATTCATTAGAAAATGAGTATATTTTTCTCTAAGCATCTTAAATATAGATAAGACCAATTTTATTACCAGCTTCCTATATAAACAAAATTTCAAAGCTAATTATTTGCTAGTTAAGCATAGAAATTACTAAGTCCTGTACTGTATGAATTAAATGGAATTTGGCAATTTGCTATAATAGAAAACAGAAAAGATGTGATTATTTATATTTATTCTAGCTAAACTATTTTAGATACTTAAATCTCTTAAAGCAGCAATTCTCTCCCAGTAACTATGTTGATATGGACTAAATGAGACAGCAGAACCGATTAACTACAGAATTCATCTGCTGGGGGAATGAGGATGAGTTGTTCACATGCACATGCATGAATATGAATTTAACTATAAAAACTACGTTAAATTTGCAAAGATTCAATAAAGGCGGGTCACTAGAAAAGATTTCAGTTGAAGTAAGTGAGGGTGACACACCTGTCAAAAATTAGAGCTACTACAGGGCCGGCCTGGTGGCGTAGTGGTTAAGTTTGCACTCCCTGCTTTGGCAGGCCAGGGTTCGCGGGTTCAGATCCTGGGCATGGACCTACACAGTGCTCATGAAGCCATGCTGTGGTGGTGACCCACATATAAAATAGAGGAAGATTGGCACGGATGTTAGCTCACGGTCAATCTTCCTCACCAAAGGAAAAAAAAAATTAGAGCTAGTAGTCTAGAGAGAGAGAGCGCACACAGTTAGCTCTCCTCTCCAAGAGACTTTAGAGTCTTTCTCCTACTACACGGTTGTAACCACCACACTGTACACGCAAACTTTAAATAGATGGATTGTATGGTATATGAATTATATCTCAGTAAAACTATTTTAAAAAGAAAGAAACTGTTGGGGCGGGGGACGCGCAGGAGTAAGAATGACAACCTAAAATCCCATCAGCACCTTTCCTGAGTAAAACGCTGGCAGGGCTGTTTCACAGCAAGCAGCACATGCCTTGGACAATGGAAAAAACATCACGGTATCCATGTAGTGAACATACGCAGAAACAATTTACTGGTTAATGTGCTACTCAGGAATTATGCTTTAAATTAAAGTAAAATCTTTAAGGTGTTCAAGCATCATTTTTTTAATGATCCCCTATTTTAACCAACTTTTCTCTCTTTTTTTTGGATTAATCAACCACCTGCCAGTCTCAATCCCCTCAAATAAGGACATCTATTAGGGTATATTGTGCTGGAGAACTTCACGAAGCTTTAAGATATATATGTGAGTGACAGAGGGTCATTCAGTCTATAAGGTATACAGCAATTTTGATGTTCTAGACGAGAAGTGGTCTTCAACTCTTGATTTGCACTTCGGGGTAACACAATGACCTTGCACTGAAAGCTTTAATTGACAGGACTATAAAAAGAGCTCCAGAGGGTTCTGCAGCAGGACGATTCCCTCTGCTTCAGCCCCTACATGCTCGACCCACTCTCCCAACTGCACTGATGGCAGTTTGTTCCTGACTTGATCCCCTACTTTTATAGCATTTTCCCATTTTGACTCTTCTAATTTTTTCTCACCTGTTTATTTCTGTCATCACTTTGAGATGAGAGAAATACACAGAAAATAAACCAATTCTCCAATTTTCAAAGTTTTAAAAACAGCTAACACGGTGTGCTAGATACAATTCTAAGTACTTCCCAGGCATTAACTCATTTAGTCCTCTCAACAACCCTATGAGACAGGAACTATTATTGACCTGATTTTGAAAATAAGGATATATTAAAAAAAAGTAATACAGAGAAGAAGAAAAAAAAAAAAGCAAGGAAAAGAAGGATATAGAAAACAGAGAGGCTTAGGAACTTGCCCAAGGTCACTCAGCTAATAAATGGTGAAGTGAGCTTTCTAACCCAGGCAGTCTGGCTTATGTCTGTGTACTTAACCACTATGGTACACTGCCTTTCTGAATAAGGAATGTCTTATCTGAACTCTGCAGCTGTATTAAACTATAGTCAAGGTATTAAGAGTTCCTTCTTATACATGAAATAAGTTACGTTTTTAATACATTATTTTGTTAAAAAAAGAAATTTTTAAAATATGTAAAAAGAAAACTTACTACATTGTCTGATTAGCACACCTATGAACACCTTATGCAAGTGTTACTCTCTTGAGATAGGGCTTGAGTACACATCGGTTAGTAATCTGCAAATTTCATTTTGTCATCACGTAAGATTGGATGTCCTCCAAATTATTTCTAATTAATAGAGTTTTACTTGGTTAAATTTTGATAAGTCACCATTTTATTAAGGTTTGAGCAGTGAAATTCCAAATTTATTACTCTAATTCCAAAACCAAGCTTACCTAAATTTGTAATACAACTTACCATTAATAAGAGTAGTTATCTATCTGATAGTTGTGGCTAGGCTTAAATAAAATAATGTTTGGGGTGAATATTTCAGCTAGCCAATTGCAATCTTTAAAATCCAGATATTATACAATGTATTTGTGAGCTTTTCCTGACTGAGGTGTATGCCACCATATTTGATGGCAAGATTATTGTGGGAAAGAAGGGAGAAGAGAAATTAACATTAAGGAAGGAACTTTATATACCAAGCACTATACTAAATGATATATAAAATGTATAAATTATAATGTATATTTATATATTGTGTGTATATAACTATCTGTGTATACATATGTATAAGTTATATGTGTGTGTGTATTATTATAAATATATTAGTTTAATCCTCAGAACTCTTTGAAGCAAGTGGCATCACCATTTCACAGAAGAATCTGAGGTTCAAAGAGTAGCTTGCTCAAGGTGACACTTTTACTAAACTGAAAGGCAAGATTTGAAGCCAGAGTCTGTTAACTCCAGAACCCACGCTCTTTCTGCACAATGTGGTTCTTGTTTTGAACAAAACCATCGCCTGTGGCTATCATCTACCGGGCAACCTGATTAAAGGGGCACCAAGCTGGACGCCCTGACTGCAGAGGGGTGATACATAATGGTAACCAGATGCAACAGAAAGTCAGTAAGAACAGCCTTAGAATGTTTTGCCTGTAATGAACTGTCATCATAAGCCCCTGATTTTTTTTTTACCAAGATGATAATTTCAGTGGGAGGTGGAGGTGGAAGGCCAGTAGGTGATCATGCTCTTTTTCTACTTTTCTTGGTAATTCCTGAGTGGTACACTCAGAATGTACATTTACAACAGCAACCCACCAAGGCAGGTGAGGGCAACTGCTTTCCAGATGAAAGCATCCATGTACTGCACTCAATCAACTCTTAACCCAATTAAAAGCCTGACTTTGGGGCTGTGTACTGGGAGACAGAATCTGGAATTAATTTCAGAACTTCTAAAGCTACCTCTGGGAAGTTCTCCAAGCAGGTCATTTGATTCTGCCGTCCCTTCGTGTTAACACTCTCCAAACAGTTATGAGATGAGCCCCGGACTATGCTCTGAACCAACAAGCCCCCTGGTCCCAGCCGCCCCGGAATGTCTTGCTGCCAAAGTCCGTGAGCCACAACCAACAAGGGCGCGTTCAGGTCCTCAGATGGACATGGAGTCAACTGCTCATCGTGGTCGGGGTGATAATGTCGCCTCAACCCAATTCAGACAGCTGGCTAATAACCTGTCAAACAAATTAAAATACTCGGCCTGAAGAAAGGGTCAACCACTGCCAACTAATAAGAAGACATAAAAGTAAATGCTAAACAAGCGTACAGTTTTTATACTAAAAGTCAAATTTTCAAAATTAAATTACCTCGTCATAATGTGTACTGCACTCAGGGAATAAAAGATTTGGCTTTATATGCTAGAAAAAATTTGCATTCAGATTATTTGCGATGATTATTTTAAAGAAACGGAATCTTACTTTAATTCAGAGGGCCAAGACAGAGCTCACGGAACTTCACCAGTCTCCCCCATCCTGCCCCCTTGACCCCGCAGTCACTGCTGGACCCACCTCCTCCAGCCACGTCTCGGGATAACATTTGGTCCTGCGGCATGAATCCTCATCCACTCACTCCCTGCCAAATCCAGCCATTTCTTTTACTCTCACTTTCTTCCAAAGCCTTATCCAGGCCACATTCAACTCCTAGAGGACAGTCAACCCCCCCAGAACTCTTTAAAAGGTGGTTCACCACATGTGCCTATCTAATCATCATTTAATCCTGGAGACCAAATACAAATTCCCTTTAGTGGTCCGCAGTCACCATGCCACTCCCCTACTACATCCATGTGCCACGTGCCCAGGTTTTTACTCAGGTGCCACCTGCACCCTCAATGGCCTGACCGTGTTGCCCCATGTCCCTTGGCCTTTAAGTCCAGCTCAAAGCACAGCTCCCAGCTGCTGTGGACTCACCCGTCATCCCCATCCCGGGTGTGGGTTAATTATCTGTCCATCCTATAATCCTAATGGCACATTTCTATTCACCTTTAATAGATTCCTCTCCAGATTAGTTATCCATGACCTTGAAAACGGCACTACCCAACCCAAACAATGTAAATCCACACCTTGACAATAATAAATTACGTATAAAATTGTTGTATGTGCCACTTTTACTTGCATCATTCCATTATAAGCCTCACAACAGCACCATGAAGTACATGTAACCATTCCCATGTTCCAGGCAGGGAAACAGGATATAAGATTTCACAGAATTCACAAAGTAATGTTTTCATCATCATTGACGCCTATCGAACCTATACTGGTAGGTGGTGTCATTCCAAGTAAGGGTAAGGTAGCAGGGAGCAGCAAGAAGCACCCCAGATCTGAAGTCACAAGACTGGGCTTGAGTCTAATTTCTACACCTTAACGGCCATGTGACTTGGAAGTAGGTGCTGAGCATAATGGTCCAGGGCAAGAAGGGTTGAATTTAGTCCCTGATTCAACAAAATCTGCCACCTGCTCCAGCAAATGCTTCTTATGACCCACTGGTGGCTAAACCGGCTGTGACCTTGATGCCTGAACCCAAGTTCTTGTTCCATGTTCAGCACAGCCCCCTTCATCTCTCAGGATCTCCTTCTTGACTTCCCAAGATTAACAGTACTTATTATGGCATTTGACTCGCTTACATGAAAAGGACATTGCTCTAATTAATATGTCAACCCTTGCTGTAGTGACAGCTCAACTTCTCAAATGAATGCTTGAGTTAACCATTCACAAGTCGCATGGCACAGAAAGGGACTGTCGGTGATGAAAGGGAACGGCCATGCATCCAGGCTCAGTAAGTGGCGTGCCCTGCACGTTACTGAAAGATCTCATTTCATCCTTACTGCAGGCCTGCGAGGTAGAGCTATCTATTATTCATCATCGTTTCAGAGGTGAGAACCCGACTCAAAGATTTAAGGTAATTTCACCAAAAAGAAACTAGTAAGGAATGGCAGACCAAAGGATCCAATGCACGGTCTGCGGGGCTCCCAGCTCCTTCTCGCCCACTCTACTGCCTGGAGGAACAGGGCAAATGAAGAAGAGAGGAGGGATCCCGCCACCCTCTTTAGGGAGAGAGGTACAGTGTTGGAAGGTTTGTTTCCCATTCAAGCACAAGGGAGAGTCCCCACGACTTCACGGGCACTGAAACCAATTCCTTGCCCTCCACTCCTCAAGGATCCTCAAGGGGCCCTGGATAGAGCCCAAAACTAAATAGACACATATAGGCATAGACAAGTTTCCCCCGACCCCAGAGCAGTCAGCCAGCCAGATGAATTCCCAGAAATCTGTTTCTTCAAGTTTTGTTCATGACAGTTTAATACACGAGACACAATGACGCCTCTGGAGGTTCTGAAGGACGTGGGAGACTGTGACGCCTGAGCATCAAGCCACAGAGACGTCCCCACCTCCTCCTCAGACCCCTGCTTTTCCTACAGATGTGAGCGTCTACTGTGCAGAGGCCCGGGATAAAAAGAAAATAGCAGGCTCGCTCCCTGAACAGCGCTTAGGGTCTAGTAGGGAAGACGTACGTGGAAATGAATAATTAAATGAGGCAGCGCCGAATCCAAGCAAGCACAAATTATTAAGAGACAATTCATTCTACTTGGAGTTTCAGAAAGAAAAGTTAAATATTCATAATTTGAGCTTTTAGAAAGATAAATGAAACTATACTATTATCATTATTAAAGAACACATATACCTGAATTGGTCTTCTTGGATAGGTAGCAATTTACTTCTACGGCTCAGAATGTAAAATTCATCCTACACAGCAAGTCACAAATTCAGCCATTTCACCTCCACATTCTATAATATGCCACACGACCCTCATGAACATCAAGTCCACAAAAGGAGAAGAAAATAAAAAGCAGAGCCCTGTGTTTAGAATATGGGTCCACAATCAATTATCCACAACTCCGAACTCCTAAAACTCTCTGAAAATCTAATGTTTTTCACTAACTCATCTGATGACAAACCTGACCTGACTAATTTGACTACAAAATCTGTCCTGAACTGGCACACAGCTCAATTAGGTTTTTATTCATCCCATTTAGTGAACTCTGCTGAAATATTATGTTTGATTACAGAATGATGCCCCAGCCCCGCAAGGAATCTTTCACATTCTATGGTATGTGCATCATATACCTTCCAAAATCCAAAATATTCAGAATTCGTGAAGAGTCTCAGATAAAATTATGGTGCTGTATTTGCTTTTTGGATGCTTAGAGGAAGTCAGAAATCAAAGAAACACTACTTTGAGAGAAAACTCACTGTCAAGTAAAAAAATGAAGTACTTATCTTTCTGCCTACTGTCATTCCCCCAAATCACCAAGATTCAGAGCACAATGTTCAAATGAGTTACAGTGCACCACCTCTGGGAAGCCCTCTCTGACTGCCCCTCTGGTGCCATCACAGGGCTCTGAACGGCCCTCCACCGGGCACCTCCAACATGCCGCTGCCCCTGCCTCAAGAGTCTCAAGGACAAGCACAGCTGTCGTCTCTGTCTTTCTGGCTGGAGCCTGGCACAGCGCCTGGGCTCTTACCAGACAGAAAATCATCTGTGTAGCCCCCAAGCTCTACCTGGTCATCATACCTTTAGACACAAACAGCCCTACCGAACCGTCCTGCCCTTCAGGGCAACAGTGAACAAAACCTGGGTCAGGTGCATTTCTTCTGGCCATTCTATTCTGCTTCAAAGTTGTGAGCTAGAACCAGGGGGCTATTTAAGGCATGGCTGCTAAACACAGAAAGGCCATTTAAGGGCTGAGAAACATGTGTTCGGCATAATTGTTTCCTAACTCCTTGTTACTGCCAAGGCAAAGGGGACTGCGTGGTTCAGATGCTGGCGAGGGGCCGTGCAAAGGCTTGCTGAACCTCTGGGGAGGGCCTCAAATCTCCACTGGTCACAGTTTTACTGTATAATGAAGATTAAAATAATCAAGTAAATGAAACCAGGAAGCTTGTCCATTTTTATCTTCAAACTCCCCTTAAGATCTAGGAGGTCTCGTTAAATCCTTGTCTTCCTTAAGGTCTTAAATCATATCTATGAGCAAGTCCTGTTCATTTTTCTTTAAAATAACTGTTGAATTTCCTGCTCTCTATTCCTACTGTCACCACACTGTCCCAGCCGCTAAGCATCTATGACAGCACCCCTAAGTGAGCTCATTCAGTCCAGTGCCCTTTCTTTAAGTGGTTTTAAATACCAGTTATATATAGACGACCCCAAATTTTTATCTCTGGCCTGAATCTCCTCCCTGATCTCTGGACTCCTTTATGAACCTACCCATGTGACATCTCCCCTTGGACCGACATCCAAGGCATCTCAAACCTAAGTTCAAAGCAGAGGTCCTGAATTGCTGCCCCAAACGTGGTACTCTATCTTTACCACCTCAGCAAGTGGCAACTCCATCCTTCCAGCTGATCAGGCCAGAAAGCTGGGAGCCCTCTCTTTCTCTCACACCTCAGATGTGATTCGTTGGTAAATCCTGTTACTCTACCTTGAAAACATATCCAGAATCCAGTCAGTCTCACCATCATCACACATGCCACCAGGCTGGCCTCTCCTAGATAACTGTAGGAGCCCCGAACTGTCTCCCTGTGCCACCCTGGTCCTCCGAAGGCCATTCTACTGCCTGGACAGCACTCCGATCTCTGCCCTCCTCCCTCTAAAAATGAAATCATCCTCATGGCTCTTTCTATTACCCTGGAGAGATGATTCCAAATAGCTCTCTTTGGAGCCCTGACTTCTCCGGGTCTAAATTTCCAATTAAATACAAGTTTGCTTCAACTTGGATAACCTACTGTCACCTCTAATTCCACAATTCCAAATTGAACTTATCTTTCCCCTCAAAACTGGCTCCTCCCATCCCAATCACTCAATTTTTATATGTGATATCACCATACTCCCAAGACAGAAATCCCAGAATTACTCCTTTTAAGTCTCAATGCACTGGCGTATATTTCGAACACTTGGGGCAGATTAGAAAAATGGCCACGATTCATTCTCTTCCCCCTCTGCAGCTACTCCCATCAAGAGGGAGGGCCTGTTTCTCTCTCCCCTGAATCTGGGCTTGCCCTGTGACTGGCCACCAGAATGCTGCAGAAGGGAGAGTGTGCCAGTCCCGAGCTGAGGCCTCAAGAGAACTTGCACACTCCTGCTCTCTTTCTTGGAATCCTGCCCAGCTGTCACGAAAATGAGCCCAGGCTAGCCAGCTGGATGAAGAAGGACATGTGGCCCGGTTGCCCCAGTCATTCCAACTGACAGCCTGCCAACACTCAGAGCAGAGCTGCCTCGTGGACTGGCAGCTACCACAGATACACGACTGCGTCTAGTCAAGACCAGAAGAACCACCTTGCCCAGCCCAGCCCAGCCCAGCTGCTCAGCCACAGAATCCTGAGCGAAATAAACAGTTGTGTCACATCCTTAGCGTAATACCTGGCACATAAAAAGCCATGTAAATGTGTTATCATTATTACTCATTTGCTTTTCTCTTTTCAAATAAAGTTACTTAGCAACAGTGATGTTCTCTTGTGCTTTTTTTATCCCCCATTGTGCATAAGGTGGTGCTGGGCCATTAACAGACTGACTTCAAACTCTGCACAGGAAGCTCAAATGGCTTCCCACTGCCCATTAAAATTTCAACTACTCTGATGTGGTAGTAATAAAAGAATCTTCTTCCTCACCTATCCCACATTACGTAATCTCAGACCATCTCAACTAGGAGGGCATTCAGGTTCAAGCAACAGAAACCTGAGCAACAGTGCGTCACACAAACAGGAGTTTTTCTTTTCCATGAAACAAGCAGCCTGGAGACAAGCAGGCGCTGTCATTCATCCAGGGGCTGGAACAGTCCCCACAGTGGACTGAGCGTGTCCCCCCACAATTCATATGCTGAAATCTTAACCCCCAATGTGATGGTATTAGGAGGTGAGGCCTGTGACAGGTAATTAGGCCATGAGGGTGGAGCCCTCATCAATGGGATTAGAGCCCTTATAAAAAGGACCCCAAAGAGCTCTCTTGCCCTCTTTCCACCACATGAGTTATAACGAGAAGTTGGCAGTCTGCAAGCTGGAAGATCATGCCCAGAACCCGACCATGCGGGCACCCTAAGCTCAGACTTACAGCTTTCGGAACTATGAGAAATAAATTTCTGTTCTTTAAAAGCCACCCAAGCTATGGTACTTTGTGGTAGCAGCCTGAACTTAGTGCCAAAGCCAACCACTATGATTCCTTTGGCCTTTCCTTTGTGGCCACAAGATGGCTGCCACAGCTCCTGGCATCACAGCCATGTTCAGTAGGGTAGGCATGAGATGGTGACAGCCATGACTGCTCCTGTTACATGGAAAACAAAACTTTTCCCAGGGCTGCCAGCCAACTCCTCCTTATGTCTCACTGACATCCTCTAAGAGATGCTGAGAACGCAAGCAGTTAGCTCTTCCAGGTTCTGTGGTAGTGGCAGGTTGTATTTCCCAAAGATGGCCACACTAATTTATCTCATTCCACATGCTGTTCTTACAGAGTGACACTGAACCTCCCCCATTGAGGGGTGAGATCTAAGTTCCTTTCCCTTGAACCTGGGTAGGCTTCTGACAACAGCGGAGACGATGCCATGTGAGCACAGGGGAGGTGATACCGTGTGACTCTCAAGGCCAGGTCAGAAAAGGTGAGAGAGCTTCCACCTGCATTTCCCTTGGACGCAGGCTTTTGGAGTCCTGAGGCTCCGCATGACGAGTCTGGCTGTGCTGAAGAGACCATGAAGGCAGATCACAGAGAGAGGGGCCTGAGGAGGGCTTTTCCAGCCCAGGCACAGGGCTTGTGAGTGAAGAGCCTTCCAGATGACCGTCCCTCACCATGTGCCTGCGGCCTCATGTCAGACCCTGAGCCAGAACTGCCCAATGGGGTTGCTCCTGAGTTGCTGATTCACAGAAACCGTGAGAAATTATAAATGATTACTGTTGTTTTAAGCCACTGAGTTCACGAGTGACTAGTTATGGAGCAAGAGAGAACTAAGACAGTGGTGGGCGGGCAAGAGAGAGGGGGCCTGGGAGAGGGGCTGTGCGCCCAGCTGCTGTCCTCACCTCTACAGACACTGCACGCTGCCCAGGCCTTCATGCCTTTGCACTTCCCTTACCTGGATGCAGCCCCGGCCAGCACAGTCAGAGGCATCCTCCAGGACACAGCCCAGCCTCATCACTTCCACTGAGCCACAACCATCTCTCTCATCACAACCCACAACAGACACTTTAAAATTTAACTACATTCAGGCACATTGTTCTTTTCCCCCATGATTCTGGCTTCTTAGATCTAGATGAGTTCTTGTTCACAGAGACCTCCACACACCTGCATTATATACCAGGTAAGGAACGGAAGCTTAATGAGTACTTGCTGAATGAAATTGAACATCCTGTGTTTTGTGCTATAGTCAGTGTCTCTTAAAACTCCTTCTTCACCAGCAAGCTAGCCTTCTCTTTACCACTTAGTCACGGCCTGTGGCTTTTTCTTCTTCAAAACTTGGATCAAATCTAACCTCTGTCAATCTTCCCTGATGAGCCTCTCCCATCCCCAGAGAGAATCAGACTCTTTCTTCTCCACGCTCCTCAGCCCCTTCACACCCTCCCTTTCAGCTGTCCCATCACGCTGGATCGTGTGGGCCCGTCTCCTCACCAGACCACTTTGTTACTGAGGTAAGAAGTAAAAAAGCACCCTCTTTTACTCAGCTTTTTATTCCCAGCACCAAATGCTGACACATGGTAGGTATTCAACAAACGATCAGCGGAGGAAAAAGGAACACATCCTGAATTGCCAACAACTAACAAAAAAGAAAACCCTAAATTAAAAAAGCTCCCACTTAATTAATTATGATTGAGGAACTGACTTCTTCAACACTTAGTTTAGGTAAGCATAGCAGGACTGCAATTTTAAAGACAGAAATCACCCTGATAACTATATAAACGTACCCCAAAATATCCTTAATAAGCTACTTTGGGAAACTGTTACATTTCAGACCTGTTTTAAAACAAAAATATAATGAGTCCTAGGAGGTAACATTCATGAATAAATTCACTGCCGAAAAGCTGAAACCAGGAACTCTTACATAATGATAGTTGGTGCAGAATGAGATTTCCTATGCTCACTGAATTCGTGTTGTTGGAAAGGACAATGCACTTATAAACAACGCTGAACTCTTCTAAGATATTCAAAGTAAAACAGTGAATATCTGGAATTACATGGAGAACTTCAGGGATAAACTGTTGCCTAAGTCAGTAGCAGCTGAAAGCAAGACTCCCAACCTGCTCCGTGGTCCATGCAACAACTCTCCTCTTCCACCCAGCGGAGCTCCCAAGAATGAAACCAAAACTGGGGAGCTGGTCCTAGAAGACTGATGTTGTAGTTATCTTCTTTGAATTTCAATACTCCTCCCCAAGTGATTTCCATTTTTGGAAAATCAATGTAACCCACAAAATACCACTCATATTTGCAATACATCCACACTTCTACTTCACTCCTGGAAAACGTCTGCTATTTCTAATCAAGCATTTGCATCTAAGCAGGCCTCGGCATTGTGATGTTAGTATCCTAACATAGTATCCTAATGGCACTAATAAAACAAGTCCAGAAACAGTCTGTGCAATCAAGGTTCCCAAATAGCAAGACATGTCAACACAGAGATTCACAGTTTCCTGGTCTGATTATCTTACAAAATAAAGGAAAATAAGCCTTCCTCGTGCTCATCTCTGAACAACTGCACACGCTGTTCTCATCTAGTAAGATCCTCTAGCTTCTCTGCCCCCACAGACCCTACCCTGTCTTCAAGGACCAGTGTGGTCCTAAATCCCTGTCTCCAATGACTGGGACACAGTGGGGCTCAAGAAACATCTGAATGTATCAATATGAAAGATAACTAAAAACACACCACATCACAAGGCAGCGGGTAAATAAGTATAATGAATAGATCCACGTGGACTGAGGAGGTTAAATGCAGCTTCTTGGAGGAGCTAACCATTCAGATACCTGAGGCTGCTGTAACCTGTTTAATCCAAATGTCCTTTCCGTGAAAAGCATTCATTTCCTGAAGACACTATTACCATGTGGAGATAAACTCCATAACTGTAAAGGGAACTGAACAAATTGTTTTTCAAGAATTTCCCATATGGTCAAGCCTGGTGCTGTATTCAGGTCTGGGCCAAGCCAAGCGCAAAGCCAGCCGGGATGATGAAGATGAAGGGGGGTGCTGTGCTCTGTTTATTCAGAGTCTTCATGGCAGCAGCTCACTTGGCTTTCTCACCCTGTGACTCATGAAAGGAACGCTCCGCTCGGGAGGCAGGGCAGGGGGAGGTGAAGTGCGGTAGCCCCCTCGTTCCACACTTTCTAACTGGATGCCCGGAGCAGGTCACCCCAGCATCCTGTGCCTGGGCTCCCTGCACGATGGGGGTGCTCACTGCACCTGCCTTGCAGGAGGCTGCTAGAGGATTCAGTGGGTAGTACCTGTAGAGTGCTTAGCGCAGCGCCCGGATCACAGCGAGAGCTCTGTAAGTGTCAACTACCATTGCTGTGAGTCCTTTACCACCATTATTAGACTCTACACTTCCTACTGAAGAACTTTCTCTGTAAGAAACATTTATTTACCACTTATTTACAGTTAAGCTTCTGCCCTCCTCTACTCATTACCTATTTTAGTCTTCAGGTTCTTTCTATCTGAGTGTGTCAAGCTGGTCAGACCCTGTTCAATATTAGTAGTGCACACTGATGCAGAATGCTATCAACAGTTCCCATTATTACTGCATGAAAATAATCTAAATATCAGCTTGATTTCCTAGTTCTTTATATTTATGCCTAATGTTTTCTGACTAATCTGCTATAGTGTGTACCACTTTTTTAGAAGGTGAAAGTAATGAAGCAGCAAAAACAAATACCAAACCATATATTGTGTATTACACTTGTTAGTAATAAAACAGACAATGCTTTAGAAATATGGTGGCTGGGATGAGATAATCATATAAAAGTTCCAAGGGAAAAAATGTCGAAATTATTGCAGATACGGGCCATGAGCTCCATATACATTAGAAACATTTGTATTTTAAAAATCAGGTTAGCTAGTGTATAAAATGCTTGTCATTTCAGAGTTCATTTCTATTATTAAGAAGAATGATTCTGAACCATTACTGAAGCACTCTGGGGCCTTTCCAATTATCTCACACTACTCCAATTCTCAAAATAGAAATTGATTTTTAATTCAATTTAATCTTTAAAAAATATGCCACACTGCACTTTCAGGAGAGCGTTGAGATGTCAGACAACCAACAACGATATTTCTGCTATTATGTAATCCAATGGGTTCTGTGGTTCAACGTTAACAACTTAAAAAAAAATTTTCCATCTCTACAGGTGCTTGTTCTTCTGATTTTTCTGCCTTGGAGGAACCAGAGAAGAAGTAAGCGTGGTCAAAACCATCAGGCATTCATGAGGTGTCGTCTTCCGAAGGCTTGATCAGTCCTTGCCTGTTTTGTTACTGCTGAGTTCCTGTTTTTGTTTTTTTTTTTTAAGTCACCCAAGATAGCTTTCTTTTTCTTTTAATTAGCAGATAGAATATAATTGTATTTCCTTTGAAATCAGAATACAATAGGAGACTCAAATCACCTCCGGAACCTGAGCAGAGCTAGTGCTTCTTGGCTATAATATACCAAAGAGACTTCTATTTTATTTTAACAGAGTATTTGGCCTTGAACAGAAGTAGAGTTTATTTGTGCCAGGCTAAAGAACTAAACACCCTGTTATAATCTCTCTCGCAGCGTCTACTTCACCTTAGAGCAAGTGACTAGTAAAATGTGAGGTGGACTTCTGACTAAATATTCTGAAAACTACCATTGAGTGCTTTCTCCATGCCAAGTGCCACCCCTTATAGATACATGTCATTTCATCATCCAGTAACACTAAAATTTAAGTACTATCACCCCCTGTACCAGTTGGGATTTTGTTTTCTGACATACACGACAAGAAACTAACTAACGCCAAAAAGTGAGTTTATCGGCTCACATAAGTGAGGAGTCTAGTCACGGGCCAGGGGCAAAATGAGCTTCAGCTGTAGCCAGAGCCCAGGTCCCTCACTGTCACTCCAGGCTCCATGCTTTCCTCCATGCTGGCTTTTTCTCCAGTTCCTAGGGATAGGATGTGGACGGCTGCTGCTCCAAACCTCACGTCCTCTTCTGCGTTAAGTCCAGTGGGAAAGAACAAGAATTTCGTTCTTAGATGTGCTAACAAGTCATGACCCCATTCCTGAGCCAATGGCTATTGGCCAGGGACCCGTACAGCCTAGGCCAAAATCATCAGACCATTGTGGCTGCACTGGAACCCCAGCAGGAGCCCCAGTGGGAAGGCAGGGCTGGCATGAAGGGTGGATGGCTCCTGGATGTCCCCATTTAACATTCCTCATTTTCTAGAAGAGAAAACCGAGACTTAGAGACTTTAAATAAATTGTCTAAGGTCAGCACTACTACCTGACTCCACCAACATCTTGTTACTGCAATGTACCACAACCAGAGGCAACCGCAGTTACCAGCTTCTTGTATATCCTTCCAGAGACAGTCTATGCATATAGGAGCACACATGCGCAATTTCCCAAATCAAATGACAGCATCATCTGTTCTGTATCTTGCTTTTAAAAACATACTAGCAATTCACTCAGCTCCCACCTTCGCAAGTTCAGGTGAAGATGTAAGATATAACCAAGTTATCCACCCAGACGGACGTCCTAAGCCTCAGGGTCCCTTCCCGCCCTGGCCTCCTCCTACGGCAGAGGCCAACCCAAAGGCTCTTACGACTCGACTCTCCTCCGTGTAAAACGACATTCGTCACAAGCCATTACAACAGTATGAAGGCGGCACAAAATACGGGTTATCCTGAGGTTAAAATCATGGCCTTTCAATGAAAATCTATTTGTACTATTTTTATTGATTTAAATAAGATATAAAGGAAGACATTTCTTGCAATTTCGCACCGTATTTCCTACAATGACTCTGCAGCACTATAAAATAAAATAAGTCTAACAAGTATCTTTAAAACAGATAAAACTACCTCATGGCACATTTTTCTGTAAGGTTATGGTCACACAGAGACCTAGAACCACATGATGGGACTTTTTGTACCATATTGAATGAATAAATAATATGCTAAATACTGTACAAATACTGCAAAGATTAAAAATTTGTTTAAAATTTAACTCTTTGCCTATGCCCCAGGGGAACTATATAATTTTTATGTACTGAAAAAAAAGAGTGTGTGTGTGTGTGTGTGTGTGTGTGTATTTTAATGAAAATGTCCTGACAGACACACCATGCCCAAGTCATCCACCCTGGAGTTGTTTTTGTAACAGCAATGTGAGGATCCATTCCTCTTTCGGGACCAAGGCTCTGTGCTCAGAAAACCGAAAGAAATTAACTGGCCGACCCAGGGGCTGAAGCAAGACTCTGCTCTCTCCAACAGAGTGTTTTAACCAACTGAGCTAATTAGCCCAATTCACAAATGCCATCAAAGACCATTAGGGATGGGTTCCTGATACGCTTTAAACATAAGACAAAGGGCATATCAGATGCTGTTCAAAACAGCTAAGAACATTACACTGAATCAAGCAATTACATGGAAGAGAACAACTCAATTCTGTTATAAATCATTTTAGCATTAACAATCATAATTTTTCATGCAAAAAATTCTAATCATTTTATAGTCTTTTATTTTACAGACAAACCAATCAAGAGGCAACATAATCATCAAGAAGAAATTCATGGAAAGCTCAAACTTCCACCTGAGATCCGCTATGTCATTTTTTACGTCAGTTTTGAGGGCCCGATGTTCTGAAGATCAGGTAGCACCTGTGTGTGCCAGCAAGTTCAGGGGCCAGAGCAGAGGCACTCGGGCCACAGCAGCACCATCTTCTCCCCAGCTCCACTGAGGAGCCGTCTCCCTTTGTGATCACCTACTTCCTGCCTTCCTTCCTAATGCCAGCCTCTCACCCCCTCTTCTCTGGTTCCCTGAAAACTGCAGTCATCTACAACACCTTCTGCTCAGAAGCTTAACAATAAGAGAATCACTGAGAACCACCAGACTGGAATCGAATTCATAGTTCCTCAGAACTTCTGCTTGCCAAATTTAATATGCTATTTGTAAAAGTTTTAACTTCTAAAGTCTTATTTCAAATTTAACTATGAATGGTTAAATATTATTTTTATTAAAGTGGAGGGAATGTTTCGGTTTGTGTTCAGCCTTTTTGTAGGTCTATTTTTTAAAACAGACTATGTACCTCCAGTTTTAACAGATACCATATGGCTTCTTCCCTGCTAAGTTATTTATTTTTCAAAAAATGTTAACGGCAATTTTGGCAGTTCTTCATTAAACACTATTCATAAAACATAAACAAACAGCTCTAGCGATCATCCACGAAGAGACTTCAGAAGCTTGTAAAAAAAGTAAATTCCACCTCCTTCTGAATGACAATGACCCCTTCTCCATCCCTTCTTGAGTCTCCTTTGGGCCATGCTGGAATAGTCAGATTGCTGGAAAACCTATTATTACTTCCTAGTAGAAAATGGAAACGAGTACTCAGTTCTTAAGAAGCTGTTTCTGGAAGCATCCAGGTCTCTGAAGTCATGCCAGACGAAAGGAGATGTATGTAGGGGGGAGAGACAGGAGATGGTGGCCAGCTCCATTCCCACAGCTATGTGGTCTTTGGGCCAATAAGAACCAAGGCATGACTCCTATGCTTTAGAGAGGTTTTACTTTTGTCTTTTCCTACAAAAGCCAAGTCCAGCGTGGAAAATAGTAACTGGGAAGGCAAATGGTAACTGCAAACGCTTCTGTAGAGACCACAACACTTTGGATGGCTTTTGAGATCAATAATTCATGAGCTTGTCTGGCCCAGATCCATAAGGACTGGAAAGTGACTGGGTTGACTGTAATGTACCAAACACCTGACTCCACAGACAGCTCTTGTTGCCCGTGCATACAGGGAAGTTAGAATTTTGGGAGCTGGAAGGGACCTTCGAGATTATTTAGTAAAGACGAAGAAACTAAGACAATTTCTGGGCAGGATGCCTTGTGAGTTCAGGTTTTAAATACTACTCAACTACTCCAAATGATAGCAATGATAGATAAAACAATTTTAGGAAGAAACGAAGGGAGGGAGTGAGGGAGGGGAAGGAGAGAGGAAGTCATGTTTACAAACAAGAGAAACAAGATAGATGGAACCAAAACAGGCTAGCAATTAGGGCTGAAGCCAAAGCTCTACTGTTCAGAAACAGGCAGAGGCCTGGAGTGGACCCAGCAGCCAAAGGCACACACTTGTGGTTGGGAGGGTGGGATGGAGACCAATGGTTCAGAGCAACACTCACTGCATTAGACCACACGGCTGGATGAAGCACATCGTGCCTAGGGAAAGAAACCGAGAAGGCTTCTGTGACCACTGCCGGGGACTATGGCTCAGATAAGACCAACAGCTGGAGCAGTAGGAGGGCGCAGAGAGCTTGCAGCAAAACCCAGCCAGAAGAACAGACCTGCCTTCTCCTCCACACCACGAAGGACGGGAGCTGAACCTCCAATGAAGATCCATTCTAAGCAAGGGGCCTGGGGTGGGGTCGAGACAACGGCGAAACCACTGCCTAGGGACAGGTAAGGGCAGAGGGAGGGACAAAGATGCCCCCTTCAGACAGGCTTCTAAACTAAAAGCCCAAGGCAAGGGAGAAAAACTAACTTCAAGAAAGACTGACAAATACTCAACAATCAGATGAATGAAAACATGGCAAATGGACAATGACTTTAATGTAAATGTGTTAAAACCTTTAAAGAGATATGAAAGAAAAATAACCTCCCCCCAAATTTCTTGAAACAAAATCAGTCAGATAATGAATGAAGAGGCAGATTTTAAAACAAGAATCTATTTGAAATTGCAGAAATGAAAAATACAGTCACAGATTAAAAACTCAATGGGAGAAACTCAACACCATGCATAGAGAGAAAATGAGTAAACTGAAGCTCGCTCAGAGTATAGAAAAAAGAGATGAAATATATGCAGAGAAGTTAAGTAACATAACAGGTAGACTGAGAAGAAACATACATCTAATAGCATTTCCAGAAATGAAACTAGAAGGAATGGTGGGAAGCAACATTAGAACTAATGCTAAAAATTTTCCAGAATTGAAGACATGAATCTTGATACTGAAAGCTCACAGTGAGTGCCAAGCAGACTGGATAAAAATAAATCTCCTCCTAGACAGACTGTAGGGAGGCTGAAAAACATCAAGGATAAAGAGAAAATCATGGAAAAAAAAGAGTTAAAAAGGGAATGATAATTAGACTAGCAGCAGACCTCTCAACAGCAACAGTGAATACCAAAATAAAATCATATTTTCAAAGTTTTGAGGGAAAACCACTGATAACCTAGAATTCCATACCCAGGAATAGTGAGGATGAAATAAAGATATTGTCTGATATACAGACTGGGTTGACCTTCTACAGACATTTACTACAAGAACTTGTAAAGGATATACATGTCAACAAAAATAATTTAAAAAACCCAAAGGGAAGGAGGGTGATACAAGAAGCTCAGAAAGATAATAAAGGATTTATTTTAGGTTACATGAGTAATTAACGGCTGAGACAAATAAGAAGCCTGGTACGCTGACTCTCAATTTAGTATTGTTTCCTCTAAACTAACTCCTAACTGCCTCTTAATTTTTCAATTTTACATTTTTATATTTTAACTTCCAGTTAGATATAAAACCACAAGTTGACAGCTCCTAAATATTATCAAAATATTTTTCACAACATTCAGATTCTTATTTCTTCTTTCTAAATATAAAAATTTCCCTAGAGTGTGATTATAATGAGGAAGAATTCCAAGAAAAGTTATTTATTAGTCAGTTCACTTACTGTGCATTTCCTTGGTCAAATTACCTGGCGCTCAGAAGTTTGTTCCATTTCCTCCATATTTAACAAAAAAATCATGATTTTTTTTCACCTACTTTAAAAACGTGAAGTTTTGGTAAGTAATTCATAATTGTCTTTGATTTGCACCTAAATGAACAGAAACTCTGTCAGTGCAACTCTAAACAAAGCTGCATTTTTCTTTTAATATGACATTAATTATTTCACTATTTTAATATGCATTCATTAAAGTAACATTTTGCAAACACCAATTGTGTACTGACTTAAAAACAAAACACATGTGACTCTCATATCTTTAACTCGAACAGAAATAGCTGAAATAACAACACATAAAAATCCAGCTGGCATTCTAAGTGAATAAAAAAATAGATGCCCTCAAAGATGATTCATATACAAAATATTGGTTCCTTTGCACAATCTGCGATACTTTGACACATTCTCTACTTAATAAAGTCAGCTCAGAATCTCCACATCTGGATCCCAGAGCAATTACCCACCTAGTTTTAGGCCCTGTAAATTCTCTGTAACCTTGTACATACACCCAACACAAGGGTCTACAGTTTCTCATGTGATAGAACAGGCACCAAAGGAGCATGAATTTCAAACAGCGTGTAGCTGGAAAGCACCTGCTGACCCTAATCCAGAGACTGCGACTTTGCATCTGATTTTCTTCAAGTCAGACTCACTACACAACACTTTTTATGTACGAGTTAAGTACAGATATAGACAATCTACAACCCTAGGCACCAGAGCCCTCAGAGAAGCATAAATACAATTATCAAAATCCCTTAGTGTTGGCAAGTCAGACCTGGACAGACACCAGGCGCAGTCTGTCTGCTGTGCTGTGAGGGACTACAACAGTATCAGACTTCACTGGAACAAGCTTGGTGTTTTCTATAAAGGGTCACTTGGCAGGACATGCTGGAAGCTGGTCTGTGGTCAGAGTCAGCACAAATAACCAGAAGAGTGTGGGTTCATATCCCTGGGCAAGAGCTGATGCTACTCAACTGGTATTTTTAGACACAGAACAGTTATGCAACAGAGCTATTTCAGTGGTGCTATGGGACCTTCCATGTAGAATCCAATAAAAGGGATCTCAAACCAATCTTGCAACTACTAGAGAAATTTTCAAAGCTGTGGAGCTTGAATATTCTTGAAACAAAACGAATAAGCCCCCTAAAATTTTTATGTTGATGACTGGAAAATGTTCTAAGCCATAAGGAGAAGCAGACGGAACAGAAAGACTCATCTATAAGTTAACCTGTAAAATCAGGAGGAAGTTGGTACAATTTGGAAGCATACATACTCTTTATTAGAAAGAAAAGACCCAAATAAATGTGAAAGCGATAACAGATCGCCAGCTTCTCACGTGCCAAGAGACCTCCCTAACACACTCCCCTCCAGGAGGAAAACTCGCATCTTACTCCATGCATTTCTATAGAGTTCAAGTCTTTACAAGGAGAAGGTACGTGTATCAATTTTAAAAAGAAAATAAGTGGCTTGCACCTCTAAAAGAGGAAAATACTAAAATGCTAACTGATTTGAGGAACAAGCTATAAGCTAGGGATTCACTTTTGATTAAATGAAATATAATACTAATCCACCAATTAAGGAAAAACTAATGAAAAGCCAGACAACCTGGAACATTGATTAAATGAGATTTTCAGGTTCTCTGTCAGGGACCTAAGGCTCATCTCTTTCAACGATAAGGGGCAACACATTGCTATTTTTAAACGGTGAAAAACACTCTACTCATAAATTTTTTAAAAATCTTATGAGAACTATAATTAAATACTCCTCTATTCAAATACTCAGTGGGTCTGGGTGTACTGTTAACAGCAAGGCTGCTCCTAATACTCCTCTGCTCAAAACCTTCCAACGGTGCCAACCTCACTCAGAGTAAAGACAAGACCCCACGACAACAGCACCAAGGACAAGGAGAGGGATAAATGGACCATGCTGTGGCAGGGCTCCTGTATTTTACCAGAATTAATTCAGTATTAACTTTAAGTATGTTGTGATAAATCCAAGAATGTTATAATCCTTAGAGCAATCACTAAAAAAAATACAGCAAAGAAAGAGAACTGAAAACCAACAGAAAAGTTAAAAAGACATATGAAAAAAAGTTTGGTTAACACAAAAGAAGGCAGAAAAGGAGAATGAGAAGAACCAAAAGAAGGGGGGGTAACAAATAGAAAACAGCAAAATGGCAGACCTAGGTCCAACCATATCAATAATTACATCAAATGCAATTCTGCTAACAGCAATATAAATGCAGGAACGCACTAACTTCTGGTGGAGGAATGACACTGTGGGCGGCACTTTTTGCTAGACTTCTTTATTGAGCAGGGTTTCACTTGCTCAAAGCCTGTTTCACCTGCTCAGAGCCTGTGAGATACTAATCTTATAATCTTCCATCTCTTCCAGCATTCAGTACATGTACGAGCAACAAATATCTGCCAAATAAATATTAATGGATTTCTTTCTTCCCCTTCCACCCAATTTTCTGGTTATTGCTACCTACTCTTTTTCTAACAGAAATCAATCCTTCATAAATGACACATCCTAGTTGCTGCCACTGCATGCCAACAATATTCTTTTAATTTATTTATTTAGTGTGCGCACGTGTGTGTGTGTGTGTGTGTGTGTGTGAGGAAGATGAGCCCTGAGCTAAGATCTGTTGCCAATTCTCTTCCTTTTGCTGACGAAGACTGGCCCTGGGCTAACATCTGTGCCCATCTTCCTCTACTTTATATGGGACGCTGCCACAGCATGACTTGATAAGTGGTGGGTAGGTCCACCCCCGGGATCCGAACCTGCGAACCCTGAGCTGCCTGAAGCAGAGCACGAGAACTTAACCACTACACGACCAACGGGGCCAGGCCCAACGATATTCTTTTTAATTCAATCTTCTACATCACTTAGAAAGATAGTGTCAGCTTGGAAGAACAATTTGTAAGGCACACGATACATAAGAATACACCCTCCTGGGCAGATATTGGTATCTCATCAGAGACTACAAACCAGAGGAAGGTGAGTTGAGGGTCTGTCAGTTCTTGCAGGTTTCCGTGTCCGTTTGACCCTGCCAAATGCTCCTAGATGGGCGGACGGACACCATGAATGCAGAGTGTGACAAGAGGAGCAAAGCTGTACAGAAGCACCCAGCAGCGCTGCTCCTCAGCAGACAGGCACCTTGTGCCGTGTGAAATCTGTATTTCCAGTTGTGTATGGTGACGCTAGCCTCATATTTTCGGAGGGATACAGGGAGGGGGCAGGGCACAAAGGCTTCAATTGCTCTATTTTAACAAAATCAAAAAATTAATTTTGACTCTCAGTCCCGCCGAGTCCCCAAGGCCAGATGAAGTAAACAAGCCGAGACAAGGGCTGAACGACAAACCAAAAGGCAATCCGTAGGGGCCAGGCCCCCAGAGACGCTCATCACACAGTCAGACAAAAACGTAGACCTTTCGTGCCAACGTCCATTTAATTGAGAGGAGAGGACATGGTCTAGGCATTAAAAAAATTTTAATTTACAAGTTAGAGATCATATTATCTGCCTTTGATATACCTAGGAAGGAACAGAGCAATCAGTACCAAAGATTTTCCTCTTTAAAGAAGAAGGAATGTCTCTCCCATGTTCTGCCAGCATGCATCGCCATACCAAGTGAGATGCCCATCTCCTCTCAGATTAGCTCCAGGGACATGGGGAGGGGTATGTGGCACAGAAATCCACACAAATAAAAACAATAAAGTAGGTGTAGAATCATCCTATGGAAAGCTGTCTTATAAGAGAAGCTTATCACATCTTAGTCCTATTTAATACCAGAGAATCTGTTCTGAAGAAGAATGTGCTGACCGCGGCCCACCACACAGAGCTCCAACAGCTTAGGCCAGCATCCGCTTCTGGCCCCGGCCCAGCCTGCCTCCCACCCGGCCCACTGCTCGTCTCCTCACATCCCCAACAGGTGCCCAGGTGGCATCTCCTGTTTTCCATTGTTCTGTCCTCTTCGCCCATCAAGACCCAACTCAATGTGCTGTTTTTGAAAAGTGTTCTCTGACACCATCAGAGAGGATATCTAAGTCATCACCCTGCTTTAGTCGTTCATTTACTCTGGAATTCTCCACAATTTATATATTACTGGCCTACAAATGTGTCTCCCGTCCTTGACTAAGAGCCCTGTGAGTGCAGGACCATTGCTCATGGGTCTTTTCACACCCAGTGCTAAGGAGATGTGACCAGCCTACAGAGGACGCTTCTTTTACTGCAAGAACCAATACATTCGTTGGTTATGTCTTCTGACTCAGAACGACACTGAGAAACGCTTCACCCTGAAGTTCTCCTTGCAAAACAGATGCTAACTGAGTAAGCAAGGCATAAATCCACGTGAGCAGTGCGTTTTTCCCAAATGGACCAGTTCAATTAAATAAAGTGCTATCTATCTATCCACACACACAGACACACATATATTACCATGAGGATTGACAGGTTTGTTTAAATAAATAAAATACCTCAGTAGGCCGAGGGTAGAGCATTCTGAGCACAATTCTGACACAATAATTACAAAGCACACTTAAAATATACAGAGAATCACTTTGCCTCTACTAAGAGTTCACATAGCTGTATCATTATCTCAATTTAACAAAGTTTTTAGTTAAAAAAATTACCAGTTTCTTGGGCCCACTCGTTCTCCCCACCCCCACCCCATGGTTTTACAAAGAAGATTCTGAGAAATAGATCTTTGGGTGGCATGGGAGGGGCTGAAAAGACTGAAAATCAGAGTCTTCTCTGGACTTATGACAACACTAAAAGCAGCTAACATTTGTGTGGTGCTTTAAAATCTTCATAGCGTTTTGCTTAAACCCTCTCATTTAACGCCCAGGGGGTTCCAGTGTGGTGGGCAGGACAGACATCATCATAATCCAGCCCCCCCGAGTGAACTCTAGGTGCAGGAGGTTAGTGACATGCCCAACCTCACCTCCTTACTTACTAAGTGGTGTAACTGGGACTCCAACCCCGACGGATCTTCAGAAACCCATGCTTTCTACACACAGCGTGTAACTGAGGTCCTCAGTTTTACCAAGAAACAAATGAAGAGAGTTCAGCAGGCAGCAAAGACGGACGTGAAAGCTCTCCGCCTTGCTTCGCCCAACAGCCCAGCCACTGGCAAAGGCCAGGCATGCAGGAGTTCCTGGTGGAACCGGGCCACGCAGCGCTCACTGCAGGGTCGGGCCAGGCCTGGAACAGAGGAACAGTTTAGGCGCCAGGAGACATGTCCTTTTCTGGGCACAGGATCACAGCAAAAGGTGTAGCTCTCCTGGCCAGTAAAAATAACAGCAGAAACCACAGCTCCTTCTCCTCTAATCTGACGGAACTGCTGGCACCTGGGGTCCCGTGAGCTTACTGTGGCCATCGTCATGCAGTATCTCAGACGTGCTTTACACGCCAGTACAGATTCCTGGGGGAGAGAACGTTCTCAGGGTGCTCCTCCGACCAGAAGCTAATGCCTGTTAGAAGACAGACTACAAACAAATGGCTCTGTCCTGATAGCTCAGATGTAGTCTGACATAAGCCCTCTGCCGAGCTCTGCTGGGTCACACCAACTGTTAATCCTTTCCCGTATTTTCATTAAAGATAGAGTATTCGTGTGTGTGTGTGGAGGGGGGAGGTGAAGGTGATCAAAAGGGATGAACTTCCAGTTGTAAGATGCATAAGTTCTGGGGATGTCACGTCCAGCCTGGTGACTATAGTTTATACTATATTGCATATTTGAAAGTTGCTAAGAGAGTAGATCTTAAAAGTTCTTACATGGGGCCAGCCCAGCGGCATAGTGGTTAAGTTCTCGCACTCTGCTTTGGTGGCCTGGGGTTCAGAGGTTTGGATCCCAGGCACAGACCTACACACTGCTTATCAAGCCATGCTGTGGCAGGCATCCCACATATAGAGTAGAGGAAGATGGGCACGCACATTAGCCCAGGGCCAATCTTCCTCAGCAAAAAGAGGACTGGCAGCAGATTCCTCCTAGAAGACTAGCTCAGGGGCTAGTCTTCCTCACCAAAAAAAAAATAAAATAAAATAAAAGTTCTTACCACCAAAAAAAAAGTAACTATGTGAAGTGATGGATGAGTTCACTAAACCTACTGCGGCAATCATTTCCCAATATATACATATATGGAATCATTACATTGTACACCTTAAACTTACACAATGTTATATGTCAGTTATAGCTCAATAAAGCTGGGGGGGGGGAGCGTATTCTCCTCAGGGAAAGGGCTCTAATTTCTAGCCAAACAAAACCTTTATTCGGAGAGTCACAAAGTCAATCAAAGTGCACTCCTACCAACCTTACCTCCAGTGCGTGTGGGTCACAGATGTGGAGGTGGCAAAGGGCCCAGGACCCCCACCCTCCTGGATGATGCTCCGCACTCCCTGGGAGCTGGGGGCTGCAGACGGACCCAAAGTAATGCCTCTTAGTAACCAGATTAAAGAAAATGTTAATCTGGTTATCTAGTTACCTTGCATATTAGTGACAGAAACCTGATTTTCCTGAAATGCTGGGCACAGCTGGAGAAATGACAGCCTCTCCAGGTAGAACCACTGTGTGGTTTCCAGTCTCAACGGTTAACTCTTCTCAGCAGTCTCTTATTCCTCTTTGGCCAGGTCCCTTTCCATTTCCTAGAAGCTAGTTCAAGGCTTCCCCACGCCCCTGAAGCCAGCTCCTCCACCCTCTTCCCTTTCCTCCTCAAGTAAACGTATCCACAGGTGCGCCAACCTTACAGCTCTGTCCCTCCGCTTTCAGAGAGAGGGGGCATCTCCTGTGTCAAAGTCTGACCCACCCATCTCCTCCAAGCCCTTGCCCATCAAGTATCTCTACCTAAAACCTGGCCTTTTCCACCAGAGCCCCTCAACCTATAAAAGGGACCTTGAAGTTGTTAAGAATTGGACCCTGACTCCCCTGACCACCTACCTGCCCTGCTTTTCTGGTCCCATTCATAGCCAAAGCTCCGTGAAAGAATGGCCTGCATTTGTCTTCTCCACCCTGTCAGGGGTCTCACGCTGCTCTCACACTGCTCTCAACATCTGCAATCAACCATGATACCACTGAAAAACAATGACGAAACTGCTAAATCCTATAGTCCCCATCTTGACACCTTTGCAGAGATGGAAACTTCTGGCCCCCTCTATCCATGGAATTCTTCTCCTGGACTCATGGCGCTGTCCTCTGGTTCATCTGCACCCCTAACCACTAGCCATTTCTCCCAAGGCTCCTCTTCCTTCCCCTGTCCTGCAAGCCTGGTGTCCCCTAGGTTGCCTTCTTTGGCCCTCTTCTCATCCTCATACTTCACTTCGATCTCATCTCATCTCCTAGAATTTCAACTGCAACCTAAACCCTATTAACTCCAAACGTTACTTGGCTCTGGCCCAGACCTCCCTCTTGAACCTGAACTTTTAAAAAATCAACTTTATTGAGGTATAATGTACATACAACAAAATGGACATATTAAAGTGTACCTTTCAGTGAACTCTGACCACAATGAAGATTCCATCACCCCAAACATCCTACTGCACTCCCACCCACTCAATCCCGCCAGACAACCAACTGATCTGCTTCCTGACACTACAGATCAGATTTGTCTTTTCTATAGTTTCATATGGCATCATGCCCTCTGTATGGAGTCATTTGTGTCTGGCTTCTTTCACTCAGTATAATGTTCATGAGATTCATCCACGTTGTTGGATGTATAAATTTGGACCTCAATTTTTAATAGATCTCCCACCTGATCCTCAAATGTAACACGTCCCAAAATGAAGTCTACAGTGTTTATCTTAGTCAATCACATCCATTCATAAATTTGCGGGTCATTCTGAGTTCCTCCTTACTTGTCATCCACATCAAACCTGTCAGCAACCCCATAATTTGACCTCCTCTGTATCTTTCAAATTTGCCCTCTTCATTCCCATTGCCAAGGCCTGAGCACACCCTTTGTGCCTAGATTCCTGCAGAAGCCCAAAGTCCCAGCTCCCAGGCTCTCCTCTCCTTCAATTCAGAACCTGCACTACACAACAGAGCTTTTGTAAAAGCAAATACACTCAGGCGATCCCCCACTTTCACTCCTCCAGATGCTTCCCATTGTCAACGGGCTAATATTATCTCTTACTTGGTACACAAGGTCCCACCTAATTCGGCAGCCTCCTCCCCCACTACACTGACTCTAGACAAATAAGTCTCCTCACGAACTTGTATTTACCCTCCAAAATCACGAACTTGTATTTACCCTTCAAAACTGCTTATGATTCAGCTGGTCTGAACCATCCCCTAAAGAGTTCCCTCATGTTCTCCTCATGGCTTCCAAAACACCTTGTACACACCTCTCCCCAACTACTATTCACTATATGGCAATTTTACTTATATTTGACCGTGAGCATCTTGGGGACAAATGCTTTATCCTTTGTTCACATTTGTCGACAAGTCACCTCAACAAGTATTTTGGGTATTTTTTTAAGTGATGAAACGAGAAAACTGACACTCTGCTAAGTGTGCCTGTTACACACGTCCCAAGTCTATCAGAAGACAGAGTGTTGTATTTGTTCACAAATGTGGTAACACAGAAGGGACAATGTCAGCCTGTTAGTACACAGAATGTGCACCACACTCTCGTCTGCTTAGTAACGACGTCATGCAGTTGGACACTCCCCAAATGCCTTAGAGATGACCCAAAAGTAGTTAAAACACATGAAAGTTACTCCCACCTTGGCTTCTATCCTCACTAGCTCACTCATTCTTTCTGTCAACTAACAATTATTAAATACTTTTCTGCAAGAAGAAGTGCAAATACTAGGGAAGATAAAGACATAATCCTCTAGTAAAATCCCTAAGGTACAGTGATTTTATAATTACCCAAAAAACCCTAGTGGTGCTCTTTAGCAAACAACGGCGGTGGAGAACCCGGAAGGGCCTTCAGGGTAAGGATGCAAGAGCTCCCAGGTCAACAGAAGAGCTCCCTGAAGATTCTGGAGCCAATTTCCACAGCAACCACTGCAGCTAACTCAGAGAGGATGTTGTTCTCTGACATTCTTACCAAGTGCCCACATAAAACCACTTCAGAGAATCTCAAAGTCACAGGCTTTATTTAGAAGAGTTTTATTGTTAGAGAATTTGCATTGTTTCAATTTCCGGAAAAAAAGAAATGTTAGTGCTTACAGGGACTTTAAGAATGATCTATTCTCAGGGATCTAATATAAAACCAGAAAACACAAGGACCAGTGTATTTGAACATGTCCACTAACGAGCAATTCAGCACTTTAACACTCCGGTTATCCGTCTCTCCACAAACGGCACTCAATAAAGAGATGTCTGAACTAATTAAAGAAGCTGTGAACTTACAGCCAGAAGTTGGAAAGGTATTTTCAGGTAGAGCAGAAAAGAGAACAAGCTGCAAATTTTACTAAGCACACTGCTTTCAATTTACAGAGTACTAAACTATGTATACATATAGAATATGTTTTCTGTTCTATGGCTTCAAAATTTCAAGAAATTTTACATAGCTATAGGACCTGGAAACGAAATTGTAAAGCAACCACATTTGCAATAAGAGTAATTTTGGGGAATTAACTTAAAGTAGGATATAAGCAATCTATTTAAAGAAAATTATAAAACCCTAATGGGAGATAAAGAAAGACAAATGGAGAGAGACACAAGGATTCTATCTGGAATTCTAAGTATAGCAATGGAGACACGTGCCCAGTTAATATGCAGGTTTGAAGCATTATCAAACCCTCGAGGGAAACTATTGGCAGCGCCACAGGCGGTGGGGACAGGAGAAGCAGACGCATTACCAGAGCAAGGCGGTCTGAGCCAGATGGACCACGCGCTGCAAATCAATATCAACCCCACGTAAAGATTTCTAGCCGGCTCACCCTTATTTGGGAAACAAACTTTTTTTTTCATAGCTAGAACCTGCTGTCTGCAGCCCTGGCTATTAGGAGTGAAAAAATGATAGTAAAATTTATCAGAAAAATTAAGTAGGCACAAATACCAAAGAATATTTTGAAAGGAAAAAAATCTTATTTGCCTTTCTTTTGTTATTCAAATTATAACAAAAATTTATAATAAAGGGGTTTGTCTATTTATTTTAACTGTAAAATAAAGCTAAATGTGATTCTTAAAGATATGCAGGGTGTGATTAAAGATAAAATAGGATTTTTTTTTATTTAAAAAATCAATATTTTAATGGGTGGAGAAAACATGATAAATACAACTTACAAAAATTTACCATATCCCAAAAGTTAAATAATCAACATCAGTCCATGCAGATAACAAATTGATATTATTTTAAAATTTCAACCTAATTAATAAATGAAGAAATAAAAACTAAAACCATAATATATGACTTTACACCCCTTCATCAGCCAAAAAAAGAAAAAAAAAAAAAGACTCCATATGATCTAGAACTTCTAGACTCCAGAAGTCTTCAAAAAAATCTGGTCTTCATCATTTTGCCAATCTTTCTGAAAAAAAATCTGGAAATATACAACAAAAATTTTAAATTACTCAAGTCATGAATTCTATTTATCCCACTTTTGAGAACGTAGCTCCAAAAAATAATCCCAAAGGAATTTATACAGAGAACACACTGTTTAAGGAAAACTTGAAAATATTTTGTGTGTGTTGTGTGTGAGGAAGATCAGCCCTGAGCTAACATCCATGCCAATCCTCCTCTTTTTTGCTGAAGAAGACTAGCCCTGGGCTAACATCCGTGCCCATCTTCCTCCACTTTATATGGGACGCCGCCACAGCATGGCCTGACAAGCGGTGCCTCGGTGCGCGACCGGGATCCTAACCCGGGCCGCCAGCAGCGGAGCTCGAGCACTTAACTGCTACGCCACGGGGCCGGCCCCTGAAAATATTTTTTAAATGCCCCCAGTGAGCAAATGCCTAAACAAATAATGGTACAGCTGTATGAAGAGATGCTACTTAATCATTACAAATGAGAAATTCCGCTTTGTCAATGCAGACAATCCCTGAGTTACACAGAGTAGCTCAATTGATGAGTCTATAAACACCACAGGAGGTCACGGTTATAAAAGGGAGCACATTTACCAGGAGTTCTTCCCGGGAAAGCTCACCAGTGTTTCTTCATCTCTTAAGAACACAACACGTGTAACCATGAACTGTAAAAGAGATAACATCGTTAAGTTAGTAGCAGCCTTAAGGATCACTGTTACTGATCTGCATAAGCAGGTTGCTGAGCCTCCTCCACTCGGAGCTGAAACCCACTAGGTCCTGCTCAGCCTCAGCCTCAAGAACAGACCTTGAGAGGGCTGGAGAAGCAAAAGACACATGCCAGTGTGAGGGCCATGCTCATCTTGGTCCACAGGGCTGAGCGAGGGGGAGCAGGAGGCCTGACGCTGAGAGAGTGGCTGACCAAGCATCCATTCTTCATCCACTCTGGTTTCTCCTGGAGGAGCCTACGTAAGTGTGAGCGTGTGTGCTCAGTACCACACTGTTCGGGACCATCTGCACGTGAAAATACAAGTCCAAAGTACCAAAGGACAAGTTCACACCCACCTGAGCTCTGTAAAAGCACACACAAACACGGAGAAAGACCACAACACAAAACCATGCATCTGTCAACATTTGGGATTTATGACAGTTATTTATTTAGGGTGACATTGTTGAAGTGACCAACTGTTAGAAACGCAGCATCTCAGCAAGAGAAGGGACTCTAAGGATAACGTACAAACATAAACGTTCAGAGAGAGAGGAAATCAAGAAAAAATCCAGGCAGCAGAGTTTGCATTTGATGAGAGAAACAATTTAGAAAACTCTTTAGATTCTTAATCAGAGAGAGAATCTAATCCAAACATTATTTCAGAAAAAAAATCTAATTGTGATAGGCAAGAAAGCTAGAGGAGGAGTTACTAGTGACTTGGTCAAAGAAGGCTTCTCTGAGGGAACAACCTTAAATAAGGCAGCATCTAAGTGTGACAAGGCACCAGCCGGGCAGGGGCCCGCTGGGTCAGGCCCTCAGGCCTATAAGGAGGTTGGCGCACAGTACTGCGCCTCGGGAGGGCAGGAGGAAGTCAGGGGCACGGGCAAGTCAGGAGCTAATCAAGTCAGAGGGGTGAGGGGATCTCCTAAAACTCAGCAATGTTACTCTGGCCACTGTGTGGACTAAAGGGACATCCAGAGGGGAAGCAGGTGACCAGCTAGGTCAGTGCAGTACCCCAAACCAGAGACAACGGTGGTCAGACCAGGGCTGGCAAAACGGGAGGAAATGATTGGATTAGCAATGTATGCGTATATTTTATATTTCTCTATCTATAGGTTTATATATATGTGTATGTTAACATACATGTGTATTACTTTTTAAATGAGAAAGTTCTCTTATATATGAAATATGCAGATCTCTACTTTTCAATTAGTTATGAGGCAATAAAATGCAATGAGCTAAAAAACTATGCTTAAAATAATCTTTCTCTAATGATTCAGAAGACACTCTGGAATACTGTAATGCCTGAGGATCGTTTTATTAATGTCAATTACCCTTGCCGTGCAGGAAAATAAGGATTTCCAATTCATTGAAAGCTATATAAACCACACTTATTGTAATGGCTTATTTCAGACAAAAGTCCAACAAAAAGTTATTTGCCAAAATAAAAAGCCCTACCTGACATTTCTACATTCTGGAATTTCATAATGAACTTTACTTGGCATGTCTGCTACGGCTGTGGTCATATTTTACATCCAAATTTTGGCAAAAAATATGCACACACATTAAAGTCCAATGCCAAATTAACGTGGAGCAAAGATCAGAGAATTATGGAATCATAATTATTCCAGTCGTGAGGAAAGGATAGAAATGTTTTAGGAAGGAAACAACTGGCTGAAGGGGCTTTGCTTCAGCAAAAGCTGCAAGTCTACACCAGTCTTAAATCATTAATTAAATACTCTGCCAAAATGAATCTTTAGAACCCAAAATACTGGACCTTTTAGTACTAAAAGAAGCCGACACAGATCCTTTTTATATTTGAGGAGCTAGATAGAGTGATAGAAACAATTCACATACTTAATTTTCTCAGTATTTTCATTTTAAGTCAAACTATTTGTCCTGACAGGTTAAAAAAATAAAGCCAGTGAAGAGCCTTCAGTCTTTTCCTCGTCCCGCCCCCCTCCCAGCATTAACCTGAGTGGTGTTTTGTTTGGTTAGAAACATGCACACACAAAAAGCATACCAACAATGATTTAACCGCCATAGTTTGGAGAAGCTAAATCACAACACCGTTTTCAACCAGTTTCAACCAGAACCTGAGTTCTAATTTAGCTCAGCCCTTTGACCAGAACCAGGGCAAACCTCACCTTTGGAGCTGGAGCTCCTCCCCTTTGTAGACAAAGCCCGAGCTGGCTCACAAGCAGCTCCAAGTTAAGCACGCCTATGTGAGCATGATTTATGCACAACTCCCACCCCTCCCGGAGTCACTGTCTGTGGGCCCGGGGCCACCTGAACACACCGTCACTCAGAGACCCCTTTCCCTCTGCTCCCCTGCTGCTCTAGCTCCCTCCTGGGCTGGTCTGGTGGAGCAGTCCTGGAGGAAGCGGGCCTGGCAGCAGATACAGAGTTCTATGTATATGTGCAGCAAACCATGATTTTGATGATTTTATTGGATTGTAATTGTGAAAAAGCACCCCCAAATTAAAACGTTTTGGCCCCAAGACATTGTTTATTTTGAATCCCATTGTTCACTACGGGAAGCCTAGCAGTTACCATTTATTGAGCATTTTTTCAGGGTCAAACGCTGTACCAGATATTTCATATATGAGATAAATATACATTACCCTCCTCAATCCTCATGACAGCCCGGTATGATTTTAAAATCCCTGCTTCATGGCTAAAGAACCATGTTGAAGATTATATAGCTGGTAAGTGACAGAACCAAGAGCTGATGCAGGGTCCCTCTGACTCCATGTCCTACGATCTTCACACCACGGTGTCTCTAATCCACCCTTCCCAAAGGTCAGTAATATGGGCAGCCGAGCACACGGGCCTGCACGTTCACTGGAAGTACTACACATAAAACCTAGAACATACATTCCATCATTAGTTGTTTCACTATTCCAGGAACCCTACATGCTTAAGACACCAAGATGGCTATGCAATCACTTCCCTGAATGAATCAGCCATGTTGGAGACATTTTCCCTCCACAGACAACCCACGCTATGTAGACAAAACACCAGTTTTCAGGATTCAGATCAAGTGTGAGCAAATGAACAAGAAAGTTAAGATGTGACTCATGTTAATAATACAAGCCTATGTAAATTCATCTTTTGAACGTGCAGCAGTTTCCTAAGCACGGTTTCAAAAAAAAGAGAGCCTTAAAATTGGTTAACTCTTTGGTCTTCCTTCATCTCTGCCATCTTTAGCGGCCCAGCAGCCCCTCAAAGGCTCTAACTCAAACAACATAAACCAGAGGAGCATGATGTGCATACATCCTAAAAATAACAGAAGGCAATGAGTTCCATGCCCAGTAAGTGGTACAAACCATAAGCGATGAGTGACTGCAGAGTCACTAAGTACTAAAGGAGGAGGGCCCTCCACAACCAGCGGGGCCAAACGTCTGGTGCTTCAGGGAAAAGGGAGGACTAAACCGACACCACTTACCCTGGTGGTGTAAGAGAGAAGGCACCGCCTGAGGAGGGGACCCCCCACTCCCCGTGGAAGGTCGGAGGAGGGAACAGACAGCACGCTCACAAAAGGTATGGGGCCATGTGGTGGTGGTGGTGGATGGTCTGGGAGTGAGCCCAGGCTACTGCGTGGAACCACCTCCTTCCTCCACGACGGATAACACCAGCAAAGCTGTTCCCACCTGATGCAGTGTGTGTGTGTGCGCGTGTGTGTGTGTGTGTGTGCGCGCGCGCCCTACCCTGCCCTCCTCTGCCCACCCCCACACGCATACACACGGGAGGGGTGCACACACGGTAGAGGGTGGAGGGAAGGACATTCACTCAGTGACTCAGGGACAAACTTAAGAAAACAAAACTACATTAATGGAGACTTAATTCAGTAAACATGATTTGTACTCAACAGTTAACAAGCAGCCCTATAAACTGAATGTCTACACTACTGTTTGAAGTTTGTTGAACCTAGTGGCTAAATAAATACACAATTCTGATAAACTCCTTTCTCAGAAAATGTATTTTCACTAGTCACCAAATTACCAAGGTTATAATACACTACATCAAATGAAATTACAGATCTCTGAATATGCCTACTTAGTGGCTGCTATAGTTTTAAGAGCGTGTTGGGGGGCCTACCCCAGAGGACAGCCGATGCCCCTGAGGTCCAGGTCAGACCACACTCCTGCTTCTGTCCTCACAGTGAGCTCTTCCATTCAGTGCTCAGGGGCAGATTCACCTCAACTATGCTCACTTAGCCACTGGATCAATGTTCTCTGAGCTCCGTGACGCCTCTCAGGACAGTCCTGACAGGTGAGCATGGAGACGTGACGTTCTCCCCTCCCACCTGAGCCCCTGACACCTCTCAGAAAGTCCTCACAGGTGAGCGTGGGGATGCTCACCCACCTGAGCCCCTGACACCTCTCAGAAAGTCCTCACAGGTAAGCGTGGAGACACTCACTCACCTGAGTCTGTGACACCTCTCAGGACAGTCCTCACTGGTGAGCGTAGGGAACCGTTGCCCACCCAGAGTGCTTATACCTGCCTGCATGAGAAAGGCAGCCCTTGGGGACTCCCCCTAGGACTCCCCCTAGGATCTCAGAGGAAATGGGACAGTGCTCCCACAATCAGGAGAAACCTTTGTCACAATCAAGGCCTACCTCAAAAGCCATGTTTGGGCCGGCCCCGTGGCTTAGCAGTTAAGTGCGTGAGCTCCGCTACTGGCGGCCCGGGTTCGAGTCCCGGGCGCGCACCGACGCACCGCTTCTCCGGCCACGCTGAGGCCGCGTCCCACATACAGCAACTAGAAGGATGTGCAGCTATGACATACAACTATCTACTGGGCTTTGGGGGGAAAAATAAATAAATAAAATAAAATTATAAAAGCCATGTTTGTCCCGGAAATGTTCTATGATCATCCCTCCACCTCCAAAGTCCCCTCTTCCACCTCTGGTCCCTCCATGGTCCTCCAGGCAGTGATCGGGTCCCTGTGCAGACCTCACCTTGCAGCACCCTCACCTCTCTCTTCCTCACGGGAGGAGGCTGACTCAATGTCACCATATTGAACCAGCCCCTGTGGTAGGGAAATGTAGGATGGTCCATGCCCCGGGGATACAGAGACAGCCATCACTGCCCCTCCGCCCTCGGAGCAGTTCACAGTTCCACCACTTCTCTTCTGGCACGGATCTCGCCCAGAAAGAGTGGACAGGCACTGACTCAACAGATCTGCTGCCAAAGAATGTCCAAAATAAGGTTAATTGCCCTGCTCCTTCACCAAATTATGTTTCCTTTAAAGATGTAATTTTAAGTGCTCATTTTTTATTGTTGTCATTCGTTACACTTTAAAGTAAGATTTGTACTGAAGTGTTCCTGCTGGGTGCCCCCACAGCAGCCGATGTTTTCTCTATCACAGCAGCACCACCCTTTATTGTTACTGCTGTTGAAATTCCTCCTTCCTCCACTAGGCTGTGTGCTACTGAGGGCAGAGGCTGTACGGTAGACATTGGTTATTGCTGCCTCCACTCACTCCCTGCTTGTAGGGCACAGGCTTGATTTTCCCCTGGAACCACCACTCCCTACTCTCAACCTACATGCTAGAAAAGGGATGGCTCCATCCACCCCCGGCTCAGGCCTAGCCAATCAGAGCTTTGCCTCCCTTTGGCCACGGTGATTGGTTCAGGTTTGGGCACACGACTAATTCCACATAATAAAAGTCAAGTCTAGCACTTTTATTGGGGAAGAGCAGTCTCTCCTTTTCTTTGGCGTGAGAACTGGGAGACTATTAGCCTCAGGTTGCCAAGGGCAACCATGTTGGAGGAGCCTGCCTGTGATGCCAACACAGACAAAAGCAGAGATGGAAAGACACCAGTCCCAATGGGTCACGCCATGACTCAAATCTGATGGCTCTGAGATATTTCTAATTCCATGAGCCAATATACTCCTTTTATTAACTGCTTACGCTAATACGAGTCGACTATCTGTACCTGGAATGAAACATATCATAATTAATAAAATCTGTGTTCATCTGGTTCACCCCTGTAACCATAGCACCTACCATGGTAGCTAGCACATAGAAGATGCTTTAATATTTTTTCAAACGAGTTGAATGAAAACTTAGGGTCAAAATAGTTTACATAGGTAGTTTTATTTTTAAAAATGCCAACAGCAAAACAATTGCCACAATTCATCTTCATTATGAAAAAATACAAAAAGTTGACTTTCCAGGCATAATAAATCTATTCTAGAAAAGAAGCTTTCCATTTATAGCAGTTATTATAAATCCATGGAACTTAAATGAATTTTATACTACATGGAAGTCTTGGCATTTCTTTCCAGATTAAGCTAAATCTATAGTAACCACTGACTGTTATGTGGCAACATGAATCGTTCTGTACTTGTGATCATTACAAAAGGGACACGGGCAACCTTAAGAGAACATCTGGCTCTGGGTCACACCTTTGAGATTTTAATTGGCTCTTTTTTCTTTTTTTTTTAAAGATTTTATTTATTCAGTTTTTTCCCCCCAAAGCCCCAGTAGATAGTTGTATGTCATAGGTTCACATCCTTCTAGTTGCTGTACGTGGGACTCGGCCTCACGTTGGATGGAGAAGTGGTGCCTCAGGGCGCCCCCGGGATCCGAACCCGGGCCGCCAGCATCAGAGCGCGCACACTTAACCGCTAAGCCACGGAGCCGGCCCTTATTGGCTCTTTTTTCCACATAAGAAAAATATGATAGCTGCTCAACAACAGGGCCAAACGTTCCTAATAAATGTCATACCAGCTGAGAATGGATTTTCTTTTTAATAATTAAATTCTCCATTCCTCAGACATGAAGGAAATCTCATTATAAAAGTGAACCAGCAGAAGATAAGCTGGGGGGTTGGGGGTACTAATACTGAACGTGGCTTCAATATGAATTCATTATCATATTTTGAGTTGTTTTTCAAGTTGCTGGGATGGATCTGTAAAGAGCAAGCCACACTTTCACCCAATCCTTTCTGCATCCAACAATGACCTCTGGCCATAGTTGCAAAAGGGTACAATTTAGGGCCATGAAACAAAGTCACATTGTGGTCTCTATGGTAATAAACCTGAAATATTAAGGCCTACCTCAATGTCACTGAGCCCCTAGAATTGACTTCCCCTTCCAGAACTAAGCCACACCAAGAAGAAATACACTACTTACTTTTTATTTTAAGGTGCCAAAGCCAAGTCCCTGCTCCCACAGAGTTTACATTCAAACAGAAAGGACAAAATGTCAAGGACAATCAACTTATCTGACCAATACTCTTAAGACCAATAATGTTCAAAAAGAAATTTTTAGAAGGAAGTGAATGTTTGGTTAAAAAAAAAAGACTCAAAAGTATTTAGTAGTTTTGGGGATATAACAACTAAATATATTAAAAGTTGGAAATAAAAGAAACTAGAATAATTTAGAACTTTCAAGCTGGAAAAGTTCTTAGAGACCACCTGGTTTTTAAGATAACAACAATTAAAGGTCAGAAAGGAGCTGGCCGACGGTCACCGATCCAGTGGCTACTGGAGCTGGAACAAACCCACGGCCCCCTCCTGCTGGTTCCAGTCCATCATCGAGGGCACGGGGAGTTCTAAAGAGACGATGGCTCGGATGCTCCCTGGCCCCCACTGTCATCTTTCACTGTATGAAATCATTACAACATTATCTTCAATTACTCAGTAACAGAGGGAACCTGCTCTCTTCCAGCCTCTGGAAGGCCATAAGCTCATTAGCAGAGGAGGCCTTCCACAGAAATCTCTACAGAGAAAGGGACCTGAGTCCCCTGCTTGCCTACACACAGAGTTCATCACTATCCCAAGACTCTCATTGGTCAGGGTCATGGAGAATAGGCTAAGAAATGTCCCGACATATAACCTCTCTCCAGATAATCTCAGCCCTGCGGTAAAACAGGTCTCTTTTGATGGACTGAGACTTGGCAAGATGCTCTATGAAATCAGAAAGAAACAACCTTAAACAACATGACCCAGTTAACAGACAAGAATCTCAGGAAGACTGGATTGATCTTCGGGACTAACTCGAAATAGATGAATAAATCAAAGAGTTAAAAAAAAAAAAAAAAAGAAAAAAGAGTTATATTCCAAATTCTGTCACTGACTGAAATTCTAACTTTACCTGAATGGTAATCTCTCTGTTTTTTAGTCTGTCTATTTGCAGAAGGAGTTTAAAACCAGACGGCCTGGTAGACCTAAGAGTGCTGAATTACCATTTGTCCTGCAGTGAGGAGGCCATGGATCAAAGACGCCATAACAAGTACAAAGTATATGGAGTTTTTCTTACTAGCAGTATTCTGTTATGAGTCTTTTCCGGAAACTAAAGAAAATATGTGTGAATTGCTCTATAACCGATGTGTAGGAAAAAGCTTTCAAATTATGATTCAAACTCCAGATGCAATAAAAGACTAATAAATTTGACTAGATAAAATTTTTTTTAAACTTTTGCATGGCAAAAAATAAGCAAAGTCAAAAGATAAATAACTAGGAGAAAATATTTGCAATAAATATCACAAATAAAAAAGACTAATATCCCCAATAAACAAAAAACTTTTCAAATTTGAAGAAGGCAAAGTGACTAAAAATCCTAGAGAAAAATGGACAAAAGATGTGACTAGACAACTCATAAAATGGCCCTTAAATATTTGAAAACATGTTCAACTTCACTTATAAAAGATATCCAAATTGAAACTATACCGAGGTGCCATTTCTCATCTAGCAGATTGGCAAAAGTTCAAAGGCTTGATAATACACTCTGTTGGTGAAGCTGTGGGAGGAAAAGGTATTTTCATAGATTGCTGGTGGGAATGCAAAATGGCTCAATCATTACAGAAGGGAGTTTGGCAATATCTAACAAAAACACATATGTTTTCACATTCACACCTCAATGCAGCAATCCCACTTCTAAGAACTCACCCTGAGGAGATACCACCACCAATACGAATCTACATATGCACAAGCTTTCACTGCAGCATTATTTATAATTCCAAACTACAGGGAACTCCCTAAATATTCAAACTTGGAGACTGTCTGAATAAACTCTGGTACACACACAATGGAGCACCATAGGTTGTAGAAAAGGAAGAGGATGATCTTCATGAGATGACGTGGAGTCACTGCCAGATGTAAAGCGGACAAGCAAAGGACAAACAAGTATAGATATAGAGATAGACAGATAGATAGATAGACAGACCTAACACAAATACAATGTTATAGGTCAATTATATCTCAATAAAACGGGGGGAAAAAAGCATATATAATATGCTCTCTTTTGTCACAGGAAGAAGAGGCAATAAGAAAACATAAATATATAGAGACACGCATACATATGTGCTTATTTTTACAGAAGATAATAGAAAAAATAAATCAGAAGGTAATGAGGTATCTATAAGGTGGGTGGCGGGGATGGAAGGGATAAGGGAAGGAATGTCAGTCCTCTGGGTATACCTCTCTATGTGTTTTTTACTTTTGAATGCATGTTAATGTTCTACATATTCAAAACATTAAAAAATCAACAAGAATGGAAAGAGAAAAAATCCAAAAATGAAAACAAAACTGAAACAAATAAACCCAACTATATTTCAAATGAATTATTTAACCACACTGAAGGAGGAGTAGAGGGGAATTAATCCGAGCAACTTAAGAACATCAAGACTTGACTATGTGCGCCTGTGAGGGCTAGACGGCATGGCAGGAAGAGCTGCAAGCAGCTTCTGAACTCTTGTCTTAAGTCAGCCGAGGCTGCCACAGCAAAATACCATGGACTGGGGGGCTGAAACAACAGAAATTTTATTTCTCACAGTTCTGGAGGCTGGAAGTCCAAGATGAAGGTCCAGCAAGGTAAATTTCACACTGAGGCCTCCTCTGTTGGCTTACAGATGGCCAACACCTTGCTATGTGCTCACATGACCTCCTCTTTGTGCTCCGTGGGGAGAAGCAAGCTCTGTGGCGTCTCTTCTTACAAGAGCACTAATCCCATCCTGAGGGCTCCACCTCATGACCTCATCTAAACATAATCACCTCCCACACACCCCGTCTCCAAATACCATCACACTGGAGGTTAGGGCTTCAACACATGAATTTGGGGGAGACACAAACATTCAGTCCATAATATCTTTTTAGTAGGTTGGCTTTTTGTATTAGTATGGGTGAAGAAATTCTGAAATTATTTTAGATTTATTATGTGATAGAGCCAATTATGGAAGAAAAAATACGAATATGAAATGAGAGAAGTCATGGGGGTGGTCTGGAACTGGAAATATTGGTGTAAACTCATGATTTCTAAAATACACGTATATGCATATATGTGTGCATGTATGTATATATGCACGTATATATACATGTCTTTATCACCTCTCAGCTCCAAACACACGCTTCATGTAATGTAATGAAGAATGGAATTCCCTTAAGCATTTCTCCTTTAATGTGAGCACCATGTTAAGATTTCTCAGTAGAGGGCACTGAAGGGACACTGTAGGAGGAAGAGGCTTCCTGCAACTCCCAGGGGTGGGGGATGCTGTGTGGGTGCGAGGAAATCCAGTAGAACCTGCCCCTGCCACTGGCCCAGAGTGTTCACACAGTCCCTCTTGTGACCTCGTAGCCTTGGCCTAGTGACAATCTTTCTGCAGTCCCCTCAACACATAAACCAGAGCCCCTGCCACCTCTCTGTACCCCCAGCTGCCCATGGCCCAGAGTGTAACACACGGAGTAGTCATTCCTTCTGCAAGTCCCCCTTCTCCCAGCCCCAACATGACCCATTCACCTCGAAAGCCTTCTGCCTCTAGAGCCCCCTTGCATACCACACCCAGTAGTTGGTGCTCACCTGCTCCCCTGCCTGCACTCCAGAGGGTTGTTTATGACTTGACTCCAGACCAGCTCAAGTCTAGCTAAGCCAACAAACTTCTCTGCTATCTGCTGGGATGGACCACACCTCCTCCATTGAGATCTGAACCCGTTCCAAGCCTGTCCTTCCTTGGGTCCTCTCCCTCAGCCCTAGGGGACCATATAGAGTTTCCTCATATCTTAGAGCTACTCTTTTGTCAGTTAATAATTCTTTATATTAAACTTTCCCTGTTTAACCTACTATGTGGTCTCTGTCTCCTGACTGGGCCCAGACTTCTACAGCACGTGTGTATGTATATTTGTACATATGTACGTATGTCCACTGAAAGGGCCTGGTAGCAAAGACACCCCAGGAGCAATGAGCACATCTAGAGGCCAGATCTTGGTTTCTAATACCATACCCTTCCCTGCCCCCCACCCCCCCTTAAAGCAAACAGCACTCCTCAGAGACATGACTGTTTCCAGACCTGGAGCAGCATGAGTACAAGATGAGGCTGGAAGATCTTGCTATGTCTATGAGGGTGTCCAGAGGCACCTTCAATGATTGGGGTGCATCAGAAGGACACATCAACCTGAAGGGGCTCCCAATGGCCAAATCTGGAACAAGGTGAGCAAAACTGGGTATAAATAATGAAGTTCAATAAGCACTGAAGGAAAAAACTGCAATCCATGCGTTCATACGGGTAACAGACAGGTAAGCGGATGGAAGGATGGATGAACAGAGGAGAATGGGGAGTTCTTGCTCACACAGAAATGTCCACTGGCAACATTCTATGAAGGGAGTACTGGAATTGAAAATCACCATTTTGCAACCATCATAGTAAAGACTGGTTCAAACAATCATCAACAGATGAGAAATCTAGGGAGAAAATTTTGATAAGGAACAGGATATTTGCATGGTTTTAAAGTGGCCTCCCACAGACTGCTTATCAAATGCAAGGAAAAACACAGAAACTATACAGCTAGGAAATGGGACAACACTTTGGCCAGGTGATCAAAATTAACACCCGCAATGAGGGGCAGACAGATACTGTGGGCTCACATTGACACCCTGAGAAGGAGACAACATCCAGCATTGCTTAGGGAGTATTTGGCTGGGGATGATTAACCTGAATTTAATAATAATAATAATAACAACAATCAGACAAACTACAAATGCAGAACCTTCTATTAAAGAGGGAGAGGGGTATACTTCTAAAATGTCAATGTCATGAAAGACAAAGAAAAACTGAAGAACTGTTCCAGATTAAAGAGATCTAAACACACATAACAACTAAATGCAATTTGTGATCCTAAACTGGATCCTGAGGAAAAAAACTGACAAAAGTGGAATATGGACAGTACATTAAGTATTGAACCAATGTTAAATTTCCTGACATTGATAACTGTACCACTGTGGTTAAATGAGAGAATGTCCTTATTCTTAGCAAATAAACACTGAAGTATTTCAGGGTAAAAAACCAAGATATATATTCTCAAGTGGTTCAGGAGGGGAATATATATATACATATACACAGAGAGAGAGAGAGAGAGAGAGAGGGCGCACAAGCAAGCACAGGTTAACAATAGGTGAATTTAAGAAAAGACTGAGCGTTGTTTTTACTTTCTTGGAACTTTGATGTAAGATGGAAATTTTTTCCAAATAAAAAGGTTTTAAAATGCCTTTTATCCAAGGTTCTAAGACATACATTAATAAGTTCTCTGGGGTAAGCATGCAACTCTGCCACAATCCTCAAAAAAAAAAAAGAATTGTCCAAAACTATGCAGTCCAATATGGTAGCCACTAGCCATATGGCAACTGAGCACTCGAGAGGGCAGCTAATTCGAATTGAGATGTGCCGGATTTCATAGACTTAATACGAAAAAAAGAATATAAATTATCTCATTAACAGTTTTTTTATTGATTACATATTGAAATGATATTTTAGATATATTGGGTTATATAAAATATATTATTAAAATTCACCTTTTTTTTTACTTTTTAATGTAGCTACTAAAAAATTTAAAAGTACATATGTGGCTCATATTACATTTCTATTGCACAGTGTTGACCTAAAATATAATAGTGATTTTTTTAAGAGATGCTGATCTCTTAACAAGTATTCCGTTACTAGGGAAAAATGTCAATTTATATTACAGATCCTGACTCCCCTAGATTTCAATCTTGGAAATGAAGTAGTTAATTAGGGTTTTTAAGGCATAATTAAGAGGAAAGAAAATTTTAAGGCCTAGGAGACAAGAACCTGGTCATGTTGCTTAAGTAATTCCCTAATTAGCCACAAATGCCATCTGTAGTAAATTTCCTGCAAACGGGAAAGAATAAAATCTGAAATCGTGAAACTATCAAGCAAATGGAGAGACAACAGGTGGTTTTCACACCTTTATTTTCAAACTATTTGAACAAAATGAATAAAATCAACTTCCCAACCCCTAAACATTAACTTATAGAATCTTATAAACAAAGCCAATCCACACTTATTTCTGCTACCAAGGAGTTTACAAAATAGACCTTACTGACAATGATGTTATTTCCAAGGCTATTTATTTTTCTATTTTAAGGCTCTAATTAACAAACACTTCCTTAAACCCAAAAAATTTAAGAAGCAAAGAAAGAGAAGAACAGAGCTAAGACAGACAAAATTGGTTTTTGCTTTGAACACTGTTCCAGGGATTATATAGAGGGAGCAGAAGAAAGGCTGGAAGTGAGCTTGAACAGGAGGATTACTTCAGGATAAAGAAAGGTCCCGAGGGCGGAGACAATTTCCTCTGCATTTCAGTAGACCAAATCTAACTAGGCCAAGCAGAAAAAACAACAAATGCAGTATGAATTCCATAAAACAGCAACAACGAGGACGAGAAACCAAATGTAGGTTGCCAGAAGGTACAATAAAAATACCCAGCAGTAGAATCTTGGGCAAAATGCACAGGCACGTTTGTTTCGGAAGTTCAGAGTCAAGCATGTGGGTGGACCCAATTAGAAATACCAAACGGTTGCACAGCATAGACTCCCCTGTTCTCTCTCCCCTCGCACCCCAGCCCCATTCCATCCCAGACCATACCCCAGAGAGATGACTTGAATCGACTTCAGATAAAAACGTCCTATACGATTATGACACCCACTGCCCAGTGCACCATGGATCCACTTCCGCGTCATGCCCAACAGCCTCCCTGTTGAGAGATCAAGAGATGGCTCCAAGTACACCTGAGGCCACAAGTTGGGTTCTGTGGGCTTGGGTAGAAATAGGCAGGATGAATGAGCTCTGCTCAAGACTAAGTCAAGGATGCTCTGCAGATAAGGAACTGACACAGATGAGGGGCCCAACCTCCCAGAATCTCAAGTCTATAATAAAACCAGTGGCACAAGCCTAGCTTTCCTCCCAGCTGGGACACCTCCCACCTTGCTCCTAACCCCTCATCTGCCTCCCGCCTCACATTTCATTCCCAGATTTTGCAATCATGAGGCCACTTCTCAGCTGAGAGGCCGTGGCTCCTCTGTTTTAGCCTTGGAAGGAAATGCAGATGGGTAAAACACCCACGGATGGCAGTCTAGTCATAATTAAACAAGAACTCAGACTAAACGAGCTCTTTGCGGGACACCGTCTGCAGATTACATCTTCCACTCACCACCACCACTTCAGAGGGCAGGTGCTACTGTTCCCTCACAGACAATGCAACCAGGGCAGAGAGAAATAAGTAACTTGTCCCAAATCACGCAGAAAGGAGCTCAGCTCAAACCCAAGCAGTCTGGCTCAAGAACTGACAGGTTCACCTATTAATAAATCATGAAAACAGATTCTACACTCAGGGAAATATTTATTTGTCCAGGACTTCAGTAATAATCTCATTCTCTCTCTTTTTGACATAATGCAGCTTGAAGCCGCTTCCCTAGGAGGCTATTACCAAAAAAATTATTGCCTTGTACCCACATCCCTCTCTCATTCTGTCTAGCAAAAATACACCCCAAAGACAGTGTTTTCCATATGTCTAAGTTACTTTCAGACATGACCATTTATTTCTATTATGAGAAAAAAAAATTAAACAAAACAAACTGCTAAAGGAAAAAAACAAACAATGGTGATATTTTGACAAATTCTATTTTCTTATTAAAATATAATTCTGGGGCCGGCCCAGTGGCGCAAGCGGTTAAGTGCGCATGTTCTGCTGCGGTGGCCCAGGGTTCACCAGTTTGGATCCCGGGCATGCGCTGACACACTGCTTGTCAGGCCATGCTGTGGCCGCATCCCATATAAAGTGGAGAAAGAGGGGCACAGATGTTAGCCCAGGGCCAGTCTTCCTCAGCAAAAAAAAACGGGAGGATTGGCAGATGTCAGCACAGGGGCTGATCTCCTCACACACAAAAAAAAAGTTAAAAAAAATATATATATATAATTCTATTATACTCTTTGTTTAGGGAAAATAAATCTATATTTAATGACTTTAAGAACTTTTAAAAATATCTTAACAGGAGACTTCTGATTTAAGATATCAAAATAAAGATGAACCTAATCCTTCTCTTAGAAATCACCTCATGACAGGGAGCACGAAAACAAACACAAAGGCCATCTTCCAGGGTGCCCAAACTACAGCGCACGAAGACAGAAAATGAGTGAGGAGTGGCACTGGCTTCAGAGAACACAGCAAGGCCAAACTGGGTGCCTGCAGAAAGGTGCCCAGGAAAAGACAGCCTGGGAAGCTCAGGCATGAGGCTGGGGTACTGGGAGAGGTGCAGGCTGGGCTGAAACCAGAGGGCTTGGGTGCAAAGCCACACATGGAACACGTTAGCTCTGGGAACCCACACCACCAGATGAGGCTCCCTCCCTCGGAGCCATCAGAGACAGAACCAGGCAATTCTCCCCACCAGCTTCAGACACTGAAGGCTCATTCCCTGGGCAGAGAGAACCACAGGAACCAGTCTTGAGGATACCAGGCACAGCGAGGACAATGACAAGGACTGAAAATAGGGGTGACTTTGAGAGGTTAAGAGTGTGGAATCTTGAGGGGTTCCAGAGTCCAGTCTCAGCTCTGTCAATCAGGAGAGATGCGTTACCTTGGTCAAGCTGTTCCTGTTAACATCTCTGTTCCTGTTTCCTCATCTATAGAATAACGGTGATAATGAGTTCAAAGTCGAGCAGTAGATGTCAGGATTAAATGAGTCAGAGCTCTGAGAATGTTGCCTAAAGCACTGTAAGGATCAACAGACAGAGGCTCCTCCTCCTGCTCCTTCCACTGTCACTACCTCTCCCTCAGCACACACACACACACACGCACACACGCACCTGGGCTCTCAGAACGCTGGCAGCTGGAGTAAATTCATGGGTGTGTGATCCAAAGGGCCTTATCTAGAGAAACTGAACAACCCCAGAGAAACATGCCTGGATGCTGACTTTGGGAGGTTGGCCACAAAGCAGTTGGCTCCCCCCCATTACTCCACAGGAAAGCCCATCAGCTGAAACATCCCCCGCACACACACACACAGCAGTGCCAAACAGCTTTATAGTACCTTACTTTTAAACATCACCACAAAATTTCAGAATATCTAGGATAAAGAGCAGATGCCAAAACTTCCAAACTATTTTTAAAAGGTCACATATAAGGGATTTAGAATAATAATAATAGTAGTCAATTTTACCAAGCCCTCATGATGTACCAGGCACTGTTGTAAATGCTTTACATATACAGTCAGGTGCCACATAACGACATTTCAGTCAATGACAAATGGCACATATGACAGTGGGCCCATAGGATTAGTACGACAGAGCCTAGGTGTGTAGTAGGCTATATCATCTAGGTTTGTGTAAATACACTCTATGATGTTCGCACAATGATGAAATCACCTAACAATGCATTTCTCAGAATGCGTCCCTGTTGTCAATTGACATATGACTGTAGTAACTCATTTAATCCTTACAACAAATCCTATATGAGGAAAGTACTATTTATAAACCCATTTCACAAATGAGAAGATTACAGCACAGGGAAGTTAACACAGTTAAAGCTAGGATTCAAATGGAGTCCAACGTCAGAGCCTGGACTCTTAACTACTATGCTTCTCAATAATAATTCTGCGAGTTTGAAGACTATGGAAAAATGCCTTCAAAATTCTGAAAGCACCACCTCTAAATCTATACCTAGCCAAACTATCAACCCAAAGTGAAGGCAGAAGGAAGACATTTTTAGGCATACAAGTCTTAAAATTCACAACTTAGAAATTCTCTCTTAGGAAGATACTGGAGATTATGCTCCAACAAAAACAAGGAGTTAAACCAAGAAAGACAATATCCAAGAAACAAAGGACCCAAGGGGCAAAGGGAATTCCCACAATGATGAAAGAAGGAAGGACAGGAAAAGTGCTGGGCGGCAGGCCACTGAGCAACCAACCCAGAGAGCAGGAGGACCAAGGACCCAGATGGAGGCCTCCAGGAAGAAAACACAAACAAAAAGAACCAATAAATCATCTTATTGGTATGAATGTGTAGAAATGTATTGAAGATGTAGGAAGATTCACAATAGGTAAAGAAACCACATCACTGGAAAAAATAAGACAATTTTTATCATGAGGGAAGAAAAGTTGAACAATAAAGGAAATATAATCATAGAACTCTACATGGCTCATTTGGGCACAATAGTGTCACAGTTTACATAACGTAAATGATGAATATTGAGTTAACCAATTATTATGACAGAGCAATATTGGGATGATTAGGTAATGGGGCCAAGCTGGGTTGTATGATTAAGAAAGAAAGAGAGAGAAGACAGCTAGATCACCTACCAAGATGGGAAAATCAAGAGACAAAATCCCAAAACTGATTAATCAAAAAGATAATAACGTAAGCCTCTGGTGAACAGCCAGAACAGGAGGCAGGTGGGAAGGAGAAGGAGACAGGAGTTGGAACACTGCTATTTTTCGTTATCAGCATTTTCCCATGTGTAAGTATTACTGTGATAAAAATTAACTCACATTACTGAGCTCTGGTATAAAAATAGATAAGCCAACCTAGGTGAAATGAAATTCTGACCTTAATATACAGAAATACTTCTATTTCTGCCTCTTTGTGAGAACAGTTCCCTGTTCAAAATAAGAATTCATAAGACACAAGTAAAAGAGCTGTTTCTCAGATACCTTCTGTCTACAATAACTGGTTACACTCTTCTCTCAAGAGTCCAACTAGGCCCATCCATACACTATCGTAGTATCATGGTGACTGACATTTAGACGCTACTTCTTGAAGACTATTATTTCCATAATACATTAAACATAGCCAATGCTGTCAACTCTTAGTTATCCACATTGGTGGACGAATACGCTGAACTGAATCATAATTTTTATACTCACATCTGATTTTTCAAACACTTCTATTTGAATACAACAGTCTTCTAATAGTCTTGGAACACAACCCAAACCAAAAGCATTGCTTCTTTCACCTCACAATCATTTATCACTGTTGCTTTTATCACGACTATTCAGGGTTTGGTCCCTCAGCCCCAGCAGCTTTGCCTGGCACTGCTCTCCAACACCTCAGCAAACTTCTCACTGGCCAAAACACACGCCACAGTCACTCACAACTCTGTTTCTCTGCTCATTACGGTTCATCTTGTTTGAAGCAGTGTCTTCTTACAGAAGGAAAAACACGGACATGAATCCAAGTCCCAGGTCTGCCATCATCACTATCTAGCTCTGTATCTTAGACAACTTCCATAACGTCTCTGAACCTCAGATTCTTCAACCGGATTGCAGGGATAATAAAACAAAGCTGGAGAGACTTGTTACACGAGGGTGAAACAAAATAACAGACATAAAGTACATAGAAAATTGTGGCCAAATAATATACGGCAACTGTCACCAGCAGTAGCAACATTATTTCCATGGAAACCATATCCATCCTCTGACAAGGAGGTCATCTGGGCAGGAACAGCTCCTCCTTTGTCATTGTGGAGCCAGAGCCCAGCAGCATCAGCCTAGGTGGGCTCTCAAGTGTTTACAGAGCCCAAAGGGGCTTTGAGAGCCAGCTCATGCCACCCCCACCCCGGCCAGAAGCTTTATCCACACTTCTGGCCCTCTGCTCATCCTCTGCTTTACTGTAGCATTCAGTGCCCCCAGCAATCCTCCACCCAGGTTTTCATGCCTCGTAAAAAACAAGACACTCTCACCAGGAAAATTAAGTTAACTACAGCTGTATTGAGGAAATTAAAAATATATATTTTTAAAATAACACATTTATTTCATTCACATACTGCTCCATCCTCCCAGTCTCACTATGAAGATCCTTTTATTCCGTTTTCCCACTCAGGAAATCGTTAATACTAAAAAGCTGGCAGATAAAAATGGAGCCTCCACCAGACTCTAGACGGTACATTTTATTATTTTAAATTCCTTCCCAGGATATAAAATTAGATAAGTTTCCATTATTTGTTTCACTTTTAATACATCAAAATTTATCTGCAAAAAGTACAGGAAAGATTGAGGAGTTGTGGTTTTACAATGCATATCTTTATATGTTATACAGCTTTGAAATCTGCTGTGCACACCACCAAAGCCACAAACATTCCACAGGGCAGCCCCAAGCTTGTTCTGCCCCTATTACACTTGCACAGGCATCCTAAGAAGGGCTTTCATCCACTGACTGCAGTCACAGAACAGTAGCCCCGGGTTCACACTCTCTGGATGCAACATGCCTACGTGATGGAACACCCACAGGGCCTACCTGGGAAGGACACAAGACAGACATGGCCACCTAGCATGCTAAAATATGCCCAAGAGGTGGTTGCTTTACTAGAGGAGCCACCTTAAGTGAGTCCTTAATGCTAAGTCACTAACAAACAATCTTTAACTCAGATAGGTCACGAACGTGAATATGAAACTTTTCAAACTTGACTACAAGCGCATGCTGATAAATAAGCACAAAAACAACCTTATCTGAGCACTTCCATAAGCCAGATTATTAAGGCAGCACTTTGATTAAACCTTCTGCCACTGAAATTAATCAAAGTACAGAATGCTCCAATGGATAAAATCCCTGTTACAAATCACAAACATTTCAGACCATGATGGAAAGGAGCAAAGAACATCAACTCGTCTGTCCAACAGGGGGATTTTGTCCCAGGGCAGGAAAAAATGTATAGGTCCTTGTCCAGCCAGATTCCGAGAGCACCTTCCTGGTACGTACGTACCTGATGTGATGAGTTGAAAAGTCATGTGCTTAGGCTGGAGCCAAAGGGAAACATGACACCTTCATGTCGCACAGAAGAGAGAAACTACTTCTCTGAAGCTAGAACGTGGCTTACTCTTCCTGCATCACTCAGAAAAAGACTATCAAAATTCTAACTGTTCCTCAAGGCCCCACTCAAAGGTCACCTTCGCCACAAAATCTCTGGTAAACCTCACCCTTAATTCCTTCAATGACCCAGGCTTTCTTCCCGCACTGAACTGAAACGCAAATGGAGAAAGAGATGCAGGTACACACCTCACCTTCACTGCTCGACTGGGGACCCCATGAGGTGGAATCGTGATCTACACTGCCCCACAGCAGCAAGCACACACAGTGCCCAGCACATGACAGATGCAATAAATATATGCTGACTGCATATGCGCTTCCAAATCTTAAACATGAAACAAAAATCAAAAAACGCTGTCTCTGGCCTCATGTGTCAGACTAGTAACCGAATTTAAGGGTATTAAGTGGTATCATAAGGACTGGAAAGTAAGAATATAGTTAAGTCAATAGGATAGCAGGTAACATCACCATTTATATACATGGCATTCACCCTTTTCAAAAATGTATTCTCATAACAACTCTGAAAGAACGGAATCATCATTTCAAGTTAACCATGAGTAAACTAACGACTTGAACGACGAGGACAGGACCGTACAAGGCAGTTAAGTGGTAGAGCCAGAACTTCTTGAAATGGAGATGCGACAAAACAGGATCAGAGGGGGAAAAGAACAGGCATTGCCACAGAAAATAAAATACAAGTCCTCCCTCCGGTCCATCCCTATGACACCACGGTAGGTGATCACAAATCTAGCAGAAGTCATGTTTTATGAAAAATTTATAAGGAAGATAAAAAGTTTGCAGTGACTTTTCACTGGCTTTAACCCAAAATTAGCCAAATTTTCTCACTAGAATTAGTGTAAGGATCCTTAAATATGTTAAATCCTGTATAAATGTTTTAAAATCCCAAGTGGTTTTCAAATCTCTCCTAAGTTTAAGGAAGTTGATCACCACCACACACGGTGATACAAAAACAGGACCAGGCTTGGCAGTCCACCAGCAGCTCTAGGTCTTCTAGAAAGGAGAGTGAACCAGAGAAAGGAGGTTTTCAGACTCACTATGAAGCACAATAGAAAACAAATATTCAAATGCAAGGGAGATCATTCTTATAACCTAGAAATTTCCATTCTTTTTGGAATTGTGATGTATGTCATATCATGGTTTTAGGAAAGAAAAAGATAATTAAAGTACATTAGATATAAATTTTTTAGAATATTTTAACAACACTTGAGAAATTAAACATACACTCTTAAGCAAAGCCCTCCACAATGGGTTTAACAGCAGAGTTTAAGTCAAAAGACGGGTGAGGCAGCTGGTACCAGCGTGGTAGGGAAGAAGAAGGAGAAGAGCAGGCGTGTCTGGTACCAGTGTGATGGGGAAGAAGAAGGAGAGGAGCAGGCGTGTTTAGATATCATTTAGAAGTCCAATACAGTGGGAGGTCTTGCTAATAACTGGATTCAGGAACAAGGAAAGGGTAGGGAGATTTCTCCATTGTAAGTGTGAGTGACTGGCTGGTCTTAGGGCCATCTACTGAGATGGAGACGACAGAGGGTGGAACAGGTTTGGAGGCTGAAGGCCAGTGGGAAAACGAGTTCTCTCTGGGTGACTTGCAGTTTGAGATGCCTAGTGACTGCTGTTCAATTCTGTATCTCATGTATCAAGTCAAAGAATGGAGTCTGGAACCAGAGGGTGATGGCAGGTGGGAGATATAAATTTGGTAGTCATCAGCATCTAGGTGGATTTAAAGCCAATTTAGAGATCATCTAGAAAAAGATGCATGCCTGGGGCCCTCCAATATTTAAGGATGAGGTGGAAACAGGCAGAGCCAGCAAAGAAAAATGGAAAGCAGAGGTCAGAAAGGTAAGAGAAAACCAGGAGAGTGTGGTGTCCTGGAAAGCAAGAGAAAATAACATCTCGACTCCACTGAATGCTACCAAGACAGCAAGTGCAGTAAAGGGACCCACGAGTTTAGCCATGTGAGGTCACTGGGAACGTGACCACTTCAGTAGAGTGGCAAGGAAAGAAGCCACACTGAAGTGGGCTAACGAGTTAAAGGAAATTAAAATAAATAAGCTACATTTTAAACAATGGGAAGATGAGGAAGTTAAAACCACAAGAATAGACAACCTCTCAGGAAGTTTTACCAACCCACACAAGCAGATAACTATAATAAAGCCTTACCAGTGCAACCACAGAAGTCTGTTCAGTGCACAGTAGGGGCAAGCGGCGGGTGGGAGGACAGAGGTCAGAAAAAGCTTCTCAGAGAAGAAGTAACCAAATCTAAGAATCCAGGTGAGACCATTCCTATGGTGGACGTGTCCCTATAATGAAACAAATTCCACCACACATGCAGGACCGCCTGTCTGCTCTTAAGTGAAGAAAATCTCGTTAAATGAAGAATCAGTACTAAAACTTGCATGACATCAATAATATCTGCAAGAAACTGTTTTCTAGAAGAAAAACATTCCCAAGTTTCTCAGCTGTGAAAGCAGCAGAATACTGGATCTGACGTCTGTAATTTGGTTATGTCCTATGGACAGAAAGAGAGGCATGATCTTGCCACAGTTCTGACTAGGGTTTATAGGGCACGTCGGGATGGGGGCAAGGGGTTTTCTGCTCATTGTGGTGGAAGGGGCGTGAAGAGACGGTAACTAAGCAACAGACAGAGATGAGTTAAATGTCATTCTTCCCAGAAATGAAAAAAAGATAAAACTCTTCAGAGGCTGCTTTCCATGATTCCCTTAAATGAAGATACAGGTTCACAATCTCTTCCTCAAAATCCTCGCGGCCAGATAAGTTTTGAAATTTGGAGTTTTTGAAATTTTAGAAAAGTAACACGAGGCAGATACCATCAATTATATAACAGCCCAGCAGGGGCTGGGCAACTCCCCTAAATAAAACACATGGATACTTCTGGGGCTGCAGTGACAGGACGATGACAGACAACAGCCTCACATCAGCGCAGGGCCTGCCATTAAATTAGTTACACAAAAACTTTCCATTTTCAGAGCCCTTAGATTTCACAACTATGGATAAGGGACTGTGGACTTACATGGAACACAAGTTTTAAGAAAGTAAAGATAAGCTGAAGGAGAACGATAGAGCCCGGGGTTCAAATTCTAGCTCTCCTCCATACGAACTGCATGAAGGCAGACAAGGTATTTAACACTTGTAAGCCTTAGTTTTCTGACCTGTAAAATGGGAGCAATGATATCTATCCCTAAGTCTGCTGCGAAAACCACACCAGGCAATTAGGTTGCGAGGTGCCTGGTGCCATGTCCGGCACACGGCAGTAGGATGACCAGCCATCCCAGTTTGCCGATGACTTTCCCAGTCTTAGCCCTGACAGTTCCACAGCCTGGGAAACCAGGATGGCCGGTCACCCTACTTGGCAGGCACTCAATAAATAGGAACTATTTTAATATTAAGAATAGATATTAACAAAAGTAAAAATGCAAAATGGAAAGATCACATGAAATAGTTTCAATGGTGAAACGTCCATGCCACTGGGAATTATAATCACCTCTTTTGTGGTAGGCAGAATTCTAAAATAGCACCCCTGGTGTGCACATCCTGGATAATCCCCTCCCCTGGAGGATGAGTGGGCCTGATCTAGTCAGGTAAGCCCTTTCTCAGAGATGGAAAGTCAGAGAAATTCGAAGTTACAGCAGATGCTCTCCTGCTGGCCTTGAAGAGGCAAACGGCCCTGTTGTGGAGAGGGCCACGTGGCAGGGAATGGGGGCCTGCCGCTGGGAGCTGAGGGCCTCGGTCCTACACCTGCAAGGAACTGATTTCTGCCAACAATCTGAACAAGCCTGGAGGAGGACCCTGAGCCTCAGATGAGATCACGGTCCCTGCTGACACCAGATTTCCCAGCCTTGTGAGGCGCCAAGCAGAGGACCAGCTACACCAGGCCAGGACTTCAGACCTACAGAACTGTGAGATACCAAGTGGGTATTGTAAGCCACTAGGTTTGCGTTAATTTGTCACAAAGAATTAGAAAAATACATCTTTTAAGAGGTTATCCACTTCAAAATTAGAGATATATACATGCATATGTATATATGTGTGTGTGTATAGTAACTATAAAGTATTTGTAAAACATAATTCCTTGCATAAACTACTTTTTTTAATATGAAAAATTCAAATTCGAAAGAAGCTTCTAACACAACTGAAACTTTCATACATTGATGGTGAGGGTATAAAAATGGTAAAATCACTTTACAAAACTGGCAATTTCTACTAAACCTAATGTACGCCTACTCTACAACTCAGAAACTCCATTCTGAGTGCAGAGACCCACAAAAAGACACACACAAGAATGTTCACGGGGCCGGCCCCGTGGCTTAGCGGTTAAGTGTGTGAGCTCCGCCGCTGGCGGCCCGGGTTCGGATCCCGGGTGTGCACCGACGCACCGCTTCTCTGGCCACGCTGAGGCTGCGTCCCACGTACGGCAGCTAGAAGGATGTACAGCTATGACATACAACTATCTACTGGGGCTTTGGGGGGGAAAAATAAATAAATAAAATTAAAAAAAAAAAAAGAATGTTCACGGCAGGTTTAGCCAAAACCTGGAAGCAATCCAAATGCCCATCAACAGGAGAATGGAAAAACTGTGGTTTCTTCCTTCGATGGAAAACTAACATCAATTAAAAAGAACTAATAGCAGACACAACATGGACGAATCTCACAGATATCACGTTGAGCAAAAGAAGCCAGACACAAAGAGGATATAATGAATGACTCCACTGACATGAAGTTCAAGCACAGGCACAACATGTCTGTGGGGACAGAAGTCAGAGTCTGGGTCACCTCTCAGCAGGGTGCAGAGCCTGGGAAGGGGCCGCAGGTACCTGTGACGGGCAGTGGAAACGTCCTACATCTATATCTGGTTGGAAGTTACCCAGGTGACCGTGCAGGTAAATAATCGTTGAGACATACGCTGAAGATTAATGACTTTACTGTATGCCACACTTCAGAAATAGTCTTCCTCCTTTACAGCAACTAATCAATAACCATCTAATGATATTTTAAGATGGATTCCTCATAAGAAAACACACAAATAAGCCAGTGAACAGTGCAGCACGAATAGTGTTACCATGCTATGCAAGTACATCTCTTCTTTAAGCACAGCACCTAACACTTAAGCATTCTCAATAAATGTTGGTTGAACCAATGTCACAGATAACGACACTGTTCATGTTTTAGAAGCCCAGAGAAATTTATATGTGCATAATATCCTCAATATAATATACCCAATAGATGTGAAAAACTATGACTCTTATCCAATTAATTACTTCTTTCATTGCTGACCAATTAATTCCTTTGTTCACTTCCAAGTACAGGAAATATAAGCTAGGTGTTTAACCTTCACCAAAGCAATGCCGATGGTAACTGTGTAGCGTGAAGACAGCACCGCCTTCACTGTTTACACTGCTTGTCTGACACTGGGGCAGGGACTCTTTGCCATGGATACAGGGTGACCATAAAGGCTCAGAGCATGACGAATTGGTTAGGACTATCTAATCCAACCTCCCACCCTGGTCAGAAAACCATCCCTGGGCCGGCCTGTGGCTTGGCGGTTAAGTGCGCGCGCTCCGCTGCTGGCGGCCTGGGTTCGGATCCCGGCGTGCAGCGACGCACCGCTTGTCCGGCCATGCTGAGGCCGCGTCCCACATACAGCAACTGGAGGGATGTGCAGCTGTGACATACAACTATCTACTGGGGCTTTGGGGGAAAAAATAAATAAATAAAATTAAAAAAAAAAAACAAAAAAAAACCATCCCAGTGTCCCTGCCAGTGGGCAGCCCACTGCTGGGAAAGGAGAGTGAGGGATGTCAGAGAGAGCTGACACTCAGAGAGGGACAATGGCCGCCGGGAACCGTGTCCCCCTGAACACTCTCCCACCAGAACGCAGCAGACAGAATTCATGGTCAGAAAAGTCTCACTCGGCAGTCAGTCTGAGAAACAGAAGCAAAGTAAGTTTTGAGTCCACGGGAGGTGGAGGAGACTCAAATATACCAGGAGCAGGGATCAGACAAAAAGTGAAACAAAACCGCAGCTCACCTCGCTGTTGTGGCCCCGCAGGTTGAAGTTGATTCTCTGGGGGGTGCTCCTGTCCCGGCGGCAGTGGCTCGAGGTGAAAGTCACCCCGACGACGCCCCGGCCATTGCCAGTGGCCAGCCAGCCCTCCTCGTAGTAGCGCCTCCTGCACACCGGCTTCTCCTTCTCGCTCTTGGGGACGCGCCCCTTCCAGGACAGGCAGAGGATGTTGGAGTCGCTGCAAAGCACAGGCCCATGCTCCACCGCTGCATACATACTTTTTCTGGATGAACTGCTTGACTTAAAAAGTAATCCTGAATGCCGGAAAATTTAAACCAATTCCTTTCATGGACTGATTTATTTTATTTCTGTGGCTGGCTTGCGTTGTTTCCCTCAACCCCCTTTAACAAAGACTGACCTGCACCTACCTAATCAGACGCTCAGTATTTTATAAAGATTCACCAAATGCATAGTGAAAAAATTTCTCTATAAAAGATGATGGCAGTCTGCTAAGAAAAGGTAATGCTTAAAGAAAACGTGGGGTCCATTTTTATTTTCAAGGGGCTTAGAGGAAGAGTGGGCTGACCCTTTGGAGAAAGAGCATTGTTAATACGTGGTATCAAGAAACTGAGTTTTCTTCTTTTTACTCAACTTGGTTATTCTCATTCAGCCTGAGATTCCAGTTTAGTGTAATATGATTCTAGAGACAAAGGGTTGCAAATACATAGATTTCAAGTAACTTAAGGCTTTAAGAATCCCTCGAGCTGGAATTTTCTCTTCAAAAGTTCAGACGCAGAGACAGAACACACGGGATCATCTTCCTTCTGAGGCCACCCTCTGGCATGTTTTCTCAACTAGACAAATTTCTGCTGCTAAAGCTGAAAAAGATTGCATAAAGGGAAAAAAAGGCACACAAACTGTGCAAAACAGACCAGAGTTTGTGCAGACAGCAGTCCAAGTTTAGGAAGAAAAAAAGACTCTTTCTTCACTGTTCAGAGCCAGAAACTTCCCCCCTCAGAGCTCGGTCCGGTTTCCCGGCAGGCCACTATGTCCCCAGGGAGAGCTGGGCACCATCTGACGGCCCCTCCACAGGCCCATGCACCCCTCAGTGCCATAGAGGCATAGAGAGAAAGCCCCTCCAATGGGCAGAGTCAGAATGTTCTAAAGCTCTTAAAGTGGCCCACGCGTTGTTGCCTTGGGTGAATCCTAAATCCTCCTGCTGACAAAACGGCGCCTGCCTGCAGGATCTCGTCTCCTTTGTCCCTGTCTCCTTCCTCCCTCCCCTAGTCACTTCACCCCTTTCTGCTCCTAAACATCACATATTTTTCTATCTTGAAGAAAAAAACTAATCTCAGAATTAAGTCCATTAAGTAATCCTCCTCTTACATGCAATGCAGGTCTTCTTGGACTCAACAAGGAAGAGAATCCCTTGAAATGAAAACACAGGTGAGAATCAGGGTCCTCCCCACTGTTTCCCTTCAGAGACTGTCTCCCAACACCACACGGAGAGCCCAAGGAAAAGAAGCTTTGCTTGGATGTTCCTCAATATTCACCTTGTAATTAGCGGTTTCAATCACTACCTTAGGATGTTATCCTACAGATACAGGAAAGGAAAAAGGAAACAATAAACCAAAATTTCTCGAATACAGTTAACGGAAAGTGGCAAAAGAATTGGTTCATGTTCAAACCTGTCCCATCACATCCCAACTCGCTTTCCCCCAGTCATAACCCACAGTAAGAGTTACTCTCAGTCCAGAATTTTAAAGTCTGTCCAATTCACCAAAACCACTGGAAAAAAAGTGCAAAAAACACTTCATGGTCCCACCTGCAGTGCCTGAAATCAACTTCTCCTCAGTCACCTTCTCACTTAGCTCCTTCTTTCAACTGGAGAGGTATTTTTGAGGCTTGATCTGTGCAAATTTTTTTTTTTTCTTTTTGCAAACTTTCTTTACCCGTGAAGACCACATGGAAAACTGGCCATTAGTGATGTATTTTTCTCCCTGGGCTCCTGAGCCCAGTGGTGTCAAGTTGCTCCATCTGATTCTTAAATTAATTTTCATCAGTTGTGAAACTCTTCAAGTGGCCACAAGAATGAGCCTGTCTCCTCGTGTACAAGGCGTGTGTATAGGAAGAAGGTTTAAATGCACAGAGACATACACTCCGCAGGTGCGCACAATGCGTCTGTTCTCCCCGTCACTTCAGGAACCATCCGATTAATCACAGCTTGGAGGCCCTGGAGTCTTACAAATCTGTAAAACAAAATAAAATATAAAGAAAAAAGACTTTAAAATTCTGAAGAATAAAGGTTCTGAATAATCGCTGCAATTGAAATTGGAGACCAATCTTTACACTACATTTATCAAATGGAGCTATTGACTGGTAAAATTCCAACAGTAAAAAGTGTACACCTCGCCAGCTTACAGACAACATACAAGTTCGAATGCCATGTACCGTCTACCAAACCTGCGAGTGGCCGGGCGCACCTGAGGGAAATCCTCGCCTCCACTCTCCTCCACCACGCTGTCCTTTCTAAGGCTCTGGGCCCTGAACGTGCAACTTTACCCCTGTGGAGGCCGTCATCCTGGTTACGCAGGCATCCTCAAAAAGGAGACCAAGGAGGCTCAGAAAAGTTATCTAAATTGATTTTTTTCACTATCAGTAAAAGATATTCCCTGAAGACACAAGGCAGCAAGGGCCTTTAAAACCCCTCCATCCCTGATTGCTGGCAGTTTGCAGAGCAAAGCACAGCTATTTTCTCAGCCTTTAAGTTGTCTACCAGCAATAAAGTCCTAGAGAATCTTATCCAGCAATCCATCCTCTCGTCCTTCCTACTGCCTTCAGTCCAGGCCCGCATCACATTCACAAAAGCACTGGACAAATCGGTCCCTAACTTCCCAACACCATCCCACCTTCCAGAGGGCCCTCAGACTGATCTTTCTAAAGTTCAAGGCTGCTTGAAGAGCCTGGACTGTTCTCCCCGCCCAGGCAGCCCCCTGGAGGGCTAGTGAAACAAACAGCCTAGCCCCACCCAAAACATCTGACACTGAAAGTCTAGGGCTGGGCCTAGGTATGTACATGTCTAACAAGTTCCAAAGAGATGCTAATGCTGTGGGTCTGGCGACCAGGCTTTGAGAACCACTGGTCTATGGGATTAAGTTCCAGGAGGACCCTTTGCGATCTGATTTCAACTTCGCCTCCTCTCCTGCGATAGCCTCCATGTCCAGCCTGTGTTACCAGCGTTGCATCTAGCCACTCCCTGTCCCCGAAGTACTGTGTTCTTCCTCTCCTTCATGTCTCCACGCCTCCCACTCCCTTCCCAAGTCAGGCCTCAACACTTCTTTTAAAATCCACCTAAAACAGCATCTCTCCCATGAAGCCTCCCAGGGCACCTCGTACTAACTTCTGCAATAGCGTTCATCACACTGCATCCTAAGGCTCTTCTCTACGCTCCTAGAGGCCGGAAACCCATCTTTCTCACCCCTGGCGTGGAGGTTAGCATAAACTAGGTACTCAACAGAAGTCTGGAGGAGGAGGCAGGCAGGAGCAAGGCAGCAGCCACACGTAATTTCCTTGGGATACCTAATTCAGATGACACACGGTATATATATTTTGTATGTGCCCATAAATCATAACAACTAAATTCTCTCAGGAAGCACTTGTACCTGAGGGAAAAAAGTGAAAACAAATGCTATCAAATTCAAATTAACGCCATGTTCTTCCTCCTAAAATGCTAATGCCACTACCTTCTTCCCTATCCTGGCCTGGGGGCAGCGTCACAGATGGGAAAAGCAGAAGCAACCTCTCAAGAATCAGCTATATATACACAGGTTTTCAACTATGTAAGAGCATGATCCATGATTATTCAACCATCCACACAAAATACAACAATGTAAACGATCAGTTCCCCAAAACTCTCCCAGGGTACCATAAGGTCAGCATTATTTTCATAATAATACTAAGTCATTTGCCTTCTTCACTGTGTTGACAATCGTATCAACGGTGCAAAAGCAACAGTGGATCAATTTGCCTGCTGGATAACCCCAATCAAGGCTCTGGTACCAAAATGCACCAGTCCTCATCAGGTTTTTAAAAAGCGCCAGCTTCACTTAAGAATGTTCCTTGGATAAAGATGTGGTATACACATGCACACACGTGCGCATGCACAATGGAATACTACTCAGCCGTAAAAAAGATGAAATCGTGCCATTTGTGAAAACATGGATGGACCTTGAAGGTACTATGCTAAGTGAAATAAATAAGTCAGACAGAGAAAGACAAACGCCGTACCATTTCACTCATATGTGGAAGATAAACAAACAAACACACATAGATAAGGAGAACAGATTGGTGGTTACCAGAGGGGAAGAGGGTGGGCAAAAAGGGTAAAGATGCACATGTGTACAGTGACAGATGGCAACTAGACTTCTGGCGGTGAACACAATGCAGGCTATACAGAAACCAAAGTACAATGATGTACACCTGAAATTTATATAATGTTATAAACCATGTGACCTCAATAAAATAATTTTAAAAAAATAATGTTCTTAATGCAGCAGTAAAAACTATTAATTTTATTAAATATCAACCATTGAATACACGGCTGTTTCATATTCCGTATTTCAGAAGAGCAAGCACACATAACGCATTTCTGCTGACTACTGAGGTACAGTGGTAACCCTGAGAAAAAGCACTTGTGCTATAGTTTAAGTTGCAAGCTGCACAAGTTGCTTTTTTCATGGAATACCCTGTTTACTGGAAAGAATGAAGGACAAATTATGGTAATTCGGGCCTGGATCTTTGGCCGACATTTTCTCAAGTTAAAATCAGAATTTTGGGAAAACCAGCATCTATCACATGAGCTTGATAGCTCCCCAAGATTTAAAGACATTCCTCATGTGACTGGAGGTAATATTCATAAATGTGAATTTTTTTATACTGTATTTCATACTTCACCACGTGTCAATATTTGGAAGATTCACATAACTTGGTGAACCAATATTTTCCAAATGACCAATGCATGATGACACAAATTATGCTTCAGTAAAACAGCCATTCGAGGTGCAAGAAAGACAAATAGATTTTACTATAACCAAGTATGAAAAATTCACTGATATATTTAAAGCTCTATATTGCTACTAACTTTTAAGAAACTACCACTTGTTGAGTTTTGATACAGTATCAAGGAAAAATATCCATGATTATCTGAAAAGACTATTGAAATACTCCTCCCTTTTCCAACTACATATCTGTGTGTGGTCAGATCTTCATACATTTCAACAAAAACGGCACATTGCAACAGACAGAATGCAGAAGCAGATGTGAGAATCCAGCTATCTTTCACTGAGTCGGACAATAAAGATATTTTGCCAAAATGTAAAATAATGCCACTCTTCTCAGTGAATTTTTTAGTTAGAAAATAGTTATTTTTCATAAAAATTACATTGTTTCTAACATTAGTAGGTTTATTATTTTTAAATGAATTAGTAATTTTTTTTTAATTTCTCAGTTTTAATTTCTAATATGGTAAATATGAATAGCTAACACCCACATAAACAAAAGCTCTTTTGGGTCTTCAATAATTTTTAAGAATATAAAGGGGTCCTGAGACCAAAAAGTTTGAAAACCACTGGTTTATGCTAACTCTCCAAAATGTAAGCCTTAAATAACTATCATACTAAAGTGTGTAGGATAAATTTCCATAGTAAAAGCACAGATAAAAGTTTTACATATGTTGCTATGGTTTTTAACCAAACTTTAAAAATTATAAAACACCATATATGCTAAACAAATAAGGCAGACATTGATGACATGCTACTTTATTATTACTCAAATGGATAATGGATACGAAAATCTAACAACAAGAAACCACTATCCTAGCACCCTAATTACTGAGAGTCTGGCACCTCTTTTAGTGCTGCCATAAACAGAAACGGGTGACGTTACACACTTCCCTTCCTTCTGTCTTATTTTCTCCTGAGGATGAGAAAATGAGGATATAACTGATTACTAAGGATATAACTAGCTTCTAAGGGAAGTACACTGTCAAATCAACACTAAGAAAGGAGTTTGGTATAGAAAGATTACAAAGTAACTATTCAATTAAAAGCAGGAACAGATACTTGTACACCCTGTTCACAGCAGCATTATTCACAACAGCATTATTCACAACAGCAAAAAGGTGGAAGGAACCCAAACATCCATAAACAGATGAACAGATAAACAAAATGTGGTATAAACAGACAATGGAATATTATTCAGCCTTAAAAAGAAATAAAATTCTGTCTGATACATGCTACAACGTGGATAAACCTTGAAGACATCATGCTAAGTGAAATAAGCTGGATAAACAAGGACAAAGATTGTATGACTCCATTTATATAAAGTACCTAGAATAGTCAAATTCATAGAGAAAGAAAGTAGAATGGTGGTTACCAGGGCTGGGACTAGGGCACCTGGGGAGTTGTTATTTAATGGGTAAGGAGTTTCAGTTTGGGATGATGAAAAAATTTCAGAGATGGACAGTGGTGATAGCTGCATAATAATGTGAATGTACTTAAGGCCACTGAATTGTACACTTAAAAATGATAAAAATGGTAAATTTTATGTATATTTCACCTCAATTTAAAAAATCAGGTAAATTAAGAAAAGCAACTATTCATACAAAGTCTTTCAATAACAGACTGAAAGTAAATACTCGTTACTTCGGCATTCTGATGTTTTTACTCTGAAGACTGTAATACAGGCCCAGGAGCAATCCCAGAGCTTTCTTTAGGAATAAACAATGCCAACCTTTGAATTCTGGCCCAAACCAGCTTCTGGTAATTACAGCTTATTTTCAGACTATTCCTATAAATCACTGAAAAATCCATTCCTGCTTTTATGAGATTACAATCTTAAAGCAAATACTAATAGATGTGCCTGACCGAATTAATTACGTGAGCATGCCCTGGGAGTCAGTAAACTTACAAGATGCTTCCCACTCTAAGTGTCCACACTACCCAGTTCTAATGGCAAACTAGGAGCCCCAGAACTCAGGAAGTACAACTTAGGGGCAGAACGGTACAATGTTAAGAAAAGAAAATGCCATAGTATTATAGACACCCCTGGATTCATCAACCAGCAAATCTTCCCGGAACATCTGTTATGCAAGAGGCCCCTGTGCTGCATTCTCTGGCTCTCTTGTCCCCAGTGAGATATTCTATTTTCTAACCAGAGTTATTTTCCCTACAGTTTATTTTGTATTATCTGATGTCTATTTTCCACCGACATGGATAAAATTTACTAGTGGGGGGAATAAAATTGCGTTTTTGGTTTGTTTTACTTTTTAATTCATTTGAATTAATGTTAGAGATCAGAGATAAAATAAATAAGGAAAGATATTTTCCATTCACAAAATTTTGATAGAAATATAGTCATTAAAAGTTGTAAGAGGGGCCGGCCCAGTGGTGTAGTGGTTAAGCTCACACGCTCCCCTTCGGCGGCCCGGGGTACACGGGTTCAGATCCCGGGCGCAGCGTCCCACATACAAAGTGGAGGAAGATGGGCACACGTGTAGGCCCAGGTACAAAGTGGAGGAAGATGGGCACGCGTGTAGGCCCAGGTACAAAGTGGAGGAAGATGGGCACGCGTGTAGGCCCAGGTACAAAGTGGAGGAAGATGGGCACGCGTGTAGGCCCAGGTACAAAGTGGAGGAAGATGGGCACACGTGTAGGCCCAGGTACAAAGTGGAGGAAGATGGGCACGCATGTAGGCCCAGGTACAAAGTGGAGGAAGATGGGCACGCGTGTTGGCCCAGGGCCAATCTTCCTCAGCAAAAAGAGGAGGACTGGCAACAGATGTTAGCTCAGGGCTAATCCTCCTCCTCAAAAAAAAAAAAGTGGTAAGAATGCAACCACTGGAAAACAGTTCAGAATTAGCTAGTACAACTGAAGATGTGAATACTCTGTAAACAGCAATTCCACTCCTAAATATGTGAACTAGACACGTTCTTCAAAAGTAGTCCAGGGAACAGATACACAGATTCGCAGCAGCAGCAGCATCGCTTACATTAGCCAAAAACTGAACCCAACGTGAACAGATAAAGTGTAGTCTATTCAAAGAGCAGAATTCTATACGGCAACGTAAATGAACACTACACAGAACAAGATGGGTGAATTTAATAAACATAACATCGAGCAAAGGCATCTTATGAAAGAATACCTATAATATGAATCATTTACGTAAGTTCAAAAACAGGCCAAACTAATTTTATCAGTTAAGACTGCATACATAGTACAACTAAAATTTAAAAAGCAAGGAAAATATACCATAGAGCAGTATAGTGGTTACCTGGCGGTGGGTGGGGTAGGGATTGTGAATGAGGAAGGGCACACACGGGGGTGTTGCTGGGCTGCCAGCGATGCTCCATGTCTTGATCAGGGTGGTGGTTACAGGGGTTCCCTCTGTAATTATTCTTTACAACCCATGTGTCTGACATAGTCTTCCACGTGTATGATATATCTCATAGTAAACAGGTTTAACAAGCTGTGAACTATATTAGACACCAGTCCTCTGGGATTTTTAGAGAATTTAAATCAATTATTAAGAAGGAATTTTTAAAATTACTATCCAACCTTAATGAGTGCTCTCCAAATCCAGAAAATCCCAATAAAGTACCAAAGATGCTATTTTAGTTCTCAAGCTAAGAAGGTATCCACAAAGAAAATGCATATTAACAGTAATGACTGGAGATAAGAGAAAACTTCAGGATAAAGTTCTATTTCTTTCTAAAGGATAAAAATTTAAGACAGTGGTTAAGCAGAAGATTGAGATGAGAAGCAAAAAGTAGATTTAGGGAAAAAATATACAGATGCTCTTAGACGAATGCAAAGCAGGAAGAAAAATACAGTAGAAAATTCTGAATATAATATTCCAAACAGCCTAAAGATTAAGCTTTTAATTAGAGACTTGTTTGGGGGCTGGAGAGAAGAAAGGGGAGGGAAATGAGTTTTCCTGATTGGTGATGTAAATTAAACACATCCCAATTTCTCTTCTCTCCTCAGAGGGCAACTCTGCTGCCTTGGCTGTCTATTGTGTCAGATCCAGCTCTACCCACGATAGAGGGAGGGTGGCTCTCTCCACACCCAGGCCTCCCCTCACTGCCCCTGTCCACTGGCAACAGGTCCTGATCTCTGTTCAGCTTCTTTTTAACTAAAGTAACTACCATGACCTGCCTCTAATTACAGTCACTCCTTTCCCTGGGGAATTTTCCACAACCCACAAATATCCACGGAGCCCCAGGCGGTTCTAACTGGTTCCTAATTAGTTTCAATAGCTGCCTAGAGGCTAGTTCAAATCTGCCTTCCACGACTGCCTTTTAAGGTAGGGATACTCTCAGCAACCACTTGTCAAGTGGCTACCTACCTACCTAAGAAGGGAAACATCTGCATACAGGAAACACCACTGCAAAGAGAATGGGGTTTAACAATGATTTAACATATTTACTGTATTCATTCTCCAGCTCTTAATTCTCAAAACGTGCTAGTGAGATGATAATAACTAAAGATATGCATGCACGGTCATGCCCAGGCATATTCAAAAGATGCACTCTTACCACAACTGTGTTAGTATCAAATCATTTTCCCATTGACTTGCACCGTGAATTTTAGAGACGCATTCCACAGAAAAGTTCTGTCTTCTTCAGAACAGCACCAACTCCTTGAGATGCAGCACACTGAAGCACTGCACAGACTCACGTGGCAGGGGTCTTCTCTGCCTGCTGTAGAGCTATTTTTCTTTGTAATTCATCATACCTACTAAACCACAAACTCCTAAACTCCAATTTTCACCTCACCGGCAGTGCCCACCAGTACTGCATTTAATTAAGTGTTCGATAAGGTAGGAAGTATGGTACAGAGCCCCAGACAGTCTTCTAAGGACAAGGAAAACAATCAATGAACGAGGTTCTCTACCCAAACCCTGGGTCAACCACCCACAGGCCCTGCAGACCAGGGGAGTAAAAGAATTCAAGGGAGAAAGCTGGGAGTCCGCTGCTGTGTTCAGACAACAGCATAAAGGTACATTTTCAGGGAAAGTTTCTCCCTATTTACTTCTGTGCCTGATTTCAACAGCCAGTTCTAAGAACACGAACATCTAATTATCCACACAGAGAGAGGAGGGCATGGAGGTTGCAAGACAAACAGCTTGATTACTAGTTGAAAAGAGAGTAGGTTGAAAAGAGAGTGGGAGCTAGATACTTCTAAGAGAGGATCTAGACCTGAAACGTAGATGTTGAAATGCTGTGGTACCATCTATGAGGCCCACTGGTCATGTGCCTTAATTAAAAAGGGAGAGCATTTCATTTATCAAATTGACGAAGACTGAAAGAAATGACAATTCCCAGCGTCGCGTAGAGTGTAGAGAAATGAGAGGCCAATTTGGTGATATAATTCAGAAGACTTAAAATGTTGCAAACCTTTGATTCAGCAATTCTACTTCTGGAAATTTACCATAAGGAAATAATGTTGGATTGTGCAAAGATTCAGCTGTAAGGATTTTCACCATGCATTTTTATAAGGGAAAAATCTGAAATAATCTTTATGTCCAAAATGGGATACTGGTTCAGTAAATGTTGGTATAGACATAAAACAGAATACTGCGCAACCACTAGTAATTATATTATAGAAGACTACAGAGGGACATGGTAACACTTTCTCAATAACTTAAGTAAAAAGTGAAATTACAGGTTACATTTCCAGGATGCTCTGGAGGGCCTACCCACTACCATATAACAAGACAGTGGGTAAATTACAACAAACATAATTTTTGCTGGACTTACAGGAAAGTATGATAAATCTCCAAGGAAGGCATACACACAAATAAACACATGAGGAAGCCAGAGTTATCCAGCAAATGCAAATATAAGATACATACTCATCCAGAATTGTCTGGACAAGTGCTGATATAAGCACTGGAATCAGAATCAGGGTACCTAACTGTCCCAGTTTGCCCAGAACTATCCCAGTTTTAGCACTGAAAGACCCGGATCCCAGGAAACCCCTCAGTCCTGGGCAAACCAGACAGCTGGTTCCGCTATCAGAATTCCAAACTTTGGTCCCACCTCAAGGTGGAGAGACTGAGCCTGAGTCGCGTGCCTTCACCGGGCCATCACGGAGGCTGTCGCTGTCTCCGACCGTTAGCACTCCGTGGTTTGAGGCTGGAGCATGTGTAAATCTTGTCTGCATGAAAACATTCCCAATTTAGAACCTAAGGATTCCCACAGATGCAATTCAACCAAAAATCAGTTACCAATCAAAAATTACCAAACATACAAAGAAAATAAGTCATCACAAGCTCTCAGCAGAAACAACAAATGTAGATCCCCAGGCCTTCAGAAACTGAAATGAACATAAACAGAATTTAAAATAATTAGGTTTGAATTTCTGGGTTCCCGTCTGGCATACAAAAAGCCCGGAAATTGCCACTCTGTCCTAACAACAAGTAAAAAGCTGAACAAAACAGAAAAATCTATTCTTCTTAGATCCGTAAGAGAAGTGAGTCACAGGGCAAACCACTGCCCCCAAAATTGGATAGAACAAAAGGCTAAAACAAAGAATTACACTCACGGGAGCAGAAGCCAATGAGCTGAAACCTCCATGGGAACCAGTCCCAGGGTGGGGAAACCCCAGCTGTAATTGATGAATTATTGGAGGCTCAGGGTGGGCAAGTCTGAGAGAAAAACTTCAGGGGGACCCACCCATCGGGGGCCCCCAGACCTTTGTGAGTTATTACCTCCAGGAGCTCACTAGATCCTCACAGTAAATATAGAAGAAAAATCCACTCATGCTCTGGCAGGGGAAGGGGAAAAGGACCATTTCGAAACACACCAGAGCATTCTGTTCTTCTGAACAAAGTCTGCCCTCAGGAAAAACTATTTAACCAGGCCTAACCAATTAGGATTTTATCAGAGCCTAACTGACCAGAGGGAAGAGAAATACCCAACTCCAGCCCACACTAGCCATCCTGTCCCATCTGAGAGGGGGAGGGGGAAAGTGAGAAAAACATGTAAAGACAGTCCACAGGCAAAGGCCCACTATACGACTGAGATCCAAGTTCTGGGGATGTAATGTACATGGTGATGGTAGTTAACAATACTGTATTATATACTTGACAGTTGCCAAGAAAGTAAATCTTAAATGTTTTCATCACACAAAAGAAATGGTAATTATGTGAGGTGATGGAGATGATAACTAACCTTATTATAGTAATCATTTTGCAACATATAAGTGTATCAAATTATCACGTGTACAACTTAAACTTACACAATATATGTTAATTATATCTCAATAACTAGATATTAAAAAAAGAAACACAGGAAAAAAAGGGAGAAGGGGCACAGAGAAATTTTGGGGGGTGATGGAACTGTTCCATATTTTGATATGTAAACACAACCGTTTACATCTGTCAAAATGCATAGAACTGTACACTAAGCAGGGTGCATTTACTGTATGTAAATTATATCTTAATTTTTAAAAACAGTGTCGGGCACATGTAAATGCTGTACAGTATTAGTGATTATTATCAATTTTGCTATTATGCACCAGGCACTAGGCTGGGCGCTGAAAAGACAATGTCGAGCAAATACATATACAGTCCTACCTTCAAGGAACCTGTAGTCAAGTGGTGAAGACTAGACATTAATCAAATAATTACAGCTATGACAAATGCCACAAAGGAGAGGTACATGGTGTTCTGAGAGCTGCAATCTGAAGGAAGAGGAGATGTTAAATATGAGAACGACGGGGTGGTGGAGGCAAGAGGAGGCATTCCAAGCAAATGGAATAGCATGGACAAAGACCACGCAGAAGAGAACACAGTGATTTGGAAAAACTCAGAAGAATGCTGGTAGGAGAACTGAGAACGTATGTCCACACACACAGCCACAATGAGATATCACCTCACACTCACCAGATGGTTAGAACAAAAAAAACAAGTGCTGGCAAGGATGTGAAGAAACTGGTATCCCTATGTACTGTTGGTAGGATTGCAAAATGGCATAGCCGCTATGGAAAACAGTTCAGAAGTTCCTCAGAAAAATAAAAATAGAACTACCACACAATCCAGCAATTCCACAAATCCAAAAGAATTGAAAGCAGGACCTTCTAGAGATATCTGCACACCCATGTTCATAGCAGCATTATTTACAATAGCCAAGAGGTGGAAGCAACCCAAGTGTCCACGTCAGATGAATGGATAAACAAAATGTGGTATGTACATACAAAGGCATATTATTTGTTCTTAAAAAGGAAGGAAATTCTGACACATACGACAACGTGGACGAACCTTGAGGCCATTATGCTAAGTGAAATAAGCCAGTCACAAAAAGACAAATACTGTATGATTCCACTTACATGAGGTACCTCAAGTAGATAAGTTCATAGAAACAGAAAGTAGAATGGTGATTGCCAAGAGCAACGGGGAGGGAGGAAAGAGGAGCTGTTATTTAACGGGTACAGAGTTTCAGTTTTACAAGATGAAAAAGTTCTAGAAACTAGTTGCACAACAATGTGAATATAATTAACACTACTGAACTGTACACTTAGAAATGGTTAAGATGGTAAGTTTTATGTTATGCATTTTTCACCAGAATAAAAAAAACATACGTAGGGCCGGCCCGGTGGCGCAGTGGTTAAGTGCACGTGCTCCGCTTTGGCGGCTCAGGGTTCGCAGGTTCGGATCCCGGGCGCACACCGACACAGCACCTGGTAAGCCATGCTGTGGCAGCGTCCCATATAAAGTAGAGGAAGATGGGCACAGATGTTAGCCCAGGGCCAGTCTTCCTCAGCAAAAGGAGGAGGATTGGCATGGATGTTAGCTCAGGGCTAGTCTTCTTCACACACAAAAAAAAAACATACGTTCACACATACAAAGACTGAGACATAATCATAGGACTTTAGAACTCTTCCCCTCCCCCATACCTTACCACCACATTACTGAAGGCCTATTTACAGCACCTCCTTTTAACCAGCACATCATGTCCAGTTATCAAGAAAATGTTACAAGACATAGTAAAAGGCAGAAAACACAGTTTGAAGAGACAGGGGCAAGCATCATAACCAGACTCAGAAATGGCAGGGTTGTTGGAATTATCAGACCAGGAATTTAAAACAACTATGATTAATATGCTAAGGGCTCTAATGGATAAATTAGATGGCATGAAAGAACATATGGGCAATGTAAGCAGAGAGATGGAAATTCTAAGAAAGAACCAAAAAATAAATGCTAGAGATCAAAAATACTATAATAGAAATGAAGAGTGGCTTTGACAGGCTCATTAGTAGACTGGACACAGCAGAGGAAAGAATCTCTGAGCTTGAGGATATCTCAATAGAAACCTCCAAAACTGAAAAGCGAACAGAAAAAAGACTGAAAAAAACAAAATATCCAAGAACTGTGGGACAACTACAAAAGATATACATATAACAAGAATACTAGAAGAAGAAAGAGAAAAAGGAACAAAAGAAATATTTGAAACAATAATGACTGGATTTTCCCGCAAATTAATGTCAGACACCAAAGCACAGATCCAGGAAGCTCGAAGAATACCAAGGATGATAAATGCCCAAAAACCACATGTAGGCATCATTTTCAAACTACAGAAAATCAAATACAAGGAAAAAATCCTGAAAGAAGCCAGAGGGAAAAAAACACCTTACCTACACAGAAAGAAAGGTAAGAATTACATTTGACTTCTCAGAAACCATGCAATAAAGAAGAGAGTGGAGTGAAATATTTAAAGTGTTGAGGAAAAACCACCAACCTAGAATTCTGAACCTGTGAAATTACCCTTCAAAAGTGAAAGACAAAGACTTTCTCAGACAAATAAAAATTGAGGAAATTTGTTGCCTGTAGACACACCTTACAAGAAATGTTAAAAGAAGTTCTTTACAGAAGGAAAATGATATAGGTCAGAAACTCAGATCTACATAAAGAAAGGAAGAGCACCAAAAAAGGAATAAGTGAAGGTAAAATCAAAACTTCTATTTTTCTTATTCTTAATTGATCTAACAGATAACAGTCTGTTCAAAATAATAATACCAACAGTGTATTCAATTATGTAGCGCTAACATCATACTTAATGGTGAGAACCTCAAAGCTTTCCCAATAAGATCAACAACAAGGCAGGGATGTCCCCTCTCACCAATGCTTTTCAACATTGTACTGGAAGTCCTAGCTAATGTAATAAGACAAGAAAAGGAAATAACAGGTATACAGATTGGCAAGAAATAAATAATTAGGTTTAAAATGTTGAAAGGAATGAAAAAGCAAGCACTAAGACACTATCTAAAACGACCACAGAGGACCAAATAAAACTTTCAGCAGGGGAAAATCTGATTACTAAAATAGCATGCAATATATGAGTAGAAACACCAGCCAAAAAAGGAATTAATGAACTGGCTACAACAGCTCAAGAAATTTCCCATGAAATCCTTTGTAGCAGAGAGGGACAAGGAGATACAAATATAAAGGCAAGATTAAGAGAAATGGAGGAGTGATTGAGGGGGACAGATCTAATTGGAGTTCTGAAAGGATAGAACAGAGAAAACAGAAACTATCTGAAGATATAATGATAGAATTTGATACAAGAAGCACAATATACACCAAGCAGGATAAATAAAAAAGAAATCCAGGGGCCAGCCCTGTGGCCTAGTTGTTAAGTTTGGCATGCTCCGCTTCAGCGGCCCGGGGTTCACAGGTTGGGATCCTGGGCATGGACCTACACCACTTGTCAGCCATGCTGTAGCGGTGTCCCACATACAAAATAGAGGAAGATTAGCACAGATGTTAGCTCAGGGCTAATCTTCCTCAACCAAAAAAAGAGGAAGATAGGCAAAAGATGTTAGCTCAGGGTGAATCTTCCTCAGCAAAATAAAAAAAGAAATCCACACCTGGGCACATTTTAGCAAAACACAGAGAGAAGAGCTGAACAGCAGCCAAAAGTAAAAGACAGGTACTTTCAAAGTCATGACAATTAGACTAACAGCAGACATCTCAATAGCACTCAGAAATCAACGAACTAATATCTTCAAAGTACTGAGAGAAAATATGGAATTATATTCTGGATATATAACATAGAATTATATACTCAGAAAAAATTGTCTTTTAAGCATTAGAGTTAAATAATATGACACTTTAAAAAGAATAAAATGGGGCCGGCCGCGTGGTGTAACGGTTAAGTCTGACACGCTCTGCTTTTGCGGCCCGGGGTTCACAGGTTCAGATCCCAGGTGCAGACCAACACCACTCATCAAGCCATGCTGTGGCGGCATCCCACATGCAAAATAGAGGAAGACTGGCACAGATGTTAGCTCAGGGCCAATCTTCCTCAGCAAAAAGAAGGCAGATTGGCAGCAGATGTTAGCTCAGAGCAACTCTTCCTCACCCAAAAAAAAAGAATAAAAGGTAAATTTTAAAACTAACTGACCTCACAAAATAACTTCTAAAGAATATCTTCAGGTAGGAGGAGAATGACTCAGAAGGAAGGCCTAAGATAGAAGAAGAAACAACAAAAAAAAGAAATTGTTAAACACGTAGGTAAAATTAAACTATGTCTTTTCAAAAAAGAACAACAATAACAGCAAACACCTATACAGCACTTGTTAACTGCCAAGTACAGTTCCAAATGCTTTATAGGTACTGCATTTGACATTTAAAAGCTCTAGCCTTCTGAGAAAGGTCCTTTCATTGTCCATACTTTACAGATGAGGAAACCGAGGCACAGAGAGCTTTAAGCACTGCACAATGTTAGTCACCTGGTAGGTGGCAGAGCTGGGATTCAAACCAGGCTGCCAGAGTCTAGTCCACATGCTCAACCACTAAGCTGTGTCTATTTGAGGGGGAAAATAGACAATCTGGTGAAAGAAGGATGATCAGAAAGCTAAAGTACTCTAAGGCCCTTATATTCTTCAGGACGGTGGTCAAAATGCTGATTAACTTGACCCTTGACTAGCTTAGGCAAGCACAGTGAAATTCACAGGGCAATCACTAAAAGACCAGAAACAAAGGACACAACTTCCAAATCACAGGAGAGAAAAAATGTGGGGGACTCAAATCAGTCTCCTGAAGAGAGGAAAAAGAAACAAAAGGCAGAATAAAATAAAAGAGATGGCAGAAGTACAAATATATCAGTAATCACAACACATCAAGGATTAAAGGACCTACACCTGCCAGTTAAGAGCGTATCAGATTACATTAAAGAAGAAAACAGTGTTACATGCCCTCACATACCTAAAACCTAAGATTGCGTTAAGAATGAAAATAAAAGGAGAAGAAGAGATATGCCATGTATACAGAAACCAAAAAAGAAAGCTGGGGTAGCTATATTAATATTTTACACAATACATTTTAAGGCAAAAGCAGTTGACACAGAATAAAGAAGAGAGCAGCCACATAGTGATAAACAGTCCTCTTCACCTGGAGCGGATCACAACTCTAACTGATAAACACCTAATGAAATAACCTGGAAATATACAAAGCAAAAACCAAAGGGGAGAAATAAGCTATCTACAGTCAAAGTAGGAGATTTCAACCAGCTCTCTCAATTACTTATAGATCAAGCTAAAAGAAAAAAGCAAATAATTAAAAGATGTGAATGTCACAATTAACAAACTTGGTCTTAATGAACATACATAGAATCTTGTATCCAATTCAGAGTGTACATTCTTCTCAAGGACACAAGAACATTTACAAAAATTCACCACAGAAAGTGAGTCTCAACATATTTCAAAAAGTAAGTGTCATAGAGGCCTTATCTCATGACTACAAAGCTATTAAGTTAAAAGCAATTACAAAAATATAAATTATAAAACTATATGTTGGAAATTTGTAAACAAAGACATTTCTAAATAACTTAAGAAACAAGGAAGAAATCATAACAGAAAGTTCAAAATACTGAATATTAATTAAAATATTACATACCAAAACTTATCAGCTACAGAAAAAGCAGTACTTTGTGGGAAATTTATTTCCTTAAATGCTTATAATAGGAAAGAATAACTGTTATAAATTAAGGAGCTAAATGTTCAATTAGAAAGTATAGCATAAACCAAAAGACAGTGAAGGAAGGAGATAAAAAAGATAAAACAGAAATTCATAAAAAAGAAAAAGTAACATTAGAGAGGCTAAACAAAGCCAGAAGTTGACTCAAAAACAAGTAATCAGAGGGGCTGGCCACGTGGCGTAGCAGTTAAGTGTGCACGCTCCACTGCTGGCGGCCTGGGTCTGGATCCCCAGCACACATTGACGCACCACTTGTCAGGCCATGCTGTGGCGGCGTCCCATATAAAGTGGAGGAAGATGGGCACAGATGTTAGCCCAGGGCCAGTCTTCCTCAGCAAAAAGAGGAGGAGTGGCATGGATGTTAGCTCAGGGCTGATCTTCCTCACAAAAAAAAAAAAAAAAAAAGTAATCAGGGACCAGCCCAGTGGCCTAGTGCTTAAGTATGAGTCCTCCTCTTGGGCGGCCCAGGGTTCACAAGTTTGGATCCCAGGTGCAGACCTACACCACTCATCAAGCCATGCTGTGGCAGCATCCCACATACAAAATAGAGGAAGATGGGCACAGATGTTAGCTCAGGACTAATCTTCCCCAGCAAAAAGAGGAAGACTGGCAACAGATGTTAGCTTAGGGCCAATCTTCCTCACCAAAAAACAAGAAAAATAAAGACACAAACATCTGGCAAGATAGATGAAGAAAAGAAAAGCACAAATAAACAATACAGAGAATGAAAAAGGGAATGTAACTATAGATACAGTGAAGATTAAAAAGATAAAAGAATACCATGAAAAACTTAATGCTAAAAAACTTGATAACATGCAACGGACAAATTCCTAGGAAACATAATTTAACAAAACTAACTCGAGAAGAAAGATAAAGTCTAAATTGTGCCATAACCATTAAAGAAAATGACTCAGTACTTTAAAATCTTCCCACAAAGAAAACATCGAGTCCAGATATTTTACAGTTAAGTTCTACCAACATTCAAGGAACAGACCCTTCCAGTATTACACAAACTCGTCCAGAGAAAAGAAAAAGTGCTAACACCCACAACTAATTCTGTGAGGCTATTATACCTTGATACCAAAACCAGATATGGAGAGTACAAGAATGGAAAATTAAAGGCAATATCACTCATAAATAAGACACAAAAATCTTAAAAAAGAGCATTAGCCAATCCAATAGCATATAAAGAAAATACTAGATTGTGACCAAACTGGGTTCTCCCCAAGAATAATATTTGCCACAGTCACTTGACCTCATTCACTGCCCGAGGACACCCTGAGCCTGACGTCCAGGGCCCTTCACAGAACGCCCCACACTCGTCTTCGTAGCCTATCTTCCACCTCTGTCCTCTGTAAAAATTATGCTCCTTTCAAAGTGTACTTTCCGCTTGTACACCAAGCCCCAAGCTTATCCCACTGATTACAAAGCACATCCCAAATCTCCCCAATTTTAGCCATCTTTCCTGATGCATCTTCAAAACCACCCACCCCATCCATCCTTGCCAGCTTTTCCCTACTGGGTATGGACTTCTTTTCTTTAATCTGCACAGTATACTCTTCTATCGTTCTTAAGTTGGTCATTCAATTCTTCACCATATTACAAAGTATTCAAGCCCCTATATTCCCTGCTAGCTTGGGAGTTACTTAAGGGTAAGGACTTGAAACGCCTGTTCAGCAAGACATCTTGCACAGAGTATACGTTAAGTATTCAATAAAGTATGTTCAATCGAATAGAAGTGCTTTTATTTGTACGCAGCGTTAAAAATCCTCTCCCCAAGGAACAAAAGATCCTGTGTAGGAACAATAATGCTTTCCCAATGATGTTATAAATTGTATTCTTTTATAGGCCAGTAAACTACAGGATGTCTTCCCACTGCCACAAGCAGAGATAAACACACTCACGCACGCATAACTCTGGTCACACAAATGCTGGACAGAATTTAATACAACTTCATTCACCCTGTAATTTGAATTGAGATCTGTCTGGATCCCAAACCTGTATACCCCCGGGCTGCCTTCTACTTTTTGTCCCGGTCTCTTTCCTATTACGTTGCGAACCTTCTGAGAGCAGGAAATACGCCTCCATCATTGAATCTCCAGACCTAGGAAAGAACTCAATATTTGCTGCATGAATGATGATTAAACGTAGGAAGAAGCCCAACACGCAAACGCCTCCCAAAAGCATCAATGTGTGTCCTCACAGAAGAATAAAGAGAAGACTCTGAATGGTAAATTACAGGTTCTATTATATTCACTGCCCTCTCATTAACAAGGGAATTATTTATTTTGGGAATTTTTCCATTAAAAGAGCTGAAAATTTGAGGCTCTTAAAAAGCTAAGTTCCAGTCACCTAAAACACTGTCATCTAAAACACTGTCATCTTGGATGACAGTCAATACATCAAATATAATTACATAATAAAATTTGTCTTGAAACACTAACAAACACCATTTCAATACAGAGTTACAAGTAGCTAAAAATGTCCCCACGCTCCTGCCAATGTCGCTTTCGCAGAGTTCAGGTGATACCACCACACTGAAGTTTACCAAGAACACTGGTAACAGGATCTTTTCACAGATGCACAGCAATGCAGAAAATTCAAACCAGTTATGGTCCAGCACATATACAAGAATAAACAAGTTTAGGTGTGGTGAAGAAATTACCCTCTTGGTCATGACCACAGAGGAAATACAAAATATAAACAGTTTGCTTTACAAAAAAGAAGAAACATAGAAATAACTGTCATGGAAAAATAAAGGATGTGGCAAAACAGCTGTGCATTAGTTCCACTATCACATTCCATATATCCTGAAAATTATTAGCTCTGTAGAAAACAGGTATAAGTGATCATAGTAAATCAGAATTTAATATGACTTTCAGATTATTACTTAAAACTTAAGCTTATTTTAACACTAACATAAATTTCAGTAAATTTTTCACTTACAACTTCAAGTTCTTTCCAAAGAAACTAAATTGAATTGGATTGTAATAGATAATGGCAGTTTGTTATTTTTCTTAATTTTTTATAGTCAAATATTTTCATGAATACCTATATATTGTTAAACTAAAATGAAAATAAAATATCAATTTACATCATGATGAGTAAATCTGTTTTCACATCTGCTGCCATCTTTTTTACTTGCAAAAATAATCCCCTGGCATTTTTGTGGTTTTCATATAGAAAGGGCTCAAATGGATGGGTGAAATGCAGCCAGCAACTGAAGAGAGAACAGAGGCCTGGCGGTGGCCCAGCCTCAGCTGGGTTCTATGCAAGGGATAACTTCCAGGTGATTCCTTCCCAGTTCCGACAGCAAGCAGGAGGGCCTGAGCAGCAGCTGACAACCGACAGGGCCAGCACAGAGAGCGTGCCCGACTGTCCATCGGGCCGTGCACCGGGGCAGAGCCCAGGCCGGGGACCAGAGCTAACCGATGGCCCCGGGCCCATACAAATGGACATATTTCCAATTCTTAACACGTGCTGGGGGCTACAGAGAAGTGGTGGAGGGGTCTTCAATAACTTCCAGCACACAGGAGAGTCGCAGTGTGGCACGCAGCACTCACAAATGTGCCTGGCACTGACAAATGACTAGCCCTGGACCACACAGGAAACAGCAGCCGGAGATCAGGGGGGAATCAGCTTGTCAATCAGGGGCGGAGAGAGCAGAATGCAGACATCTCCATCATACACAGCCAGCAAAAGTATTTTCTCACTTGGCCGAAAGTCTCACACAACAACCATAAAGATTTTTTTGGACAGAAATATTTTCATTTCCTAACTACAACAACGTCACAGGCTTAATCAACAACAATAAATGAACATTATAAAACATTTACCAAGCAACCAGCCCAAGACTAAATAAAATAAAGTTAATATAAAGATACAAGATCTGATCCCGGAACTTAATCAGCTCACCATCTAGCTATGGAAGCAAAACTCACAAACATGAAATATCAGAGCACATAAGAGTGAGAGAGTGGGGCTCTATACGGGCTTGAACACTTAAATCTCAGAGTCAACAGCAACAGAAAAGCATTTAGCCCGAAGATCAGGAGACCTGAGTCCCCGCACTCTACAGGGGGGTGGAGAAGGAAGAACAGGCACATGTGGCAGATGAGGCGCTGGCTGACCTCTCACTGTCACAGCACCACTGTGAGGTCGATATTCCCCCCATTCTACAGGCAAGGAAACTGAGGCTCATACCTTGGGCAGGTGACCTAACCACTGTGGTCTGTTTTTTCATTTGTAAAATAAAGGAACTGACATAAATCAGTGGTTTTCAAACTGGGACCAGCAAAGCACCAGAGCTTTCTGGCAGTGACTCAGAGCCCTGAAGTGGGCAGCACCCTCGGCCAAATGCACCAAACCTCTGGTCAACAGCCCGATACCTATTGCCCCATGGAATATTTTGCTAATATAACCCCAGCATGGAGAATATACCTAGAATATAATGAGTGATCCATAAAACTGAGGAACGAACAGATGAACGAATGGAACAAATGGCTCATCATGATCCACTTGAAGGTGACTCTCGTTTGTGGTGGCTCACTTCCTTATATGTCTAGCGATGTTCTTGTTGTTTGCTCTTAATCAGTGGGTTGAGGGGGGCTCTCTTCCAGAGGGCATTTATGTTTACTTCTGCCAAGCCCTTGGGTGCTTCCGACCCAGAAGCACTGGGATGAGTCTCTCAGCTTGGAGTTTTCCAGACCACACAGGTAGCATAAATTCAAACCCCAAATGCAAGAGATTCAAGAGACTTTTTGTAAAGCTAAGAAGCCTCCTGCCTTTGCTGACGGATGTTCTCTCCCTATCCTCAGCCTAGTCCTTCAAAGAGGTTCAGATGAAACTCCGCCTCCCTCAAATCTGGTCCCTGGTATCGCACAGGTCCCCGCGGTGTCACCTCCCACTCTGGTTTTAGACCCTCTCTCTCTCCCTCAGGAACACTCACTCCTCTGTCTCTTTTTCCCCACCCACGGGTTTCTCACTTTCTTGTAGTAAAGATTATAAAAGGGTGCTGGTTTTATCTTCTCCAGTATTTCCACAGGAAATGGAAGGTTTTCCAGAATATCTGCTCAGCCTCATTTCCAGGAGGGGTTGAGACTCTACACCTATCACCTTCAGATGTGCGTTTATAAATCATCCCCAAGGTGAGCGAGAGCTGACACCAGGTGAGCAGTCAACACAGGAGATGGCCAGAGCAGGTAAGGGAAATACAAGAAGCCAACAGGAGAGGGGCTAAGACTGGCCGGAGAGGAGGATACCCTGGGTGTGCTGAGGAAAGACCTGCAGGGGCAGAAGACAAAGGGTAGGAGTTCACCTCATGATGGTAAGGAGACCAATGTGAACTTGAGAAATTAGTTCTGAAGGGTGACTGGAAGGTGAAGAACACAATGCTTATCTTTATTGGTACTTCCATCAACTGAAGAGGATAGTTTAGGAATAGAGTACTATCACTTGTGTACATAACTTACCAAAAAATTCACGATAAGCACACAGACCCAAAGTTAAATCAAATTCAAGCAGGAGATAGGGCATAGGGAAAGTGGGAGATATGAGAGAGGAAACCCCATGTACAGGAAATGAAGTGAATGAAGTGCATGTTCCATTACTGGAAACAAATTTTCAGCTGTGTTATGCTGCTGTGAAATCATACCATTCAGAGCACAAGCCAAATCCTGTCACATTCTACATCAAGGAGCCAGTTCACACGGGAATTTGGTTATACAGAATGGGGAATAAGTGGACCATCACCAAGGGCTTGGATACACTTATTCTGATTCGATTATTATTGAATATAAGCAGGCATAATGCTTCAAGTTTTTTTTATTATGTCCTTTTATTTTAACAACAACCAAATATGGAAGATAGTTACAGGTTAGCAAAATGAAGCTCAAAGAAGCTGGCTGAGGACCCTGAGTCACTACATCTCGGCACTTACAAATGCACGTCTCTGTAGATTTTCACGTAATACTATGTTCTGTATGTGAAATAGTTAAAAGAATTCAAACTGAGAAAGGGCAGACATGAACTGGGGTTCATCAGGGAAGCCATCTGGGTCCCTTCCCACAGGTGTCACGACAATAACACTAACATTAATGAAATCTGCCGGGGAAAATTCAGTTAATTCATAATACTGAAGAGCAGGTGCACAAACGGAACACGAGAAAATGAACTGCAGGACTTAAATCTCCACTGTGATTCTCCCTGATCAGTGGAGGAACCCTTCTTCCCAGAAAACAGTCTTACCTCAAATAAAAGAGTAGACACTGGGTAGCAGGAAAAAGGATAATGATCCAGATCTTCCCTTAAACCGCATTTCAACTGAGGGCTGTAATCACAGCTGGAGATAACGAACATGCACCTTGGGTTCAGGCAATGATGTATATCACCCAGGTTCTCAGAAGGGATTCATAGTCATTTATCAAAAGCTTAGCTTTTGGAAGAAATAGATCAGTTCTATTTCCTTCAAGTTCTTACACCACAATCTTAAGATCTTAAATAAAATAGTATTTGTACACCTACATTTGGAGATACTCCGTGTGGCCCAGGACTAAACAAGAAAGAAAAATCGACTGGAGATAGTGGGAAAAGAAGGCTGCAGAACCAACAAGCATAAACGAAAAGCAAATTCTTAATGAGTAATGAATATGTACTGTTGTTTTAATGAATCTATTAAAAACATGACGCTCTCCAGAAAGAATCTGAAGCACTTTTTATAAAGTGCATACAAAATAAGATTACTTATCATCTTATAAAACAGAGTTTTAAAAGGAAAAACAGTTAAGGAAAAGGAGAGAGAAAAACGTTAACACTAAAAGCATGGAAAGCCTGGCCTTAAGTATGCTTGCAGTGAGGGCAAGGGCCGCAGGATGGCTTACGTAAACCTTATGGTCAGAAATGAGGAGACTGTCTAGTTACCCGGGAAAGACACCATTTTCCTATGATTGAATTCTGAAAAAATCTCAACATTGAAGCACCAAGAAGGGCCATCAGATGATGGAAAGAATAATGTCTATGACAAACTCACACAAACGTAGAACAGGATTCACAATTATTTCTATGACAAACATGAATAAAAGTTGAACATTAATAGGTAATTGGGGGCCGGCTCCGTGGCTTAGCGGTTAAGTGCGCGCGCTCTGATGCTGGCGGCCCGGGTTCGGATCCCAGGCACGCCCCAAGGCACCACTTCTCCGTCCAACCCGAGGCCGAGTCCCACATACAGCAACTAGAAGGATGTGAACCTATGACATACAACTATCTACTGGGGCTTTGGGGGGAAAAAAAAAAAAAAATGAATAAATAAAATCTTTAAAAAAAAAAAAAAAATAGGTAATTGGGTAAAGGCGATTTTTTGAGAGCTAGGGTAATGCAGCCCAAAATGTGCCATGGGTGGAAGAGACAGAGAACACGTCCCTCCCGCTCTTCCTAAAAAGCATGACTCTCAATCAGACCAGTTAACAAACAAGACAAGGCCCTGAGGCAGGCACTCCGTCCCCCTGTCTTCCTCTGTTCACCTGTGAACTGTGGCCACCTGGTCCTGTCATCCCTTTGGGCTGATGGAAGGATAAAAACCAGGCTGGGAAAAAAGACCTCATTATTTAGGCCGGTTCTGTAAAGAAGGAAATTAAGGCAGGGACTTCAGCCTGGGAGTCCAACGTCTAAATTACCTCTCTCAGATACCATTAAAATGCTTGGAAACAAATGAGATTCCGTTTCTTTCTCCTTCTGCCTTTTTGAATATCCTTCCCAGAACATTCCCAAGCTGAGGCAGCTCAACCTGGCCCTGTAGATAACCCATTTCCCTCCCAGTCATTTACCCAAAGAGGTGCGAGCACAAAGGATTCAAAGGGGCTATTTTTTCTCATATATAACATAAGATATCTGCTACTGTTTTTTTCTAAATAAAATATTTTCTTAAAAAAACAACTAAATTCATTTATCCATACATCTGTCCTTCTATTCGTTCACTGAACAAACACTTGAGTGCCTTACATCCTAGCCTCCGAGCTAAGCAGTGCAGAAACTATGAATAAAACATACTCTTGACTTTCTAATTTAGATGACAAATGAGTGTTTCCTTTCCCAATTTAAACAGTTAAAATGTGTACAGCACGATAGGAGTGCACCTTTCAAATACCATTAGAACATAAGATTGTCCCCTGCAAACCTGAAGATGGCTCGGAGCCTCAAATACAACATTGTATCTTCAATTAATCACCCGGCTACGGCCACCTTCCAAAGGACCGCTGGGCTTTCCGCTCTGTCCCCGCAGCCAGCTGTTTTCTCTCCAGAGGCACTGAGGCAGCCATCTAAGGGGGAAATCAAACTCTGCAGGGACTCCTCCTGACCATGGTTTTCTCCTTTGGCGTGAAGACTTTCCTTTCACTGAAGACTTTCTATAAGAAACTAATCTTCATAATAAAAATAAAATCCACATTCAGGCAGCCACTTCTTCTAAAAAGCCAAGAAAATAGATTCCTGGTGAAGAAAAATGAAGAAAAGATGATTTTCAATAACCAGGGAGGAAAAGGTAATAAATGATCAGCAGAAAGCATCAAAAATGAAAAAGCGATACCAAAAAAAAAAGATACAATGGCATGAAAGCATAGTGCCATGCACTTGGCAAAGTCTCAATTATTCATTTTATAATGTATGATGTTTCCTTGCTTTCAATGCATTCACATTACATTGGGCTTGCTGCCACAAGATTAATGTTGTACTACAGTTCTAATTAAAATTCACACCGAGGCCTACCTCTCAACAACAAACATTCAAGTTGATAAATAAAAAGAAATGAAGAGTGAATATATAAGAAAAATATGCCATTTTCTCACGTACTGAATTGTCAATTTTTTCGTGTGCGTGAGGAAGATCGGCCCTGAGCTAACATCTGCCAATCCTCCTCTTTTTTTTTTGCTGAGGAAGACTGGCCCTGGGCTAACATCCGTGCCCATCTTCCTCCACTTTATATGGGACGCTGCCACAGCATAGCTTAACAAGCGGTGCGTCAGTGCACGCCCAGGATCTGAACCGGCGAACCCTGGGCCGCCACAGCGGAGCATGCGCACTTAACTGCTTGCACCACCGGGCCAGCCCCCTGAATTGTCAATTTTGACTCGCCAGTTATTGAGAGAGCCAAACCTGCCCAGCCGACGCCATGCATCATCTCCTGTCTGTCCATGTGGTTAATGCCGCCCATTTAGCCTGGTCACAGAGAAGCATCACTTAATTCACACACCACTCTGAAATAACAGTCCTGTGGCCTTGGGAACGACTTTCTAGGCAGAGAGGTTCACAAGCTAAATTCCAAGCCAAACAAGTGTCAAGTGCTCATGGCTGTGGCTGCATCTGAAAGCCTGGTGGACGAGAGCGAACAGGCCTGCTGCATGTCTCAGTGAGAATGTGGGGGGACCCATGCTGTTCCAGGGGTGAGACAGGAGATGGGCCCATGATACTGGCCCGGTTTGCTAATGTCAAATGACTGCACTGGGAGAGGGAGATTCTCCGTTTTTCTTTTCTTTTTTAACATAATTATCTGAAGGTAAACACTAATGCAGTCATTTGAAACTGATTTTTGCACAGTTTAAGCCATGTGTTAAAGACTCTCCTCATGGATGCATATAGAATATCATATACTCAGGCTAGGAAGTATTTTCTACACATATTAGTGCCAAACTATATTATTATCTTCCTACGACATTAAGATCCGACTATAACAGAGAAGGGACAAGAACGCATTTTCTATCATACCTGAGCTAAATCATGGATAAATACTAAAGCAGGTTATGGGTAAATTTAACGGTATCTTTAAAAAGCTTCAACTAGATGGCAGAAAACACATACAAGATTTAAATTCCAAACAATTATTAACTGTTCTACATTATCAAAAAACACGCCCAGTCTTCTGGACCCCCAGAGTCTGTGTAAAGGAAGGGGAACCTCACCCACGAGACTCCCTAATACAGACTGAGACGTATGTCCATATCTCCACGCTTTCACAGGTCCTCACACAGTGCCCTGCAGAGAGCAGGCCCTCCAGAAGCATTTGTTCAATTAGATGTTTAAAGGAGAAAAAAATCAGGATCAAATAAATAGTTGCTGGCATCTATGAAAAACCAAAATAAAATAATAAAACAGGTAAAATGAGCAAGAAGAAAAAACTCACTATTGTCAGAGCAACTGTTCTTCCAAACCCATGATATAAAAATTTTCTCAAATTAAATCAGACAAAAAGTGATGTCAAAGTAACATCCTAGGAAAGAGCTAAGCATATGTCTTTAAAATTAAGCATTTCAATCAATTCAATCAACACGAGCATAAACACCATCTTTTAGTTCTAATAATAAAAACATCTTCTGGAAAGTGCTGGATCATTTTACATTTAAAGCAAGGGGCCAAAAACACACTATTTTAGTCTACAGTTCCCCGCTAAACGCTCCAGAATATATGATACCAAAACAGCTGCAGGGAAAGCTCAGGTGCTAGACTTGGTTCTTTCTTTATGAAGCCGTAGTGTTAATACAGCTCAGTGTACTATACACTAAGACTGGACACCTTACAGAGTCTCAAAGGAGCTGCGAAAACAGACCCCACCCTTCCCCCAACACTCCTCTAAGGCACACACAGTGCAGTCCAGTGACAATCAACAGATTTAAGATCCCATGACCCTCTGTCACTCCACGCCTGTGATGATGAACGCAGCACGAGAGGTAGGGAGCCCACACCTCTTGCCAAGAAGGCCCCACACAAACCACGACCCCAGTATGAAAGGAAGTGGAGAGAGTTCCAGGAATTAGGTGACGGGGCTGAAAGGATGGTCTTCTGAGTGAAGAAAGCAGAGCTGCCTCAAGCCAAGCTCGAGATGGCCCAGAAGGACCACAAACACTACTGCTGCCAGAAGAAGACCAGAAGGCATGTTTCTGGTACCCACATGAAACATGTGGGTACCACATGTTTTTCCTGAGGAAGACTGGCCGTGAGCTAACATCCATGCCCATCTTCCTCCACTTTATATGGGATGCCACCACAGCATAGCTTAACAAGCGGGATCCGAACCGGTGAACCCTGGGACTGCTGCAGCAAGGAGTGAGTGGATTCAGGGTGTCTGCATCGCTGAAGTGAACTCTCCACTCCTGAGAATCATCCTGAGGAGCCCTGGAATAAGATCTGACATTCAAAGTGCAGAGCAGGGCCGGCCCCGTGGCTTAGTGGTTAAGTGCGCGCGGTCCGCTGCTGGCGGCCCGGGTTCAGATCCCCGGCACACACCGAGGCACCGCTTCTCCGGCCATGCTGAGGCCGCGTCCCACATACAGCAACTAGAAGGATGTGCAACTATGACATACAACTATCTACTGGGGCTTTGGGGAAAAATAAATAAATAAAAATTATTAAAAAAAAATAATAACTTTAAAAAGAAAAAAAGAACAAAGTGCAGAGCAGTAGCTTCCACGAAGAGCCCAAGTTACTCTCCAGGCCACCGGAAAGTCAGAGCCATCAGCCTCGTGCAACACGAGAAACAAGATCCTACACGACCCACACTGAGCTCCCCCACAGCCGGAAAAGCAACGGAGGACGGGGGAGGAGTTGTTCCCGCCACCGCGGCCAAGGCCAAGCGCTGCTTCTGGTGGTCCTCGTACAAACTGCCCCAGTTAACCAACACACGACGTGGTTCAAGTCTTTGTTCAGAACTCTGAATAAATAATTCTAACAAAGTAATGTCAGAGCGTTATCACAGCTACACAGGCTAGTCCATAAAAGTCATCCTACCCCACGACGTCCTTGGGCTCTAACACCAACACACTGTCACCAATACTCAAGTCTACGAAGAAATCTCATCTCCCGGACCTCCCTGACCGAGGGGCTGTTAAAGGTGACATTCAGGAAAAGAACATTTGTAGATTCTAATATAACATAGGCCCTCTCTATTTGCACAACACAAACACCTCTGTACATGCACCAAGAAAGTGCTGCTTATACCCATCACTTCTCAGTTATTCCAAATTTAAAAAGAAAAAGTGCTGTGGGAAGGGGATCCTCCAGCACGAGTGTTGCAAGTTGGGACCATCTACATTGATTTACTGTTACTTGTCTGAATTATGAGCTTAGGACCAGAGAACAGTGGACGCCATTATTAATGAGGGTCACGTTTACCCTTCCATTCCCAACTAAGAACACACTGTTTGTGCTGCTTCAGAAGAAAGGTCTCCCTAGTTCACAACAGTCATGACTCCCCCTCAGTAAGAGATGCTGTGCTCCAATCTGGGACGTCTATGTGAAAGGCACACTCCCACGTCTCCTAGCAGGGGCCCACCCTCATGCAGTACTGTCACAGAATGACAGCTCTTTGGAAGTCACAAGGTCTTAAATACGCTGATAATTTATTGCCCTCCACAACAGAACTACAAACAAGTTCTTAATTAATTCGCTAACAGTTATTGCCTATTTACTAAAATTAGCCCAAATTCCATCTTTTTGCTTACTAGATGAATTCTTCTAAGGCACATTTCCTTGGACCCCACCCTGAGAGAATTAGTTACTGAAGAAAGTAAAAGAACTTGCCATTAAAGTGGCTGCACATCTAAGGTGGTTCCAGAAGAATCCCTAGGAACACCGACGCAGAGCTGCAGAGGGATGGGACAGGCACTAAGAGACAGCTGAAGAAAGGCGTCACTGTGACTGTCCAGATGTCTCAACTTGGTGCTCAATTTGTAAATCGGTGCCAGGAGAATGTGAGCTGGCGAGAGCCAGACTGGGGCCTTAAAGGTCACCTTATCCAATGGCCTTTCACAGGCAGGGCCATGGCCACACATTCTCGGGCTCAGCTCCTCACCAGGGCTGAGAGCTGCCCTGCCTGGCTTCCTGCCACCATCCACAAAATCGCGAGCATCAGCATGGTTTCGGCAGCGGTGGTCTCACAAGAGTCAAGTTCTGTGGTGTGTGAGGAAGACGGGCAGGACTAAGAGCGAAGGAACAAAAACCGCAGGTGTCAGTGTCCCGGGACTCCTGCAGTCTGTGTTCCAGAAGCGGCAGAACCTCACACGCCTTCTACAACTAGTGGTGGGCGGTGTTCCAGCCCACCTAAGATCCAGCTCTTCTGGAACTCAGAATACATTTTTCAACCGGAAAAAGCTGGGTTTCTAATGCAGCCTAAAATTTAAGCTGTATTTATTTCTTTCAACAAATATTTACTGAGCTCTAGGCCTCAGGGAGCTTACATTTTAATGGAGGGAAGGACAGCAAAGGGGAAGAGATAAATAATAAAGTTACTGCCATTGGTGGAAAGTGCTGTGCGGAGGAGGAGGAGGAACCCCACAAGAGGTGGTACGGGTGCTCCGAGAAGTGACTGCAGTGGAGACCAAAGAAGAGACAGAGAGCCGGGCTGGGAACCTCACAGCCAGGGGGATGACTGCGCCAGGGCTAAGAGGCAGGAAAGACTTTAGCACATGTGAGGATATGAAAAAAGACCAGGGCCCGCAGAGTGGAAAACAAGGGCATAACATAAGGTTTAGGAGGGGCCTTGCAGGCCACAGAAGGAGCTCATATCTAATTCTGAATGCAGTGGGAAGCAGTGGACTGAAATTTTCTGGTTTTCATTTCATACCAGTACTGCTGCTCTGTGGAAGGGATCTGCAAGGAGACAGAGTGAAGGCAGAAAGGACAGGTAGCAGGCTGTTGCAGAGATCCAGGGCGAGCCAATGGTGGCCTGAACTAAGGTGCTCACTCGACAGAAGGAGAGAACAGCCGGGAGATGTGTTTTGGAGTTAGAATCAACAACACTTCTGAGGCACTAGATGTGAGAGGAAATGGAAGAAGTGCCGCCTTGTCTGTGAAATGGGGGTTACCCCAGTAAAACGCAGTGCTGGCGCGGTGCACACACTTGGTCTCTGCTGGGACTGCATTCCCAGCTCCACCACTTACTCGCCAAGGGATAGTAATAGTATCTACCTCACGGACTTGTTGTTAGAATTCAATGAGTCAGTATTATAACACGCTTAAAACAGTGCCTGGTATATACTAGAGCTACATAATCTATTCTTATCACCATTATCATCACCTACCTCATGGTACTGTTGTTAGGACTAAATAGATTGAGTTAATTCATGTAATGCCTTTAAGGAAGTGCCTGAGACATAATAAACTCTCAATACATGTCAGCTCTTGCTGGCATCATCATGAATGGTTCCCAGTTGTGGTGGCAATAACTGAAGTGAAGAAGAGGATGGGGGCAGGGGATGCTATCAATGGGTCCAGAGGGCCTATGGAAGAGGTTCCATTTTGCATGTTAAGTTTGCAGTGTCTGTGTGCAGTGTTTGTGTGAGACATCCAAATGTCAAGGCCAAGTAAGTAGCCAGACATGTGAATCTGAATCTCAGAGGAGAAGTCTGGACTTACAGCTATTAACTTAAGAGTCATCCACATAAGGATGACTTAACTACAAAAAACGGTGAGTCAGTGAGGGAGAAGGTGAAGATGGAGGAGAAAAGAGGGTCTCGTGGTGAACCCCATGGAACCCCAACATTCCAGGTCAGGCCAGCGAAGGAGACTGAGAAAGAAGAGTCAAGAGGAGGAGGAATGCCAACAGGGAATGGAGTCCTAAGAGCCAAGCAAGGACAGGGTCTGCCGAGAGGACAAGCTGGATGAAGACACTGGCTGTGGCTCCACAGAGGTTATCAGTGATCTTGACGAGGGCATTTTGAGCACCTTATATATTCACTTCAACTCAACCTGACTGTCATTTACAACACTGTCTGTAAAAGAACATGCGTTCCAAGGGCAACGTGCAGTGGGAAAAGCTCTGACCTTGGAGTCAAGAGACGGAAGCCCAAGCTCCAGTGAGGTCTTGGGTGAGTCCCTCAACAACAAGGCCGTCCGTTCTCTCCACCGGTAAGTGACAAGGTTGGACCAGATTCCCAAACACAGGTCACGAGTTCCCTAGGCATCTGAAACCCACTAAGGAAAGTCCATAAGCTATCTTTCGATATTTAAAACACGTACTGATGGCTTCTCAGTCTTTTGGCGAAGGTGAGTGTAAAACTTCCACCTAACAACTACGCAGCCACCTGAGATAATGTCTCACAAAGCAAACTGGCACATCTCTTTATTTTTGCCCGAAATTATAACCAGGTGCGGTAGCACTCGTAGACTCGGGAAGCAGCAGTTACAAAGGGGGACCCTGGAGTCTGAATCGTGACTTCAAATCCTGGCTCCATCACTTACTACCCACTGCGTGGCTAGCGCTACGTTAGTTAACCACTCACGGTCTGTTTCCCCATCTGTAACATGCGGATCATGACAGCACCTACCTCTAGAGCAGTTGAGGGTTTTAAATGAGTTAATCCTTGTAAGATCTTAGCAGGAACTCCCTGTTGGCCTTCCTCCTCCCTCCAGACTGTTCTTTTTCTGTCTCCTCTGCTGGTTCCTCCCCCTTGGCCTGACCTGGAATGTTAGGGTTCCACAGGGCTCACCATCAGATCCCCTTCTTCCCCATCTCCATCCTCTCCCTCACTGAGCTCATCAGGAAGCATATACCTAAGTACTAAACAAACAGGAACTATTAATACCATCTTAGACTGAACAAAAGTTCTTTGCTATTAATAAGATCTCAGTCATTTCTGGGGCAACAAAGAGGGAAAATATTGAAAAGAAAAATATGATGGTGAAAACGTTGCTAACCACTGATGACTCCCAACTCAAAAATTCTTCTTCTGGATGCCTGAAACACATCTGCTGTCTCATCACATGAGACTCAGCAGCTTAATGAAAATCCAGTGGATAAGGCTTTGCTCCCCCACCAGACTGGAACCTCCCTGAGGGCAGCGTCCACATCTAACTTAGTGACATCACGTGATCAGCAACTGTTGAACTAATCTCTTAGTACTTAACCCCTACTCCTAAATTCTACTCCTAAATTTCTAATTTAGAAATTAAAGATTCCAGGGGCTGGCCCCATGGCATAGTAGCTAAGACTGGCATGCTCCACTTCGGTGGCCTGGGTTCGTGGGTTCAGATCCCAAGCGTGGACCTACACTACTTATCAAGCCATGCTGTGGCAGCGACCCGCATACAAAACAGAGGAAGACTGGCACAGATGTTAGCCCAGGGCCAATCTTCCTCACCAAAAAAAAAAGAAGAAGAAATGAAAGATTCTAACATTTTTTTCTCCAAATAATTTTAAAGTCTCCACAGCACAGGTGCCTCAATAAATCCTTCCAAAGACCTACCTACCTGCCCCACCCTTTGCAGACACCCTTTGTCTTGTCTTAAGCACAATCCTACAGATCCTCAAGTGTAGCCTTCCAGTTAAGTTTTCCCCAGCACAGACTCATTCTCAGTGCTAACTTTAAAATCCAACCTTTCAGGACATTTTATTTTATTTTGGGAGGAGAGTTATACCTGAATCAAAGCTACTCTTTCAAAATTTCCAAAGGGCAAAAAAATTTAAAAATCTCTCTGAGCTACAAGAGACAAAGCATATGTGAGTTAGATGTTTCTCTGCCCTCCCTCCTCCTCAGTGACTCGTGACACAACCCTGAGGAAGCTGGACCAAAATAGCTCCCCACCTGACTAGGATTCAAATGTTTTCTTGATTACCACATGATGAACAACAATTAAATACAAAATAAACAAAATTGGACAGAGCAGAGACTACATCAAAACTGCTTATATTAAATAAACCAATTACAGTTTATGTTTACAACAGGCTGGTAAACAAACTCTGAGACAAATGTGAAGGCAGCCTCAAAAGTTGCCACATTTAAGCACAATGGAGGGTGGGGTAAATTACCTCTAATTCAAGAGATATGTCATCAGTGAAGGATCTAGAATTTCAGGATGAAATTGTGAAAGCTTAAGAAGGCTTAAAAAAAAAAGGCAAGCATCGATCAGTAGCTGACACGTGTTAATTTTAGCTGCAAGAGTCCAAAGCGAGGTATGAAATAAGGGAAGCAGCCAAGGGACGCTCCAGCTAGAAATGATCACTGCGCGCCCATGACAGGCCCAGGCCCGGGGCTGGGAACCAGCACTGAGAAGAGTAGTGCTGTCCAGTCTCTGCTCTGAGGGGCTCCCTGCAGAGAGGGAAAAGATGGGGTAAGTCAATAAACTTCACTACAGATAAATGCTGTAACCAATGGCCAACCAAGTGCTCTGGGGCAGAGCTGAGAGAATCTTGACCGAATGACTGGTTCTCTGGCAACATAAAGCCAGCGTAGGATCTTAAGAAGATAGAGCAATAGCAAAGCGAAAAGAGAGAGCTGGAAGTTGGGCCAAGCAAGGAGAATTTACTAACGAGAACTATGCTGACAAGAATACCCATATAATGACATGGAAGCAACCTAAGTGTCCATCAACAGATGAATGGATAAGCTAAATGTGGTCTATGCATACAATGGAATATTAGCCTTAAAAAAGAAGGAAATTCTGATGCATGCTACAACATGGATGAATCTTGAGGACACTGTGCTACCTGAAATAAGCCAGTCACACAAAGACAAATACTGTATGACTCCGCTTATATGAGGTACCAAGAGTAGTCAAATTCACAGAGACAGAAAGCAGAACGCTGGCTGACAGAGGCTTGGGGGAGGGTACAGTTTAACAGGTATAGAGTTTAAGTTTTACAAAACGCAAAGTGTTATAAAGATGGGTGATGGTGACAGTTGCACATTATAAATGTATTTAATACCACTAAGCATACACTTAAAAACGGTTAAGATGGGGGGCCAGCCCCGTGGTGTAGTGGTTAAGTCCAGCGCGCTCCACCTCAGCAGTCCAGGTTCACGGGTTCGGCTCTAGGGCACAGACCTACACCATTGGTCAGCCATGCTGTGGTGGCAACCCACATACAAAATAGAAGAATGTTGGCAACAGATGTTATCTCGGGGCTAATCTTCCTCAAGCAAAAAAAAAAAAAAAAAAAAGGCTAATATGGTAAATTTTATGTTATGTATATTTTACAATTAAAAAACTTTAAAAAAAGAATATCCCAATAATGAAGACTTTATAATAATCTAGGACAAAGTTAAACCAGGCTTCTACAGATGTAGTAGAAGCTTCAGATCTGGGTGCCAATTTCAGGGAAGATAAATCAAATTGTACTGCCCAGGTGAGGAAAAAGTCTTAAATGCTACAGAATAGAAGTAACACATTCAATAGATATGAATGCTCTATATTTGACACTTGCTATCTAACTTCATAATAATTAGCCTTTTCAAAAACTCAGATTTTTTTTTCTACCTCCATCTATACATACACACACACAATAGAATGGGCTTCACAAATAAAAAAGAAAGGGAACAAACCCTTCAAGACCATGACAGCAGTCTGGGGCAGCAGCGGTAGAGCTACGGAGTCAGGCTGCCAGGGTGTGCTGCCTCGGTCACACTCCCAAGCTGGGTGACTTCTCTGTGCCTCAGCTTCCCATGAAGTAAGACTGTCAGGTAGATTAAATAAATATATGCAAATTACCTTAAATATCTGCCTGCCACATAGTTATAATTGCTCAATAAATGTTAGACACTGCTGTTGTAATTTTATCTATATTCTACCCATTAAGCAATAAAAAAAAAATTTAGAATAAAGTAAATTATTGAGGGCCGGCCCCATGGCTTAGCGGTTAAGTGCGTGCGCTCCGCTGCTGGCGGCCCGGGGTTCAGATCCCGGGCGCGCACCGACGCACCGCTTCTCCAGCCATGCTGAGGCCGCGTCCCACATACAGCAACTAGAAGGATGTGCAACTATGACATACAACTATCTACTGGGGCTTTGGGGAAAAAAAAGGAGGAGGATTGGCAATAGATGTTAGCTCAGAGCCGGTCTTCCTCAGCAAAAAGGAGGATTAGCATGGATGTTAGCTCAGGGCTGATCTTCCTCACAAAAAAAAAAAAAAAAGAGTAAATTATTGAAAAGATATGTAAAAACAATTATCATTCACCCTGATTTCAACTTGAAAATTAGGGACAAAGAATGGGGGCGGGGAGGTTAAACTTATCTCTGATTAAAATTAAAGTCTCCCGGGGCCGGCCCGGTGGCACAAGTGGTTAAGTGTGCACGCTCCGCTGCGGCGGCCTGGGGTTCGCAAGTTCGGATCCCGGGCGCGCACGGACGCACCGCTTGTTAAGCCATGCTGTGGCGGCGTCCCGTATAAAGTAGAGGAAGATGGGCATGGATGTTAGCTCAGGGCCAGTATTCCTCAAGAAAAAAGGGGAGAATTGGCATCAGATGTTAGCTCACGGCTAGTCCTCCTCACAAAAAAAAAAAATTAAAGTCTACCAAAATCTTCAACAATTCTTGCCGAATGGCCTTAGAATGTTAATGAACCACTGGGGAGAGAAGAAGCAGAGCAAGAACTAATGATTTCTGCATTCTAAGGGCCCACTTTGCATCTTACTCCACATTCACAGCTCCCTGTGAGATAGTAAAACCCCCAATTTACAAATGATTAAACCAAGGCTCAAAGAGTTTAAGTTGAGCTTATCAAAAATCACCAGGCCATTAGTGACAGAGCTAAGATTTGATTTCCGACTCCCAGGCCCATATTTTTTCCACCAAACTATTGCCAGGATGAACAACAGTGATTTCCACTCCACGCCCGTGTTGCTTTGGAATAGGGAGGAAAAGTTGTGTATAATTATTCGATGAGAACAAAACGGTGTATGAATCCAGGCCAACTCTGACTGTTCTCACGGACTCCAGAATTTCTAGAGGAAATAACAAATGACCCAACCCAAATTCAACGTGAAAATGACAGAACCATAGACTAAGGAAGAGCCTTTGCAATACTGTGGTCACTCAGCACTGGTGAGGATGTAGGTGACACGCAGGATCCAATACCAGCCCACCTTTCCAGAAAGCAATCTGGTAATACACAGAAGGTGACTTAAAACCAACAGTGCTAAAGGCAGTCTGGCTAAGGTGAGGATTAAGCCAAAGATGTCCACCCATAGTGTTATTAAACATCACTCTAGAAATTCCAGGAAATGCACTATGACAGGAAAAAAAAGTCATATAAATAGAAAGAGCCAAAAATCTTCTTTATTTATAAATAATCTAATTTCCCAACTGGAAAACTCAACATAATTGAATGAAATTAGTACTATTAAGGGAGTTCAGTAAAACAGGAAAACACAATACACAAGAATAAATTCAAGATGATGAATGAGCTTATGTGTTTACACATTCCCTCTCCCAAATTACCTTAAAAATGATCAAACAAATATAAAAGTACAAAAAAAATCTGCAGAAAACAGAGACAGGTACCACTGACGGGCCCTTGAGGAATTTCTGACAGACGTGGAGCAGATGGGATCAGACCGACAGACAAGTGCCAAAGAGCCTTAAATCAGCCAGACAGAGGCAAGCACGCCATGCCACGCCACGCCACGCTCAAGTGAGGGGCATAGGCAGCAGCTGGCCAAAGACGGGCCGGCCGTCTACACTGGACCAGTGAGGAAAACAGGGAGTTGACCTGGCATGCCTTCTTGTACGATCCCAGGGCAGGGCAGCAACCCTCCAGTTAACACTGGGCTGCCACAGCATGAGCTGACTGGGAAGGGGTGCGGATCAGCCTGGCAAAGCGGTGAAGTTCCCTAACAATATCTGGACGACTAACTGTCCGATGGTCAGGAACTGTACACAGAGGCCTAAGAGAACAGTAGCAGAAGTGGGAGGGTGAGGGGTGACGGGGAAATCAAACTAAGACCCTCTTCTAGAACCCTCTTGGGGCCTATCTTCCTCTCAGTCCAACAGTTCTCTAAATATTGAGTGAGCCTGCCTCTGATTCCTCTGCAGGAACCCGTGCCGGCTTCTCTCATCACTCCATGGCTCTGGTTTTGTAGCTGTCTGACACGCTGGCACACCAACCTGGACGTAAGATCTTTGAGGGCAAGAATCACATCTTTAACTCTAGCTCTGTCATCACAGACGTGCCTACGATCGGTAACAATGAAAACAGGAACAGATACCAATTTTTCCCCAGCGCAACCACTAGGTCTTGTAAAAATAATAGTTTCAGCGTTGGACTCATTCTCAAAGATCTGCATAATCTTTTAATCAGCCCACAGACTCTTTTTGAATACTGTCTTGACGTTAGCTCTTCAACTACCGAAATGTCGGTCATTCCTGACATCTGTAAAGCATTGCACTATGCTCTGGCACTGAGGAGCCACGATGCTGACTGAGGTAATGAGAATTCTTTAGATGGCCCTTCCGAATTAAACTAGGGCATATTCAATAAAATGCAGAGTAGTACATTTTATTTAGCACACACCTAACTTATCTTCATCCAAAAGTTGAGCCCCAACTCTAATGCAAATAAATCAGCATTTGCATAATCCACTCAAAAGGAACAACCCAGAAGGATAAAAAAAGTAGGATGATATTTATTACATCTTTATTTTAAAACAGCCCCAAATTGGAAGAAACCCAAAAACCCAATAATAGTCAAACACTGAAGTATATTATGATTTATCCACTTGGTGGAATACTACACGGTCTTCAAAAAAGCATAATTAACCAAGTGTCCATCAATAGATGAAGGGATAAACAAAATGTGGTATATACAGGGGCCGGCCCAGTGGCGCAAGCTGTTAAGTGTGCACGCTCCGCTGCAGCGGCCTGGGGTTCACCGGTTCGGATCCCGGCACGCACTGACGCACCGCTTGCCAAGCCATGCTGTGGCGACGTCCCATAGAGGAAGATGGGCATGGATGTTAGCCCAGGGTCAGTCTTCCTCAACAAAAAAAGAGGAGGACTGGCAGATGTTAGCGCAGGGCTGATCTTCCTCACACACAAAAAAAAAATGTGGTATATACATACAATGGAGTATTATTCAGTCCTTAAAAATAAGGAAATTCTGACACATGCTATAACATGGATGAATTTTGAAGACATCATGCTAAATGAATAAGCCAGTCACAAAAGAACAAATACTGTGTGATTCCACCTAAATGAGGTACCTAGACTAGTCAAACTCACAGAGACAAAAAGTAGAATGGTGGTTGCCAGGGCCCAGAGGAAGAGGGAAATGGGGAGTTGGTGTTTAACAAGTACAGAGTTTCAGTTTGGGAAGACAAAAAATTTCTGGAGATGGATGGTAGTGATGGCTGCACAACCTGATTATCCTTAGTGCCAATGAACTGTACACTTTAAACTGGTTAAAATGGTAATTTTAGGTTTATATACTTCACAACAACAAAAAAAGTAAAATTATGAAGACCACACAGAAACATAAAAATGCTTGCGCTACGTTAAATTTTGAAAAGCATATGAAGGTGCTTGTAGTCTTGATTATAATGATGAAAAAACGTATATGAGAAAAGAATTCAAAAGAATGTTGTGCTTAAGAGTTATAAAGGTGGAGACTACAGGTGATTTTCCACTGTTTTACAAAAGTACTGTAATATTTTGCTGCTTTTTATGTTTAAACTTAGAAAGTCATCAAAAATTGCCGCAATAAGTAAAATACCAAAAGAGCAAAGCTAAGACTTCTGTAACCACAGAGCTCCCTCATTCGTTACTCCTGCCTCCATTCTCACGATCCTCTTGGATTCTGAGAATTCTCTTGGGAGAAGAGAAAAAGATTTTATATATGCGTAATATTTGGGGGCTGCACAATGACCTAAGAAGCTCTGGGCACATCGAGAGGGTTTAATTTTATTCAAATAAACAGTTTTCCTCTTATCCTCATTTTCGAAGTTTAAGAAGAAAACAAGTATTTGCCTTACTTGAGCCAAAATTTTCTATCAACATAACTTCCTTGTTAGTCATTACTTTTAAGTTACCTCGACTCTTTTTGGGAGAAGGCTGGGCTCTAAATAAGTAAGTAAAGAAAGTTATCAACAAATAAAATTTCTTTTAAAAAGGAGAGGTGGGGAAAGTGAAATGGGAAAAGAATCCGCCCAGGAATCAGAAGCCGGGCTCTAGCGGGCTCCGAGTTATCGGCTGTGCCCAGCCTCTCCCAGACGCGGTTTTTCCGTCTGTAAACTTTCCCCTCTGTAAACGGAGAGGCGGTCTGCCCCCCCCATCACCTTCATCAGCAACACTCTACAGACCAAAGGGGACCACGTTCGTTACAACGCTCTGAAGAATGGAATGTGCTTTATAAACTAAAAGGTGGTACCTTGTCAAATGCACAATATTCATTTGATTATTTCTGTGTTGTCATAAGGCACCACGTGAAATCAGGCCCCTCGTATATGCTTTTCTGTTTTTACCTTATGACTTCTAGCTTGTCATTCTGAAGGCACCGAGTCTCCCCAGTCCTCAGAGCCGCCCAGTTCTGCATTTTTGACGAGAGAGGCATGGTTCAAGGCACTCTATTTAAGACACAACATTTCAGGGCGTCCCCCTCAGTATGCAGAAAGAGGCCCAGAGAAGAGAAAGGTCAGATGGGATGAAGGGCTTCCCACAACCTACAGGCAGTACTCCCAATTTTCATTCAACGGCACAGCTCTCTCAGCACTATTTTAGAACACCACTTGGCTTTTAAATCCTCTAAAGCAGTAATAAATGTTTCCTCCCCTTTTGAAGGCAGGAAATTTAGTAGAGAGAGGGGCATGCAGAGCAGCCTTCCAGAGGGTGTCTTCACTGCAGCAATGTTTACTCAGGTGCTAACCACACCCTTCCCCTCTGCTCCAGGAATATGTCACACTTCCACACTACCCACACGTTCTGAGGAGGGAAAACTGTTCGAGTTTGCATTTTAAAAACGCTAATAAGTCAAGTGGATAATAAACCACCTTTATGACTGATGTGCAAAGAACTCAGACATTTGAGGAGACAATAAACCAACACATTTATAAATTCCCAAACTCTCAAAAGGCACTAATTCCCAGAATTATCAGACAGCTCTTTCTTTACCTTGAGATCACTAAGTGATACTTTCAGATCTCCTGAGATTATTCCATATAGGTTCACAATTCACACAGAACATTCAATTCCAACGTAATTACAATTCACAGAGGTTTCTCAAATTCATACAGGGGATCTGTGTGTGTAACCAAATAACTAAAAGAGGAACAGCTATTTTTCATCACCTCAGAAATCAGTGGAGTGTGTGAGCTGCCAATGAACCAGTGACCCTGATAAGACAGTGACAGCAAGAAAGGACAGTCCAGTGGTACACCTTGATTTAAGTGAATGTGATGTAGGAAGATTCAAATTTACAAAGTTAAATTAGTGGATTTTAGAAAAAAATTCACAAAAGGATTCCTTCTGATGGCAAGCTCTCTCTATGCATTTAAAATATAATTTAATTTAAAATTTTTTATTTATACCCAGGTTTTCAGGAATATATCTCCCACATCAAGCTACTCTGCTTAATTAAACTGTGGCCACAATTTCTGAGTTCAAATAATTCTGATATGAAAATTGGCTATAATTTATTTTATTAAAAAAGAAATTTAATTTTAAGAAAAGTAGTTCCAGAATTTGTCTAGCAGGTTCATCTCAACTTACTGGAAATTTTGTTGGTAGTGGTGGTGGTAGCATTTTGTTTTGGTTTAGTTTTTGGTTTTAATGTTTTGTTTTGCTTCAATTTTTTTTTTTAATTTTATTTTATTTTTTCCTCCAAAGCCCCAGTAGATAGTTGTATGTCACAGATGCACATCCCTCTAGTTGCTGTATGTGGGACGCGGCCTCAGCATGGCCGGAGAAGCGGTGCGTCGGTGCGCGCCCGGGATCCGAACCCAGGCCGCCAGCAGTGGAGCACGCGCACTTAACCGCTAAGCCACGGGGCCGGCCCTGTTTTGCTTCAATTTTTAATGCAAAGCTTAGGTACTTTCACAGCCTGGGTCCTTCCACAACTGTCAGCAATTAGGGGGTCTCCCTACACTTTCATCAAGTGGAGCAGGGACGTCCTTTCTGCTCAGCCTCGACGACCTCTTTAGCCTCTCCCATCCTCCACACAGTTACCCACGGGAGTCACTCTTTTCTAGAACCACTTACCAGTTCTTCCCAGGAAATTCTGAAACACAGAGAAAATAGTCTCTCTCTAGACACTTGGGTCACAGTATGAAAAACATGGGTGTTGGCAGCCATGTTCTGCCATAAGGACAGAAGAGTAGAGGATGCTAGTCTGTAACAGAAAAAAGTAACTCAGAAGAACTGAGGGAAGCAAAGAGATGGGGAGAGAGAGAGAGAGAAAGAGCTTCCCAGGCTCATCCATATAGCGTTCCAGTCTCTGGGTCCTGGCCTGAGGCCCAGCTGTATCTCTGCCGAGATTCCGGTAGACAACCTAGAATCCTGAAAATCAATTCCCTGTTTTGTGTAAGTGAGACCAGTTAGGTTTCTTTTACTTGTAACCAAGAATCCCCTAACTAGTAGAAGGCTCTACAGTCCTTTCTGTGGATTGTTTTGAAAGAGGCAAGACAGAGACCTACAGATGGTAGATGGAACCCAGCAGGGTCTGCAGGCCAGAAAGAGGCAGGCGGCACCTTGGAACCTGCTTCTGTGACAGGGGCTAAACAGGGTAACTCCAACCACACGCATCCTCACCAGGGCCCCAGAGGTCAACTCCTCTGGTTAACCTACCAAGTGATGCTGGGTTAAAGGGGAAGTGAGCCATTCTCTATTCCACACCCTTGTTTCAAAGTACAGCACAGGACAGACAGAGCAGTCTTCAGGACAACATCAAAAGTCCCTGGGCCTGGAGAGCAGGGGTTCCCAAGTGCAAGAACAGCAAACCAAACCCAGAGAAATGGGGCACAGTGCCCCCATTCCACCTCGTCAACTCCCAGATGGAAAGGAAGTAAATTCCTGCTTAAAGACCAAAGGACATCAGCTACACAGAGAACGCTGATGATTTTTTATACATATGTGGTACACAGAGAAGAAGCACCTGCTATTTTTTAAATATGTCAAAATATTTGGTTAAAACATGACCCATCATGTGTGTGTACTGGTCGCACAACAGTACGAATGCACTTAATGCCATTAAACTGTATACTTTATAAATGGTTAAAATGTAAATTTTGTTATGTATATTTTACCACAATTTAAAGCAACAACAAAAAACACGACACATCAAAAGAATTACAGAGACAGACCGAACCCCCTAGTGACAAACACTGTGCACAGTGTTATGTATGACAGTCACATAAATAACGGGTTCCCTTGCCAGGGCAACTCAGTAGAGAACTGGGGCTGACTTGAGTGGTCAGGTGGGTGGGCAGAAAAGAGCTGTGGTTTTTTGGGGCATGGGAGTGGGGACCGTTGAACCCAAGCAACCGTCTCCTGAAATTCATAATAATGGAAACTCACTCCACACAGTCTATTTCCCCCCACCTCCTCCTACCTGATCAGCACGGTCTTAACATTACTGATTCAACATGAACTCCTCAGAAGTCACTGCTGGTTTCCCATCAGCCACAAACAGATGGCAACCCAGAAGAGTCCTGTTCCCATTATGCCAACGAGGCGGGAGGCTCACCTGCCACCACCTGAAACACCAATCCCTCCCACCTGTACGCAGAAGGCTCCCAAACGCAACTAAAACCCTGCCCGGACGCCCACTGATCAGCATCCTTCAAAGCATGGGGGGGAAGTCTCATTACAACTCCACTAATTAATAAACATAGGGAGGGACCACATCACATCCTAATATAATTACAGGAACACCGCCACTTCCATCGCAGCTCCACTCTATGGTTTGGGCAGCTCCCCCGCCTGACTGCACTGGGATGTACTCCAGTTTTGCTAATATATCCATATGCATGAGAATCAGAGCAGATCTTAATATACCAAACCTGGAGAAAAACCTTTGGAGCTGCTAAAAGTCCAATTTCAGACACCTTAATATATCTTTAAAATTTTATTTACAATGAAACCATCTATCCTGTTTTCATAACCCCAACATAGATTTCTTGGCTGCAATTTTTTAACTTAAAAGATCAAACACTAAGAGAATGACAGACTGTTCACAAATTACGCCTAAATTAGAAAACATGAAAGCTGCCTGTGTGTGTGTGTGTGTGTGTGTGTTCACACAGGAGGAAGAGAAGAAGCTCGACTGTTTACTTCATAAGATTCCAAGCAGAGACGCTCTTCTGTGCTTTCTGGACACACCTGCTAATCACCAGGGCCTTAACCACTGACGGCTCCTTTCCTGCTCAGCAAATCAAACTTGACTCTAGAACGTTAAGCCAAGGTTTTCTTTAGTAGGGGCAGCTTAAATTAACTGTAGCTCACTGTACTCCTGCTATAACCCCAGTACCTAAACCATTCAATGGCTCATTCAATGGCCATAAAGACCAAGATCCTTCAACATGGAATACAAGGCCCAGCATGAAGAGGGCTCTCCCTCCCCAACGCCTCTGCATTTCTTCAGGGAAGTCACCTCTGACCTTCTGACCAGATCAAATTCCACCTTTATACCTTGCACTTCTCCTTCATGGTATGAAAGAATGAATGAATCAATGAATTAATCAATCTAATAGCCACTGCATCAGTTAGCATGTCTTCGGGCGCATGTAACAGATAATCCCAACTCAAGCTGCCTTAAACAACAAGGAAACTTATTTCACGGAACAAGTCCAAAGGCAGGTGGATGCGAGGCTCTGAGGAGTCTTCTCTGCTGTTTGCTTGGCTCTGGCCTCTCCCCTGCTCTGGCTTCATGTTCAGACTGCAGCAAGATGGCCAAAACAGTTCCGGACACCACATCCAGACAGGACGATTCTCAGAGGAAAAAGACTATCTTTCCTAGTGTTGTCATTTTAAGGTTGAGAAATTTTCCAGAACCTTCTGGCAGACCTCCCTCACATCTCATCGGCCAGAACCAGGTCTCTGCTTACCCCTATAGCAGTCAGCAATGGTGAATGGGATCAGCATGATTGGCTGAAACAAATCAGGATAGATCATCCTCCCCACAGTCACATGGGGATGCAGAAGATATCTGAACAAAAACTCAGTTCCCTTAAGAAGGGAAGAAAGGATGTTAGATCTGCACTCAATAGGGTCTGCTAGTTATCAATCTGGGACATACATACACTCTGGTTGCCAACGCTGTCTAAGGCTGCCGAGAGCAAACTTCCACCACCCTCAGCCACGGTGCACTTATAAAACTGGCAGCACCAGCTTGGAGGGGAGGCCACAGGGTGAGCGAGGGGGTGAGAGAAGGCATGCAGGGCTTTTAATCAAGTCCCAAGACTTCTGCTCAACGGTTACATGACCACGGGCAAACCCCTTGGCCTCGATTTTCTCATTAATAAGAAAATACATGCCTGACATAATGGTCAAGGTTACCGTGAAGACCAAATGAAACGGCATACGTGAAAAAAGGCTTCGTAAACCAAGTGTCATGCATATGAAAGCAATGATCATAACTCCCAATGGGAAAAGTCACAAGCCACAAAGAAAAACTCCGAAAAACAAAAAAGGCTGACTCTTATCTGGCCAAACTGAAGCAGGTACAATCTACTAATGGACATGTGCTTTAAAAATTGTATTTCAATTGATTTACTTGTGACTTGGTTGGAGGCCTCCCAAAATGATCTACCGATTCTCTCTAACAGTTGAGATGGAATATAATGACTCTATAGAAACCGTCTTCCAGGTCTGTCGAAAACCAAAGCCAGCATCCTCCTCTCTGCTCTTTCATTGATCTCCTCCTCAGGCAGGCACAGCAATCATAGTCTCAATACTTTCTAAACGGAAAGATGTCTTACAAGTCAGAAAAGGTTAAGCACATTTAAAAGTGTTTTCAGTTAGGAGAGGGGAGACCGATTTGAACACACAAGCAGAAGCTACTGGTAACCTATGAGAACGCTCAGCCCAACTCACATGAATGCATGTGAGTCAAGAAGCCTAGACAGTAAATGCAGAGGCGTCGAAGGGCTCCCTGCTAATGCTAACTGTATCAGGCAGTGTAGGCAGGAAGCCACCCAACGTGGCTCTGTTCTACCTGCTTTCCTGTCTGCCCTCCTGACCTCCTACTTCCATCTGTCTGTCTCCACATAAGGCAGGGGCACAGTGGGGCAAGGAAGTCACAGAGATTTTCAAACCTTTCTAAAGAATGAGACACATTTATCTATGCCAACCACACTTTTCCCCATTAGATACAACAAGCTTCATCTAGGCAATAAAGTTAGAAAGAAGACTGGTCATGCCCAGCACCAAGATTCTGGAGGGTAGTGACATTCTGGGTTTACTTTGATGTCCAGGAACATAAAAAGCTTCCTCACAGTGAGGGTGCCTTTCTCTCTGAGACTCAAAAATCACAACATAGCATGATTTTCCACTCCGGTCCAGGCAAAAGAAGAACGAGGTGACTGCGAGAGCGAAGACATCGTAGGGAACCACAACGAGTGGAAGATGCGAGCAGCAACCAGCAGGGTGGACAACGTGAGAGGCATTTCTATGCCCAAGTTCCCTGTGTCCCACACATGCAGAACAGCGCCACTGCCAACACATACGCTCCTGGGGACAGAATGTCTAATAAGACCAATGATCAAGGACACTGTCCATCTGAATCACGCATGTCGCATGTGTGTGTGAAAGGACTCTGTAAACTATGAGACTGCCACAATTCTACACAAACGCAGGGTTTTGAGCATAGCTACTCTACAGAGCATGCTGCCAAGCATGGTCCTGCCTCTTCAAACTCCATCCCATTTAATGCAATGTGGCAGCCTAGAAAAACGACATTAGTGAAAAAACTGGTGAAATCTGAATGAAGTCCAGAGTTTAGTTAATAACAGTGCACCAGTGTTAATTTCTCAGTCTGGACAAAGGTTCTACAGTTAGGTAGGATGTTAACATTAGAAAAAGCTGGGTGAGGGGTATACGGGAACTCTCTGTACTACCTTCACACTTTTTCTGTACATCTTAAATTGTTCCAAAATAAAAAGCTTATTTTAAAAAGTTTAGGGGCTGGCTCAGTGGCCTAGTGCTTAAGTTTGCGTGCTCCACTTTGGCAGCCTGGGATTTGCAGGTTCGGATCCTAGGCGCAGACCTACACACCGCTTATCAAGCCATGCTGTAGCAGGAGTCCCAGATAAAATAGATGATGGGCACAGAGGTTAGCTCAAGGCCAACCTTCCTCAGCAAAAAGAGGAGGACTGGCAACAGAGGGTTAGCTCAGGGCTAATCTTCCTCACACACAAAAAAAAGTTTAAAACATCTGGCTGCTAAAAAAAGAGAGAAAGAAAGAAAGAAAAAAAAAACACTCCATGGGAAAAGCTTTCTAAACAAACCGTCAAAGTAGAAACTGTGGCACTGATACACTTGACCCCATAGAAAATTTAAACTTTTATACATCAATATATGTAAACTTTTATACACCAATATATGAACAGAGTTAGAGTTGAAAGGCAACCGACAAACTGCGAAATATTTATAACATACACACAAGAAAAGGGGTCAATATCCATAACACAGTAAGCTTCTTATTTTTTTTGGAGGCTACATGCCTAGGTGCTCTATCTGCTACAACTGCTTTCACACATTTCGAATCTATGACATGACCAAACTCAAGTTCAGAGTCTCCTTAAACCACAGGTTTTTTCCCATTCCACCCCCTGCCTCGATTCCCCCCAGCCTGGGAGTTCTGCTAGAGAAAGCAGAGCTTCAGTGCAGCTTTCCCCAGAAGCAGCTCACTTCTGTGTAATTCGTTTGACCACTCCTAACTAAAGTCTCCTTCCAGAAGCCAAAACTTTTTTCCTCTTTAAGAGCCCAGTATACCAAGCTTAACTACTTGGTACCCACAGAAGTGAAAACGGGTCAAACCACAACCAGAAGTGGGAGTCCTGAGAGGAGACTAAGGTGTGCAAAGAGCTTGCATGTCAAAACTAGACGCAAATTTCAGCACCAGCCAATCAGGTGGACAGAAAAAGCAACCAGAAAAGCATTCACCACAGGTGGGCGGTCACCTCCCACCTGGAGGCCCATTTACCTGGGTTTCTAGAGACTCACATATTCAAAGAAAAAGCATCTTTTTAAATAAAATACAGTTACATCTAACTCAGCAGTTTATATTAGAACCAACCTATCTTGGTAATTTTTTGGTTTGTTGTTATTTCTGAGTTTTTAAATTTAGAAGAGGCCCAGAGAATCTGAAGAGAGAATATACTTCTTTCAAGACGTCCCCATCCACATGTAGTTTATATTAAGTCAGAGTTAGAATCATATGAAGAATTAATACTAGTCATATTATCATATTAAAAATTAAGAAGCAGAGAGTTATAAATCTCATGCAACATTGAAGTTCCACACATAAGACAATATAGAGGCCAAGAAACAAAATATTTTTCACTCAGAATAGTGTGGCCACAATTAAAACCACTGGACTAAAAATTCAATAGCTAAGAGTTTGCATCCCAGTTGATTAACTACCTTCTTCCAATAACCTTCAGCAGATTTCTATTGCCCTACTTACCTGGAGCGGCCTATGCTATAAGATAGTTCACTTCTCAAAATAACATTATGGGGTAACAGACAGTCCCTAAGGCCAGGTGGACACAAACGAAGAGAAAGCAGTTAACCCGGATCTTAACTTCTGGAAGCTCATTCATGATCTAATTTGTGAATGAGTCCAGACTCCCCAGCATGCCTCCTTCTTCCACATCTCATCTTGGGTCCACTTCACCACTCATGAGCACCAAAGGAGGTTCCAACTCAAACCAACTTTGCTAGTCATCAACAATCGAGTAAAAGGTTTGATAATAACTAACTGAAATTAAAAGCTTGAAGTAATTGGCTTAAATGGACCTCCAGAGATTACTGGTATCTTTCACTGACAGTCTTACCCTATCTCCCACAAAGAGTTTTGGCTGTCTTGTATACACCAGAGCAATGGACCAATTCCCCAAAGCCAAGCACATGCACATCTTTCTGTGTCATGAGAAAGAGAAAGAACTTCACCAGCTGAACATGGGCGAAGGACGGCCAAGGAGATTCCACTTCTATGACCATTAGTCAGCCAAGGAGACCACAGTTATTTGCAAAACCCAGAAAGCTAAGAAAGGGACGACACTGTGACATCCCAAGGCTCCTTGAGTTAAAAACGATACTCACACCATTTCTGAGCCATCAGTCAACCTTGAGACTTCTCTACTTATTTTATTTTTTAATTTATTTTTTTTTTTCCCCCCAAAGCCCCAGCAGATAGTTGTATGTCATAGTTGCACATCCTTCTAGCTGCTGTATGTGGGACGCGGCCTCAGCATGGCCGGAGAAGCGGTGCGTCGGTGCGCGCCCAGGATCAGAACCCGGGCCGCCAGCAGCAGAGCGCGCGCACTTAACCACTAAGCCACCGGTCCGGCCCGAGACTTCTCTACTTATTTACAATAAACTTATTACATTAAATTTACAGAAGGCTGATTTCAAAGCACTTTATAAACATTATTGCTTCTATAGATACCTCTGCAAAGAAAAGCATTTTTAGCATAGGAGGGACCTACAACAATACCTAATATTTCTCTATCACATTTCCTGTACATAAATACACATAAGATACAGATCCTATTCACTATACTGTATCACAAAATTTTTCAAAACAACATTAATTTTAGTTGATCAAAAACTTAAATAAATCTATTCCATATAGCAATGTAATCGTGCAGCTTGTTAATGGTCCAGAAACGGTTTGGCAGTGATTAGTCAAAATTAAAGGTTGACGTAATTAGATAAATCTGAATTACGGTGATAATTTGTGGACTTCATACATCAGCACTTTGCTCTCCACTGATAACAGAGACCTGGCTGTCATAGCCATTAGAATGGTGAGGAGGGAGATGCAAAATGAAACACAAAAAGGATGCCATAAATCCAAAAGGGTTGGGGATTGATGCTCTAGCAAGCTATAATGGATAGATTCTGGGCAGCACCCCAATCCTACACTACTCAATTTACCCCCAAGTCCCTCAGAACCAAAGCCTGGTAAGGAAACAAAACAACATTTGTGCCACTTGTCTTCTCACTTGTGTCACAGTATTAAAAATTATTACTATTGGAATAAGATAAGCAAACTGTGAGCTTTCTATCTTTTACTAAGAGTTGTTGGGTTTTATTCTGAGCATTTCAAATCTTACAGAATTTATTTCATTATTCAGACATAGGAAATTAATTCAGAAAAGTTAATTTCCTACATAGGAAACACAAGACTGGGGGCCTCATTTCATGGGAAAAGATGACAAGAATGAAAACAGAAAAGGTTCAAACTACCTGGAAGCGCTGCAAATGTGACCTGAGTTTGACCCACATCCATCCCCCTGGCTGTCCCCATGACCCAACCGCCGTGCACTTCTTTCTCTCAGATAAGGTAAATCCAGGTCTGACTTTTTGAAGGCGTTCTTCTCTAACTTGACAAATGTTAGCACATAAACTTTCTGATTATTTAACAATTCTAAACAGTAACTCTGGCCACCCAAAACCTCAGCTTTGGCTGACCAGGGTTTTCATACACAGCATAGGTCAAAACTTCTTCATGTTTTGATAATCTAACCATTGGAGCTGAATTTGTCCATCTGGTTTTGTGCCTAAGAGGGTTGTCTGAAGCTTAAGAAACGGATTACGCGCAAAGATCATCCTGTATATTCTCAGCATACGGTAACATCACTACTGATCAACATCTTATGAATAGTAAAATTGTCCCAGTACGAGCAGCCTGTCGCTCATCGAGGACCTCTGACACTACTATTTTCTCACAGCAATCAATAGGAATGCCATATAGTTTCCCCAGGGATGTAACATACACTCTTAACAGCCAAAGATGAAGGAAAGCTACATGGAGGAACAATAACATGGCACTGAAAGGGTCTTCTACACAAGATTCCCCATTTCCCTTGCCAGAGAGAGAAAATTATACACACACACAAATCAGGAGTAACTGCCTCAGAAGTTCAAACTAGTCTTCCTTTTGTCGTGTGCAAGAAAAACTGGTGAAAGAAACATTCAGTAGAATGAAAAATTTCTAACCCAGTGACATCTGTCTATAACATTCAAGTGGAATTGGAAAACACTGAGCAACAGTTTTTGAAAGTAGATCCAACAGAGCCTTTAGAACCTGGGGCTCCAACCAGTAACTAGCTGGACCAACTAGTTGGTGAACCTGCAACTTCAAAGTAAAGGTTGAGACTCTTGTCACAAAAATTATTCAGCGAAAAGACCAACTTCTTAGCCTTAACCAGACACGAATAGATCTGACACAACAAGAACTTTAACCCAGTGGCTCTACTATGCCCATTCCAAACTAGGAGAAGATGCCCAAGCATTAAGACTACCAAAAGAAGGAACAGCAGAAATAATTGTTAAATTAAAAATAATAACAGTGATGAAGATGTTCAAATAGGTCTATATTATCTGCACAGCACCTCTGCACACCTACAGAATAATTTTCTACATTCAACAACCTACTACACCATTACTACTGGAGACTTTCCAGAAACACTACCTTTCAACTCTATTCTTTTTCTTTTTAGGAAGATTGGCCCTGCGCTAACATCTGTTGCCAATCTTCCTCTTTTTCTTTTTTCTCCCCAAAGCCCCAGTACATAGTTGTATATCAGAGTTGTAGGTCCTTCTAGTTCTCCTATGTGGGACGCCACCTCAGCACGGCTTGATGAGCAGTGAGCAAGTCCGTGCCCAGGATCCAAACCGGAGAACCCCGGCCGCCAAAGTGGAACGTGCCACCAGGCCAGCCCCTCAACTCTATCCTTAAAATACTCTTCTCTCAAGGGTGGGCATCCTTGACACCATACAAGTACAAACACTTCTATTCCTACTTACTGACATCAAAGAAATATAACTGATTCTGAATTAACCACATTTAAAGGGAAAAACAGCATAATTTTTTAAATCTATGAATAATCCAAAATTTTATTTTGACCCTTCATTTTCCATGAAAGCAAAAAACCAAACAGCATTGACCCACTGGTATAGGTCCTAACATGCCAAAAAGGGATGTTAAAGGGAAAAAAAAGCCCAAGTTTATCAGAGTTTGCAGTAATTTATGGAGATGCAGTAATTAATTCAATTTTCTGAGCAAAGAATTTATTTAATTTTAACTGAACATGTAGCGAGCATCTATCTCCTTGTCTTCCTGGAATGTCTTCCCCTTTCTTTGGTTAAAACCACCTTTCCTTGTGGCTCCTCCTCCATTCCATACAGTACTTGTGGGACTGTCGGTTGAGAGCAACACTAGACAGACAGACAGACAGACAGACACACAAACACACATACACACACACAACCAAAGGGTGGGCTAATTACCCAAACTAGGCCAATCATATTCTCTCTCCAGGAAAACTGAACCTTACGACACGAGAATAAAACCAGCTGGTACAGTCTTTGAGACCATGGTGACCGAAACAGACTCTCCACTAGAAACAGACTCTCCACTAGGTGGTTCCTGAGGCCTAAATCCTCAGAGGTCAGTTCTTAACCTCCAGAGCCTAGCTGTTGAGCATTTTCTATGTCTGTTACATGCAAGTGCTATGCCTACAGTTCTGGAACCTCCCTTTTTCACTCAATAATATATCATGGGCATCTTTCCAGACTGGTAATTATAGGAGATCCATATCATTATTTTCAATGGCTGTATACAATGAAGGTACCATAATCTATTGAATCAAGACCTTACTTAAGGTTATTTACTATATAACTGTACACAGTAAATACTTCTGTACTATATACATATATCTTTGCTATAATTTCCATTATTTCTTTAGGCTAAATTCCTAAATGTGCACTTGCTGGGTTAAAGGCTATGCAAATTTTACATTTCGATAGATAACAGCAGCTATTCAGAATAAGTGCATCAATTTACTCCTCTGCTGAGACTGAGAGCACACATTTCCCTTTATCTTCACCAGCACTGGGAATTACTATCATCCTGATCCCCATTCCAAACTGAGAAATGCCCAAATATTAAGACTACCAAGTAGAAGGAACAACAGAAGTAATCATAACGATATAATACTTTATATTAAGCTTTACCAAATTGTTTCACAACCAGTAAGCTCTAAATTGAGCCTAAATTATATTGCCAATATAATAATTGAGAAATGGCATCTTAGTTGGCCCCGGCTGCCATAACAAAATACCATAGCCTGGGGTGGCTTAATCAACAGAAATTTATTTCTCACAATTCTGGAGGCTGAGAAGTCCAAGATTAAGAAGCCAGCAAGGTAGGCTTCATTCCGAGGTCTCTCCTCTTGGCGTGTAGGCAGCTGCCAATCTGGCTGTGTGCTCACAGGACCTCTTCTTTGTTCATGACTTGGGGCAGGAGGGGGAGCACCAAGGTTTCTGGCGTCTCCTCATATAAGGGCACTAATCCCATCATGCAGGCTCCACCCCCATGACCTCACTTAACCCTAATCACCTCTCAAAGGCCCCATCTCCAAATACCATCACATTGGGGGTTGGGGCTTCAACATACGAATTTTGGGAAGATACACTAAGTCCATAACAAATGGTATCTTATTTTTGTTTTTAATTTTATTTCCTTAATTACTAGTGAAATTGAGTACTTTAATATGTTTACTGGTCATTTCTTTTTCCTTTTTTTCTTTTAAATGTGGTCTATTCTGATTCCAAATCTGGAACAGGAAGGTTACAGGACGAGCCTGGAACATCTCATCATACCAGAAAGCAAGGAAGCTACTAGAGATTACTGGAGGCATGTCATAAGGACTTGGAGCCAACCTAAATACGTCTCTCTGCCCCCAAAAAGGGCAATTTGAGCATAAAAATGACAATAACTGAAATGGACTGAAATACATCATATATACTAAAATAGAGGAGTTCATAAAGATACTCAAAAAAAAAAAAAAAAGAGGGGATGGCCGGCCCGGTGGCACAGTGGTTAAGTTCGTGCGCTCCGCTTCACCTTCTGTGGCCTGGGTTCATGGGTTTGGATCCCACGCATGGACTTACACATCGCTCATCAAGCCATGCTGTGGTGGCGTCCCACGTACAAAATAGAGGAAGACTGTCATAGATGTTAGCTCAGGGACAACCTTCCTCAGGCAAAAAGAGGACGATTAGCAACAGATGTTAGCTCAGGGACAATCTTCCCCACCAAAAAAAAAGAAGAAAAAGAGAAAAGAAAAAAACCCTTATCCATCACCATTGGAGGAAGCTAGGGAACCAACTCATGATTTTGAAAAGTGGTAAATACAGGGAAATAAACATTTTTCCCACCCCCCCTATACAATATATACTTCAGGGTAAGCCCTACAAATTCTTTCATATAGCAAATAATACCATCATTATATAACATAAGCTGGAAAACAAAAACATCTGCATCAGCCACAAATGTCAGAAAGATGCACCATATGTCACTACCCACATGGATGGGAAATGACAGGACCCAGCAAGGACATAGCATGCATATTAGTTTTATCCCCCATGGGTCCTACATTTTAAAAAGGTACTGCACATTAAATAACTAATTCGTTTTCCTGTTTTAATTAAACAAAGGTATCTATAATTTCCAGTGAGAGCTCCTGATCATCATGAGGTTACCATGGTTGCTAACATTTAGTATGTTAGGGCCAGCCCCAATGGCTTAGTGGTTAAAGTTCCGCACACTCCACTTTGGCGGCCAGGGTTCGGTTCCCCGGGCACAAACCATACCACTCATCTGTGGCAGCAGCTCACATAAAAAAAAAAAAAAAAGAAGAAGATTGGCAACAGATGTTAGCTCAGGGTGAATTTTCCCCAGCCAAAAAAAAAAAAAAAAAATTAGTACGTTAAAATTTAGAATATTTATAAACAAAATGTAGTATATGGATACAATGGAATACTATTCAGGCTTAAAAAGGAAGGAAATTCTGATACATGCTATAGCATGGATGAACCTTGAAGACATCCTGCTAAATGAAATAAACCAGTCACAAAGGGACAATTACTGTACGATTCCACTTATATGAGGGACCTAAAGCAGTCAAACTCACCGAGATAGAAAGTAGAAGGGGGCCGGCCCTGTGGCTTAGTGGTTAAGTGCGTGCACTCCGCTGCTGGCGGCCCAGGTTTGGATCCTGGGCTCGCACCAACACACTGCTTCTCCGGCCATGCTGAGGCCGTGTCCCACATACAGCAACTAGAAGGGTGTGCAACTATGACATACAACTATCTCCTGGGGTTTTGGGGAAAAAAAAGGAGAAGGACTGGCAATAGATGTTAGCTCAAAGCTGGTCTTCCTCAGCAAAAAGAGGAGGATTAGCATGGATGTTAGCTCAAGGCTGATCTTCCTCACAAAAAAAACAAAAAAGAAAGTAGAAGGGTGGTTGTCAGGGGCCAAGGGGAAGAGAGAATGGGAAGTTATTGCTTAATTGATACAGAATTTCAGTTTGGGAAAATAAAAATGTTAGGGAAATGGATGGTGGCGATGGTTGCACAACAATGAGAATGTCCTTAATGCCACTAACTGTACACTTAAAAAGGGTTACCTGTACACTTAATTTTATATATATTTTACCATCAACAAATTGAGTATGTTAACATGTAGTAACCAAATTAACATTATCCCAGCCAAATTAAAAGAAATTTGACATTTTCATTACATATTCCCTGCAGTCTCAACAGTCTCCCTAAGGGCAAATGTACCACTTCACTAAGGCTTTTGGTGATATTGAAAATACTTTACAGAATCCTAAATAGGAACCAATGCAATAACTAAGTCAATGCATTTCATACCAGAAGTTTCACTACAATTTTTAACGCATCTGATGAATCACATGCAGTTGGGCCACTCACTGTATCTTCAGTCTTTCTCCATCCACAGAATAGAACAGGAAAGAGACTGTAATTCATACTGTAAATACAGTGGAACAGATGAAGAACCATGTCCTAGCTTAGCCATGCACATGGTAGGCACTCCATAAAATTCCTGAATTCAGATACTCAGTGAATCTGCAGTAAAACCAAAAGGAAACCCTGGGCTTCACCTTCTGTCCCACACACTATATCTAGTGAGAAGGCTGAAATACGGCCTGAAGGAAGGCTGCTGTCTCTTTATTGTTCTTTTATTACTTGGGGTCTCAGCATCAATGTTAGATGATGTAAAACAGGTTTCCGGTACCACGTATCCTTTTATGGGTTAAAAACAAATTTTTTTTCTATTCAGAGTTTTGTTGGGAAAAAAAGTGTGAATAACCAAACCGCCACTCTTATAGCTCCACATGAAAACTAGAAAGTTCAATAACAAGCACACATCTTTTCTAAATGAAGAAGTCATTGTTTTAAAATATACAGTAATAAATACATTATATTACTATTTCTCAGGCACAGGAAGCAATCCTGGCTTTCTGCTCTTCCCCCATGTCTGAAAGCTCCATTGTGTTAAAAATGTTTCCCTATATGACCCCTCTAACTCAGAACGACAACGACAGCCTTCTGACTCTAGAGGTCAACATCTTCCCCATTACATGAAAACACTACTTTCACAGCCCTTACTAAAATAGAGCACTGAAAATTCTTAAAGGAAATTCACATCCTCTAACAACGCTTTCATGCAAATTAAGGACTATTCCTTAAATTGAGGAACTAAACACTAGATTTGGCTATTCACGATTTACTCAAATACTCATTTCCACGACAGTAATTATCAAGAAAGAACGGGCGACACCTGAGACCCTCCCAGTCTGAATGTAGCCGTCACTGCATAATGTTGAGATGAGCTTCCCAACTGCCCCGCCAGCCGGCCAGGAGTCTAGGCGATTGCTCTCGGGATTGCGGCGTGGCTACGTACAAGGTGCCCTGTCACTTCGCATCCATCACAACCTCAAACCCCAGCAATCGGTGCTGCGGGGCCTGGAGACGAGCACGCTCCAGGACCACAGCACCATTCCCACTGGCATCGCCTACAAGAACTAAACTCCAACTACTAAGAAATGGAAACCCCAGACACAGACAAAGAGGCACAAATACAGGGACCACCCCCCCAGATGGATTTTTACAGTCTTCAAAACCTTAGAAATAAATGATTTTCCCTGTGCTCTGTAAAAAACCTGCCTACTGGGTATCCTTAAGGCACCGCTGAACTACTGCAAAATACACAAGAGGAGGAGAACCCCCAGACAGAGAAATTAAGGAAATAGCTCCCAGCAAGGGGAGCTGATTGTCCCCAAGGGGAGAAGTGTTAGAAGACTTTCTGATCACCATGGCAATTTAGCAGGTAAGTCACATCCATCCCCGACAGGAGTGTGTCACCCTCGTTTCCTCCCAAAGCTAGATGGCCCTCACCTTTCCAACCTTGAAGCGGGGTGACAGGCAGAAGTAGACACCTCTCCCGGCTAATTGCCCGAGCGGGTCCAACTTCCGACCCAGCATCATGCACTTTGTTTTTCAGCGCAGGGAAAAGAGAAAAGGTTGGCACTCGGCGCGGAATCTCCATGATTTGCCAGAGGAAACGGCACAGACCAGACAGCAGAAGCGCCAGCATTTCCAGGCAGCTGCCACGACAGGTGACCGGACCGCTCTGCAGACACCCCGCTCGCCCGGGGGTTGCACGGAGGTGGGGCGGGCAGGAAGGGGCAGGAGGGAGGGGACAGACTGGGGGACGAGAAGGTGGGCAGGGGCCGGGAGGGAAAGCCACCCCATCCCGACGCCGGGGAGAAAGAGGAGGAGCGCGGCCCCGTCTCCCGGGGGAAACCGTTTTAAGGGATTTTCTGTCTCCACAATTAAGAAAGAAAAAATGGCTCCAAGCCAAACGCCTCCTGATTTACACACACACACACCGAGCGCCCCATTTTCTCACGCGCTGAAACAAAAGGCGAAAACAGCTCAACAGCACCAGCGCCGCCGGAGCCCGGGTGTCGGCCCCCGCCTCCCCGCCGCGCCCTCCGAGAGCCCACCCAGGCGGCCGCCCGCCGCCCCCGCCCGGCCCGGGAGCCGCCCCGCCGCGCCCCCGCCCGCGCCGCACAAGGGCCTGGCCGGGGCAGGGGCCCGCTCCCGCCCCGAGGGCACAGGCGCCCGGCCCCGCTCCGAGGCGCCCCGGGCGGCGATCGGGCCCGCCGCCTCCGCGTGCGGGAGGGCGGCGGTGACAGCGGCCCCGCGCCCGCCTCACCTCCGGGCGGCCGAGCGGCGGCCCCGCGCTCCTCCGCGCCTCCCCGCCTCTGCCTCCAGCAGCCCCGCGCCGCCGCCGCCGCCGCCGCCTCCCCCCGCGTCTCGGCCGAGTCTCCGCCTCCCTCGGCCGCCGCCGCCGCCGCCGCTGGGCTCGGCTCGGCGCCACGTGACCACGCCACGTGACCCGGCGCGGCGGGCAGGCGCCTCCCCGGCCGGCCTCGCGCCCTCGCGCCCCGGGACCCGCGCCCCGGCCGTTGACGCCCGCCCGCGCCGCGCGCCCCGCCCCGCCCCGCCCGGGATGCTGCCCGGCCGGACACCTGCTCCCACGCGCGACACCCCCGGCTCAACACACCTTCCAGCGCCTGCACACTCACGAGCACACCCTGTCAACGCACACACGCGCCCGCGAACACACACCCTCAAGGCAGACACGCGCAAGCACACTCACACCAGCACTCACACACACGCGTGCACACACGCACATCCTGCAGTCCTCATCTCTCAGGGCTACTACACAGCCTGGACGACAATGAAACTCGTCTAGTCTGAACCCCGCTGACTTGAGAAATCCTTCCCACCAGAAAATGTAAAGAAGCGTGTGCGGTCCGAACTTCATTTGAGCTGGGAGTGGACATCACACTGTCTGACCAGAAACCACAGATTCGCTTGTACTATGAACCAACGTGTCTCCCCATGAAGACAGTCATTGAAGAGTCTCTGATGGTAATGTTCTCACATATAGTATCTCTTTTTCAGTCGGTCTTATGGAGAAAAGGCCGGATAACGTCGTTTTAACTCACAAAGGAAAAAAAAATTCATAGCCTTTTTCCCCCCTATTAAACTGATATCCTGCTGGAAACGGAAACTTTATGCATCCGTCCTTCATTTTCCATCATGTACAAAGAAATAGCATTGCTGTTTGTGTGACTATTCACATGCATGGTTTTTTAAAAGTAGACAAGATCAGCATCATTTCCTCCTTGATTTGAGGCATAAAATGCCCTATATAGTTAAGTGTGGTGGTGCTCTTTGCAAAGGCTCAGCACTTTTTTCTATTATGTCTATTTGCCAAATTTTTCAAATCAGCTTCAGAGTTAAGAATTCCTGCTTCTGTGAATTTCTGGTTGTTAGAAAGAAAATTAAAGAGTTGGACTAAAAGCCCTTAAATTCTGAAACTCCATGCCGATGATTTTACAAATGTTGGAAAATGCTACCTAGACTTTTTTTACCTTTAAAAAAGGTAATTTTTAAAGATATTTGCCTCACGCATGTAGACACATAAATGTAATGCATTTAATAGAATTATTATCAGCTTCATTTGATAACTATTTTATAAGCACTCCTAAAATTAATTTTGAAACCTTAAAATTAAGCTACATTTAGGTCTTAGAGTACCTTAAACATAAAAGAATCCTCCTTCAATCCAGTGTAAAGAGTGTTATGCTTCAAGTGAGGGCTCAATATTATGCTAAACACTGTAGAGAAATTAAAGGAAGTATACGATATGACCCTTACCCTCAAAATTTACAACCTCCAAACAGAATTACTTTAAAATAGATACAGAACATATTTTTTAAAGTCTCTTTCTGTCTCTGTCTCTGTTTCTGTCTCTGTCTCTCTCTCTCACATACACACACACACACACACGCACGAACTGTGATCAGCAGTCAAGGGCCTGAAACAAATTATGAAAAATCTGATCCTTACTGTCAGACTTTAAAAAGTAAGTAAAAGGATCAAAGATGAAAATATGCAGTTGAAGAACTTCCTTGACCTAACAAACACAAAGCTATATGATAATATAAAAATGACTTAACAGGGCCAGCCCCATGGTTTAGCGGTTAAGTGTGCGCGCTCCGCTACTGGCGGCCCAGGTTCAGATCCCGGGCGCACACCGATGCACCGCTTCTCCGGCCATGCTGAGGCTGCGTCCCACATACAGCAAGTAGAAGGGTGTGCAACTATGACATACAACTATCTACTGGGGCTTTGGGGAAAGAAAAGGAGGAGGATTGGCAATAGATGTTAGCTCAGAGCTGGTCTTCCTCAGCAAAAAAAGGAGGATTGGCATGGATGTTAGCTCAGGGCTGATCTTCCTCACAAAAAAAAAAAAAGACTTAACAAATACCATTGAGACTGAACATCATGGGTGTTCTTTCTTCTGTGAAATGAAAAAATAATAACCTTGTGACCACTTCTCTAACATCACAGTTTTCCTTCAGGCCCACATGTGAAAACTCTTTTGTTTATCACTGTTGGGCACACACACCTATAGCCAACTCTCAGCAAAATCATCAAGGCTCTCAAGTTTGTGTTCTGCCTCTGCGGTTTCCACGGTGCTGGTGGTTACACGAATGGTCTTGGGAGCAAGTGTCTTCATTGAAGTCCTGCTTCTCCCACTTATGAACAAGTGACAACAAGAACGATATTCCTAACACTGTTTCTTTAATCATACATTCAAATAACAATATCTACCTGGCAGGGCTGTTCAAAGAATTAAATGACATAATTTATGTAAAGTACTTAGTATAGTGCCTGATATATAACAGGTACTCTATCAAGAAGAATAGCTCAGGTTTATTAAATGCTTACCACAGGCCAAACACTGTGACTTGTTGGCTCTTATTTTTACTATTCTATCTGTTCCCCCGTTCCTCCTGGTGAGTGCCCTCCATCCCCCACCTTATGCCCCCAACCCCATTAGGGACCTATTATCTCTCTCTGCCATTTCAGGACAAAAATGGTTTTCTTAAGACATTTTAACTTGAAGGCCCATTTACAGTAATCTATTAAATCTGTTGTGAATCTGTATTTTAAGCTTTTAAAAAAATCTAATTATGAAATGAAAATGATTGCCTCGTTTAGAAAGCTGAGGCAACTGGAAGCCATTAGGAAGGAGATTTGGCAATGGGGACCCTTTCAATGGCCTTTAAAATCCCACTGGTCCAATAATTCTCATTTTGTTGTTTTTAAAATACTTTGTTTATTGCTGAGGAAGATTGGTCCTGAGCTAACATCTGTGCCAGTCTTCCTCCATTTTCTATGTGGGTTGCCACCACAGCATGGCTGCCAACAAGTGGTATAGGTCCGCACCCAGGAACTAAACCTGAGCTGCCAAAGTGGAGCACGCTGAACTTAACCACTAGGCCACAGGGCCGGCCCCGTAAAATACTTTTAAATATTAAAAAATTTGGCAACACAGTTGAAGAAATTAAACCAATCCACAATAATTGTTAAATGATAATTACTAGAAGAAAGTGTCTCTCATATGACATTTATGATTGTGGCTCTATTAACGGCTGTCTTAGCTCTAGGTTCAAGTTTGAGAAAAACTTACTACCCTGACCAAGCTCCCAAAAGTTCTGAGAGATATGTGACCTTTCTTTGAAATATAAGGTCTTATATCTCTCTATCGTTACATACTATCCTTACATCTGCCTTGAGTCCCACAGTAAGCTCCAAGTTCAAACTGGATCTGATAGGCATCTTGGGAACAGTATGACAGCTCGGTTGTAATATAAGTATTCTACACTCATCAACATTTGGCAGTGCACCTGTGAAGGAGTGGGGGGCTAGCACGACGGCTGAGCATCACTGTACTACTCTAAGCCTGGGCCTGAAGGCACAGGGGATCAGAAATCACAGCGGGTTAGTCTCTGTGCCCTCCCTTTTCTCCCCACTTCTCTGCACCCCTCCCTCCCCATCACATTACTCTAAGACAGCCAGATACTGAAGATCCAGAAGCTCTTCTCTCAAGGCCTCTTCTGCCTCCCTATCACACAGCATCCCTGGTCATATTCCCCCTCCCTCCTGGCCACGACATAGTTCAGATCCCAAAGTTTCTGTGGACTCAAACCCTCTAGTCACCAAGACACTCAGCACAGGAATCAGGAAACTGGACCCTGGATCTAGGGAGACGGAAAGTGTCCATGGCAAAGGAGCTAGAGCTTTTGGAGAGTAAGACGCAAGCTTTCTATCTTTTAATATGTCCTAAGAGCAAAACATGCCAGTGCTAGCTTAGGCTTCATTACGGAAATACAGCATTCAGAATAAAGGAGGAAATGCCCGTGGTCCACTGGATCTGCAGAGCCAGCCACATCCAGACTGTTTCTCTGAGTTCTGGACATACCACAATCTCATTTTAAGAAGAACATTGATAAGTTGCAGCACAACCTGTGAAGAGTGACCAGGATAGTGAGGACTCTACAAGCCATATTATAATGTTATACAGTTTATAAATAGCTGTTGAAGAAAATAGGAATGGTCAACTTGGAAAGAAACAGCCTTAGAAGACTGTGCTGATGAGCTTCGTACATTTGAGAGAGATCATATGGGCGTATTATTCCTTTTTAATTATTTATTGAGCTCCGACTTTGGACCAAGCACTGTCCAAAACAAGAACCAGTGTGTGGGTGTTCATGGGGAGGGGGATTTGGTTCAGGTAAGGAAGAGCCTTCTAATAGGGTGGTCCATTAGGGAAGTGGTAGCCTTGTGAAGTAGCCTTGAGCCCACCCATGCCTCTCCTTTCACTCCGGCGAGCTGGGCTGGACACATGGAGAGCAACTGAAGGGTCCTCCTCATCTGTCAGTCTTACAGCCTAGAGCTTCTCCTCAGCTACCTGCTTCCTCCTCCCCATCTTGCTGAGTGCCTCCAGAGCCAAGGGAACACCTGGATGCGGTGTCTAGGGCCAAAAGTACTGCTCAGCTCACTCTGGAAAGGAAAAGGCAGAAAACAGGACAAAATGGCTCTAAAAAACAGAGAGAGAGAGGGAGAGCTTTTGTCATCATCTCCTTCCCCCCATCCAGGAGAGAGAGTTGGTGAGCAGGCTGCCACACTTTGTCCCAGAGTTGAAGTGTCCTTCTCCTTCTTCCCAATCCTTTCATTGCCGAACTGTCCTTCAGGCAGCCCGGAATTCTGACCAGACCCTGTCTGAGTAGGTAAATGTAGTTGGGTACAATTTTTTCTCTAAGTGGAGTGTCAACGGTCTTCCAAAAGATGCTAAAGTGGCCTTGGTTAAGCAACTGGTAAGTCAGGTAGGCATCGTTGTCTTGGGCAAACTTTTTTTCCTGGCAGTGTCCTAAAACTGCCTCATTTCTTGATATGCAGATTGATCTCTAGAAAGGAGGAGAGGTCCTCTGTAAAATAGATCAGTGAAAGGGGCACAAGAGGACTTTTTAGAATAATTAAAAAAAAAAAAAAGAGATCAGTGACCCCCATACCCTCCTCTGCAAGGCTCAGAATTAAGGCGGTGGCAGGCCCGGGGCCGGGAGGCCTCTGAAGTGAAGTCACTGAGAGGGCAGAGCAGATGGAATCCGTGGCCTGCACGCGGGGCTGTGTCAGGGGAAGTTGGCATGGACATCCCAGTGCTGTGCTAGAACCAATTTTGACCCAAATCTCAGGAGGCTGACCGCTCTCTGAGAAGCTGCTGGGAATGAGAGCTAGGTGCTGAGGGCTGTCATGTTTAGGACTGGAGACCGTTAGGGTATAAGGTGTACAGCTATAGCACAATACAGTGGAACTGACTTCACTCAAATATCAAACACCTTGAACACTTTGGTCTTATCTATTATTCTGTCATATACAACCTGTTTGTTATCTCTTGTTTTTGTCTTTGTTTTAGCCACCACATGAAAGAACTAGTCAGAACTTCTGAAGAATAGACATGGTCACAGGCCTGTGTTATCTTTCTTCCACCACTTGGTGACTGAGTGGCACATAACTCATCTATTTGCCTTTATTCCTCAGTCTGTAAGATGGGGAGAGTGTTGGTCCCCGATCCTTTCCAACTCTAAAATTCTATCTATAGCTCTTTCAATGAAATTTGTTAATAGGGATAAATAGATAGGGCCCTTTCCTAACCCTTGGCTTCTCTGTAGTTTGGAATATTTATACCAACCTACCACAAGGAATATTTCATGTTATGAAGCCATGTGAAAGTGAAGAACAAGGTTCACTGCAAGGGGGTATGGGCTTGGCTGCATGCAGTTTTAGCCCTTAGTAGACTTCTTAAAATATGAAGCAGCCAAATGAGTTTGCAAAAGGGTAGACCTCTCAGTCACATTTACTTTCTCCACATCAAATTCATCCAAGTCACGTTTCTTAAGCTAGGAAGGCTGTAGATAAAGAGAGAAAGACAAATTTTTTTTTTTTGGTGAGGAAGATTGTTCCTGAGCTAACATCTATACCCATCTTCCTCTATTTTATACGTGGATGCTGCCACAGCATGGCTTGATGAGCAGTGCTTAGCTCCGTGCCCAAGATCTGAACCCACAAACCCTGGGCTGCCTAAGCAGAGCATGTGAACTTAACGACTATGCCACTGGGATGGCCCCAAGACAAGGCATTTTTAAGTTAAAGTTCTATCTCTACTCCATCCTTTCCTCTTCTGTCCCTCCTCCCTCGATAGCCCTTTTCTGCCCTTGACTGTGAATCCAAGATATTTTTGGTAACCAGTAAAAAGTCACTAACAGGACCAATGTTCAGATAGTTCTCTATTTTAGAAGAGTCTACCATAAATTTTCTGAGGATATAAGTGTAGCAAACACAGTTGTACCAACAGCCGTTCTCCCCTCTTGCTTGCTCATGAACTCTAATTTATTTATTTATTGACGATTAACCCTGAGCTAACGTCTGTTGCCAATCCTCCTCTTTTTTGCTGAGGAAGATTGGCCCTTGGCTAACATCCTTGCCCACCTTCCTCTACTTTATATGGGACGCTGCCACAGCATGGCTTGATAAGTGGTGCGTAGGTCCGCGCCCAGGATCCAAACCTGTGAACCCTGGGCCGCCCAAGTGGAGCACGCTAACTTAATCACTACGCCGCCAGGGTGGCTCCATGAACCTTAATTTATTAAGCTATCGTGTCCTCCACATACCAGTGTGCTCCAGGTAGCCTGGCCATATCCTGGCTGGTCTGAGCCAGCAGTTCTCACAGTGGGTCCCACCAGCAGCAGCACCTGGGAATTGTTAGAAATGCACCTTCTCAGGCTCCCCCCCAAACTTTCTGAATCAGAAACCCTGGTGTTGGGGCTGAGCAATCTGTGTTTTAACACATTCTACAGGTGATTCTGATGCATAGGAAAGAACCATTGGTATAAGCCAACCCTGCCAATTCTATTCTCTTGCCTTAGAAATAGGCAAGTGATCCCATCCTGGTCAATTAAACACGAGGGGTGGTCTGCTGGGAAAGCTTCTAGAAACAGCTTCTTAGCTTTTAAAAAGAAATATAGGGACCCCCTTTTCCGGGGATCTGTGGGGTCTGTTTTCATAATAACACTACGATGTCATTTGCATTTTTCACTCTCATTCTCTCATGAATGTAAACTGGTCTTTTCCAGAGGTTACATGATGTGCGATGCCATAACAGATTGAGGACAAAGAAGCAGATATGAGAACCCACCTGTTCTCTATTAAGCCAGACATCACAGAGATTTGTAAAAAATGTGAAACAATGTCCCTCTTCTCACTAGATTTTTTGTTTTGGAAAACATAGCTGTTTTTCATAAAAATGTGTGATTTATGTTAACACATAAAAGTTTATTATTGTAAATGAATTAATAAATATTTTGAAATTTTCTCAGTTTTAATTTATAAAATGGTAAATATTGATAGACATAACACACATTATTTTTAAGAAACCTCTTTGGGGTCCTTAATTTTTAAGAGTATAAAGGGAAGACGACCTGAGAAAGTCTGAGGGCTGCGCCTCCAGGAGAGGGTGCCGTGGCTGGGGCTGCTGCTGCCATCTTGTGACCATGAGAGGAGCCAGCCCACGCAGCCGGGACAGCCGGGCAGAGAGAACTGATCTGTGAGGCCACACCGACCCTCTGAAGACGCAACGCTGGTATGTAGTCTACACACCTTCACTATCTTGAAACTGCTTGTTCTCTGAGATGATAAATGCCCTTCTTACTTAAGCAAGTTTAGGTTGGGTTTCCTCTTACTAGCCGAAAAATCTTCCCAACTGTTGCTTACATTTAGCTCTGAGGACTTCAATGACCTTTACATCCGTTTTGTTTATATTTCCATACACAAGATTAGTGACACTATTTACCAAATGAAGGCACTGAAGCCCCACGACAAAACTTTAAAAAGGGATACAGAATAAAATGTGATAAAGTTGTCATTCATGAGGTTAACAGAAATCAACAGAAAGCACTCTAAAAAGCAGATGTCAAAAAACAGCCAAAACAGTGAAAATATACTAGAACCCACACACACTTAGGAAAGTAAACCTTCTGATTAAGACTATGTGCTTAAACCATCATATGTGCTTAAACCATCATAATTTCTATTTTGTAAAATTGTTAATGTTCATGTAAATACTAGTCATTTTCACTTTAACTCAGTAAAAAGCTTACATTCTGTAACTGCAAATTCTGAGAATCAGACTCTGAAGGTGATGTTTACCAGTAGGACCAATGGATATGAATATCAAGTCATACCTATATAATTAAGCATCGCTCCAAAGAGAATCACTTATTAGATACTCAATAACTTAGACAAAAAACTAGATAGAGGAAGAGAATTTCTGAAAGATTTAAGTACTGTTTAAGTATCAGACTACAGAAGAGATCAGTCCCAGCAATGAAATACCTACATTGTAGTAACCTTACTCACAGCTGCAAAATAATGCAAGAGTTTGGGATATTGTAGCAGAGATGGCTAATTGTCCACCAAAAGCCTTTCCATATGATAGAGTTTTAACTAGGAAGTCTCTGCCCAGCCAGGGATGACATTTCCCAGTGCCCTATCTTGTCCCTCCCACCACCACCACCAGTGAAGGGCCATACAATGATGCCTTGCCAATGGAACATGAGAAGAAGTAATGTGTGTCACTTCTGGTCAATTAAGGCAGTTAAGAAATGAGTGTGCTTCTCCATCCTTCCTGCCAGCTAGACGCAAAGAACTTGAGGCCCCAGGGAACAAAGCCACCAGATGGACAGGGCCTAGGTTTCTGAATCACTGGTGAGGAAGAGCTGACTGCCAACAAGAGATACTTACATGGGATTGCTAAAGGAGTATAAAATAAATTTCATTTTGTTAAGTCTCTGAAAACTGCAGCTAACGTTAACACAGATGCTAAACTATCTTGAAATGCTACAGCTCTAAGTAGGCATCATACAAGTTTTCGACCGTAGGAGACAAAGAGCAGGTCTCCTGTTTGCTAGTGTATCCCCCTCTCCAGTGCCTAGAACAGTAGCAGATAGTGATTCAATATGTGATGAATAACTGAATGGATGAATAAATAAACAAATCGATGGATGGATGGATGGATGGATGGATGAACAGATTATGGATGAATAAATTAGGGGTTCATGTGAAAGCTATAATAGTTTACAATAAAATAACAGTAAACATTTGTGGAAAAGGTTCACATGTTAACTAGTATTTGTTTCTGGATATTTTAAGTAAAGGATTAACTGGAGGTATTAAAGAATAGACTGGACAACTATGTGGCAGGGGTGTGAGATGTGATAGAAAGACTTAGCTGGGAAAGGTGATTAGACTAATTTTGTCTTGATATTCTCTGATCTTTTAAATAAAGTGATTAGGGCCAGCCCCGTGGCTTAGCGGTTAAGTGTGTGCGCTCCGCTGCTGGTGGCCCGGGTTCGGATCCCGGGCGCGCACCAACGCACCGCTTGTCCGGCCATGCTGAGGCTGCGTCCCACATACAGCAACTAGAAGGATGTGCAACTATGACATACAACTATCTACTGGGGCTTTGGGGGGAGAATAGATAAATAAATAATAAAAAAAATAAAGTGATTAGATATATTAGTTAAGGATTCCATATTGAGCTATTTTAATAATGAGTACTATTTTTAGGTTTTTAAATTATTATTTAGAGAAGTAAAACTATATGAGATGAGAAGTCCATCTCTCTAAATGGTTTTCAGATCACATACCAAAGTAATCATTAAAATTTGAGCACACAGGGGCCGGCCTGGTGGCGCAAGTGGTTAAGTGCACGCCTCCGCTGTGGTGGCCCAGGGTTCGCCAATTTGGATCCCAGGTGCACACCGACACACCGCTTGTCAAGCCATGCTGTGGCGGCATCCCGTACAGAACAGGAACCAGACAAGGATGCCCACTGTCACCACTCCTATTTAACATAGTATTGGAAGTCCTAGCCAGAGCAATCAGGCAAGAGAAAGAAATAAAAGGGATCCAAATTGGAAAGGAAGAAGTGAAACTGTCACTATTTGCAGATGACATGATTTTATATATAGAAAACCCTAAAGAATCCACCAGAAAACTTTTAGAAGTAATAAACGACTATGGTAAAGTTGCAGGATACAAAATCAACATACAAAAATCAGTTGCATTTCTGTACACTAACAACGAAGTAGCAGAAAGAGAAATTAAGAATACCATCCCATTTACAATTGCAACAAAAGAATAAAATACCTAGGAATAAACTTAACCAAAGAGGTGAAAGATCTGTACACGAAAACTATAAAACATTGCTGAAAGAAATTGAAGAGGACACAAAGAAATGGAAAGATATTCCGTGCTCTTGGATTGGAAGAATTAACATAGTTAAGATGTCCATACTTCCTAAAGCCATCTATAGATTCAATGCAATCCCTATCAAAGTTCCAACAACATTTTCACAGAAATAGAACAAAGAATCCTAAAATTTATATGGAACAACAAAAGACCCCGAATAGCTAAAGGAATCCTGAGAAAAAAGAACAAAGCTGGAGGTATCACACTCCCTGATTTCAAAATATACTACAAAGCTATAGTAACCAAAACAGCATGGTACTGGCACAAAAACAGACACACAGATCAATGGAATAGAATCGAAAGCCCAGAAATAAACCCACACATCTATGGACAGCTAATCTTCGACAAAGGAGCCAAGAACATACAATGGGGAAAAGAAAGTCTCTTCAACAAATGGTGTTGGGAAAACTGGATAGCCACATGCAAAAAAATGAAAGTAGACCCTTACCTTACACCATACACAAAAATTAACTCCAAATGGATTAAAGACTTGAATGTAAGACCTGAAACTGTGAAACTTCTAGAAGAAAACATAGGCAATGCGGCTCTTCCCCATCAGTCTTACGAACATCTTTTCAAACCCCACGTCTGACCAGGCAAGAGAAACAATAGAAAAAATAAACAAATGGGACTACATCAAACTAAAAGCTTCTGCACAGCAAAGGAAACCATCAACAAAAGCGAAAAAGACAACCTAACAATTGGGAGAAGATATTTGCAAACCATACATCTGATAAGGGCTTAATCTCCAAAATATATAAAGAACTCATGCATCTCAACAACAAAAACTACCAACCCAATTAAAAAATGGGCAAAAGACCTGAACAGACATTTCTCCAAAGAAGATATACAGATGGCCAACAGACACATGAAAAGATGTTCAAAATCACTAACTATCAGGGAAATGCAAATCAAAACTACAATGAGATATCACCTCACGCCTGTCAGAATGGCTATAATTAACAAGACAGGAAACAACATGTGTTGGAGAGGTTGTGGAGAGAAGGGAACTCTCATACACTGCTGGTGGGAGTGCAAACTGGTGCAGCCACTATGGAAAACAGTATGGAGATTCCTCAAAAAATCAGCGATAGAACTACCATATGATCAGCTATTCACTGTTGGGTATTTATCCAAGAACTTGAAGCCACCAATTTGCAAAGGTACATGCACCCGTGTGTTCATTGCAGCCTTATTCACGATAGCCAAGACTTGGAAGCAACCTAAGTGCCCATCAAGGGACGAATGGATAAAGAAGCTGTGGTATATATACACAATGGAATACTACTCAGCCATAAGCAGAAATCCAGCCATTTGTGACAACATGGATGGACATTGAGTATAATGCAAAGTGAAATAAGTCAGAGGAGAAGGTCAAATACCGTATGATTTCCTTCATTAAGTAGTAGATAATAACAACAATAAACAAACACATAGGGACAGAGATTGGATTGGTGGTTACCAGAGGGGAAGGGGGAGGGAGGAGGGTGAAAGGGATAATTCGGTACATGTGTGTGGTGATGGGTTGTAATTAGTATTTTGGTGGTGAACATGATGTAGTCCATGCAGAAATAGAAGTACAATGATGTACACCTGAAATTTTTACAATGTTATAAACCAATGTTACTGCAATAAACAAAAAATTAAAAAAAAAAAAAAAAAAAAATAAAGGAGAGGAAGATGGGCAGGGATGTTAGCCCAGGGCCAGTCTTCCTCAGCAAAAAAAAAAAAAAAAAAAAGAGGAGGATTGGCAGATGTTAGCTCAGGGCCAATCTTCCTAACACACACAAAAAAATTTTGAACACACATAACTATAAGCAAGGTACCCTACAGGAAACCACCAGCTTCCGGAGTTCTACCATGCAACTCTAAACACACACAGTGATAACAATTCGTAAGGCAGTAAGAAAAATATTTGTTTTTGATATTAGTTTTAAGAAAAACTTAGATCGTATATGAAAAATTTCAGGGGATGAGAGGGGGCCGGCCCCGTGGCTTAGCAGTTAAGTGTGCACTCTCCGCTACTGGTGGCCCGGGGTTCGGATCCTGGGCGCCCACTGACACACTGCTTGTCCGGCCATGCTGAGGCGGCGTCCCACATACAGCAACTAGAAGGATGTGCAACTATGACATACAACTATCTACTGGGGCTTTGGTGAGAAAAAGGAAAAAATGGAGGAGGATTGGCAATAGATATTAGCTCAGGGCCGATCTTCCTCAGCAAAAAGAGGAGGATTGGCATGGATGTTAGCTCAGGGCTGATCTTCCTCACCAAAAAAAAAAAAATTTCAGGGGATGAGAGAAAATATACATTGACATTCATTCCTTTCTTTAAAGTAGAATTCTAAATATTAATTTTATTTGTCATTCTAAGACTGAAAGATGGAATAGGAAGTTCGCTTGGAGAAATAAGAAGTCCACAGATTGGATAGTTGTCCTATAAATGATTCTATTTAAAAATATATATGTATATATGTATATTTGTCTTAAAGATACATACTTTCTGCTAACCTTCCCGTATCTCCTGAGCAAAACAAGAGATGCTTCAGAGAAGTAGACTAGTTGCCTAGCAACCTGAAATTAGTGAGACATGTCTCCTCTCCTTGACTTGATTTTAAATCAAGCTCTACAAGGGCAAGTATGAGATAAATGACAAAAACATAAAAAGAATGCTAGCACCATACATTGAGCTTTAGGGACAAAGCTACATATGTGGTCCACGTGAAGGGATATTGAGGTTGGTTTGGACAATATTAATTTTAGTCTGGAATGTTCTATCTTTTCCCTGTGGTGATTAAATTCATTTAAAATGGCTCTTGCTAAAGTGGTAACTCTCTGAAGAGATGGATATGTTAATTAGCTTGAATGTGGTCATTATTTCACAATGTACATGTATATCAAATCATCAAATTGTATATCTTAAATATATACAATTCTTAATTGTCAAATATACCTCAATGAAAACAAAAACATCATACTTCTAAAGACTACATAGGTAAAGAACAAGTCAAAAAATAGGAAAAATATTTTGAATTTAATAAAAATGAAAACACCACAAAGAACAATGCTCTTGCTGATGAAGACACGGCTCTCCAGAGTATCTGTGTGGGTTTTTTTTTCTTAAAGAATAAAGGGAGTATGAAATCATAAGGGTAAATTTGAAGTCTGAGGCCCAAAAGCCTTGTAAAGCCTTCTAGACGGTCTCAAAAGAAGGAAAAATTATATAAAGATACTGTTTGTAATCCCCAACTGTAGATGTTCATAAAGTAGGAAATTACACTTTTTTTGCCAATACAAGTTAAATGCACGATTTTTCTGTAGAATTAAATCTGAAATCCAAATCAACTTCATTTATTACAATGTACTGCCTCTAAGGAAAAAATATATAGTTTGTAGCAACATTTTATTTCACTAACATGACACAGGGAGCACAGGAAGGACAAATTCTAGGGCTTGGAAGGTCTGGATCCCCAAAGCAGAGACAATAGCATGTGCCTGTGCTTTTAAAACTCTTGGTCAGAGCTCCTCCTACTGGAATCACTTGTTCAGTACCATGATATAAGACTCCTGGTTAAAATTCAAATTTTTAATAGATCACATATTCAATAAGTCACAAATTCCTTCTCTGTGGCAGGGAGAAAGATTTCACATTAAGTGCTGATTTAAAAAAATCCGTTATCGCATCTTCCATTTACCTTATGATTGGTGTGTACTTGGAGATTTTGGTTAGCATTTACATATGTTGAAGACTTATGACCTGCCTGGCAGAATTCTAAGTGTTTAAATATAATATTCATTAAACCCTCACAACTATATGAGGGAGGGACTGCTATCATCTTCCTCTCATGGGTGGGGAAACTGAGACACAGTTTCCTAGGTATCTGATATTTTATGCTATTGTAAATGACATTTCTAAAATTTCATTTTTCAATTTTTCATTGATAATATATAGAAAAATTTGATTTTTATTTATTGATCTAGTATCCTATGGCTTTGCTAAATTCTATTATTAGTTGTCTTTTTTTTCTTTAGATTTCTTATATAAGGTTTGCAACATACACATGTTGTCTGTGAATACAACAGTTTTACTTCTTCCTTTACAGTCTGCATGCCTGTTATTTCCTTTTCTTGACTTGTTGCACTGGTGAGGACCTCCAGTATACTGTTGAATAGAAATGGTAAAAGCAGATAATCTTGCCTTGTTCCCAGTTTCAGAGGGGAAGCATACAGTGTTTTGCTATTATATGTTAACTGTAGTTATTTCAATAGATGCACTTATCAGATTGAAGAAGGTGCCATATTTTCCTATTTTATGGAGAGTTTTTATCATGAATGAGTGTCAAATTTTGTCAAACATTTTTTGGGCATGTTTTGATGATCATGTGGTTTTTCTCCTGTATTCTGTTAATGTATGAGTTATGAGTTACATTGATTGACTTTTGAATGTTGAACTAACCTCAGTCAATTAGTCATGATGTATTATCCTTGTCATATATGGCTGATTTAATATATATACTCTCCTTATTATATATTGCGAGATTCCATTGGGTAATATTTTGTAAGGATTTTTGTGTCTATTCTCATGAGAGATTTTGGTTAATAATTTTTCTTATACTATTTGTCCAGGTCTGGTATCAGGGTTATGTTGGCCTCATAAAACGAACCATTATTTTCTCAAAGAGTTTGTGTAAGAAGGGTATTATTTCTTCCTTAAATGTTTGATAGAATTTCACCTGGGCCTGGGGTTTTATTTGTGGGAATATTTTTGATTAAACATTCAATTTCTCTAATAGTATAGGGATGTTCAGCTTTCCTATTTTATCTTGTATGGGTTTTGATAAATTGTATTTTTTCAAGGAATTTGTGCATTTCATCTAAATTTTCAAATTGATTGGCATAAAGTTCTTTGTAATTTTCTTTAAGCTTTTAATGTCTGTAGGATCTATAATAATATTCCCTCTTTCTTTCCTGATATTTCTAATTTACGTTTTCTCTCTTTTTTTCTAGCCTTTGAAATTTATCAAGACTGTTTTATGAGACAGCCTATGCTCTATTTTGGTGAATGTTGCACATGCACTTGAAAGAATGTGTATTCTGCTTTTGTTGGGTGAAGTATTCTGTAAATATCAAATAAGTTGCAAGTGTTATCCAGATCTTCTATATCCTTACTCATCTTATACTTTCTGTGCTCCACCTCTGGGATCAGCCATCTCTCCAAGGACCTCTGCTTATTTTTAGTATAGTATAGCATTTAGAAACCAAGATCCAGTGCTGTTGCTCTGTAGGTGTCATTGCTTCTAGGCCTTTTCTGGAGACAGAGATAGGGAATTTTGTACACACACATCTATAACTATTTCTAGAATTCTCTGGATATATATTATATATATCATGAGTTTATATCATATTTCCAATGCCAATACAACCTTCCTGTGTTCTTTCTAGCCTTCCCCCTTTCCATGTTTGTAAATCGCTTCTCAGACAGCGAGAACTCTGGCTCCTATTGTCCTCAATGTATTTACTTATTTGCTCAAACCATTAGCTTATATGCTCAATGTAGCCCATCTCCCAACCACTCTCCTCAATGCTTCCTCCTACCACCTCTGCATCGTCCCTCCACTGCTGTTTTGTCAGCCATCAAAGCCTCTGCATGACATCCTTCCCTCATCCCCCACGTTCTCAGCCACCAGGGCATCCCACTACTGCCTCTGTATGACATCCTGTCCCTCTACCATGCCACATCCTGGAACTCTGGGGCATTCTACACTGTGCAACATTACCTCTCCCTCACTGCCTCACTTCCTCCAATGCCAAAATTTCTGTACCAAGAGGGAAGGGAAAGAGAGGATAGGAAGAGGAAAAAAGAAAAAAAAATATTTTAAGGTCTTTTATATTTGTCCACGTATTTACTCTCTCGGTGCTCTTCATTCTCTCCAGCAGATCTGGGCTTTCTTCTGGTATCGTTTCCCCTTGGCCTGAAGAACACCCCTTAGGATTTCTTATAGCACAGGTCGGCTGATGACAATTCTCCCAGCTTCTGTCTGTCTAAAAATGTCTTTATTTTAGTTTGGAAAAATATATTTAGAATTCTGATTTGACCATTCTTTCACTTTCAGCATTTTAAAGATGTGTTTCCATTGTCTTCTGGCCTCTCCTGTTTCTGATGGTGTATGTCATGAGTATTTTTTTCCTCTGGCTGCTTTTAAAGACTTTTCTTTTTCTTGGTTTCAGCATTTTCAGTTATTGTGCACAAGTGTGGCTTTGCTTTGCATCTGTCCTGCTTGTAGTTCCCTGAACTTCTTGGATCTGTGGCATGATGTTGTTCACCAGTTTTTGAAAATTTTCAGGCATTCTCTTTTCAAATATTTCTTCTGCCCAATTCTCCCCCTCCTCTCCTCACTTCTCCTTTACACATATGTTAAACCATTTGATTGTTTCACAGATCTTAGGGGGTTCTGTTCCTTTTTTAAAAATTCCTTTTCTCTTAGTATTTCAGCCTAGATACAGTCCATTAACCTGTATTCAAGTTCACCGATCCTCTTCTCTGTTGTATCCTGTTTTATGTTAATTTCTGATATTATTTTTAAACATTATTTTTAGGTCCGGCCCGGTGGCGCAAGCGGTTAGGTGCGTGTGCTCCACTGTGGTGGCTCGGGGTTTGCCAGTTCGGATCCCGGGCACACACTGACGCACCGCTTGGCAAGCCATGCTGTGGCAGGCGTCCCATATAAAGTGGAGGAAGATGGGCATGGATGTTAGCCCAGGGCCAGTCTTCCTCAGCGAAAAAAAAAGAGGAGGATTGGCATCGGGTGTTAGCTCAGGGCTGATTTTCCTCACACACACACAAAAAAATTATTTTTAGCATTTACATTTGATTCTTTATTGTGGTTTTCATCTCTTTGCTGAATGTCCCCATTTGTTCATGCATGTTGTCCACCTTTTCTTCTTGATCTTTTAACATATTTATTATAGTACGTTTCAGTTCTCTATCTGATAACTCTAATGTTCAGGCATCTCTGTTTCTATTTCTATTGATCATTTCCTCTCTTGACTATGAATCACATTTTCTGGCTTCTTTGGGTGTCATAATTTTTATTGTATGATTGATAGTATGAGCAAAAGAGCCGTAGAGACTGAAATAAAAAATATTTGGTCCCAGAAAAGGGCATGCCCCTTCTCCTGTCATGCCACTAAGGCAGGAGGGGGAGACTGAGTGAAAATAATCTGTAGAATTGCTAGGTCTAGGCTTTGTTTCAGATTTAGTTAGATTTTCCACTATTTTCAATGTTTTAAGATTAGAATTAGGACTTTCCTTTTGATAGGGCTTCGAATCTGAGCACAAGTGTGATTCCAGAGATCTCTTGATGCCTTGCAACCCAGCCACCAGCTCCCTGAACAGCAGATCTGTGTGCTTTATAGTTAATTAATAGCCTGGCTGCCAGCTTTGGGGGGTCACTAGAGGGTTCTCTTTTCTCAAGTCCCGTTCCTGGCTTTCTGTGCTTGGGATGTCTCTTCTCACTCTGCTGCCCTGGCCCCAATTTTCAGGCCACTACAGTGTACTTGGTGAGGGCCAGGAATCTGTTGGAGGGATTTCTTTCTGCTCTCCTGCTCCACCCCCAGCCTTTGGAGGATCACAGAAGTACACTAGGTAAGGCCCAGACAGCTTCAGCGGCACTTTTCTCAGGTCTCCTGCCCTGGCCCCAGCCTCCAGAATACTACCCTTGTGCACTCTGGTGAAGGCCTGTGGAAAAGAGTTGGCAGATGGGTGCAGACTTGCTGGGTGACTGGAGCTCAATCCATCATGCCAGCTCACACATGGCATCAAAAATTTGTTAAAACTTAGGCAGATTTCTCCACATCTCCATCTACGGTGGGTTCCTCCTCCTCTTGTCACTATGCCAAGAATGAAAGTGGTTGTAGATCTCTTTGGCCTAGGAAGAGCTCATCGTTTTCTGGAATTTAGTTTATTTCAGTTTCTTTGGGACCTCAGCTTTCTGATGAGTTTATAAAAAAATGATTTTCTACCATATCTAGCTTATTCTCATTGTTAGAGTGAGAGCGATGTCATGCAACTTTTACTAAATGGAACTAGAAGTTAAAAATTTTTTTAAATCTTGAAATTTTCTTTGATCTGAAAAGATTATGATATATAGAGAGAAATTTTTATTTTTAATTAGTACATATATATGTATATGTATATATATTAAATGTGGCATAAATTCAGATTTAAACTTTGCCTCATGGGAATCTTTTATTAAAATGTAAATGGTCCTTGGTCCTACCTCGTTATTTTCCAAACCTTCCACATCACGACAGCCCACTGGAGGAGCAAAGGGAAGCATCCACTGGAGCAGGAAAATAAAAATGAGGCAAAGGTCCAAGGAGCACAGATGTGTGGATGCCCTGAGAGAAAGTGTGGGGTCAGGGGAGCAAGTTGTAGGTTGTTGTGTTATTGTCTAAGACTCAGACTACTCAGATCTTCCTCATATGCTCTTTTTTTTTTTTTAAAGATTTTTATTTATTTTATTTTTTCCCCCCAAAGCCCCAGTAGATAGTTGTATGTCATAGCTGCACATCCTTCTAGTTGCTGTATGTGGGACTCGGCCTCAGGATGGACAGAGAAGTGGTGCCTCAACGCGCACCCAGGATCCGAATCCTGGGCCACCAGCATTGCGCGCACTTAACCACCAAGCCACAGGGCCGGCCCCCTCATATGCTCTTGATCGAGAACATGTGATCCAACTTGCTGACAACACCTATGGTTCTGTGTCCTGTCCTGGAGTCATTCTACAGTGCTTTGTTCTCTACTGTGGCTGCATGTAAGATGTGTACTATAAATCTTCCTCTCACCTGCTTTTTTTGGCTAAAATGTTAGTGGCTATTTCCTATCTCTGTCTCTATATTTGAACCTCACACAGTTTATTGTCCCCATGGACAACATTAATTTATCAAACCTTTATTTCCCTCGACATGAAAGGATTAAAATAAAAACTTAAGGTTTAAAGGGACATCTAGTTTGGAGCTGATATGTCAGACAATAATATAAAATTAGCTCACCCAAATGTATAAGAAAAATATTAAGACCCCAAAAAGATAAATAGGCAAAGATCATGCCCAGATAATAAGAGGGAATAGTCAAAACTATAGCTACCTCCCATATACTAACTTCCAAATATATATTGCTACCCCACTTGTTTTTTCTCCTGAATAGCAAATCATATATCATAGGGCCACTGGATTTCTTCATCTGCATGGACTCAACTTCTACATTCAAAAATCAAACACGTCTTCTTCCCTAATCCTTCTTCTCTTGCTTGTCTTGGTGAATGGGTTAACCAATCCTCTCCCTCCTCCCAAATACAATCACTTACCAACTCCTGTCACCTCAGCTTCCTAAATACCTCTGTTTGACTCTTTCCCATGCCCATTGCAACCTCACTGGTTGAGACCCTCTCATTTTTCACCTGGTATGTTGAGATGACTTCTTACCCAGGTCTTCTGCCTCCAGTCTACCCCCATTCCGGTTCATACTCCTGCAATGGCTCCTTTGGCCCTTCTAAATAGATACCAGAAACAAATCTATATCAGAGTAAATGAAGGAAAATCATGAAATTGTTTTGCTTAAAAATTTTCTGTGGCTTCCCATTGCATACAGGAGGAAGTTCAGACATTCTGTCATAAAAATACAAGGTCCTAGAGAATCACTTCTCCTGCCCCTCTCCCAAGCACGCCCTCTCTGTCCTCTGGTCTTCCTAAATAGCATGCAGCTCTTTGAACATGACGGACTGTTGCACACCTCATTGCTCTGCCCGTGTTGTTGTTTCTGCTTGAAATCCCTTTCCTGTCGCCTTTAAGTTTCAGTATGAATGTCACCTCCTCTGGGAAGTTTCAGGCAGAATTAGATGTTCCCACTTCTCTCATACAGCATGTTATAAATACAGTACATTTATGGTATTTATCATGTTGTCATCTCTTTCCTGCACTGAAATCTGAGCTCTGTGGCAGCAAAAATTTTGTTTTTATCTCCCCAAACCCTAATCAGTCCCTAATGCAGTACCTGTTCATTGAATGATGAAATGAAGGGATTCTGGTCGGTATTCTGTGCAACTAGTACACTTAGATACTGATTTTGGCACTTTGAGTTGGTATCATCATTTTAGAAAGCAATTTTAGAAACATATATCAAGAACCAAACATATATCATAAAAATATTGATGTTCTTTAACCCGGTGATTCCCCATCTAGGAATCTTTCTTAAGGTAATAATCCAAAATTTTTGTACAAGTTGTTCATCATTGTATTACTTAGGTACTAAAAATATTGGAAACCACCTAAATTCCAGCAATAGGGAAATGGCTAAGTAAATTATGACAGGATATTAAGATAGATACACTGCCGTCATTAAAATTTGTGATTTTTTTTTTTTAAAGATTTTATTTATTCAGTTTTTCCCCCCCAAAGCCCCAGTAGATAGTTGTACGTCATAGGTTCACATCCTTCTAGTTGCTGTACGTGGGACCCGGCCTCGCGTTGGAAGGAGAAGTGGTGCCCCGGGGCGCTCCCGGGATCCGAACCCGGGCCACCAGCATCAGAGCGCGTGCACTCAACCGCTAAGCCACGGGGCCGGCCCAAAATTTGTGATTTTTAAAGAACTATTGTGCCACATGGAAAACTGCTGATATTACAACACCACAGGATGCTCCAATTACAATGGTCTCCTGAGGGTGGCCCCAGGACCTAGCTAAGACTAGGTCTCCTTCTGGGATTGTCTGGGCCAGGCAGAGCCAGCAACTTGAGTAACTTGAGTCCAAACCGAAATCCTTCAAGGGGAGCTGAAAGTCAGAAGACAGAAACCAGGCACAATTGCTAAGTTCAAAAAGCGACGATGCAATGTGAAAAAAGAGAGTAAGTGGATGCAATGAAGGCAGAGTGGGTGAAATCAGAAAGGGGAGTTTGGGCACTTTGCTGTGAACAGTGTTGGTCTTCTGAGGCCTCGAAGTTGAAGTGACTTAAGGCACAGGGTCAAGGCACATAGCAGTGATATGTGCTTAAGAGAAAAAGAACCCAAATTCCACCCTCTGGCTTCAGGGCAGGGAGGGAATGGTTCAGGACCATACCATTTAGTGAAAGTCGAGTTCTTGGTGAGCTGGGTTCTGGATTGAGCCAAGTGGGAGCTCCCTCCAGGTCAACTGTCTGAAAAGGCACTGGGCTGTGGGAGAGAAAGCACGTTGGCAACCAGGAGGTGCAGGTGTCACAAGTCGGGACAGGAGCCTGAGTTGTTGACTGCCTGGGGTGTTTCACTGGGCCAGCAGATGTCCACAGAGCTCAGAGCACAGCAAAGATTTGTAGGAAATACAACAAAATGCTAGTTTTGGTTGGGTTAGGGTGGTGAGGTCGTGGCTAACATTTTTATTTTCTTTAATATGATATATTGCTTTCAAAAGGACAAAATTGACATCTGAAAATAAGAAGTGGACATCTAAAGACTCCAGGTGCAATAACAGGAGAAATCCTGTCACAGTGTTGTATAAAAGATTAGCAAGTGAAGCAGTTTACTTGACTGGCGTCATAAGGGAGGGAACTTGAGTGATCTGGTAGGCAGAGTCAGCTGCCCTGTCGTCCTGTCCTGTCATGTGTCATCATTTCTCTTCTGTGCTCAGCGTTTCCAGGTCCCGCTTACGGTTGTACACAAGGGCATGCTGCTGACGGTGAGTGGGGCCAAAGTCCCGTGGAAGCAGGGGTGGCTTTTTCTTCACCCAAAGGCACTGACCAATAGCAAAGCCAGGTACCGGCCACCTTTTTCTGAGTCACACAAAGGCACTGGACGGGGCGGATCTGTGCTTCCCATCTGTGAAGTGGCACATCTCAGCGTTTGTATTTCTTTTACTACAGAAATTTGATCCTATTTCTTGTGAAGTAATGAGCCTGGCTTTATTTTGGTAGAGGTTTCTTTGCCCCTCTGGACTGGGTGACATTATAGCGCTGCTTCACAGTAACACCATACTCATATCGCTTGCTTTAATCCCTAGGTTTCTCCTCAGAATTGGGGCGGGAGCAGAAGGGAGAGTTTCAGGTCACATGTTCGAACAGCACTAGGTTGATTAACAGCCACATAATGAGTGCTGGAAGACCCTCATTGACCCCTTAATTTGCTATTCCTGTGGCTCCCCAAATCAGCTTTCAAATCTTCTCTCCCTTGACCCAAAGTGGCTCCTTTATGGCAGTTCTTCTCCAACTTTAATGTGCATGAGAGTCATCTGGGAAACTGATTAAAATGCAATTCTGATTGAGTTTAGAGTGGGTTTCCAGCTGAGGCCCATGCTGCTGGTCTGCACACCACCCTTGGTTTATCAGGGCTCTAAGGCCTCCCAGATGCCTATGGCAGAGGCCAAAAAGGAATCTGGGGTTCCCCAAAGAAATCTGGTTACTGAGGAAAATGGTACTTCCTCCAGTGAGGGCCTCTGCTTCCCAGAGTAGATTGTGGACTCACGTCAGGGCATCCTAGAATACTAGCACAGCTGCCACGAACATTGGCTTTCTAGAGAGGAGGCCTCTGCTGTCTGAATCTGAGGCTCCTGGCTTCACAAGGAGAGAGGAAGGTGCAGAGGGGAAGGAGGAGAGAAAGCATTCTGTTCACCAGATTGAGGGCATGGAGTTTGGGGGCTTTGGGGGCACTGAGGATTTCCGAGAAGCGGCGCTTGCCTGTTGACGGCGAGAGAGGAAAAGACCAGGCACTCCCTGTCCCTGAGGTATATTATTTTACAATAACCTCAAGTGCTTAACTCCTTGTGCATTAGGAAGCCCTTCCACAGGGCTTTCCCTCCTGGCAGTGTGTGGCTCTCAGGTTCAGCTGTTGGAACTGATAGGAAATTTGCTGGAAGAGCTCATGTGTTATGTTGCTTTTGTTCTTCCCCAATAGAAGTGTCCTGTGACTAAATAACACACTATATTGTTTTAGGATGGTGGGATAAAGAATTACCAACCAGACTAAACTTCTGTTCTTCTTATGAGCTTTATTAAGTACCTAATTGGACCTAATCTGGGTTTTATGAAAACAAAGGAGCCATATTTTTCTACATTAGTCCTTCCTTATATTATTCCCTCTGCATTGATCCTTCCTGAGGATACAATTTAGAAAATGTGACCTGTTCACTTCATGAGAATTAGAATCTGAAGTCTGTTTATTTTGCTGTGTTCAGTAATATTTTTGGCTGGACCTGCTTAATTATCATTGAATACTGTTGCTTTCTGGCTTCTGCCGGCCTTGTATTTTCATTTTAGAATTTCCAGTACTGATATATAAACCAAAATATCAATTTAACAGAGAGGAAGAGTGAGTACCCCTCAAAAAATTTTACTACTCGTAAAGTGTTAGAATATTATACGAAATATAAAGTTCTAAAATGTCATGTGAATATTTGTTCTTTATCAAGGTTAACTTTGCCAGAATACTTGGGATTAAATTTGGAGACTAAATTCAAGTTTTTGTGACTTTAAGATTTAATACTGGGCCGGCCCCGTGGCTTAGCGGTTAGGTGCGCACGCTCCGCTACTGGCGGCCTGGGTTCGGGTCCTGGGTGTGCACCGACGCACCGCTTCTCCAGCCATGCTGAGGCCACGTCCCACATACAGCAACTAGAAGGATGTGCAACTATGACATACAACTATCTACTGGGGCTTTGGGGAAAAAAAAGGAGGAGGATTGGCAATAGATGTTAGCTCAGAGCTGGTCTTCCTCAGCAAAAAGAGGATTAGCACAGATGTTAGCTCAGGGCTGATCTTCCTCACACACACACACAAAAAAAGATTTAATACTTACTGGACGCTTGCAGGAACAAGCATGCCAAGAGAATTTATTATATATTTTTTCTTCCTAACTATACACCAAACAATCAAATGATCAATTGACAGGTAAACTGGTGTATTTATGCACAGCTTGTAATACAATTAAAAGAAAAAACTGTTTTAGGCTTGGGTTTAGGCTCTGGGGGGAGGAGAGGGAGTACACATACTATAAAGTAATCAGTTCAAGAAACAGGAGAATCAAATACATGATAATGAGGAGGAAGACGATATTGATAATGAATTTTTATCTTTGAAAGGGAAACTGCAGTTTTGTTCCATTTAAATGTTAGAAGACAAATATATATAACGTATATGATATTCATAACCTATCCACATGGTCATAGTCTCTGCCTGGTTAAAAATTTTCCTTTTACTTTTATTATTTCTCTATTATGCATGTCATATATATTAATTGTAGGAAATACAGATAAGAATAAATCACCTGAGGGCCAGCCCCGTGGCTTAGTGGTTAAGTGCTCGCGCTCTGCTGCTGGCGGCCCAGGTTCGGATCCCGGGCGCGCACCGACACGCCACTTCTCCGGCTATGCTGAGGCCGCGTCCCACATACAGCAACTAGAAGGATGTGCAGCTATGACATACAACTATCTACTGGGGCTTTGGGGGGAAAAAAATAAATAAATAAAATCTTTATAAAAAAAAAAAAAAAAGAATAAATCACCTGTAATTTCACCCAGGTGGAGTTTTGGTTTTGTTTATAATTCCAGTTTTCTTTGCATAGATATATACATTCAAACATTGGTCTTGGTCAAAAGTTTTTCTTTCAATAAAATGTTAATTACTCTAGTAATCAAGAACTGGGAACATGTAGTTTTCCTTAGATTTAACCTATCAGTCTTGTTATCGAACACAAACACAGGTTTGTTTACCTACCGCACAGTAGGGCCGATAACTGAACCATCAGGTTTGTGGCAAGGAAAGAGGTTTACTATCGAAAGCAGCCAGTCAAGGAGATGGGAGTTAGAACCAGATCCACCTCCCTGAAGGGAAAAAGGTAGGGGTTTTAGGTAGGGGAGGGAGAGCATGTGCTGGGGTCTTGGGTAGGGGAGGGGGAGCGTGTGCAGGGGTTTTAGGGAGGGGAGGGGGAACACGTGGCCTTGCTGGTTGGCACCTTCCTGTCAGCCTGTGTTTGGCCCTGAAGACTGAATCTTGACGTCTGGACCTTGAATTTCTGGGCAAGACTGCTCACTCATGTACTAAGGAGGGACAGAAAGACCCAGTTAGTTTTGAACAACAGTTGATTATGTTGTATATGCACAGCTGCAGTTAGCAAAGCTTATCTTAAAGTTTTTCCTCTAGGGAAGACTTTTTATTCCTTAGTTCTCGGTTTCAGTCTGACACTGAAGGGAAATGAGACTTTGAGGGACAGAAGTGGAGATTTCAATATTTTTAAATACAAAATTATATACTAATTAACATTTGGCGTTTTAGTGCAGAGTTTAAGCACTTTCTCTGCTAGGACACTACACAGATGCTGGTGCCATCAGACGCTCCTTGCCCGAGTACCCATGGCTTCTCAGTCACAAAACGAAGGAGGAATAATGTCAGCTGTGATAGGAGGAATAAAACAGGGTGTGACAATGGAATGATAGTTTCCACTTGATTATTTCTCATTCAAAAAGGATGTGAGGCTGTATTACCTACTTTTTCCAGAAATTAGATTCTAAATATTATAAATTATAAATATTATAAATCTACTTACAGACAGAAATCTTCAAAACTTAAGATTACGAGTTTTATTCATTATGTACCCACAGTGCCCAAGCACATCTTCTCTGGTTCTAGCATGAAGCTGTACAAGAGAACAACTACTAACAATCATGTGCACAGACCACCCTCTCCTGGTGACCACATGCCAGGCCAGAGGGTTGCCTGGTGAGCACAGGATTAAGACAAAGTAAGTGAATGTTCCCAAGGACAGCTACAGGAAGACAGCAATATGATGGCCTTCACTGTATTTTTATCTGCGTAACCTGACTCTACGCTTCTGAAATTAGGGTGTGTGCACTTCCGGGAAGTACACTGTAAGGAGGAAGAGGATCCATGGAAGTCACAGGCCGTACACAGCACACCTTCCTTAGAGCATCGGTTTTTCTCACGTTTGGAAGAAAGTTTTGAATGTTTGCACTTTTGTCACAGGCACTTGCAAATAAATAATTGAATTCTGCTTTTGTATTGCCAGAGGAGGACCAAGTCTGTCTTGTTCTATATATCTTCAGCCAGTTACATAGTGTCTGGCATTTAGTAGGTATGCAATAAATATCTGTTGAATGAATGAATGAAAAAAGCATGGATATTACTAATTTGATTTTATTGCATTCTAATGTTTTTATATAGAGAATCTGGTGAAGACATTCCACTTTTCAAAGCCCATGATTGTAAATGAACTGGTTTTAGTGAATACTCTTCTGTTGGCTGCCCACGTCCATCCACGTGCCTACCCCAGTTATGCTTGTACAAGGTGACTGTTCTCGGCCACATTTGCCTGGGCCAATGGGCCCTTCCTGGGAAATTGGGCATTGGGATCAAGAGATTTTAGTGTCAGTCTGGAAGGAATCTTGAATGGACAGATATGAACCTTAGAGCTGTGGGCCACCACCGTTCCCTCTTGAATTCAAGAGTGAGAAGCAGAAAATGTTGGTCCTTGACCAGAAGAAGGAAGATGTGATTGCAGAGGGGCCGGAAGGTCTCTGGTTTTAGCTCATATGTGAAGCTCAGCTGCATCCTTGTTTTTGGGTTTTATGAGACACACCGTGATACTAAATTCCTCTGCTTTTTTTGCTTAATCTAACTGAAGTGTATTTCTGTTAATTAGAGCTAAAAGAGACTAAATTTACATGCTGGTGAGGATACTTTCAAATTGTTGAGTGCATATTATGTGCCATATACTATAACAATGCATATTACATGCTTTATCTTACTTAATCCTTAAAACAACTCCATGAGGTAGGTATTATCATGATTACCTGCATTTTACAGATAAGGAAACCAAGCTTTAGAAAAGTTTAGTAATGTGCCCCAAATCACCAACTGTTCAATGTAAAACTGAGATTCAAATACAGAATTCTTGATACCAAAATCCATGCTATCAACCATTATGTTATACTTTATTATGTATTGAAACAAATGTAGGCATATTATGTACTAAAACAAAATATTCACATTTTAAAACTTTTAATGGAAATCTTCAAGGACATACAAAAGCAGACAGAATAGTGTAATGAGTCCCAGTGACCATCACCCAGCTTCAACATTTATCAACATTTTGCCAATCTCAGTTCATCTAACTCCCCCCGCCCCCCACTATGGTTAACATCTTACAATCTTATGTTAGCTTGGTACATATGTCACAGCTGAAAGACTGAGACTGGTACGTTATTAACTAAACTGCAGACTTGACACAGATTTTCCTAGTTTTCACTCAGTGTCCCTTTCCTGTTCCCAGATCCCATCTGGATACCGCTTCACATCAGTCATCATGTCTCCTTAGTCTCTTCTGGTCTGTGGCAGTTCTTCAGTCTTGCCTTGTTTTTCATGACCTCGCTGGTTTGATGAGTACTGGTCAGCTATTTTGTAGAATTCCCTTAAATTTGTGTTTGCCTGAGGCTTTTCTCATGGTAAGACTGGGGTTCTAGTTTTTTAGGAAGAAAACCACAGAGGCGAAGTGCCCTTCTCACCACATTATACTGGGGTCATGCTCTCAACATGACTCATCTCTGATGTTTATTTTGCTCACTGGGCTAAGGCAGTATTTTCCAGGTTTCTCCACTAGTACAATTACTTTTTCACCATGTCCAAATCTATTCTTTGGAAGCAACTCACTGAGTGTGGCCCACACTCATGGTAGGGGACTCAAGTCCACTTGGACTGGACAGTATCTACATAAATTATTTGGAATTCTTCTGTAAGAAAGACCCCAGGTAATTTTAAAAGTAGAGAATCACTGATCTAAGCCCATTATGATTATTCCATTTATCTTTGTCAATGAGTAATCTAGGGATGGACATGTGGGAAGATTCTGGTAAAGATTTTTCTCCCTGATAGAGTTACACCAGGAGGAAGTTGTTCCTTATTTTCTCTGCTGGCAAGTGGAGCCTTCCTTTCCTTGTCTGGGTTGCTGCTGTGAGCACGTAATCCTTGGAGTGTCAACGACCACCTTGTGACCATGAGGGAATAAGCCAGGGACAAAAAGCCAACATTATTAGGATGGCAGAGTAGAAGAGGGTTGAAATCTCTGGAACTATCTGCCTCCAGACTTCTTGTTATATGGGACAATTAAACTTCTTTATTGTTTAAATAACTCTTCGCTGGTGTTCTGTTACTTTAAGTTGAAAGCATTCCTGATAACAGGTGCCTCATCTATCTTTTTCACAACTGTCTCTATCTTCCACATCTAGGACATGGTAGGCATTTAATAATTATCTTTTGAATGAATAAATGAACAACTGAATGAACTGAGGAAGCTATTATAATAATCATAGAATATGAATATAACTAATGCCAGTATATTTTGCAACTAGATTCTGTACTTCCATTTTTCTCTTGATAGTGGTAAAATTTTTTGATGTATGTAATCAAGTTCAAATGGAGGTTTAATGCATGTATAGTTATTTATTAAAAATTTTTAGGATTGATTGATTTATTAAGCAAAATATCTCTAGTGTGGTTGAGGCAAACCTACCATACAGCAAAGAGAATGAAAGAATTATTACATCATGCAACAGCATGGATAATCTCACAAATATAATGCTGAGTAATAGATGCCAGACACAGGAGCACATGCTGTATGAGTCCATTGATATAACGTTAAAAAATAAGCAAAACAAATCTATGTTGTTCAAAGTCAGGACAGTGTTTACCCTTTGGTGGGTAGTGTCAGGAAGGTGTTTCTGTGAAAGGGCTTCTGGGATGGTGGTAAGTTTGTTTTTCCTGATCTGGGTGCTGGGAGAGGTGTGTTCAGTTTGTGGAAATTCAGAGATTTGTATATTTACGACGTGCACTTTTCTGTATGTACACTTCAGTTAATAAGTTTGCTTAAAAAATTCAGCCTGAAAATTTCCATCTCTAGCATTGTATCAACCAACTTTGGAAGCAGACAAACTTCTTTAAGTTATGCTTATTTACAAACAGCACATAATGGTTTCCTTTTTTTTTTTAATTTGCAAGGAAACATTTGCCCTGAGCTAACATCTGTTACCAGTCTTCCTCTTTTTTTGTTTCTTTCCTCCCCAAAGCCCCAGTATATAGTTGTATATCCTAGTTGTAAGTTGTTCTATTCTTCCATGTGAGCTGCCGCCATAGCATGGCAACTGACAGACAGGTGGTGTGGTTCCACGACTGGGAAGCGAAGCTGGGCCACCAAAGCAGTGAGCACCGAACTTTAACCACTAGGCCATCAGGGCTGGCTCGGTTTCCTCTTTTTAGTAAAATTTAGACTGAGGGGTGGGGAGACTAGCTTACTGCAGGAAGTCTCTAACTTATGAATATAAACTGTCTTTGTATAATAGTTCATTTCTGTAATTCAGTCAATACAAATAATATTTTCCCATTTCTGGGAAATAACTCAGAGGAACTTGCACAGGTGCAGGAGGACATATATATATATCTATGTTTACTGCAGTATTGTTCCTAACATTTGGAAACCATCCAAATGTCCATCAAACAAAGGAATCGGCACGTAAACTGTATGTATTCATACAACTGAACAGTAAATAACGGCCATAATGAAAGAAACCACATGTATCAACACGGATAGATCTCAAAAATAGTGTGAAAAGAATTATAGAATGATGGTTTACATCATGATACCGTTTACATACCATTTATGTTTAAAAATACACAAAACAATAGTATGTAACTTTTCTGGATACATACTAAGTAATAAAAGTAAAAAATGTGGATGATGATACATCAGCTTCATGGTCAGACTTGTATTGGGAGAGTAAAAAAAGAGGAATGTGAGTGAGGAAGAGCACAAAAGGGAATTCAAGTCTGTATCATTTCTTTAAAAACATCAGAATCAAATATGAATGTTAACATTGAGTGGTACAGATGTTCTGTGATTCAATCTACTTATGCATGTTTGGATGCTTTCATAGCAAGAATAAAAGAAATGAGGAATTTGGAATGAAGGAAAAGTCAGGATATGAAATTAAAAGTCATGGCTAAATTAACATACTGAGATGTGTATTATAGGACCTATATAGTTTCCAGGGGCGGTTAACTAATTAGTTCTTTAGCAGTGTCTGCAAGATCAAAAAACAAAACAAAAAAATAGTTGAGGTGGAATGCACCTCTGCTCTTGCTAAGTATTGAGCGGTTTTTCCCACTTCCAGGTCCTCAACTACTGTGTGACAGAGCTTTGGTACTCAAAGTGCCTGCCAAAACAGCATCACTGACATCACCTAGGAGCTCCTTAGAAATGCAGACTGTCAGGCCCCAGCCCAGACCTGCTCAATGAGATTTTGCATTTTAACAAGACTGCCAGATAGCACACTGAAGTCTGAGAAGCCCTAATACTATAGAAGAAGCCCTCAATAGCATATCTGCCTAGATCATGACCAAAATAATTTTATTCTGGAAAATTTTCAGACTAATTGCCCAGTGTAGCCATAGTTAAAGGTTTAAACACTCATAGAACATTTCCTTTTAGACAACGTAGCTTCAACTAAAATTTCCAAGATACGTTAATTGCAAATTCTAGCTGCAAGTACGATATGATTTAATGAGTTTTATAAGACTGACTTAGGACTAGCTCCTCCATTCCATGTCCCATGGAAAGTTCATCAAGATTTCTGTGAATTCTACAAGTCATTAAATAAATTTTGTTTACACACCACTCACGGTCCTGCCTCTGCTCTCCGTTTTTCTGAATGAGAAACTCAACTTCTCTTCTTAACAAAATCATACACATCCAAAGACCTTGTGTAAGTGCAGATTTACTGAGGATTTGGGGAAGACTGAGGAGTGACTACTCTAACTATGCAGACAAGTTAATAGTGAATATTAGACATCCTCCCCAGAAAGACCCTGCCTGAGAACTGATGTACTGACATAGCTTAATAGTTTGTTTCATCAAAAAAGTCGGCCACATGGTAAACAGTAAGTAAAGAAATGACTACAGTATCTTACAGTGAATTTACGTTTAACCCATTAGGAGGGCTGCAATTACTGTCCTCAATCCAACTGAAGGGTCTAAACCAAGGTAACTGCCGTCACTAAGTAAGATTCTGCAACTACTTGGGGAATCAGTTATCTAATTAGTGGATTTTAACAAAAGCTGAAGAAACGATGAAATCCAGCCATTTGTGACAACATGGATGGACATTGAGGGTATAATGCAAAGTGAAATAAGTCAGAGGGAGAAGGTCAAATACCGTATGATTTCCTTCATTAAGTAGTAGATAATAACAACAATAAACAAACACATAGAGACAGAGATTGGATTGGTGGTTACCAGAGGGGAAGGGGGGAGGGAGGAGGGTGAAAGGGATAATTCGGTACATGTGTGTGGTGATGGGTTGTAATTAGTATTTTGGTGGTGAACATGATGTAATCTATGCAGAAATAGAAGTACAATGATGTACACCTGAAATTTTTACAATGTTATAAACCAATGTTACTGCAATAAACAAAAAATTAAAAAATAAATAAATAAAAAACAAAAAAACAAAAAAAACCAAAAGCTGGCTCCTTGCTGGACAGGCTCGGCCATTTCCTTGGCAGTAAAAGGAAATAGCTGTGCTGGTAGGTTAGCCTACTGAACACCAAACAAGGCCCCACACCAAAGCCTTACCCCAAGTCCCTACTGCACACACTTGGCCAGGTGCTCCCAGCTCTGACTGCACATTAGAAACACCAGGGAAGCCTTTTAAAAATGTTGACGCTTGGGTCTCGTCCCAGAACAATTAAATCTGAATACTGGGGGCTGGGCATAGGCATCAATATTTTTTAAAAGCTCCCCATGTAATTCTAATGTGCTCAAGAAATCAAAGGAAAAACTTTCCTCTGAAATAGAAATAACTGCTCTCATGTTTTTAATACATAAAAGCTGATGAAAGATTAAATGAAAAATCAAGTGTCAAAGCAGTGTGATGTCATGGGACAGGGGAGTGGGGACTGTTTTACACTCTTAGAGAAAGGTTTGAAGACTGTCATCACAATTTTAATTGTGGTAGGATTATGGATGAGTTATATTTTCTTCTTTTGCTTCCCTTTTCCAGTCTACCAGCAATGAACATATACTGCTCATAAAAAAGATAACTTCGATTAAAAATAAAAAAGATACCAGTGGACCTTATCTGCATTAAACAAAAGTAGGCTGTGACAAGGGACAGTTTGAAAAGTCCAATGCACCCAAAAGCACAGCAGCCAAGGCCCACACTGGAAGCAGTGGGGAGCAGGTTTTCATGAAAGTAAAATGAAGTTTAGTGACAAATTTGAAAGGCATTACTGGAACAGAGAATAAAAAAGCAATGAAAATGAGGATTATCTAATGGATAGGTGTTTCTAAAGAAAACAAATGGAATATAGGCATGAAACCTGCAACTGAAAATTTTTCATTTAAAAAACAGAATCCTCCTCAAAGCAAAATAAACCACCTGAATTTGGAGAGATCAGGAAGACTCACATATCCTAGGCAAAATTAACAAGGGATATATACTTTGGCTAAGTTTTAAAATTTCAAAGAAATAATAAACAGTACAGAGGAACAAAAAAAGGGAGGGAGAGAAGGATGAAGAATGAGAGCCAGCTAGAAAAGAACAGTGGGGTGAGAAAGCGATGAGATGAAAGCAACTCCTGCAACCCAAGTAGAAAAAGTGATTCAGAAGAATAAAATCCAAACTGGACTCACTCAATGATGTCTGAGGACAATGAGAAAAAAGGCCCAGATTTGATGGAAATGGATTGTGACCCAGAACTCTCTAGAAGACTAATCACCATTCAAGAGTGAAGGCAAAGAGAAGAATGGTCTCAGAAAAGTTAACTATTCAGATATTCCCTGACAAAGTTGCTCCGAGACAGTTTTGAGATCAATGAAGGGAGTGGGCCCCTGTTGAACTATCCACCCAAGGCTATTTTGCCAGGAATTCCCCTCCTCCCCCATCTGCTGTTGTCTCACTGCATTGTGATTGTGCAGCCAAAACAAAACAAAAAAGAAGTGGTATGTGCTGAAATGTCTTCCTCCCCTTTCTCATTGTGCTCTTCTAGATTCAAGGTAACTCAATTTCAGAACCACCTGCTTTCTATATGTTAACTACATCGTCCACACAATTTTTGAGGACAGGTACTCCTGTTTTCACAGTAGAGTGCTCAGAGGCTCAGAGAAATGGGATTGGAAATGACATGTCCAAGATCCCGGAGCAAGCAAGCAGGGAGCTGACATTTGGATCCAGCCAGTGCTCTTAATCACCTTCCTACAGTGAGAACAGAGTTTTTTTGGTGAGAAAGATCAGCCCCGAGCTAACATCTGTTGCCAATCTTCCTCTTTTTGCTTCAGGAAGATTGTCACTGAGCTAACATCTGTGCCAATCTTCTTCTATTTTTGTATGTGGGTTGCCACCACAGCATGGCCTGACGAGCAGTGTGTAGGTCCACAGCTGGCATCTGAACCTGCAAACCCCAGGCCGCCGAAGTGGAGCATGCGAACATAACCACTGTGCCACTGGGCCAGACCTGAGAACAGTGCTTTTATAAAGCTTATTCAATAATCTCACCAAGAGACCTTCCCATGTTACCTTTGCTGCAAATGATGTAGAGCTATGTACACCTGAATATTCATTGACTACATCTGCAAAGTGCATCATTTCTTCATCTTTAAAATATACCCTCTTCCTATCTGTTAAGGTTGTTAAGAGATAGATTGATCCCAGTATTCTAGTTAAATCAGAAGGAATTATGTCAGAGCTTTTATTTAGTTCCTTTAGAGCTAAGTGAGGTTTAATGTGTAACTACAGGGCCGGCCCTGTGGCTTAGCGGTTAGGTGCACGTGCTCCACTGCTGGCAGCCCGGGTTCGGATCCTGGGCGCGCACCAATGCACCGCTTCTCTGGCCATGCTGAGGCCGCGTCCCACATACAGCAACTAGAAGGATGTGCAGCTATGACATACAACTATCTACTGGGGCTTTGGGGGAAAAAAAAATGTGTAACTACAAAATAGTGTAAGTACATTATTTACCATCTTTTCAGAAAACTAGTACAATTATGTCAAATCACCTCTGTTACAGCTGATGTTCAGAGCAATAGAATCATTAATAATTTTGACTACCACCTATAGTGTCTATCAGAAATAAAGGATAGTCGTCTTTGATGCCTATTAACGGTAATGGTCAATTACTGTTCACCAAAACTGATTTCTCAATACACATTTTCACGTTAACTGTGATGCATACTGAGGATGCCCAGAGTTTTAAAATAATTACACTAAATTTCATAAGGAAATCAGGGTTCAAGGAATTAAGCATTTTTGACTTGATACAGTATTGAAAAAAACAACAACAACAAAAAACACCTTTATCAAGAAGTTAGCATAGCTCTAAATATCACGATTTTAGTACGTGGATATCTGTGACTGGTCAACTATCTTCCATGAATTAAAATATGATTCTTTTATGTGGCTAAGAAAATTTAATACCTTTTCACAATATGTAGGACTTTGTTAAAAGTAAAAAGACAGTAGTAAATTTCTCCAGTACCAAGCAGCCAACATCTCTTGTTCTAGACATGTGAAATGTGCCAAATTAACACTGTCAATCAGATTCCAAGAAGCAGAGGCTGGGTGAAATGTCATCTGGTTGCTTCCTAGTCTCTAATCGTTGAGGAAGTCAACTAAGCGGCTGCAGGTGGGGTTCCTAGTGTCACACTGTCCCATCTTTCTAATGCGGTGTCCAGAGACAGTTAACATTTGCCCCAATGTGACTTTTTGAAAAATAGGAGCTAATGAAGATTTTCGTTCACTTAACACTCTTTGCAGCCACTGTCCAATATAGTTTTTTCTGTACCTTTTAGACTCTGAGATTCTAAGAAAAACTTTATCTAAGTTTCATGTTAATATAAAAGGTATTAGGTGATAAGTGCCTGAGGCATATTAGAAATTGATTTAGACATGCCTGAAATACCAGATTCAATAACATTTCAGTACAGCTGGAAATTCTAAAGAAATATGTTTTCTATTCAATAAATTTTAGTACCAAGCGTACCAATAACTCATCAAAATTGTGTGCATTGTTACATGGGAATCAAAATTGTGTAGACTCATTTATTTGGGTGAGAATCATGGTAAATATACCTAACGCTGGAAATTTCCAGCTTCAGTAATGCATGTATAAGTGAATGAAAGTGGTACACAGGTGCTTTGAATAAACATAAGGAGGAAAGTAAAGTGGGTTTGATACGATTCCATATAACATCATGAAAGTTCTTTTTTCTCTTGGAAAATGCCCATCACAGGAACCCATCTTAGTAACAATATCTTCAGGAGGAGAAGCAAAGCCCCCATCGATGTTATTGTTTCTTCCTCTAATCAATCATAGGACTACACGCAATATACCTTTACCTAGTCACGTCGCTTCCCACAGCACTGACTTCGCTTCCATCTGTTCCTATCTTTCTTGTCTGGATAAATTTAAACAGGGATTCTCGTAGGGAATAAGGCACAAGTAAAACTGATTTCTCAACAAAAGAACACTTGCCCTGATGGGAAAATGTGACCAACAAAGTTTGAACAAGGAAAAATGAAAGCTGCAAAGCAGCACGTACCTTTCCCGTTTGGTTGTTTCTAACCCTCTGCACTTTTCAAACATTGTATTCTTAGGGAAATGGAAAATGCAGTTTGCATTGTTACATGGTTCTCTTCCCCATCTTCTTCACCAATAGAACTGGCTGGTATGCAGATATTATTTCCAAGACATAAATATTACCAAAGATCTCACTTCAGCATATTTATCTAATCTGTGAAGTTTCTAACTGAAACAAAACAAACCACATCCACACTACAAAAACCCACAATTATTAACAGGAACAAACAAAATAATACCTAGGTTAGACTTAAAAGCATATTCCATTATATTCATAATGTATTAAATTGGCATTAAAAACATAGGAAAACCACTTACATTTATATTTTAATAAAGGATAATAAAAGCCAAATCACAGCCAACTGTTAAAGCTTTTTTTTTTTTTTAATTCTAGGGAACATATACTGAAAAAAACAAAACAAGAAAATCAGTTCAGGGGCTTCTTTCTGAACATATGATACCACAGTCTTTCCCATAGCATGCTCCTAAGCAATTCTCTAAGTCTAATCAATCACACAGGATACCGAACAGTGACAGTCTCTCACATTTGTTACTTATAACTGCTAAGTGGTCGATATCTAATAGTTTCATTTCTGGGTAAGAGAAAAAGCATTCTGGTCCATTAATTCACCTACTCGCTCCTGAAGGACATTAACCAACTCTGCTATTACAAAGACGTGAGTGTCATCAATGTCTTGAATGATGAACTTCTTCCCTAGGGCGTTTGACTCATCCAAGTACAGCAGAAACTGCTTCATGGCAGGGTCACTGCAGAGATAAACACACGATGATGAGACACCCTGTTGTCAAATTATACTGTGAACTATTAGAATTGAGCATGTAGAATTTTTAGAATACATTTAAAAGCTCTGAACTGTTACTCAATCCCTCACTCCCTCTCTGCCTCAACTGTTAACGATTTATAGACACAGCTTCATTTTAGAACTGTTGGTGCAAGTTTAAGAGAAAGAAGCCAGTAATAAAATTTTAAAAGAATAATTTCTTACTGACAAGTGAAAAAGTAAAGCAATGTTCAAAGCCTAGAATCACAAACCCTTTGATTTTAAAAATGAATTTCCTTACTTGTCCACGATCATTACATTTCAGAATCCAATAGCTTTCACTATCTTACCAGTGAAAGATTCATTTACAAAACCAGTTAAATAGTCCCTGTGATAAAGGAGGCTGTATAGGAAGAGTCAGATCTGGATTCAACCCCAGTTTTACCACTTTCTTATGTGACCTTGATATGTACTTCATCTCCCAAAGCCTCAAAGGGAGCCTACATAATAGAATTGTTATGGAAATTGAAGAAGAAAAATGCCAAGGGTAGTGTTTGGCTTGCAGTAGGTACTCAAGTTTTTTTCCTTCCTTAAAATTCTGAACCTCATAAGTCTGAACTATCACTCAGAATCTTTAAAGGAAATCCTAACAAAGTCTCTTCGAGAATACTGAGCTAAAAGAAGAGATCTAAATTCAATTCCATTTATTTGTGGTTTTTAGTTTGGAATGAATAGGACAGTCATAAGAGAAAGAGGGATACAATTTTGGATTTACAGAAATATGTCTCTTTCATAAAAACCCTGAATCATGACAAAGGACACTCTTTAGATCTAATATATAATAATGTGTTTAGCAAAAGATGAATATAAAAATGTCAAGTTGTGTACAGATTTTTTTTAATTCTTGGAGAAAACGTAATCTTGCATAATCTTTCGGTTTCCTGAGGACTGTCAACATTAATTACAAAGATAATTTAATTCAAAAGAAGTCAGTGTAATTTACTGAAAACAGTAAGTTTTCTTTCTTTCAAGTACAAACCAGGTGTAAGTGACGCTAACAAAGTAAAGGATTTAGTTCAATCACTAAATGAGTACAATTCACGGTATATTAACCATTAATAAAGTCAAGCTTTCCTGAAAAGATGATTTCCTTAATTACTTTCAAAAACTTACCATTAAAATGATTTATTAACAATTTGCTATGCTATAAAATGATGTGAATAAATAAATAGGTCTGCCCAAGTAAGAACTGATACAGATTTTAAATTTAGTTTCTAGTATGTTTGTTATCTCACACTCAGGTTCAGAACACTTAGGTTACACTTATCCACTTAGGGTTGGCAAAATTCAGTTAAATTCTACGGCTTCCAGAATTAGAATGACCAAACAAATGTGCAGAATTGATTCGTTCAGAAGTAGTAAATTTGCTATTTTACATTTGATTCACTCATTCAATAAATATTTATTGAGCACTTGTCATGTGCTAGGCACTATTCCAGTCCTGGGGATCTAGTGGTGAACAGAACGATTAAGAACCCTCCCTGTTACAGAGCTTACATTCTAGCGGCAGTACTATGATAAACAAAAAAACAGGGAAGGAGGATGAGAAATGGTAGTGACAAAAGTGATCGGATCTTGCAAGCTTAAATAGGGGACTGAGCAGGTGTCATCTGAACCAACACCAGAAGGAAGTAGTGAGCAAGCCATGTGGTGCCACTGGGGAAGAGCATCCTAGGCAGAGTGAACAGCAAGCCCAAGGTGGCTGGAGAAGGGGGAGTAGAGGGAGGTGAGGTCAGAAAGCTATAACTGGTCCAGATCACGTAGGGTCTTAGAGGTGATTTTATGGACTTTGGCTTTTACTGAGTGACAGGGTCTAACTTACAAAGGGACTTATATTTTAAGTGTAACGATCATACTGCCTGCTGGGCTGAGAAAAGATTGGGAGGTGGCAGAGGCAAGGGTGGAAACCGGGAGACCAATTAGAAGGTGACTGCAGTAATCCAGGCAAGAGACGATGATTTGGACCCAAGTGGTAAACAGTGAACATGATGAGAAGAGGTTGAATTCTAGACATATGTTGAATATAAAGTCAACATAATTTGCTGAGACTGGACTAAAGCTCTGAAAGAGAAGAATTAAGGAGACTCCCAGATTTTTGGTCTGAACAAATGGAAGGATGGAGTTGCCTTTATTGAGATGAGGAGGAATGTGGGAAGAGCAGGTTTGCTGGTAAGATTAAGAATTTGGTTTTAGGCACCTGAGATGCCTACTGGCAACTAAGTGAAGAAGTTGAGTAGGAATTCAGCATTGAAGTCCAAGTCGAAGAGTAAAAGTTGGTCATCAATGTATAGACAGTATTTATTTATTTTTTTATTATTTTGTTTTTGTTTTGTTTTTTTAAATTTTTTGTTTATTGCAGTAACAATAAACATTGTAAAAATTTTATTTTTTTTACAGGTTTATATTTTTTTTTACAGGTTTATAACATTGTAAAAATTTCAGGTGTACATCATTGTACTTCTATTTCTGCATGGACTACATCATGTTCACCACCAAAATACTAATTACAACCCATCACCACACACATGTACCGAATTATCCCTTTCACCCTCCTCCCTGCCCCCTTCCCCTCTGGTAACCACCAATCCAACCTCTGTCCCTATGTGTTTGTTTATTGTTGTTATTATCTACTACTTAATGAAGGAAATCATACAGTATTTGACCTTCTCCCTCTGACTTATTTCACCTTGCATTATACCCTCAATGTCCATCCATGTTGTCACAAATGGCTGGATTTCATCGTTTCTTATGGCTGAGTAGTATTCCATTGTGTATATATACCACAGCTTCTTTATCCATTCGTCCCTTGATGGGCACTTAGGTTGCTTCCAAGTCTTGGCTATTGTGAATAACGCTGCAATGAACACAGGGGTGCATGTACCTTTGCAAATTGGTGTTTTCAAGTTCTTTGGATAAATACCCAACAGTGGAATAGCTGGATCATATGGCAGTTCTATCCTTGATTTTTTGAGGAATCTCCATACTGTTTTCCATAGTGGCTGCACCAGTTTGCACTCCCACCAGCAGTGTATGAGAGTTCCCTTCTCTCCACATCCTCTCCAACACATGTTGTTTCCTGTCTTGTTAATTATAGCCATTCTGATGGGGGTGAGGTGATATCTCATTGTAGTTTTGATTTGCATTTCCCTGATAGTTAGTGATTTTGAACATCTTTTCATGTGTCTGTTGGCCATCTGTATATCTTCTTTGGAGAAATGTCTGTTCAGGTCTTTTGCCCATTTTTTAATTGGGTTGGTAGTTTTTTTGTTGTTGAGATGCATGAGTTCTTTATATATTTTGGAGATTAAGCCCTTATCAGATGTATGGTTTGCAAATATCTTCTCCCAATTGTTAGGTTGTCTTTTCCTTTTGTTGATGGTTTCCTTTGCTGTGCAGAAGCTTTTTAGTTTGATGTAGTCCCATTTGTTTATTTTTTCTATTGTTTCTCTTGCCCGGTCAGATGTGGTGTTTGAAAAGATGTTGCTAAGACCGATGTGGAAGAGCGTACTGCCTATGTTTTCTTCTAGAAGTTTCATAGTTTCAGGTCTTACATTCAAGTCTTTAATCCATTTGGAGTTAATTTTTGTGCATGGTGTAAGGTAAGGGTCTACTTTCATTTTTTTGCATGTAGCTATCCAGTTTTCCCAACACCATTTGTTGAAGAGACTTTCTTTTCCCCATTGTATGTTCTTGGCTCCTTTGTCAAAGATTAGCTGTCCATAGATGTGTGGGTTTATTTCTGGGCTTTCGATTTATAGACAGTATTTAAAGCCATGAGAATGCAGTGAGCACAGCTACAGAGAAGAGTCCAAGGACCAAGCCCTGGACACTCCAACATCAAAAGGTTAGGTAGAAAAGGATGAATCAGCAAAGGAGATTATAAAGAAGTGACCACTTAGGTAGGAAGAAAGCCTGAAGAGTCCCGAAAGCTAAGTGAACAGAAGACATGCAGAAAAGGGAAGTGATCAACTGTGTCAAATGCTGTGGGTTAATAGGTTTAGCAAGATAAGGACTAAGAGCTGACTACTGGATCAGAAAGTTACTGGCCCTTGGCAAGAACATTTTTGGTGGTCACAGGAGAGAAAGCCTGACTGGAGTGGGTTTCAGAATGGGAGGAGAAACTAGAGAAAGTGAATATAGACAAGTCTTCACAGAAATTTTTGCTACAAAGAGCAGGAAACTAGAGTGGGGGCTGGAAAGGGATGTGGGAGTCAAGAGTTTTTGCCCCGGGAAGGATGACAGCTTGTTTCTAATGCTGATGAGAATGATCCAGTAGAGAAAGAAAAATTGATAAAGCAGGAGAAAGAGGAAAACTGCTAAAAAGGTGACCTATGATAGGCAAGAGGAGCTGGGCTCCAGCTCCCGAGTAGAGAAGCTGGCTTTAGATGGGAGACTGGACCGTTCACCCGCAGTAACTGGGGGAAGGGAAGGGTACAGGGGCAGACTCAAGTGACAGACTTGGGGGCCTTCTCTTCTGAGTGCTTTTCTTTTCGCATTGAAAACAGGACGCAAGGTGAGAATCAGCTGGAAGTCAGGACAGGGAAGTTTTTTGAAGTAAGAGAGTTGAAGGTATGAAATACTGTATTTCATCCATTCTAAGAAGCACATTTCCCCCATTTTTTTTTTTTAAAGATTTTATTTATTTTATTTTTTCCCCCCAAAGCCCCAGTGGGTAGTTGTATGTCGTAGCTGCACATCCTTCTAGTTGCTGTATGTGGGACTCGGCCTCAGGATGAACAGAGAAGTGGTGCCTCGATGCGCACCCGGGATCCGAACCCGGGCCACCAGCATCGCAGCGCGCGCACTTAACCACCAAGCCATAGGGCCGGCCCTCCCCCCACATTTTAACATCTCCCAAACTGGAATGAGTCTTAAGCCAATGGCACGTTATAGTATAATTGGCAGTGATTTTTCTTAGAGGTACATAAAGTATCAGTTAAGCATTAAAATTGATGAAATCTTAGATTTGATGAAATATAACTGCTTTACATGGAAAGTGGGAGAATAAGTGGACTAGGAAATGTAGTAGGTTTGCTGGCTAGCATTAAGGGCCCACATGAGTTTAGCAGTCATGAATTAAAGCGAGACCAATCAGTATGCTTGTTATGTTTTTCTCCAGCCACTTAGAGCCACGGTGGTAAAGGTTCAGAGCAGGTAGAGAGCTGGATTGAACCAGATTTGGTCAGTGGGACTAAGGGAGGGGCAAGGGAGTTGAGGGTGTCTTTAACACAAGTATAATGAGGGACTGTGGAACCTAAGCTGGGTAAGGAGGAAAGTGAGGATGCTGGGGTGGTGAAGGACAGTGAAAAGGTGGGAAGATCAGCAGACTGTAGGTCTGGTAGAGTGAAAGAAGTCAGAGAGTTAGGGCATTAGAGGGGGTGAGCTGGAAAGAGGAAGTGGTGGTCAGAGTGAGACGGCCGAGAGATTTTGAAGAGATGGTGGCATTGGTAGGCACAGGCGTAGTTCTGACTAGGCGAATGAGTGGCTGTGACGGGGTGGAGGAGAAGCTCACTGGAAGAGGAGGTCGAGGAACTGACAGGACAGCACATTGAAAGAACTATCCACATGAAATCACTAAGCATGTGAAGAGAACTGCAGTGTCAGGGAGCCTTTAAGCAAAGACTTGGATGTTGTAGATGATTACAAAGAGCAGGGTTAGTGGGTGGTCTAGTCCGATAGGAGGAGATTCAGAACGGGGGTGGGGGGGTGTCTATGGAAGACGGAGGGAGAATTTCGGTAAGCGGCAATGAGGAGTAAGATGGATACCTATCCCATTTCTTGATGGTACAAGAGGTATTACAACAAAAAGTCACCACTTGATAGGGTTGTGGGCGAAGTAGTGTGCTAAGGAGAAAGCCACCTTTTGTTACAGCAAAAAAAAAAAAAAGGGAGGGGGTTGGGGCAAGGAAGAGGAAAAGTTCAGAGAATAGGCTGAGGACACAGGTGACTCTGCTGCTGCTCTCTCACTAGGTTCTAGACGACAAAGTGGAAAGAATGGGGAGGGGCAGTGGGTTGGAGATGAAAATAAAAAAGCGGATGTATAGAGCCATAGATAATTAGTGTCAAAGGGACCAGGGATGGCCTGGAAGTCTGTGGCTTTTTGGGTGACTGAAAATAGGAAATGTCGGGATAAAGGGCAGGAGAATGAGGGTCTCAAGGCAGATAATGATATGAGACTGAAAAGGCAACAACAGCCAGTGGAGAACGGGAGGGAAAATTTAAGCAGATACCAATGATGTTGTATTTCACATTTTCAGCAACTCCCTAATTTTGGCAATTACACAATAAAAATATAAATAAGAAATTTTTGTAAAGAAACGACACACTGTACACTGAGGAACCCGAGGTAAACAATTTTATCAGTTATTGACAAGTAGGCCGTGAAACATAAAATTAAAAAGAGCTTAAAGAGGGGCCAGCTCGGTGGCATAGCAGTTAAATTCTCGCGCTCTGCTTCCGCGGCCCCGGGTTCCTAGGTTTGGATCCCTGGCGCTGACCTACACACCACTCATCAGGCCATGCTGTGGCAGTGTCCCACATACAAAATAGAGGAAGACTGGCACAGACGTTAGCTCAGGGCCAACCTTCCTCACCAAAAAAACAAAAACAAAAGAGCTTATAGAGCAATTCTAGCAGGAACATGGGGGTAATGAAACAGGTTGAACAGGGTTCTGTCAGATGACATTACAGAAATGGTAAGGAGGAGGCCCACAGGACAGGGAACCCAGAGCTTCAGCTTCTCTAAAACTACCGTTTTCATGCGTAGACTTCTTAAAAACTCAGTTGTTTCCCTCAACTTTCCCATGCCTGTACAAATAAAAGGCGGGGGGTGGGTGGGATGGGGTGGAGAATAAAAGAATAATTTAAGAGTCAACAGGTGTAGGGGGATAGACCAAAACCCTCTGCTCTGGTGCTCTACAACTAGGCTGCTTCCTCCTTTCCCTGCAATCATGGGACCAGGGAGTACACGCCTTTACCTATCATGCAGTGACCGTGCCCACTTCACCCTCCACTATCACCCTTTTGTGACAGACTGCCTCAGGTCCCACAAGAATCTCAGTATTTTCTATAAAAATCATGGACTCAGAGGTTTCTTAGAAAGACATACTTTATGTGACAAGATGAACAATAGTTTTCTGTTAGTCCTTTAAAATAAATTTGGAGTCCAAATGTAACATAGTAATGAGGATAAATACAGACATTGTAAAAATTGCTGTCCAGAAGTGATATATTATCTTGTTACTGTTTGAGCTCAGTGCATTCACAGATGACAAAAATTTACTCTAGTAATTGCTGCTACCAGAGCTATTAGAGATAGTGAGGGTTAAGTGGTGATGAAGACTAATATCGTATCTCCAGAAATTTTCTAAATGCCATAATTTTACATAATTTCAATGAAGAAAAAGCTAAACAACTGAAATGAAGAAGTACCAGGGGACTCCTCTGTGCTTTGAATCATGTCAGTGCTTTCAAAATTTTTGCCATTGCATACTATCCTTGCTATTTTAGCCATCTCTCGTAACACCTGCATCACATATTACTTAATAGTTTTCTTTAAATTGCCTTTAAATCAATTAACTCTTAAGCTTAACTTCACCTGGTGGAAGATCACCAGTCATCTTGATGTGTTAATTGTGTTTTTTCCCTAGATAAGTTAAATTGGTCACATGAAAAGTATTTTTGTGTTCTACCCCCCCCAAATTTGTGTTCTACTCCAAATCATCTTGAACATCAGTGGCATTCCCCATACCTGGGGAAAGACTGCTGTCCAACAAATGAGAATGTAGAAAATGACTGGTCAGTGAGACTGAAATAACCACTTCTAATGTCAACTGCCTCAAACTTTTTGAAAGGAAATGGAAAGCTGTCAATTTGAGACTGAATTCTCAAACATGTACCTGAAATATAAACTGTAATGATTCAAAAAGACACTCAAAGTTTAAGGAGAATTTTGTTATGAAATGTGGAGAGCCTGGAATACATTGCCTGAATTCAGGGCTATTCTACTTCTACATGGGGAGAGTCTCTGGGAGAACCTACTGGCAAGAAAAAAACCAAACCAAGTGCCCACAACCATACTTGGTCCAAGTCCTGGGATCAGGGCCAGTGAGCAGGAAGAAATGTCTTTGCCCTGGAAATGTGAAGGGCAGATATCATCAATCAACCCCCTCCTGAAGAACCTTAGTGTTGCTCCTATAAAATATGATTCTAAAACGTATTTCCACCATGAGAGGTCTATTAGGATGCTGCAGTTAGCTGCAGCACAAAATTAACTGGTCAGTTGGATAAAGCTGTCAGCACTGTCCATCCAATTAGAATGATGATCTTGGCTTAGTCAATGGTAAACTATCCTTCTTGATAATAGTCAGCTAATAGATATAATTACTTAAAAATGTTAAAACTATTTCTCCATAAATTCTGTATGTCCTTAGAACAGAATGTTTTAGAAAATTGTTATTGAACGTGAAATGGCTTTGTTAAGTTTATTTCCCTCTTATAAGCATTTTCCAGAGTGAATCTGGGTTCTGTTCAGCCTGAGATACAGGTGCCTACCCTAGGATCCAGCATATTGGAGGAGCTCAATTTGCTACATGAGTAGGGTCTTAAGAGAAAGAAAGGGCCACCACAGTGGACATTAAGTTAATCAGAATGACAGGTCTCAATTTCCCAATATGACATACAATAGGTTTTATTGCTACAAAGACACAAGACTCTCAAGAGAGTACAGTCATGCATCGCTTAATGATGGGGACACATTCTGACAAATGTGTCATTATGGGATTTCATCGTTGTGCAAACATCACAGAGTGTACTTACACAAACCTAGATGGTCCAGCCTACTACCCACTAGGCTCTATGGTACTAATCTTATGGGACCACTGTCATATATGGGGTCTGTCATTGACCGAAATGTTGTTACATGGCACGTGACTGTATGTATCTCAGGCACCGTTCTGGGTGCCCGGGAAACTTCGGTGAATGTGACCCTGCTAAGCAGCAAAGGCTCACAAGGGATATATAAATGCTGTGAAAAAAACAGAATAATGGTTAGACTGGTTTTGCCTTAGTTCTTATTTGCTTTTCATATACAATATACGTTTAGAAGCCAAACCCATAAGGATAAGGCTGGTCTAATAATACCTATTTCTCCAGATTCTTTGTTATTGTGCTGTAAACTGGCTGCAATTTGCACCTGTACAACAAATATTCCTTGCAGAAGCATTTGCCAAACCAACTGTGGTAACTGTCACAGCAGAGATCTGCTCACACCTGGAACTGGACACACCTTTGTTGGGCATATGCTGCTTGTTTCCATAATTGCTATGGCTGGCTAGATCTGGGAAAATGCTTGGTGTGAGGCTGGCAGCTGATAGTGGTAGATCCCAACAAAGAGAAAGTTTTCACCAATCTCATTTTGACATAAAAATACAAATTTACAAACAAAAAACTTTAATTTAGCTTTAGATATTGCTATGTGATAAGCCTTGGGAGGAGAGAATCTTATTACATCCAAGTACCTTGATTTTTCAATTCACTGACAGTTAGGCCTAAATGGCCACAATTATACTCTCGTTTCTTGGATTCTTTCTTGTGGACACAAAACCAGTTAAAAGGAACTGATGGACGTGGAATTTAAATACGGCAGTAAGTGAAGCCATTCTAAGATAAGTGTCACATTAAGACTCCCTTCTTGAACCAGGTCATACATGTCTGAGAAGTATTTTGCTGGCTGCCTGGACTGAATGTGTAGAATAGCACTACCTAGGCTATTACAGATGACCTTGTATGGTAATGTGACTGGAATTCGAAGAGAGGATCATTGGGACAACGGAAGCAGTTTTAGGAGATCCTTGAGTGGTTTGCCTATAAACCCCACACTTACCAAATTCTGTACTCCAATACACCTAAATGCTTCCTACAATCTATGGATATTATAAGGTAATAAACAGACTTATGCAGATACCGTATTATTAACCATCTTCTCTTTGACATCAAATATAGACATGAGGGAAACTGAAGGATTTTTCCAATTAGCATCCTGTTATTTCTTAGGCCTGGAGCCTTTTTGGAAAATTTGTATCTTTGGGAAGACAGTTATCCTTTTGAAAAATTGTGAAGACTACACTTTCGAGTTCATCTTGAAGGGAAAAATTAGTTTTGCAAGGATACTATCCATCTGCAAAATAAAATGTAAGTGGTCCTGGTGCAAAACAACCCTCCATAGGGGAACTGACTATCAAATGTAAGCTGATTAAGTGCTTCTCAAACTTAAAACTGCACTGTGACAAGACCGTTTGTATGCACAATTCTGATTTAGATTTGGGAAATAAATTTTTCATTCCTAACAAGCTCCAGATGATGCTGTGGCTGCTAGTCTGGGGATGACACGGAAGAGCAAGATGACAGAGGGCCATTAGAGCCCAGGCAGACTCAGAGGCTTGATAACAAGCAGCAAGCTAGCAGAGAGGTTGCCCAATGAGAAAAGAAAACTTACACCTCAGTTCCTCTTACATACCGGCACTCTTTGTCCTTAAGGCTAAACTGAAAGCCTACCACCAAGATTTTAATGAGTCTCCCAGAGTTTTGCTCTTTAAAATGCAGCCCAGCCGTCATTTTTTTCAAATTAAAACACAGATTTAATACAATCTCAACCATCATTCCAAATGCATTATTTTAGAAATAGGCTCAATTATTCCAAGGTTATTCTCCAATAGACAACAATGACAAAGAAAAAAGGGGATGTGGGGTGGGACTGGGGAGAGTAGCAAGGGGAGTGCAACTATGTGATAAGAGAGTCATCATGCATCATTAGGGAATAAATAGTGTTGGACAATTACTCAGCTATCTGACCAAAAAAAAGAGCTAATAATATGCCCCTCCTCCCAATAAATTCTAGATGAAACAAAACATCAACAAAAACAAAAATATGAAAACCCTACAAGAGAGGTGAGCATTTATCAAATCCAGAGTGAAGATTACATTCAAGAGAATTGAAAGAAACAAAAGGGAAAAAAAATTGATAGCTCACACTGTGTGTGTGTATCTTCTGCATCCAAAAATAACATTAACAGACCAACCAGGAAAATGTTTCTATTAATTATGACAAAATAATAAGAAAAATATAAAAATTAGCCTAGAAGTCTTTTCCAAAAGATAACAGAACAGTGTGCTTAGAACTTCTAGGATCTAGACCCCCAACCCCTTTGCTTTCTTAAGTGAATATCTCTCTCCTCTCTACCAGTTTATTTTTATCAACATACTTTCTAGTCCTTCAGATTAAAACAACAAAAATAACAAGAACCAGAGTCTGTTAACCATACCCTTCTTCAGCCACCAACCTATTTCTCTATTCCTTTGCTCATTATCACAACAAAACTTCTCCAAATTGTCTCCACTTCCTTGCCTCCCTTTCAAAGCAGTCCAAACTGGCATCTATCCCCCCTCTCCATTAAAACAGCTCTCATAAAAATCAATGACCTCCAGTGTATCTTCGCCTTATTCCACCTCTCATCGCCACTTGACACAGCCCACTCACCTTCATGAAACATTCTCTCCCTTAGCTTCCCTCCAACTTAACTGGCTGTTTTCTTCTTAACTGCCTTTGCTGGTGTCTCCTCTACCCAAACTCTAAATCTGCACTACTCCTAAGAGAGCCCACTAGTCACATGTCACTACTGAGTACTTGAAATGTGGCCAGTCTGTGCAATGTGCTGTAAAAGTAAAATACACATTGGATTTTGAAGCTTTAGTATGAAAAAAGGCGGTACAAGTCTGAAGTGTTAGTACGGACTTTGAAGACTTAGAACATGTTGAAACATTTTGGATATATGAATTAAATAAAACATTAATTTCACCTGATTCATTTTACTTTTTAATGGGGCTACTAGAAAATTTAAGACTATGTATGTGGCTCACATTATATTTCTATTGGGCAGTGCTGCTCTAAATGCCAGAAGTATCTTGGGGTTTGGTCTTGCTCCTTCCTCAGCCTTGCTATCACAGTAAACAGTACCATCATCCATACAATGGCTCATATTAGAGGCACAGAAACTGGGAGATCACGATTTGGCCACCCTGAAATATGTCTCTTTACCTTGATTGTTTTCTCTGACCGATATTTGGCCTCCCCCACTAACTGCCTAAAGAATTTAACATCAGTAACTCCTTCCTGGAGTTACTATCTGATGGCTGTAATACAATGTAAAATAGATGTTACAATAGGAAAGGCACCAACAAGCCCATCTTATCAAAAATTCTGTCTCTCCCAGCCCACATTCTCTAGGTGGCCCTGCAAAGAGTTGCCAGACAAACATTTACATTTATAAGGGAAATCCCCATTTGTAAAGGTATCTCCCACTCTGTACTGGGAAGTGTGGGGATAGCCTTGTCTCTGTAGAAACTCTTATCAGTACGGAAGGAAACAACTTAAATCTACATACTTTTGATTCCTGTGATTTCTGTCTCTCCAGACACATTCTCTATAGGTGGCCCTGCAAAGAATCATCTGACATTTACATTTCCCTCTCCATGTAAATTGTCTTCTTCCCCTCTGAAATCGCAACCCCCCCTACCCCCAACATCCTCCTTTGTCTTTAGCTGAAGATAGTATTTAAGATGAGAATCACTGCTGGTTTGTTGAGAAACTCAGTTTCCCTGGTTTCTCCCATGTATACATGTTATTAAACTTGCTATTATTTTCTCCTGCTACCCTGTCTTTTAATTATTTGGCCAGCCATAAGAACCTTAAGGGAAAGGGCACAGGGAGATTCTCCCTCTTCCCCGACAAAACGTAGACAGCAGTATTTTCAGACAATGGGAATGTCCACAGGGCAGGATTCCCAGATGAGACAGAACTGTTTGGTGGAGCAAACAAACAAGCAGAGACTGAGCAAGACTGGTCCAGTAGTTCAGGTTTTCAGACTGAGTGATAACTAAGCCCTACATTAGCTTGCTTTGAGGAACTCAACTCGGCCCATTAAAGTTTCTAGTTTTGCCTCTGGAATGTGTGCCTAGTTTAAGAAACCTTCAACTGGCTCTCCTGTTTTTCTTTCTCTTTTTAAAAGACCATAGTCTGTGATGGTGAAGACTCAGGCAGACCCTAAAATTCTAGTCAACCCCTGATGGTTTGAGAACACAAGCACTGTTCCTCTAAAGAGGATTAATTAACAAATATGCTGCCTCTGACCAAAACTTGTTGGAAATAATGCCAGTTACATCAATTCAACAGAGGCACTGAGATCTGGCACCAGGAAGAAACACAGCAACAAAACCTGTCCCACTTGTTATTAAGAAAAATGAAGTTGAGAAAATTGAAAGACTTGGTTCATACAGATCTTAAAACACAAATGGATTTTAGAAGATGTACACATGTAAATCCAGATTTACTATGTAGATTTAAAACTCCTTAAGTATCAAAACTACTAACCATTCTATAAGCACTCCTTTCAGGACGTTGACCATCTTCCCAGGCAGAAGGTGCAGACGACCTTAAAAATGCTAACAAAAGGGATAAGGTGACATAAAATTCAAAAGCATCAACTTTAATACACTCTGGTGACCTCTGAAACAAGGCGAAATATTAAATGTCAAGACTAAACATTTAAATTTATGAAAGACACAGGGCTAAGATTAAGAAAACATACAGATATTGTAATCTTTTAACAAAATTAAAATGAGTCTATTTGGAATACTAATAAGCATAAATCTTACTTGCAAACAAATTCTACCCACTGTCAATCCTACCGTGTGCCCAACCTAGGTTTAAAACATGTCCGTTAGTGAAAACATTTCTTTTCCCATCCAAAAGTATGATAAAAGAGAAGATCCTGGAGGCAAGAATCACAGAACGGTAGCTCTGACAGGGGCCTTAAAAATTATATAGTGAGCCGGACCATCTGGTTTTACAGATGAGATCGAGCCAAGAGATTAAGCTGTAGCTCCCGGGAAACAAAACACAGGAGGGTGCAATTCCAGTCTCCAGATCTTGTGTCCTTTCACCAAATAATCACGTTCCCCGTGACTTGCGCTTGAAGGCAGGGAACCCACCCAGCGCACGCCAGAGTGACCCTTAAACTTCTACACCTGGGCGCGGGCAACGCCTCCCCGTAGGAAACGCACAGCTCAATGGTGCGGGACGGCCGCCCGCCTCGTCAGGAAGGGCCAGGAGAGGGTACAAGACACCACCACGAACCCCACAACCTGGAGGACATGCTTCTGAGTCATTTCTCGCTCTCCACTCTTTCTTCGAGACCCCTCCGCCTTCCAGATACCCCACTTTACCCTCTTACTCCGAGAGCCGACGCCACGCACCTACGCCCACAGACCCAGCAGCGTCTCGGCGTCGCCGACAAAGTGCGCCTGCGTCGTCTACGTCATCGCGTCTGCGTCTCTCTTGTGGGTGGAGCGCGCCGGCGGGAGGCGGGGCGCGGGCTGGGCCGAGGGGCGGGGCGAGGTGGGGGCGGGGTCACGTACCGCCAGTCACCAGGTGGAGGGCGCGGGGTGGGAGACGCTGAGAGCGGTGGGCTCCCCACCTACGGGATCCGCGGTGAGCGGCGTGGGCGCGCCGAGTCCGCGTGCCGGCAGGTAGGAAGGGGAGGCCGGGCTCGTGGGGGCGGGTGAGGGCGCCGGCGAAGCCGGGCACGGGGGGTAGTGGGGAGGGCGGCGACGGGGCGCGGCCGGGGCGCCCCCGCGAGGACGCGGGGCCCCCGACTGACCCGCCGCCGGGCGTGAGGGCCGCTCGCTCAGCGTCAGCAGCCGGACTCTTCTTTTCCGGTCACAGCCGTTCTTTAGTTCCTCTCCGAGGCCCAAAGAGCACCTGCCGGTACCATCAGCCCGGGCGGGGTACTCACGGAGAGATGAGGACCAGGAGGTGGAAACAGTCTCCCCATTCACATCGGAACCTTCCAGACCGCAGCTGCTAGCTCTGCCCTGGGGGATTGAATAGATTGAATACTGATAGGTCTCTAAGCCCGGTAACGGTTATTCTAAAGTGAAAGACCCCAGGGGGTTCCAAAATTAATCCCTTCCCCAGATTCTGACCTGTAGTCTCGTAGAGCTCTCTCTTTCTCTAATTGTTTTTACCAGTGGAGATGTGAGGTTCTTGCTTTCTGTGCCTTGGGTAAATTGTGCTTTCCCAATTGAGCTTACGCTCCTTTTTATTTCTTGTGTTCATGTAATTTACGAACCTAGTTTTTCCATTTATTTCCCTCTTTATTCCTCAAATCGTTTTCCTCCCGTTGGTTTCCATATTGTTGAGCACGCTCTCTCTCTCTTTCTTTGATCTGCCCCAAGTATAGTTCCTGCCAAGTATCTTTTCTTTTTTTCTTTGTTGGATGTATCCTCCTCCTTGACCATCTCAGCAGTTCCATTGCGTTGAACCTCCCACTTTTGTGCTCCAGGTGCAGGCCTCATGCCTGCACCTTAATAACCTGTGAGTACTCTCAAGTCCACCTTTCAAATTGAAGTAGTTCTCATTTCATCCTCACGTCAAAACCTGCTTTCTTCCTGTGTTTTTCTGAATCACCCAGATTTGAAACCTCCATCCAATTATTCAACAAACATTTTTGTGGGCCTAATATGTGCCAGACACTGTGCTAGACACTGGAGACACAGTGGTGAACAAGCAACTAATTATGGTGGAAAAGAGAGACACTAAAATGAGTTAACAGGAAGGTATCAGACAGTAATGTGATAAAGAGACTGGAAGGGCTGCTTTGGTTATGGAGGTGTCAGAAATGGCCTTCAGTTCATGCAGATTTCTTTTTTTTTTTTTTTTTTTTAAAGATTTTATTTATTCAGTTTTTCCCCCCAAAGCCCCAGTAGATAGTTGTACGTCATAGGTTCACATCCTTCTAGTTGCTGTACGTGGGACTCGGCCTCGCGTTGGACAGAGAAGTGGTGCCTCGGGGCGCTCCCGGGATCCGAACCCGGGCCGCCAGCATCAGAGTGCGCGCACTTAACCGCTAAGCCACGGAGCCGGCCCTCATGCAGATTTCTGAATGAAAAAAAGTGACTTCTGTACACCAGCAGTAACCAGCTAGGAATTTTAATATAAAGATACTATTCATAACTGTATTGAAAACTAAAGGTATCGAGGAATAGATCAAACTAAAGCTGTATAGTCTTTTAGGGAGAAAATTATAGTGCTCTATTGAAACAAAAAAGAAGACCCAAGAAATGGAGAGATATACCATATTCATGGATGGGAAGACTCAATATCATAAAGATGTCAGTTTTCCCCAATTTTACAGATTCAGGGCAATTCCAATTGAAATTGGTATATGTTTTTTCGTGGAACTTGACATGTTGAGCCAAAAATATATATGGAAAGATAAAGGACCAAGAATAGCTAAGTCAATTTTGAAGAAAAATTTTAAATAAAGTCCCTTCCTCCCAGATAGCAAAACTTAATATAAAGCCATAATAATGAAGACTACTGTCTTAATTACTAGTATTGGTTCAGGGATAGAAAAGTAGACTCATGGAACAGAGTAGAGAGCCTAGAACCACACCCATGTACATATGGGAGTTTAGTATACCACTAAGTGGTACTACAAAGCAGGAGGAAAAGCATAGACTGTTCAGTAAATGATGCTGAGATACGTGATATCCATATAGAATAAAGACAAAATTAGATTCCTGCTTCACACCATTCACAACAGTAATTTCCAAATGGATTAAAGACCTAAGTGTGGAAGACACATCTGTAAAATATTTAGAAAAAAATATAGGAGGCTATATTGTCTTTAGGAAAGATTTCTTTTGTTTTATTGGAGTTAAATATACATAACATAAAATTTACTACCATTTTAACCACTTTTAGGTATGTAGTTCAGTGGTATTCATATTATTGTGCAGCCATCACTACTGTCTAACTCCAGAACTTTTTTTCTTTCTGGGAGGGATTTCTTAAGGTACGAAAAGCACCACTGAGGATGCTATTGCATTACTCCAAATGAGAGATGATGGTGACTTGAGCTAGAGTGGTAACACTGAAAACGGAGAAAAATGGATGGATTTGTGATATGTTTTGATGGCAGAGAACAGGAATTGTGCATGGTTTAGATATGAGGTGAGGAGAAAACAAAGAATCCAGAGCAACATCCAAGTTTTGCTTGAGCTGTGTGGTAGGTTATTTACATTTATCATCAAAGGGTATTTACCGTTTGTTTGGTGGTGATGGGGAGGATGAGTGGAGGAAGAGTTTGGGGAGACAAAGAATTCTGTTTTGTCAGTTGAGTTTGAAAGGCCTGTTGGGCATCCAAGTGGAAATATTCCAGTAGCTGTTGGATAGATGAGTCTGGAAAGATTGTGGCTGGAGGTACAACTTTGGAATCTCTGGCATATAGATATTTAAAACCGTGATTTGTTAGAATTAGATTTGGCTGCATTTCTGCACACAGAAAATATAAGGTAATAATGGCTTAAGTATGCATATGATTCCATAGGTAGGCAGGCCATGGCTGGTATGGCAGCAGCTCCATGATCATCAAGGACTTGGACTCTTCTGTCTTGCTATTCTGCCATCCTTAGCATGCTGCCTCATCTCAATCTGATAGTTGAGGTGGACACTTTAATTCCAACTGCCACCTGCTCCTGGGAAGAGAGAAGAGGGAGGGTTGAAGAAAGACACATACTATTCTCTTTAAGGACACTTCTCAGAAGTTGCACATGACACATCCACTTATGACCCCTTAGCCAGTTCTTAGTGACCACACTTAGCTAGAAAGAAAAATAGACAATGTAGTGCTTATTCAGTTATTTGTGTGCCCAGTTACATTTCAGGAGTTTTATTAATAAAAACGAAGGGGAGAATGGGCGTTTAGTTTCAGTCTGGTTTCTTCTCCAACCAGGGCAACGACTCTACCATTATGAAGGCTCCGGTTGTTAAATGTAATGGAATTGTTGATTATTTGTTTCATTTGGTATTCATAATCTCTCCTTTTTTACTTTCTGTGTCCTTCTTCTTAGTCTCTTAGAATTTCTCCTCTGTTTTCTACTTAAAATTAGTGTTTCAGATTTAATGTAGTCACAGTCATAATCCAAAGGCTTTGTAAAAATAGAAATCGACAGGCTGACTTTAAAATTATGTGGAAGTGAGGGGGCTGGCCCGGTGGCATAACAGGTAAATTTGCCGGTTCGGATCCTGGGCGCGGACCTACGCACTGCTCATCAAGCCATGCTGAGGTGGTGTCCTACATAGAGCAACTAGAAGGATGTACAACTATGACATACAACTATCTACTGGGGCTTTGGGGAGAAAGAAGGTAAAAAGGAGGAAGATTGGCAACAGATAGCTCAGGGCCAATCTTCCTCAAAAAAAAAAAATTACTGGTTTGTCCTGTCCTTTAAAAAAAAAATAATAATAATATAGAAGTGCCAAAGACCTAGAATAGTCAATCTTGAAAAGGATCCAAAGAACTTACACTACCTAGCTGCAAGATTTATTGTAAAACTACAGTAATCTATACAGTGTGGTATTTATATCAGGATAGACAAATAGATCAATGGAATGGAGTACAGTCCAGAAATAGGCCCATACTTCTATAGTCAATTGATTTTCAACCAAGGCACAAAGCCAGTTCAATGAGGAATGGAAAATCTTTTCAACAAATGATGCTGGAACTATTGGATATCCATATAGGAAAAAAAAATGAATCTCAACTCCTGTCTCACCCAATACACAAAAATTAATTTGAGGTGGATCATAGACCTAAATGTAAAGGCTAAAACAAAAATATGTTTTAGACAAACTTATATTCTCACAGGAAAATATCTGTGACTTTGAGGTAGGCACCAGTTTCTAAGGCAGGACACAGAATGCAATAACCATAAAAGAAAAACTTTTAGATGTTATGAAAATTAAACCTTCTGTTCATCAAAAGGTACTTCTAAGAAATTCAATAGGTGAGTCCCAGGCTAGGAGAAGATATTTTCAGTATATATGTATGTACATATATCTGATAAAGGATTTGTTTTCAGAATGTATAAAGAACTGGTAACTCATTTAAAAAACACAAACAATCCAATTTAAAAATAAGCGAAAGAACAGACTTCACAGAAAAATAAATGTAAATGGCTAACATGAATATGAAAAAGTGCTCACCTCATTGGTTTTCAGGGAATTGCAAATTAAAACCACAAGGAGAGGCTACGATGTACCAGCTAAAATCAAATGGGCAGACAGCATCAAATATTGGCGAGGTTGTGGAACAACTGGAACCTCATACTCCTGCATTACTGGTTGCAGTGTAAAATGGTACAATCATGTTGGAAAAATATTTGGCACTGTCTTATAAAGTTAAACATATATCTGCTCTGTGACTCAGCAATTCCACTCCTAGTTGTTTATCCAAGAGAAATGAAAAATATGTCTACAAAAAGACTTGTATCAGAAGGCTCACAGTGGGGCTGGCCCTGTGGCTTAGCGGTTCTGGTGGCCCGGGTTCTTATCCTGGGCACGCACCAGTGCACCGCTCCTCTGGCCATGCTGAGGCTGCGTCCCACGTACAGCAACTAGAAGGATGTGCACCTATGACGTACAACTATCTACTGGGGCTTTGGGGAAAAAAAAAAGGAGGAGGATTGGCAATAGATGTTAGCTCAGAGCCGGTCTTCGTCAGCAAAAAGAGGAGGATTAGCATGGATGTTAGCTCAGGACTGATCTTCCTCACCAAAAAAAAAAAAAAATGCTCACAGTGGTCTGCGGTAGGCAGAATACTGGCCTCCCAAAGATGTCCATGCCCAAATTCCTGGATTCTGTGAATATGTTACATTACATGGCAAAAGGGACTTTGCAGATGGAATTAAGGTTACATATCTTAAGATAGGGAGATTATTTTAGATTATCCGGGAGAGCCAAATGTAATCGCATGGATCCTTAAAAGTGGAAGAGGAAAGCAGAAGAGTCAGAGATTTGGCAGTGTGAGAAGGATAAGCTGTTGCTGGGCCTGAGATCTAGGGGACTACCTGTAAAGACCAGAGAGAGGCCTCTGAGAGCTAAGGGTGGCACCCAGACAACAAGTGGCAAGGAAACGGAACCTTAGCCCTACAGTTGCATGGAAGTGAATTCTGCCAACGACCTGAATGAGCCTGAAAGTGGAATCGCCCCCAGAGCTTTCAATAAGGGATGCAGCCCTGCTAACACTTTGGTTTCAGCCTTGTGAGACTTTGAGCAGGGAAATTCAATCTAAAATAGTGCCTAGGGATCTGTATTTTAATAATCTGCAGACAATCCTAGGATGATATTTTGAGAAACACCGTTTTATAAACCATTTTTCAATAACTTCATCCAAAACTATGGTTTCAATTACTAGTACGTGCTAATGACTCATAAATCTGTATCTATAGCTTAGACCTCTTTGCTGAGCCCACATAGCTTAATGGACATCTTACAGAATATTTTACAAGAACCTTAATCTCAGCATGTTGAAACTGGGAATTCATCCTTTTCCTCAAATCCATTTCTTTTCCTTTATTTTCCTATTTGGTAAGTATTGTCCCTATATACTCAGTAAAACCAGAAACTGGGAATCATAATTGTCTCCTCCCTCTTAGCCATTCTCCTTATCTCTTATCCAATTGTTTATTAGATTCTATTCTCTTAGTACCTCCTTAAGTCTGTTTCTTCTTGATCATTCTCAGAGCCACTTCCTTAATTCAAATACAACTTTCTCTCTGATTATCCTTAAAAGCCTCCCTATTCGTTTTCCCCATGTCTACCTCTAAAAAAATTTTTTTATTGTGTTACTCCATTTCTTAAGGTTAATCTCCCAACAGCTTCCCTTAACTCAGGGTAAGCTTTAGACTGCTTAACTTAGCTAAAAATGACGTTCATGATCTCACTAGCCCCTGCCTTCAACACTCCTCTGTTAGTAATCAACAGCATGAGTCATATTAAAATCAGTGAGGAAGAGAAGACCTGAAAAACACTATCAGACAATGAACAGACATTTGTAGAACTCTCTACCCAACAGCAACAGAATATACATTTTTTTCAAGTGCATCAGGAACATTCACCAAGATAGAGCATAATCCTTGCCATAAAACAAGCCAAGATTTAAAAGAATTGAAAATATACAAAGCCTATTCTCCAGCCACAATGGAATTAAGCTAAAAATCAATAACAAAGATATCTGGAAATTCCTAAATATTTGGAAATTAAGTAACACACTTCTAAATATCCCATTAGGAAGAAGGACCTGGCCACCCACTTCCAAAAAAATTGGCCATGAAAACCCCATGAATAGCAGCGGAGCATTGTCTGTAGCACTGGAAGACGAGAGGGTGGCACAAAAAAAAGATCAGGCAGGTTCTGCTCTGCTGTACATGGGGTCGCTAGGAGTCATAATCGACTTGACAGCGCTATCAACAACACAGACATCCCACGGATCAAGGAGGAAGCCTCATAGTGAAATTAGAAAATATTTTTAACTGAATGAAAGAAAAAACACTCAGCATATCAAAATTTGAGGGATGCAGCGAAAGCAGTGCTTAGAGGGAAATTTTTAGCATTAAATACTTATATTAGAAAGGAAGAAATCTTAGATCAGTAATCTTAGCTTCAATTTTAAGAAGCTTGAGAAAGAATAGCTAGTTGAAATGAAAGCAATAAAGACTAATAAAAGAGCACAAACCGATGAAATTGATAATAGAAAAACAAGAGAGTAATTCAATTAAACTAAAAGCTGGTTCTTTGAAAATATCAATGAAATTGATAAGCCTCTAGCCAGAACAGCTAGGAAAAAGAGAAGACGCAAATTGCCAAAATCTGGAATGAAAAAGAGGACATCACTTTAGACCCAAGACCTTAAAAAGATAATATGGGAGCACTACTTAAAACCTTTTAAGGGAGAAGAATGCCAGTTCTACATAAACTCTTCCAGAATATAGAAGAAGATGGAACACTTAGCAAATTATTTTATAAGACCAGTGTTAACTTGATGTGAAAATCAAAGTAATCACAAGAAAACTATCGATTAATATCTCTCGTGAATAGACAATAAAAACCTCTCTGGGGGCCAGCCCCATGGCCCAGTGGTTAAAGTTCTGCATGCTCCACTTTGGTGGCCCAGGTTCCAGGTTTGGATCCCAGGCGTGGACCTACACCACTTGTCAAGCCATGTTGTGGCGGCGACCCACGTATAAAATAGAAGAAAATGGGAACAGATGTTAGCTTGGGACAAATCTTCCTCAAGCAAAAAAAAAAAAAAAAAAAAAAAAGAGGAGGAAGATTGGCCATGGATATTAGCTCGGAGCTAATCTTCCTCAAAAAACAAAAAACACAAAACCTCTCTGAGGTACCTCTATATGAGGTCGATCATGCACACAAAAATTAGTAAGGCTATAGAAACTTAATAACACAATTAACAAGCTTGATATAATAGATATACTAAATTCTACCCATAACAGAATAAGTTTGTATGATACATTTATAAATATTGACTGCAACCAGGTAACAAAGCAAGTCTCCACAATTCCAAAGAATCTATGTTGTATAGCACAATGAAAAGATAATCTTTAGAAATTTCATGTTTGGAAACTAAAAACAATCCTAAACAATCCCTGGATTAGAGGAAATTGCAGTGGAGATATCAGGACTCGTGAAATTGAGGTAAAGCAAAATTTAGAGGGAAATTTATAGCCTTAAATGTGTTTATGAAGGAGCAAGAAATGCTCATAATATATTAGGTAAGCATTATTGAAGAAGTTAGGAAAAGGACAGAGTGAATCCGAAGAAAGAAAGAAGAAAATAATGAAGAGCAGAAATAGAAAACAAAACACAGTAAAATAGAGATGATCAGCAAAACCAATAGATGATGAAAAATTAATAAGCCATTTTTTCTATTAATAAACTTCTAGGTGACTGCTTAAAAGTAAAAAAGAAGAGGCCAAATAATGCTAGGAACAAGAAAAGGTAGGCAATTTTAGGGATAAAACATAGGAATAGCATGAACAACTTTATGCTAATGATTCTGGAAACTTAAATGCCTATTTTCTTGAAAAGTAGATATTATCAAGACTAATTCGAGAAGGAAGAAAATTGAATAAACCGGTAATTACAGAAATAAGTGACTCTAAAGGAGAGACACATTAGCAACCAAATGCAGTTTGTGGATCTTGTTTAGATCCAATTCTAAGAAACCAGTAGTGGAAAACAAAAGAAAAGTTTATGAAATGATTGAAACACTCATCATATATTTGATGATACTAGGGAATTATTTTATTTTTGGGCACATAATGGTGGTTAATTTTTCTTTTTGTAGGCGATGCATACTAAAGGGGTATTTACAGGCTAAATGATACCACATTTTGGATTTACTTCAAAATAATGGAGTGTTGTGGTGGAAAGTGATATGGGTTACAGTGTAGATTGCTCTGTTCAGTACAATAGCCACTAGCCATATGTGGCTATTTAAATTAAAATTAATTAAAATTTAAAAAGATAAAAATTTCAGTTCCTCAGTCACGCTAGCATATTTTCACACTAGTAGTGCAGATATAGGAAATGTCTATCATGCAGAAGCTCTGTTGGATAGAGCAAGAATAGATGACACAAGATTGGCCGCATGTTGATAGTTTTTGAAGCTGAGTGATGGGATTCATTTCATTATTCTCTGTACCTTTGTATACATTTGAAATTTTCCATTAAAGGAAGAAACAAAAAACATGCATGACCTTTGTGAAGAAAATTACAAAAGATCTAAAAGAGACTTGAAGATACACTTTTCATGAATGGAGGGACTCCGTATGAGATCAGTTCTCCCCAAATTAATCTGTAAATTCAGTTCAGTTCCAATCAAAATCCCAATAGCCAAGACAATTCTGAAAAGAATGGGGGTGGGTGTGCTCACTCTAGAAGTTATCAAGGCTTATTTTAAAGGTATAGGAATTAAGAAAGATGTGATAGCGTTGTTGCATGGTTAGACAAATAGATTAGTGGAACAGATTTGTCCAGAAATGGACCCTAGCTAGATTAGACCTTGGTGTATGGAGGAGTCGTTTCTAATCAATGGGAAACTATGGTTTTGTAATAAATGGTCTTGGGATATTTGGTTTTAAGAATATGATGATCTGATTTTAGACATTCTAGGTTTTAGGTGTTAGTGGTGCTTCAAAGTAGAAATGTGCATTAGGCAGTTGAATATGTGTCTGAAGCTTAACAGAGAGACCTGGGTTAGTTATAGAGATTTAGGAATCATAAGATATAGGTAAAGCTTTGTGAGGAAAACACTGAAATTACTCAGCCAGAGAGTGTAGCATGAGGAAAAAAGACAACCACAGATGGAACCTACTGGAACACTAATATATAAGGGCTGGGTGGAGGTGGCAGAGCCAACTGTAAGCTCAGTAAGGGCAAGGGGCTATGCTGCCTTATTCACATCTCAAGTTCCTCTCCCTGACTGGTGATGGGTGCTCAATAAATGTTTGTTGAATGAATAGTGGAATAGAGCAGGCAGAAATGTGAGAATAAAACTAGAAGACAGGGTGTCGTAGCAGCTAGAGAAGGAGAGAGGACGGGAGTAGTCACGTGCTTCAGACAAAACAAGTCAGATGATGATTGGAAAGTGGATTTCGCAACAAACGTCGCTCACTGGTGACCTTAGGGATTGCTGTTTCAGTGTTGGCAGAAGACAGACTGGGGAGAGAATCTTAGGAAGGGGAAGGGGAGAGAATAGGCTGTAGCTGGAGGTTACTTGATGGAGGGAGGGTTGTTTTTGGTTTTCCCATCGTTGGTTTTTTGTTTTGTTTTTGTGTTTTGATGGGAGAACTTTGGACATCCAGTATTTAGGGGAGAGGAGCAGAAAGAGCTGAAAGACAGAGTCTGGAAGGGGAAGAGAGAAGATCTAGAACATAGGGGGTACATTTCCCTTTGAGAAAGGAGTGAGATCTTTTCCTCAGAAACAGGAAAGAACAATGCAGATAAAGATCCGTGTGGAATCTGGAGTTTACATTGCATTCTGCCCTGGTTTTAGGAGCACCTACTTCACTGCAGCCTTTGTGTAATTTTTACCATTATCCTTATGTCTCCTAGAGAAGTTGCAGCAACCCATTAATCAAGTCAGACAATAAGAAACAATGACCTTTAAAACAGTGACCTTTACAAGTTTACCTGTTGCCTAAACTAGTTTGCTTAGTCATCAGTTGATATACTAGAATCACAAGAAAAAATTTAAAAGGTTTTTATTTTGTTATCACTAACAGATGCTTCTTACACATGTACACCAAGTAATTTCCCCTGATCCCTAGAAAGCTGCCAGAGTTTTTTATATGTTGAACCAAAGGACCATTTCTCACATGAGTCCCTCAAGGCACCTTTCTTCTTTTCCCTTATAGCAAAAGGAAAACAGAAAAAGAAAAAAATATCTCATCCAAAGACAATCTGATATGATTCTAGAATCCTGAGTTGTTCTAGAAACCATTGTATCATGATCATATTTCATCGTCTTTACTCAGTTGATGAGATAGTTGAGCGGTAGTTCTCCTTTGACAGGAGATTTTAAACAGTTAGGTACCATCCTGAAGGAGCTGGAGAAATGCTAGGTACTTCCCTGGGTTCTATGTATATCTTCCATTCAGAGCTGCTTTTAATTTCTGTAGGGCCTTCAGTCATCAAAGATAAATATAAATTTCTATCGATATGCATATATATTTTTAAAAAGACATATAAAATTTTAAATTCCTGTATTGATATTCTGATCAATGATCTGTGTTTTCCTGTTTCCTACTCATCGTTGTTCACAGTTGGGCACAGTTTGAAGAAGAAGAATCAAAGGACTACCAAAATATTGTTCTAAGCCTGTTTTAAGTTTTAAAGGGAGAAATTTTTTTTAATTGAAAAGTTTTTTTCCTGGTCTTGAAAATTTTAACCATGTGGGAAATCCACTGTGATTGTGACATGTTCTTATAGTTAAAGAAATGTTTTTAATTAGATGCTAAAGTAAATTTCTTGTAATTGTTCTAAATATACAGAATGTCCCTGGCTGCTTATTGTGTCATCTGTTGCAGAAGAATAGGAACTTCAACTCCTCCACCAAAAAGCAACACATACTGGAGAGATATCAGTAAGTACAGTTTAAACAACTGTTTTCTTAGAGAAACAGGGATAGAATTATGGTTGAATTTCCAGAGTGGTCCACAAAAACTTATTTAACCCATGACAAATCTCAGATTTGTTTTATGTCTTTTCTGTCTATACTAATGGTCTACCCAAATTTGTAGGCCCAGAGCCATGCCTACTCCTTTTTCTTGGGCATCTTCTCCCTCCCCTCTGTTTCCTGTCAGATTCATACTCGTCCTTATGAACTTAAGTATCACCATATTCTCATTCAGCAGCTGTTTAATAAGCTCCTGCAAAACAAGGTGCCGTGCCCACGTATTTGGTTCAGTGGTGAGCAAGGAAGGGATTGTATTTGTCCTATGGGAGCTTCTCATGTAGCCCTCATCTGCTCTTTATTTTTAAATATTTACCTCACTTCTTACTGATCTTTATTTGTAAAATGAGAAGATTGGCCTAGATAATCTTTCATTCATTGACAAATATTAATTTACCATCTATAAAAATGTGCCAGGTACTATTCTAGGCCCTGAGGGTAAAATGTTGAATAAGACAAAGTCTCTGTCCTCATGGAACTTCCCTTTGATCTTAGATCTGTTTTCAGGATAGATTCTTTTCATCTAGAAAATTCTATGGTTTTGTATTTTAAACATAAAAAGAGGAGTGAGGACAGAGAAGGGAGCCTTTCTTCTCTTATCATTTCTAGCAGAACTGCTAGAATTTTCTTTTGGGTAGGAGTAGTCAGTTTGCTTTAGGGTAGGAGAAAAGGCTGTGAGACTGTGTTCTGTTCCCAGGGCACGGTGAGAAGAATCATTCTAGTAAGAAGTAAGGGTGGTAGCAGAAGAGAAGGAAACAAACTGGCTGCCCCACGGCCACAAGGTGAGGGCTGGGGAAGGAAGTCCAGGAAGCCATCTCAGAATGAAAAATGTCCCAGAGGACTTGCCCAGTCAGGAAGCTCTGTCTGTCACAACTTCTGATCTCATCCCTGCAGACCTCCTGGAAGTGTCCTCATCCCTGCTCTGGAACGACTGGGTCCTAGAGTTTGGGAGGAATGTCCATCTCCCTTGCCCTGATGTGTAGGGAGGTTGATTGAGGAGAGTTCCTTATCTCTCAGTAGAGAGGGAAAATGTGTTCTTGGCAGCATAAGTTGAACCCAGTGCTTATTGGTTCGTTTTTTTGCATCTGCAGATAGGAAGCCATGTGTTGATAGCAACTGATTATATTAATGGAAAAATGTCAGTGACTTTTAGCCACTTATATATGATGTAGGTAGAGACTTACACTGTTGCTTATTTCCTGTCACATTAAAAAAAGGAAATTCACCACATTGACTTTTTTCCTTTCTTTTTGAAGGAAATATAATAAAGTTTACTGGATCACTGATTTTAGGGTAAGTGTCAACTATGAAATATTAATTGCCTTCATTATACTACTATTGAAATCTCAGTGGAAGTGATTTACAGGTAACATGGGGTGATGAAAACGGGTATAGATTTTGGAATAGACAGGTGGATTCATCACTGGTTAATTACTGGATCTACCACTTGTCTTGATTCAGTTACTTTACTTTCTGAGGAGTGTTTTCTGTTGCGTCCAAGTGCATGATGGGGATCCTCCCACCTGGCACTGTTGCTCTGAGGAGAGTACTTGACGACACGCACAGGACAGGCACTCATTACTTAGCTTTCACACACCTAAATCACTTCTTGTGTTAGGTTCTAAAGTGGGTGAAGACATTAAAAATGGACTAAAGTCAAAATTATTTTTGCAAATCCTGTAAATCACCATAAAACTCTTATGAAAGGAAGTTGAGGCTGATTGAGAAAACCAATAGATTGACATCTCCCATCTCATGCTATTTCAGAGGCACATGCTTAATGAGTGGAGTGACTCTCTTTCCAAAAATTATTATTTTTCATGCTCTTTCCTTTTTGGGGGGAGGGTTATATATGTTAAATGTATGTGTAATACTGCTGTAGTGTTTTTGTTAATAATACTCTTTTTCACTAGTATAAATATAAAGTTGACTATTAGATGCTAAAATGGTAAGGGAGATGTATTTGGCATTTTATCTAAATACGTACTTTTCTCCATGACGTTGTAGGGTAAGGCAAAACATATTTAGATGATTTTTTCCCTCACTTGTTCCGGGCAAAAGATAAATGTATACTCTTTTCTGCAGTGCAGTTTCTTTGTTTATGTCACAATTATATTCAGAAATATATTGAAAATTAATCACACATTTCTAGTAAAGAATTTTGTCTTTCATGGAAATTATGATAAGAATACTGAATGCGTTTGCTGTCTTCCTCTGTGCTGGCCAGTGTCTGGCTTTCCTGTCTTACCTGCTTTTGCTTTAGGATGGGAAGCTCAGGAGAGGCTTAGTATCACTGATGTTGCTCAGCTCTGAATCCAGACAGACTGCAGCCTTTGTGTCTGGATTTAGGGAGTGTGTAGGTCAATCTAATTAGGGAAAAGACCTTCGTTTTGGGGTACACAATAAACAACATTGTATTTCACATTTAAAAATTGACTTTAGGTATAAATCTTAGGAGAGGAGAAACTTTCATATGCTGGTGATGGGAGTACAAATTGGCTAATCTTTTTTTAAAAAGTTTGAAAAGGCGTTATGTAGTAGAGTTGAACAATATATATACTGCTAGAAAGTCTGTAATTCTACTTTTAGGTACGTGCCCTAGAGGAACATATACACGTGTACAGTGTAGAGGTGTGAGATATGTAACGGTATTGTTTGTGATAGACTCAAACTGGAAATTTCCTAACTGCCCAGTGTGGTAGAATGGATAAATAAGTTGTGGTATGTCCATACAATGGATAAAGATGAAAATGTAAATGCACGAACTCCGGATACATGCAGCAACGTGGATGAATCTCACAAATGGAAGGCTGAACAAGGAATACATCCAGTGTGGCTCCATTCCTGTGAAGTTCACAGACAGAACTAAGCTCTGTTGTTTAAGGATGCATGTCTAGGTGGTAAAGTATAAAGACAAGCAAAGATATTATAATAAAAGTCAGAATAACAGTTACTATAGAGATGAGAGAGGGGTCAGGGTCAGGGAGGGACACACTGTGGGCCTCTGGGGTACTGTTACTGTTCTGTTTTTTGCCTGGATATGGTAGCATAGCTATTTATTATTTGTTAAACTGAAATGTGTGTGTATGCATTTATGCAAATATTATATATATTTATAAACATATGTTATATGCACATTACTGTATATATATTAGGTTTCTCAATAAAAAAGGAAGAAAAAGTTCACTATGAAAAGCTTAGTAAAAAAGAGTGGCTCTTGTGTTACATTTAGATCAAATATTTATGATGAATTTTTTGTTTCTTTTTAAGAGGTTCTTTATTTCTGACATATGAAGTTCTGGCCCTGAAGAAGTCTTTGACGTTAGATACTCAAGTGGTAGAAAGAGAAAAAATGAAGTCATACATATATGTGCACACAGTTTCTTTAGATAAAAGAGAAAATCATGGTAAGTTTATGGTAAAGTAATCCCATCTTTGTGAAAAATGGAAGCTAGTTATTGAATTTAAAAATGAGTATTTAAAACACAATATTAATAAGATAGGTTCAGCTAACTCTTAAGTATCACCAAACACTGTGAGAACCAAGTTCCTAAAGAATTAATTGAAGACCAAATTTTGCACTTCCATATTAACCCTGGTTTGCAGTTCTCCTATAACTAAGTGAAGTGAAGACCAGCTGGCTATTTTAGTCTAAACTTGGAGTTCCACACCTTAGCGGGGGCAGTCAGTTCAGAGGCTGGCCCTCAGTTTGGCAAGCATAAAAACATGATTTGTCACTTAGCTCAGAGAGATTTCTGCTTTAAGGGATTTATCTATTCATGCACACTAAACTCAGGAGATGGATTCATAAATATGAGTACCAACTTACTTATTTACAGAGGGAAAAATCTGTCGTAAAGGCTGGAAAACCTGTCTTGACTAGTCAGAACATTCCCCTTCTCCATATTTAGGTCACATGGAAACCTATTTATTAATCAGGTGATTGCTTGGTGAACATGAAAGTTTAGAGCAGAGGAGTATCTTTTCATCAAGATGTGGGTAGCCTGGTGAGTCACCACACTTGACGTATAGCTGTCTGTTCCTGCATTGTCAGCCAGAACAACCATGCCTGTTATTACATCATGTTCCCTGAGTGCGGCAGGTTCTACGAGGCTGTATATATCACCACTCTGTCCTGTTCGTGTTTATTATTATTTCACCATTCTGTATTTCAACATGCTTTTATGGTGTGTTAAAAACAATTTCAATTACACAGATAATTTTTATAGCTTATAATTTACCTATATAATGAAGCTTAATCTCATTAGTAAGGTATCTCCAAATTTCAGTTTGAGAGGGACTATTTTTAAGGGACGTTTTGCTGCATATAGCTAATCCTCTGTTGTATGTGAGGATTTTTGTTAGCTTTAGTTAGATAGTGTTTTATTTTGTTTTTACTGTTTCCCTGACTTGGAGAGCAATCTTATTGTGGGATCTAGAGCTCTGTGTTCCTGTAGTGGTTTTAGTTGCTTTGATAGTGACAATAAAAAGAGAAAGGTGCTATTTTATATTTTCTTTTTGAAAAGATTTGGAGTTTAGTTTATATTTCTCTTTGAAGTATTGGAGTATAGCGTTAAGAGTACATACTTGATTTTGTTTAAATTTGTAATCATTTTAGGAGTTACCTACCAGGCCAGAAAAGAGCTTCATAAAGCAGTGAGAAGAGTATTGGCAACGTCAGCCAAGATATTAAGGGGTCCATTTGCTGGTAAGTATCAAATACAATCATGGGCTGCATAACAATGTTTTGGTCAACAACAGACTGCATATATGACAGTGGTCCCTTGAGATTAGTACCATATAGCCTAGGTGTGTAGTAGGCTGTACCATCTAGGTTTGTGTAAGTGCACTCTATGATGTTTGCACGATGACAAAATCACCTAACAATGCGTTTCTCAGAATATATCCCTGTCGTTAAGTGATGTGTGACTGTATTTAATTTGGAATCCTTATCAGTAATCAGAAAGTCGTTCAGTGATCACCTGAGATTTTTTTCTCCATCTCTTATACTGACATTTATTATAGCTATTAAAATTGAGTAACATTATTCTCTTGGGCCATATTTAATTTTAAGGGCTTGATGCCTTGAATAGTTTTCTTCCTTCCATTGTTGTGGATGTATTATTAGATAATTGTAAGTAAGTATTGAGGCTAAATATACCCTCTTCTCTTGATGAGTGTTTCAAAATTTAAAATTTGTTAGAAAATCACTCCAATGCTTTCTCAAAAATGTAGATTTCACAATCAGGCAAATCTGCAATGTGGAGCTAGCTATAAAAGAGCTGACCTGATCTCTTTAAAAAGTTGGCGTCATGAAAAAGAAAAGATGGGAAAATTTTCTAGAATTAAAAGAGACTATAGAGTTTTAATCACATCCTGGTTTTAAAAAACAGCTCCAAAGATGTTTTTGGGACAATTGGAGAAATTTGAATATGGAGTTAGATTGGATTTTACATGATTTGGGAAGATTTTTGTTAGTGTTCTTGGGTATTACAATGGCATTGTGATTATGTAGGAGAATACAGGTTTATTCTTAGGAGATGCAGGTTGAACTATGAAAGGGTGAAATGTCGTTTTCTCTACAGCTTCCTTCCACATAGTTTAGGAAAAAAACACATATAGATTAAGCAAATATGGCAAAATAATAACATTTATTAAATCTCGTTTTGGTAAGCATATGGGTGTTAATGTATTATTCTTTTAATTCTTTCATATGTTTGATATTTTTCATAAATTTTTTTAGGGGAAAAAGAGCAAAACAAAAAAAAGACCACACTGTGAAAGCAGTATAGTGTATAAAACAAAAGCACATACATAATATACATAATAAATATAACAAAATAATATGACAGAATGGAGAACAAGCCTATCAGTCATTATCAATACTGGAAGTGGATTTAATTCTCCTATTGTAGATTTCAAATATTCATAAATACCATCTTAAATAAACATGAGGATGAAAGTGTTGTTTTAGCTGTACACAGTGTTCACATTGTCCTGTTTTTTTTTCCTTTTTGCAAAGACCCTTTTAGTACAGTTGATGCAGAAGATCATGAATGTGCTGTGTGGCTGCTCCTGAAGAAGAGTAGGCTGGATGACAGGACAGCGCGATTGCAGGCTGTGCAGGAAATGTCAGAGACCCACCACTGGCATGGTAATGAGACCATCTGAACACATGGCCACCATCAGCTAGCTCTTGATTTCTGATATAAAAGAGAAGGGAATGAGGGGCCGGCCCGGTGGCGCAAGCGGTTAAGTGCACGTGCTCCACTCCGGTGGCCCCGGGGTTCGCCGGTCCGGATCCTGGGCGTGCACCAATGCACCGCTTGGCAAGCCATGCTGTGGCGGTGTCCCGTATAAAGTGGAGAAAGATGGGCATGGATGTTAGCCCAGGGCCAGTCTTCCTCAGCAAAAAGAGGAGGATTGGCAGATGTTAGCTCAGGGCTGATCTTCCTCACAAAAAAAAAGAGAACGGAATGAGATATTAAGGAAGGAAAATAATTTAGGCCATCTTAAAAATATATAAAAAATATTTTCTAAGATTAAAAGAAATTCCCATGATCAAGAAAGTGGAAAACCTGCTGGCCCAGTAGCCAGATGTGTTTGGTAAGAACAGTCTCAAAACTGAGGTAGATATATTTGGGTAACTTGCTACCAGAGTGAAGTTTTACTTGATCAGAGAAATGCTTGAGAGAAACTCTTCGTTCTGGTAGTTATGGGCTAATGTTGTATTTCTATTTTCTTTTGGTTCCTTTTTCTTTTTTTTGGTGAGGAAGATGTGCCCTGAGCTAACGTCTGTTGGCAGCCCTCCTCTTTTAGCTTGAGGAAGATTTGCCCTGAGCTAACGTCTGTGCCCATGTTCCTCTATTTTGTATGTGGGATGCCTCCACAGCATGGCTGATGAGCGGAGTAGGTCCGCGCCCAGGATCCGAACCTGCAAACCTGGGCCTCCAAAGCAGAGCGCGCGGATCTTTAACCACTCAGCCATGGGGCTGGCCCCTCTTTTGGTTCCTGTTTAATGAAGTACATTTTAATTGCTTGCTGTGCCATATAGTTGACAATCTACTTGGCTCTGATACTAATAATTAGTCAAAGGTACCTGATTTGTGTGTATATTATTTTCTAAAGAAGATTTAAAATATTTAATTGTATTTAGAAATTGCAAGTTCTGCAGTAAAAGTACATGAGCAAGAGCTCAGATCTGCTCCGATTATAGTGCAGGAACTAAAGTACATTCTGTTAGTAGAGTTGTTTTACAAAAGTAGGTAAACAAATAAAAAAGAATAATGTTTTCAAAGAAAAGTTGTCACAGAATAAGATCTCTGCCTCCATACAAGTTAGTTGATTGATTGGTGGCTTTAATTATAATAATTTATAATATAAATATAAATTTATAATATAATATATATATTTATAATATAAACATACATAAATATAAGTATAAATAATATAAATAAATATAAATATAAGTTTCATTAATGTTAGTGGAGACTTAGAATAAAAATCTTTTTCAAAATCTGTCTTCTAGGACTCCATTTCAGACTTAGTATATCAGAAACATGAGTTGGGGCCTGGCATGTAGGTTTTGAAAAAGTTCCCCACTTGGTCCTGAAGAACTCACTCAGTTTATGAACTGCCTTTATTAAAAATAATATCTGCTTCAGTGGTTACAATTTTGTTTTTGATACATGTCTTAGTCCATTTGGGCTGCTATAACAAAATACCATAGACTGGGTGGCTTATAAATAGCAGAAATGTATTTCTCCTGTGCTGGAGGCTGGGAAATACAAGATCAGGGTGCTGGCAGGTTTGGTGTCTGGTGAGGACTTGCTTTCTGGTTCACTGATGGCTGTCTTCACTGTGTCCTCACGTGGCAGAGGGACAAGGGATCTCTCTGAGGTCTCTTCTATAAGGGCACTATTCCCATTCATGAGGTCTCCACCATCATGACCTAATCATCTCCCAAAAGTCCCACCTCCGAATATCATGACATTGGGGATTAGGTTTCAACATATGAATTTGGAGGGGACACAAACATTCATTCTACAGCAATACATAAAGAATGGAATGGTTAAACCATGAAGGCTAAAACCGAGTACCACCATCTGGAAGCTCAGATTTATTCATGGACATCATGGGGTGCCAAAGCACTGTACTGTTACCAGGGACAATAGATCTAAATGCAACCTCAGGTTTTTGAGTAGTGATCAAAACAGCTTTTGAATGCTGGAATTATTTAAAAAAACAAAAAAGTAGAAGATGTTAAATTGATTCTGAACTATCAATTTTCACATTTGTGGTTCATTTTTTCAAAAAGGTTGGTTAGATGGTGGTATACCTAGATATATGTTGAGGAGAATTGTGGGACCAGTCATGGAAATGTTGGATATTTAGCTTATTGGTATTGTAAATGCAGTTGTAGTTGTAAAAAAAAAAAAAAAACTTAGGAAATTTTGAATTACAAACTTGTAGTTTAAAATTGAATTAAATTGTTCATTTAATCCTTGAAACAACTGTGCTAACGATATACTTTTACAATAGATTACCAGTATAGGATAATTGCTCAAGCCTGTGATCTGAGAACTCTTATTGGTTTGGCACGAAGCAAAGAGAGTGATCTTCGCTTTTTTCTCCCACCACCTCCTTTGCCATCTTTAAAAGAAGTAAGTAAATAAAATAAACTGGTGAGTGAAAAATAGTTTATTATTATCATCTTCACTTTGGGTGCAAAGTAAACATTCAAAAAGCAGTTTGTTGGCTACTTTTCACAAGCAGGTAAACTAGGATGTGAACCTGAAATTGTAGTTTCCATACAAAGATTTCTTGATTCCTCGGGAGATGCTGTTTCTCTTATATTATTTTCCCCTTTTAGGGGTTGGGAGTCTCTATACACCAGAGGGTAACTTCATAGCATATCAACATCTATGAACTGATCCCTTGTTCTAAGGTTACTGTAGATCAGTTTTTCTCAACCTCAACACTATTGACATTTTGGGCCAAATACTTTGTTGTTGGAAGCTAATCTGTATATTGCAGAGTATTTAGCAGCTTCCCTGGCCTCTACTCACTAGATGCCAGTAGCACCCCCCAATTGTAACAGCCAAAAACGTCTCCAGATATTGCTGAATGTTTCCTGGGGTGCAAAACAGCCCCTGGAGAACCACTACATACAGATGTTAATGTATTATTATACATAGATATTAATTATTAACTGCTAATATAGATATTAAAGCATGTTCCTTGAGCACCTTTCCTAGAAAATGAAAATCTGAAAACTTGCAACCAGTTTTTGAAAAATAGAAAAATGAATATACTAGATGTAAGTTATTAGAGGAAATCAGATAATAATGAGTTCTGGATTCTAAAAGCCAGCTTTAGTTAGAGTGTAATAATCATTTTGAGTCGAGATGTGAAGTCGCCTATGAGGTAAAAATCTAGAGCTATACTTTGCAACAGGTTTTGAGTTTGAGGTAGCAGACATGAAAGTATAAAATTCAAAATTAAATGATTCTCTGTTTACCTGGGTGGGTGACTGTTTTCAAGATTAAAAGCACTAATTTATCTCTACTAGTTTTTTGCTTTGATTCTTTGGGTATGTTTTGTTGTACTCAGTTGTTGAGCTTAATTATGAAGAGTTTCTTTTCCCTGTGTTTCAGGATTCTTCCATTGAAGAAGAGCTCAGACAGTTGCTGGCTTCTTTACCTCAGACAGAGCTAGATGAGTGTATCCAGTATTTTACATCTTTGGCTCTGAGCGAAAGTAGTCAAAGTCTAGCTGCTCAGAAGGTTAGCTCATTTATTTATTCAGTACATATTTTTGAGTGCCCACTCTTTCCAAGGTACTGTGCCAAGGGCCAGCACTTAGAACCTTAGAATAGTCATTCATCCAGGAGCTGAATAAGCATATTGACTCCTGTTGTGTGCCACGCTCTGGGAGAGGTGGTAGGGATAATGAGGAGGGAGATAAGTTAAGTCACGGAGTGTGTGAGAGAGATACAGGTTCCTCCGAGAGCCCTTCCCTCTGCTTAAGAGTCATTTAAGGCTTCACAGGAGGTAACTTTGAAGTTGCACCTTGAAGAATGAATAGATAGTAATATACAAGGTTTTAAATATCAGCTATATGCTGCTGATGCCCAAATTGATATCTCTAGCCCTATGTTGTAACCTAAGCTCTAGATTTGAATATTTAACTTGCTCTTTGATGTCTCTATTTGGAGGTATAATATGCACCCCAAACTTAACATCTGGAACCAGCCCTCCCTCCACAAAGCTCTTCCTCTAGACTTTTTCATCTTAGTGAATGGCAGAGCATCCACTTAGTGGCTTAAGCTAAAGACTAGGAATTCTTGATTCCTTTCTTCCGTGTCCAGCTAATCAGCAGCTCCTGTGAGCTGTCCCTTCAAATATACCTTGAATCCATTTGCCTCACCGTCTTCGCTGGCCACCATCTCCTGGCCACCATCACCTCTTTTTCATGGTGCCCTGTTCTTTCATCTTGGCTTCTATTCTTTCATTTTAAAAATAATTTTAGAGTCTCTTTCAGTCTTCTATTATTTCAGTTTACTGGGGTGTTAATTCCTGTTTGTGGTGGTGTTGACTCTCCTTATGTTAGGTTGTGGATTAACATGAGTCATGCATTTTTACTGTGACCTTATCTTTAGCTGAACTGATTGTTTTCTATGGGAGTTCCAAGCATCCTGGATTGTCAATTTGTCCCTACAGAGCAATTTTTGTGTTTTCTTCTGTTGGATACCACAGGAGTTTCACTGTTATTGGACTAGTTTTTTATATTAATTCCTTAGTTTGGAATTTCTGTAGCACATAGGGAGTGTAAATTCAGATACATCTATAAATGGCATAGTCATAGGATTGTGATTTCTCATCCAAAGCCCCAAGCAGAGACAGGCTTTCTTGTTGCTTTCATGGGCTGGTGGGCAGAGTTTCTCTAGACCCTCTTATAGAGAGGAGGCAACCTTCACAGGGTGTGAGACCCGAAACCACATCTCCTGCCTGAACGAGTGTTAACATCCCGTCCCACGGGGCCGCAGGCATTTTGCACCATCAGCCATGCAGGCATTTCACACCATGCTTACCACTTCTGCCATGTGGTCTGTTTTCAATTCTAGCACCCAAGGGTTCCCCTTTATTTCTTCTTCTTATTTTCTTTAGAGCTTGGCTGTGTTTTAAAATAGCTTTTATTATATTTTATCAAACATTTCTCCATGTTTGTCGTGGGAGGGGTTCACTAGAAGTCGAGTTCACCATCTTGCTGGATCCAGAAGTCTTCCTCATCGTGTCTCCCTCACTTCTCCCCTAGACACTGCAGCAAGCTCTAACTTGTCTCTGCAGTCCCATGTCCTCCCAGCAGCCAGAGTGATTTTTTAAAAAACATGAGTTAGATCTGGTCCCACTCCTGTTCAAAGCCCTCCAAATGGCTTCCCATTACATGTTAAATCCAAGCCCTTTATTTTTTGTGATCAAAGCATGGACTGGCCCTTGTTTACTAACGTGGCTGCCCCTAGATCCCTAGTGATGAGATTGACAGGAAGCTGCCAGTAGGCACAGTTACAGATGTAAAGTTTGGGGCAGACAGTACGAAAACTGAAGGAGACCATAGCATAGGTCGGGAGGGCATAGCATGCTCTGGCTGTAGGTGCAGTCTGGTCAGCGCGCTCAAAGTGCTCCACAGGGATGCCTGCCTTTGGACTTGAAAAGTCTTTTTTCAAGTTTTTATGTTCTGTTACAGGTTTTTATGTTCTGTTCTCCTGCACCCCTACTCCTGCTGTTTAGCTATGGGCCCATTCACTAGATGCAAATAACTGGTGTAAAACTACCCCAGTACATAGCAGAGGGCTTCTTCCAGGTGAATCAAAGGGCAGTGTCCTAGGTGTAGCATCCTAAAGAGACTCCAACTCCAGGCCCACCCAAGGGCAATTACTGAATTCTAGTATTCTTGTGGTATCATCTTAGCAAGTTTTTTTGTCTTCATAAAATGTCTATCTCCGAGAGAAATCAAAACAAATTGCCATCGCTATTACTACAATAACTATATAATCTACTGAATGAGAAGAAAATATTTTATTAGTAAAATAAATCATAGTATTCTATATTCTTTTACCAACCGAATGATTTGTCTTTTTCTCATTTCCCTTTCTATGAGTAATTAGAGACACATCAGTAGATGTGACTTCTCTGTATACTTTATGGAATTTTCCCTTTGGGCTGCGTCTTGGAATTGCTCCAGTGAATTGTAATTATTGTTTTCTTTTCTTTTTGGTGTTCAGGGTGCCACTGTGTGGCCACTAGAGCCCTTTCTTTAGGCTGACCCCATTGTTCCTTTTAATTCCATCCCCAAGGTGGCTGTGAAAGCACCTTTGTTTTCTGACAATAAGGTGTCCCTGGCTCTTCTTTTTTTGTGTAGGAGGAGATCAGCCCTGAGCTAACATCTGCCAATCCTCCTCTTTTTTTTTGCTGAGGAAGACTGGCCCTGGGCTAACATCCGTATCCATCTTCCTCCACTTTACATGGGACGCCGCCACAGCGTGGCTTGCCAAGCAGTGCGTCGGTGTGCGCGCGGGATCCGACCCAGCGAATCCTGGGCCGCCGCAGCAGAGTGCGTGCACTTAACCACTTGCGCCAGCGGGCTGGCACTTTTTTTTTTTTTTTTTTTGGGTCGGGAAGACCAGCCCTGAGCTAACATGGGATGCCAATCCTCCTCTTTTTTGCTGAGGAAGACTGGCGCTGGGCTAACATCTGTGCCCATCTTCCTCTACTTCATATGAGACGCCGCCACAGCATGGCTTAATGAGCGGTGAGTCAGTGCGCGCCTGGGATCTGAACTGGCGAACCCCCGGGCCGCAGCAGCGGAGGGCGCGCACTAAACCGCTTGTGCCACCAGGCCGGCCCCCCTGGCTCTTCTTGAATCTTCCTGCCCTACAACTTGAATCGGCAGCTCCTTCAAGGAGATCTGGTTCTTCTTAGTGGAGAGTAGTATTAGAGTCCAAAACACAGGCACTAGGGTATATACTGAATTGGCCTACATGAAGGTAGCAGAGGTGGACCCCAGGGCTCCTAGTTATCTCAATGACAGGGCAAAACAATTGCCTTTTTCTTAATAGGACTTAAATTCATGATGATATTTCCAATTCAACTAGTTTTATTTTAAAAAAATAACAGCTTTATTCAGATATAATTCACATTCCATAAAATTCACCCTTTAAAAATGTATAATTCATTGGGTTTTATTATACTCATAGAGTTGCACAACATCACCACTGTCTAATTCCAGGATATTTTCATCATCCCCAAAAGAAACCTGAACCCGTTAAGCAGCCACTCTGCATTCCCCCCACCCCCCTCCCTCTTCCCAGCCCCTGGCAACCGCTAATCTACTCTGTCTCTCTATGGATTTGCCTCTTCTGGATATTTCTAGATGTATCATCCAGTGGTATCATGGATATCAATGGTATCATGGAAATGGTGTCATCTAGTCTGTTACAGTTTGTTTCTGACTTCTTTTATTTAGTATAATGTTTTCAAGATTCAGCCACATTGTAGCTTGTATCAGTACTTCATTCCTTTTTATAAAAGGCCAACAATAATGTTCCATTGTAGGGATGTACCATTTTGTTCATACATCCATCAGTTGATGGATATTTAGGTTGTTTCCGCTTTTTAGCTATTATGAATAATGCTGCTATGAATATTTGTGTACAAGTTTTTGTGTGGACGTATGTTTTTAATTCTCTTTGGTATGTACCTAGGAGTGGAATTGCTGGGTCATATGGTAACCTGTTTAATTTTTTGAGGATCTTCCCAACCATTTTCTGCAGTGGCTGTCCCACTTTCATTCCCATCAGCACCGTATGAGGGTTTCAGTCTCTCCACGTATTTACCAACACTTGGTACTGTCCATCTTTTTGTTATAGCCGTCCCATTGTGGTGTCTTCATTCTGGTTTTGATTTGCATTTCCTTAATGATTAATAAAGTTGAGCATCTTTTCATGTGCTGGTTGACCATTTATATATCTTCTTTGGAGAAATACCTGTTCAAATCGTTTGCCCATTTTTTAATTGGGTTACTTGTCTTTTTATTGTCGTGAGAATTGTTTATATATTTTGGATACAAATCCCTTATCAGATATATTGTTTGCAAATATTTCTCCCATTCTGTGGGTTTTTTCACTTTCTTGATAGTATCTTTTGCACACCAACATTTTTAATTTTGATGAAGTCCAATTTATGCATTTTGTGCCTTTGTTGCTTGTGCTGCTGGTGTCATATCTAAGAAACCATGGGCCTATCATTGTGACTAATTTCTTCCCAAATCTATGTCCTTCCCTTTTCTGTTCTCAGGCTCCCCTTTTCATCTGGGAGCCGGGGAACACAGCCTCAACTTCAGCAGATCTTGTCTAACTTCTGATAGTTTCAGCTTGGCCAGGACCAGGCTGTGTGTGGACAGGGTCAGTGGGCACAGTCAGGATGGGGATGAGATGCCTTGCTGCTCTCTGCCGTAGACGTCCCACAGACTTCTGTCTCCCATTGCCACCACTGACTTCTCCCCTCGTTCTCGTGCCAGAGCTCTGGCTGCCTGGCCTGATGTTCTTTTTCAGCATGATAGATTTCCTTCTGCTCATTACTATTTAGTTAACATCCCTCTACCTTCTATGGTGTTCTATCACCTCTATAGCATTTAATTCCTTTTGCTAAGGGAAGAGAGAGAAAGGGGTTTAATACACTGTGTCACTTCTTTGTCTGCCCAGGAGTCATGGCCTCAGCCAGCAGTTTAAAGAGTTCATAGTTTAAACTAACCCTGTATGTGCGTGTGTGTGCATACTTAACATATAATGTGTGTGTGTGTGTTTTAACATTTACCACCTTGGAGAGGATGTGGGTCTCCTGCCACCTTCCCCAGTTCCCCTCTGCCACCCATCTCAGCTGGCTCATTTTCTTCCCCTAAACAAAGTGATGTCTGAGAAGGTAACTCAGATGACTTTTAATTGCATTGTCTTGACACTATTACAATTCAGTATATATAGGAACAGTATATATAGAACAGTGTATGTAGATATATATAGGAACAGTATATATAGATCACAGTGGAAATGATGAAACTGATACTTAAAACATTTCCATTCTACTTGGGCAGATCACATGCACACATAGATCTATCCTTTAAGTAGAAATTTCAAAAAGAAATTGTTTTGGGTACTTTTTTAAAAAACCCAGTGAATGCTTTGTGTTTAATGAAGTACCTTTTTTTCCACTTGGAAGGTGCTGCTTTCACTTTATTTGGATCCCTGTCCTCTGAACACTTTTTTTTTTTTTAAACAAAAAACAGCACATCTTTAATTTAATATTTTAAAAAATATTTAATTTCAGTTCTGAGGTCCCATCTTGTCAGACCCATAAGCACCTCCATTCAGTTATTCTTATTTTCCCCCATCCCCACCCCAGTTTAGTCAGGCTTTGTGCACTTTTTCCATGTCAAGAAGTTGGGGGTGAAGAGATAGGAGGGGTGTCCATCTGGTTGTTAGTGATCAGTTTGACCAGTTTATGACAAACCTGCCCCGTGATAGTCCCCAGCACCTTTCAAGTAGCAATATGCTGCTTCTGTACAAAATTACTCACATGCAGAGGTTACGCTAAGCCTCAGCAGAGAACCTACACAGTTCTGTTGGTTTTAGAGCAGGGATTCTTAACCTTTGTACACCACGGATCCTTTTGGTGATTTGGTAAAGTCTGTGAACTCATTTCTAGATGCATAAGATACAATACATAGGATTACGAAGGAAACCAATTACATTGAAATAGTATTACCAAAATAAAAAACAAATTTGTGATATAATTAGTATATGTACTTAATATTAATGCATTAAAAACAATAAAATACATTTAAAACAGGAACATTGAAGTTTGTTTAAAAATATTTTAACTTTTTATTTTGAAATAATTTCAAACTTAAAGAGTTACAAAAATAATACATTTCACTAAGATTCACATTATTCACATTATTAACATTTTATCCCATTTGTTTTATCATCCCCCATTTACTGCCCCTCTCTCTGTAGATAGATATGTCTCTTCACACACATTTACTATCTTCCTCCCTGAACCATTTGAGGCTTAGTCGCAGAAACGATGCCCTATCACCTCTAAACGCTTAAGCGTGTATTTGCTAACAACGAGGACATTCTCTGAAATAACCATGATGTAGTTATCAAACTGGGAAAGTCAACCTTGGTATAATACTGTTATCCAATATAGATTTCATATTTGAATTTTGCCAATTGTCTCTGTAATTCCTTTATGACAGGTTTTTTTTTTTTTTTTTGTAACTCTGATCCAGGATCTAGTCTAGGATTAGCGATTGCATTTGAATTTTTTTCCCCCCCAAAAGCCCCAGTAGATAGGTGTATGTCATAGCTGCACATGCTTCTAGTTGCTGTACGTGGGACATGGTCTCAGCGTGGCCGGAGAAGCTGTGCGTTGGTGCGCGCCCGGGATCCAAACCCGGGCTGCCAGTAGCGGAGCGTGTGCACTTAACTGCTAAGCCACGGGGCCGGCCCATAGCGATTGCATTTGATGATCATGTCTATTTAGTTTCCTCTTATCTGGAAAAATGCTTCAGCCTTTCTCTGTCTTCATGTCGTTGATATTTTTGAAGAGTATAAAGTAGTGGTTTGGAGAATGCTCTCAATTTAGTTTGTCTCATGTTTCCTCGTGATTAGATTCAGATCATGCATTTATCACAGGAACACAGTACAGGTGATTTTGTGTCCCTCCCAGAGCATCACATCCAGAAGCACATGATGCCAGTTGGTCCTCTTATTGCTGATGTTAACTTGCTGGGTTTCTCTGCTTTAGTGTTAACATACGTTTTATTTGTAACGAATACAGGATCTGTGGGGAGAGGAGATAATTTTGAGACTATTAGACTATGCAAGTTTCTCTTCAAACTTTCAGCCAATGATTTTAGTATCCTTTGAATGAATCTTGCCTGAATAACAGTTATTGTTGGAACATTGCAAAATGATGATCCCCCCCTCCCCTGCCCCCAACTCCATCATTCTCTCTTTACTTATTAGTAATCTACTGTAAGGAAAAGCTTTCTTTCCTCCTTTCACCCCTCCCTCCTTCCTTCTTTCCTGACCCATGGATCCATGGGCTCATGGATTATTATTTTATTCACTAGATTATAAACCATTACTAGTATTATTCATATTGATGCTCAAATTGCCCCAGATTTGGCTATGGCTCCCGTGTCTTTTGGAAGTGTGTCTTTTATTTTTTGAGCACTTCTGTATTTTCTGGCATTAGAAAATGTTCCAGGCTCATCTTAAACTTTCTCTGCTCCAGCTCTGGAATCAACTGATTCTTGAAGAAGCCCTGGTTTGTTCCGGGGCTGATGGTTTTTAGAAACCAAGTTCTGGGGCTAAGGAAGCTCATTGTTACTGTTTAGACCCTTTCGGTGGAGAGAGTTCGGGAAGATGGAGGTTTCATATGGTTTAATTCAATGTGTAAATTTTATTTTTTAAAGACATCAGTGTGAATGCTGCTGTTGCTTAGCTGAGTAAGAATGTTAAACTGAGGACTAGATCCATGAATGAATCTCAAATAATTTTTTGCTAGGGGGACACTGGATGGCAACGTTGACTCTGGGTTGCCAGTATGAGAACGTGCAGAACGATGAGCGTAACATTATTTCCAGGTGGCTGCAACAAATGAGATGTGATACAAAGATATCTGCACTTGCTGTTGCTGACAGTCACACAGACTGCAACCATCACTGTGGTTTATGGTCTATGTTTGTGGTTGAATACAATGCAGAATTTCAGTTAGAAGTTAGGAAAATAAAGACATAATTTTTTCCCATACATGTTTACATCCTCCCTACCCTGAATTCTATCTACTCCAGACCCTTAAGGATAACCCTGGGTTAAAAACTCATGCTTTAGAATGAACGTCGTTTTTAAGCCCAGTTAGTTTGTACAAATTTCAGAGCTGTACGGTTGTAACTTTTCATGAAGAAACACCAGAGATCAGCTCTTACACATATTAAAACAAAGGGACCCACAATTAGAAGCACTATCAAAACTCCCTGTCCCCCTGCTCCCCATTCACCCTGGCGGTGATCTCCCCTCCCTCCTTTTGTTCCTCTGTTCGTCGGGAGAACTGGGTCAGTGAGAGCAAAAGCACTTCTCAGTTTTACTGTCACCTGCTCCTGTGGCAGCTATCCAGTATCTGCCTGGGAATTTACTGACCACAGTTCTGGTGGGAGATTGGGGACAGGGAGGGTTGGTCCTTGGGCCTTCTACCATCCCAGAGGTTACCCTCAAGATCTCTCCTTCCATGTCAGGATTCCAGTTTTCCGTCTTGTTTTGTTTTTGTTACCATCTGGACACTTCCAATCAGTCAGCTTGTTCCCAATTTCAACCCCTTTTAGAGGACCTCAGGTGCTTGTGACCTAGAGCCTAAGGAAGCAACCAGGAATGCAGAAGTTTGGCCATTTTGGATCGTGACTTCTTTTTGATCTAATGTGGCAAACTGCCTGGAGTCAAGAGAATAGTGGACGTAGTGCATTGAAGTGATTTCCATTTCAATGGAAAACTTTTGTGGTCTTGGCTTAAGGGCAATCCAACCAAAATCTTGCAATTCTAGTATTATCATCTTCCCCTGTAATTTCCCAAAGTCTCTCTGAAATCATCTGAGCCATTAGGGTCTGAAGTCCTTGCATCAAGACATGTCTGCCATCGATTTGCCTAAGTATAGCAGTGTGTTGTGATTGAGAGAAAGACACCGACAGACATGGTTTAAAGATGGGAGATTTCTTTAATGCCAGAGGATTTGGAAACCTACAAAGATGCTTACACAAAACAGGAGACTGTGCAGCTTGCTTTCGGATAGATGGACAGGCTTTCTATGTCCTGCGAGTTCCCAGATCAAGGAATCCTTCTGTTGCAAGGAACCCATCGTTGTCATCTGCAAACTCCCTGCACCTTCCCTCCTCCTGACTTTGGTTATGAGTAAATCTGCTCATGAAGTTTAAGTAACAGAGACGAAGCAAACCCAGCTCAATTCTAAGTGTTTTCCAGGAGAACAGATAATTATTTTCAGATGTCACATCTCTCAGCAGGCCTTGGCTTCAGCTTGCTGAATCTGTTTCTTCCCGACCTTTCTGACTGTTCCCTCTGTCTCCCCTCCCTCCTGCTCACTATGCTCCAACCACAATGGCCTTTGCTCGTCATTCCTTGAACTTGCTAAGTGTGTATCTGCTTGACTTCCCTCTGCCTGGACTGCCCTGCCACCAGCTTGTCACATGGCTGCCTCCTTCTTGTCCTTCAGACCTCAGCTTGTCAGCTCCTCAGAGACCTTCCTCTTTATCTCAAACGTTTATTGCTTTTATTGCCCTTCAGAGCACGTACCCCATTCTGTAATTATTTTATATATTTATTTGCTTATTTATTTTATTCTCTTCCAGTAGTCTATAATCTCCTTAGTGCCGAATAAAGTGCCTCGTACACATTATGCTCTTAGTAAATATTTGTTGAGTAGCAAATGGATGAATCATGACGTTGCTAAAAGAGCTGAGCTTTGCACAAGCTTGTACATACTTGAATAACAACTGGCATATTTCTATTATGAATCAAAGTATTTTGTATGACAAAGACAAAAATAGAAGTAACCCTAAGGGTTATGTTTAATTGGAAAGTAGATTATATGGTAAGAAAATATCCATTTTGTATTAAATCATTCTGCTGTTATAAACTGCCCCCCCCACCAAAGCCCCAGTAGATAGTTGTGTATCATAGTTGCACGTCCTTCTAGTTGCTGTATGTGGGACGCGGCCTCAGCATGGCTGGAGAAATGGTGCGAGTTAGTCCCTTCCCAGTCCTCCTCTTAAATAGCAGGAATCTTTGAGATCCAAGCGTGTTTAAACTTGGAAAAACAAGATATGATATCAGAGAAGAGGGCATGAATAAGAATTATAGAGTGGCCAAACATTTTGAATATTTACTAGGTTTACTGAACCGTGAACTCTGTAACTCAAAATGCAGAAACTTAGGACTTATATTTCCTATAAGAACACGGGGCCTTATATATATACTTTATGAAAGACGTTACTTTGTACATAGTTGTCCTCTTTTGCCAACAAGTGGTCTGTCTGGGCACAGTTATGTGATGCCTAGTTCAAATACGAAGCACTTCAAAAGGAGATACAGTGGCTGGCCCGGTGGCATAGTGGTTAAGTTCGCATACTCTGCTTCAGTGGCGTGGTGTTTGCAGGTTCGGATCCCAGGCATGGACTGACACACCACTCATCAAGCCATGCTGTGGTGGTGTCCCACATATAAGATAGAGGAAGATGGCCACAGATACTGGCTCAGGGCCAATTTTCCTCACCAAAAATAAATAGATAGATAAATAAATACATATATATATAGTAATAAGTCTTCCTTTCATCCCTTCTATTCCCCCACCCCAATGCACACACGTGTAGTTGTACACACTCTTACACAAATGGTAGCGTATGATACATACTCTTCTGCCCCTTCTTTTTCTCACTTAAAGGGTTATCTTGGAGATTGGTACATATCAATCCACAAAGAGACTCAAAGTGTTTTATACTCACATGGCATTCCATTGTATGATGATGCTATCATTTATTTAACCAACCCCCTACTGGTGGACAGGAGGTAGTTTGAATCTTTTGTTCTTACAGACAGTGCTGCAGTGAACAAACGCTTGTACCTAATAACTTTGCCTGTGTGTGTGTGTCTCCATAGGATAAATTGTTGAAGGGCATGGGCACTTGTACTTTCAACAGCTGTTGTGAAGCATTATATTTCTTTTCCTAAGAGCTTTCTGTTTATGACTGTTGCTCATTTTTCCATAGCATTGTTGGTATTTTTTCCACTGATTTGTAGGAGATTATTGCGTATTAGTGACATTAGCCCTTGATCTGTGTAAGAGTTTTCTTTTCCCAGTTTATTTTTATAATATGTTTTAATATCTATTAGGACTAGTCTCCACTACTCTTCTGTTTCATAATTTTCCTAACTCTTCTTTTATTCTTCCATATGAACTTGATTTTGGATTTAGGAAGAATTAAAAGCTCTATGATCATTGTCATCATTGTATTTATTTTAAATTTTTCCAATAATGCCTTTTCTCTTTTTCATTATTTTGATTAATGGACTTTAAGTAGACTCTACTAGCATATTCTGACACTAGAACATTATGATCAACCCTGGGCTTTTCTTACTTGATAAAGAATTGTGTGTTAGTCTTCGTACTTTCAGAGAAGAGGACACAGAGGAAAGAATGGAGAAAGACTCCAAGACTGCTCTCTTCTAGGAATAATTCCTTATGTTTTCTATTCTAGTAAGTAACAGTTGGCATAACTAAAGTTCCCTTTAAGTTTCCAAAATATTTTGAGTCCTACATATTAGTTCTTTCTGATACTATATATAGTACAGAGATTTTTGTCAAATAAAATATATTAGTCACTTTTTTTGGTAAAAATTTAATTATGTTACTTTCAGGGTGGCTTGTGGTGTTTTGGAGGAAACGGACTTCCCTATGCCGAAAGCTTTGGAGAAGTTCCTTCAGCCACAGTGGAAATGTTCTGTTTAGAAGCTTTAGTAAAACACTCTGAGGTAACTTACATTTTCAAAATGTGGTTTACTTTTTATGATTACACTGAAAAAATTATACATGTTGGTTCATTTAAGGGAAATAATCCTCATTTTTGTAAAAGAAAAAAAGCTTTTTGCTTGTTTTTAAATTTCTGCTTTTTTCCCCATTTAGTTGTTAGAATTGATAATCATGAGTAGCACAAATACATGAATTTCATTTTTGCTAAGTATTTCTAAAAATGGATTTAATCTTAATTTCACATAAAGGAAGCAACTTGTATAAACATGACATTTACTTTTGAGTTATGCTGTCTTCCACTACCTTTTTCAGAGCTCTTTTACAAATAATATTATCAAGTAGTTAATTTCCATTAAAACATCTCCCAAAGATGTGGCAAGATAGACAAAAAGGAAATATTTGCATGACCATACTCTTGAATTTTAACCACAGCATATAACAATGGTTTTTAAACCTTTTGGCCATTATGGCAACTTTTCTATCATGATCATGGTTTGATTATAAAAAGAAAAAAGCAACAAACTTTGTGGTGCTCAAACATTAGTGCGTAAATATCACCCAGGAAGCGTGTTAAAAGTGCGCATTTCCTCTCTCCTCTAGCAGTTTTAATTTAGCAGTTGTGGGGTGGAGTCCAGGAATTTGCATTTGTAACAGGCATCCCTGGTGAGGCTGATGCAAGTGATTCATCCCACATTGTGAGAAACCCCATCCTCGAGATTCTAAACTCTGCACTTTAATTTGGGGAACCATTAGACATAGCTCAAAAGCATGGTCTTTCTCGTCATCTTTAGTTCCCACTGGGGGAATTAGGACTGGAGCACGGAGCAGAGGTGGTCGTGTCGTACGACAAGAGGGCATGTGGGAAGACGACTTACGACTAGTTTCTGAAGCAAGAGATACATCTTCAATAGGAAGTACAGTGCATGGAGTATAATAGTTACCTTTCCAGAAACCTGTCAAGTTATTACATATCTCACGTGATACATGTCTAAAAGGCATACTTTTAATTGCATTTAAAATGAGACAAAATTTAATAAAAATTTAGAGAATAAAAATTGCTGCATATACATGACATGGTGTCCTGTTAGTGAGTAAAACTAGTGATAGGAAGAGGCAAGGCCGAGGCCTGTGACCTTGGCTGACTGTAATGACTCGGTCAATTCTGTCATCTTATCTTAATATACGTATTTCCTTTGACTTGATCTCTTTTCCCCATTAAAAATTCACATCCCTTTTTCTTAGTATTTTATTTTTACTTGATCTTTCTCTTTAACAAAATGTTCCAACTCCTGAGTTTCAGGCCAGCCCCATGGCTTTGGGCTTGTGTGGGGCAGCATGTAGGGCACTGATGTTGCTTATGTCTGTCTGGGAGTTATTGTATGCAGAAGCAGAATCTGCTGTTTGCAGAGAGAATTCTTTCCTGTTATCAGGTGGCAGGTTTCTCAAGGGTGGAGAACCATTTTAAGGTAGTTTCAAGCCAATCAAAGTATCACTGTAAGTTGAAACCATTCTGTAATAATGACATTGTCAGGTTACATCCGACCAAGAGCTAAGCAGAAGAACTTTAAGAACAACAATTTCAGAAGTCTTGGTGAGATATGCCTTGATTTCTTCAGTGATTTTGAAGTGCTCCCCATGTAGACAGGAGTTTGTCTATTAAGTAGGCTGAAACAAGAGTTCTGGGTGGTCTCTGTCCTTGAGCAGTAGCCCCCTGTCTGTCCCATCAGCATGCTGTGTCACCTGTTAGTGAATTTGTGCAACATAAAGTGAGCTTTCATTAATTTATTGTGCTAGATATCCACACATTGTGATAAAATTGAAGCAAATGGAGGCTTGCAACTACTTCAGAGGCTGTACCAACTTCACAAGGACTGCCCTAAAGTGCAGAGAAATATAATGCGTATCATTGGAAATATGGCTTTGAATGAACATCTTCATTCTACTATAGTTCGCTCAGGTAACAACTTTCTATACTGAGTATTTTGGATCCAGTCCTTTGTTCTCCCACCTCCACCCCTCATGATACGTTCATTTTTCAATAGACTTAAGCCTTTGCTTAGGGTTAGTTATGGGTCCTTAGAGCATGTCATTTTAGTAGGGGCAAGGAATTGCTTAAGAAGTGGATAATTCACACCTCAGGTAATCAGTGTGTGGACAGTCGCAGGAAAGCAGTTTTTGTCATGATGACCATCTAATTGTTTATATCATCTTTGATATGATTCGGTTAACTAAGAGGCATAGTCAGACTAAAAAGAGGTCCATCATATAATTTGTGATTTTCCTCCTTGCAACTAATAAGCCACCTGTGGGGAGATACTTAAGACCATGTGCGTATCCTGTTCCTCATCTGCTGAAAATGCCTGCCTCATCCAGTCTTTATGATGATGGTTGCAAAATGATGGCTTGCCAACTGCAGCGTGCCCTCCCCACTTTTCAGCATTTGGCATTCTACTGTAAACAAGAGCCCTTCCTTCTCTCTCCTTCCCCTCTTCCTTCCTGCTCTTTTCTCCCTCCCTCCCTCCTCTCTACCTCCCTGCCTTTCTCTCTCCCTTCCTATCAGTATGGGCACATGGATTCCTATTTTTTAATGATTTATCATTTATTGCTGTATTTAATAATTTAGTGCTGTATTGTCCCAGCTTTGGCTAGTGGGAGCCCGACAAACTGGCTCCTGTGTCCTGTGATTTGCCCACATCATTTTGGGGGGCATTCCTTACTTTCCAGTATAACAAAATGTTCCAGGCTCATTTCTCTAAGGAACCCTATTTCCTTTTAGTGAAGAATGATTGTTAGAGACTAAGATCTGGGTGCTAGGCATGTTTATTGCTCCTGGGGTGTTTGCTTCTTGGCTCTTTCGGTGGAAAATCTAGGTAATATATGCAGATATATGTATACATACATTCATATAAATGTACATACATATGTGCACATATACATGCATATGTTCATACATATACATATATTAGAAGCTATGAATTTACACTTGAGTGTCTTTTGATCAGCAGAAGTTTTTAATTTTAATGAAGTTTAGTTCAGGGATCAGTAAAATTTTTCTTTTTTTTTTTTTTTTTTTATAATTTTATTTATTTATTTTTTCCCCCAAAGCCCCAGTAGATAGTTGTACGTCATAGCTGCACATCCTTCTAGTTGCTGTATGTGGGATGCGGCCTCAGCATGGCCGGAGAAGCGGTGTGTTGGTGCACGACTGGGATCCGAACCCAGGCCTCCAGCAGCGGAGCGCGTGCACCTAACCGCTAAGCCACGGGGCCGGCCCAGTAAACTTTTTCTATAAAGGACCAGGTAGTAAATATGTTAGGCTTTGCAGGCTAAATATGACCTATGTTACATATTCTTCTTTTTTTTTAATTAATTAATTATTATTGGGTTTTTTTTTGAGGAAGATTGGCCCTGAGCTAATGTCTATTGCCAAACTTCCTCCTTTTTTCCTTTTTTCCTCCCCAAAGCCCTAGTATACAGTTGTGTATCATAGTTGTAGAGTTGTAGCTCTTCTACGTGGGACGCCGCCTCAGCACGGCCTAACGAGCGGTGAGCAGGTCCACGCCCAGGATCCAAACCAGGGAACCCTGGGCCACCAAAGCGGAACGCGCAGACCTAACCGCTACACCACTGGGCTGGCCCCTCTCTTCTTTTTTTTTTTATAATTCTTTGAAAATTTAAAAACTATTCTACTCTTTATTATTTCTTTCCTTCTAGTTACTGTGGGTTTTATTTGTTCCTCTTTTCATAGCTTCTTAAGGTGGAAGCTTAGATCACTGATTTTAACATTTTGTTTGTTTGTTTCAATTATCTATTGCTGTGTATCAAACCACCCCAAAACTCATTGGTTAAAACAGCAGTCCTGTATTTTGCTCCTGAATCTGAAATTTGGGCTAGATTCTGTAGGGAAGGCTTATGCATCAACTGGGGCAGCTCAGCTGTGGGATGGAGGATGCACTTTCAAGATTGCTTGCTTGCAAATTGGTAGTGGCTCTCAGCTGGGAGCTCAGCTGGGACTGGGGCATTGCCTCCTTTCTACGTGTGCCTCTCCATGTGTCTTGGGCTTCCTTAAAGCATGGTGAGTGGGTTCCAAGGGCAAATGTCCCAAGAGAGAGCCAGGTATAAGCTCTTTTGCCTTTTATAATCAAGCATTGGAAGTACTGTCTGCCGTAATCTGTTGATTAGAAGCTAGTCCCTAAGGCTAGCTCATATTCAAGGGGAGGGGGTTTAGATGGGGTTTAGACTCATCACCACTTGATGAGAATAGTTTCAAAGAATTTGAAGACATGTTTTAAAATCACTACAATTATTTTCTAATATAGGTATTTAAAGCTGTAAATTTCCTCTAACGTGCCTTAGATGCATCCCTCAAATTTTGGATATATTGTATTTTCATCATTATTCAGTTTGAAATATTTTCTAATTTCCTTTGTGATTTCTTCTTTGTCTCATGGGTTACTTAAAAGTGTGCTGCGTAATTTACAAATATTAAGGGTTTTCTGGATATCATATGTCTGATTCTAATTTAATATTCCATGTGTCCAGAGGACATACCCTATAGGTATTTAGTTTTTGGAAATTTATTGAGACTTATTTGATAGCCTGTCTTATGGTCTATCTCGGTGAATGTTCTACAGGCAATTGAAAGGAATGAGTGTTTTGTAATTGTTGGGTAAGGTGTTCTATATGTAACAATTAAACCGAGTTGGTTGATAGTACTGCTCAAATTTTCTCTAGATCTTTACTGAGTTTTGTCTGGTTCTATGAATTACTGAGATGTGTTAAATTCTTCAACTATGATTGTGGATTTGTCTGTTTCTCTCTTTAGTTCTGTCCGATTTTTCTTCATGGTGAATTGTTCATTTTTTACTATTAAGTAATGTCTCTATCACTGGTAATATTCCTTTTCTTTAAGTCTAGTTTGTCTGGTATTGAAAGAGCCAGACTGGCTTTTTCTGACTTTTGCTGTTTGCATTGCATATCTTTTTCCTTCTTTTGCTGTCATTTCTTTGTGACTTTAAAAATAAGTACATCTTTTCTCGATAGCATGTAGTTGCATCTTTTTTAAAAATCCAGTTTGATAATCCTTGTTAATTGGAGTGTTCTGTCTCATTGCTTCTCATGTGGTTATTGACATTGTTGGATTGTGTCTGTTGTCTTGTGCTTGCTTTCTGTTTGTCACCTCTGTTGTTTTGTTTCCTTTTTCTCCTTTCTTGACTCTTTTTGGGTGACTCAAGTATTTTTTACTTTCTATTCTTTCTCTTCTTTTAGCTTTTTATACACTATTTCTGTGTATTTTTAATAGTTGTATCCTTAACCTATCACAGTCTATCTTGAATGAGTGCTATACTTCATATATAATGTGAGATCCTTACAACAGTATAATTCAGCTTACACCCCCTGCCAGCCTTTCTGGTGTTGTCATAATATATTTTGAGATACTCCTACATGGTGTAGACTTCGTGATACATTGTTATTTTTGTTTTAACAGTTAAGTCATATTTAAAAAATATAAGAGAAAAGAAAGTCTGTTAAATTTGTTTACATATTTATAATATCCAGTGCTCTTCCTTCTTTTCTGTATATCTAAATTCACATCTTTATCTTTCCCTTCAGCCTAAAGAGCTTCCTTTAGTATTTCTTATATATCTGGTCTGCTGGCAACAAATTCTCTCACCTCTCATTTTCTGAAAATGCTTTACTTCACCTTTACTTTGTATCCAGGGAAAGATATTTTCCTTGGATAAAATTCTTTGTTGACAGTGTGTGATTTTTTTTCTGTCAGCCCTTTAATTGTGTCCTCCCACCCACTTGTGGCATCTGTTGTCTGATGAGAAGTCTCTGCTTCCCACTTCTTCCCTCTGGCTTCTTTTAAGATTTTTATATTTGATGTTCAGCAGTTTGGCTATGAAGTGCCTTGGTGTCTTTTTTTTAATTTATCGTGCTCGGGATCCACTGAGCTGACTGAATCTGTGGGTTGATCAAATTTGGAAACTTTCCAGCCAGTATATCTTCAAATATTTTTTCTGTCACTTTTTTCTCTTCTCTCATTTTGAGACTTCAGTTATGTATATTAGATTTCTTGATTCTGTTCCCCACGTTGTTGAGACTGCTTATTTGTTTTCAAATGTTTTTTTTGCTCTTTGTGCTTTACTGTGGATGATTTCTGTTGACTTATCTTCAGATTCATTGATGGGGTAGAGAGTAAAGGATTCAAAGCTGAACAGAAACTTGATCAAGTCAATGTTTTATTAAAACAAAAATCACGATTCCCTTAATTGAAACCTAGCTCTACCCCAAGTCCTCAGTCCTCCTGGGTGATAGCCCAGTAAACACCTTGGCTCCTCCCCTCCTTGACCTTCTCATCTTCGTTGACATCCCTCTCTGCTCCTAAGTTGCCTAGTACTCGGCTCCCACACCATACCTTGGACCTAGTCGTTGCCTGAAACCCTTTACCTAAAAATCAGTAATTCACCACTCTGAGCACATCCTCCTCCCATTCAAACTTGTTTTTGCGTCTACTCCCACAATGACTGGATTTCTTCTCTGTCGGAATCTTCTATCCGCTGACCCCTTCCTTCTCTCCCAGTTCACCAGTCTTCTTTATTCCTCAATTCCTTCCTGATTCAGCGTATGTTCCATGGTCCATCATTTCAATAACATTCTTGTCAGGGCCCTAGAACTCTCTTTCCCTTCTCTCCTTTTAGCACACCCTTGTCAAGACCCCCACACTGGATGAAACCTACTCTCTGCTGCTTGTGGCTGAACATAGAATCGTTGTCACTGTGCCTTTAATGTCAACAAATTAAAGGATTGCTCACAATCGTGTTTCTCCACTCAACATGGCTTAACATTCTCAGCGATGATGATTTTAAACCCTCTCCACCTTCCTCCAACCTTCCACGTATTCCCTGCTTTTCAGCAGATGACCTCTCCTCCTACTCCAGTGAGACAACTGAAACCCTAAAAGGAATTTTCCCTCAATTTCCACTACCAAAAAACAAACCTGTCCTCTCCTCTTCTCTTGATAATAGGAAAAGGGGCACCTCTTATGAGATCTCCACCTATGCCTGGGTCTTGTCTGTTTTCACTGTCTCAGGAATTGCCACTCTTTTCTAGTCTGTGTGGTCAGCTGCTCCCTCTCAGCTGGGCCCTTCTGATCCACACACATGAGAGGAAGATGTGGAAAACAAAAACCTAAAGTCTTGACTCCACATCCCCCCAAATTTCCACCCTCTCTTTCTCTCCTCCTTTTATAGCTAAACTTTTGACAGAGTTATTTATATTTTCTTTTTGCTCAGCTCCCATTAATTCTCAGTACTCCAGTTTGAATTCTGCTGCCTTATGTTTTCCTTAGGCATCCTGTATCCTTACCTGCATACACACACACACACACACACACACACACACACACAATGTATATATATCAATCTTAATAGTATCAGATCTGTAAATTTTTGCCATTCAGATTTACAAAAGCTAAAAAGATATAATATCCACTACTGATGAAGGTGTGTGAAAACTGGCCCTCTCATACACTGTTGGTGGGAATGTAAACTGATTCAGTGTTTTGTTGGGTACTTAGTAGTATCAATTAAAAGAATGTATAACCATTTGACCTAGTATTAATATTTTGGGAATCTCTCCTACCAAATACTCATGGTTGTTCTTAAAGATTTGTGTATAAAAATGTGTACTGGACTATTGTTTACAGATGGAAAAGTTGAAAACAACCTAACTGTCTACCAATAGGAGTAATAGTTAAATAAACAATGGTATACTCAACCTACATAACGCTATAGTTAAAAAGAATGAAGTTGATAATATATGGAGAGCACTCCAAGACACATTGCTGAAGTACAAAATAAAGTCACAGAACAGTAGGAATAGTATGATTCCATTTAGGTACAAAAAAGTGCATATTGAGCTATCGTGTATAAATTATAGGTATATGACTGAATTTTTGAAAAAGTTTGGAAGAGTGTACATCAAACTTAACTTTGATTACTTCTGAGGATATAGATGGAATTGGGAAATGATGGGAGTGCTAAAGTAGGACTTTCATTATTAAATGCTATTTTTATTTGTTTTTACAATTAACATATTCAGATGTTATATAATTTAAAAACATTATTTTTATATATATATTTAAAAACACTAAATATTACAGAAAGACAAGTTTTCCAAGGGGCATTTGATGTTTTGTAAAAGGTGAAGCGTCCCATGTATTGTGAAAATACTTTGTCAACTTAAAAAATGCCATAGAAATGGGTTGTGCCATGCTTTCTCTGTGTTTCCTTTTTGCGACTCCAGTAAAAATAAAGCAATATTTTTGTATGTACCAATAATATACTTGCATATCTCTATAGGTAGAATTCTAAAACATTCTTATTTTATGATAAAGCATTCTTGAACAGATTTTGAAGAGGAATTTTCTCATATTACGAATTTGAATATTATTAAAAATTATTGGGTCTGAAACTTCTTTTGTATTATTAAATACTGACCTCCTGTCGTCACAATGATTCTCAACACTTTTGCCACAAAGAGTGGGAGGAGGACATGGGGCAGCTGCTATCTACTGAGCACCCGCTGGGCTTGGTAAAAGATAGTTTTGTATAGATCAATTTATTAGAACCTTCCTCCAGGTCGGAGGAGCCAAGTAACTTGACTGAGGTTCCACAGCAAGTAAATGGGGGACAGAAATTTGAGCCCAAGTCTCTCTGACCTCACGGCCCACGTTCTATTTTATTTTAAATTATATAAATATTACATGAATAGATTGTCACTGTAAATACTTCAGAGAACATACATACAGCAAAAAAGTTAAACTCACCTTTTTACAGAGCCCTCCCCAACCTCAACTCCTTCCTAAGAGGCAATGACTATTTATTAGTTTGGTGTCTCTTCCCAGATCTTGGTGTGTGTGTGCATATGTATTTATATGCAACAAGTAATACATTGTTTTAAATAACAAAAACATAAAAAATAAATGAAATCATACTGCACATAGTATGGCTTTGTCTCCCTTTTAAAAAATAGTTTTTCCTTCTTGAACCCCAAGTTTTACAATATTTTTGTCTATCTAGCAAGCCCATTATTAAGAAATAATTTCCTCGTGTATAATAAAGGCTGCCAACATGACTGCCAGTCAGGAGGGAATAACTAGTATTAACTCACTGAGTTTAATAATTCTTGCCAAAAGCAAATTATCACTATATTCTCTTACCATTTGTGACCTCATCTCTAGTAACTGCAACTTTTGTTAGATTTTCTAAATAAAGAAAATGGCTTTTGAACCCCTCCTACTGCTTTGAGACCCCTAAGGGGTAGTCTGCTGGGGACATCATGGCATTGTGCCCTGGGACCCAGAGGACCTTAGGGAAGAATGGAATTGGAGCGGTCAGGCTCTTCCGTGTAGACAGATGCACAGGTTTGCCTTTCTCCCATCATTTTCAGTCTGAAACCTCTCACCAATCTGAGACGGGTTAGTGTCAGTATTTAAGGGTATGTTCTTTTCACCAGGCTGGGTTTCCCTACTGGCAGAAGCAATGAAGTCTCACCACATCATGGAGGCCTCGCACGCCGCCAGAACGCTGGCTAATCTAGACCGAGAGACTGTGCAAGAAAAGTACCAGGACGGCGTGTATGTGCTCCATCCCCAGTACCGCACAAGGTAAGAACGCGGGGCAGTCGCTTTGTCCCCTGTGGGGACATTTCAGTTTATTTCTGCATAATTTAGATAAGTTAAATACCTTACAAATAAGTCAGATACCTTATTTACTGAAACAGTTTGTCCATAATAAGCTCAGAAGTATCGCAGGCTGTTGTGAAAGTATGAAATTGGCTAAGTTATCAGGGTTATTTTACAAGGGCTTACCTTCAGTAAGGTTGCATTCACCTCGTGTCCCACTTAAACTTTGTAACGCATATTTCTTCTTTGTTTCACTACACTTTTCATGTGGATCTGAGCTAATACCTGATTTGGATTATAGAGGTCGGTCTGGATGGGAAGGCCGTAGGACATTATTATATGCAGGCAACCTGATTAGCCTGGGCCTCAAACTCGGGGCTGGCAGGTTTATGCCGGGTGTAAAAGCATGCACTGGAAGGCATACGTTGTAATAAATTTGGCTTGTGCTCCCTCTTCAGCTTATTTTTGGTCACTATTTCCAGTTGTATCATTGCTGAGACAATGAATACAGAAAGGACCACCTGAAAAAATTACATATTTCTTGGATTTTTATCAGGCACTTTAAAATAATACCTCAGAGGAGCCGGCCCCGTGCCTTAGCGGTTAAGTGTGCGCGCTCTGCTAGATCGTGGGCGCGCACCTATGCACCGCTTGTCCGGCCACGCTGAGGTGGTGGCGTCCCACATACAACAACTAGAAGGATGTGCAACTATGACATATGACTATCTACTGGGGCTTTGGGGAGAAAAAGGGAAAAAAAAAAGGAGGAGGATTGACAATAGATGTTAGCTCAGGGCTGGTCTTCCTCAGCAAAAAGAGGAGGATTGGCATGGATGTTAGCACAGGGCTGATCTTCCTCAAAATAAATAAATAAATAAATAATACCTCAGAAAATAGCAATACTTTTTTTTTTTTTTTTTTTTGTGAGGAGGACCAGCCCCTGAGCTAACATCCAATGCCAATCCTCCTCTTTTTTGCTGAGGAAGACTGGCCCTGGGCTAACATCCGTGCCCATCTTCCTCTACTTTACATGGGACGCCGCCACAGCATGGCCTGACAAGCGGTGCGTTGGTGCGCGCCTGGGATCCGAACCGGCGAACCCCTGGCCGCTGCAGCGGAGCGCGCGCACTTAACCTCTTGCGCCACCGGGCCGGCCCCAGCAATACTTTTTTTTTTAATTTGAAAAAAGGATTGCCTGGTTAATTCCAATTTGTAAATAAAATAATATGATAATGTATTTTATATGTGTTGCATAATCATACTATAAATAGCTTGTAATATACTATCTACAATTTTTTAAAGTATATGATATCCAAAGAAAGAATGTTACTTTAAAATCTCATTTGCTCTATTTCTGATAAACATTAATTTTACTTGATCAATTTTAAAAAATCTCTGTCATGCATATTGACTTTGAAACTCATATTCTTATTTAATTTCTTACATACTTTTATTGATTTGTGGAATATTCTCATGGAATTCCCTGGAGGGTGATCTCTGACATCTGTCACTTCATTGATCACTACATTCATTACAGGTGATTTGGGTTGGTCCACCCTGCTAGATATGTCTCCATTTTTATAGAAAAAACAGTGGGAACACTCTGTAGATATCTTTCCAAAACTCCTTATAGGGTTCCTCAGTTTATAAAGCTTGCCTGTGCTTATAAAGTTTGCCTTAATTTTTATTTTACGTTGTATAAACGTGCTAAGCACCATCCACAGAGTGCTGTGTAGATTCTTACCAAAGCAATAATGCATTTATTCTGCTTCTTTTTGAAACTCTCTCCTCTCTTAGTCAGCCCATTAAAGCAGATGTCCTTTTTATTCACGGCCTTATGGGAGCAGCATTCAAAACGTGGCGCCAGCAGGACAATGAGCAGCAGGATTTAACTGACAGGGTTTCAGAGGATGAAGCCAGGTACACGACATGTTGGCCCAAGGTAAGGAAGTGGCTAGCTGTGTAGGCCACTTTTATCACAACACTGCAGTATCTCTGGCCATTGGAGCCCTCATTGTGACTTGCTTATTCTTCTCTTTTTACTGGGATTTTTTTTCCATGTGGTTTTTCTGTCCTTACGGACACTTGTAGTATGTTACATGAGTAGCTGGGCTTGCCACCCTGTGTTGTGTAATTTCTGGCTGCGTGCAGTCTATAGCTCTAAAAGAATATTCCATTAAGTAAAAAACAGGGGCAAGGACCAGTATTAGTTCATTCCCATTAAAAATATAATACAACAAATAATATATTCATAAGAGTTGGCTAGTTCTGTGATTTTAATAATTATAAAAATAGACTTTGAAGAAGTAATTCTACTTTGGATTTCCTTGATATTTCTTCCAAAGAGCCTTCACTCTGGGAGAATTCATTGAATGGAGTTTATCTAAAGCTCAGTGAAAATCAATGCTGCATATGTGTGCACTTTCCAGGGCTCTGTCCCACTCTGGCTTATTCACCTTCACAAAGGCTTGTCAAGTAGAAAGAGTGGTTTGTACTTTCTGGTGACACTGAAGTATGGAGGTGATGATAGACCCTGGTCCACAGAGACAGAACTCTGAGTTCTCAGGTTGAATCTCTAACCATCAGACTGTACTTTCTGTCCTGAGATCATAGCTTTCTATTAAATGCTTTCAAAAATCCAATTTGATCTAGATTCCAAAAAGAAGCCTGCTTTTGGCTAAAGCAGATTAAAATTGAGAATATTCTCTTGAAACCTACATTGGCCTTATGCTATAAATATTGGTACTGCCTTGTGACCAGAGATATAAAAAGATAAAATGCTGGCATTGTTTTTCTAGTCACCTTTAAACTTTATTCCAAAGTGATCTTGAACTAGTTGTCAGTATTGCAGGAGGCCTTTAGTTATGAATTTCAATTGTAGGAAATTATTGGGGCAGTGGAAATTCATGTATGTTCTTTTGTACCTGTTATTTTATGTAGACATGGTTAGCAGGAGACTGTCCCACTCTCCGAATTATATCTGTGGAGTATGACACCAGCCTTAGCGACTGGAGAGCAAGGTGCCCTATGGAAAGGTAACAGAGGGGCACCTTTGGACTGGGAGGAAGGGCGAGGGTCCAGGCCACAAGTGGACCCTCTGGGTTGGAGGGGAGTTTTAGCTTTTGATGCCACAGACAGGATTTTCTTATGAAAAACTAACCTAACCGTTTTTCTCTTCCTTCTAGAAGGAGTTAGTGATAAATGAATAATGAAGTAGTGTAAGGCTTAGATACAGTGTCAGTGTTGGGCTCCTAACATGGTTCACTCACGACTATTCTAATAGTAAGGACCAGGAGTTCTATAGCAGCCTCCTTCACTCCTGGAAGTAAACGTGAGGCTTTTTGCTTTTGTGTTCACAAGCATACCGGCTAAATGAAACCAAGTAAAAGATGCTGAGGAATGTAGGCTCCCTATTTCACTTATGTCATGTGTGCCAATTGTATACACAGGAAAGAACGCTGGACTTCTGGGCTCCAGAACCTAGACTGTAGCCACTTCCACCTTTGACTCACTGTGCGGTCTTAGACAAGTCATTTAACCTGTGTGGGAGCCTTGGTCTACAGATTGAGAGAGTTGGTCTGAATGAGTGTTATCTCCGATCGGCCCCCACGTGGGTGCCAGAGGAAGGGGGCTGAGGGCCAGTGGGCAGGACCCCGGGGCTCCTTCTCTGTTTCATCCAGAGGAGCTCTGACAAACCTTTATTTCCAGGAAAAGATTCTACAGATAAACCGTTTGAAACTACTAGACCAGATAGTTTTGCAGTTCCCTTTTAGTTTGAAAATTACTTATTTTGAATTCTTTGATTCTAATAGTTTTCTGGTATTTCTAAATAAGAAACCAAAGTGATGCAAGCTTAATTTTTGCAGCATAAATACAAGTAGAACTAAATAGCAATGACAGCTGACTTCATGTAGGTGAACTCACAAGAGACAACATAGTCTTATTGTCAGGCCACATAATGAGCAAGGACACACGTCCTAAGGAGGGTGGGGGGAGCAGTTGGTGTGAGACCAAGTGTGACCTGTAAAAATTGCCACACACATAGTGGATGCTCAAACAGTGCTTGTTTAGTAAATGAATGGCTCGTTCTGGGCTTAGATATTCCCAGTTATGCCAGTATGACTAAGTTATAAATGGGGAATGAGCAGTTGCAGAAATCGAGCAGAGAGAATAGGGATATTCCTGACTCCAAAATGTAGCATGTAGCATTAGTCCAATAAATAAAAGCTCTTGCCTTAAAAAATTGGATAGCAAGCTTTGGAGGGGATTGATAGCCTCCTGTCATGCTTGCTGTTTTCATTTTGTTCAGAAAGTCCATTGCATACAGGAGCAACGAACTTCTTAGGAAGCTCCGAGCTGCTGGTGTTGGGGATAGGCCATTGATTTGGGTATCACACAGCATGGGAGGTAAGTATGTTTCACTTTTCCCAAGCGAGCATTGTGAGGTTATTGTCAGCCATTGGGGCTAACTGAAGTTACTGCAGCTGTCTGTGTTACTTAATAGCAGCCCTTTTCCCCCCAAATTAATGTTTCTGTCTATGGCTAGGAGTTTTAAAATTACTACTCTCCTTCCATGCTATTTGTTTGTCTAGAAGGGGACAGCTAGTAACAAGCCATATGAAAGGATTATGAGTTTGTCACCTTAATGCTTTCATGTAGTGATAATAAACATCAGCGACAGTCTGTGGCTTATCTAAGTCTGACTTGAAACAAATGAGTTTCTAGAATCTTACCTGTTTGTTGGCTTGTACTATATATTCTAGAGGATCAAGAGTATATTCATCTGAATATTTTAAGGCCCTGTTTATTGGACTACAGAGAATTATTGTTTAAACTTTTTTTAAAGAAAGCATCTCTTTATGTACTTGTTTTGCCTTTTTAGAGAAAAATAATGGAGAGAAGGAAAATAGCTTATGCATTGTTTTTCTTTCTTTATGACTAGGTCTTCTTGTCAAAAAGATGCTGTTGGAAGCCTCTAAGAAGCCAGAAATGAGTGCTGTTATAAACAATACCAGAGGAATAATTTTTTATAGCGTCCCTCATCATGGGTCCCATCTGGCTGAATACTCTGTTAATATTCGCTATCTTCTCTTTCCCTCTTTGGAAGTCAAAGAACTCAGCAAGGGTAATACTTTCTGTCATGAAGGGAATTTGGATTGTATTAGCATCAGTTATACAAGAGAAGGAGAAAAAAAGTTTCTAACTTGACTATATTATCTCATATTATTATTTATATACGAATTGTGTTTAGACATAAATTTTTAGTTTGGGCTTGATTTTTCTTTGATATCTTCCCTTTTTGTTCTTTCTTTTTCATGAGAAGTTTCACGTGTACATTATAATTTGACTTTTGTGTACACTACTGTGTGCTCACCACCAAAATCTAGTTTCCATCCGTCACCATACAGTTGACTCCCTTTACCCATTTTGCCTTCCCTCTACCCGCCTTTCCCTCTGGTAACCACCAGTCTGTTCTCTGTATCTATGTGTTTGTTTTTATTTCATTTGCTTATTTTGTTTTTTTAATATTCTACATATGACGGAAATCATATAGTATTTGTCTTTCTCTGTCTGATTTATTTCACTTAGTGTAACACCCTCAAGATCCGTTCATGTTGTCGCAAATAGCAAGAGTTCATCTTTTTTTATGTCTGACTAGTATTCCATTGTGTATATATACTGCATCGTCTTTATCCATTCATCCGTTGATGGGCATTTAGATTGTTTCCAAGTCTTGGCTATTGTGAATAATGCTGCAGTGAACATAGGGGTACATATGTCTTTTCGAATAAGTGTTTTCATATTCTTCAGATAAATACCCAGAAGTGGAATAGCTGGATCATATGGTAGCTCTATTCTTTTTTTTTTTTTTTTTTTATAATTTTATTTATTTATTTTTTCCCCCCAAAGCCCCAGTAGATAGTTGTATGTCATAGCCGCACATCCTTCTAGTTGCTGTATATGGGACTCGGCCCCAGCATGGCCGGAGAAGCGGTGCGTAGGTGCACGCCCGGGATCTGAACCCGGGCCGCCAGCAGCGGAGTGCGCGCACTTAACTGCCAAGCCACGGGGCCGGCCCGGTAGCTCTATTCTTAATTTTTTGAAGAATCTCCATACTGTTTTCCATTGTGGCTGCACCAATTTACATTCCTACCAACACTGTACAAAGATTCCCTTTTCTCCACATCCTCTCTAACACTTGTTATTTCTTGTCTTTTTTATAATAGTAATAGTAACAGTCGTGAAGTGATATCTGATTGGGGTTTTGATTTGCATTTCTCTGATGATTAGTGATGTTGAGCATCTTTTCATGTGCTTGTTGGCCATCTGTATGTCTTCTTTGGAAAAATGTCTATTCAGACCCTCTGCCCACTTTTAAATTGGGTTGTTTGTTTTTTTGCTACTGAGTTGTATGAGTTCTTTATATATTTTGGAAATTAACCACTTTTTGGATATATGATTTGCAAATATCTTCTTGAATTCAGCAGGTTGTCTACAATTTTGTTTTGTTGAAGGTTTCCTTTGCCGTGCAGAAGGTTTTTAGTTTGATATAGTCCCATTTGTTTACTTTTTCTTTTGTTTCCCTTGCCTGAGGAGACATATCCAGAAAGATACTGCTAAGACCGATGTCAAAGACTGTGCTTCCTATGTTTTCTTCTAGAAGTTTTACGGTTTAAGGTCTTATATTCAAGTCTTTAATCCATTTTGAGATAATTTTTGTGTATGGTATAAGATAGTTGTCTAGTTTCATTCTTTTGCATGTGGTTGTCCAGTTTTCCCAACACCATTTATTGAAGAGACTTTCCCTTCTCCATTATATGCTCTTGGCTCCTTTGTCATAAATTAGTTGTCCAAATACGTGTAGGTTTATTTCTGGGCTCTCAATTCTGTTCCATTGATCTGTGTGTCTTGTTTTTCTGCCAGTACCATGCTGCTTTGGTTACCAGAACTTTGTGGTATAATTTTTTTTTTTTTTTGGTGAGGAAGATTGGCCCTGAGCTAACATCCACTGCCAATCTTCCTCTTTTTGCTGAGGAAGATTAGCCCTGAGCTAACATCTGTGCCCATCTTCCTCTATTTTTTTTTTGTATGTGGGATGCTGCCACAGCATTGCTTGATGAGTGGTCTGTAGGTCTGCACCTGGGATCTGAACCTGCAAACCCCAGGCCACAGAAGCAGAGCACACAAACTTAACCACTACACCACTGGGCCAGCCCCACTATAGCTTTGTGGTATAATTTGAAGTCAGAGAGTGTGATGCCTCCACCTTTGTTCATTTTTCCCAGGATTGCGTTGGCTATTCAGAACCTTTTGTGGTTCCATACAAATTTAAAAATTTTTTGTTCTATTTCTGTGAAAACTGTTGTTGGAATTTTGATAGGGATTGCACTGAATCTCTAGATTGCTTTAGGTAACATGGACATTTTAACAATGTTAATTCTTCCAATCCATGAGCTTGGAATATCTGTCCATTTCTTTGTGTCTTCTTCACTTTGTTTCAACAATGTCTTATAGTTTTCAGTATACAAATCTTTCACCTCCTTGGTTAAATGTATTCCTAGATATTTTATTCTTTTTATTGTGATCATAAATGGGATTGTTTTCTTAATTTCTTTCTCTGCTAGTTCATTGTGGATGTATAGAAATGCAACAGATTTTTGTATATTGATTTTGTACCCTGCAACTTTACTGTATTTGTTTATTATTTTAAATAGTGTTTTTGGTGGAGTTTTTAGGGTTTTCTATATATAAAATCATGTCATCTGTAAATAGAGACAATTTTACTTCTTCCTTTACAATTTGGATGCCTTTTCTTTCTTTTTCTTGCCTAATTGCTCTGGCTAGTACTTCTAATACTATGTTGAATAACAGTGGTGAGAATGGGCATCCTTGTCTTGTTCCTGATCTTAGAGGAATAGCTTTCAGTTTTTCACCACTGTGTATGATGGTAGCTGTGGGTTTGTCATATATGGCCTTTATTATGTTGAGCTACATTCCTTCTATACCCATTTGATTGAGAGTTTTTATCATAAATGTATGTTGAATCTTGTCAGATGCTTTTTCTGCAGCTGTTGTGATGATCATATGATTTTTATCCTTCATATAGTTAATGTGGTGTATCACATTGATTAATTTGTGGATGTTGAACCATCCTTGCATCCCTGGAATAAATCCCACTTGATCATGGTGTATGATCATTTTAATGTATTGTTGTATTCAGTTTGCTAATATTTTGTTGAGAATTTTTGCATCTATGTTTGTCAGAGATATTTTCCTGTAATTTTCTTGTGTTGTCCTTGTCTGGTTTTGGTATCAGGGTAATGTTGGCCTCATAAATGAGTTAGGAAACATTATTCTTCAATTTTTTGGAAGACTTTGAGAGGGATAGGTATTAAATCTTCTTTGAATGTTTGGTGGAATTCACCAGTGAAGCCATCTGGTCCTGGACTTCTGTTTGGGGATGTTTTTGATTACTATTTCAGTCTCCTTACTAATGATTGGTCTATTCAGATGTTTTGTTTCTTCATGATTCAGTATTGGAAGGTTGTATGATTCTAAGAATTTATCCATTTCTTTTAGGTTGTCCAATTTGTTGGCATATAGCTGTTCATAGTAGTCTCTTATAGTTCTTTGTATTTTTGTGGTATCCGTTGTAGCTTCTCTTTCATTTCTGATTTTATTTATTTGAGCCTGCTTTCTTTTTTTTTTTAAGTGAGACCAGCTAAAGGTTTATCAATTTTATCTTTTCAAAGAACCAGCTCTTAGTTTCATTGATCTTTTCTTTTGTCTCTTCAGTCTCTATTTCGTTTATTTCCATTCTGATTTTTATTATTTCCTTCCTTCTACTGACTTCGGGCTTTATTTTTTCTTCTTTTTCTGGTTCCTTTAGGTGTAACGTTAGATGCTTATTTGAGATTTTTCTTGTTTCTTGAGGTAAGCCCATATTGCTGTAAACTTCCCTCTTATTACCACTTTTGCTGCATCCCATAGATTTTAGTATGTCATATTTTCACTTTCATTTGTCTTCAGTTATTTTTTGATTTTCTCTTTTGATTTCTTCATTGAACCAACAGTTGTTCAGTAGTGTGTTGTTTAGTCTCCACATATTTGTGATATTTCCAGCTTTCTTCTTGTAGTTGATTTCTAATACCATTAAGGTTGGAAAAGATGCTTGATATGATTTAAATCTTCTTAAATGTATTGAGACTTGTTTTGTGTCCCAGCATATGGTCTATTCTTGAGAATGTTACATGTGCATTTGAGAAGAATGTGTACTCTGCTGCTTTTGGATAGAATGTTCTGTATATATCTTTTAAGTCCATTTGGTCTCATGTTTCATTTAAAGCCAATGTTTCCTTGTTGACTTTCTATCTGGATGATCTATCCATTGATGTAAGTGGGGTATTAAAGTCCCCTACTATTATTGTGTTGCTGTCAGTTTCTTCCTTTAGGTCTGTTAATAATTGCTTTATATATTTTGGTGCTCCTATTTTAGGTGCATATAAATTAATAAATGTAATGTCTTCTTGATAGGTTGTCCCCTTTATCATTATATAATGTCCATCTTTGTCTCTTGCTACCTTTTTTGGCTTCAAGTCTACTTTGTCTGATATAAATATGGCTACACTCACTCTCTTTTGGCTGCCATTTGCTTGGAGTATCATATTCCATTCCTTCACTTTAAGCTTATGTTTGTCTTTAGAGCTGAGTCTCCTGGAGGCAGTATATAGTTAGGTCTTGTTTTGTAATCCATCCAGACTGTCTTTTGGTGAATTCAATACATTTACATTTAGGGTGCTTATTGATATATGAAGACCTAGTATTGCTGTTTTATTTTTTGTTTTATGGTTGCTCTCTATCTCCATTGTTTCTTTTTCCTTGTGTTTCTGTCTGCCATTTTAGTTTGGTGGTTTTCTATGATATTTCTCAGTTTCCTCTTTTTCTGTGTTTCGTTTTTCTGCTCTAGTTTTTTGTTTTGTGGTTGCCATGAGGTTTGTATAAAACATCTCATAGATAAAATAGTGCTTTTTCTGCTGATAGCATCTTCTCTTCATTTGCCTATACATGTTCTATCCTTTTCTTCTTCCCCTTTTATGTTTTTGTTGTCACAAGTTATCCCTTTTTATTTTGTGAGTATGTTACTAAATTGAAGTAGCTGGTTACTTTTAATGCTTTATTCCCTCTTTAACCTTTATGCCATAATTAAGTGTTTAAAAAACTATTCTGATATAGATTTGCAATTTTCTGATTCTATTTATCACCTTACTCAAAGTTTTGTGTACTTTTGCCTTTTCATTTCAGGTAGAAGAGCTCCTTTCAACATTTCTTATAAGGCAGGTCTAGTGGCAATGAACTCCCTCAGCTTTTATTTGTCTGAGAAAGCCTTTATTTCTCCTTCATGTCTGAAAGATAGCTTTGCTGGCTAGAGTATTCTTGCCTGACAGTTTTTATCTTTCTATATTTTAAGTATGTTGTTCCACTCTCTCCAGCCTGTAGAGTTTCTGCTGAGAAATCTGCTGATAGTCTAATGGGGGTTCTTTTGTAGGTTACTGCCTTTTTTCCCCTAGCTGCCCCTAAAATTCTTTATCATTGCCTTTTGACAGTTTTACTATAATGTGTCTTGCAGCAGGTCTTTTTGTATTGAGATAATTAGGTGTGCTATTAATTTCGTGGACTTGTATATCCAGTTTGTTCCCCAGGTTTGGGAAGTTCTCAGCTATTATTTTTTTAAAATGAGTTCTCTGCTCCCTTCTCCTTCTCTTCTCTTTCTAGGGTACCCATTATCCTTATGTTGCCTTTTTTCATGAAGTTGGGTAATTCTCGTAGAATTACTTTACTTTTTAAAAAATCATAGTTCTCTTTCCTCTTCTACCTGAATTATTTCTAAGTTTCTGTCTTCTAGCTTGCTAATTCTCTCTTCCATATGGTCTACTCTATTTCCAATGCATTCTTCATCTCCTTCACTGAGTTCTTCAGGTCCAGAATTTCTGTCTGGTTGTGTTTTAGAGTTTCAAACTCTGGTAAAGTATTCTTTCTGATCATTAATTTTGTTCCTGAGCTCATTGAACTGCCTTCCTGAGTTTTCTTGTAGCTTATTGAGTTTCTTCATGACAACTGTTTTGAATTCTCTATCAGTTAGATCACAGTCTTCCATGACTTTAAGCTTGGCTTCTGGATAATTGTCATTTTCTTTTTGTGATACTGTGTTTTTTCATGGTGCTTGCTGAGATATTCCTTTGTTGGCACATTTGAAGTAGCACATTTCTTTTTTTTTTTTTTTTACCGAGATGATTTTTTTTTTTTTTTTTTTATTTTAATGTTTTCTAACATTGTGAAATTTTGGGTTGTAGATTTTTGTTTGTCCATCACCATATATATGACTCCCTTCACCCCTTGTGCCCACCCCACCCCCATTGCCCTGGTAACCCCAGTCCAGTTTTCTCTGTCCATGTTTTGGTTTATATTCCACATATGAGTGAGATCATACAGTGTTTGTCTTTCTCTTTCTGGCTTATTTCACTTAACATAATACGCTCCAGGCCCATCCATGTTGTTGCAAATGGGACGATTTTGTCTTTTTTATGGCTGAGTAGTATTCCATTATATATATACACCACATTTTCCTAATCCAATCGTCAGTCGAGGGACACTTAGGTTGCTTCCACTTCTTGGCTATGGTGAATAATGCTGCAATGAACATAGGGGTGCATAAGCCTCTTTGGATTGTTGATTTCAGGTTCGTTGGATAGATTCCCAGTAGTGGGATAGCTGGATCATAGGGCATCTCTATTTTTAATTCTTTGAGGAATCTCCATACCGTTTTCCATAGAGGCTGCACCAATTTGCATTCCCACCAGCTGTGTATGAGGGTTCCTGTTTCTCCACATCCTCTCCAACATTTGTTGTTTTTTGTCTTGGTGATTATAGCCATTCTAATGGGCGTAAGGTGGTATCTTAGTGTTGTTTTGATTTGCATTTCCCTGATGATTAGTGATGTTGAGCATCTTTTCATGTGCCCATTGGCCATCTGTATATCTTCCTTGGAGAAGTGTCTCTTCATTTCCTCTGCCCACTTTTTGATCAGGTCGTTTGTTTTTTTGTTGTTCAGTTGTGTGAGTTCTTTATATATTGTGGAGATCAACCCTTTGTCAGATGTATGTTTTGCAAATATTCTCTCCCAGCTGGTTGGTTGTCTGTTCATCTTGATTCTGGTTTCATTTGTCTTATAAAAGCTCTTTAATCTGATAAAGTCCCACTTGTTTATTTTTTCTTTAGTTTCCTTAGTCAGGGTAGGCATGTCATCCGAAAAGATTCCTTTAAAACCAATGTCAAATAGTGTGTTGCCTATATTTTGTTCTATGAGTTTTATAGTTTCAGGTCTCACCTTCAGGTCTTTGATCCATTTTGAGTTAATTTTTGTGAATGGCGATAGCACATGGTCCACTTTCATTCTTTTGCATGTGGCTGTCCAGTTTTCCCAACACCATTTATTGAAGAGACTTTCCTTTCTCCATTGCATGTTCTTAGCACCTTTGTTGAAAATTAGCTGTCTGTATATGTGTGGTGTTTTTTTTTTTTTTTTTTTTTAAAGATTTTATTTATTTATTTTTACCCCCAAAGCCCCAGTAGATAGTTGTGTGTCATAGCTGCACATCCTTCTAGTTGCTGTATGTGGGACGCGGCCTCAGCATGGCCGGAGAAGCAGCGCATCGGTGCAAGCCCGGGATCCGAACCCGGGTCGCCAGCAGTGGAGCGCGCTCACTTAACCACTAAGCCACGGGGCCGGCCCGTATATGTGTGGTTTTATTTCTGGGCTTTCAATTCTGTTCCATTGATCGGTGTGTCTGTTTTTGTACCAGTACCATGCTGTTTTGATTACTATTGCTTTGTAGTATGTTTTGAAGTCAGGGATTGTGATGCCTCCTGCTTTGTTCTTTTTTCTTAGGATTTCTTTAGCTATTCAGGGTCTTTTGTTGCCCCATATAAATTTTAGTATTCTTTTTTCTATTTCTGTGAAGAATGTCATTGGGATTCTGATTGGGATTGCATTGAATCTGTAGATTGCTTTAGGTAATATAGACATTTTTTTTTTTTTTTTTTTTTTTTTTTTTGGTTTATAACATTGTAAAAATTTCTGGTGTACATCATTGTACTTCTATTTCTGCATAGATTACATCATGTTCACCACCCAAGTACTAATTACAACCCATCACCATACACATGTACCGAATTATCCCTTTCACCCTCCTCCCTCCCCCCTTCCCCTCTGGTAACCCCCAATCCAACCTCTGTCCCTATGTGTTTGTTTATTGTTGTTATTATCTACTACTTAATGAAGGAAATCATACGGTATTTGACCTTCTCCCTCTGACTTATTTCACTTTGCATTATACCCTCAATGTCCTTCCACGTTGTCACAAATGGCTGGATTTCATCGTTTCTTATGGCTGAGTAGTATTCCATTGTGTATATATACCACATCTTCTTTATCCATTCGTCCCTTGATGGGCACTTAGGTTGCTTCCAAGTCTTGGCTATTGTGAATAACGCTGCAATGAACACAGGGGTGCATGTACCTTTGCAAATTGGTGTTTTCAAGTTCTTTGGATAAATACCCAACAGTGGAATAGCTGGATCATATGGCAGTTCTATCCTTGCTTTTTTGAGGAATCTCCATACTGTTTTCCATAGTGGCTGCACCAGTTTGCACTCCCACCAGCAGTGTATGAGAGTTCCCTTCTCTCCACATCCTCTCCAACACATGTTGTTTCCTGTCTTGTTAATTATAGCCATTCTGATGGGCGTGAGGTGATATCTCATTGTAGTTTTGATTTGCATTTCCTGATAGTTAGTGCTTTTGAACATCTTTTCCATGTGTCTGTTGGCCATTTGTATATCTTCTTTGGAGAAATGTCTGTTCAGGTCTTTTGCCCATTTTTAATTGGGTTGGTAGTTTTTGTTGTTGAGATGCATGAGTTCTTTATATATTTTGGAGATTAAGCCCTTATCAGATGTATGGTTTGCAAATATCTTCTCCCAATTGTTAGGTTGTCTTTTCGTTTTGTTGATGGTTTCCTTTGCTGTGCAGAAGCTTTTTAGTTTGATGTAGTCCCATTTGTTTATTTTTTCTATTGTTTCTCTTGCCCGGTCAGATGTGGTGTTTGAAAAGATGTTGCTAAGACCGATGTGGAAGAGTGTACTGCTTATGTTTTCTTCTAGAAGTTTCATAGTTTCAGGTCTTACATTCAAGTCTTTAATCCATTTGGAGTTAATTTTTGTGCATGGTGTAAGGCAACGGTCTACTTTCATTTTTTTGCATGTGGCTATCCAGTTTTCCCAACACCATTTGTTGAAGAGACTTTCTTTTCCCCATTGTATGTTCTTGGCTCTTTTGTCAAAGATTAGCTGTCCATAGATGTGTGGGTTTATTTCTGGGCTTTCGATTCTATTCCATTGATCTGTGTGTCTGTTTTTGTGCCAGTACCATGCTGTTTTGGTTACTATAGCTTTGTAGTATATTTTGAAATCAGGAAGTGTGATACCTCCAGCTTTGTTCTTTTTTCTCAGGATTCCTTTAGCTATTCGGGGTCTTTTGTTGTTCCATATAAATTTTAGGATTCTTTGTTCTATTTCTGTGAAAAATGTTGTTGGAACTTTGATAGGGATTGCATTGAATCTATAGATGGCTTTAGGAAGTATGGACATCTTAACTATGTTAATTCTTCCAATCCAAGAGCACGGACTATCTTTCCATTTCTTTGCGTCTTCTTCAATTTCTTTCAGAAATCTTTTATAGTTTTCGGTGTACAGATCTTTCCCCTCTTTGGTTAAGTTTATTCCTAGGTATTTTATTCTTTTTGTTGCAATTGTAAATGGGATGGTATTCTTAATTTCTCTTTCTGCTACTTCGTTGTTAGTGTACAGAAATGCAACTGATTTTTGTATGTTGATTTTGTATCCTGCAACTTTACCATATTCGTTTATTACTTCTAAAAGTTTTCTGGTGGATTCTTTAGGGTTTTCTATATATAAAATCATGTCATCTGCAAATAGTGACAGTTTCACTTCTTCCTTTCCAATTTGGATCCCTTTTATTTCTTTCTCTTGCCTGATTGCTCTGGCTAGGACTTCCAGTACTATGTTAAATAGGAGTGGTGACAGTGGGCATCCTTGTCTGGTTCCTGTTCCTAGAGGGATAGCTTTCAGTTTTTCACCATTGAGGATGATATTAGCTGTGGGTTTCTCATATATGGTCTTTATTATGTTGAGGTACTTTCCTTCTGTCCCCATTTTATTCAGAGTTTTTATCATAAATAGATGCTGTATCTTGTCAGATGCTTTCTCTGCATCTTAGGTAATATAGACATTTTAACTATGTTTATTCTTCCAATCCACGTGCATGGGATATCTTTCCATTTTTTTATATCATGGATTTCTTTCAATAATGTCTTGTAGTTCTCATTGTATAGGTCCTTCACCTCCTTGGTAAGATTTATTCCTAGGTATTTTATTCTTTTTGATGCAATTGTAAATGGTATTATCTTTTTGAGCTCTCTTTCTGTTAGTTCATTATTAGCATACAGAAATATAACTGATTTTTGTAGATTGGTTTTGTACCCTGCAACTTTGCTGTAGTTGTTGATTGTTTCTAATAGTTTTCCAACAGATTCTTTAGGGTTTTCTATATATACAATCATGTCATCTGCAAATAGTGAGAGTTTCACTTCTTCGTTACCTATTTGGATTCCTTTTATTCCTTTTTCTTGCCTAATTGCTCTGGCCAAAACCTCCAGTACTATGTTGAACAGGAGTGGTGAGAGTGGGCAGCCCTGCCTCGTTCCTGTTCTCAAAGGAATGGCTTTCAGTCTTTCCCCGTTGAGTATGATGTTGGCTGTGGGTTTGTCATATATGGCCTTTATTATGTTGAGGTACTTTCCTTCTATTCCCATTTTATTGAGAGTTTTTATCATAAATGGATGTTGTATCTTGTCAAATGCCTTCTCTGCATCTATTGAGATGATCATGTGGTTTTTATTCTTTGTTTTGTTGATGTGATGTATCACGTTGATTGATTTGCGGATGTTGAACCATCCCTCGTCCTGGTATAAATCCCACTTGATCATGGTGTATGATCTTTTTAATGTATTGTTGTATTCGGTTTGCCAATATTTTGTTGAGGATTTTTGCATCAATGTTCATCAGCGATATTGGCCTGTAATTTTCTTTCTTTGTATTGTCTTTGTCTGGCTTTGGTATCAGGGTGATGTTGGCCTCGTAGAATGATTTAGGAAGTGTTCCATCTTCCTCTATTTTTTGGAATAGTTTGAGAAGGATGGGTATTAAATCTTCTTTAAATGTTTGGTAAAATTCACTGGAGAAGCCATCTGGTCCTGGACTTTTATTTTTTGGGAGGTTTTTGATTACTATTTCAATCTCTTTACTTGTTATTGGTCTATTCAGATTCTCCATTTCTTCTTGGTTCAATTTTGGGAGGTTGTATAAGTCTAAGAATTTATCCATTTCTTCTAGATTGTCCAATTTGTTGGCATATAATTTCTCATAGTATTCTCTTATAATCCTCTGTATTTCTGTGGTATCCATTGTAATTTCTCCTCTTTCAGTTCTAATTTTATTTACTTGAGCCTTTTCTCTTTTTTTCTTAGTAAGCCTGGCTAAGGGTTTGTCGATTTTGTTTATCTTCTCGAAGAACCAACTCTTTGTTTCATTAATCCTTTCTACTGTTTTTTTGGTCTCAATTTCATTTATTTCTGCTCTGATTTTTATTATTTCTCTCCTTCTGCTGGCTTTGGGCTTTGTTTGTTCTTCTTTTTCTAGTTCTGTTAGGTGTAATTTAAGGTTGCCTATTAGGGCTTTTTCTTGTTTGTTAAGGTGGACTTGTATCGCTATGACTTTCCCTCTCAGGACCGCTTTTGCTGCATCCCATATGGTTTGATATGGCATATTATCATTTTCGTTTGTTTCCAGATAGTTTTTGATTTCTCCTTTAATTTCATCAGTGATCCATTGGTTGTTCAGTAGCATGTTGTTTAATCTCCACATTTTTGTCACTTTCCCAGTTTTTTTTTTTCATGGTTCATTTCCAGTTTCATAGCCTTATGGTCTGAAAAGATGCTTGTTATGATTTCAATCTTCTTAAATTTATTGAGGCTTGCTTTGTTTCCCAACATATGGTCTATCCTAGAGAATGTTCCATGCGTGCTTGAGAAGAATGTGTAGTCAGCTGTTTTTGGATGAAGTGCTCTGTATATGTCTTGAAGTAGCACATTTCTTATTTAGGGAAAGCTTTGTTTACTTTGATTCTAATTCAACAGGTTGATAATTATAGGCTTTTCATGTGTTTTCCAGTAGGTGGCACTACAGCATAAATTTTTGTTTTTTTATTTAACCTGAGCTGCCTGTGGCTATATTTGAGAATGGGCACTTTCCACCCTCTATCGCCTCTGCCAGAGGTGTTGCCGGTACCCTCCTTGTTGCTGCTTGTGCTTCTGGGATGGCTGGTGCCTCTGCTGATGGTGTCACTGTGGTTGCTGGCATTGCCACTGGGGCGCCTGGATGGCAGACGCCTGGGTCGTAGGCACTGCTGCTGCGGTGGGGGCAGGGGAGGGTGGGGAGAGCTGGGTTCATGCACGCCACTGCTCTGGGTTGGGGGGCTGGAGTTGCAGGTGCTGCCACAGCTAGAGGGACCAGGTTGCAGGCACCGCTACAGCCCGGTTTCCTGTGGCTGTGGGTGCCACTGTGGCCAGGAGGCCAGAGTTGTGTGCACTGTTCCCCGTTCCGCCTCCTGTGTGTTCCCATCCACCCACTTTCAGATGCGCAGATGTGTGATCTCTCCAGCGTCCTGGTGTATTGGGCAGACAAACATTTGTTGAGTTATGGATGTTTTACTAGTTGTAGATTGAAGGAGAGAGACAAAGGGAGTGCCTCACGCTGCCCTGATGCTGACGTCACTCTCCCCTTTTTTGTACTTAAGCCATTATTTGCTCAAATATGACAATTTTAATACTATCTTAAATATTAAAAAATTTTAAAGTTATATAATGTTTTGCTTTAAGTATTATTCCAAATTAGCAATGAACTGCTTTTTCCATGAGTTTGGAAAATCATCAACTCTTAAAATATACATGACCTTTTAAGATTTTCATCATGTTAATAACAAAGCACTATATTTGAATTAATAAGCATCGTCTTTTTCTCTGAAACACCTGTTAATCGGAATTTGGAGACCCTGGCTTGAGCCTTAATGTGCCAGTTGTCTTTTTGCTCATATTTTCTTTGTTCTGCTTTATGGAGAGTTACTTCACTTTATTTTCTAAACCTTCTGTTGAATTTTATGTTTTTGCAGTCAAATTTTATTTTCCACAAGCTCTTTCTTGTTCTCTGATCCATTGACTTTTGAAATCATTCTAAAGGTACTAATTAGAGAGTTTTTTTTTTTTTGCTGAGGAAGACTGGCTCTGAGCTAACATCTGTTGCCAATCTTCCTCTTTTTGCTTGAGGAAGATTGTCGCCAAGCTAACATCTCTGCCAATCTTCTTCCCTTTTGTATATGGGACACTGCCACAGCACAGCTTGATAAGTGGTGTGTAGGTCCGCACCTGGGATCCGGACCTGTGAACCCTGGGCCACTGAAGCAGAGAGTGCGAACTCAACTACTATGCCACTGGGCTGGCCCTAGAGGTTTTTGTTTTCAAGTTCCTTTCTGTTTCTTCATTGAGTTCTGTTTCTTTTCTCCTCAGGTTTTCTGTTTGCTCACCGGGTCTCTCTCTAAAGTTGTAGGCTCTTCTCTAAGATCTGGTGCTTCTTGGCTGCCCTTCATATTTGAGGACAGGGGCCCAGAAGGGACGCGCACTCTGTGGTTAGAGACAGGCTTTGTTGATGGAGGCTGTGCTTTGAGGTGGGGGTGCCAGGCAGCACACGGGGGGCCCCTGAGTCCCACACACCACACTGCCCTGAGGTGCTGCCTCCTGTCAGGCAGTAATGTGAGAAACATCTGTCTTGGATGCTGGCCTCTCAGTTCTGGTTGGTCTTAGCCCTTTACTCTCATCTTAATGGCTTCTGAGGAAGGACAGAAAATAAATAAGCCACATCTTGAATCAGAACCTTCATTTCCTCTCTAAATTTGGAAGGTTAATGCCTTTTATTATGATTTGGGTAAACAGAACTTGTCATAATCTTGTTCTCTATAATTTTACAGATTCTCCTGCACTTAAAACACTACAGGATGACTTTCTGGAATTTGCTAAAGACAAACACTTCCAGGTGCTGAATTTTGTGGAAACATTACCAACCAACATTGGTAGCATGATTAAACTCCATGTGGTGCCCGTGGAATCGGCAGGTATTCACTCATTTGAGACTGATTGGCCATTAGATTCCTAGTCGGTGGTACCCAGCATTTAATCATAAATGTCAACTTGTGTATTCATTTTCTCACTTTTAGGAGACAGTTTTATGAAGATCTAGATTTGAATTCTATTATTCTTTTCAGCCATAGATTAAAATTTCTCTGTCAACATATAACCTTGGCATTACCTCTCCCTCCCTTCATTTAACTGACTAGATGGCAAAGGTTAATTGGGCAACTCTGGGGTAGCCATCAACAGGGAACTCTGTTGCATTAAGAATACAAAGTCCTTCTGTCAGCTAGATTGAAAGGGGCATTTCATTTAACAGATTGACAGCTGCATGCAGAATCCTTAAAAAAATCAACTAAAGGTGTGGAAGCTTTAGTAAATAAATGGAAGATACATGGGGAATATTCAAGCAACAAAGAGTCCAATGGATAAAACTAGTGTTCAAGTAAACCTCGTAATCATCCTGGGGTTGAGGGAAATGACCAATACCTGCAATAGGGTACTGTGATGTAGTACAGGCTCTTGGAGGGTAGGGCCCCAATCTTAATTCTCCTTACAGCCTCCTTTATTACGCTGCACACAGTAAATAACCCATACATTTCACTCCCTGAAATGCTTTTCCCTCACCTGGCTAACTCCTCCACTTGCTTTTCTGATCTGCTCTGAGGCCGGGTTAGGTATATCCTGGTAGCATTTAGCCACTCGGAGAGCTCCTTGCAGCCAGGGGCAGTGTGTATCTGGAGGGCCTGCCAGATGGTTCTTCAGTCTGTGTGACAAGTTTTGTCCTAACTTCATTATATATTATATAAATAAAAGGAAAAAGACTTAAGACTCTGTAGTGGAACCTAAAGAGGCTGTACCTCAAAGTAATGTGCCCTAGGGTGAGGAGTTACTATTTAGTAGTTGAAGAACTTGAAGCATTCAAAGAACAGCTGCCGGACGTTTTTTATTTTATTTTTTAGAAAGGACTTTGGAAGCTTGAAGCAAAAGCAGAGTTAATTTTGTGGACCAGCTGCTTGTAGTGACAAAGCCTTGTTTTAATTCTGCCATGTCAGCAAGAGGCGTGTCTTCCTCTGTAACCATCACCTGCCTTCCTCACCTCGCTGGCCTCACCAGCATCTCTTGTCACTTCCGTATTGGTGGACTTTGTTAGACTGAAACATCAGAAACTCTTCCAAGTCTCTCAAGCACTAGGTCACCTTCCCCCCCCCGGTGGAGTGATCCTGGGGGTTTGGGTGTAGAATGGATCCCATGTGAGACGTTCCCATTCTTTTCGTTGTGAAGTGTAATGACATAAACTCTAGAAAAAGAAGGGGTTAAAAGCAGTGTGGAATAATTTAGTAACCACCTGCAAGTGTATAAAGGCTTTGAAGATGATAGTGCTCAGGCTCTGTTAAATTCAGTATTAAATTAGGAAGTAGTCAGGACACATACGAAGAATTTATGAAAAGCATAAAATTATATCTCCTGAGAATCCATTCTCACTTAACTAGTCACTTGTAGTTTAGCTACGGTCAAACTTCAAGTTCCTTTATCTTTTAAGAGTCACTTAAAAGATCACAACCAAATCAACATTTAGAATTACCCATTGGTCTCTTTCAATATTGATGGGGGGAAGCTTATATTTTTGCTTAGATTTTATTGACATTTTTGTTTTCTTCAGATTTAGGCATTGGAGATCTAATTCCTGTGGATGTTAACCACTTGAACATTTGTAAGCCAAAGAAAAAGGATGCTTTTTTGTACCAACGTACCTTACAATTCATCCGTGAAACTTTAGCCAAAGACCTTGAAAACTGACCGTTGTCTTCTTCCGTTTTTCATATGTGAACACAGTGCAAGAAACTTGGTGTTCTCTTTCTCTCTTTAAGCTCTAAGCAATCATGCAAACATAGTCCCTGTGGCATCAACGTGGTCTGGGGTATCTTGCAGGCAACAGAAGAGTGTTCTCAGTTCATGCGCTGTAAGGCACAAACACAGAAGTGGCAATCAAAGAATGAAGGGCTAGACTGGATTCTTTCAATTTACAAGAAATTCCACGTGTGCCAGTTTATGTTGTGCATTGTTGTCCCTGGTGACGGGGAGCAAGCTGCTATGGATAGAGAATGCCTTTTGTCGTCTGTGGCTGTCTCCAGCTCACGCTACGAGGAGCATTGATGGCTTCTGAAGGGAGAGCCATGGGCAACACCATAAAAATGCCATTTGGAGAGTACCTAGAATGAACTAGAGCGTAAAAGACTCTTTTATTCTGGGTTTCCATGTGCTGTAAATTTTTAAAAACATGTCAGTGTAAACCTTTGTCTAACATGTTGACTTTGTCAGACCTCTTGTCATCCATGGATCAGTTCCTTGTATGTTTTTATTTTCACATTGCTGAGAACAAATATTTCCCTTTTTAAAAAAATTCTATAGTAATTCTTTCCTGACTGTAGTTACCTGTACTTGTATTTGTTCCCAGATAAAGTAGCTAATCCATTATTGATCAGAGTGTGAAATAAAACTGTTCTAAGCCATTATATATATTAGCAAATACTCAGTATCAAGAGTCTCACATTCTTTTTAGCTAAATAAAGTACACCTTTCTTGCTTATTTGGAAGTGGCATTAACTGACCTCTAGCATGTGAGAAATAGGAAATCATGTTGATGACTTTTTCTTTTTTTAAATAACAGCATTATTGAGATATATAAAATTTATCCTTTTAAATATACAGTTCAGGGCCGGCCCTGTGGCTTGGTGGTTAAGTGCGCGCGCTGCGATGCTGGTGGCCCGGGTTCGGATCCCGGGTGCGCATCGAGGCACCACTTCTCCGTTCATCCTGAGGCCGAGTCCCACGTACAGCAACTAGAAGGATGTGCAGCTACGACACACAACTATCCACTGGGGCTTTGGGGGGAAAAATAAAAATAAATAAAATCTTTAAATATACAGTTCATTGATTTTTAGTATATTTACAGAGTTGTGCAACCATCACCATCTAATTTCAGAACATTTCATCATCCCAAAAAGTAACCCCATACCCATTAGCCATCATGCCTCACCTCCTCTCCCCTCAGCCCCTGGCAAACACTAGTCTATGTTCTATCCCTATGGATTTGGTTGTTATGCACATTTCATATAAATGGAATCATACATTATGTGGCCTTCTGTGTCTGGCTTCTTACTCTTAGCATAATGTTTTCAAGGTTCATCCATGATGTAGCATGTATCAGTACTTCATTCCTTTTTATGGCCAAATAATATTCCATTGTATAGATATACCATACCACATTTGTTTATGCAGTCATCACTTGGTGGACCTTTAGGTTATTTCCATTTTTTGGCTATTATGAATAATGCTGCTGTGAACATTCATGTACAAGTTTTTGTGTGGACATATGTTTTCTATACTAGGAATGAAATTGCTGGGTCCTGTTAAGCTTATGTTTACCATTTTGAAGATAATGGACATCTCTTGAATGAGATAGTCAAAGCTAAAACAGCGTCTGAAAGTAAACTGGGGTCTTCAGTAAACCCTATCAACATCTAATTGCTTAATTATGCAACAACCTAACAAGTGACTTAACCACTTATTTTATTGTGTAGATACAGCAAACGTGACTGTTAGCCAACAATAGTAAGTGCTATCTAATAGGATGACATGGGGAGACGGGGTAGATTTGTTTGGTTTATTTTCTTTTACTGTTTTCCGTGAACCATGGCAGATACCACCAGTTGAAACAACTATTCATTAACTTAGAGTAATGGAATGAAACCCCATTCCTTAAAATCTCAATATAGCTATCATAGCTGTGCTTTAAAAATAAGGTCAGGGAGAGAGAGCCAGTGTATTACTAAATTGCTGCAGTTTTTCAGGCAAATCACTTAACATTTCTTTTTATTCTGTCTCTGAAATGGATATGATATACACAGATTCACTTCATCAGTTTTGTGAGATTTAAGTCAATATGGTTTAAAAAAATCTGAAAAACACTTGAAGATTACAAAGTATGAAAATATATGTATTTGAAATAGTTTTAAACTTAGACCATCAATAAAATGGTTCTCCTAATTTAATCAATCAGCCTTGTTTAAATATCCTTTCTGGAAAAAAATGTCAAATGAAGCTTCATATTGCCTTTCTTCTCATGTGAAAAGTCACTTTAAATGATCTTGTTTAAGAAGGAAGTAAACATGGGGCCGGCCCTGTGGCTTAGAGGTTAAGTGTGCGCTCTCCGATGCTGGCGGCCCGGGTTCAGATCCCGGGCGTGCACCGACGCACCGCTTCTCCAGCCATGCTGAGGCCGCATCCCACATACAGCAACTGGAAGGATGTGCAGCTGTGACATACAACTATCCACTGGAGCTTTGGGGGGAAAATAAATAAATAAAATCTTAAAAAAAAAAAAAAAAAAAAAAAAAAGAAGGAAGTAAACAGAATATAGGTGTTACAGAGCAAACCACTGAAAGCAAGCTGTAAATAAAACGAGGATGAAAATGAAGTCAGTTATCCTTATTTGTGACCCCTTCACTTCTTATCACATTTCCCCAAAACCTGCCAGATTACACTGTTAACCCTAAAACTCGAGGGCACGAAGTCCCCCTTTACCCCGGGGTTTAAGTTAAATGTCACCACAGAAAGAGTCAGACTACAATACGGAGGATCGTGATACCTTTCTTGACACTATATCGACCATTCACCCAAGGCTACACCAACAGCCAGAATGTGGTGGAGGTCGCAGGCCTCTGCTTAGTGCGAGTGCCTGGGGGCAGAGGGCACCAGCATTCATTTCCTGTTGAGAGAAACAGCACAGCAATACAGTCTCTCTCGTGAACTTAGTTCATAATTCGCAGTGCCCCTCAAATTATTTCTAATTCCTGAAACTTGAGTTTTAGGCATACCCTCCTGAATTTTCAATTCCTTTGTAATATTAAATACATTGTATGATTTGGTTTTAATTGACATTTGGTACAAAATTATGCCTATGAAAAAAATTTAAGCATGTTCAATAAATGTCACTTGAAAGTACTTAATACAACTGATTATGCCCTCATATTGGATGTTGAACAATCCCAAAAGCTAATCACTTAAAATCTATTAAAATTTGCTTTATAGGAGCCGGCCCAGTGGCATAGTGCTTAAGTTCGTGTGCTCCACTTTGGTGGCCTGGGGTTCTCAGGTTTGGATACTGGTCGCAGACCTACACACCACTCATCAAGCCATGCTGTGGGGGTGACACACATACAAAATAGAGGAATATGGGCACAGATGTTAGCTCAGGGCCATGCTTCCTCAAGCAAAAAGAGGAGGATTGGCAACAGGTGTTAGCTCAGGGCCAATCTTCCTCACAAAAAAAGAAATTTCCTTTATAAAAAGTGGGATTTTATTATAAATTACCTTAATAAAGCAGAAGACATAAACAGTTTAATACCTAAGAAATTTCCAAATTTAGAAAAACCCCTTGTAAAAATTCCAGCTTGGCCTTGGAGTTTAAAAACATTGTCACAGGGTTCAAAATCTGGTTCCAGAGTTTGGCAACACTAAGCTTACTAGAACTTTTGGTTTTTAGTTTGCTTTATCTCAGAATTGTTAAGGCTAATTTATAACGAAAGCCAAATAATGCACTGATTCCTAGGACCAATAGAGAGTGCCTGATGTGAACACGATCTCCAAGCATAAAAGGTTTTTGTCATATATACGTGTATAATTTAGAATTCAGAATATTTTGACATTTGGGATTATTAGATTAAAACATTTTTAAAGCGTTCTGACCCAAATGGTGATATAGGAAGCTCCTGAACTCACCTGTGTCCATGGACACTGAATTTACAGCTACACACGGAGCAATTCCCTCTGAAAGAAATTCAGAAACTAGCTGAGTGACTCCTACATATTGGGCAAACAAGAAAATGCCCACATTGAAATGGGTAGGAAAGGCTGAGACACACACTCGCCATAAACCCCACCCCCAGCACAGTGAGATACAATTGGGAGGGAACTCACAACTCCCAGCTTCTCCCTGAGGAGTGAAGGGTTTGGACCCAACATCTAGCACCCCAACTTTTAACAGTGCCCCCAAAGGACGGCCCCAAAGCTCTGAAAGCCAATGGGGCTTATGTCCAAGAGACCCACAAGACTACAGCAAAGAAAGAAACAGTTCTTAATGGGTTCATGAGGACTCACTGTGGCTATCCCCCTAGGGGTCAGTGCACAGGCAGCAGACAGAAACACCCATCTGCTAGTCTTTCCCTGAAGGAGGCCTATTAGCCTGTCTTAAAAGCTGCAGCCTGAGGGTTAGTCTTCTAATTCAGCACACATCTAGAGGCTGTAATCCTCCCTGGAGACTGGGGAGGCCAGTGGGTGCCATCTCTGCGTTCTCCCTCTGGCCCACATCAGGTTACTGATGTCTCCCCTGGAAGGAGCTTGTGCACATGTCTGGTGCCCGAGCTTTTGTGGCTGCTGCTCAGGGAATGCCCCCTTGATTGCCCAGCTCTGGTGGCCAGCAGGGCTTGTGTTTGCAGGTTCCACAGGACTGTAGTAAAGAAACAGTTCTCAACTTGCTATCCACCCAGGGCTCAGCATAGAGGGAGCAGGCCAAAACACCCATCTCCCAGTCTTTCCTTGAAAGAGGTCTATTTGCATACTTGAAAAGCTGCTGCCTGAGGGTCCAGTTTCCAATCAGCCTGCATCTAGGTACTGACTGAGGTCCTCCTCTTTGGAAGACTGACAGGTCTTGGCAGACCCTCAACTACTGGGAGCCACTAAGAACAATGAAGGTGGCTTGGACAATCACAAAGTTTTGAGAGACAACCAAGAGCTCAGTGGGCTGAATGACAAGGTTCATGTCCAACACAAGACTACTTCATCAAGACTGGGAGAAGTTGTTTTTCTATCTAATGCACAGAAACCAACACAGAGAGCTGAGAAAAATGAAGAAACAAAGGAATATGTTCCAAACAAAAAAAAAAACAAGACAAAACTCCAGAAACAGACCTTAATGAAATGGAGATAAGTGATTGACCTGATAAAGAGTTCAAAATAATAAAGATGCTCACCAAGGTCAGGAGAATAATGCATGAACAAAGTGAGAATTTTAACAAAAACATAGAAAATACAGCAAAGTACCAAACAGAAATCACAGAGCTGAAGAATACAATAACTGAATTGGAAAATTCAATAGTGGGGTTCAACAACAAACTAGATATGTGGAAGAAAGGCTCACCAGACTCGAAGACAGGGCAGTGGACTTCATCTAATCAAAGGAACAAAAAGAGAAAAGAATGAAAAGGAGTGAAGATAGCTTTAAAAAGGTACCAAGATGGGAACAAACAGCAGAACAAACTCCTTTCCAAAAAAATTTTTGAGATATTGGAACTATCAGATACAGATGATAAAATATGCTTAAAAAATTTTAAAGAATACAAGGTTGAAATATGTTCAGAAACAGAAAACTATATAGTGACTTAGATTTTAGAAAGTACCAAAAATAGCTTCTAGAAAAGAAAGCTGAAATTAGATTAGATACCACTGAAAAAAATTAGTGAACAGGAAGAGAGGTCAGAAAAATTATCCAGAATGCAGCACAGAGAAAAAGAAAGATAGGAAATACAGAAGAGAAGCTAAAGATCTAGGCAAGTAAAAAGAAAACAAATTCTATCATATATTTCATTAGAGTACCAAAAGGAGAGAAGAATGTCCAGAGGCAGTATTTGCAAAGATAATGGTTGAACACTTTCCAGAACTGATGAAAGACGACAATCCACAGATTCAAGAAGTTCAATGAATCCAAAGCAGAGCAAAGAAATCCACAACTATACATAGCAGAGTGAAACTGCAGAAAAGCCAAAATAAGAGGAAAGCCTTAAAAGCAGTCAGAAGAAAAAAGCTTAAAGGAACAACAGTTAAGATTGCTGCTGTTGACAAGTCATCAGTCAATGGAAGCCAGAAGACATTGCAATGATATTGTTGATGTGCTGAAAGAAAACCACTCCCAGCCCACAATTATACATTCAGTAAAAATAATAAGACATTTAAAACATTAAGATGAAATAGACATTTTATATAAATTAAAATAGAGCTTACTACCAGCAGACCTTCATTAATGGAAATGTTAAAGGATATACTTCAGGTAGAAGGTAAGTGGTCCATCCAGAGGTGCTGAGATTCAAGAAGAAATGCAGAGTGAAAAAGGAGGCAACTATTTGGATAAACTAAATGAAAATGGATTGTATAAAACATAATAATGTCTTGAGTGGGTGTTAAAATATGTACAATTAAAATACTCAGCAACTATAGTTGGGGTGGTATAAATGGAGATAAAGTGTTCCAAGGTCATTGCATTATTCAAGAAGAAGGTAAAAGTAATGATTAACATTAAACTTTGAGAACTTAATGATACACGTAATTTCTAAGATAACCAATAAAAATGTAACCAACAATAATAGGGTATAATGACTTGCAAATTAGGAGATCATGATAAAAATCCAAAAGAAGGCACAAAAGGAGGGGAAAAGAAGCAAAGAACAGAGAGTACAAAGAGAACGCACAAGATAGCACGGTAAATTTAAACCCAAATATAGCGATTATTACATTAAATGTAAATGGACCAAATACCCCAGTTAAAAGATAAATATGTCAGGGTAGATAAGAAAACAACACTCAATTACCTATTTCTAAGAGACCACTCTGAAGCACGAGAGCACAGAAAAGTTCAAAATAAAAAAGATGGAAAAAGACATGTCATGTGAATACCAAAAGCAAGCTGGTGTAGCTACATCATGTAAAACATACTTTAGGGCAAGAAGAATTGTTAGAGAAATATGGGATCACTTCATAGTGATAAAAGATTAAATTCACCAGGAAAATATTAAATTTTAATTGCATATGAATGTCAGTGTATGGCCAGAAATTATAAATGCAAAAATGGAGAAAACTACAAGAAATAGACACAATGGGAGATTTTTACACATGTATTAATAAAACAAGCTAACCAAAAAAAAAAAAAAAAAGAAAAAGAAAAAGAAAAGAAAAAAGGGACAGGGAAGAATATAAGATTTGAACTACATGCTTTCCAGACTTTACCCACTGGAATATTTAGAGCACTGTACCTAAGGAGTGGAGAATACACCTTCTTTTCAGATCAGACCAAATGGTCAAATGAGCTAAGCACTGATCTCAAGAAGTTAGAAAAATGAACACTGACATAAAACCAAAGAAAATAGAAGGAAAGAATTTAAAAAGAACACAAGTTGAAATAGAAAACAAACATAAAATAGAGTTTCAACAGAACTAGAAGTTGATTCTTTGAAAAGACTAAAAAAATTGATAAACCTCTAGTGAGACCAATCAAGAGAAAAAGAGAAGGCACAAATTACCAATATTAGGAATGAAAAGGAGATATCACTATAATGTAGACATTAAAAGATAAGAGGATATTATGAATACTTTTAGGCCAATAATATTAAATTTTAGATGAAATAGAAAATTCCAAGTAAACTATAGCTTACTCAACTTGCCCATGAAGTAGAGAACTTGCCCATAAAGTAGATACTAGTCCTATGACTATTAAACAGAATTAGTGACTAAAAAAATCTTCTCACAAAAAAACTATAGACCCCATTGACTTTACTGGTGAACTCTACCAAAAATTTAAGGAGGAAATAATCCCAATATTATCAAAATTCTTTCTGCTAATAGAAAACAGTGTACTCCCCAACTTATGAGGTTAGTGTAACTGATACCAAAACCATACAAGGATAGTACAAAAAAGAGAATCTTACTTATGAACATAGTTGCAAAAATCCTAAACAAAAATATCAACAAACTAAATCCAGTAATATTTTTAAAAGATAATGTAATCTGTCCAAGTTGATTTATACCAAGAATGCAAGGTTGTTTAGCATTGGAAAACTGATCAATGTAATTCACCATATTAACCAACAAAAGGAGGAAAAACATCATAATCATTTAATACACATAGAAAATGTCTTTGATAAAATTCAACAACCATTCATGAAAAAGATAAATTCAGCAATCCAGAAAGAGAATTTCCTCAAGCTCATAAAGGGTGTCTAAAGAACAAAAAACAATAGACATCATACTTAATGGCAAAAATATTAACACTTTCCCTTTGAGAAGAAGAATAACACAAGAATGCCTATTATTTAACATTGTACTAAATGTCCTAGCCACCTCTATAAGCCAAGAAAAAGGCATAAAAAGGTACAAGGATGGGAAAAGAAGAAACAAAAGTCATTGTTTGCAGATCATATGATCGTCTACATAGAAAATCCCAAAGAATCTACAGATGATACAATATTTTATCAATTTTAAGACACATTTAGAAATATTTTAACATCTCTGTAACTGGGCTGCATCTCAGAATAGATGAGTCATAAATTAGTTGGAAGCCTTCTCAGTCTGTTTGAGCTGCTATAACAAAATATCACAGACTGGGTGGCTTGTGAACAACAAACGGTTATCTCTCACAGTTCTAGAGGCTGGGAAGTCCAAGATCAAGATGCAATCATGGTTGCGTTCTGGTGAGGGGACTTTTCCTAGTTCATAGCTGGCACCCTCTTGCTGTGTCCTCACGTGGTGGAAGTGGCGAGGGAGCTCTGTGAGGTCTCTTTTATAAGAACCCTAATGCCATTCACGAAGTCTGCATCCTCATGACCTAATTATCTTCCAAAGACTCCATGTCCCAATACCATCATCTTTGGGGGTTAAGATTTCAACATATGAATTTTAGGGGGACACAAACATTCAGACCATAGCATCTTTTTAAGAATAATAGTACATAAATGGTGTATCTTATAATTGATGGTATATTAGATACACTGAAATACACTAAATTGTTAGAATTTTATGAGAGTTTAGCAAGGTTGCTTGATGCAGTCAATACACAAAAAAACTCCTATTTAAGTACACTAGCAAAAAATAGCAAACGAATTTTAAAGAATTATTGTAAACTGTTAGATATAGTCATGGTATTAAGGTTATAAAAGAAAATGTTATTTAGAGATACACATTAGAAGTATTTAGGAGTCAAATATCAAAGCAAATATAGTAAAATGTTAATTACTATTAAATCCTGGTGATGGGTATATGAGGGTTCAAACTGTTCCCTCTGATTTCATACATGTTTGAAAATTTTTATAACAAAAACTTTGAGATACATTAATGAAATCCTTAATTGGAGAAATATACCATGTTCTTATATTGAAGAGTCAATATTGTAAAGATGTCTATTCCATCCCACACAGTCCCAGTCAAAAATTCCAATAGGTTTTATTTTTTTAATAGGACTTGATGAATTGATTCTAAAATTTATATGGAATTCCAAAGGGTCAAGAATAGCCAAGACACTCTAAAGAATGAGGTAGGAGGGCTTGTTTTACCAGATATCAAAGTTAAATGAAATAAGACAACGTAGTATTGGCACAGAACAGATTGCCCACGGGGCAGAAATTCTGGAATGGCAATAATGAAGAGCTCAGGGAAACCTCTCCCCCAAAGAGACATCTACTATTAAACTAGTCAAAATTAGCAAAGGCAATCATTCAAAGTGTTTAGAGATTGATCAAAAGACAACAAACTGAGAAGAATTTATTCAACAAAATCTAAGGAATCATGGTGAGAACAATGGGAGGACAGCAATGGAGCTAGACGTAGAGCCTGCCCAGATGCCTCCACAGATCTGCCTTGCAGAAAGACCTGTTCCATTTGGGGCGCAGAGGAACTGACATGCCAAAACACGTGCGTGCACACGCGCGTGCACGCACACACACACACTTTTGTACCCTACAACTAAAAAACATTTTTATTTTACACTGAAAAAATCAGTTCTGCACTTGACCACAGAGCAAACCTTAATAAATTTCAAAAAGTAGATGTTTAGCAAGGCCATATTCTCAGGTCATAATCCATAAAATTAGGAGCAATTTTAAAATGCCAAACAAACCCAAACTGTTGGAACATTACACAGTCTCCCCTGGATCAAAGAGGAAATAAAAGCAAATTACAATCTAGAAATTAATGAAAAGGAGAATATTTCATACCAAAATGTGTAGGGTAAAGTTAAAGCTATAATTAGAGGAAAATATATAACTTTAGATGTATTTACTTAAGGAAAACTAAAAATAATGAATCCAGTGCTACCTTTAATTAAGAAATTAGGAAAAGAACAAAATTAAAAAGTAGAAAAAGGGTGCAAATTAAGGATAAGTTGAAGTTAATGAAAAATGTTTAAAAACTGACAGAAAACATTTTTAAAAACAATAGAGAGGATATCTAAATCCCAATGTTATTTGAAAGTGTCAGTAAGAGTGAATAACCCCTTGAGAAACCTAATTAAAGGATGAGAGAGCATTGGTTTGTTATTTACTCAACAGCATGATATAACTATCCCTCAGGAAGATGATGTTGGACCCCCTACCTCACACCATTTATAAACCATCTTCCAGACGCTTTGAAGAGCTGCTGTTAGCCTAGGCAAAGCCTGTAATCTTAACACTCTAACACACAGATTTATTTAGGTATTTCCACTACTCACTACTTCTATTATCTACAGAATAAAATCCTAAACTTTCATTTAGGGTCCTCTGAAATTCTTTCCCATCAGCCAACATGCTTTCCGTGTACATAAATCCATTTTGCTACTTGTCAATTTCTTAATCCTCTTCTCTCAAATCTGCCATGACCTCTCTGTTCACAAATTAATCAATCCCACACTTGGTCTCCTCATGGAGATAGAGGCTATTATACAGGCACAAACAGTTTGCCTTGCATGAGAGTGAGTTTCAAATCTCTCTCCCACTACGTTGGAAAAGGCAGGTACTGTACTTGGCTGTTTCCTTCCTCCCCATCCATTTCCCAGGGCTGTGCACTCAGATTGAATAAATTCAGTACAGTACTTACTGTTCAAGAAGGGCTAGCCATCTTTATTGAGATTGTCAGTATATTCTTATTCCTGAAAGTCACCAGAGAACATTTATGACTTTATTTTGAGTGTTAATTAGCTAAGAACAAACCTAGACAGAACTTGAAGATTGTTTACTCTCTTCTCTCTACACAGCGATGTACTCAAACCACTCTAGCAGTCTAAGATTTTATAAGTTTGCTATAAGAGTCTATGGAAAATGAATTCCAGCATCTCTCACTATTGTAGATATTGTAGCATCAAGTTATCACACTGTTATGGCAGTGGTCCCAGCTAGGACCATTCAAGTCATAAATTCTTAACCAAATTTTTACTTTTCTGCTTTTCTTCTGGTTGGAAAAATCCCCTCCCCCAAAAAAACTCAAACAGAGGAATAACTAGTAATCACATTTCATCCAGAATAGAAGGCTAGCCAAAGAAGATACCCCAAGATTCTCCTCACATCTGAAAAGAAAGAAGCCAAATTAAAAAAAAGACAAAACATTTAATAGGTATTTTTTACAATTTCAGTACAAATTACCACTTCAAATAAACATTACAGGGTTTTATTAATTGCTAGTCACCCAATAAATAATTTTTGCAGCTTTTCTTTCTGATGAAATTACTTCATTATAGAGTGAATGTGCTTACATTTATATGCATGTCAGCAGAATTTTATTAAGTGTCCTGAACTTCAACAACTTTAAACGTTTACAGGAATTGCTTGGGCAGATGTCCTAATTTCAATCATTTACTGGATCCAATTTAAAAAATAGGCAAGAAGTCTGAGAAGATTATGTTGTAAAAGGGAATATAATCGGGGTCAGAGAGACAACGTTGAATTGTGAAGTACCGTGCCCCAAACGGTCTGCAGCGAAGTGTAACATCTTACAGAACAGTCATGAAATAAACTGCAAGGTCACACAAAAAAAGGCCTGTGTGGGAACATCAAAGTCAGACTAAAAATAAAAAAACCACAGAAAGAAATCCCCAGGATGGCAGCTGCTCATTATCAAGATTATTCAACCGACTCTGCTGTTAACCTAGGAAACCTACCAATGATTAAGCACTTAAAAAATAAATAAGGCAATTCCAATTGTCCCTTTTTTGTTGTTAAAGAGAACCTTGGTGTGAGAACCTCACATATCAACTCAAAATCCAGTCTATGTTGTTCACTAAATTTGAACACCCATGATCAAATAATATTTGTTCAATTCTTGTTAAACTACTTGTAATTTTTCTTGTGACCTGCCTCCCCAATTTTGTGTATTAATACTGTTGGATTCTTAAAAGCTACTTGAGTGATGAGCACTTATCTTAATTGAAATTCTGTTCTCCGTACCATTTATTTGCTGTCTAGAACAAAGAAGAAACCTGAAAATTAGGCCTAGTCCCAGCATTGCAAGCAACTCTTATGGTACTTATGTTTCTTCTGCTTTTCTGACTGGTTGTTACCTGTATCTGCTTTCAAATTCACCTCCTCTTTGGTGGGAAAAGAGGTTATAGAGAAAAGAGCATTTGAATTCAGAAATCTTTGCTTCCCTTCCCAATCGCACCCTTGGTAGCGATGCAAATCCTGGCAAATCATTTAACTTCTCTGAGCGTATTGCCCACCTTGCTATCTTTCTCCCCCTAACTCTTTCAAGGATCACGTTGTTGACTTCTTGCATTTATTAAACAGGTAAAAATGATATAAAGTACGTAAGTGCTACAGAAGGGGCCTTAATCAGCTAAGGCCAGAAACATCATCTTTTATGACTGGTCAACTACATGTATTATCTGTTTATCTCTCTGGGTCACTAATACCTTTTTCTTTTATCAGTTTTCAGATGAAATGAGATAAACGTTGTAGTTTTGTCTTTGTTTTGAGTGACAGATTGAAATCATCTGCAGTATATCTTGACAGTGGCAATGACAAATAATTCTGAAATCCCAGAGGTCTGATCGGTAAAAAGAAAGTGGTAATCCCCAGGCAAGACAACTATTGCCATCCTAACCATTAGCATTTAGCACAGGAATTCCCCAGTCACATTAGGGACGACACAGAATCATTGCTGTACGATTCTGACAGGAAAGACTCCTAAATATGGTACGTGGCACACTAAGACTTTGCCAGTGAATTTCTTATTCATAAAAATATGATATCTGCTCCAAATGGATTCTAGGCCTTATAACATTATTTTAAAAATGTAAAACAGTATGGTGATGAAATGATTGAATAGGCAAGAAGTGCTGTTGGAAATGTATAGGAACAATGCATACACAAAAAATAAACCTAATAAACATATAGTTAAGCAAACCCCAGCAATGCTGCCCCAGGGTTTCTTATATATAGGGACATGTGGTACCTTCCTTCCTGTAGCTATAGCCAGGCGGACCAGGCTAAACCAAATATTCTTCATATCATAACAACGAGGATCAATATTATGTGCCAGTACGAGTTTTCACATTTTGTGCTTTTACCAGGTATGGAATACAAGGGGAATAAAGAATCCACAAGGTTTCATTTAATAGGGAACAGATAGTGTGTAAAAATTGGTTCAAGTAGCACACCAGGGCTCAGGACTACAGCAATTTATGGGGCATGCCATGTCTAAGTCATGGAACAGGAATCTTTAGCCAGTTTAAGCTCAGGTTAAGCTAATGGGGTATGTGTTTCAGACCCAGAACAGTGTAGACACCACCTCCCACAGGGCTCACACATAACCAAGGTTAATATACATGTGCATAAATAAACAAGGGCCTACAGGAATGTACAGTCTAGTCATTTGCTTGATCTATCCACTGCTTCCAGTTCTGACTTTTTTTTGTGTGTGTGTGAGGACTAGCCCTGAGCTAACATCCAATGCCAATCCTCCCCTTTTTTCTTGAGGAAGACTGGCCCTGAGCTAACATCCGTGCCCATCTTCCTCTACTTTATATGGGACGCCGCCACAGCATGGCTTACCAAGCGGTGCGTCGGTGCGTGCCCGGGATCCGAACCTGCAAACCCCGGGCCACCGAAGCGGAGCGCGTGCACTTAACCGCTTGCACCACTGGGCCGGCCCCTAACTCTGACATTTTGTAACTCAGTGTCAGCGGGCCAGGTACAGATCTTAATGGTCCCAACCACCTTCTAGGCTAATCCTTACTTTATGCATCAACCTTCAGGTGATTCATCAAAAAGTTATTCCAACTCTGTAAAATACAAACAAAATTTTAAAAACACCAGATACACACATAAATTGCACAACCATCTACAATTCAATGGGAGAAAACTTCTTGGGTATTACCAGCCAGATTCCCTCTCCTAAAATTCATACACTGAACCTAACCAGAGGTTTCCCATACCCCTGAGAGGAAACTTGAAATGCACAAGTCTGGAATAAAGCATAGCTTGGTGGCTGAATAATAATCTTATTGAATAAGAGACACAATTTTTTGTAAACCACACAAGAGTTACAGAAGTACAAATGTTTTTTCAGTGTGCCTTTAAATAGATGTCTCTTTTGACTGGGGGACTGAGGCCAAGGCTCTGGGCTTTTCCCTGTAAAGTGATGTCTAAGGAAAGAAGGCACACGTTCTGCAAGAAAGCAGCTGTCAAGGTTTCCCACTCATGTTTTCGCCAGTGGGTCAAACACTTGCAGCACCGTCCTCTTGTCCTTGTCACTGACTGTCACCCAGTGACTGAAGTCTTTTTGCCTGTGCTCCGGTGGCGGCTCCTCGGCAGCTGAGGTGCGGACTTGCGGTGGGGCTGTGTGTGCCCTTCCAAGGTTCCTGGTCCCCGCGTCCAGGGGGTCAGAGGTCTTGGGAAGCCAGGCATTATTCAGCAGGTTAGGGTGCTGGAGAAGGCTCCAGAAGGGATCCTGAGAATCACCCAGAAGGGAGGCTGCCTCTGACTTCAGCTCCTTGGGGCCATCAGTCTCGGGGCTTGCAGCAGATGAAGTGCCAAGAAAAGCCGGTTGTGGAAGGAGAGCACCCCCATCAGGCTGGGGTGCAGGGGGACAGTCACGGCTGGGGCTGCTGCTGCTGCAGCTGAGGTCCTGGAGAAGCTGGCTGTTGCTCTGCAGAACCTGCAGGTGGAAGGAGGCGGGGGCTGACTTCTTCCTCCTCGGGGGGACCTGGGGCACAAGAGGCGGGACCTCCGGAGGGGGTGGCATGGTGGCTCCAGCCACTGGAGGGGCATCGTCTGGCGCTGGCCTTCCACCACTTGGCTTCCTCTCGGCACCTTTCCCGGGCTGAAGTGTTCTTGGTTTGGGAACAGGCGGGACTGTCGCTAGAGGAGGGGTTTCAAGGCTTGTTTCCGGGGGCCCGATTGTAAAATGGGCAGTCTGTTGCCCAAAGTGCTCTTCCGGTGAAGTGGGCTGAGAAAAAGCACAACCAAGAGCGTAAATAAGAAGCCAGCCCGGGGTGGAGGCGGGGTGGTTGGGAATCAGACAGCACTCAGTGTCAGGAAGGGAGCAGAGATGGCACTAAGCTGACATTCTAGCAAATTCAAGATTTGAGAATGTCTGGGATATGGAAATAAGACCAGGTACGAAAGAGCACAGGACAAACACACACTTTTAGCAGGTCCAACGAAATATGAGTGACAATTTTAAAACCAGGGCCACAGTGAATAATTTGAGACAAGTTTTTCTTTGTTACCTTAGGAAATGGGTTCTGCTCCTCCTCTATTAAAAGTGAACCTCTCTGAAGACTTTGAGGCCACAGCTTTGATAACTCAGTCTGCACTGTGCTAGGCTGAAGTGACTAAGGTCACGGCATTAAGCTAACGGAAGGACTACTGGATATATGTGTTCCTTGAATCTTTGATATTTAAATACAGCCGAAAGGAAAATTTCACACAGGAACTTCCTTAGTTCTGATTCAAAACTATCACAAAGAAAACAACTGCAGAGCACAAGAGGGCGCTCTGTACAGAAATGGCTCTCCGTAGTTCCAGCATCCGCATTTCAGGATTTCCTTTGGTTCTTTAGGAACCAAACTGAAAACAATCCCTTCCCCAACAGCCTTTGACTGTAACTCCTGTGCAGCCAGTCGGGTAAATGAATCCATTTCTGCCCCTGGGTTTTAAAAGAAAAGAGCAAGTACGCACAGGGAAAGGAGGAGGAAGGCGGCTGTACTTGTAAGGAGCATGGAAAATGGACAGATGCAACGAGCAGAAGTGGCATGAGCAACCCAGAAAACACAAAGCAAGCTCTGGAAGGACAAAGTACCAAAGGCACGGCTCATACACTCTACAGGTGGAAAAACAGCAGGCATTCTGCAATGACCAGCCAGGGATTACCGAGAGTCCCATTACGAGAACACTGAGATCAAACGGAAGATCCAGATGTCTCTATAGGCGCCAGTCTTTGGGCTGCTACTGTCCTGACAAACTCATGTCTTTGAAGCAGCAAGCAAGGCTGAGAAGCTTGAGAGCGAGAGCAGAATACAATCTGCAAGAAAAGTGGCACGAGATGCTGTGGACCCTCCAGAATCCCAGCCACACAAGGGCTTGTCAACATGGCTAATGTTGAAATCTGTTGCTTTTCTAATGCCAACAAAATCTGTACACGTGAAACCATGTGCACATAACATAGACCACACATAAATGGGAAATGGTGGAACATTTGGAATAAAGCATCCCACAGTGGTTCTATTTGGGGACTCCAATAGAACATTCCGGAAGCGTGATACCTCTAAGCTGTTACCATCATGGTGAGAAACTCCTGGTTTTTCTGCTCAGCTAGAGCCGAGATGCGGCAGGGATACGAAGGAGAAAGCGATTGCCAAGCATTTTCCTCAACGATGGGGCTGTGTCAGGAACTCAGGAATGTGTATGGAGAGACCAGACTTAACGGAGACGTAATTCTTATCTAACAAGACATTCGAGCAACTTGGGAGTAAGAGATTTATGCTACCAGGTTCTTACCTTTCCTGTCCTTCTCAAGGTTGGCTTCTTGATGGCAGGAACTCTGGGTGCCGGCCGACGGGGCAGGAGCGGGGCCACCCCTGCTGTGGGCTCTGGTTTGGAAGACCCTTGGTCCCTCGGGGCTGTGGCATTTTGGGCTTCTCCTGGGGCACCTGAAACATACAATTGCACGGCTGAAGTGTACAGATCAAGGCAATTTGCTGCATGAATTAATCTTCGGGCAGTCTACATTCTAAGGATATTTTATTAACACAGTGTATTTCCTTTCTTCTAAAAAAAAAAAAATTTTTTTGAAGGTTGTCAAGACCAACCAGCTAGGTTCGGCCCCCAGCTTCTCATGCTCACCTTCTCACCAGGGATGGTGATCTGGGTCCATGGATGGTCTTGATGGGGCATCAGTGAGGCCCTGACGTCACATGCAAAGTTTTATGTGCGTTTCTCAGGGGAGATGACCCAAAACTCCTCAAAATCTCAGCAGGGCCCACGACCAAGAAAATATTAAGTTGGGACCCTGGGTAGATTTCAAACCTCAAACCTCTCCTAACCTCGACATCTATAGAATTTTTTAAAAAAAATCGCTTTACTGCAATATAAGCCACATAGCATCAAATTCACTCTTTTTTAGGATACAATTTGGTGGTTTTTAGTATATTCATAAAGTTGTGTGACCATCACCACTATCTAATTCCAGAACAACTTCATCGCCCCAAAAAGAAACCCCATACATACCCATAGCCATCATTCCCCATTTCCTCCTCTCTCCAGCCCATGGAAACCACTAATAACTGTCTATCTGTATGGATTTGCCAATTCTGGACACTTTGTAAAATGGAATCATACAATGCACGGCCTTTTGTGTTTAGCTTCTTTCACTTAACATACTATTTTTGAGATTCACCCATGATACAGCATGTATTAGTACTCCATTCTTTTTTATGGTTGAATAATATTCCATTGTATGGATACACCACATTTTATCCATTCATCAGTTGATGGACACTTGGGTTGTTACATCCACATAATTTTAGTTATTTTTTTTAAATAAAAAAACACTTGTGATGGTATTATTCTACAACAGTGTTTCACAACCTCATAATTTATGCCCTCCTTAAATGTTATTCAGGAATTCCAAATAAGTTAAATATCCGGAATAAAAGCAAATCAGGCAATCGTAATTACATATGGCTTTTCAGAGGTGTAATCTCCCCTCTCCAAAATCAAAACAAAAAACATTAGTGACCAGTGATTTTGAAATGCATGGCAGACATTCCAAGTTACAATAATGATTAACATGGGTTAGAGTAACAGCAACAAAAATGAACAGGCAGTGCGGCAGAGAAGAGGTCCCCGCCTGGCAGTAAAGAATCTACAGTTGTTGCTGGATTTAAAAAATAGATTTTGTGCTTGAAATAGGATGCATACCTAACTATCTCTTTTTACAGAGCCAGCAGAATGAGTCAGTGCCTGCAGCATCACTCTTTTCTTTTTTTTTTTTTTGTGAGGAAGATCAGCCCTGAGCTAACATCCATGCTAATCCTCCTCTTTTTGCTGACGAAGACCTGCTCTGCGCTAACATCTATTGCCAATCCTCCTCCTTTTGTTTCCCCAAAGCCCCAGTAGATAGTTGTATGTCATAGTTGCACATCCTTCTAGCTGCTGTATGTGGGATGCGGCCTCAGCATGGCTGGAGAAGCGGTGAGTCGGTGCGCGCCCGGGATCCGAACCCGGGCCACCAGTAGCGGAGCGCGTGCACTTAACCGCTGAGCCACAAGGCTGGCCCAACATCACTCTTTTCTAATGTTCATTTTCATTTATTTCAATCTCTCCCTTAAGTGCTGCTTAATAATCCTGGGATTATTTTTATATACTTACTGCATTTTAAATACATAATTTTAAATGGACAATAAATCTTAGCAGTGGAATTTTATAAAATGTTGCTAAAGGGTACTTTCACTTAATACTGGCTCCAGAAAAAAAATGTTATTTTCTCTTCTAGGCGCCTTTCAGTAGGAAGATGAAATGAAAAAAAGAGTGGGTTTTTCTCCTGGCCGGGGAGGAGAGCCCCAGGGGAGCACCTACCTGCTCTGGCCTCCAGGAGACATCGGATTGCTGCTTCTGCCTCCTGAGCATTGGTGGTTTTGATCTGCTTGACGTTGTAAGGTTTACTTATCCCAGTCCTAGCTTTGGGCTTGAGGACAGAATCAGGGAGGAAAGTGTATTAACATGGGCAGGAAGACAGCCTCACCTGGCGCGTTCACTGCCTACTGACCTGTACGCGAGTGTGAGACTTACAAGCTCCATGAGACAGCGATTAATACACAAACTCCAACCTAAACTCCATCCCTCAAGCCTCTTTCTCCCCCAGGGCACTCTCATACCAAGAAGAGGAATGCAATAATATCTAGAGCTGACGACCCTCGTTTCCCAAACTGGGTGGTTATAGGTTTTTGCAATGTGGATAAACCATCCTCTGTCTTTATTTCAATACCCAGGAAAAGCCAGAAATCATAAGCAGAGACCACTCCTTCCACAGCCCAGCTGAGGCATTAAAACACCTTATAGACACACGTTTTCTCAAAGTGCTTTTTCTACCTCTTAACCCAAACCTCTGGACTGCCTTTGATGATCAGCCTTCATTACTAGGAACCACTGACACCCAGTTAACCCCCTACGCCTGCTGTGAACGCGTGAGCATCTGGCCTGGCCCAGCTCTCCGCACCCTCGCGGGACAAGTTAGCTTCCACCCAGCACCCGGGCTTCACCTCCCTCCTCCTCGCCTCTACTCCATTGACCTTCACCTGCAGTCTTCTTCAGCAGCTTGCTGCCATCCTCTGGAACTCTCCATCTCCAAAATCCTACAGGACTGTTGTCACTAGCGTTCCCCTACTACGTTTTTTAGGCCCATTAGATCTCTTTTTAGCCTCTTTGCTTAACTAACTTCATGCCAGAACGATCAGCATTTTGTCAAGACAAGTGGTCTGAATCTCTCCTGTACTCCCTTCTACTAACCACCAATCTTCCACCAAGACCAAAGCTAAGCACCAGGAGAGCAAGCAGGTGAGCCTGGAAACCAGCAGTCCCGCTACACAGGGACACCTGGGATTTTCCATCAAATGTGATTTTCCCTCTAACGCCCTGTACGGCCATTCAAAAGCCCTATAAAGGACCTGCTACTAAGTGATGGGGTTTGGGGACGAGCTGGTGGACAGGCAGAGGGTTAAAGAGATACAAATCTACATATTCACTGAAAGGAGGTAATCCCGCATGATTGCAGGGGCTGAGGAGGAACCACGGGGCAAACCCCTCGGGTCTGAGATGCTGGCCCGTTTCGCTTTGAGCTGAATACAGAGGAACTCACTGCTTGCTGGGGTGCTCCTGGCAGAAGTTTTGCTGTCTGCAAAATCGAATACTGCCCGTGGGTGCCGGAGGAGATGGACACATCCGAAGCCGACTTTTTCACCATTAAACCAGCTGTGAAAACCAAGGAGCACAGAGTGTCGGTCTCAGTGAAGCCACCGGCTGCTTCAAGGCAGCTGAGAGCAAGGCTGACCACAGAGGCAGTGAGGGTCAGAGTGTGCACACAGCCCTTGGGTATTTACAGAGTCGATGTTAAGTCTCTCTTGATTGTCCATCAGCTTGTGCCTATGAATGTAGGTTTTCTGGAGAAGCATTATTTGAACGCACATTTTAATCTAACATCCTGGGGCATTCAAATCTGATATAAAAGTCAACTCATTTTTAAGTGGCTTAAAACACACTACTGTTATTAGGACCAAATTTTAAAAAATGGTTAATGGGAAAAATCTAAAAACTCCCAAAGCAGGGGAATAAACTATATTAAATTACACTTGCAGCCATTAACAGATCATGTTTTAGAACAACATTTAATGACACATTAAATGACAGACAAATGACCAAACAAAATGGATATCAATTTTGTAAAAAAAAAAAAAAAGAAAAGAAAAACATTCTTTGTAGATATAGATATATATAATTGCAAAAGGCTGGAAGTCTTTTGGTTAACAATTATTATCTCTAGGTAGTCAAGTGAATTTAAAAATTTTATTCTTCTTTATATTTATCTATTTTTGTAGATTTTCTGCAATAACGTACATTTTGGTTTTTATTTAATTTTTATTTTATATTTTATTTTTCAGAGTGTCAACTCAGAAAAGTGAAAAATACACTTAAAAAGTCACGTGCTTCTGGCTTGCCAGAGATGACTATTGTGATGCAAGCCAAGGTGAACCCAATTGTGAAAGTAAAGCATTAGAAAAATCTATATATCTGATTGCCACAATTTTTGGGCGGTGGGGGATGGGAGAAGTCAACAGTAGAGGTAAAATAGAAATTGATCAAAAGTATGTCACAGCTTTATGGGGCCATGGCCTAGTGGTTAAGTCCAGCATGCTCCGCTTTGGTGGCTCTGGTTCAGTTCCCAGGCATGGACCTACACACCACTCATCAAGCCATGCGGGGGCGGTGACCCACGTACAAAATAGAGGAAGATTGGCTCAGATGTTAGCTCAAGGCGAATCTTCCTCAGCAAAAAAAAAAAAAAAAAAAAAGCATGTCACAACCTTATTTGCAAGTAATTAAGGAAAGTTTGATGGGCAAAGCATTGTTTTTTGAGGAGCCAGGAAGAAAAGCACCATCCTATGAGACCCAGGCCAGGACGAGCTGGTCCTCAGGTGGAGGAATGCCAGGGGCCCGCAGGCATGGGCTCACAGCCGGGATGGCGCCTCGTTAGAGGTGGGCATGCAATCACTTGTGTGTTAGGGCTCCCGGGCTTGCTGGAGTTCTAATAAGTAGGGAGAGGGCGGTTAGCAGTCAAGGAGAGAAGATTCTGAAAGATGCTGCGGAGGGTCGAGAGGAAGGAGCTAAAAAAGTGCTGGCTCGGCTGCAGCCCCAATTTTCCATCCTATAAGGTTTCAAAGTGAAAGCATCTTAAAGCCGAAACACAGCTACGGGAGGATGAAGAACAGCTTTACAGAGGACTCGTTTAATCTGCCACGAGATACACAGCTATCTCTGATATCAAACGTGTCACGGATCTAAGACAGAAAGGAGCCCAGGGAGGGAAAAAAGCATTGTGGGGACTCAATGCCTAGAAAGAAGTCGATTGAGAGCCATCTGTCCAGTAGCAGGAGAGACACATGATTCCCAGCAGGCATTGGGGTAAGCCGGAAGCAAGCAAAGTCTTACTTGGAGGGGGCGGTCTCTGCGGCGGGTGAGGTGGCCGAGGCCTACTGGGGACCGACAGAGACCTACTCGGAGAGCGGTGGCGGAAATCTCCGACTGCTTCCAGCTCCTGCTTTAACTCCACCAGGTCAGCATCATCTGGAGGACACGGCGGAACGTGAGTGAGGCGAGTCAGGGGTCAGACTCGGGTCTGCACAGAGGCAGGACAGTGGAGGTGCATCCCTTTCTGTTGGCATGGGAGGGACGGCGGCGGCACCCAATGCCTGCTTGGAATATTCAATCAACCGTGGACAAGGTTTGCTGTCCAGACACGAGAGACACTGAAATCATATTTTGAAGTGTAGGTGTGTTTCCTGCTGAAATAAGCCACAGATTTCTACACAGAGGAGAGGAGACAGTTGAAAACCAGAGTTCCTCATTTTTAATTCCTCCCTCTAAGACATGACAACTGTTTTGGAAGCTAGACTATTCTCGCTTCTCTGCCAGCAGGGCAGCCTGTGGTCCAGCGCCAAGCTGCTAGTATGGGGTATCCCTGCTCCCTCATCAAGTCCCAATGCCAGCTACTTCACAAGTGTTCGCCTTCCTGATTTGTCCCATGAAAACCTTCTAAGGCTAAGAGCGGCAAGAGGAGGCGACTGTTTCTGTTTTATTACAGAAACATTTATTACATTTAAATTCAGGACAATTTTAGGTCTTCTCTCCCACACTGCAACACAGTCTGATTCATTTCCTTTTGGCTTAGATACTCCAATCCTCAAATCCAAGAGCTCCTTGCCACGTATCTTTGAGGTTGAGCCGGGGAGAAGCAAAATTTCTGCTAATGGGAACGCCTGAACACCCCATAGGGTGTTTTCATCTCCTCGATGCCCACCACGCGGCCAGGCTGCCCACATAGCCCCATGTGGCTCTATTCTTCATTCAAAGAGGCATTTGCTCTCACATCTGCCCTCCCCTTGAGAGGCTGCCTGAATGACAGCCACCCCTGGAGAAGAGGGCTGCCTCCTGTCTCAAGAACACATCCCTTTAGCTGCTTCTACTTCAGGGCAGGAGCCCTCTGGGCAAGCAGCATGCAGAACCGCCTTGACATGCTGATGAAGGCTGCCGGTCCTGTATCGGGCAGCAGTCCCCAAACCTGGCTGTGCTCCCAGTCGGCTGGGGAGATGCATGAGATGCCAGATTTCCAGGATCCCCTGCCCAATCCACACCTCTATAACGGGGCTCACCAACCTGTAAGTGTAACAGCTCCTGATGGTTCAAGGTAGCTAGGCTATGGACCAGCTCTGGGACAGTATACAGTCAAAGGGGCGTGAGGTTCTCTGACCTCTCCCAGCAAAGAGCCTTCCCTGGGAAGCGTCTTACTTCACTTTCACTCCTGTTCTCTGTTTTCAGCCCCAGCTCAAAGGGTCCTGACACATGGCTAAGCTCCTGCACCAGCTGTTTACAGCTTTCCTCCAGAGGGGGAGACACAATGACCAACAGCTGGAAGGCATTCGTGGCTGTGGATGGAACTGTGCCAAAGGAGTCCGATGCTGAAATATGAACTATCCTACGTTCCAGCCCATGTAACGCTTCTGGGTTTTAAAACCTATTCAAAAGAGTTACTATACTATTTAACCTAGGGACTTGCAGTTCAATCCACATGACTTTCAGTCCTGCTTTACTTAAGTCTAAAATGATACAATGATGCTAATGTATAATATTACTGTATAATAATATAATGTTATAAGAATGTAAAAATATGCCAACGCAGGCCATAGGTATTGAATATGTCTCTTATGAGATTGAATCAGAAAAGTTTTGGACAGGAAAAAAAAAATCACAATTGTAAAACCAGTTCAGAGCTGCGGTTATTTGAATTACAGAGGAAACAGGAATTACCATGAACCTGGTGTGTTACAGGGGTACCAGTTGTTGTAGAAAAATAAAAATCACTAGAGAAAATCAGTGTGGTGGTAGCTGGATCCATAGCAGACTTGCTTTAGCTTTTCATGGGATGTGCACACTTGATTGGCAGCACGGATGCAGCCACCACTGAGAGAAAGGGAATTCAATCCCAAGTCCATTTAGAAGAGGAAGGTCTAAGCTACCTTTGTAGGTCGGATGCTGCTTCTTTTTGGTGAGTGCAGGTGACTTGCTGGGAGGTGCTGCTGCTGTGGAGCTGGGGGCATCGGAAAGGTCGTCTCCCCCCAGTTCACTGTCTGAGACCACAGGCTGACCCAGCTCCTCCACCAAATAGTCTTCGTCATCTTCGAGAATATCGCCTAGAGAAGGACATGAGTCACAGCAAACAATCAGGGTGAAACGGCATAGCCTGTCATGGGTGGGTCTGTTCAACATCAAGGCCTGTGGCTCAGGACACCTGGGACACAGCTGCCAGCAGCCCACGGGCACCCACGTGTCAGCAGGGACGGGACCCCAATTCCATTCATGCCTGAGACAGGAGACCAAGCCCGCAGCCCTGACATCCTCAAAACCACTTTTCCAATGTAATTTTAGATGTCTCCAGGTCCCATTTACCATTTCATTCTTGCACATGGACAATGCTCAACTTATCGCATGGAATGTAATGCTTGCACTGCAAGTACCCTCTCTAACCTTTACGAGGCAAGGTTCTAGAAGGGATCTTGAAAATCTCATGCCTGCTGCGGGGAGAACTTCTTGCCCACCTGCCCGCCTCGCCACACCGACTGAGAAGTCCTCGCAGGGTTACCTACCTTCCGACTCATAGTCCAAACTTGTGAAGTCAAAGTTCTCCTCCAGCAAGCAGGAGTTGGCGGTGGGAGACAGGGAGACCATGCTGTCCCGCTTTCGGGCGATCTCCTCTTGCAAACCTTTCAGCCAGTCCTTGGTCTTCGGTCTGATCTGCACTGCTCTGCCTTTCACCTGTGAGGGCAGAGCGGCCATCCAAGAATGAACGCAGATGTCAGAACAATTCCCTGTGATCCCAAAGTGCATCTCGCTCAAGCTTATGCATTGGGAGTCAGGCCAATCTTTGTGTTTTGCCAAGAAAAACTGAGAGTCTAGACCTCAGGGCAGGCTCAGCACAGCTCACATTTGGTCTAAATAAAGTTGAATTATCATCTCCAGCTTTTCATTCCATGTGAATTTAAAACCAGGATATTATCAACATGGAAACTACCTGCAAACTGCAGATTCCAAATTATGTACTCTAAAGAGAATGATGGCAACACTCCCACGTGGATGTGGGAGCGAAGACAGACCCAGTAACTCAGTGGGAACTAAGTTTTAACTTGCCCTTTCTCCCAATTTCTGCAAGTAGCCAGTGCTGGACATTAGATTCCTCATTGAAGATACCAGAATTATATAGCAGAATGAAGAGTCCTAGCTCCTGCCCTCATGTGGTGCCTACACCTAAAGACACAGGTAAGGAGAGCGGACAACATGACCACGTGAAAAAACCATAGGGATTAAGCAGCGCCCGCTCCACGAGCAACCAAGCATGACTCACCTTCATACCATCTACATCCAGGACACTGAGAGCCGAGTGACTGTCTGCAAAAGTCACCAGCATCTGCCCTTGGTTGATCCTGGAATAGATGAGACACACCCAGTCAACCCCCAGAGCGACGTGGCAGCTCTCACGGATTCCCACTGACGTGCACACCTGAGCCCATGCCAGCCGGGCCAGTAGTTACCTGACAAGAACAATTGTCCCGTAGTTCCCCAAGGTCTCCATGAGTTCCACGCGCACATCCTCAGGAAACTCGTTTTTCTCTTCTAAGGTTGGCGACTGAAGGTTGACCACGACGGTGGCATCCAGGGGCCCCTGGAAAGAGGACACTTCCTGGAACACCCTCTCCCGAGCACCCACGTCAACCTCTTGTACTTCCACCTCCACGATCGCCAGCACGGGTCTGCGTTAGACACGAAGGGAAGATGGGAAACAGTTAACCCAGGACAAGAGCTACCCAGCCCCCAACCCCAGCCCTCAGAGCTCTGCTAAACAGTCCCCATCAACCGCCTACGAGTGTGGCCCCAGCAGGGCCCCTGCAGCCTGGCTGCCCTGTTCTAGGGTTTCAGTCTTTATAGTTCCCCAATTTTAGCGTTGTCTTGGCATTTTTATCTAAAGATGATTCGAGAGAAAACAATACCAGCTATCAGCAAAGATTTTTTACATAGTAATCGCCAGTACTGCCAAGGATGTAGAGAAGTGGGAAATCTCCTTTTGCGAGGGGGTCAAGCTTTTCAGAGGGCTATTTGGCAATTTGAGTTAAGAATCTCAAAAACGTTCATCTCTTTTGATCTACTAATCTCAATTCTAGGGCTCTGTTCTAAGAAAATGACCAGAGATTCAGACAAAGATTTACAGACAAGGTTGATCACTACAGCACTGTTGATGGGAGGGAAAAAAGGAGAAACAATCTAACTGTTCCATAATGGGGAGAGAGTTAGGTTAGGGTGCAGTCATATGATAATACGCTATGCAATCACTGAGAAGAACATTGCAGAAATCTACTTGACATACACAGGAAAACAGATCAGCAGGAAATAATGCAATCATTACTGTAATTTTGATATAGGGATGGGTTTACTCAACAAAAATTTAGAAAATCCTTTATTATGAAGCTTATGTAACCTTATTAAAGACATTTATAATACAATATTAATTGGAAACAAACATAAGACAAAATAGTACATAATATGGTGGCAACCTTTAAAACTAAGGAACGCTACAGAAATTAAGACATGTGGGTGATAACATCAGTATTATTCCTCCAACAAACTTATATTACTATTTTTTTTGCATCTAGAAGCAAGAACAAAGAAGACTGAGAAAAATCTGACACAGGGATACGCACTAAGCAAGTGTTCTTAAAAACTTGTGGCAGAAAAAGTTTTCAGAGAAGCCCCATGTGTTGGAGAGAATTGAAGCATCTCTGATGAAAACAGGAGGAGGCAGCTTTATCCACTCAGCAATAAAAAGGAATGAACTATATAGGGGCTGGCCTAGTGGCGTATTGGTTAAGTTCGTATGCTCCGCTTAGGCGGCCCAGGGTTTGCAGGTTCAGATCCCGGGCATGGACCTACACATCGCTCATCAAGCCATGCTATCATGGTGTCCCACATACAAAAAATAGAGGAAGACTGGCACAGATGTTAGTTCAGGGACAATCTTCCACATCAAAAAAAAAAAAAAAGGGAACGAACTATTCATACATGTAACAACTGGATGAATCTCCAGAGAATTATGCTGGCTGAAAAAAGCCAATCCCCCAATTCCGATTCTATTTATGTAACATTCTAAGGAAAGGGAGAAAAGATCAGTGGTTGATAGGAGTTAGGGAGTAAGGGAAATGAGCATGGCTAGAAAAAGGAAACATGAGGCATCCTTGTGATGGAAATGTTCTATATCTTGACCATAACAACATCAATATGCTAATATCTATATCACGTATCTATATGTACCATAGACTTACAGGATCTCACCACTGGGGGCAACTGGGTAAAGGATACACGGGATCTCTATTATTCCTTACAACTGCATGTGAATTTACAATTACCTCAAAATAAAAACTTTAATTTAAAAAATATTAATGTAGTAAATTAAAAAGCAAATGTGATGACAGTTCACATCATTTATCCTAATTTTCTTACACACATTTATATATCTATAAGCACATGTGCACAGGAGTACACACCACACACAGGATAACATTCTGGTGCAAAATCTTCTAATGTACATGGAAAATGCAGTGGAAAGACACATCACACACCATTACTAGTCATTGTCTCAGAGGGTGGGACTATGGATGATTTGTTTGTTTATCTTTCCCTAATTGTCAATAACCAAGAGGTTCTGCTTTTGTAATTAGAAAAATCAATAAATGTCTAAGTGTCAAACCAGTATGTCCGAATCTGCACCTGCCAGTCTTTCCAGCTGAGTAAATGCTACCCCATCCTTCCAGCTGCTCGGGCCCCAAACCGTGGAGTCATCCTCATCTCCTCTCTCTCACACCCCACATCCAATCCATCAGCCAATTCTGTTGGCTCCACTTTCAAAATCTATCTAGAACCCAACCACTTCTCGCCGCAATGACCCACGACCATTCTGGTCCAAAGCCGGCACCATTTCTTCCCTTGCTTCCTGCACTAGCTTCCACGCTGGCCCCACTGGCGTCCCTTTGGGTGATTCTGTTAACACCTCGTCAGATAGCGCCACTCCTCAGCTCAGAGTAAAATCCACTGTCCTTGTTACGGCCCACAGGGGTCCATCTCGTCTGCGTTCCTTGCTCATCTCACCTCATCACCTTGTAACTCTTCTCCTACTCTTTTCACTCCAGCCTCTCTATTCTCCAGCCTCCTGGGTCTTCACTGCCATGCTCCCCACTCTGAACTCTCTCCCCCTGACATCCACATGGCTCATGCTCTCATTTCCTTCAGGTCTCGGCTCCAAGGCCATCTTATCTGAGAGGCCTTTCCTGAACACTGGGTATAAAATAGCACCGATCCTTTGTCTGACCTCTGCCACTACTTTTTTCTTTTTCACAGCACTTATATCTGTTTACTGGCTGTCTGTCCTCACTAGAAAATTCCATGAGAGCATGATCTTGTCTGCTTTGTTTACTGCTCATCCTCAGTGCCCAAAACAGGGCCTAGTCTATAGGGCCCCTCAATAAATAGTGGTTAAATGAAGGCTTCTAAATACATTCACCGAACTAGCAAACCTGCAAGTCACATATCTGAAGATTTCCCATGGTTCATTTCTAGGTATGTATTTGCAACGACAGGTTTCTAAAGAATTTAGAAGTATCTAAAGATTTAGACCTATTGGCTGACCAACTGTTTACCATGAACTCTCTTTCTTCATTTCTTTCCTGGTAAAAGTTGGAACAGACATGCTAGTTTTGGTAGCATCCGTGGGAAGATCAGACTCTTCCTATCTACACCCTCCATCGCCATCTCTGTTTCCTTAAGGGTGTTCCACAAGATAATCTCCCTCTGAGCCGGGCCTAGCACACACCGAGCTCTGCTGCTTGTGTTCCATCCTTCACACAGGACTCACAAGGCCAAGTCAACAGAGCATTTGAAAATCCAGACCAACACTTAAAAACCCTACAGTATTTGTAATAAGAAAATATTAGAAAAAATATTCATCAGTTAGGTGAATGGGAAAATTCCATGCATATATTGAGTGGAATACTGGAATACTATAATATCAATGTGATTGTATCTCAAAAATATTAAATAACAAAGAAGCAAGTTGCATAATGACATCATTTATGAGAATTTAAATGACACAAAATACTCTAGGTTGTGTCTTTGAAATTCTCATAAATGATGTCATTTATGATATGGAGCAGTGACGAAATGCTAACACTGGTTAATTCTTGGTGGTCTGCACACAGCTATTTGTCATACTATTCTTTGTTCTTCACTGTATTCCACCCACGCATTCTGATGGGGACAGCACGTCCGTTCTCTGTGGGGAGCAGCAGACACTGCCTTCCCCAGCAGGAGAATGTGCCCATGGCAGCGAGGACCATACCTGTGATCAGACGCTTGTAGCTCCGCTCGGCCATAATACTTGAGGACACCAGGAGACCAGGTGTGTCTGACTTGGGTGTTAGCATCTAGATCGTTGTCTAGGAGGTTGAGTTCTCCAGCTACTCGCAAGGATTCCAATCAAGAGACCCACAGACGACACAGAATCGTATCAACATATGAATGCCAGTTATGGAGCTTCTATAACAGGGTCTATGTCACGGCCCACCACATGTCCCAGACGCTCTAACCCTTTGTGTTTGAAACCATGCCATGGCAGCTTTGGGGCTTGGGGTTAAAACCTCTCCCATATAGATTATACAAAACAGAAAGACCAGAGCTGCCTCACCCTCCCCAGCAGGTAAACTGGGAGAGGACAGAGAAATCGCTGCTGGGGGAACAGGAACACAGGAGATCTGCAGCCCTCTGTCCAGTAGGAGACACAGAGGCTAAGAACACAAAGACCCCTGCTGCTCAGCGCGCTGGGGCCACGCAGATGTCCACAAACTGATCTGAAGGAAAATGTGTCTTTTCAATCTGCAGATGCCATTTCCTGGCTTTGAAACCTCAGCACACATCTTACCAGCAAAGTTTAACTGTTCATGTACTAGCTGATAAGTGTTCTAGTTTTAAATGAACTGCACTTCCTAGCTGGGCATCAATAATCGTTCAAAACATACTTGACAACTAATTGATAAAAAAGCTCTTATCTTTCCTGAGTCTTGCTCACGTTGGATGTGGAATTGGAGCTTTAAGCAGATACGACTTTGGTTGAACAAAATGGACTGGATAAAGGCATGAGTGTTGAGGGCAGAGATGCTGGAGAGAAAGAGCTGTGGCCTCGCTGCTGATTTCTTGCCCAGAACAAACAGTGGAGGAGGTGGGGTCGGGGGACAGCTGTGATGCAGGGATGGGAGAGCCAGGAGCAGGTGCATTTGCAGATAAGTCTCCAGAAGGGGCCAGAGGGGCACTCCCCCAAAGCACAACTTCCAAAGTGTAGGGGCTAACATCTGGGATGACTTTTGTGTAGTTTTGCGTTATCAAGAAAATGTTTTTTATATAGCAAAGAGCGCCAGGCTGAATAAATGTGATCTTCTCTCTCTGGTATCGATCATTCGCCCTCCACCAGCGCTGAAAGCAGACACGTCTCACGCACCTGTTCTGTCAAAAGGATGCCTCTTCCTCCACCACAGGACCCTGTCTGTCCAGGCGGGGGTGCGGCACTTGTCGCTCGTGTCGTAGGCGGCGGAGCCAACATCATACTTGTAGGTCGGTCCAAAATTAATGGCGCCTTCATGAAAGTCTTTAAAAATCTATTGGGAGAAACAGAAGTCACAAGACCACTTTAGTTCTCCTAGACTCGTGTGTTACATGCAAAAACAAAAAATGAAAAGGCATCTTCCAGAGCGCTCTAATTCTAAAAAGTAACAGAATCTACTTTATATTTGCGAAGATGTCTAAAACTGGACATATGTGTGCCTTTTAATTAGCAAAAAAGCGATGATTATCTATTTGTTCTGCCAACTTACACACCACCATTGGATCTTCCCCCGACCTCCGGTACCCCAGCTATCACACTGTCTGCTGGTCAGTGCTCCAGAAGACAGAGAAAGGCACGAGGCAAGGATGCACATCCCAGGCCTAGGGCAGTGCCCAGCCCATACCTAGCAAGGCCTTAATCGATATTTGTTAACTAAACAGATGGGGTAAAAAGAAGCCCAGAACTAAAGTCGAGCTCTTCTCTGTCGTCATTTACTCTAGATCCAGCCTTGGTCCCGTGGGAAGACCCAGAAACAGATGTTGACTCCGTGGACGAGTGGAAGGGTGTGGAGAATATTGGCAGGAGGAAGAAAGAAAAACCTGTCTCAGGAAGGTATGCTGTGGTGACTTTTCCATCTGGCCACCCCACAGCAATCCATGTCACTCGCAGGGTTGAGCAGCGAGGGCAGAGAAACCCGGAGGAACGTTGGAATCTCGTTGTCAGAGACCTTAACTTTCCTATCTTCACACATTGAACCAGCTGCATTTTCAAAAGGTAAATGGAACTTAGCTGTGCTTCCCTCATCTCAGCTCATCCTGCTGGGAAGCCAACAGGCACCAAAATAAACAACCAGTATTAGTTGGATGAGAGGATAAGATTCGTGTCATCTGGAGGCTGGCCAGTATGACCCTGAAGAACTGAGGACAGATCTTCTACTTGAATCTTTCCTATGATGTCATGACTTACAGAGTCACTGAAAACTGCACAGGGGTCACATAGGGGAGAAACAGCCCTGTAGTTTGACACCCTTGGCTGTATCATGGCTTTGTGTACTGACTGCGTGGTCTTGGACAAGTTATTTGACCTTGGCCTCAGTTTTCTTATCTAGAAAATGGGTATACTACCTAATTTGTAGGATGGTCTTAAGGATTACCCATACAAATTGGTGTGAAAAGTGTATTGGATATTGTTATAATTCGTTAGTGTGTTCAAACAGAGATAGCACCAAAATGAAGTATTTCGAGCAGAGTCTAAAGTGTCACTTGGTGGCTTAGTATACCTGAAATACAGCAGTGCCTACAAGCCTTGCACATGAGGATGAGATGGGGTGGACCTGCGTACATTAGCATTCACATTAGCTCCTATAGCTGGCTTATGTGTTCACCAGGCCCTTTCATACAGTGATGGCCCCTCCGGCCATGAGAAGACACACAGTCCCTGAATGGCCAGTGAAAGCCATGTGAGGAGGAACAGGAAGTGTGCATGAATGGACGCCACGTTTCTCTAACTTCATATGCCACACGTGTTTTCTACAATATTGGACTCATCCTTAAATCCACTTGTGGAACTTAATTTGCCAAACACTAGCGTACACATGCAGTAGCTGTTATTTCCTATTGGAGCAGCTGCTAAAAAATATTTTAAAAGTACAACTTACTTTTCCACTTGATTTCTGTAGCTGTAGCTGATCAAATTCCAGCAGTTTCTTCCAGTCTTGGCGTTTAACGAAATAGAAGACTTCTTCGTAAGTGAGATCGATGCGGTAGTTGAAATCACCGCACCAAAACACGTAATCGTGAGAAAAGATGTTTCTTCCCTAAGTTGTAAAGAAAATCATGATCATTCTGGCCCATCTTGCAAGGAAGGGGAGGGGGAGAAAACCCAGCTCACCACGCACATGACAAGCAGATGCGTTTTTCTTAACATGTTACTTAAAAAAAAAAAAAGTCTTCTACTAGACCAACTCAGTTTTCACTAATCCCATAAACCTACTGAGGAACTTCTACGTGGTTTACTTTCTTATTTTAAATAATAGTGTTTTGGGGTAGTTTGGAAAAAACTCCAACACTCACTAGGGAAGCATGACTATCATTATTTACTCTGCCGCTCCCACCTCGAGGATCAGGCTGTGCTCCTACTTGTATGTCTATTTCCTAAGTAGAACTGCCAAACAGTCAGTGTTATGACAATGAGGTTTAAGAAAATAAGTATATGGGGCTGGCTCCGTGGCTTAGCGGTTAAGTGCACGCGCTCCGCTACTGGTGGCCCGGGTTCGGATCCCGGGTGTGCACCAACACACCGCTTCTCCGGCCATGCTGAGGTCGTGTCCCACATACAGCAACTAGAAGGATGTGCAACTATGACATACAACTACCTACTGGGGCTTTGGGGGAAAAAAAAGGAGGAGGATTGGCAATAGATGTTACCTCAGAGCTGGTCTTCCTCAGCAAAAAGAGGAGGATTGGCATGGATGTTAGCTCAGGGCTGATCTTCCTCCCCCCCAAAAAAAACAGAAAAGAAAATAATTATAAATGCTCAGGATATGCAATTTTTTTTTTTTTTTGGTGAGGAAGATTGGCCCTGAGCTAACATCTGCCCCAATCTTCCTCTATTCTGTATGTGGGACGCTTCCACAGCATGGGCTGATGAGTGGTGCATAGCTTCATGCCAGGACCTGAACCTGTAAACCCCGGGCCACCAAAGCAGAGCACACGAACCCAACCACTATGTCACCAGGCCAGCCCTGAGGATGTGCAACTTTGTAAAACTTGATGGATTTTATACATTTTCATCCTGTGAGCCTCCGTCTCATTTCCCCTCCCACCTCATCCTGCCCAGCCACTCTGAGCCCGCGGTCCACCAGCGCAGCCCTGGAGGGCTCCGGATCCTCACTCTCTCCCCCACCTAGGAATCACAACCACGACAGCAGCTGCTATGAATCAACTGTCTATAAGGGCTAGACTCTGTTCCGGGGGCACGTAGTCCTCAGAGCAACCCTGTGAAGCACACACTATTGGCTCTCTTTTAGATTAAAAGAAAGAAGTTCAGAAAAACTTGCTCAAGGTTCCACAGCTAGTGCAGGATAAAGACAAGATTTGAACTCAGATCTGCCTCGCTCCAAAATCTGTTTCTGTTTCACTACACTAGGTGGCATTCCCACTCCCCCAACCCACAACACTAATCTGGACAGAAGACTGAAATTATCTCAACCAAATAAAATGAGTGTGTAGAGCAGCATGTCTAATAGAACTTTCTGCAGTGATGGAAATGTTCTCCATCCACGCCATCTAAACAGGAGCCACCAGCCACAGGTGGCCACTGAGCACTTGAAATGCAGCCAGTGCAACCAAGGATTTTCTGTTCTATTTAATTTTAATTAATTTAAATTTAAATAGCTACTTGTGGCTAGTGGTTACTCTACTGGACAACGCAGGTGTAGAGTACAAACTTGCAGGTACCCTCAATATTTCTGTGGTTGAAAAAAAAAGCTGTATTATAAGCTCACAGCCCTTCAAATATTTTGAATGTGTCCCAAGTTTACTATTTCAAAATAGCACTTTTTTAAGTGAGAAGGGCTGGACATTTTTTTTTTTTTTGTGAGGAAGATCAGCCCTGAGCTAACATCCATGCTAATCCTCCTCTTTTTGCTGAGGAAGACTGGCTCTGAGCTAACATCTATTGCCAATCCTCCTCGTTTTTTTTTTCCCCAAAGCCCCAGTAGATAGTTGTATGTCATAGTTGCACATCCTTCTAGTTGCTGTATGTGGGACGCGGCCTCAGCATGGCCGGAGAAGCGGTGCGTCAGTGGGCGCCCAGGATCCGAACCTGGGCCGCCAGCAGTGGAGCGCGTGCACTTAAAAGCCACCGGGGCGGCCCTGGACATTTTTTTTTTTAACTACATAGACACACAAAGGAAACATGTGTAATGTCCTACATAATCTGGAAAACTACAAATTGCAAATTTCCCAACTCATCTATTTGTTTCTTCTTTAAGACAAGAAATAAACACCATAACAAGGATTACGGCCCTTATTAATGAAAACTACAGAATTTTTGCCTTGAGTGCGTGTCCAGCCTAGTATCTGGGATGTCAGTTTTAAGGGACCCGGCCTCATATGGAAGAGCTCCAGGACCCGGCCAACCGTGTCACAGACACTGGCAGAATACGCGGCGAGCAGAGCTGAAGTCTACCCTCGCTGCTGGGAAACAGGTGCTTGCACCAGGCTGAAGGTGTGCGGGCCGTCATCTTTGCACAGGAAGGAGAACATTCAAATCTGAACTTGGAAAAGAGAATCTGCCAGCCCCAGAATGGAAACCTCCGACCACCACTAGAGGGCGGTGTGATGCATGTTATTGGCAACCTGGAGACCAGCCAGGCGCATCCAGGGCTCTTGAGTCGCGAATTCACTGATTTCAAAAACGGGCCTTCTTGTCGGAGCCACAACAGAACGCAGGTGTGAAGGCTGTGAATCTCAAGAAAACCGAGCCTTATACTGTTTGGCTTCAAATGTTCCACTAACTGGGACAAAGCGTGGACACGTTGGTTTTCTTTCCCCATTTCACTCCCTTGATTAGAAACTTGGAAAATGCACACCATAAGAAAACGTAGGGTTCATAAGGGCGTTCAGGAAGCCTATAGAGATAAGGGGGCTAGAACGCTCCAGGGCCAGACTCCCTGGGCTTAACTCTATTTCCCCGTCCCAGGTCATCTCCCCTCTCCAGTGCTGAGCCCCAAAGGCAGGGAGACCCCTATGGCGCGTCCCCAATGCCTGCCCACATTAGCAGCTCAGGAAACCATGTGTGGGGCGGAACTGAGCAGGAGCCAGCAGACGCGCCCTATCAGCGGTGCTGGCCGCCACGGGCTCACCATCGGGAAACTCAGCTTCTGGGTGATCTCCTTGTAGTCCTCGTTCCTCTCCTTCACCTGGGACTGCCCGGCCGTCAGGTGGCTGCACACGAAGCAGAGGCTGGTGCTGTGGAGCTGGAAGCGGATGCCCACGGCACCTTTGTTCCCTGCCTTCCCTCCCATGCCCGTCTTCACCGTGTCGATCGCCACATCCCTGGAACAGAGAATGTGCACACGCGGTGACTTCTCAGTGGCTCCGAAGGAAAAGCATGAACTGTTTTGCTACAGAGAAGAGCTGGGTAGCAGTGCGAAGCTTGCGGCTCTGAAGACTCCAAAGCCGTCAGCTCAGAGACTGTTTAGTCACGTCCTCAGCAGCCAGGCCACAGCGACCAGCGTGACCGCCATCAACTCTGTCATCACTCCTAACCTCCTTCCTCTCACTGCCGGTTGTTGCCTTGTGGGAGGTTTGGAGGATCGGCTGCAGGGCCCCAACTCTGAAATGCTCTGCACTCACAAAAGCACCCCTGAAGCCCCAGCGAGGCTGAATCACCTCCATCCCTGCTTTCCGCTTCCTTTTCTCATTCTGGCTACAGAAGCAGCGTGGACATAACCACCCTCCACCCCACCCCATGCAGCTTTCCTGTACAGCACAGGAGGGACCTTCAGCTAATCCACATTTTAAGACACAGGAAACATCCAGTTATTTATGCTGGGCTGGGTAGGTGGTTTCGAGGCAGACTCCTGCTTGCATTAAAATGCCAACTTATAATGCACACAGGACCATGGGCTGAAGCCCGGACTGAGGCCCACACCTGTTCTTGGGACGACCACCTGGCAGATAGGTGAGGGGGTAACTGGCCAACAGGTGTGCGAGCTAGTAAGCTGGAGGCTGAAGGAGCGAGAGTCGAGGACACAGGTGTCCGGGACCTTAGGTGGCGTCTGGGAAATCTGGAACTCCTCAGCATGCCGCCCTTTCTCATGTTCATCCCTAACCTCCGCCCTAACCCTCCCTTTACTCTAACCTTAGCTGACCTTCACTCACTCACTTTGGACACTTCCACACTGCCATGACAAACAGTCAGGGGGACGGGGACGTCAACATTTTCCCAAAGTCACAGAAGAGGATCATGAACACGGAGCACAGTCTTGGTCTCCAAGTGCTGCCATGGGCAGACCTGGGGCCCTCTAAACACGTGGAGGAGTTCAACCCGGGAGGACAGAAGGCTGGCTCAACGCCTGGTATCGGCAATGAGAAAGACCGGAGGAAATTCTCATGACGCGAATGAGCCCAGGCAGCAATTGAAGCTATGAGACGGTTGAGGGAAGAGGTGAATTCCTCTCAAACCTTAAAACACAAACGCATGCACACACACACACATGCACGCACACCTTTTCCTAAAAGAACACTCATTTCCTAAGGTTTCCCCCTTTCTGACATTTACAAAGCTGTCACTTTGGTGACACTTTGGGTGACAGTGGTAGAGGCTTTCTGCCCACACATCTTACTTAGAATTCTTTTTAAAAGAGACAAAAGAATTGGCATTTCCTGATGAGGCACTCAGCTCTTAGTCAGAGGTTTCCCGTCTAAAATTTCAGCAAGTAATCCCCTTCCTCATGCAAGACTGAGCTTGGGTGACAATGATCATGAAACATTCCGTCTAAAAGAGTTCAGCTTCCTGAGCTAGAAGGTTTCCATTGTGACTTTCTGATTGCTAGACAATATTCTATTCAGCCTAGTTTTTTCTCGGGGGTTTTGTTACATTTTGCTAGAATAATGGCAGGTTCTGATTCCTGTTGCAGGAGGGGAGGAGGAGGAGGAAGTCAGAACAAAACAGCAAGACAAACAATCCCGTGTTCCCCCCAGATGTTCAGAAACTAAATGTTCTTACCTGATGAATGGGACATGGTACGGACGCACAAAGATATAAAGACAGACGCCCACCAGCTGTGCCGAGGTCAAGAGAATGTACCTATGAGAGCGTGATATGGCTTTCTGAAGCTGCTCACCCCACATCTTCCTGTTGGTGGTACTGGGAAGGAAAAGAAAAGAATGATGCTGTTTACAGTGAGCTGGAAGTGGGCTCTCCCACCCACAAACTCCTGCAGCTCTTGGTTTATTCTTCTTACAGAACTGATTGTGTACTGCCTGCAGTCCCATTTTAGTGTCATGCCCTAATTCCTGCCACGGACTATCCACATATTTCTGGTTGTGTTGTAGGCATCACTGCACATACCCCTTCCCCATCCCCCGCCTGAAACCCACCCAGGACCTTGCTCATAAGAGCTCCAGAGAATCGGGTTTTATTATCGGTTCAGAAAGTTCTTTGAAATAAAGCTGCACCAGTATTATTCACAATAGCCAAGACGTGGAAGCAACTGCCCATCAACGGATGAATGGATAAAGAAGATGTGGTATATATATACATATATATACACACAATGTACATATATACATTGTATACATACACATATATACATATAAATACAATATATGTGTGTGTGTGTATATATAATATATATACAATGGAATACTACTCAGCCATAAAAAAAGACAAAATCTCCCACTTGCAACAACACGGATGGACCTTGAGGGTATTATGTTAAGTGAAATAAGCCAGAAAGAAAAAGACAAACACCATATGATTTCACTCACATGTGGAAGATAAACAAACACATAGATAAGGAGAACAGATTAGTGGTTGCCAGAGGGGAAGGGGGTGGGGGAAGGACGAAAGGGGTAAAGGGGCACATATGTATGACGACAGAAAAAAACTAGACTATTGGTGGTGAACATGATGCAGACTATACAGAAACTGATATATAATAATGTACATCTGAAATTACACGATGTTATAAGCCAATATGACACCAATAAAATAATTTTTTTAAAAAGCTGCACCAGTATAGGGGGAAAAAAGTCCAGCGGCCCTTATACCCAATGCTAATGCAGTGTTTTTCTTTCCTCCATACCTGCTGGAGAGAAGAGGAGTACCTCCTCCCCGCACTCATGCTTTCTCACCTTTGCCCAGGAATCGTGAATCAGCACCCTCCCAGCCCAGCCCTCAGCCCACACCCTCCAGGCTCACACAGGCCAGCTTGCAGCACGAATGAGCCTCCACAAGTGGCCGAGGTGGCAGCACCTCATATACAGCGATAACCCGCCCTTCCTTGGATTTCCTTAATTAGCAGAGAAGGAGGAATGGGGAGGTGCGTATCTGTGCCTATGGGGAAGGACCATTCCATCAGTCAGAAGGACCCACCCATCGAGGGGCACAGGTTAGCGTATTCAGACACAGGACTCAGGGGCCCTGCTCCCAGCCAGGCACCCGGCTCGGGAAAACCTGGGTGAGTTTCACGGCACCCTCTTGCACCCCTCGCGCCTGGCCGCCTACCTGGCATTGACAATGTTCCCTGCGCTCAGCTCCACCATCTCCTCAAAGCCCACGGCAAATATGTCAGCCGGGCTGCTGTCATCTGGAGAACAAGGCAGGAGATGAAGGAAATCAGACCCAACAAGGACTGTTACCCGACTTGTGGGGCGCCACATTTGCCTCTGTGAGCCCCACTGTCCCACTGCCCAGTCACTCATCCAGGCCACAAGGGCAGAGTGTGGACCTTCCCTCCGTCTCCCACTGTGCACACGCCTTCCTCTGTCTACACCCCGGGGCACGCTGCTAACCTCTCCATCCCCTGCTTCTGTCTCTGCAAAAGGGCCAGTAACCGGCACCTCCCAGGGTGGTCAAGAAGTGTAAATCAGATGGCACGTGTAAGGTAGCTTACACGTGGGCCCCCCATAATCCTGTCGGCCCCTCTTCCTTCCTGAGAACTTCCACATACATCAGACCCCTGTCCCCGACCAGACCTAAGGTACTTGGGCCAGTGCTGTCTCCTACTTGTCTGTGTCCCTCATGTACTTTTCACAGGGCTGGGCCCAGCCTTGCCTGGTTAATGACTGACTGTGGTCACAGTTGTCCTGGGGGGCAGAGAAGACCCAGCCCTGCTCGGGAACCCCTCTGACGAAATCTGCTACAGAAATGCCTGGTTTCCAGGAAGGACAGCGAGCCAGGAGGTGTTACTCATCCCTTCTCTCTTTGTTCCCTTTCACAGGGAAGGCCAGGGTTTAATATAACCCTGCAGTCATTTGCCACATCTCTCTAGTCGTGTCCTCCTGATGCTCAGAGGCCTGAGCCATCAAGCCCGGCTGCAGTAGAAAGTGACATCCTCCCTCCCCGACTGCATCGGGAAAGGCCAGGCTGTCCACTCCCTCCCACAAGGCAACCTGGAACTTCAAGCTTAACCGGCTTAGAGTTTCTTTTCTCTTCTTTGTTTAAAGAAAAAATATGTTTTCCTTTGTTTGATCTGCCTGGCAACACAGCACTCCTTCCTTCTCCTGAATCTGGTGAGTTTCTAGTGGGAGCAGGAGTGGGCCCACTGTCACAATAAAATCCCCTGCAGAGGAACAGCCAGCTTGTTATTGCCACCCACTCCGTTCCTGCAGGCGAATGCAGAGGGAGGAGGGAAGCTTCTTCAGGCAAGGCTGCACTAATGTTCTCACATTTACAGAGCCTGCTCCGGTGGGCGTTCAGAACAGTCACCCCCAACACGGACAGAGAATCTCAGTGACTCCGATCTGTGGACTCAAGCTACCCTGCCCCGCCGAGGCAGCAAGGGGGGTGTGGACAGTGCATGGGACAGCAGGGGACAGGGTGCTGGGCATCGCCCGGGGCAGCTGTTGAGAAGGAGAGGCTCCTGCACATCAACAGGAAGAGAACTGACTCGCGAGTATCTGCCAGAATCCAAGGAAGCTGGAAAAAGCCAGGCCCCTGGATAAATGCTACCTGGAGAAAAATCATTTATTCTTCAAATCCCGAGTTCTGAGGCCGTTAAATATTAGCTTGCATGATATAAGATAAAGGGTTGAGGTGTCAAATTTGGAATTATTTTATTCTTAAAAGGTACACAGGGCCGGCCCCGTGGCTTAGTGGTTAAGTGCGCAGGCTCCGCTGCTGGCGGCCCGGGTTCGGATCCCGGGAGTGCACGGATGCACCGCTTCTCCGGCCATGCTAAGGCCGCGTCCCACATACAGCAACTAGAGGGATGTGCAGCTATGACATACAACTATCTACTGGGGCTTTGGAGGGAAAAAATAAATAAATAAAATCTTTAAAAAAAAAAAAAAAGGTACACAAATTCTTTCATGACTACTTAAAGCAGATGAATATAGTCACATAGTTGGTTTGGGAAAAGGCAGAGACAAGTCATTCTTGGTCAGAAGCAACATGAAAGGAGCACCCAGCTCCTTACGGTGACACGGCTCTAGAAGCCACATCATCCTTACAACAAAAGGTTCTCATGATCGAAACCTAAAACTGCAAAATCTCTATATGTGAAGAGAAAAGAGAGATTCGCCACTTTGATAACTCTTCTAAACACTTGGAAAACAGAAGGCACCAAGCAGTTAATTCACCCGTGTTCTGGAAAGTCAGACCACGGCGCTTTCTAAACATTCCAAGGAGTGAGAACGCCAAACACCAGATTTCACAAGTGAACGAATCTGGAAGAGGTCAGACCCAAGGGCTCGATGGAATATGTATTTTGTTGTCACCGAAGCCACAGTGCTCACCCTGGGATTCCTCGACTCCGGACAGTGTGGGCGAGTCGAGCAGCCAGTCAGCCAGCTCCCCTGTCCCAAGGAGGTTGCTCCTGAACTGCTTTCCCCCATTCACGTTCCAGGTTCCCATGGCAATACAGAGCCGTTTGAAATTTGTGAATTCCGACTGGCGCTCCGTCATCGCTCTCAGGATCCTGGGAGTCACTGTAAGGACACATAAAAAGGGCATGTTTGCCTGCACTCCAAAACCCCACACATCCCCCAAAACACAGATGGGGCTCCCTGTCAGAGAGAGAGGAATTCACGATCCTATAGATATGAGCCAAACAATGCTCCTTACGCAGATGACAAGAGCTTAGAATCCTGCATAACCAGTACACTTCCCTAGGGCATCTTTGCCACAAAGTCCTGAAAACACGGATGTTCCTCCCTCCACACCCTTCCCCCAACCAGAGCCACAGAGGTTGTGACATCAGATCACAGGGACTCTCATCCTCAGCAATCCCTCCAGGATCCAGTGGGAATTTAGGCAAGGGGACATCGCAACTTACTATAGTTCAAAATATATATAAAACTTTAAATGTCTCACACCCATCTTGGCATTTTCCACCTTCCATCTTGCATGCCTGAAATGTTCTGTTTTACCTCAGACTCAGGGCTTTAAAAAATCACTACTCTGAACCACGTCCATCCTCTAGATTTCCAAAATGTATTCCATTTTTAAACTAGTGACTTAACCCACAACTAAATCCTATCCGCCTTGCTCCTAAATAAGACTCACTGTACTACTCAGAGCTCCTCTCAGCTTTTACTGAGCTGGCCTGATTTCCAGGACAGACAAATAGCACCTTGGCTATTAGAAGCCAAATAAGAGTTCCCCTAGTGATGGAAGAATGACAGTAGAAAAGGGCTGTGAATTATTTTAAACATGGGCCAATTAATTTTTCAAAAACACCGAAAATTTCTAAAACAAGACTTATACATTCCTATAAGGAAAAATGCTGGGTCTCCCCTTCTTTTCCATTCACTCTATAATGTTTACAGGCTCTATGGGATAAGAAGCCATTAAAATTTTCCCAAAGAAACCACTAGCTCACTTATCTGTGGAAACTAAAAAAAAATCAACAACAAAAAAGCCCCCAAAAAACTGAACTCAGATACAGAGAACAGACTGGGAGTTGCCAGAGGTGGGAGATAGGGGGTGGGTGAAATGGGTGAAGGGGATCAAAAGGTACAAACTTCCAGTCATAAAATAAGTTCTGGGGATGTAATGTACAGCATGGAGACTATATTTAACAACACTGTACTGTACATTTGGAAGCTGATGAGAGAAGTCTTAAAAGTTCTCGTCACAAGAAAAAAATTGTAACTGTGTGGTGATGGATGTTAACTAGACTTATTGTGGTGACCATTTCCCAATATATACAAATATTGAATCATTATGTTGTACACCTGAAACTCAGAGAATATTATGTCAGTTGTCTCTCAAAAAAAAAAGGAAACCATTAGCTATTGACGGAATCATGACAGTCTCAGCCCCGAGAGCAGAAGGTGTTCTCATCCCAGGAGATGACTGTGTCCTTTGCCCTCCTGCACTTCTACAGGGTCCCGGGGCCACCCTCACAGGAGACTCCGGGGGACAAATGAGACCGGGCAATGAGACCAAGAACCCATTCGGGCTGAGAGTTTCTAGTGTGAGTTAGCACTCAAAGAAATGGACACTTTTAGAATAGCACACTGACTGCTGTTGAGTCCTCTTGATTTCTCCCCTCCTCTGGGCTTGGAAACATAGTCCAAACTAAGAGAGTACAAGAGCAGGCTCATACTCGAGGCCAGAAAGAACCGACTCCCAGGAAGTACAGTGACAGCCAGTATTGCACATATCTTTTTATTTTCTGTATATTATGATGTTTGTCATCTTAAAAAACCTTTCTGGCTGGGGAGACATGGCCCCTCCCAGGGCTAGTCAATTCTTAGACTCAGCCAAGAGCGTGGGTGTGATGTGCAAACTAACCAATCCTGAGTCACCTCCTCTGTGGGCCCTCACACCCTGGAGGCAATATTCCTCTGCCTTAATCATCCCAGGAACTGGTACCATCCAAGTAGATCCCACCTCTCTAGCCCAAAGCCCACAGGAAATATTCAAGTTGGTCAACCCTAAGCTGTTCACTCTGCCCCACCTTTCTCTCTGAAGCCCCAGTAAAGGAAACTCCCTTAGCTCCTGCCTCCTGCCCACCCTGGGGTTTTCCATGTGGCCCTGCATGCCGTGCCCATCCCCCATCTCTAGGACTTGTGAGTATAATAAACTTTGTTTCTTCCTGAGCCCTTCCTCTGCCTCCTCTTGTGGCTGCACATGACTAACTAACTCCCTCATAAAAGAACACAAAACACAGCCGCAAGATGCTTAGGTCAACTGGTCAACCTGAAGTCATGGGCTGGAAGTGCAGAGCCCAGAAGCTCTCTCCCTCTGTCCTACAGCTCAGGGGAGTGTCTGCCACCCGCCACCTGCGATTACATGGGGAGGGGTGGGAAGGGCTGGCTAGCATGCCACCTCCCACGCCCTCCGGGTGGCAGGGCAGCTGGACACCTCCTTGCAGGCAGAGCGGGAGCCCCTTACCCAGCAGGGCCGTGTTGTCCAGGAGCATCCTTCCCTTGTCTGTAGACTCCTCGGTGTAGACGTCCCCAACCAGCAGCAGCCTGATGGCCTCCTGCTTCACCCCATCAAAGAAGTTGGACTGGATGGTTCGAGACACGGACCGGGCCCCGTCCTTCAGCTTCCCCACCTGCCGTGAGCCAGACCACAGGCTGTGAGAGGGATCCATGCAGGGCCCCATCCTCTGCCCAGGCCCCCACCCTCCGCCCACAGCCCACCCCTACCTTGGCTTTCCCTTCCAGGGCGCGGCTGCCCGTGAACATCTTGCTCAGACTGTGCCCATTCAGAGACCACATGGCTTTGAAGGACTCCACGAAGCGGTCAGCAATGGGCTTTGAATTCAGCCCTAGGCTCTCGAGTTGCAGATGAAGGACCTGTGGGAGAAGGGACCGTTGTCACTCATTCTCGCCCAGAAGCTCCCCCACAGCTGCCTTGGGGGAACGTCACCAGGCGCCATCCCAGTGAGTTCCTTATTCGGCACATCGTGGATTACTCTGTGCCCCTCCAGAGGACAAAGAATCCTTGTAGCAGAGAACGGGACCTCCCACCACAACTCACCCCAACTTTATCTAACCTATCATTCCACCTAGCCCTCCTCTGACCCCCTCACTCCTGCCCCCTCCACCCCCACTACCAGAGGGCTAGACAGCAAGCAGGGGTAGACGACAGACAGTGCTGACCCCACCCCAGCAGTGCGCTAGGAGAGGTCACCCAGGCAGCGGGTCACTAGACAGACTCAGGTCTCCCTCCCAGGCTTCAAACTCAGCCTCGTCTCAGCCAGCCTGACACTGCCTTTGCCCAACGGTATATTCACAATAATCATTCCACAGAACTACTGTTCCTCAAAGTGGCACCTGGCACCCTTGGGCTACCACGTCTAGGATGCATTCCAAAAAGGGTCTGAAAAGGGTGCCTATGATGGGTCAAAGGCATATTGGGGCACAGGCAAGCCAGCCACCCAGGAAAACCTCTCTCCAGATGCCCGGCACATCCCTGTCCTGTCTCCCCACAGTCAGAAAGTTAGCCCAGTGACACTACCCTTATCTTGCTGATGAAGGCACACAGCCTAGTCCCCACTGAAAGTATAGGACATGACACATATGGCCTGGGGCTGAGGCAGGGACAGACCTCGTGCGCAATGAAGCTCTGCACCGCGTTGGTTCGGTCCAGGCAGTCGAGACAATTCATCCGCAAAGTGCCTTTCTGAAAACTTAGGAAAACAGGAAACTCAAATGGTTACAAGTTACATTTGAAGGAGCAATGGCTGTAGCATGATGGCCTATGTTTGACTGGAGACCCCTGAGGAAACTTGCATCAAAACTCACCTCCTCCCCAGTAGCCCACCAGGACCCCCAGAATACCTCCTGATGGACCCTAGCATCCGAGGGACCCCAGCACTGCTGAAGCAGCAGGCAGACCTCAGAGCACACGCTCAGCGGCCTGCACACCTGGGTCATTATAAACACAGTCAATTCTCATTATTTGCCACAGTTATGTTCTAGAATGTTGCCATGAACAATTCTCTAGTTGAACCATTAGCAAATTAGCAAATGCTGAACCATTGCTCCTAGGAGAAATAGAGGGTAAGGTTCCTCTGAGCCTCTGGTCACACATTTTCATCAACTAGTCACCACAGAACCTTGTTTTATATGTGTTTCTGTTTAAAGACAGCTAATTTAATACACATTGTTGATTCATTAACATTGAACTCATGCCAACAGCACTGTAACTCATTCCTGAAGGAAGATTCTCTAACACACCTATTTTCTCCATCAGGCATGTCACTGCCTTCTTGTGCTTAGGAACACCAGATGGCACTTAGCACTATACTTGGGGGCCATTTTAAACAGTGAAATACCCATAAAATGCACAAAAATATGACAAACATGGCACTAAATAGACTATGAAAAGGACACTCGTTTATAGCAGGAGAGCTGGAACGGGAAGGCAGAGCATGGCCTTGCTCCGCCCCTGCTGGGAACGTGCACATTGGATGGCTCAAATTTTTCACGGTTCTGAGCAGGTCTGTAAAAGTACCATGAGTATTGATTTTGGAGTTACGAATAAATTTTAGCAAGTGGGCAAATTTGCAAACACAGAATCTCAATAACGAGGCCTGACTGTATTGTGATTTGAGGAAACTGGACCTCCTTTTTCTTCTGAGCAGGGAGTCCACGTCCCGGCTTCCTTGGGCCGTCAGGGTTATGCCACCTGTCCCCCTTCACTCTCAGGGGTTCTCATCACGGTTTGGACAATAAGTTGTATAGTCACCATGGATCCATGTTTTAACCTAGTTCCCTTTATTAGTAAATTTATTTTGCCATAAAACCATGCTTTACCATCTACTTGCAAAATTCAAAAGCATGTTCTGATTCCAGAAGGGAAAGGAGAAGGCTGGAACCCAGGATCCCCAACATCGCTGAGCCTGTGGCCAGGAAACTGCAAGGGTAGCTAGTAGTGAGGGAGGGCACACAACCCTCCCGCTGCTAGCTCGCCCAACAGCAAGATGAAGACGCAGGCGGAGACTCACCGTGGACTTACATTCTCGCCCTTGGTGAACACGTCAAAGTCATCCCAGTGGAGCTTCAGCTGGGGCCTCAAGAGGTTCTCCAATTTCTCTAGCTTGCCGCCTTTGGCAAACTGATGGAAGTCAAAGTTTATCATAGGCGTGTCAGCAGCATGGCAGGAAGCCCAGAGCAACTTCTGAAAGGGGAAAGGAAGAGGGTGGCAGGGAAGGAGGGAAGGGACGGTGACTGCAAACCTCCTCTCACAGCTGGAATCCCAGTGGCTCACTCACTGGAGTGCACAGTTTAGCTTTAAAGCTTAGAGTGGATCAAGTAGTTATCAGTCCTGACCCTGAAAGGGAAGCACAGAACAAAGACCCCGGGGACAAGACCACGAAGAGCATCTTGCCTGCAGAAGGGAGGAAGGTGCACCTGGGGCAAGACAGCCAGAGTGGGTGTGGCTCCCAGGGGCAGCCCACACCCCTGCACCGACACCACCCTTCCGCAGGGCTCTCCGGGGGGCACCGATGAGGGAAGGGCTGCTCTGTTCTTTGGGCACCCAAGTGACAGGGGCCCATCAGGGACAGGGCAGGGCAGTGGGCTATGGAGCTCATAATCCAGGTCACCGTCGCCCTGGTAACCAGCCCCATCCTGATAAGCGCAAGCCTCTGGGTGGGTGTGCTCAGAAGCAGCCAAGTGTCCTGGCCGGTCCTCCGGGCCCCTTGAGAGGATGTGCAGCCCAATGAAACTTCAGGATGGGGGAGACGAGTGGCGGGGCCAGTGGGCCCAGCCTGCACACAAACTGGAATGGAGGTGGGGCCGGAGATGGGCAGGCACAGCAGGTAGGCACCAGGCAGAGGCCTCCCTTCCACACGAGAAACCTCAGCTGACAACTCCTCAGCTCTCTCGCCAGACAGTAAAGGGTGAACCGGCTGCCTTCCCAGGGCACCTGGCCTCAGGCCTCCCCCACCCCACACCCTCCTGCGTGGCTTCAGGTCAGACTTGTCCAGCATTCGCCCGTCCAGAGAATCTAATGACCTTGAAGGAAGGACTTTGGGCTGTCTGGTCCCTACAACTCAAAAGTGCCCATCCACCATGAGCCAGAATGCAAATCAGTGCGTGCTGCCATCGTTAAGAAAGTCTTGCTATGAAGAAGAAGTCAGCTGAACTGAACAGTGTGCTGCTTAGCTGGCTTTATGTTCTAGAGCAAGTGCCTTGTCCACTTGTGGCCTGACAACTGCTGGTCTCAGGCCGGCCCCCGCTGTGTGGACCTCAGCGTGGCAGAACTGACGAGCTGAGGGAGCCAGAGCCCAGTCAGATCTCCCCCAAGTGGAGTGTTCACCTCTTACCTCCTACCTGCCCAGGAGCCTGCCCTCCCCCACCTGGGCCATGGGACCACTGCCATCTCCTGCCCCTCTGTGACAAAGAGCCCACCAGCACAGGGGACACTTCCACCAGTTGACACAGGGGCTGAGGACGTCCTCTCTCCATAAGTCAAGACACAAAAGGAGAAGAGATTCTTGGGGTTTTTTTTTTTCCTTCTTCCTTAAAATAAGCTGCCAACATTGCTGCCAAGATGGGTGGGAGGGGAGATACTTCCCAGCTTGTTGCCAATAGCAACAAACCAAACAGGAAAAGCAGGTCTGCCCAAATGAAACTGGCCACCAGAAAGTCTGCTCCAAGCACGTGGCTTTTCTGAGCAGAGAAATGAGCAGCAGCTGGATTCAGCCTCCACCAGCCAGGAGTCAGGGGTCGGGACAGCAAGGAACACGCAGAGGTTGGCCCTCCCTTCCCACTGAGATGAAGTCGCACTTCAAACTCTCTCCATAAGGGGCTTCCTTGAGCTTTGAACAACCAGAGGGCTTTTCTCCACTAAGCTGGGGGCGACTGAGAAAGGACTGTGGAGGCACCCACAGCTCACTCTGGAGCTTTTAATGTAGCAGACTGAATACGCATGGGCGCTCTGGAACAGGGAGAGACCTGGGAGAGGCCGGTGGACACTTCGCTCCAACTGCTGCCTCCCCTGTCCAGGGCCTCTCCCTGCACCTCCCCTGAACATGGCCCAGGAAGCCTTGGGGAGCCGGGCACAGGAAACAGCTTTCTGGGGCAGCCCAAACAAGGATGGAAGGTTTGAAGGCTCCAGGTTAGCAGGAGGAAACCATGTAAGATTCTTTGCTTTAAACCAAGCCAGAGCTCTAACGAGCCACTCCAGGCACAAGTGCCCTGCGGGTGTGTCGGGGAGCTCGCCAGGAGGTGCCAGCCAGCAGCTGAGCCACACCAAGGAAGGAACGGGGAGCTCGGGCTCCCCGAGCAGGTCAGGGATGCGTGGGATGAAGCCCAAACGTGTGCGTGTGCACGTGTGCATGCATGTGTGTGTGTGGGGGGGGAGCCAGGAGGAAGTACAGCTGGAGATGGGAGATGCTTTGTTTTGACTTTGAGAAAATTCTCCCAGCCACCAGTTCATAAAAATTAAGCTTCATACGTCAGGAACCCAAATTGCCTAATGCTGAAGAGCTGTGGAAAAAAACCTCAAACATGGTGAAGGTAATGAGAGCAGCGCAACTGTTTCCAGTGCCCACAGAAGCCTGCCTCTGGGCAGGGCCCTGGGCTCCCTCACTGCCCGCCCCCCGCCCCCAACCCCTGCCCATGTGGAGAAGCTGGCAAGGGACAGGGTTTACCTTGAAGGCTCTGTTGAGTACCTCCTCCCCGCCTCTGCTCCCCAGCAGGTTCACGACCACTTGGTTCCCATACTGCTCCTTCAGAAGCACCATATGCCTGCAAGGGAGCAGGGCAGCACGTGACCCCATGTGGCCAGGCACAGGGGAGAGGGTGTGGAAGGGACCCACTGGGCACTAGAGGTCCAGGATGAGCCATTCCCCAGGACCGGAAGTGTGGGAAAATGAGCCCAAGAGATGGAGAAAACCAACCTCTCCCAGCCCCTTGGCTGCTCACTCAACCCCACTGTCAGGTACAAGCACGTCAACAGTCTGTTTGCATGAAGGCACGACCAAGAGTAACTCACAGCACACCAGACGTCTACACAAGCATAATATCAGACGAAGGATATGCTGGACTTTCTTTAAGTACCCCCGGGAAATCCAGAACAGCTAACTTGGCCTTTCATTAACAGAACCTTATAAATGTGACATGCATATCTCTGAAATCAATTTCTGGTTCCACTTGGTACCTTCCTTCTCAAAACTGGAGAAACTGGTAGGAAAGCTGTCAACCTCAGTGTCCAATTTTTTATCTAAGTGCTGCATTTCATTATGTTTAACCCAAACAAGAAGGCACACCAAAATTTCAGGCTTTAGGAAAATATTTGTGCATCAGAGACTATTTTTTAAATACACATGTTGAAAGATTAGGGAGAGACTCTAATATTTATCCTTTATCACCAGCTTTTGAAAAGGAACTTTACAATTTTAATAACGTTAGAGATGTTTACACGTAGTTTTTCTTTTGGTGAGGAAGATTGGCCCTGAGCTAACATCTGTGCCAATCTTCCCCCATTTTGTATGTGGGCTGCTGCCACAGCACAGCCTGATGAGTGGTGTGTAGGTCTGCACCCAGGATCCGAACCCAGGAAACCCAGGCTGCCAAAGCGGAGCGCGCCAACTTAACTGCTGTGCCACCGGGCCAGCCCCAACATGTAGTTTTTTTTAAAAAAAAAAAGAAAAAGATAATGCAAAAGGCAAATGCAAAATTGTATTTTAATAGTGTGATCGTATGCCTAAATATAGAAAAAAGACTGGAAGATAACACTCCAAGACGTTAAAAGTGGTGGAATTTTATGTGATTTAAATTTTTTTTCTTCTTTATATATTTTTGTATTTTCCAAATTTCTACAATGAATGAAGTGCCTCTTTTATGAACGGATTTTTAAAAGTTTATTACAAAAGAACCATTTTTAGCCCAATAAGAGAAAAACACTCTTACTAACTGTGTGCAGTAGAAGAATATGGATTCTCAAGTGGGTAGTTTAGGTTCCTCTGCTGACGAGTTAAGGGTGAGTCCACCCCCAGCTCCTGTCTCTGTGTGGAGGAATTCTCCTAGAAAGATGCTCCTGGCAGCCTGCCCTCCCTGTAGTCTCTCCTCGGGGAAGAAGAGGGCTTGAGGAGATGGGGTAAAACAGGCTCTGCACACGCGGACAGGCTGTGCACTGTCCCTGGACCTGTGCAATGTGGCAGCCCTGGGTGAGAGAGCCAGAAGAAACGAGGTGTGCATAGGTCGGCCCCTCTGGGCCCTCTTTTGGATCTGCATGCCCGTAGAAGATGCATCCTGGCCTGAGGGCCACCATGTGGAGCCAAAAGCAGGCTCTGCTCTGGTGGGCAGTCTGGGCTTCTCAGCTCTGCCTGTCATGGAGACCCTTTGATTTGGCGCTGAAACGCCAAATTGAAGAAGTGCAATATGGCCACACATCCAAGCCGTGTCCCACAATGCAGCTTATCAGAAATAAGGCTGATGTCTCATCTCCAAGTGCCTGAAGCCTGCACCTAAGTCTCAAGTGGTTCCAAATTCCAGGGTTGGAAGAGAAACATCATCATTCATGTCCCCAGCCCCAAATACCCTCAATCACATTATTCATCCCTTCTGAGCTAGCTCCTTTGTCTGTACCATAAGGCTAATCCTCCTTACGTAAAGAATGGTTCTGAGGACTAAAAAGACGAGGAAAAGTGACAAGTACAGTGCTTGGCATATGGGAGTTGGTTTTTCTTTCCTTCCTTTTAATTTAAAAATAAGATAATACGCTTATTGTTGATAAATTAAAAACTCATTTCACTGGCTCCAAGGGGAAGAGTCTCGGAGTCCACACCGAGGTCAGTGAGGTGGCTCTGTGCATGTAGGGTCTTTTTCACTCTCTCTGCGCATATGTGACTGTTATATGGAGTTTCCTGGAAAACCGTGCAGTTTTTCAGGACATTGAGGAGTCAGATTTCCATTTGGCAACATCCTTCTCATGATTCAGGGCATCACTGAGGGACCAATGGTTAAACACCCCTGATGCCCACACAAAGAATCCGGACATAAGCAGCTCCACGCAGGTGACAGAGGGAGGAAGGAGCAGAGCTTCAGTGTCCCACAATGGTGAAAGGTTAATTCTTTCATCAACTCACAACCACGCTCCGCAACAAGATCCTCCTCTAGCAGTCACAGCCAGAGGCTGCTTAAAACAGCCCCTTCCTTCAGACAGATGGCAGATAAAAGAACACAGTGAGGAACCTGGATAAACAGTACAGCACTGACAGTGGGAAACAAGCATGCTGTGGGTATTAAGACTACCAATGTAAAGGGTATTTGTGGGGGTGGGTGGGGAAGGGATTTACTCTGGACTAAATACATCGAAGAACTCAAACTCTTGAGAGAGAGCCCTGTGATGTCCCAGAGATTTGGGGCATCCTTCTAGGGGGTGATGGCAGCCCCGCTGCTCAGGGGAGCCCCCAGCGCTCCACCATGGTCTATTAGAGAAACACGTGATCTCACTTCCAAACCCCACTGAGGACAACACAGTTCACAACCAGCATGAGAACAGGCAGCTCTTTCCACTGGGAATGTAATGCTGCTCAATTCTAGTCAACCTTCATGGTTAGAACGCATGAAAAAAAGAAACTTACTGTAAGCCAAAAGTTTAAGCAGTTGCTGCTTGAAAAAGAACTTACTACAGTTTCAGAAAGTTGTTTGATGATTTGCAAAGAGATTAAGTTTACCAATGGATGTGGGGAAGAGGGGCTTGTGAGAAAAGAGAGAGCTTATTCTCTCGAGTACACACACACACATGCACGCACACACGCACCATATACTAACAGGATTTAAAAAGTTTTAAGTCTATGTAAATGTTCTTAAAATATTTTTTGGGGGGTCAGCCCCGTGGCATAGTGGTTAAGTTCAGCATGTTCCAGTTTGGCAGCCTGGGTTTGCAGGTTCAGATCCCAGGCACAGACCTACACCACTTGTCAGCCATGCCGTGGTGGCAACCCATATATAAAGTAGAGGAAGACTGGTACAGATGTTAGCTCAGGGCTAATCTTTCTCAGAAAAAAAAAAAACAAACTTATAAATACATGAACCTTTTGAAACAAGCCCAGCATGCCCCTTCCCTTTTGCTTCTGGTCAGCTCAGGAAGAATTTCATTTTCGGTTATATGTTGACTATTTCCTAAGAACATTTAATATAGCTCAATGTCACCTAAAAGAACTCTATATGCACAATGTGTACAACACAATAATAGTGTTCTGAGGAAAAGGCAAGAGTGTTTTCACTAATAGATTATACATCTCTTTCCAGTAAAAGCTCACCATTGGTAACATGCTAATTAGGGGGCACAGCTGGGCTGGTGTTAGCAGATTTACAGTAAACAAGAAGGCTGCAAGCAAATTTAAGGTCCAAATGAAGCGTCAGGTGGAATGATTAAAACATTTTCAAAATTATGCTTTGAGAATTTTATTACATTCACTAAGATAACTTTTTAAATTAGTATTTAGATTAAAAAAGCAAATATTTTAAGAAGCTATTAACTATTTCAAGTACAAATTACTAACAGTTCAGGTTAGCGATGAAGAAACCTATGGACAGTTAGCCATTAATGATTAGGTAGCTAGTAACTGAAGTTTTTTTGGCAATTATTAATTGCAGTCTTTAGTTGTTTGTCCACTCATTGTTAGCTATGCTGTTTATTTTTAAAAGACAGGTAGATAGGCAATATATTATCTGACTCCTACTAGGTTCCTCACAGACAACTTCCCCCCAACACTTGGGGCACCATGGTAATAGCTGCCTGAGTTGTTTTTCAGGAACTAAGAGTCAACCCCTGGCCGGTTCAGGCTGGTCAAGACCACCAACTGGGCCTGTGCAGGTGTCCCACAGGTGAACTCCAGATGTCAGGGAGCCAAAAACTCCATCCTCAGATCATGGCAATGCCGCCATTTTGTGAACATGCATCCTATGAAGAGCCATGAAGCTTGACTACGCTTGTGCAGATCATCAATTACTTCACTTCTCTTTACCTTCAATCATCTATCCCCACACTTCAGACCACCCTCCCCCCTTTATCCCAGAAATATCCCTGATCCCCATTTTCAGGGAGGCAGATTTGAGATTCATTCTCCTGTCTCCTCGCTCGGCTGCCTTGTGAATAAACCCTTTCTCTGCAGCAAACTCATCGTCTCAGTGATTGGCTTTTTGTGTGACAGGCAAAATGAACCTGGTTCAGCAACAGTGGCTCTTCTTAAGCAAGTTGCAAAACAGTAAGTGTGTTATGATCCAATTTGTGTTTTAAAAAATGAACTATGTATATATCAAAATTTTTTCTGGAATGATACAGAAAAAACTAATAGTAAAATCTCCAGTAGGAATTGGGAGTAAGAATACTTTTATTTCTCATTTTATACCTTTCTATACTGTGACTTTTTACAACCTGGGACTATACTACTTTTAAAACAAAAACAAATAGCTACAAATATCCTATAATTTAGATTACCACTTATTAACCAGGACAAATGGATAAAGCTTCACTGAAGAAGAAACTGATAAGATAAAATAATTGCAAAGTGTTACCTGAGCATTTATTAATGAACCTTCAGGGAAACCTGAGAGTAAGTAAAAATTCTTACTTATAAGTAAGTAAACTCCCTTCTCGCATAAAGAACCAAAGGAAAAGGCAGATTTAGAGTCCAGATTTGGGGTCCTCCCTTCCCACTGCACCCTGTCCCCTGTGCTGCTGTCTGGGAGGAAGACTCCTAAGGATGACAGGCTTAGGATGGGGTCAGACAACCCTACCTGTCAAAAGCAGGGGCGTTGGCTTCCAGGCCTCTGTTGAGTCTCAGATGATGAGAGCCAACCTAAAGCAAAGAGAAATAACACAAGTGATGTCTCCTGCTCTGTGAACCCAGGAAGCAATTGTTTCCCCCTCCCCCTTCTCACTGCCAGCCAGCACCATCAGCTTCTCACTGCACACAGCAGCCACTCGGCCCCCTCCGTGGCCCATTCACAGCTCAGGAAGGCCAGGCCATGACCTCAGGTCCTGAAGCCGAGTCTGGCTCTGCTGCAGCCCAGTCCCAACTGCAGCATGGACCATGCCGGCTGGAATTCTTCCACAGACAGAAGAGAAACTTCAGGGTAAGACCATGAGGCCCACATCAGATCCGCAAGCCCTTCCACAGTGCAGAGGGGCAGCTAAATAAGCCAACCGGGGAGAGACAAACCACATCTCAGCCTTCTCTGCAACTCTAGGGAGCTCGACTGCCCCCAAATCTGAGTTATAACTACCTGCAAACTAATTTGCCTTATTATTTAGAACTACCTATTTAACACTGGAAGTTTAAAAAACTAACTTAAAACTATGTATCGTTATTAGAGCCAGCTTGAAGGAGCTCTCTCTGGACAAATCTGGGACAATTTGAGCATTGAACTATATAAGGACAGCAATGGATTATAACCTGATGAATAAAATAGGAATCCATGAATCTATACAGATGAGAGCTGGCTGGACAAGTGGATAGATGGATGGGTGAGTGGGTGGGTGAATGGGTAGATGGGTGGGTGGATAACTGGGCAGGTGGATGGGGGAGAAGGGAGGGCTCTTCCTTACAGTAGAATACCAACAGATAAATGTGGAGAAAGTGGTGGAAAATTGTCATTTTATAACCATCATACTAAAGAATTGTTTAGCAAAAATCATCCATTGATCATAATGTTAAGGGAAAGTTTGAGGAGGAGTAGGATACTTGCATAATCTCAGAGTCTCCCATAGATGCTTACCAGGTGAAAAGAAAAACATATTAACTATAAGTGAAGAAACAGAACAGCACCTTGCCCAGGTGATCAAAATTAACATCACTACAGAGGGACAGATGGACACTGTGGGCCTCCAGATGGCACACCCTGGAAGGACGTGGTGTCAGGGATCCATACCCTGAACCTGATCATAATGAAACACCGGGAAACCCCCAAACGAGGCACATTCGATTTAAAGAAAAAGGCCTGCACTCTCCCAAAATGTCAATGTCACAAGAGACAGAAAGGCAAAGGAACTGATCCAGACTAAAGGAGCCTAGAGATGTGACAACTAAATGCAGGATGTGATCCTGGCCTGAAGGGGAAGGGGTGTCATGACAGACATTACTAAGACAATTGATAAATCTAGAATATGCACTGCAGATTAAAGTATTGTGTCAATGTTAAATTTCCTAAATATGCACTTAAACCGTGGTGATATAAGAGAATATATTTGCTCTCCGGAAAAACATCCCGACATATTAAGAAGATATATGATATATGCAACTTACTCCCAAATGGTTCACAAAATAATGGCATATGCGTATGTGGCAAGATGCTAACATTTAGTGACTCTGGGTAGAGGACAAATGGGATTTCTCTCTACTGGTCTCACAACTTTTCTGTAGGTCTGAAATTATTTCAAGACAAAACGTTTTTTAAAATGTACTGTTTAGTCTTGCTTGTTATTGAGCATTGTAAAAGCGGTGTCATTAGATCCATCCACATCAGATGTGATTATTACTGAGTATGAATACATCTGCCCCTCTTCACACCTGAGGAAAGTATCCATCTAGAAAACTGGTTTCTCAGCAATAGATTTAGACATTACTGGGATTAGGTTTGCACATCTAAATGATTCTACAAATAAAGTCCCAAATCCCTTTTAGTCCTAAGAAACCTTGCGAGCTCCCAAGAAAGGCTCAACCAAAACATCTTCATTTTGTGCTTACTCTGCCCTCCTTTCCCGATGGCCATCAACACCTGCAAGATACTTAATTCCAAAAGCTTTCACAGCCCTGAGTTCTGAGAAGACTGCTCCACCCTACTCTCCAAGGCAAGTCAGCTCTGTCTTTCTTCTGAACTTACAAGGAAGGTGCTGGAGGAAAGTGGATCTATGCCCCTCTCAGGCACACTCTGATATTCCCGAAGGCTCAAACCCAAGAGAAGGGGCTGCTTGCTCCATGTCAGTCTGTCAGTCATCACAAGAAATCTCCCCTGGCCTCAGGGATAAGCCGCAGCTGTTTCTAGAATCGTTCCCATGGGAACACAGAAAGAGGAGACTAGAGAAACCAGAGTTCAGGGCTCAGAAGCCTGGGTTTTAGTCATGACAAGTTCTCTTCCTGGACACGTCTAACTGTCTCTCCCTGAGTCATAACCTAAAGTTTCTTCTCCTAAACAGGTAGAAATTTCAGTCACAGATGACGGGACTCAGGAGTGTCCAATCTCTGGGCTCCAAATTCCTCCCATTATAAAAATTCCATAACCAGTCCAGGCCTGAGTTAGTGAGCACACCCAGACACCCCGAGTCAACACGGTTCTGGGAAGGAGACGGAGGTCCCTGCATTCCCTGCGTTGGATGATTCCCACCCAACTGGGATCACTCTAGGAAAGACCTAGAAGCACACTTCAAGGTTTCTAACAGGTCTACATAACAGGTGCAAATTAATCAGACAGAAACTGTGCCCCTGTGTACTGAGAACAAGCAGGAATCTGTGTTTTAACAAGCCCTCCAGGTGATTCCTGCACACACGTGCACACACGTGTATGCACGCGCACACACGCTAAACTTTGAGAAGTGCTGGTTCCAACTTCTTCCTCCATCCCCCGTTCGCTCAAGTTGCAAATGCCTGAGGGGATAAGGAAGCGGGGAAACGAGCTCAGGGGGCTGTGTCCACACCTGTCCAGCCACAGGGCACCCTGTGACCAGGCCCAGCCTGCCCAGGGCTGCTTCCTTGGGCATCATGGCCGCAGGTTGTGTCCCCCCACCTCCTGAAGTGGACAGGGCCGGGGGCAGAAGTGGGGCCTTGCACATTCTCTCAGGAGAGGTCACCCTTCCTCCATCATCTCTTTAGTCTGGCTGCTTAGGCCTCGCGTCCCCCCTACCCCCGTCCCGCTCTGACACTGACCCGCATCTCTCCTCTCTAGTGTCACCTAGTCCTGAGGCCACCGTGTGTCAGAAGCCTCAAGAAGGAGCTTCAGTCAGGGGCTGGAAAGAAACCACTGCTGGCACCAGCACACTTGGACTGACCACCACTGCTATTTTTAGTCTCCTCTCCTTCTCCTTCACCCAGCCTCCTCCCCCTGGCCAGGCGGACCCTTGGCCAACCTCTCCTGTCTAGAGTCGAGTTCACTGCTATAGACTACAGACGGAGCCTTGGGAGTTGGCCATGAGAACAACCCAAGTCTAGAGAACTCCTGGCTGCGTTAGTCGAAGGAGAGTCTGCACCAGCACTTGAATGAGTCCCACAATCACAAAGACATCTCTGAATCTCTCGCCTCACACCCAGATGCTGCCAGCATCTCTCATCTGGATCACTGCAACTGTCCCATCTGGTGTCCTTACTTTCCATCTTCTCCCTCCAAACTAAAACCTGTTACACTTACGTCGAATCATGTCACCCTCCCCTGGAGGTTTCCACCCTTCATGCAGTGGTCCAGTGTGTGCTGGAGGCGGCTCCAACCAGCTCACGAGCTGATTGTGCGTGCATCTCTTCCCAGCTCCAAGTTCATTGGAGTCATCTAGGGGTCTTCAAAAAGTAGATGCCTGACTCCCACCCCCAGACATTGTGATTTAATTGGGATGGCATGAGACCTGGATGTCAGGAGTTTTATAAGTTGCCCAGGTGATTCTAATGTGCAGCAAAGTTTGGGTACCACTCCTTTAGCTGGGGTAAAATGTAAATTCCTTAGTATAACATAAAAAGCCCGTCTTGATCTGGCCCTTGTCTGCCTCTCTAGCCTCACCTCTTGCCATGTCCCCCACGCCTAGGACTGCAAGCAGCCAAGCCAGCGTGATTCTCTGGATTTGCCATGATCTCAGGGGTTGCAACATCTGCCTCTGTGGCTCTCTCTGCAAAGGCTGCCTTCCTTCCCTGGGTGACTCCGTCCTGTCCCTCCCAAGTCAGCTCAGACACCCACCCCTCAGCCTGGGTGAGCCAGCCCTCTCCAGAGCTGCCACAGGGTCTTGGTCTTCCTCTCTCTTGGGCTCTATTCACACAACACTGTCATGTCCTGTCCCCTCCTCCCTGAAGGCAGGGGCTATATCTGATGTCGTGCCCTCATGTACCCACAGATGCTCAATGAGTATGAGACAAATAAAGGTCTTACTCTGGGGTGTCTCTGAGGGCTGGGAGATGCAACAGCCTAGGAGACCAGTCCTTGTGATAGGGAGATATGAGGACACCATCACTACACCTCACAGTGTCCTCATGGGGACTTAGGGGGAAACTCTAAATCCACTCACAAGATGCAAAGAGCCATGAGTCTCCTAATGCAACTTGTGTTCTTGTCTCCTAGATGTTATAATTTATTCATGTTAATAACAATATTAACAGCTACCATTTTTGAGTGCTTTCTAGATACCATGCTAAATTCTAATATACATTATGATATTTAATTCTCTCCATAACCTTTGAGTTTGGTACTGTTAACCCCATTTTACAGAACAGTAAACTAAGGCTTAGCAAAGATAAATGCTTCTCAGCTTTTTTTTTTGAGATAAGAACATTTTTTTTGAGTTAAGAAGTTTTTCTTTGAGATAAAAACTTCTCAAAAGTATATGGTTCCTGTGGCTGGCCTCGTGGTATAGTGGTTAAGTTTGCATGCTCGGCTTCAGCTGCCTGGGGTTTGCAGGTTCAGATCCCAGGCGTGGACTTAGACCATTCATCAAGCCATGCTGTGGTGGCGTCCCACATACAAAGTAGAGGAAGACGGGCATAGGTCTTAGCTCAGGGACAATCTGCCTCAAGCAAAAAGAGTAAGATTGGCAACAGATGTTGGCTCAGGGCCAATCTTCCTCACCCCCCCAAAAAAAAAAAGTATATGGTTCCTAACTGGGGGAGCCAGAACCTGAACTGGAACCCAGGTCAGTATAACGTCAAAGTTTATGCTCTGGATCACGTGACAGGCTGCCTTGCAACCTTGTTTCTCTCTGTGATGGTGGCTGATAAGCTCAGGACCTTCATGTAAGCACACAAGACCCACAGCCTGCACTGCGCGTGCAATTTTATCTTGGCTTCAGTTGATTTTCATGATAAGTATTTTTCCTCTCACCCAAACCTCTTCATTCTCTTTGAAACTGTTGTGCTACAAGCCATCCCACATCCACATTCTGGTTGTACATCACACAAATGAGCACACACAGTGCCATGCATCCAAGCGCTTAGTAAACAGCCCTTGACAAGGAGGTGGCGAACGCAGGCAACGTGGGAGCAGCAGAGAGGACTAATTACTTTGCATCCTCCTCCAGCTGGCTGAGTCACAGGAACCTTCAAAACACAGACCTACCTCAACCTTTACAAGACATGAGTCTATATATGCATGTTACGGGGGAGGAAGATTCTAAAGTGACAGGTGGAGTGAAATCTTCAACAGACTAACAGTATATAAAAAATATACTCCATAACTATACCAGGAGAGCAATTAGCTTTAAGGGTAAAATTTCAATGTCGCTATTTATAAACTGCAAACCTATTTACATGGTAAAGATGAAATTGTTAAAGGCATATTGTTGCTAGAAATGGTGTCAGGATCCAGGAGTTTGTCATGAAGGTACCATTCCCATGGAAACGTGCAGACAAACCATCATCCCACAGTCCTCTCTGCGTGGCCCCATCCCTGGCAGGGCTCATGGGTTCCCTGGGGCAGCCTCAAGAGGGTGCAACATTGCAACTTAAAATGCAAGCTGTTCACCCAAAAATCTTTGCATTTTTCATCTCATGTGAGTGCAGAAGGAAAGGGAAAAGCTCAAAATGGAGAAAAACAACCAGAATCAATCCTCAGGCTTGCTATCGATAGTTCAGGTAGGGTGACTGTGGACCACCACTGAAAGCTGCCCTCTTTGATGAAGATGACCTAATCTGTCTTTGCTGATGGATGGTATCTAGAGGATAAACATGAGTATTAGACCCAAAGGTTAGCAAATCCTTAATAAGATTAATGAACACTGAAGCCTTTTGAAACTTATTTTGAAGAACCATGGGGGCCCTGGAGAAGCACAAGTGTTATGAATCTGAAAGAGGCTATAGTTGCTAAAAAGTGAGCCACCAGGTTCCATGGACACCGTCTGTGTCAGATCGGGGGACAGCTGCTCCAGGGCAGGGTCAGGCTACATCTGGAGCATCAGGAGGGTTAAGCTGGGGACCAAAATTAAACACGAAAATGATGAATGAGTTTTGCTTTGTTTTTAGAAGGGGGAGACCAGAACATGGAGAGTCCTAGAAATATGACAGAAGACGCCCTAAGGAGCTAGAAAGTCCTAGAGAAGACAAAATGGAGAAAGGGAGAGCCATGAGCATCCTTCTCAAAGGTCTGAGGAATCAGACTTACTCTGGAGTGTCCCCAAACACCCTGTGCACAAACAGTGCGCAATGCAAGGAGGAACTGGCTAATAACACAGCCATCCCAAATCGTGGCCTTGAGCTCAGTGTCTGGAGGTCAGCCTCTCACAGATCCTGGAAGAATGACCCCTGAACTGGGTGACTGGGTGAAACGGATGGATTTCAAAGGGTCCTTCCCAAATTCTAAGGCTACCATGATCAGCCCCCAGTTTTTGGCTTTCTTACAAATTTTCACATGAAATATAACATGGGCTCCCTCTTTTCTTTTTGCACTCTACTCATTTGATCTTCACTTTTTATTTATTTATTTATTTATTTATTTTTTAAAGATTTTATTTATTTTATTTTTTGCCCCCAAAGCCCCAGTAGATAGTTGTATGTCATAGCTGCACACCCTTCTAGTTGCTGTATGTGGGACTCGGCCTCAGGATGGACAGAGAAGTGGTGCCTCGATGCGCACCCGGGATCCGAACCCGGGCCGCCAGCATCGCAGCGCACGCACTTAACCACCAAGCCACAGGGCCGGCCCATGATCTTCACTTTTTATTCTTCTAAATGCAGAGCTCCAGAACTCTCAGAAGGAAAACTCTAAATCTAAAGAAAATCGAATTTCAAGAACCCTGTTGGAATGTCCAGAACAAGTAAATCCACAGAGACAGAAAGTAGACTAATAGTTGCTTAGGGCTCTGGGAGAGCTGGGAGGGAATGGAGAGTGACCACTGACGGCTACAGGGTTTGTTAGCAGGGATAAAAGTGTTCTAAAATTAGATTATGGTGATGGTTACACAACTCTGGAAATGCACTGAAAACCATTGAACTGTATGCTTGAAATGGGTGAAGTTTATGGTATGTAAATTATATCTCAGTACAGCTGTTTAAAAAAAAATAACTCTTTTGGGATGAACTCCAGAGGAATTTTCCACGTTATAATTATCCTCAGGAGTGCTTCTCTATGCCATCACTTAAAGCCACCAGCCATCCTCAAACATCTTAGTTGTTCCTTTCTAATGGAAAGACTGAATGTTAATAAAGCTTTTTTTTTTCATCTACAGAAGTCAGAGCCTAAATGAGATCCCCATCCATCCATCTCACTCGAAGAACTGACATGGTTCCTTTCCATGGCTGTCAACTGCAGCACGATGACATGCAGCATGAGGACAAAGTGTCTACTGCTGACACTGGGTCAAGTCAAGGGCAAACACTCCAAGAACCTGGCAGATGGCCCTGAGCCTCTTCAGCCACTGGCTGATGACCCGACCGCCATCACACAGAGCCCTGGGTAAGAAGAGCCAACGTGACAGACGCCACGGCAGAGAGGTCTTCTGAGTGCACCAGCACTCCCTCCGGCCAGGGAGGAGGATCCAGGACCGGTGTTGAGGAATCTCGAGTTCACTCGCCCGTGACCCCCTGGGTAGGGACTCACTGAATGAGGCAGCGTGTGTTCCATTGACGACAAATGTGTTCTTGGGACACGGCACTACACCCTGAACTTGTCCCAGGAGCCAGAACGCCAAATACCTCTGGCACTGACCAGAGCCCTGTTTGGGATGGCAAGGTGTATTTTTAGAAATCATAAGAAAGCTCTGTGCAATTCTCACGTGGCCCCACAACAGGCACCTCCAGAGGCCAGACCTGCTGCACGGCCACCAGGACCCCGAGAACCTCTCACAGCCCTCTAGGACAGTCACGGCTCTCAAAAAAAATCTTTGGCCACGTTTTCAATACACTGAACTTGGCGTCTAACTTAAGGTGATTCTACTCAATTACACTGTGGTTCACTTATCAGCAAAGACCTTCCCACTTCACCTGCATCAACGGCGAGCTCATGATCAGAAAATTACACACAATGTACATGTTTCTGTATAAACACTGCACACACTTGCACACATTTTGACAGCTCAGCTCAATACAACTGGGCCGAGGACTAAGACCAGAAACTGTGCCATGAAAGAAACATGGTTAAAAGAAACAAACCACAGCTGTTTAGAAGCCAAGGCAGGGTGAACAATGACACAAGTGGACATACTTTTTTTATTACCTACCTGAAGCCCTGGCTGCTCCCAAAACAGCGGAACCGAGCCTCTGATCTGGACAAAAGACGACACTCCATCATCCATGTAAATCGTCTGCACCAGAGGGAAACATAAAAGGGAAAAGTATTCTTCAATGAAATCGAACGTCCTGGGGCTGGGTAATGGGATCTGGCTCCTGAGACCCGACACCAGCAGGAATGAAGGGCAGACGGCGACTCCAGCGCCCTCTGCGCCTGTCCCCAGCGTGGCTGGGCTACTCTGTGACCCACAGGCCGGCCCAGTGCACTCATGGGCATGCTGGCTGCCGACCCGCCTCCGAGGAGTCCAGAGCAGACGCGGGCTCTCCCAGGGTCTGCTGCAGCTCGCAGGGAATTTGCACCACCTTGCCAAGCTCCCTCAAAACCCAGCAATGGCCCCCCACCCCATGTTAGGAACAGAAGCAAATGCGCTCTGGGATTTAACTAAGATCTTTCTTAATCCCTCTATGTTCACCTGGTCAACAGCCAAGTAGCAGGGAGTGACTGGAAAAGGACTGAATGAAATGAACAAGCCACAGCCCAAAGATCTAGTTGTCTGCACTGGTCAGGCCTCTACTTGACAAGGCAAGCCAAGACTTGATTTGAACCTGTAGCCAGTCCTGACCTTATGCCACCGTGTTCTTGAACACGCCACTAAGTCAACACAACACAGCTTCCACACGCTTCTAGCGTGATAGCACCTGCATAGAAGCAGATGAAACTTACACGTTAAAGAATATTTCTCCTCCTCCATCCGCACACACAATTATTTCAGAGTGCACCAACTCCCCATCTGCCTGCTGGCCCCCACTGAAATGTAGTGCAAGGGAGTTTTAAAAGGACAAAAAGTACAGTCCTGAGCATCACGAGGGGGAGGCTGTGGCAGTTATCAGATGCGCTGCCCTTGATCTGAGTAACTCTACCCTGGCCTGCCAAGGCCGGCCTGGGCGATGCTGCTGGTCCTTTCCATTTCTTACCAGCCTGCTCCCTTACAGGGTAGCTTTCCAGGCAGCTAGATCACGCTCAGATAACACATGCATTAGTAATTCTGCAGTGGAGGACTTGAACATCAGACCCGGAGGTTCCCTGGACTACAGGAATTCCATGGGCCTGTGGCTATGTTGTTGAGCTGAAATTCTATCCTTTAATCCCCAAAGGAAAAAAGCACTGGGTTAAGAATTTGTTGTCTGTTTCTAGATATTGACTAGCAGCCAATTTGTTACTCTCCATTATTCAACTGACAAAAAGAGAAGAAAGTAGCAGATTATTTAAACTACTGCAGGCATAGTTGGCTACAATGAGATTAAGTGCATAAGACCCAGTGGCAGGTGTGACTTGCACAGGTCCAGAATGCTGAGAAAGCAACCAACTCAGCCAACATCTTTCTATAAAGGCAACTCTTCAACAGTGCCCAGGATCTGATTTAAGCTAAGGAACTATTACTCTTCACTTTAATTAACACATGTTAATTGCACTACTTCCAGCATGAGACCACAATCCTCTTGAGTTGCAACTTGCACAGGACCAGCTTCAGAAAACACCAAGGGGCAGTCCCAGTGCTCCAGCCCCCACCCCTGGGGCCAGAAGAAAAGATGCCTCCAAATTTCTCCACTCCTCCCTCCCACGTGAAAATATTCTAGTTCGGTGTCCCCATCCTACCATCAGGACCACCTTCCTTGTTCCCAAGGTGATAGGACAAACCTGGTCATTAAACACTAGTGAGGGATTTACGGTGCTTTCTTTTCCGGGCTAAAGAACATAGGTTTTAATGCTAGTGGGAGATGCAGTGCCTCACCTCACAGAGGTAATTTTAACAGAGGGCATTTGAGGTCCCCGGGGGAGGAGAGGCAGGATGGAGAGTGAAAGCAGGTGGGCACTGCGCTCTGGGACACCAGCCTGGGTCCAGCTTCCATGTGCCAACTCCCATTACCCAGCAGGATGACCCTGGATACGTTCCTTAGCCACTTTCAGCCTCAGTTTCCCTCTCTCTCGATGGAGTTATGTCACCCAGTCACAGAGGGAGGAGTAAATGAAGCAGGGTGATCCTGGCGAGGGGCAGGCCTCTGTTCTCTTCAGGCTGGGAACTCGCTACCCCTCCGCCCTGCAGAGGACGGAGAAAAGACTGGGCAGGGCTCAGAGCACTGCACGAAGAGGGTCTAATCCAGGACAGCACAGACAAGAGAGGGGAGGGAGACCAGCAAGGCATTTCGGGAAGGAGGGAGTCCACCAAGGCCACGTGACGGCGAGGCCAGGCCAGGCCTGGGAGCCCCTGCACTTGGCAACCCTGAGCAGCCCCTCTCATGGAGTGGTGGGAGCAGAAACTCTACGACCACAAAGAGAAAGGGACAAAGCAGGAAGCCTCGTGACTGCATAAATACACTTTTATCTAAAAGGCTTTTTGCTGAACTAGGATTTCCGGATGAGGTGTTTGCAAACCAATTCTTTGCAAGCCTGCATTCTTGGGAGGACATGCACAGTCATCCTAACCTCCCTGGACTAATCATTGGCCTTATCTTCAATAGCCAGATATTTATCTTTTGGCAGACAGAGGGGACTTTTGGGGTTTTGTTTTTCAGTGTGGTGAGTCACGGCTGCAGAGCCAGCCCCCAGGTGTGACTCAGAGCAGAGCTGAAAGGACTTAAGGCTTCCTCCCGGGGAGACTGAGGTGACTCTGCACCTGCACACACACCCGTGCACACACACACACCACACAAATGCACATGCGACATATACGTGTGTGCACACGACACAATACACACACCTGCATGCACATAACATACCATACACACAAAAGCGCACACACACACACACAAAACACCCCCATACGTGCGTGCGTTCACACACACAGCCTGCCTTGGAGGAGAAAGACTGTTTGTCCCTCTTAGGAAAAATGTTAAAACCAGGCAGAAGTGGATGGTGCTGAAAGCACCTCCTTTTCTGGCTCCCTGGGCGTTTCACTCAGGAGAAGCCCAGTTGCCAATTTGTTCTTTACTTAGTCCCTTTGTTTGTTTGCAAATGACAACAGCTCGGCAATTCTTCAGCCCCCATGCATGCATTGACGGCAGGACATCCACCCCCAGGAGGCTAAGGGCTTGGGTCTGAGAGCCTCAGTGCCCTAGCAGGGGGTCCGGGCCAGAGGTGACCTGCGGGCAGCCACCAAGAGGGGCTGAGCTGCCCCAGCAGTCTCTTTCCCACCGCAGGCTCAGTACCAGTTTCCTCCTGCCACTCTCGGGTGAGGAGGCCGAGTTTCAAAGCCTGCCCGTTCTTCAGATGTCAGCTCACGAAGCAGGCAAGATGGGCTACCTGAAAGGACCTACCCGCCCCCCAGCCCCCGTGTCTACTGAATCACTGATTTGAGGGCCACGGGATGCGATGCACCATCTGTTCTTTCACCATAAACAAAGCCACCAAGGCCGCACGTTTGAGGGCAGGCTCTGCCCCACGACACGACCCTGACCAGGGGCTCACAATCGTGGCTCCACGAGCTCAAGGGAACAGGACATGCAGGGCTCCGTGAGTGACTTCTCCAGGATCCCATCAGATCACCGCAGTCCTAGTTGGGCGAACATGGACAGGGGCACAGGTAGGTTTCCTTCACGCTTACTGTGCGTCCTCCCTTCCCCGAGCTGCTTCCCCAAGCTCAGCAAAAGCCTGCATGCTGAGCATCCTCCCCGTGGCGCCAATCTCCGATGTATCCTTAGAAGTGCCATCACCAGCAGGCAGCTAGGGGGGAGGAAGGCATAGCTGCTGCTCGGCAGGAACACTAGTAAGTACATATTCCACTTAGAGAAAGATTTGTGTGTTAAACAAGAAAACAACTTAGATCAACCTAAGCACCTCTGTTGCTACAAAGCACCACAAATAAAAACATCCCACGATCCCAGAGACAGAGAGCAAGTGGCTCTCTTGCTGTAAGTGGAAGCAATGCAAGTTTCTCGTTCTCTGGGAGCAGCTGCTTCCTTCCAGCCATCTCTGCTCATCCTGCCTCCGTAAGCAGTTTAGAAAAGGGGATGATGCTCCTACAGTAGACACTACCTGGAGCTGGCTTCCAGGAAGGGAGGATTCCCCATCGGGACCATGCCCAGTCCCGTAGGTATTCTGGGGCGTCCCTCAGCAGGATGCTTTCCAAAGGCAGCATGCGCCTTCACTGCCCTCCTCAATTTCATCTGTGTCTTCCTCCCCCTCTGCTCCTCCCACCTTGCACTGTCTTCCAGCACACAGATCTCTCCTGCCCTCACTTGCTCTGCTGTCTTTCCCATCTCTCTCCAGGTGGGAGTCTCGAAGCTGAGCACTGACTGTGGGAGGCAACCCTGGGAAGGCAAAGCTGCCTGCCTGCGAGGGCCAGCCCATCTGTCTTGTTCCTGCTGCGACCCCACCTGGCAGGCTCACCATCAAACTCGAGGGGCTCAGGGTTTGCTTCCATGTTACCAACAAGGACACCCCTGGAATCGGCCCTAGGAACTGACTCCTCCCCTTCCCTGGTGGTCGCCTTCCCCCTGTGCCATCGTGGTCACACTGTCTGGGGGCTGTGATGGCGTGAATCATCCTGGGCTCCTACTTCCCACAGCAGAGAGCATGTGGTCTTTCCAGAGCAGCCTGAAATGTACGCGCCCCACAAAGAACTGCTTTGGGTGCAAGGCCACGACCCTCCTGCCACGGTGCGCGTCTGGTAAAAAGAAATCACCGTGGGGTTAAGTTGCAATCTCATGGTTTGGGCGGGGTTTGTGTTCACAGCTGCCTGCCATCTCTGGGTGGACAGCAGATGGGTGTGTCCAGCTGCCCATCAGCTCATCTGCTGCTTCTGGGAGCAAGGTCGGGGTGAGAGCTTCATCGAGAGAGCAGCACTGTCTGATCCAGAGCCCGGAGGAGGAAAGGGAGGAAAAACACAAACCAGGAAGACCACAAAGGCTACGGGAAGAAATCCCCCCCAAGTCCCGAGAAGGGAGGCCATTTAAATAGCACCAGGCTATAGGACCCAGGAGTGTAGGCGTAGGCTGTTGGTATCTCTAAGGCCTTGCTGGGCTGGCCACAAGGTGTAGGAGGGGACAAGGTCCCTGCCTCTAAGCCCGAGCAAGTAAACTGGGCACACGGAGATGAAACAACCAGAGCAAAGACTCCAACCCTAGTCTGCAGAAAAATGAGAAAAGCAAAGACAAGGAGATTTTTCATAAAGCCAAATGTACTACTTTTAAAGCGTAGTTCTTTAACATCAGATTATGTCCTTGTTACAGGTGGAATTGTGTCCCCCAAAAAGATATGTTGAAGTCCTAACCCCTAGCACCTCGGAATGTGACCTTCTTTGGAGACGGTGTCAGTGAAGATGCAGTTAGTTGCGATGGGGTCATATTGGAGTGGGGTGGGACCTTAATCCAGTATGACTATGCTTATAAAAGGAGACAGAGACACACAGGGAGGAGATGCCATGTGAGATGGAGCCAGAGACTGGAGTGATGCTGCCACGAGCTGGACCACCAGGAGCTGGAAGACGCAGGAAAGGATCCTCCCCTACAGCCTTCAGAGAGCACAGCCCGGCCAGCACTGTGATTTCAGACTTCTAGCGTCCGGAACCAGGACAATAAATTTCTCACAGACATTTGTTTTAAGCCACCTCGTTTGTGGTACTTTGTTAGAGCAGCCCGAGGAAACTACTACAGTCCTCTTGCATTTTCAGCGTTAAAATGCCCTCTCTCTTAGGAAAGGATAGTGACATGGAGGGCAGTTGATTTTCCAATTTCTTATAAGATACAGTAGGTGAGACCCCAATTTTTTAAAAAGCTGGTTGAAATGCAAAAATCCAGAGAGCACCCAACAAGAGGACCAAGCAAGGTATGATCTGTGCAAGGGCTGGACGCAGAATGAGCTGAGCTGCAGGGGCTCGCTCGGGGCCGTCCGCTGGTGAACTCCTGCATCTGGCTCAGTTACCAGGTTCAGGCTCTCCGGTATTTGATTTGTACAAATATTCTTTGCACTTTTGGCCCCCAGTTCCCAGCACGGCACCCAGCCCATGGCAGGCGATAAAAAATAACAATTTGTTGAATGAATCCAATGGTTCAAAAGCTAATAACACAAGCAGAAACACTGTGTTAATGAAGGCGGGCATGACAACAAAAGGAAGTAATTTCCATCCTGCAGACACCCAGCAACAAAAAGGAAAATAGTCTCCATTTGAGGGCCACATTTTTTCTCCGTCATTTTTAACCAGATATTTACCAGCTTCGTCCATATCCAGGAAAGCAGACAGTGTGAGCAGAAGTCGCAGGCAAGCAATGGCCCCTCATCTTAAGGCTCTTGTTCCAAATGCTCCCCCTCGGCGTCTGACCCCAAGAGCACCCTCCTCACCTCTGTGCCTCTGAAAGGCAAGCAGGCAGCAGCTCACACACGGAAGGCGGCTGCTCAAATCTGTGCTGAATTAAATTGGCTAAAGCCCTCGTAGGAAACACCTCTCACAGCTGCATGTCAAGGAGGGGACGCAGAGGACGTCACCACTAAATGAACACAGGCCGTCTGCAGCCCGATGCCCACAGCAATATTGCACCTGTGCCTTTCATGGGGTGGTCCTTTCCTGCCATTTATCACACCTGTTGGTCTACACGGCGGCATTATCCTACAGATTGCAAGTTAGAGAAAAAACAGTTGTAAGACAGCATTTCTGGGAATGAGAACAGAATTTAGAAAAAAGAAATCAATGAGAAATTAAGCAGATGGTTATATTCCATGGGAGCTGAAAGCCACTGCTGCTTAATATGCAGATTTCACAACGCCCAGGTGCTAATTCCGGCTACGAGGGTGAAGTTTTGGTTGATTTGAGTGAAAAATAATTGTTTCTTCTCTCATCCTTCCAGTATTGATCTACTTATTTTTGTCTTAAAAAGATTTTCAAATCCTACTGGTTCATCCATCAGCTGCTCTCTGAATAACTGCCACCCTTCATGACCATGGCAAAAATTCCTGCTTCCTTTTAGCTGAAAATATCTCAAGTAAACACTTTCCCAGCATGAGAAGTGAATCAAAAAAGATACACCATGCAAACCAGAGGCCACATTTGCAGGCAGAGCCCCAACTACACATTCTGTTCTACTATTAGAATAATATTAGAATAGTCACGATCATCAGAAACTGCCTCATACCCCTCAAAGGGAAACACGTTTGCCCGAGCTGTCTCCACTCTGAACCACTAGAGGCCACAGACCGGCCTGGGCACTGACCTGCTCCGTCTCCACGAAGTTGGACACATGGCCATCGTCGTTGACGCCACGGGTGTAGAAGCGAGCGCCGGCACGCTCGCAGCTGATGCGAGAGATGAGGCAGGCCTTGGCCTGCTTGTGCGAGGCGTACACCGTGCGGATGGCCACCACCCCGCAAATGACCTTCAGCAGCCAGTCACAGCAGCTCACCTGGTGCTGCCTCAGCGGCACGTGCAGCAGCTGGTTCCTGTAAAATAGAGCCCCACAGAGACTCAGGTCACCTCCCATCCTCCAGGAAACACTCTGCCCAAAGCAGGTAGGGATGAGCCACCGTGGGGCTGGCAATCCCACTCAGGATGAAGTGGATGCACACAGCTCCCCGTGAACCCTGCACGTGGGGCACGCGGCTGGGGACACTCATGGGCTTCTGAAAGACCCCAGTCAGCAGGGCCACTGAGAGGTGAGCAGCAGGAAAGGGAAGGAGTCCTTTCCCAGAGCTACTTCAGGGCTGTCAGTATCAGAGGCTGAAAGCCACGTGTGGAGTGTGAGCTCATCATGGGCCTTTCAGGGAATTTCAGAGATGCCTCCATTTAGACCCGTGGCCTCCACATTTTTAAATTATAAATCCCATCAGTAAAAAAATTAATCATATGCTTTGCGATTAAATAATAATAATAAATGATAAAATGACAACGAAAAAAATAATCATATTAGATATATGCATGCTTATTTAAATTATATACCCATCCCATGAGGGGAATATAATGAGAGCATTACAAAGCAACCCAAAATAAATAAAAAAGGATGAGATGAAAATAAAGCTGAAGGGAAGTTCCAGTATTTCCTCCCCATCGGCGGTGGGTGGATTGTTCTGGGCCTCTGGAGACTCCTGGTGTCCATGATGATAATGGTGGGGAACACAGCCAACGTGTATCCAGTGCACCGAGCACCACTGTAAGTGCTTTGGGGTGGATTAGCTCACTTCATCCTTGAAACAACCCTCTGTGAAAGGTATCATCATTCAGCCCATGTTACAGATACGGAAACCGAGGCACAGAGAAGGGAAGGCTTTGCCCAAGGTCACGGAGGCGCTAAGTGACGGCGTGGAAGCTCAGAGCCCGTGCTCTTCACCCAGCACGGCCAGCCCCGCACCTCTCTTGCTGAAGCCCTACATTGACAGCCTCACCTGTGTGCAGCCGCATGGAGACTCTGGAGAGCATGTGGAGACTCTGGACACCCGGAGACCACAAGCTGCTACCAGGTCCACCCAGTGCGCCCAGGGGACTGGAGCAGTGCTGTCCTGAGGCCCGGAACATGCTCCCAGGGAGGCAAGAACCCTCAGCTGAGCCTCTCTCTTACAGAGTATTAGGCAAATCTAGATCACAATGCCCCATTTGTTTAACAAAGGCAGCACTGTTCCCGCCCTCGAGCCTTCCTCAAGGATGGCAGCATTTTCTCATTGCTGGAGAAGAGGGCTGTGAGCTCTGACACCTCAGGAGTCCCTGCTCTGAGGCCACCCTCCTGGACTGTGACTGTGACCGCTTCCACCTGTGCTAAGAGACACCCCCTCGGGGAGCACGGCCACGTCTGAGCTCTCACGGCCACAGCGCATGTCTGTCTGAAAGCTGATGATCAGGAAGCCCTACTCCACAAAAAGACATTTCCTTCTCCTGAGTCACTCTCTAAAATTCAGATGATCAACCAGCTCTAGTAACAAACGTATTAAATCTGCATGTGGTGTCAAGGCACGGTCTCCAGAATATTCTAGAATCTTCAGCCACACATCTACAGCTGTTGTCAGTCACCAGGGGTCAGGAGAAGGAGGCTTCTGCCAAATGGTCAACTCTGAATAATCCTTGTTTGTAGTCATGCTGGCCTGACCCCCTGAGGGAGGGCAGCTCATACCCCGGGAGGCAGAGGCCCAAAACTACACAGGAAACAGCTTCGCGTTCCTCCCAGGCCTTGACTGTACTGGGAAGCAGTGACCAGTGGGGTCAATAACCAGCCCAGAAAAATGACCTCACCACCCTCACTGCACCCTCTCCCTCGTTCACCGGCCACGTTCAGTGTTGACCCCATCTGACTCCAGATGCAGGTCCAGACCTTGAACGCACCACCCCAAATGGTGGGTTTAGGCAGTCAAGCCCATGACCGCTCTGCTGGGGCTGACTCAATTGTGGTCAGTTCCGTGGGCACCGCCCTGAGCCCAAACACCACGCCCCAGAGTGTGGTAGAGCCCTGCAGCCTGGCACGCTCCAGGGTCGCCGCCTCCTCTCAACTCAGGACAGAGTCTAGTGTCCACTCGGGGCCTCCCACGCCCCTCTCAGCCTCCACTTTGTGAACCTCCCCTTTGTCTTACTACTTTTTGTGTACCTCGAATCTCCAACCACAGAGCATGAGGCGGCCTGGGAAGGGCAGCTGCAAAGGTGCTGGGGGGATCCAGATGGAGGCATCTCTAACAGCCTTAACCATGTTTCCAAGGAATGTGACAGCCTCTGAGACCCCTCGCCTCTGCTCGCCCGACAGTTGGGGTTGATAATGGCTCCATGGCCTTAGCACGGAGACCCTCATAATCCACAGCCCCTGTGTCCCTAAGCTTGGCTGCCTTCAAGGGGCACATGCACCAGCTGGTCCCTGCAAAATGTAACTAGTGATTCACACACTCCATCCCCTGGGCCTGTTACTCAGAGTGTGGTCCTCAAACCAGCAGCAGCTGTGCCACCACCATCGCCTTGCTGGAAATGCCGAGTCTCGGACCCCAGCCTCGACCTGCTGAATGAGAATCTGCATTTTAACAAGATCAGCAGGAGATTCACGTGCGTTTTGAAGTTTGAGCACGTTACTGCCCAAAAAACTCAACAAAACTACAGAACCCAAGAGGATTTGAGGGTGGGGAGCACTGGGACACATGGAAAGATATGGTGAACTCCCCGTTTCCCCAGACAGAAGCCAGGAATTCACTTGTGGGGGATCCGAAGCACCAAGGAAAGAAGATTTATCTGGTGATGGAAACCTATGACTTCTTCTGTTTGGGCAAAGGGAGAGAGGTACAAATAAAGGGTGAAATTAGCCTCGCCAATCCTGTCTTAGGGCCCGAAAGGCCAACACTGGAATTCTGACAACATCTCAGTATGTGAGGTACACTGGACAATTTCTAGAGCATGATTTTCATCACTTTTGCTTCTGATTTGCTTCTCCTGGTGAATCTGAGGGGAACAGCACCACTGACAACCCAGGCTTGGGTACCACTGTATGTAAATCACTGCCCCCTTTCACAGGACTCATCAGGGGCATGAACTCCAGGGCCCAGAGAGGGTAAGAGATAACTTACATATTTATAGGGCCATCCACACCTAGCTATGTCCATGAAGGGGCGCCCAGATGATCCTTTGTGGTTAGTGCCCTCAAGTGGATTCTGACTCCTAGCGCCCCTGTGCACAGCAGAGCGGAACCCTGCCCGGTCTTTCTGTGCCACCCTCTCCTCTTCTGCGCTATATAAGACAGTGTTCTGCTGCTATTCACAGGGTTTTCATGGCCACTTTTTATGGAAGTGGGTGGCCAGGTCCTTCTTAGTCTGTCTTAGTCTGGAAGCTCCACTGAAACCTGTCCACCCTGGGTGACCCTGCTGGTATTTGAAATCCTGGTGGCATAGCTTTCAGCATCACGGTAACACACAGCTGCCACAGTATGACAACCAACAGATGGGTGGTGTGGTTCCCTGACCCAGAAACAAACTCTAGGCAGTGAGAGCACTGAGTCTTAACTGCCGGACCACCAGGGCTGGCTACAGATGACCCTAAACATACAGAAATCCAGCCACCTTTGTTTGGGCTTCAGGACGTGTCTTGTCACACTACAGCACATCACTGTGGCAGGATGACTCAGTTTCCCCATTGATGGAGCTGGCTTGGCTTTGTGATCAATAGCATGGGATCTTCAGCCAGAAGGCCTGGGTTCAAATTCCCTCACTTGTCCCAGCCTCAGTCTCCTTATCTGTCCAATGCGGATCACAGACTCTACCCCATAGATTTCTATTAGGATTATATGAGTTACTAGCTGCAGAGAACTTAAACTGTGCCTGGATCATGAGTGCTTTATGAACATCAGCAGTAAATACGTGTGCGCTGGAGGATAACCAGGGTACCGAGAGGGCCAAAAGGGCGAATCCCCACAGAAGCACTGAGCACGGGCCCAGACCCTTAGGAGGCAGCCGGAGATGTGGCTCTTATGCTCATCCCTAACGGAGTAGATTCTCTCTCCTGAGTCTACACTAGACCCCTTTGGACACCTCTCCTGACCGGGGGTGGGGAATCCGGGTTAGTTTTCCTCTCACTGTGCTGAGAGCCAGCAGGCACGATCACGGCTCAGAGGTAAGCCAGGATCCTGGGGATGATGCAAAGCTGAGATCAACGACCTGGCGCCAATCAGAGCCCGCCCTCCATGTGACCCGGGGGCAGGGGACACGGGCCCAGGGCCCTCACCAAAAGAAGGAGTTGCCCCACTCGCAGCTGTCATCGCCCTGCTTCTGCGCCCGGACGGTGAGGTCAAAGCACGACCCGTCGTTGGGCCACGAGAAGTAGAAGACCCCCGAGTTGAGGATCTTCTTCAAGGCTGTGAGGCGGTCCTCCTCCTTGGCCTCTTCCTGAAGAGGGTAAAAGTCGGTGGCAGTGATTTTGTAGATCTCGGCCTCTGGAATTCTGCCCACAGATGTGCAGCCTGTCACCAACACCAGGAAGCTCAGGGAAGTGCCACCTGGAAAGGAAATCAGATGTGTGCGCTTAGGATCACAGTGGATGCTGCAGGACAGCTCAGAGTGACAAAGGGGTACAAACTGCCCAGTTTCCTACTGCAACTTCACGACCTCCTGTTCACTCCCTCACATCCGGGGCACCTCGCACCTCGTTCCTAAAGTCAGTGTCTCAGGAATCCGCCCTGTCACCTGAGCCTGATACCTAGAGCGTGGCTCTCAGAGTACCGCCCCTGACCAGCAACAGCTGCCCCTGGGACCTCATTAGAAATGCAGATTCTCGGCCCCTCCCAGACCTCTGCAGTCTGCAGGTGGGCTGGCAGCCCATGCTTTCACAAGCCCCCAGGTGGTTCTGCTGCCCACCAGAGTCTGAGGGCCACTGGCTTGGAGCCTTCCCAGCCCCACACCTCGCCCATATCTGCCACGTCTCCAATGCACCCTCCCCACTAATCCTCAGCCACTGACTGGCTCCGGGCCCCCAGCTGGGGTCAGTCCTCCAAGCTCCGTCACTGGAGTCACCCCTCAAACTCACCTGATCGCAGACCTCTCTCCTCTGCTTAAATCCTTCCACGGCTGCCACGCCCCACAGGACCAAAACGGGAACTCCTCTCGGGCCCTCCCATCCCAACCTTGCCCACCCTGTCCCTCCTCACATACAACACTCAGGGCCTGGCAGCTCTCAAGGGCTGTCCTCTGCAGCTCCTCAAATGTGCCCTACGCCCTTGTACCCCTGGGCCTTTGCACAAGATGCTGCCTCTGTCTAGGACGCCCCACCACCACCTGCCCAGCAAGGCCCTCCACGACTCCTTCCCTACTCACCTTCCCCGCCCCTCCACCCTCTAGAACAGCACGAGCCTTCCCAGTGCTTGTCAGGACCATCCTGCCTGACCTCTCCACCCCTTTTCCAGGAGAACTCCTCTCCACCCTTCTGGGGTCAACTCAGCAGCACCTCCTCCAAGGAGATTTCCTTGTTTTGCCAAGACACTGTTAGGTGCCCCTTCCATGTGCCAACAGCATCCCTGTTAGCCCTCGTCATATGCAAAGCTACAACCTCCTTCCCTGTGTCCCCCAGTAGACTGGGGGTTCCTTAGGAGTAGGGCTCTGTTTCCTTGTTATATCCCAGCACTGCACACAGCAAGTATCTGATGAATGCTTCCTAAATAAGCCAACAAGAGCAGCTCAAGCCTCCCCCGCCCCCCGTGAAAGGGTTACTCAAACCACAGCTGACCCTGTTGCCAGGAGGAGACACCCCCCTCTGGGGACCCCACGCACTGTCCAGGGTTGTTGCGCATCCCCCACCACACAGCAGGCCCTGGCACACAAAGGTGCTTGACACACACACGCTGTGTGAGTGGGGGTGCACAGCAAAGCTCTGCTCTGGGCACAGTGGGGCCAGCGCCCCTACTCTCCTCTATTTCAGGAGAGGGCCCAAGGGATAACTTGGGGGACTAACTGGCCTTCAGGGGCTGGTGTGGTTCTGGTGCAGAGGCCACCCCCCACCCACCCTGCTGAGGTTTAAAGGACCCACTCCTAGCAAGACCTGCTCCAAACGGTCAGTGGTCATGATGCGGAACAACGGCGGCCAATGTTCCCAGATCTCTGGAGGCTCTGATGAAAGACCCCAGGACTGGCAGTTCCCCTGCTCACCACCTCCCCCAACTCCCTCCCCACACTCACGAGGGAGAAGAGCGCTCCGTGGGGCAGGTAATGTCTGGTTTTTATTTAAGACGCCTTCATTCACCAATCCTACCATGTATATGGCGGGGGGCGGTGGGGGGCAGGTCCAACACGGCGACCCAGTGGCTCATATCCCACCTCTCCAGGCAGCTTATCAGGAAACCATTTTAAAAGAACACGAGAATAAGGCAGTTATGCTGCGGACAGTGACAGGTGTCGGGGGCTGAGTTTCTTAAGTAGCACAGGCGTCACTTCTGGAAGACAAGCGGGGGTTTATGTGGGGCTGCCGTCCTCAAATCACAGCCTCACGAATGCAAATATTCCCACAGCTGTGCTGGAACCAATGCCCGGCCATCCTCTCTGCCGCTTCCGATGGGCTCAGCACAGTGACAAGCAGAGTTCAAGACCAGCCCCCTTGGAGTGGCCAGAGACCATCCCTGGGGTCTAGGCTGCAAGCCCAAGATTAGACTCTGTGAGGACTGGGTTCAAGGACAGGCATGGCAAATTTTACTTTACATCCCTCCATCCAAGCCGTGAGGTTGATGTCTAGCCGCACTTCCTCAACAGCCTCTGCGTGGGGGACCGAGTCCCTGGCAGGAGTCCCAGGTTGCTCTGAAGGCAGTAGGCACTTCCTGTTCAGGGCAGCGGCCGGGGGAGGCTCGGGATGAGTATGCTGCAGCAGGCACGAAAAGACTCTTAAAATAAATGAGGACAAAGGGGAGGTGCCGCCACCACTGAGAATTCGGGCTCCTGGTCCCGGGAGCAGGGGCTCAGGAGAGGGAGCTGGTGAATGAGAGCCACGTGTGGCTGCAGCCAGGCGCTCTGATGACAGCTAGTTCTCAGGGCGGTGCTTACAGGCGCCAAGCACCAGTCCACAGACCTCCTCCCAGCAACCCACAGGGGAGGGACCATTTTTAGCCCCATTTTACAGGAAGGAAGATGGAGGCACAGAGAGGTTAACTAGTGAAGGTGACACAGTGGGGGAGCTGTTGATTCAAAGCCACTTTCTGGCTACACCACCCGGGCAAGTTACTCAAGCCAAGTCCAGCTTCAGAGCTGGTGTTCTTGACTATATCCTTGCAGAAGTATGGCCAACATGCCTGACAACGCTGCCACGTCACACATGAGGGACTGTCCCCCAGGGAGCTGAATAGCCTGCCCAAGGGCACGGCGCGTCTGTGTTGGAACCAAGACACAAACACGGGTCTCGCCCTGGCCCGGGCTCCATCCAGCCCGAAGGTCCAGCAGTCTCCCATCACTTTGGCTTGTTGTCTCCCTAAGAGTGTCGCTGACCCATGTGCCTCTTGTTCATGTTTAAACTGACACCAAAAGTTTTCATTGTTAGTTTACACGGTTGTGAGTAATAGATTTTCAGCATATGCTAAATATTGACATCTGAAAAGGAAACTGTTGTGGGCCTCTTTACCAGTATCCAACGGAATCTAGACAGTGATTTGATTCTCATCATCGCCTGTTATTTAAAGCAATATATGAACAAGTTCTTCTTTAACAGATGGGATTTTCACTCATATCTCCATTCCACTTTCCCCACGGAACATCATCCTAGTATAACGCATCTTGTACTTCCATGTCTTGTGTTGATTATACTGTGCAGGAATCTGATCCTAATGCTCAAAGTGATTCAAAAGAGTTGCTTCTGGTTTGAGTTATCATTGCAATGATTTTCAGCACACGACTGATCAAACAATGTAAACAAAACATTTTGCTAAAAAATCATTTAACATAAAAAGTAAAGAGTTGTTGGAAAGGCATCTCTTACTGAGATGGATGAACTTCTAGTTCACATATTCATGGATAAATATTATTTATTGATGGAATGAAACTAGATTCTATATCAACTCTAGTTCTATTCTCATTTTTATAGATGTGAACACTAAGAAACCTTGTTCACATCAATACATTAATGGGAATACAAAGCGCTTCATTATAGAAATGTCAGTCAATTCTTCAAAGCCCTTCTGAGTTACATGCTAAAAAAAATAACAAGGATCTATTGACAAAATTACTGTTAATGCTGTCAGCTGATACTTCAATTAAGTTCTTCAATTTTGTGGAAAGCAAACAACTGAATACCACCTGACTTGCAAACAGATTTGTCACCTAGTCACTGAGGTGACTTACTTCCTCAACAGGGCTGACAACAATATTTTGAAGTGTCCCTTTGTTTGGTACCCTGGAGGAATTTACTTCCTGGGCCACTGTGAGAAAGGTAAGATGGGAGAAAGGCGGTTGTGGATGGGACAGAGGGAATGAGAAGCTGGCCCTCATCACAAGCACATTCTTAGACAAACCAATAATCGGAAGGAGTCGAGGACCTGGAAATTGTTTTCCTTAGAACTAACCATGTCTGTGTCCTGGATACAGTCTTGGTGACCCCAGAAGAACTGCCCCAGGCCACAGCCACTCTAGGAGGGGGACGCACCCAGCATATGGCTTCCTGTTACTCCAATACTGGCCTGACCGCGTCTCCCCAATCTTGTTTACCAGCCTTGTGTGCTCCCCACACACTACAGGTTTAAGGAAAGGCTCCTGGTTTGAGTCTAGCACCAGACTGTTGGGGGGTCACTGCCCCTCTGGCCCACATGTCACTGCAGTGTTGGCCTGTGATCCCTACAAAGAAGGTGTCTCTCAGGGATAGAAGTGAGGCTAGTGGTAGTCACCTGCCCCAGGAGTGTGGGAAGTCCCCTCTGATGCTCACCTTGAGCACAGGATCCAGGCTCTGGTTTTACTAAGGCAGCATCAGTCTTCTCACAGCCAAGTAGTAAACCGGCTAGGGAGGGTCTCAGAAGTCACTGGTTGAGGCTGAGTCCAGGGACTTGAACCCAGTAAGGATCTTGTAGCACGGGAAAGACAAAACTCAAACTCGCCTCGGCCTCAGAGATGGGGCTCTGGGCTCTGCACGCCTCCAGTGGCCCGCGGGGCCTCAGGCAAGTGTCCTACCCTCGCTGGGCCTCAGAGGAGGATGCACCAGATGGGTTCCATGTCCCTTCCCACTCAAACTCTCTGGTTCCAGGGCTCTGGCCAAAGCAAGACCAGGCCCGGGTCAGAGGTTGCTGGACAGAGTCAGATGAGGTGGCGGGGAGGGCAAGCAATGGGTCACAAGCCGGAAGACACAGAAGAACCAGATGGGGTCACACACACACACACACACACACCCTCCAGAGGGCAGGAGGGTCATAGTCTAGACAATTCTGCCTGCAGCCTGAACAAGCAGGTAGGGAAGTGGAATGCAACCACCTCAAATATACTGTTTAATGAGTACAGGAATTCAGTTTGGGAAGATGAAGAAAGTTCTGGAGATAGATGGTGGTGATGGTTGCATAACAATGTGAATGTCCTTAATGCCACTGAACCGTACACTTAAAATTGGTTATAATGGTATTTGTAATTTACCTTTTGTATATTTTACCCTAATAAAGAAAAAAACAACTCTGAAACCTCAATATCAACTTAGAAATTCTCTCCCTCAGGGGGCTGCCTTTAAAACCCAGCTCCACGTCAAAGCCACCCAGTACCCCCAACCCCTGCAGTAAGAGGGTCCGTGTCTTGTTTAGCTGTGGCCATTTGTCATCTGGCCTGGAGGGGCTGGCATCGCGATCGCGGTGAGTCATGCGCAGACACAATGCCGTTTATTCGGGGACAATGCTGGGCGTGTTCTCGCTGCTCTTCCTGCGCTGGCATTTCTCTGCGTTGGCTCAGCCTCCGAGTTCTCTCCCTGGCCAGCCTTGTACCCTCTCAACCCTGGGGTGCCCACAGACCCTCTTATCCACCCTTCTGCTCGTACAGGTACTCTCATACTTAAACCCGCGAACAAAGGACATATGAACACTAGGCTTTCCCACCGCGAAGTGAGGAGCTTTGGCCAGAGGATGCCCGAGGCCCTCCCCCCACACCAAGAAGCCCAGAAGTCTCAATTCCTCATCTCCGCGTGTACAAGGACCTCCTCCACCTTCCTTTCCTAGAACACGACAGTGGCGTGGACAGTGGTGTGCTGGCAGTTACACGGGCCCCCGGGAGCCAGCCGTGCATATCTTTTCCCAGCTCTGCACCGACAGCCTGCAATCAGCCAGGCTCAGTGCATTTACACCACGGAAACTGGCAAACACTGCGTATCAGGGCTTTCCCCTCCAGAGAGCTGGATGTCAACTATTCACCAGCACACCATGCGGTATAGGTATTAAAACAAATTATTCTAAGACTGATGAAGGCCATTCCATTTCAAGACTTGCTGGAGAACACGGCATACCCTAAATTTCGTAAGACTAAAGACTCAAATTTCCCTCTCCAGAGACTCCTTATTCTGTAGTGACTACCCCCACGAAGTCAGCCCTTAGCTGGCCTCTGCAGATCCACCATCCCCCCAGAGTCAACGGCCCAAAGGCATGCAGCTGGGGCCTTCACCCCACACCCAGTTCTCCCTGAGGGACCCCTCTGCAGGCCAGCCCCCTCCCACTCAGTACCTATGCTCAGTACCATGTTCATTCTGTCATGTAAATCTCTTAAGAACCGTAAGATAGAGATGAGGCGGTTTTCCTGGTTTCATGGAGGGGAAAACAGCTCTAGAGAGAGTAAATGAACTCAGAAGGTCAGTCTGTTGTGAAGCTAGACTTAGAACCTAGGAGGGCTATCTGGTGGAAAGTTTATAGGGCTGTCATGCACAGCTTCACAGGCTGTGCACTGCACAACTCTAGGAGACACAATTCATTATAGACTTCAATTTATTCAACCCCTGAAGCTAGGAAACAGGCAGGCCTTGAGATCTTAGGTTAAAAGGGAGTTAAATCCCTATAATCATTGGGATAAACTCTTTTTATTGCTATACTCTCACTTTCTGTTTTGTATTGTGTATATATCAGGAAGCCCAACTCCCAGGCTAATCGTGGAGCTCCACCCTCTTCCTGCTGGCATTTCAGGGAGGAAGGAGGAACTTTGGGCTCTCCATGAAAACCTAGGAACCTGAGATAAAGCTTTTATGCAACTTTTGTGCATGTTTCTTAATTTCCTACATAAAAGGCTATTTTCACTTAGGAAGATGGAAATTGAACGACTGCCCCAAGTTAAGAGCCTGAGGAGAAGTCTCTGTCTTTGTACAGAGACCCTCAGCCTAAAAAAGTCAAAAGGGAGCCCATCCTCCGCTCGGGCTGGTCATGTGGGTCGCAACTAGAAGTTGGAATTTCCCTCCTGGCTGCCCCACACCCTCAACAGGTAAGAAAAAAACCAAAACAAAACAGATCATAGTTCAAGGTTGGGGACGTGCAGTGGGAAAAGAAAATCAAGTTAAAGCCAAACACTTTTCAACGTAACAAAGGGGGGTCTGGAAAAGTTGATTGTAAGGCCCCATCCTTCCGTCCTTCAGATATGCTAGGGCACTTGCAGAAATGTGTTGAAAAAGGCCTAATAACCCTGACCTTCTAAAAGTCAAACTCATCCTCACCACACTCAAAGGGCCTTCGCAGCCCACTTGGAGGGCGACTCTGGCAGGCAGGGCTGGGGGTATTGAGAGGACATCAGAAATGGGGGCTGGAGACCTGACGGCCCCCCATGCCAGGGCACGGCCCCGCTCGGCTAGTCTCTCATGGCACCAGAGGCTGTGTGCGCTCACTCCTCAGGGGAGGGGCAGGTGGGTGGGCACTGGCTGCCGGAAGCGAGGAGAGCCTCCTCTAGGGCAGCTCGAGAAGTTGCCGCCCTCCCTCCTCCTGCTGAAGCCCGCCCGGACCCCTGGGCCGGCACCTGTAGACACCCTGGCTGCATCTGACAATATATCTCTGGGGGCTGCCGCGCTTCCCGGTTAGGACCAATTCCTGTGGCTGATCTCAGATCACAGCCCAGGAGAAAACGCTCTCCCTGGGATGCGGGACAGTACTGCTCTTCCTGTCCCTCAAGCTCAGCCTTTCTGCCCCTTTCAGGAAAGAACAGCCTGGCAGGTGAAAGCAGCCCCTGGTGCCGGAAGGCACGAGTTTCAAACCCAGGTCTCCACTGGACAGCTGACCTACCCCGCGAAGTTACGGCCCTGCCCTGAATCCAGGTCCCCACCAGATGCAAAACGGATCATTAACTTCAGTACAAGAAAAACATTGCCAATTATAACGCTAAGATGCCAACAACTGTAACACATCCCGAGTGCCTCGATGTTACAATGTCAAAAAATGTGTCACAGAAGAGATGAAATACAGCACTTCAGCTACCTGGGCTTCTCCTCCTGTGTCTGTAAAGCAGGACAGCATGAGTACCTACTTCACAGGCTGTTGGGAGAGCTGAGTTAATACACTAAGACACTTAAAACAGCATCCAGCACAGAGCACGCACTCTAAGGTCAGCTGTCATCCTCGCACCATCATGATAGAGGCAAGGGCCACAGGAATTTTTCGTAACCTCTGAAAAATCACTGCCCGGGGGGGGGGAAATCCCAGAGAAAACCCTTGGCAGGCAGCACATTCTCCTGGAAAAAGCAAGTGTTTGGAGGCAGCTAGATCCGGGTTTGAATCCGAGCTAAGCTTCTTACTTGAGGCAAGTTACTTTAACCCTCTGAGCTAGTTTCCTTTGCTATAAACAGGGGAAAAGATACCATATCATATTGGCTTACTTTTAGGAGGAAATAAGCTAATGTATAGCTAGCCCTTGGCATAAAACAGACATTTAATAAATGTATTTTGTCATGTGGGGACTGGTTTTGTCTAAACACTGTTTGGAAATGATCAACGTAATCATCATAATTCAGGAAAAACCATCCCATGAAAGAAAAGACCCAGAAAAGTCAGGCCAGACCACAGTTGCTATCCTCTCGGCTTTTAAAATCCTCAGTCCAGGAAAACAGCTGCTGCGTGAGACGTGGAGACGCACAAGCTGGGCTCAGGAAAAGCCACCACCCGAATTTGGTCAACTCACAGCCATCCCCATTTTCACCAAGCAGGACCGAGAACCAGGAATGTCACCTGTGCTCTGGTCTGGTCTCATAAGTCACTGAAGACACTGAGTGGGGCCAACATAAATGAGGTGGCTGAGAGAGGAGGAAGGATGGGGACTGCAGACCCACGACCTCCAGGAGCGCAGAGGTGAGGCTGTGGCCCCGTGGCAAGGCTGTGGCCCCCACGGCAGTGTGGCCGGCCGATGGCTTGGCCCTGCAAGTCTCATACTGAGCAAGGATGCCCACTTGATCCTATAAGTTCTCTGCCTTTTCAAGTCAGATTACATGGCCCATTTTTTGAACGTTCTCGCCCACCCTGGGTGCCTAACGGTCAGGTACTGGTGGCTTTTCTTTCCTTGTCAACATCGCCCAGACCTGGCTACTCTCCCTTAAGACACACCCAGCGAGTCCAGGGGCTACAGACTCCCCGCATCCACCCCTCTAGAGTACAGATCCCTTGTAAGGGACAAACAACCCCTGGGCGGACCCCCAGGCCAGACTTCCGAAAAACTTAGGTCCTGGTGGGCAAACAATGAAAATGACCTCCTTGGCACCAGGGCTGGCCGCACCTCCTCCTCCGCCAGCACAGACGGTGGAGAGAGCCGGGCTAAGCTCACCTTGGTCTCCACCCCAGCGTGGAGGTGCAGGCTCGGTGAAATAAAGAAACATTTAAAAAGATCCCAACAGTTAAAATAAAACGCCTAAATCCTGCAGTCTTCCCCAACTAACACAAAGAGGCTCTGCCCAGAGCTTCAGAAGCCTCGCGTCACACGTTCTGACAGCTGCTGCTCCGTCTGGATGGTACTCACCGGATTTCAACCTGAGCTCCCCCAGGCAGCCATAAGCATCAGTGAGCTTCCCATACTCTCCCTTAATGACCTCCTTTTCTTCCGGAGCTGGGGGAGAAACACATCACAGACAACATGAGCGTGCGTCCCCTGTCAGAGTCCACTCACCGCAGCCTCCCCGTCCCGCTCCCCACCCTCCCCAAACAGAAAACGCACAGACAAAACTCAGCCCCAAGTCATGTGTGTGAGGCTTTATGATCAGCCAATCACCGAGCTGCAGAGATTCAGACCTTCCCAGGAAAAGCCTGCTGTCTGATTTTCTGGAAGTGCCGGCAGCTTCCTGGGGGCTGGAGAGGCTGAGGGGAGGCCCTGGCAGGCCAGAGGCACTGGCTTCGTGCCTGCAGCAGATGCCATGGGCCAGGCCCTGTCACTTTGCAGTCCACATGCTCAGAAACGGGTGAGTCATCGTGACCCGATGGGGAGGACCTTCCTTCCTACGTATTGTCCCCAGGGGCCTACTAACACACAGGGGAGCCTGAGCAGAAGGCCTGGGTGCCCCCAGTGACTCCCAAGGCAAGCTGCATGAGCAGAAACCCCTGGGTCTCCGGCAGTCACTGACAGCACCCACGGCAAGACACAGCCTAGTGGAAAGCAGAAGGAAAAAGCAAAACTGACAGAGGGAAGGACACTTAGGAGCAGGGAGCCCTTAACCTTTACAACGATGCTGCAGACACCTTTGGCTATTACAGGGGCGGGCCTTGGGACCCCTTCTCAGAAGAATGTTTCTAAATGCACAGAACAAAATACAAACATGGATGAATCCTCAAATAAGGGCCTGACAAATGCAATTAGGGAGATTTACTAGGAAGGCAGTCATTCAGCCTCAACTGAATTTAATACAACAGCTTTTAACCTGGGGTGGCAGAGGGGGGCCAGGCAGACACTGGAGGAATCTGTATAATCTCTCAAACTGTATGCAAATTTTTTGGACATATATACATATATTTGTGTGTGTGTGTCTGTGAGGAAGATTGGCCCTGAGTTAACATCTGTGCCCAGCTTCCTCTATTTTATACGTGGGACGCTGCCGCAGCATGGCTTGAGGAGAGGTGTGTAGGTCTGCGTGCGGGATCCGAACCCTCAAACCCCGGGCTGCCAAAGCATTGCACATGAACTTAACCACTACACCATCGGGCTGGCTCTGGATGTATATTTTTATGGGGCTGGGACCCATAGTTTTCATCAGAATCTCAAAGGAGTGTGACACCAGAAAGGTTAAGAACCAGTTTAACAAATTACATTGTCCCACAACACTCACACGAATTTTTCTGATTGATTAGTGTTTTTTGGGGGACTGGTGAGGGGTGGACAGAGTAACCTGAAGATAATTATGAAAAGGACTGGGAGGCCATAGTCCCACCTACTCCCTCAACCTGTCTCAGACCACAGGGCAGCTGGGAGAGGTGGTGAAATGATTTCTTAGTCTCCTAATAAATGACTGTGGTAACAAATGACCACAGACTCAGTGGCCCCAAACAACACACATTTATGATCTTACAATTCTGCAGGTCAGAAGTCTCTGAAATGGGTTTCACCGGGTTAAAATCAAGGTGTTGGCGGGATTGTGTTCCTTCTGGAAGCTCTAGGAGAGACTCCATTTCCTGGCCTTTTCCAGCTCCTGGAGGTGGCCTGCATCCCTCAGCCCCTGGCCCCTTCCTTCCTCTTCAGAACCTGCAATCGCATCACTCTGACCTCTGCTCCCATCTTCACATCTCATTCTCTCTCCCTCTCGTCCCTCCCTCTTCCATCTTTTCAGGATCCTTGTGAGTACACTGGGCGCACCCAGAACACCCAGGACACTCTCCCCATCTCAAGGTCCTTAACTCAATCACATCTGTTAAGGGACAGGCACTGTGTCACGTGTCTACAGAGTCCTCCTGGAAATGGGCCTGCTCGCTGCTCTAGGACAGGTAAATCCTGTGAATCCCAACCTCACAAGAAGAAGTGAACGTCCCTCCTGCAGGTCATGCGCCTGGCCAAACGTGGGGTCTCCCCGTCCGCAGGGGCTGCAGGCAGAACCCGGGAGAGGTAAGCCAGGAGCTCCTGGTGCTCACCTCCACAGACAAGTTGATAATCGCAAGTGGATAATTCTGACACAAAAACATATATTTCAACCCTCGGAGCTTTACAAAGCCTTAAAACAGAACCCTTACGCCTCAGTATCATTCGGTTCCCATTCTGTGAACCGTAAAACAAGGAGGTCTTTGTGCATTCATTGACCTCTGCAGATAATCCCGAGCAAATAAAACAAAACATCAGGAAACTGCTAACCAAAGTGATGTGGTCGTATCCACACTTCAGAGGGGGGAATGTGACCACGAGGAGAAGCTGTGGAAACAACACCGACCCCTCGCCCTGCTGGATCACAGACGACAAATGCGCACATCACGTCCCCGGTCACCAGGAAAATTAAACACAAATAAAAGAAGACTTTTCATCCTCATACTTAAATAACAAACAACCCCAACACCACAGGGCCACCTGGTCCCATTCAAATCCTGTAAATTATTGACTCCCTAATATAAACGTCTTTGTCCCTGACTTTTCATGTGACAACTCACAGCAGGTCACGACCTTAGCGGATGTGAGAGTTTTGTAAGGAGATGCTGTTTCTCCACCACAAACAGACTAACTGGAAACAAACCTGGTGGCTTAATTCTCCAGGGGAGGACCCTTCCCTGCCCCCTCCCAGCTTCTGGTGGTGGCCGTCAATCCTTGGCCTCCCTTGCCTTGCAGCTGTGTCTCTCCAATCTCTCTGCCTTCAGCGTCACGTGGCCATCCGCTCCTTGTGTCTCCATGTCTCTCCCCAGGGACACCTGTCATATTGGATTGGGGGCCCACCCTGCTCCAGTATGACCTCATCTCAACTGAACTAATTACCTCTGCGATGACCCGGTTTCCAAATAAGGTCACAATCCCAGGTACTGGGAGTTAGGACTTTAACCAATCTTTCAGGGGGACACATCTGAACCCATAACACTTGGTAATCTTTTCATTTGGTGAGCCAGTCCTTTTAAAGCAAACCGTCTCTCCAGTACACTTATTTTCTTTTCTCAATGGCTTCCTTTCCAAGGCCCCTTCTGACCCCTCCAGTGTATAAGCAGGGTGGCAGGGTGCAACCCCACTGTGATGCAGGGCCCCCTTGCTGCTCTCACTGCCCCACCTCCACTCTCCCAGAGGCCTGGCCTCCCCGGCAGCCTATTCCAAAACCACTCGACACCACCTCTTGCCCCAAACAACTGGTCCTCAGTTAGGTTTGAAGGAAGAAGAAATCCATTTTGCTCTTCAAAGGGGAGCTTACAAATCGAATGACTACAGGTACCAGGCAGGTCATGAATGAAAGAAGCTGCTGGAAGGGGCTGTGGGTGACCAGATGACACACACCGGCCCTCTACTAGGGACACATGGTCAGTTCCAGCCAGTTGCCCCCAGGCAGGCGTGCCAGCCCAGTGCCAGCAAGTCTCCAGTTTTACAAGAGAAATAGGACACTCCTGATTTTCCAGTGTTGGCAACCAACCCAAATTTATTTTAAGCAGCGTGTGGGCTGCACACACACCTCTGCAGGCCGTATTTGGTCGGCCCATTTGCAACTTCTGTCCTTCCTTACTTAATATCTCAGAAATAGAATATTCCTGTCTTCCACATTTCGCTGCATTTCCTGTAGGTTTTTCCATGTGGGAACGATCTTGCTTCCCCTCCCGTCGGCCAGGACTTTCCAGCCTGTTAAGGAAAGTGCTCTCATCTACTCTCCCACCCTCTTCCTCGTCCACCTCTTGCCCTGGGATTCGGCCATTCCTTCAGTGAACGTGTGTCTGAGAGCCTTCCGAGGCTGGCACTGTCCTAGGCACCGAGATCCAGCCGGGAACCAAACAGACAAAAGTCTCTTGATGACAGAGTTAGCCGAGGCAGGCACTGGGCAGTGGCAAAGAAGGGACGTGTGTCATGAATGGATGAGTGATGACAGAGGAGGCCAACCTGGGTGGGGGTGGGAGCCGGGGGCAGTGGCACTACCGAGGCACAGCCATGAAGGCGGTGGAGTGGCAGGGTGCCAGGCAAGCTTCCTGCCAAGAGGGATAGACAAGACCAATAAGCACTATATAGACACTGATATGAGCTAAGAAGGAAAAGTGAGTAGGGAAAGAGGGATATGGGGGTGAGGGGTATGGGGAGTGAAATTTTACACAGTATGGTCTGAAAAGGCCTCTCTGCAAGGGTGACTTTTGAACACAGACCTGAAGGAAATGAGAGAGATGGCTGAGCAGAGCATGGGGGAGCACTGTAGGCCCAGAGGAGCACGTGCAAAGGTCCTGAGGCAGAAGCGTTCCTGGTATAGCCAAGGACCAGCGAGGTCACTGTGTCTGACAGAGGCAACGGAGTGGGGACCACATTGTAAAGAGCTTTCTAGGTCATAAAAAGTCTTGAGGTTTCACTCTGAAAGAGAGTTTTGAGGATCACCCTGGCTGCTCTGCTGAGAACAGACCATAAGGGGCAAGGGGAAAAGCAAGGACACCATTTAGGAGGCACTACAATGATCCAGGCATGAGATGATGCTAGCCTGGACCAGATGGGAGCAGAGGAGGTGCTGAGAAATAGTCAAATTCTGGAGATAAACACACACTGTTTTATTATGGAAATTTCCAAAGAAAAGTACAGTAGTGTCATGAACCCTATGTACACACATTACCATGTACCCCCTACTCCAACCACTATCAACTCATGCCAACCTTGTTTCCTTCAAATCCCCAGACTCTCCTACACCTTAAATCCGTGGGTCTCACAATGTGGTCCTCAGACTTAACATCAATCACCGTTAGAAATACAAATTATGGAGCCCCACTTCGGACCTACTGAATCAGAAACTCTGAGCTTGAGACCCAGAAATCTGTGTTTTAACGAGCCCTCCAAGTAAGAATCACTGCCCCAGATTATTCTGAGTAAATCCCAGATATCATATCATTTCATCTATAAATATTTCAGTAAGAATCTCTAAAAGATAAGGGCTCTTTTTAAAAACATAACCACAATACCACTATCACATCTGAAAAAATTTAACCATAATTCCTCAACATCATCAAATATCTGCATATGTTTTGAAGGTAGTACCAAAAGGATTTGTGGGCAGACTGGATGTGGAATATGAGAGAAAGACAGAGTTCAAGGATGATCCCAAATTTTTTGCCTGAACAACTGAAGGGATGGAGTGGTCATTACCCATGATGGCAAAAGACTGACAGGACAGGCCCAGGTGGAGCTTTAGAGCTCAGGTCAGACGAGCTGAGCCTGAAGCACCAGTGGGAGCCCAAAGTCGAGGACAGATCTGTTCCAGCCTGGAGTCCAGCAGAGAAGCCTGGCTAAAGATACAAACAGGGGCGTCCCGAGCAAACAGAGGTATTTAAAATCATGAGATTGGAGGAGATCACCTCGAGAGTGAGTGTAGGGAGCAGTGTGTTCATAGGTCAAGGAGACTGAGGAGAAATGGCCAAAGATACAAGGAAAACCAGAAGAGCATGTGTCCTGGAAGCCCAGAGAAGAAAGCATTTCAAGGAGGCAAGAGTGGTCAGCAAGTCAGACACTGGTCCATAACATGAGGACCGAGCATTCACCATTTTAGTCAGGCATTGCTGAGCCAGAAAACAGCAGCTTCAGTAAAACTGAGGAGCTGAAACCTAAACGGAGAGGGAGAGAGAAAACAGAGACAGTGAGCAGAGAGAATTCTTTGAGGAACTGCGCGTGTGTGCGCACGTGTGTGTGTGTGTAGAGCACAGAAGTGGAGGTTGTGGAGAGGGAAGTAGGATCAAAAGATTTCTCCAGGGGCCAGCCTGGTGGTGTAGTGGTTAAGTTTGCAAGCTCTGCTTTGGTGGCCCGGGGTTCGCAGGTCCGGATCCCAGATGTGCACCGATGCACCACTTATCAAGCCATGCTGTGGTGGCGACCCACATACAAAATAGAGGAAGACTGGCACAGGTGTTAGCTCAGGGATAATCTTCCTCAGCAGCAAATAGGAGGACTGGCAACAGATGTTAGCTCAGGGATAATCTTCCTCACCAAAAAAAAAAAAAAAAAAAGATTTCTCCAAGATAAGGGAGTTAACACCAAGTTGTACACTGGTAGAAATGATCCAAGAGAGGTAAAAAGTGATGCAGCAAGAGAGAGAGGAGCTGCTGGGGCGACGCCCTCAGGTAGGCCAGTAGAATCCGATGTATAAGTGGGGACCAGCCTTAAACACAGACAGTCCACCATGGTTAACAGAAGAGAAGGGGAACACATGGGGCAGATGTGGGTGGGCGGGTAGCTGTGCTGCAGGCAGTGTGTGGATATTCTCTCCCAATTGCTTCAATTTTCTCAGCGCAATGAGAAGCGACTCCATCAGCTAAGAGCGAGGAGGAGGAGGAGAGGGTGCGGCAGAGTTGAGAGGGAAGGTGTGAAACAGCCGTCTGGGGAGGTGGGTGAGTGAACGGAATACAGAAACGTAGTTGAAGGGCCCCCCTGGACTTAGGGGTCATGACGTGACAATGAGACCCATCAGTGTAGTAGTGGGTCGTCTCCAGAAACTTCCAGCCGCCCAGAGGCAGATACAGGTGAGGAGAGGAGGATCTGGCCAGTGGTTTCCCCAGGCGAGTAGGACCAAGCAACAACGGAGGAGCAGGGGAGGGAGGGAGACTGCAAGGCAGGGTCAGTGACTGAGACAGTGAAGAGGGAGGAGAGGTGTGGGGGCCAGGGCAGGGACTGTGAAGAGGTCTGGATTCAAGGGGTCACAGTCCCAGTAGGGTCAAAGGTCACTGGAGTTGGGGAACTGAGGGATGAGCTGGGGAAGGAAGATGGAGGTGGAAGATGCAGAGCGGGATGGCTGACACAGATGGTGGAGGGACAAAGGCACGGCCATGGGAGTGAGTGGCTGAGCCGGGGCAGAGGACACACTCATTGGAGGAGGGAAGGCCAGGGAACTGAATGCCAAGGTCTTCAGAAGGATCAACATGGCGACTGAGGGTACCAAGAACGAAGACAGGACCCAGCATCTGGGAGACTGACAGAGAGGAAGGTAAAATCACCAAGGAACCAGGCAATTTCAAGGAGGGCAGTGGGTGATGTGGTTCCTTGGTGTGTGGGGGCAAAGGGTTAACAGAGCCTGCAGAAGAATTTGACCTTAGGTTAACTTTCTAGTCCTGTTTCCCTGGTAACCTGATAAAAGTTGTCTGTGTTACTAGACAACACGGCTGATGATAAAAATAGTCCCAACTGATAAAAGGCATCTGGATGAGAGGAACCACAGGTGAACTATAAATAGCAATGGGGCCATGCGGAGACTCTTGGAAGGGCCTGTCCTTTGAGAGACCCTGGAAGCTCAGCCACCCAATACTGGATCTTGTCGGGAGTGAGACTTCCCAGCAAGGCGGCCCTGGCATCCACGCCAGGTGAGTGAGTTGTGCCTGGGGGCCTCCGGATGGCTGTGTGGACAGCAAGGGCTGCCACGAGGATGACTCAGAGAAGGAGAAAGCCCTGTGCTGCCCTGCCAGTGAGCTGTGGTCCCCGCCCTGGATCCTGAGTGCGGTGTTGACAGGTTAGATGTTTAGGTGAGCCTAGGAAGACCACCTGGTGGGCAATGCACATGAGATTCAAAGTTAAGCGCTTTGATGGAGGAGGGAAGGCAACCAGTCTGGAGGTGGCAAAGAGGAGCCTAGGAGACTCATGTCCCAACCCTGGGTCCAGTGGGCCAAGGGGACTGGAAGAGAAACAGCCACCACTTGAGAGGCCTGCAGGGGAAACAGTATCTTGCTCCAAAGCAGAGCAAACTTGGCCCATGAATTCCGGTTCCCAGGACAGAGCTGTGTCATCAGACGTCCCCAGGCCGGGGCTGGTCTCAGTGGGAGTGGCCGTGCTCAGGGCTGTAGCCGGAGTCTGCTCTGCTACCTAAAACCCAGGCCAGGCAGGCCGTGATCCTGGTCAGCAGACAGCCGGTCTGGATCAATACGCAAACCAACCACACGTGCTTCTTTCTTTCATAATATTTTCCACAATAACATGCCATAAGGAAATTCCAGCGGAGCCCAGCCCACAGGTCAGAAAAATAAGTAGGTCAATTTAACAAAGCAGACTGCCCACGACTAAGGTAGCATTTGTGGCCGCGTCGTTGCGCCTGAAATTAAACCACCTTCTTGTATTTCAGGGTCTCAAGAGGAAAAAATCATCCAGATCAAGGTCAGTGTCTCCTTCATGTGCTAATTCTGAGCTCAGGTCAGATGAGCTCGGAGCTCTTCCCTCCAGAGATATCATTTTGGAGCTAAGGCAGCTCTTGAGAAAGACAATGGTTTTCCCAGGGCTGACGAGGCTGCAGGAGGGTTGCTAAGCAAAGTGGAAATCAAAACATCAGTCTGAAACAGAAGCTGGAGAGCCAAGACAAAAGCCAACTGGGCAGACACGTCAGCCCTGCTAAGAAACAGTGCTGAGCTCCCCACGGCCTCTCTCCTTCACCAAAAAGTCCAGGCCACACCAAAGAGCCAGCGAGGGCCACTCAGAAACACTACCTAACAAGGCTGCACCAGCGTGCACAGCCCAGCCAGAGGAAATCAGAGGAAAACGTATCAGCTCCTGCAGCCACAGCTGGAAAACATCTGTGGGGCAGGAGCTGGCCCCTCCACACTCCCCTCCCTGTGCCAAGGTCAGCGGTGGCTGAGGTGACCAGGCCGGAGGAGGAGGCCGGCTCCTCGAAAAGAGGGCTTGAGCACAGGGCAGGACACCGAGCTTTTATAGTTGAGACTTTCTTCCCTTAAAAAGATGGAATCCAGGCCTTAAAAAAAATACTGAAGAGTGCTGAATATGCATCTGGCAGAGCCAGGCAACGGGTCCCAAGCCCTGGTTAGCAGTTCTTACACCTTAGGAGCAGCAGCATGGGAAGGCCTGGGGCAGCCATGCATCCTCCATCCCAACAGGGGACAACAAAGAAGCATAAAAATACCCAAGTGTGTGCATGTTCTCTGTAGACATGGCGGGGGGGACAGCGTTCATGGCCTGACCACAGATCTCCCTCCCAGGTCCTCAGTCTCCCCGCTCCCCCCAAGTCCTGATGTGTCACTTCCTCATATAACAAACCCTTCAGTTCGCTTCCTATGACTAAAAGATGAGGTCCACGGCCTGGGCCTGGCGGTGGAGAAACCGGAAAAGGAGCCGGATGCTACTTTTTCCAGTTTCTTCACTAACTGATCAGCCAAACCAGTTCCCCAGTACTTCCTCCTCTCTTCTTCCTCACTCAGGTTATCCCTCCCTTCCACCCCCACTACAACCCCACCTCAGTGCCTCCCCCCTCGCAGAGAAGCCCTATTTCCACACATGCGCGCGTGCACACACACACACACACACACCCTTTAGAAGCCATGTAGTATGATCCATTTATGTCTTCTTATGCTACATGAGACGCAGGGAGGAGAGAGGCTCTGGGGATGAGGGAGCCTGAGAGTAGGGGAGAGTCACACCTCCCGTCACACTTCAATTCCCTCACTCCACAAGGATTCTAGATATCCCCTGCGTGCCGGGTCCTGCTCTAGGCCCTGGGGCAAACAGCAGTGAGGCGAGAATAGGACCAGGAGAAGAAGCATCCCTTCAAGAAGCAGATGTGATCCGCTGGGTGACGCTGCTGGATGGAGGCCTAAGACCCACAAGGTGGAAGCCTCTGGGTACCCTGATGAGGGGCTTCAGGGGAGTGGAGAGGACCAAAGCCTGGCTGGAACTGGGTCATGGGAGAATGGGAGGAGGGAGGTGGGAGGAGGGAGAGTGGAGACACCGTGCATGGGCGACCCCTTCACATGGGGGAATGGAGAAAGGGGGTGGGGGTTGGGGCCAAGAGAGAGTTTCTTAACATGAGATATGACAGTCTGTTGACGTAACGGTGGAAATCACCTAGCGAGGAAGGAAAGGGGAAAATTGTGGGAGCAGTCTTCAAAGGCGAGAGGGGACAAGAGCTGGTGGAAATGTGGACAAGCAGGCGCATAGGAGGTCACCCGCTGTAACGCAGGGAAGGCAGCGCCCACCAGCACCGGGCAAGCAGATGAGGTGATGAGTTGTGCAAGTTCTCTTTCTAATTACTTTTATTTTCTCAGTGAAATAGGAAGCAAAATCATTAGCTGAGAGGGGCAAGGCATTGAAGGCTTGAGAAGATGTGAAATAGTCATCCTGGAGAGAGGAAGAGAAGTCTGACTAGGAAAATGCAGTAAGATTACCAAACAGCACCAAAAATATGTTATAAGGTTACAACAGACGCGTCAATGATGTGTTTTTCTCCAGCCACATCCAGCAACAGCATGCGTGAGTGGACTTATTCAGTGTTGGGGATTTTTCCTGCCAAGTACGAAGGAGAGAAAGTGAAGAGTGGAGGGTGCATGCTGGAGAGTAACCATTACCATGGATCAGAATCTAAGCAAGACAAGGAGGGAAGAGAGGATGTGAGGGGAGTGAGGATGGTGGGAAGGTTTAGGAGTCCATAGACAAAAGGTCTTGGTGGGCACGGAGGGAGTTAGGAGGACAGAAGGTAGCAGAGAAGGATGCTTAAAGCTGAACTTCCGAGATGGTATAATAATTGGTGGTGAGAAGGTCTTAGCAGTGTGAAGTGAGATGGAAGGAAAGACTGGGCAGTGAGGAGGGGAGGGCAGCGAGAGGCCAGCAGAGCAGGTGGCTCGTGCGAATGGACATGAGCTCACCTGGGATGGAGACAGGAGCAGCGGTGAGCCAGAAGCCCAGCTCGCCCGTGAATGGACAGCGTGGCCGGCAGGAAGGAAGATTCAATGAGGAGGCATGTGCTTCCACAGGAGCGCCCTTTCCAGAGAGCGAGGAGCCTGGCCTGGGAGTAGCTGTGAGGAGCCCAGGATGCCCACCCCACCTCCCACAAGGCCCAGTTTGAGGGAGTGGTGCAGGTGAAGGCAGTTCAAAGAAGAGGCTGACAATGTGAGGGACTTGAGGACAGGACACAGTTCCTGGAAGCTGGGGGAAGAGTTGATCAACCTACCAAAAGTCGATTCCTACTCTCTCTCATTTTTTTTTTTTTTTTCGCTGAGGAAGATTTGTGCTGAGCTAACATCTGTGCCACTCTTCCTCTATTTTGTATGTGGGTCGCTGCCATAGCATGGACACTGACAAGTGGCGTAGGTCCACACCCGGGAACCGAGCTCGGGCTGCAGAAGCAGAAGGTGCTGAACTTAACCACTAGGCCACGGGGCCGGCCCCAATCCTACTCTATATTGTAATCCAGAATCCAGAAGACAGGCCATAATTCATTTCTCAGGTTTCTCTGATTTTTGAAAAATTTTTTGTTGTTTGGTGAAAAAACTAGCCTCAGTTAGGGATGTGATTAGATCAGCCTGTTCACCTGTGTTAGATGCCCCACCAAGACTGTCACAGAGCAGCAGCCATGCCCTTTGGGACCCTCCAACCTCTGATACATAGTGGCACCCAGGTCCAGGAACGATGAAGGAATGAACACACTCAGTTCATCTCGGAGCTTTATTATCCACATCCCCACATCAGTAATATTTGGGGGCACATACTGTTGTGACTAGTTTGGCTTCCTTCTCCGTACATGTCTATTAACTAAACATGTCTGCGTATTCACGAGGCCCCGCCCAACATCGGGGGAAAATATTCACACTATTTTTACAAAAGGGCAGAAGAAACCTTCTCAAATGACCCTATTACCGCCATTCCATTGATTTGGAAACTCCCTCCTCCAACTTCCCACTCAGCCAAAGGCTTTCTGTACCTGGAATCAGCTCCAGCCTGAGAAACAGAAGCCGCTGCGGCTGGGTCCCCACCCGGCCTTAGAACCTTACTCACTTCACAGCAGGGATCCCCGAATGCACCCCAAGGGAGCCTGGGTACCCTAAGGTGTTGATGTGTGGTCTATGAACAAAAGGTCGAACATGCTTGGGGAACACCGGCGGAGCAGGTGTATTTGCTGCAGGGCCTCAGGTTTTCATATGCTGACTCGAGCTGCACATCTCCACGGTGGGGGGGTGGGGGGGGCTGGTGGGGGGGACAACACACCATGTCCAGACTCCCCCAGTCATTTGCCTGTGAAATCCTTTTGTTCCAGGAGCCTCTCTCTGGGGAAAGCTTGCCTTTACAAAATGAACACTTTGCGTCCTCTAAGTGCGTCCCACCCTCCTTCCGGGGAGCCTATTTTCTCCTCCCTGGCCTTTTGGAACAAGATGCCATATCTACTGCCTGTCCCCACCTCTGGCCAGTGGCCCCCTCCTGCTTCCCGCCGCTCCTGGTCCTGCCACAGCTGTTCTTCACCCCTCAAGCACCCGAGCCCTGACGTTGCCAGCACTGAGCCTGGCTCGGCCGGATCCTGAGCAGGTGTGTCCCCGCGAGGACAAGGCAAGTCTGGGCTTGTCTGGAAGCCTGCGGGGCTGACCTGGGGAGCCAGTGCATGGTCTCCTGGGAAAAGGGTCGGCCTAAGGAGAGAGACAGGTGTGAGGGCACAGCTGCAGGGCCAGGAGGGAGGGGCGACGCTGAGTGGAGTGCACTGTCTGTCCGCTGGGGCCTCCACGCCTGCATCACAGGAGGCAGATGGTGAGAAAAACGGAGGGGGACAGAGAATCAACACTTGCCCAACCAACATGGATTACCAAGCCAGGCAGAGCCTGCGGCGCTGGCCCCACCGTCCCGGCCACTTGTTTTTTTCCTTTGAGAATGGCTTAGTCCATCCTTTGCCAATTTTTCTGTTGAACTATTTGTCCTTCTCCTTCATGATCTATAAATGCTCTTTTATATCCGATGATTATCAATCTCTGACCATTTTATATGCTTCAAAGGGTTGTACATGGCTTCCTTCCAGGCTGTCGCTTGTCTTTTAACTACATGTAAGGTCTCTTTTGATATCCTAGAGTTTTAAAGTTTTATGGAGTCAAATCTCTCTATCTGACACATGGTGAAGGCGGGGCAGGTGGTCCTAGCTTGTCCCCACTGCTCTATTTCCAGATCTCGTGCTGGTTATGTGGGTGCATTGACTTTGTCAAAATTCACAGAGCTGTACACTTAGGATGTGTTCATTTTTCTATATGTTATACTTCAATAAAAAATATTTCTGAGATATGTCAGGGGTTTTTTTCCTTTATGATTTCTGGGTTCCATGTTTTGCTTAGAAAGGCTTTCCAGATGATAAAACAGTGAAAGCTTCTCCTATATTTTCTTCTAATACTTTAAAAGTTGGATTTCTTTACATTTAACTCTTAAATACCTCTGGACTATTTTAATGAATGCTTTAATGTAGGGCTGACTCTAACTTACTTAGTCCACACGGGCTTAACAAAACCCTTTTCCCTTCCATATGAGAATCACATTTGTTTAACTCTCCACCTCTGTTCCCTAGGAACCCCATAAAGGTAAAACTATGTCACTAGATAACACTGCTTATGGTACAAACAACCTTCATTTGCAAATTGCTTCTGGACGGGGAAGAGCCATAAATGAATTATAAACCCCTGATGGGACACCAGACTTGGAGCTTCCTTAAGTGTGATAACTCTTGTAACCAGCATGCCCCTTGCGTGAACCTTGGAGTCTATACCTATGGGGGTTTTAAACCCTGTAGCTTTCTGTGGGGCATGAAGCTTTAAGCCAGAGGAGAAGCTAGCTACCAGATGGACGGCTGTGCGAGCAGTCACCTGCAGGAACTCAGCAAAGACCACTCACACCCCCGGCAGAGGGACAGCTGGCCCTGTCCTGCGGGCAAGCCGAGGTTCCACCCTTCTCTTTTCTGACCAGATGAGCCAAGGGGTCCCTGGTCTGAATATCAGGCACAGCATCTGTCAACTGCACCATTTATTGAGTACCCACCCTTTTCCCTGGCTGATTTAAATGCTCACCTTTCTAGTAAACCAAATTACTCTCTTACACGAGTCTGTTCTGAGCCCTCTCCTCTACTGTATTGATTTTTGCCCATTATACCACTGTGATGGCTTTACAGTATGTCTTAGTATCTGGCAGATACAGTGTGTCCTCGCTGATCTTTTCCAAAATCTTCTTGCCTATTTTTGCCATTCCTTCCTCATTCCAGAGTGTCTCCTGAGCCCTCCTCGCACCAGACAGTGCTGAGAAGACAGTATGAACGAGACAGACAGCGCCCCTCACATCAGTGTCCTGGGGCTGCCATAACAGAGCACCACAAACTGGGGGGCTCCAAACAACAGCAATTTATTCTCTCACAGCTCTGGAGGCCAGAAGTCCAAAATCCAGGTGTTGGCAGGGCCACGCTCCCTCTGAAGGCTTTAGGGGAGTGTCCTTCCCTCCCTCTTCCAGCTTCTGGAGTCCCCACGGTTTCCCCAGCTGGCAGCAGCATCACCCTCGTCTCTGCCTCCGTCTTCACGTGACCGTCTTCCCCGTGTCTGTGTCTTCACGTGACATTTTCCCCTCTCTGTGTGTCTGTCTCTGTGTCTCCTCTTCTTACAAGGACACCAGTCCTACTGGATTAAGGCCCCCTCTACTCCAGTATGACCTCATCTTAATTTACATCTTCATTTTGGCTGCAAAGACCCTATTTCCAAATAAGGTCACATTCAGTTACCAGGGGTTAGGACTTGAACGTATCTTTTTGGGGGACGATGCAACCCACAACATCCTGCTCCCATGGAGCTCGCCTTCTCACGGCGAACGACAGACGATGCGAGCAAAGAATGAAGGTGATTTCGGTGATAAAGGCTACAAAGACAAGAGGCAGGGGATGGAACAGAGACGGCTGGGGAATGGAGGCCATGGGCTGGCTTGCCTAGGGCAGTCAGGGAGGTCTCGCTGAGTCACTGAGTTAGGCCTGCAGGAGGAGGAGGCAGCTAGGCAGAGGTCTGAGGGGGGAGCACCGTGGGCAGAGGGCACAGCAGGTGCAGAGATGCTGGGCAGGAACCAGTCAGGGTTACTCAGGAGTGAGCCCAGGAAATGGGGGGAGATGAGGCTGGAGAAAGAACCAGGGCAGAGGACAGAGGTGCGGTCTAGGGGGATGCCCGGGGAGTGGCCGCTGGTCCTAGAGAAAGAGAGTAGTGGCTGGATCAGCACTGTAGCAGCCACAACAGGGGAAAGTGGCAGGATTCAGATATATTGTGGAGGTAAGAGTGGTCTGGACTGCCTGGTGTATGGGATGGGGTTGAGGGAAAGTGCGGGATCAGGATGACTCACGGGTTTTTGTCCTGACCATCGGCCCCATCCACATGGGGCTGCCATTAACCAAAATGGGAGGATTAAGATAAGAAGGAGTTTGGGGGGGGGTCCCCAGATATACTTTACAACCAACCCATTACATTTTATATCAAACTCCTGTTGGAATTGAACTGGATTTTACGCATAGATACTTGCCTATGTATAGATTAACCGGAGAAAAACCAACATCTTGATACTGTTGATGGTCTTATCCCAAGAATCTGGTACACCTTTCTTGCATTTATTTGGTGCCTCAGTAAAGTTTTATTGCTTTCTTCTTTTAGACCTGACATATTATACTATGTTTATTCTCAGAAACTGTTGTCACTGGAGTGGAATTTTTTTTTCCTATCACATACTCTAATGATTGACTCATGACTAATTGATTGACTGATCTGACTAATGACGACTATGATGGTATAGGGGACAGCTGTCAATTTTCAACTGCTGAGCTTGAAAAGCAGCCAACTTATTAATTCACTAAGTCTAATGAACCACCACACACCTACTTGGGAGTGAGCTCAGGAGATGGGGGGAGATGCTCCAACAGCTATCAATGTTTTCCCAATCTTATTTCACCTACTCTCCCCGCCCCGCTGTCTGTGTGTGCTCCAGTGTGTCCATCTGTCTGTCTCCTGTCTCCAAATAAATCCCAGACATGGTATCATTGCCCTCATAGATACTTCACAATCTGTCTCCTGGATTTTCTAAGTGTACCATCTTATCATGCACACCCAGAAGACTCGAGAGTGTTCAGGAGGGGAGAAGACAGATCCCACAGGACTGAAGACCCTCCTTGAGGGCCCAGGAGAAAGGTGGTGATCAAACTAAAGTCACACAGTTCATCCTCTAACGCTCACAAATTTTTCCTATAGGATCACTCCCGAAGTCTTTGCTCTGGGTCTATTTTCTCTTTTAAGACAAAATTCTATTAAGCTCTCAGTAACCCAATTTTCCTAACAGCAAATTGAACCAGAAACCTAAGGGGGAGGGTGCTGCTGAAGTCAGACCCACACCCAAACCCTGGGAGTCTGCAGCCATTCATTGAGGCAATGGTATTTCATTATAATTTCTCACTGCGTATATGTGGTCTCACAGAGTCTGTTCCTATGTCAAAGGGGTCAGCTACAAATACCAGTTCCACAGTCGGATTCAAGTTTTACCCCTACCACACGAGTTAGAAAAAGGCCTTTCTGGTCCACTTTCTCCAGGGCAGTCTGGAGAACATGTGGTGCCTTTTTGTGAATTAGAAAAAGGTACCCCCTCTGGACAGATTCAAACAGTCACAGCCTGGAAAGCATGCGGGACGGGGGAGAGAATGGGAACTCAGCCCCTCCACACCCCCCAGAACCCGGCAAGGAGGCCTGGACCTTCCCCTATGTTCCCATCCCAGGCTTCTGGGGCTTTTGGAATTGTCATTAGTTTCAACATTCTAATGGAAATCTTCCCCCGTCAACAAATGGCATAACTTAAATAAAGTTCTGTTACTTTTGGTTAAATCAGTTCATACTACCAGACAAAATCTCTCAGTCCTCAACCTAAAACACTGTTTATATAGTGTATCTAGAGAAAGAGGCAAGTAGCCCTTTGAAATGAGAAATATAAGATTCTGTTTGTCCACTCCAGAGACATAAAATTTCAATATGGAATTCCATTCGTGCAGCTCCCTTGCTGGCCCTCCCATGTCACCCATTGCGATGTGTTCTGACCACAGCTCCCGCCTCTGGTCCACGGGCTCCCCCCTCCTCTGGCCCATGGGCTCCTCCCCTCCGGTCCACAGGCACCCCCACTCCGGCCCACGGGCTCCTCCCCTCCGGTCCACAGGCACCCCCCTCTGGCCCACGGACTCCTCCCCTCTGGCCCACGGACTCCTCCCCTCCGGTCCACGGCCTCTTCTCCTCTGGCCCACAGGCTCCTCCCTTCTGGTGGTCCTGGTGGTCCTGGCTCAGGCCGGGGTAAGTGGCAACTTATTACCAGCCCTCGTTTTTGAATATTATTTTTTTTATCCATACTATTTAAATAAAAACAAACAAGCCCATTGTTGAAACAGGCGCTGACACGAGCGTCACTGTTGTGTTCGGCAGGAGCACGTGGACTGTCACCACATGGGACAGCATCCTACCACTCCTCTCTGCCAGCAGGATCCAGCCTGGCTCCACCGGCCCTCCGTTTTGCTTAATGGGAAGCAAGAGCTGTAGAGAACTGTCTCCTCCGCTGAAAGAGAGTTTTTCCAACACGCAATATTTATCAGCCATGGAAAGGATTCATGGTGAACCAAAGTTCATGGAACCACAGCCACTTAAAGGAGACAGATGAAACAAGACCACACATTCCCAGACACACAGACTCCCCCCTCCAGTCCAGATTATTAAAAAAAAAGTTATACAATATGATTAAAGATATGATTTTCAGAATGTCAATGGATAGTCATAAGAATCTGCTAAAGGAGCTACTGAATTAGCATAGTTTATGATATTTTAATAAATACCTACTTTGTGTTCCTAATTTAAGCTTAAATTACTATTGCTTTTTAAAAGATTTTTTCCTGGTTACAGGAAAGGGGCAGAATGAAGGAGAGATAATTCCATGCATTTTAATTAATTCATAAGTCTCCAATAAAAAGTGTATACATCAGATTCCTAGGTTTAGCTCAGACTTAGATCTGAGCAATTTTAGATTTTACCTCGCCAGATTATTTCTACTAAGATTCAAATTTCTGGGTAGTTTATAATTTTAACTAGATGTGTGAAGTAGGGGGTGTGCTTGTGTGCTATAGTTAGTGTTTAAGATTTTTCTGTTTATTTTTTTAAGACACATGGAACCTCAGAGCAGGAAAGGCAGTATAGGGTGTAATTCACTTGTTTTCAGATGAGGATTCTGAGGCCTGGAGGGATTAACTAAATTCCCCCAAGATCAGGAACAGCCTACGGAGCCAGAGCCAGAATTCGGGGCTTCTCTCTCCAGCAGAGAAGCGGGAGAGGAAACAGGTGAAAGGTTTGGAGGAGGTGTCACTGGAACATTCTAGGGTCAGACCTGAAGAAAGGGAAGTAGTTTGCTTTTTCTGAGTAGAGATTACTACCATCCATCTGTAATAAATCAATACAAGTTGAAGACAAAAAAGGCAGTGGGCCAGCAGGGATGAGAAGCTGTACATTATGCCATGCTCACCTTAAATCTGGCCCTTTTCCTAGATCTGGATGGGTGGTGGGACCATCCCAGTGCTCTGCTGGGTCTGAGCACCAGCCGGGAACACCCTGCCCTCTCCCTACCCCACCCCCCAAATCCCACATCAACACGGAAACTAGGAGCACACTTGGTGGCCCAAGTTCTGCTCTGTGAGACCTCACATTGCTTTAAAGAACACGGGGAAAGTTCCTCTTCATTTCTTATCACCTGTTTTTCCCTGAGCATCCCCTCAGACCTTGTCAAGGAGCAGAAGTGGCAGAAGATGAAGCCCTGCTCAATGGTTTCACTGAAACACACAAGAAAGAGTCGGAGGGGAGAACACAGCAGCTTATCCTCAGGCTGGATAAGGGTCCCAGGAGGTCCAGGAGGGACAGCCCCATCACGCCCCAGTCTCAGGGAAGGGAGGAGGCAGGGCAGAAGTGGGCATAGATGCAGGCATAGAATTAAGTACCAGCTCCCATGATATTACAGAAGCCTCTGTGGGAGAGTCCCATGTCCTCAAAAGAGTGCCTTAAAATTAAGTTCAGACTTTCGCATTTGCACTCTGGAATTGCTCCCGTGAACTGGGCCACCAGAAGGAGCCGCCCGCCCTCCAGAGCCGACATGCTCAGAGTGAGTCCTCCGCCTGGAGTCATTTTTCTGAACCAGGAAGCTCTACAAGCAAATGGCAACCCTCCAGCGTCATATGCCAGGAGTGCAGACTGCCACCTGCCTGGGACCCGGCCAGGTGCACCCAGCATTCTTGGATGGGGCCCTTTGCTAAGGTGCCTGGCCCGCAGCAGTGATCCAGTGCCCGCCTCGGGTGCAAAGCACTGTTCTGTCCACCACTCGGCAGAGCCACCCCCAGGCCCCCAGAACAAGCAGAGGACAGACAGGAAGCTACACTCCTATAGGGCGCCCAGCACACTCCCTCAGGAACCTCTCCCCACTCAAAGGGGAGATTTTCCAGATGACACCAGTCCAACACGTTAGCTGTCTGACAGTCCTCACACTCAGAAGCATGTCCTTGGGGAGCCTTGTGTCTCACTGCTGCCTCTACGCAGAGAAACCTGGCGCTTTCTTCAGCGCCTGGAGACTGCATGGGGCTCTGCTCTAGGTGCTGGGACATCCACACAGATGGCTAAGACCCCACGCAGATCTGGGCTCTGCTGGAACACAGGACTGAAGCCTACACACTTCCCTTGAAGATCTCCCCTTCGCAACATCACACTGCTGCTCAGAAAGGGGGCAACCGCTTCCCTAAGCCTGAATGCTCCTCTGTAGAAAACTGTATCAGGGGCTGGCTGGTGGCCTAGTAGTTAAGATCACGTGCTCTGCTTCTGCGGCCTAGGGTTCGCCGGCTCAGATCCCGGTGAGGACCTAGGCACCGCTCATCAAGCCATGCTGGGCAGGCGTCCCACATGTAAAGTAGAGGAAGATGGGCACAGCTGTTAGCTCAGGGCCAGTCTTCCTCAGCAAAACAAACAAACAAAAAAACTGTCACATGAAAATCCAGCTGCAATTCAGGAATTGGTAGTCATTGATGCTACGCTCACCAACAACCCTTAACTTCACTGACCACACCTGTGTTTTGAAACCCAAGCTAAGCACACAGTGAGACAAAGCTAGGTATTTTTCATATACCGCGGAATTTTCTTCTTTTCCTACTCATGAGATTTTACTGAACACTATTCTCTGGAGCCTCCTGATCATGTTCAAATCACGGCTCCGCCACTAACTACAGGTGGAACCTGAAGCAACTAAATTTTAGGAGATTAGTTTTTCATAAAAAATACAGGGATGGATGACAGAGAATTGAAATATATTGATAACTGTCAACACTCACTGACAGGCCACGGGGATTCACGTATCCTTCCACTTAGGCATACATTTGAAAATCTTCACAATTAAAGGTTAAAAGAAAAGTTTTTGAGCCACACAGCCCAAAAATGGGCATGATAAGATGTGAAATCATGGTCTCGCCGGTAAGTTACAGAACAGACAAGCAGAAGCCCACACTAACCCAGTTTGCATTTTTGTAAATGTTGTGCTAAACCAACCTACAACGTGGAAAGGACTGGATAAGACCGTGCACGAGCCACTGCGCTCTGTGGCCCAGGTCACTGCCCAGGTTTCCAAGGTCAGGAGCCTTGAGCCCCCATCTGGCCCCACCTGTGCTTCAATCTTTATTCAGCAGGATTGATAGAATGGCCACTCATTTGATTCTCTCAGATGCTCTGAAATAGGTCAAACTTCAAGCCACTGAGCAAATAAACCCGGGCCACAAAGCCTCAGAAAGTGGCCTCAGACAACGCCTTGCTTGGCTCCACAGCCAAACAAAGTGCGACATTGTGGCCTCTGTACAAACACAGTAGCCGGACCTCCCAGGCCCAGTGTTTACACAGAACCTTCTCCTCCAGAAGCTCAAAGTAATTTAGGGACACTCACTAATTAATTAAGTCTCGAGCCTCCTTCCTACCCCGGCTCCTTGCTGCCTGTTCGGCAGCACCGCTGGGGGAGGGAGAGGCAGGGTTCCACCCGCTCACAAACACATGTGCAAACGCAGGGACGCTCGTGGGCTGCCCTTTGGTGGGGGGGGGGCGGGTTTCGGAGAACACTGAACTTTGTAGCATCAGTGATCGCTCTGACAACGAATAAAATCCATGAACAACTGGCACATGTCCCTTCATCTGGTCCACACTAGGTCTCAAAGAGACAAAGAGAAAGACAGCAAGTACTTTTCATCCCAATGTGCAAAGAAAACATCTGTATGCTAATTCTGGATTGTGGACCAAGGGGCATTGTTCCATGCGATGGCTTTTCACCTCTACTTGAGAAGCCTCCTACCGTTGAATCAGGTCATCAAGAAAACTTTATAAAAACCTTTGAAATGGGTGCCAGTGTTTGTTTTTCTGCCTCTGGAATTCCTGTTTCCACTGACCCACATTAAAGATAGATTCTCAACCTAATTCTCTTAGAAGCAGGAATCTGGAAGTCTTGCTAAAAGGCTGGATGGCCTGGTGTGGACGCTGGCTACTAAGTCCTGTTGGAACAGAAGGACTGTACCCAGCAATTGACCGACAAGGATCATCAGCTTTTCCTAAACCCAATTCAAGCCCCTGACTGTCTGTGAGCACAGCCTGAAAACGCTAAGCAATTGTGAGCCCCTGCCAGTGAGGCCTTTCCAAGTTAGGATCCTTATGGGGCAAAATGTGCCTTCAAGAGCTGTGCGTACGCACGTAGGACCCACCTAACTCTCCTGCCGCTCCACGTAAAAGCCGCAGCGTGCATCTGCCACAGAGCTGGGCAGAATGTAGGACCACTCAGTGGCCGAGGAGAACCCACGACCTGCAGGGGAATAAACCCTCAACTTAAGTCTCCTTGGCTTCTCATTCCTCACTGGGGAGGAATCCACCACAGGAAACCACAGCTGAAGTGAAAAGGATGCCGCCCCCAACCTTGAACCTCATGGAAAGGGTGAACGGTCAGGATTCTGCCACCAGCCATGCCGGCTGCCACAGGAGTACTGTCCCACCCTAAAGTAGAGACTGCAACCTTCTGGAAAAAAATGAAAGCACTCTTAACCCTGTCAAGGAAAGAAAAGCAAAAGAGCTAGCCCTTTGGAACACAGATGGGAATTTCAAGGTCAGAGCCATTCATCCAGTGGTGACATGTTGAGGATATTTTAAAAGTTTGAGACAACAACTTTCTAGTAACAGAAGGCCCTTACAATCCTTCTCTGGATCAGCGATACCACCAAATGCTACAGCTGCTTTTTAAAAATAGATTCATTCCAGGGCTGGCCCAGTGGCACAGTGGTTAAGCTCAGGCACTCTGCTTCAACGGCCCGGGGCTCGCAGGTTCAGATCCCAGGAGTGGTCCTATACACCACTCATCAAGCCATGCTGTGGCGTTGTCCCACGTACAAAATAGAGGAAAGACTGGCACAGATGTTAGCTCAGGGACAATCTTCCTCAAGCAAAAAAAATCTTTAAAATTTTTTTAAAAATTAAAAAAAAAAATAGATTCATTTCATTTCATTTGAGAAAAACGGACTTTAAAAATTAAGTATTCAGGGGCCAGCCCTGTGGCCTAGTGGTTAAGTTTGGCCATGCTCCACTTCAGTGGCCTGGGTTCAGTTCCTGGGCGCGGGCCTACACTACTCATGGCGGCCACGCTCTGGTGGCAACCCACATACAAAATAGAGGAAGATTGGCACAGATGTTAGCTCAGGGCAAATCTTCCTCAGCAAAAAAAAAAAAAAAAAAAAAAAAATTAAGTATTCAACCCAAGGTTTACTGAAAAATGAACACTAGGTTAAGTAACAAATGTGGACTGCACATGAGTTGAAGACCTGCCAATTTCTTTCATTACACCGTCTGTTCTAGTATCCAGTGTACTGTAATCACCAAAATAATGTGTGTGCATCTCAGCCCAAACTTAATTTCCTAATGGAAAATATGCATTCTATTACTTTCATTAATCACTTTTAAATCTTCGCTTTTGAAAAAATAAAGCCTTTTTCTCCAGGTGGCTTCAAAGGAACTCTGAAATGTGTATGAACCCTGCTTAAGGTTGCTATAATCCATCTGAAGGACGTTTTCATCTCTCTGATGAAGCAGTAGTTTTATACCATGAAATTAACTTCTTGGTTCTGATAAATGTGGTATGAAGTAGACATCTAAAATAGAATGGAAATTTCTGCAGTTTTCTTTCAAGACCTTAGCAAATGACCAAAGTTGGACTTTTCAGGACAGAACACAAATTGGAATAATCTGATAATAATTTAAGCCATGATTCGATGCACACTTGTGGTGCTCAGAATACTGGAAACATTGTTTCAGTAACCAAGTGACTGAAAACAAACCAGATAACTATATGCTAATGAAATGATTAGGGAAGTGGAAATAAAAGAAATTGTCCTTCCAAGACATAGATCAGAATCGAAGAATCGATGCATACGAACAGGAAGAAAGGACTAGAGACATTTATAAAGTATTGTGGGAGTGAGTGCTCTAGTCGTCCACCACCTAGAGGACAGGGGACCGACCCCCCTCTGCGCTTTGTTTAGCTACAAACAAGGGAAGATGGGACCGCGGGACACCAGTTGTAAGCCTAGCTTCCAGTGCCCAAGTTTAAAGTTCTAACAACCCTACCTGGTTTTGCTCACTTCGGTGTTACCTAAGCCTTCCTCGTAAAATATTAGTCACAAAACAAGGGGCAGAGTGGTTGGTGACTCCAGGAAGCCATGCATTATATGACATGACAGAAACAGCCACACAGGAGTCAGGTAGAGCTGGGTCACCTTGGGTAAGCAGATTTCTTAGCCTCTACAATCTACTCATCTGTCATATGAGGATAATAAAAGCTCTTTTTTAGAATTGTAAAAATTAAAAGAGATTGTCTCTAAAGTCTTTGGCACAATGCCAAATGTGCCAAATGTCTGGAGACTTCCCGAAGCCCATATGGGAAATAGACTGGCTTGGTATCTCGCTTCGACCACAAAGGGAGTCAAAAGGGAGAGTCATCCGGTAGGTTATTTGCCTCCAAGTTCTAGACTCTGCAGTACTAACGCTAATCAGCCAAGTATTTACAAGCGCAGAGGTGCCATCAGCGGTTTCTCCGGAGACTATTTCATGGTGCTTTTCTCCCCGTCCCCTCCGGGAGTGAAGCCAGCCGACACAACCAACGGGCAATCACTGGCTTCATCAACGGGTGCGAAAGGAAACGGGCGCCAGGCACATGGTCGGGCCGGCTCCTAAGCCAACCCCCTCGGATCGTCGCGAATCTGTAACGTGTGCCGGCGGAGCGCGGGGCATGAAAGGCCAGAGCCGGCTCTCCACGGACAGACCCCTCGGCGAACGCGCAGATGGGAGACCCCCGAGGAGGGGCTGCGGGCCGCCGTGCGCACTGGGCCCGGCCAGAAGTGCTCTCTGGCGTCGCCGGCGTCACTTCATTCAAACAAGCCACCCCCCATTCCTCCATCTCCCCGCGCACGACCCCCACGCCCCGGCTGTCCCCGCGCCGCTGGGGACCGGTCACCTCGGGGAAGGGAGGTGCCCATTTTTCTAAGTCTCAGCAGAGGCAGTCGCTCCGTCCTCTGGGCGTCCCTCCCCGCGGGCAGGAGACGAGGGCGCCCCGGGCCCCCGGGCGGCGCCGCACTCACCGAGCGTGGCCACGGTGCCGGCCTCGAAGAGCAGGCAGTCCCCGCGGCCGCGCGCCTCCAGCAGGACGCTGCTGTCCCCCGCCGCCTCCAGCCGCCCGAGCAGCCGCAGCCCCTTGCTCAGAGCCATGGGCGCGGGCCGCCTCCGCCCGAGGGCGCACAGCCCGCCACGGCTCCGCGCGCGCCGCTCCCGCAACTTCCAGGACTTTCACTTTGGCCCCCGCTCCGGGCGGGCGCAGGCTCCTCCCCGGCCGCCTCCCCGCCCTCGCCGCGCCGCCCCGGGCAGGTGAGGGCGCCTCCCGCCTCCCGGCTCCCGGCCCCGCTCCGCGACGGCGCCGCGCTCCCCCCAGCGGCGAGGCGGCTGCAGCCCGGCCGGGGCGCGGCTCCCAGGGCGCACGGGGAGGCCCGGCGTCGGCTCCGCGCGCCCCGAGCTCGCTCGGGGCTCCTCCAGGAAGTCCCCCCGGCGGCGGGCGGCAGCCAGGAGGAGGATTCCACACATTCCTCGGCGCGGAGGAGGATGCCGGCCGCGGGGGGCCCTAATGAGCCTGAAAACGCAACAGGACGCCCGCGGCCTTATATGGGCAGCCCGGGCCTGGCCGGCGGCGGGGCTGGCAACCTCCCTCCCCAGTCCGGCCCGGGGCGCTGCGCCTCCCACCCTCTCTGCTTCTGCGACTCTGGGCAGTCACTTCGACTCTGTGCCTCAGTTGCCCTGCGGGGAAAGCGGGATTAATAACTGGACCAACTTCCTAAGGTTGCGATGAACATCGAGTTAATTCGCGTGAAGGGCTAGTGAGTGCCGGGTGAGTGGAAAGTGTCCCATAAATGTTGCCATTTAGTAGCTTTCTATACGTGAGGGTATCGCGGTCCACTCTCCACACCAGGCAGAATTTTGGTGTGTTTGGTGGCATCAAAGGTGTGTTGTCTCGGAGAGAACTGAGACCATGACCTCTAGACCTGCCACTGACCATGCGACCTTGACATCTCTGAGCCTGCTGTCCTCACCTGTCTAATGGTGACGGACCTGTCCCACCGGCTTACAGGGTGGGTGCGGGGTCAGAGGAGCTAAGGGCTGAAGCTTGGAAATAACGAGCAGGGGCAGCTGTGAGATGCTGGTGGGTGCCGGAGCGAGGGATGCTCTCCCCCTCTCCCTGACTGTGTCTTTCCCCCTCCAACTTGCAATCCGTCCTCCCACTCTGCTGAGTATGGTCCTCGACTTAAGGGCAGATACTACAATAAGCTAGGTCATACTCGAGGTCTAGGGACACCAGCTTATATCCGTCATCGTCCATCGGAGTATGTGGAGTATGTGCGAGGATGACCTCGCAGTAAGGGGAGGCAGGGCCCCTCTTGGCACTGGGCTCTAGCCCGGATGTCAGGACTGGTCTGCAGGGGAGGGAGGAGGGGCATCCAGGCTTACCTGGAATCTCCCTTTGGGTGGGTTTGGAGGTTTCATTTCCTTCTCCTATAATGGGTATGTGTGCATGGCCCCAGAGACCTCCATCAGGGTGTTTCCATCAGGCCTCCAAGCCAACCTGGTTCCCCTCTCTCACCTGGTTCTGCTCACAGTGAGAAGGAGAAGACTATGAGTCAAGGCGTCTGTCTCCTAGGCATGTTCCAGAAGGAGCAGAGCCCCCAGTGCCAAGCAGGACACTGTGATGCCTTTGCACACATTCAGGAATGACCAGAAATGACTTTCCATCCTGTGGACAACCTCCTAAGTGATGATTTGGGGAATAAAGTAAGTGTGAACAACCAGCAGAGATCATCTCATTCTTGAGCCTTCTGCCGCCTGGCTCATAAATTCAACTATGATGTGGGAGATAGCCCAGCTATGATGCTCATAAGCTGTCCAAACAGTTGCTTTCACTGTCAAATGGAGATGTTACCTCCTCATGAGAACAGCATGTGCACTAAATGAGGCAGAGTAGCCTTTAGCCCACTTCTCCTTTCCTTTTTTTTTTTTTTTGGTAAGGAAGATTAGCCCTGAGGTAACATCTGTTGCCAATCCTCCTCTTTTTGTTGAGGAAGATTGGCTCTGGGCTAACATCCGTGCCCATCTTCCTCTACTTTATATGTGGGTTGCCTGCCACAGCCTGGTGTGATAAGCGGTGGGTAGGTCCGTGCCCAGGATCCAGGCCTGCGAACCCCTGGCCACTGAAGCAGAGCACGTGAGCTTAACCACTAGGCCACCGGGCTGGCCCCTCTCCTTTCCTTTTCAACTTGAAGCTCACTTCTTCCAGGAAGCCTTCCTGGAATGCTGAGGTTCCAGATAATAGCGTTTATAGACACTCAGATTCATGGATGTACACTTCAGCTCTCATGTGCTCGTTTGTTGCTTGGGAAGTGGTTTTATATTTCTTCTCTTAGCCCTGTTTCACAAATTAGGTAGTGAGATCTTAGGGAGGGGACCAGGTCCTTTATCTTATCTCTCCCCCTCTTCCCTCACATCACATAACTTAAAGCTTTGCCCAGTGGCATGCTGTACATATTTTAGAAATTTCCCTACAGTCAAGACCAGCACTTAAGCTTTACAGCTTGTAGAATCTATGACACTGTCAACTGTAAGATGAACCACTATTTTATGTAACACCGAGAAAGAAAAAATGCTGCCAATTAAACTATTTAATTAAATTGTGAGCTGTGCCCTAATTTGGCAATGTTATAATGTGCATCTTAGACTCAGTGAACTACGGTGGCTTTTCCCCTGTCTCTGAGAATTGGCTGAATGAGCCAAGAGCCTGCTGGGTTTTCGTCGCTGCCCTGTGGTTTGGAGTGGGACGGTCAACATGGGCAGCAGAGGAAGAACCATCCTTATATACACACTGCCCTGATAGCAGAGGGTCACTGGGTGCTGGCACGGTTAGCAGATGGAGAAAGTAAGAGATCTTGAGACATTCAGGAAGCAAGTTCGGCTCTGCTACCTAAACCATGAGTGGCACCTGGGAAAACAAGTGGACCCCCGTCTGGGTGGGGCAAGTTAGGGCACATCCCACTCCTGAGACATAGGCCTCCTGGAGGGCCTGTGATGGGAAGGGAAGGAGGTAAGGGAGGAAGGAAAGACATCTCCATCAGCCTAGAGTAGATCCTGCAAGAAATCCGACTTGGTGTGGGGAGTCAGTCTGGCCCTGGGGAGCCGGGGAGCCCAGCGAGTTGTCAAAGCAGGGAGAGAGAGAGGAGAGAGCTTTGGAATAAATGAAAGGCTGTATTCGGTGCCTGACTGCATGAGAGGCAAAAAGGAGGGTGGGGGTCCGAAAGGAGTCAGCGTTTAGAGAATGGGACAGCGGAGGCACCATCGACAGAGACAGGAGCACTGGCTGCGGGAGCTGGTGTGACCAGAGACAGGAACTGGGCGTGGCCAAGTGGGTCTGGTTCCGGTGGTGCCGAGTTTGAGATGAGGAGGGCAACCCAGAGGGAAAGGCCAGAAATGGAGAGGCGGCTGTGAGGGAGCTGCTCTCTGGAGGAGAGTGGAGCCAGGCCGGAGAAGGCTGCTGTCTGAGCCCGGGAGGGGCAGGAGGAAAAGACGAGAAAGAAGCAGCCTGAGAGACCGGAGAAGCCAAGGGTGTGGCCACCCAGAGCTCTGGGAAGCAGGGAGTGGTCAGTGGTTTGAAAACCTCAGAGAGGTCTCTAAGAACCTTGGTTGGCTGGAGAGAAGGTAGTGGTGACCTTTAAGCGGGCAGTTTTATTAGAGGGTTGGGCAAAGAAGTCGGCTTGCAAAGAATTAAGGAAGAAATGCAGGCAGTAAGTGTCATCTGCCAGCTCTACCAGCCTGGCTGGGAGAAACACAAAATAAAAATGATGGCAGGCAGAGGGGACAGCAGGGACCTTTCCAAGACGGGCCAAGCCTGCACATGTCGGAAGGTGAGCAGCAAAAGAATGGAGAAGGAGAATTAAAGATGCTTCGTGGAAAGAAAGTGTCCTGTCTCTAGAGATGAGAAAGGCCCCCAAACACAGGTGGTAGGATCAGCTCTTCAGAGGGAGGAGACGCTGATGGGAGGGCCGGCGTGGAGACAGCAATGAGGAGGCAAAGGGTGCCTGCTGAGAAGGGGGAGGAGGAGGTGGTGCCATCTTTCTGGAGGCCTGGCCCTTGGTGAATTCCCAATAAGCAAAAAAGAGTGGGAATGGGAATTGAGAAGAGTGGAAAAGGCCCAGAAAATTTACTGGTGCAGGGTATCTAGAAGTTGTATTCAACATCCCTGGGGCCTGAGAAGGTAATGGAATCCTCGGGCTGGGGGCAGCGTTGGCCGATCGTCTCTCTGGTCTCAATCCTGTGGGCTCTGCCTCAGAAATACACCCAGGGTCTGACCCCTGTTGGCCTCCCATTGTTTTAGGTTTGGTGCCCTGCGACATAGACTCTGAGCAGGGGATTTGCCTGCAGGAGGTGTACTGGGTGGGTGGGTGGGGCTCTCAGGCCCAACGCCCCTTGGGAGGGAGAGTGAAGAAGTTGAACTGGGATGCAGGCCCTGCGGGATCCCTTGGTATGTCCAGAGTGAGGTGGCCCCGGAGGTGTTCTGAATACATCGACCAGTCTTTGCCCCCAGGGAAGGTATAACCTTGGTGCAGGCAGCTCCCTTTAGCCAGGAGCAGCGTTCCAGCTCTGGGAGAATGACCGCCTCCCTCCACCGTAGCACCCCTGCACGTGCTGTCCCACCTGCCCCAAAACTGTGAGCCTGGAACAAGTCACCCTCCCCGCTGGCCCCGTCAGCAGCCATCCTCAGCAGAAGCCCGTCTCCGCTGTGACCCACGGCCCTGCGTGCCCTGGCCCCTTTGTCCTGACACCATCTGTGGCTGTGCTCTGCTTTGTTGAGCCCGGGCACATCCCTCTGGCTGCTCTTCCTCACGTGCGCCAGGAGCCCCTCTCCGGCCTTTGCACTTGGAAAGCTGTTCCCCTGCACATCTCTGTGGCTGGTGCTCTCACTCTTTCAGGGGTGTTAAAAAATTGTCTTCCTAGTGAGGCCTTCCTGAGCCTCCCTCCACCCACCTAACCCCCTGTTTACAGGCTGAATTGTGTCCCTCCCCCCAACAATTCATATGTTGAAGCCCTAACCCCCAGCACCTCAGCAAGTGACTATAATCAGAGATAGGGCCTTTACAGAGGTGGTTAAGCTAAAATGGGGTCCCATGGGTGGGCCCCCATCCAATATGACTGGTGTCCTTATAAGAAGAGGAGATCAGGGCACAGAGACACACAGAGGGTGACCATGTGAGCACACAGGGAGAGGATGGCCATCTGTAAGCCAAGGAGAGAGGCTCAGAAGAAACCAAACTTGCAGACAGGGAAGAAATGAGTCTCCTTAGTACCATCTAGTCTTGCAGGAGTGGAGGATTCACAGCTTCTTTGGTTGTCCGTTGCAGTGATGCTTACCTGACCGATGGGTTTATTGAACAAATATTTACTGAGCACCTACTGTATACCAAGCATTGTTCTAGATGCAGGAGATATAGCCGCACACAAACCAGACAGAAGTCCCTGACACAGAGGGGACACCAATACACACACAATGCATACCATGCTAGGTGGCGACAGTGCTGTGTGGACAAGAGAGCAGGGAAGGCACAGAGGGTGCCAGGTGGGGGAGGGAACAGTTTTAAATAGGGGTCAGCAAAGGCCTCGTTGAGAAGTGACGATAGAGTCAGGAATGGAAGAAATCAAGGGAAGGAGCCACATTGGTATCTAAGGGAAGGGCATTCCTGGCGCCAGGAACAACCAGTGCAAAACCTTGAGGAGAGAGAGGTCCTGGACAAAAGGAGGTGAGGGGACATGGGCCCGATGCTCTGGGCCACAGTGAGGACTTTGGCTTTTGCTCTGAGTGAGGGGGACAGAGTGGTGACATGCTCAGATGAGGTTTTCATCGGATCATCCTAACTGCTGAGTTGAAACTTGAGTGCAGGGACGGAGGGAGGGAGAGAATGAGACGAGAGAGGGCCACCTATGGGGTCACTGGTGGTCTCCGACGAGGGTGATGGGAGTGGGGAGGAGAGAAACGGTTGGATTCTGGGTAGGTTTTGAGGGGTGAACCACAGGATTTGCTGTTAGAGTAGATGTGGGATATGAGAAAAAGACAGGAGTTTGGACGACTCCATGATTTTGGACAACTTCATGATTTTGACCAGAGCAAATGGAAGGATGGGATTGCCATCCGCTGAGATGGACACTGCTGTCAGAGGAGCAGTCGGCTGGGGCGAGGGAGGCAGTTTGGACACGTTAACTTTGAGATGCCTATTAAATACCCAGGTGGATGGGGCCGGCCCGGTGGCGCAGTGGTTAAGGGCGCGCGCTCCGCTTTGGTGGCCTGGGGTTTGCAGGTTTGGGTCCCAGGAGTGCACTGACACACCGCTTGTTGAGCCATGCTGTGGTGGCGTCCCATATAAAGTGGAGGAAGATGGGCACGGATGTTGGCCCAGGGCCAGTCTTCCTCAGCAAAAAAAGAGGAGGATTGGCAACAGATGTTAGCTCAGGGCTGCTCTTCTTCAAAAAAAAAAAAAAAAATGCAGGTGGAGGTGTCAAGTGGGCAGTAGGTTACGTGAGTCTGGAGTCCAAGGGTGAGGTTGGGGCAGAGATGTAAATATGGAGGTTATCAGCGTGTTGATGGTATTTAAAGCCTTAGGCCTGGAGGGCTAAGTGTTGGTCAGATAGGGAAGCTCCAGTCCTGAGCCCAGGGTGCTCTGACCTGTGGCGCTGAGTGGGAGGAGGCGGCCCACGAGGTAGGTGGACAACCGGGAGTTACAGTGTCCTGGAATCCAAGGGAAGTAGCCCAAGGAGCAGGTGGCACTCAACGATGGCAAAGGCTATGATGGGTACAGTAGGATGAGGACTGGTCCCTTGGATTCAGCCACGTGGAGGTCACGGCTGCTCCTTATGAGAGCAATTTCAGAGGACAGGAAGGGGTACAAGTAGTTCGTTCTTTCTTTTTTTTTTTTTTTTGGTGAGGAAGATTGGCCCTGAGCTAACATCTGTGCCCATGTTCCTCTATTTTGTATGTGGGACACTGCCACAGCATGGCTTCATGAGCAATGTGTAGCCCCGGGCCTGGGATCCAAACCTGCAAACCCTGGGCTGCTGAAGCGGAGCACACGAACTTAACTGCTACACCACCAGGCCAGCACCAAGTAGTTCTTTTTTACTGCCCATTTCTTCTTGCTTGACCCTCTGTATACCCGAGGATTTAGTCATCGACCTCAGATTATTAAAAGCATGCACTGAACTTGGAGACAGTGATTCTGACCCCTTTAGCTTCTCCTGGTGAAACACTCTGGGTTCCTGCGAACACTCCTCGTGCCTCCTCTTCTCCGTCGCTCCAATTACACTTGCTGTTTTTCTTGGACTGGCTTCCCCTTCCCCACTTCTGAAAATGTGGTGGACACACTGGACACAATTCTCTAACGAGGCTCTGACTCATGTGGAGCATAATTAAGGTGATGGTACATAAGATTTTCTGGGTTCATGTCAATTTCATGTACTTTTGTACTTTCCTTAAAAGGGATTCATTAAACGTACAACTAATTATGACTTAAATTTTATACCTTAATAAGAGTTTTCATCTAAATACGAATCAGAAAATATCCTTTTGTCAGACCACATGCCCCTTTTTTGGGGTCAGAAAAATATGATCACAATAAGTATTCTGGCAAACTAAATCAACCCATCAGCAAATAATGTGTTTCTTGAGTCTCTATGTGTACTGACTGGCTGGCTTTCAATGATTTCTAGCCCTAATCTTTAAATAAAGTTTCAGTTTTTCAAAGTACTTTTTATATACAGTTTTCATCAGATATTAACAACACTGTGAATATTTAAGGCAAAAAACCAATATTCTGAAATCATTAATTAATGAATTCATTCATTCACCCAGACTGCGACCTCCCATGAATTTGCTTAGTGGCTTTCCTCTCCCTTCACTCGGAATCCTTAACGTCGCTGGAGAAATTGCATAACCTTGGGGACGGGTGTCATTTTTCTAAACAATAATTATTTAATATTATCAGATATTTGGTTAGTGTTCACGTTTCCAATCGTCTCATAAATGTCGTAAGTCACTTTCCACAATTTGTGTGAATCACACAAACAATGCTTACACGACGTGACTGATGTGTCTCTCAAGCTCCTTTTAATGTATACGTTTCCCTTCCATTTCTTTTTTTCCTTTGCAATTTATTTGTTGAAAAAACTAGGTTGCATGCCCAGCAGGCCTCCACGGACTGGATTTTTCTGAGTGTGTCCCTGTGATGTCCTGTAGCGTGTTCCTTTGGCCTCTCTATTATCTGTAGCTCGGTGGTTGAATACCGAGGCTCCAGAAGATTCTGTCTCATGGCTGGGGGTGTGTTCTTCCCATCAGGAAGCATCTGTCTGATTGTTCCTCTTTGTCATTTAGCAGCCATTGATCATCAGTGCCACAGTCTCTGCAAAAGCTTTATGTTCTATTCTACCGTTTATTCTCCATTTAGTAGCTAAAATTCTTCTCTAAACAGAAAATTCCCATCTACTATTTTTTATTCAATGATAACATAAAATAGGTAGAATAGGATTCTTTTCCTTTACTAACTAGCGTTCAAAATAATGAGTGAACTGGTCCATTAACACCCTCCACTGGTGACCAATTAGTTTAGTTTTTTTTTCACTTTCATTAGGAACTCATATTTGAGTTTAAACATATTTGATGTGTTTCAGTCCACTGCAGCCTTAGCCTTACTGATGCCCCAAATGTTCCCTCTTCAGCCAGTGGGAGCCTCTTCCAGTTGGCTCCTGGGTCCTCTTCACAGGACCCCAGTGGTCTCTGATGGGATCCTTGCCTTCTGGTATGACAGTGTCAGGTTCATCTTGTACATTTTATACTCCTAAGACCTGGGATCAATCATTTCTCCAAGAAGCCCTGGTTCTTTTTGGTAGAAAAAGGAATCTCGAGACCACAGCTGGTGGCTATGACACCTAGAATTCCAACCTCATGATCTCAGGACTCAACTGCCTGTTAATCCGGGACAGTTTTATAGTTCAGCCCGTTTTCTTCAAGACAATTATTTCAACCTTTTCCTCCTTCCTCACACATCCTATCCCCTCCACCCTCACTCGCAGCAGTTTACCTGGCTTCATAGAACTTCCCAGAAAAGAACTCCCTCACCTGCCATCACTGCATCTTGTGCATCGTCTTCTTCCCTGCGGTGATGGGGAGGACCACTCCCTCCCTCCCTCTACGCTTCCCTCCATGTGTCTGACCCCGTCCATCTTCCCTCACCACTTTGCTCCTTCCCTTGTCCCCACTGTCCCTCGTCACGCTCCCTCCACCCCTCATCCCCTCTCCTGTGGCCCTTCTCAGAGATCATGAACTTAAAATAAAGCCAGTCTGCTGGATTGTAGGTTTCTTCCAGCACTGTTCAGGGGTGTTGGAAGCGAGCTGGAGATGTCCATCCAGCGCTGACTATCAATTCTACATCAAACTAGGTGAACCTGGCCTGGGCCCCCTCTCTTCTTGTCCACTGTGACCACCTGTCGCTGGACTCTGGCAGTAACTGGCCTCTTGCGTCCTTTCCTCGCCACGTAGCGTGCAGGGTGAGTCATGTCACCCCCTCGCCACAGCTTCCAACAGCACTTGGGTGTGGGCCCCCCTCCTGCTCCTGTTGTCTTCCCATCCACCCCCGTCTACTCTCCCCTCATCCCCGAATTCCAGGCATGCCGGCCTCACCTGGTCCCATGAGCCACTTGAGCCCATCTCAAGATGCCAGGATGAACCATCGTCCACCAGCGGGGTCCTTCTCAGTTTTCTTTCTTCAGCCTACACGTGACCCCGAGTATGTGAGATCCGACCACCCTATTTTCCCACCACGTTCCCCTATCTTTTCATTCTTTGAATTCTTCACTCATCTGTGCTTTACCTGGTCACCTTCACTCAGAATCATGTTGGAGGTGAATGCAAGGACTGCAGCCTGGCAGGCTGGGTCTGAGGCCTGGATCTACTCTTCCCACGCTGGGCCACTCTGAGCAATTTACTTAACTTCTCGATGCCTCAGATTCCTCATCTTTCATATGGAGGAGCTGTGGAATTAAGTACATTTGGTGTTTGTAAAGTGGCCCGTGGTGGGCACTGTGTAGGTGTAAGCCATCACCACGTGTGTCCCCCATGTCCCACTGGCTCTGTGAAGCCAGCGCCACATCTGTATAGTGACTGTTGGACACTCAGCGCCTGGCATTCAACGAGTCCTCGTTGAGTGAAGGAATGAAGGCCATGTGAACACCGCCTTGGAGCTGGCTGGGAAACTGAGCCTCTGAAGTAGACGCTGGGCCAACGCAGCTCAGATGATTCACGCTGTTGTCTTTCATTCCCAGAGTCTAGAATCCAAACACCGATGCACAAGGAACCAACAACACAAGAGAAAAACTGAGTAGCTCAGTCACTGGAGAAGGAGGAGGCTGGCTCTGCATTCTCTGTTGTAGGCCCACAGCCAGGAACAGAGGGCTGCCCGTCAGTGAGCCGACACTGACCAGTTCCTTTCTGGTCCTCTGGTGTCAGAAACAGCTGTGCGTCTTGGCCACCGTCCACCCACTGTGGGTAGGAAGAGCCACGTGGTACAGGTGAGGTCTGAAGTCACTGGGCTCAGCGCCCAGGAACAGCTTGCCTGGCTCTGTGGCTTTACGCTGGGGGATGGCTGTTGGGCAGAGTTAATAGGAGGGGGTGTTTGGTAGTTCATTTATTATTTTTTTGTAGAAAAGGAATGTGAGGCACTGATCTATCTGTATTTGTCTACACACACACACACACACACACACACACACACCCTCACACACACACAGACGACTGGACTTATGACCTCGGGTTGAGATAACTGAGTGTAGACTCTTGTTAGCTTTTCAGAATGTACCTCAAGCAGCAGAACCTTCAAGACTGGGACCCTCAGAGGACGGCACCAGAGCTGGCCCAAGGGCCGGGGCCTCCCTGACACCAGGTAAACCTCCCCCATCAGCGTGTGCCTGGCAGCCTGGCTGCTCTGGGTCCCACTCAGATGGTGGTGTGCTCGGCAAGCTCCAGAGGCCCAGTGATTCAGACCCCCATGTGTTTGCGTGGCGCCTGCACTCTCTGCCCGAGGTCCCCGGGTGCCTTCCTTGCCCCTGGTGTATCACTGAAAGTCAGCAATTGGTTAGATGGGATGATACATAGTTTGTGTGGGCACCTGTGGGCCCTGGAGGCCAGGTGAGCTTCATTCACGTCTGTGATCAAGACCGAGCCCCACACACAGCATGCCAGCTGCCAGTTGAGCCTCGGGCCCCCAACCAGCATCACAGCTGGAAAAACAACCCAAGCACACCTGTCACAGGTGGGAGGCCTTTCACTTGCCAAGAACAGCTGGGGTCTGCTTGTCCGTTGTTAGTCCAATTCCACACTCAGGGAGAACCCGCTGGGCAGGATGAGTGTTCAGACTGGAATCTGGCTGCTCGGTCATTGCCCACTGAAGCAGCTCCGACAATGAAGGTCTGTCTCCCGCAGCCCTGTGCCCCAGGATGTGAGCTGGGAAAATAGACCTGGGGTCGGGAGAAAGCCCCTCCTCCCTGGCATTCCCTGCACAAGAGGAAGAACAGGCCTCCCGAACGTGCTCTCATTTCAGGGGTGGGCAGGCCTGTTTCCTTTCTATCCTTAACCCTTCTCCAGAAATACCCCTTTTCTGATTGGGTTGCAAGATCCATAGACAGAGAAAATGTCGTGAAGTATGTTATAACAAGGCCTGTACATCGTCACTCCAGAGAGCAGAGAAAAAAGTTACAGGGGGTGACCAAAAGACCTTTCTAGCAATTAGCGATGGGCTGTGGTAAATGAAAAGCTGCCTTGTGTAGGAGAAAGCTCCCCATCCCTGGAGGGATGCAGACAGGTGCTGAGGACTGGCCCCATCCCGTGGGTATGTGAGAAAGGAGAAACTTTCCTTAGGTTTCTATTTTTTTTAAATGTTTTTTACTTATATCAACATAACATATGTACACTTTTTTTTTTTTTTTTGGCTGGGAAAGATTTGCCCTGAGCTAACATCTGTTGCCAATCTTTCTCTTTTTCTTTTTCCTCCCCAAAACCCCTATGTATATTCTAGTTGTAAGTCCTTCTAGTTCTTCTATGTGAGCCACTGCCACAGCATGGCTACTGACAGACGAGTGGTGTGGTTCCACACCTGGGGAACTGAACCTGGGCTGCCAAAGTGGAGAGCACCGAATTTTAACCACCAGGCCATCAGGGCTGGCTCTATTTGTTTTTTGTATATTTCAAAACTTTCAAAATATAAATTTTTAAAGGAATTAAAAATAAGATATAAATTTAAAATAAAATATAAATTTTATAAATAAAACATAAAATCTAAAATAAACTATGCTTTCTACTTTTCTGTACATTTAAAAATTATTGAAATATAAATTTTTAAAAATTTGCTCTTAAAATTTTCTTCATCATATAGTTAGTTTTGAAAAGTAAAGTGAAACTGTGGATTACTATATGGAGAAGGAATATTTTGATTAATATTAATTTAGTTAAATCTTCCTGTAATAACATAGCCAGTGTACCAGAGGTATTTTGGAATGCTTTGGCTGTAAGTAACAGAAAACTCAACTATAAAAGTCTTAAATAAACAAGAAGTCTCAAGGTAAGCCACCCACAGATGGGGTAGCAGCTCAGCAAAGTCATCAAAGACCCAGGCAAGCTCTTTCTTTCTGTTGCATCATTCTTAGCATGTTGGCTTGTTGTCTCATGACCACAAAATGGCTGCTTCCGTTCCAGGCATAACACCGATATTTGAGGTAGAAAGAAGAAAGGAATCCATGCCAGCTGTATCTGTCTCTTTTATAAGAAAAAGGCAAAAACTTCTCCAGAAGCCCCCAACAAATTTCCACTTAAGACTCGTAGAAAGGACAGGAATTATTTCTGATTTGTTCATGAGAACACTGAAGCCCTGATAGGACTTGTTATTAGACACAGTCCTCCAAACTTCTCACCCAGTGTTTTTTTCTGTTGGCTACACTGCCTCTCTGATTTCATATTTTATCTATTTGAGAGAACTTGTTTTTCCACTGTGTTGCTGACAAATTCAGCAGAGTAAAGTGGTTTTCCCGTTTGCTGACTAATATACAGATCATGGGTATTTTCAGCACAGCTCTAGAAACAGGAGACCAACTTGTCACTGGACCCACGGACATATTTCTACAGGAGTGTGGAATAAAAAGATAGAGTGAAATAAAAACCTGAGAGCAACTGAAAAAATATTACAGCAGTTTTGCAGATCAAGCTATGTGACTTAATCACAAAACTGAACATGAATCCAAGTAAGACATTAAAAAATGGTAACTACAAAAGGATGTGCCCCAGTTTAGTGAACACAATAAAAAGCAAAAGTGAACTATTAATTCAGGTCACTTGGCTCATATCTGTCTTACGAGTCCTTGCTTCTCTAGCTTCCTGAAGAACCCCTCGTTAAAAGAGGTATTCTGTTTGATTCTCAGTGAAGACGTGGATTTTGTACTATAAAAATGCGCCATAGTTTGTGTTTTTAAGCTTATTTTTACATTAAAAATCTGTGATGACTCCACGCCTGGCTCCATCTAAGCATGGCCACGTGAGCAGAGCATCTTCAGTTGAAGCAGCTGTTTTCAGGCTTGACTCACTCTCTCCCTTCCCACGCCCAGCAGACCACCAGTGGCTTTCACATATTTATTTAGACAATAATATTGATTAGACAGCCAGAATTTTTCACTCTCTTTATATCCAGAAGGATTTGCTCATACTTAGTTAAATAAGCTTTCTCTGGCTCTCAGTGCCAAGATTCATCAGGAGGTGCTGAGTGAGGATGTATATGGAAATCTAAAACTCCACGCCAAGCCACACAGGGCAGTCAGCTTCGAAAGAAAACAGAGCTGTTCAGAGGAAGGACTTTCTCTCCCTTCTCCTCAAGCTCCTTTCCATTTCTCCCTTCATTTGGCCAAAGGGTGAGAGTAGATCTTCGCTTGGCCCTCGCTGGCCACAGTTGTTCTGAGCATAAAGAGCCCCGGGCGCTTTCCACAACGACAGCACAGATTGAAATACTGTGTCTCACTCAGACAGCTGACCTGGGTGATCGGGGGGCAACTTTTGAGGACTCAGTAGAAACTAGCTCCCATGGACTTGTGAAATTATTCATCCTGCCCCCTTCAGGACATTCCTTCAGTTCCAGTGTTATAAGAAAAAGGACAGAAAAGAAGAAGCAATTACAAGAAAAAGAACAGGATGTGGATGATGAAATGTGAGATGAAAGTCTGGTTAGGAGAGGAAATCGACTTTGTCTTTGAAGTGACTCTTTACTGAGTCACCTACACCTTTAAGAATCTGATGAAAGGTACAAACCCTTTCCCGGGAAAAAATGTAAAATATGCATATGAATAATTTGCCTACCATCACATGTGATTCATTGATACACACGCCCCAGTATTATATGGGCCCCAGGCCAAGAATTCCTATTCTAGAAGCAAGTTGGAAGAAGCTGCTAACAGAAGGACCTCTGAAGGTGGTTGGGAAATAAATCTTAGCTGCAAAGAAATTTCCAGCGGCACCAGGAAGTGCAGAGCCAACATCATGCAAAAGAAGAGGATCAAGAACCAAGGGCTCCTGAAAGAAAAAGTTTACTTCACCAGGGGTCAGTTCTTCTCCTGTTGTAGAGATACGTATTTCTACCATTTACATGAACTTGTTTTCCATTCTGTTCAGATGTGTGGCAAGGGAATGATAAACCCTTCTGAATCATAAAGGATTGATCCATTTGGAATTGATTTAAACACATCAACAAAAGAATTCAATCTCACAAAAATAGTTTGTTTGCTCTCGTAAATTCTCGTTTTGTTCTGCATCCTCCTGCTCTTCATTTTACGGTGGGTTGATAGTTTTCCAAATGGGACATTTTCAAATACTCCTGCTTCATTAAGCCAATGGATGTTCAGACACCCGTTTAGGGTCGAGGTGAACTCGGACTCTGGCTCAATAAAGAGAGACTCTCCCAAGCAGGACAGGTGAGTGCGCTCATGCTGCATAAGAGGCAACTCCAATTCTCAGTGGCTCCACGCGGCAGGAGTTTATTTCTTGCTTGTGCAAATTCTGCACAAATTCTGGCTCCCAGCATCTCTCCAGGCCATCTCTCCTCTCTGTGATGGTTCAGCGTTCCAAGCTCCTTGAACCCTTCGGCCCCTTTATGTCAACACTTACTCCCATTGTCACCGTGGGACTGGAGAGCTGGAGAGACGAGCGCCAGCGATGACACGCTTCCACCTGAAGTGCATGCATTGCTCCCAACCACATTTCTTTGGCCAAAGCAATTCACATAGTGATGCCCAATTTTATGGGGTTGGGAAGCCTGGTTCATCAGTGGGCCCAGGGGAAGATGAGAACCAAATGATGGTAAAATTGTCATGTCTACTGCAGGGACTACTAGAACATGCTTGAAAACTAAAATAAATTTTGAGGAATGTGTGTGCCAAGATATTCTCTGTGATTGGGAAAACCACCCCCGCCTTAGATTTTAAAAACAAATGATATGGGGCTGGCCCAGTGGCATAGTGGTTAAGTTCACACACTCTGCTTCGGCGGCCTGGGGTTCACGGATTCGGATCCCAGGTGCAGACCTACACACTGCCCATCAAGCCATGCTGTGGTGGTGACCCACGTACAAAATAGAGGAAGATGGGCACAGATGTTAGCTGAGGGCCAATATTCCTCACCAAAAAAAAAAAAAGTCTTGTGACCACATTTCCATGAACATAAGACCTAAATAAAATAACCAACTTCAAAAAAAACAGAAAAAAACAAACGATAGGTTTTCCACTTCCAGCCATGATAGAGTAATAGAGGCCAGTTTATCCCTTCTTAAATAAAGAGAAAAACCGATAGAATATATGAAAAATGGTTTCAGACATTAGACCACAGGCAATGCAGGACTCTGATCACTGAGAGGAGAGAAACAAACAAGGCGAGTCCCATGATGGCCCCAAATTACTGCCTGAATGCAGATTCCAGGCCCAGCACAGGGAGGGGAAACCACATAGTTCTGTGGTCTCACTGAGCTGAGGAGACAGAGATCCGAGTTCAGAGAGACTAAGGTGGCTAGGATTTGAAGGGCTGAGCATGAGAGAGAGAGGGGCTACAGAGAGAGAGAGAGAGAGAGAGCGAGAGCACCTGTGTGTTCTAGAGACCTGCAGGAGAGTGTTCTAGAAAGACAAGACTTTGGGTGAATATTGTTGGGTGTGTTCGTGTGAGGAAAGTTTGTGGGGACAGTGACAGAACCACCAGAAAGCAATAGGCCAAACAATTCCCAGGACTCACATGGGACAGGAAATAGGTCAAAGAGTCACCAGCCAGGGTGTGATGACACGTTACAGGCATCCGGCAGGGTCCTCAGAAGAGCATCACCTTAGCAGGGGGCTCAAGCTTTTCCTCCACAACCCGCTCTCCCCTCTGTAGCCAGAGGAAGCCATTAGAAATGCGAGTCCAGTCGTGGCTCTGGTTACTCCAGGAGAAGGGCTGGGACTGTCAGCCTGGAGCCCAGGCCACGTGTGGTCGCTCCTGCCACACGGCCTTCCTTCAGTTCTTTGCATCCAGCCTGCTTTTCCCGCCTGACGGCCTTTCTGCTTCGCGGTCCCTTCAGCCGACTGTGGTCCTCTGTGGCTCAGACATGGCATCTCTTTGAGGTCCAGGGAACTCAATAACCCTAATAGCCAACATTCAGTAGATGAAGGAGTGAACTGAATTTAGCCTGAGAGTGTTTCCTTATACATATGGGGAGGAGCTGGTGAGCGAGACATTCTGGGCAGAGCTAGTGTCCTACATCGGATTCTAGGTCCACCTCCTCTCCTAACCTTTCTGCTACTAACCGCCCTTTCACCTCTTCACACGAGAATTAGTTATATCTGATGGCTAAGAAACAAAACAGAAAACCACTGTTAATATCTGACTGCCAAAAATACACAGGTGCTGATCAGAAACAGAATCCATTTAAAGAATAATCTAAATATAGGCAAAGCAGAGTGAGCAGTGGGTGAGTGTGCCAGCTCATCCCAGAAGAGGGAGTGGTGCAGGCACCAGCGTCCTTCTAGAAGGCCCTGCCTCCAGCTCCACTGCTCAACCTTAATAAGGCGCCTGGCCTCACTCGGGGCCTGTCACATGCTTTGGGTTAACTTTCCAGCCAAAGAACATCACAAGATCTTGGATTTAATGTTCAAGTAATAAGCTCCAAGAGTCTCAGCCGACTTGGACTTGTCTGAGAGTCTGTGCTATTGAGAAGGAAGCTGGGAAGGCCACAGGAGCTGCCTGCCGAAGTGCTAGCAATAACTTTTAAAAACCTTGGAGAAGGCCGTTATCCTTTTCTGTAGCCTAACTAACATCTACATGGGGAAGGAGAAAGATTACAGAACTCCCTTATTATTTTAGAGGCTCATCATTTTGTGAAGGATCAGAGTTTTTCAAGGCAAAGGAAATCAGCCAGTGCTTCCTGATGCTGGGAACTTATGAGGTGCTTGGGAGGCGTGGAGCAGAGGGTGCCACTCCTGGACTTCAATCTCCCCGTCTGTGCAAACAGTGACAATGACTCTCATAGAAGGGAGTTGGCAGCCGCACCTCACCCCATTAATTGCCGTGGGAGTTGGCTGGTGCTTGCTGACCACTTCGAGATCAAGAAGGTTTGTAGGAAAAAGAGGGTGTCCCGGCATTCCCCTGGATCACATCTGTTCTCAAGCTCACCTTTATCTCCTGCCAGGTGAGATGTGCCAGGAGCAGCCGGTGTAACCTGGTGGCCAGGTCCTGCGTTTGAATTGGCAGGGCTGACGGGCGATGAAAGCAGAGGGTTTTGAGACACACCGTGCCCTACCCTTCAACACACTGGGATTGTGTCCCATATGGGTTACTTGGGGGGCAGTCCCAAGGGTGGCTGTCCCAGAAAGGTGCTGCCCCCCGGCTGAAGCCGGGAGGTCATGGGCCTGAGCCCCCACCTTACTCTTCTGTAAGTGACTCAAGGGCTTTGGGACATGTCTGTTCTCATCCTGGTATTTTATGGATGAGGAGAGGAGACTGAGGTCCAGAGAGCTCCCAAGACTTGTTCAAGGGGACAGATGTTGGCGTCAGACTTGCAGCCAGAGCCCAGGGCTCCAACTCACAATTCAGATCTCTCTACATTACCTGGAAGGAAGGTCTTCAAACTTTTGATGATTCCTCGTCGCAGGGGTGAACTGAACAGCGCGGATAGAGATTTGCATGTGTAGACGGAATCGGTGCCCGGTTCACAGTTGGTACTAATGTATGTCCCATGAACAGATGATTTGGCAAACTAAACCGTTCTAATAGGGTAAGTTTTTTAAAAATTATAATACAAGCTCATTTTGTTAAAAAAAACTCAGAAAAATGTTATTTTATAATAAATACCACTCATAATCATACCCCCAAAGAACCACTGGGGAAACTCAATCTTAGCCCATGTCCTGCGTCCTGGTCCAAGCGCTGCATTTTCAGCCTTACAGCCTCTCCTGCCGCCCTCTATTCCAGCTACTACCCTGGGCTCTTCTGTTAGATTCTATTGACGATAGCTTTTCATCCTCGTCCACATGCATTTATTGAGCACCTTCTGTATGTACCCAAAACACTTATTGATCCCCAGGCAAATAGCAGTTGTCTGTTTGCTTTAAAGCAGGGTTTCCCAGTTTGGGTACCATTGACCTTCTAGGTGGAGACTTTTTTTATTGTGGGGGCTATTCTGTGCATTGGGGGCTGTTCAGCAGCTTCTCCAGTTTCTACCCACCAGATGACAGTAACGCCCTCAGCAGGTGTCTCCAGACATCGCCATGTCTCCTCGAGGGCAAGATTACCTCTGGCTGAGAACCACTGCTCTAGGGACAACTTGTGGGGCTCTGGGTTCCCCGGGGGCCCAGGCATTTGCCGCAGGTGGCCACTGTGTCCACGCTCACCACCAGACGTCATGACACCATTTTATACCCAGAGGAGAAGAGCCTGACTCTGGCTTGCTGGTAAAGCAATATTATTTTCAGTGAAGTCAGTGGCTTTTCTCCAGAATTAGTGACTTACCACCAGCTCACCCCCTGGGCCTCCCCACCCTGCTCCCCACCCCCTCTGCAGGGCAGCTCCCAGAGGTGAGCCAGATGGGAAGCCCATATCCTTTAAAAAAAAAATAGTGCTTCAAAACTTAGAAGCAGCTGGTCTTGCGTAGCCCAGGTACCCAGATTCAAGTGATACACATCCTGTCTCTCTCTCTCTCCACTGAGTTCTGCCAACCCTAGACTGATTGATTGATTGGACTTTATAATTTTTTTTTCCCTAAGATATGAACATGTATTCCCACCTAAAGACCTTTGACTGTTGACTCAGAAGTTAAACAGTCTTCTCCACAGAAGGTTAACGGCCTTCAGACAACCTCACTCATTATCCTTTGAATTGTCAACAGCATTCAAATAGTCTCCTTGTACAGCACGGTGACTATACTTAACAATACTGTATTATACATTTGAAAGTTGCTAAGAGAGTAGATCTTAAAAGTTCTCACCACACACACACACACAAAATTATAACTATGTGAGGCGATGGATGTGTTCACTAACCTTATCATGGTAGTCATTTTGCATTATATACATATATAAAGTCATTATGTTGTACACTTTAAACTTATACAATGTTATATGTCAATTCTCTCTCAATAAAGTTGGGGGAAAAAGTCTCCTTTCTGCTTTGCTAAAACTTGATCTCTTGGTTCTTTTATATTGTTTGCTCATGGGGTGTGAAAGATTATTCCTCACCCTTTAACCAACTATGCGAGTACATATATTTTTAATGGCTTTATTAGTTTTCTTTTTATTTTGTTTTTAAAAATGTTTTCTTACAAAAGTAACTGCTGAGTCTGGGATGTGATTTTGCCCTATTGACAAGCAAATACGTTAGTCTGTTGCTGTTTCATGGATGCTGGCAGGAGACACGAGACTCCTGAGTCAGAGACAAAGGACTTCATTATCCACAGCACTGTAGGAAGCATGAGCTTCAGCCTCTGGGCATTGGTTTCCCTCTGCCTTGCAAGTCCCTCGGGGGTGACTCGAGGGCCCTGCAGGATGCCTGCACATGCAGTGGGTTGTGTTATAGGAAAGGAACCTGGAGCTTGGGAAACCCACATTTTATAGCAAGCAGTAAGCAAGCCTGCTCTTCTTCCAGAAGACATCATCTCATCCATCAATGATGCTTGCTGCCAACAGTCCTGAGAAAAGCAGTCAGAGCTCCAACTTCTTGGCACAGCCGGCAAAGCCAGGTAGAGTGCAAGACCTGTGGAAAATGTCCCCGCAAAAAGGAACTCAAATTCTCCTTACTTTCCTGGAGAAAAGGATTTTAAATCAAACAGGTTGAAAAAATTAAGACACACATAGGAAAAAAGTACCTTCCTCACTCGGTAGCATTGCCATCAGTACCACTCAGCAATCACTCAAATAGCCATAGTTACTTGAGAGCTTTCGCTACTTCAAATAATAGACATGAATAGCTTGGATTCCCAGCCTTTGTTTGGAGTGTTGGGAAAGCCAGTCTCACAGGCACAGTCTTTAGACTCCCGCACAGCCCCCTAAGAGTGGTCTCAAGCCTGGAACAGTTCCTTACACTGAAATCAAGAGCCCTCAGGCCTGTGCGGGGCATAGCTCTTTATCCGGGAATATCTTACCCTGTTCCAGGCTTGATGGGTACTTCTTTGTTCTGCTTAAGTGTGTCTGCCATAGGGCACCTGGAAATCCTACTGCTCTATCCATTCCTGGAGGGGAGGGGTCCAGGTCCTTTGTCTGCCACATGAGAGGGGCACGTGCAAACCATCTCCCTACATTGGCTGGGGGACCAGACCTGCTGGCCATGGGGGACAGATGCTCATTATTGAAACTGATCTTGTTCTGTCTCTTCTCCATGTGAGTAAAGCGCTGTTCCATCCAGTGCCTGTGAGTCGTGTCTTTCTTGGTGACCCCGACACCTGCACACCCCACAGGGGGTCGACATCCTGGGGCTGCTGCTTCTGGTGGGAGGCAACTGGTGTCACTTGTTGACAACTAGACTGACCTTTTCTTCCACCATGACTTTACCTCTCCTCTCCAAATACTTCTCTAATTTTTACATTGTCAAGATTTGTAAAAATTACAAATTATTCTAAAATTATAGCTCTTCTGTGATATCTAAAGGTTGATACAAATAATTAAAAATCAAAACATCAACGTATCACATAAGAACCATGTATGTGTTTGAACCTATAAAGAATGAAATATACACTGAAAACAATTTGCCACTTGGACAATCTTCCAAGTATCAACATCCAATGGATAATTTTTCACTTTCTTTCAAATTCCCTTTACTTTTCCTGGCTCACAGAGGCCATTGTTTTGAGTATTCCATGTCATCTCCTTTCTTAGATTCCTTTTTCATTTTCCTGGCCCCTTCTTCAGATCAATTTAATCAGAATATATGGGAGGTGGACACTGGGTGTGATGGTTAATTTTAGGTGTTAACTGGATTAGGCCAAAGGATGCCCAGATACTTGGTGGGGGGCCCAGAACAAAAGAACACTCTACAACAGGTCTAGGCTGCCGTGCCAGCTGCTCTGCCACCTGGACCACAGGATCCAGCAGCTCCACTGGTGCTTGAAGCATCAACGGCAGAAAGGGATGCTGTGTGGAGCCTCTGGCAGGCCACTATAGGTGAATCACAGCACAGACCTTGAGGATTTTGGAGAAAAGCCCTGCCATCCTCTTCAGATAACTACTCTCTTTTTGAGAAACAGCTCGTGGCCTGCTATTCAGTAGAGACTGGGCAGTTAACCCTGGGCCACCAAGTTACCATGAGACCTGAGCTGCCCATCATGAACTGGGTGTTATCTGACCCATCAAGCCAGAAAGCTGGGCGCGCACAGCAGCACTCCATCATCAAATGGAAGTGGGAGATACCTCTGGCCCGAGCAGGCCTGAAGGCACAAGTCAGTCACATGAAGCAGCAGCCCAAATGCCCCTGGTCCTCCCCTCCTGCTCCACTATCTTCTCCTCCCAGCCTGTATCTGTGACCTCATGGGCCATAGATCATCCACGATCAGCTGACAGAGGAAGAGCTGACCACCCGAGAGTGGACAGCTGCAGCACCACAGCCCCTCCCTGGGACATCCCTGAAGGACATGGTGAAGAGAAACCCTCCCAGGGGGCAGAACTTCGAGCAGCGCACCTGGTTGTTCACTTTGCTTGGAAAGAGAAATGCCCTGACGTGTGATTATATACCAATTCTTAGGCTGTGGCCAACGGTTTGGCTGGATGGTCACTACTTGGAAAAAACATGACTGGAAAACTGGTGACAAAGAAATTTAGGGAAGAGGTATGTGGACAGACCTCTCTGAATGGGCAAAACCTGTGAAAAGGTTTGTGTCCCATGTGAGTGCTCACCAAAGGGTGACCTCGGCAGAAGAGGATTTTAATAACCAAGTGGGTAGGATGACCTGCTCTGTGGATGCCAGCCAGCCCCTCTCCTCAGCCACCTCTGTCGTTGCCCAATGGGCTCATGAACAAAGTGACCATGGTGGCAGGGATGGAGGTTATGCATGGGCTCAGCACCATGGACTCCACTCAACATGGCTGACCTGGCTGCAGCCTCCACTGAGTGCCCAATCTGCCAGCAGCAGAGACCAGCACTGACCCCCCATATGGCACCGTTCCCCAGGGTGACCAGCCAGCTACCTGGTGGCAGGTCGATTACACTGGACCACTTCCAACAGGGAAGGGGCCGTGTTTTGTTCTTATCAGTATAGACAGGCTGGATAAGAATTTGCCTTCTCTGCATGCAACGCTTCTGCTGGAACTGCTGCCGGGGCCTTACAGAACGCCTTATCCAGTCATGGTATTCCACGCAGCACTGCGTCTGAAGGAGGAACTCACTCCACGGCAAAAGAAGTGCAGCAATGGGCCCATGTTCACTGAATTCACCGGTCTGACCATGTTCCCCACCATCCTGAAGAAGCTGGTTGACAGAATGGTGAAACGGCTTTTTGAAGACTCAATTACAGGGCTGCCTAGGTGGCAATACCTTGCAGGGCTGGGGCAGGGTTTTCTAGGAAGCTGTATATGCTCTGAATCAGTGTCCAATATGGTGCTATTCTCCCATAGCCAAGATTCATGGGTCCAGGAATCAGGGACCTACGTATACTGGTCCTTGATATTACCTATTACCTCTAACAAATTTGCTTCTCGTTCCCATGACCTTATGTTCTGCTGGTCTAGAGGTCTTACTTCCATAGGAAGGAATGCTTCCACCAGGAGACACAATGATTCCACTGAACCGGAAGTTAAGACTGTCACCGGGCCACCTTGGGCTCCTCATGCCTCTGAATCAACAGGCGAAGAAGGAAGTTACTGGCTGCCTGGGGTGACTGATCCTGATTACAAGGGGAAATTAGACTGCTACCCCACAATGGAGGTAAGGAAGAACACGTCTGGATTACAGGAGATCCCTTAGGGCGTCTCTTGGTATTACCATGTCCTGTGATTATGGTCAATGGAAAACTACAACCCAATCCAGGCAGGACTATGAATGGCTGAGACCCTTCAGGAATGAAGGTTAGGGTCACCCCACCAGGTAAAGAAAGAATCAGGACCAGATGAGATGCTTGCTGAAGGCAAAGGAAATATGGGATGGGTAGGGGAAGAAGGTAGTTACAAATACCAGGTACGATGACACAACTAGTTACAGAAATGAGGATTGCCACGACCATTTCCTCCTTATTTTGAGTACCTGCTTGTGTGTGTAAAGCAAATCTTTCTTTCCTCTCTTATTCTCTTATCACGTAACGTAAGATTTTTACACCATAGAACATAAGTAACAGGGCACCAACAAGAGTAAACATCACCCAAGGAAAACACACACACACACACCTGCAGGTTGTTTCTCTCGACAGCCCTAATACACTGGGCATCAGCGTGTTTGTTTCTTACAGCTCTCCAGGTGATGACGATATGCTTCCAGGATTGATAACTCTGACTTAAGAAATTAGAATTAATTCATGTCAGGAGAAATAAATTTTGGGGAAAAATTCATTACCTGGACTGTTCAGCAGCTGGGAACAAGAAGCAATTATCCAAAAAAGAAAAAAAAAAAAATCACACAAAAACACCAAAAAGTGTTTTGAAAAAGTGCTTTGAGAATTTACTGTACATTTTTTTAACAATTTATTTATACGTTGCCTTCTACATGCTCTTACATTTGTGTAAAACATTTATACATATTCTTTACAATTTGTACATATATTAAATGGCTGTATCATAAACACTGTTCTATGAGATTTTACAAAAGAAAAATCAAGTAGGGAAAACTACTTATAAAACATTAACAAAAACCCGTGATATTAAAGAACAAGAAGTTCTCATATTCATCTTCACTTGATTTCCTCTTCTACTTAATTTTTGGTTTCACTTTATTTATGCTGGCCCAAACTTTCCATTTTCTATAAGATAATTATTAGGTCAGAAAACTGAAAGCAGTTGGAGAACGTCGTAAGGCAGCTGTGGAGGATGGACATCTCGTCTGCAGGAGGGAGGCAGTGCGTGTCTGCGAGTGTTCAGAGTCAAGCTGACGGTTTGCAAAGATTCTCTTTTGCTTTACACCATTAACTGAAGTACTAGTGATCAGAAAAATTCTGCCTGAAGTTTAGGATACAGTCCAGAAGAACGTCACTCTGAACTTCTTCTTGAACACAAATGCTCTGGGATTACTGTGCTTTATTCAAGCTGCCGCCCTAACAGCCCCTAAACTTTTCCATTTTACTCAACTGTGTTCTTCGTCTTTTCAGATTATACCGAGCGGCCCGCTAGTCTACAGTCCACATCAAGGGGCACATCATGCTCTTGCAGGCACTTCTCATTACGTCTGACTGCACGGCTGAGGACTGCAAACAGGGTCGAAAGCTCTGGAGCAGCGTTTGTCCCCCAGAGCACTCCTCCCTGAGCACAGGAGTCAGCACACCGGTTCCACCCCCGGGAGCAGCCAGAGCATTTCCAACACATCCCCAACGCTTTCAAGGGATTCTTTCTAGCGTAAAGCATGCCTTAACCATGCTCAGGAAGGAGGCTCCAGGAGAGAAAGCGCTCCTCAGGGAAGACAACACTTCAAGAACATTCCTAAGGAAAGTGAGGGCAGGTGAATCTGATCGTCGGCTTTTGCCAAGCTGTGTCCCCTAAGGGACAGTGAAGCCCACTGAGGTGCACACGAGGGTGCCGGCAGCCCCAGGAGCCCCTCTCTGCTTCCTCTCTTCTGAAAACGTAAGCACTTGAGTCATAAATATGTCAGTGAAAGGCTTGTGGATTTTCCTAAATAGACAGGAATCCCAAAAGACTGAAAAGTTATAAAAATATACAAACATATATATTTTTTACTCTGGCATATTTCATATTTTTAAGAAAGCAATTAGTAATTATCTGACATTGGGTAAGAATTGGAAGATCATGGGTGACTTATAAATTATAATTTTATGTAAAATATCAGTGGGGGAAACCTCTCATTTTCCATTCAAAATTCTGATAACTTAAGTACTTGCCAAAAATAGAGACAATTTCCACTGGTTAATGACGGGTGTGGCAATGAACAAAAGAAGCCCGTCCCTAGAGAACGGATGCATTTAGGCTGGTTAATAAAGGCAGTTGTTGCAACTCTACTTCTTTTTGGTTTTCTTTCTTTCCTTTTTTTTTGTTTTGGATGACAGGGGGAAAAAAATCGAATTGTATTGCCCCAAGTCAGAAAGAAGCACTTCGGAGTTTTCTTCATGTTCCGTTCTGTCCTACATGACCGGGAAGCGGCCGAGGGCCTGCCTCAGCTTCTCTGCAATCTGGTGAAGAAACACAACAATTTTGAGATATTACTCCCATTATGACTTCATAGTATTCTATTATTTCCACCTCTTATGTGTCAAACATTACAAAAATTTCAAATACTTTCACTGGTCTATGCTTCTCGTCTCTTCCGGCAACAACCCAGCTTCCCCTCTGCTGGAGAGGCCTCCTTACACCCCGGGTGGTGTTGCCATTGGCGGTGCCCAGCCTGCAGGAAGCCCCAGCTCCTTCCTAGGCCCAGCCCCTGCCCCTCCACACAGCAGCATTTCCAGACAATTCGCCTTCCCTCCAGTGAGGCTGGAGGGTCGGGTCTCCGTGCTTGCCTAGATTTCCCTGCCATGGTGGACACCTCTGAACTCCTAACACCCAGTTGACTAGCACGGAAACCTGATCACACCCACGGCTACTACACAGCGGGCACACAGTATGCACCCTCTGCATAAGGCTAATGCTGTCCTGCAGTTAGGATTACGGGCCTCTGCTGCCCCCACGGAGACCACACGCTCCTGGAAGACACAGTTGTCTTAGTCATCCCTGAAGCCTGAGCACTGGACTAAGTTCTTAATATACAGGCACTCAATAAGTGTTTGCTCCATGAATAAATATGCAGACTTTAATAATTTAAAGATTACCGTCTGACGAAACTATGTTAGCTCTAACAAAGATAGTCATTAAATACCTGGTTTTCTATTTTGAATTATAATGTAATTGATAATTAAACCTCACTCGGCCTTGAGAATTATTTAACAAATCAATATTATCAGAATTTCAAGAGGTGCCCTTCAATTATTTTCTCACACAGAACAATGTAATCTGCTATTCTAATACACAATGAAAGGCAGCCCTACCGGCACCAGTTAATAATAAAAAAGTGTGCAGTTAGAGAGCACAGGAACCACACACTGGGAGGAAGAAGGCTGCTGAAGGGAATTCTTTCTGTGAGCTCGTCTCTGAAACCAACTGTCTCCAACCCACAATTCACAATATGCATTAAGCACTTCAGTCAGAGCTCCCGTTCAAGAATCTGCTACTGGAGACAGACGTTTTCGGCAGTGTCTAGCCCAAAGGTGACACACGCATGGATGTGAATTGGGGGCTTGCCTACCATTATTCCTGAACACACGTGAGATGATACCACGGAAACAGTGGAACACTTGCGTAAGACACACACAGCAGCCAATACATGGTCAATTATAAAGTCACAGGACCTGTCTTCAGATGCCTGTGTTTCCATTGACATGCTAGATCTGTTTTCTGTACACTCTGGTAAACAACAAAATTACTGTGCAGAGGCATACAAACTTATGTTTTCATTATTGTTTTCTGAATGAAAATATTTAAGGTTTTGCGCTCTCTCTTTTGTTTTCTTTCTGAAATTCCTCTGGGACACTGTGAAACCTCACTGGCGAACAAAGAGGGCCTGTGGTGTCTGTGCGGTGCCAGGCTCCGGCCCCAGCAGAGAGCCTGCTCTCATCCACAGCATCCCTGTGCACACACAGGCTGGGAGGGAGGGCAGGGACCACACAATGAGGGCTTCTTGGGCCTCACAACCAGCACCCAATACCCTTTCTTCTTCAAAAGAAAACCTTTTCTAACCCAGTGTTAACTCAAAAAGGAAAAGGCAGATATAATTAAAAGTGATTTAAAAAAAAACCCTGTTCAATATTTAGCCTCCTTTGGTTTATTACTTAGAATTAAAAAAATACAAACAGATGAACTTTATGCGGTCAGAGTAAGGGACCAGGAAGCCCCTCTGCCATGCGCGCACGAGGGCCCGGGAGGAAGGCCGACTCACCGTCTCATAGAACTGCACTTGCTGATCCAGGTACAGGCGGATGACGCTGTTGTAGTCGTAGATCCGGTTACTGTGGAAGTGATTCATCTCAGCTACAACCAAAACCAAGACATCCGTCAGTCCCCCAAGACGCCCAAGGACACCACCTGGTATCTCTGCTTGGTTAGGCTCCACCACCAACTGGACTTAATCTGGTTGGCAGCAGGCACTGCCAGTTCTCGGCAAATCACTTCATAAAGAGGCTAGAAAAACAACTCGAACAGCTGATGGCAAACACCACTTTCCAGGAGATGGATGATTTTTGTTGATCTGCAAATTAAATACTATGAAATCCAGTACGGATAATCACCCAGATGGGGACTATTGTTTTAACAGAATTGATTGAGTAGGAAACTGACGTGGTGTATTCTCTACACGTGATAGCAGTTCAGAACGTCAAGTCTGTTTACGTAAAGGTGGACCTGGCAGGGCTGCCTGGTGCTCCACGTCCCCTCTCGCACAGCGACCACCTAGGCATGTTTCTCGAGGTGCCTCTGAAAGGCTGAGCAGATGAGGACACGCAGTGGAAGACCCTCTTCAGCCATGGAGCTTTGCAGCCCGAGCACCAGGCCTCAGACCTCAACCTCTTATCAGGCAATAGGATCGAAGCCCATTTTTCAACTGTGCTGAACATATCAATTCAGCAAATGAATCCCTTATTGAAATCTGTCTCTCAGTACCACACCTACCCCATCACCAACTCCAGCGAGGCCTCCCTTATCAGAGCTCCTCATCACCTCTCCACCTGCCTTCTCCCTCATATCCCAGGCCTAGAGAGCCAAATGCTGGCATAAATTCCCACAGAAAGCCTACTGTTCTGAGTTTCATATTAAGTTACCTGAAGTTGTACAAAATTTCTCATTTACCTCAAACGTAAGTTCAAAACCAAATTCCCCATTTCAAACCCTTAAAACTCAAATCTTCAATCAAGTTTCCCCCTTTTCTGTCCCTAGTTGCCTTAGTTCTGGAAATCTTGCACACATTCTTCTCTTTCTCCCCTAATTCCCTAGTCCTCAAGGTTGCTCCTTGGAAAAGCCTGCAAATATGCTTCCTTCTCTTCCCCCTGCACCTCATCTTCTTCAGGTCCTCAAACTCCCAGACTGCAGAAACGCTGGTCTTCCGCTTGGGCTGTCTGACTAACATCTGCCCCATCCATGTAACTATCAAACCCTTCTCCCTTGAGCACTGCTTTTTCTTAATGGCTTCTTAATGCCCCCATCAAGTCTAGACTCTTCTGCCTGGCTTTAAAGGCCCTCCACAATCACCAAAATTTATTCCCCAATAACCTGCAAGTGTGCTTTATTCCCGAAGGCCAGTGACAGAACTGGACCATTATTTTGTGTACTTCTGGTCATATTTTAACACCCCTCCCCTTGCTCCTTTGCCCCTGCACATTCTATCCATCCACCAAAGCAGGAAAAATCCATTCACTGCTCCTATCTACCGGAAAACACTCAAAGATATAAAAATTAATTGATATCTTTTTACTAACAGTCAAACTATGCCAAAAATGCTACGTCCAAACTCCCTTTACACCCTGTGGTCCTGGGGCATGGAGGTTACACACTGCTGAAGGCTGGACTCTGGAATCTAACAGAGCATTACGAAAGGCACTGATATTAGGGGCTAGAAAAGGCATCTCCAATGTCTCTAAGAAATAAAAATGTACAAGTTTAATCAAGCTGTCATTCACAATTATGTCAGGTAAATGTGTGAGAGTAAATAAACATGCAGATTTTCATTAATGCTAGGATCCTGCAAACAAGAGGCTTATGAGGATATTTTAAATCAGCTTTTATTTATTTAACTGCTATTCACAGTTGGCTTTCTCTCCAGTGAGGAAAATAGCAACTTTGCTGGGGGGAAAATTCTCCACCAGCTACACACAAACCTCTGGTCTTACCTTGCAACGCGTAGGACATGGTGCCGACGCGTTTCACCATGTTCTGCTTGTCCTGTGGGGTGATCTTGCTAGTGGCAACCAGTTTATCACTTTCTTTCACTTTTTCTATAGCTCCCTGTGAAATACAAAATGCAATGGTATTAAGAAAACAAAGCTAAAAGGATTAGTCATTCGTTTAAAATATAACAGTGCTACCATGTTCTATTACTGACTCGCTTGTTACTTTTATAACCTGAACAGGAAAATGTCCCCACAAAATAAGAACACAGGAAAGCACCTAAATGTAACTTCCTGTAAGTCACTTGGAAGCAAAAAGGCTGCTATTGAAAAATATCACTCGGCTAAGATTTACAGTTTTACGCGACAACAAAATAGGAAACCAAAGAGCACGCTATTTCTGTATATTTACAAGCCATTCCAGCGTGAGAGTAGGACATAAGAGGAAAGCAGGCGTTGGCAGGTTTGGCAAGTCATCTGAGTAGGGACAGTCTACCGTATGCACAGGGGTCCCCTCTGTCTCTTCTGTTACAGAGTGTTCTATAAGCCGGCGCTTACACGTGCTGATCGCCAGGCTGGAGCTTTATTATGACGTCTGTAAGAAGCAGCAAATCAACTTTAAAGTAATACCTGGATGGAAGTAGTTGTAAAAGCTGCCACCGTCTCCCTCTCCAGGATCATCACATCGCTCATGACTCAGCCGTGTGGAAAGAAAAACTCTCTACTCCTGCGGAAATTAGGCTCCACGCCTAGAACTCTAACTCTGCTGGCATAATTTCCCACAACAAGCTAACTGTTCTGAGGGTTCTTTTAACTGAGATTTTTATTTTCCCCCCAGTTTAACTGAGAGACAACTGACATACAACATTATATTAGTTTAAGGTGTACAACATAATGATTTGACAGGTATATATATTGTGAAATGATTACCACAATAAGTTTTGTTAACATCTATCACCTCACACAGTTACAAACTTTTTTTTCCTCGTGATGAGAATTTTTTGAGACCTGCTGTCCTAACAATTCCACTTCTGGTAATATATCCAAAGGAAACAAAATCACTATCTCAAAGAGCTTGCTACACCCCCATGGGCACTGCCGCATTATTTACAATAGCCAAGATATGGAAACAACCTAAGTGTCCATTGACAGATGAGTGGATAAAGAAAATGTTCTGAGTTTTCTGTTATCTGAAGCTGCACAGACTTTCTTATTTACCTATGCCACCTCTTCACGATACTTCAATTACAAGCCAAATGCTAAAACAGCCACATGTCAGGATTGTTAGGCTCACAGATCAGTCCTTTATCGAGATTTTCCTAACAAATCCGAATACATCACAACATCCTAGAGTACTACAGTTGATAAAATACCCATGAATCTGAGGTTAATATACAGATTTTGAAACAGGGAGAGAAAAATTAACCAGAATCGAAATGTGAGGACACCCTAAACCAATTTTTCATTTAGTTTAAAAATATATATATACTTTTTTTTTTTGGTGATGAAGATTGGCAACCGATGTTAGCTCAGGGCCAATCTTCTTCTTTTTGCCCAAGGAAGACTGTCGCTGAGCTAACATCTGTGCCCATCTTCCTCTATTTTGTACGTGGGATGCTGCCACAGCCTGGCTTGATGAGCAGTGTGTACATCTATGCCTGGGATCTGAACCCGCAAACCCAGGGCCACTGGGCCGGCCCCCTAAAAGTATCTTTCTGATGGGAATTAGATAGTTTCCTTTTTATTAATATAAGCATATAAAATCAATATTGCCCATTTTAATTTTAATTAGGAAACCCTTCGCTAGGCTCAGGAACAGAAAATCTTATTTTGCCTTGACAGGGAAGGATCTTTGAGGACTTGCCCACGCAGCCTACAGGGGTCTCACTGATAAGGGAAAGTATTATTCCTGTTATTGTCTGGAATTTCAAACCCCATCATAATTTTGTTTGATACCTGATCTAATTACATGCATAAAGAAACACTGTTCGTCTTTTTAGTTCCCTCAAAACAATCTTTTTATAGAATAACAGAAATTTAAAAACCACCCATGTAGCTAAACGTGTCATGGGACCTCACTATTGAAACACATCAGCAGTTCCAGCTGACTTCAGAGGGCCTCCCCTCCTGACTCAGGAGTGGGCTGAACGGCGAGGCCGAGCCGGTGGCCAAGCACGTGGGCCCTGACTGACCAGCGTCGTCCTCCGTAAACTTCCACGATCCAGTTACCTTGTGAGCGCCAATGATATCGGGGAAGCAGCCAAGGAAACCCTTGTATTCATGATTACACTCCATCAGGAAATGGAGATCTTTCTTTGGCTATAACAAGACATAAGTTGGTTGTTATTGGCAGAGGAATTCAGACAATCAAGGAAAAGAAAACTGTTAGATCTGAGGACTATGTTAGCCAAACCCACCTCCAAGGGACTACGTTAAGTTATTGAATGTTAAGCATTCAGCCTCGTTTTCCTGTAAGAAAACAGTCCCCAACACTACTATACTCTTGATCACAGGTTGTAAAGAAAATAAAACATCAAATAATTTTTAGGTTGGTTGGTAAAATTAGCTATTTTGAGGTGGCCCAAAATATAACACTGTAAGGAAAAAAGCCTAGTTAATGTAGTGTGTTTACATATAAGCAAATAAGATGTTATAGTTTAATGTCTAAATTTTAGTAGAGAATATAAAAACATTATTAAATCTGGTAATCATTTTAAGTGGTAACTTTAAATTTTTCCATTTTTCCGAGTTATAATTTTTTTTTTTTGGTGAGGAAGATTCGCCCTGAGCTAACATCCATTGCCAATCCTCCTCTTTTTGCTGAGGAAGACTGGCCCTGGGCTAACAGCTGTGCCCACCCTCCCCCACTTTACATGTGGAACGTCTGCCACAGCATGGCTTGATGAGTGGTGCGCAGGTCCGAGCCCAGGGTTGGAACCCGCGAACCCTGGGCCGCCAAAGCGGAGCGCACGAACTTAACCACTACGCCACGGAGCTGGCTTCACTGAGTTATAATTTTTAATAGCTATGTCATGCACAGTTCTAAAAATTGATCTTTTTTTTTTTTTTTATAATTTTATTTATTTATTTTTCCCCCGAAGCCCCAGTAGATAGTTGTATGTCATAGTTGCACATCCTTCTAGTTGCTGTATCTGGGACGCGGTGTCAGCACGGCTGGAGAACCGGTGCGTCAGTGCACACCTGGGATCTGAACCTGGGCCGCCAGCAGTGGAGTGCGCACACTTAACCGCTAAGCCACGGGGCCGGCCCCAAAATTGATCTTTTTTACACGTATCAGGCGGGTGGTTAATGTCCACATGAATGTGCACGCATGTGTGCACATATTTCAAGAAGTCATCTGAAACAATTTTTTTTTCAATTTAGGAATTTGAAACAACTTAGATGGGAACTTATTGTTATTTGTAAAAAGAATTGAAATCGGGCTACTGAAGACTCCAGTAAAAGCCACGTGGCTGTGACAAAGACCTGCTCCACGCCAGGGACCTGAGCGGGGGCTTCCTCCTTATTAGCTGTTGCATCCTGAGATCCTTACGAGGTAGGTGCTACCGTCAAAATTTACCAGATGAGGAAACCAAGGCCCAGAGAGGCTACATAAGAGTCCAGCTGGGGACCTGAGCAATGCCCTTTCCTGTATGTTCTAAGCCCCTGATGGCTAAGAGTGGATCTGAGCCATCAACACTGGAAGGTACTCATTTAGATTTCTTGATGACAAATTTATCCATCACCTTAGCTTAACCTAAGAGACACTGTGACCAAATACACTTTACATAGGGAGAGACAAGAGGACGATATCCGTTTGGAAAGTCTGTCTTAAAACAGGTTTTAAATTGAATATGTGGATTGGCTGGCACAAAGTCTTCAGTGGAATTGCGTGTTCATGTTAATACCTGCTCTGCCACGAGACTGGCAATTTCTTCGTAAGTCTTTCCTGCTTCTGTTATCGCATCATTGAGATCTGTTTCACCTGAAAACCATCACACTTCTGTCAGTGGTTATGTTTTCTTTCCATTTATTCAAAAAATTTATTACAGAAAGTTTAAAACTTGTAAAAAGTAGAGACCAGTACAAAGAGCCCCCATCTACCCACCACCTGGTTTCCCTGTTAACAGCTCAGGGTCAATCTCCTTTCACCTGTACTGTCCACTTCCTACCGCCCCCTTTCACCGGTCACATGACATTTCACCCATAGACTTTACCTAAAAGATAAGAAGTCTTTTAAAAATGAGGACAATACACCAATATCACACCTCAGAAGACAACTGTTCCTAGTATAAATTATCCAGTCAGGAAGCTGGCATCTCGAATCAAGTTGGCTCATTGAATCAGGACGCCAAGAAGGTCCACCTGGCATGAGCCGACGGGTTTTTTAAATCTACAGGCTCCTTCTCCCCTTCTCCCCTTTTTTTCCTGGCAAATTTCTCTTTGGGGGTTGAAGAAGCAGCTCATTTGCCTTGGTACACACCCCCCGGCCCCCGCCCCGTCTGCGTTCTGCTGACTGCATCTCTGTGGTGATGATTTAACACAGTCCTGTCTCCTGTACTTTTTTTTACACTACTCATTAGATCTAGAGGCTTGATCAGATTCAGAGGACATGATGTCCACTTATTTCTATTCTGTGTGATGTTAGAAGCCACAAAGGATCACTGTCAAGATCTTCCATTTTAGTATGGGTTTGCAAAATGCTGCTATTCTACTTCTATCACCCCTCCTCTATTAGCTGAAATACTTCTCTAAAGACAAACTTCCCTTTATCAACTTTTTGGTTACCTTGAGGTATAGTTTGAATAGGAAAAGCAGGTTAAATACTTGATTCCTTCTCTTCACAGTCTTCAGAATGAGTTGATTCCCTACCATCCTCTAAAGGTGACTGAGATTAACATTGTTTAAGCATCACTGCAAGTCTGGATTGAAACACTGACATGCTTCACTCCACAGCAATGATTATTTTCACTAACGTTCAAATCTTCTCCTCACTGGCCAGTGGAAGGCTCTTCAAATTGGCAGCAGAGTTCTTCTGCTAAGCAGGAGCCCTGGTTCATTTTGGGGTGACATGGTGTTTAGAAATCACCAGGTAGGTGATATTAGGGGTGCCTTTTGCTACTGGATTGGATCATTGTTTCTACGCATCGACCAGGATAACAAGTGAATTGTTCTTTAAAAATTCTATGATCTAGCTCTGAATGATTTCTAAGTTTTATAAGTGACTTCAAGTGACAAGAGACTCCAAATCTGGGCACATCTGTTATAACCTAGCAATGAACTCTGAAATTACTGGAAGGATCATTGTTAGGCTTAAAAATCTAAACTTGGAGAAGTTCCATTTCTAGTTAGGATGTGGATGACTGCAAAAGACTGCTGCTCTCATCATAATAAGAAAATACCAAATAAACCAAAAAGTCATACTTTTCCTTAAAGTCACTGAAGCACTGCAGGAATGAAGAAATCCAACGGAATTAATCCAGAAAGAGGGGAGCCCTGCACCCTAGGCAAGCCACTGAGTCTGGGGGCACGGGTGGCTGGGAAAGGGAGCCTTCCATAGGCAGAGGAACTCTGCTGGGACAAGGAGGCACCCACCGAGCTTGTACCAGAAGCACGTGGGCTGGTGTGAGGGAACAGACCTGGAAGGGCCCCAGATGCAGAGCTAGTTCTCCCACAGGGACTTTGCGGACTAAGAGGTGATGGTGGGAAGTGAGGGTGGGGGTGAAGAACAGAGAGGGACCTCAGGGAGGTTTAAGGAAGGCGTGGATTCAGGTGAGCTCTGACATGTAAGGATGCCATGGGGACCAACCAGATGTTTTTCCAGACTCTCCAGAACAAATGCTCTCATCCTGTCAAGATACCACAGAACCACAAAGACGAATGGGCTCTTAGAGACCCACCCAGCTCCTAGCAATGGGTATGGCTCTAGTCTGGGCTCCTCCATCAAGCGCCTGTGGTACCCTGGCCAAGATGCTTATCCTTCCAGGCTTAGGGTCCTCATCTTGAAAATGAGGGAGCCAAACCAATCTTCAAAGTTCCTGTCCAGTCTAAAAGTTCTGATTACAAGACACGTTTCAGACAGGCCAATGAGAAATAGTCATATATGGGGGCCCCAAATCTTAAATTTTGGTGAGACTAATTTCTTGTTCCTGAAAATACTCAGACACTGACATCCAAAGACCTGTCTTCCCTGGGTATCAGGATAAACATTTTAGTGAAATAAGTGTTTGAGTATTTTCAAATACTTTAAAAATTTAAAATTTAAAATTAAAATTAAATTTGAATTAAATTAAATTAAATTAAAAAAAAAATAAACCAATTCTATTGTTTCGGTAAGTGATGAGACACACTCCAATTTAGTAGGTACCACTCACCTGACAAATACTTTTACTTCCTACCTGCTCCATAAGCTTAGCAAACATAAACCAAAATATAAAGGAAAAACAGCTCAAGTGTTTTCACAAGTGTCGTCAATGTAAACGGACAATGAACTCGAAATACCACAGGTAAGACACAGAATATGAGATAAGCTGAAAATAATGAGTTGCGGAGAGACATAAGGCAACATGGATTTGTTACTCAGTCAAAAATTTTTCCTCCCAATGACCTTGACGGGTTCTGGCCTTTATAACAGGAAGACCTGACTTCAGTTTGGCAGAGAGATGAAAGCAAGGGCAGACTGTTACGTATCAGAGCCAGACGTCTTATTAAAACACAAGGGCTATATCTGAGCACAAAGAAACTAGCAAAAAAATATAAATTACAGCAACCCTCCACTTTTCTCAAAAGTAATAAGGGGAGGTTGCGAAAGTCCCGAGTAGAGTAGCCTGGCCACTGTGAGCACCAGTGACAAGGGGTCTTAACTGCAGGGTTACTGTTTGTCTGCAAGAGCCTGAAGAGGGCGGTCGGTCTGGATAAGACACTGAAGGCCCAAAGAATAAACAAACACAGACGTACCTTGATAACCACTAGAACTAAACACTGTTGCTAAACTCTGCAAGGCCTTTCCTATCTTCTGATATTCCTTGGGTAATGCTGAAAGAGAAAAAGGAACAAATTGTTAACGAGGTCTCCAAGCAAACAGAAATGGGTTTCAACTATTTTCTAAAAGTGATTACTTTTATAATAGAAGAAATTTAAAGTGATTTAAAATAGTCTATGTTCTTTAATAAGATGATTGTTTCTTTCAATAACATTTTTTCAATTTTTCATTAATTGATTGTTCAATGAATGGTGGATGCTATTATTATTCACCACCACCACCACTGCCCACATTCTCATTCACTGAATGAAATCAAAGAGAAGTGGAAGCTCATTTAGAAGGTGATTTCTAGTTGACGGAGTACTTTCATATACACCACCTGACTTGATCTTCACAAGAACTCCCTCAACAGATGCAGATATACCATCGCCATTTTGTGGGTTAGGAACACAAGGCTCAGATAGGTAAACTGACTTGCCCAGCGTCACATGGCTATCAATGGTGGATTTGGCACTTGACATTCAAACTACATTGCTTTCCCCACTGTTACGTATGTATGAATGATTACTTACAAAACAAAACAAAATAAAACTGGAAGCAACAAAATGTGGAGAAAAATAGACAATAGGCTTCATATGACCAGGGAGCAGGAATTTTAGTTTTCTTGTCTGTATCATAAGATTAATGAAATGATCTCTAAGGTTCCCACTGGTGCTAAAATTGTAGGAGTCTAGGATCACTGTGGAGAACTTCCTAGAGAAGAGTCTCTGTATCTTAGCCTATTTTCTTTGCATCCGTATATAGTCCTCTTGAACATATCTGTTGCCTTTCAAAAGAAACCATTATTTGCATTTGAAGACTTAGCGCAGTATTAAAGAAGAAAAATAATTCAAATGTTTCTTTAAAAAAATCTAGTCCAGAGAAATGTGAAGTACGGTCTGTAAGCTGCAGTCATTAGGAAACTGTTTTCAAACCATATTAGCTTAGATAATTTTAATAAACTGTTTACCCTTTCGTAACTCAATTTTTGCCTCTATACCAGGATTAAAGATGCTCGCCGTGTGCTTCACCACACCCAGTATGTGCTAGACTTCTCACCTTACAGATTAGGAATTTTAAAAAACTTTTTTTCTGAGAGAAAAGAGGAAAGAAGATAAGTTTGAATCAGGGCCGGCCCCGTGGCTTAGCGGTTAAGTGCGCGTGCTCCGCTACTGGCGGCCCGGGGTTGGGATCCCGGGCGCGCACCGACGCACTGCTTCTCTGGCCATGCTGAGGCCGCGTCCCACATACAGCAACTAGAAGGATGTGCAGCTATGACACACAACTATCTACTGGGGCTTTGGGGGAAAAATAAATAAATAAAAATTAAAAAAAAAAAAAACCAGTTTGAATCAAATTCTAAACAAAGCACTTCAAACTCCCCCTCCTCCCAAAAAGAGTAGCCGTAAGCTGATAGTCTGTATCTCACAGATTTGGTCTTATGGGTTATACAGGACATACGGTGGATTAGATGTCAGGCATAAGGATTTAATTCTTCAAAAGAAATCATAATCCCAGGTTTCTGTGATATCCCTAAAAGATCTGATTGTTAGATTTACACTCATTTAAAATATTTCTAAAAAAAAGGAAAACAGCTTTCAATGAACATACAGATTTAAATGAGTTGTTAGTCTTGCCTCCTAAGAGTTTACAGTTAAAATTATTTTAAAATTAAATTACTATTTTAGTGATGTCACCCTGCGTTCCGTTCGTGAGTTATTCCCTGCGACCAAAGCCTTGAAATGGATTTTGTTTTTTAATGCTGCATTTGTATATACTATTTTTTCAGGCTTAGTTCTGCATTTAGGACACAGCATCATATTTCTTTGCCATGAGAAAAGAGTAACTGTGATTATTCCTGGTGTCGGGCCCTCAAGCGTGAGAGATTGGTACACTACAAGTGACTTTGCTGATATATTATGTGATGGTAGAGGGCCATTCAGCGTAAGACATGGCCTTTTTTCTGCAAAGGGCCAGACAGCAAATATTTCAGGCTTTGTGGGGCCACAGGTTTCTGCTGAAAGCACTCAACTTTACCACTGTAACAGGAAAGTAGCCACAGACAGTACGTAAATAAATGAGCATGGCTGTGTTCCAATAACACTTTATTTACAAAAATAGGCGGCAAGCCAGATCTGGCCAGCAGGCCATGGTTTGCCAACTCCTGATATAAGGCTTCGATTTTGGGTCTGGATTTAATAGATCTTAATATTGCTATTAACTTGGCTTTGCTATTTTAATAATTCATCTACAACTCACTCCATGATTCAGTTTCTTGTTCATTAAAATTATTTTTTGACTTCAAAATTCTAGTTCTTTTCCCTTATTTAGAAGAAAAATACCACCTTTTAAAAAATCTTTACAAAAACAGATAATTAAGCTCCTTCATATGCTGAGTACCACAGTACTGATATATTTTAAAGGTGGGTATGTATTACTTTTACAATTCAAACTAGAAAGCATTTTTATTTTTAAGAAATAACTGACCACAACCAGTATTCCTCTAGGGTATATGAGTTGAAGGCCAGAAAATTCTTCGTGAGCGACTAGCAGTGCCTCTTTTTCCAGAGACTAATGCGGATGATCCACAGCTAGAGCTCAGTCTTCTCTCTGGGACTCAGAAGGCTGTGCTGGCAGCAAGGGCAGGATGGCTGCATGCACAGGGGAGGAACCTCCTGGACTCTAAGGCAGTCGACGGTATCTGTGTGAATCTACCGCAGCAGTGGTCGGCCTCTCTACAGCCTTCTGAGCCTCAGGGGTAAGGGGGCAGCACGCTGTGGCGTGGTCCCCACAGCTGGACCCTGGACTACGTCTCTCCCCTGGGCTACCTGACAACAGAGCTGCACGGTTCCGGGAGCACAGGAAAACATGGTCCAGCAGAATGACAGTCTACAAATGAAGGGGAGGAGGGGACACGAAGTTCTCGAGGACATGGAAACAGCGGGGAAAGCTGGGGCTGCCACTGCCTCTTTCCCCTCAGCCCTACTCCTAGTCTGACCCTCTTATATATTTTCTACTACCAATTGTACTGGGTTTTCCCCAAAATTAGGGCTTTAGTCAAACATACAACATTTTCCCAAATGGATGAAGATTAAAAAGTAAAATTCTAAGATTAAAAATAACCACAAGCACTCTCTAAATATGCAGAAAAGATGAATTTTCCATAGGTTACAAACCCCAAATAACTGGAAATATTTAGGTGAATACGGTGTTTTTTATGAGAGTTCTTGAGCTGGCTTTGTGGAAGCGTTTTCTAGGGTTGAGAAGTGAGGTTCATCACAGAGCTACGGGAGTGACAAGACTCCGGTTCACTACGTGCATTTCTGTCTGAGGGGTGCGGTGCCCCAGTGAGCAAAGGTCATGCAGCTGAGCCTGCACTGCCCCCTCCAAACACCAGAGGACGGCACTTACGTCCTGTGCACCGCTTCCAGTGCTCCTGGCCCACGGTCAGCAGCTCCTTCACACCATCATCCATGGCTTTGGTAAATTTACCCACAGCATCACACTTCTGTTCTCTGTGGGGCAAAAACACAAGAAGACATGTCCTTGACTTTGCTAGCAAACGTCCCAACAGGGGGAGGTGTAAGAGGAGAAAAAATCACTGTGGAGGGGAGACTCACACCAAACATAACCATAGGTGCTTGCTTTCTTGCATTATAACAATGGCCTTTCAACTAATTAGTCATAAAAACAGGCTTGATTCAGGTTTTTAAAGAACTACTTAAAAATCTGCCATTTATATTTTAACTCTGCTTCCTTTCTACCTCAATTCCTTGTGACTTTTAACTAAAATTATTCTACAGTAAATAAAATAATCATTTCTTGAACATCTTATTTAGTGAAATTCGATCACTGAAGGTACCAGTGACTCTATAAAACCACAGTGTGAGCTGCTAATGGTAGCTGTTCGTTCATTCCAGCAAGTACTTTAATGAGTCAGAGAAAATAACCCAGATGCACAAGCATCTAAGTGATACTGAACGTACCAGTTCTTTAAGGACGTAAAAAAGTATTTATGAACCTGAAAAAGTCATCACAATATACTCCTAAATGAAAAAAGCAGATTATAAGACAAAATGCATAGTGTGAGGTCATTTTTATTTAAAAAATTTTTCCTTTTGATACATATATACAGAGGAGGGTTTGGAAGACCATAGACCTAGGCCAACATATTAACACTGATTTTCTCTCTGGGTAGCTGGAAGATTGCAGGGTTTTTTCTTGTCTGTATTTTTGGTAACATGTAGGCAATGATTTTATAAGAAAAAAGCTTCTAAAAAAAAAAAAAACACCCAAGATTTCTTGCTGGTCCTTACATAGAAAAGGAACTACTCCACATTTTCAGCCAAGCCTACATTACAAAAAAGATTACACAATTAAAAACAACAGATTAAAAAAACACAGAAAAGCAGGCGAGACTGCTTCTTTCAAGGCAATGTTCAAAGAAATTTCTGCTTTGTTGAGTATTATGTGGGTGTTAGCTGGCTCTGGGCCACTTTGTTTCGGCATACTTTATTGGAAATAACTACTAACCACTGTGCCAACTATGAAATCACTGACTTCAAGGTAAAAAGGAAGCAGACTTCAATCTGATGTTATGGTTAGAAAGACAGTGCTTTCATGTACAAATGATGCCTTCCTTTCATCTGACTACAAACCCCACTCATTTCATACGCTCCAATCCGACAATCTGAATTCCAGTTGTAGTTGGCCAAAACCTGTACGCAAAGGAGGTGGACACAGTTTGAGAGAAGGAAAGTTTGCCAAAATCTCTTACATTTCTAGTAAGTCCAAGTCAGGTGCCTCTGGTTCCATGGTGGAAAATATCATAACTCCCACCAGCTCATCCTTCTCAGCCTTCCTCTTCCCAGTTTTCCATTCCTGTAAATAGGAACATTATGATATTACAGCGAAGAGCAGAGTCAAACTGGTCTTTCAAAATTCCCCAATAGAATCGGCTCACTGATCATCTTTATTTTTCTCACTTTCAGGAAGCAGCTCCCACGCCATCTCCCTCTGTACCATGGGCCAAATGCCATACATCTCAAACACGATCTCGTACATGAACAGGTCACTGCACAACGGTCCTATGAGCCCAAGTCCTTCAGAGCGAGGTCATTCAGCCACTTTTCTTTTCCCAATGCGTACCAATAGAAACACAGTGAATGTAAACACACCCTATGAAGGTTGACAAAGTGCCTCAAATTTTTAGGTTAACTGCTCTCTAAAAGAAGGTTAAAGCTTTTCTAAAATACAAGATAGGAACCAACATTAGAGCTATTTTTAAAAAACATACTATTGCAAGATACATACGTATACAGAAAAGTGACCAAAGCAAAAACACACAGTGCAATAATGAATTCTCACTAAGTGAATTCCTGTGTAACTACCACCAAGGCCAAGGAAGAGCCAAGAGCTAGCATTCCAGAAGCTCCTCATGCCCCTTCCCAATCGCTACCCCTTCCCTCCCCAACAAAGGTGACCATTGTCCTCTCTTCTATGGTTATCACTTCCTTACCTCTCTTTAGAGTTTGACCGCCTAAGCATGAGTCCCTAAACGACAGGTCTGCTAGTTTTCTGAACTAGCAAAGAACCCTATGCTATGCATTCTTTTGTGTCTGGCTTCTTTTGCTCAACCTGTGCTTAAGAGCTACACCCACATTGTTGTTTTAGCTGTAGTTCACTCATTCCATTGCTGTATAATATTCCACTGTATGACGATTCCCCAATTTACTTATCCATTCTACTACTGGCAGCCACTCCTGGCCCCTGCCAAGTTATGAATAAAGTTGCTCTGTACACGTCTCCTGGTGTAAATGTGTACATATTTCTGTTAGGTATATACCTAGGATGGAAAAGTGTACAGCTTTAGTAGGTAATGCCCAACTGTTTTCCAAACTGGTCTTACCAATTTTCACACCCACCAGCAGTGTGTGAGAGTTCCAGCAGCAACTCATCTCAAGCAGACACTTGATATGGTCAGTCTTTCTAATTTTAGCCATGTTGGTGAGTGTGTAGTGGTATTCACTGTGGTTTTAAGTTGCATTTGCTTGATTACTAATGAGATTAAGTACATTTCTATACATTTGTTGATGATTCAGATACTTTCTTTTGTGAAGTACCAAATCTATTTTTGTACTGGGTTGATTATTTTTCTTATGTATTTGTATGGGTTTTCACATATTCTAAAACCCAGCCCTTTGTTGGTTATATATGTTCACATTTTTAGCTTGTTTTTCACTTTTAATGGCTTCTTTTGATAAACAGAAGTTCTTAATTTTAATGTGGTTCAATTTATCTATCTCTTCCTGTATGGCTAGTTATTTTTGTGTCTTATTTCAGAAATCCTTCCCTACTGTAGGGGTGTGAAGATATTCTCCTATGTTACATTCTAAAAGCTTTATTGTGTTGCCTTTCACATTTACACTTTCAAACCATCTGGAATTGATTTTTTTTTTTTAATTTTATACAATAGAAACTTTCAAACATATACAAAAGTAGAGAGAAAAGTATAATGAACCCCTACAGACTCAGCTTCAACAATTATCAACATTTTGCCAATCTTGTTTTATCTACTCTCCTCCATCCTTTTATTTTTTCTTGCTTATTTTAATAGACATCTCAGACATAATATCCTTTCACCTATAATATCTCATTATATCTCTTTAACATAGAAGGCCATGTTTTAAAAACATAACCACAATACCAATATCAACAGATTATTGTGAGGTAGTGACCAAATTTCCTTTTTCCCCAATGGTGCCATCCAATTGACCCAACATCATTTATTGAGAAGACTGTTCTTCCCCGACTGTACTCAGCACCATCTTTGTCATAAACCAAGTGTCCACTGTATTCTGCTCTACTGGTCTGTTTGTCTATCCTTATTGCCTAGACTATGCTTTTAAAATTACTTTAGCTTTATAAAGAATCTTGATATCCAATTAAGTCTTCCTGCCACTTCCTTCTTTTTCAAGAACATCTTGGCTATTCTTAGCACTTTGATTTTCTACATATGACATTTTTTCTGTGCTTCAATCCATGAAGCAGTATTGGAAAATTTATTTAGGTCTTTTATTTCTCTCAACAACGTTTCATAGTTTTTTACGTAGATATTTTAGTACATTTTCTTATCCTTATTCCTGGGTATTTGATATTTTTGATGCTATTGTAAATGACAGTTTTTTTAGACTTTCCTTTTTGTTTATTGCTCATATATAAATATGCAAAGTCTTGTATCCAGCTATCTTACTAACCACTTATTTCTAAGCATTTTTCTGTAGATTCTCTGGGATATTCTACGTCTATCCATCTATATGAGCTCTACTGACCACAGAATCACAGTTTTTAGTGATTATCTAGTTTTACACTGTCATTTAGCAGAAGAGGAAATTGTGGCCAAGAGATTAAATGCTGTGGCTGAGATCACGGAGGTAGTTAGAAGCAGAACCAAGACTAGAACTCAAGTGCCCTGACTCCAAGTTCTTTCTTTTTTCTGTTATATCAAAACCACCAAAAAAGCCAATGTCTAGACTTACTATTAAACCCTTGTTCAAGCCCCAGTTAGGCAGTAAACCTTGATTGAGTTCCATTAATTTTTTACTACAAAGTAACAACACTGATTTAACAGAACTCGAAGAACCTTGTTTCACTACTGTATGGCTACACGACACACTGTGACTGAATATCACATCTCACCAGAAAAACTAGAGTTTTCTAGAGCAGCCTGCAAGGCTAGATCCATGACACACAAATTCACCAGGAAGTGCTGAAACACCTCAGTGTTTTCTAATTCCCGGCCCAGTTACGCACCACACATTCAAACGAGCCCATCAATCCCAGAAATAGACAGTAATTCAAAATAAGGCCCAAATACTGCAACTATGTTACGTGCATGCATACACCCGTAAACATACACAGAGCCCTAATAGTTACGGTTGTTACTGTAAATGTGTTCACTCTACGAAGGGAAAAGTACTACAAAGAAGTTTAGCAAGTAAATTTCTGCAAGTTCCAACAAGGTATAGAATACTCTATTATCTGATCAAACATGAAAAGGATGTCATGACTTTTTTCTAGGATCATAATATATTTCATATCTGCTGGTGGTACCTGAGCTAACTAATGCTTTTATTCTTTAGACTGTTTCCTAAGATACGTAATACTTGTTGAGAGAAATTATGGAGAAAATATCTTTAGAGAATAAAAAGATAAAATAAAAAGTACAGTAAAAGCTTATTGAGAGAGAAAACTATTTCCAAAGCAGATAATAATCAGATGTCACACAGCCAATTTTTTCTTGATTTTCAAAAGAACAGATGACTATTGGCAGAACGACTACCCACGGGGGCAGACAGAGATCAGCATTTACTCTGGACTCACAACCACAGTTCTAGAACAACAATTTGGCTTTGGGAAGGACGATTCAATTCCGAATCCACTTTTCCTTTCAAAACTCTATTATACTTTAAGGTTAAAACGTGATCATAAGAAATCATTCGCTCAATTTCCCTCACTTCATGCTGATACCCTGCATGGTTTGGGGTTTATCCTATTTTTAAAAGCATCTATGAAAACATTCCTCACCCTATCGTATCCTTCAACCACTCCCCACTCTGGGCCAATCCATTCCTCCCAGTTTATGGGAAACATTCTAGCAAGCAGTTCTTTCACAAATCATGACTAATTTCCTACGGTTGGGATTTAGATTTCAGTCTCTTCATTATCTTTGGAGGAAATGAGAAATAATCAACTAATCAACATAATTTTAACTCCTTTCAGACATAAAATTGGTGTGAATGTGACAATTCTCAATATCCTCTAACATTAACATAATAAAAAGTCTTACCTTTTCATCTCGGAAATTTAGAAATTGCTGGAAAACCTCACTTTCTGAGATGACTGGATGACGACACATTCTGGTCATCCACGCCTGCAGTCTCTCCATGCGCATTTTGATAAATTCTTCTTCAAAGCGACCTGCAAGAGACAGGCCCAGAGTGACGTAGAACTTAATCTAAAATGAATTACTGTTACTACAACTGAAAAGCCGTTTAGATAGCTGCTGCTGGGTACCTGTAGGAAGTTATTTAGTAAAAGGTAAACCATGGTAATTTTTCACTAACCTAAAAACAACCAACACAGGGAATGCTCAAAGACCCACAGGAAAGATACAATAGACTCTTTAGTTTATCAGAATGAAATTCTAATTTAACAAATTAACAAACCTTTTAATTGTGACAGGAATAATCACAGCCTCAAAGTGCTATTTTCTTCAAGTATCTCTAAGGTACTCAACAAACTTAAAAGCAAGTTTATCTCAATATGAAACACTCTCTTCCTCATAAACTAACATTATGCCAGTTCCTGTGTGGCCATATGAAGCACTATGGGCAAGAAAGGGGTGACAGAGTGGAATTTAGTAAGTAATTCTCACAAAGTACATGAAATTTCTATACGTATAAAAATGTGTCCAAACGCAATATCATCTCAGATATACAAATTTAAAATCAGTATCTAGGAAAAGTAACTTAGGGCTATAGTTTTTTCCTCTCTTTTGTTTTTTAAATTACTTGAACTGAAAATAGAAAAAGCAATTTTTCCATGAATGCAATAATGAAAGCAGCTATCCCAGAACTTATGACTACTCTAAAACAGAGCTTAATGGGTGATATTCTGTTTTAAAAGTAGAAAATCAGCTTAGCATACCAAACATCAAAAGAGTACTGAGAATTTTTATAAGCCTACCAAACAAAGTCACTATCAGTTAAAAAAGCCTTCTGGAGATGGAAGTCGAGTAAGGCAATCACCTAATTCTATTCCTGAAAAGCAACTATAAAGCTGAGCAAACCCACCAAACCAGTGCTCTGGAAATCAACCAAAGGCAAACAGCCATCTGAGAAGTGTTTATGTTTGCAAAACTGCTGAACTTCAGGCAAGAACAGGGGAAAACCGTGGTGTTCTGGCCTGGGGCTGCTCCCGTTTCTCCCTGTGCCCCTGCATCTCCCCACCCTCTGCTTGTAGACATGGAGGTTTTGCCAGGGCGAAGCAGGCTGTGAACATCGGCAGCTGCAGCTTCCCTGGTGAGGTAGGAGGCTCTCTTGATCTGGAGCGGTAGGAGATGCCCATGCTCAGTGGTGGTGGCTGTGACAATCCAGAGGCTGGGGAACAGGGAGGGCTAACAGCTCCACTAGCCAAGCTTGCATGGTTGAGCCAAGCATAATCCAGGCTGAGGCTGAGAGCAGAAACAGTGGAGACTACATGGGTCCCAGCCAGCTACACACTGCTGGCCAAGTCGGAGGCTGCACGCACACATAAAGGAGACACAAAAGGGCGCACGAGAAAGTAAAACCCGGGGCTAACTTGAAAATGACCTGAGCTTTGAATGCACTCCCCTCTCCGCATACAGATCCACCAGCAGAGGACAGAAGACTTCCTGGCTTGAGGCAGGCTTACCACCAACCTACAGAGACACAGGGGTGAACCCTGGGAAGCCAAACTTAAAAAGAAAAACAAAAAATAATTGCGCTGCAGGGGAGGTAGATTTCAGAGATTTAGCCCAGGCAAGTTACTTACCAAACAAAAACATAAAGCAGAAACAACAACGACCTTCACAGAGGAAAAATCATAATCCAGAGTTGCTAAAGTATATTCTCTAAAATATCCAGTTTTCAATAAAAAATTAAGAGATATTAAAAAAAAACATCAAGATATGGCCCATACTGAGAGAAAAAAAGCAGTCAATAGACACTGTCTCTAAGTGTCCCCAGATGTTGAATTTAGCAGACAAAAACAAAACAGCAGACCAAGCAGCTTCTATAGATATGTTCAAAGAACTAAAGGAAGCCATGTTTAAAAACTTAAAGAAAAATATGATAAGGAATCAACAAACAGAGATTCTTAGGAAGGAGACATTATAAAAAAAGAATCAGATGGAAATTTTGGATTTGAAAATACAATAAGTGAAAATAAAAATTCACTGTAGGGGCTCAACTGCAGATTCAAGATGACAGAAGAAAGAATGAGTTAATCTGAAGATAAACCAACAGACATTATCTAATCTAAAGAACAGAGAGAAAAAAAACTTAAGTAAAATGAACAGAACTTCAGAATACATCAAGCACACCAACATACTTGCAATGGGAAACCCCAAAGGAGAAAAGAGAAAGAAAGAGAAAAAATATTTAAAGAAATAATGAGGAAAAATTTCCCAAATTTGATGGAAGACTTAATCTATACTTCCAAGAAACTCAATAAATCCCAAGGAGGATAAATATAAAGATATCCACACCAAGATACAGCAGAATCAAACTGCTGAAAGACAAAAATAAAAAGAAAATCTTGAAAGCACCAAGTGAAAAACAACTCATAATTTATGGAGGGGTGTGAATGTATGTATTTGTGTGATCAACAGAATAGACTGACTTGTTATCTGACACAATGGAGGTCAGAAGGCAATGGAAAGAAATTCATCATGCTGAAAGAAAAACTATCAGCCATGAATTCTATAACCAGTAAACCTATCCTTCAAAGACAGGGGCACAATAAAGACATTCCCAGATAAACAAAGAATGGGAGAATTCACTGATAGCAAACGTGCATTACAAGAAATATTAAAGACAGTCCTTTGGGCTAAAAGGATATTACCTCAGGCTAAAAGGAAATTACCCGAATCCACAGGGAGAAATGAAGAGCATCAGGAATATGTGGGTTAATATAAAAGACACTAGAGATATATTTTTTCTCATTTCTTCTCTAAACTTCTTTAAAAGACATAAGAGTGTAGAAAGCAATAATTATCACACTATATTGCTGGATTTGTAACATATATAGATGTAATATATATGATAATAATAGCATAAAAAGAGAGAAGGCAATGGAGTTACATTGAAGAAAAGTTTCTATAATTTTACTGGAATTAAGTTAAGATTAATCTAAAGTGCACTGTGATGTTATAAAAAGATGCATATTATACCTACTAAGGCAACTACTAAGAAAATAACTTTTAAAATTTAACTTTAAAAACAAGAGTTAAAATGGCACATTAGAAAATATTTAACACAAAAGAAAGGCAGTAAAGGAGGAACAGAGGAACAAATAAGACACACAGAAAACAAACAGCAAAATGGCAAATGTAAATCTAACTGGGGCAATAATTATATTAAATAAGAATGGTCTAAAAACTTTAATCAAAATGCAGAGATTGTCAGACTTGATAAAAAAGCAAGATCCAACTATACTGCCAACAAGAGAGATACCTTAGGTTCAAAGACACTAACAGATTAAAAGTAAAAGGATGGGAAAAGACATACCATGCAAATAGTAACTATAAGAGACCTGGAGTGACTATATTAATATCAGACAAAACAGACTTTAACACAGGAAATCTTACTAGAGACAAGGGGGAACATTTCACAATGACAACAGGGTCACTACATCAAGAAGATACAACAATTACAAACTGAATCTATACTTAAGAAGAGACCCTCAAAATACACGAATCAAAAAGTGACAGAACTGAAAGGAGAAATAGTCCAACAAAAATAGTGAAAGATTTCAATGCCTTATTCTCAATAACTGATAGATCTAGAAAGAAAACTGGCAAGGATATAGAAACCTGAACAACACTATCAACCAATTCAGCTTAACTGACAAGATATATAGAGTGCTCCACCCAACTGCTGCAGAATTCATATTTTTTTGAAGCATACATGGACCACTCTCCAAGACAAGCCATATGATAGGCCATAAAAAAGTCTCAATAAATTTAAAAGGATTATAATTATACAGAATATGCTTGTTCTCTGAGCACACCAGAATAAAATTGGAGATCAAACAACAAAAAAATGTGAGAAATGCCCAAATATTTGGAAATTAAACATATTTCCATGGGTGAAAGAACTTACAAGGGAAATCAGAAAATATTTTTAACTGAATGAACACGAAAATGCAACATATTAAAATTTATGAGACAGAGCTAAATCAGTACTTAAGAGGAAATTTCGTAGCATTTAATGCTTGTAACAGAAAAAGAGAAAGGTTTCAAAACAATAATCTAAGTTTCCATGTTAAGAAACTAGAAAAAGAGCAAATTAAATCCAAAGCAAACAGATGGAGAGAAATAATAAAAGAGCAGAAAATAATGAAATAGAAAAGAGAAAAACAAGAGAGAAAATCAAGAAAATAGAGAGGAGACACTAATTATCAAAATCAGGAATGAAGGAGCCAGAATACCACTACAGACCTTAAAAGTATAAAGGAATACTATGAACAATTCTGAACCCACACCCAACAACTTATATGAAATAGATCAACTCCTAGAAAGACCCAAACTCCCAAAGCTCACGGCAGAGGAGAGAGCCTGAGTAGTCGTATATCTATTTAGGAAATTCACACTTAAAGCTTTCCCACAAAGAACACTCGAGGTCCAGATGATTTCAGTGGTGAATTCTATCAAACATTTATGCAAGAAATAATATCAATTCTACATAATCTCTTACAGAATACAGAAAAGGAGGCAATACTTCCAAACTTATTTTATGAAGCCAACATTGCCCTGATGCCAAAAGCAAAGACATTACAAGAAAACTATAGACCAATAACTCTTGTGAACATAGACATAAAAATCATCAACCAAATATCAGCAAACTGAACCCAGTAATACAAAAAAAAGAATAATACATCATGACCAAGGGAGGTTTATCTCAGGAATGCAAGGCTGGTTCAGCATATGAAGAAAAACCATGTGATTACTTCAACAGATGCACAAAATACATCTGACAAAATTCAGCATCCATTCAAGTAGAAAACTTTCAGCAAACCAGGAATAGAAGGGAAGTCCCTTAACTTGATAAAAGGGCATCTACAAAAAACCATACAGCTAACATCCTATCTAACATCCTATTTAATGGTGAAAGACAATGTTCCCTTCCTAAGATTGGGAGCAAGGCAAAGATGTCTGCTCTCACCATTTCTATTCAACATCATACTGGAAGTCTTAGCCAGTTCAATAAGGAAAAAACAGAAACAGAAGGCACATAGACTGGAAAGAATGAAATAAAACCATCTCTATTCCAAGATGACATAATTGTCTACCTAAAAAAATCCCAAAGAATTCACAAGAAGTGAGTTTAGCAAAGTTGCAGATACAAAGTCAATACACAAAAATCAACTGTATCTCTAGATGCAACAAACAATGGAAAACAGAAGTTAAACAACAAATAGTACCATTTACAACAGAACTCCTCCGATGAAATTCTTACACGTAAATCTAACAAAATATGTACAGAATCTGTATGCTGAAAACTACAAAATACTAATTAAAATCAAATATGACATATTCATGCTCTTGGATTTCAATTCTCCCAAATTGATCTATAGAATCAATGCAATTCCAATCAAAATCCCAGCATGATTATTTATAGATATCTACAAATTGACTCAAATTTACATGGAAAGGTAAAAGAAAAAGAATAGCCAAAAACGATTTTGAAAAAGAACCAAGTTCACACTACCTGATTTAAAGACTTACTATAAAGCTACACCAATCAAGACAGCATGGTACTAGTAAAAGGGTGGACACACAAATCAAGAGAACAGAATCTGAGTCCAGAAATAAACCCACACAAACATGTCAATTGATTTTTGACAAACATGCAAAGGAAATTCAACAGAGAAAGGATATTCTCTTTCCAACAGATAGTGCTAGAACCATTGGATACCCAGATGCATAACATAACCTCTACCTTACCATACCTCACATCTTATACAAACATTACTCAAAATGCATCACAGACCTAAAAGTAAAACCTAAAACTACAAAATTTGTAGAAGAAAATATCAAGGTGAACTTGGGTTAACTTGGGTTAAGTTAAGAGGTCTTAGTCACCATACCTACAGCACAATCCAGAAAAGAAAGAATTGATACAATGGACTTCATTAAAATTAAAAGCTTTTGTTATGCAAAAGACACTGTTAACAGAAAGACAAGCCACACCTGGGACAAATTATTTGCAAATCACATTATTTGACAGAGGACTAGTTTCCAGAAAATATAAAGAATTCTCAAAATTCAACAATAAGAAAACAATCTAATAAAAAATAGGCAAAAGATGTAAACAGACACTTCACCAAAGAAAATATATGGATGTGAAATAAATACATGAAAAGTGCTCAACACCATTAGTCATTAGGGAAATGCAAATTAAAACCATGATGAGATACCACCACATACCTATTAGACGTGTTAAAATAAAGAAAAACTGACATTACCAAAAGTGCAAGTAGGATGCAAGTAGGATGTAGAGCCCCTGATACGCTCACCCATTGCTGGTGCGGATCTCAAAATGGTACGGACACTTTGGGTAACAGTTTGGCAATTTTTTAAACATTAAACATATACCTACCATATGACCCAGTCATTCCACTTCTGGGTATTTACCAAAGAGAAATGAAAACTTATGCTCATACAAAAACTTGTATGTAAACGTCTATAGCAGATTTATAATTGCCAAAACCTGGAAACCCAAATGTCCTTCAGTGAGTGAATAAACAAATTGTGATATAGCCATACATTGAAATACTTCTCAGCAATAAAAAGAAACTACTGATATACACAACAAGATGGATGACCTCCAAACACATTATGCTAAGTAAAAGAAGCCAGACTCAAAAGACTACACACCATATGCTTCCATTTATAATGATACTCTAGAAAAGGCAAAATTATAGAGACAAAGAACAGACTAGCGTTGCCATGAGTTAGGACGAGGGGGAGGGGCTAGAGAATTTTGGGAGGTGATGGAACTTTCTGTATCCTGAATATTGTGGTGGTTACAAGACTGCAATGGTAGCTGTCAAAACTCTTAGAAGGAGTGAATTTACTGTATGTAAGTTTAAAAATAAATTTTAAAAAACGCAGCCTGGACTTTCCTTTAGAAATTATGAGTACAAATAAGCACAAGTCTTTTAACAAGAAGAGTCTTATCGACCCACATATCAAAACCTCATAACCTAAAAATGTGGCACTTGAACAGCAAGATGGTCTGGACACCTGCTGTATATTAAAGCACTTCAAATTTTGCGTTTACTAGGAGTAAAGTACTACATAAACTTAAGCTATGCAGAAAAAAAGTCACACCCCTTGGAAAGAAGATGACCCACCTCCTGGACAGAAAAGACCCAGTGAGTCAGCGTGGACCTGGGTTATACTGAATTCCCCATTACAAGCAAGTGAATGAGACCAAGAGTTCACAACCTACTCATTGGTCGAAATTAATTAATTAGTGATTCTTATCCCTCCTGAAAATTTTTCTGACATCACTGGTTTATTTCCAAACTATGACTTCAGATGTTATTTTGTGCTTGGTGAGATTTTCATACCAGGTTCCAGAGAATGAGAAAAAAGGGAGAAGGAGGGATTTCCACTTCCTCATTTTCAACGAGCCTGATTTAGGTTTTCACTTTTTTGAAAGTATGTGAATGTACCAGTTTGGCGCCGGAATAAAACCAGATTCATTCAGCGTTATTTCACAAAGAGCAAAATCTATGAACAAATGAAAAACGTTAGCTCTAAGTGTTCATGGAGTGATTATCAAGTCCACAGAAACGTCATGACGTCATCCACTTGGCATTCCGTTTTCTTTTCTCCGGGATTTCAGTGAGAGGGGAGTTTGTATAAGCACGTCTTGTGGGGACCACGGGCAGGAGGCAAACGAGGAGGGGAAATAAAGCGGCTTCTGTGCTTTCTCGTTTCCTCGGCACACATCCCAGCCAGTGAATCAAAGCCCAACTCTCTTCCGACTGAGGGCTGCTGCTCTCTCGCTTTTCTATCACATCCCCCAGCTTCAGGTCTGAACTTTTTTTTTTAAAGAACAAACCTCAGTACGGGAGGAGACCGTGACTCTATGATGCTTTAAAACGGTGCTGAGTTATCTGACTCAGACAATGCGTTAAAACCTAAAAGATATGAGAAATCCCCACAACCCTAAAACAGCTCATTAATCCATTTATTTGAACACTAGGGAGTGCATATTGGGCTAATCAAGTTGATACAGAAGAGTATAAAATTCAGGAAACAGATTGAAATGTGAAAATATGGAGAAGGGCAGAACTGAAGTTTTCATGGAAAGAAAGCTAAAATTTTTAAAAAGAAAGCTGTGATTTAAAGCAACTTCATGACAGAGGGGAAGGATAGTGAGTATCTGGGCCGGGCATGGGGCTGGGGGTACGGTGACACCTCTGAGGGGAAGGAAGCGGCAGTCGACACCGCCCTGGTGTGGCTTCCACTTACCTGCCCAGCTCCTCGACTGCTCGGGAGGCCCCCATACGAGGCCAGGATGGGTTCATCTACCTGGCCATGCAGCCCCACTCCCCATTCAGCTATGACCATTTGAAATTTTTGAAAAGTTTTCAAAAAAATCAAAATCAAAACAACTTCTCTAAAAACAAAAGCTTCCATCTCAAAAAATTTTAAGGAAACATAAACATAAAACAAAGTAAAGTACAAAGTGAAGTTTTAAGGAGAGTAACTTCCCTCTCCTAAGGTTACTAATTGTAGCTGAAGATGAGTTGGTCCACATCTCATACTGTAAACGGAGCAAGCTTCAGAATCACATTCACATTCCCCTCTCAGCTGCACTGAGCAAAGCCTGGTTAACGTCTCTGAATAGAGAAGGCACACGTGAACTGTCCAGGCCCATGTGACACCTCGCACGCAGGGACAAACTCAACACTGAAAATGTCTTGCATTAGCTCTGCCATCTGGCTGCTTAAAATTCTCAGTCCCTCCCTCAACTAGTGATCTCACCTCGTGCTGAGTGAGGATTCGACCCTCTCCGGCCTCCCTTGACCTCTGAGGAAAGAACCCTTCCTTCCCGGATCCCACGTTTCTTCTCACGGGGGTCAGCCTGTTGATGCCTCTTGCACTTCTCTTAGAGGCCTTTCTAAGAAAGCTCTGAACTTTTAAGACCCACTCTCATCTTTGATCTCTTCCTGTCTATACTCACAAGCTCCATTTATCTGAAATTTTCTAGCTACAAATACTAAAACCCTTTCTAATCTTTAGTAAAGTTCAGCTTCTTTACACACTTATTCCAAGACAAACAGACTGAGTCTTGAGCACTAATATTCCAGGTTCTACACTAGGCCGGAGACAAAAGAAATCAATGACAGTTCTCAAAACTGACACAGAATCGGATTCTACCTGCACATTTACAAGGCACTCTGGTCTCACTGTGGATTAGTTACCAGAAGATGATTTGGGGCAGCCAGGTGGGGGACACATGCCACTTCAAACAAGAAAAGGGAGAGGGTAATGATCAATGATAAATAACAACACTGGAATATCAATAGTCACCCAAATAAGTGAGTAGAAAACTTGGCAGCTGCCTATATTAACCCCCAGAAGCCCTGCGGCTTCTACATCTGATGTTTACACACTTCTAATGAAAATGACACAGCTGGACTGCATACCATGTTTACATCTTTTGGGTCATTTCTGTCTCCATTTTAGCTATTTGGATCATTTCTGTTCTCTCAGGTGTCATTTTTTACATTTAAAATATTCACACATTTCTTCTATAGGAAAGAATGTAGCAATAAAGACACAATGATTTCGCTAGAATTCAAGATATGTATACAAGAACTCTGATAGAAAATTTTATGCAACATTCTTAGGTGTTTAGGTAATGTCCAAATACATGTACGATCGATATTGCTGTATTTAGCCACTGTTTCCAAACTCATGCGTCTTGCTCCTCCAGAGGATGGAAAACGCCATTACTGATTACATTAGGATACTCTGGTGGACCTTCTTCCTTGTCATCCTGAGTTCATTGTCACACACACTCACCTGTGACTTGTTTATCTGGAAGAGAAGGGATTGGAATGGCTGACCCAAACTTGACCAGGAGACGCTCATATAGCCAGTCAAAGTGCTTATACCTGTGGTTTACAGATCGATTAGTGTTCTACAAAATAAGGGAAAGACAAGAACAAGTTACCAATGCCAACTATAGAAAATGAAGAAAAAATCAAATTGTAACTAATGATGCAAGCATGATTTTGTTTTTGATAACTCGGATACTTACAGTAGGTGTTAACTGATATTCAATGTAGCTCTTCAGACCATACATTTTGGAGCCCTTCCTGGGATCTGCTACCACACAGTCAAACGTAGAGGTAGGATAAACCCACATTGGGCCATAATCTCCAACCTACAGAACGTTCCAGGAAGAGTTAATTTTGTTACATGGAAAAATAGTAATACAATTGATGTAAGTCATCAAATGATTCTTTTTAGGACTAGAAGTCCTTTGGAGGGTCATTCTTGCTCCTCTTTGAGAAGTTACATAAATGCTCTCCGTTCCTGTTGAGGTTTTACTTAAAGAACACACTTGCTGGGATGAACCCTTCTGCTCCCCATGTGGGCATCTCAGGCCATGGAGAAGAGATGCCTATTTCCCTCCCCTGTGGGGAGTGCTAAATGAAACACAATTTCTCTCTCTCTAGTCCAGTTGTCTTAGTTCTATGTGATGAAGGGCTAGTTTTAAAATATTGCCAATCTATCCTGGACTGATAGTTTGTGAAATAAAAAATTACATGCTTGGATGTCTCAAAGTCAAATTGCCATCACACTTTCTCAACAATTACTCTCATTTTCTGTGTCCCCAGTCCTAATTCTTTTTAAAGGTGACAGGAGGAAAAAGCGGGTGGGTTCAGAGGTTATTAGTTCAGGATGGTGCCGGGGGCCCAGAGAATTTAATAAGGGACGAAAGAGATCTCTGACAACAAGCCACTATGACTCCCCAAGAGGGAGCCCAGATCCAGAAAACTCTCTGAAAGCTGCAGAGCGGGAATGTTTAAGAGGAGCCTCTGGGGAACTTCCCGCAGTGACTGGGACCACAAGAGGCACCTCTGATCAACGAGGACCCAGTATCCACGGGGTCACATTCTATTAGTGGGTAGGGTTACTGTCTCTGCTTTCTCTTGGTTTTCTGAAGACTAGATTGCTTTCTCAGCTTCCTTTTCCACGGAAGAAGCCCACGCAGGCAGGCCTGCCTATAGGGTACACGGGCCCAGTTCTACGTAAAGCTTGTGGGACAACTCAAACACTGGGGGGTCCTTTAGCTCTGTTCCAACGCTATCAAGCTTGTGACAAAGTCCCCTTTGAGAATCCGAAGGGCCGGGCTATGGGCTCTTAATTCTGTGGAGTTTTAAATTTAATGAAAAGAACAACGATACATGTCTAGTATTTACGAAGAAGTCTGAAGAAAAAGAAAAAAATTAAAACAATCTTCAATCTAACCACTCAGAAGATAATCACCCCAAATTTGCTTTGAAGGAAGAAGGATAAGAGGGGCTCTTGGTCATAGCCCTTCTCTCTGGAAGTTTCTAGGATTCCAAGCTTTTCAAAGATATAGGCATAAGTAATAAAAAAAAAATCCAGTATTATTCTTGCAATTTTATCAAGTTTCCCAGGACCCAGAGATTATCGAATAAGACCAGATGTTTCCTCCTCCTTGTTTGAATCCATGGCGATTACACTCAAGGCTTCCCTCCCATCTTAGAGCTAGAGGGCTAATTCAGTAGGGTCAGAAGATAGCCACAGTTCTCTTTTCCAGAATTTCATCTGGGAATATAGAGCTAGATAATGCTTAGACAGAAAAATCTATCAGCAATCAACATCTTGGTGAAACCAAAGAGCCTGTGTCATGTTATGTGACGATCAAGTTATTCTAAGACAGATAATGTTAATGGTGTCATTAACCCTCAGCTTTTATTTGCTATCTTCTTATCATGAGCTGACAGCTGGTTTTCTGGAAGAAAGACTATTACCAACCAGTGGAAAAGGCACCTTATTCTGACAACACGCATGTACTTTGCCAATGTAGAAACCTAAATATTTGAATTGGGTTTATCAGCTAAATATATAGGGCTGGTAGAAAAATGGCATGTAAAAAATATTTCAAGACACTTTAGAGAAGGAAAATCATTAAAAGAATATATACTATGGGTGCTGTGGGTTCAACACTCATAGTCTGAAAGGTAAAAATAAAGAATATCTACACAATATAATGACAGGCATTAATTTATGCTAATTACCTTTAGTACTCTTAACATGCTAACACATACTGTCAGTTATTTGGAGCATTAAATGTGTTCAAAAATGCTTTCCAAATGACTAATAGCCCTCTTGGCTTTAAGCTATTATAAAGGAGCTTAATTAGACACAAAGCAAACAGACAAAAATGAACAAACTTACAATGATAGGAATTTTCTCTTTGGGTTTTGCTAGTTGCTTGGCCAACAAATACTGTTCCATTCCAGGTTTTGCAAATCCAGGGAATCTAATCATGAAGATAAATGTTTGTGAGTCTTATGTCTTTCCTTATAAGAATTCTACAGCTCTCGTCTACATTTACTCAATACTACAGTTTTAACCTTGTTCTGTCTTTCAGATGTACTAGAACTAGGAAACTGTGGTAAATGAAACCTAACGTAATCAGATTGTTCAATGGCCAATTAGTCATTTAATTAAGCTTTATCTGGTAAGAGACCAGTGTGACTCCAGAAGGCATGATATTTATGGGTACTCTATTTGCTTAACTGGATCTGAAACACTCTTTCACCCCATGAAGAGTGAAGGGCAGACGAGACAAATGTCCCTCCGGTCACAGGAGGGGAAAGTACCCAGCATACCAATGTGAGCTGACCACATGGGGCAATGGCCACACACCGGCATTTTTATACCCAAGTTAAAGCTGCCCTTTAACATACTCCCTCCAGGAGGCCACAATTAAACCAAGGAAGCTGACACTGTTCATTAGTACTTGTGCCATTTTCTTTTGGAATTGCCTTCAGAACCAGTTTCTGAGACACAAAAGAAAACCAGTCTCCTTAGTAAAAAGACCCAAATTATAATAAACCTGGCTACTTCCAGTAATTAAATCTGTATCTAAAGCAAAGTTCTAAATTTGGAGAAAAGCTAGAATAAATGCATAGCCATCCAAAGTGCCACTTTTAAAGAAGAAAAAATTAATTTTGGTTTTAGAATTTTTTTTTAATAATCAGGAAAAAAAACTTCAGAAAGTAAAATACCTAATATAGCAAAAGAAATCTTATTTCTACAAAAAACCAGCTACATCACTTCCAATTTCATTCATATCCCAAGTTCAAGGCCAACGTGATGCTCTCAGGGGCCAGGATCTTTTCCGTCATTCTCGACTGACTTTCCTCCATTCCCTTTTTCCCAGGCATTCTTAAAACACAGCTCATACAGGAGAGAACAAAGAGGAGTCTAGGAGCTGGACAGCCTTGCGTTTGAATTCCAACTCCAACACTTATTGACTATGTGACCTGTAGAGCTTCAGTCTCCTTGTGTAATGAATGGGACCAATATGATCTACCTTTTAAAGTGATAAGTGAATTAAATGAAAAGATTATGTGAAGAGCCTAGTATGTACTCATAAATTAAAATTATTTCTAATTATGCCATTATCTCTTTGAAAGTCTTCCCTATGGCTCAGGTAAAGCTTTCTCAGTGCTTTTTCAACATTCAGAGTATACTTTTGCTGTACAATTTATCACACTTAATCACCATTATCCATTTACACATTACAGCAGACTAGAAGTACCTTAGAGAAAGTATTTATATTTCCAGGACCTAGAGGAGTTATGGGAATATATTAAATGCTTAATGAATTAATGGGCTAACCTGGGATACTTTTATTAAAGAACCTACACTTTCAGTAGAAAGTGCTGATGGAAAAATTTGGGAATTACACACAGTGACAACTCCTTGACTAGACGGTAAGCTTCTGAGTGCAGAAATGATATTTCACAAGTCTTTTGGCAATCTTAGGGACCACAGCAAAACTCTAGGGCCAGCTATGCACTCATTTAATACCCACTGACTGGCAATGCAATTTACTAATTGAGTATTACCAAGATGGATTCTTAACAATGCTCAGGTACACTTAAATTTCTAATCTCCTTTTCTAGTATAAGGTTTATGTTCCATGACTGGAATACAGTGGTCATATAAAATGGATTAACTGCTGAAAAGTATTAATACTTAAAAAAAAATTTTTACAACCGTTATTAATGCGTCATTTATACATTAGTCCAGTTAAATAAAAATACATAGGATTTTAAAAGGCTCCCAGCAGCACAGAGAGAGGAACTCCTCAGAGGTACAAATTAAGACTCCTCTGATATGGTTTCATCCTGGACTGAAACCTCAGAGCAGAAAGAATTCTTAATTAAAGCCAACCTCTTCATTTTAGAGATGAGGAAATTGAGGTTCAAAGAGGTCATCTAACTTCTCCAAGGTCATACAGCAACTGAGAGGCAAGGGCAGAGAGGGGGAGCACGGGAAGGCAGAATCAGAGGCCTGGGCACCAGCCAGAACCTCACTTCCTAGCTATGAAAACTCAGCCGGTCATTTGTCTCAGCGGCTCTGCTTCCTCATTTTCAAAACGGATCTGAGAGAGATGTTATAGTAAAATGGGTTTTAAATATACTTTGCATTTAGGTTTAAAGAAGAACTGAGAGTAATGTATAGACACACTGAGAACTTCAAATCACTATAGACATACTGAGAACTTCAAATCACTACAGACATACTGAGAACTTCAAATTTGACTCTAAGAAACAGGATAGAGTCAATAATGAATAATTAATTTCATTATGCATGCAATTGAGCATGAAAATACATAATGGAAGAAACTGGATGGACAGAGGTAGGAAAAGTGGGTAGCTAAAAGATAACTCATTTACTCACCTGATGCTATTTAAACATACTAAGGAGAACTTGCAGGACTCATTAAACTTATATATATGTAGATATAGACCTAGACCTTGATATCTAGATATCTATCAAACATTATGTTTATTATTTTTTTTCAGACCCTAGGTTAACATTCCTTGTTATCTGCTTTGAATCATAGACTTGGAACACTGAGAAAAAGTATTAAACATAACTGCTGTCAGAAGAGTATTTGAAGATTCTTATGGAAGTCATAAATTGTATCTCCCTCAAGCTACACTGGTGTAAACTACAGACTGATCCAGAACTCTCTATAAGGAATCCTACAGAGCTCTGTCCACATCCAGCCTTTCTTTCACGCTTTCCTTGTAAGCAGCGTATCTACAAGTACTGTTGAAACTTTTTTTTTTTTTTTTTTAAATCTAAGAGAAATCTAAGTGAAACAGTCTTAAACACATTAGCACAGTAGTTGAGAGCATGCGCTCAGAAGACTGAGGGGCTGGACTGGAATCCCGACCAGATCACTTACCACCTGTGTGAGCTTGGGGAGTTACTTAACCTCCTGGGCTCAGCTTTTCCCATAGTAAAACAGAGATTATATGTACCACAAAGGGATGTGAGGGTCACATGAGAAGGCATAGAACTGCCTTGCACAATGCATGGCATATGGTAAATGATCAACACGGACGTCGATAACAAAATGGACTAACACATCAAGGCTTCTCAAGTGGAGCCTGGAGGCCATTAAGGAAGTGGGGCTTATGCACGCACACCACATCCACCACCAGACGTTAACGGAACATTTGAACTTTACCTGACACCAGAGGTTACGTCTGTAGCACTTCCTCATTCCAAGAATGGCCAGTGTGCCTAGATACAACCCAAGGACCCACTGTGGGCTGGTGAGTCCACTCGCCCCACGCCAGAACCCACCACGAGCCGTGCGATGTTAACTCTGTGGGCCTGTGTCCTTTGTCTTTATAAACCTCTGCCTCCTTTGTCTTCCTCGAGGCACATGTGAGTTTCTACTCACGTCTGTGTCTGCTGAATTGCAATTCTCGAGACCCCAAATAAACTTTTGCCTCTTTTGCAGTTTATGCCTCTTATTCGTTGACATTAATAAATAGTAAAACACGTTAGAAAGTTATTATTATTATTATTATTTTTAGCTTTCCTGCGACATCAGCAATAAAACCTTACTATATCATGGATTTGATAAGGTAAAAACAGTACTTGGAAGATCATTAAATAGAACAGATATTTCACGTTAAGATGACAAAAAATTTTTTTAATAAGCTTGCAAGCTAAGATGCAAAAAAAAATGACCAAATCACACCCAAAACTTTGAAAAGAGAAAAAGCCTCTTCGGATCTTGTATCTGCCCCCACAGTGACTGCACGTTTCCCGACTCCTTGACACCCACTTGTTAAGCGGCAGCTTCATGGAAGAGGAGCCCGCACGGCTGCTGCCTCGCTGAGCACCCCCTGCTTCAGCCGACTCCGAGTCCTTGAAGTAGGGAGACGAGGACTTGGGGTCGTCCCAGTCTTCGTCCCAGTCATCATCGTCACCAGTTGCTAGAAGTGCCACAGAAGATGGCCAGTGAAAAAAAACAAAATGAAAATGGAATGACTTAATTTTCTGACAATAACTACCAACTGGGCTAATCAACTAGAAAAAGGGGAAATGGGTGTGGTATCGGAATATAATGTAGACGTGAAGGGTACAGGCTCTGTAGATGGATGGTTTTAAGGCTTGAACTGTAGATTCTGCCTTTTAGTGCAAAAGACAAGTTAGAAACAACTTAACGAGGGCTGTCAGCCCAAGTAACTTCAGATAAATGCAGCCTATAAAAATGCTACACAAGGGAGGCTCCTGGAGGCCTATACACTGATAAATCTAGCTTTATAAACTTGCAAATAAGCAGATCAAATACCCTTTACATGGAGAAGACTGGGGAGGACAAACGGGATGAGAGAGCTCTGAAAAGGAATTGTTTAACACTAACAATAATAAAGGTGGGACAAGGGCAGTGAGGGAAAGATGGAAAGGACAGGATGAGGGTGGTGGAGAGGGGAAAGAGAAAAAAGAGAAAGACAAGGAGTAATTAACCAGCACCCACAGCCTGATATTCTAACAATAATCTCTGTGCCAGATACGGTGCTGCCAGCTGCCCCCACCTCCTTCCTCTTCCCACTGTTCCGTACCCCCATCTCCCGCCTCTGGTGGCCTGAGGTGTGCTTTCACTATCAGGCAGGAAATAGTCCTGGGACCTCCGCCCTAAGAGTGCCACCATGAGAAGCGGAGAGACAAATGCCAAAACAAAAAAGAAAATAGAAAGTATTAGAAGGATCTGGGCCAAGTTTCCCAGGGCCTCCCCAAGTTACTATGGAGACAGACGTCAGCAGTCTGGTCTCAACGCTTCTACCCAGGCCATGCCTCCTGGTCCTGCGACAGTCCAGCTCCTGCCTAGAGCGGGAGCTTGGAACCAGGACCTGTGCCCTTATGGTTCCCGTGCGCAAGTCCCTTGTCATTTAGCACATTTAATTCTTGGCACAATGTGCTCACATAGGGAACGTAAAAAAAAAACAATGGGCAGATCTCTATCTTTTTATTTAATTTCAAAACAGACAGAAATACCCTTTCTAATTCCTGAATTGTTTCCCCTTCTATAAACTCCTCTTCTGCCTCAGTATTTCCATTAATAGCCTGGGAGTCAAACAGGTAGTTACAGAAAAGATAAAGCAGCTAAGTCAGAGGTCATCAACTTCAGGTGATGAACCATGTTTGATCTGTATACACATATTTTTGGCCCAGGATTTAAAAACAAATGTGTGTTAGTTGCTAAGATTTTAAAATGGGAAGATGACACAAAAATTGAGATTTCCAGGTTCTCTCTGGAACTGTGGAGGTCCAGGAACACTAGCTCAGTTTTCCCACAAAGTCTCAATCCACTGGCCAGAGCAGGGCTGCCCTCTTCCGTCTTCTGCAGCCCCAGTGGGCCGCTCTGTTCTTTTGCTTCATGAACCCGGCCCCTGCAAGCATTTGCATTTGTCACCCCTTGATAAATAACTGAGATTGGACTAAAGACTACAATTAACAACTACCTACATTTGGATCCAGAAAAATAAGTTTGCTACTAGTGAACAAGAGCACCTTTGATTAAAATCTATCTGTAGCTCAGAGGCCCTCCTCAATTTAGGGTGGGCTCCATCTCCAGCAGAGCCCTTTTCCTCACCTGGTCCCTGGTAGGCCTGCGGATGACCAAAGGCAGTGTCCCAGTTATTGGAAGTGTTTTTCTGGGCTGCAGCCCCCTCTGGCTTGGCTCCCCAGCCATCCGTGCTGTTCCAGTTTCCAGATTTGGAAGCATTCCAGGCTGACCAGGGGTCACTGCCAACCTGTTGTTAGGGGTGAAAAAAGAGAAAGAATATGTGTGACTTCTAGAAAGCATCACTCAATTCAGGAGGAAGTGCATAATAATTGAATACAATGGGGGTGCTGAAAAAATTGACAGAAATTTACAACACTTTTAAATGTAAATAATAAATTTTTTTAAACATGGAGGAAAGCACCGAAAGCAGCATCAACCTGATCCTACTGACGTTAACACTGCGACACACTCACTTAGGAACTTTCCAGCCAGTAACAAAACTATCAGACACGGCTGCCCCATTCACCTTTCTTCCCTCCCCCGAGTAACCACTTTTCTGAACCTGTATTCAGTCCTGTGTATGTTTTTATATTTCCACTGCATATGTATGCGTTCATAAATAATTGTTTTATATTTTTAACATGGACCCAAACAACATTATACTGTCTCTCTTTGCAAGCTGTCTTTTATTCATTTCACATTATGTTTTTGAGATTATACATGATGATAATGAGGATCTGTTTTATTCAACTTGAATTGCTTTACAGCAATCAGATGTATTTTTGACTTGGTTTTAATTTTTATTTGAAAAAGTAACACGTTTGCAGTTAAAAAGAAAAAAAATTCAAACAGAATAAAAGGATATGCAATTAAAAAAATATGCCTACCACCTTCAGATGCCAGTCACACTTTCAAAGACAACTGCTACTAACCAATTCCTTGTATCCACTTACTCAAACATCCCAGGCAGAGAGGTCCTTTTGGTTTTCAAACATACAAGAGAGCCCAAATTACACTCTCCGCTCTGTACTTCTGTTTTTTCCCCCTTACTAGCCTGAAGCATTCCCCCAGGTACATCAGCCCATGTGGATGCCACCGTTCTCTGACATGGCTCCACAGAATTCCCCTGTACTCACTTCTCATAACTGAGCCAGATATGCGGGCGCTCATCTGTCTCATTTTCAGTATTCTGCTGTCAACAATGCTGCAGCGCACATCCTTGTACACTACTGACATGCCAAGGGTTCTGTCTCCCATAAACGGGGGCTACCACACTCCAACACTATCTTAAAATATTTTTCTCCCATTATTCCAGTAATTTTATAGTTCAATTATTAATATTATAAATAAAATTTTGGGTCAGGTATTACATGGCGCCCAATTCCAGGAGTGCTGCAGTAATAGTACCTGTAGCCACCTCTCACCCCTGCCCCACCCACTGAGGGCACTCACAGTTTTTCATTTTCCTGATTTTTTAAATCTTCGATTTGTCTCGAATTTACGAGACAAATTCAGTATAAGAAATAATATAGGAATCCAGCTTAACTTTTTCCTGTGGCCAGTCTGTTGCCCTAACACCATTTAATGAATAATCCACCTTTCCTCCTCTGATCTGAAATGTCACTTTTATCACGTCCTGGACGTGGCCTATTTCTGGGCTCTCTGTTGTAGCCTAGTAATCTATTTATACGAGTACCGAGCTCCCCTGGAGCCCACTACACAGAAGATCATCGGTACTTTAGTGTAACATCTTCTATCTATTTATTTCTATACATGAACTTTAGCATCAGCTTAATATTTTAAAACCACCCACACTGTCTAATACACCTCTCTAACGTTTTAGAATGCTATGGTCTTTTTTTACTCTTCACTGACAGATGGGGTGGATAACTGCCCACCACACACCAGAAACATCAAAAAAAGAGTCTACATTCTACAAGTGGAAGTAGGATTTCATTCTAACATCTCTTATACCGTCAAGAAAAAAAAATGAAGTTATAGTGATTTTGCTCTATGTCAAATATTAACAGCAGAAAGACATTTCACCCACATGACTGAATTTCTCCAACAGACAGCTGACCAGGTGAGACTCTCCAGCCTCTAGTGGATACTGGAAATGAAGTCGGTCATGCCGAGGGCCTGACAATCACACTCCATTTAAGAGAATCCCTTCTTCCAGTCTTCTTTAAGGGAGGGAGTTTTATTCAGCAATATATACTCTGCGCCCTCCAAACTATGAGGTTTTATTTTTAGAATAAAACTCTGAAAAGTACAAAAATTCTGGACAGTAAGATGATGATAAGTACAGACACCAACTTGTCTAGTGTGATTTCCAGGACTGCTGACTGAGCAGGACCTGCTGTGAAGGGCTGGGCCCTGCCACCCGCCTGGCCCCGAGGAAGGCGTCAAGGATGGCAGGCTGAGGGCGCAGGATGAGCACAGGTGCCTGGTCAGGCTGTCCGCTTGGAATTCTGGCTCCAGCTCTTTCTGGCTGGGTCACCTCAGGTGGGAATTCCAACCCAGGCAGCCTGACTCAATTCAGACAGACTGACAGAAGCTCAATGAAGTCAACTGAAAAGGAACTAGAACGATAGGAAGAGAAAAAGTTCAGCATCGCCATGACAACAAGACTTTAAGTGTTAGCAGACTGGCAAAGAAAGATTTTCATCAATATTGAGGAAAAAATCCAATGTGAACTATTCATAGCGAGTATCCTAAAAAATTAAAACCTATTAGGAAAGAAACACAGAACACAAAAGTTCTCTTTAAAACTTCTTTGTTTATAAATTGCTTGTAGTAATTGCTATTTATTTGGTTATGTTATGATCTTAGCTCTCTACTTAGGTTATGAAATCCTTGTAGGCAAATCTAATAATTCTTTGCTTCTTTCTCTCTCTCTTTTTTTTCTGGAACATTCCCTCTACCGTGTTACAGCCTGATTCCTACTGAGAAATCTTTCAAAACCTGACCAACTGGAAATCCTCTCTCCAGCTTCTATCACTGACTTTTTTCTTTTTTCTTTTTTTGTGAGGAAGATCAGCCCTGAGCTAACAACATCCATATCATCCTCCTCTTTTTGCTGAGGAAGACTGGCCCTGAGCTAACATCTATTGCCAATCCTCCTCCTTTTTTTCCCTTTTTCTCCCCAAAGCCCCAGTAGATAGTTGTATGTCATAGCTGCACATCCTTCTAGTTGCTGTATGTGGGACGCCGCCTCATCATGGCCGGAGAAGTGAAGTGTCAGTGTGCGCCCGGGATCCGAACCCCGGGCCGCCAGTAGTGGAGCGCACGCACTTAACCGCTAAGCCATGGGGCCGGCCTCTATCACTGACTTTTTACTCTCTCTCTCAGATGACCTTTGACTGACCTCCAACATCAGTAACTAATAACCAGCTCACACAGTCTGTCGTGTTCTACCTCTCTCTGAACCCAGCCTTCCCATACTCTAGCCTCTGACTTCTTTGCTTTCAACCCCCAATAACCCTTTTGTCCCTCAACTGCAGACATGTGGTCACACAATAATCCATTCTGCTTCTCTGCTAAGGTTTCAAACTCTGAGGTGCCTCTTCGATACTTTTCTTCCAGTTTTCCCTCCTCTCTCTTTTCTACTGAGCAATGTCTTCATTCTCTTCTTTTCCCTCCCTTTATGGTACCAAACCCCTCCCAACTCTATCAACCACATGTAATTAAAAATCCTTCATTAGATCTCCCGCCCAGGGAATAAATTCCAAGCTCCTTAGTCCATCAGTCAAGATCCTAACTTTTCCTTCCATGACATCCCCATTCTCATTACTTGCCTCTAACCCTCACTCTATGCTTCAACCTTCAGTTTCCCAGGCTTTCCCACGTCCTTGCCTTTGCTCACACTATGCTCTCTACCAGCACGCAAAGCTTTCCTCCTCATCTTCCTAAATTCTGTCAAAGCCCCACCCCACTAAGGGCTCTGGCCTCAGGGCCTGCGTGCTGCCGTTCAGTCACGTCCTCCTACATTCTCCCAGGTTAGTCTTCTGTTAGAAGTATCTGCATATCCATTGGTCACTCCCACTAGCAAGTCATGAGCAGAAGGCCTGTCTTATTTAAAAAACATTTCCTCTAAAAGATCCTCAAAATGCCCTACATAAAGCGGCAAGGACTCAGTGCTTAAATATGACGTTATTGAGCATTTTATGAAATACGTATTATTCTTTGTCAGACATCTAAACTTCATAACATTATCATTAGTTCAGAAAGAAGGAAATCAGATTTTCCTCATGTATATTGACTTGAGTCTTTTTTGGGAAAATATACCCTGCTGCGGTCAATCACAGAATAAGCAATTTTCAGCACATGACAGTACCAGACTCTTAAAACAATAATGCCTTCTAAGTTATATAAAAGCGGTGTCAGCTCACTGTAGAAAAGCTGGAAGATACAGGCAGGCACGGATAGACAGAGAGCTGGACAGATGTGTGATAAGGCAAGAACAGTAAGATGTTGACGGTAGAATCTAGAAAGCAGGTGTAAGATTACTCACTACGAAATGCTTGAAGTTTTAACAAATAGTTAAAAAATCCAACAAATAAAATTGTATATACAACCATTCTGTGCTCTGAATTCCATTAGGATGCATGCAGGGGACACAGAGCAGGGCTGTGTCCATCAGGGTCACCAGTGATTTCCCATTGCCTGTGAACCCGGGGCCTGGCACATAGTAATTACTTAGTAAGTTAAGTATTTGCTAAACGAATATGCTCCCAAAGCATGTTTGTCTGTATCTCTATTAATCTGCCTTGCCCTAGAACTGGCTGATTATGTCCAACTCTCTCCCTAACCCCCACTCCCACTAAATTAAACACTCCTTAAGGCCAGGAGCAATATATTCAAACACATTTGCTGATTTAGCACTCTGGATATACAACCTATCCTATCCTCATAAGACAAATAGAGAAACACATTTACATTAGCTTTATATCATAAGACTTACTTAAATACATCCACTGGAAAGATTTATAGCATAAGGTAAGTTTCTTCAGAAAGCAGACTGGCTTGTACCCGACTGTAGAGCCAGAAAAACCACAGAATGGAGTCAAAATGGCCAGGAGGGGTGGACAGCGCTGAGCCTTCCTGAGACGATAACTGTGGGAAAGCTGTGCGTATTACGTATACGTAACACGGGGGTATAAATATACAAAAGGGGCAAGGGTAAGCAAAATGGTCTATGGGGTGAATTTTAAACCCCTTTATGAAACTGGGGGAATTTGCCTCAAGTAAACCTCACGTGGGTACAGTGGTTAAGAACGCAGGCTCTCAAGCCTGTCTATCCGGGCTTGAATCCCAGCTTTACCACTCACTAGCTGTGTGAACTTGGGCAATTTACTTCATCTCTCTTAGTTCCCACACTTACAAAATGGGTATAATAACAGCAGCTTCCTCATAGGCGTTCTGTAAGGATTAAATGACATAATGCATATAAAGCAGTTAACACCTGGCACACAGAACCATGGCATTCAGGAGAGGTTATCTTAATATATGGGGACTCATCTAGAATATAGAATGAAAAGAATGAAGACCGGCAGTTCTTTTGAGTAAATCCCCATCTGAGTAGTACACCTGTTAGTTTATGCTACACAGGAAAAGATCAGACAGTTAAATTCCTAAATGGTTTCAAGGCCAGGTCACATTCATAGGGAAACTTTTAATTGAAGAGGTGATAACAGGCACTTCAGATATTTTCTATTCTAGCCAAAGATCTGTTTCCTTCAGATACATAAAGAAAAGAGGAAGAAGACAGAAATGGTTCCCCATAAAGTTCAACAGTAACTCCTAATTCTCGGGGCTCGGGGCACAAACATTTTCTGTGTGCCAAATGCTGAGATCTTGCTTTCTTCAAAGCCTAATCCCCAGTGTAACACACTGGCTACAATCATCTGGTTTAATGATCCTTTGGCCGCTGACTTCTTTGCTCTCAATCCCAATAATCCCTTTTGTCCCTCAACTGCAGACGTGGTCACACAATAACCCATGCTGCTCCTCTGCTAGGGGTCAAACTCTGAGGCGCCTCTTCGAGACTTTTCTTCCAGCTCCCTCCTCTCTCCTTTCTACCGAGCAACGTCTTCATCCTCTTCTCCTCCCTCCCTTTATGGTACCAAACCCCTCCTGACTGTCAACCACACGTAACCAAAACCCTTCATTAGACCTCACTGCCCACGGAATAAATTCATCAATCAAGTCTCAGCTAAAAGGTCTCCAAGGTGTAAATCCCAATTATCCTTCCAATTCCTATGACTCCACGTATTGAATGCCTATGTTAGCACGTCCCATGAAGAGCTCCGGCAAGACACTTTACCTGAAACAGTCACCTCGTTTGGGAAAAAATAATTACCTCTCAGGGTTTTAAATGTTTATTTCCTCTGGAATTCAACTTTGAATTTTACCTTATTTATGGAAGGAGAAGGAGAAGGAGAAGATGAAGAAGGTGGTGAGTGGCTGAGACTTTCGACACAACCAAACTGAGCCAAAACATCCACCTTAAAATAAAAAAGGCGCTCAGTAAATGGAGGAAAAAAAAGGGTATAACAAGGCTTTTAACTAAAAACAGCAAATTCATAGCAGGACTAAGTTCACCAGAAAATTCTAGCATGCCACTCATTCAAAACATTACATGCCACAAAGCTCCCATTGTGTAGTAGTGGGTTATCTCCAATGCATTAGTAAATATTCTAAAGACTGTTGTTGTCACAATACAGTATCACTGAAGCACTAAAAATAATTATAAGCCTCACAGAAAGAATGGAACAAATATCATGCAAGCCACACAGCCAATGAAAGAAACTCCAGAGGAAAAACACAGCCAAGCTTTAAAAAATGTTAAGATGTTGAACCTTCTGCTTTCAAAGCCACCAGACATGTGCGAGAGCCCAGCCGAGATGAGCAAAGCCACCCGGTCGATGTGAAGCAACCACGGCGCCGTGATGAGTCCTACCAAGCCCAGCTGACAGCACAGAACAGCCTGGCCAGGCCACGATCTCAGGAGCAAGGTCTTCCATGTGTGTTCCTGAGGGTGACTGGCTCACGAAGCAGCACCGCTGTGAGAACAGATAACTGACACACTCCCATGAAGCCAATCAACAGCCAAACCGGCATCCTTGTTAAGAGGACAACTTGGAAGTCCAATCTCCAGGCTTCATGTCCCAGCTCCACGGCTATCTAGTAGGGAAGTCATTACTGTTAACACTTATATAGTGCTATGAAAATGCACTTTTCAGGTACAACTGTCCTGTGAAGTAAGTGGTGGTATTATTTCCATTTTATAGATGGAGATAAACCTGGTTTTGTTAATCAACTAATACACAAAGAAGACAATCAAGATGGAGCAATTGGGATCCAGTTTACGCTTCCACTTAAAACCTAAAAAAAAAAAAGACAAACTGTATTAAACTGTTTTCAAATCACTAGACATCAGGCAATGAAGGACCTGGTCCCTGCCTGGAGAGACTTTCCAGGCCACGGTCAGGGATGGGAACCACAGAAAGCCCAGAGGTCTCTGTGATTTGAGGAGACAGAGCTGGGAGTCTGGGGCAGAGCACTGGGGAGGAGAGAAGCTACACAGAGAGCTCCAGAGACCTGCAGAGGGGACCCCAGGGCTGAGCTGAGTACTGACCAGCAGATGCACATGAGGAAACCACCACATGCAAGGATGAAGTAGCAACTCCTCACATAGGGCCATTCTCACCAGGCAGAACGGAAAACCTCATGATTCCCACGGCACCAGGTACAGTACTAAAAGGGGTTTTGCCTCAATAGTGAGGCAAAAATATCCCTGGACTAAACATTGCTCTGGTCCCACTTTAAAAAGCTTAGAAATAAGACCCCAAAGGATTAAACTGTTTCTAAGCAACTTAACTGCATGCCAGAATAAGACTCAAAAATATTTGTCAGAATACAAAAATATCCAGCATATATCAAGGTAAAAATCACAATGTCTGGCACCCAATAAAAAAATCACCAGGCATGCAAAGAAGCAGAATAATATGACATATAACAAGAGAAAAATCAATCAATCGAAGCTGACTCAGTAATGACATCGATGATAGAATTAGCAACATTCAAGAGCAAGAAAGCTTTCAAATATCGATGAGATAGAGGAAACACTTTGAATGGGCTTCCAAGGGGTGACAATTTTAAGCATTAAGAAAAAACAACACTCTAGTAGACTGCAACACACTGAATCAATGTAAATCCATGGGTCCATAATAATACTAAAAAAAAAGAAAGATAGGAAAACTCATGTGTCACTATTTGAGGCAGCTATTTAAATAACTTCTTACTTCGAAAACTGGTAATTTCAACCTGGGAAAGAATTAGACATGTATACTGAACTCCAGAAGAAACTGTTTTCCAAGGTAGCTACCTAGTTCCAGTTGAGAAGGAAAGTGCTACTTTACAGAAGAAAGCCAACTCAGAAAACGTGGAAGGAATAACATTATTGCTTCAGGCAAGGATTATCAATTGGTGGTAAATCATTAGGTGAACAGTTAACAGAGTTAAATTAACACCAGACAGATTACTTTCTGGTCACAAGGAGAAAATATAACTATACAATGGAAGCACAAGACTTATCAACCTGACTCAAGGTCATTCTGATCAATAATGGTGGGCTGACCAGATATTATGACTTCTGATCTGATGTAGCATAAATCTATAATATCACCTATGATATTTTCTTGCCCAAAATGTTCAATTTGAATCCTTCAAGCCTTTGGGTACAATTTCCAACTTATAGGATGTACAGAGGATAGAGGAACAACTAAATAATACCACAGGGAACAACCAGACAAATCTAAAAGACAGAAATTCTGCAGGACAATTGGCTAGGTCAGAATAAACAAAAAGAGCAGGGACTGTGTTGGAAAGAAAGGAGACTTACAGGGACACAATGGACATAACCAGATGTAATGCTTGGTCCTATAATGGACACTAGTTCACCAACAAGCTGTAAAGGACACTCCAGGGTCAGAAGGGAAAATTAAAATTGGTCTGGATACTAAGTGAGATGAAAATTCACTGAAAAGGAAAGGATCGTCAACCTTTAAAAAGTTAAGAACAGTATATACTACTACATATGTCTCATATGGGTCTACATGTGAATGAATACCCATGTTCACACAGAGAAAGCAAGATATGCACCAAGGTGTAAATAGTAGTGGATGGTGGGATGTGATGCTTTTCTTCTGCTAGTCTGAATTTTCTAATTTCTACAGTGTGTATGTACTGCTTCTATAACAATAAAGGTTATTATTATTATTTTTTTTGGTGAGGAAGGTTAGTCCTGAGCTAACATCTATTGCCAATCCTCCTCTTTTTGCTGAGGAAGATTGGCCCCAGGCTAACATCTATGCCCATCTTCCTCTACTTTATATATGGGATGCCTGCCACAGCATGGCTTGATGAGCAGTGTGTAGATCCATGCCCAGGATCTGAACCTGAGAACCCTGGGCCACTGAAGTGGAGCATGTGAACTTAACCACTATGCCACCGGGCCGGCCCCAATAAAAGGTTATTTAAAAAAGTTCTTTTTAAGAGCTTCTACAAGACAAACGAAACCACAATCAAGATGAACAGACAACCCACCAGCTGGGAGAGAATATTTGCAAAACATACATCTGACAAGGGGTTGATGTCCATAATATATAAAGAACTCACACAACTGAACAACAAAAAAACAAACAACTTGATCAAAAAATGGGCACAGGAAATGAATAGACACCTCTCCCAAGAAGATATACAGATCGCCAATAGGCACATGAAAAGATATTCAACATCATTAATCATCAGGGAAATGCAAATCAAAACAACACTAAGATATCACCTCACGCCCGTTAGAATGGCTATAATCAGCAAGACAAAAAACAACAAATGTTGGAGAGGATGTGGAGAAACAGGAACCCTCATACACAGCTGGTGGGAATGCAAACTGGTGCAGCCTCTGTGGAAAACGGTATGGAGATTCCTCAAAGAATCAAAAATAGAGATGCCCTATGATCCAGCCATCCCACTACTGGGAATCTATCCAACGAACCTGAAATCAACAATCCAAAGAGGCTTATGCACCCCTATGTTCACTGCAGCATTATTCACTATAGCCAAGAAGTGGAAGCAACCTAAGTGTCCCTCGACTGACGATTGGATCAAGAAAATGTGGTATATATATACAATGGAATACTACTCAGCCATAAAAAAAGACAAAATCGTCCCATTTGCAACAACATGGATGGGCCTGGAGGGTATTATGTTAAATGAAGTAAGCCAGAAAAAGAAAGACAAACACTGTATGATCTCACTCACATGTGGAATATAAACCAACACATGGACAGAGAAAACTGTATTGTGATTACCAGGGGCAATGGGGGTGGGGGGGTGGGCACAAGGGGTGAAGGGAGACATATATATGGTGATGGACAAACAAAAATGTACAACCCAAAATTTCACAATGTTAATAACTATTAAAACATCAATTAAAAAAAAAAGTTCTTTTTAAAGAAAATAAGAACAGCTGACCGTTCTGCAACGGCTGACCACAAAAATGATAGGTTCTGGTTTTGTTATATTTTGCTATTTTGCTGTATTTTGCTTCTTATATGACACCCTTGGGGGATGTGGACCACTAAGAATCATACTCCTACTTCTGACAACAGGCTTCAACCAAAATGCAGTAAGATGTGGGCAAGGGTAACAGCGCTAAGATCTGACTTAATTCATTGGTTTCTCAGTAGGCAGACAAGACATGGTCTAAGAAGAACACTCACTGCACAGACCAGGTGAATAACAACCCTGGGAAAGGCGGGGAGGAGATGGAGAGATGGGCAACAGACACCATTACTTCCCTCCGTGTCCACTTGAACTAGGTCAGACCTCAAAGGGGGATCTAGGTTTGAGAATTAATGAAAAGATAACATATTTCATTAAGGTTGCTTCCTGTCTGGCTTTCTACCAAACCAGCAAACAAGAGTTCAAGGGATATATGAAGGCTCAAAACAGACTGATGAGTGCTCACAGCACCCCCTGCCCCCCTGGCTCCTTACAGAGAACACCCAAAGTTCAACACAGGTCCATATGCATCATTCAGTTGATCAGTCTACCAGGTAAGAGGAGTCCCTAACCATGGGCTCACTACCTTTTTATATCATTATCTTGGGGGAGGGGCCCTGGAAGCATCCGAGGGTCCACGTTATCACACAAGGAAATTCTTGCTGAGCTTCAGTCATATACTTCTCTACATTCTACATGTTACGTCGTCATCTAGCTCATCACATCACACCCCACACTGCCCCCTAATAAATGGTCTCCTGCTTGGAAGGAAAGAAGAAAGGAAAGAATTTTGTAACTAGAAACTTCCAGGGCAAGACTTTGTCCAGGGGTATACAATAAAAATGACTGGAAAGTTACTTGTTCTGTGAAAGCTGAGGTTACTATGGTTTGGTTTTTTTGCAACTCATCTGCATGGCTGAGATGTCAAAGTCTTTATCTGACATTTCTTTTCATCAGACATTTAATAACCATGCGCCAGCTGTGTTAGGAAGTGGGAATAGAAAGCAAATAATGTGATCCTGATGCCTAAGAACATTTTAATCAGTTTCTGACAAAGGTTTAACTCTTTTTCTCAAAAAGGCTCATAGCGGGTATAAAATTCTCTTATGTAAAAAGCCTGACCATTTCAGCTCAAAATGCAGAAGCATTTGTAAAATTTCCTATTTGGTTCTTTGCAGATCTTTTGCTCACAGGACATCATCTAATCCTACAGATGGACCTCTAATGACTTCGGAAAACCACTAACAGAAATATAAAACTTGTACATTCTTTTTAAATGAGGCTAGATCACAAGAACAGATTAAATCCATTTGTAGCCAGTCACGTCAATACCGCCGACCAGGAATTACCCAAATGACTTAAATCCTTTGTTAATTCACATTCTGAACCCAAAGATGTCAATTCCAGGCATTTATTTTTTAAATAAATAAATTTAAAAGAATAAAATTTGCCTTAAAAAATGGGTAATACTTGTGTTAGCTTAGAGAGTTTACTTATTTTATTAGCACAAAGTCTTAAAACTGGTAGCTTTATGAACCAAACAGGATGGTGCTACAAGTAGCAGAAGACAGTGTGCTTCCAGGTAAATGTGTTAATAAAAGTCCATGAGGACTGGGTTTTTACGGACACTCTCCTGATGATGGGCTGTGTGTTTAACAATGCTGACTGGCCCTTCATCAGAGCAGTTTCAAGGTGAAAACAAAACAAATCCTTTGCTCTTGTCATTTCTTTCCAGTTAGACAAAAATAAACACCACCACCACCCTAAACAATACATTTCACCAGCACGTATTTTTGAAAGGGTCCCCAGATGCACGAGCTATCTTACTAAGGCAAGGCTCTGTGGGCACAAAGCAGAGAAGGTTAGCACGGGCCCAACGCAGTTCTGAAGGCAAATGTGGACACATCCTCTAAACAGACGTATACAACCCTCCTTACAAAGCCCTGTAACCAAGTAAAAGGGATTCATGTTGGGGTGGGAATGAGGACAGGGAGACACAGAGAATCTTTTCAGTAAGAATTTTGTAAAGAGGAAATCTCCATAAGCAATTATGAGAAGTCTACAGCATTATAGACCTTATTTGAGATAATGAAATAATAAGCAAACCTAATACCTTTGTGAAGGTGTCTTTTGCTGATTTATTTTTAAATGGCCTAAAAATGGACTTTTTTTTGAGAAATGAGAAAGCAAAATGTAGTTCCAACATAAAATTACTATTGCCTTCCTCATCAATAAAAATTCCTTCATAACAAATATCATTACATTGAAAATCTCTGCAGAAGAAAAACATGTTATATCCCTAAATACCCACCTAACTTCAAGCATTTAATATCTTAACTGTTAAAAAATAAACATCTCAGAGGATGGGGGCTGGCCTGGCGGCAAAGTGGTTGCACATGTTCCACTTTGGCAGCCTGGGGTTCGCTGGTCTGGATCCTGCGCCATGCTGAGGTGGCGTTCCACGCAGAAGAACGAGAAGGACCTACAGCTAGGATATACAACTATGTACTGGGGCTTTGGGAAGAAAAAAGAAAAAGAGGAAGATTGGCAATAGATGTTAGCTCAGGGCCAGTCTTCCTCAAAAAATAAAATTAAAAAAAAAAATCTCGGAGGATTTTCTGTAAGAGAATTTAATATTTTTGGTTGGGTAACCCAGCAGTGGTAGAACGGTGGGCTGGTGACAGCTCCTAGTTCTACAGCCAATGTGGAGAATACATACCTCCTTTTGACAGAGATTCAGGCTGAAATCCATAAATCTCATAACATTTTGCATTGTAAAATATCTTTTGGGCCAGCCCCGTGGCTTAGCGGTTAAGTGTGCGCGCTCCACTACTGGCAGCCTGGGTTCGGATCCCGGGTGCGCACCGACGCACCGCTGCTCCGGCCATGCTGAGGCCACGTCCCACATACAGCAACTAGAAGGATGTGCAACTATGACATGCAACTATCTACTGGGGCTTTGGGGAGAAAAAAGGAGGAGGATTGGCAACAGATGTTAGCTCAGAGCCGGTCTTCCTCAGCAAAAAAAGAGGAAGATTAGCATGGATGTTAGCTCAGGGCTGATCTTCCTCACAAAAAAAAAAAAAAACCTTTTGATGTATTTATGACTAGACAAAAAATTATTCAAACATGTACACAGCTTTCTATTATGGTGCAAAGCCTCTTACAGGTTCTGGGAATAGAAAAAATTAAGACAAAATCTCTGCTTCTCACCAAGCTTCTAAGTTTACAAATAAGTAGTATCTGTGATAAGAGTCACACATTGCTAAGAGAATGGAGAGGAAGGAAAAGGGAGAAGGAAAAAAACCAAAAAAGGCTTCAAAAGGACATAGTATTTGAGCTGAACCTTTGATGATAGGCACGTTAAGTGAGCATAAGTGAGGCCATCTTGTTACACTAAATGGCCCCAGCCCCTCCTCTGTGTGACGACTCACTGCTCTGCACGTACTCTAAAACATTCACACACTCTCCTTATTTATGGCCCCTGCTCACGTATGTACTCCCCAACAGCTTGATAAATTAAAAACTTTGTTCTGTGAGCTTCTCTCCAGGGACACGCTGACCACAGGTGGGGAAACACACCTACAAGGTATCCATCACAGCTGAGAGAAGAATGGAACAATGTGAGGTCTGGAGCCCGTCAAACCTGGAGACCAACCCCTGGACCCCCTCCTTACTGCCCATTTTCCCCATATAACTGCCTCAAGATTCTGTAATCTTGGAAGATGGTTTTTCGAGACATTAATCTGCCATCTTCCTGATTATGCTGGCTAATCAAATTAAAACTCCCTTTCTCAATCCCTAACTTGTGAATAATTGGCTCAGATCGCGGCAAACAGAGTGAGCCCATTGCTTGGTAACAGGCAGGTTTTCAAAGATGGAAGGAGTCACTCTGTCATTCTTGGAAGAGAGAGCAAAAGATACAAAGTGGAGGTAGGACACCATGGGGGATAACTGGAGAACAGCCAGTTTGGCTGCAGCCTAATACATACGCAAGGTAAGGCATATGGTGAGGAATCACAGAAATACAATTGAGGCCAGAAAAGTAACTGGTCCCACCTCAAATTCAGAAGAATTTCTTCTAAAATTTCCCTTCCATGCATTGTTCAGTGTCTTGACTGCGTAATTCTAACTGATAGGAGGACGACTACCTCCTTGGACAGCTTTCTCTTGACATTTTCTCTCTTTCTCTCACACAAATGATACTTGTTTCAGGAGGCAATGGGGGAGCCCCTAAAGTCTCTTGAGCAAAGAACTGCCATACTTAATGTCTTATTTTAGAGGCAGCGGCATAGAAGATACTAAAACAAACAATTATTAAACCCTACTAAGCACCAAGTACTCTTCTAACACTTGAGCACTATTTTTCCATTTACTCTTTCCAACAGTTCTGTGAGGTTTTACAGATGAGGAAACTGAGGCACACAGAAGCTAAGTGGCTTCCTTTGAGTCACACAGAAAGTACGAAGTCTGAGATTCAAACCAAGGGGTCTCCTTACACATCTAAAGGATGCACAACTCTCTATCAGTAACTATGGCTCAGAGTGGCACTCAGTTAGCGTTTTAAAGTGGAATGAAAAGAGGGCATAGAAATAAGTAACATTTCAGAGAAAGAGAAACGGGAAGGTTGGGAAGAGAAACGGGAAGGTTGGGAAGAGAAACGAGCTTTGTGGGGAAATATGAGTGATTCTGCTCATGCTGAGTTTGAGACACAGGAGATAGGCAGATAGGGCTGTTTAGCAAGAAGCTGGAAAGTGGGCAAACTGAAGAGAAAATTCAAGATTGGAGGAGAGGCATATGAGGGAATCATCTATATGGTTATGGAGGGCAGAAGAGGGAGAGGCTGGAACAAAAAAGCTAAGTGGATGGAGAACATCTTGTGGAGAAAGTAGAGGGGAGAAAAGGAAAGTATTTATTAAATGTCTCCCACGTGTCCAACACCACTTTATACAGGTGGCCTAATCCTCCAACAATTCAGGAAGCAGGTATTATACCAAAGCCACAACTCCTGTGTAGGGGAGCCAGACGGTCAAACTTAGGTCTAACCCCAAAGCTCATATGCTCCACTACACCAAGCTGCCTGGGGGAGGAGGTGGGATGGGATGAGAAATTGTGAAACAGAAAAACAGAGATATTCAAGGGGAACTGGGACACACTGTGATAAAAAGCAACAAGAACTTTAACAAAAAGAGAAGCAGTTTATTTCAAGTATGTACATCTTTCCGGTGTTTAAAGTAGATAGAAAATCAGTCTTTCAAGTCAAAAACCTTCAGATAAAACATCTAATTTTATAGAACTTTTAATGTTTAATCCCCATTATTCTTCTTTAAAAAGTACAACCAAAAATTCCCCATTAATTTCTCAAAAGTTCTCCAAAGAGGCTGTCATCGAACAGTTTTTTTTTTTTACAGATCTATACTGAGAACCTTTCTAGAATGAAGGCAATGATATAATTTAAACACTAATAACTGGGTGAAAAACAAGACTAGGACAACTATTAACAACACATGTCTTTTAATGACTTCTGAGATTCATTTTCATCAGCTGGTTAATTCATTCTAGTGGCACAGCCATGAATATGAAATACTCTTGAAACTGTAAAATACCATGTAAATAAGTAATAATGAAACTAATATTAACCACTAAAAACTACTCGGTCTTCTAAAAGTACTGCAGTAGCTGTCCTTATCCAACCTGAAATCTATATTAGAACAAGAAGACAATGAGATTTTGATTCAGTTCTTGGGTAGCCTTCAATGAGTATTCTACAAAATTTGAATCTGTCGTGCATGTATACATAAACACAAGAAAGATAACATTACCCATACTGATGTGCCTTAAAAAAAAATCATACACCCATAACCGTACATCTAAAGCTGCCCTCATTCTTCTAAAAGAAGCACAGCTTCCCACTGGGTGCCTGGTCTGTAGTCCACCGGGCCAGTCCCCCACATGACAGACACAGAACAATGCTGCACTAAACCTGCTGCCCCGATGTCTGTGTTCTGAGAGTGGATGCGCAGGATAAACTCAGAAGTGCTGGGTCAGAGAGCAGGTACATTTTAAATATTAACACATATTATCACACTGTCCTCCAAAAGAGCTTCATCAATTTATCCTTTCACCAGCTTTGTATCAGAATGCCTATTTGACCACGCCCTTCCTCACACTAGGTATGAAAACATTTTAATTCTCTGCTAATTTGACAGAAGAATCTCAAAATGAGCATTTTTCCTACGTTTATTGGCTATTTGTACTTCTTTTGCAAGGAAAAATCTGTGCACGCCCTTTAACCATTTCTTTTCCTGAGTTGTTCATCTTTTTCCTATAGATTTGCAAGTTTTTTGTATATTAACAGAATTAGCCTATTATCTGTGGCATGACAGAAATATTTTTCCTAGTTGAATATTATTTTTTGACTTAAATGTATCAATTCTTTCCTTAATGGCTGCTAGACATTATGTCATGCTTAGAAAGGCATTCCATATTCCAAAGGTATTAAAAAAGTCTATATTCTCTCCAAGTACTTAAAAAAATAATTTTATAATTTTCCAAATTAAATTGTTCCAATACATTTAAAAAATAATGCATTATATTCCTTTGACATTTACAATTCTAGTCTATAACACAGCCAAGCTACTGGACTATGTTTTTACAGACAAAGGTTCCCTCATATACCATCAAAGGAAGGAAAAGATATAAACGGTCCCTGTAATGACCGTATCAACGTTTATCTACCTCTACAATAGGCAGATAGTGTAGATTACTCAGTCAGAATCTAGAACCAGAAGGCACTCCAAGCAACCTGAAATTACGAGTTTTACGAAAAACAAAAGGAAGTGCTATTTTACATATTAAGACATAAATTTATGAACTAATTACTCTGAAATGCAGTGCAGATTAAAAATACAAAGTTGAGGAAGGCTCAGATAAATTAAAAAGTAGCAGGCTCAAAATAAATTATTCCAGGAGATCTGCAGATGGATATACCCTTTTAGAGAGATCTTTTTTAAAAGATATGATTTAAAAGAAAGATACAACAGTCAGAAAGTTGGACAACCAGTAGCTGAATGTGGGGCTTTAACTTGCCTGTATAGAAAGAAAGCCGAATTTAAAATTACTGATGCTGAGAAGAGTCGACAGATACTGGCTTGGAAGTTTGCAGCATACTAAGCTGACAAGAGATGGAAGCCTAAGAGGGGTACGCTCTGCAGTGCCTGATGGGGAAGAGACGAGCCAGCTCCTCTGACATACTTGCCCTCAAAACAAAACTGTCCTCTGGGAGAGGACACAATGCCAGGGCCATCAGAAAATCCCAAGAGGTATATCCTTGGAATAAAAATAATATTTTCTGATTGACATTCAGTAAATGAAAGAATGGGCAAACCTCATAGCAAAAATTTTAAAAGCTATCAATAATGGTTGTCTGGTTTCTTATTCCTGACATCTTTCATACTATTTATAAAATAAACCACAATTTTGGCCTATTTAATTTGTTTTCATATCCCAAATAACCAAGAGCATGGATGGCTGTTAGAAATATTTTTACCTGATTTAAATTAAATTCAAATGCTCAAATTCATTAATTATGGTTATACTTTCTGTATTGTGTTACTTATAGTTTCAGTTCACTTTTTTTTTTTTTTAATTTTTATTTATTTATTTTTCCCCCAAAGCCCCAGTAGATAGTTGTATGTCATAGTTGCACGTCCTTCTAGTTGCTGTATGTGGGACGCGGCCTCAGCATGGCCGGAGAAGCGGTGTGTCGGTGCACGCCCGGGATCCGAGCCCGGGATCCGAACCCGGGCCGCCAGCAGCGGAGCGCATGCACTTAACAGCTAAGCCACGGGGCCGGCCCATCAGTTCACTTTTGCTTTGCTTTCAAAATCTGATTAGATTTACTGTTAGATCAGATTACCAACTTAAAAAAAAAAAAGTTGGTTATATTATCTTCCAAATAACCTGAAAGAAAAAAAATTCAGACTTACACTAACCAGTTTATATTACTACATTTAAATACCGAGGAATGTCCTTCATAAGAGAACAAGACTGGAGCCTGATTCTGGACTTGTGTTCACCAACGACAGCACTTCAGCCTCTCCTGAGATAACGGTTGAAGTAGGTCCCTGAATTAAGATGAATATTTCCATCTTTTGTTTCTTTCACTTATTCTATGATCATCTCATTATAATTCCCTTTTATTAAAATGCTGCCTTTTACCTAATGCAAACCGATTTCGCTATGTTTTTGTATAACTCAGTAAACCTCAGCTGGCTTGACTTAGCCCGCAGGGCACATCTGGCAATATCTGGAGACTTCTTTGGTCATTACAACTGAAGGAGGTGCTGCTGGCATCGAGTGAACAGAGGCCAGGGATGCTGCTAAACGTCCCAGTGAGGAAGTACCAGTCCCCAAATGCTAACAGTGCTCCGGCTGAGAACCACTGTAAAACTGCAGTAAGGTCTAGCTAGGATTTCTTCAAATCCTGTCATGAGTAATCTTTAACTGACCAACGTTCTCAGGTAGTGTAGAGTAACAAAACATAGGAAAATGCGGAAAATGCTCAACCATGGTGATCACTTTGCCTCTGAATCTGAAATATCTGGGCCAGACTAATTTGTAGCTCAGGTTGTCTACAAAAAGCTATTGTAACACATATAAAACCTGCAGTTAATATATGGTAAACAGCACTTTGATAAACTCTCTTGGCAGATTAAGATACAGACATGCTATAGGCAAATAATTATAAGTGATATGATTATTAGATTTCACATAATTTAAAATTTTTTATGTAGTTAAAAAATTATCAAGAAATAACATCCCCTAAAGCCCATTCATTTTTTAAGATGTAGGTAGCAATAACATTTTTTTTTTTCTTTTGGTGAGGAAGAGTGTCCCTGAGCTAACATTCCTTGCCGATCTTCTTGTTTTTTTTTGTGTGTGTGTGTGAGGAAGATCAGCCCTGAGCTAACATCCATGCCAATCCTCCTCTTTTTTTGCTGAGGAAGACTGGCCCTGGGCTAATATCCGTGCCCATCTTCCTCCACTTTATATGGGACACCACCACAGCATGGCCTGACAAGCGGTGCATTGGTGTGTGCCTGGGATCCGAACCCAGGCCACCAGCAGTGGAGCACGTGCACTTAACCGCTATGCCATGGGGCTGGCCCCCAATCTTCCTCTTTTTGCTGAGGAAGATCAGCCCTGAGCTAACATTTGTCCCCATCTTCCTCTATTTTTTTTTTTTTGTATATGGGACACCGCCACAGCATGGTTTGATGAGCAGTGTGCAGGTCTGAGCCTGGGATCTGAACCTGCAAACGCTGGGCCACCGAAGTAGAGCATGTGAACTTAACCACTGTGCCACTAGGCTGGCCCCAGCAATAACATTTTGACATCCATCTTCTCAACTTTCTTGTTGTCGCTCACTTTGGATAATCATCTAGCGATAACTGAACTAGGCAGTCACCTAAACTGGTCAAATTTTCACTAAAATTAATGTAAATTTCAGTGTATTTTTCTCAAACTATCCCACTCTTCTAAGTTTTCTAGAAGCAATACAGTAATACTACCAAGCGCTGAGTGCCAGATTTACAGCCACTTGTACGTGCAGTGCACCTGCAAGATGAGGGGGCGATAGCTGAGAACGTAATAACACGCCAAGGTCAGAGAAATCATTTCCTGTTCCAGCCAGAGCTTTGACACTGACCATCCCAGCAACAGGAATTTTCTTTTCTTTCCACACCCTCACTTGAAAGAGTATTTGCAACTGACAGGGTTTGTGTTCATATCACGTCAGACTTTTAAAAGCAACTCCGGACAAACACCCTGCCTTCGCTCTTACAATCAACTTTAAAAACAGTCTTTAGCAGCCTTAACAGGTGAGTTCTTTGTTAATACCCAACAGAAATGCCACACAAACGCCTAACAGCTCCTTTGTTTGTGCCTTCAGCAAATGGCAACAGCTATAACACATCACAGGCTTCCACAAATGGGCCCTGCTCTCAGCCGGCCGTGTACAGCAGGACGATGCAAGACTCACCTGGTTACTGCTGTTGGCGGCTGGTGAATTGGCTGGAGCCGTACTTGCTGAGAGAGAATCGAGGAAGGCTTGGTCAGCCACTGAATCTCCACAGGAAAACTGATCTTTTCCATCACTGGGCAAGATCTGAATAGTAGAAAGAACCACAGTTATTTTCATAGATTAGAGTTATTACAGAGATCGAGTCCCTGGAGGCAAGCAAGAACTGCCATCTATTATGGAAAAGAGGTTTATATTAAAAGGTAAGTAAGCCCAAGAACATCTGTATTAACTATTCCTTTCTATAAGTATGCAGAATTCTAGACAACACAATTAATGCCAGTGTCCACATAAATCCTCAGATCTTTCTCATTCCTGTCAATGTTTAGAATCCTGAACGCGTAATGCACAGAGGTAAAACACGACATAAACAGAAGACATGTGGACCAAGCTCAGGGGCCTGTGACCCCTCTGAAGTCGTATGGAATCTGCTGGGGTGTGTGCAGGTGCATGTATTCCGAGAGGATGGTCTAAAGAGTTCATCAGATTCTCCAGAGGGTCCAAAACTCCCCACCCCAACTCCCAATCAGGAAGAACAGATAGACAGCCTTCCCATTCTGTAGGCAGTGCCCAGGCATTCCTCTCTACTGGAGGGGAACCCTTATTCTTGATCGCACTCTATTTTACTCACAGGGCACCACGCAACCTTACTGTCTGTCACTTGAGATGAGAGGCAAGCTCACCAAGTACTCAGTACTCAGTTCTAAGTGGCCCACAGACAACCAGCAGGGGGTGCCAGGAGGTTGACTCAGAAGAGGGTTTGTCAGCTGAGTGAATGTGACCCAGGCAGGGAGCCTCCTTCCGGGTGTTGTGACACCATCCTTGGCATCTATTTCAATAGAGCTTAAACCAGGCATGGCTCACAGCCGCTCATTCAAGACCCTTCTGTCTATGGGAACAGAAGGAACTGACAGATATGTCCTAAATTAGCACAGGGAGAAGAAAGTCACTTCAAAAAATCTATTTAAACTTTGTGAATCAATTCTACAATAAACAGTATTGTAGGCAGCAGTTATTATACAATATAAGCAAAGAAAAATAGATACTTTTATTCAGAATTATTACAAGTTGTTATCCTTGGAAGGAACATAATCTAAATATCTGAAGTCACTCTTTGGAGCTTGGTTCTATAGGTAATATTTTTATTTGTTCTACTTCAATTTATTTTCCGCTTTTTATATAATTAGCATGTTTTACTTTTAAAATGGAAATTTTTTAAATTAAAAATAAAGTAGCTATCTTCCAATCTGTCCTTTAAGTTGGTAACTCATAAAAAGGTGTTTTATTAAAGACCAGGTTTAATTAATAAATGACAGTACGTTCTTACTTCAACATAGTCTGTGGGAACCAGCCCTCGTTCTCCTTTGTTGTTTCTTCCTTCCAACCATCCTCCACCAACATCCTAATAAAGTTAAAAAAAAAAAAAAATAAAGAAAAAAGATTACAGTGGGAATTTTCTGTAGAAATTTTGCTTTGGGAATTGTTATACATGAAAAAGTAATTAACATAAATTAGCATTTTATTCCTACAGAGCTAACACTGATCAAAATTTTAAATTCTTAAGACTCTTCTTTACTCAAGAAAAGGATATAATCTAAAAACAAGAAAAATCAAACTTCAACAAGCAATCAAAGATTGAAGGATAGCCTATTAATATAACACCATCATTTTGTAATTCCTTTCTATTTACTGGTCTGTGGTAGATTACAAAATGGTTTGCGGCTCCAATTGTCAAGAAATAGAATGACACCCCCTACCTCTAGAATCTGCGTTGTCCCTTGTGACCTCTGTCCAAAAGAAGGAGGTAAAAATAATATGGGGCGAGTTCAGAGCCCGGCCTCAAGAGGCTTTGCACACTTCAGCTCACTCTTTTTTCCAAAAGAGCTGCTATGTGAATAAATTTAGGTTGCTAGATGATGACAGAGTCGAGGCCCAGCCTCCCTGTGGGCCCATCCAAAGCCAGTCAACCCCTAGGAGGAGAACTGCTAGACGCATGAGCGAGCCCAGGTCAGGAGAACCATCCAGCTGACTTGTAGATTGCTGAGCAACAACAAATGGTTGTTTGTTTAAGCCACTAAGCTTTGGGATTGCCTGTTATTCAGGAAAAGCTAACCAATCTATGATTCCTTAGCTCTTCTGGATAAGTAATATTAATAAACTAAATAGTAAAGTACGCTACACCAGGATTCCCATTTTTCAATCAATTATAATTATAGCAAAGTCCAACATTTTCCCCTTAAAATAGTAAGAGTTAAGTTCATAAATCATGCCCTAATTAGTTAATAATTACCTGAATCTAGATCACACATTCTTTTTTTTTTTTTTTTTAATTTTTTATTTATTTATTTTTCCCTCAAAGCCCCAGGAGATAGTTGTATGTCATAGTTGCACATTCTTCTAGTTGCTGTATGTGGGACGCGGCCTCAGCATGGCCAGAGAAGTGGTGCGTCGGTGTGCGCCCGGGATCCAAACCCAGGCCGCCTGCATCGGAGCGCACGCACTTAACTGCTAAGCCACGGGGCCGGCCCCACACATTCTTTTTAAAAATCACTTTAAGCCACAACTTTGTCCATTTTTGTCTACAACAGCAACTTAAAGACAATACTAGTTTACCAAGAAATGAAGAACACTTCACTAAAAAAAAAATTAGATGGTTAGATAAAAGAATCTTTAATCTCTCCTCTGATTAAAAATAGAACCTAGTTACTTACATACACGTAGCATATTATCTAAAACTATATATACTTTTTCTACCCAGTAATTCTTCTTTGTATCTAAGACATATAAAATAGGTTTTTAAAATACTATCAAGGGGCCGGCCTGGTGGTGCAAGTGGTTAAGTGCGCGAGCTCTGCTGCAGCGGTCCAGGGTTCGGAGGTTCGGATCCCGGGCGTGCACCAACGCACCGCTTGTCAAGCCATGCTGTGGCGGGGTCCCATATAAAGTGGAGGAAGATGGGCACGGATGTTAGCCCAGGGCCAATCTTCCCCAGCAAAAAATGAGGAGGATTGGCATTGGATGTTAGCTCAGGGCTGATCTTCCCCCCCCCCCCCCCCCGCAAAAAAATACTATCAATATTAAGAAGCCACCATCTTGGTCATTCCTCCTCCTTCCTTCATCTTTGTGCTGCTACAGTCCTCCCTCCCTCCCACCTGGCGGAACACATCTGCATCTCCTCCTCCTTTTCCCAGAGTCTCCTTGGCCTTCCCAGCACCTTTCTTCATGTGCTTACTCTCAACGATGTCTAGGGTGTTGGCTTATCTCCAGCCTTCATCTCTAGCTCTGTAGGTAGTTCCATTTTTAAACTCATGCAAAACTATAGGGCAGGGTTGATTATTTACTATTCTTTACATTCAACAATTTATCTAAAAATAAACTCACTTAATCTTTCCGAAGAAGCTCTTCTTCCTGACTTACATACTTTAATAAAGTCACCATTCTCTCAGGTGCAGAGGCCAAAAACCTCAGTGATCCCTGACTCTTCTCGCCACCAGCATCTAATCAAGCACCAAGTCCTCTGGGTCTGACTCGTCAAGCTTCCTGCACCCATCTTCTTTTGACTCCTATTGCTACTATCCAAAGTCATGGCCCTAGACTCCAGCCACACCAATTTATTCTATACACCTCTGCTAGATTAATTTCCTTGAAGTGCAACAATATCAACAATAAACACCAAGCCAAACCCTTAAATGTATCCACTACCAAATGAAGTCCAAAGTCTAGAGCCTGGCCCACAGTCCTGTCTGAGTTGGCTCCAAGAGTCAGTTTTCTTAGCCTGTCTCCTACTGTCTCCTACATGCTCTGTCCCTATGCTCCTGGGACGCTTGTTTACATGAAGTGTTCCCCAGCAGAGCAGAAAAAGCAGAGGCCTAGGCGCCAAACAGATGTGGCTGTGAATTCTTGTTTTGCCACCTATAAGCAGAATGATCTTGGGCAAGTTACTCGACCTCTAAGTCTCATTACCTTTCTTTGTAAAACAGAGATTAAAAACACCTACCTCATAGAGTTCATCTAAAGACATTAAAGAATGTATGCACAGTACTGAGCCAAACGCCTGGCTCATAGGCTGTCAATAAAGGGCTCCTGGGACTTCTAAGAAACACTGACCACTTTCTAATCTCTACACCTTCGATCCGGCTGGGATCTGTCTGGGATGTCTCTTTCCATTTCCGTCTGATGGAACCCCATCCAGCTATCTGTACGGTACTGAACTTTCCTCAATGTTTATATAATAGATTCTTACTTTACCATCAATACTCCATAAGCAACAGGAAAAAAATTCATGTGGGTTTGAATGATCAACTTATTAAAAATATAAAATCTTCAAAATAAGTCCCGAGGGGACAGTCAGATTTCTATGTAATAGTTCTCTTACCGGATTTGTAATTGTGATAATTTCTCCTTCATTAACTGTCAGTTCATTATTTCCAGGTTCAGCAGCAAAATCATACATAACCCGAGCCTATTGGGAGTGGAGAGGAAAAGAGGAAGTTACAAATGTAAACTTAACAATAAAAAACCCAAACAACCTTTACAGTTCACTTTGTGAATGTGCTGGTATGAACAAACACTTCACGACAGTGGCTGTGGTTGTTTTGGAAGAAAGGAAGACATATTACCAAAATGATTCATCAGCCCTGTTGTGAGGAAGAATAACACCAACGGTGAGAGCCCCTGCTCTGTTCTGGAAGCAGGGAAGGTTTCTGATAGCTGCCCACATTGTATTTAGAGATTAGCCCCCAAAAAGTACTCAGAACACACCCATTTCATCAAGTTGGGAGAATAGCATGCCCTTCCTTTTAGGAGGTAAGAAGTGGAAATACAGATACTGTTCATTCTGGGAACACTCACACTTGAGGACTGAAGAGATACACATACAGACATACAAATATGTACACATATATCAGATTCACGTTTTTAGATTAATCCCTTGCAATTAAAATTCTCACTACTCTTTATCTAGAGCCACTGGGATGGAATGTTGATAATGTGGTATCCCTAGGCAACTAAAGTTAGAAATTTAAGATTTGGGTAGCAAGATATATTTACATTCTTCTACCATAATTCTTCCCACTATGCAATGACTCTCAGAGGGCTGTGCATACTGGTCAGGTAACCTGAACAGCTATGATTTTCAAACTCTTCCTGCAATGAAATCTTAATTTCATATAAAACAGATTAAAGGGAAGCTGTCTGTGATGTGAGGGGGAGCTGTTCTTTCAGCCTCTTCCTCAAGAGGACCCTTGAGGCATCAACCCAGAAATATGGATTCCTTGGAATATTGCCATTTAGAAGTATTCCAAGAGAGAGAACCACTGTTGTAAAAAATATATTTTATACATGCTTTTATAATATATAATAAATATGTAAAAATATGTATGTTTTCAATCCATTTCAAATTCTAAGTAATTGCCTTTCAGGGACTGTCATGTAGAAGGAAGTCCATCTTATAAACTGGGGATCCCACACACCCAGGAAACACATGATTTGTTTTAAAAGGAATTGTTTGTCCTAAGGGGCAAACTCAAGTTCACCTACAGGGCCAAACAAGACTAATGGAATTGCATTCACTTAACAAACATTTACAGAATACCTACCATGTGGCAAGAACTGTGCTAGGCCCTTTCGCTCAACAGTGCTTTCTCCACACGTGCTTAATGATGCCTGAAATCCTTATCACGAGGATTAAGGATTCACATGTAGTGACAAAAGATTAGGAAAAAAAATTTATTTTGAAATACATCAAAAATAAGAAGATGAACTGATGAATGAATATGTGATAAAGCAGGGATAGTAAAATGTTATAGACTCTAGAAGGTGGGTTCATAGTGTTCGGTGGAAAATGATTTCAACTCTGCCACATGTTTGAAATTTTTCATAATAAAATGTTGGAAAGAAACCAACGGTAGTGTGCAGCCTGTCGGTCAAGAAACAGCCTCAGCTCCTTCACTTCTGTCCACTGAGGGGCGGGAAGGGGACTGAAAGCAAGACAGCAGGTGGGGTGAGAAGTCTCCAGGCGTTACAGTTCTCCTCGGGTCATTACAAAGGACAGCGCAACCGTGCTGAGGCCTTTTTCTCATGCCCCTGCAAAAGCAGATAGAATTCTGCTTGTCACGTTGTGGAGTATTTTTTAAAACCACGTCACAGCAACCTCAACCCCTTGCGCACTGAGGGCAGACATGAGACAAATGTGTGAGGAGAGTCCCTGAGCCAGGACACAACCGCGGGACCGCCAGCTTCCTGGGGAGGGGCCCGGGGTGCTGACAAGAGCTGGAAGAGGAACCTGCTGCTTTGTTACTGTTCCTTAAGAATCCCGGTTAACAGGATTAACAGCTAAATCCAACTAATCCCCAAATATAGAATACCGAAGCTTCTAGTTTACTAAAATTACAACTCGGTGAAACAGCATATGAAACAAGTCAAAAATAAAAAAATGGAAACTCCCTTACATATTTACATATTACTGAACATTTACTCATGGAAAAATGTACACAAACATCATAGGTTTATTTAAAACGTTGATCTAAGACTTTTTTTAACCTAGAGATGCTTCTTAAAAATTAGAACTGAGAATAATTTTGGAGAACAAAAAGATTTAAAAAGCACATCCCCAAATGAGCATAACATGTTGACAGAAAAAAAAAAACAGACCATTTGGCCCAGAGGAGCAATTATTCTTCTAAAGCTTAGGTAAGACTGGAAACCACTCTCTACTTCTTTTCTCTTCCCCATCCTTGCGTTTGGCTTCCACCTGCCTTCCTACCTTCTCTCCTCATCACTCCCTTTTTTTCTCTTCTCCACCACTGACAGTATCCAAACAGATAAAGATACTGCCCTCGACCCCAAATGCCCATCAGTCTTCTTATTTTTAATGTGGCCTTTGAAAGAAAAGGCCCATTTTTCTACACTGCTTTTTTCCAGTGTTAGCTGTACTTTTAGAAATGACTCAAGTATCTTCAAGAGCTAAATTTCCACACAGTTCCTGGTCAGTAGATAACTTCATACTGTATATTGAATACATACTGTCAACCGCAATCTCTTCAACAGCAATTTCAAAAAGCATTACAGATAAGGTGAAAGGCTAGTAGACAGCAATCTTACACAAAAGTTCCATTATCTAGATACAGTAAAATAAACATTGGCAGATTCAAAGCTCTCCAACTAAATGCTCTAGGCACTGAAGTACTAAGTGTGTCCCCACACACCTGTCTGATGTGTGCATAATCCATCATCCGTAACACAGATTTCCTTTTGGGAGAAGAGAGGAGTATAAAAATATTCATTCTTTCTGACCCATGTGGTAAACATCTGTTATTTTGTCTGCCCCATATCCCTTCCTTCTGGAAACTGTTCCTGCCTGACTCCAAATGACTGGTGAGCATATAACCCAAACAGGGGTAATCAGAACTCTCCCAGGAACTGATATGGATGCTGGGGAGGGTGCATCTTTTTCTCTGATACTGTTGCCAATGGCTAACTAGCTGAGGCAGGGAGCAAGTCTGAAAAGTGATGAGGTGTGGAATGACAAAGAGAACTGCATCCTGATGAGATCACCTGAAGGACAAGCCTGAAGCTATTTCTCCCCTTGCAGACTTTTCAGTCACGTGAGCCAATGTCTCTTTTGTGCTTATGCTAATGTGATTTCGGATTCTGTCACTTGCAAGCAAGAGAGTACAAGTCAATACAAACCAATAATCTGAAACTGAAGAATTTATTAAGGAAACATTCTAAACAAAGGAAATGCTGGACGTAAGAAGTACATTGCTGTATTTCCTATTTTACAAACAAAACACTAGAACCTTTTAAAAATGAACAATAATAGAGAATTAAACTAAATAGCTCAAAATAGCAAAAAAACCTGACAGCAAAAAAGTTCATACGGGGGTTGGAATGCAGAAGACAAGCTCCCATTCTTAAGCATCTCCTTCTTTAGCTTCACATAAAGCACAACTAAATCTTGGGGAAAAGCAGTAAATCTTCACCAGTGTGGCTCTCTCATCTTTAAAACAGACATGCTCAATTAAAAAGTAAGTAAAATATGTAAACCTTCAGAAATTCAAGGGACTGAAGGATCTCTTATTAATTTGACACCCTTGAGAACTGAAGTTCTGCACGTAGGTGATATTTCAATATAACTAGTTTACCTTTTTAAATGGCAAGCTTGTTTTACTTAAGCACACTCATTTGACTTTTTATAAAATCTTACATGTTAATTCCTTCCTGGTATCTTGCCTTTACCTAACTAGCAAAATCATCAGAAGAAACAGAACTAACTCTAATACAACCTGAGAGCATTATTATCCTATTACTATATGTAGATGTATTTGTCCTTATTCTAAGTGGTTAAGGCTTAAATGCTTTTCAGTTTATATCAATCTGCAATTTCAACAGCCTTTGTTAACTCCTGGCCTATGCTTGTTCAGTTGTTATTTTGAATAAAATATAGAAACTTAAATCATCCCTGTGAAATTTCATCTTGTTAGAGTCAGCCCATTGCTCCAACTTATTACGAGTTTTCTGAATTCTGAAGCCATCGTCCAATTATCCCTGATCCTTTGCTGCTGAGTCCTCAGAAAGCCCAATAAGCGTGTTCTCCATAGTTCCACCTGTGTCATTTGTACACTGTTAAAATATGGCAGGGCCAAGGTCCAAGACAGCTGCACACAATAAGAAACTCTTTCCTGAGCCAGCCCTGACAGCCTAGTGGTTCAAGTTCAGCACTCTCATCACTTTGGCAGCCCAGGTTCAGTTCCCAGGCACAGACCTATACCACTCGTCTGTCAGTAGCCATGCTGTGGCGGTGGCTCACACAGAAGAACCGGAAGAACTTACAACTATACACAACTATGTACTGGGGCTTTGTGGTGGTGGTGGGGGGGCAGGGAAGAAGAAAAAAGGAGGCAGACTGGCAACAGATGTTAGCTTAGCATGAATCTTCCTCTGCAAAAAAGAAAAAGAAAGAAAGAAAGAAAGACTCTTTCCAAGGGGTATGGATCAATTAATTATCACGTTTTGGGTATGGTGCTCTTAAAATTCCCAAAGAAGGAAATAAAGTTAGTCTGTTTCCTTAAATGTTAACAAGGAATGTTTAATAATCTATTCAAGAGTATAGTCACGACAACAGAGTTCTGTCAAGGTTGTATTTTAACAGTTGTTCTAGTAAAAGATCTTTTTCCAATAGAAGAAATTTCTACAAAGAATTGGTAGCAGCCACTGAGAATGGCTGAAAATTTAATTTTTCTTATGCAAAATTTTCAAGAATAAATTACCAGTAATATTGATATGTTCTTTACAAATGTTTTTCCTAAAATGGGTTTATATCTGTTATCCTGAAACACGACATACTTAGAGAAATTTTTTAACTGGTGGTCAATTAGACAAGCAGTTTGAGAAATTTCCAAGACAAACAGAAATTCATTGAGTGTAGGAATATAAATTTCCAAGAAACATTTAGAATAATCTTAAATTTAAGTGCAATGAAGGGCAATTATACAATCCCAAGGGGAGAAAAAGTTCTGAATAGTTAGAATAAATAATCAAACTGTACCATCCACTTCCACATTACTCCTCCCTCCCTCCATTTCACTCACGCAGAACAGTTCTGGAAAGTGCTTGGACCAAGGAAATCCTCCTAAGTGAGGCCATGTTATAACCAAACTGCTAGAGATTGGGATGATTTTGAGACTTTCTACCCGAACTCACCCAGATCAAAGCTTCTTTACGTAGTGTATGTAAGAATAATTTGACAAAGACATTTTATTGGTTATTTAATGTGGTGGCATCAAACTGGCCATATCACAAATAATATCACTATTACCAAGTAATGTGCCAAAACAGACACTTCTGACACCCACATGTGACTGCCTGTTCTGCCCATTGCTTCATAATTAAATATACATACAACACACACACATGAAAGTTTAACTGGATTTTTTATTTCTAAGGCCATGTCAAAATGGCTGCATCATACTAACACTTTGATGTGGATGCTTTAAATTGGGGTTGGTTTTTCTTTTTCTGTAAAGGCCAGATAGTAAGCATTTTAAGGTTTGCAGGCCATACAGTCTATCTCTACTGTTGCAGTACAAAAGCCACCATAGACAATATGTAAACAAATGAGTGTGACTGTGTTCCAGTAAAACTTTATTTACAAAAAACATGTGGCAGGTCAGATTTTGCCCACAGGCCATAATTTGCTGACCCCTATGAGATGGCTGGGAACAAAGTTATTATACAAAAATCATTAATATAACAAAACATGAGTAATAAAGGAAAGAATCTTTGCAATTCATATCACAAAAAATTAATCTTTCTCACACATAAAGAGCTTCTGGAATTGAAGAAAAAGACCAGTAACTCAACAGAAAAATGGCAGAGGAACAAAGAGTTCATTGAAAAATATAAATGGCCCTGAAACACGTGAAAAAAGTTGCTCAATTTGACACATAAAAAAAGACAAACTAATCTGGTAGAAGTTACCAGATTTCCCTCCATCAGGGATTGTCTCATTTAAACCTCTACCAGCAATACATATGAAAGTAATGGTTCTCTACAACTTTACAAACAGAATAAATTACCCAACTTTTGGATTTTTGCCAACCTAGTGAGAAATGCTACCCTAATATGGTTTTAAAGATACATTTACTCTTTGACCCAGAAACCTCATTTTGGGAATCCATTCTCCAGATGTACCTGTGCACATGTGTACAAGGTTCTTTACTGCAGCACTGTTTGCAATATAAAGACTGTAAACAACCCTAGTGTCTACTAATAGGGAATTGGTTAAATAAACCATGGTATATCATCACATGGGAATATTATGAGACAATAAAAAAAGACAACAGTCTATATGCGCTGCCATGGAACGAATATATCATCAATTGAGAAAAGCAAGCTGCAAAATAGGGCGTATAGTATGCAACATTTTTCAAAGGTAGAAGAACATTTATATTTGCCAATATTTCCATGAAAAAGCACTAGATAAATAAATAATTTCTATACTGGTTACCTATAGAGATGGGAGAGGAGGAAAATGAGTGGATAAGAACAGAAGTGAGAGTGAAATTTCTCAGTATATTTCTTTTCATATCATTTTAACTGTGTACATGTATCACTTGCCCAAGAATTCTAAATTAAAAGGAGGAGAGAAAGACGCCATTTACAGCAGCACCAGAAGATAAAATATCTAGGAATAAACTAAAGAGATGTGTAAGACCTGTCTGGGAAAAGCTTTACAATGTTCCTGAAAGACACAGAAAATTGGAAAAACTGAGGGTATGGTAGTTTGTTTGCAAAAATGACCACAATAAATCTTCCCATGTCTGTAGGAATTCACCCCTTTGCAGTGTGACTTTGCCACTCCTCTCATTAAGAAGTAAAGGCTGTTTTTCTTCCTCTTGACTCTGGACTTGTTCATGTGCTTGCCTTGGCCAACAGAATAAGAACAAATGTGATACAAGCAAAGACATGAAAAACACTTGCCCATTGGGGCTTGCTCTCTCTCACCACTGAGACCACCTCTGTGACCAGTGAACCAGCCTGGATTAGCCTCTGCAGATGAGAGACCACCATCCTAGCTGTACAAGGTGAGACCCCAACATGTGAGTGAGGCCACCCAGGGCCATCCAACCTCAGTGGGGCTTTCCAGACCACAAGAACCACCCACAGACAACCCACAGAACTATAAGAAAGAATAGGTATTTGTTGTTTTAAGTCACTCAGTTTGAGGTAGTTTGTTATGCAACAAAAACTAACTCATATCAAGAACCTCCCCATGTTTTTAGATGGAAAGCCCCAATATCATCAAGGTAGCAACTTTCCCTTCTTTGATTCTAATAAAAATATGAACAGGATTATTTTTTCTGAAACAGGACAAACTGATCTTAAAATTCATTTGGACACATAAAGAAACAAGAACAGCTAAAAACATTTTTTTTAACCAAAAACAAGCAAAGATTAGAAAAGTAGCAAGTCCACAACTAGTCCCCAAAACATAGAAACGTAGTAGTACGATAAAGGTGGCATTAGATTGTTTTAGAATAAATAAGTAGCTATCCGGAAAAAAAACAAAGTGAATCCCTACCTCACCCCTTATACCAAAATAAATTCTAAAACAGATCAAAGATTTACATTAAAAACAAAAAGAAACCACATAGCTAGTATCCAGACTAGAATCTCCAAATAGCATTTTTCATTAAAAGGAATGAGATTTATTTAGAGAAACAGTTGATTCCAGCTTTCAGAGAAAAAAACAAGAACAAAACCCATACAGAACATACAAGATGGGCCTGGAACATCTTTAAGTACGAGATATCAAAGAAACTAGCAAAATCTTCTATGGCTATGTCAAAAGGACACAGGCTCCAACCTGCAGAGGAGCTTGCTGTCCAAATATGAGCATCAATAAGGATAAGGACTGCAAACATCAAACGTGTTTAAATCCATGAGTTCAAAATGATAAAACTAATTGATCACCATTATATGATACTAGGCAGCCAATTCATTTTGAAAACTGGTAAATAAAGGTGAAAAAAATCAGACATTTATTCTGCCTCTCCTTTACAAACTGTACCACTACTTAATCAAGCAGTAGATAAGAAGTGTCTCTTTCTAAAAACATTCCAGCTAATGCAAAACGGTGCAACTACTATGGAAAATAGTATAGAGATTTCTTAAAATGTTAAAAATAGAACTATCATATGATCCAGTAATTCTACTTCTGGGTATTTATCCAAAAGACTTGAAATCAGGGTCTCAAAAAGATATTAGCACTCCTACGTTCACTGCAGCATTATTCACAATAGCCAATACATGGAAACAACCTAAATGTCCTTTGATAGATGAACGGATAAAGAAAACGTGGTTTATACATACAATGGAATATTATTCAGCCTTAAAGAAGGAAATTCTGAGATATGCAAAAACGTAGATGAATCTTGAGGACAGCTAATAAATGAAAAAGGAATAACAGAATTAGAACATCATTTTTCAATCCCTAATAATTTAATGCATCTAAGCAAAGTGTATCCAAAAGACAACCAGAAATTATTTGCTTTCTGATGGAATACAATGCCAGTTAGGAACTATACTTGAAAAGAAAACAGAATTTGAATCTTATTCACTCTCTAGATCCTAGTACCAATTTACTGGAAATACAGAGGAATACATTAAACCACGCAATGAAGATGCAGTAAGAAAATCCAGATGTAGGAAATTACAGAACCCATTTTCTCTAATAGACAAATCCCAAAGACAAAAAACAAGCCCGGGTGTGGAGGGGAGAAAAAAGGGAACCTATAAATTTAGAGATTTAGAAGATCGATCACGATTGCAATATATAGACTTTATTTGGATTGTGAGTCGAACAAAATGCAAAAAAGATTATGATATTTGAGACAATTGGAAATCTGAATATTTAAGGGCTATGTGATATTTTAAAGTGTTCAATTTTTAGGCATCAAAATGATATTATGGTTATATTTTTAAAGGACTCCCCATCTTTAGAAATATACACTAAAATATTTACTGATGAAGTGATAAAATATCTGGCATTTCTTAAAAATAATGCTAGAGCAGGAGAAGTTGATGAGGTCTAGACAAAACAAGATGAGTCGACAGTTGCTGAATTTGGGTAATGGGTACACAGGCTTCATTATACTATTCTACTTTTGAATATGTTTGACATTCTCCAGAATAAAAAGGTTTTTAAGGAAACTATAAAAAGTACCAAAGGAAATCTTAGGAGAGAATTTTTTAAATAATCTTGCAGTGGAGTAGGACGTCAAATATGAAACAAAATCCTTAAGTCCTTAAAAGGGAGAGATGGTGAAATTTCTCTTCACCCAAAATAAAACATACCTGCCTTGCCTGGCAAAAGCCAATATAAACAAGATAAAAAATAAATGACAAACTGGGAAAAATATTTGCAATTCATATCATACACTAAAGGTTGGTTCTCCTACTCTATATAGGGTTACTACAAATCAGTCAAAAAAAAAAGAAAAGAAAAAATGGCTCTTAAAAATGTAAAACCTCACTTATAAAACTAAACAAATATTATTTTCACCTATCAGGCTGACAAAAAAACAAAAGCAAAACTCTGATAACAACATTGTGTCGGCAAAGGCGTAGGCTCAGGGAAACAGGTATACTCACATGGCGCCCATGGAAGTGAGAGGCAATTGGGTAATGCCTATCCAAATTACAAACACACATACTCTCTTACTCAGAAATTCCACTTCTAGGAATTCATACTCTAGAAATACTCAGACACTTGCAAAATGACATACATACGTAAGACATTATTCATTACAGCAGTTTACAATAGCAGAAGACCAGAGAAAGCCTACAAGAAGGGACTGCCTATGCATTGTAAAGAAGGGTACCTTCGTAAAACGGAATACCATGCACCCCAGCAAAAAAGAGTGAGCATTTGCTTATTTTGGGGATGTGGAATTATTTCTAATGTATATGGATTAAACGAGAAAATAACACAAAGTACACCATTTGTGTACACAAAAGGAAAATGCATTTGCTTGTATATGCATAGACTATCTGTGCAAGGATAGAGAAGAACTTGATAACACTCAGAGGAGAGAAGACAGCTGGCTGAGGGAAGGGAGGGATAGACGGATAAGAGTGGAATTTTCAGTGTTATCCCTTTTGTGTCTTTTTAGTGTTGTTTTTCTTTTTAACATGAACCTATTGTCTAGTCAAAACAATTAAAAATTGAAAGCACTGTCCTGTATCTCTACCTAGGAGGCTCAGAATCCTGCTGAAAATAGCACAATCTACTAGACAATGCTTCCCTGGTTATAACAAAGCACAAAATGCTCCCAAGTGTAACTCAAAAGATGACGGGAAGGCAAACAGCATCTGTCTTTAAGGCTACACATTCCTGGGGTTCTCATTCTGAGTCCTGTTATTTTCACTGTACATAAATATCTACATAAATGCACTTTCACAGCAACAACAAAAGCAGTATAACGAAGTTAAAAAACGAGAGTTAAAAATGCTGCTCTTCTTCTGCCAAAGGGCACAAATGCTAACAGATTTGAAAGTACCCTTCAAAACGTTATGTGTTTGCATAAACACAATGAACCAATTTGAACCAGAGTACAAACACTCTTCTAGGTTCATGATTTATTTAATCTTAGGACTCGTCCTATCGGCATATCTACCTTGTTCTTCATCTCAGCTGCAAGGTTACTAACCACTGTTCAACCTCCAGGGCAAAGCACATGAAAACTCACTTAGCTGTAGCTAAGAAAATAACCTCACCTCCACCCCAAATTAAAACAGCTCATTGTTTTTCCTGATTGTAAAACGGCGTGTGCATTGTAGGAAAAAAAATACAGAAAAGTTTAAAAACAAACAGTACCCCAAATCCCAAACCCCAGAGACAAATGATAGAAAACGTATACACTCCCAGTAACCGTGTCCCCTCCCCAGCACTGTGTATGACAGTTCTTCATCCCTCCTCCTCCGCCCCCCAGGAGGGGGAGGAAATGTCCTTACTGGTAACATAGCGATTATGAGCTGGCTCTGGAGCTGGGCCACACGGGTTCAGGTCCTTACTCTACCGTGTCATTAGCCTTGGAAACTTGGCTGAATTCCTTAAAGTTTCTGTCTCAAATTCCTCAAGAATAAGATAAGGATAACTGCATGTGCCTCGTGACACAAATGATAAATGAAGTAATCATTATAAAGCGCTTAGAACAGTAACTGGCACACGGGACCCAGTCAATGTTAGCTACCACGACCTTCGGGTTTTTTGACCATTATATATACATTCTGCATGTGCTAAAAATTGTTGCACAACTGTCCTCTTTCCAGCCCACTGAAAGTTCTGGAACTAGCCTTGGGGTTCAAGGGAAAGAGCTGAGTGCCATCTTACTTATTCCCACAAAAGGTGGTGAAGCCTGTTATGTCACCAGATCGTGTGAGAATCAGGCCCACCTGAGGGGGGTCAACCACCACCGCCTCACTCCAGCCCCGCGTGTTGTATGTGTACTCAGGTAGGGATGATCCAGCAATGCTGATGATGGTCCAACAGGGAATCCCTCAACCCCAATCATTTGAGAAAATATTAGAATAATAATATTCAATGAGACCAATTTGAAAATAAACTGGCAAAATCTCTATAAACAATAACTTGACAAAAAAACATAATTGGGAGGATATTCCCAAAAGCAACAAAAAACTAAATACAAAGCAGAAGAGACAACCAAAAGCAAGAACCTTAGTGAAGAAAGCCGTAACAATATATCACACCGTGTTCCTGTGAACAAAGGTTTAACATCATAAAGATGCCTGTCTTTAAACATAGTGCAGTTTCATCCAAAATCCCAAAGGGCTTTTTGGGGAGAAATGAAGAATGAACTTGTCCCAAAAGTACTCTGCTCATTTAAAAAGGGGCACATATAACATGACTTGAGAAATACAGAATGACAACACTTTATTTTTAGTACTTTAAGGCCACAAACAAAAATCAACAGCCAGGGACCATATGTTAAAGATTTCCAACATTTTCATACAGCTCTTTAATACAAACTCAGCATAGTTTCCAAAATGGCACAAACGACCTTGAAATATTTATTTTCCGCAAGAGGCTGAAAACTTTCTTCAGATTAAAGTGCCTTGTAAAATAAATTCCTGTTTTAGCTATTAGTCCCTTTTGTCTTATGCCAATGATCACCAGCAAGTACTATTTAGCCCTTTACCACACTGACTACTTTGTACTGAGTACTCCAACAACTCCATTTAGAAAAACACACATTATCTCATACAAGTTAAGAGAAATAGTCCTCACAAAGGAAACCTATCAAAATATTCTATTAAACTCAGTGCCTTAAGCTCCTCACATGGACTGAAATTTCCCCTAAATCCACATTTCTCCAACAACACAAAGATTCTCAGAGGGCTCGCTTGTGTGCTGGGGAAAGGTACATGAAACGGCATCCAAGCTGTAGTGCAGTCTTCATTGCTATTTGGAGACTTTGTGAATAAACTGTGAAACACTGATTATACGCAAAGATGGCAAAAAACAAACTTGTGCCCTAGAACTTCAGTATCATTTTCCTAGTACAAGCTGAATCAACTGAGGGCCTTATAACGAGAAAACTAAAAGGCAGAACTAAAGAGGCTACAGTACAGACCAAATAAAATAAAAAGAGAAGAGAAAAACTAGTACATTAAATAAATAAGTGGGTCCGGCCCCGTGGCGTATCCGTTAAGTGTGCACGCTCTGCTGCAGCGGCCGGGGTTTGGATCCCGGGCGCACACCAACGCCTGCTTGTCAGTCCATGCTGTGGCGGCGTCCCACATAAAGTGGAGGAAGATGGGCCCGGATGTTAGCTCAGGGCCAGTCTTCCTCAGCAAAAAGAGGAGGATTGGCATGGATGTTAGCTCAGGGCTGATCTTCCTCACACACACAGACACTAAATAAATAAATAAATATATTTAAAAAAATAATAAATAAATGATACATCAAAATCAAGTAGTTAAAACAATTAAATTAATCAAAAGCAAATAGAAAGCCACAATGGAGTACCTGGTATCAGACTTGCCCTCATACCATACACAGCTAGAAAACTGGACAAAATACATGAAACAACCGTTTCCAGACACTGGGCAACAGGGCAGCACAGGAGAGTGAACTCTGAGAGAAGGGACACACATGAGGTGAGCCCTGTGATGGCTCCAGCTTTCTGCCTGGAGGCATTTTCTGACCCAGGTGCTGGGAGAAGAATCCAAGCAGAAAGCCCAGAGCAGAAGCACAGGTTCTGCTAAGCTGAAGAGACAGAGACCAGAATCTCAGGTGGCTAAGGCAGCTGGAATCCGAGGACAGACTATGGGAAAGGAGCTACTCAGAGAAAAAGCTCCAGAAACCTGCACAGAGGTCTCCTTGAGTCTGCAGATGGATACTAAACTTCACACAACAGGGTAAACTCTTTAAGGACAAGCAAAGAAGTGTAGGCTGAAACAATTCTCAGAGGTCAGGCAGAGCTGAGGACATCAGAGTTCTGACTAGCCAGTGTGGAGAAACTTCACTGAACACACCCAAAGCACTCACGGTAGAGATCCCAATAGGGCTGGGCCGGGCTAAATGCACCTTAGGATAAGGCTACTCTAGACCCACCCTAACACAACTTACAAATAAGCCTTGAAAGAACTGAACTTAATCGCCTACCAAAACAAACTTTAACACCCTTTAAAGGAAGACAATAAAATCCAGGCACTAACAACATGCCAGCACAATGTCTAGTATCCAATAAAAAATTAATAGACAAGCCAAGAAACAGAAAAATGTAACCCAGGACAAAAACATCAGCCAACAGAAACAGACCAAGAAATGACAGACATAATCAAATTGGCAGACACTTTAGAACAGCTAATATAAATATGTTCATGGACTTGAAGGAACATATGATCATAATAAGGAGAAAAAAGGATGTTATAAAAAAGAACCAACTGGGATGACTAGAGCTGTAAAATACAATTTTGGAAATGAAAAAACTTACTGGATGTCGGACTTAGATGATTAGACACTCCAGAAGAAATGGTCAACGAACTTGAAGAAGTAGCAGGAGAAACTATTAGCAGAAATAAAGGAGGCTGAAAAAAATGGGCAGAGCCTTAGTGACCTGTGGGACAGTAACAAGCAGTCTCACACACATGGATTTGGAATCCCAGAAGCGTGGGGAGGTGGAACAGAAAAAAAATTTTTGAAGAAGTAGTGGCAAAAATTTTCCAATTTCATGAAAACTATAACCACAGATCCAAGAAGCTGAATAAATCTCACAAAGAAAAAACAAAACAAAACACAAAGAGACATCATGATCAAATTGCAGAACATCAGCAACAAAGAGAAAAATCTTAAAAGCAGCCAAAGGGAAAAAATCAGATACATGACATACAAAGAAACAAAGAATGACTGAAGACATCTCATCAGAAACAATACAAGTCAAAAATCCATCTTTAAAGTGCTGAAAAATAACAAAAACTATCAACCTAGAATTCTATATCCAGTAAAAACATCCTTCAAAAATAATGGTGACATAAAGACATTTTCAGACAAACAAAAGCTGAGATAATTTGTCCCCAGCAAACCGACACTACAAGGAATGTTAAAGGAAGCTCTTTAACTAGGAGGAAAATACTAGAGGAAAACTTGAATCTACATGAAAGAAAGAAAAGCATCAGAAATGATAACACGTGGGCCATATGAAAAAAAAATTCATTGTTTAATTTCCCTAAAAGATAATTGATTTAAAAAGATAATTCACTTTTAAAACAAGAATAACAACAGTATTGTGGGGTTCATAAAATTGAGAAATAAAATGTACAACAAAAATAGCACAAAGGACAGGAAGGAAATATGGAAGTATACTGTTACAGAGTTCTTACACGTGAAGTGCTATAATATTGTTTGAAGTTACAATATGTTAAGATACCAATGCATACTGTGAACCTTAAGGGTAGGGGGGATGGGGGGAGGAAGGAGAAACATGTATGTATGTACGTACAGTAGTCCCCCCTTATCCATGGCGGATATGTTCCAAGACCCCCAGTGGATGTCTGAAACCATGGACAGTACCGAGTCCTATATATACTGTTTTTTCCTATACATACATACTTACGATAAAATTTAATTTATAAATTAGGCACAGTAAGAGAGGCACAATAATAATAAAATAGAACAATTATAATAATATACTGTAATAAAAGTTACTGTAGATCTTAGCAACCTCAGCATTTGATTTTTTTCTTAAGTCGAGAACTTTCACCTTTTCACTTAAAGGAAGTATTTTATGGCTTCTCTTTGGCATATCCGGATTGCCAGCATCACTCGTCTTGTGCGTTGTGGCCATTATTAAGTAAAATAAAGGTTACCTGAACACCAGCACTGAGATACCACAACAGTCGATCTGATAATCGAGATGGCTACTAAGTGACTAATGGGCAGGGAGTATATATAGCATGGATACACTGAACAAAGGGATGATTCACGTCCTGGGCAGGATGGAGTAGGACCACAAGAGAGTTCATCATGCTACTCAGAACAGCACACAAGTTAAAACTTATGAATTGTTTATTTCTGGAATTTTCCATTTAATATTTTCAAACCACAGTTGACCACAGGTAACAGAAACCATGGAAAGTGAAACCGACAATAAGGCGGGACTACTGTATGGCTAATAAGCCAATGATGAAGACAAAAAGGAACACTATTAAATAATCTAAAATAAGGCAGGAAAAGAAAAAAATGGGACAAAGGATAAATGGGGCAAATAAAAAACAAACAGCAAGATGGTACACTTGAACCAAATCAAATCAATAATTATATTAATTGTAAATAGTCTAAACATAAAAAAGCAAGACCCTGACTATATGCTATCTATAAGAAATGCACTTTAGGTATAAAGAGACAAAAGTCTTAAAAATAAAAGAATGAAAAAGCCAGAAAGCTGAAAACAGATGGCAGTACTGCTGCTGGGGCTCTAGCTTACATTAGGATACAGGCTAGGGCAGCAGAAGGAAGTGGATGCAGTTTTTTCATGAGGACTCAATCACTCTGCCAGCTGGCTGGTGACTGCATCAAATAACATGCCTAATAGGACCAAGGTTCAGGATCTCTGAACACCTGTATGACTTGACTCTGCATGTGTATGGAAGAACCAGGAAGGCAGGTAGATGTCACTCCAAAACAGCTACACAAAAGACAGGAAAGAGTGAGCAGTGAGGAGGGAAGGAGGATACCAGGGCCCTTTTTTCCTGAAGATAACTGGTCCTGGAAAAAGGCCAATTTAACAAAACATACTTTAGAAAGTAGACAAAAATTTCATAATAAATAAATAATGAGCCAATTTCAACTTCAGAAAAAAATGGAACATCAGATACTGGATTTACCCTCCAACTTTCAACAACTTAAACACTGAACAAAATCTATGAAACAACAGTTTTCACGCAACAGACAACAGGCAGCACAGGGCATGATCCTTTGGAGAGGGGAAAAACGAGATGAGCCCAAGAATTGCCACAGCTCACTGCAGGCCACAGCGCAGGGAGGGGACACCCGGGCAAAGCCTGTCAATCTCTCTGCACCGAGCACTTGAAGATGGGAGGCTGGGGGAGGCCAGTAAGGCAAGAGTCCCCTGGGTAGGGAGAGGAAAGAGCTGCACAGAGACTCCCCTGGAGATCTGCAGAGGGACCTCCCTCTTGGTCTCCAACTGAGAACTGATCAGCACACCTTGCAGGAAAAGTGCCCAAGGGCAAAGGAAGAACCACCAGAAGGAGTGGGCAGAACAACCTCCGGAGTTCACCCAGAGCGGGTGTTCCCACTAGACACGGTGGGATAACCCTGTGATATACGGGGCCTGAGTAGATTCCTGAGCCAGGTACCCCCTCAGGAGTGGCGAGAAAACAGCCTGACACTAAAGGCCAATCGGACCTCACCTTCAAAACTGAAAAGCAAGCATCAAAAGGATCAACCTGTTTCCAAGTAACTTAACTGCATCCCAGAAAACAGCTCAAGAATGTTTTGAAAAATACACAACTATCCAGCCCCCAAAAAAGTCAAGTTCACTATGTCTGACATCCAAGCAAAAATTACCAGGCAGGAAAAGAGACCCCCAATGAGGAGAGAAGGAATCAGTGGAAACTGACCCAGAAATGTCTACTAATTCCATCATCTGTGACAAGGTTAACATTAAACATTTAGTTACTTATAACTGGTACAAATTAAAAATTAAATATTAATTTTAAATTAAACATTGATATAGCAATTAAAAAGACCAATGTAAATCTATAGTGATGCACAAAGAACTCTTAAGATATATATTTTGAATGATAAAAGTGTGTCACAGAACAACAGTATGATCCTGTTTATTAAAATTATGTTCACGCGAGCCAGCCCTGATGGCCTAGCAGTTAAAGTTCGGTGTGCTCCACCTTAGCGGCCAGGGTTCAGTTCCCGGGTGCGGAACCACACCGCTCGTCTGTCAGTAGCCATGCTGTGGTGGCGGCTCACAGAGAAGAACCAGAAGAACTTATAACTATACACAACTATGTACTGGGGCTCTGGGGAGCAAAAGAAGAAAAAAGGGGGAAGATTGGCAACAGATGTTAGCTTAGGGGGAACATTCCCCTGCAAAAAAAAATTATGTGTATGCTTGTGTGTAAATATTTTAGAAACATCTGGAAGGATGCATATACAACAATTAAAAATTACCCGATGAGAGTCAAGGAAAGTAAAGAGGGCTTTAATGTTCTACTGTACATACCTCAAAGTTTGTTTTTTTTCCTTTACCCATGAGCCTATGTGAGCATGTGTGCTATTTGGGTCATTTAAAACAAATGTATTCACTCAAAAGATATATACATAATGCATACCAAGGTAACTAAAGCTGGGTGCTAACTCTTAAGCAACCGTGTAGTATTTGTTCAACAAAAATCTACTCAGTAACTATAATATGAAGTACAAGTTACTTAGAAACAATTTTTGCTTAGTAACATTAGGTTGCTTATATATGTTATTTTTCCAAATCATAAAGGGAAATTATTTAATATCTAAATAGTATCATGAATTCATGATTACTGGTAAAATGATGAGATTGAACAATAGAAAATTAATCAAAAATTTTATAAATAGTACTATATCATATTATTATGTGACTCTGGCATTATTATATGACACTTGCAGCCCTGGTTAACCAGAAAGCCGTTATGATTGCAAACTCGGGTTTCGTACAGTCTACTATAATGTAATGTTGTGGTAAAGAAGTCAGAAGTCAGAGAAATTAGGGCAATATGTGGCAAGAGTCAAAAAGGACTGTGAATTCTGAGAATCATGACCTAATATGCAGCAGTTTTTGATGTTTTGTAATTCAAATATTTCATTAATTCAAACTAAATTCCACTTCAATTAGTTCAAACTATTCTGGTTTTAGAGTATTTGTAAGATTCAGACATAGTTTTTAGAATAGCTGAAATAAAACAAAATGAACGGTTGGCAGGAATGTAAAACGGTGCAGCCACTGTGGAAAACAGTTTGGCAGTTCCTCAACAAGTTACACACAGAATTACCATAATGTACAGTGTACCAGCAATTCCACAAGCAGGTATCTATCCAAAAGAATTGAAAGCAGGGACTCAAACAGACATTTGTACACCAATGGTCACAGCAGCATTATTCACAATAGCCAAAAGGTGGAATCAGCTCAAGTGGCCATCAACAGATGAACAAACAAAATACATTAGAATATTAGTCAGCCATAAAAAGGAATGAAAGTCTGACACATGCCAAGACACGGATGACCTTAGAAAATATTATGCTAAGTGAAATAGGCCAGATAGAAAAAAGACAAATATTGCCTGATTCCCCTTATATGAGGTACTTACAATAGGCAAATCCACAGAGACAGAAAGCAGAAGTTACCATGGGCTAGGGGGAGCGAATGCTGAGTTATTGTTTAATAACAATACAGAGTTTCTATTTGGGATGATGAAAAAGTTCTAGAAATAGAGGTGATGATTAGACAACACTGTGAATGTATTTAATATTACTGAATTGTACATTTAAAAAACGGCTAAAATGGTAAATTTTGTGTTATGTATATTTTACCACAATTTTTAAAAGAACATACAAAAATAAATAAAAATGCACAATTGTGGGGAAGAAAAAAAAGAATGGGGCCCTAATTGCACCTCTTCCTTCTATGGAATTAGCCTTATGTAGCTGACAGCTGACACACTCAAACATGGTCACGGCCACCAGCAGCCAGCAGGCCGGTGGGTTGAAAAGTCCAAGTAACAAGGACACGCTCTCAAAAGTGGTCTGCCAGGGGCCTTAAAAGAAAGGTAGCATACTGTAAATACAGTCACCGAGCATTATAAAACACATGAGGTTAACACTAAAAAACCACTTTCAAATTTCTGCTTTAGGGCACTTTTGGGGGTTACAGGTAAGCACATGACCTTGGCTCTAACTTCAAAAAAACCAAAAAGGAAAGAAAGCAAGGAGAGGCCGTGAGAAAACTCCCTCAGCAAACCATGAAGATAATCCGCCACCAACCCACCCAGCTCAGCCAGCGAGCCTTTCTAACTACTCCATGATTTTAAACTTTTCTGCTCTCTCCTTCCCATTAGCATTCAAACCACTCATGTCTATTACATCTTTAAAAAGAGAAAGATCCTCCCTCAACCCCAAATATTGCTTTGATCCATGCTCTCTCTTACTCTAAGAAATTTACATTTTAAGAAAAGCTGTCCACACTTGCTGTGTCTGCTTCGTCTGCTACTCTCTCTTGGACCCACGCAGTCGAGCTCTGCCCACGTCACAGCACTGGGATGGCTCTGGCTAGCAACCCCACGGACCCTGCTGGGCCATCAGCTCATTTCACCTCTTGGCACTGCCGTCCACTTCTTGCAACACTCTCTTCCCTTGGCTTGGCCACACCTGCCCTCTTCTGCTTTGCTTCCTCCCTGTCTCCTCTCCTCTCCCAGGCTTCCTTTTGGAGATCAGCCACCCTTCTAAATGTTCATATCCCCAGGCTCCTGTCCTCTTCTTACTCGATATGCTCTCCATGGATGATATCCACCCTGACAACCTCACTTGCCATCTTTATACTGATGAGTCCCAAGTCCGTACACCCCTTCCCTCTTTCTTCAGCTGACCAAATCCTCTCCATCCTTCAGGGCCCAGCTTAGATTTCATTTGCAGGAAGCATTCTGTGACCCCCAAATCTGTTCTGTGCCTCCCCTGCGGACTGCCTTTGGGCCTGCACTATACTTCCCCGTCATCGTATTTACACTGTCTTAGTTTTGCTTCTTTGCTTGTGGTGCATTCTCTACTAAACTCTAAGTTCCTTCTCCATCTTGTTCAGCACTGTACCTGACAAAGCAGTCACTCAAATAGATGTTAAACGAATGAATGATTAATCCGTTCACCACACAGCACGGTATCTACTACCTAACAGGTGTTTAGATGTTCAAGCTAACGAAATCCCTGCCATTTCCAAATCAATTTTATCTTGCTATTTCAGTTTTGAAATTATAGAAAGTGCTGTTTTCTTAAGATGAAGAACTTCATTTTGTCTAGGTTCACTGCCCCAGCTAAAAGAACTAAAAACCAATACTTTAACAGGCAATCATAAATCTCTTAGGTTTATAAACTAAACTTTGTTTTGAAAAGGCCAATGCTTATCCCAAACATTTCTTATACTTTTCCTACATCCCCACCATGATTTGAGTAAGAATTTTCCCCCAATATCCTAGGTTTTTCTGCTTAAAGCCATCAGAGGCAATTTTAAAATTCTGCATTCTCACGGGACGCTATGTGTCTGCTGAAGCTGACGCCTGGATAGCAGAGTGAAGCTAGCTGGTGGATATGTATTCATTTTCTCAAGAAATATGTAACAGGCAGTCGCTACTGACAGGCCCGTTCCAGGTGGACACACTGGTGAAAAGCATAACAAGATGTCTGTTTATCTTCTCTCAGAAGCGTTTGTTTTAGAGGAGGAAACAGCTGCTCAACACGCAAGGTGATTTCAGGTGGCAGTAGGTGCGATTCAAGAAATTAGTTAGTGATGTGACAGAGTAACAGGCTGGTGGAGGGCTACTTTAAATAAGGTGGCTGGGAAGGTCACTCTGAGGAGGTGTCATTTAGCTGAGACCTGAAGAATGAGGAGCTAGCTTGTGAAGAGCAGGGACTGGGGGAGGATGGAGGCCAGGCACGGCAGGAGGGACAGCAATCGCAAAGGCCCAGATAAAGTGCTGGGAAAAGCTAAGTGTAAAAACACACATCAGAGGTCAAATAATACCTAGGTACACTTACAAAAAGAGTTTTTTAAATTAACACCTTATTTTTAGCAGGGCTTCCCTGCTGTGTCTCTGCCAATAAACTAGCATTCAGGAGAAAAAAGGGGATGTTATTCATTTAACCCATGAATAAAATATACTGAAAAATAAGTCACAGGAATCAAGCACTACTAAAACCAGAAGAGAAGATGTGTAATATATTATGTAGGCTCCCCCAACATTCCTGGGCCCACAGCAGAAATTACTCATCTATCAGCATAGTTTGTACATGGCTTCAGTCCTTCTCAGCAATGCCCTCCTGGCAGCTCCTGCTTGCCATCTCTGTCCTGAAGCTCAATGATCAAAACGGATGAAATTAAAAAAAAAATTTTTTTTAGTTAGAAAACTCCCAAAGAACATACGCCTAACCATTTTTCAAGGTCCTTCGTTTGTAAGGATCACACATTTTCCTGGTTTCATAAAAAGATTACCCTGAAAGTATAATTCTTGAAGAAAGTCTTTTCTTAATGACTCAGGGTCTCCATCATAACATGAGTTATTGTAGAAGGTAAAAGACACTGGATATTTATTTTCTAGGCCTCAGCTTTCACATGCGAAAAATGATGGGGTTAGACTACATGACCTGCAAGTCCCTTTGGGCCTATTTACATTAAGTTAAATATCTTACATTAATGTATTTAAAGAACACTATATACTTCAGTGAAATGTACAGATCTTTAAAATTAAACTACTCAAAATGACGCTTCTCCTTAAGGTCATCTACATAAATACACACACAACTGGGTTACATGAGGAATATGGGTGTCTGCTTTAAACCGATCCTTGGAGGAAGGCCAGCAGTCTTAACTATGATTTATTTTTAACAGCGGTTCCTCTTTAGGGCGATTTCTCTTCTAGATTCATACAGCTGATATAAAACTCACCACAGAACTACAGCTGGATTTAACTTATCACAAGTGTAAGGTTAAAAATACAGTAAAATAAGACTGCCAAAGAGAATTAAGTCACAAAATAAAATACAATTTGAGTAGCTAACAAAGTTTATTGTACCAAAAATGGAAGAATGAATCATACATGGTCAAATGGAGAGATTTAGACTAAACAGCAACCAAGAGAGGGGAAAAGATTACAGAATGAGGGATTCATCGCATGTGAAGACTGAGAAGACAGAGAAGCTCCTTGGTGCGGGCCTAACTACACACCTTCCACCAGGCAGGAAATGCACCTCTGCCAGATTTTCACCAACATCCTCTCTTCCTCTTCAGTTGATCCTTCCTGCCAACTAAGAAACACTACAAAAAGGGAAAACCAAGCAGATGAGGAAAAGGGAAGTGGGACTAACTAACGTCTCTGGGCATGAGGCACTTCACCTATGTCTGTATTATTTTCAAAACAACCCTGGGATGGTGGAATTACTGTTTTGCAGGAGAAACAGCAGCTCACACCAGTAACATACATCAAGGAACCTGGCTTGAGGCAGAATGACCAACAAATGAAGAACCGAATTTTCACCCAGTTCTTTGCCCTATGCCTTCTGTGATGTCAGTTACCCTGGAGTCGATCATACCCCAGCCCCTTAACTGATCTTCCTGCCACGACCTTTCCTCTCCTCCAGTCAACTCCAGCACACCGCTGCTGGAGGCTCTCTTGACAAAACAGGTATCATGTCCCAGGTCAAAACTTCTAATGATTCCCTCTTACCTAGGATCAGGTTCAGACTGATTTCCATGGCAAGATCCTCCATAATCTAACCCCACCCCAAAAATCTAACCTTATCTCCCACTCCACACCACCAAACCCCCTCCCAGATCACTCTCTTCTCCCACCCAGTAAGACGCCATCGGAAACAAGACTGTAGAGTGCTCACAATATTCACGCCCTCCTCTTCTCTCTTTACTGGATCCCCCCCTATTCTATTCTGTTCAGGTTTCATCCCTCCCTCTTGTGAGTCAGGACAGGCAACCCCATGTCAAGTTCTAGGGACAGATCTAGGCCTGATGAGCCTAGGCCAGAGTTTCTCACAGAGGCACAATTCACATTTGGGCAGGGAGAGGACAATTTTTTTATTCTTTATTTTGAGACTATCCTACACATTATAAGAAGTTTAACATCCCCACAAAGGAAATGATAGGCTCTGGCATAATTACAGATGAGGAACCATAGCCCAGAGTGATTAATTTGCCTACGATCACAGAGCTAGAAAGCAGAGAAGCTGGGATTGCAACCCAGGACCGTCCAATGGTAGAGCCTGGCCCTTTCCAGGACACCAGGTGGCTCCCGGCTCTTACTCAAAAAATCGTCTACTGAATATCTACTACTGATCACTCCATGAGGATATGAAAACAGCAAGGAAGAGCCACTGCCCTCAAAGGCTAATAGGAAAAGAGAAAGAGCTACAATAGAATGTGGTGTGATAAAGAGAACCCACCAGGAGAACAGAAGCACAGTGGGCAGAGAACTTGTCTGTGGGCAGGGAAGGTGTTAGCAGAAACGGAACAAACCAGAGAAAGCAGGGGAGAGGGTATTCTGAGCCTTAAGGATTTGGTTATTATCTTTCATTTTCTCATTGAATATGGCCTTGTATAGCCGTTTTTTCAAACACTAAAACCACAAGGGCCTCAGGGACAGAGGCTACGTCTGTCTTGACGTCTTTTATATCCTCTATGGTAAACCTAGTTACTTTAGCTGCAAATTATAATAAGCACTGAACATAGGCTAAATTGAAATGCCAAGAAAGATTCTGTCCCATCACCACCAGCAGAATACATATTTTTCATAGAATTAAGTCTCCTCCTACTTCTAGGGTAGAAGGAAAAGACTACCACAGGAACTGTAATTATTCAACTCCTCATCCTTGTAAGATCCTATAAATTTAAAGAGCTATCATACCATTTTCTTTTGTAATATAGAAAATGATACCAACCACATTACTTTAGTAAACTGCATTTTGTTATTTTTTAGATAATTGTCTAAAATCCATTTTCACTGAAAATGTTACAAAAGCACTTCTGATAATTGTTTAAATCACAATACAGCACGAGGATATCGATTTACTAAAGGCAGCTGATCAAGTTAAAATAGTGAAGAACGAATACTGAATTCATCACCATCATCAACTCTCCTCAAAGCCTGAGGGGCCCACGAGAACCAGACTCTAACCTAAGCAATCCCAGAGAACCAGCCACAAATCGCAGCAATATGACTCATTAATAGGTAAGTACCATACAGCCAGTACTGCACGTGACCAATTTACCTGGTTTATCGACCTCTCTGAGCTCTGTATAAAACATGTGGCATTTTGAACTCTTCATTTAGCAGGCTCCTCCCTAACATCCAGGGGCAATTTTGATCCCATCAGTTGAATCATATGCTTACCAAGATGGTTCATAAACCTGTTTATGTCAGCTGTACTTATTGTTGTAGCTAGGCAATTGAATTACTACACAAGCTAACGAAACGAGTGTGAAAAAAGAGTAATTGTTTCTAAGAAAATTAAGTTGAATGTTTTGAGGAGCCTTGATAAAAAATAAGTTGCTAGACAGTTTACTGTCAAAGTAAGTGTAGTTGAGACAACAGTTAAGACAAATGGGAAATAATTTTTAAAAATCTAGGATTCTGTATTCACAATGCTTTAAAATTGTTTTTAAATTCTCTCAGCTCTTTAAAAGAAACTAAAAATGGAAACCATAGGCAATGCATTATATTATACAAGATGGATCACGTAGAACTCCAATCAGAGGAACATACTCAAAGACAAGACCTTGGCTTTCTATCAAAGGACTGGTGAATAAATGTACATTTATGTATTTTAAGTTAAAATAAGATTAGTATTTCCTTTTCAATCTTCATTTTCATCAACCTTTTAACTAACTACAGTTAATGTATGGAGGGGAAAGGTCAGGCCATGTCTTTGTCACCTCTGATGTAACAGATGCATACATAATCCCATTCTCCTCAACTCTAGTTCTAAGCATCCTCCCACTGCTGGTGCCACGTAACCTGTACAGAAAGGCTTAGAAGGGCCTTGTCTGCTAAGGATTTTGTTAAGTGCAGTGGGATGACAAGAGGAAAACAACACACACATCCTAAAACCTTTGGGGATGTCAGCTGTAGCCACACTACCGATGGCAAAATTTGTTTTAAATGACCACCAGCAGATTCATACAAATGCCAATCAATAATAGTTTTAAGTGTCATCATCTGAGCATCTAGCTAAACTAGATGGCACTGTCCTTACCTTAATGCATATCAAGCCACATAAATAGAGCAAACTACTAACTTATGAACATGTTTACAGTGCATACCATCAGACTGGATATTTCAGGATATTAAGGATTTATTCTTAATTTTTAAGTATGATCACAGGAATTATTATGTGTTCTTAAAGAGTCTTATTTTCAGAGGTATATACAGTAATATTTATCACAAAATATGTCGGAAATTTGCTTCAAAATAACAAAGGAAGGGAAAAATGGGGGAGGAAAGTTAAAGGAAATAAACTTGGCCAGGAGTTGTTAATTGCTGGGGCTGGTGAGGGTACATGGGGGGGTTCACCGTATATTCTACTTTTGTCTATGTATGGAATTTTTATAAATAAAAAGTTAAAATAAAGAATATTGAACCATGCCAAACTGTTTAGATAATATCTTAAAAACTCACAGACATGGAGTTTTTAAGCACAAATAATATGAAATTTCAGTAATATATTTTATACCAAAAACAACAAATCACTTAATGGAACCAGGAGAAGAAGATGCACTGAATCTCAAAATCTTAAGCCAGGTTGATGCCATTTCTTCTAAGCCCCTGAGAACATTCTGACCCAATTCTCAGTGTTCCAGATGCTTTCTTACACTACTGTTCTCAAAACTGCTGAGGCTTCAGAAAGTCTACACAAGAAACTGCTTTAGCAAGCAGTGATTCCAATTAGAAGAGGAATGTAGTTGGCTGTAATTGGTTATAAATATTTTTATATACACTTAAAATCTGCCAGTCTAGAAACATTTTACTTACTGTCTGGGCGAACATCAGTCAACAGGATGATGACAGCCAAACCCACTATTTTATAGCCCAAAGGGGCAAATGGTCTGTGGGTGTATACTCTTATTTTCAGTATATCCAGGAGACATGATCTGAAAATTTCTATCAGGTAGAACCTAGAATTCAGTATGTTAGAGATTTTTAAAATTTCATTTAAAAATTATTTTCAACTGACTTGACTGGGATATTCCTCACATAGAAAAGGATAACCGCTCATCCTTTTGTAGCTCTCACTGACTGGCTTTAATGGAGCACAGGATTCTCCTAGTGTGACTTTAATTAGGTACAATCAATTAAGCTTCAAGAAGGGATGAAATAAGACTCAAGTTCAATATGAAAATGAACCAAGTATTAACTCCCCAAAGTTAGCTTTGTCCAATAAAGGCAAGCTCAATTCTTTAAAAAAAGAAAAGAAAGAAAAAAGTCAGTCGTTTTAGGTCTGGTGAAACCTAGTGGTTTCGAATCTAATTCAGAACCAACGCCAAGCCCTCATCACCCCCCACAACTCTATGACCTGGGGGACCATGCTATTCTTCCTGTGGGCTCCCCTCCAGCTCCGCTCTCCTCCCCACACTGCCATCCAGGCATGCTCCCACCTGAGGGCAACGCTATTTTCTTAGAGATAAAAATGGCAAGCTCCTTCCCTTCCTTCAGGTCTTGAGAGTCACCTTCCCAGAGAAGCTTCCTTGGCCACCCCATCTAACATTGTGTGAGCGCATGCACGCACACACACACACTATCTGTAAACACACACCCACAACTGTGACCTGTTCTCTCCTCCTTCCCAGCTGTATTTTTCTCCTTACCTTATTCTTCTCCTTAAGACCTTGTTTACTGCCATTGCCTCCAGTAGAATGCAAGGTCCATGAAAGCAGGGATTTTCACCTGAGTACAGGGATTTTTAGATTATTTTCTTTAATGCTGTGTTCCTAATGCTTCAGCAGTTTCTGTCCCATAGTAAAGGCCCAATAATTTACTGAAGGAACAAAATAACATGATGATCTACTGCTGTAGAGGATCCAATGAGATCCGCTCTCTGTGAACTTAGTAAACGGATCTGCTAATCACAGGCAGTGGGATCACATCAGAGATTTTCTAGGAATGTCAATGTGCTTTTGAATCTCATTTATTCTTTTCTCGTCTATGCCTCCAACATTCTGCCTTGTTTTTATCTTGTTTTGATGTATGAAAGGTAATTTACCAGAATTAACAAGGCACACTGAAGCAATGGCAAAAAGAATCAAACTCAAATTGCCAGATACCCAGATAATGGGAAACTGGGTTCACAAAGTTTTGGATAAATAAGCAGACAGAAAAGTTCATCACCTCCACAAGAGTAACTTGAAATCAGAAAAACTTGTTTCAGCTCCCTGAATACAGTTAAGGTAGACCCTAGATCTTGGGGTCTTAGAGATCCTAGTTTATAGTTTATTTTTATAATAATATGAATAACACCACTCAACCATAACAACTATCCCTTGCTATAAGCCAGACGCTTTGGTAAGCCCTTTACATAAAGTTTTACTTAATTCTTCAGATAACTTGGTAGAGAGAATATTTTTGAAACGTTGTTTTTTCATCTTTAGGGCTTTTTTTTCCCTTATCTTTTCTCCCTCTCCCCAACCCAAACCACCAGTGCCCAAGTGCCCACGCCTCAGGAGAGGCATATGACGCGGCAGAACAATCCAGTCTTCCTGGCTGTGGGTCTCAAAGCCCTGAGCACAGAGAGAACTCTGGGCTTAGATGGAAAACATCTGTAAGAAATACTGCAAAGGAGAGACAAAGCCAGGCCTGTTTCTCCCACCCCCTCCTCCACCCTCAAAGCCTGGAAAAGATGATCTGGGCTGGGGAAAAGACAGTGGGGAGGACAGAGCAGAGTCTGGAGACAATGGTGAGACCTGGCGAGAAGAACCCTCACCCCTGGAGCCAGAACCCCAATGAAACAACAAATCGACAGCTCTTGTTGCATTAGGACAGAAGGTGTCTAAGTGCTGCAGAGTAGGGTCCCACCAGAGAGAGCACAGCAACAGCAAGGAAGTGGTGGAGGGAACCAGCACACTGAGGGGTGCAGACTACAAGAGCAGGCAACACCTCTGTGCAGAGAGTGACTGAGGGCAAGACGGGGTGCGCCTCCAAGGCATGATGGAAACATCCCCGCCCTCAAATTACACCTAACCCTGGGCAAGAGGAGTCCTGTGAAATAGATTATAGTTCCACCTCTCAGTAGGATGGGGACATAATTTGTTGTAAATTATTACAGAGAAATAAAGTTCTATTTTTTTGCCCACCCGGATTGTGCAATGGAATTCACATCCAAGTTCATATTTACTTGTATTTACAGATGAGGAAACTGAAGCATTAAGTAACTTGCTAAAGTAATGTGGCTGGATTTGATTGGGATTTGAACCCAGACTCCCAATCTCCATGCTATACCACCACTATTACATTGAAATAAACCTCATAATCACATAGAACTGATTTTATTCATTCACTGCATCCCTAATAGAAGACACAACAAAATTTCTCTTCTAAATGTAAAACTCAAGGGAAATCAAACACTAATAAGGGAAACCGGCTTTTGAGTTATAGCTACCTTGAATCATAGAAGAATGCCAACGACCTCAAAATTAATTCATTACACGCATACGTTGCCCCACAAACAACCGTAATTATACAAAAGTACAATTCATTAGAAATACTTAATGCCAAAAAGGTACTATGAAGTCCTTAGTAGTTTTAAATGTATCCATATTTTATTAATAACATAATCTACATACATTTTAAAAATAGTTGCAAATGTGAAGAAGATACACAGTCTGTAACAATGTTTTTGCTCATTTAGATTTAAAGATCTCTGAAGCTCACCAGCTGGGAATCCTTAATCTAGAATAAACTCTGGATGTTTCCAAGCAGGCACATAAAACACTCCAAACATTTTAACTAAACCGCTAACCTGGAAATCAAAAGGAGCAGATCTGTTTTAACTGTTCCAAGACACGATGTCCACGGCCACAGGGATTTAGAACGAGCCACGCCATAGAGACAGACTCTCTGCAGAGCACGTGTTCACTGGTCCCCGAAAGTGGCCTAGTGTGACTAGTCCCAGAAAAAATTTTAGATCACAATAGGGAGACTGGAAATGCACGCCTTCTTTGAAATGTACTTTCTGTCCTGCAAGGGCAGTCAATACAATGAAGAACTCATTAAAAAGAGACCTCAAACTGCATGTATCCTCATATTTGACACTACTCTCTACTCAAGTAGAGAAATGAACCTCTTCTACATTATGACTAACGTATGTCAAAGCATTTGACTAATATTTATTTTTATATAAAATTTGCAAACTGTGGCCTCTTTATTGACAAATTCATTTTTACTCTTAAGCTTCCAATGACAGTGAATGCAGGAAAATAAATTAGAGGCTCCAAATTTATGTGACTCCAAATCCTGTACCATCACTGTACACTGAATATACTTCTACCACAGCAGCTAAAACTTAAGACATTAAAGTATCTGCTTCCCCCATTAGATGACAAATTCTTTGAGAGTAGGAAAATGTGCATACATTGTTCTCTTACAGTATTTATAAGTTCTGGAGAGAGACTGTTGAATGAAAAAAAAACACGCTTTTAATTTTTTGACTTTTGGTAGCACACTTACCATTTCCTGTAAATATCCCTTGATATTTATGCATGATAATAATCTAATGTTAACCACAGCCAGTGAAAATTAAATGTACTCCTTCTATAACTAATAGCCTATGTTGTTTAAGGATCCCACAAAAAGACTCCGAATGATGTAAATGCAATATTTCACAATATTTTCCTGCACCTTCTTATTTAGACACACGTTAATTCTTACTGATAGTGCAAAGGCAAGTTATGTGAACAGAGACAGTCAATCACAAGGCTACTTTCTAAAGCGCACCCTTGCCTCCATGCATATACGAGTCCTAAACCAATCAATTTAATTATTCAAAGGGAGGTTTCTCTACTTTGGGGCTCTCCTCATTCTTTTCTCCGGCTCTTAGAGTCATTCTTTTCTCCGGCTCTTACCTTCAGGTCACTATTCTTTCTTTATTTGGGCCTAATCTGCTCTTTTACTATCCCTTTAATTTTCAATTATATTCTATTTTTAGAAATTATATTTGGTCCTATTTTACTCCTTCGAGGCATCTAAGTGGGCAAACAGGAAGGTTCAATCTGATGAAATTCCAAGTCATCAAAATTAAGTATAGGTGCACACCACACAAATAAGATAAAAACTGGATTTATACAAATATCATAGATTATCTGAATTATAATTTAAAAACAAGATTCTTTTACATAGCAATCTCCCCGTAATGAACTAAAAATTATCATTATACAACCACTTGAGGAACATAGGATACAAAGCAAATAAATCTGGACTGATTACTGTGAATCACCATATACAAAATTGTAGGCACGTTTTCTGGCTAACCAGCCCCAGTCACCTTGCCACCATAATAATCAGAGACCCTAACAGCATTAAGCCATTGTGCACACAATACAAATGACCAATCAATACAACACTGAAAAGTTACTGAAAACCACAAGTTGATGAGAAACTAAACAGCTTTTCTTTGAGGATACTTTCCCAGTCTCTTGATTTTCAGCATCACTTGAACCCAGTTAGATAGAACAGTCCATTAAGCAATGAAGCGACACTGAGTGCCCAGAGCGTGCTAGTGCGGCCCACCCATCTTATGGTCCACAGATGTGGCGATGAACCCAGGTTCTCACTTCTTTCCCCATCTTCCCCAACAGCGGTTCTCAAAGCATAGTCCCCAGACCAGCAGCATCGCCTGGGAACTGGCAGAAACACATGTTCTGGGCCCCAACTCCTGAATCAGGAACTCGGGGAGTAGAATCCAGCACTTTGTGATGTAACAAACGTCCCAGATGGGGGCTGTGATGCTGCCAGGGTACCATCGCACTACCATCAATGCCTAAAACTCAGGAAACATGAGTATCACTCATAAAACATGGACGTACTTCAGTAAGAGTCCAATTTCTCTTAGCTGGAAGCTTATTACCAATGCCATCATCTTTCTTTACAGCAGAGAGTTCTAAAAAGTCAGAGAAGAGGGGAGTTTGGGGGAAAATATTTAATACCCGCATTTTAGAGAACCACCACCTATCACTTTTATAACACAAACTACAGGAAGAGCATGAGATGTGTTGACTCACCAAAAAGGGAACGGGTTTTAAAATATTATAGATATAGTAGTAAAGACCAGAACCAGAAGTAGCTACAAATACCAGAATTTAAAAAAATCATCGCCATATTTTTTAGTACCATCTTGGCTTTAAATGACTAAGAGGGATCAATCTAATCTAACTACAGATCTTAGTCTAAAGGCTACTGACTTTCTAGGTTTTGTGGTTGTAAGGACATTGAATATGCTTTACCTACTGGTAACAGCAGTCACAAGACAAAGTGAGTTTGACACATCAACAAAAGGGCTGTAAAATCTTAAATTCGGCTCTTGACTCTAGAATCTCATGAATGCAGGGAGAGTACGGAAGTGATGAACACTGCTCCCGACCCATAAAGGATTAGCTGCTCTGCTTCCCCTAAGCTCCCGAGGGAATGGGTGCAGAGAGGCAGGTAAAACTACCAATGTATTTATAAAGCAGCAATTTTTAAGAACTTCAGGTCCAGTGCCGGTTGTTCAGTAAGTTCTGATTTAACGTTTAAAAGTTAAAAAACATACTTGTTCTCCTTGGGAAGAAGTAAGAAAATACGGTACTGAAGGAAGTAAAATAAATTTTTATGTTTCCATTTGTAACCCTGAATGCATTAGCATTTTTCTATTCAAGTCCCACTTATTATTTATAAGCATTAATTAAAAACATGTTTTTTCATCTTAGTATAATTCAAAACAAGTTAACAAAAGGTGGATAAGTTTGGGAATCTGCTTTAGAGGCCTGGTTAATGACAATAAGTTTTTAAATTTAAAAAAAAAAGAACTTGTTTTCTTCCTTATTATAAAGGCAGTAAATATTCATTACTCAAAATCTTGAGAATACAAAACAGACTAAAAGACAAAAAAGAAGTTCCTCAGTGCAGCCATCAGAGATAGCCAACTACTATTAACATACACATCTACCTTTTCAAGCCCTCTTCTGTGAATTTGCATTGGAAAAATCCGTTTAAACTGGCACTTAACTGGTACACTTTAAAATAGCTCGTTATGGGCCGGCTCCGTGGCTTAGCGGTTAAGTGTGCGCGCTCTGATGCTGGCGGCCCGGGTTCGGATCCCGGGAGCGCCCCGAGGCACCACTTCTCCGTCCAACGTGAGGCCGAGTCCCACGTACAGCAACTAGAAGGATGTGAACCTATGACATACAACTATCTACTGGGGCTTTGGGGGGAAAAACTGAATAAATAAAATCTTTAAAATAGCTCGTTAGTTTTTGAATGTCAACTCTCTCAGGTAAGGATCTAGATCTTACCCTCCTCACTTCTGGCATAAGAGAGGCACACAGGAGCTACTGGAACGTCTGCCGAACTAAATATCTGGATCCTACAAGACAAAGTCTGGACTTGCAGACTGTCAGGATATACTATGTAAGTATTTTTAAGGTGACTGAAGTGATAGAACAAGGGTTAAAATTCACTCAATGAATGAAAGAAACAAGACATTTCCAGACTCAGCTCCTTTGAAAACCTTGCTGGCTCGAGAAGCTACAGCAACAGCCCCGACTGTGCCCTACAGAAAGCCTGCACTTCTCTAGGACACTACAACTTTGGTCACGTGCTCTCTGAGGGCAAGGGCAAGGCCTCTCAGACTGACATCCCAGGTGGACCAGAGGCCCTGGCACTGAGCTCATCCAGAGTTCAAATGAAGGAGTCAGTGAGCAATCATGGTAACAGTTCCCAGAATAAAGCTGCATTTTTCACCCTCGTTAATTTATCCCTAAAGATATATATCTCTTTGACCTAATGAACAACCATAAACAGGTGACTTTTGAATCCTGTCTCTGCAGGTAATAATACTATACGATTCCATTTTCAGATACTAAAAATAGCTTAGAAGAACTGAGTCACACTGAGTAAAATCCTCAAGCACTGTATTTACAATGCCTAAAAATGAGTAAGATGGGCTAAATCGATCATGTGTTTTTAATGGTTGAGGGGCGGGGCGAAATACCAATTGCAAAGGGAAATACCCAAAGTGTTATTTTGATTGCTTGACTTAAGGTTTGGTTTCAGCTAAAACGCTTATCAACTTTGCTTTTCCACCTTTTTCCCGCCCAAAACAGAGTAACACCCTGTGTGCACATATTCCATGCCTTCACTTTACAGGCTGTGAGAAAGACGCTCTGACTTGGATTTAGTTCCAGCAGGCACGGCAGGCTGACACCCTGAACCCCCACCAGACCGAAACACTGAAGTGCTGAATACAATATTAGAAGCAAAAGACACACACAAAAATAAACACATTACTGAGTCAGCACAAAAGGAAAGGATCTAGAGAGGTCACAGAGAAAGTGGAAGCAGAAACCCTGGGAGAAAAGCGTGCTGAGACAGGATTCCACCCCAGGACTCTCCTCCAAACCCTGGAGACCCTGAGTTTGGGTCTGTGCTCTGAAGGCTGTCCTGGGGGAGGGCAGGTGGTAAGGGATAAAGACTCCTGGATTAAGCTAGAAGCTGGAACCCCAAAAGGATCTCAACATAAAGGGTAGAAGCAAAGAACCTGTTGTGCAAAAAGGAACAGCAAGGAAATTTGTCTTATCATCAACCAAGAGCAGGGGAATAAAGGAACTTTTCTGAGATCTGAGATCCATCTTTACGCCAGCCAGTATGGCTGGAAAAACACCGAGTCAGGAATTAAAGTCACAGTGACCCCAAGGACACAGTGTCCCTAGGAGACTGGCACAGCAGAGACAAATTCTCTCTGGAAGAACATAACTTCAATTTAGGTCAAAATTCCCTCAGATGAAGTTCCAAGGAAAATGAGCAACTCACAGAAAAAATAAATAAAATCACAAAACACACAAGAAAACAAGGCACCATGAGTGAGAACAAGCAGAAACAGCTGCCTTAGACTTCAGACATTAGAATCAACAGACACAAATTATAAATGTTTAATAAGCTTAAGAGAAGCTTAAAAATATGAGGAAAGAATGAGAGACTATAAAGAATGACCAAGCAGATTTGAAAGAGAACCAAATATAATTTCTAAAAAACAGAATATAACTGAAAATGTAAGGTATAGTAAAAGAGCAGATTAGGCCCAACTAAAGAAAGAATAGTGAAGGAAAGAGCCAAAGAACTTACCCAGAATGCAGCACAAAGAAACGTGACAGGTGGAGAGTCAGGAGGTGGGAAGTGTATTGGACCTCTTCATGATAAGGAGAGTTCCAGAAAGAGAGGAGGAGGAAGAGGCAACATTCATGAAAGAATAATCGCTGGGAATTTTCTACCACTGCACTCCCCACCACGGAGGCCATTAGCCACATGCAGCTATTTAAATTAAAATTAAAACAGTTCCTCAGTCACACTAACCACACTGCAAGTTCTCATCAGCCACGTGTGGCAGGTGACTGCCATATGGGACTGCACAGATGGAGAACATTTCCATCATCACGGAAAGTTCTAGTGAAGCACACTGTTCTAGAACTACTCAAACATCCATCCTCAGACCCAAAAGACCCAATAAATCCTAAGCTGTGTGAATAAAATCCACACGTGGACACTGCAATGAAACTGCAAAATACTAAAGACACAGAGAAGGTCTTAAAAACAGGGAAGGGGCAGAGTCAGACCATCTATAAAGGACAATGTTAGATGGCTAACTTCTTAGCAGTAACTCTGAAAACCGGTAGAAAACAAGGGAAAAACACCTTCAAATACGCCAAGAGAAAATACTGTCAACCTAGAACTCTGCACCTAGGAAACTATCTTTTAAGAACAGAGCAAAATACATTTTCACACACAAGAGATTTACCAACAAGTCTTCCCTAATGGAAATTCCAAAGAATTCACTTTAGGCAGAAGAAAAATCATCCCAGAAAGGAGGACTGAAATGTCAGAAGGAATAGTAAGCAAAGATACGGTAAAATGTGATTAAATCTAAATAAACACAAACTGTACAAAAAATTAAAATAATGTCTAATTTGTGGTAGAAAAGATAGAATTAAAATACTAGGCAATAACTGACTATATTGGGAGAGATGACTGGAATTAAGTATCGAAAGGTTTTCGTAATTCAGGAGGAGGGTAATGCTAGTGAGTAATTTCAGACTTTAACTTAGAAATGGTAACATACATGCTTATGGTAACCACTGAAAAAAAGTGACATATAAGACAAACTTTCCAAAAAGTTGAGAGGGGAAAAAGAAGTAAGAGAAGGGGGGAAAAATCCTCAATCAATCTATAAGATGGTAGCCAGCAATCCAAACACATCAGTAAACACAAATAAAAGCGACACAACTTTCTAGCCACAAAGACTGCCAGACTAGATAAAAAGGTAAAATTCAGCTCCAGGCTTCTATATACCAGGCAAACATTTACCAAAAGAAAGCTAGTGAAACCACATTCACTTTAGACAAAATCTTCTTTGAGAAAAAATGCACTATAAAGAGGGTCCCTTCATAATGATAAAAAGTTCAATTGACCTGGAAGATAATACGAATTCTAAACTTAGAGAGATTTTTAAAATTCACAATTTTAACATCTGCATCAAGTAGACAAAAGATCAGTTAGATACACCAGATCAAGCAGAGTTATAAGGATACAGATATGAACAGCATAATTAATAAGTTCAATGTAGAGGACATATATAGAACACACACACATCGAATAGGGAACATATATATTCTTTCTCTGCATAGGTGGAACATTTCTGACTATAGCCTAGGTACAAAGTTAGCCTCAACAAATTTTCAGGTATAGTATGAGTTATCAGTCAGATTCCTTGATCACAATGCAATTAAGTTAAAAATCATTCACAAAAAGAAATAGGAAAACTCTATACTTTTGGAAGTCAAACACACTTCTAATAACTCATGGGTTAAAGATAACTCTTTTTAAAGTCTCAGAAGTATGAGGTTTGTTCGAATTACCTTAACACATAAGAACCAATTTCTCACGTAATCATTAGTAAAACTGAACTACAATATTTAAAAACCATTGCTAATCCCTAAACTGTAGATGTGTATTTTCCATGGTGCATGTATACTTAAAAAAAAAAAAAAAGTTTACTGAAACTCACAATTGAAAGAAGGAAAGCTTACTGTTGAAGATAAAGTTTTAACAGTCACTTATCTCACTGGAATATCTTTTTGTTCTTTTAAATTGGAGGAGGAGGAACCACGACAAGAAAATTCAACACTCATCTGTGTAATATCAGTTTATCAAGAGCCTTGTCTGTGTCAGTCACCGAGGCTACAAAGGTGAGCAAACACACACAGTCCCAGCCTCCGGGGGTGACAGCACCCTAAAGGAGACAGCCACTGGTCAGAGAAACAAAGGTAAGATGGCAGTAAGGGAGATCAGGAAAGCCTTCCAGAGGAAGTGACGTTTTGAGCTTAGACATAATGTGTAAAACAGAGGTACCTGGGGGAAGAGGCCAGCATTCCAGAAAAGAAACGAACAGCACACAAAGTTACGAAGTGTTAGGTGGGCAAAGTAAAGCTATAATTTAATTTTCAGATAGTCAACATAAAAACAGGGCACAATAAAAAACTTCAAAACTTCTATGCTTCTAATCTATTCTTTCCTTAATAAAAAATTCATTGACCTTTTTACTGCCCGAGAGGTTTTCTACGACTATACAAATACTGTCCAGATATTCTATTTAAGACACTTAAAAAATATTACTGTTATACAAAACTGAATGGTTAGCATTTTCCATTCTGTTTAATTAAAAAAAAACTATCAAAACCAGCTTTAATCCTTAAGGCCCTTTAGAAAGATATTTCTGTTAATTCCTTCAAATAAAGAGGTTTTTGCTCAGGACAGACTATACAAAGTATGCTGTCTAAACTGTTCTCACTAATGTATATCATGCAACAGTATTTTCCTACCAGTATTTTCAACATTCCACACCCACTTAATTCAACCAGACAAGCACTGTAACACAAACATACAACTTCAGATGTTGGAGCTGGAACCAAAAGTTAAAAAAAAAAAAAAAAAAGCAACAGTGACTCCTAGAATCCTGTTATAATGATTACACCTAAAAGTGACTATGTAAGCACAAAAGGATCCAAATTAGTTACCACAGGTCAAGTATGACATGGAAATGACAGCCAAATTATATAGCTATAGATTAACTCCCACTGACTATTTTCTTCATGTACCTTTTGATATATATGGGCAAAAAAAAGAATTTCTTTCCCAAGACTTAATAAAACAATTTACTCCTAAATTCACCATACGACTGTGTTGAAATAACCTCGAGGATTCTAGTAGAAGTCAAGACTTGACACACTCCCATGAGCCTTTTGCTGTATTTGATAAACGAGATAAGACTGGACTCAGAGTGGCGGAGACACTCACATCTGAATTCAGTATTCTCCTGAGTAACGATTAGAAACAAAGAACAGATAATCCCTTTAAAATGTGCAGTTACTGATTAACCTTCTTTGGCAGTGAAGAATTGCCAATTCAAGTTTTTCTTCTAAAAGATCCTTTCTTTCTGTTGTGAATGTACGAGTGGAGTTTTTAAAAAATCATGATAGTTCAAAGATAACTGCATCTTCAGGAAAATAAGTAAGGACAATAAATAAGAAAATTACATCTGAAGAGAACGGAAGCATTCTCTAGTAAATTCAAAGGGAAACCCAACACCACCTAAAATAACCAGATATTGTATTTATTTCTCATCACTTGAGGCAAGAGCCTGACTGCCATATAAGTCTTCAATTTTATAAAAAGTTAGACCTTATTACTTACTAAAAGTACATTCCCCCCATCTACCTAATTAAAGAAAGGAAAGAAAAATACCCAAACTACGCAGATGTCAGTAAGGGCAGGGGGTAAGGTGGGGTGGGGACAACTTGACTCTCTGGGAACAATTAAACTGAGACCTTTGGTTTGACACAAGACTCACCAGGAACTAGGAAAACCAGAAAACTGAGGAAGGGTCCTTAAAATGCTTCTTTGCTCTGCCCTTTTTTTTTTTTAAGACTGGAAGTGGTTTGTTATAATGTAAACATGGAAATGAGTACCATGTGGAGTAGTGATTAGAAAAGGGAAAGAAACTAAGTCAGAATTCCCGGACTTGCCTTCAGAGTAGTGTAGATAACAACGGAGGAAGCGCTGACACGGGCTTTTAAAGCTTGTGTTTAGTGAGGACACGTGCAATTCAAGTTCAGTGCAAGAGCCACTATCCTTTTCAATTTTAAGAAAAAATGAAGTTCAGGTTTAATTATCAAATAAAATGTGCATTGTGCACATCCGCAGTAGTTGCTAAGCTGGGTCCCACTTACGGGACAGTACATGTAATATGCATGAGTAGATCAGAGTGCAAAATACCACAACAATGACCACCACAGAATAGATATCTACCACAAACAGCTTTTATGGTTGCAAAATGAGTGTAAAACAGCACGTGTAATTGGTCATTTCTGGCATGTTGGGCAACAAACCTCAAAATCAAATTTCCTTAGAAATCCTTGGCTGAAGTTTTGTTTTTCAAAACATCAACACAAAATTATATATGTTAAAAAGGCAGCAAATTCTACCACATCTAATAAAACCAAGGAAGAGCATAGCCAATAATACACTAACAAGGTGATTATTTCAGTAACAGAAAGCAACAGGTTCCCTGGAGAAGAATCTCCCATTTTTTCCAAATCAACACTGCACACCTAGACAGATCCAGAGTACAAAATTTAATAGAGTGAAATGGTATCAGATGATCTAATCTTTCAAAGGCATTTCAAATTTATCACTTTCCTAAGTTATCTCTACTAAAAACACAAACCCAACATTCAAAAAAATTTACGATTTTCACCAACCCAAAAGCTTAGAGATTTCAAAAATGAGTATGGAAGAAGGTGATGTTTACAAGGTGACATTACAAAAACTATTTGCAGAAGTCACTCCATTCCTCAAACCACATCCCCAGCTCCCTGGAGGGTCTCCCACTTCTAGTCCTCACTCAGTGACTGTGGCTTTCCCTAACAGTGACTGTTTTACATCAAAAACTAAAGAAAACGCTCGAGGAAAGGGCGAGGGGGCGCGTGGCTCCTGCAGACCCAGGTAGCAAAAGCGACCGCTAACTGCACGCACAATCCCCCGAAAAAAGCAAACCACCACTCCTGGCCAATTACAAGCGCGAGTCAAAGTTCCACCACGTAATTCGGGCCTGCGCCTTTTTTTTGGGGCAAACACGTTACTGAAAGCGCAGTCATTTCCCCCTCTGTGGTTTATTCATGCTGGAAATACCAGTCAAACTGAAAAGGGAGCAAAACAAAAGGAAATAAAACTAGAAAAATGAAGGAAGTGGAAGCGCGGGGCGTTCAACCGGCGTCCGTGCTCCGGGGCCTGCACGGAAAATGCCCAGTCCTCGCGGGCGGGGGTCGGGCCCCCAAACCGGCCCGGGGGGCTGGGGTCCCACCCTCTGGGGGGGAGGGGACGCTCCCGTCCGCGGCGGCCGGACGTGCGGGGCGGCGGGGAGCGGACGCCGCTCGGGATGGACCCGGATACTCCGGGGTCAGCGCGGCTCCCTCCCGCCGGGCCGCAGCCCACGCGCCGCCGCAAACTTTGCAGACGGCGCCGCGCGCGCCCGGCTCCCGCCCCGCGCCCCCGCGCGCGGCCCCCCAACGCCCGAGCCCCGCGGGGCCCGAGCCGCCGGGCGCTGCGTGCGCCGCGAGCGGCCCTCAGCCTCCCCGCCGCGCGCCGGCCCGAGCGGGGCCTGCGCCGCGCGCCCCTCACCTTGGTGGCCATGGCGGGCGGCTCCCCGGCCCGGACGGCCGGCTCGTCTCCCGCGCCGCGGCTGCAGCCCGCGGCGGGCGGGCGCGAGGGCGGCGGCGGCTACGGCTGGGCCCCGGCGCGGCGGCGGCGGCGGCGGCGGCTCCGCCTCGGCCCCGAGTCTCGGCGCTCGGCGACTCGAGCCGCCGCCCGCTCCTCCAGTTCCTGAACCTCCCCGGCTGCGCGGCCCCCGCCCCTGCCGGCCGAGCCGCCCATGGACCGCGGCGTGCGCGGCGCGGCCGGCGGAAGCGCGCCCGGTGCCCTCGGCCGGCCCGGCCTCCTCGCCCACTTTCCGCCCCCGCCCCGAGCCTCCGCCCCGCGCCGCGCCGCCGCCGCCGCCGGGCGCCCTTTGTCCCAGCGCCTCCCCGAGGGGCGGCCGGGCCGGGGTCGGCGCCCGGGGCACGGCTGCCGCGGGGACGGCCCGGGGGCGTGGGGACACGCTGCGGGGAGCGCCCTGCCGGGACTCGCCCCCACGGCCGCGCTCGGCGGGAAGCTGGCGTGCGTGATGCACGAGGGTGCGATCCTAACCAGCGCACGTCCCCCGGGCCGCGCACGGGTCCCCGACGGGCATCTTTGTCCCGGGTCGGGAGCGCTAAATGAACAGCCGGGACGGAGCGGAGCACTGACTTTCCGGTCCGACTGCCCCTTCCAGGAGGTTCTGCCTCCAGCCTGGAGTGACCGCGGGCTGGGATCCCGGCTGGAACGTCTGGGCCCCGACGCCTGGGGATTTCAGTCTGAGATGTCCGCTTAACCTCCTTCTGGACGCCTGATAAATCTCAAAGCCCCAGGGCCCCAGAGGTTTGGAGGAGACACAACGGGTTTCCAGAAGTGGAAATGAGAGGTCTACCATTTTCCTTTTTTGTTTTTTTTTTTTTTGGTCAAAATGTCTTCAAAGTTGGATGTATGCGTTTTATTAGTAACTGAATGACTTAAATGGAGCAGCAAGATTTTCACTCAAGTACAAAAAACATGGCTGGAAGATATATCTTAGTATATGTGCTACCGAGGCGAGCAGAGAGATATGTCGTGTTAGCCTAGTACATTGTTTTTATTACCAGGGATAGATATCTAGCAAATCAAATCAACTTTATTAGACTAGGAAAGTGGTAACTGTATTTAGAGTTAATGTCAAATTTGTGTCCGCTCGAAAATACTCCATTCGACCTCCAGAGACTTCACTAGTTACATTCAACAATGGGGTTTAAAATGGATATGGTGCCTCAGAATTTTCTGTGAATTTTTGTGTTTGCTTAGCTCATAGCTAAAGCTGTAGTCATCATAACATTTATAAATAGCTGTCTTTCTGAGTAAAAGGACAGTTGGAGACTAATGTTCATTGACAGCCTACTTGCTATATATGAGGCTTTTCCATGCCTTCATCTCATTTAATCCTTTTAAGAAACCTTTGAGAAAGTCATTATTGTCCACTATTTACAGATGTGAAGAAATCAAGGCTCACTTAAATAACTTGGCTGATTCGGTAATACTTCAATACAACATTGAAGATGACCATAACCTTGGACCTAGCAGCTCTTCTAGGAATTTATTCTGCTGTCAGACTTGCATAAGAGCGCAAAGATGTTCAGTAAAGCATTGTTCTGTAATACCCCAAACAGAAAGCAACCACTATGTTTATTAATAGGACTGTTTCAATAAATATGGTACATCCGTACAAATGAAATACTAGGAAGCCCATTAAAAAATGGTAATATTTTTAAAAGTGTTAACAAAGGTAAGAACGTTATGTCTAGTACGTTTGTGTAAAAAATATAAAAATATGCCTGGAAAATTCCTGAAAAGAGTCACCAGATGCTATTGTCAGGATTTTTGAATATGTATTACTTTAACTATTTTAAAAAATGAGTTTACATTTTAACAAACGAATATCTTGACACACACTAGTATGTGGAAAAGCCAGGATGTGAACTCAAGTAATACTATAAGTAGTGGGTTTTCCATATTCTTTTAAGTTGGAAAGCTGGACACAGCTCCCTGCAGCAGGTCAACAATGCATGATTGATAGGAAGGTACAAAGTCAGAGTCGCTCCTGTGACCTGTGCCTTTCTGCACGCTCAGTTGACAAGTTCTGGGCAGCCAATCACCCTTTGCCCCTGGCCCCAAGAGAGCAAGAAGACCAGGTTCAAGCTTTTCCTACTTGAACAATTTCTGTAGCCCGGGTTCCATTTTTAGAAGCAACCGTGGAGACACCAAACTCAGGATGACCACTGCAAATCCATATAAATAGTTAAATAGAAGTGAAATCATTACCTATAGTATTGAAGGAGTAAAAACCCCGTGGCATTGTTTATAGAGCCCAGAGAGTAGTCACTGACAATCCTCAGGTGAGCCTGATCCCCAGCTCCATCTCATGCCCTCCTCTCAGCTCTGCTTCCGCCACACTGGCCTCTCACTGCCTCCTGTCTCCTGAACATCACACTGCCTTCCGTGCAGAGGACCAAGACTGGCTTGTGGGGTGCGTCACCTGTGCAGTCACGCAAAGCCTCGTTCTTAAGTGGACCCCGCGCTTGCTTTAATGCTCTGCTCTCACCATCATTAAATGCTTAATGGTTTTGAACCAGGGGCCTCCCATTTTCGTTTTGCACTGGGACTCACAAATTACGTTGCTTATGTTGTTCCTTTGTCTGAAATACCCAACACCCACCAACCATCCACTCACCCCCCCACCACACCCACACACCAGCTAATCTCCCTCTCATCCTTCAGAGCTCCCCTGAACTGTCACAGAAGTTACAATTCCTCAGGGAAATCTTCCCTGCTCCCAGTCTAAGTCAAGTTTATTGATATAAGGTCTCAGAGTACTGGTTTCCTTGCCTTTGGAAACTTCTCTCAGTTTGCTATTCATTGGAGCAACCGTCTGCCTGCCTGCCCCATCAGACTGTAAGTAAGTTAAGGAGAGGAGGCTCTGAACCCCTGTCTCGCACCTGCTCCTGGCACCACACCTAGCTCAGGGTAAGCCACCACTAATCCTTTGTGAAATGAATGAATAAATGAATGAACAAGAGGAGTTGCAAATCACAAACTAAGCAATATGGCATTTGCCTGAGTCTACTTTTAAGCAACTCATAGGATTCTGTGGAACACGTCTGAAAACCACTGTCTATCATTATCTAAGTTAATGTGAAATGCTGCAAGTTTTATTACTCAATAATATCCTGTTTTTTAAAAAATATTCTTTGGAAATGTTATTCCCTTATGATAACATTTTATGAAATAATGTTGATTTTGACTGGAAAATTGAAAATAAAATTGCTAAATTTAGCAGTATTTACTGGAGATGTAGTGCCCAATTCATTATTAAAAAAGGCAATATGGGGCCAGCCCAGTGGTGTAGTGGTAAAGTTTGCACACTCTGCTTCGGCAGCCCAGGGTTCTTGAGTTCAGATTCCAGGCGCGGACCTACACACTGCTCATCAAGCCACACTGTGGCGGCGTCCCACATACAAAATAGAGGAAGATTGGCACAGATGTTAGCTCAGGGACAATCTTCCTCAAGCAAAAAGTGGAAGATTGGCAACATATTTTAGCTCGGGGCCAATCTTCCTCAACAACAACAACAACAAAATTCAATAAGTGAAGATTTTAATTATGTTTAAGATCTCTGTAGCGTGACCACATTGACGTGCACATCTCATATGTACTTTATATTTGTTGGTTGGTGTTTGTTTGTCTTGGAAGTAACTACCAAGTACATGGGATTATAAAATGCCAGTCCTCTCATTTATAGGGGCAGAAATGAGACCAAGGGAGTTAAATGACTTACCCATGGCCACGAATTAAGCCAGAGCAGGGACAAGAGCCCACTTGTCTTATCACAATTCTCCAAAACATTTCATTTTCAAACTAAAAATATTTTAGGTGAGAAGTTTGAAGGGAGTTTTGTGAAGGTCAAGACAGTCATTGCTAAAACAGGACAAGGACTCCTGTCCTGGACTGTGCTGGGAGCCACCCACCCACACTGAAAGAACAGCAGAAGTGTGACATCCTTTCATCTCATCTCACGAAGTCCACCCGCCCAGAGGAAGAGTGGCTTCTCCCAGTCTAGAAAGTTGACTTCACTCAGATAATCATGAAGGGTCCCGGGCAAAGTTGGGAGTCTGTCTTCTGCTTCCATTTGATCACCCATTCACACCTCTTTCTTCCCTCCCATCCACTGCCCTCCCATCTACCTCCTTCCTCTGACAGGCTTCCTCAGAGGTGGTGCCTAACACAGGCTCCTTCAGAACCCAGAACCCCGGCACTGAGCCCAGCACACGCCACGTTCAGTTACTTCCTCTACGGCCTGAGTTTCCATTACTCCTGTTGGTGAGACCACAATTGATTAGCTCAGAAATTTTTGCATTGGCAGACCAAGATTGCACTTTCCAAAGAAGAAAGAGCTGCAGCCAGGGCAACAGAAGTGCTCTGTTCAGGCTTTGCCCTCTTTTCATCAGGCCAAGGGAGATGGAGTGATAAGGATTCCCAGGAAGCCTGTGCTAGTGACACAGCTGGTGGCACAAGGAAAAGAATGTCCATTAACTCTTGCCCTGGGTTTGTTCAGTAACGGTTAGGTGTTATAACTGTACACTTATGAAGTTAAAGCACTTTTGTTTTAACTGCAGAAATTAATAACTTAATGGTCATGACTCAGAAACTCTCTAGTCCAAACATTTTTTCACAGTGAAATGATAGTTTTTAAAATTCGTCTTCTAAAAACTTGAAGTTTCTTAGATACAGCTATAATGGTTCAACAAAACACAAATACAGACCCTTTCCTTTTTTCTCCCTTCTTCCTTAGGGGCACAGACTTTCCTGCTGACAGATCTGAATTCTGTTACTTACAAACCATGTGATCTTAGTACATTACTTAACTTCTCATCCTCAGTTTCCTGAACTGCAAAATGGGGATGATAATAGTGCCTATCTCATGGGTTTGTTGTGTGGGTTAAACTAGATCATGAGCTCAAAATACTTAGCATGATGTTTTGTACATAATAGGCACTCAGTGCATATTAGTTATAATTCTTCTTGTTTTTTTCTCTAGTCAAAATTAGATTGTCCTTATGTTCCAATAGCTCAGAGTCCAACTAAATGCTAGGTCAACTAATGTGAAACTAATGTGGGAATATGAAACTATGAGAAGTAATGTAGAGAGCCAGCCCTGATGGCCTAGTGGTTAAAGTTTGGTGCTCTCACTGCTTTGGTGGCCTGGGTTCGTTTCCCGGTCATGGAACCACACCACCTATCTGTCTGTAGCCATGCTGTGGTGGCGGCTCACATAAAAGACCTAGAAGGACTTACAACTAGGATATACAACCGTGCACTGAGGCTTTGGGGAGAAAGGAAAAAAAAAAAAAGGAAGATTGGCAACAGATGTTGCCAATACAACAGATGTTAGCTCAGGGCAACTCTTTCCCTGCAAAAAAAAAAAAAAAAAAAGGTAATGTGGAATGGGATGAAAATATGTGATGGTCACCTACTATATGTGTTGGAGGATGGAAGAGTGGGGAATAGTACAGATCCCCAGAGTCAGCCTGGGTCCGGCACAAGGGTATATCTTCAGCTCTCACTTTATGAGTTAAATGACTTAAAGTGAACCTCAGGGGCGGCCTTGAAAATAAACAGCAGAGAGGGATGGGACAGGTGCCTTGCCAATCACAATAAATGTATTAAGTCCTCACCTTGTCCCCAGCACAGGTACAGGTGTTGGAGATAAAAGTCCCTGCTCCTTAGAACTTGCAATCTGCAGAGGGTGGGGGAAGACAATAAACTACGATTACATGTAGAACATGCCAGGTGCTTCAGCAAGTGCTCTGCGGAAAATCAAGCAGAGCAAAGGGATAAAGAGAAGCAGGAGAGGTTACTCTATAGACGCCTTTCCCTTGGAGTTAGGATAGCCGATAATGTGTATGAAAGTGTATGGTTCTTTGTTTTGGTTAGTTGACTAATCGGTTGGTTTTAAGTTTTGTTCCATTTTGCCTAAGTCACTTCTCCCTCTCCACTGTCTGGGAGACACAAGCCATGAATAGTCATGGGACATAGTGTCCAGACCTGGAGATTTAGCGGGAATCTGATTGCTAGGATCTGAGCAGGCAGGAAGGGACCGTAGGTAACAGCGGGAAGAGGCTGGAGGTTGGTGAGGCTGCACAGATGGCAGAGGTGGCACAGGCAGGCAGGGTTAGGCTGCAACGGAGACTGCTGGCTCTGGGTTCTGTACTAGCCTATTTGCTCGGTTTGGGTAGTCTTGATGTCCCAGGAGGCAGGCTGGGATAGGAGACTGAGATCAGGGCAGTGATGGCAAGATTGGCTAACCAGTTGGCTTCCCAAAGGAGCTTCCAGCCTCCGGGATTGCTGACGTCCCCTAAAACTTGTCCCTAGGACATTGCTTTGATTCTCTGACCTGTTAGGGACAGACTCTGGTGCGAGTCCTCAGATACATCTTTACAGTCAGTGACTGGACACAAAGAAGTGAATAATAGTGGCAGTAGGAATAGTTGGGTAGCAAAGGACATTTTGCTGGCTCATGTGTCATGGCTCAAGTCACAGGCTATGGAGAGTTACTTTTAAAGCTGAAGTCCCACCTAATGTGCCAGCACGCACAAACACACACTCCTGTTCCTTCTTCGTGGAAGGCAATTCCAATGACAGCGCTTATTAAACACAAGTGCTGGACATTTATTGCTACTGCCATGGCTTAGAGTGGGCATTGTGAATTACAGCCTCTGTCCCTTGGAGTCCTGCTCTTCCTCAGGCCTTGGATCAGAAAGGCCACCCACTGTTGCGTGCTGAATGGTGAGCAGGTGGCTGTTGAGTTGGGCAGTCCTTGGCTTGAAACTCACTTCTGCTGCTACCACCTGTGTGAATTTGAGCAGGTTCTTTAATCTTGATCCTCAGTTTTCTCATTTTTAGTGAGCGTGCCCTGAGGCTTGCTGAGAAGATTCAGCACAACTGCCTTTAACTGGAGTAGCATGCTGTTCTAACAGATCTTAATAGTTATCAATAACTATCTGCTTGGTGGGCTTTACTCTGGGTGCCAGTTTCTTATTGCAGTTTTCAGATTTATAACAAATTTCCTCACATGCTGTCCTGCAATGATTACAGTTTTTTTTTTTTGGTGAAGCAGATTGGCCCTGAGCTAACATCTGTGTCAACCTTCCTCTATTTTGTATGTGGGTCACCGCCACAGCATGGCTTGATGAGTGGTGTAGGTCCGTGCCCAAGATCTGAACCCTCAAACCCGAAGTGGGGTGCGCCAAACTTAACAATTGTGCCACCGGGCTGGCCCAATTACAGTTTTTTCATTGTTCACATGCAGTACCTGTATTTGTTCACTCCTAAAGTATTTCTTACTTCTTTTCCTTTCCAGTCATTCTTCTCTTTCTTCAATATTCTCTTTCTTCATCCTCATTGTGTTTCATTTCAGTCACTTGATATATTTAATCTCTTCTCTGACGTGTCCAGTGTCTCTAGTTTCTCAGAATTTTCATAGGCACCTCAGCAATTTTTCTGCTTCTTAAGATCATTAAACCTTTGATTAAGTCAGGAAATGTCAAAATGCAAAATATTCTTTTAAGTAAATAAATGCATAGAAACTCACACTTCTTATAAACACAAACTCTGCGTTAATTTCAAAATAGGTATCAAGTTTAATGTTATACTTTGTAGAATTAGAGAAATTCTAAGCTTAATTTTTAAAAAGAATTAAATAACTGTTCAGAAACATATATGGTTCTTATAGTCACTATCTACCAGTTCCCTGGTCATGTCAATATTTGTAAAGTAAAGGTGTAGTTTTCAGGTGGATCGTTCATTGACTGGAGTGATGTACGCAAGAGGCCTGGCCCACTGCTTGGCACACACTGGGTGTTCAAGAAGCAGTGGCTCATATTAGGGCTAGTATGGTCTATTAGCTGCTTTTTATTTCATGCACAAAATATTTGAAAGCCTATTATGTGCAAAGAGCTGTGGTAGATAAGCTCAAAGTCATGAAAAATGCATTTTATGCTCTCCTAGAATTTAAAAGATCATCAGGAAAATAAGACATCCGTCCTGCTACCACATGCTGAGGCCTCAAGGACAACAGTCCTGGCTAGCTATTCACTCTTACTAAACAAATGTCTGCTCCTTCCCGGAAACAAAACTCGCATGCTCTTGCCATGAGAACCACTGGGAGAAATGCTTGTGTTTTAGGAACCTGTGGTTTCAGAAGTAAAGAGGAGGAACAGCTGTGACAAGCAGAACAATTTAGGGGAGTCAGTCAACCCACAGTGCCCCGAACCCAAACCCCAACACATTGGCCCCAGGGGTAGCACGCTTTGCAGTCATCCCCTACCTCAAATGTCTCTCATGGGAATGTGATAGTTAGAGACTAATGTAGCACATTCTTTTGAAAATGTAATTGTTTTTTGGAAGGATTAAGGGGCTATTGGTCCCTTGTAAAAAACTAGCCTGATAAATATTCAGTAAATTGAATTTATTGAAATGAAGGAGAAGTGAATAATTTTGCAACATGGTTACTAACTCTGTTTGAAATCACATACCTATGCTCTGAGCAGGCCTGGGTCACGTAAAACAGGGATCCACGTTCTTTCCTCAGTGGGAAGTTATCAGGCCTGGCTACATAATTTGCGGGGCCCAGAGCAAAATGAAAATGTGGGAACTCTTGTTCAAAAATGATTAAGAATTTCAAAAAATGAAATTAGATCCTTATCTTACACCATACACAAAAATTAAGTGGAAATGGATTAAAGACTTAAATGTAAGACATGAAATCATAAAACTCCTAGAAGAAAACACAGGGGAAAAGCTCCTTGGTGTTGGTCTTGGTAATGATTTTTTGGGATATGACACCAAAAGCACAGGCAACAAAAGCAAAAATAAGCAAGTGGGACTACATCAAACTAAAAAGCTCTGTACAGTAAAGGAAACCATCAAGAAAAATGAAAAGGCAACCCATAGAGTGGGAGAAAATATTTGCAAACCATATATCTAATAAAGGGTTAATATCCAAAATATATAAGGAACTCAAACAACTCAACAGCAAAAAAACAAATAACCTGATTAAAAAATGGGCAAATGATCAGAATAGACATTGTCCCAAAAAAGATGTACAAATGGCCAACAGTTATTTGGAAAGTGTTCAACATTCCTAATCATCAGGGAAATTCAAATCAAAACCACAATGAGATATCTCCTCATACCTGTTAGGCTGGCTATTACCAAAAAGACAAGAGATAACAACTGTTGGTGAGGGTGTGGAGAAAAGGGAACCCTTGTATGGTGGTGGTGGGAATGTAAATTGATATAGCCATTATGGAAAACAGTATGAAGTTTCCTCACAAAATGGAAAATAGAACTATCATATGATCCAGCAGTCCCACTTCTGAGTATATGACCAAAGGAAATGAAATCACTATCTTGAAGAGATATCTGCACATGTTCATTGCAGCATTATTTGAAATAACCAAGACATGGAAACAACCTAAATGTCCTTTGACAGATTAATGGATAAAGAAAAGGTGATATGGTGGAATATTATTCAGCCATAAAAAAGAAGGAATCCTGACATTTGCAACAACATGGATGAACTTCGAGGACATTATACTAAGTGAAATAAACCAGACACAGAAAGACAGATACTATATGATCTGACATGTATGTGGAGTCTAAAAAAGTCAAGCTCTCAGAACCCTAGATTGGAACAGTGGTTGCCAGGAGCTGGGGGGTGGGGAAAATGGGGAGACATTGGTCAAAGGGCACAAACTTTCAGTTATAAGATGAATAAGTTCTGGGGATATAATGTATAACTTCGTGGCTATAATCAATAATACTGTACTGTATACTTATAATTTGCTAAGGGAATAAATCTTAAATGTTCTCACCACACACAAAGAAGTGGTAACTATGTGAGGTGATGGATGTGTTAATTAACTTGATTAAGGTAATAGCTTCACAACGTATACACATATTAAATCATCACATTGTACACCCTAAATATAAATATTTTCTATTTGTCGATTATACCTTAATAAAGCTGGAAAAACAAAGAAATTTAAAAATAAAGCTAAAAAAAAGAAAAGGCAAATATCCCAACAAAAGCACAAAGTGAACAACATTGGAAAATTCAGAACAGAGTTAAGAGACAAGTGGGATGTGATTGAAAGAGAGAATGTGGGGAGGAATTGATATCAGAAGTGAAAATATACAAGCATGTTCCAAATTGAGGAAAGACATCGATCCACAGATTTGATTAACTCAACATCCCCTAAACAAACTAAATACACAGCAAACAGTGTTGAACTGCACTATGGTCTAAAAACAAAAGATAATGAGAAAGATTTTAAAGAATATAGAGGCCAAATAAGCAAGAAAAAGGCTGACAGCTGAGGTCTCAACATAAATAAAGACAGACATCAGTGGAACACTAGTTTTAAAGAGGTAAAGAAATCTTCTGTTAAAACAGAATTCTATACCCAGCAGCAATACCGCCCAAAAATAAAGATTTAAGAGAAGCTTAAGCTAAAACATTTTGTTGTTAGCAGCCTTGAATTATAAAAAATACTAGAGTGAGTTCTTAAGTCCAAAGGAAAATAATCCTAGATTGAAATCTGGAAATGCAGAAAGGAATGAATAGTAACAAAAAGGATAATATATAGATAGATATAAATGAATATTGTTTTATGAAGCAAGATTAGAAATGTCTCATGGAGATTAAAATATATGTAGAATTAAAATGCATGATAAGAGTAATACAAAAGTCAGTAAGGGTAATAGTAGAGTTAAAAGTGTTCTAAGGCGTTAGCATTTGGGGGATGTGGTAAAACTAATTTTTTAAATTAAACTATATTAAGTAAAGTATTCACGATTTAGTCATTAGTGGAACTACACAAAGATTTGTGTGTGACTGCAGTAGCTGTCACTCTCCTGAGCCTGGTTCATGTGAGTCTGCCCCTCTGATGCAGAGTCACAATTAAGGTGGTGACAAGTCTGTTTCTGAGCCTGCCAGGTGTGTGGCCACAAAGGAGTCAGGCAGATGCACTGAGGGAACATGCCACTGTGGCCCTCTTGTGTGACAGGGAACACGCTCCTCAGCATTGCTGCTCATCAAGTAGCTTCCTGCTTCTTCAAATCTCTATACAACGGGATGGAAAGGAAAGAATCACCATGAGGGATAATTTTGTTGTTGTTATTTTAATTTCTATTATGGAGAATTTCAAACATTCAAAAGCAGATAGAATGGTCAAATGAACTTCCATGTACCCCTTATCCAGCTCCAGAAACCATCAACTCATGGCCAGTCCTCTCATTCCTACACCCATCCACCATCTCCCTCCCATATCATGTTGAATAAAATACTAGATGTTGTATCATTTCATCGGTAGATATTTCAGTAAATGAATGTAAGAGACATTTTGAATGAAGAGCATGCAAGACTTGGTGACCAATTATATGCATGTGGAAAGGAAGAAATGAAGGTAACTATGGTTCTAATGCTGGATAATAATAATTGCTAACATTTTCTTAGCACACACTGGGTGCCAGGTACCGTTCTTGGCATGTTCTGTATTAACTCTTCTAGGGAAGGGAGAAGCCATTAATAGAAATGAGGTGCTAGGGAGAAGCCCAGGGTCTGACTTCTTCTGTGGCTGGGTGCCAGCACCTCTGGGATTAACATGATCTTTGTTTTTCTTTGTTTTTTGTTTTTGGTGAGGAAGATTAGCCCTGAGCTAACATCTGTTGCCAATCCCCCTCTTTTTGCTGAGGGAGATTGGCCCTGGGCTAACATCTGTGCCCATCTTCCTCTATTTTATATGTGAGACGCCTGCCACGGCATGGCTTGATAAGCAGTGCATGTGTCTGTGACAGGGATCTGAACCTGCAAACCCCAGGCCGCCTCCCAAGCAGGGCACAGGAACTTAACCACTACGCCACCGGGCTGGCCCTTAACACGATCTTTGAAAAGAGAAATTTAGTGGCCATGGCCCAGCATCCTTTAAGGAAGAGTTTCAGAATTGGAGGTGGCAAAGGGGTGAGGGGCAATGATGGCAAACATGTATGTGTTAACGATGATCAGAGGGTATGGACTAGACTTGCAACCTCTCTTAGACCCTTTCCTCAAGCCCCTCCTACCCTGATGTGGGATATTTGCTCCGACTGCTGCTGTCTGTAGCTTAGCCCTTAGTCGCTGTGTGTAAGCAGGCTTCCTTCCGGGGTGGGTAGCCCCATCTGTCCTAGCTCCCGTGTCCTCTCCCTGAGGAGGGGTCAAATTCTAGCCTGCAGCTCCCCGCAGTTGGCCGGGCTGACCCTGACTGAGTCTGAAGAGTGGGTATCTGGATGAAGGCACTCGGCAGATATTTGGAAAGGAGAATAGGGCTCTAGAGAGAGGATAGGCCTGAAAATGAAGACTTAGAGACAATAGAGCAGGATGTGAGACATTCGAGGGAAAAACTGTGGAGGCATTGCAGCCAGGACCGAAGACCAAGCTCATGTGGTATAGACGCTAACAGGGTAATTCCCAACAGGTCGGGAATGATGGAGAGAAAGGATCACGGCCTTTCCCTGTGTCTTATGATATGGGAACAAGAACACTTAATTAAAAAGATGCAGAATTTCAAACATTTTAATGCCATGGGGAAATCAATTTTTTTAATTATAAATTTTTAATTGAAATAAAAACATTTTATATTTGTAAGGGTCTTTCACAGACCTCAAGTCACTTAATTTGCATTTAATTTGAACATAAAATGATTGTATTTAAGATACCAACCCTGAAAGTATAATTTAATAACACCATGATTAAAAATGTTCAGATCATTTGAACATTATTATAGGGATTTTTTTAGTCATCACCAGCTTCTGAAAAATCACATGAAAACTTGAGAAATGAAAAGTTGTCAACAGAAACACAAAAAGGGTTTTTTTGCCTTAATATTCACTATAATGTCAAGTAGACACAGAAAAAAAAATAATTTCTAGAATCCAAGATGAATAAAAGAAACAAACAGCCCAACCCTCTCTAGCCCTTGTCTTCTCCATCAGGTCCTTTGATATGGCTTCAGCTTCTGGTGTTAGTCTTTGTCATCTTCTCTAAAAGATTCTACTGACTTCTGAAAACTATTTTTATAAGGATGATTATAAGCCTCTCTACGCTTCCACATGTTATTGTCTTTCTTGATAGCATCATGAGGATTTCCAAATAGAGACTAATGTTTTCACATGCTACAGGAAACGGAGTGTGAGGAATGCAAAGTAGATGCCACACAAAGACCCGGCCTCTCTGTCCTGGGAGGGAGAGGCTCCTGTTGCATTTGGGGGATGTATTAGTCAGCTCGGGCACTGTAACAAAGTACCAGAGACTGTGTGGCTCACACAACAGACATTTATTGTCTCACAATTCTGGAGGCTGGAAGTCTGAGATCAGGGTTGGCTGGTTCCTTCTAAAGGCTGTGAGGGATAATCTGTTCCAGGCCTCTCCCCTAGTATATTAGTTAGGGCTCCCCAGAGAAACAGGACCAACAGGATGTGTATATATTTAGAGAGAGATAGATTTAGTTTAAGGATTTGACTCACGCAATTGTAGGCTTGACGAGTCCAAAATCTGATGGGATGGGCCAGCAGGGTGGAGACCTGGGGAAGAGTTGCAGTTCAAGTCCAAAGGCAGTCTGCTGGCAGAATTCCTTCTTGCTGTGGAAGGTCAGTCTTTGTTCTATTAAGGCCTTCAACTGATTGGACAGGGCCCACCCACATTATGGAGAGTAATCTGCTTTACTCAAAGTAATTTTCAATTTCAGCATTAATCTCATCCAAAAAAACACCTTCACAGAAACATCCAGAATAATGTTTGACCAAATATCTGGGCATTGTGGCCCAGCCAAGTTGACACATAAAATTAATCATCACACCCAGCTTTTCGTGGTTTACTGGCAATCTTTGGTATTCTTTGGCTTATATACGCATTACTCTGATCTCTGCCTTGATGTTCACATGATGTTCTCCCTGTGTGTCTGTCTGCTTCCAAGTTTTCCCTTTTTCCCAGTTTTTCTCCAAGTGTTTCCAGGACACTGGTCAGATTAGGGGCCCACCCTACACCATTATGACCTCGTCTTAACTAATTACATCTACGAAGATCCTATTTCCAAATAAAGTCACATCCTGAGTTACTGGGGTTTAGGACTTCAATATATGACTTTTGGGGGGACACAGTGAAACCCCTAACAGAGAGTGGCCTCCTGGCAGGGCTTCTTCTACTTGCCCCCTCTTCCCTGCGTGGGGTACGTCGACCAGCTGCTCCATCTTGGCCTCCAAGCAGCTGGTTCTCTTCAATGTTCCCCACCTACCTCTTGGACCACTCTTTCTCAGGCTCTCTTTAAAAAATATCCTTTCATTTTTAAGTTTCAAAAGTAATACATAAAAATTGTAAAAGATTAGAATAAATAAATGAAAAAAAAAACTACTGTTAGCATTTTGGCATGTGTCCTTCCAGATTTCTTAATCTCTTCTTCTTTCCCCTGTACAAAACATTTATATGCAGTAATTCCTTATTAAAAACTTTTTTATTGCAGTAAAATATATATATATATATATATAACATAATATTTACCATTGTGACTATTTTTAAGTGTACAATTCAGTGGCATTAATTACATTCACAATGTTGTGCACCCATCACCACTATCTATTTACAAAACCCTTTTATTGCCTCAAATAGAAACTCTATACCCATTAAGCAATATCTCCACATTTCCCTCTCCCCCTCAGTCCCTGATAACCCCTAATCTACTTTCTGTCTCTATAAATTTGCCTATTTTAGACATTCTATATAAATGGAATCATACAATATTTGTCCTTTTGTGTTTAGCTTATTTCACTTAGCATAATGTTTTCAAGGTCCACTCAAGTTATGGTATGTCTATATGAGATTATATGTCTAACTTCTGCCAATAGTACATTGTCTTGAATATTGTCAGTTAATGTTAAGTTTTAAAATCAGGAATGTAAGCCTTTTAACTTTCTTCTTTTTAAAAACTGTTTTGTCGTGGCCGGCCCCATGGCGTAGTGGTTAAGTGCACGTGCTCCGCTGCTGGCCGCCCCTGTTCGGAGCCCGGGCACGCACCCACACACTGCTTGTCAGGCCATGCTGTGGCAGTGTCCCACATAAAGTGGAGGAAGATGGGCATGGATGTTAGCTCAGGGCCAGTCTTCCTCAGCAAAAAGAGGAGGATTGGCACGGATGTTAGCTCAGGGCTGATCTTCCTCACAAAAAAAACAAATAAATAAAAACTGTTTTGTCTATTCTAAGTGCTTCACATTTTCATGTAAATTTGAGAATCAGCTAGTTGATTTCTACAAAAACAACTTTCTGGGATTGTGATTGAGATTGTTTAAATCTATAGATCAATTTAAGGAGAATTGCCATCTTAATCTCCAGACTTCCTATTAAAGAATTGCTGATCTCTCCATTTATTTAGGTTTTCTTTAATTTCTCTCAGAAGTGTTTCATAATGTTCAATATTTAGGTCTTACACATTGTTCATTAAATTTCCTCCTGTGTTTTTTGAAGCTATTGCATCAAAAATTCGATCTTCCAATTATTCAATGCAAGTGTATAGAAACACAATTGATTGCTGTTTATTGACCTTATATCTTACAACCTTGCTAAATTCACTTATTTATTCTAGAATATTTTAAAAGATTACTCAACATTTTCTACATGGACAATCATGTTTGTGAATAAAGACGGTTTTATTTATTCCTTTCTAATCTGTATGTCTTTTGTCTCTTTTTCTTACACTAGCGTACTGATTAGGACTTCCAGAACAGTGATGACTAGAAACGATGACGGTAGAAACACATGCCTTACTCACCGTCTTTGATAGAAAGCTCTCATTCTTTCACCATGAAGTATGATGTTAGCCAAAGGTTTTTCATAGATGCTCTTTATTAGGTTGAGGAAGTTGCCTTGTACTCCTCATTTGTCAAAAATTCTTTGTCTTTTTAAAATCATGAATACGTATTGAATTATGTCAAATGCTTTTTTTTGTTTACCTCTATTGACATGATCATATGTCAGTCTGTTGATGTGGTGAATTACATTGATTTTTAAAATTTTAACCAAACTTGCATTCCTTGGATAAACTCCACTTCATTTTGAATATATTATTCTTTCTATATGTTGCTGGATTCTATGTGATCACACTTTGTGAAGATGTTTTGCATCTTGGCTCATGACTGGTATAGATTTTCTTCCCTGTAGTGTCATTGACTGGCTTTTGCAGCAGGGTAGTGCTGCCCTTGTAGGATGAGTTACAAAGTATTCTTGCTCCCTCTACTTTCTGGAAAGTTTATGTCAGCTTGGTATTATTTCTGCCTTAAATGTTTGACAGAATTCATTTGTAAAGTCAAAGTCCTAAGCCTGGGATTTTCTTTGTGGGAAGATTTTAAATTACAAATTCAATTTCTTTAGTTGATATAGGCTTATGTATACTTTTTTCCTTGAATCAGTTTTGATAATATGTGTCTTTAAAAGAATTTTTCCATTTCATCTAAATTGTCAAGTTAATTAGCACAGTTATTAATAATGTTCGCCTATTATCTCCTTTTATTTATTTATTTTTTTGCTGGGAAGAATTTACCCTGAGCTAACATCTGTTGCCAATCTTCCTCTTTTTTTCCCCTCCCCAAAGCCCCAGTGCATGGTTGTATATCCTAGTTGTAAGTCCTTCTAGTTCTTCTATGTGCGCTGCCACCACAGCATGGCTACTGACAGACAAGTGGTGTGGTTCCATGCCCAGAAAACAAACCCAGGCCGCCAAAGCAGTGAGAGCACCGAACTTTAACCACTAGGCCATCAGAGCTGGCTCTATTCCCTTATTATCCTTTCAATGTCTGTAGAATCTTTAGTGATGTCCTCTCTCTCACTCCCATTACTGTCAGCACGTGCGTTCTCTATTGTTGTCTGGTGCTGCTGGTCACTGTGCCCTGCAGGAGCCTGGGGCTGGGGGAGCCATGCACACTGCAAGCACAGAAGAGCCAGAAAGAAGAACTCTTCCCCTTTGCAAATGTTTCCCAAGTGCTTTCTACTGACAAAGCTTAACATCAAGCCATCTGGCAAAGGAAAAATATTTAAAGGGCCCAGATCCTTTTTCACAGAGCTGGCAAAAAGGGTGAATTTGGAGCCAAGAGGCCATAAATCATAAACCAGCACAGGATGGTTTGTTAGGCAACAAAAGCTGACTGATGGAGGTGTATATTAGACTTTTTTGGTTTATCTTTGGAGTCTCTTAACCCCCTTTTCACATTTTCCATCTCTTTATCTCTCTATGTTGCAATCTAGGAAATTTCTTGAAGACCCAAGTCTTTCCTCAGCTCTGTCCAATCTGTTGTGAACCTATCCATTGAATTTTAAATTTAAAAATATATTTTTTCATTTCCAGAGGAGGTATTTGGATCTTGTCTTGTTACATGGTCCTATTTTTTTTACAATGATTTCTACACCTTTTTAAATATAATTTATTATTATTATTTTTGTGTGTGTGTGAGGAAGATCTGCTCTGAGCTAACATATGCCGATCCTCTTCTTTTTGCTGAGGAAGACTGGCTCTGGGCTAACATCTGTGCCCATCTTCCTCCACTTTATATGGGATGCCACCACAGCATGGCTTGTCAAGCGGTGCATTGGTGCACACTCGGGATCCCAACTCGGGGCCGCCACAGCAGAGTGCGCGCACTTGACCACTACACCACTGGGCCGGCCCCCTTCAAATATAATTTTAAAGACTGTTGGTTTATCATCTCTTTCCAATTCTATTATTATCTCAAGTTCTTGCTAATCTTTCTGTTTGCTTTGTCTCTAGTGAGTTGTTTCCTCCTGTGGTTTATAATTTTTGTTTCTGAGCTCATTTCTTTAGGATTTTTTTCTGAGAAAGTCACTTGTATTTTCAACTAAGAAAATATCCATGGAGAGTAGATTATATTCTCTTCTTCTAGGCAATTCTCTTCTTCTAGAGATTTCACCAGCTTGAGGCTAATTTTCATACCAAAAGTTTAGCTTGGAAATTCCCACACAATGAAAGTATTGTAAATTTCAACTCCACACCTCTGCATGGTGTAGCTTTGGAACTTCAATATTTCATGGGAGGTATTTTTTCTCCCAGGACTCTGGGCAGGGTACACTTTGTTGTTGCTTTTCTTGGGAAAGTAGGAAGAGTTTTTTAGGCCCCCTTTTACCAAAAGGACAGCTCACCCAGGATCTTAGTTTTGTTTTGTTTTGTTTTTTGGTGAGGAAGATTTGCCCTGAGCTAACATCTATGCCAGTTTTCCTCTATTTTGTATGTGGGATGCTGCCACAGCGTCGCTTGATGAGCGGTGTGTAGGTCCACACCTGGGATCTGAAGCCATGAACCCTGGGCCGCTGAAGCAGAGCATGTGAACTTAACCACTATGCCACTGGGCTGGCCTGATCTTAGTTTATTTAAGAATCTCAGTTCCAGCTTCTTGCCTCACATGGGCCCAAGACTACATCTCCTGCCCTTGCTTGAGTGTTAAAATCCCATCCCTAGTCTTCAGGGCCTATATCCAGATCTAATTCCTGCCCTCACTACACATCTGAGACCTCAAGTTATAAGATTACTACTCACTCTGACACCTGGAGCTTTTGAGCTTAGCTATGCATTTTAAGTAATTTTTGTTATATTTTATCTACAGTTCCTATGTGTTTGTGAAAAAGTGGTAAAATGGGAGTGGGTTCTGCATTAGCTCACTATACTGTGTTTCTGGAAGCTGAGTGTTAGATTTTTCATCATTCTAGAATTTACAACTGAAGATTTTAAGCAGGAGAGGGACATGATCAAATTTATGTTACCACAACTCTGGTGGATCTAAAAACAAATTTTAGAAGAATGTGATTCGCGACTGGAGGATCAGTTAGAATGCTCTTGCAATAGCCAAGATCTGAGGATGATGAGGTAGTGAAGGGTCTCCATTCCCCCACCTCCACTCAGGGAGAGTTCTTCTCCTTTAATTGAGAAGGGAAGACTGTGAACTTGAACGGTCAAGGGAGGCTTCGAGGAGGAGGTGACAACTGCTCTCATCGTTGAAGGATGCGGAAGAATTATTGGTGAAAGAAGTTATTGGTGACGGTGAGAGGTGAAAAGAGCCTTCTTTTAGAGTGGACAGGCACAGAATGAGGCCAAGAAAGGAAAGTAGTAGGGATGCACATGGCTTAGCAAAGGACTAGGGAGTAGGACAGCATGCCCAGAGTAGACGGGCCAAATAGGGGGGCAGTGGAAGAACTGATGGAACCTGATTGGGGAGGCCATTGAATCCCCTATAGATATTCTCATTGTTGGTGATTATTAACAGCATTTTTGTGATTACTGTACTGGGCTTTGCCAGTGCAGAAGCCAAAAAGGATATTTTGTTTAGATGGACACATGATGCCAGTTGGGTCCAAAAATGTGGCCATCCAAATTTTCAGATCATCCAAATGTTCTGTTGCCATGACAATCTGAGTTTAAATTTCAGAAAGAAAATAAATGTTTGACAATTGATTTAAATCATCCACTTCTGACTATGTCAAAACAAACAGTGTTCGTTGGTTTGGTTCCTACCAGCTGCCATATTTCACTTGACTTTAAGATTATTTATTAGACAGTAGGATACAGATGGATGTTTAATTTGGTTTATATTTTAAAAAATGAGATTGGTGATTGTTTATAGAGAAACTTTAGGATGTTTTATTTTTCCCATTAAAAGTTGCATAGCCAAAATTATACCCACGGAATAATGTTTCACAAATGTGCTTCTCTCCATAATTATCAAATATTTTGGAGAGTTTGAGTAACTCTTACATCTGTTGCAGACATGTGACTCAGTAACCTATGGCATATGCAGAAATGGAGAAATGGAAATAAGGACATAGGAAAAAGCCTAGATGATGGATTTACCATACAGAGCAGAAAAGAAGCCAAGAGAAAATCTTTTCTTTTTAAAATGATGAATAGTTATAGAGTAGCTCAATTTTAGGCCAAGACTGTTTTGGCTATTTATTCTTCTTATTAGCCTCATAAAAGAGATAAACATACTTCTATTAAGTGTATGGAGTTCCAATAAAATGTTCAAATAACAACTTCTAACTCACAGACAACCAGCGAGATGGTTGTCTATTATGGTGGCAGGCACTTAATAATCTTACCCCAATACCAGACCCTTGGCCAGGAAAAACTGATGTATGTACTAAATTATAATATACAGGTCTTTTCTTACCCATCTGGGTATATTCAGTACCTGACATGGCACCTGACAGAGAGTAGACACTCAATGAAGCTTTGCTGAATGAATGTATGTGTAAATGAATACATAAAAAGATAGGATAGGGTAACATAAACTTATATTTAGATAATAGGGTATACAACAGGGGCTGTAAATTCAGTGAAAATTTTACCCAGAAGAACACTTTGAGCAAAGTCGAGTGAATCTAAGCTTTATTTTACCTCCTCAGGTGGGAAAAGTAGATTTATTTAAAATCCCATAGTTTCCAACTTTTTATTGGTGTCATGTGTTCCTTCCTCATTGGTGGTGGGATACAATGTAACTTAGCACGGCTATCTATCACAAAACATGAGAAAATTGTGCCCGGAGTCCCCTACATCTGGCAAATTGGAGCAGGTGCTGCCTGAACCCACATGAAAACAGGTGGGAGGGCAGGACTCAGAAGAGCAGGGTGTGCACTGTTTTTTAGAAAGTCAGGTCTGGAGGCAGGCTGAGGGTGGTCAGAGATGGTAGAGAAGGAAAGATGGGAGGCAAAATCAACTGGAAAGTTCAGGTAACAGTCCAGGTGAGAGATGATGAAAACCAGGATCGGGATGGTGGCCACAGGGACCGAGAGGAGGGACACTTGAGATGCTAGGACTCGGGACTCATTGGATATGAGGAGTGGGACACAGGGAGTGTCAAGAATGAAGCCGAGGTTCCTGGCATGGGTGGTCGGGTGGATTGGGATGCGATTATTCAACACAGAAGAGCCAGGGAGCAGAAAGCATGGGGGTGCAGGAGCTGCTGGGTTGCTGGATGAAGTCTCAAAACCATGCTGCTGTGACTCGTGGGCTCTAAATCTCACTGAGGGCTTGCTGCTGAACTTGCAATACCTTTGTAAGGAAAACAACATACATATTTTGTTATTTGTAAATATCAATGTGCCAAATGTTTGTCTTTTTTTAAAGCTGTGCCACACCTGGCTCCCCTTCCAGCTTCTGGGGCACCCCTCCCATGGCTCATACTGGTGGGGCACAGAGCACTGCTTCTCCTGTAGGAGTGAAGGTGGGCTCCTCTCTCCCCCCACACTCTGGCCGCCAAGACTCTGGCACGTGCCCTGGGCTCAACCAATTGGATGCTGTGATGGTTCATTTTACGTGTCAACTTGGCTAGGCCACAATACCCAGATGTTAGGTCAAACACTAGTCTAGATGTTGCTGTGAAGGTATTTTTAGACGAGATTAACATTTAAATCATTTAACATTTAAACATTGAGTAAAGCAGATTACCCTCCACAATGTCGGTGGGTATCCCTCAAACAACCCTCAAACAATCGGTTGAAGGCCTTAAGAGAAAAAAGACCCATGTATCCCTGAAGCAGAGGAATTCTGCCAGCTGCAACATCAGTTCTTCCCTGAGTCTCTAGCCTGCCCACCTGCCCTGAAAACTAAAGAGAGCCAGTCAGTTTCTGTTGCTTGCGATAATGAGCCTTGCCTAATGCAATAATACATGTTCATCTTAACAAATGGCAAACACCAGAATAGGACAAAGAGATAGAAGAAATTCACATATACCTTGATACAACTAATTTAAACACTTTTCCACTTTCCTTCCAGATTCTTCTATATGTGTTTTACACAATTGCCTTCATATATATGGTGTTTTATCCTACTTGTTCATTTAGTGTTTTATGAATGTATTCTGAAGTGTCATTAATTACTAATAATCGTACTGATATTCTTGGTCCTATTTCAGTCCTCTTGATGTATGCTTTCTGTTCATTATGCTTCCTTCTTATTTTCTTTGTGTGCATCTCTTGTCATCTACACTATTTTATTTGCTTTCATCTCCTAAAGTGATTTGGAAACGGGATCAAGTGATTTTTAGGTTTAAAAGCCACATGGTTAAAATCAATTTCTCTGGTGATTAAAGTTAAGAACAACATTTGGACAGTTGGACAGATCCCTTTTCCCCACCCTTTCTCCTAGGTTTTTGAGTTATAACATGTGTTAAGTATTTGCTTATATAAATTTTTTTTAAGCATTGTTTTTTGCTTAGTCATTTTGGAAACCATATCCTGAACATTATGTATATGTTCACTTGGTTGCACCACTTATTGCATGATGTTCTCCTAATCTTTGAATGATGTTTTAGGAAGGAATATAATGGTGTATTTTTTGAGCCCTTGCCTATATGAGACCATCTTTGTTATTTTCACACAGGAATGGCAAGTTGGCTTGCTCAGAGAAGTATTCTCATGCTATTAATAGGAACTCCCTATGGAGGAGAGTCAGAGTCTCCCTACTTTCTTTCCAGCCATCCATCACTGCAGGTAGGATTCAAAAGGATAATTTTCAACCCAACTTCATCCACTCCGAAGTTAGTGGAAATTCCCCCACATTCTGGTATATGGTTTTTCTCCCCTCTCTAGCATCCAGTGGTGTTGCGAGTTCACATACTTTTGTGTACACTCGTAGGCATTCTAATGGGAAGTTCAGAGACGGTCTAGCAAGCAAGCCATGGGATCTGCCGCCATATTGCCCCCAAATGCCAGTGCTGCGTTAGTCAGCTCTTCTTAATTTCTTAGCCTTAGGTTCTGCAGCTATTTTAGATTCTTAGACTTGTTTCATCTGGACTAGTCAAGCTTCTCTGGTTGCAGGTAACTGAAACTAACCTGAGTTAGAGTAAAGAGAAAAAGAAACTATCACAGAAGAGCACAGGAAAGTTTCATGGGACCCCAGAGTAAAAATGTAACTGAGTCTTAATAGGGAAGTGGAAAGTTCTTAGGACTCTTGTTTCTTGTTTTGGTTTCTCTCTGCGGTGCTTCATAAAGATTAATAGAAATCGCTGACGTCTACTGAGGACTTGGTCTCTGCCACAAGAACCCTCGGAGAGAGGTATTTTTTATCATTTCCGTGATACGTATGAGGAAGCTGAGACACAGAAATTAATTTGTCACCCTGTTTGGAGGTTGCAGGCAGAGTTTGGACCTCAGCAGCCTGGTTCCAGAGCTGAGACCCCTAACCTCTTCCATACTCAGGTGGGTCCTGATTAGGATGACATCTCAGAGGTCACCCCCTCGACAGCATCCAAAATCTGTTTGAACATTTTCAGTGGTGGATGGGGAAGAGAAGGTGATCTCATTTGGGGCAGCCTTAACCAAGCAAATCACTCCCTATATTGAGCTCAAATCCGCCTCTTTGAAAATGTTTCCACTGGCTGGGTTTCTGTGCCCTGGGGCCACCTTGAACCCATCTAAACCTCAATCTGCCTACCTGCCTTTGAGATATTGGAGGACCTACTGTAGTGGCTGCTTTGGACTTGACATCCTGAATTCCCTCAACTGTTCCCCAGATTTCTTAAGTGTCCCCATCATCCTGTTTCCCATCTTCACAATGTGCCCCAGATCGTGCGAGCCACCTTTGATATAAACAGATATTTATGGAGAGCATAAAATCTCATCTTTGTCACACCCAATACTCACCTTGTTCTCACAATAAGTATTTTGTAATGCCCCCCATAGTATCCAGAAGTAACATGCATATATATGTATACACACAAATATACATATATGTGAATATATATCCAGCTACCTACACACATAATTTAAAAACAAATATAATGTCCTAATTATAAAATTAAGGAGGAATAAAAGGAAAGTAATTTAGGAAAAAATAATATGTAAATGCTCAGGCACAGCCACATTAGAAGACATAACGAAATGGTTCTCTGCACTTACTTGTAATAAATGTTCATATTCACAAGAAGTGAGAAGATCAGAAGCCCCTCTGCGGAAAAAGTACAGAAAATGAAAGTGTAAAGATACAAGTATGCACTAGATAAATAACAGGCCAAAATTATTTATATATGATGAAAGAAAGAGGAAAAAAGTCTTCTTTAAAATCATGACACGTGCCAAAACAAATTATAGATAGTTGACTACGAGATATCCTCACAGGTGAGCTGTGAATTCAAAATAATTTCCTGCCCCAAACATATCTTCTCTATTGATTTCCCTAAATTCACTCTGTAGTAATTAAGCTTTGGAGGCCGTAGGCTTCAATAGGTGATGATTGGAGAGACTGGATTGGAAAGAGAAACAGTAGACCTGCGACAGAGAGGCTGTGGGGTGGACCTCTGCGGCAGTGTCAGAGGGAGACTGAAAAATAATAAGCAACTAAAGAATAAATAATTTCAATACGCAATTCACAATGTATTTCTTATCACTGTGTGACAAAATCAAGATATGTACATTTAACAATAAGAAATATTTTAAAAGAATCCTTTTAATGAAATTAAACTAGATCTTTGTCTTCATGTCTCTCTGCTAACTAAATAATTTTTTGGTTGTAAGGCAGTTAAAAGGAGACTCAAAAAATCTCTGTGACATAGTCGTATATGAAAATTGCAAAAGCAGAGTGATGAAGGTGTGTATGTTGGCTCCTCAGACACCGTGGGCAGGCAGCATTGCTATAGGTGACCTCATTTTTCCTAAATAGTGAGCAGTTTCTCGGTAAAGTTTCAAACAAGACAAAGTACAGTCTTTTCTCCACTTACATGGTAGTTGCATTCCTGGAAAATTCAGTGAATGTGCACACTGTGAAAAAACATGCTTTGCATTTATATGTAAAATGGAGTTCTAGGCTCAGATATTTATAAAAAGGTCTTTTTACCTCATGAGTGTCTGGTGGGACACTGGAGATTCATGTAGACATGGGCCAATTCTTTATCTCAGGGTTCTGCCCACACATTCCAGGAAGACCAGCATCTCTAAACCTCACCTGCTACATTCCAGTAGCACACCCCTCCCCCAATAATAGTGACAATAGAAAAATGTCCCCATGAAATTCCAAATGGCCCTCAAGGGGGATGCTGTCCCAAGGAGACATGCAGTGTTAGAGTAACTGATTTACATCCCTTCTCTAGGACACAGGTAAGCACTGGTATGTACAAATCCTTCCACACACGATTTTGATTCAGGGGACAAACTAGTTCTAAACGTGTCTCCTGAGCCACCACTTTATTCTCTAATTTTCGTTTACCATTTTCCTAGCTTTTAAAAAAAGCTGCAATAAAATACACATAACGTAAAATTTACCATTTTTAAGTGTTTTAAGTTCGGTGGTACCCAGTACATTCGCATTGTCGTGCAAATATCACCACCATCCATGCCTAGTTTTTTTATATTTGAAATTCATTCAAGCTTAGAGCAAGGTTGTAAAAATAGTACAAAGAACTTTTTCTCCTGCGCCATTTAAGAGTGAGTTGCTGCTATAATATCCTATCACCCCTGAATACTTTAGTGTGAAATTCGTAAGAACACGGACATTCTCCTAAATAACCTCAATGCAGCCATCAACATCAGTAAATTGTAACAGATAACGTTCTATCGTCTAGTCCTCAGATCCCATTCAAGTTTTGCCAATGATCCCAATCATGTCTCTTGTAGAAAACGATCCAGTCTGGGATCAGGCATTGTATTCACTTCTCATCTTTCTACAGGCTCTGCTCGTCTGGAACAGTTCCTCAGTTTATCCTCAACTTTCAGGATCTTGATACTTTCAAAGATTACTAGCCAGTGATTTTCTAGACAAATCTCAATTTGGATTTTTCTGGTGTTTCTTCACGATTAGATGCAGGTGATGCTTTCTGGCAGGAATATCACAGAAGTCATGCTGAATTCTTCTCGTTGTATCCTCTCACGTGGTATGAGATTTCAATTTGTTTTATTATAGGTAGTATTAACTTTGATCATTTGATTTTCTCTACTGTAAAGTTATTCTTTTTTATTGTGTAATCAAAAGACTTTTATGAGGAGATACTTTGAGACTATGAAAATATTCCATTCCTCATCAAATTTTCACCCACTGGTTTTAGTCTCCATTAATGTTTGCTGACTGCACTAACAGTTGCTATGTTGTCAACTGGTGATTTTCTAATTCCGTCATTCCTTGTACATTTATTAGCTGGCATTTTACTGGAAGGAAAAGCTTTCTTTTCTCCCCGTTTGTTCTATTTCATTGTGTCAGTGTAGACTTATAGATTCCTCTTTTATTCAGTGCTATCATTTCTTACCATAATTACTTATTTTGATGCCAAGTTATTTATTTTGTCCTGGATTTGTGCAGTGTGAGGCCCACTGAGCTGGTTTCTGCACCCTTTTACCATGTCTCTGTCATTCATTGAACCCTTCCCCACTCTCTGGCATAAGATATTCTAGGCCCATCTTGTTCTTTCTCTGCCCTCATCCTGGAATCACTCATTTCTCCAAGAATTCCTGATTCCTTCTAGTAGAGAATGATATTTAGAAACCAAGATCTAGACTCTAGGTGTGCACATTGTAAAGGGGGTATCACTGCTTTCAGACAGAGCTAGAGCTCTATATCTATCTATCTATCTATCTATCTATCTATCTATCTATCTATCATCTATCTATCCATTTATCCATCCATCCATCCATCTATCATCTGTCTATCCATCTATCCATCCATCTATCTATTATCTATCTATCCATCCATCCATCCGTCCACGCACACACACACACACCATGTATGTATCAGACATTTACATTTATATTTATTTATTTATCTCTCTATATTACAAACCATGAGTTCATACCAATACTTCTACCTCCAGACCTAACACCACAGGGTTCATTCTAGTTTATTTATTTTCTACATTTGTAACTTCCTTCTCTGTCAGTGAGAAACCTCGCTCCCATTTTCCTCAATATGTTTACTTATTGGATTGATGTTCTCTGTAAGTAACCAGCCCGCTGCCACCCCACTCCCTTCCTCGTCCTGTCTCAGCTCCAACACCCTGCCCCAGGCTCCCAGATATGGACACAGCCTGGTTTGCCTCCCACTTAGTGGCTTTTGAGCCAAATTATTCAGAAAGGAAGGATGGCAGGGAGGTGGGCAGGAAAAAACCTTCCTAACAATTTCAATTACATTTTTGTGTTACTTTAAATTATTTAAGTTTAATTAGAAATTATTTATGTGTTTCACACTAAAGAGCACCTGCAGTGTGCCAGATACTGTGTGCACTTTACACGCATCATCTCATTTAATCCTTGCAACCACTCTTTGAGGTATGTAATGTTATTCCTTTATTCATTTTACAAAGGAGGCTACTGGGTCTTGGAGAGGTTTCATGGTAGATGGCACAGCTAGGTGCCAAACACCAAAGATCATCCTCGATATTAATTACTAAATATTTAAGTATTTCCAATATATAACACCTTCTAGATATATGTCATTTATATATCAGCAAACAAATTTTCATCTCCTTTCTTTGAGTTTATACTTTATATTCTGGTGAGCAATAAAAAAGCAGAGCTGACTATCTTTTTGGAATAACCGAGCTCCTTTATGGAATGCAGCCACTTAATTAAGTCTCTGGACATCATCAATGCCTAGAATAGTGACTGCATATAGTGGGTACTCAATGAATAGCTTTTGCGTGGATGAATGAACAATCTATGTATCTATGAAGCACATGATTATAATGAAGTAGAAACAATGCTTGCCCAAACACTGTCCCTTCTCCTCCATTGACATATAGGAGGCCACACTTCCCTGTCCCCTTGCGGTCAGGTGGGATCTTGTGACCAGTTCCTGTCAACGGAATGAGAACAGAAGTGACTGTGAAACGCCCCTGTGGTATGCCCTAGTCACTCCCGTCCTGCAGAGGCAAGTTCCAGATGGCACAGCTACCATGTGGGGAAGGCGCTGGCAGCCTGGCTCCACCCCCAGTGTATTTCCCTCTGTCCTCCCACCGCCTTGCTGACCCACAGGAGATTTTTTTTTTGTGAGAAATGAACCTTTGAAGCCACTGAGGTTTTGAGGTTAACTTGTTTCTGCAGCATAACCTGGCCTATCCTGACTCTCTTCTCTGCTTTCAGAGATACAATTTAAATAGAAAAAAACGTTACATTCCCTATTAATAGTCCAAACACAATTGAGGCATCAGTGTGAGCAAATGCCAGTTGTGAGATTTATGATAGAAACAGCTTGTGAGAATATTCACGTAAAAAGGAAGCACTAAGGAATGCAGAAACATCAGCTAAAAAAAAAAAAAAAAAATTGAGTACACAAATTCCTGGAATTCAGCCACAATGACCGAGCCACTTGCTTCGAATCTCATGTGAATCACTCCTAAGCTTGAGTTCAGATTCGAACTTCCTTTATTCCTATAATGCCAGTTCCTCAAGTCACACTTCCTCTTTAAAGAAAATACTGATTTTGTTCACAGAGTTGTCTTTTTTTGTTAAAGATCTGACATCTTTTTTGCTTATAGGAAGGTGAGAAGTACAATTTTATCCAGCAACTGGTTAGCTTAGAACTTCCCCATCAAAGATGTTTTTACTGTTACACTAATACCAAAAGTCATTCCAACACTGAAATGGTATTTGAGGTTAAATTAGGAAGACTATTTCCTTCACCCAATGTACTTTTTAATGCTATTCATATGAAAACTTATTATAACAATTTTATATATAACAGTAGAGAGAATAATATAATTCTTATAAAACTGTCATTCTGATTTTTTTTTTTTTTGGTGAGGAAGATTGTCCCTGAGCTAACATCTGTGCCAATCTTCCTTTATTTTGTCTGTGTGATGCTGCCACAGCATGGCTTGATGAGTGGTGTGTAGGGCCTGGCTCGGGATCCAAACCTGCAAACCCCAGGCCACCGAAGGGAAGCGTGTGAACTCAACCACTACGCCACTGGGACGGCCCTTCGATTTTTAATTGTTAGCATTTTGTCATACATACGTTATTTTTTCCCTTGGCTGAAGTATTTTAAAGCTAGTCTCAGATAGAAAGACAATGAAACCTTTTTGTCCCCCAACATTTCTTCCTTAAATACTTCACTGCACATCTCTCAAAAATAAAGATAGTTTTTTTACACGATCATACTACCGTCTAACAATAAATTCCTTCAGAATATTTGATACCCAGTCCATATTCAAATTGTCCCAAATGTTCCCAAGATGTATTTTTATATTTCATTTTTATATTTAGCTTGATTTGGGGTCTAAATGAGGTCACATATTGCATTTGATTGCTCAATTTCTAGTCTCTGCTAACCAATTTACTTTATTTTAAAATTCATCTTGACAGGAACCAGATAAGGATGCCCACTGTCACCACTCCTATTTAACATAGTATTGGAAGTCCTAGCCAGAGCAATCAGGCAAGAGAAAGAAATAAAAGGGATCCAAATTGGAAAGGAAGAAGTGAAACTGTCACTATTTGCATATGACATGATTTTAAATATAGAAAACCCTAAAGAACCCAGCAGAAAACTTTTAGAAGTAGTAAACGGATATGGTAAAGTTGCAGGATACAAAATCAACATACAAAAATCAGTTGCATTTCTATACACTAACAGCGAAGTAGCAGAAAGAGAAATTAAGAATACCATCCCATTTACAATTGCAACAAAAAGAATAAAATACCTAGGGATAAACTTAACCAAAGAGGTGAAAGAGCTGTACACTGAAAACTATAAAACATTGCTGAAAGAAATTGAAGAAGACACAAAGAAATGGAAAGATATTCCGTGCTCTTGGATTGGAAGAATTGACATAGTTAAGATGTCCACACTTCCTAAAGCAATCTATAGATTCAATGCAATCCCTATCAAAGTTCCAACAACATTTTTCACAGAAATAGAACAAAGAATCCTAAAATTTATATGGAACAACAAAAGACCCCGAATAGCTAAAGGAATCCTGAGAAAAAAGAACAAAGCTGGAGGTATCACACTCCCTGATTTCAAAATATACTACAAAGCTATAGTAACCAAAACAGCATGGTACTGGCACAAAAACAGACACACAGATCAATGGAATAGAATCGAAAGCCCAGAAATAAACCCACACATCTATGGACAGCTAATCTTTGACAAAGGAGCCAAGAACATACAATGGAGAAAAGAAAGTCTCTTCAACAAATGGTGTTGGGAAAACTGGATAGCCACATGCAAAAAAATGAAAGTAGACCCTTACCTTACATCATACACAAAAATTAACTCCAAATGTATTAAAGACTTGAATGTAAGACCTGAAACTATGAAACTTCTAGAAGAAAACATAGGCAGTACGCTCTTCCACATCGGTCTTAGCAACATCTTTTCAAACACCACATCTGACCGGGCAAGAGAAACAATAGAAAAAATAAACAAATGGGACTACATCAAACTAAAAAGCTTCTGCACAGGAAAGGAAACCATCAACAAACGAAAAGACAACCTAACAATTGGGAGAAGATATTTGCAAACCATACTTCTGATAAGGGCTTAATCTCCAAAATATGTAAAGAACTCATGCATCTCAACAACAAAAAAACTACCAACCCAATTAAAAATGGGCATAAGACCTGAACAGACATTTCTCCAAAGAAGATATACAGATGGCCAACAGACACATGAAAAGATGTTCAAAATCGTTGTCAGGGAAATGCAAATCAAAACTACAGTGAGATATCACCTCATGCCCGTCAGAATGGCTATAATTAACAAGACAGGAAACAACATGTGTTGGAGAGGATGTGGAGAGAAGGGAAGTCTCATACACTGCTGGTGGGAGTGCAAACTGGTGCAGCCACTATGGAAAACAGTATGGAGATTCCTCAAAAAATCAAGGATAGAACTACCATATGATTCAGCTATTCCCCTGTTGGGTATTTATCCAAAGAACTTGAAAACACCAATGCATAAAGATACATGCACCCCTGTGTTCATTGCAGCGTTATTCACAATAGCCAAGACTTGAAAGCAACCTAAGTGACCATCAAGGGACGAATGGATAAAGAAGCTGTGGTATATATACACAATGGAATACTACTCAGCCATAAGAAACGATGAAATCCAGCCATTTGTGACAACATGGATGGACATTGAGGGTATAATGCAAAGTGAAATAAGTCAGAGGGAGAAGGTCAAATACCGTATGATTTCCTTCATTAAGTAGTAGATAATAACAACAATAAACAAACACATAGAGACAGCGATTGGATTGGTGGTTGCCAGAGGGGAAGGGGGGAGAGAGGAGGGTGAAAGGGATAATTCAGCACATGTGTGTGGTGATGGGTTGTAATTAGTATTTGGGTGGTGAACATGATGTAATCTATGCAGAAATAGAAGTATAATGATGTACACCTGAAATTTATACAATGTTATAAACCAATGTTACTGCAATAAACAAAAAATTAAAAAAAAAATTCATCTTGATTTGTTTCCTTTCGCTTTTCTTCTATTTTTTTTTTTATTCTGCTTTGCCAAATCTTTTCTTCTTTTTTCAGTGGAGGAAGTTTGAGCAAGACAATACTCCCACCTTGCATCAGAGGAAATCTAGTATTTTTTTTTTAAGTATCTCATATCTCCGGCCTTTAAAAAATATATATATATATTAGCCAAATGCTATTTTTATAAATTAAATCATTGAAAATATCTAGCTACTAGAGTGCTAGAGAGTAAGAGCAAAAATTCTTTGGATGATGTGACTTAACTTTTACATTGTTCATGTTTGCAAAGTTCATCTGTGTCAGAAAAAGAAACTCTTTTATTAAAAATATTTAAATGAAATAGCCTTCTCTCAGAATTAAGACTTTTCTTACTTATTCCTCAAAGAAGTTTCCTAGTGAAAAAAAAAACCATATTGTTTATTTGTTTGTTTTCAGCAGTCTCTAGGGGCAATGTGATATGGTAGTAGAAAAAAATACTAGCTGGAGATTTAGGGAGTTAGAAAACCTGGGTTTAGTGCTGCCTTTAATGAAATAATGATCTGAATAAGTCCTGTAAGTTTGGCCGAAGAGACTTCGTTTCTTCGAGAGAAAGTTTGGCCTAGTTGATGGACAAGATATACTTGGAACATTCTAGAATTTCATAATGCGATGTGACTGAAAACAGTGAAATCTTTTTTTATCCCCCCAACAAATATACCAGGTCTAAGTCTTCCAGATGAGGGTTGTTCTGCAAAGCAGGCCCTTTGGAGCCACGAACTAATTTCCCTGATGCTGCCACCCCTTAAAACATCCCTTAAAACCCCATTAAAAAGAAACATAAATACTTTCAGAATCAGTTTACAAGTCATACAAGAAAATAAGTACTACTACTTGATGGCCACATCTCCCCTTTTATTTCGTAAGTGTTTATTGTGGATTTGCTACTTACATGAAGAATTCGGCCAGGTGCTGGGGTTGCCGAGGCAGAGATGGGCACAAAGATGAATAAAAGTTCCTGCCTGCTATGGAATTGGAGATCTGGTTGGAGGGGGGAGACGGGCATATACACAAAACAATTAAAGGGAATGAGTAAAAATCTGGGGGGGATGGGAAATATCTGTAGAACAGCCTTTATATCCCCAAAGCCAAGATCCTTGGGTTTGAGAAATGGACCTCCTGGGCTAGGAAGGCCTTAACTTACATTTTGAGACTAAGAAAGTGACTCCCCCGTGATCTTTATCGAAAGTGGTTCTGGTGTCATCAGGCTAGCACTGGGAGGAAATATCAACAATAGCTGGAAGTGAGAAAGCTCAGAGCATCCTTTCGGCAAGGTTGCAGCCCAGATAAACACACTACACACTCAATAACTTAAATAATTAGTAAATGCTCCTTTAAGAAATAAGCACATCGAAGGGTTTATTGCACTATGAAGGAATTTTGCTACTTATGTGTTTCCAGATAATCCCAATTAAATATTCTAGGGTTCGGATGTTTTCAATGGGGTTTGATTTCTGCTGGATTATTTTTTTCCAAACCTCTTGTTAGATGATTCCTTCATAATCATATCAATAAGTGTCTCTTATGTTGACTGGAAATTTTAGTAGTCACTTGTTGATGTTACTTGGTGCTGACTCCCAGACAAGACACTGGTAAGAGAGAAGACATCATTACCCCATGCAACGCAGGAGCTTGTCCTACTGGACATAAATGTTTCCTTGAAGTGGGCTGATTAGCGATTGTTGTGGATGGACTCGCAGAGTGTCACATTACCGATGTAACACAAGCAATTTCTGCTGAAAAGAAAGATGTCACATTGCCAAGTGCTGGAGAAGTATTTGTTGAGGGAGCTGGGCACAGCTATTAAAAACATTAATTAGCATAATCATGATTCTCATTCATTTATTCAAGAAATAGTTATTGAAAACCTACCAGGGACCAGGCCTGAGTGCTGTTACGGTTTATGGTTATTTCAGGTGTTCTCAGTCATCTAAACAGGAGACCGATTGCACAGTCCTAGAGGAGACTGGTTGACATTCAAAGACAGAGACTAAATTCATTCTTCACTTAGCTAGTAAGAAAACTAATTTCCATTGCATGCAGTAAGACTACAAAAATTTCTTCTGAATGGAACAGACAACAGTAATAGAAGATTACCACCAGTAATTTAGACTCGCTGAATTAATTTAACCTACGTATGCAGTTTGGGAAGGTGAAGAATTATAGATGATATCAAAGTAATTCAGCAGCCTAAGCTAGAACTGCAGTAGTCTAATAGATGCTTATTTAAAAACTCTCTAATACAGTCTTTATAAACAAACAAAATGAAACAGCAAAAACAATCTTACTAAAAACCTCACAATCACAGACCTAAAATGCACCAAAGTGACTCCGATAAAATTTGTTCTCATCCTATGGTTTCCCAAAGGGATCCAACAATGACTATCAAAAGAGTTAGGAGCTAGACCCAAAGGGTTTAAGTTGATCCAGCTATTCCACCCTTCGAAGCACCTACCTCTGCAAGCTGCTACTGCTGCTATTTGGGGAGTGAAGAGACAGCCAGGAAGGCAGTTTCCTCCCCACGCCCCACCCCCAAGTGCTGGAGGACAAGAGGAGAGGAAGGGCAAGGCTATCTGGGACAGAGGGGACCATGGGTTGGGGACAGGGTCTGGTTGCAGAGACAAGCCCCAATTGCAGCATCTAAGCTGAGCTCAGAAGCAGTGCCAGCCCGCTCCTCTGGGATGCGGGGACTTTCCCTGGTGAGTCCTCCCAGCGGCCACACCCACTCCTTCTAGCTATTGGTGCCCTGTGTTGAGGAGAGCGAACAAGGAGGGAGCGAGATGCCAATGTCTCGCACTCCTTTGTAAATGGTGACAGAGAGGAAAAGCCGTTGGACATGATTCCTGTGCCCTTACCCTCCTTGTCAACCTCACAACAAGCTGACCACAAGTGAACAAAATCCAAGAAACCATCTGAGCCGCCTGAGTGGCTTTACCCTCCCTCTTGTCTCTGGTCTTGCCCTTCCTGTTTCAAACTCCCCGTTGTCTGTCAGCCACCTTTCTTTATTTTTTATTTTTATTATTTATTTATTTATTTATTTTTCCCCCAAAGCCCCAGTAGATAGTTGTATGTCATAGTTGCACATCCTTCTAGTTGCTGTATGTGGGACGCCACCTCAGCATGGCCGGAGAAGCAGTGCGTCGGTGCACGCCCGGGATCCGAACCCGGGCTGCCAGCAGCAGAGCGCGCGCACTTAACCGCTAAGCCACGGGGCCGGCCCTCAGCCACCTTTCTTTACACTTGCTATTCGTAGACTTTGCTAAATGAAGGGCTTTGATTTGAATAGAGCAGGTTTTGGAAAGCAGAGTTGTGTTAGAGACTACTGGTTTCCCCTCAATACCCGTTTTTCCTCCTAGTAATCCACAAGAAACGATGAAATCCAGCCATTTGTGACAACATGGATGGACATAGAGCGTATTATGCAAAGTGAAATAAGTCAGAGGGAGAAGGTCAAATACCGTATGATCTCACTCATTAAGTAGTAGATAATAACAACATCAAGCAAACACATAGAGACAGAGATTGGATTGGTGGTTACCGGAGGGGAAGGGGGGAAGGGAGGAGGGTGAAAGGGATAATTGGGCACATGTGTGTGGCGATGGATTGTAATTAGTATTTGGGTGGTGAACATGAGAACATGATGTAATCCATGCAGAAATAGAAGTATAATGATGTACACCTGGAATTTATACAATGTTGTAAACCAATGTTACTGCAATGAACAAAAAAAAAAAAAAAAAAAAAAAAAACTCCCAGAAGAAACCCAGAATAATAACTACATCTCCCAGATGCCCTTGGGGCTCGCTGGGGTCATGTGGCTAAGTTCTGACCAATGGGAAATAAGCAGCAGGGGTGTGTGCAACTTCTAGGAAGTATCTCTAAAGGGAGAGGGCATACCTTTTCTCCCGGCCTTCCCCCTTCCTGCTGGTGGCAGTATGGGTTGAGGGGGTGATGGCGGGAACTCCAGCACCAGCTGGGACCCAGAAATGGGAGCCACGTGTTGAGATGGGTGAAGCAACAAGACGGAAGGAGCCTGGTCCTTGCTGATTGTGGAGCTGCTCTAGCAACCCTACATAACTGATGCTGGGGCCAAATAAAGTCTCTCTTATTTAAGCCTTTGTTATTTTGAGTTTTCAGTTTACTCAAACCTCATCCTAACTGATATAAGAGCTGTAAATTGCTTTTAGTTAAAATAATAACTAGCATCGTTCGAGCTCTTACTCTGTTCCAGGCAATGTTTTAAGAGTTTTAGGTTTATTAACTCAGTTAATACAACAACCCTATGAAAAAGTATTACTATTATCCCTATTTTATGGATGAGGGGTAAACAGTGGTGCTAAGTCACTTGCTCAAGGTCATACAGCTAGTAAATGGCAAAGTCAGAACTTGGACCCAGGCAGTATGACCCCCGAGCATGTGAAGTCTTATCTTCTACAACAGAGGTTGGCAAACTACAGCCTGTGGGCAAACCCAGCCTGATGCCTCTTTTTGTAAAGTTTTTTTGGAACACAGCCACGTTCATTCATTCATGTATGGATTGTCTATGGCTGCTTTCACCCTGTAAGGGCAGAGTTGAGTAGTTTCAACAGAGACCAGTTGATCCCAAAGTCTAAAATATTTATTACTTGCCTCTTTACGGACAAAGTTTGCTGACCCTTGTTCTATGTATGATCTACTGTCTCTAAACCTGACTTGGAAAAATGTGAATTTATATAAAAGATGAACTAGGGGTGATTTTTTACTTTAGAAAGTAGTTGACAATAGGATTTCCTAAACGCTAAGAAAAAAAAATTTTTTTGAGAGGCCCTTCTGCACCAGGAACAGCGGTAGGCCCTTTATACAACGTTTTAGTTTATTCTTTACAACCACGCCATAAGGGCGATGTTTTTTACCCCCATTTTGAAGATGAGGAAACTGAGGCCTAGAGAATTAAGTAACTTGCCCACAGTTTCCCAGCTATTAGTGGCGAAGCTAGGATTTGAACCCAAGTTTTTGATTCCAGTCCTAGTCTCCATCCACTATATCATGCCATCTCACTTAAAGCATTTAAAATATAATTTAATTTACAGAAAAATGGGCTTTCCCAGGAAGACAGATCGTATTTGTATGTTGTAAACCTTACCATAAGGCTTTGACGACATAACAAACTTTAGTCAAGAATTATCTAAGCCTTCGTTATAGGTTGATGATTCCATATCAAACTGATCTTCAGTGGCTTTTGGTCTAACATACGCCTACCTAGAAGTCCTGGGAAAACCAGTTCTAGGATATCTTTGCAGAAGTCTGATTTTTCAGAGTTGTAAAAGAGATTAACAGTCTTTGGAACTGCACTTCAAGTATAAATGAGATCTCCTTTGAATGAGAAAAACAAAACATGGGAATCTTTCCAGACAAGCCAATCCAGGCATAGTTCATTGTTGATGCCTTAGCCAGGCAATGAGTCATTGATCACTTAGCCAGGCTATGACTTTAATCTTCTAAGGATTATAAACCTCTAAGAGAACCTCTCAATGTTTTCCCTTGAAAATATTAATATACATATTTAAACAGATTTCCAGGCCTTTGGAATGTTATTGACAACATCTTTGTTCCCTGGACCCCCAAGTTAAGAGCTTCTGTGTTAGTTCTAGTGTCCTCTCTCTATTGTTATTAACAATATGACTTTGGCCAAGTTACTTAACCATATTAAGCATCAATTTGTTCATCTGTATAGTAGGAGTAATAATAATATTTACAAAGTGATTGTGAAGACTGAGATAATTCACAGAAAGTGCTGAGCATACGTCTGTCACATAATAAGCATTCAATAAACATTAGCTATGATTATTAGAAGTGGTTTATCTGTTTCCTAACTTTATAAAGTTATGACCAAAACATATGACCATTCCATATGACCATATGACCATATGGAATATGACCATATTCCAATTGATGAGGACTCACTGACCACTGCTTATATTTAGCACTGTGCTAGGATTTGTGATATCAAAACCTCATAAAACTGGGGGCCGGCCTGGTGTCATAATAGTTAAGTTCGCGTGCTCCGCCTTGGTGGCCTGGGGTTCGCAGTTTCGGATCCTGGGTGCAGACCTATGTGCCACTTATCAAGCCATGCTGTGGCAGCGTCCCACATAAAGTAGGGGAAGTTGGGCACGGATGTTAGCCCAACTCTCAGCAAAAAGAGGAGGATTGGCAATGAATGTTAGCTCAGAGCTAATCTTCCTCACCGCCCCCTCCAAAAAAAACCCTCATAAAACCATGGGTCATTCAATTATGCTACAGAATTTAGGACTTAAGAATACATAAGGAATTAATAATTTATAAGAATAATTAGCATTCTATTAATGAAATTGAACTTTCTTAGAAATTAATATTTATAAAATATTTCCCATGTTTTCAGGATTCATGATGATGATATTGGTGACTAATGTGGATGTATCCTACACAATCTTGAGCAGGAAGTGATGACATAATAATCCCCTGAGCTGCTTCTCGCCTTGGAGGGCAAGGTAGGGATATTTAATGATGTTTCATGGGAAGCATCAGAGTATCCATGGGTTAGTGGAATGGGGGGTCATTTTTTAGATTCAACCATTAGGGATTCCTCTAGCCCCCCTCTTTGTTAGGGGCACAGAGCTCAGAGTAGAGAGACAGAGAGCTGTAGACTCAACAGCCACAGTTAACATTTCTTTCAGCAATGTTTTATAGTTTGTCAAGGTAGAAGTCTTTGCATAGCTTTTGTTAAATTTATCCCAAGTCAGCCATCAGAATCCAGTGACTGTGATCAATTTCAGACCACAGTGGCTGGGGTCCTTGGTCAACTACATTTGCTCTAGCGGGAGGTCTGCAAAGTATATTTTCATGATGACTGCAGAACTCCAGTACAATGTTTAATAGAAGTGGTGAGAGTGGGCATCTTTGCCTTTTTCCTGATCTTATGGGGAAAGTGTCCAGTATATCATCATTAAGTATGGTGTAGGCTGTAGGTTTTCCATAGGTCTCTTTATCAGTTTGAAAACCTTCTATTCCTAGTTTACTGAGATTGTTTTAAAAAATTCATGAATGGGGGCCAGCCCGGTGGTGTAGCAGTTAAGTTCAGGCATTCTGCTTTGGTGGCCTGGGGTTCCCGGTTCGGATCCTGGGTGCAGACCTACTCACTGCTCATCAAGCCGTGCTGGGGTGGCATCCCACATAAAGGAGCTACAATTCTACAACTATGATATACAACTCTGTACTGGGGCTTTGGGGAGAAAAAAGAAAAAGAGAAAGACAGGCAACAAATGTTAGCACAGGGCCAATCTTCCTTAAAAAAAAAAAAGAAAGAAGGACTTTTTAAAAAAAAATTTCATGAATGGGTGTTGATTTTTCTTGAATGCCTTTTCTGCATCTATGAAATGATTATACAGTTTTTATCCTTTATTCTGTTAATATAGTTGATTTCATTGTTAGATTTGTGAATGTTAAACTGACTTTGCAATCCTGGAATAAACCCCATGTGGTCATAATCTATTATCTTTTTTAATATATTATTGGATTTGCTTTGCTAATATTTTATTAAAGATTTTGTTCACAAGGTATATTGGTCTATGATTTTTATTTTTTGTAATCTCTCTGACAGGTTTTGGTATCAGAGTTATATTGACTACACAAAATGTATTGGGAAGTGTGCTTTCTTTTTCTGTTTCCTGAGAGTTTGTGTAAGATGAATATTATTTCTTCCTTAAATATTTAACAGAATTCACCAGAGAAATCATGTGAGAAGGTTTTTGAGTGTGAATTCAATTTCTTTGATAGATATAGGGCTATTTATATTTTTTATTTCATCCCGTATCAGTTTTTGTTAAGTTGCATTTTTCAAGGAATATGTCAATTTCATCTAAGTTTTCAAATTTATTGGCATAAAGCTGTTTATAGTATACCATTTTGATAACTATAAAGTTTGAAGTGATATACCATTCTTTCATTTCTGATATTGAAAAGTTGTCTTTTCTTTCTTTTCTTCTTGGTCAGTCTTATTAGAGTTTACCAATTTAATCTTTTCAAAGAATCAACTTTTGGTTTCGCTAAATTTTTCTATTTTTGTTTATTTTTTGTTTCATTGATTTCTGCTCTAATTTTTATTTCTTTCCTTTTGCTTACTTTGGATTTATCTTGCTAATCTTTTTCTTGCTTCCTAAGGTGGATAAATGATACTTGGATAATTGACTTTATGCCTTTCTTTCTGATATAAACATTTAAAGTTATAAATTTTCCTCTAATCACGGCTTTAGCTACAGCCCCCAAATTTTGATATGTCATAGTTTCGTTATCATTCAGTTTAAAATATTTTCTAGTTTACCTTGTGATTTCTTCTATGACTCAGGAGTTATTTAGAAAATATTGTTTAATTTCCAAATATTTGAGGCTTTTCTAGATATCTTATTGTTATTGATTTCTAATTTAATTCATTTGCGGACAGAGAACATACTCTAAAATTTCAATCTTTTGAAATTTATTGAGACGTGTTATGGCTCAGCATATGGTCTACCTTGGTGAATATTTCATGTGTGCTGCTAAGAATGGTTATTCTGAAGCTGTTATTCTGCAGGTGTGATGTTTTATAAATGTCTATTAAGTCAAGGTGGTTGATATTGTTTAAATCTTCTAAATCCTTAATGATTTTTTGGGGGAGAGTCTAGTTGTTCTATCCATTTCTGAGAAGAGGTGTTAAAATCTCCTACTACGATTGGAGATCTGCCTGCTTCTTCCTTTATTTCTGTCATTTTTCTGCTGCATGCAGTTTGAAACACTGTGAATTGTTATGTCTTTCTGATGTATAGACCCTTTTGTAATTACGAAATGTCCCTCTTTCTCTTTAGTAATACATCTTGTCTTGAATCTCTATTTTGTCCAAAATTAACATAGCCACCCCAGCTTTCTTGTGCTTATCGTTTCCATAGTAAACCTTTTCATCTTTTTACTTTCATCCTATTTGTGCGTCTGTGTTGAAAGTGCCTCATGTGAAGGCAGTGTATACTTAGGTCTTGCTTGTCTGATGTGGTTGAGTTTGTCTACCATCTTCATATTTGGTTTTCCATCGTCCCATCTGTTTTTCTTTCCTCTGTTTTTCCTTCCCTACCTTTTGCGTGAATATTTTTAACATTCCATTTTAATCCTCTCCTGACTCTTTAGCTATTAGTTGCCCTAGTGATTACAATATATGTCTTTACTTTATCACAATCCACTTAGAGATAATATTGTACTGCTCCACATACCTCATAGGAACCTTATAGCAGTACAGTTCCATATGCTGCACACACACAAACACACACACACACACATACACAAACTTTGTGTTACTGTTGTCATATATATATTTCATCTACCTCAGGCCAGTAAGGCTGATGGTTTTTGCCTATAAAGGGCATGGGAGTTCGGGAAGCTTCCTCAAGGCACAAAAAACAAAGCTACAAACTTCCAAAACTCACCAGGTACAATTTCCTTCTTCCAAGAGTAAACTCCACTCCAGTTTCTACCTGCTTTTAGTCGCTCTCCACTGCTTTCAAATATTCAAAAAAAAATTTCCCACTATTATCTCTGTGGTTTAGTCTCACCAAGCTACTCTGTCGTTACGAGGACCTAATCTCCACAGTCAACCTTTTTCAGAGAATTTTGTAAGAAATTAAGCCCTTCATTGAAATCAATCAGCAAACACTCACTGCTTTGGGAAGATGCACATGCTTAGGCTGAGACTTTGCCTTCTGAACTTAATGCAACAAGCAAACACCCTAACAGAGACAATAGCATGTGGTCATACAGAAGCGGTTCCAAACTGGGTTACTGATGACTTGCTGGCACCTGATAGCAGAGTCCATCCTATATTCTTCACGGTTTCTTGAATGGTAGGCTGTATGGATAAGTGAACCATGTGAAATGGCCACTGTTGACTGTTTCTTTGACCTTGAAAAACATGAATGTTGTACATTCAACCAAATGTTCTCTTACAGAGTGTGGGTCTCAGTCCATCTTGAACATTTTCTCATCTTCGCCAAGTCCTAAAGAAGCACTCTCTGTGTTGTTATATATAGACACAGACAGGATGGGCATCCCCTGACTATTGGAGTCACAGCTCTCGAAGACAAAACTAGGTGAGCAGCCCCCTTTAAAGAACTCTGCCCTAATGAGGAGTGTTACCTGATGTGGGCGCCACCCCACATGTTATACATTGATATTAACACCAGTAACAGGTAGTTGTGCTTTCTTGAGGCAGGAGTTGATTATTTTGATGTCTAAAAGTCATGGTCCTGGGCCGGCCCCGTGGCTTGGTGGTTAAGTGAGCGCGCTCCACTGCTGGTGGCCCGGGTTGGGATCCCGGGCTCGCACCGGCGCGCTGCTTCTCCGGCCATGCTGAGGCCGCGTCCCACATACAGCAACTAGAAGGATGTGCAGCTATGACACACAACTATCTACTGGGGCTTTGGGGGGAAAAAATAAATTAAAAAAAAAAAAAAAAAAGTCATGGTCCTGAGATGGTGCTACTAAAACCCTGTAGACCCTAGCATTGCCAGATTAAAAACAAACAAATAAAAACAGGATCCCCAGTTAAATTTGAATTTCAGATAAACAACGAATAATTTTTTAGTCTAAGTATGTTTTGCTTCTTTTATAATTATTACATGAAACATACATAGACTGAAAAATTATTTGCCATTGATCTGAAATTCAAATTTATCTGGCAAATTAAATTGGCAATTCCGTGGTCTCCATTCAGTGCTGTCAAAGCGGACAGGCTTCTGGCCCTGGAAGGCCTCAGTCGTAGGGAAATGGGCCTTTGGTTGGGATGTTCAGGATCCCATCCCTGGGAGGAAGGAGGCACCCTTGGCAGGGAGGCCAAGTTCTCAAGCCACCCTGCGAGTCAGTCACCAGCTGGATGCTCATAAAGAAAATCTTTCTTTTGAGAGCTCCTATAAAAATAATATTTAGCTTTATCTGGGGCTTTACATGTGAGTGTACTCTATAATTATTCATTTGCTAATTGCCACAACATCCTGTTGAGGTTGGTGAATGTTTCTACTATCCTCATTGTGCAATAAAGTAAACAGGACAGAGGAGGAGGCTGACTCACAGGGTAGCCCGCAGGCCAGGAGGCGACAGGCGGGAGAGCCCAGGCGGGGCCTCGTGTCCTGAGCTGCTGGTCCACAGGCAGGCTTGCCCCAGGCTGGCCCTAGCAAACCCCAATAAAAATCAGAGAAGAGGAATAAAGAAGATGCTCTGAAACGCCTGAAAACTGCACATTGTGAACAGCTTCGTTGTTGGTAAATGAAATAGACCAGAACAAAAATATGTTGAAAGGGAACTATTGAAGACAGATTTTCCCCCAAAGAAGAGACTAGATTAACCACTTTTTGTTTCTCCCCATGGAAAAGTGAATTTTCTTGTCAGTGCCTGGAAATGAAGATAGTAAGAGAAGTAAAATTGTTCCGTACTGTAATAACAATGATGGACATTAATTATCTCCTATATCAGGCAGTTTACACATTTGGAGAACTTAATCTTCACAAGTCTACATGTACTACTGACTGTCCCCGCTTTACTGATGAAAACGTGTACGCTCAGAGGGCCCTAGAGACCTCTGAGACGCACACTGCTGCTAAGTGGAGGAGGTGAGATTCAAACCCAGGCCCTGCCTGACTCAAGCGCATGGACCATTTTCTGCATGGCCCCATCCACCCACACACAGGAAAAAATCCAGCACACTCAAATCCAATTACATTATTTGTCCTTTCAAATGCCATTTAAATTAGCTTTTTGTCTATTCTGTCTCTTTATGAATTCTAAAGCAATCTCAGGACGAGAGCCGTGCACACCCACCGACAGAGTCTTGCCAAGGCTCTTAGCTCTGAATAATACTCCCCAACACAAATCCTGCAGCCCTCTCAATAACACTGTGAGGACTGTACAGTTATCATTATCTTCCTTTGCGAGATAAGGAACTGATTTACAGAAAGGGTAAGGGATTTGTCTAGGGTCACACGGGGCCAGAACACATCTTGTTGAAAGATTGAGGAAACTGTCTTCAATTGTCAAAAAGTGTCCCCAATCTGCAATTTGAGTGATACACACTTTTTCTTCACAAGTATTTTCCACCCCTTGTCCCATGACCAGCAATTGCAGACAGGACTCCCTGCTAATTCACTTTCAGGGGCTCCCTTGTTCTGGCAATTCGTGGTGTGACATGGAAGCCCTCCACCACCTGGCTTTGACCTACCTGTCTAGCTTCATCCCCTGCCCTCCCTACAGGAAGCTCTCATTCAGGCCAGGCAGGTGATGTTTATCCTCTACGACCTGCCCACAGTGCCCGCCTCCACACCTTCATCTCCTTGGTTTCCTCCTAGGAATATGTACAGTGCAGTGGACCGGGTTTGAAGCCAGGTTGCTTTTGCATCAGTTGGACCTGCGTTCCAATTCTCTCTCTACCACTGCCCAACTATGTGACTTTGGGGAAGATAGTACATCTGGAGAATCTATTTTCTAATAGATTGTAGATAATGGGGGATTAGCGATTATGTATTTAAAGCATCCAGTATGATGCCTAGCGCAGAACAGGTGATCAATAAATGGTTTTTATTATTATGACACATCCTTATCCTCAACTCTATTTAATTCCTAACCATTTTTCAAGATTCCCTCCTCCCTCAACCAGCTCAAGGTCATTTCTCCCTTCTCTGGACTTAGAACGAATTTTCCTCTGATGGCTCCCAGTTCTTGCTCTCTTGTGTTCTTTTCATAAATACCAGAAATATTCACTAGGGAGTGTTGTGGGTTGAATCGTGTCTCTCAAAAAGATATGTTCAAGTTTAACTCCTGGTATCTGTAAATGTGGAAATAGGGTCTTATGGATTTCCTTATTTGTAAATAGGGATTTTGTGGATATAATCAAAGATGTCATACTGGATTAGGGTGGGCCTTAATCCAGTGACTGGTGTCCTTATAAGAAGAGGGAAATTTGGACACAAACACATAGATACACAGGGAGAACACCGTGTGACAGTGGAGGCAGAGATTGGAGCGATGCATCTTCAAGCCAAGAAACACCAAGGATTGCTGGCAACCACCAGAAGCTGGGATGAGGCAACGAAGGATCCTCCCCTAGAGCCTTCAGAGAGAGCATGGCCCTAACAACACCTTGATTTTGGACTTCTGACCTCCAGAACTGTGAGAGAATATATATCTGTTGTTTTAAGCCACCCAGTTTGTGGTAATTTGTTACAACAGTAATGGGAAACTAATACAGGGAGATTGCTCTTTTTTCTCCCCAGCTAGACAATAGGCTCCTTGACAAGATCAAGGACTGGCCTCCTCACATGTGGTCCGTGCTCAGCATACCTCAGAAGATTGGTGAAATGTGAGAGTGACCCTGACTGCTGGGTCCTGAGTACCTCTTCAGCTCTTCTCACCACCCAAGAGGCAGCCCTGGGAGCCCATCTGACTTCAGTGCAGACCCAGCACCCCTAAAGTCCTTTGGGTTCACGCTGTTGGCAATAACACCAGCAGGAGAAATTCACTAAATAGTTTCCAATTCCCCATTTTAGCAGTAAAATAGTTCCTAAAGTATGGAGAGAAAGCATGATGATAGGCACTGCACATTGAACCTCTAGAAACTGATGCTTTCATTGGACGAGGACGTTACTGTATTGTTATTTCAGTGTTAAAGAGAGACATCTCCTAAAAACTCAAACATTCAGTTAAGAGAGCAGTAAATCTTCTGTTAATGACAGGGTGACTCTTGAAAAGAGCCCTCATTTTATATTTATTCCTTCCTTTGTCGTTCACTTTGATACTTGTTGTGTATTTACTAGGTGCATGACACTGCTTAATGTCACCTGTGTAAAGATTATTATATAATGGAACTTAAAGAAATTCATGGGCTTGGCCATTTCAATTTTATTGTGGGGAAGGACACTGATATTTGTTGAGTGCTTGCACTGAGGTTCTGTGGTAGAAACTTTAATATATGATTTCAGTCAGTTCTCCTGAGCATCCATGAGGTAATTATTTCAATTTCCATTTTATAGATAAAGAATCCATGCCTCAGAGAAACAAAGGACTCGTCTTAGGCACATAGCCAGTAAATATCAGACCTGAGATTCCAATCTGGCTCCATCTGATCCCAATGTCATTGCTCTCGCAGGAACTTCACAATCCTTCCTTCCATCAGAGACCAGGCCTCCCTCAGCAACATAACCCATGGGGATCAAGTGAAATCCCAAGGGACCTGTGGGACAGGTATCCAGGAACCCTTCATCAGGCCGTTGGCTCTCTACTTTCTTTCCAGTTATTAGCCTCCTCCTGTCTTCATTTTCTCTCTCCTGAGGTAGATGTTTGTTGTTTCTTTTGGTACCTACTTCTGGTAATGACACTCCCTTCCTTTAGGGTTTGATGGGAAAATTTCTTCCCCAGTGAGAACTTTTGAGCCTGTGGGCTGTTAATCAGGGTGTTCCCTCTTCCTGGTCACCAGAGCAATCACATGACCCAAGCCAAGCCAATCAGAGATTTCCCCCAGGACTTTTTCATACCATAAAGGGAAACAGAACATACCACTTCTCTGTGGTTGTTGTCCTGGGGTGATGTAAGCAGGATTTCTTGTGATCACAGCCTCTTCTCATTCTGCCCCATGGAGAAACACTGGGATGGTTGCTGAAATGAAAGATTGAGAGGTCCAGTGATGTCATTTGAGCCCCTGGGTCCAGTCACCCCTGTGCTTCTTAATTATTAGCTAAAAATCCCCTTTTTGTTTGTACTAGTATGAGATGGGTTCTGTAATTCAAGACAAAGGGTCCCAATTCACAAATCCAGCCACACTCAATGGGCCAATATTTCAACCTCTCTTTTGTCAAACCTTAAATTCCATTTCCCCATTTTCCTTCTGTTCATTCACCTAGAAAAGCCTTAACTCTAGGTAAATTCAGTTTCTCTGTACTTACACTTGGGCACTGAGCTCCCCTGGAGCAGACAACACTGCTGTAAAGTCCTGGTCCCCAACTTGCCTCATTTCACTCTTCTATTCTCAGTAGCAACTACTTGGAACCTTCTCCACCCTCCTCAAACTATGACTCTCCACTTCTCTCCTTCCTTTAGCAAATGACCTTGTTCCTACTCAACAGAGCAAACAGAAGCCACAGGAGGACAACCTCTTTGCTATCTCTCCCTAAATTGTAGCAGGTGGCAAATTTGTGAAAATTAAAGGTGGCTACGTTTGAACCAACTGTTCTAAGAGGAAGGGCAGAATTCCTCTTGGGGAGAGAACTGCTCTTTATTTTCAGAAAACTTCCTGCCTTTTGTATTGTGCAATTGAGGGAAAAATAAAGGTCACTTCCCACAGCACAATCAAGTCACCAGATGGTAAGAGACAAGAGAGTGTTGGCCACTGGAGTACAGACCCGGAGGGAGAGGGGCCCAAGCCTCATAACACCAGCCTGGCCTGGAGGAGAAAGACTGGGGCCACTGAAAGCCTTTTTGGTCCTCATTTTTAAAAAATTTCAAGGTTCCCAGCACAAGCCAACCAGCTAAACGTCTGTGCATGGCATTTGTATTGATCAGCAACACAGCGTGCTCTTGTACTGGTGTTCCCCAGCTCCTTTCCACGGCCGTGGGAAAGAGCCAGTGCGACTTCCCTGAGACTGGAGTGGCTGCACTGTGGGACAGGGATGCCTGATATTCCATTGTAAGTTGTTTCCCACTCTGTGCTGTGTCTCATCCCCACGCTGTTCTACAAGCAGCCTTGGGTTCCTGGTACTGAGGGGAATTAAAAGATGGGCCTCACACCTGCTCGGGGCAGGACAATGCCATGCACAGTGGGGCTCCCTCTCTCCCCTCTTCCAAGGCCATTTAGGTTGTAGGAGCACATTTCAGAGTAGTCCTGGGTTTCCAGGGGGAGATAAATAAGCAGCAAAGAGATGAGAGAGCCGAGCACATTTGACAAGGTTTGGAGCCAGGTGAAGGTTACAGCATGCACGGATACAAGACAAGGTGTAACATGGTACCCCTGCCTGCCCCCAGCTTTCCCCAGATATACCAGAGGAAGGTGACCCCTCGCAGGGTCTGCAGAGAGGGACACACTGGACTGCTCTGCTGCAGAGGGGTTATTCACATGGCAGACACTGGGGTCAGACTATGGCAGGGCCTTCCTTACCCTGCCTGAGGCTAATTAATTCCATCTGTGCTCTGGACCTATCTCTGCCCTGGACGCTCAGTCCATCAGTCATCCCCTTCTTTATACAGGCATCTTCCTCCATCTATGACCTATCTCCCTCCTCCCACTTCCAGCCAAACTTCTTGAAAAGGGTCATCTACTTTCTCCTCCCTCATCTCCACCCACTCACTCTTCCACAGCTGCAACCAGACTTTCACCTCCACTGCTCCACTGAAAGCTTCTTTCCAAATTCCCTCCTTGTGGACACTCTCCTGAACTCCTCCTGCTGGACCTCGGGCTGCATTTGGCCCTGTTGCCCATGCTTTCCTGGAAGCTGTTTCTTTCTCCAGGACCCTGCACCCTTCTGGTTGGGCTTCTCCCCTTGGCTGCCTCTTCTCAGCCTCCTTGCAGACTCCTCTTCCCTTGTTGGGCCTTCATCAGGGGTTGCTCTCCTCTGGTCTTGCTCTAGACATGTTCCTTAGGGGACCTCAGGGACCTTCTCTACTGTCAGTTCTCCAAACTCCAGAGTGAATATCCAGGAATGTCAGATTGTTCACTCAGCATCTCCAATTAATTGTCCCATAAACACCTCACGTTCAACATGCGCAAACTGAACTCATCACCTCCCCTTGCTCCTGCTCCTCCTCGCCTGCTCCATAAACAGCATCCTGTTCACTGGGACGTCATCCCTGGCCTCTTATACACCCTCACTCCTAACATCCAACTAAGCAGCACGTCCCGTCAAGTGCGCCTCCTAAACATCTAGACTCTGCCCAGATCGTCCCATCCCAGCCGTTGCTGTCTCTTGCCTAGATCACAGCAAAAGCCTCTTAACTGGTCTCCTTGCAATAATTTTGGCTCCTTTTCGGTGTTGCTCTTTGTACTGCACTCAGTTTTCTAACATGCAGATATCTCATCCTGTGACTCTTGTGCTTTAAACCTTTCAATGGCCTCTCATCATCTTAGGCTAATGCAAGCTGAACCTTTTACCCAGTACACAAGGCCCTTCTTGTTCTGGCTCCTGCTTAAGCTGCCTGCCTTGCCTGCCTCCTTCACCCCCCACTAGTAGCCCTGCTCTGTCCTGCTTCTGGACACGTGACCTCTGCACGTACACAGCCTGCATGGGGAGGTCGAGACCACACCTGCAGTGTCCACATTCTATCTCCAGCACTTGTCACATTGGCCGTGACCTCGTAGGGACTCAGTAAGTATTTGAGGAATATGTGAATGAATTTTCCTAATCAATTTGTGTTTTTTCCCCTTGGCTTTTCTTAATAAAAGAAATGTAACATTAAGGAAAGTGTGACATGAGAAATTATTGTAAATTTATTTTCTTAGGAAAGAAACGTGAAACCATGTGAAATGATGGTGGAGTTGTGTCGATGCTTAGTATGTTTTAAAGAATAGTTGTACAAACCAGTGTCTCAACTGTAATTGCTTTAGTGATTACGTAGTCACTGTTTCCGTCAGGTACTGATATCATGTTTGTAAAGGCAAGAACTGTACAGAGAAGATTCCATCTTCCGCCTTTCTGTCTCACTCTATGGTTCTCCCTGTGTGGGCTTATCTATGCTCGCTTTAATTTACTGCTTACTCCTCCATGAGTCCCCAGTCTGTATTTCTCGCCCAGATTAGTTGCTGAGCTCCAGACTCTCCCAATTGCCCACACGTATTTTCACCCCAATATTTCCCATATTGGGGCCCCTCAGGGTCAATATGCATAGACCTGGTTCCTTTTACCACACATGTCTACCATTTTCCCTGTCTCAGCGAAGGTCCCTGTAGTAGTTTTCTGGGGCTGTTGTAACAAAGTTCCACAAACTATGTGGCTTTAAAACAGAAATTATTCTTTCACGGTTCCAGAGGCCAAAAGTCCAAAATCGAAGTGTCATTAGGACCATGCTCTCTCTGAAGGCTCTAGAGGAAGATCCTTCCTTGCCTCATCCCAACATCTGGCGGTTGCCAGCAATCCTTGGTCTTCCTTGGCTTGAAGATGCATCACTCCAATCTCTGCCTCCATCGTCACATGGCATTCTCCCTGTGTATCTATGTGTTTGTGTCCAAATTTCCCTTTTCTTATAAGGACATCAGTCATCGGACCTACTTAGGATCTATTCCAGTATGACCTCATTAACTTGATTATGTCCGCAAAGACGCTGTTTCCAAATAAGGTCACAGGTACTGGAGGTTAGGATTTGAACATCTTTCCCGGGGACGCAGTTCTACCCACTTCAGTCCACTATCTTCTCCACTTCTTCTCTCCAACCAGAAATCCTTGACTCCTCCCTGTCCTCTCCTTCACTTCCCACCTCCTAGGCTATTTATCCTATTTCCTGAACATCTCTCATTTTCCCCTCTTTTCCATTCCATCATCTTCGTTCTGGCCCTAATCCAACTAGATGACTACAACGGCTTCCTCATTCTTCCTCTCTATCCTTTTGCTTTCCCTCCAATCCATCCTTCCACCAGGTGCTTCAGTGAGCCTGGTCAAATGTGAATCTGGTCACGCCCTGCTGGCTACCTAGAATTTCAAATGGCTCTCATGGCCTTTGGGGCAGAGTCCAAGCTCCCTAGCAGAGCACACAAGGAGCCTGATTTCCTCTGCAGACTAACCTCCTGGCCTGTCCTCATGTACACTAACTCCAGTCACAGGACCATTCACTGTCCCCCCAAGGTGCCCACACTCTCAGGTCCCTGTGCTCTGTTCCCTCTGCCAACAACTGCCTCTGCCCTTCTCTGCCTTGATGCCTCCTCTTGGATGCCTTCCCAACCTGCAGGCTGAATTAAGTGTCTTTCATTTGTGCCTCTAGAGCCTCAATTGTTGTATTAGGAGGAATCTGCCAAGGAAAATAAGGCCCTGATTGATGAATTAAACTTTATCGTAGGTATGTATGTATAGGAAAAAACATAGTACATGTAGGGTTCAGTACTATCCGTGGTTTCAGCATCCACTGGGGGTCTTGGGATGTATCCCCCAAGGATAAGGGGGGACTACTGTACCTTGTTGCAGCAGACCCAGGAAACCGGTACAAATGCTGTATAAATGGTATCACTTTATCTGTGGGATAAACTAAGGAAACACCATCCTTTAAAGCCCAAGGTCCGCCCTACTCCCCCGGTATGTCCCACGTGGCCCCTCAGGTGACAGCAGCTCACTGACCCTGCTCTCCCCATCCTCCTCACCTCAGTCCCTCTCTTTACCTCTTCTCTTCCAAGGGGAAAACACCAATTCCTCTCCCTCTTTGTCATATGCAGAGCAGTGTAACCCAGTGACAACTGGCCCCTGCCCTCAGAGTCACTTGAGTGACTTATCAAAGGAGGGAAAGCTTATTTTTAAGAAAATCGACAGAGTCCCTTTGATAACTGTGCATTTACTTGTCCTTTAGCAGCTATGAAAAAAGTACAAGTTGTTGAATGACTACAGCATGCAGGTTACAAACAGAAAGTAGAGATTACCTCCATTTACATATGGGGAAACTGAGGCTTAGGCAGGGTAAGCAACTTGCCTGAAATGGATCCAAGGTTTGAACCTAAAACTATTTGACCGCAAAGCCCTTCCTTTTAACTGCGTTACTAAGTCGACTTCAAAAGATGTAAATATTTGGAAGGGCTTGCCAAATTTCCCCTATTCTTCCTGTAATTTTAGCATTTTATAGATTTGGCTGCTGTAAGTGGATGTAAGACACTTGAAGAAATTCAGAATGGTGATCCATATCTCAATTATTTGTAAGAGTTTATTTTCTCATTTAATAATGAAAATAATATTTATTATTTGGTCTGGAGCCTACAAGCCTGCATAACAATTCTAGTAAATTTGTAGACAGTTCCTTGAATAATCTCTTTATTGTGTTATACCTTAAGCTTTGGAAAAGGACTGTCTCTTTTTTCTTCCCTGACGTTTAAGCATGGGAAGAGTCACAAATTTTCTTTTAAACCTTTATAATAATAATTTTTTGTCAAAAGCAAATTTTATGTTGTATGAGATTCAGGCATCCTATGAAATTCTTAGCCAAATAGAATAATAAATCACTCATTTTTAAAAAGCCTTTTCTGCCATGTGGCATACTCATTTAGCTTTGGCTTGAATTGATAGAATGTCTTAGCTTGAATTACTAAACTAAATGAAACTTGGGTGAGGGAAATTCCTGTTTGACTCAAGCAGCAAACTTGAAGCTCATGTTATTAAAATGCCCTCAGTCTCATAAGTGTCTCCAAAGCTGGTAAACAGTGAGTCTTTTGTCTTCTTCCTGTTCTCATGAACTGTCATCACAGACCCTCCTTGATATGCTCTCAGACGCAAGTTGCGCTGAGCTGGGCCCCACGAGCCTTCCTGACACCCATGTCCTGCCTGATGGGATAAATCAACAATCTCAAGGCCTTGGATGGAGGCCAAGTCCCGTTAGCCAGGCGAAGATTCTGGATAATCATGTAGAAGACATTTAGCCCAGGGCAGGACCAACTATGTAATTTGCAGGCCTAGAGTAAAATGAAAATGCGAAAGTGACAGTTCAAAAGAAAGTGAGTAAGTATTTCAAGACAGAAACAGCAGGGCCTTAACCAAGTGCTGGGCCATTCTGAGCACAGCCCACATGCCCATGAAGCCAGCCTCGCCCCTGGGGGGCGTCCTTCCAGCTTTCAGACTGTTGGTGTTCTCCTTCTTTAGCCTATCTTCTGGGGCCTCTCTCTCACCTCCGTATTTAATCAGTCACCAAGTTCCACTGATTCTGTCACCTAGATACCTTGCACATGTGCCCATTCTCCCTCTCCCTCTCCCGATGCCTTACCTCCAGTTTCACACCCACCCTGCTCTCCACAGCTGCCCTACTCACAGTAGAGATCCCATCCCACTTCTGTGGATGAGCCTTGGGAGGCTTCTCATTGCTCTTGGTGGAAGGCCAAACACCAGAACATGGACCTCCAGACCTCTCCCTTTCTGTCTTGCTTCCTTCCTTCCTTCTTCAGCTCATGCCTCACTCTCCATGGCCCTGGGTGTTTTAGTCACCCTGACCTTGTCCCATGCTTCTCTGCAAACAGGGATACTCCAGCCTCTGAGCCTTCTCACAGGCTGCCCCTTTGGCCTGGTGTCCTTTCTCTCTGTCTTCACGTGGCTCACTCGTAGTCAGCTGTCAGGCCTTGGCTTAAGTGTGACGTCCTCAGGAAGCTTTCCCTGCCTCCTAGACTAGGATAATTCCCCTGGTTCCCCACTCTCTGGCATTCTCTCTCTGCCCATTGATACAACTCATGACACTTGCTCAGTGTTTTTCCTGTCCATGAAGGTGGGGTCCCACCTTGCCTTGTTCCCAGGTGCCTGCACCATCGTAGAAACTCTACAAGCATTTGTTGGTGGGTGGGTTGATTGATTCAAGGCTGTGTCATGAATTCAATATCCTGGAGAAAGAACTACATACTGTCATTTAATAGTGAGGAAAACACGTTTGCTGTTGCTGCTACTGCATAAAAGGCAGTAGAATGTATAACATTCTGAGCAGCTATTGGCTCTGTTGAATGACAGTGTGACCCATCTGAACAACGACTGCTCATTGGAGATGTCCACTGCTCGTGTTGGTCTTTGGTGTGTTTTATTTTATTTTATTTTATTTTTTTTTAAAGATTTTATTTATTCAGCTTTTTCCCCCCAAAGCCCCAGTAGATAGTTGTATGTCATAGGTTCACATCCTTCTAGTTGCTGTACGCGGGACTCGGCCTCGCGTTGGACGGAGAAGTGGTGCCTCCGGGCGCTTCCGGGATCCGAACCCGGGCCGCCAGCATCAGAGCGCGCGCACTTAACCGCTAAGCCACAGAGCCGGCCCTAGCATCTCTATGGTATTTTATTTTATTTTATTATTTTTTTGTGTGAGGAAGATCAGCCCTGTGCTAACATCTACCAATCCTCCTCTTTTTGCTGAGGAAGACTGGCCCTGGGCTAACATCCGTGCCCATCTTCCTCCACTTATACGGGATGCCGCCACAGCATGGCTTGCCAAGCGGTGCGTCGGTGTGCGCCAGGGATCTGAACCTGCAAACCCTGGGCTGCAGCAGCAGATCGCGTGCACTTAACCGCTTGCGCCTTTGGTGTGTTTTAAAAGGTTCCATTCAGGGATTATTTGTGATCTTTGGTTCCTTCTCTATCTTTCTAGTTTGTGATAGTATGCATGTATTACTTTGATAACCATGATGACTCAAGAACTCCACAGCAAATTTTGCTTTAAAAAAAAGTACCAAGCAAGAGGAATTTCCTATTGGGGTTCATTTTCTTTGCAAATGTATTTCTTCTGGCTGGAAAGAGGAAACATCTTCCTCCCTTCTCCACACATCATAGAAGAAATGAAGAGGAAGTTAAGTACAGTGTCAATGAATATTCTTACAAAATATTTATGCAAATGTAAGAAAGCAAACACAGCCATAAAGCTATGCTATGAGTGCTGATGATCACCAGGGATGATGTTTGCTGCTTTTGAGGCCCTGAGCTATAAGAAAAGTGAGGGCGGGCCGGCCCCGTGGCTTAGCAGTTAAGTGCCTGCGCTCCGCTATTGGCGGCCCGGGTTCGGATCCCGGGCAGGCACCGACGCACCGCTTCTCCGGCCATGCTGAGGCCGCGTCCCACATACAGCAACTAGAAGAATGTGCAACTATGACTTACAACTATCTACTGGGGCTTTGGGGAAAAAAAGGAGGAGGATTGGCAATAGATGTTAGCTCAGAGTCGGTCTTCCTCAGCAAAAAGAGGAGGATTAGCATGGATGTTAGCTCAGGGCTGATCTTCCTCACAAAAAAAAAAAAAAGAAAGAAAAGTGAGGGCAATTGCCTTCTACCCCAAGGCCATGGCTGTACAAAACAATGTTTCTAGCCTCACTGGATTGTCCTCAAACACTTTTTTTCCTTCTGTTATATTTGTCTTCTGTTATATAGATAAGAACAGGAGGAAACAAAATTAAGAAAAATCTATGGATAGACCAGGCAGGGATCAGAATGTCTAGTAAGGCTAAAGGGTTAGACGAACTTGAGGCAGGTCAGACCAGCAACCGATGGGGTGACCAACAGTCCCAGTTTCCCTGGGACTGAGGAGTTACCTGAACCCACAACTTAAAACTGAGATGGTCCTGGACAAACCAGGATTGCAAGTGAGCATAAGTGAGGCCATCTTGTTATGCTAAATAGCCCCAGCCCCTCCTTTGTGTGACAACTCACTGCTCTCCACGTACTCTAAAAAAATTCACATGCCCTCCGCTTATGTATGTACTCCCCAAGAGCTTGATAAATTAAAACTTTGTTTTGTGAGTTTCTCTCCTGGAACAGGCTGACCACAGGCGGGAAACACACTTACAATGTATCCGTCACAGCTGACAGAAGAATGGAACAATGTGATGCCTGGAGCCCGTCACAGCCTGGAGACCAACATCCCTGGACCCCCTCCTTACTGCCCATTTTCCCCATATAACTGTTTCAAGATTCTGTAATCCTTGAAGATGTTTTTTTGAGACATTAGTGTACCATCTTCCCAGTTATGCTAACTAATCGTTTTAAAACTTCCCGGTTCCTAACTTTGTGATTAATTGGCTGAGATCGTAGTGAGCAGAGCAAGTGCGTTACTCAGTAACAGGATGAGCTGATCATTGTATCACATGCTGGCGTGTGAGACAGCCGATGTGGTTGCAACAGTGCCTCTCCCAGGCCGGCCCCTAACAGCCCCCAGTGTGATGCTACTTTGCTCAACATCTCTCCCCTAAACTCCACCTGAGGACCTCATAGCATTACCATTGTCCAGGGCAGTTTTGAGCATCACCTCTGGCCTGAAATTGGGAACCCACGCCATAATTTTATCTTCAGCATGTCACTTCTTTTTTTTTTATTTTCTAGAATGAAACCCCTTTGACTTTTGTTTTAAAGTGATTTGTGATTCAAGAGAAAACAGGATTGTGGTATGAACTGAGATTTTGATACATTAGAACTGTCAAAATTATTCCCTTTAAGTTGCACTGAATGCAAATTTCAGTTCCTAAAAAACCCAAATAAGGTCGTAAATGTTAAGGGAAGGAGGTCTGATCTATCCCTTTTCCTAAAATGATGACCTGGTAGGAAAATTGCCGATTGAGGAGAAACGTCAGGAGTTCATGCTAACCCAGAGACATGCTACAGAGCTGTCAGAACAATTATTCTGTTTCTGCTGCAGTGGGTAGAAGACAGGAAAGTTAGGGTAAGCTCTAAGTGAGGACTGTCAGAAAAATAGTGTTGAGCCCCACTTTATACATACGACCTCCAATGTTTCTGGGATGCCATGAAGTAGGTGACGTCATCATCCTGGTTTTGCAGAGGAAGCTCAGAGAGGTTAAGCGACCTGAGGACAGGCAATCAGGTTTGGTCGTCTCCAGAGTCAGCAACAGTCCCGCTATTGCCAGGCTGCATTTCTGTTCTTCAAAGAGGGGGAAAAAGTCTATCTTCTACCTGTCTTATAGTTCTCACGCTAGATCAACTGAACAGAGCTGGGAAGTTATACCGCCAGGGAGCTAAACACCTCCAGCTGAGTAAGAGAGGCGAAACAGAAGCTGTTTTTTAAATTTTTTTAATTTTTTATTTATTTATTTTTTTTGTGAGGAAGATCAGCCCTGAGCTAACATCCGTGCTAATCTTCCTCTTTTTGCTGAGGAAGACCAGCTGTGAGCTAACATCCATTGCCAATCCTCCTCCTTTCTTTTCTCCAAAGCCCCAGTAGATAGTTGTATGTCATAGTTGCATATCCTTCTAGTTGCTGTATGTGGGACGCGGCCTCAGCATGGCCGGAGAAGCGGTGCGTCGGTGCGCGCCCGGGATCCGAACCCGGGCCGCCAGTAGCGGAGCGCGCACACTTAACCGCTAAGCCACGGGCCAGCCCTGTTTTTTTTTATTTTTAAGAAAGATTCTCTAAGTAGACCCTTTATTGAGGGAATTGTTCTTTATAGATTACAAAGAACTTTCACATTCATTGGGAAGAGGAGGAGGAGCAGTAGCACTAACAGCGGTGATAATAATAATAGTGCCTTTTATACAGGACTCATCACATGCCCAGTGCATTGACCTATATATTTTTTTCCAGTTTTTAAAACAATCCGATGAGGACTCTGAGGCTCTGAGAGGTCGCTCAGCTGGGACTTTATCCTGAGGCTAACCCCGAAGTGCCAGCTTTTCAAGTTTTATCACATCATCAGTTTTTAGTTTGTTTCTCTCATTTTATGGTTCAGGAAAATTAAGAATCATTGAAGCTAAAGGACTTGCTAAGTTCACATTCTTGGAATGATCAGGGCCAGAGCTCACACCCAGGTCACCAGAAGCCTCTGCATGGAGGACTCAGAGCTGGTGTCTGTGGGAGGCTGCCGGTCTTTCGATGTCAAGTCAGCCTGGCACCCAGATCTCCATGGAAGGATATGATTCTGAGATAAGGATGTGTGTTAGTTAGAGATCTCTTGGTTGTATGGGATGGAAATCGTCCAGAGTTAAACAACTCAGGAAAATGTGAGTTTTCAGGAGTGTCCAACAGAACCAGGAATGAGCCTGGAGCCAGGCCTCAGGGAGGGGCCAGACATAAGCCTGGGAAGAAATCAGCGCTTTCTCTCTGGTTTCTATAGACCCACTTCATCTGCTCCCCAGTGCAAGGGATGGAGCATGGACGCTGGCTGCACCCACATTTACATAGTCTAAGTCTAGCGAACGGGAAAGATTTCTTTGTTCCATTTCCTTTTCTGGGAGAGGGGCCTGTGAATGGATAAGTCTGGGCAGAGCGGACACCCTTGCTGTAGACAGGAGGTAGGTGACATAGGACAAATGACGCCAGCCTAACTCCTTGGAGCAGGGGAACCAGGGTTAGCAGAGAACTGGGAATTATCGTTAAGCTGGACAGATGACCCAGTAGGTGTCCAGGTGTCAGAATTCAAAATAAGTTAGAATGAAGCATTACCATAACATTTGGCAAAAATCATGATGGAGTTAAACAGTGCCTAAATTAGTGAATAGATACCTAGCCAACTATTTATTTCATTAAAATCTTCTGGAAAATATGTATGTACTATAAATATTATCTTTGTTGTTGCAATTAAGTATTTAAAAAATTTTTTTGTAGTGATAATTTAGTGGGAAATGTTCTAATATAACTCCCCATCAACTATGCTGATGGGCCCAAGAGCTTTTATTAGTGTTTTGGTACAAAGGAGTCTGCCACAATAGATTTTCCTGGCTAACATCCTCCTTGTTCCTGAAGCTCCCTTGTGAATAAATATTACAGTCTTCTTGCAAGAGAGTGGGGATGGAAGATTAGCAGATGTGAAATTTTTGGCTCTTGATGATGGATGCTGTCCAATCTACCCAGGGTGCTTTCTCTCTGGAAAATTACTGAACTACATTTAAATGATAAACAAATAAATTAAAAAATGAGCACCTTGAAGCCCCCACCTCCGTAGCTGTGTGCCTCAGTTGATTGCTGCAATGCAGTGGGACTGGGAATATCGATGTATAAACGTTTGCCCCTAAGGATTTCAGATCTAATTGTTTGTGGGGGAGAGGAGGGTCGGAGTTGGGGGTCAGCTGTCTCTGAGGGTGACATTCATCACTGAATGGAGCAATCTCCTTCTCATCCTAAAAGGCTTATAACTCTTGGTCCCTTTTCAGAGACTCTGTATCACAAGTTTACACTCAGCCTTTGTTACTATTTTAAGTTGATTTGAATTATTTCCATGCAAACTCTCAAAGCATTGGTATCTGTAATTATATTTTGCAAGAGGTATTAAGCTCAGGCAGCATATTTTCCAGTTTAGTGTTGCAAGGCCATAGCTGTAACTTCTTGACACATGGTTTTTCAATTCCATACAGTACAGAGGAAGAGACTTAGTCACATCTGGCCTCCCCAAGGAAGTGTCAGGGCCACTCCACTCCAGCAACATTCCTGCTCAGTGTGGCTTCACTCCACGAGACCCGTTTCATGCCTGCCATGTGACGGCCCCACCACCAATGTCAACAAATGATTCATTGTCAGCTCGGAGGGAAAAACAGACTGTGTAGGAAGGTGCCATAGGGTGATACATCCGGGGTTTTTCCTGCCTTCTACTGGGTGACTCTGACCTTATTATCACACGTTCAAGGTGGAAATGTGACGTAATTAAACTGATTTACAAAAGCCACATACAGAAACCAGTGTAATTTTCTTAGCCTCAGTGTGGTTAAGGTTTACTTCCTCTACCCATTTATAGCAAAGGCTTTTGGACATGGCTGGTGGAGAGAGCCAGCTTCTGATAGAAGATCTATTTGCTGGTTACTGCTTCTGTAATTTATACTTTCCCTTCAATTTTACCAAAGAAAAGGCCTTCATGGCCTCAATTAAATGTGAAGGTTGTGTTTCTCTGCCTCCGTTGGCCATTCCAATGTGAAAGCCAATGAGCGTGAGCAGAATAATGATCTGGAAATACATTCAGAGAGGGCCCAGGGATGGGAAACAGATTATTTTAGATCCAGAATATCAGAGTTAAAATTATCTTGATTCAGAGCAGCAACTGGATCAAACAGAGACCTAAAAATGCATACATAAAGCAAGCATAAGTTTGCATATGTGCACTTGGAGCTTGAAAAGGCAGCTTGGACAGCTCGGTTTGTCAATTTTCAGAAAGACACCAAGGTGAGGTTAATGAACCTTGACCCCTGCTTTGCGTTCTTCCTCTGCTGTAGAAATTCTGCCTGGTGAGAATCTGGCGTACTTCATAGACACTATATTTGGAGAAAAACTGCAACACGCTAGAAACTTACTGAGGCTGATTCTAGAATGGCCAGTAATTAATTGGGAGCACTTGGCCATGTTTCTTAACATGCAGAGTTTTCCAGGATAAAATTCATACTACCTCACCTCAGTGTTTTTAGGAATTGCCAATAAAACAGATTGTCAAGCCTGTGGGAAACGTAAGCTGTTAACTGGCACAGTGGGTTGGGCCACTGGGATCAGGCAGGTGCATAGAGAGGGGGTGACTCATGGAAAAGGCGGGGTTCCACCTGGGATGGAAGCTTATCTGGGTCTCTCCAGGTAGGAAAAGTGAGTCACTAGATTCATGGCTCCCTGCTGACCCGCTCCTGAGTCAACCATCTGAATCCCAGGACCAACTCCATGGCTTGTTTCTTGAAATCTGATCTGTCCTGTTCCCTTCTCAGCCTCACTCTGTTTATTAAGTACTAGTTCACAGAGAGAGTAGGCCCTTTTCTGTAGAGACCTGTCTCTGCTTTAGTTACCTGAATTCTGTGGAGAAGTCCTGGAGATCTCTTGGAAAAATTCCTTGCATTTTGGGATGGTCTGGCCTGTAAGCTCAGGGGAGCTCCCCCACCCTACTCTCTCCCTGCCCTATGGCAGAGGAGCCCCAGGCCCCTCTCAGCATCAGAGAGGGCAGGTGGACCATGCCCGGGAGGGCTGACAGCCTGTCATCACGATGCCAGCATCAGCACCCTCTGGAAACCACTCTCCATCTGTTTTCAGGGAGCAAAGAGAAAGCTGCTGTTGTACGTTGCAGCGTACATTCTTCGTAGGGTGAGCCGGAAAGAGGCCGGAGGGCATTTTTGTTGTTTTTATTTTCCATCTGATTTGGGAGACAAATCAGGTGTTCATAGGATTTCTACCAGCTTCCTTTATAGGAGAAACATCTGTTCCTCAAAAGTGCAGCAAAGCCAAGGAAAAGAGAAGAGGATTCTGGTTACAAATCGAATCTGCCACTTGGCAAGTGGTCTTGGGGATGCTGCTCCCAGAGCTGCTTCTAGACCTAACTTTTCCTGCCCAGCCTGAAAGAGTAACTTTGAGCTTGTGAGAGGGGCAGTCCCCGCCATGTGATCACTGCTTCCTGGAATCTTCTTTGTCACTTTGCTTCCTGGAGTAAGCCCCACTCTGGGAGAGCTCTGGCCTGGCTCCCTTCCCCACTGAGCTGTTTCCCCAGTTTCCAAGTTCCAATTTTTACTTTTGTCCTCAAACTTTTCCTAAGCGCACTGTGTCTGCAGTGGAAATTGAAGTTCCAGATCAAAAGCTACATTTAACCTCCTGAGATATGCTTGCTCTGGGCTCCCCGTGCCCCCGTTCTCCCTTCTTGGATCCTGAGGAACTGAAGCAGCGCCAAGCTTTATAATATGCATCCCCCCTTCCTATACCTGGTTTCAATGAACCCTTATGATAACCCAAGAAGTAGCTAGTCAGGTATGGTTAGCCCCATTTTATGAATGGAGAAACTGAGGCTCAGAGCTATGGACTAGAATACTTCTAAGCTCATACAGTTGATATGCAACAGACCCTGCCTTTAGGTCAACCCTTCCACATCCTGCATGCTTACATCTTTTTAAAAAGCCCTTTTTAGCTTAAAACCTCTTTCTGCTCTGCAGGGCACAATGCTAGAATAATAGGAAAGTGGTGACTCATAACCAACTTCTGACTTATTTTATTGCACATACAAAACAAGGCTCCCTACCGATTTTTCCAGAGAACATGCTACATCTTTCTTTTAGAACCCTCTTAAACTCCAAGTGTAACTGACAGCACATCAGGGACCCCTGATATATATTATTGTCTGAAGGGAAAAACAAGACATGCCTTCAACACTCTAAAAATAAGTGATTCTATGAAACTAACACCACAAAAAGGAACTAAAGAAGGATGTGTCAGCTGTTCGAATACAATCAACTGATTACCTAGAACATTGTCAGAAATACACATCTGTGCCGAGGGTGGCAGCGGGTGGAGTCTGCCAGAAGGAGAAGTGCTTTATCACTGCCGTTCTTTAGAATTGCCACATGTGGTGATAATGAAAAGCAAGCCAATTAGCTGGTGTTCGTCTTCTTAAATTCTCTAGGGACAAATGCACCCTGGCTCCCATGGCTCCCTCCTTCCCCTAGGACACCACCAAGTATAACCGGTGACTCACATTACCCATCAGATCAGATTTTTTCAAAATTATTCTCGTTGGTCTTCTTTTAAAAATAAATAAATCTCACTTCCCACTGCTTGGTTGCCAGATCCTGCCTTCCCTAACCTGGTCCCCCGCCCCGCGTCCCCAAACCCGCAGCTGCCTGCAGGCTCCTCTCAGCCAGGCCTGAGACAATAAGAACTGCAAACCCCCTCCCCATTAGGGAGTGGGGACTGGGGTCAGTCTGCTGCTGGTCCTGCCCACACTCAAGCACAGTGCAGGTGACCAGCTCACTAGATTATCCTCTATCGGATCCTGGGTTTCTTCCGGCCTTGAAATCCAGCCCTGAGTGTCAGGCCAGGCACCTGGTGCCCCACTCCCTGCCACCTACTGCCTCCCTGTCCCCAAATCCTCTGTTTCCTCCCTGGCTGGCCTCTATATCAACCTGGACAGAGCTCTCTGGAACGGTGACAGTGGTATCCCCTGAAGCTAAGAAACATTCTTGTCTATACCCTCTTCTGTCATCCCCTCTCCAACACCAGCCTCACCAGACTGATTGAGGTCAATGCCACCGCCTTGGGGGAGAAACGTGGAGGGTGGTACCCTCTGGCCTGGTTTCAGTGGTGTGCTGGTAAATGTTAGCAACTGGCTCTCTGGAAGAAAAGAGCCTGAAATTGTAGCGCCTGCTCCATGGAATGAATACTCCCACCATGGCCAATCTCAAGCTGTCACCAAGACATCACCGAATGTGGAGTTGGGAAAGAGATGCAGAGCAGCACAAGGTTATGTATTATTTCCGCTGTACAGATATAACAGATGTAAATAACCTCGACAGCAGAGAAAATAGCGAAATGTAAATAATTAGGAAGTGACGAGTTTCAGGTGTTTATTACTTTTGTTTTTAGTAGGGTTTATTCCATTTGTAAGTTTATATAACTTAGTTTTAATAATAGCCTTGTTGAACAGCAGCTTGCAAAATTCCCCAAAGTTTAACGATTGGTTCTCTTGAGCCTGTCCGCGCCAGCTGCCGCACATCACTGCCTGGCGTGTCTCTCAGGCCCCATCCTCCCACGCTCCAGCTAGTCTTAGTCTTACCCTGCCAGCAGTCTGCAGGATCTCAGTATTCCTCTAGCCAGGGCCGTGTGACTTCGGTTCTCCTGGTTGCTAAATGCGATGCATAAATTCCAGTCCTTTGGGCTTCCAGGGGCCTGTGACACGTCCTCCTTGAAACTCTCCGACACTATTCTTTCTTGCCATTGTCTTTAGATCTCTTCTAAGGGCTCATGTTCCTCTGCTGGCCCTTAACCTATTGATGTTTCCCAGGATCTGACCACGATTCCTTTCGGTCTTCTATTCTCCTTACTCGGAATGTGAATGTGGACGTCTCCTCCATCTGAACCTTTGGCCCAGATCTCTCTTTTGAATTCCAGTCTCATCTATGCAGCTCCCTGCAGCCCATCTTCATTTGTCCATCTCATAAGCAGCTCATACTCAGCATGTACCATCATTCCAACCCCCCCACCTTGTTCTTTATTTATATTCCTCACTCAGGCATTCATGCAATCATTCATTCCATAAATATTCATTGATTACCTACTATGTAGTGTCACTGTGTCACATGCTGGTAATGTGGCACTGAATAAGCCACAGTCCCAGTCCTCATGGAGCTTATTCAAAGGAAATGGTGTCACCATCCGCCCGGTGACCTAAGCCGGAGCCCTGGGGTCATCCTTGACTTCCGCCTCTCCCACATCACTTATTTACAATCATTTGGTCAGTCAATCTGAGCTATTCTACTTCCTAAACAAGTCTGGGACCCTTCCTCTTCTTCCACCACGACTGTCTTTTCTTAGCTCCTTGTAATTTCTCTCCTGGATTACGCTGGAAGCCCCTCACTGGTCTTTCCATCCAGAGACTTGCTGCTTTCTCATCCGTTCTCTGTAATGCTGGTATAATGATGTTTCTGAAACCACATTTCTGATATTGCCACTTTCCTGTATGAAATTCTCCCAAGCACCCTCCTAGCCTTCAGAACAAAATCTATGCTCCTTGGCAGGAAATAAAAGCACTTCTATGTAACCTGGCCTCTGTCTACCTCTTCGTCTTTTTGTGCCCATTCCACTTGGGACCTATGCTCCAGCCACAGGGACCTTTCTCAGGCCTCCCCCGCTTTCCCTCTGCCTGGAATCCCTCCACGTCCCCCGCCACGCCAACCTCATTCCCTTCTTTGATTGCCTGCTCCTCCTGGTCATCCTTCAAACCTTGCTCTGATGCCCGTTTGCAGTACGGCTGTGCAGTAGGCCTTGCAAAACAAGGGAGGGGCACCACTGGCATCTGTACTAGTTGTAAATTATCATGACGATTTTCTGGCACATGGTGTTAAGGTGAATGGCGCCATTAAGGCCATCAGCAGGGCTGCTCCTGTCACCTCTTCCTGCAAGTGTTTACTGGCCCTTCCACGTTTGGTGACTCTTCTCTGTCACTGCCGTGTCATACCATATCGTAATCATCTGTTTATTAGTCCACATGCTTTTCTGGAAAATGAGCTCTTAAAGGAGGAGCCTGTGTCTTTTATCTCTGCATCCCTGACAACAAGGACATCGAGGGCAGGGCCCCAAGTAAGCGGTCAATAAACCCTGTTGAATGGATGACTGTATAAATGGTAATACAGTGAGGTGGCCAAGCGCACGGGACCCTGCCTGAATCCTGGTGCTTCCTCTCCCCTGTGGTGTGACTTGGTCACATCACTCCACAAACTGGCTACCTCGTCCAATGAGAGGGAAGCTTAAGAGAGAAAAGTGGCTGTGGAGCCCCCAGCACATAAGTAATAAATGGTGACTATTATAGTGACCGAGTATTTATAGGTGCTTAAGTTGCTTCTATGTTGTGCTTCACAGTTCACTTTTCTGGACTCTCTTCATCAGTTTGTTATTATTTTCATCTTCCTGATTTTTACTAAGGAAGCAGCATAATACTGATGTTATAGATGTTCTTACTGCCAGCTCTTGGGGTGGGGTGGGGTGGGGTGGGAGGGTTGGGTGTAAAAGACGGGTTGCCCTTCCAAGATTTAGTGTGGTGATGTTTGAGTTAATGTCACACACACAGATGACAGTTAAAACCCGAGGAAAGGCTGTCAAAACGATCTGGATTATCCGGCTACTCCCAATCACTCTAGGGCTCGGAGGCCAGCCTCATTTGCATATTGGCACCACTTCCTTCGTTGCTGAGATGCTCTGCTTCCTGTCGCCACCGCCCTCTGCTGGCTGCAGTCAGACCCTCCCAATGTGTTTGACTATGTTGCCCCCTAGGGATCAGGCCCAATTTTCAATGAATTTTTACTTGCTAGCTGGAGTATCTCCCACCTGTGCGTGCCATGTTAGAGACTAAGGGGGTACCGAAGTGATTCCCATTGTCAAGGTGTGAGGTCCACATTCAAGGAGCTAGAAACCGACCATCTGGGACAAGTGTAAACCAGGATCGAAAATCGGAAGAACGCTATGCATACAGTGACGTAGGAGGTATTGTGCCTGGACATGGCTTGCAATGAACGACGCAATCGTATTTATGTAGAGCTTTGCCATTTACACAGAATTGTGACATGCATTTTCTAATTTAACCCCTTCAACCACACCTGTGGGGACGATGTTAATGAAACAAAAGATATTTAGTTGGGAGATCGACCCTTGCTGTCATCAGATGTGACTATTGACAACTGCCTTGTCAGTCAGCTGACTCGATGTCTCATCTTTAAGGTCATACTTGAAACGCAGTCTAGTTTCAGAGGAAAAAAATCCTGTGAGTATGACTCACCTGCATTATCTTTCTGAAGCACCTGAGCTTCTGACTCCTGCCTCACCAGTAATATCTGAGAAACCAAAGCATGAGGCAGACAGATGCAATTACCAAAAAAAGCATCTTATGGGTAATTTTCAATTTCTGTCTTGCAACCATGATCCTAGAAATTATGAAAGGGCACTTTTAGGATTAAAAGGGTTAGGCTCCCTTTCTTTGTAGGAAAGGAGAATCAAAATCATGCTGAAACGGTATGTTTTTTTTAAAGACACAAAACTTCTTGGAAACAATTGCTTTTAAATCCCTCACATTCAAGCTTAAATCACAGCGACATCGGCACATTATAATTTATTTGAGTGAGTTAAATTGAATAGTGAGAAAGGGTACTTTTCTTCCTTTAATCTTTGAGAAAAAAGGACAAACTCCAGAATTATGCCAGACAGTGCATCAGTAGTCTTTATTGCTCCACACATTCAAAGAGAAATGTCCACAAACTCTGAGCTGGTGTTTTTCTATCCCAGATGCATTCTCTTCCCTACCAGGAAGGAAGGAGTGACTAACACTCAGGAATATGGTGCCAAGAGAGGCCACTAGGAGAGAGAGACAGCTGAGAGAGAGAATTTCTCCCTGGAGATTGTGAAATACTCTTTGTCAGGACAGAAAGCATCTTTCCTAGGAGTTCCCCCAGCTTCCCCTTGCATCTGGGTGGCCAGGGCTGGGTCACATGTCTATTTCATGTGCGTTGCTAAACTGCCCACTGGCCAGGGAAAATGGCTTACCAAGAGTGGTTTGGATGATTCTTTTTGGGTAGAATGGATAGTGGGGACTTAACTACCATTTTGGATACTGTGTCTGGAAACTTCAACAGCCAGAGCAGCTGTTCTTTGGTTTTAGGCAGATTACAGGTCTTTCTGCTTCCTATTGTGGGGGATCAGAATTTGCGACCCCAAAATGTGTCTGTTTGGCTTGGTTATTTTTAAGAACAAAAGACTCTGTAAGAAACTTTGACCTTCCTCTTAACTGCCTAAAAGAATTTAAGATAGAAGGCCTGTCCCAGGACAGGCCATCATCATAGATAACTCTGGGTGTGGTAGACTGGGAGTGTCGTGGTTAAGCCCATTTTTATCAAAGTTCTCTCTCTCTCTCATGGGTAACACTGTCCAGAGATGGCCTAGCAAACATTTGTTTATCAAACATTTGCCTTTCCATGTCCATGTGAATTGCCTTCCTCCCCTTTGAAGTCCCAAACCACTACCCCAACATTCTCCTTTGTCTTTAGCTGAAAATGACATTTAAGGTGGTGGCTTTGGCCATTTTGGTGAGTTACTCAGTTTTCCTGGATTTCTCCCATGTATACGTGTTATTAAACTTTGTTCGATTTTCTCCTTTTATTCTGTCTCATGTCAATTTAATTCTTAGACCAGCCAGAAGGACCTGGAGGGTAGAGGAATAATTCTTCCTCCTCTACACTATTGAGGATCTTTGGTGATTAAATGAAAGCAAAAAAGAGATGCAATTACATTTGTACTCCAAACTTGAAGAGCAGGACATACGTGTTATGTACATGTAGACAATTTGTGGTCTCATGGGAAAAACTTCAATCCCAGGAGCCCTCCCATCACAAGCAGGAGAGGGAATGCTTGTTGGGTCTCTCTCCATGACATGACCCTCCCCATGACAGTGGAGAGATCCTTTCGGGGCATCTCAGCAGCCCCTGGGCTAATAATGATATTGCCTGAACAACCTCAACCCCACCAATCTACTTTTAGCCAAAATTAAAATCCTCCAACTTCGGATCAGAAAAACATTATAAGTAAAATGAATCTTCTGACCTTACTTTCAGAGGGGCAGCCACTGAATGCAGGACAATTAGAGTTTGTTTTCTCCAGGATCCGTCTGGCCTTGAGACCAGCGGGATCCCCGAGGCTCAGAAGCGTCAGGTACAGGGCAGCATTTCCTTTCCCAGAGATTGTGTTCTTTCCGGAAATACCTTAGCCTCCTGAAATAGTTTCCTGGAAGTTGTAACTGGAGAGCAGTCAGACCAGCGGAGATGTTTAATGTTGGGCAAAAGTGAGGCTTGTCGGGAGCTCAGTTGGGAGACGGGGAAGAAATCCCCCTAGTCGTGTCTCTGGCTTGGGTTCCAATCTATCAAGGGACGAGCCTTTAAAGCATGTCCCCAGCAGTGTGTCTACCTTCTTGGGTGGCTGCATATCCCCGTTTCTCCCTGCATTCTTATTCTGACTACAGCATTTGATGCTGTGAGGTGTGGTAGCTGTACAGTTATGAGGGAGAGCTCTCATTCAGAAATTTTGGCACAGAAACCCGAAGGCATGGGACAGATTTATGACGTGTTAATGTCTACTTTGATGACATACGTTCATGCCCATTTCATACAATGTTATGTATGTATAGACCCACAGAGCACTTTTATGTCTCAAATCATAGTAGGCATCTGATAAATGCAGACGCTGTTTGTAGCCTACACAACAACTGCTCTGACTTCTTCCTTGCTAACAGAACCCTGATTTTGTCCGGGTCCCTGTCTTCTCTGTGTTTCTCCTGTCAGCCCTTAAAGCAGAATCTTGATGACTCTGGGCCCAGTGACCAGTTTAGAGTGAATATGTGACCCAATTCTGGCCAATGGGACATGGGGGAAACCTGGAGGCATCTGGGAAATGTTTCTTTGTTTCTTAAAAAATATATAGAGAGAAGAAAGAAATAGCCCCTTGTCTTCCTCTGGACTTTGTCAGAGCTGTTGATGACGAAGGGAACCAGCCAGAGGGCAAAACTGACCTAGTGAGTGTGGCAGACTGACGAAGTATAAATTACTTGGATCCTTGAAGATTTTGAGTTGCAGAATTAATCCACCCTGAAGCAGCTCTACCTCTGAACTTCTTGTCATATGAGATTAAATCCTCTTGTTTAGACCATACTGAGTTAAATCTGAAAGCATCCTAAACAGTAATCGATAATTAGCTATCATCTCCGTTCGCAGGCTGCTGGTCCAATTGCCATTATACCAGTTCTTCTACCCTCCATCTCAGCAGGAGTTCTTCTAAGATTTGGGAGGATCTCTGCCTGAAGCCCACTTTGAAGAACAGAAACACACATTAGCACAATCACCACTACTGATGGTAACTACTCTCATTTCTACAGTATATGCTCTGTGTGAGGCCAGTGCTAAGCCCTTGGCATACACTATCTTATTTAATTATCAAAATGACTCCAAGAGGTAGGGACTGTAATTATTCCCATTTGACAGATGAGGAAACCGAGGCCCACAAAAGTTAAGTCATAGTCCCAAGGTCTCAAAACTAGTAAGTGACAGAGCTGAGTGTCAAAGCAGACTCTGGCCACGCCCTTGAGCATCACCCTGAACTCTCTCCCCAACTAATCATGGGAACGGCAGACCCGTGTGGTGCAGAGACCTCTTCACTTGATGGCTTCTCAGAATCCACATGTGAGTTCCCCAGAGATGTGAAATCTAATTAGACTCTAGAGGTAATTGAGTATATAAACTTCACTGCTTGACGTGAATTCTCTTGTGAGTTTTATTTAACCTCTCCGTACTTTACATTCTCTACTTGTGAGGTTGTGACAAAGTGACTTTCCACCACCTACTTCCTCAGGATACGGGAAGATAAATGCGATAATGCATCTGAAAGCATTTTGCAATATTGAGAGGAAAAATACCACCAAAAGCCAGGCCATTGTTAATGTGATTTTAATAACTCCTCCCAACTCTTGGGATGTTGATAGTGTAATGGAACACCTTAATTTGTTGAAAATTTTCCATACTGCTCCTTAAACTCTCAGGAGAAAAGGCTCTGTGAAAATGAAAATGAGAAATCAGATGAATTATTAGCTGTCAATTATGTGTTCTTTAATGCTCAAGATTTTACACTGGACAGAAGACAAAGTTGTGTTAAGTATGCGGCCGTTCTAATTTTACACTAGTGTTTGTAAAAGATATGCAAAAGATGGACCCTTTTATAAAAGAAAAATTTCTTACAGATGTCTGATGTCAACCTAAATTATTTTTTATTATAACAAATATGAACAAATGAAAACTAGGTACAGAGTCCCTGTACTGCTAGAGCTAATAGAATTGTAAAACCAAGATAAATTTACAAATTAGATAAAAACAAAGTGACAAAACCAATAAAATTTGGACTAATAACAAATTTGTTTGGTTGAAATAAAATAAGTTGGGTTTAACAGTATAAAGAGCAAAACTGTCGTTTGGTTCTGCATGTTTAAGAGTTCTAGTTCTAGACTCAGGCTGTTAGGTTAAAATGCCAACTCAGCCTCTTACCAGCTGTGTGACTGCGGGCAAGTTATTTAACCTCTCTGAGATTCCATTTCCTAATAGGAAAATGGAGATAATAGCACTCATCTCAAAGAGCTTTAGTAAAGATTAAAGATGGTAACATCTATCAACTATTTAGCACATCATGAGGGCTCAATAAACGTTAACTATTATTAATTATATTATTTATTTTATTCCATTAACACTAATTAAGAGGATTCCTCTTTTCCCTAAGTGTACTTTGTATGGGATTAATAATTTCAATACTTTGTTTTCAAATTCAAGATGATCAACCCTTATATTGAAGCAAACTTTGTTAGCTAGCAATCCTTGAAAGCCAAGGTCGATGAGGTGTCACTTAACAGTATAAAACAGCCTTGACATTTGAAGATAAGCTAAATTTGAAGCAGTACTGAAATTTGCCTTAAATAGTTAAAACAATTATTGCCGGAATTAATAGAAGAATCACTTTTCATTATATGTCTACTCTTGTACTTAGTGCAAGCTGAGAGGAATGAAGACGGAACAGAAACCTGGCTGCTCCCAAAGTCAGGGACACTGACTGCTGATAGCTACTCTACACTTGAGAGTACTCACTTTGTTGTGCTTTTTTAAAAATTGGAACTATTGCTGTAAGGTATTATTTGGTCAAGTTTGGCTAAGAAATAGACCCTGTTTTTGTTCAGAACAAATGTCTTTGTGTGTGTGTGTGTGCGGGTGTGCATGCATGTGCATTCTTGTAGGCTGGTCTTTATTCTGTGTTTAGAGAATATATTTTCTCAAAGTTCATATTTCAGACAACAGTTTTTATTAATCTAATCTCCAAGGAGCCTTTGGTTCCCTCCAAAGTGCTCTGCAGAAATGTGTCCCGCTCGTCATGTTTCCACCTGGAGAGGCTCCTTCCTCTTTTTATTGCCAGCCTCCTCCTCACTCTGAGTCTCACGCTGGGTCTAGGATGGGAGGGGGGTTTTGTTGCCCTTCTTTTGGGTAGGAAGAGTAACTTCCTGAAAACCAATGACCCACTGGGCAGAGACCTGACCCCTTGAAACTTAGTATTTAAGGGCGACAGGAAACGTTCTGCCCGGCAACGGAAGCTCAGGAGTATGACTGTAAATTACTTTATGCCCAGCATCCTGTAGGCTACACAACTGCCGCAAATGACCTGTTTTGTATATTTGCATTTTTACTGTTTTTTTTTTAAAGAGAAACAACCTGTGCCATAAATATATACAAGCTCAATCATAAAATATTTCAACTTTTAGGTGTAATGCTCCTCATGTTTCAGCTTTCACAGAAGGATTACATTAAAAAAATTGATAATTAATTATAAATTAAAAAGTAACTTACAGTACACTGGATTCCTGGGGTTCTACCCGCAGGACGTAATGACGTTAATTCCAATATTCTGTGCATTTTTATTGACTGTTGTTTTGATTCTATATCTGTCTTTTTGTGCTCCAGGAGAACCAAAATTCCAGAGCTAGTGAATTTTAATGAAGAATAACAAAGTATTTATGTAACGTTCTATTTAAACAAGATTGAAAAATCTTCCCTAAATTTATTTGTTTCCATGCTTTCAAAGCATAGTTGGAGAAGGACAAAAGGGCAATTTTGGATGAAGGTAGTACTTAACGAACTGAGTAGGTTGGAGCAGTTCACATTTTACAGAGCCTGCCTGACTCCCCACGCAGGATAAGCATCTAACCACGGACACGCTCTGCCACGCATGTGTTCACTCCACTTCCCCCATAGAAGTCAATCTTTCGTAGTCTCATTCTTGGATTTGTTAAAAGAAGAAAATCATATGTTCTTTCTGTGACTCGCCCTTCCTTAGGTCGGGCAAGTGAAACTTGAGGCTAAAACCACCCCAGGCAGAATGAAAATGCCAAGCTTTCCAAGTCAACTTTTCCTGAGTTAAAACCAAACAGGGGTTGTGAAGGATCAAGTCCTCTTCTTGGATCAACAAATCATAGAGGGAACAACAACAGTGTCATTTGATACATGGGGAAGGTTACTGTGTCTGCAAAGGTGTTTATTAGGTTTAAATAAGAGAGACGAGAAGGAAGAAAAGTTCCTGAAGTTAATATAAAAATCCACGCCTGGACTTGCAGGTTAGCCCAAAATGGCTTCTTTAGCTGAGTCCTGCAGCCTTCACTGACACCTGGCTGCAGCTATAATAATTGCTGCTGTTAATTGAGCACCTACTGTATACTGTACTCTTGACATTTGTAATTTCTACTCCTCACAATAACCTAGCAAAAAAGGTAATTTTATCCCCACTTCGTAGATGAGGGGGACAGAGGCTCAGAGAGGTTTGAAACTTGTCCAAATCACACACCCAGTAAATAGTGAAATTGGGCTTTGAGCTTAGCTCTGCTTGACTCAAAACTTGTTCTCTTTCTGTTTACCATCATCTTTGCTTATTGCAGAGGCCCTGTTCTCCTTAAAGTCATAAAGAAAGATGAGTCCAGACTGAGTCAGGAAAGTGCCACTGTCACCCCATTGGGACGCTAATAAAGATCCAAGGGAAAGAGGTGCAGTTTTCCAGGCTCTTCTTGGTCTCAAGTGGTGGGGGCATGCACCCCTGGCAGCGCCGTGCATCTTCTGTGGCGTGGGAGGACTGAGTGAGGAGTCAGGGTGTTGGGAGTGGTTCCATGGGGGAGTTGATTCCACTGGAGTGAATACTGGAGGCAGGAGAAAATAAATGTGCTTTTTGTTGATTATCGTCTCTACTAATCTGCATGTGATCACTGGAATTAAATTTTCTTACACATTCCATGAGTCATGTCTTAAAATTGTATTGAAGATTATACCTGGAGATTGCACCGATATACTTAAGAGGCTACAAGAGCCTCGTAGATATATAGATCATCTGTGGTGAGATGGGAGAGGCAGGGTGGTGCACGCACAAAGGCATTGCACTGGAAATCAGAAGACAGGTGGGTTAGTCCCCGCTCTGCCACTCAACCACTCAGTGGCAGCCAGGAAAAATCATGATAGTGTAAAAAGAATAGCTGCTGTTTTCAGTATTAAGCATTTACCATATTGTAGGCATTAGATTAGTTGTTTTATATACAATACATCATTTAATTTTCATGATCCCTCCTCCAATTCACTCTCAAAAGAAAAAGATTTATTTATGATTAAAATAGATAATTTCAAGAAACAATTTGGGATGGGGGTAAGGACCTCTGAAAATCCAGTCTCCATAAAAGCAACAAGAACACTATCAACAATCATCAAAATCAACTTTTTCAGAACTCTGGAAGTTAACCAAAGACTTGCAACAATACCAGTAGCATTTATTCAAGAAAAATGGCTGAATCTCGGTAAGAACAGTGAGGTCTGTGGAGTTTTAACTGGCCCTATTCCAAGACCCGCCTCTCCAGCTCCTCAATAGCCTTGAAAATCAATAGACTCACAGCTACAGTAGCTGTGAAAATGTGGTCTATCCATACAATGGCATATCTTTAGCCATAAAAAGGGATGAAGTAGTGATATATGCAACAAGATGGATGAACCTTGAAACCATGCCAAGTGAAAGAAGCCAGGCACAAAAGGCCACATATCTTATGATTCTATTTGTGTGAAATGTCCAGAATAGGAAAATCTTTAGGGACAGAAAGTAGATTACTGTCCCTAAAGGGGCTGAGAGACAGGAGTAGCGGGAACGACTGCCAATGGGCGTGGGCTTACTTTTTGAGATGACGTAAATGTTCTGAAATTAGGTAGAGATGATGGTTGCAAACTCTGTGAATATACTGAAGACCACTGAATTGTATACATTTTAAAAGGGTGTGTTTTATGGTATATAAATTATATCTTAATAAAGCTGCTATAAAATAAAATGAATAAAGTAAAATAGAATAGGTAATTCACGTCCATGGGAGAAAAAGAAATCAAACAGCACAAAAGCATATAGAATAAAAAGTAAGTTCCCTTCCACTCCCGTCGGCCTCCAAGTATCTCTCTCCCATGCTTTATCGTGAGTCCTTTCAGAGATTTTTAATGCATATCCAGCTTTATATGTATACTCACATTTTTTTCTTTTTTAAATTTTTATTGAGGTAACATTGGTTTATAACATTATATAAATTTCAGGTATACATCATTATATTCCAATTTCTGTGTAGACTACATCATGTTCACCACCCAAAGACTAATTACCATCCATAAATGTACACGTGGGCCCTATTACCCCTTTTGCCCTCCCCCTTCCCCCTTTTTTCTCTGGTCACCACCAGTGTAATCTCTGTAGCTATGTGTTCATTTGTTGTTGTTTTTATCTTCCACTTATGAATGAAATCATACAGTATTTGACTTTCCTCATATGACTTATTTTGCTTAGCACAAGACCCTCAAGGTCCATCTGTGCTGTCAAAAATGACAAGATTTCTTCTTTTTTATGGCTGAGTAGTATTCCATTGTATATATACACCACATCTTCATTATCCATTCCTCCATTGATGGGCACCTAGGTTGTTTCCAACTACTCACATTTATATATAAATGTTAGCACACTATACATCCTCTTCAAGCCCTTGCTTTTCCATTTAAACAGTAACACTTGGCAATCCTTCCACATTAGTACATACATATGAACCTGCTTCCTTTTTATTCTTTTTGTTTATTTATTTACTTATTTTTTGTGAGAAAGATTAGCCCAGAGCTAACATCTGTTGCCAATCCTCCTCTTTTTGCTGAGGAAGATTGGCTCTGGGCTAACATCTGTGCCCATCTTCCTCTACTTTATATGGGACACCACCACAGCATGGCTTGACAAACGGTGTGTCAGTCCACTGCCGGGATCCGAACCTGTGAACCCTGGGCTGCCCAAATGGAGTGCGCGACGGCCCCTAAACCTGCTTCCTTTTTTAAAAAATTACTATAAAATGCTTTTTTGTATGGATGTGCCATAATTTGTTTATCCAGTCTCCTAATGATGCATATTTTTAGGTTGTTCCCAATTTTAGATTATTAAAAATATACAAGATCAGTGGATTTATATGTTTTCGATTTGATAGATAACGCCGATGGCTAAGTCACTGCAGTTGCTTCTAGCTCGTTGGCCAGAACTCAATCATAAAGCAGTATTTAGCTGTAATAGAAGCTTGGAAATGCAGTCTTTATTCTGGGTGGTGACATGCCCTGTTAACAATTTAATTGCAATGGAAGAAGAACAGATATTGAGGATAAGAAACAGATTTTCCTTGAAACTTGAACTTCTTTGACTTTAAAAAACACTCTCTCCTTGTCCTCTTCCTACTGTCTGAGCAATCGTCTTGAGTCTCTTTGAGGAGGGACCCTCTACGTCTGTTCTCTCCTTACTGAAATGCTGGTGTTCCCAGGGTTGGATCTTTACTCCTCACTGACATACTCTCCCTGGGCAACCCATGCATTCTCACTGACTTAACTGCCATCTCTAAGTCATGACTCCCTAATCTATACCTCTTCCCTGTGCCTGGGCAGTGTCATAGTTCTCTGCTATCTGGCATCACCTTAACAATGGACAGAACCATCGCAGGCCTAACACCTTTCAATCTCCTTTTGAAATCAAGGTTTTGTTAGAAGTCTGAGCTGGGATTCACAGGACTGAGGTGAAATTCTCGTTCCCCAAATCTCAGGTGAACCTGGATCCCTCTCAAGACTTTTCAAAGGTTGATGGGTTGGTGCTTATTAGAGTCCTTGTTGGATGTGACTCCTAAAGCAAACGCCTCCAAACTGGTGATGAAATTCTCATTTGCAGGTTTGCCCTGCATGAGATTCCTTCTACTTATTATGGGATGGGTTACTTGAGGTGGTGGCGGGGATTTGCCAAACCTGGAGAGAATTGTGAAAGATGTTTCAAAGAGGGGGATGCTTAACGTGTGTCAATATCAGATTTCTCTGTGGAGCTCAGCCTGGGATTCTACATCTCATACTCCCATGATGCTAACAGGTACCATGTGGTAAGTAAACTCTAAGAGGATAGGTTAGAATGCTCTGTTTTCTCTGTGACACCGCCCAGGAGAGCACAGAGTCCATGACCCTGGAGGTGAGACCCCAGCACTAATAAATTACTATCTACTGGACATCTCCACAGGGCTGTCTCTTGGACCCTGGGTAGGTCACTTATCCAGAACTCACGCTGCCCGCCGGCCAGCTGCCAGGGGGTGCGCTCTCACTCATGAAGGCTCAGCTCAGGTAGGGTCTGAAGCCTCTCCTGATCCCTCACAGAGAATTTGCCCATCTCCTCCTTTATGCTCTTGCACTGTCCCCCATCCATATTCCTACCACCCGCATCCCATCCCATCCCTACCCAAGAAAGGCAAATATATCTCTCAAGTGTGTTTCCTTCTTCCTTGTTTTTCATTTTACTTTATTTTATTTGAGTGTCTTCGTTAGATTGTAGTTTTTCTATTTCTAACACATTTTCAATTGTGCATACCTTTAGTTGCGGATCCAGGGAAATCAATTTTTATTGTAGACAATGTAGGACGTGCTTTGAAAATATAACGAATCAATAGATATCGGCCCAAACCACTTGATCAGTGAGCTCTGAGTTCATCTGTTTTTGTTTTTACCAAGTGTTTCAAGCCTGCCTTTTGCCCAGGCCTTAGGCCTCTGACACCACTTCCCATGAGCCTTGTACGATGTAGGAAATAATAGCTGTCTAAGGAGGTGAGTGTGTTCAGAAGCCATCTAGTACATTCTCTGTTGCCAATGGAAAGAGTGTGGCATTTGGAAACTGAAGACTTGGCTTTTTGTCCTGGCTCTGCCTCTTAGTAGCTGTGTGATTATAGAAAAATCACTTATGTGGCTGGTGGTATATCTCATCTCTAAAGTAATATCACCTCACAGAGCTTTTCTCAGCAGGGCGTTTGGGTCGTTAGACATCACCAGCATAGTGCCGAGGACCACAAAAGTGGTGGAGACTTGGGACAGATAATTAAATCCAAATTATACAAATAAAGCTTCAAAGTCAAAATTAATAAGAATTTAACTAAATGTCTGAAAAATATAACCGTAGACCCACTCCTTTAGCTGTTAAATTTAGTGTTTATGAAACTTTCATTACGTTAGAAAATTATTTGCAGATTAAATTTTTTTTACTTTGCAAAAATTCCTGAGTGTCTAGATTATCTCCAAGAACTGACTGCTGACCCTAAGTTAAATAAGTTACTTGAGCAAAACAAAAAAATTCAAAGTAATATGATACAAATCTATTTAAAGTGGGATGTGTGTGCATTTCAGTAGGTTTGCTGTGATGTAGGGTGCCCCAAAATTCAGAGTCCTAGGACCCAGGAAGATCTTAACATGGCCTTGGTTGTGAGGATTAGAAGTGTTTACATATGTGATTAGTGAATTGTAGAAAAATGCATTAACTCCTCGGAAAAATCTACAGAAGAAATACCATTGCCCCAAAAGGCCACCAGCCAGGAACCTCTGGGAACCACTAAACCCGTGGTTCCCAAATCTACGGGATCATTCAAATTGCTGGGGAAGGGAGTCGGGGTGGTGCCTGGGAATGGGTATTTTAACCAGCCCTCCAAATCATTCTGACAACTGGCCAGATGTGGAAACCAATGGGTTTTAACCACAGCTCATCCCATCTCATTTCATTTCATTTTGCCCTTGGTTTGCCCTTTTGGAAAAGAACAGCTGATCGCTCTCATCTAGACCACATTTCTTCATGAACTCTGTTGCCAAGTCTTTCTCAGCCAGGCAGGATAAGCCCAAGACCATGCATAACAGTCAAACATGGCTTTGTCTTCAGCCCTTTCCTTCTCAAACCTCTCCCAATCTGTAAGGAAGTACTTCCCAACACACCTTACCCCCACCAAGTCTCATCCTTTGCATTGTCCTTAAATTTCCTTCTCAAACCTCGGATGCTTGCTGGAAGGTCTTTTCTCTTCCCTGCTCTTTCGTTCCAGGTCACAGCTTCTGCAAAATGTTTTCTATTCTAGTTTTGCAATAACAGGCATTTGAAGGGATTTTAGGGTAACAGTGCTGTCATTGCTGGAGGTCAGGAGACTGGAAAGAGGAAACTAGCAGAGTTATAGCCCCTGAGATGTCAGCAGGGCCAAAACTGGGGTGGGGGTAGGGGGGAGGGGAAGAGAGAGGTTAACTTTTGTTCCTCTGGCACTTCACCTTTCCAGGGGCAGGAAGTCAATTCGACTGACAGAATTATGGAGCCAGATGGGGATGGCTCTTCACTAATCCAGAAGGGAGGTTGGAAGGAGGTTGTCTGCTGGAAATGTGGTAATTTTAGTAAGAGTCTTATTTTGGCTGCAAAAGTAGAGGTGGCTGCCTTCCTTCCCTGGGGGAGGCCTTCCCTTCTCGAGGTCCATGTGCTGGGTTGATTTGTGCAAGGAGAATGCCACCGGAAGTATTCAGCATTTACCAACCAGGCCTGTGGCATTCTTCAAAAACTGCAGATTTAATGATTTTTAACGGAATGCAGCTAATATAGATATTTAAAATTAAGATGAATTTTCTTGTTGCATGAGATATTTGTCACGCTCAGATTTCGCCTAATAACAGCACAGTAAACAACACCACCAGCACCGATACTTTATTACAGTGTTTCTGAATGTGCGGCCAGTGATTCACTTACGTCAGAATCACCCGGGGGTGATTGTTGAAAATGCAGGTTACTGGGCTCAGATGCAGGCAGTCAGAATGTCTGAGGTGTGAGGCCAGGAAATCTGCATGCTTAGCTAGACTCTTAGGTAATTCCTAAGAATTTCAAAGTTTAAGAGTCGTTGATTGAATGAGTACCTCATAAGTGCTAAAGACTTTCTCTGATTAGAAAAACATCTTCATAACAACCTTATGATGTAGATATGATCATCTCCACTTTTACTCTGAACCTTCGAGAAGTTGGATAACATTTCTAAAGTCACACGGGTAGTAAATGAAAAGGCCAGGATTCAAACTCAGGTCCATCTAATTCTGAAGCCTGCGCCCTTTCCAAATTGCCCCCCATTCCTGCAGAGGTCCCCATGTCTGTCAGGCCACGGAAGTGGCCTGTGACATGTATGGTGACTGAGACAGCATTGACTGGGTGCGGGAGAGCCCCTGGCAGAGGCCCTAACTTTGTGGGAAACCCGTGGCAGTTGTGAACTTCTTTTCTGACAATTGCTGTATTTATTCTCCTTTTAATTGTAGGGGGCTCACAGCTCCTGGGAGTCCATGCTCCCTGCCTCACTGGATGATTTGGCTGACTGCGGACACCCATCTTTTTGGAAACTGAGATGAGAAGCAAAGTGTGGCAGACGCTATTGGGAACCCACCCAACGCTCATTGGCTCCCCTCCAGGTATTGGGTGACTCTGTGCCTCAGGGAGAGACTGGGCCTCACCATAGCCCTGGTGTGTGATTCCTAATTAGCTCCATTATACTGGGAATTCCATTCTGCTGGCTAGTGATTCAGCAATGGGCAAGTGCTTGATTCTTGTCACTGAGATATGAGAGAATGTCTGCTGGGAGGTTTCTGAGACAGATTCCTTCCTTATCAAGAGCCGCCCCAGCTGTTCCATAGGGAGAGGCCAGGATAACACATTGCACAACTCTAGGGGGCGCCAGCACATTGAACTCTATGTGGACAGAGCCCCTTGGAATTACACAAGGGATTCTGTTCAGGCAGAAAGCAAGGTGAAGGGTGCCCCCTGGAGTTGGGCAACATGGCCACGCATGGAGAGAGGGTTTCACCTTCACCCACTGAAACGAGCCATCTGGTGTTTCCAATCCCGTGTTTACATGTTATCATCAATTGAGTAAAGATTTCGAAACACAGAACCGTCTAGGCACAGCAGGCTTTCTGGTTAAACCGTGTTGTTCCCTATTTAACAAAGGCCAAATTCTAGTGTCTCCTGAAGTTAGTTCATGCTGAAGCCCTCCTGAGAAGATAAACATCTTCAGGTTGGAATCTTTGGGAGGGTCAGGTGGGATCTTGACTGCCCAGGACTTGTTCAGCCTTTGGCAGCTTTGACGGAGCAGTTCCAGGCCACGGAGGCTCTGAAGACGGCGGCCGGGGCCTAGCTGACCCAGCCTCCCCTGGCAATGAGCTTGGCTCCTACTTGCAAAGCCTCAGCTCTCAGTTTTCTTCCTTTCCCCTTGGCCTTTAATTGTCACCTTCCTCGGGACATTCATCTTGAAAAGCCAGCTTCCTCCTCAGGCACTCTCTGTCAGCTTGTCAGGACAGAGAACTCGGGGAATATATGTCCCTCCTGACTCCATTGCGAGAAGCTTCCCGACCTGGTTGACCCTCAACTCCCTGGCAGGCCTGAGGCAAACAGCTGTAGTTTCTTAGCCTGAATCCAGGCTTCTAAATTTTTCCATACGCTCAGGAAGGGACAGGGCACCGTCCCCAAGTCTCTTCTGCCAGCATGAGGTGGTCCCTGCCTCCAGAGGGCCCTGGAATATTTCAGGAGTCTCCATCTTCAAAGAGACACCAGGCGACACAGTGACAGCCAAGGGCCAGCAGTGTGTATCTATGTCTTATCTATGTTTGGGAACCCCCAATCATCTTCGTTAAATTGGATACCATTTGTGAGTAGAGAAACTCTACTCAATGTTGTACAACAACAACCTCATTAATTATCAATGATAAGAACAACAGTTATAAAAATAATAATGAATAACAGCAATAATGATCATGATGATGATCATGATATAAGTAGTAACAATTTTATTGGTGATAATAATATAAAACTAAGGAGATGGAAAGTAAATACTCAGCAGTAGTTCCCCCCAGGTGTCAGTATTACGTTGGTTTGGAATTTATTTTTGTGTGTGTGCTCTTTGATGATTTCTTCCTTCTCTGCATTGAGCAGGTATAATTGCATTACTTGGGGAGGAAATTTGTATTTTTAAAAGCCATTTGAAAGTGTTTGCTATGTAGTATTATGTTCAAAGAAAACAATCGGGATCTTTAAGAAGAATTTTTAACCTGAATTCAGGCTAAGAAACTACAGCAGAAGCTTACACTTAGCAGAGGGATTAAATACCATCCAACGGATTTGAATGGAAGAGGGATCATCTCAAAGTGTCACCGCTTGATCTGACCATCCAGGTGCACTCTGAGAGGTCACATTTACACTTTTCACAAGCAGTTAACTCATTCTGAGCAAATATCTTAAAACGTACTGTAAATTTAACATGGCAATCAATCTAGTCTTATGTAAGAACCATGTTCTTTACATGGTTATGAGCAGGCGGTCATCAGGACCACGAGGAGACTCAGATAATGGTTTCCACCTCTGGCTTCTTAGGAAAAGAAACCACCTTCTTCTCCCCTTCCTTCTTTCCTTCCTTCCCTTTTTTCTTCCTTCCTTCCTTCCTCCCTCCCTCCCTTCCTCCCTCCCTCCTTTCCTCTCTTTCTCCCTCCCTCCCGTCCTCGCCTCTTTATTAGAGGAAAATTTTGAAAATACTAAGTAAAAGGAAAATGAAAGTCATCCATTATTCCTTCACCCAGAGGAACCACTATCGATAGTTCGGTTTATACCCCTCCACTTTAAAAAAAAAAATTTTTATTGAGATATAATTCACATACTGTACAGTTAATTCATCTAAAATGTACAATTCAAATGCTTTTAGTGTATTCACAGAGTTGTGCACCTATCACTACAATCAATTTTTGCATATTTTCACTACTCCAAAAAGAAACCCCACACCCCTTAGCCCTCACCTCCCGATCCCTACCCCCACCCCAGGCCTAGGCAACTACCGATCTACTTTCTGTCTCTACAGGTTTGCTTATTCTGGACATTTCATTTAAATGGGATCCTACATGACGTACTCCTTTGTGACTGGCTTCTTCCACTTAGCTTAATGTGTTTGAGAGTTATCCTTATTGTGGCATGGGGCTGGGGTAGTTAGGTTATGCTTAGAAAGAACTTCCTCTATGACATTTTCTTCTAATCCTTTTATGGTTTAATTTTTACTGAAACTTTTGTTTTGGGCTTTACTTTGATATAAGTAAGAATTGACTTATGCAATGCAACTCTGCTGCATTCCAAGTCACCACCAGTTTTCCTAGCACCTTTGCTTCCTCACTAATGGGAATTCTATCTTTATCATTCTAAATACCAGTATATGTATCAACACTCTATGCTACCTCTTTAAGAGAGTCTCCAACTTAAAATTTGAGAGGCAAAGCAGGGGAGGAGTTTGCATAGTGTCTTCCCTGCTGGGGTTTGACCTCCTACTTCAGTGTGGTGGTGTGGCAGGCACAGCCGCCCTTGACTTTGAATGTAGATTGCTCAAGCCTCAGTGAACATTGGAGTAACTGAAAATTGTAACCTCTGGTTTCTAATAGAGCCTTTTAAAGAAATCACCTTTGGAGGAGGTGGGAAAGAGGTAGGCAAGAGGAAATAGCCTCAACATCCTTCATTTTCACCAGGAAAAATAACCAAAGTACAGCTGAGACTTTGCTCCTAGGATCGCTGATTAACAGGCAGGTAGATCTTTAAAACCCGCTTGAAGCCCAGTGTCAGCCGTGCCTTCCTTAGAACATTAAGGGACACTGGGGGAGATAACGGGGGCCCCTTTTAGAAGAAACTGTTCTGCCTGCTGTAAATGGCAGTTCAACATTCTAAGCAAATCTCAGCGAATCCGTGACTCTGGGACTGGAGTGAGGAATCACAGGCTCCATCTCACCCTGATGGGAGGAGGGGCGATTGCTTCTGGTCTGTGCCATCATGTCATCTTGCCGTGGCGAGCAGATAACATTGTGAATTTATATCCTGCAAATGCTAAAAATAATAGTTCCAAGGGTAGATGCAAACGCAGAGGTAGAACTTTAGTTCAGACACAGGTTAAGGCAGATAAACCACGTCATATCAACAGACTCCCTCCTCTGAACCATTACCACTCATCGTTGACGTCACTAATTGGAGAATTGATTATGTTTAACCTACATGTCGACTGGAGATGACCCTGTACTTTAGGTTTTGAGTGAAATTGACTTGTACCCCCATTCTATGTGTACTTGGAGACCTAGTATTCCTTTCAGACTCTGGGGAATTCATAGGATGAGGGCCATATGTTTGTATACGAGAACCGATGCTTATTTCTGTTGATGACTGCCGTTACTTTTCTAGCGCACACATATGGAGCATGTACTGTTTGCAAGGTGCCACGCACGCATCTTATCTTTATGAAGCTTACAGTCCAGTAGGACCTGAAGCGTATAATGATCACGTGTCACAGTACTGTGCCATTAATTTAAAGTTTTATTGTTTATTATAATAAGCTCTGATTGATCGTGCTCCATCTTTTGCCCCTGTGGCATGATTATCCCACCACAACTTAAAAAAGTGGAGGCGATAGTGTTGGGAATTGATGGGATGTAATGAGTATGGCATCTCCCACCAGCTGGAGATGGTTCAGCATACTGGAAGGCCTTACCCACTGGCCTCTGATTAGCAGGGGGGATGTCTGGACCCTGTCCCCAACGGAGGATGTCAAACCGGGCGCTTGTCCCTGACGTGGTTTGAAGCTTCCCAAGGGCACAGATGTCCTTGCTATTTGTTTGTATTTGGGGCTAAATCTCTTTTCTCCTTCAACTTTGAGTTTTGGGCTCCATTTTGGGAGGGTGTTCAGAGGTTTTTATAAAATATTCATTGAAGCCAAAACAGGAAAAGCCTGCCAGGCTCTCAGCAGCCTCTGGAAGGTTGGTTTTCTTGGTGCCTGGAGGAAACCGCCAAGGGCTGAGCCTGAATGATAGATTTGGCACAGGAGGCACAAATCCAGAGTCTGAGGAAATGAAATGACAGCAAACTGAGTTTGCTGCACAACAGACCTGGAATTATTAGTTCCAGTGAGAGGTTAGCTCTCTCAGGGAGTTTTTTTTTAATGTGATTCTGAACCATTCTTTTAAGAGAACGTGGTTTCATAAGATTAAGGAAACTTTTAGTATTGGGAAAAAGAATTTTTATCATTTATGCCCTGTCTACTTTAAAAAGGGTTTTGAAGTGGCTTAAAATATTAAAGCAAGAACAAAGTAGGACAGTGAAAACGGAGATAAGAGGGAGCTCAGAAGCCAGGAGCTAAGGGTGAGGCAGATAAATTTAGTGCTCATTCTAGAAGTTTCTAATTCAGGACATAAAGGTGGTTGTGATGGATTGTACAGTTCACATTGCCTGATTAGAGAAAACCTTTCAGAGAGCTGGATATTTTCCAGGTGCTGAATTTTATGAGGCATTTTTTTGTGTGAATCCTCATACGAGGGGCCTTGGGGAGTATCTTGAATAACGTCTTTGCAGTGATTTTGTAAAAGGTGTGACAACTTAAAAAAATAGACTAAGAAAATGTGAGCAAGCATCAGTGTTCACTTGTGGGATGACCAGAGTCTTGTGCCTTCTCTGAGCTTCAATTCCTTCACCCCCTGCCAATCTCACAAGTTAACTAAAGGCAAAGAGAAAGGCTTTGCTAAAATTGCTGTGTAATAGAGCAAAAAACAGCTGCAAGAGGAGCTGACAGTAACCACCGGAGTGAAGAAACATGGAGAGAAAAGTGAATTTGCAACAAAAATAATTATAGAGGTTGGGAAGCCCTGTTACTACCCGAATACAGATTTAAGATCGTGTGACCACAGACTCAGGCGAGACTTAAAAGGGTTTTCCTCTCATCTTTTGTCTGCAGCTTGGTACTCATACCACTAAAGGAATCGTGGTTGGCTCATTATCAGACAGAGATCACAAAAGACATGATTTTTATCTTCATGTATGTCAGCCCAAAAAAGAAGGTAATTATTGGAGAAATAGATTTGACCTTTAGATAACTGAAAGTATAAGAAAAAATTACCCCTTTGCAGCTTAGAGCTTAGGAAGAAAACATCAAAACAATTTACCTCTTGAGCCGCAAGCATCTGCATCAACCATCATTGGATGGTTCTAAAGGACTTCCACCGGCACCCAGTTCCCTTTGTAGGGGAGCCTTTGAAACTGTGATCTGCAGGCACTGGCTTCAGGGAAAGGAGCTGCAAACCTCAGTGCCCGGAGTCAAGGGCGTAGTTAAGGAGAGCTGGTCTGTTTTCCTCGAGAACTTGGAAAGGCGCCACTGAACAGAACAGGGGCCACTTTAAACTCTGAAGATGGGTCTTCCAGGATTTCTGCCTGAATCTTTGCATTCCTAGGACTCGTTCATGCAATCAACACATACATTTTGAGTATCTCTATGTGGCCAGGCATCGTGCAAGGGGCTCGCACCACAAAGAACAAGAACAGACACACCTCTGCTCACTTAGAACCACACTGAGGAGCCAGGAGAAGCGCTAGGAAGGGCAAGAATAGGGTCTACCAGGTTCTACAACAAAGGAGCCTGACCTGGCCCCAGGTTGGGGTGGAGGCTGGAGGGGCGATGGGCAGACCTCCCTGGGGGTGAGGCACTGGAGCAGATGGGTAGCTGGTAAATGAGAAGGAGGTGAGAGGGAGGGAAGGGCGTTCCCTGCAGAGGGCATGCGAAGTCCCAGGAGAAAGGCTTTTAGGTTTCATCCCAAGAATGAAGGCCATTGGCCATTGTAGTGTTGTAAGCAGGGGAGGGTATGATCAGATCTGGGTTTTGAAAAGATTCCTTTGGCTGTAGTTTGGAGAAACAGTTAGAGAAGGGGCCGAATCAGGTTACTCTATCCCTTGGAGTAACTCTGATTTTACTTTTGCTTCAAGCTTAGGTGATTAATTTGGATAATGCTATGGGTTTCTATCAGTTAAGACTACAGTGACCCTGCATTCCAATTTGCCTGGAGCAGTCCCAGTTTATTGCCCTGGTATGATTATTAATAATTAGTGCCCTTTTCACTCTCAAAATCCTCTGGGTTTGGGCAATGAATTATACGATCACTCTCATTAGTGTATTTTCAAATACGTCCTATAAGAGAACACCAAACAGATTGGCTTGCCGGTAAAGGTGATTTCTGGCTTTCCTTCCTAGAGAGGCCAGAGTGAGGGCTGCTTCAGGGTTGGCTGGTTACCTGGATCCACGGCGTCTTCACAATTCTGGGTTCTCCTTGTTTCTCTACTCTGCCTCCCAGAGGGTCAACGTGATCCTCAGCCTGTCTTCTCCCTTGGTGACAACACTGTCTCAGCAGCCCAGAGTTTGCAACCACACAACACACCATGCGGAGGGCAGACGGTCTTTTCTAGCAAATCCCTGCTTGTGTTTCATTAGCCCAAACTAGGACACAGGCCACTGCTGAACCGATGCTGTAATCGTCTGAATGCCATACTCTGTGCCTGAACCCACCACTGTAGGCATAAGATAGAATTACCCCATTCTCTGTCCTAGACTAATCAAGGCCCTCACTTGATGGGGGTCCACCTTTCCCAACATCCTTGGGCTGCATGAGGTCAGAGAGGCTACTCAACGAAAATATGAATTCCCTTAGGAAAGCCAAAGGGGAGGATGGATTCTAGATGTAATCAATACAGGACATTAGGACATTGGGATTCTTCTGTAGGTGAGGAGGTCTAGAGAGGTTGCTCTTGTAGAGCTTGTTGAACAGAAGAACAGTCCTCCTCTTATGGGGAAGCTTGTCCTCTTTGACCGAGTGCACAGCTTCGGGAAGGATGCATGTGGGGTGAGGGAGGGAGAGAACACCCACCTAGCCAGACAGATCAGCCCAATCAACCCTGGCGATCATTGGGGTGACAGATGTCGCAGCCAGATCACCCTCACATCCATTGTAGCATTTTGGAAAGGGAGAGTTCTTTATCTTTAAAGGAAAACAAACTTCCTTATGACTTATATCTCCTTAGCAAATCTTTGTGATCAGACATACTCAAGAATATTCAAGAACACCCAAGAACCAGGAGACTTAAGTATTGACTCTTTCAATTCATTTTGGAATCTCAAATTTACCTCTATGTTTTTCTTTTTACTGTTTTGGCATCGCTGAGCTCCTGACATGATATATATTTTTTCCCTAATGGTGACTCTGCCTTCACGACATCATCTTCAATGAGTTACCTTCACTCAGTCCCAGGAGAGGCTGAGACTAAGTCAGGAAAAGACAAACCCGAATCGAGTTTGTCTCAGCATCTAAATGTGTTTGCCTCTGTCTTTGAGCCTTGGCTTAATTCCAAAATAAAGTGTAAATGTTTTAGAATTGACCATTATTTTGTGTTTTCTGACTTTTGGCTCTCCTCCAGGAACATAATAGCTAACCTCATAATTTTTATGAAAGACTCAGACAATTTTACCCTGAGCTTGAAAAAGGATGGAGACAATGGTTTTTTTCTTGATTCTGGAGCCACTCTGGAAAAAATCTTATTATCATTCCAGCTGCGGCCACTTGAAATGAATGGCCAGAGGAGAGGTCCATGGGGGAGTCACTGCTTTCCACCAAGAGGTGAGCCTTTCCAGTGGGTCAAGGGACACCTGGCCGGTAGCCATACTTGAGCTCATTTGCCAGCACCCCAGAAGCAGGAGGCTGTGGGATGTACCCTGGGAGTGGGGTCAGAGTGGGCCCCGAGTGGGCCAACAAGAGAATGGTGGGTGAGGAGGCCTGTGCAGGACCTCAGAGAAAGCACCTGCCACCCAGCGACACCAACAGGCAAGGGAGGACTGCGATGGCACTGGCCGACCTCCGTCTCCTCTTCACAACACATTGGAAGAAGAAGGGGCAGGTGGAGAGAGTGGTAAGAGAGCCAACACTGTCCCTTCTGATGTCAAATCTCTGAAGCGAGGGCCTCATCACTGCTGGCAGGAGGTGCAGATAGGAAACAGAAGTGGATTGACGTGGATTGGACAAGAGCTGTGTTTTTTTAATAATCCTGCATCATCAAAGAAATATGGAATCAGAATAGGATCACTAAAAGACTGGAAATATATGAGAAAAATAATTTCATACTCATTCAGTGTTCAATACCAAGTTACACTTGTCCAATAAAGCAGTTAGCTACACACGTCTAGTATGAGTTATACTTTTATTTTTTAATTCAAGAGTTCTAAACTCATAGATGTAGAGTTTCTTTATTATGGCAACGGCTTTTGTATCTTTCATGCCAGAGTTTCTTTAGAATACATAGAGACACAATGACGTAGAATTTGAGTTCGAAGAGGCCCGTGACAAGCTCAGGAGGCATCTCCATAGCTATGGCATTCGGCTGCGTCCCTAAACAGGCCCACTCAGCCTGTTACTTGCATGTGAACTGATGTTTCAACAAAACATTTACGGAGCGCCTACTATGTGCAAGGCCTTGTGTCAGGGGTTGAGAGGCAAGGTTGTTCGTTACAAACCTGCTGCCTTCTGGATTCTTCTTATCTAGGGAGCTGGGGGCAGGAAATAGCATGACAATGCAAGGATGGAGCGACCACTGAGAACTGGCAGGGAGGTGGGGGAAATCTGGAGGGGGAGAGATGGATGGTCTCCCTCCCCAGCCTGGGGATGGAGAGAAGAGCAGGCCATGCATGTGGAGCCGAGGAAGGCCTGCCTGGCGGAGCACAAGCTGCTGTCGCCAAATGAACAGGAACGATGAAGAGCAACTCTAGCTAACCCTCATTCAATCCCAACAGCTCTCCTCACTAACTCCAGACAGTACACATCAGTGGATGGACCCGGCTAGAGCCTTCTGGTTGACCCGTGCACCAGATGCTACGGCTATTACTGTTCGGTCGATAAAATGCAGAGATGGGCCTCAGGAGCGTTGAGCAGGATTCACAAAGATATTGGACATTGAATTTGCTTTGTGTTGATATTTTTTTCCTCATTCCAAAATGAGGCAATAATGGACACACGGCATAAATCACTTACTGGCAGAATGAGACGAATTTCTAAAATGGGCTGCAGCAAGCAACCAATTTCACATTGAAAGCCGCTCCTTCTAAACGCTGAAAAGCTATAACTCAACGAGCCTAATGGATTTTGTCCTGTCTATTCAATATCTTCTGGGGCATTGAATTTAGAACGTAATGCGTCAGGGAAAAAAAAGAGAAAAACCCTCCAGCAAAGCACACAAGCTTGAATATTTTCAAAGTAAAACCCTTCAAGCTAAAAGCTTTCCTTCCTCCTTGTTCCCAGGCATTTACCACTGTCTGCTGGCCTCTCCATCAGACTCAGAGCCTGCCTCCGAGTGCAGCAGGAAGAACATGCTGCCTTGCTGTGAACCTAGCTCTGCCACTCCAGATGTGGGACCACTGGCAAACAGCATCTGCCTTCGAGCCACAGTTTCTCATCCGTCCGTGGACCTCTATAGGGCTACAGTGATTATAAATGAAAAAAGGTTACAGAGGACTTCAGACAGCTCTTGTCTTAGAGTGGTTGCCTGAAACATGGCAGCCATCACGATGGTATTTTATTTATTTATTTTTTTGCTTAAGGAAGATTCACCCTGAGCTAACACCCACTGCCAGTCTTCCTCCACTTTGTATGTGGGTCGCCGCCACAGCACGGTTGACAAGTGGAGAAGGTCCACGCCTGGGATCCGAACTCGTGAACCCAGGCTGCTGAAGTGGAGCGCCTGGAACTCTAACCACTAGGCCATGGAGCTGGCCCCTTGATGGTTATTTTTAAATTTACATCCTCTGCCCCCTTAACCACTGCTTCCTCATGTCTGGCTGAGAGGACAGAGGCAGCCATTGCTGCCTTATTCTTACCCAGCCTTCTCTCCGTTCCATCTATGAGAGGGACAAAAACCACATAGGAATGTCCCTGCTTCATTAAATAGCCAAACACACCATGACCTCCTGTCATTCTAGAAGATATTCCTGGTGGGCGGGGTCCACCCAGCTCTGGTTTCAGTTAAGCTTCAGGGGAGAGGTTTCCAGCATCCCAGTCTCCTCTTTTGGGAATGGCTGGCTATTCCTTTCCTCAGCTGGGTGGGGCTGTTTTCCAGGCTGAAATCACAGAGGCCCACCCTTGCTGCTTGGAGCCCAGGGTTGTCCCTGCAGGGCCTGGGCCAGGCCAGCCAGGATTCCAGAGCCTGCCAGGTTGGTCATGAGGATTATTCTAACCCACTGCTTGGGAAACTCAGCCCTGGAAAACAAAGCTATGTTGCAAGAGTTCTTCATTCCTTGGTTGCACACCACCAAGTTGGTTGTAAATTTAATGTAATTTGAGTTTTTCTCACAGATGAGTCAGATGGCAAGAACACAAAAGAGTTGACCAAACCGAGCCAGGACTCTTATTTTTTAGACTTTATTTTGATTTTTTTTCTGTTTATAGATAGGTCATTTATCCCATAATCTTTACAGAAGAGAATAATAAAAACAGACACAGATAGGGTTGGCTTCTTTTATTTTGGTGAGGAAGATTAGCCCCGAGCTAACATCTGTTGCCAATCCTCCTCTTCTTTTCTAAGGAAGCTTGGCCTTAGGCTAACATCCGTGCCCATCTTCCTCTACTTTATGTGTGGGACGCCTGCCACAGCACGGCTTGATAAGCAGCGTGTAGGTCTACACCCGGGATCCAAACCTGCGAACCCTGGGCCGCTGAAGCGAAGCACACGAACTTAACCACTATGCCACTGGGCCGGCCCTAGGCATGGCTTCTTTATGCCAGTGGTACCTGAGGGCTTAGAAAGAGGCTTAATTCGGAAGAGCATTCTTGACTCAGGCACCGGGCATGAGAAAAACATAAGGAAGAGAGAATAGATATTCACTGCCACAGTTCCTTTGGCCTGGGCAAAGATTTGTTTCCATGGAAGCCTCCATCTGGCTAGTATACAAGCACCTGTTTTCTTTACCTTGGAATGGACAATGGAGGCCCATTGAAGAATGGCAGATTAGAGTAATCATATCAAGTTCATGGTATATATTTCATTCCCACGCTTTGTTCATGGCAGACATTGTGAATGGCACACAGTACTCTTTCTGGTACAGCCTCAGAATCCTTCTCGACCCAATACTCTGGATAGTCACCAACAATCTATCAGCGTAGCCATAAGGGATGAATTTTAGTCACCATCCCGAAGGTCAGACTATCATCTGAGCCTGGATTTATGAGAGATTGTCAGCTGTCTTGGAGTAGAGAATGACCTGTTCTCTCCTAAAACATAAACCATCAGCTGCTTCTCACATTGTGGTTGACCCAGAAAATGGTTTTAGACAGAAGAATCAATGAAATTGTTTTCTGAAGTCATGCATTCCCAGTGGGTTAGGCCACTGTAACTCCAAAGATAATACAGGTCAATGAGGTATTGCATTTCTGGGCAGAGCAAAGCTCATTCAGGCTGGAAGCAGGCATTTGTTGTCATTGGGGATGATTAGGCTGTTTAGGGCCCCCTTGAGGGGACACCTCTGGCCTCTGGCATCTTTTCCAGATTGAGGATGATCTGACTGAGCCCCTGGCAGGCAGACCTTCTCTTCCAGCGCCGAGCTTTCAAAAGCAATCAGAGGTGAGAGGAAGGGTGAATGGGTGGACTAGAGAATGAGAGGAGGGAAAGGTGGGCGGGGCCAGGGCACGGCTGATTCCCTGCCCCTCCTGGCAGAGCAGGTATTCTGCGCTGTGGGTGATGATAATGGGCTTAGTCTCAAGAGCCTGCCAGATGGCTCCCCAACCCTGACATTGCATTCCCCTCCAAGGGTGCAAATTACCTGGACCTGACTGCAATTCTCCTAGGTACAGACTACCTATCCCTGCACAAAGGGTCTACAGAAGGCGACTCCCTTCAGCTCTAAGGTGGTTTCCATGATTGGGCTGTGGACACCGTCAGTTGCCTGCCCAACAGCCATGCATTCTCCCTTCCTCTTTCCTAACAGAATCCAGTCTCAGAGGAGGATTCCAATAAGCCTAATCAATTGTGTTAACCCCATGCTGCTTGTCAGTGATTGGTTCATCAATCCAGGCTAAGCCAATCAGGGTGCAGCATCCAGTTAGATGCTCCTCTAGTGGGGGAATGGTTTGGGATGAGCTGTTTTTAAGGTTTCCCCAGTATGGCTCATACTTGCTTTGTCTTTCTTTCCCCCTCCATCCAAGAGGGGGTGAGCAAGAAATGGCCACCAGACAACATGTTTCTGGTTGCCGTGATGTGGGCAGCCCCCACCCTAACCTTGCTCATGGTCTCAGAGGTTCCTTTAGAATCTTTTAAATCTGTAGGAGTTAAAGAAACATTGTGGAGTCTAGCAGAGGTCAGGAAAGAATGTGTAAGAGAAACATCTCCTTCCTCCCCCAGTTACCTCATGCATAACTGCTTGCTCTCCAGTGGAGGAACCAATAGAGGGAGATTAGGATGCTAGAAAGTCCCATCTTACTGGGAAACATAGTAATTACCAAAGGGAAAATCTCATCCAGCCAATGTGTTGCCTTGCTGGCCTGTTCTGTGTCTGTGACCAGGAATTTCGGGAGGCAGATCCTTTGTTGGAGAGGACCCCATCCTCATGTCCTAGCAGATGCCAGCTCAGAGAAGCCCATGGTTCTGGGAGTGCTAAGCCCTCGTCTTCCTCTCCAGACTGAAATCCTAGAGCATTCTCAGGGACCAGGTTTTAGTTCTCTTCACATCTGACAGCCCACCACCCTAAGAACCATAAAATCACAATGACAGAGGTAAAAATAGCTACTACTTATGTAGAGCTACAAATTAGCTATGTGTTCTGCATGGACCATCTCTACTCCTTGAGTGATTCTGAGGAGGAGGGAGTATGATGCCCACTTTACAGACAGGGAAAACTGAGGCCTGTAGACACAGAGGAGTTCACCCAGGAGCACACAGTTGGTGAAAAGTAAGCCTCAGAGTCCATAGAGGTTGGTCGGTCCGTAAGTCGCACGCCCTTTCACTGGGCAGCACCACCTCCCACTGTGCCAGTACCACCCTTGCCTGCCAGCCCATCTCCAGCTCCTGGTCTTCACTGTGGTCTGACCTGGGAGGCCGGAGGGTGGAGAAGCCGGACTTTGTCAGTCAGCCGGCTCCTCAGCCAGTTTTCAGACCCAGGGGGTGGGGAACAGTGTCTTAAGCCACATGCATGCCCAGGAACCAAGGACCTCAGTGCCATTCAATAGTTGACGAAGCAGAAGCCCAGAGATGGAAATGGCCAGGTCTGAGCCACTCAGGGCAGTGACAGGACCAGTTATTTAGCTCAGACCCTCTGCTCCTGCCCTGGTGACAGTGACCAGTCTGGCCAGGTCAGGACCACAATTTAGACCAGCTCCCAGGAGATGCTGCCTGGGGGACAAATGTGGCTCTAATTTAATTGAACGTTGACAACCAGAGGCTCACAAAATGGGCAGGGGTTGCATTTATAGCAATGCTTTGGTGACTCTAAGGAGAGGGGACCCAGAGATGCTGTTAGGGTTTATTGAAACACACGGCCAACTGAGAGAAGGTTTCCTTCCAGGCCTTCAAATCAGGGGCCAGTGGTGCAACGGACAATCTAGCAAATGACTAATGTTTTCTGAGTTCTTATTGTGGGTCACTCCCACGATACAAGCTGTCTCATCTACGCCTCTGTCACAACAACCTTGCAATGTTGGGGCTGGCAGTGTCATTTTGAAGATGGAAAAAGGGACAGTTGCAAAGATTAAGTGACTTCCCAAAGGTCATGCAGCTTATAGGCAACTGAACCAGCACTTGAATTCAGAGCTGCCTGAATCCAACACCCATGTTCTTTACATTTCTCCAGACTCTTCAATGCAGAGGACTTTTCTGCTGCAAACTCATGTTTTTCTGGAAGCCAGAAGAACAAAGAAGGCTACCCCAGAAAAACTTGAACGATGACTAAAAAATCACTTTTTTCATTTTGATAAGCTTGAGCACCAGGTGCCTGGACCTCTCAGGTGAGTCTGACTCCACCTGGAAGGAGACGCACAGAGCCTAGATATCTTACCTGTCCCCCAGGTGGTGGTGGCTCTCAAGTGGATTCACAAAAAGTGCAGCAATTTTTGCTGTCAACTGAACTGTGCTCCCCAAATTCATATGTTAAAGCCCTAACCCCAGTGTAACTATATTTGGAGAGAGGGCCTTCAGGGAGGTAATTAAGGTTAAATGAGGTTGTAACAGTGGGGCCCTAATCCTGTAGGACTAGTGTCCTTATAAGCAGAAGAAGAGACACGTGAGAGCTCTCTCTCTCTGAGTGCACACAGAGAAGAGGTCACGTGAGGACACAGCAAGAAGGTGGCCATCTACAAGCCAGGAAGAGAGGCCTCACCAGAAACCAACTCTGATGTCACCTTGATCTTAGACTTCCAGCCTCCAGAACCACGAGGATATGTGTCTGTTTAGGCCACCCAGCTGGTGGCATTTTGTTATGGGAGCCCAAGCAGACCAAGACAAGTTTTTTTAGAGATCCTCAAAGCCCACATCCAACATAAGGCAAGCTCTGAAGTCAGGGGATCTCAGATTCATCCTGACTTCCCATTTAGCAGGGACCTGCGGTTTCACTGTACTTCCATGAGCCTGTTTCCTAAGACTGATATGATAATTCACCGAAGTAATGCATAGAAACTGCTTATTATGATGGGTGGAGCACATAAGGATATTATTATTCTTATTCTTATGAGGTTATCCTTACTCTGAAGGAACTGGCAGATGCTATTTTTTTATCAGTCAGAGGATCCTTGGGTTCAGTTGCTCTGGGTCTTTACAGGTATAGTCCAGTGGTTCCCAAGCACATAGTCCTTGACTCTAGCGCATTGTTGGGGTAAGTCTATGGAAGTCCATGGCTTATTTTCAGCATATCACGAAGTTTGTGGGAAGTCACCCACTTGCCCACAATGACCCTGCACAGGCTAACCAACACATCATGTTCCTTTGCTTTTGGCTAGAACTAAACAAACCTCACCAAGGAAACACTGCTTATCTCTAGATGACAGAAGCTGAGATCAATAGATATACGTGACCTTGATTTATAAGAAAATAGGAACATAAAATAATTATTATCTCATCCTGGACCCCACAGGATACACGGAGAAAAAAATAAAGAAAAGGAATCCTAGTGGGTGAAAGATGAGGAACCCTTGCTGAAATGGCTGCACTGGTTTTGGATATTTTTACCCCATAAATTTTATAACAATATTGTAGTGTTGAGTTGAGGGCCTGCTTGCTCTTTAATAATTATACATGGTTTAAATATATAATATTCTTTTGCTACACTGCTCTGAGTCACTTGAACCCAAGGCATGTAAAGAACCTGTGGAAGCCTGGAGGGCATTCTCACACCTGCCATTGTGCATTCGTACATGGACTCAACACCTGGTGAGGACTTTGCTCCTCCAAATGCCGGGTGCCAACTCTGCACTCCACACAGGGCTTGGAATGCCTTCAGTGACATTGCCTTTTATGTGGAGGGCAGGATGGAGTCCTCCAGTGGGGCATCTTGGTTAACCAGATTTGGCACACTGAATGGCCTCAGGAAAGGCTCTGTCCCGGGTGCCTGAATCACTCAGGTCACTGATATGAAAGGAGCAGCTTCTGATGTAAATGTAGTCCAGAACAAACAGACCACGGACTCTGGCCGACAGGGTCACAGAACACAGGATATGTGTAGCCCTGGATTAACCAGGTCTTTCTGATGTTTTGATGTTTGGGCCTTGCTGACCCTGAGGGATCGCCCCTCCCAGGACTAGCCAATTCCTGGAGTTAACAACTGGCCAGAGAGTGTGCCTTTCATATGCAAACTCACCAATCCAGAGCCCATACCCCCAACCACCTCCTCCATCGGGCTCTCACACTCCAGGCCACTCTTGCCTCAATCAGCCCAGGCCCAGGTACCAGTCACTAGGGATAGCCTCTACACTCCAGAGCCCGCTGAAATTATTCAAACTCACCAATCCTAGATCTGCCTACCCTGAGTCACCATTCCTTCCCACAGAAACCAAAATAAAGGCTCTTGCCTGCATTTTCCTCCCTGCCCTCAGGCTCCTGGCTGACCCCCGTGCTTCCCTGTGCAGCCCTGCATGGCGGGCTCTGTCTCCTGCTTCTTGGAAACTGTGAGTAAAGCTTCTTCCTCCATGACAGTCATTTCATGCCTGCGTCTTACCATACTTGATTAAAACAAATCCTGGGTATCCTTAACACAAGCCTCGAGGAGACGAAGATCAGTTCAGACACACCAGCCCTTGGCCAGCTACCGAGGGCTACACACAACCTCTGCTTGCAAATTCAAGGCAGGAGCAACAGTTTTGCAAGAGACAGCAGTGCCTGGGGAGAGTGTGCTGTTCACGACCCACCTGAAGGATGCTCGGGAGCTGTGCTAATATGGTTCATGTTCCCAGGCTTGTAGACAAGTGTGCATGCAGGAGACCTCAACAGAAGCTGTAAATGAGGGTGGAGGCAAATTCTAAGACTTGCATTCCCTGTCTCCACCTAGACTCAGATGAGGACTTGTAAGAAAAACAAGAATGTATTCTGTATTCTTGCATTTTCCCTCATACGTTTATTCATCCATTTGGTCAAATACTTACTGAGTATCTATTAGGTGCCAGGCACTTCACTGGGCACTGGAGGTCCAAAGATGAATAAGAGACTGTCTCTGCTCTCACAGAATCACAGGCTAGTTAGTGGGGGAGGCCACTATGAACACAAAGAAAAAACAAACTGTCTAAGATTAGAGACGCTAATAGGGTATGTGCCAGAGAAGGGGTAGAAGAAAGGATTGGGGGAATGAGAGGGAGTGGGTAGGGAGGGCTGCAAATGGTGCAAAGTTTCAGCTGGGTCTTGAGGGATGAACAGGAGTTTGTCAGGCACATCAGGAGGAGGCGTCCAGGGGAAGTGAATGGAGATTGAGAAAGTATTACACACTCAAGAATGTGTGGATGGAGCAGAGCATTTGGAATGCACGGGAGTGGACGAAGCTGGAGAAGTAGGATTTATATGTTGTCTCAGTTTCTATTGCCACATAACAAACTGTCCCAAAACTTAGTGGCATAAAATAACTATGATTATTAGATCTCATAATTCTGTGGTTTGGCTGGGCTCCTATGGGAGGTTCTTCTGCTCCATGCTAGCTGCCTTCAGGTGGGACCTCAGCTGGAACTGAAACACTCAGATGGTCTCACTCATGTGTCTGGCGCGTTGGCTGGGGTGGCTGGACCTCTGGGGCCCGCTGGACCTCTCTCTCCATCAGGGAAGTCAGCTTCCCCCATGGTGGCTCAGGGCTCCAAGAGACCAAAAGCAGAGCTGCCAAGTTTCTCGAGCTCAAGGTCTGGAGCTGGCCAGCATCCCTCCTGCTGCACTGTGTTGGTCAAAGCAAGCCACAGGGCCAGCCCGGATTCAAGGTGGGTGAAGGAGACTGTGCCTCTGGTTGGATGAGCTGTGCACGTGAGCAAAGATGAGAGGATATTTGCAGACAATCCCCCACGAATGTCATCCTAAGGAGTTTGGATTTTGCCTATAGATGATATGAGGAGCCAGTGAAGGGTTTAAGAAGAGAGGAACATGGTCAGATTGTATTCTAGGAAAAACGTTCTTCCTATAGTTTGAGACTAGATGAAGAGAATAAGATTAAGAGTGGAAAGGACCATGAGGAGGTTGCCATCTATGGTTTAGGCAAGAGGTGATGTTGTGGGTTGAATAATGTCCCCCAAAAAGATATGTTGAAGTCCTAACCCCTGGTACCTGTGAGTGTGACCTTATTTGGAAAGATGGTCTTTGCAGATGTAATCAATAGGATGAGGCCATTAGGATGGGCCCTGGTCCGACCTGACTGATGTCCTTATAAGAAGAAGAAAATGCCTTGTGGAGACACAGGCACACAGGGGAAGGCCATGTGACAACAGAGGCAGGAACGGAGTGATGCAGCTGCAAGTCAAGGAACACCCAGGACCCCTGCCTACCAGCAGAAGCTAAGAAGAAGCAAGGAAGGATTCTACACAGCGTCTCTGAGGGAGCACGGCCCTGCTGACATCTTGATTTTGGACTTGTAACCTCCAGAACTTAGAGAATAAATGTTTGTTGTCTTAAGCTGCTAAGTTTGTAGTCCTTAGTTACAGCAGCCCCAGGAAACTGATACAGGTGACCATGGGTTGCCTAGGTAGTGGTGGGGGAACGGAGAACGGAGGACAGATGGCAGAGCTATTTCTGAGGTTGAAAGAGCTCAGTGGCCGACTGCACGTGACGGTGAGGGAGGCGCACAGGACGATGCCACAGGTTTGGGCTTGGCAATTGCTCTGCAGGCTCCTGCTCTCTGTTTCAGCCAGAGTTAGTCTTTGCTAACGCTTGTTAGAATTTCCCGACTCACTGGGATCACAGCTGCATGTACGGGAAATGCAGGGACCATTGTTGCTCTGTCCAGCCCACAGCCAGTCCACACTGATTTTCCTTTGCGGAACCACCCTCTCCTGCTCTCAGTCCATGTGGTCTGAGGGGGGCTGCCTCTTCGTCCCCTGCAGCAGAGGGCCCCTAGGTCTGATGTAGCAGAACCCCGGTGTCCCCTGAGCTCCTGTGATTGGCTCAGAGCTGAGCACAGACCCGAGTAGGCCTCCTGAGATTGCGTCCTAGGACATGGCGGCTTGGAGGAGGAACGCTCCGACTGTCCTGCACAGGTGCTGACCTGGGAGGACGTAAACCTGCAGCCATCGGCGACTGTTTTGTCACTCTGAAGGCTGATTCTATCTGAGCGTGAAGCCAGCCTGGAGGAAAGTGAGCTGAGAGATGGAAAGAGAGAGAGAGAGACTGAGAGATCAAGTCCTTTAGACACAAACGGAGCCCTTGTATCAATCTGGTCTGATGCTAGATCATCCTTGTGAAGCAATAAATCCTCTTATTTGCTTAAGCTACTTTGACTTGTGTTTCTGTCACTTGCAACCAAATGAGTTTTTTTTTTGTGTGTGTGTGTGTGTGTGAGGAGATCAGCCCTGTGCTAACATCTGCCAATCCTCCTCTTTTTGCTGAGGAAGCCGGCCCTGGGCTAACATCCGTGCCCATCTTCCTCCACTTTATATGGGACACCGCTACAGCATGGCTTGCCAAGTGGTGCGTGGGTGCACGCCTGGGATCCCGGCCGGCGAACCCCCGGCCGCTGCAGCGGAGCGCGCACACACAGCCGCTTGCACCATTGGCCGGTCCCCCAAGCGAGTTTTGACTAATGTACTTACGTTGCTGGGTAGCCATGCAGATTAACTGGAGAGAGGAATTGCAAATTCCCGGGAACTCAGGGCTCAGTACTGCTCCTTCTGGTCCTTTTCCATCCCCATAGCTGTCTTCTGCAGAGCCTGGGGGAGCGAGGGGTTGACCCAGAGGGGTTTGCTAGAATCACGGTTTATCTTACGTAGACCTAGTTTCTTCAACACAGTTTTTCTGTTACTCTATGCAACCATCTTCTTTTAAAGTCATAGATACTGAATTGGAAATTGAGGCACCCAGAATGAATGTCCCTCAACATTTGCTGGGTGGTGCAGGTAGGGCTGGAACTCCGAAGCTCCATCCTCACTCGGTAGCATCCTCTGAGAAGCAGGGACTTCCATAGGACAGGATGGGGGAACACAGCATCGTAGTAATCTTACTCTCCCTAGGGATTTAGGAAAATCCAGTCATTTTAGAAGAGAATGTCTTTTGGTAACCACAGAGCTTCTAGAAAAACTGTTCTAAGGAGGTGCCCGTCGCAGAGGGGCAGGAAAGCCCTCACGTCCTTGCATCTTCGGAGGTAATCACACACAAAGGTGCGAAGGGGGTTTAGTTACTTCTTCCTCTCGCAGCAGCAGAATCGTCCTATATTTTTCAAACACCTTTCCTCTTAGGATCCTCTGAAACTCCTCTAAATCAGGCAGTCGGATGTGTGCGAGTCTAAATAGGGCTTTTACTCTGCAAAGGAAACCAAGCTACTGATAGTGAGGCTGAAATAGCCCCAACCCAGGAAATCCTGGACCGATTTTCCTGACTGCCAGCTTATACTGTGAACATCCCTAGCTCCCCAAAGATACCGGTGGATGGAAACGTCACATCTCAACATCCACATCTTCAGACAGGAACTGGACACTAACCAGGGGGGCTAATCCATGGGAAAGAGAGCCTGCTAGAGTCAGACTCAAGACCGAGGCCATCTGATGGGATGTTTGTTCCTGCTGTGACTTTTCATGAGAGAGATACTTGGGAAATGTCCTCTGTTGGCTTCACGATTTATCCCACCATGTAAATATTTGCTTTGATCATTAATATCATATCATTACTTTCTTGAAGATGTGGCCTGTGTTTGGTTTTTTTGGTTGTGTTTTTAAAAAATATTAATAGGCTTTATTTTTATTTTTTTTGTCAGGAAGATCAGCCCTGAGCTAACATCCATGCTAATCCTCCTCTTTTTGCTGAGGAAGACCCGCTCTGAGCCAACATCCATTGCCAATCCTCCTCCTTTTTTTCCCCAAAGCCCCAGTAGATAGTGGTATGTCATAGGTGCACATCCCTCTAGTTGCTGTATGTGGGACGCGGCCTCAGCATGGCCAGGGAAGCAGTGCGTCGGTGCACACCCGGGATCCGAGCCCGGGCCGCCAGTAGCGGAGTGCGTGCACTTAACTGCTAAGCCACGAGGCCAGCCCTAGACTTTATTTTTTAGAGTAGTTTTCAGTTCCTAGCAAAACTGAGCAGAAAGTATAGGGCTCCCATATCCCCCCACCCCTGCCACACGCACAGCTCCCCCCCATTATCAACTTCCCGCACCAAATGGTACATTTGTGACAATTGATGAACCTACACTAACACATCATTATCACCCAAAGTCCATAGTTTACCTTAGGGTGCACTCTTGGTGTTGAGCATTCTAGGGGTTTGGACAAATGTATAATGTTATGTATCCATCATTATAACATCATACAGAATAGTTTTGCTTCCCTAAAAATCCTCTGTGTTCTGCCTAGTCAACCCTCCCTCCCCCCAGCCCTTGGTAACCTCTGATCTTTTTACTGTCTCCATAGTTTTGCCTTTTCCAGAATGTCATATAGTTGAAATCATACAGTATGTAGCCTTTTCAGATTGGCTTCTTTCACTTAGTAATGTGCATTTAAGATTCCTCCATGTCTTTTCATAGCTCAATAGCTCATTTCTTTTTAGCACTGAATAATATTCCATTGTCTGGATGTACCACAGTTTATTTAACCACTCACCTTTAACCACTCATCTTGTTGCTTCCAAGTTTTGGTAATTGTGAATAAAGGTGCTATAAACATCCATGTGCAGGTTTTCATGTGGACGTAAGTTTTCAGTTCATTCAGGTAAATACCAAGGAGTGCGATTGCTGGCTCCTATGGTAAGAGTATGTTTAGTTTTATAAAAAATCACCAAACTGTCTTCCAAAGTGGCTGCACCATCTTGCCTTCCCACCAGCAGAATGAGAGTTCCTGTTGCTTCACATCCTCGCCAGCTTTTGTGTTTTGGATTTTGGATTTTGGCCATTCTAATAGGTGTGTAGCGGCCAGTGTTTCTTTTTAATAACATTTTGGGCAACATTTCACGTTCTGACTTTGGATGCTGCAGTTCAATCATCTTGAATGAAAGAAAAGTGTAAGAGAAGCAACTCATACGTTCATCATTCACTAGTCAAGTATTTTTTTGAGTGGCTACTATGTGCCAGACACTGGAGATTCTCAGATAAAAGATGCTCTCCTTGCCCTCAAGGAGCTCACAGCCCAGTGGGGAGAATGAGCAGCATAGAAGGACAATGAGCACTTGGGGTACATAGGTGGCAGGAGACTGCTGTGCTCCTGGAGGAAAGCGTCAGAAGAGGACTCTAATCTAGAGAGAAGGGGAGGGGACAGGGTGCGCATGGTGAGGAGATGGCCCAGGAGCCTCTGTTGAGGGGTTAGAAGTCATAGGTTACTATTTCACGGCTGTTGCTTCTCAGGAGGACCCCTGGACCACGTGCCAGCAGGGGGATGACAGACAGGAGGGAGGGAACTGCGGGTGTGGAGGGTGGAATCTGCAGATCCACAGGCCCAGCTGGTCCTTCTCCAAATGCCCATGAAGCGCCAGTCTTGCCCTGAGAGCGCCTCTGGTCTAGCAGCAGATTATCCAAAACCTTGCTTCCGGGATAGTTTTGACCTCTTCTCTTTAATCCTCAGAGCTGGGCCCAGAGCTGCTGACAAACTAATTCTAAAAGGCTGGGTTCAGCTTATTGATTCCCCTCTCCTTGACTCACGCTCTGGTGGAGGCTCAATGAGTCATGAAATGGCCATAAACAGGCGGCAGACATCAGAAGAGGTAAGTGAGGGGCAGGGACCCACACGTGCTACCTCCACTCTTGAGTCCCTGACAGATGGCTGTTAATATCCACCCCCCCCCCCATAACTGTAGAGTCCGCTCAGCATCTCCGCAAGTGTCTGTGCAAAGGTCACCTGTTGGGAGGTGGCGATGACGCAGGAGCTTCATCCTGCTTTAGAATGGGAGATGGCCATTTCCTTCTGGCCCTCACTGGCTTCTTTTTTTTTAAAGTAACTCAAACTAGCAGTATTTACACACCATTAAGCCCAAGCAATTATGATGACTGTGCTAAAAATCCATGAAGAGAGAAATGTAAGATTTTTCCACAAACACAGGGTATTGGTATTTCTCAAACTCATCTGAAGTTAGTAGGCAAATGACACATCGATGGGCCTTCTAAGCTGGAGCCAAGTGCAGCAGGACACACAGCAAGTGCAGCTTCTGGAGGATGGGAGCTGGGGTGTGGGTGGGGGGGGGGGCGCCTGCTGCTGCGATGTTGAGTTCCCTCTGAATTAAGATCTTTCGTCTATTCAAAAAACATTGAGTGCCTACTCTGTGCCAGGCATTGCTCTAGGAACTGGGGATACAGGAGTGAGCAAGACAGAGTCCCAGTTTTTATGGAATTTACGTTTTACTGGGGGACACAGGCTATAAACAATTCAATGTCATATATAACATGATGTCTGGAAGCAAAAACTGCTCTGAAAGATTTAAAAAGCAAGGTAAAGGGCTAGAGATTGAGGGAGGGGGTGGGTGTTTCAGAGACAGGGCTTTGAGCTGAGGGAGTTGGTCACAGGATGCCCGGGGAAGGAGGTCTCGCCCAGATAGCAAGGGGAGGGGGCTGCGTGTGCCTGAGGAGGAGAGGCCAGGGTGGCTGGAACATGGCCAGGAGGTGGGAGGGACAGGCAGGGAGCTGATTCCATCCTTGCGTTGGCCCCACAGACCATGAGGTAGAAACTCCACATGGCTGGGAACCAAGCGCCTCTTTGTGGCAGGTACAAATGTCATAGTCAGAAACTTTAGTAAAAAAAGCTAATTTTTGAGAACTACTTAATTTCCAACTCTGAGCCCACACAGCTAAAAAAACTCTGAGCCACACAGCTAAAAAATTAGTCTAGATACTTCTAGGTAAACTCAGTCTAAGTCAGGGATTTCTTTAGTTGAGTTAGAGTCTCCTCTGACTCTCACACTGGAGACTTCTCTAGAATCTGTGTGCCGTTTGAAACAGTGTCCTTTGGGAACAAGCCTCTGGTCCTTGAACGCTATCAGCTTGGTGGCCTCTGCAGAGACGTGACTCCCCTCTCGGCATCTTCGGTGTCTGCCTCAGCTGCAGTGAGGCCCAGGCTCATGGCATCCGGCTCTCGGCAACCCCATCTGACCACAGGCAGGGCCACGGCCACCCTAGGGTGCTGCTCACCTTGTAAACATTACAGATCTGTGTGTTTGCTCAGAAATGTTGTGACATACGGCAGTAAAGCACCGTCTTCTTGCAAACACCAATCTATTATGAATTTCCCCAACAGATGCAAGAAACACGTCTCGAGGACCCTTCTCCTAGGTTGTGCGCAGGTGCTCCACATGGTCCAGGCACAGGACATCCAGTTGCTTCTCTCTGCCCATCTGGGGCCTTGGAGCGAGGGGGATGGGGTTCTCTGTCTCTCTGCGTTTACCAACCTGCTGCGGTTTCCACTAGCTGCTCTTATGCCGGCTGACAGAGACTGTCTCCTTAGATGACCCAAGAAGTGAGGCCTGGTCCCGTCTGCCTTCAGATTCCTCCAAATCCCATGGAGAGGGGTAGGCCTCCCTCGATGAGACCCCACCAAGGTTTGCCCTCTATGGCTTGAACATCTCCTTCCCTCAGTCCAGGCAGAATTCTCCACTGTTCTTCCTGTGGTGGAAAAAAATGGCCAGTTGGTATCCTTCCAAATCTTTGTTTATACTCGGACTCAATAGGTCTTTTCTCTTCAAGTTACTATCTCTGCCCTGGCCTTACAAAAGCCTGTGTGGATGCTCCAGGATAAGAATTGACTTCTTTCTTCTGGGCTGTGCCAGGACCCCCTGGACGGGCCACGGGCTCAATGAGTGGAGGGTGGTGGTGCAACAAAGAACTGAGAGGAAATATCTTGTTTTTCATCCTACAGCTCATCACTGATCTTGCTGTGAATTCTTCCAGGAATGAGTGGGGCACAAATTCATAACTTGTCAGTGTCGCTCAGCTCTTATAGACGGGCTGATTCATGATTAGACAACATCACAATGTGGCCGATGCCTTGATAGAAGCTGCATTGGTGGAGGCTGTAAGTGGCTGTGGATACCACCCTCTCTACTCTCCCTTCTCCCACAGACTCTTTATCACTCTGACTTCCTGGCCTCCCTCTCCCCTTCCCCAGGAACAGACCAACCAGCCACTCTTCAGAGCAGTGTTTCTCAAAGTGTGGTCCTGAGTGGTTCTCAAAGTGTAGTCCTGATACTGATACATCAGTATCACCTGGAAACTTACTAGAAATGTAAGTTCTCAGGCCCCACCCCCGACCTACTGAGTCAGAAACTCTGAGAGTTGGCCCAGTAAACTGTTCTATCCAGCCCTACAGGTGATTCTGGTGCCCCCTAAAATTTGAGACGAGCTGTTTTAAAGGACTGTCGAGGCATCTCTGGCCCGCTGCCGTCAGGGTTGGGCAGAGGGGAGACGGGAGGTAGTTATGCAACCACTTCCTCCCCATCACAGGGCGTTCTCAAAATGCTCTATGCATTCCTGCCTCACCTGCCCTTTACCTTTGGTGTGTCCCCGGTTCCTTGTTGTTGGCATGTGACCTTCACAATAGAAGTTTTCAATTCCTGAAGAAGACCCTCAGAATTAGAAGCAGTTCCCTGTGCAAGCAGATCCACGTAGGTGACACACAGGTCTTCCTGGTACAAGTCCTGCAAGATTCTGAGGCATTATCCATCGAGTGTGGCCGAGCCATCAGTTCACAGCCAAGCAAGCCGCCATGTTTCAAAGCAATGGGACGAAGATAGGTGTGGTTCTCAAAAAGTGGCATCTAGGGAACCGACGTGTGGCCCCTGGGCTCAGTGGGCTGCAGGGCTGCTTCCCTCTGCTCAAGTTCAAGGTCTGTCCGGACCTAGGCACCTCTGTGTCTCCCTCTTAGACGACATCTTAAAACGCCAAGGCTAGGGCCAGCCCTGTGGCCTAGTGGTTAAGTTTGTTGTGCTCTGCTGCAGCAGCCCGTGTTCAGTTCCCAGGCACGGACCTACACCACTCGTCAGTGGCCATGCTGTGGCAGCGACCCACATACAAAACAGAGGAAGACTGGCTCAGATGTTAGCTCAGGGTAAATCTTCCTCAGCAAAAAAAAAAAAAAAACCCACCAAGCCCTGCAACACCTCTTGACATTTTTCAGCAACAATTTCTTTCTTTCTTTCTTTTTAAAAATAATTTATTTTTTAAATTTTTCTTTTTTTTTGGGTGAGGAAGATCAGCCCTGAGCTAACATCCATGCCAATCCTCCTCTTTTTGCTGAGGAAGACTGGCCCTGGGCTAACATCTGTGCCCATCTTCCTCCACATTCTATGGGACGCCACCACAGCATGGCTTGACAAGCGGTGCAGCAGTGTGTGCCCGGGATCCGGGCCCAGGCCGCCAGCAGCAGAGCGTGTGCACTTAACCGCTACGCCACGGGGCCGGCCCCAAACAATTTATTTCTTTAACTAAGGATTTTATCATTTTCTCTAGAAAATTGGAAGGAAAAAACCCTAAGAACCTCCTTTATTCCTGTAATCTTTTATATTTCTAAACATGTTAAACTTAGTGTTAAGAGCAACCAAGGTATATGCAATATAGTTTCATGCATTTTTTTTTAAAGATAAATTAGTCTAGGTCTATAAAGTCTCCTAGGATTAGCATTATGTTTATTTACACTTGCTCCAGATTTATTTTTAAAATGTTTTTCTTCTCCAGGATCCCAAATTCCTGAAATCCTATACCTCCAACACGTTGATCCTGCCAGGTCCTCTTCATTTTCCTGCTCAAACCTACTCGCCCTCTGCTTCTTGCTCTTTGCCAGTTAATATAATAAAAAAAAATGTTTGCTAAAATGTTAACGCTTTGTGACTCCTGCGCTGTCGGGTAACATATTTGCTCTATGAGAGAGGCCTTCAATGTCTGCAACTCAGAATTCTAGGTGCTATGGCCCGTGGGTGGGAGACAAGGTAGGTTTGGCTCCTGAACCTGGGACCAGGTGAGCCAAGAAACAGTTGAGTTCTATGGATTACCAACATGCTCATAACCAATGACGACCTCTCTATGACTACTCAAGCGGGAGTCTTCTCCCTTCACTCTTTAGAATAAAAAAATTAAAAAACCCAAGATATTCATGTGAGGTCTCTACTGCTTATCCCATTGCCTGTGTGTCAGGGACGTCCCAGGTTTGTGAACTGGGAGGAACTATCAACACTCGATTCTCTCCTGGTGTGCACCCAAGTATCACTTAGACAAGCGTTCTCAATTTGGGATGACTTGAGGGCATAGTCCTTGCTTTGCGGATAACCCATCTCCTCTCAAAGGCATCAAGATCCTCGCTTACTGCTGCAAACCATCTCAGAATTGAGTCTACAGCCAAATAATTTCCGATGTCTTGTGGATCATCTGTATATTTGTCAGCTTTTCTATAAAACACTGAGACTTGAATGTAGTTCAGCTGGTTACCATGGGTTACAAAAATGGAAGTAGATTCTATTAAAAAAAAAAAAGTATAAGAAAAAGACCTGCTTTCCTCTTAGAAAAGGCACCGCTCTCCTACACAGCTTGTAGAGGCTCCTTCTCCTTCCCAGCAGGTGAAGAGTGCTGAGGAAAGGGTGTAAGGAATTCTTCTCAGAACGGATACCACCTGATGATGCACTGATAAGGAGGTGTTGGGCATAAACAAATGCCAGTCCCTTCTGTTGATAATGCAGAATTTAAAAATAGATCAGCCACAGCAGCTGGAAGCTCACACATGAATTCTTGAAAACATATAGAAGTCCATTGGTCACGAGGAAGCGCCAAATCACTAAGAAGCTGACATGTCCAGAGGTGGCCAGTTTCCTTTCCGGAGGTCCCTAGTTTATATCCTGTACACGACAGAAGCGAGGGGGCGTCCTTGTGAAGAGGGAGGGGGCACTCAGAGAACTCCAAACCAGTGTAACAGGTGAATTTGAGGGGGCTATGAGCGTCATAAGAGGGCTCCTCATAGTCACATTTTCAGTGATCTTCCATCATGTTCTCGGATTAGATTTTATTGCAGAAAATTAATTCTCATCTAGATCTTGGGAAGCCAGCTGTATGAGGCAAGGCACCCCAGGATTCTAGTGAGATAACAGAGCATCAGTTGATGGGGCCTTCCTATGGCCTCCACCTGGCTGATCTGCAGTTATTATTTAGGGACGTGGAGAACTCTATTTGACATTTCTACGAGAATATTGGTTTGGAACAATCTTTGGTGGCTTCTAAATCCATCTGTTCTCATTATCCCCAGAAATTGTGTTTTCGAGTGCAGCTTCCAGATTGACCTAACAAATTAATTAAATTTCAATCCTCAGACTAAATTTCAATCAGAAAATACAGATGCTGCCAATAGATATGTTTGCTCAGCAGATTTCTCAAAAGGGGACGTTAAGAGGAATCTTTGCATGTTGTCATCTCCTTTGTACCTTTCCAGAGTGTTGATTAGGTCAAGGAAACCTTTTTGAGATGTTTTACAAAATAATCAATCTTTTTTCAACATGATGTTTAATGTCAGCTAGACACGCCTCAAAGCAATTACATGTTTTGATTCAAGATATTAACAAAAAAAAATAAATTTTCAGCCCCCAGTGAGTTGTCCATGTTTGGTCAAGTTGGATTGAGCTGTGGAATCATCTAGAATTTCTGCCAGAAAATTATCTCAGTTGAAATTCTGAAGGCTCCAAAGAAAGAGGAAAAGCTTGTTTTCAAGAGATACCTTAAAAGCATGGCTTTTTGAAGCAATTTAAAGCATTGAATTTAACTATTTAGAATCTCTGGAAATAGCAAATTTAAGGATTTCTTTCAGGTTTTTATTGTTGTTGTTGTTTCTAGTAGAGACTTTAAAGAAATCTGATGAGTTCCATGTGTTTCTTAAGATGGATTTAATCTATCTGGCAGTGAAATAGCAGCAGATGGGGAGTCCATGCTCCAGGAGGCTCAGGGCTCTGAGGGTTTTAGAACTAGGCTCAAGGCTCAGAACTTATGGAAGTTTGGGGTTCAGGAATGCTTAGGGGTGTTTAGATCCTAGGACTGTCATTAGTACTATTTCAGGTAAATTGTGGACTATTTTGTGGATGGCCTAGGATCTAAATACCATTTATGATTTTTGTTTCCATGAGAAAATATATTCCAAGTTCTAAGCCAATTTATGGAATATAATCTGTTGGTAAAAAGTGTACATAATATGTATTACTATATAAAAAGTAGTGTGTACTAATATAGCACAATCTCTAATACATTTGAGTATATGGCATATACTTTCATATATGAGTACACGCCACATCCTCGTGTCATTCTCAGTTTGTCATTACAGAGTAGCCTGGTTTGGGACATGAAAGGGAGCTACTGTCCATTTGTCAGTCATTTTGCACCTTCATCAAATACAGTCAGCTCGCCTAGCGCCTGTTCTGAGCACGTGGACTGATACTGGCATCAACACCAGTGACATGCACGGTGCTGTCGTCTGTGCTGGTGGCAGTGATCACAAGAGAGGTGGTGCCTGTCCTTCTGGAGTTCAAATTCTGTAGATGAGAGTTAGAACCTTAGATGGTATCTTGACACTCATTTTATGATGACCTGAACAAGTCATTTAATATTTCCTGCTCTGTCAAATGGAGAAAATAATACTGATTGCCCATTCATTTCATTGAATCGCCCATGTTTCTGTTTCAAAGTAAAAACGTGATTTTAGCGAAGTTGCATATAAATATTTATTGTGTGTCTTAATTCAAGGGCAGCTTTTACCAAAGATCTATTATCTAGAAATAAATAATTATGAGTATATGGTACATACTTTCTATGGTATATAAAGTGACGCACATTGTTCAATGACTAACACTATGTCATATGTCCAACGGATGCTTGTTAATGGAACTAGTTAACAGATTTTTATTAAAAAAATGTTTTAGGGGCCAGCCTGGTGGCGCAAGCGGTTGGGTGCGCACGTTCTGCTGCGGCGGCCCGGGGTTCGCCGGTTCGGAACCCCGGGTGCGCACTAACGCACCGCTTGTTAAGCCATGCTGTGGTGGCGTCCCATATAAAGTGGAGGAAGATGGGCATGGATGTTAGCCCAGGGCCAGTCTTCCTCAGCAAAAAAGAGGAGGATTGGCATTGGATGTTAGCTCAGGGCTGGTCCTCCTCACAAAAAAAAAAAAAAAAAAATGTTTTAAAGCATGTAATCCACAAATAATCCAAGTTATCTTACTATTGGTCACAAATAGTATATTTTAAAAGTTCTCTCACTTTTTTCTATCGATAACTGACTTAAGATCCCAATTTTATCCCAAATTAGAATGTGTGCCTTGCCATAGGAAGTGAAGGGGAAGAAGAAGAGGCCTCAGGTGGGCTTGTGGAGGTGAGCCAGACGTCGCATGAGCACTGAGTAAGACTTGCTCCTAGCTCAAGTTGAATACACGACCTCGAATCTCAACAACTTCATTTCTTTACAGTCAGGACACATAAGCGGGTAATATAGAAGGTGGCCTTTCTCTGAGGCCCTTAGGTCTCAGGATGGGGTCCCTCTGGGAGTTTGGGTCTTTGTTTCTTGAACTGTTGTCTCTGTATCCTCATCACCTCCATGCCACCTTCCTGAGCATTTGAGTGTCCTGCCTGGCAGGCCTCCATGTTTTATGGGGAGAGAGGACAGTCACATGAAAATATAAATCACAGGTAGTGCAGAAAAAGTATCAAATGTGTGACAGAAATGTTATGGAATTAGATAGTGGGGATGGAGGTGCAAACTTGTGAATATACTAAAAACCACTGAATTGTATAGTTTATTTGATTTTTATTTTTTATTTTATTTATTTATTTATTTTGGTGAGGGAGATTGGCCCTGAGCTAACAACCGTTGCCAGTCTTCCTCTTTTTGCTGAGGAAGACTGGCTCTGAGCCAACGTCTGTGCCCATCTTCCTCTATTTTTTGTATGTGGGTCGCTGCCACAGCATGGTGTGATGAGCAGTGTGTAGGTCTGCCCATGGGATTCCAACCAGCAAACCCTGGGCCGCTGAAGCGGAGCACACGAACTTACCCACTACCCCACTGGGCTGGCCCCCTGAATTGTATATTTTAAAAGGGTAAATTTATGGTACATCAATTATATCTCAATCTAAGAAAATATGTGATGGACCAGGTATTTGAGGAATTCAGAGGAAAGGAGTCCCTCAGGCTGTCAGAGATCTCACGGAGGTGCTGGTCCTTGAGCAAAGCCTTGGAAGTGAGGAAGGACTCAGAGGAGTGAGTCAGGGAGAGAAGAGAGAAGGTGGGGAGGATGGGAAGCACATGGGTCCTGCTAGAAAAGAAGAGGGACAGATAGTCAGAGAGGGAGGCACAGGAAGAAAGAGACAGAAGGATGAAAAGAGCAGTTGGGGCCAGATTACAGAGGGTTTGATGTTGATCCAAGCAGCATACGGGCAAGAAAAAGCCTTTGACAGTCTTACATCTGGGACCTGAGGCGTGCCTAGCAACAGTTGAGGAAGATCAATTTTCCCTGACGGATTTGGGAGGAGAGCTCTTGGCAGCCATCATAACACTCTGGGGTAGATAGTCAAGGTGGTAATAAAGTGGAAAAGAAGCACAGATTTGATGGATATTGTAAAGGAAGAATGGCCAGGACTGACACCTGATTGGACACGGAGAGTAAGGGAGCATCAAAGACCACTCTGGAATTTTCAGCCTAGGACCCTACTAGGGAAGCAGCAACTAGAACAAGGGTTGGTTTGGGGGAAAAGATGTTGAATTCAATTTTAGGCATTCTGGTTTTGGGAAAAAGATGGGACATCTAAGTGGACATTGAGCCAAGAGTAGCATGCATGGCGATCCCAGAAGCTATTCATTCATAGGAAAGGAAGCCAGGCCCAGAGGCTCCACATCTTTCCCAAGGCTATAGAGCTAGTTGTAGGCAAGTTGGAGCCAGAATCCTGTCTGGAGTGCTTTCTGCCTAGCAGGCGGCTGGTTCAGAAGTGGGGCTAGCGCTCGGGAGGGAGGTGAGATGGAGACGGAGAGTTTGGAGCCTACAGTGGAGGCGAGAGTAGAAGGCATGGGAATGGCGAAGTGTCTGCAGGGGAACGGAGTGAAGGAGAGCAGAGGGCAGAGGACCAAGCACTGCATGTGTCCTCATTTAGGAGGTGTGAGAAGGAGGCGGAATGCAAGGAGATGCCAACTGGAATAAAGACAGCAGTGTCGCCGAGCCAAAGTGTGGGAGCTCTGGGGAGAAGCACAGAGCTTGCGTGAGAAGGAACCTTCGTGATCATCCAACTGCATGGTCGCTTTTCTCTTCCAGAATCACCCACTGATGCAGCTCCAGAGTCCAGATGTTGAAGAGAATGTAGACCAAGGCCACTGGATTTGGCCACTGGAGACCTTGGAGAGCGCCGTCTCAGAAGCATGCCGTGAAGGGAAGCTGGGATGGAGGACAAGGAAGAGGTGGTTTGTTTTGTCTTTTAAATAGAAGATGGTTTGGTGACCTAGGAAAAGTTACTACTAGAATGAGAGAAATTGAAGATGCAAGGGAGACTGGGCTGGATCCTGCGGTCTTGGAAGAGATGGGGTCATGCCTATTGTAGCAAGTAGGAACTCTCTCTAAAGGGAGAGAAAAGTGGATGAAGATAGAGCTTTTTTGGTGGAGAGGAGAATGAATGCGACAACTCAAGCTGGAGGGTCTCATTACTCAAGCTGGAGGGTCTCATTTTTTCAGTGAAGGAGGAGGTGAGATTATCTCTTGGGATTATCTAGTAAATACTCATTTTCCACTTCTTTCTTACTAAGAGAATCCCAGTATTGTCTGGGTCAGCAATGTGCCCAGCTAAAGCACCACATTTCCTAGCCTCTTTTACAGATAGGGGTGGTCATGTGACTCAACTTTGGCCCTGGAGAAATCACAGAATGAGGTTTCTGGGAAAGCTCTTTAAAGAGAGCCGTCTTAAGCATCATATGCCCATTTTGCTCTTCCTCCCTTCTCCTTCTTTCCTTCCTGGAATATAGCTTTGAAGGCTGGAGCTGCAGCAGCTATCCTGTGACCATGAAGTGACCTTGAGGATGAAAGCCAGTGCTAAGATTGGCAGAGCAGAGAGAAAGAGGTCAGGACACTGATGACATTGTGGAGCCACCACACTGAGCCTGGATTGCCTACCTCTGGACTTATTTTGTATGACAGAAAAGACATCTCTTTGTCTAAGCCACTGTTATTTGGGGATTTTGTTACTAGAAGCCAAACACAATTCCCATCTGGTAAGGTTGGAGGCTGGTGTGTGTTAGAAGGTGGAACACAGAACAAGTGGACTGGGGGGTTGAAGTTCTGCATTGCTCTAAAGTCATTTGTGAATTGAAAAAGTTGAGAATCACAATTATAAGAAACCAATCTGGATATCTGTGATCAGAAAACCCTATTATTATCCAGATGGTGTCTACATAGTGCAAATTCATTGAATGCAAATCGATCCTACTCTTCCCTACACCTTGCTGAACTTGACAATATCTATCTTATAAAGATAGAGGTTTACATTTGATGTCATTAGCAGTTTTTATTGAAGGAGGAAAATACTTTATTTCAGGTTTAAGAAAAATTCTGCAAACATTGATTAAAACATGAAAGGCACTTAAATAAGCATAATTATTTCTGAAAACATGCAATGTTATGTCTTATGGTGTGCTCACCATTGTTCAGATTTAGGACTTTGAATCCACTAAGATTTTACAATGCCTTTTTTTAAATGCCAAAAATTTTGACTATTGTGAAATACCAACCCAGAATGCCCTGGGCAAATGGTTAGCAAGGCTTCAACCTTTTCTTTTTTTTTTTTTTTTTTTACTGCAGGCTAAAACCATCTCCAGTCATATAGAACCCAGAAAACACATCTCGTTCAATATACCATATGGCCTTTATGTTTAACAATCCATCTTAAAACATCCCTGGCAATTAAGAGAGTTGCTCATTCACATCTTCATAAGCAATGCCAAGTATCTTTTAAAAAGTCAACAATTGATGGAGGAAAAGTCTTTGCCTTAGCATGAGATGCTCATCTGCTTTCTAATCCACTCTGTATGTAATTCCTGGGGTTCATGCGATTGAAAAAATAATTTCAATTGAGGCCATTTATCTAGCTGTGTGGCAGCTGCAAATTCAGCTGCTCCAGAAACAATCTAATCTTCAACCTCCCAATTATTTTTAACATCTGGATTCGTGTACTAACCACTCGTATTTGAAAACCCATCTTGGCTGTATTATCAGGACCGGGTATAAGAGGCAAGTAGACAGAGGGTTAGCTGATTTACAAAACTCTTAGCATCTTTGAGATTTATTGGAAAGAAAATGACACTTCAGCTTATTTAATATTTCAAAGATCACTTATTCATATAAGACAGAGAGACACGTTTCAAGGGAACAAATGAGAGGCAGGTTTTTTACGAGGTAACATGAAAAACAGCATACAACACCATACGCAGACCTCCAGGGTCGGCGGAGGGGACCAGGAGGAATAGGAGTCCATTTGAAAGGCTCTCTCATTTGGATAAGAATATGCTAGACTCCCACAACTCACAGGTACTTAAAAATGTAAACATCGATTTGATTTAGGCTCAGCTTCCAAACAGTTGTAAGGCATTAATCAAAAAAGTATATTTAACATTTGTTCTCTTATTCTCTTCTCTTACCCGATCAAGAACTAAATGGGCTACACCGTGTGTTCATGTGGATGAACGAAAGACAACTAACGTTGGAAACATTCCTTCAACTATTAATGCGAACCCCTGATCCGTTCTAGCTAACTCAACAACCGTAAGCCAAGGTGGAGAAGCAGTGGTATCCTAGTGAACTGGATGGTTTGTGGGCTGAGCTTTGGAAGAGGGCAGCCAAGTTATAGAGAAGTATTTGCTGGGGTGGGGAGCACGGGGGTGTGAGACCTGCAGAGGACCCAGTCAGGCTCTGCCCTTCGGTAGCCTCTGTGTCCACCAAAAGGTGAATCCCGGATGGCTCGAGTTCCAGCATTTTCCTGGAGATGTCATCACAAGCCCCAGTGCCAAGGACATCTACTGCCAATTTTGGCAAATCCACTTTTCTTGCTGTTGAAGGCCCAGGCCCAGGGCATGAATAGCTAAGGGAAGCCAGAGAAGGGGCCTGACCCACTCAGGTCTCAATAGGAACAAGGCTCAATCAATGCTGTTTGCTTCTCGTTTTGAACCCCAGTCAGCATCCTTAACACAACAGGTGAAGACCGCAGTGCACTCAGGGGGGTGGGGCAGAGCTCTGAAAAGACTCTTCCTCTCTGCTATTCTGGACCAGAACAGGGATTCGGCATTTTGAGGGCGCAGGGCGGGGACATGCCTTCATTCTCACAGGCTGAAATAACTACATTTGAAAGCTGGAGTGAGCATTTTTCAAGTGGGTACAGCACACTTGCTGGGCTGATTCTCTCCAGGCACAGAGTGACATGTCATCATGCCCTTTCGGATGCAGGCTATTGGCTGCCCTGATGCTCCTTCCAACATCCTTCCCAGGGACCAGGGCATTCAGGCTAAATTCAGCCTTCAAGTGCCTGGGAAGCCTGCGGTCCCCAGAGCATTTCTGGGAGAATGAAAGCAGATGAATTTTTAAATAACAAAATGAGTGCGTATGTGCATGTGTTTGATAATAGTCCAAGCTTTAATAGCATGGTAAAATATTTATCTTATTTTTTATAGCTAGCATGCAATCAATCCATAACACACTGAAAGAACTTAGAAAGATCAAGGTCTACTCAGCCACAGCTAGATGGAACCACTCAACATTAAATATATATATATATCGGTTAACAGGAAATGCAGACCCATCACCAGGCAAGTCACCGTCCAGAGACTGTCCCTCCACCCAGCAGGAACAAGGGAGCTCCTGAGAGCACAATCATCCATTCTGCAGACTCTCCATTCTTTTCCAACTCACAGATTGAAGGGTTGTGGGTATTTCTCTGGTTTGGGGTTTTAAGAAGTTAATTGTCTTAGCAAATTGGACCACTCAAGTTCATCTCCCTCTTGGACCCTGAATAGTCTGATTCGTTTTACCAAAATTCCCATCCCTTCTTTGATAAATGACGCTAAGGGCATCCAGGGGACCAGGTTGAGGGTAGGGTGGGGGATTGATAATAAATTTTAGGGACATATTCATTATGTAAAGACAAATGAATGCCGATCCTTGCTTCCTGGATTTTTTCATAATGAGGTGGGAAAACGGGCTGGTCATGGGGAATCAGCAACCACGGAAGTGGAAATAGTTAGAAACGGAAGGACTCTAAAGACCATTGTCTTTGTCTTCCAGGTGAAGAAGCTGGAATGGACCGGGCCACATGGATACCAGAGTGAGAATTGAGCCACCCTTCTCTTCTCACCAGGGCTGACCCTCTCCAGGGGTCCCCGGGGAGCAGACGGAAGGAGGCAAAGAGCAGGGCTGGTTCGGGAAGTTGTGGAAGGCACATGGTGGGGCTGTTGCTCTTTGCTCACAGGCAGTGCGTGCGAGGAGAATCCCTGTGCGTTGATGACTGTGAGTGTGTGTGGTTGTGTGAGGAGGGGCTCTGTCCCTTTATTATAAATTTCAAGTGAGTGCAAGTAGTTAGGAGGTCCAGAAAATCGAAAATGGCTACACACAATTTACCTTTTCCATTTTCTATTTGCATATACAATATGAAAAATAAAAATGGTTCAGCGATACCATGATGCAAGAATTCTACAGTTATTTTCAGCACAAATTATTTTTTGGCTTATGAAAAACTGGCTTTATTCCAAATAAGACTTGAAATTGTTCTTTTCTTCTTCTTTCCTCCTTTCTGTTTCTTTTATATAAAAAAGCAACTCCTTCTCAGGAGAAACAGCCTTTTTCCATAAATGCAAATTGTTTGGGGCTTCCTGGACCACTGATCAACACATCTTGTCTTTCATATGGTTGAGAGGAGCAAGAGCATGATTTGAACTTGAGTAGATCTGGCTGTTGGATTTACCATCTGGAAAGAGGCAGGGACAGAAGCCGGCTGAGTCCCTGCAGCTGCCGCCACAGTGACTTACTCCCTTAGCACAAAGCCAGTTCCCTTCTAGACGATAAATGAACGTGAATGAAGCGGTAATTTTCTTAATTCCATTCTGATTAGTGTCTGAGTTACCTGATCTTGGCCCACACTGGAGGCTGGTTTCTCCTCCTCATTTTCTGATACCTTTACTGGACCTCAAGTTGCCCTTCTGAGCTTCGGGGATCCATTAACACAACACAGAGCCGAGTAGACGGTCCCATCGAGCACCTCCTCCCTGAGCACTCTCCCCTCTACCTGTCGTAGATTAACTGCCATGTGACCATCTGTCAATGTGGAGCCACTTCCACTAAGATTGTATCAAAAAGAGATGATTAAAGAAAAAGAAAAAAAAAAAAGATGGAAAGCTACTCTTTTATCTAAGAAATCATCCCATAAATACCCCACGATTCATTGATCTGATTTTTGGCTGTTTGGGGACCACCCCTCACTAAGGAGACTTCAATAAAACCAAACTCCCTGCAGGCCATCGGATAATTTTGTTGTCATTTAAGCTGTTAAGGATAACTGTACACAGATCCAAAGTAACAGAGGACGTCATTTTATTGGCTGTCCATGGGAAGTTTGGTCACACAAGGAGGAGAAGACTGTGGGGGGTGTGGTACAACACAATGCTCGGCTGACTACTAAACAGAAGGTTAACTGATCCTTGATACATTAGAACCCCCGCAGCCCTCGACAGCCCGGGTGCCACCTATCCATGTGCAATTAAGCTGAATAAGCTGGCGAGTGACGGCATTGTCCATTAGTCTTGGCTTGTTGCACTGTCTTCCCGTAAAACAGCACTTGAAAATTCACAAAAGTAAAAGAAAGAAAGAAAGCAGCACTTCCTCTTGAATACCAACACCACTGTAAACAGACTGTCGCGTGGCATGCAAATCCACATCTGGTCGTTTGTTCCCCTTAGGTTTTCGTTTGTGTTTTTCTTTTTAAATTAACAAACGGAATGGCATGTCTATTTCAAATATTAGTAGCATAACACTTAAGTGCAATTTCAGTCTGGCCACAGGGGTCGTAAACCTTCCGGGTGTCTGTCCCAAGAGCAGCAAGTAGACTGCATAACATCCAGGCATCATCCTTTCCTCTGAGTCTGATTGCAGCCCCCGGAGGCTCCCCCCTCCCCATGCCCACCCTTCATATTCCAAACGCCTGAAAATAGCTACTTCACTATTTTCATTATTATCATAGCGGTCAGGGTGGGGAAGAAAATTCCAGTAAAACCAAGCTGTAAGCACATGGGTCCTGCCTGCCTTTGCCATCAGAGAGCGATCCATTTACTCTCCCAGTGTGGTCTCCGTGCCTCAGGACCTGGAGTTGTCCTCGCCATCATGCCATTGGGTCATGAGAAAGTTGCTGTTGGGGGCGCCCTGTCTCCCCCTCCCACTGCCCGCAGTCGCAGGGCTGGGGCCACACGGTCACACAGAGCTGAGCTTCACCAGGCCGCGCACTGAGTCTTCATGCAGAGCGTCCTGGCTGGCCAGGCCCAGGACGTGCATGGTGCGGCTGTGCGCCAGGGGGCTGCCTGCCAGCATCCTGGGTGGCGAGGGTGCTTCCTCTGGTGTCAGGAACTGGTGGCCCATGTGCTCCTCTTTCAGGGGCAGTATGTCTGTGAGCACGGCCTCGGCGGAGAGGTTGGGCATGGAAGAGGGCGGTGTGGGCTGCCCGAGCGTCAGGCTGGCACAGGGCGTGCCCAGGCCTGGCTTTCCGGGCAGGTGCAGCTCATCGCTGGTCAGGCTGGGCTCGCTCTGCAGCAGGGGCGTGGCTGCGGCCTGCAAAACGAATTTGGTGCTCTGAATGCACTGGTCTTGGTCGCACTGAAGAGCAGGAAGGAGCCAGCAAAGAGAAGGCGAGATGAGATGACATGGGGTGGGGAAAGAAGGGGGCACAGGGGCAGGGGGAGGGTGGGATGCAAGAGAGAGAAACCCGTTAGTGACACCTCAGTCAGACAGGGGCAGAGAGCATGCACAGTAGCCCAGTTTCTTTTGGAGACACCCAGCATGTGGTTAATATCAACACGTGGCACCTACATAAGCTGCTCCAACTAACAGTCACCCACAGGTGCCTGGGGAGCAACATGCAGCCTCAGACTACAATGCTCCTGGCCCTTGTTCACAGACAGGACCTAACTTAAAAACAGTCCCAGAGTCACAGGCTTTACCACTGGCAGCAGTTGGAGGTGGCTGTTTCTTGTATGCTGAAAGCCACTTTTTTGGGTGTGTCTGAGGAAGATCAGCCCTGAGCTAACATCTGCCAATCCTCCTCTTTTTTTGCTGAGGAAGACTGGCCCTGTGCTAACCTCCGTGCCCATCTTCCTCCACTTTATATGGGACGCCCCACAGCATGGCTTAGCAAGCAGTGTGTCAGTGTGCGCCTGGGATCTGAACCGGTAAACCCCGGGGCCGCCGGAGCGGAGCATGTGCACTTAACCACTTGCACCACCAGGCCAGCCCCTGAAAGCCACTTTTACTATATTGTTTTAAATATATAGGAGCCTGTACACTCATGTTCATAGCAGCATTATTTACCATAGCCAAAAGGTGGAAGCAACACAAGTATCCATCGACAGATGGATGGATAAACAAACTGTGTTATGTACAGATAATGGAATATTGCTGAGCCATGAAAAGGAAGGGCATTCTAACACATACTACAACGTGCATGAACTCCGAGAACATCATGCTAAGTGAAATACACCAGACACAAAAAGACAAATACTATATGATTCCACCTCTATGAGGTACCTAGAATAGCCAAATTCATAGAGACAGAAAGTAGAATGGTGTCTGCCAGGGCCTAAGGGCAGGGGGAATGGGGAGTTATTGTTTAACATATGGAGTTTCAGTTTTGCAAGATGAAAAGAGTTCCGGAGACGAATGGTAGTGATGGTGGTATAACAATGTGAATGTACTTAATGCCACTGAACTGTAGGCTTAAAAATGGTTAAAATGGTACATTTTATGTTTTATATATTTTACCACACACAGAAAAAGAAAGAAAAACACAGGGGCAATAGAAGCTCCTGAGGGTCTGATCAGACTGTTCATAAAAGCCCTAGAATTCTCCTGTGCTAAATTTTCGTCACCCTCAAGCACCACTAGCTGAGCTTCTGTGGGTTTTTAACCTGTGAAAGAGAATGCCAACATTTTAGAAGATACTTCCTTTTCTTCTAAGTGTACTTAAATCATATCACATCTCATGTCCTCTGCATCACTTTACTCAGTGGGCAAAGGAAACAGTGTAGACACATTTCTAGTCGGTGGAACGTGGATCTCTGATACTTTTGTAAACCCTTCCCTTGAGCTACGGACAAGTTTCAGAACAGCCAGAAGAGACTTCACGTGATTCTGAGATCTTAAATGGGAGCCTGCATAGTAACCCGTTTCGGGAGCAGCTTTTCTGGGGGAAGGAGGAGGAACAGGTGTGGATAACAGGAGAGCATATCGGGCCTTTGTGCTCAAGCAGTAAGCTAGGCACTCCACTCCGTTCCTTCAGAACTTCTTAGAACAAACACGATTCCCCTCTTGACAGACAAAGACCTTGAGGCTCACGTGGGTGGTGGCTTGCTCAAGACCTTACAGATAAAAGTAAGGGCTGGATGCAGCATCTGGGGTTGGGATTATTCCACTGCAAAACTCTTTCCACCACTGCACATTTGACACAGAGCAGGTGCTTAAGACAGTCCCCTTCTCTCTTTCTCAGAAAACTCTAGAGTTACCGCAGAACCGCATCCTAATAGCTCTGTGATGGAGGAGCTTCACCCTCTTCCCTCCACCCAGAACTGCCATCACTCACTCACCACCTCTAGGCACAGAAGCATCCTGAACCAAGCAAAATGTGGCCTTCAGGGGAAGAGGCAGAGTTTACCCAAAGTCGAAATTCCTTTGGCTTTTATTTCATTTGCTCCAGTGTGTGTCCTTCCTAACCAAGTGGGTTTCTCTCTAAACCACAAGTGATAGGCTATCCCCTATGCTGCCGTCGCCCAAGTCTCTGAGAGGAGCTGGAAGAGCCACAGTCTCTAAGCAATTCACAGGTTTTAGAAGTTAAAAGACCTTGCTTCCAGGACAGAATAGACTCCTGAGGGAGCTCTAAGAAGGAAGGCGAGTCTCAGGGGAGATCCTGGCTTTTCTCTCATTGCTTCATCCCGGTCAAGGTGTTACCGCGGCCCCTGGCCCCATAAGACATTAACCACAACCCTGCTCAGAACAAGCCTGGCATGTTCTCTTTAGCTTACAGGAAACCACAACAAGAGGAAGGAGGACATGGCTGAGACGTAGAGTCAAAACCCCTTAAAACTGATTGAAGGCAACACCGCAGTCTGACTTGACCTGACACAGACCCCGCAGCTCATTATACGCTCATTATAATACATTACCATGCTACATAACACACCCACCTGCGCCATGACAGTTTACAACTGCCATGGTAACGGCAGGATATAACCAAATAAGGAAAGATAAGAGGTGGCACCCTTGTTCCCCAGAAAAGCCGGCCCTGTTCCCCAAATACTATGAGTATTCCTTCCCTTCCTTACCTAGACTCCTTATCACAGCTGCTTAATCACCCCAAGAGCTGAGAGGTTGATTTGTGAACATTGTTCCCACTTCTCCGTTCTTTGGCCATTGAATAAAAGCTTGTGCGTTGAATGCTCAGCTTTGGTTTCATTTCAAATCTCTGACACCAAACAGAAAAGGACCCTCCGAGGAAGAAAGGGCTGATTGTGGGTTTGAGGCCCACCAGCTCTGGGCTGTTCCTTGGGTCCCCTCTGATTGTGGGTTCAAGTCCCACCGGGGGAAGCAAAATTGGTAACAAAGGGAACGTGGAAACATTGAGATGCTGAAAAAAGGACTGGGAAGTGAGGGGAGGCTGCTCGGATGAGATTAAAACTTTTTAACAAAAAAGTGCTTGAAAGGGGCTGATCGTTGGGCATCAATTGTCATTTCACACATGCACACTCCCGACCATCACCTGTATCATTTTTGCCACAGCAGTTCTTTTCCAGTGGGTGACTGAGCTGCTTTCTCTCCTCCTGCAGGGAATTTCAGCTCGGGGCAGGGAGGCTTCCTGCTGGGGGATGCAGAGCAGCGCAGCTGTCAGGCTGCAGACAGCTCTGGTCCATGCACGTTTGGCTCTGCTCTCCCATACTGTCAGTTTTGTTCAGCACAGGACGAGGTCCATCCTGACAGCACGGAGGCGGAGAAGAGCAAGCTTCCTGATTAAACATTCATCTTCTGGAAACTATCCCATGGCTTTGGATATCTTGTGCTTTGCAAAGAACGTTTTATGAGAATCACCACTTAGTCTCCTTACTAACAAGACAGCTGAGCTTCTGCACTGCTTCCATTTCCTCCACGTAGCTCAGTCCAGCCTCAGACTCTGGGCTGAGAGGCAGCTGCAGAGATCTGGCCCTTTCCTGGAGGAGGGATCTTGTTCTCAACCTTCCTTCTGGAGCCCTCACTCATCCTAATGCCTTCTGTCCACACAATGCCCCCCGCTCGAGGGAAAGATGACATTGCAAATTAGATTCGCTTGTCTCTGTTGATCCAAAGAAAGCCTTTTTTACTAAAAACTAATTGGCAAATTCTATTTTAGGGATTAGCCCAAGTCCTTCTGACTGGCTCTTATGATTCACAGAGAAATATGTTAGAGGTCAGAGCTGGGGGAGACTTTCAGGGTCAGGAGGCACAAGCATGAGGGGAGAAGTGAGGTCCCCTCTCTCCCTCTCTCTCTCTCCCTCTCTCCTGGTCCAGCGCTCTTTTATTCTTCCTCATCACTCCTCTCAAGTCATGGCCTGCAGCAGAGCTCATGGGCACCCACCAGAACCTTCTAGGGTAAAGCTATTGCCAACAGTGGTCTGTTAAGTTCTTTAGAGCTCGTGTTCCTCAGGAGGGTCACGTGGAGTCTGCTGTGCCCTCTGAGACTTTACAAACGTCACTGTGCTGAGGTGAACAAGACGGCACACACCTGGAGGTGGACTTACTCTGAAGCTATGATGCCTAAGTTCAGGGCCCCTTGCTCACACGGGCCTCCCAAGGCCTTGCATATTGTTTTGTTTTGCATATTCTTTTCTTTCTTTTTTAAAGCCAAATGACTTTTTTTCTTCTTCCCAAAGCCCCAATACATGGTTGTATATCACAGTTGTAAGTCCTTCTAGTTCTTTTATGTGAGCCGCCACCACAGCATGGCTACTGACAGACAGGTGGTGTGGTTCCATGACCGAGAAATGAACCCAGGCTGCAGGGGTGAGAGTGTGGAACTTTAACCGCTAGACCATAAGGGCTGGCTCTTTTTCTTAAGGACGGCTCCAAACTGCATGACTGAGACCCCTCCAAACCTGGGTCCACTCCTGCACACACCTATCGGCGCTTTCCCCTGGCCACACTGACAGCTTGTTAAAACTGTAACAAACCTGTGCTCAGCCTCCTGCCAGGACCCTGTGGAAAATGCTCTCCAGTTTACCAGGGGTGAAGCTTAAATGTGCAAAAGAAAAAATGTAGCCTAAACCATTTAAGTAGAAAAAAATCCAAATGTAAGTCACTTGGAAATCTTTTCAAAATGACTATTTTGAATCCTGGCTTGTGTTATCTGACTGTGAGCACCTCTTCTGCACAGATTTGTTTAAACATTTTAAAAGATGACTGTCTCTCTGAGTATAGTTATGGATATTTCCCATGCTATAGGGCCTGCTTTCATATTAATAATTAACCTACCTTCTGTCCCGCGTCCCCTTCCCCCAGCTTAACTTGTGGCAGTGATATCGTTGAGCACAATTACTGGGACCATGAACCTAAGTGTCTAAATCCTGCTTGTATCCCATAACTTTGAAAATAATTCACTACATTCAAACTGATTTCCGTTTAGAAGACCAATTCCTTTTTGGGGTACCCAGGGACCAGGGTATTGTCCAGATAAATGGGAGAGTATGGGTTTTATTAGATTCCAACCAAGGATAGTGCAATGTCTTTACTTAGCGGAATTTATAATTCTCATAATATGAACTTTGCAAGTTTTGAACATCTTCTTAGAGAAAACTGAATGACTAGGGGATATCCGATTTTTTAAAAATGTCAGAGCTTGTCTTCATTTTGCACACTGCCAAAAGTCCAAGGAGGATGGGTTGATAAACCTTCGTGGCTGCAATTCCCATTAGAGAACTTCAATGGAGAGAACGGCCAATATTTTCAGGGTTACTCTGGAGATGACCCACGAAAAAGTGTTCTGGCACCTCTTCCTTTTTACTTTTGCCTCTGATTTTTATTTGCCCATTTCTTGCTGATTTTTCTACTTGATCTTCTTTCTCTCTGGCCCCACTGATTCTCTTTTCCTCTTTCCCCTCCATCTTTTCCTTTCGTCAGATTCCCTCCTACTTCTCTTTTTTCCTCCCTTTTTCTTCTTCTTCCTTTCTCCTCTTCCTTCCCACCTCCCTCGTTTCTCTCGTTTCTCTTAGCTTGACCTTTTATACGCCACCACCCCACCTTCCTGGCTTTTCATTCGGGGACTCCTATCTTCAACCAGCAGAGGGAGACATCTCTGTTCCCTTTTTCCTCTCAGAACTCGACAGCAGGGCTTATATTGCAGCCTTAACCCCAAGAAACCGTTCGGTATATTTTAATTTATCTAATCAGTTATATAATCTTAAAGAAAAACAACCAAGCACCCAGCTCTTGGACAGTGACAATCCATCTACTATGAACAGGAAATTGAGAAACTCCTGTTTTCATTCCCAAACAACCCTTTAGAGGTTCATATTTATCAAATATTAGGTTGAAGCGTACGAAATTGCCATTTTTAAGGTCAAAAATCATCCAAATGCTGAATACTAATAGAATAGAAACCTGATAGAGTGTCTATGAAAAGCATCAAACTAATACTGTCTGGAGTCCTGGACCATTTGCTGTAGCTCCATAAGTCACCATGACGGCTGGTGGATTTACTGCCCAAATGATGCGTTGGCATTTAACTCACAAAGAATTTTATGGCTTCAGATGTTCGGATGTCACACATATTATCACTTAGTGTTGCAATTTAAAAACACCATAGAGATAATTTACTTTCTGTTTCTGCAGATTTTCAAATAAAACTGCTCATGTTGGAATCCATTTTATTCTACCCTAGCTGACTTCTTGTCTGAAATAAACCTAGTGTGCAGATTAAATGCTGCTGAAAGCAAAGCTAGGAGTTTTCTAGAGGGTCTGTATACAAATTAAGACTGAATAAGATTATTTCTTTTGCTCCAATTCTGTCAAAAGTACTAGCATTGAGCATTGTTTATTTCTGCTTGGCTGTGAAGTCATGTTCTGGGGTCTTATGAATGCTCATATACAGTTGTGAAAGCACTACAAACTTGTCAAGTCCCCCTAAAATGTAGGCTAGGAGGAAAACTTCCTTTTTATTCTTTTATTTAACATTATTATTTAAGTTATTTTTTTCTACTCTGTGATTTTTCAGATTATGCATGGAAAGTTCTTCTGCAATACTAGTTTAATAAATCACGCAACTGCTAGGTTTAGTCTTGTTTTGACATTGGATGGAGGGGGATTAAAAATTAGGTTAAGTCAATACAGTAAATGATTTTCTAAAAAAAATGCCAACAGCTATGTACTATGTTATTATCTTTGTGTTTGGCACATGATCCCAAAGGATCTTTGTGGCTACAATGCCACATATAAACATAAATTATGACTGATGCTATATAGAAATTAAATTATTTGACAATCAAATGAGATATGCACTAAAAACTGGCCCATAACTGGATATCATGACTGTGCATACACATATTGTCATGGAAAGAACTTCAATAGTAGGTAATAATAAAAGCCACTAATGAGGAAAATAGAAATAATGAAAATATGATCCTCAGCTGGCACTGGGGTTATTTGTGTGTAAATCCAGTGTGGCTCCTCGGAATTTAATGGGCATTCAGATGACCAAGGATAAATCTGGGATTTATATGCTTCATTTTATCATTTTAGATGTCACTTCACTACTTCTCTAACATTTTCTTCCTTGGGAATTTGTAGCAGAGGAAAGATCGCTTAGGTACTAAATAACCACTACCATCCCCAAACTATGTGAGATGCTAAGTTAGTTTTCCCATTTTTGAGATAATAAATAAGACCTCAGTGGACAATTTGATACTAGCCATCTCTCAATATTTACCTAATTTTTCTGTCCTGCAATATCAGGGTGTTTATCTAAGACTTATACAGTCTCTACCTCATAATTTCTAAAATAGCACATATTTCCCTAGGAGCACCTTTCCTATCATTCAAGAAATACCTTTCTGATCTGGACTTTGGTCCTAAAATAAAATAATAGGAAAAGTTTGACCAAAGATACCTAGGACCTCTTTCCCTCCAGCCTTTCCTTCCTCTGCAAATGAACAAGCCGAGTCTGGTGCTAAATCTAAGTGTCTCCATCAAGGTGGAAATACTTTTAGGTCAGAGTAATCATGTGCCATGGCTAATTCAGTCTTTATTGTTGGTAGAGTGGGTAACAAAAACGTGTGTCTGGGCATATAGCAATGTTGGCTGCAACACGTCTTCTGATCATAGAGACAAGGCTTCTGTTCCCAGGAATGACGGATAACTCATACTGGACTAGTACGCCCCCTCTGTACAAGACAGTATATAAAACTGGCCAAAATATGTGAGGCAAATGGTTTCCAATAGTGCACAACAGATGATGGAAGATTGCACTCCTTGAGAGAAGGGAAACTCACAGGTGAGCCCCAGAGTCAACTAGCTCCTTTCTTGGGAAAATTTTCCAACCATGGTGTGGGCTGGAATCTGAGCAGAGCAGAGCAGAGCAGTTCTGCTGAGTGGAGAAAGCAGAGATCAGAGTGTAAGGAAGCTTAAGTGGCTGGATCTGTAGGGCAGGACATGGGAGAAGAGGATGCTGTGCACATAGGGGAGATCAGAAGTCCTAGTGAGGGTCCTCCACAAGTCTGTAGCCAAAGGCTGTGCTGTGCATGTGCAAGATGAGGGCCTCCCCCTAAGCTAACAAGATAGCAGCTGCAATGGGGCTGAGAGAGGAATAGAGATACTAGAGGTTGAGAAAAGTAGTGCTGGGGACACTGATCTCATTAACACCTCCAACACTTTTTAACATCCCTGGCATCCAGCTAGGAAATAGGAAGGCTGTGCCTTAGGAATAAGAATTATGCCCTACAGGGCCGGCCCCGTGGCTTGGTGGTTAAGTGAGCGCGCTCCACTGCTGGCGACCCGGGTTCGGATCCCGGGCTCGCACCGACGTGCTGCTTCTCTGGCCATGCTGAGGCCGCGTCCCACATACAGCAACTAGAAGGAGGTGCAGCTGTGACACACAACTATCTACTGGGGCTTTGGGGGGAAAAAATAAATAAATAAAATCTTTAAAAAAAAAAAAAGAATTATGCCCTACAGTGAGACGCTGGACCAGCCCTACCAAAGCCCAAATCAAATCTTGACAAGATCTTTAGGGGATACAGAATTTGGAAGTCAAGTTCCTCCAAATTAGAGGGGCCTGAGAAACATCTTGGACTTTCCACAGATCTGTACTAACAAAATATAGTACAAGCCTACACAAGTTCAAGATGATTAGCCAGTAATTCAACTGTCTGCTAAAACAAGAATCAACACTCTTCAGAAGAAGATAACAAAATCCAGAGTAAAATGTATTATCCAAAATGTCCAATATTCAACAAAATATCAATAGACATACAAAGAAATAGGAAAATGAGCTCCAGAGTAAGAGAAAAAAAGTGGTCAACAGACACCAAATCCAAGACACCCCAGATATACTTAGCAGATAAAGACTTTAAACAATATAATAAGTATATACAAATAATTATAGAAAAAAATGGTCTCAATGAGTAAACGGATAGGGAATCTTAGCAGAGAAATACAACTCAGCAAAGAAACAAAAAGAACCAAATTAAAATTCTAGAACTAAAAAGTATAATAACCAATGTGAAAAATTCTCTGGATGAGCTTAACAGTAGATTGGAGATGGCAGAAGAAAGAATCAGTGAACATGAAGACAGATCAAAAGAAATGATCTAATTTGAAGAAGTGAGAGAGAAAATTTGCAGAAAAATGCACAGAGCCTCAGAGACCTATCCTCTGGGGCAATATCAAATGGTCTAACTTATGAGTAATTGCAGTCCTAGGAGAAGAGAGAATGAGAGGAGGCAGGAAAAAAAAATTGAGGACACAATGGCCAAAACGTCCTAATTTGAAGAAAAATGATAACTTTCAGACCCAAGAAACTAAATGAACTCTGAGTAGTTGAATAGTGGAGATCACTCTTGGACCAGGTCAATAACTTACTTGGGTACTGATATGTTTTCACCTGGACAAAACTTTAGCACTTAGATTGGACTAACCTAAAGTGTTGCAAAATGGTTTGGGCTTGCGGGAGCAAGTGGAGAGAAAAACAGTGAATGTAATTTGTCATTGGTTAACACTGTCATTTGTAACAGAGCAGAAACTAGAGATGCTTCACAGGTATTTGCCAGGTCAAGTTGTAGGTTAGATTATGGAGAGGTTACACATTCAATTCTGCAGCCTGGTTTTATGAGTCACGATGGCACATTAATCATCCTTCTGCAGGGGAGGCCTGGGTGATGTGATTTCCTTAGATCTGAGAGGAGCCTTCATGCCACTCCACTCCATAAGAAGACCTTCCCACCTGGGAGACTTTGCTATATGGTTAAGGAGAGCACTTTTCCTTAGAGTCAGACTGCCAAGGACAAACTCTCAGCTCAGTCACTGGGTAGCTATGTCACAAATTTAACATCCTGAGTCTCAGTATCCTCAAAGGGGTGACTAGAATACTCACATTGAATGGTTTTGTGAGGATTAAATGAAGTAATAATGTACGCAAAGTGTTTGGCCCAGTGCCTGGCACACAGCCAATCTCTCTCTCTCTCATTTAACCAACATTTACTGAAACCAACTACCATAGGAACTGTTCTAGACAATGGAGTTATAGTGCTGAACAAACAGCATCAAAGCATTCAGTTATTACTATAATTATTATTAAAGCCAGAAATGCTTTTAATAGAGGGTAAGATCTTTCATCCACAATTGAAATTCATATATCCCTGAAATTTGGCTTAAATTTCCTTTAAGGTATACATGATTGATAACAGATCCTTTCCCAAGAGTAGATTTTGATAGGGGAGAGAGGGTGAGGATAATGGGTTGTGGAGACTGAAAGTATGTGGGAGAAAATCACCTTATACACAGTCAGTATATGCAGCTATAGTGTAGTGTAGTGTAGCATAGGGTTAAGAGCATGGACTATGGGGTCAAACTGTGAAGTCTGAGTTAGGCAAATTCGCTGAAGCTCTCTGTGCCTCAGTTTTATTAATCTGTAAAATGGGAATACTATTAGTAGCAGCCTCATAGGGTCAGCATGAGTTATCTATGAAAAAGCCTTGGGACAGCACATGGTAGGTTACACACTGGTAAAGTATAGGATATGGTAAACACTATCCCAGTGTGAGCATAAATGAACTGGAAAGAAGAGAATGGGGTGGAGACGTGCCAAGCTTCATGTTCTGCTTAGTGCTAGCCCTGCCTGCCCGTGACTGTCTCCTCTCTCTGTACTCCTGTTAATATGGTACTTTCACCACAGAAGCCCAAAAAGAACTGAAATAATAAAAAGGCACATTCTCTAGGTGCTTGAATGGCCTATAAATGCACAGGAGAAGGGAACATTATCTGGCACGGTGATACTGGCCTGTTGACAAGACTGAATGGGCTGGAGGTCTTGGATGACAGAGAAGTCTGCTGGATAAGATCTGCATTGGAAGGGACCCCAAAGGTCAATGTTCAGCCCTCCCACCAATGCTGTTCTCCTCTGTCCAGCATCACTGGGGGTGCTCAACTCCCCTAGCCTGAACATCTCCGTGGTGGGGGCTCCTGTCAGCCATGAGCTCTGGGTGTTGGACATTTCCCTCCTGGATTGAGCAGGATCTGCCTCATGGGCCCACCTTCTCATCCTGGTTCTGACCTGGGGGCCACCCAGAAGACATCTCATCTTTTTCCCCATGAGCGCTTTCAGATCTGGCCTCTCATGAAGACGTTCTCATGTATTTGGGAGCACTCCCAGCAGTGGATAGGAGCCTTGGGACCACAAAGATTTCTCCCAGCTTTAAGTCAAGTGGAAACCCGGGGTTCTCATAACAAAGGTGGCACGGCGAGATAGAAAGTGTACAGGGCTCCAAGTCGGTTAACTTGTAAATTTATCTATGAGGAACTCACTTACTTTATAATTGGTAATGATTTCTACGTAATTGTGTGTGTTCTTGGGAATTCTTATGAACTGAGACAAACCCAACCTACCAATTACTTCTAAAATATAATGAAATTTTTCATGAATGCTAAATTTAACAATTAATGAAGTTGACATATTCATGTGTCTCATAGACATGAAACATTTATTAATTTTGATTTTGCAATTTTCTTTTCAGGTCTTAGAGCTTTTTTCTTTTTTTTCAGGTCTTAAAAAATTTTCATGGTCCCTGAAAAAGCACATAGGCATTTTGCTGACAGTGTCTAATGGGTAAAGCACCCATGACCTCTGGTCTCTGGCCCATGGATTAATTTGATCCTACCAAGGCCATGACTTCATGAAGCCATGCTGCCACGTCACTGCACCACAGGGGACACCGTCCCTCCCATTCCTAGTTCCACGTTTAGGGTGCAGCCTTTTGCGGGTGTGACAAAATTGGAGGAAGGAAGGAAGGAATGAGGATAGGAAGACAGGAACAAACTAACATTTGTTCAGAACCTCCCATGAGCAAGCCCCTGTGAGGGAAACTTTCACATACATTCAACTGAACACTTAACTAGCACCTACTGTGTGCCAGGCCCTCTGTTATAAACTGGCGATGGGAGGATGAAACAGACAGGATCTCAGTCAATTCCAACCATGATCCAGGGAGGTGAACATCATCATCCCCCTCTTCATTTTACAGTTTAGGAAATTAAGCCTCTCGGGAGGAAGGGACTTGCCCACGATCACGAGCTACAAGCCCAGGGGCTCTGATCCCACACTCCACTCTCTCTTCTTTGCCCCGCTGTGTCGAGTACTTAAATCTGTCCACTTTCAAAGTGTTTTCTTCCGTTATCTTGCAGAATTATCCTGTTCTATTATCTTCGCTAATACCCAATTAGGCCAGGAAACTTGATTTGGCTTGGCGGGGGCAGAGTTGACAAGGGCGGGGGGAGAGAAAGTTAGGAAAAGATAATAAATACTGATTAAAAAAAATAATCTTCTAGAGCCAGCCCTGAGGGCCAAGTTTGGTGCTCACTGCTTCGGTGGCCCAGGTTTGGTTCCCGGTCATGGAACCTGTCTGTCAGTCGTCAAGCTGTGGTGGCAGCTCACACAGAAGAACTAGGAGGACTTACAACGAGGATATACAACCATGCACTGGGGCTTTAGGGAGAAAAAGAGGAAGATTGGAAAAAAGTACAAATCTTCAAGGGGAGAATAAGGAAGGCCTCTTTAAAACTTGGTGGCCGACTTTAAATGCTCCCCATGTGGAAAGACATCTCTGCACACTTTATCACTGGCTAGAACATCCTGGTCCAGGGACTTGTCTCCAAGACTCTCCAGGAGTTTTAGGTTTCATCTCTGAGTGGAGAAGGTGGCCCATGCTACTCACTGATGTAGCACTTCTTTACCTTGGCGGTCCATGGGCTTCAGTGGCAGACCCTGATCCTGCAATTGTAGGCAAAATGTCATGTATGTGAGCTTATGGGGACACAGATGTCATTAGGGTTGTGATGGCTGAAGCGTTACTGTGCTGTAAGGCTCATGGGGCGGACCTGCCCCTGGGTCATTTCTTTACACCCCATAGCGCTTTCAGTGCTTTGTTCTAGAAGCTCTTCAGAAAAGATCTGCGCATGCCTCAACGAAAGAAGGAATGAAGCTCTTGCCCTCTTTGTGTGTGTTGATGGCGAGGCGGTGCTGGGGGCGGTGGTGCATCTCCCACCTCCACTCAGGTGAGCGTGGCAGAGAGGTGTGAAGTCTGAGTGCACTGTCGGCCTTGGCAGGTCATCCGGGTCATTGGTCCTCACTTATTCCCCCATCACAACTCAGGACACCATGGCCTCCTTGCTCAGGACTGAAAGAGGCTCCACTGCAGGGTCCAGAGCTCCCCCTGAGTCCCTGATCTGACCAGCTCTTAGTGTCCTGTGGATGCTGCTTTCAACCCTTTCCCTCGCTGCCCATACTCGTATCTCATCCCCAGATACAGAGGAGAACAGGAGGGCAAGGAGTCTTAGAGTTCTGAGTATCCTCGTGCTTCCAGACATACAGCTCCAGCCAGAGATGAACTGATGCCTCAAAAAGAATCCACACATTGAATTGAACTATAAGCGGTTAGCTTCTTCTTAACCTCCGAAGTGTCCTTTCCAAACAAGCCTCATGGCATCACAGACCAGTGCCTTCACGGTCACGGGTTACCGGGAAGGTGGCCTTCCCATGGGAATAGGCAATTGCACCCTAAGCCCTTCTGCCACACCAGTGCCCATGGGGGTATGCCCTTGACAGGAGTTGCGTGCAGGTGCAGACTGACTGGATGCCAGAGGGCACAAGAGCAGTTTGCTGAATCTGATTAATCATAGAGAGTGAAACGACCTCCTCATTTCCTTCGTTAAACCTGCCCTCTCTGGCTATCACAGAGGCACACAGTAGGTGCTCAATAAAGGTTTGTTGAATTAATGACTAATGCCTCCATCCCATCTTGACCTAAAGTGGCTGAATGTTGTCAACACCTTCAAGATAGCCTTTGTTTATTTTTTAAATCCAGAGCAAGTGCAGAACATGGTGAGACCAGTACTATGGGAGCCAAGGGGTAAACGTTAACAGAAGCTCACTGGTTCTGACAAGGACAACCGCCATCAGAGGTCTCTTCCAGTGAAGGTTCATACGGCCTCCTTCACATGTCTGTTTATGTCCTGTCCCTGACTGCCCACCATGAGGGCAGAGGGACTGGACCCCACAAACCCTGCACCCCTAGCACCTAGTTGAGTCATTGACACACGGTAGGGACTGGGGGAGACTTGCTGAATGAATGCGAGGTTACGCACACAGCGTGTAAACACATGCACACATCAGAGAATTGATTAACGGATGCTGTGGTCAGAGTCCTGGTTAGCTCTGGCCTTACAGGACATCACTGTGCACCTGCAGGTAGTTGAGAAAGACTTCTGTGCACGGATACACTTGTCTTTATTGCCTGTATACTTGAAGGCTGCAGTATAGGAAGTGACCACAGGTGTTAGAGTCATCAGACTAGGTTTGGATCCACAAATGAGTGGCTGTGTGCCCTTGGGTAGATGATCCACCCCTCCTAGCTTAAAAAAAAAGCGAGGGGCAAGCACGCCCATATCCCACTGTTGGTTTGGGATTAAACAAAATACTGATCATCAAGTGCTTTGAACACAGTTGGTGTTCAGCGAACACCATCTCCTTTCCTGTGGGCCTGTTTACTCTCTCTGTCCTCATTTTCCTCCTGTGAAAAATAAGGAGGGGTGACCCTCAAGGGTCATTTGTGTGGGCGAGTCCCATGATCACTTATGGAGTGGAGCCGTCAGGACGGGCACATAGACATACTTTCTTTTAAAGAAGATGAATTGTTAGCAAAGCAAAACAAAACAACACAAACTAGCCGCCACCATTGCCAACAGAGAAACCCAGCAAGCTTCCACTGGGGGCTGGAGCCTAGTTTCCCTGGCTGTAAACCCGGCTGGAGGGTCACTGGGATTAAGCTATTTCTCTTAGCCCAAGTGCTTGGAGAGACTCTTGGGACTGTTGGCTTTCACCTTGTGGTTCTTTATACACAGAAACAAGGAGCCCCAGGAGACTGTCAGCCCCCACCTCCCCCCACCCCAAAACGCAGGTCTTTGACCTGTTTGTCAGAGAAATTCTGTTGTGGGAGATTCAGGTCTACAAGAAGCAAACAGTGCCCGGGGGCCACAGGCTGGGTCCCTTTCAAAAACGTGGAACTTCTTCAGGGAAATTTGTTCCGGATGAAGAAAGGCCATTGCCTTACAGACACCTAAGGAATGCTAAGGCGCTGAGGGTCAGGGCCAGGCCAGGCTGTGATTTCAGGTGCCCATGGAAAGACTCCCCATTCCCCAAGTCTCTCACCCGCAGCCTGGAACAAAGCACGATGGTCCATGCCTCCATGGATGCATAACCTGTAAGCCCTCTTCAAAGAGGCACTCACCCAGTCTTGCTGTGAATGAATGAACGCCTTGTCTGATAATTCACACTAAGGTGTGAATGGCTGATCTAAGATTTTGGCTGAAAGTGGGAAGAACTGGCAGCACTCCTCATCGCACACTTAAAGAGGGGGTGGGGAGGATCAGTACAGTTGAGGCAAAGGGACAGAATGGGACTATCCAGACAGCCGGCTCTGCTTTGGGCAGTTGTATCTCGTCCCCCAGACAACACCCTGGTTCTGTATAAGGGGCTTTCCATCAGAAGGTACCACAGCTGTTTCCGGAAGAGGTTTTGCATATGTACTTCCCCCTATACAACCCTCAACAAACCAACCACTGGGCGGCCATAAGCCTTCCTTGGATCTTGCCTTAATTTAAGGCTTCTTTTCCCTCATCTGAGCCCTGCAGTCCCTGGCTGTCCCAGGAAGCTTTCTAGATGTGCTTGGTTTGTTACTGGGTTAGCAAACACAGAAGCGGAAGAGAAGCCTCGCAGGGAGCTGCGGCCCCAGCTGCAGGCAGCCCGTACCATGTCGCTCTGCGACTGCGTGGCCCCGTACGCGGCCATCCCGTTGGAGGGCGCGGCTGGCTGCGGCGTGTCAGGCAGGATGTACCCTCTTCTGTCAATTAGGCTACAAGAGAAAACAAAACAACACAGGAGGGAGAGAGTGAATCAAAAGCCAAAGACACCATCAATGCTATTTTAATTTCCATCTCGGGGGTCCCCCTTTCTGTGACGGGCCCCAGCTCAGGCACCTTGGGGTACACCTCTGCTCACCTTCATGTGTAATCAGACACCAAATTCTGTCGCTTTTGCTTTTAAAAGTGCCTGTAGCATCTGTTCCCTCCCTGCCACCTGCTGCAGACCCCCGCCCCATCTGCTGGCCTCATGACCACCAGCCTCTGCCCCTCCCGTCCTCGGTCTGCATCGCCATTGGCGTTTTTTCTAACGCCCAGTCCTGCTCACGTCGCCCCTCCTGCTTGCACAGCTTCAAGGCCTCACACAACCTATCCCCAACTTCCCTCTCCAGCCTTAAACCCACGTCTCCTTATCACACACACGGTGTTCCTAGGGTCCTGCCTTCAGCAAGGTGTCTGAGCACCCGCTGTGTGCCAGCGCACTGCAGGGGAACAGAAGCCACAGGCCCTGTACGCACGCTGTGCTGAGCCACCTCTGTATTTTTGCTCAAGCTCTGGTTTTTTGTTGCCCAAAGTCACTTTCCCTTCCCTCTGCTGTCCACTCTTCACGGCGAGGTTCAAGAGCCCCAGCCCCTGCTCTTGCCCCTGTACCCGCTTTCTTCCTTTATCTGCTTCTCCCAGGCCTGCGTGCGACCCTCCTCATGGCGCAAATCACCGTTTGCCCAGCGTCACGGCGATGTGATACAATCTTGTCTAGCAGCCTGCGAGCTCCCGGAGGCAGTCTTCATCTTTTCTTGCCCCACAGCACCCAGCCCGTGCCAGGGGATTCGGGCCCCTCCACTGTGCCCTCGGAGCCCCCAGGCACCCGGGTCACATCCTGTTGGCACCCCCTGTTCCCACACCTGCACCGTGATGGAGTGTAAACTCCACAAGGGCAAGAACTGGGTCTTCTTAATCCTGTATCTCCATGACTGACACCTAGTAGGAGCTGAGCAAATGCTTGTGGATTGAATGAATAAAAATGACAAGTTTTCTGAATAACGTTTCTAAAGACATCTTTTCTATACTCTACGGTGCTGTTGCCCAGATAGAAGGTAAGGGTGAAGCTTTACCGTGCCATCAACAGAGTTGCCTTTTTTGTCTCCCTGAGTGAAGGCTCGGTGTTGACCTTGAGTCTAAGGGCGGAACTGCAAAGGGCCATAGGAGGTTCGGCTAATATGTGGGTGCTCGCTCCCCATGTGGCCTCCTGTTGCGTGGGGCTCAGATCACGCTCCCAGCACAGAACCCACCCTGAGGTCCTCAGAAGCTTCTGTGCAATACCCAAAACGCATCCACGTGCCCACACACATCCCCCTCCCGAGGGCGGAAGGCTGGGCTGCTGAAGATGCTCCTACTTGTCCGTCTGGCTTTTGGAAGACGGGAGTTATCATGGCAACTACTAGCTTCAGGTCTCCAAGTGACGGAATAGCAAGCCATTAAAAAATACTTGTGACAGGATCTGGAAATGGGACTGTCTCTGCTTCAGTTTCATCCCCAGGGGTTCAGAAAAAAACAATAGGCAACAAGAACCTCCGTCCTCCAAAGGGAGGTGCTGGACCCCCCAGACAGGACCGGCAAAGGGGGTTCTCAGACCCAGTTTGCAACCGCCTTCAACGGTATAAAAGATCGGAAGTGAAAAGAGCAAAGACAGACGTCTTGGGAAAGGGAGTCACCCTCACCCTGCTGATGAGAGAACCAGGGAGAAGGCTGGGGGTCGGGGGCTGGGCGAGGTCAGGCTGAGAGGCCAGACACGGGTCCCCTGGGAGAGAGCCAGTGTGTGTGGAGTTGGCTCGAAGGGGCATCTCAGAGGTTGAATTATATCCCCCCGAAAGATATGTTGAAATCCCAACCTGAGCAGGGATGGAGGAGTGGAAAGTGTTCACTTTCAATGAACTTCAGAGTTCTCATTCACTGAAATGACACTATTTTGGAGGAAATGAAAGTGCCCTGAGTCTTTTTTTTCTAAGTGACAGGAGAAATTAAGGGACTTGCAAGGGATTTCATCCAGGAGCAGAGAAAGAACTAGGTCATCAAGAGAGTCTGAAGGGCCAGCGGGGAGAAAAAACAAAGTTGTTGCCGGCCTGCATCCTATGCGTTCATCCTTTTTAACGTACCAGCCACGCATCCAAGGCTGCAGCACTATGCCCCAAGTTTCCTTCTAGCCCTCACAATTGCCCAGGAGGGCCGCACTCCCCTCATCTCATCTCTTGCCTCATCCCTTGCCCCCTCTTGCCCGCCCCTCATTCCCACACACTAACTCCTTCAGTTCCTCCTCTGACAAGCCAGGCTCTCCCCTCATCTCTGGGCCTTTGCACATGCTGTTCCCTCTGTCTCTCCTCCCACAATTCCTTTCTCCCAATTCCTACTGATCCTTTAGAATAGATCACGACTTAGACCCCCCTCCTCTGGGAAGCCCCCTAAGTGTCCCATGGAAGCCGCTCCCCGCCCACCCCCATCACAGCCCCTCCTTCACTGCAGACTTGCCATCAATGGGGCTGTATCCCCCATGAGATGCACGCTCTCTCACGGGCATCCCCAGCACCCAGCACACGGCTTGCCACACAGCACATGCCCGCTAACAGTGGCCAGGCGAATTCTTACGACTGTTGACCCACAGCACCAGCCCATAGGGTCTGACCCTGACCCTGACCCTGACCACACTGTGGGACTTTCTGTCTTTCCAACCTTCCATGCCTCCTGCCAGACTTGTATGAACACCCTCTTCCCCAAACCTGGCCATTTCCTCCCACTGCCACCCATGCCTCTGGGGACACTGTGTAGGGAACCCAATGTGGGTCTTTGCCCTGGAGGTCCGTAGCTCTCACTGGGAAAAATGAAGACGTTCTCTCTCTCTCTCATGAGTGCATCGTGACCCCACTTAAGAACATTTTAGAGGCAACTCAAGTGCACGATTCTGGGCACACAGGTGGTTCCTAGGCCCTGTCTGAGGCGTGGGGCACTACTCAGCAGATGGGCCTGGCTGGGACGCCCGTGGAAGGCCCTGCCCCTCTTAAGGGCACAGGGGTTGGGCGAGGTAGGGCAGAGGGAGGAGAGGGCAAAGAAGGCGACAGGAGGGCAGAGCAGAGACAAACACCAGCCCCCCTCACTTCTGCCCAGATCAGCTCTGGGGAGCCTGCGGGCAAAGTGGGAGGGCTCAGTGGCCCATCTTCCTTGTGCAAACCCTTGTGTAAACCCTCGAGTGATTCAACGGTTTGTTAGAGGAGGCCCATCCTCCAGAAATGCCCCAGCCAGAGGGACCTGGATTTTGGAAAGAATATAGTCCCAACTCAGCCAAAACAACACATTTAATCCAGTTGTACAAGAAATGATTTCGGTTGTGACAAGATTTGATCTATAAACGATACAGAGCAGCGCCAAATGCAAATCAAGGACGTGGGAACAAGAAAAGAGATTGGACAAAATGTGAGACTTCTAAATTCCTTTTCTGGATTCAGATGTATGGTTTAGATACGGAGAAAGATGCTTGCTCGGATCTCTTTTGTCTCTTACGCTCCTCCAAGGCCCCCAGCCTGAGTTTCATGACCTGGCCATACTTTCCACAAATAAACACACAGCAACAGGAAACACCAGCTAAACTGTGAAAAACCAAGCACTTCCTGAGGGCTTTTCTAGCCTGAAGAGCCCCAAGAGGGATCCCCGGGTGAGTCTGGAGCTCTCCTGGAGAGTCTTGGGGCTCTCTTAGCCCCTGCTGAGCAGTGTCCTTCACCTCAGACAGGGGCTAAGAGCCACCTGTGTGCCCAGAACCGTGCACTTGAGTTGTCTCTAAAGTGGGTAACAATGTGCTCATGAGAGAGAGAGAGAGAGTGTGTCTCTTGGAGGAGCACCATTGCTTGACCGGCACCCGCCTGGGCATGCCTGTCCCTCGGCCTCAGGCGGCCCCTCCATCCAGTGTCCTTGGCTGCCCCTTCCAGCCAGACTCCCTGGAGGAAGCCTCTGAGAGTCAGGTCAGGGGGACTCTAAGGGCCCCCAATTCAGGAGGAGAGTGGCACACTGCTCTCCCAATTCTCTAGGCCCAACCTGGAAAACGATCAATTTCTAATTACCCAACAGCCCCAGTAACCACAACCCAGCACCAATTAATAAATGGCCTTGGAATATGTGCCTGGAATTTTTTTGTGGGGGAGCATCACTCTTGCTTCCCTAATGATGTTTCACTGAGGCTGCTAATAAAATGAAGTTTGCATTCCATGAGCACATATCCGCAATGACTGGCCATGAGGTCTAGCTTACAGTGTGGCTGCCTTGGGAACAATCCCAGTGGTTTTGTGGTTTCTCTCCATTCAACACATTTAGAGACCAAAAGGGCGGAAGTAGTAACAGCTTGGAAACTCATTCTAGAGACCTGGAATACTTGTGCAACAAACAGTTTTGATGATGGTTTGATTAATCTGTTGGAAATAGTCTACATGGGTGTAACTCACAAATAATCAAGAGTTGACTGCGTGATCTTGGTCGCATTATTTAAACTCTCTGTGCCTCCGTTTCCTCATCCACAAAATGGGATATAATAGTACCTACCTCATAGGTACAGAGTGATCTTTAAAAGTTAATATATGTAAAGAACTTAGGGCAGAGCCCAACACTTTTCAAAAAATGGCAGCTACTGCCATTATTAATATTATTGCTGTTTTATCGTCACTACCATCTCGACTTCTTCAGCCCACACAGATCTATCCCTCTGAACTATTTTAGCATTTATCTTCTGTACAACTCAGCCCTTAGCACTTATTCCTACAGGTTTTCTAGTTGCTTCCTACATGTGTGTCCTGGCTCCCTTACTACGCGAATGGCAGCTCCCTGCTCATCACGGATGCTCAACATCATTCAATAATTAATGAGAGGGCTGGCCCCGTGGTTTAGTGGTTAAGTCCTCGAGCTCCGCTAATGGTGGCTCTGGGTTCAGATCCCGGGCGAGCACCAACGCACAGCTTGTCCAGCCATGCCGAGGCAGCGTCCCACATACAGCAGATGTGTAGAAGGATGTGCACCTATGACATACAACTATCTACTGGGGCTTTGGGGAGAAAAAGGGGAAAAAAAGGAGGAGGATTGGCAATAGATGTTAGCTTGGGGCCGGTCTTCCTCAGCAAGAAGAGGAAGATTGGCATGGATGTTAGCTCAGGGCTGATCTTCCTCACACACACACGAAAAAAAACAACAAAAAAAAAGAAAAAAAAATTAATGAGATCACACGCCTCAGTTTCCCTATTTTGATCCTTAGGAGATTTTCCCCAAACTTGACAAATTCAGTGGAAGAACCAAAAAGGTGCTGAGCATAACACAACAAATGGAGGCAGGTCTCTGTTTATTAAGGCCAGGTCTCCGTGGCGCAAAGTGGCGTGCTGAGCTGGTGGTCATTGGGGAGGGTGAGCAAACCCCCCAGTGGTGGCCAGCTCTCTACCTCGGGAGGCCTGTGCTGACACAGCTATGGTGTCTGCTGTCCCGAGATCTGTGCAAGAGCACGATGCCTTGTGAATCTTACCTCGGAGAGATGGGCCCACACAGGGCAACACAGCAATTGGTAAAGATATTCCCGTAGCTGTAGGGATTGTAATTTTCTTTACCTCTTTTATTCGACCAAGAGCCTTTAATCTGCAAGAAAAGAAGGGTCAATAACATATAACATCTTTCATACCAATGCCCCAGTTTAGGCGAATTGGACCACGAGAAGGCCGTAAAGAATGTAAATAATCTTTACTCATTTCTTCAGCAGGAGAAACTGAGATACTTTTCTCAAGAAAAACTGGATTTTACCCCAAATTTGGAGATATCTCAAAACAGCAGGACAGACTAGGGAGAAAGTAACATTCTCTGGGGACAATAATCTCTTATTTCGACTACGTGGTGCTAAAAGGCCAGCTCACAAGAGCCAGTGGAGATTTTTCCATACTCAAATTTAATGTGCTAAATAGTAATTAGAGGAATGGTAGCCAAACAGTTAACACAGCTCCCCTAGTTCCCAATTTATAGGCTGTCTGAATTCAGCCTCAGTGTTGCCAAAATAATTTCACAGATACTAATATTCATAGTTATAAAATACTAATAACCATATTAATATTCTCTTAACTCACATATCTCATCAGCACCAATTTTCTCAAGCCTTTAAGGCAACTTGACTGATTCCGAGACTTTTAATTCATCTACCGATAGAGACTTCTGTCAGACTCTAAATATTCAGACCAAAGAGGACCAGGCTTATGAAGGTACATTGTCTGATATTACATTTCCTGTTTTTATAACTCCTCTCCATCTGCATTAAGTATAGGCAGATGATCCCGGAGAAAAAGTTAAATTTTGGGTCAGAGCAATTTCCTCCAAAAATGAAACGAAGACATTAAGTATGCAAGGCAGACTCATACGTTTACTTCGAGACGTCAGCCTGCCACGATCTCTCTTCATTAGGGGAAGTGCGATAAGTTGCTTACAGAACGATTTAAAAGGAATAGAACAGAATCTCTTCCTCAGGGCTCGGAATTGGGTGTCACTTGGCTGATCTTAGTATCTAATTGATACTAAGGAAGCAAGACAATTTAGAGATTCCCAATAGAGAAACTGGAGGAGAGCGCATGAAAACGCTTCCACTGCACATTCTTTGCTCTCAGGGACTCATGTCTGGGATGGGATGTATGGAAGACCTTGGCCCCTAACCTCTTCTTTCCCTTTTCCCCTCCGCCACTGAACCCCAAAGAACACGCCCATGCCCCATACCGCCAGGAACTTACATCTTCATTCGTCGTCTGGTTGGAGCTGATCAGGTATGTGTGGAAACCCGAGAGCCCCACGATGGACCAGACGGAGAAGAAGCACACCACGGCCTCCAGCACGGTGACCTGCAGTCAAGGAGGTGAACTGGCAGGACAGGAAAAGCTCTTAGGGGCCCCAAGGAGCCGGGATGACTTGAGATTTGGACAGGAAACACCCACAGACACTTACTCAGGCCTCTTGGGTCTACCTAGCCTCACATGGTGTTCAACCCAGCCAGAGGGAGACCCTTCAGGGCAGGCATGATGCCACACTGTCCTTCACCTGCACAGCACTCATGCTCAGTCAATGATTGGTGGGCTCCCTGAACATCGCTTGTTTGCTTTTTCATGGTTGACAGTTCCTCTGACTGTCCTCCCCACCTGACCTTCACCTTTTCCTTGTGACTCACTGTGTAGCCAACCACTGTGGCTGCAAAACCAGGAAGCATGCTGGCTGGAGTTGGCAGCCGCCCAGGCCTTCGATGAAAGAACCCAATACGCAATATCACTTCAATCACAGACTAATTGTGGCTTCCGAATGCTGAGGACAGTAGTAGCAACAGGTTTCTCCTCTGACCTGATGTTGAGGCTGTGAGTAAATTGTCACACTAGCAACAGATGACAGTTGTATGCAGGGCTGATCGTGGGTGGCTATAGCCCTGGCAGGGTTTATTTTCATGGCTTTCTCTCTTCCTGGACGGCCCTTTCACCCATTGGTGGCTGCTCACCCACATCTGTGGGCGGGTTTGTCAACAAGTGGTGGCATTTCTCAGAGTGGAATCAGGGTGAGGGGTATTTTTACTTAGGGGACATTTTCCCAGCCCCTCAGCCAACCCCGTCATATAAGGCTGTCCTCAGCTAACTGATGGGGAACTGGGAGACCTGGATGCTCACCAGACACCAAGCGACTGGAAGTCTAGAGTTCCACAAGACGTGCTAACACCACAGGAGGAAAAGCTTGGCACTCTTCAGCAGAGAAGATAAATCAACCAAGACTGTGGCAATTTGAAAAGACTAGAGAACTTTTCTGTCCCCCAAATGTTTATAAAATTCTATTTACAACACACAGATGCTTCTCAGGGAAAAAAACATTCATCATAAGTCTGGGAGTTTAAATATACATATGCATCTCCCAAGAATAAATTACAGGCCAGAGAAAGTAAATACTTCTGCTTCCCTTCTACTTCCAAGGATGGAAGCCATAGCTCGTGCTTTAATACATCACCATTGATTTTTTTTCAGGATTGGATATACTTTATCTTTAGACCAGAGAAACGAATACATTATCCAGTGCAGTGCGATCACCTGCCACGTCATTATGAATGAACGCCACGGTCTGGGCATATGGGGCTGCATACAAAACAGGGCAAATGAATGGGCTCCTGCCTGTTGACTGACTATAAACCATTGGGTCTGCTCTTGGAGAAGGAGAAAAATGCTTTACTTTTCTAACGTTTAAACTTCCAGAAGCTCACAGAAAAGCACCACCCTGAAATGAAAAGGACTTCTCAGGAGGAGAAGAAATTTTCTTTGCCAGCTGGCCAAGAGGAAAACAGCCCCGCGCAGCCAGGGCTTACAGATTGCCGGCACACGGTGCTCCCAGCAGGCCCTGGCCTTTCTGCCTGGAGGAGGGAGGTGAGTGAAGGGGGAAGAAGCTACGTCTCTCGAGAAGAGGAAAACTTAAGGCGGTACTTTGGAAAAGCAGGTAAGTATAGATGGGTAGGGAGGATCGTGGGGCAATAGAGAGACGCAGAGAAGCACACCCCTGCCCAGGGCTGCCACCAGCGTGGGCAACCCCTTCATTTCTCCAACCCCTTCACTTCTCCATCTTCAAATAGTTATGGCGGGAGGCCTCGTGTGCATATGGGGACACTTGGACAGTGGCCCATGTAGCAAAGATGGTCTTGTTTTCAACTGCCTTCCCACAGGTCAGGGTTACAGATGTCCCTCCTCCTACCCTCATGTCCCCACCCAAGAGGGGACAGATGAGGGAGGCAAGCCACACGGGATTCATGCCCTGCTCTGGTTTGAAAGCAGAGGTGAACTGCAATCCAGGGAAAATGATGAGGCAAGCAGTGGGAAGACCGAGTTGGGAAAACTGTGTAAAGGGAGATGATGCTGGCAGTGACTTTGCACAGGCTGGAAGGGAAAGACAAGAGATAGAAAGATCGAAGAGGAGGTGACACATGATACGGAAGCAAGAAATGGTCAAGGGCAGAAAAGACAGAAGAAAGAACAGACCAAAAGATTTATTTTCTGAACAATACATGAAGAGCCGAACTTCCATTTCAGAAATACATATGGGTCACCAAAAGTTTCAATCCAGGCAGAAAGATGGTGATGTCAAAATATACAGAACTTTCCTATGTGTGAGCTATATAAAATGTGGCATATAAAAGCGGAGAAGGGTCACAGAATTTAAAGCGGCTACTGCCCAGCTTCTGGATGCTGTCCCTTTTGCAATACCATTTACAGTGATTACCCCCAAAAGAGGCACTGTTACCAGCGGAATGTGGAATCTTAAGGGTTTACAGCAACACACAAAAAAATGCGGTTTTCTATATTAATATCTCATGTGCTTTAGAAACGTTTTATAAATAGCAGAAAGTTTCACTGTTAGCTCACAGCTGTGTCAAAATGACATGAATTCAAGGTAGGAAGCAAAATGCAGCCCACTTTCGTCTCTCCCCCACACAGCTGACGCTTCTCCCACAGTATGTCTTAAGGAATAATCATCATCCTTCCTAACAATGTCTGGCATCATTGGCTATGTGTCAGAGGTTGTTCCAGAGGCTTCACTTGGATTAACTCACTTAATCCTCAGAGCAACCCAGTGAGAAGCACAATTCCCATTTAACTGGTAGGTAAACTGAGGCAGAGAACAGTTAAGTAGTTTGCCTAAGAAACAGCAGAGCTAGGATTTGAGCCCTGGAAGTCTGGCTCCGCTGGTACTACAGGAAAGCTGCAGGCTGCTTCCTTTCCTAATTCTTGCTGAGGGACAAGCGGCTCTAGGCTGACCCCAACCTCTGCTGGGGGACATGGGGACGCTCCTCAGCAAGGATTCTTGAATGAATGGCAAATTAAGGAGTCCATTCTCCTTCAAATTCACTCTCAGACTGAGGTACAAATATCTGAACAAACTAGCCAATAGCTAGATGTTGAAAATATCTATGCCATAATAAGATTAAGAAACATAAATTTCTCTTAAATGTATCAAAACCTATTTACTGACTTTTTTTTAAAAAGAGAAATGAGAAGAAACATGGCAACTCCAGTAGGAGCCAATTTAATAAGCAGTTGGGCGCTTATTGCATTAGAGATGGGTTCCAAATTATAGCAGTTACCACTGCCAGCTTCTATCTGTCTCCCCGCAGCCGCCAATAAGACAGTGAGCCCTGTTGTGGCCAGGGGTACGGCTTTAAATTCCCCACAGCCCCTAGCCCAAGATGTGGCACATCGTGGTACTGACTAGATGATTACAGAATTCAAAAATGCTGATAGGCAGGCGCGCTGCCATTGAGTTTCCGCACAATTCCAAAAGAGCTCGCTCTGTACCCTTCTGGGCACCCAGTTCTGCGTTCAGGACAGCAGAGGGTGGGGAAGGACACGCTCCCTGCCCTAAGGGAATAGGGGTCTGTTTCCTCTCGGGAAGGTAAGCAAGGGGAGACAGCTTTGCAGGGACGTGGAAATAGTGTCGGGCAGAATGGTGAGGAGTATTTGGAGAATCATAAAACGTGAGAGATCATGAAACCAAAGGTTTTTAACATTTTGGGTCCCCACTTTTTTTCAGAAAAAATGCACACTAACACACTTTTTCTTATAATTCCAGGAGGCTTAAAAACTCCCCTGGTGCCCCTCCATGGATATGCATGGATCCCAAGTTAATATGTCCTGATTTATTCTAATCCTTTCATTTTACAGGTAGGAATCTGAGGCCCAGAGCAGTAAAGCCACTTACAAAAGCTTATACAGCAGTCCACGGCAGACCAGAACTAGAACTTGATCTCCAGACTCTAGGAGAGAAAGAACCCTTCCCAAGGCTCCAAGCTATGGCAATGTCACATGACAGGCCCTAACTTAGGGGCCTCAGAGCTCACGACAGCAAGGCTGAAACTGCCTGTGACATCGAACCTTGTTCATCAGTCCCACGGCCTTAGAGCCACCCCTGGGTGAAGAACTCGTCTCTGTTAATACATCACTGCCCATCTCTCCACATTCCAGCCATCAGGCTGGTGACAGTATTTTTTGCCAAGTGCCAAATCCAGAAAATAGTTTATTTTTAAAAAGTTTGTATTTCATGTGGGTTTCCTCTCCGACCAAAATTCCCCGGATTCCAGACTGGCCAGGGAATGCTGAGGCCAAGGCCCTGCCTCAGGCCCTTCCCTTTCTGAGCACTGGGCCTATGAGCCCCGGGTCCCGCATGGCGATGAGGGGCATTTCTCTGTGGGTCCCAGACACGTGTCCCTGAATCCTCATGCATCTTATTCTGCGTCAGGTCTCTGTCTTGGGTTCTGATGTTTAAAACATACGAAATAGATGTTGTTGGTAATCATTTCTTTTTTTCCCCTAAAAATTACAGTAAAATAGGCAACGCTCACTTACAGGAAGAGTTTGATGGAAAGCAGATACCAGTGACACCTCCCCTTGTTCTTTAGATTGAGCGTCTACATCAGCATTTAATGCTTTTAGATATTTAGGTTCAGGAACTTGTCAGCATATTTTCCTCATCAATTAGATAACCCTATAATCCTTAGACAGAGACAGGAGGATACAGCCTGTGCGCCTGTGCCCTGAGTGCCCATCACTGTGTCTGGGGTGGGGGCTGTTGACTTTCCGATGATTTACGTGACAGACACTTTGAAAATGGAAAGTCACCGAGACCCTCCAGACTGGATCATTGATCATCATCTTTCCGTCTCTCAAGTGCTTGTCTCCTATATGCTTTTATACCAGCCAATAAAGGGGTGTAGTTGTCCCAAATTAACCTAGGAAGTCACTATAACTCCAGTCAAAACTCCAACTGGAATTTTAAAAATGGAATTCGACAAAACTGACTCTAAAATTCATCAGGAAGAGAAAAATGTACAAGAACAGGTAAGAAATTTTGAAAAAGAACATCATGGGGGTGGGGGCGGGAGAAGAGTTTTCTAGTAAACAAAACAAGGTAAGAACAGCGCTGGAACAGCAATGGGACAGGACAGAGTCCGAAACAGACATTTCAAATTAGAGCTGAAAGAACAGATCGGTGGGTTCTCAAGGCGTGGCCCGTGGACCCTTAGGGTCCCGAAGATCCTTTCAGGGGATCCTCCAGGTCAAAACTATTTTCCTATCAATAACAGAACATTATTTACCGGTTTCGCTCTCATTCTGCCATTCAGTGGCTTCTTCTGGAGGCTGCATGATGCGAGATGATTGTCCTCACTCTCAGGCTAATAGAATGAGCGCTTGTGCATGCTTGCATTTTAAATTTAAAAATTTCTCAGTGTTAATTTCAAACAGGATATGTACAAATGTACATATATATAAAATCTATATAACCAGAAGTTCTTTGGGGTCCTCAATAATTTTTAGGAGTGTAATGGAGTCCGAGACCCAAAACTTTGAGAACTGCTGGAATAGAATAGTAAGCGGTATTGGGACACTTCACGAAACATTTGGGGAAAATAAAGTTAGATCTTCAACTCACACCACGCACACAAAATTATATTACAAATCAATTACTGTGTTAAACTTAAGAAACAAAATATAAAGGTAGTAGAGGAAAATAAAGGAAATATTCATATAATTTTGGGGTGAAGTTATAAGGCACAAAACCTAGGAGCCATGTAGTATAAGAATTATAGTTTGATTTTGTTAATAAATTAAAAATTTTTGTAGAAAAAGTAAAGTTAAAAGGTAAGTGACAGATTGGGAGAAAAATACTGGCAAAAGATATTTATAAGACTATTATTGAGAACGTGTTAATAGGAAAAGAACAAACAACCCAATTAAAAATGGACAAAGTGTATGAACTAGCACATGGAGATTAGAAAAAAAAGTCAACAAACATAAAAATATGTGCAAGCTGATTACTATCCAGTAAATGGAAATTAAAACAATGAATTTTTTCACCCCATCAAATTGGCAAAAATCACAGCACTGAGAACACCCAGTGTGGGTGAAGTTGTGGAGAAATGAAGCATTGGTACAATCTCTTTAGGGGACAATTTGGCACATCAATCAACATTTAAAATATGCCTAACTTTCAACTCAGCGATTACACATCTTGTCGTCAATCCTAGAGAAATACCAACACTTGTGCGCAAAGAGTAAAAGCAAGAAAATCCACTACCTGGTTTTTTGAGCAGTAAAAAAATTAAGAAATCTAAATATCCGTCAGTAGAAGAATACACTAAAGTTCATCTATACTCTGGAATTCTATAAAGCAGACGAAAAAAGAATGAGGTAGATCTACGTTGACATGGAAATACTTCCAGGAAATATTTAAAAATCAAATTGTAGAAAATGCAAAGAGTACGATCCTTTTAGGTACAAGGAGTCCCGCCAAGCGTATATTGCACACATATGTATTCAAACTCTTAGAAGACCATCTGGAAGGACCCATGAAAACTGACAAGAGTTCCTACAGAATGATGGACGGAGAGTCAAGAGCAACGCTTCCTTTTTACTCTGACGTTTCTGACTATTTAAAATTTGTTACACTGAGAATATGTTCTTGTATTACTTGGGTGATTTAAAAAACCAAACAACATTGTCCCCCACTTTGTGACCTCATGAGACGTAATCTGATGCTTATTCTCCACGAAACTCCCTCAGTCAGACTGGTAAGGGGCAGCGGGAAAGAATCTCCGTTCCCTGGGTGGAGAGAGGGACTGGTAATTAGTTAGGAGAACAGGGTCTAGTTCTGGCAACTCCTCTGAGCATAAGTAACCTCTCAGTGCAGGGCCAGCTGTAAGAGACCTAAGGATACCTGTCCTACCTATTTTCTGGGGTCCCTCTGAGGATCAACAGATATCAGGATGGACAGGCCTTGAAAGCCTGGTGTTAGAGAAGGCCCGTGCTGCCTTCATTCATTTTCCATGGAGCCGTACTGTGTCCTTCCTTTCTGTGGTCAATAGGGCCAAATCCAAGCCTTCTACCGAATACCATTAAAACCGAATGGCCACCCACTATGCCCTCCGTGCCTTTCAGACACATGTGCCTGGAAATGAATGCAAATTGGGGATAAAAAGGCTTTCCATTAAAAGCCTCCACAAATGTCGAATCAATTACCATTTGATTTACTAAACAGTGAAAACTCTTTTCGTTTCGGGAGCGCTTATCGGGAACAATAAGTCATGATTAAAAATGACTGTAATCCTTTTAATTGGACGTTAATGCTGTTACACTGAAACGGCTGTTGATCGGCAGGGGTTCCCCTCTCTGGGCTCTTCCTCAAATGAGGCCCTGCTGCTGGACCTGCGCCTGTTCCTGAGGGCTGCCACCTCCCAGAACCCCAGAAGTCTGCGAGGAGGAGGCATGGCCACGTGGCTCCCCTGACACCGCGTGACTGCTAACATTTCCTATGAGGTGGCACATTATCTCTGTCAGGCTCATGATTTTCTCTTCCTCCCATATTTTATGCAAGTAACTACAGAGGACCCTAGAGTTACTCTAGGTTGATGGGGAGGTTTCTGTGTGATCTCTTAGGTTCTGTTGGTAAACGTACCTCAAACAGAACTCATTTCTCCCTAAACCAGTGCTAGGTGACTCCCTTGTCCGCTGTAGCCCTCTCTCCCCCAGGGCACCCAGGGTCTGACCCGTCCTCTTCCTCCTCTCCCCCTCCTGATCTGCCTGCAGAGCTTCTCCCAGCCAAGCTGTCCCTTTGTCACAGATCTCAATTTGGAGGGCCTTTCCTCTGCAAACATCTCCTCACTATTTCACTCCATTGTGTTCCCTGATGGAGGTGAATATTCTTAAAAACAAAACAACAACAAAAAACAGCTCTGATGATGTCATTCACCTGACCAAAGTCTTAGCTGGTTCGCCAGGGGAAGAAGGCGGCAGCTCCTTCACAGATATTCAATGCTTTCAGGACCCCCCACCCCTCCCTGGGAGCAATCACTCCTGATCACCCCCCATCAGGGCTTAGCTATCACAGCGCCCGCCCCTCTGGCCGCCGTGTGTGAGTCTGTCAGCGCATCTGTGTGCTTACACCGTCAGGGCGGAGGGCCGGTTGACTGGGACCACCGACGTGCTCCCGGTGCCAGCATCCTGCGAACCTCGCTGAGCAAGCGAATGAACACAAGCCCGGCTCCGGCCCTGCGGGGGGCCTGGTCGTCCCCAACACACCCGCAGCACCCTGCCTAGGACCTCTCCCCTCCGTTTCTCCTGTTAGAACTCCACCCATCTTGCCAAGCCCTGCGCAGACGCCCCCTGCCGAAGCCTCTCCCGACTTCCCTGCGGGATGTGCCCCTTCCTTCTGGACCCCACCCCCACCTCCAGTGCACTCCGTGACTTTTTTACGACACTTAAATTCTGCTTTTAAGAACTCAGAGTCACAGCCCAGCTCTTGGCATCAACAGATGTTCGTCGAGGCGAAGGATGAATCACCCTGCCCCCATCACTGCCCTTTTGATTGAATGTGCTTGGAGGGTCCCTGCGGATCCTTCTTGACTTTGTAATCCCGGCAGGTTTTGCACATGGTGGGCGTTCAGTAAAATGATTTTGAAAGAAACAGATGCCGAGCGGGTCTCCTTTGTTGGAACTTGCCGGGCTGTGTGGACTGAAGACCCAGTGCCATCCTTTCTGGAGGAGACTCTCCTTTCGTCTCCTTCCCAGGGGGTTCTTGAGAGTCCACAGTGCTGGGCAGCCAACCCACTGCCCACTGACCCCCGAGGGGCTCCACTCCACTGCCTCTGCTTCTCTGAGGCAGAGATGAAAGGGAGGGAATGGTCTCAGGTCACAGAGAGCCAGTAGCAGGCAATGGGAGGCGGAGAGGAAAGAGGGAGAAGAGGAGGGAGGCTGGGCCAGGGCCTCTGAGGCCTTAAGTGCTCCCCGCAAGGCTGACCCTGGTGGCCAAGCATCCTCCCCCTTCCCTCACCACAGACAGGGCTGAGGTGCACACAGCGAGGGGCCCTCGGAGTGCCCGCAAAGGAGCCAGGCATTCTACCCACAGCCATTTATGACGTTCTCTCCCTGCACTCCTCCCTCTTTCCCGTCTGTTCTCTCCTTCCCGGCTTTGCCACACTCTGGAACTAGACACCATCCGGTCTTGGCTTCCTTAATGAATGAGCTGGCTGATTCGTCTCTTCTCAAGTCCTGCTGGGTTTCATGTGGGCCCAAGGAAGAGCTTTTTGTTTACCAATGTTTCCATCATTCGCGTCAGTATTTCTGATAAGGTGTCTGATCGGTTGTTAATTAGCCATTTTTGTTTCTCATCTCTCTCACTTCATCAACAACATTGTTTTTTCGTTGGCTATTTTGCAGAGTAAATCCACTGGGAGAAACCTTTGCCTGTGCCCTCATTTCTCATGAAAATATTTATTTATTTTTTCTGAGGAAGACTTACCCTGAGCTAACATCTATTGCCAATCCTCCTCTTTTTGCTGAGGAAGATTAGCCCTAAGCTAATATCTGTGCCAGTCTCCCTCTATTTTGTATGTGGATCGCTGCCACAGCATGGCCACTGATGAGTGGTGTAGTCTGCATCCAGGAACTGAAACTGAGCTGCCAAAGCAGAGCGTGCCGAACTTAACCACTAGGGCACTAGGGCATCAGATTGGAGACCACAGAAAAAATTTTAAATGTAAGTTATTTTCTTGTGGAGAACTCTCTGCAGGGGTCACTTGCAAAGGTTACACCGGACTCCAGTCCTGTGCTCGGATAATTCATCCAGAATGCTTCCTCTTGTTTCAGGAACTCGGTACCCTACGGACTCTCGCTCCGCACAGTCTGCAGGTCTGGAGAGGACGAGCTGTGGGCAGCACTGCCATTGATCAGAGGACAGCTTTCATGAGCGTGAGATGTTACAGATCGGTCTCATCCATCATAAATCGACCACCTCAAAGAGACTCCCAAACTCTCAGGGCCCCTGCAGTGGAAGGGAGCTTAGAGCTCTTGAGGTTAACATTTATCTGATGCTAGACTCTCCCACCACACTGACAGCAGGATGCATCTTCTTTTCGAACACCCCTGGCCCTGTGATCTCGTTGCCTCCCCAGGCCACGCCATTTCTGAGCAGCTCCAGGGGCGAGCACAGCTTTCTCAATGAGCTGAAAGCTGCCCCGCAGAAGCTTCCGCCTAGCCATCCGTCCATGCCACGTCCACAGTCACACAGGCGTCCAGAGGAAAGGCAGGAGCCAAAAATATGGAACAGGTATCCTGATGAGAGTTAGCCTTACCTATCATATATATTATCACTAATAACCAGAACTTAGTATTTTTTCAAAAACACACCACAACCCAGTAGAACCTAAAGCATACTTTCTCTTCTTGAATACAAATTTATGATAAATCCTCAGAACTCAACATTTCTTAGTAGACTCACTCAATAGGAAGGATTCTTCTCCAAAGCATGTATTTCAAACAGAAAACACCCCATAGAACAGAGGGCCTTGAGGTAGTCACACCATTGCTTGGGGGAGGGGTGTTAGTGCCACACATAAAAAATTTATGTGCTTTGTAATTTAAAAAACCCCGCACCTCACTTCTGAGTACGGATATGTCTGATGTTCCTGAAATTCTCCTCTACTTCCAAAAAGAACAAAGAAGATCCACTGGGAGTGTTGCTCAGACTGCTCACGTCACGTCCCTCCCTGCTCATCCTTCCCTGCTGGGGATGGGCTGCTTCACCGTCAGAGTCCTCCTGAATCTCGCTCTTGGCTCTCGCTCTTCTCCAGGGGAGAAATGGGGTGGTCTTATCAGAGTCTTTTAGGTTGGCTGGGGCAGCTGCCCTCGGATATTTTGGCTTCAGCTTTAGGCCGCCTTTCTCCAGGCAGGAGCCCAGCATGACGGTGGATCAGGAGGTGCCACAAAGCCACGCGGGAGCAAGTTATGATGATGATAATCATCCCTGTAAATTGTGAAGGGTGGGCTAGTTCAACAAGGACCTCATGAGGCATTCTGTTAACATTTTCAACCTGAACTCAGGGGAGGAGACACACACACACACACACACACACACGTGTGTATATACTTATATATGTGTGTGTATACGTACATACATTCACACACAAGTGTATACATGTATATATACACACATACATGTGTATATTTTTATATGTGTGGATATATATATATATATATATTTTTTTTTTTTAAGCCCATCACCTTTTGTCTCCCAACCTCTCTCGCCTAGATTAACAGAAAGGGAAGAAAAGGGAAGGGATGATAGACATAGTAGACACAGAAGTGTTGGACTGCTAGTGAGCTTCATGGATGGGTTTAGACAGAAATCCTCTCAAACCCACCTGCACTTGAGTGCTGTTTCCCAGGTACCTCCTACCTGAAGGCCTGTGGGGTCAACAGAACAATGCACCCGTGAATACATTATCTTACATGGCAAAAGGGAGTATGCAGCTTGAAGCTCATGGACCTTGAGATGGGGAGATCATCCCGAATTATCAGGGTGGAGCCAAGCTTTAAAAGCAGAGAGACTTTCTGGCTGAGTTCAGAAAGATGGGCGGAAGAAGAGGAGGAGAGATTCAAAGTGTGAGAGGGACCTGACCCACTGGTGCTAGCTTTGAAGAGGAAGGGAGTCACGAGGCAGCGAATGGAGCAAGGAAAGAGGACCTCAGTCCCGTACGCCATGAATTTAGTCAACCAACTGAATGAGCCTGGAAGAGGATGCTCCCCACAGACTTCAGATAAGGGTCCAGGCTGGCAACACGTTGATTTCAGCCATGTAAGACGCTGGGGCAGAAACCAGCCAAGCCTCCTGGACTTCCGACCTATAGAAGTGTGCGATAACAAATGGATGCTGCTGTATGCCTCTAATTTATGACTATTTGTTACAGCAGCAACAGAAGCGACACAGCCGGCATGTGCCCGAGCAGCGCTGGGAAGGGCCCCAGCCTGGAGGACCAGGATGTCCTGGACACTGTGAGAGCCTGTCATGCACTCAGAGCAGGTTGTGGCTGCCACAGCTGTGGCCACCAAGCTCCTGAATGTGGAGGACATGTCTGGGTAACACCCGCGAAGGGAAAAAATGCCTGGCTGTTCTCAGAGAGGGTCAGCGTCAATACGGCAACACTATTTGGAAAGGCAGTGGCTGAGATTTTTATGAGTTTTCAAAAACCGGGCCATGAGAGAAACTGTCTACCTCTACATGAGACTGATATTTCCAAGGAGAAGAAACTAAAATTTGCTCTGGACCAGATAAGAGCATTTGTCTTTCCTCCCCTTTCCACATGAATAGTTTCTCTAGCAAAGGCAGCATCCCACTTCAAAGACACTGTCACTCTCTCTATCAGCAACCTTTGTCTAGTCCCCTTACGGGGAGCACAGTGCTCTTGATTATGCAGACTGTGAGCACAGCCAGACTGTGAGAATGAGCAGACACGTGTGCTCGCAAAGAAAGTTCTGGCAGAGCCTGCCCATCACATATATTGCCACAAAAAGAAGGCTCTTTGAAGTCACTCTTGCCATGCATGTAATCAATGCTTTGGTGCTGAGCATTCTCACATATTCCATGTAGTTGATTTTGTCAGCATACCATTGTCAAGCACACAGTGGTTGACTATTTTGAGTCAAAAAATTGAGGCACAAAAGGGTTAAAAGAAATGACCCCGGACTCATAATTACTTCTGGTGGAGCAGGATTAAAAGATGTTTACCCCAGTCCAGGACTCTCTACCTGGATTCTACCTTGCGATTCCTTCCGGGATTATGATATGATAAGATCCATGAGTTGGGAGGTCTGTGGTAGGCACGATGAAGACTAGTAGCAACAAACCCAATCACACACAGCTCCTCTCTGCTCCAGTGGGGAGCTGTATCTGAAAGTGATGCCAAGGAGAACCACGCAGATCAGCAGGTAGTCCATAGGACCCAGGGAAAGAAGCAACTGAAACCCCCAGGCTTCAGGTCAGCCTTTCTCCTCCTCTCCCCGCTGAGAGGAGTCCCTGTCATTGACATCCATTGTCTGAAACGCTCAACGGGCATCTGCACAGGCACACGGTTTCAGGAAAAGCCCAGGTGCCAGGGATAGAGGAGGGGAGGCAGCCGAGGCTGCCACACACTAGAGGCTTCAGCAAGCACTCCAGTTGGCAGCCCAGACCTCAATTCCAGTTCTGAGGTGCATTTAGAAAACTTAACACTGCGGGCCTCACTTCTCCTTAAACCAACCTGATTTAATACAAATCAGTGCTGGTTTCTGGGGGTGGGCAAGAATTCACACTTGGCTTTCTAGCTAGAGCACTTCAATTTAAGCAAGGCTAAATGAGTCACTTAAAGGTTCAAGCATTCGGACGCTATTAGTCATGCAAGTGAACACTAGGGAGTTCTTTGGATGATTACAGAAAGAAAAAGAATATGACTTATGAGAAGAAAAGCCAAGACACAAGATGCAGAGGTGACTGAGGACACGGTCAGTTCAATACTTAATACGTTGGCATTGGAAAAACCAGAAAAACTGGAAAGGATATCTCGCAGGACTGTCCTTCAGAGCATTGAGGAATCCTGTTTGCTGTGAACCTGTGGGAAGGAAACCAACATTTAGTGTTCAAACATTCACCTCCAGAAACAGCCTTCATGCTGAACGCTCCCTCATCTACATAAAAACAATAGGTGTCTAAAGATCAATTAAATAATTATATTTTGTATGCCTGATGGCACCCAGTATACTGAACAAAGATTGCGATTTCACTAAAGTTATTCAACAAGAACATGGCACATTCATAATTAGACCCAACATCTGCAGGAAATTTTTTCAATAAAAGCAGATGTGTGTCTGCATACTTTCCCATAAATTATAGTTCTGATTACTCCTTTGTTTTCCTCATTTTAATAGGAAAACAGAGTACTGTATGCTGTTTTTTTCTCTTCTTTTATGAAAGACTATTTTGCCAAAGTTTGTTAACTTTTGACCCTGGACGTCCTATAAACTAGAATACATGGAAAAGACGTCTTTCTCTGCACTCAGAGTAAACAAAGTCATAAAGCTGAGGTTTATTACTGACTCTTTTTGGGTTTAAGACATTTTAACATGAACTGTCTGTGCAAGAAAACATTTCTGTAGGGGCTTGAGTAAAGATGCATCTGATAAGAAGCAATTTCTATTCTAAGTATTGACAGGATGCTTTTTAAAAATAAAAGCCCATGCGGAGGAACTCTTGGTGCTCCCATCTTGGGGTGGTGACACTAGGTCCCTGCTGTGCTACAGGAGGCCATGTGTTCGGGGATATAATCTGGTGCTGGGGCAGCAATGAGATGAATATGGGGAAGTGACACAGTAGGGCTGGTTCTAGTGCATCTCTGGCATTTTCTGTTGGTGTGGCTACAACGTGGGAGCTGGAGGCAATGTCTGGACCCCTCTGTGTAACTGGAAACCGAGGCCGGCTACGGGAAGGCTAAGATGGCTCCACATTCTTCTCACTCCCTCTGTGCTGTCCTCCCCTCCTCTCTGTGCCCACTGGCCACCACTGAGGCACAAGGATGTGCCGTGCGCTAGGATGATGCCAATAGGTGGGAAAACTGATAAGGGAAGCTTAAGGCTTTCTCTTCCATCTCTGCTAGGCCATCAGGGCAACACCAGCAAGTGGACATGCTGTAGACCTCAGCACAGACACAATCTTGAGGCAAAATTGGGAGACCAAAATTTACTGAACCCAAATTGTATCACTTTTCCAAACTCTCCTTCCTCTCTCAGGAAGTCCAGGTGTCACCTTCCCAGGAATCTTTGTGACAACAGAATTCTCTCCCTGCCTTCCCCTCCCTGTCATGTCATCCCTCTCAGAGCCCATGCCCGGCAGGGAGAACTCAGAACAGTTCTCTACCACTCTCAAATCACTCTCTGCCTTTGCCTGTGTTTTCAGAATCTTAGCGGGCTCATGAGAACCACATAAAAACCTCTGCCTTTCCTGAAAGCAACCTGTGCCAAGCCAGACTGGGGGGGGGGGGGTTGTTTAGTAGGAGTTGTTGGTGGGGGGGGTTGCAGAACAAGGGGAGAGGAAAATCTTTATTTGCTTTTGTCCAAAATATTCAGGTAACTTGCACCCAGATAAATTCTGAATGCTTTTTTGTTGAAGACTGGATTAACAATAGATAAGCATAAACTACAGCAAACTCTATTTTTCTGGAGCCAAGGTAAGTAAAACTTTAGAGGAGATGAAAGTAAAGTGTACATCACAACCCAACTGTGGTGATAGGTGGTGACTTGTGTGAGTGTGTGTTCCCAGATGTTACGTGTGCAGTTGGGCAAGTGAAAACTGGCCCTCAATATCCAGAATGTAGGGACAAGGCCATAAATACAATGCGATAATACATAAATATATATGAAAGCATTTTGAAGTTGCTGAAGATGATATAAAAATGTAATGCTTAAATACTATTTTTCAGTGTCATGGATATGCTGGAATTTCTTCTCTAGTTGTAAACAATTGCTTCTTCTGTCTATTAATACGTAGATGGGACCTTGGCTATATTTTTGCCATTTTGAGACTCTGAAAATAGAGAGCAGAGGCGTCCCTGCAGAGCCAGCATTGGCATCCTTCCCAGGTGGTGGGGAAGAGGTCTCTGACAAATGTCAATCCTCTTTGTCTGATCCCCCCAAGTTATGGCTCTAAGCCTATATTACAAATTTGTGTCACATTCAGATGAAAGGATTTCAGTCAGAAAGAATGGGAACTAGAATTTAAAATGCCTATGAAAATTTGGGACAATTCATTTAATGTGCAAAGTTGACCAATATTTAAAAAGAACTAATGTGAAACTTTCCATATCACCCACTTCCCCTACCCCCCATCCCCACCCCACCAAGCGAAGGGGAGGAGAATATGCATTTCTAACTTCAGCTGTAGCTCATTCCATTTGTGGTTTTAGTGCTGCTGCATGGAAGAGGGAGGCCTGTGTGCAGATACTTCTGGAAACATTCCAGAAAGAGGCTCTGTACCTGCTAACGGGTGGTTGTATTTCAGGAATGTGGACAAGAGGCAATGCTGGTCTTTAGTGGGGCTAATGGCACTGTAATGGAAGTTTTAAAGCTCAAATGTAGAATTCAAAGCCAATTAACTCCCTTCTCATCACTCCTACTGTATTAAAGTGATTGGTCAAGAGACAAAAGAAATTCAAAGTTATGACCCTGAGAATGGGGAAAGAAAAATGCCATTTGCTTAGGCAAATGTATATTAAAATCATTTATATCCAAATCTCGTTTTTAATAAAGTTGCTTCTTTCATATGCCAGGCATTTACTAATGTTCTAGCAGACAATCGAACATCTTATCAAATGCATATCTTTAACAGATAGACTTGTGTGTAAGAAAACCCAGTCTTTATCCCCACATGTGTTTTTCTAGGGAGAGTGACTGTTCCTGCTTAAGTAGACATCACATTAAAAAAAAAGCTCTGCTGTTCTATGGTTATCAGGGCAGCACATCATCCTTTGTGAAAATGTGGGGATGATTCTTCCAGTGGATCCCTTAGCAGAAGACAAAGTGAGGTCACTGAGGCTGGAATGGGGGTGAGTGTATCAAGGCAAAAGTCTTGTGAGTGGAAGAGAGCCTGATCCAGGTGTGACCTGGCAGCTGCTGTTGGAAGGACAGGGAATGGGGACCAGAAGGGACAGAGGGAGGGATGACAAGGGATGGAGGAAGGTAGGAAGTGAGGAGGGGGAAGAGAAGAAAGAGAAAGCCCGCAATGATCAAAATATTAACTCAAAATTAAATCAGAAAACCAAAGTCAGGCAAATGGTTACATGTGTAATCTGATTTCGCCAGCATACTTACGAAGGATGACGTGCGTGATAACGAATGCAAATATAAAGACTGTCAGAAAAGACAGAGATAAAATAAACATATAAAAAAATCTGTAGTTTCTTTTCCCCACACAGTTGCCTACCCAGGGACAGTGGTGATCAAACCGTTCTGAAATGAGAGGCAGAAAAAAAGAGATGGAAATCGATTAATAAAATGGTATAATTAATTAATTAATTATTAATGGCTTTTATTTGAGGGAGTCCCTCCCCCCAAATATCCCACGACCCAATATCTAACGTGATAGTGGGATAATAGATCCAACTGATTTATAATCAACAATATAAAATGATAATATAATAAAATGATACCATACTACATATTTCCAAACTGACCACTCAGAGAAATGCTTAACATTAAGACATTTGGAGAACATCATTATTCTTTCAACAGAGCTTAGCTGTTTTGAAAAAAACATAGACTTTGCATGCTATTCTCATCACAAAAAGAAAAGTAAAGATGTCTCTCTTTTGTAAAAGAAACTTCTTTGGCTCACAGAACAATATTCCCTTAAGATGGTACCAACACTTCTGATGTTAAGTGCTGGGCTGGGCAGGGCTGGGGCTCAGCGTTTCATGCGTGTGTGGTGTTGAATGACCACCTCTCCTGGTAAATGTCCACAGAGAGGTCACTAGTGTCCTGGGACAGGACAGAGGGGCAATCCCTTGTTCTTCCATTCCAGTTACAACTGTTTCCTAGGAAATGTCTCCGCTATTTCAAAAGTTGTAGAAGAGTTGATATCATGTTTTTAAAGTGAACTACGATCTTCAAATGCAGTGTAATACACCAGATCTTTTAGCCCACAGTTCTTAGCTTCCTTACCTGTAAACTTGATGGAGTTCTTGTGGGGTTAAACAAAGTAATGTCTGGGAAAGCATTTAAAAAAAACGTACACGATGCTTTATAGTTCATCAAGAGAAGTCACATACATGAATACATTTGGCCTTGAAACGTTCCTATGAGGAAAATGATGATGTTGCCCTATTTTACAGATGAGCGCACTGAGGCTCAGAGAGAAGGGAGTCTGCTTGTATGGGGAACTAGAGCTTGAGGCCACATCTTTCAGGGCTGAGCCCATCTTCCCAATGTGTATGCTGCCTCTAGCACTTTGTCAGTGACAGAGCACTGGGGTTGGGCATTCTCAAGCTGTTATGGCATGCAACCGTAAGTACAAAGCTACGTCTTCTCACCTTGGGAATTTCGCACGAAATTTGTCATGCATTTGTGATTTGCTCTTCCCCTTGCAAGTAACGGCAAAGTGCTTCTCTTCTCTAGTACTCAGCAGATCTTCTATCCAGAAGGGCTATCCAGAGCACGATTCTAACACACCCCCTCACCTCAGACCACCTGCCCTGGGGACGGGCAGGAAAATGCTGGGCATAGGACTTATCTTTCTACTTGGGCTCTTTTCCAAGCCTAGCTTCTATCCAACTTTCACATTTTATCTCTAGGTGCTTTAAAAACATACAGAGAGGGCTAAAGGAGGTGTGATTACGGAAATAAAACATTATAAAGTTACGCGTGGCAGCCAATTCCATTGCTTTCTGGTCGCCTATCATAAATCCCTCATCTCGTGTTTTATGTCGAGTGTGAGCTTGTTTCTCAAAAAGGGCACGAGGACACCTGGAGATAGTGGTGGCAGAGGAACTGGAAGATTCACTGTTGTCTGCAAGTGACGTCAACAAGAACAGCCAGGTCACCCGAGCAGGGGACCCGAAGAGAAAGCTCCGAGCTCACTGACCTGGTGACGACCTGATAGCCTCTCAGATGCTGACACTCAAAGCAAAGTAATTCCTACTGGTATTACATGTTAACATGTGCTGCCAACCCCACCCACTGGAAAGTTAACTCCTGCATAAAAACAACCTCATTCCCCAAATCACTGATCTGCACAGGCTGTACAAGGGAGACATCTACACAAAGAAGTACAAAAAGAGAAAAAAAATCTGAATCAGTCAGATTTTCCTAAGACCTTGAGGCTGCCATTTTGAGAAACCTCTTTTCTTCTTTATACCTGAGTATACAAAATGGGAATGAGAAGTGGAGGCTGGGGGCACAAAAGCAATGTTACCTCGGATTCCAGCTGTGACAGCTGATTTCCAGATCCCAAATAGGTGGTGGACTGAGCCCCTTCATGAAAGTGAAAATCACCCATCAGCAGAGAAGACAAGAGGGCTTGGGAGGCATAATTAACACCGTGGAACCCCCATCCCAAGTACCAAGGTCTTTGCAGCCCACTGCACATCCTTTCCGTGGGGGCAGGCGGTAGTTGTATTTTTAGTTTAGAAAGTTTCCTATTAGCTAAGCTGTGACACTGCTTTCCTGAGAGAGGCAGAGCAACTGGAGAAGTGAAAGCAACAGATGATGGGCATGAGACCGTGGGTCATGGGGTCTGGGAGTCTTCTTGGGAAACCAGTGATGTCTCAGGAATGGGTGTGAACGCCTGGCTCTCCAGCAGTCCTGAGCTGACAGCAGTTTCCATTTGGAAACTTGTCTTATTGAGAACTTTTTCTTGGCTGACGAAAATCCCACTCAAAACGTAGGCTCACTGAGAAATTCTTTTATTTAATGTTTTTCATGTCCTCTTTCGTGTTTGTTGAATACACGGTGGTAAATGAGCCTAAGAGACTCCGTGGGCATCTCTGGGGAACAACGAAGCATCAGAGTCCAGGGCCGTCTGTCTAATGGCGTGTCACACTCTTTCTCACTCCCCGATCCTGGTACCCTCCTCCCACCTGCTCCCTCAGCTTTCCTCTCTGCCTGACTTCTGGTGGTGGGCTGCACTGCGGGCTCACGCTGGGCCTCTTCTCTCGCCATGGACTCTCTCTCTCACTGGGCGAACTCTTTTCATCCCAAGTTCAAATGCCCACTATACACTGAGAACACCAAAATGGCCGTGTGCCATCTTCAGCTGGACTGCCTGACATCTCAAACTTGACATGCCCCAGAGAAAACCTCCCCTTATCCCTCCCCAGACACGTTCCTCTTCAGACTTCCCAATGAACTTCTGCTCCACCCAGAATCCCAGGCACCACGCTTGACCCTGATCTTTTCCTCACCCCACATCCGGTCCATGAGCGAGTCCTGTCAGCTCTACCCCCACCTTTATCTAAACTCATCTTATTTATTTTTCACTTGCTTTTATCTGCCAACTCTACTCTAAGCCTTTAAAAAAATATCTGTCAAAAGACTGAATAAGCCCTCATACTACCAAAAGGACGTCCATATGAGCAAGTACGTTAATGTCACATAGCTAACAGTAGCAAAGCTGGGATGGGGTCAGCTCTATCTGCCTCCAGAACTCTCGACCACTAAATGCCACACTGCTGTGCCCGGCACGGCTTCAAGGGCGAGGACCACTAAGAAGAAAAACAACAACATAACACTCCATGGCTTCCAGGAGCTCCTTATCTTATTTGGTGAGGACACTTTATTTTCAGACTCCAAAATATTCCACAGACCCAAGGAATGAACTCCTAACAGAGGAAAATCTAATTTAGTGTTGAAATCAGTCTGCTCTCTCACCATTGTCGGCAGCATACAACATTCTCCCTCTACAGGTCAAGGATACAAACGGGACAAGATAAGGACGATAACATGACTCACCCTGTCCCGCAGGGCTCTGCCCTGGACGCCCTCACTCTCCCTCAGAGGAGTGGAGGAAGCTTAGGAGCCGCCGGGGGTCATTTTGAATGGGGAGGCTTGTGCTATTATTCAGTGTCCAGGGAAGAAGAGCAGACAGGAGTGGGGCACAAGCTGAGCCGAGCCGAGAGCAAGTGCTGACCAGCAATGACATACGGCCTGGCTCCCGGGACCTGAGTGGAGCAGCAATGGGCTGGGAGGGAGACATCTGGAGGAGGAGAGGGAAACCCAGCAGCTGGAGGCTAGCTGCATGCAACCACAACATCTGAGAAGTTTCAAACAACTCCTACGAGAGGTCCGTTTGTCTATTTTCCGTGTGGAAAAACTGAATGGGGTGGCCTACGTACTAAGGGTAGCGGGGGTGGGGGCCAGGTGTGTGTGATGGGAGGCTCTTTAAAAAGCTGCTTTGGAGTCGTTGCACGTCCCTCGATTCTGAAGTTTAGATCCTACCAAAAGGGAGTGGTTTCTACCCCGCCACATCTCAGGAGCGTTCCTTTAAAGGGAGTGAGGAGCTTTTCCCTAAGGGAGGCTGTTGTAGCTATGGGCACAGGAACAGAGCCTGGAGAACAGAATGGAATGTCGGGGTGGGGTGGGGGCTGAAAAGACCTAGAAGGTTCTCTAATAATTCGAGATCAGAGTTAGCTAGCGCGGGGTCCTGACCACAGCTCAGGTAACATCACGCTGCCCCGTGATGATTTGTGGACCTGATTCCCCCTCCATCCCCAGGTGAGGCCTGGAGGGGAGACATCATTCCTAGCCACCCTAATAGCGCTGGTACCTAAGTGCCTGGCACGTAGCAGACACCCAGCAAATACGCACCAAGCGAGGGAAGTAACAAGAAACGCCTTTAATAGGTTTTCAAATGATCACTGCTCCTGGTTGCCAGGTGGAGACATGGGAAAATGCTGCTGAGAGATAAGATTTGGGGCAAGCCAACAGGAAAAGGCAGGGGTCTGTGAAATTTGAATATGTTCAGAGAAGGCTGAGGGTTGTTGATTAGAGGCTAAAAGAGCTGACCAGAAGTTGTTAGTGTGGATCAGCTCACTGAGAGACGTGGCCTCTGGCAGAGGGGGCTTTATTTAAAGCTCCGCAAGACGCCACTGGGAGACCCAGAGGCTACGGGTGGAATGCAAGTCAGGGCAGCAACTTTGAAAAGTTACCTGCCGTCAGATCCTGAGTGGGGAAAGAAGATTCGATTAAAATGGCTAGTTGGGGGGCTGGCCCGGTGGCGTAGTGGTTAAGTTCTTGAGCTCCACTTTGGCGGCTTGGGGTTCACAGGTTCGGATCCCGGCCACGGACCAACGCGCTGCTTGTCAAGCCATGCTGTGGCGGCGTCCCATATAAAGTGGAGGAAGATGGGCACAGATGTTAGCCCAGGGCCAGTCTTCCTCAGCAAAAAAAAAAAGGGGATTGGCAACAGATGTTAGCTCAGGGCTAATCTTCCTCACAAAAAAATAAATAAAATAAAATGGCCAGTGGGAACATAGCGTAGGAAAACGAGTTATGGTCTTATTTTGTTAATCCAAAACTCTAAATAACAATGAAAATAATATTATTGATGATGATTGAAGTGACCATTTGCCGAGTGCCCGTGACATCATTATTTCATTTATTCTTGACAACAGCCTCGAGACATAGGTGCTATTCCCAGACTATACAGAGGAGAGAACCACGGAGGGAGGTGAGGAACCGCCCACCAGGAGCTGAAGGCACTGTGCTGAGTGACTATGCCACTCCTCTGATCACAGACAGATTCAATTTCTGGGAGAGATGGAATAGGAAAAAGAGGCCTTAAAAATAAGGAGAAATGGAGAAGTATTAAAATCAGACAGGGACAGAAAAATGCACTGAAATATTAAGGGAAAAGTATTTGCAAAAGCTGTGTTCAAAGGCTACCAGAGAAAGGAATACAATATTTGCAAATGTTAAGAATTTGAAATCTCCCAGAAGTGAGGCTCTAAACCAGGCCCTCAAGAGTGGGATCTGGAGATAGATAAAAGCATATCCTCAGGCCAGGCACCCACGGTGGCCAGGAAAATTCCGCGTTTTCCCTACAGTGGTCCTGGACTCTGGGTGGACTGGGTCTCAGCTCGGTCAGAAGGGGTATAATAATCCCAACTTCTTTCTCCAAGAGTGTCTTGAGCATCATGTGAAAACAGTAGATGTAAGTATGCAATTGAAATTTAAAACTTCCCACTGAAATGTTAATTATTTTTAAATTAAATGTTTTTAAAGGTATGAAATGGAAAATTACTTTTTCTTTAAACCTAGGACTTTTTTACTTCCAAAATTAGAAAAATTTAGAAAACCAGATAATATTGTGCCTTATACATTTTAAGATGCTTTCCCATGTAATATGTCCTCTGGTAATACAATTATATACATGCTGTAAATAGTGATGTCTCGTGACTGCCACTAAGGCCTGTGTGTTCCAAGATTACATGGATGGACGTTAGACAGAGAGAAGAGGGGCAAATGCTGATATTAATATTTATAATGTTCATAATTGTCCTCAGTTTCCCATTTCTAAAAAGGTGGTCCTTGGCCAGAAGACCCTCAGATCCTTCCTGTTCCAAGTTCTGGAGATCTAGGCGTGAAGGGCACCCTCCCTGTCCAGCACTCTCAGAGGCAGGGGTTCTTGTGGCTCAGTCCAGTTCTCTTGGGACAAGTCCCGGCTCCCCAAGTTTGCGATACAGAATAGAAGAGAAGCCAGACTCAGACAGGGAGAAGGGGCGTTTGACGCTCAGAAGTCATTTGTAGGGTTTTCCAAAATTCACATAGCACGCTGTTACTCTGCACAGACGTTCAGTCTCCTGAAGTATCTGCTTCTCCAGGTGCCCGTGTGACTGACATTTTAGGGCATGTGCCTGAGATTCTACAATGCCTTTGTCCCTTCGGTTCAAGGGTTGGTGATCTACTGCAAACACCCAGGTTTGGGTGGGTGTTGTTGGGAGTGGGTAACCCCAGTCATTCCTGTGGGGCCCAAGGGCAAGATCTGGGGGTGCATTTGGACGTCACTGATCCTCAAGCGCCACTCTTGGGCCGTTACGCTTCTCACCGATGTATTCTCCTTGGGTGAGTTCATGCTCTCTTTCCAACTGCCCGCTAGACATTTCTTCCCAACTGTTGCACAGACACCTCACAGTCAGCGGCTCCAAAGCCATATTCATTATGCTCCCCTGTACTCTCTCCTCCTCACTAACCTGCCTCTTCTTAGCAAACAGCGCCCCCACCCATCCAGTTGCCCAGAGTAGAGAATGCATTCATCTCTTGCCCTTTGCTCTTCTCCCTCAAATACAGGTGGTCAACAGGATTGTTAACTGTATTCCTGCTCTCTTTTCTATGCTTCTGCTCTCTGTCTATGAAGGGCATTGCAATGCGTATGCCCCTGTCATCTCTTTCATGAACCACTGCAAGATCATCCTGGGTCGCCCAAGTCTGTCCTCCACACTGTTGCTACAGGGACCTCCCAGAGCAGATAAAGATCATGTCAGCCCTTTGCTTGTATTCCTTGGGCGGCTCCTGTGGCTGGGCCTCCCTCTTCACTGGCCGCAGCCTTGCGGTCTGCAGAGCTAATGCATTTCCAAATTGAGCTGCTTGGGTGCTGGGAGGCCCCTCCCCCCAGTTGCTCACCTTTTCTTCCCCTTCAACTACAGCAGGTAGACCTATATCTGTTTTATATTTGAATTTCTTCATTATATTCCATTTTCTAAAATGGCCCACTGCTTAAAACCACCAAAAAAAAAAAAAAAAAGATTTACAGTCAGCTAGTAAATATTTACCATAATTATTCTAAGCAGTCCCATGTTAAGTTCCTAGTATGTGTGGTATTGCACTATCATAAAATCATAGCTTGGTGGTGCACTGTTGAAGGGACATTGGATTCTTAAGTTAGAGGACCTGAATTCAAGTCCCAGCCTTTTGCCTATTTACTGATGTAACTTGGGCAGGTTTCTGGGCCTCAGCAGTACGATATGCTATAAAACGTTCTTTCCAACTCAAATACTATGGTCATATGGCTAAATAAAACTTTTCAAGAATTGAAGTCAATTGTGTCTACCTTACACAAAATTAGGAAGTGCTGGCAGGCCCCAGCAGAAGAGACTCTATAAATAATTTATAAGAACTGGTTCTCTGATAGACCCAGGTTAGGCTGAGAACTAATTGGTGGCTCCAAAGCACTCAGAATCTACAAAGTACTATATAAATACTCCTGCCACCAGAGTCGGGTCAGCACAGACTTCTTAGACTCTAAATATAGTGTGTTGTTTTCTTGTTTGTTGCTGTTGTTCATATAAAGCATGCAAGCACTTCACTGAGTCACCATGGTCTAGTCAGCGCATCTTTAATTACTTTTCTAAACAAAGGCGCTCAAAAGAACAGGCCAAAGCTCCTATCTAATGGTCAGGATTGGCTATGTAATTTGTGGGGCCACTGCAAAGTGAAAATATATGGCATCTTATTTAAAAATCATTAAGAATTTCAAGATGGCAACAGCAGAGCATTAAATCAATGTCGGTTCCTAAACACCCACGAAAGCCAGCCCTGTTAACTGCCATAGGTTTATGGTCTGGGAATGTGATTTCCTAATTTGTGGCAAATTAATGGCTGGAGATTCCACTGGGTTGTCTGAAAGAATTTACAGAGGGTTTCTAAGAGCAAAGTACAGTGAGGAAGTTGTGATTCACTGCGAGTTAAACTTAACAGTATGCCAACATCCCATTCCATATGGAGAGCCTTGGGCAAGTGGAAAAAACTCTCCTGGCTGATACTTGCTAGAGCTACCCAGCTCAGATCAGCTGGCTGGGTAGGGAGAGGGCTCTTAGGTGCTGCTAGCCTGGGTGAGACCGACCTGATGAAGGTGTGATGGGAATGAGGTTAACAAAGGAAGAAGGATGAGATGGAGGACACAAGAGGGAGAGGCAGCAAATGCTAAAACTGTCTATCCGCTCATCTATTGTTTTCTATGAATACCAGAAACTCTGTTTTATAACCTCTAGGGCAGTAGTTCTTAACCTTTCTTTATTCCCTAATGCTTTGAAAATCTGATGAAAACTCTGGTCGCCCCGTCCTCACGCACTCACACACAGCAGTTTACATACAACTTCTGGAAGCTTGTTCTTAGACCCCATTAAGAACAGTTGACCTATGTGTTTGGTTTGCTGAAATCTAAGTAACTAATTTCAACAACTAGTGTTCAAGTTGAGTTGTTCTAAGAAGGCAGACAGGAATGTGCCTGCCTATTGCTAACTGTGCCATACTCAGCTCCTGAAGGTACACGCTCCAAAATCCCAGCCCCGCTCGGGGCTGGCACTGTGCTCGCCCTGCATAACTGCTGCAGTCACCTGCCTACACAGAATGGGAGCTGCGTTACTTGTGGGAAGAACCTACGCTTTATTCAGGGTTTTCCAAACTAAGGCCTGTGCTCAAGGAGTGGGTCATGAAGTTAATTTAGTTGGTCATGACCAGCATTAAAAAAAAAATGATGGGGCCAGCCCGGTAATGTAGTGGTTAAGTTCATGCACTCCGCTTTGGCGGCCCTGGGTTCTCAGGTTCAGATCCTGGGCGTGGACCTATATACTGCTTGTCGAGCCATGCTGTGGAGGCATCCTGTATACAAAATAGAGGAGGACTGGCACGGATGTTAGCTCAGGAACAATCTTCCCCAAGCAAAAAGAGGAAGATTGGCAACAGATGTTAGCTCAGGGCCAATCTTCCTCACCAAAAAAGAAAGAAAGAAAGAAAGAGTAGAATAGAAAATATCAAGACATCTGTAGTCAAGTTGTGTTCTGCTTCATGAAACTTTATCCAAGTATTTGTGTATATTGGATCCCCATGTAAAATGCATTTCTTACTGTGAGTTGCAGAGGGAAAAAAAGCTACCGCTTTATTCAAATTTGTAGCTGGCACTTGGCAGGCCCTCAAATATTTGTTGAGTGAATAAACATATGTATAATTTCAATTATGTCATTTCCATCCTCCCAGAACCACATCAAGGTTACTAGTTCCTGATTAGATTTAATTTAAAAATTTTTTATCATTTGTATCATCATACAAATTTTTCATTTGTACTGCTGGGAGGTTTCAGGGTGTGGGCTGTGAGTTTTATTTAGTTGAGATTGGGCACGGAAACTTTTTTGTTCCAGTTGAGGACACTAACCTAGTTATAGAACCAAAAAAGCAATTTTTTTAAAGAGAGAAGGGTGAAATAGAGAGATGAAGGTAGATACAGCCAGAGGAAATTCCAATTCTCTTTTTCTCCTTTCTCCCTACCCTTCCTTTCCTCCTTCCCTCCCTCCTGCAGTAAACATTAACTGAGCAGCTGGATGCCAGGCAAGGTGCTGATTGCTGGGAAAACACGGCAAGGGAAACAGACAAGGTCTGCTTTCTTGTAGCTTACACCCCAGGGGCAGAGATCGTCACCAAATAGGCCTGCAGTGTATCATGACAAACTGGTCAGCACTGTTAAGGCAGAGTACAGAAGCCGTGGGAGGGGCGTGCTTCCCTGAGGAACCTGCCCTGAGTCTTCCCTGCAAGGTGGGTAGGAGCTAACAGAGAGGACTGTCGCTTGCTCCAGGAACTGAGAGGAGGCCAATGGGGCCAGAGCCCAGGCAGCGAGGAGTGTAGCGCCAGCCGGAACTGGGGACGTGGGCAGGGCGCAGATCTGGTAGACCGAGGATCTTGACCTCCCTTCTACTAGCCACTAGCAGGAAAGCACTTTCAAGGAGAGGAGTTATGTGATCAGATTCTGTTTGGACTCCTAGAGGGTGGATTGGATGGGGAGAGGAGTGGCTGGTGGGGGTCCACTAGGAGACTCCTGCCCAGGCAAGCTGACAGATAATGGTAGCTTGCAGCTGGTCATGGCAATGCGAAGGGAGAGACAGACACAGATGGAGCTGGGATCCACTGAGTAAGAAAACATACAGAACCTGGTGATGGGTTAGGTAAGCATGGGAGAGGAAGGAGTCAAATACCACTCTTAGATGTTCGTCTTGTGCAACCAATGATCAGTGTTGGCACTCATCAAGGTGGGGATCACGGGGGAATACTCACTCGGGATGTCTCTGAGCTCCCCAAGTGCAGATGTCTGAAGAGCAGGTGCATCTGCAGGTCTGGAGCTCTGAGGTGAGGTCTGAGCCCGAACATAAACTTGAGAGAAAGACAGACTTTGGGAAGATAGAGGGAGAAAGACTCAGAGATGAGCACACACACTCCCCGGAGACACAAAGCCAGGACCCCCACACAGATCAAGGCAGACAGAGCAAGTCAGAAAGATGCACATATGGCGAGAGCGAGACAAACGGAAACAGACTTTCATGAAGTAATTGCTTGTGGCTTTTCTAGGTATCGAATAAAAGTATTTTTATTGCAGTTTGACAATTACAGGCAGAAAGGAGGCAAGCACATCTTGGTCAGATAAAAATAAAACCCAAGGCCGGAGATCAATCTCCTCTGGCCTAGGTCCAGTTTTACCTTTGCAATAGAACTGTGGCTGAATTTCATGGCGCTAATCCAGGATACCTTGAATATCTGCCTGGAGGCCCCAGAAATTCTGCTAAGACTTTCCTGTTGGTGGGGGATGCGCTTTCCAAAATACCCCATTAGACATGCAGTCTCTTTCTTTTGTCGAAAACAATTTTAAAATAATAAATGCACAGAATAAGAAAAGACATATGTTTTAAAATTTACTTTAAATGCATTATTAAATTACTAGAGTCTTCTAAGAAAGCATTTTTCTAAAGTGAACATAGAAATGGCTCCCAGTCTTATATAAGAGTATCAGACTGAAGTATCCAGAAAGCCCCATAGGGCAGGCCATGCAGGGTTCTACTTAATTCTCATTCCATGTTTATAAATTGGCATTCTGATTATGAATTGGCTGCCCAAGTAGCTTGACCAGAGGCAGAGAAAGGGTTGGTCCCTGGGGCAGTGAGTCACACAGTCATTGGTTGAAAATGAACACACTGGCATCCTGGCTCTGCACACTCAGTGTGAGAGTTCGGCTAACGAGGTCTGTCCCCCAGGGATGGCTCTGTCCTCGACACACCAACAAAACCAGGACTCCAATCCTGCCAAATGCAGGGTCCCAGACAAGGACGCTCTGAAAGGCATCTGGGGGGTAAGCCCCCTACTTCCCAGGGTGTGGGCCAACCTCGCCCACCTTTTCTCATATGGGTGTGCGAGCCCTCCCTCCATCCCTGCCTCATGGGGCTGCTGTGAGGCCCATGCCATGACTGATGTGAACGTGAAACGTGTGACCTGCTGGAAAAAATAAGGTCAATACCTCATGGAGGCAGGCAGTTTATGTGGTTGTTCCCACTCTAGGTCCAGATCCCTGACCCAGGGAGGATCTACCCAGTTCACCTGTCTGTAGACAACATCATCCTGGGGCCTCTAGGATGTCAACAAAGGACTCTGCTGGGAATGTCTGAAGCCCCCTCTGGGATGAGAACTATGATGATTCACCCTACAAAGTTATGGGCAAAAGTTCTAAAAAAGTGTGTTATGATGTTGTTTCCCAGTTTTTTCTCTCCAGGGAACTGCTGGTGACTTTTAGCCGGAAAGTCTAGGAGAGTGGGCCCTGGTCCACCCTAGAACCACCTCTGGGGTCCCCTTGCTTGCCCCCTGACATCCTGAGACAAGGCTCTCGTTTCTCCTGTGTTTAAACTCTCGCCCAGAGTCCAGCCTTTGTCCACGGACAGTCTGTCGTTATCTGTGGGCTTTCTGGAAGGATCTGCTTCCTCCTCTGGGCACTGTGTCTACCTCAGTGCCTGTCTACTTCCTCTGCTCTCTACCCAGTGGCCCCAGGAGAGGGGGAAAGACACTTACTGCTTAAAGCAGGATTGAAAATGGATTCTTCAGTAGTAGATACCATAGCACTTTTTGTTTAAGACCATTAACCAACCCCCCCCACTCAGCGCAAAATTCTTAATGCTCTTTATGACATCACCTTGTAAACTCTAAAGAGCTGCACAAAAGAGAGGAGAGGTCACGTTGGCAATGGGGAGACATTCTGGACTAAGGGAGCCGAGTTACTGTGGGGTCTACCCTTCAGGCCTGGCCGGCCTCCTCGGCAGCTCCTGGAGCAGCCCTGCCCCGTGTGAGGAGCGCCTCCCTCCCAGCCAGCGGCCTGCTCCTCCATCCCAGCACTGCCTGCTCCCAGCCCTTGGAAGGCTCTGGCTCCAGGACCACTGTTGTTCCATCTACCTCACTACCTCTCGCTTCCCCTTGGCATTTGCTGTTCTTGCTCCTTTCCCTTCTGTATTTCTTTTCCCATTATTTTCTAGTACTTCTTTTTTCCTTCTCTGCATCTGACTTCATGGACACCAACCCACCATTCCCAGCTGGACATACGTGGTGCTCAGGTCTGGCTCTCTGGAGCTGACTTCACTGGCTCTGGGTGCTCGTGTTTAAGCTGCTGCAGATCGAGTTCTGGACCAAGAGCCAAAGGGTTCCAGGCGGTTAAACTGAGTTACGTACTTTATAGACTCAGGTCACCACGTCAGGATTCACTTAAATTATATGAACTCTATTTTTCTTTAAAAGCATTAATTTTTAACATGGGGGAAATAATCATATTCTCAGGAGACAGAGGGATCACTCACTCACTCTTCTTTGCCCCAACTCCATGAATTTAAGGAAGCACTGAGTCTCGATAGTTCTTCCTCTGAAATATTTCTGGAATCCATCCATGTTGTCTTTCCATCTCCATGGCTACTATCCTAGTCTGGGCCATGGTGCCCTGTCCCCGCCCTGGGGCAACAGCCTTCCCACCCATCCACTTGTCACCATCCAGTTTACTCCCTGTAATGTAGACAGAGGGCGGTTTCTGAAACACAGTTGATAAGGTCGCTCCATTGTCCCCTGCCCTCAGGATAAGATTGAAACTCTTTAGAAGGGCTTGGAAGGTGTCTGCTTGCTTACCTCTGCCTCTCATTTCAGCCCTCTCTGCCTAGTCTCCACATCAGCCACTTCTAGTCCCTGGGGTCAGCCTGCTGTCTCCTGTCCTGGGCCTCTGCACAGGTCATCGTCCTACCTGCCCAGCATGTCTTTCTACTCGCCTGCCCCACTTTGCCTGATGACCAGTACTCTCCTTCAGGTCTCAGACTGGATGCTCCCTCCTCTGGGTGAGGAATCTCTCTTGTATGCTCCCACATGACCCTCTACTTTCCCCATATTAATTTGCCTCCCTGTGCCACGGGTGTCTGTTCATCTACCTGTGTTGCTGGTAGGAACCGCTAAGCTCTTCGAGAGCAGGACCATGTTGATCACATTCACCATTGTTTCCCCAGTGCCTACCCAGCACGGAGCCTGACACACAATCAATAGTCAGTAGATACTCCTTCAAGGGCGAATGAATGAATTGCTTACAGAGCCATGTGTAGAGCCCTGAAGGATTGTTCCCCTAGAAGCTCACCGCTCCCCTGAGCTCAGTGTGATAATAATTCCAGGCACACAAGCTGGCCACTTCCTGTCCTACAGCTAAGCTTCAGCATGATCAAAGATGGAAAAAATGCATTTTTTTGTTCAGTTCATTTTACTGAAAAACAAACCCATAAATCAGTTAGTAATAAGCAATGGTTTTTCAGGCACAAACCACTTGGTGGAAAACTGGTTACTTTTATCTTATGATAAATGGCATACCACACTATTATGATATTTTTGCGAATTTAACTCATAAGAGCCAAGAATATACTCTGTAACACCATCTTAGTTTGCCCAGCTTTCAATGGAAAAGTATGGGATACAAACCATTATAAAATCCACATGGGGCTTAGAAACAATCTTTGCTTTAAATTTAAGACAATACTGTATCATCTTTTGTGGGAAAGTTTTAATATCTTTAACTACACCAAGGGTTCTTTTCTTCCCAATATTTCTCAGTGGCATAAAGGGAATGAGACAAGAACAATGGGAAAGAATGAATTCTCAACAATTTTTAAAGAATTTTTAAGATGGGTTCTGTTTACCCAAGAACATGGGGCGGTGGCGGGGGGGGCAGCAGCTGGAACAGCCAGTGACACACACCCCATCCTGCCACTCTGTTCCCTTCTTTGTAATGAAAGGATTAAACAAAAGCTCCCAGAAAACAACCAAGAATTCAGAGCAGCCTGAACACCAGGCTAAGCAGGCCACATGGTGGGCGTCCAGGCCTGCCCGCCCACCCTCAGGAAACCGTGTGTGTATGTGTGTGTGTGTGTGTTTTGCACACTTGTGTTTGGGTTGAGAGAGAAAGAGGAAGAAAGAGAGGAAGAAGAAGAATGAGCCCAGTGTAGTTTGTTTTCTTTTTTTTTAAAAAAGAGCTTTTAAAAATGGCATTCTTGAAAGAAATGTTATTGTATATTGCTTGAAAAAAAAATCAACACAAACTCTCTGGTGGAGTGGAAAGGAGATGTTACCTATCATCTTAAGGAATCTATTTTCTAACAACTGAAGAGTCTAAACAAGATTTAACCAGAGGTTCCTGACTTTTTGTGTGTGCCACAAACTTCGTCAGTAGTCTCTTGAAGCCTATGGCCCCTTCCCAGAATGTTTTTAAATACATAAAATACACGAGGTGACAAAAGATATCAAAAATAAATAAATGTTTTCAAAATAATGTTTTCAAAATAAGTGTAAAATTCTGACATAATAAAATACAAGCTTATTTATTAATATGCTAAATAACAAGAACTATGGTTTATCAACTACCGTGATTTTGAAGTAGTAACAAGTGTAAACGTTATTCTGAGATCTCTGCAGCGACCGGAATGTCACATGAAAATGTCTGTGGTTTCTAGTGGTGACTAACACTACTAACGTGGTTTGTCACCCGTATTCTTAACAGAAGGAAACACTAAAATTCATTTAGAAGTTAGTGAGAATAAAGATGTAATTGTTTTTCCCATCCAATTTCATGGACACCCCGAAATTCCATCCATGGCGCCCAGGTCAGGAACCTCTGCTCTCAGCCAGCCCCAGAAGCAAGAGTCTTGGTTCCCGGTCAGGCCACACCCCTGGAGGTGAGTCAGGCCCATGGAGTAAGCTGGACTTCTGCAACAGGGCCACGGTCCTGGTCAGTCTGTCCTCACAGCAACTGAGCTCCCTCTCTGGGCCTTTCTGGGAACTTGCTCCGTCCAGGCCATCTGGGTAGATGAATGAACTTTTCCTCATGTTTGGGGCTCACTGCTTCCCCTCAACTTGGTGTATTCCATCAGCTTTCTGGTACCTTCTGACTCAAGTATGCAGCTCACCTCATTAAACTCTCCCCGTGGATCTGAAAGGATCGTGGGAGCCCTGAGGAGGAGAAGGCCCAATCCAAGGTATAGACAGCCTCTGCTCTATTGAAAACTCGGATGTGCAGGCAGTATAATTTCAGGAGGGTAATATAATCTTCATATGCCTCTATGAGAGGTTTTTAAAAATTTAAAGTTCTTACACATATATCTTGTCTTGTTAAGTTCATGATAATCCTGGGAGAATAACTAGCACGTTGAGCTTATTTATGACTTTGCATGGGCCCAACAAGGCCATGCCAGACACTTACCTTCTCTTCTCATCCTGGAGCCTTTATGAGCTATTAAAGGCTGGTGACCATAAGTGATTCACCTTCCTACTCCCCGCATGCTGTACCCCAGCCCTGGGCCCAGGCTCAGAGCCTCACTCATGGTGGACACTAAGTGTTGGATGAACAATGCATTTCCACTAGACTGGCATGGAACTTATTATCCTTTCTCACGTGTTAAAATCTTACTTGTCCACCTGCTGCTCGCTTCCAGGCCAGCTGCATTTCTCTCTGCTCTAAGTCTGTGGTCTATGAACTTTCACACAGGGGTTGGGGTCTGCCTGCTAGTTCTAGCTGCCAGTCTTGTTATCTGATCGTGGGGGAGCCCCTGCCCTCTCTGAACCTGAATTTTGTGTCAAATGGGGGTGATGCTTTCCACTCAGACTAATGCTCAGGCTGGTTGTGAGGAGCAAATGAGATAACATATATAGAACTACCTCCAAAAGAGAAAAGCCATACATATGTGTGTAATGGTATCATAAAAACAAAAGACCTATTCTAGTATAAATTGTTTTTATGTATCCATTTCACTTCTTTAACCAAAAAAGATAATAATTATATTTTCACAGCTACATTATTAGATTTTTAAATAAATGATTCTTCTTCCTTCATCCCAATATAATCTTTCCATTTCAATTAGTCCTTTATTTAAAATACGTTTCAAACTGTTAAAAATAAAATAAAACTTAACCTATTCCAACACACCACATTATTTTCATAGCTTTTTTTTTAAAAATGTACAAACTTGTATTAAGCTTTCAGAACTAAAGCACACAGGTTATTGTTCACTATCCCAGTTTCTAGCCTTTAACAGCTCAGTCCTGCCCAACTCCCACAAACGGTGGAATTCTGTGAAACAGTTATTGTTTAACATCCAACAGAGAGCAGCTGGCTGGTGAGTACGTTTCATCCTCTGTCTCCCTAACTCCCAAATCTGCTGGTGGAGGCAAATTTCAATTCTAGGCAATTCTAGGCAAATCAATAAACAACTGATTATTAGGCGCCCACTGGAAGGCACCCTACGTTTTAAAAAGATGAAGTAGATATACAACTGCTTCTTAGAAAGTAACTGGTCTTCAGTCTTCAAGTCTCCTTGCATGTGAGAGACTGAATTCCTTCAGCAAATACTCACTTCTCTCCCTCTTGAGGTGGAGTATCCTTCCCTGCCCCACTGACAAGTCATGATCAGTGTCATGTGCCTTTTTGGTCAATGGAGTCTTGGCCGTTAAGTAGAGGCTATAAGACAGATTGCATGTTTTGGTACCCCATCATGTGGTCCAGTGACCCGCCATGGGGAGATCATGCTGCTGGCAGCTGCTGTCCCTTCAGCCTGGGTTCCAGAATTAAATTTGAGGAGAAAACTGAGCCTGAGTGATGCCTGGAGCCAAGCCCAACCAAATCCCCAGAACTGCTCCAGATGACCCCCAGGCACACGGGAAAAGGGAATGCTATTTGTTCAAAGCCACTGAGATTTTGAAGAGTGTTTGTTAAACGGCATCACTAGACAATAGCTAACTAATACATCTCATCGACTCACTTGGTGTGAGATTAGTCCTCCTACAGCCAAATTTTGACCATCTCAATTTCCTGTTCAAGCATTATGCGTTAGCGGATGAGTCTAGTCTCTCTTTCTTAGACAGGATCCAAGGGCCTCAGCGTGGCTGCCATGTAATTTTTCCAGCCTTTCCTCCCATCTCTCCCCATTACGGGAATTGGTCTAACATGACCATCCTAAGGTCAGACTAAATATCCTGAGTGCTACAACCCTGTCAAATACTTCTTTATGATGTTAACTTTTCACGAGTAGGCAGAAAACTTCTCAAGGGCGGGAAGCCTGTCTTATACTTCTTTGCACTCTATCTGCACATAATAGCCAATGAATAAACACTTCGGGATTAGTTGTAAATTCTTGCTTTACAAAGCATTCTACAATATGGCCTGATTCCTCATTTTGACTCTCAACATCCACTCCTGGGCCCTGGAACAGCCACGTAGCTTCGTGGACTTCAATCATGTCAATGTCCACCTCAGCTACCCAGAGAGATGATGGCCCTAAGGTGAGTTAGAGGAGAAATGCAGCCTTATTGATGAGTTTTCATCTGTAAAATTACACTTATAATGCATGGCTTCAAACAGGCCTCAAAATAAGGTAGCTATTTATTGATATTAATTTTTCAAGTGACCTTAGCAACCTCCTTCTGGAAGTGGCCGCCTCCTGTAGGAGGCCTCACTGCTGGCCACTGCTCTCTGTGAGAGATGAGCAACTCCCAACATATCCAGATGGCCTGACCTCGAGGGTGAAACCAGAGAGGGTCAAAGTCTGTTCCCATGGCTCTCAGCCTTGACTGCATAAGAATCCTGTGGGAAGTTTGCTAAAATGCAGATTCCCAGGCTCAGGTATGCCATTTTAAGGAATTTCTATCTTAAATGTACTCACATCTATAACAAACATGTTATGAAGTAAATTTTTCTGAAAGATGAAAGACTTCATGGACTTTTGGTTATTGCTTCAAAAGCACATCTAGACTCTCAATTTTAATTTTTTTGGAAGAAATTCTTCTTAGCAGAACACGAGGGATCTTATTGTGGGGAGAGCAGGTTGAGAAACAGACTATCAGAGAAAGAGTTGGCTTATCTGGCTGAAACAAAAGGGTGGTGCCAGGTACAGCATGAAGACTCCATGGAGGATGGAGTGGACCAGAGAGGAGAGCTGAGGGACAGCCAGGGACCCAGGAGAAGGGAACCGACAGTGAAGTGACAGGAAATGAGAACTGGCAGAAATATAAAAAACACCTTACTGACAACCAGGAAGAGTTTTAAGTTGACATAAGAGGAGGTGAAAAGGCTTCCAGGAAAGAATGTTATCTTAGGGTCAAATGAGTCAGAAAGCTTACATGGAATTTTGGTGCCTGTCACTTGAGCTAATAAGACCACATCACTGAAAATGAATGACTTAATTAAAACCCCCATCTCTTTCTGAAAAGGACTTGAGCTGCTTATAACAAAACCAGGAATAAGTCAGTGCCAAAAATACATGCCCCAAGGTCTTATTTATATTGCTCAGAGGTTGGGAAATTTGGTTCTGAGCTTGTTATATCAAAGAATCAAACCCTTTATGAACAAACAACAGTCTTGTGAACAGCCGTGAAATGAATTCTGGCTCTCTCCACAATCTTGCAAAGTGTGGTTACATCACAATGATGGCAACACTCCTTGAAGTTATCTGTCATTTTGCGAGTCTCCTTAAACCCTCGGTGCACTACAATAGATTATTTGTGAAAAGAAAAACCTCCAAGTTTGTTTCCAGCTAAAAGATCTCATGACTACATCAATTCATTCCCAGTCAAGGTGGGGACACGATTATTGGCCTGGCTGAGGTCAATGAATGGGAGAGGGTGAAGACATGACTGGTGGCTTGGATCCAAAAGCATTAATTAGATTGTTTGATATATTTTTAATGTTAGTTACAGGATCTTTTGCTTAAACCAAAGAGAAAGGATGAAACTCTAGACACTAAGAAAAAACTGACAGGCTAACACGAAGGGGCTGGAAGCCCTCAGGAACAGAAGAGCCCAGCCTACGTGCCACTACAGAAAGCCCAGGGGCAACCCCCACATGAGTAGTAAAGAGTAAATAGTTTCCAGGTATCTCAGAAGACTGGCCTTTTGATGCTTTCAAATATCCTGCTGGGCAGAATGCCTTGCTCTTCCCCGCAAGTCTCTGAGCCTCTGTCCTACGTTCAGTCTGCCAGGGATGTCTACCTGTTGGACCTCCTGCTCTTCTTCTATCCAGTAACTCTCATTTACGCTGTAAGACTTGGTGTAGGGACCAACTACATGTTGAAATCTGGGTTCTCAAAGACCCCTCTCCAGATCACTTACCACCCTGTGCTGGGTTTATTGATCTCTGCCTTCCCCCGCAGACTGTAAGACCCTTCTTAACAAGAATTGTGCATTTTAATGATCACTTTGGAGATTGAAAAGACAGAAATGAACAACGAAAAAATCACTCACACACATACATATATACACGTGTGTGTGTGTGGCCCTTGAGTCACCTTCTGTTGCTGATCTGTGGGTTGGTAACACGCTTTGGACTTCATAATATCTAATAGTGCACGTTTCCTTGTATTTTTCCTTTTCCAAACTGTTATTGGTTATTATGGCTGGCTTATTCTTTTAAATGAACTGTACAATTATTTTATCTTGTCCCTGCCTCAAATTACATTAAACTTATAAATAAGTTTGTGGAGAGAATGTATCTTGATTTCTATTGTGATTCCTGATCAATGGTAACCTTTCTTTTTTTTTTTTTTGCTGAGGAGGATTCGCCCTGAGCTAACATCTGCTGCCAATCTTCCTTTTTTTTGCTTGAGGAAGACTAGCCCTGAGCTAACATCTGTGCCAATCTTCCTCTATTTTGTATGTGGGATGCCGCCACAGCATGGCTGACGAGTGGTGTAGGTCCGCACCCAGGATCCGAACCCTCAAACCTGGGCCACTGAAGCGGAGCGCATTGAACATTTAACCACTAGGCCACGGGGCCGGACCCTATGGTAACCTATTTTAATGTATTTACTTGGTGACTAACAAACCTACTAAACTTAAAAACTAGTTCTAATATTTGTTGGTAGTTACTGTTGGTTTTTGTTATCCACAAAAAAGTGATAATTTTGTTTGCTCCTTTTTGATAGTTATCTGTTTGTATTTATTTTTGTCATCTCACTGCATTAGTTAGAAAAGCTAGAAAAATGTTAAGTACTAGCAGTGATAGTGGGCATCCTAATTTTAATGTAACTAATCCAGTATTTTACTATAAAGAGAATGTTAGCTTTTTTTTCCCGTTTAAAACTCATGTTAAAGGAATATTCTTCTTTATTAGTTTTCGATTGCTGCATAGAAAGTATACCACACATGTAGTGGCATTAAACAACACGAATTTATTGCTTCGAAATTTTAGTGGGTCAGGAGCCGGGGTCAGGGTCTCACCAGGCTAAGGTCAAGGTAAAGGCAGGGGGTGCAGGTCTTGGGGGGCCTAGATCCTCTTTCTTCCAAGCTCAGTGCAGGATTCTTTTCCTTCACTGGAAGGAAGGAAAGGCCTTCCCACGTGGCCTCCTCCATCTTCAAGCCAGCAAGGTGCACTGAATCCTCCTCCTGCTTGGAATCTCTCCATCTTCGCTCTTAAAGGGCTCTTGTGATTACATTGGGCCCAGCTGGATAATCCAGGATACACTCTCTACTTTAAGGTCATTGATTAGTAAACTTCATGGCATCTGCAAAGTCCCTTTGCCATCTAAGGTGACACAACCATGGGAGTAATACCATGAGATGGAGATCACGGAGGCCCAAATTCTGCCTACCACACCTCCCAATCTTAGTTTACTGAATTTCAGAGTTAGAAATAGGCGCCAAATTTTATTAAATCTCTTTTTAGTTTCTTTTATCATGATTGTATACTTTTGGCCTTTGACCTATTGTTATATTAATAGATCTAGTAACATTAAATAATAATTGCACTCCTGGAATACACGTTTCTGTCATAATGACTAATTCTTTTATTATACTGCTAGATTAAATTTGCTATGTCTTCATGTCGGCTTTTACATACATTTATAAATGAGAATCTTTTTTTTTCCTTCATGTTATTTTTGTCAGGTTTTGGGGTTAGGGTTATGCTCTCTTGGCGAAATGAACTGAAAAGCTGTCCAACTTGCTCTAAGCTCTGAAACACTATTCAGAGCATAGAAACTAAGATTATCTAGGTCCAGCATCTTTCTTGGAAAATTCTTCAATAAACTTTTCAGTTTTTCATTGTTAGTAGCCTATTAAATTTTCCACTCATCCTTTGGCTGATTTCCCATAAAATCATGTTTCTTTGAGATTTTCAAATCAATTGGTATAGAGTTATATTATATACAAAATAATATAATTACTTTCCAATAACTAAAAAACGTCCCCTATATTTGTCTAATTTGCATCTGTTATTTCCACTTTCTTGTTATTTTCTCTTTTGGTCTTACCGGAGTGTATTTTTGTCGTTTATTTTCTGAAGAATTAGATCTAGTATCATATTTACTTTCCTGTTTTCTAGGTCATTAATTGATTTCTTCCAGTTTTTCTTGAGTTTATTTTGCTATTCTTTTTCTATCTTCTTGAGATGAGTGCTGTGTTCATTTATTTGCTTCTAAGTCCAGTTTTGTTTTTGTACTAGACTTTTTAAAACTTTTTATTTCATTGGCCGGCCACCATCCAAGTAAACTTCCTGTTTGGGGAGAATCCCAAAATAGGTGGGAGGCAGGGCCCCACCCCCCCACCCTCTTATAGAAACTGAAAGTGGGGGCAGTTCCCTCTCCCACCTTGCTGGCTGCTTGGGTGTGGATGCGAAACAGGCCCAGGTGCTCCCACCCAGATCTCTGCATCCAGAGCCCGTGGTTCTCGCAGGCAGAGACGGTCACAGTTTGAAGCTGATGGCAGCAGCAAAGTTGGAACTCAGTGGTGGTGCAACAAACATCTTGTTTGCGGTGCTTGCGCCTCCTGTGACAACGTTTCGCAGGCATGACTGGCCGTGCTCAGCTACCCAGCCTCCCCTGGCTCCTCCTGGTTTCTGAGCCTGGCTCTCTTGTCTTCTCCTGCATTTCTATGAGCTACCTGATAGCATTCCAAATAATTCCCTTTGGTGTAGGTTAACCATTTTGTGTGTTTAAAATTTAGAATTCTAACTGGCATAGAGTTTTATTTTGCATTGTTCTTATTGTCATTTTCTACATATTCCACAATTGCAGGGATTTATTTTGTGTTTTGGGGTTTTTTTTTGCTGAGGAAGCTTGGCCCCGAGCTAACATCTGTTGCCAATCTTCCTCTTTTTGCTTGAGGAAGATTCACCCTGAGCTAACATCTGTGCCAATCTTCCTCTATTTTGTATGTGGGTCACCGCCACAGCTTGGCCACTGACAAGTGGGGTAGGTCCCCACCAGGGAACAGAACCTGGGCCGCTGAACTTAACCACTAGGCCATGCGCCTGGCCCCAAAATTGCAGTGTTTTTTTTTGGAGGGAGATTGGCCCTGAGCTAACATCCGATGCCAATCCTCCTCTTTTTGCTGAGGAAGATTGGCCCTGGGCTAACATCTGTGCCCATCTTCCTCTACTTTATATGGGACACCGCTACAGCATGGCTAGACAAGCGCTGCATTGGTGTGCACCCAGGATCCGAACCTGTGAACCCCGGGCCATGGAAGTGGAGCGCACGCACTTAACCGCTACGCCACTGGGCTGGCCCCCACAATTGCAGTTTTGAAGTCTCTGTCACCCAAGAGGTATGAGGAAAAGTTTTTAAAAAAATATTACACTTGGTTAGGTGTGTGTATTTATATCTTAGTGACCGATTTCTAGTTTAATTGTGTGTCATTGAACAATATGGTCTGTGAAATATCTGCTTTTAGGAAGTTGGAAATCTTTTAGTGGCCTAGTATGATTAATTTTTGTAAATGTTCCACAGTTAAAAAAAGGTAAGTATACTTTGTAGAAACAAAGTTCAGCATATATTTATTAATTATATATTGATATCCTTTATTTTCTTATTTATATTTTGCTTACCTGAGCCATTAAAACCAGAGGTACTACTATTTCTCACTAGCACTATATTTATACCACATTATCCTTGCATTTTCTAACAATTTTTACTTTATATATTTTGATGCAATGTTATTTGGTGTATATATGTTGATGACTGAATTTTTTTTTGTTGAGGAAGATTTGCCCTGAGCTAACATCTGTGCCAATCTCCCTCTATTTTGCATGTGGGTCACGGCCACAGCATGGCTTCACGAGTGGTGTAGGTCTGCTCCTGGGATCTGAACCCACGAACCCAAGCCGCCAAAGTGGAGTGTGCCAAGCTTAACCACTATACCACGAGGCCAGCCCATTGAATTTTTAATTGTACTCTTTACCAGTGTAAAATTACTCTCTTTGACCCACGTAATATGATAAATACAATGTTTTCTGCCTTGAATTCTTCTTGGTCTGTTCTTAATAATGATCCCTGGTCCCCTAGTATCAGGCACTGTGCTAGTATCTAGTCTTTTATTTTGATGCATCTAGATACTAGCGCAGTGCCTGACACATAGGTGCTTATTAAATGTCAGTGAAAAGCAAGGATAGTGGAAACTAGAGAGGCACAGTAAAACTCCATTTGTTTTGATTCCTGGGAGGATACAAATGCAGCTCCTTCCATTCCCCCCATATGATAGGCTTTCCTACAGGAAATTAATAGCCCTCTCACCATACCCAAATAATGAAAAAGAAATTCCAGAGTACTATCCCACACCAGGAGGCAGCTGCAATTCCAAGTCTCAGATATTCCAAACCTCTTAATATTGAGTAAACTGTGGAGCAGTATCTGGGCTCATATGGGCAACAGAAGAGTGTACACACAGACAAGATATCTGCAGTCCGAGCTCAGAAACCCACATCACAGAGGAAGCAGCTGGATCAACAGGAGGGAGATCTGTGGGGCAGGGGCGAGAGTGTGCAGTAAGGAGCCCAGGAGAGAATGAGCACAGCAAGCAAGAGGCAGGGAATGAGAAAGGGAGTTTATAAGGATCTTAAAGACGGTGGTAAAGCCCTTCCGAAAACAAGAGTCACTGGACACTAAGTCCCTGCAGAGGGTGTCTGGCGGTTCTTTGTGCCACTCACATCAGAAAGGACAGAAGAGGATAGAGAAGATGGAACCAGGGCACCCCCTGTGTGAGGGGAGAGGCTGGTGCTACTGAGAGCTCCCCAGGGGCTGACACAGCCTGAGGGCTTCATGCACCATCTTCTTCGTCCTCACAGCACCTCCAGATGTGGCATTGCAGATGCAGAGAGGGTCCCCCTTGCCCAGACAGGGCAGCGGGTCTGAAATCCAGGTGGCTGTTGCCTCCAGAGGCCACCTCTCTGCCTCCAAGCTAAGCTGCCTCCTAGCTGGTCAAGGCTAGATGGACTCTTGTACAGCCAGTCTGCAAATGCTTGCAATGCTCCATCTCAGTGTTTAGCAAACTTAATTTAGTCTGCATTGTGTAATTAAATTACTTTCAACTAAGTTCCTTTTTAGTACAGGTTTGGGTTGTACTAAAAATACTCAATTCCAGTGAAAGCTGCTAGCTATTCTGACCAGGACCAGAGCCCACCAACGGACAGACTTCCCCGAAAAGGTCCACCCTGGTCAGGGAAATGTGGAGGGGACTCCCTTGGGGCTTTGGAATGTACACAGCACGGTTGAGAGGACCTCACAAGCACATGTTTGCTTTCCAGCTCCTTCGGTTACCCTTACGCTGATGATCTGAGGGATCCTAAGGATCGGAAAGAGCAGAGGTGTCTCCTTGCCCCAGCTGTTGGTTGCTTAAAAATATTTTATAACTTAAAAGATTTCCTGGGTGAACAAACAACCCAAAATACTCTGTTTCTAATGTGCAGGAGCATTTGATGGTAACACAGAGAGACAAGTGGAGAGAGACAGAAACAGAGATAAACAGAGACAAAGTCAGAGAGAGAGAATATCTTCACTTCTAGTATTGCAGATCATCCAAATCCTACTAGATTACAGAAAAATAAGGTGACGCTATCACTCTGTGAAGATGAATCTCATTCTATCTAGTTATTTGGGAGCACTACGGCAGCATTTCTCCAGCTACTCATGAAAACAATGTTAACAGCCAGAACTTCCTGAGTCAGGTCTGTACTGGGTGAGCACTGGGTCTGTACTGGGTGCTTGCTGGGCAGTATCTCACTTCATCCTTAAAAGAAACCTATGAGGTAGTACCAGGATGACCCCACTTAACAGATGTGGAAACAGCTGGGGGTGGTCAGATAACCTGCCCAGGTTCCAATATTCTCCAAAGACAGGACCAGGATTCAGTCATGGGTCTGTGTGTCCTTAGAGCTGTGTTTTTAACCACTACGCTGTCACTGGTTCTATATACCCAGCAGAGTTCGCTCCCCAAGAAAGCTTTTCCTCAGTCCTCAACTGAAAATACAGAGCCCCGACGACTTTGCTCTCATTTCAAACTTATTTAACACAGATAAACACCCTATTGAGCTGCCTGGGAAACTGCATTTTTCCTCTCTCCTCTCCCAGCGCAAAGTGACATTTATTTGTGTGCCTAGAAAGTACCGACCCAAACCCACTCATTACAAGGGAAGGGAAGCCACATGTGCGAACGCCGGCTGTCAGCACATCATTACCTTTTTTCCCCTGGCTGCAAAAAGTAGAATTCTTTCAATAAAAACGTTCTACCTAAAAATAAAATAGTGGCAAACTCTGCAATTACATGTCTCAGTTGGAGACATCTGCTTTCCACTCTATTTTCCTGAATGCAGAAGGTCCAATTCGCTGGTCTGCTAATGGGTCACAGCAAAGGCCCAAATGGAGCAAAATGAACTGGAAAACCAAAGCAATGTAGGTTTGAATCACTGTGTGCTCGTTCCAGGAGCGCTGTGAGTAGCTTGATTTTAAATCAACCATATGCTGCTTATCTCACCTGTCCTCCACGGAGCAGGGCTCTGACCAGGGTTTGCCGTGCTCCAGCCCTAGGACCAGCCCATGATGCTTAGAGGCAGCTGCTGGCAGTGTACTCTTGGACCAGTTTTTCTCCTCTTGAGCCACCCCTAAACTCTCTCCTTCCTCTCCTTTCCCTCAGCTCTTCTGCGTCTGTCTCCAATTACAGGACACCACCACGCTTGTTCACGGGGTGCTGGATTGCCACCGTGACTTGGATTTATTAGAAAGGTTGCAGAAGGGCTCCTGGATACTACAGATGGATGGCTCTTATTTTCTCAGGGGGTAGTGTCTATAAGAAACAATGCTACCTTAAACAGTTATGCTATAGGAGAAGTACACCATTAACTGGGGTTGATACATAATTTTGGTAAGGGTATTTTACATCTAATTCATCAGTTTTCTTTAAGGAACATGTAAACCCATGGGCCATGGAGGGAACAAATAAGAGAATTCTATGAACTTTTAGAGTGCTTTACAATAATCCAAAGGGAATTTTAAAACACTATGAGGTGAGGAGGAAAGTTTTATCATGATTAGGAATTAGCCTAGAAAGAAGAAACAGAGTATTGAGACCAACTGACAAATGAAAAACAGAAACAGTCAGGTGTCTACTAACAGGTACACATTTTTACAAATGATAAAGAGAAGGAGGCGCCCAGTAACCTCTTCAAGTTTGCAGATAACAACTCCCTACCTATACACACAACTGGAATAAGTCATTAGAGCTCCAGGAGAAGGCACGAAAACAACAAAAGATTTTATGTGAAAATGTATGTTACGTACTATTCCATCCCATAATATTCCGTCACGTAACATCAAAATTACAACCCAAGAAAGGGTCTTGAGAATCCTTACAGACTATTCGTTCCCCTGCAGATATTTCAGCCACTGTGCTGCTTTGATTTAAAAGTGTCCTTAAGATGGGCATGGGATGGCCACTGGGGCCAGGGTCACCAGGAAGGGTGTCAGAAATCAAACAGAGGCTGTCAGGTGCCCTTGTGGAAACCCTGGTTGCCCCCACAGAGAGGAGCAGGTGTGGTTTTGGTCATGACACCTGCAGAGGGCTAGAGTAGATCAAGAAATTGTTCAGAGAAAGCCAATCAAAAATATCAAGGGAGCAGGTAATAACAGTAACAGCAGCTAACAATTACAGAGTATTCACTATAAGCCAGACACTATTCTAAGTGTTCTATGAGGTAGGTACTATTATTGACCCCCACTGTAGTGATGAGAAAACCGAGGCATAGAGAGTTTGAGTAGCTTGCCTAAGTCACAAAGCTAGTATTTGCAGCCAGGCCACATGGTGCCAGATTCCAGGCTCTTAACTATCGGCTACTTTCTACACAGGAAAGACTGAACCAAATTCCATGCCGTTCCGCCAGGAAGGCAAAGGCTAAAAGTAATTTCTCTAAGTTAATAAAACCAAGACAAGGCCTGACAGAGAAAACACAGACTTGCTGCCAAATTGTAGATTATTAAACTCAGGATAAAGTAAATTTCAGACAAATAAATGGAAAACTGCTTTGCACAGCAGGAAGCACATTATAACATTTTATTTTTCTCAAGAAGAATTGAGACCTCAGATTCTAACAGATCAGAAAGAGCGGTGGCAATCGATAATGTGTTACAAAGGGAAACAAGGTTTGTTCTGAAGAGTCCTATCCTTTCAGGTACGCGCTAACAGAGGACTTGCATGCCTATTTGCCCAGGATTATCCTTGGTCATTTCTATTAGGGGCAGGCTGTGGCACTGAAGAAATGTGGGTCTTCCCCCGTGTGGCAAAGCCTGAATCCTTTTCTAGCTCACTTCCTGTAACTTGGGTCTTCCACCATCTCCACGCCAACCTCATCTCTAAGAAGCTCCAGACTGGGAAAGAAGATGGGCTGTGGGTGTGGGTAGCAGCTCTCAGTCTGAGGCGACAGGAAGTGCTTGCCAAATGATTCCAAGGGGGTGGGACCACATCATCTGTAGAAACCCTGTGCTGGGTTGGTAGTGGCCAAATAGTAGAGCCAAGTCTTACAAGCGAGGACCTCTGTGCTCCACGTTCCCTCTGCCTGTTTCCTAGTCTGTCCTGGAGGAAGCAAGGAGACAGAGAGGGGAGGTCTTGGTGGTCTCTGGGAAGAGGAACGATCCTAACTGTAGGCCTGGAAGTCTCCTGGCCTCTGCCTCTTTTCCTCTCCAGCAACCCACAGCAAACGCCCCTCTGAGGAGTTGGGAGAATTTCACAGAGCACATCTGGCTATACCTGCCGCCAACACCTTGGGCAATGGAGGGACATGGGGGTGAAATGGTTTTATTTCAAGTGCCTGCTGATCTGGCAGCTCCGGGGAACAAAGAACCCCTACTCTGGTATGTGTGCTCGGTAGGAGAAGGCCTAGGTCATTGTACTGGTACAGGGGGTGTTGCAGGATGTAAAAAGGAAAAATAAAAAGAGATTTGGTAACTCTTGGTGAACGGGATCCGTAGCAGAAGGCAAATACCTTGAAATATTAACTATTACTGAGTTGTTTTCGAAAGATTAAAGAGACACACACGCTGACTCTCTTTAGCACAAGGTGTATTCAAAGGAAGTCACCTACTCCATCAGTATAGACATTTAGCACAAGCGTCAGAGGCGGAACAGAGACAATTTTGGCTTCTACTCACCTACGCAGTTATCGCAAAGGCTACAATGAGAGGCACGCGGGGGCCGGAAAATCTTGCAGGTGAAACAATATTTAAGTTTCACAGTCTGGCCATTGATGATGACTTCTTTGGTTCTGGGAGGCGGGCGGTACCCCCCTGAACTGGTGCCGTTGGCGATATCTGTGGAGAAAAGAAGAAAAAGAGCACACACCCTTAACGGAGCACCTAACCTCTGCAGGTCCGGCACCAGTGCGGCCCGGGGTCTGCATTTCCAAGTGCAGTGCCCACACCCAGCCTCGGGGCACCGGCACCTTTCTGACACCAGACACAAGTGTCCTGGGGCCCACAGGACTGGCTGTCTTGCAACCTTCGCGCCCCTGGCTAGTGCTTGGGGCTGCCCTTACTATTCCACACAGGTGGGAGTGGCCAGGTGACTGAGCTCTGGCCAATGGGGTGCGAGCACACGCGGCCCCACCCAGCCGTGGGACCCTCCCCCAGCTCCGCCCATTCTCTCCCCTCCCACCTTGGAGCCGCAAACTAGGCGCTCTGCATGGCTAGGCACAGCAGGGCCGCCCCTGTGACCTCTTCCCTGGGCCGTACTGTTACATGAGCGCCAAATTCCTACAGTGTTCAATTGCTGAAGGTTTGGGGTTCGTTTGTCACAGCAGCTAGCGCTGCCCTAATTAATACAGTGGGTGATATTTACATCGGCAACACTTTCCTTCTCAGATGGTGTACTCCAAATCCAGCTCAAGAATCTCCCCACTTTGCCCGCTGGTCTTCTCAAAAATACCGGGTACTGGGCGGGGGGGGGGGGGCGGGTAGACTATAGATTTAAATATATATATTTTTTATATTTAATGTATATTTACATTCATGTATATTTAAAAAATAATTTCCTATATTTTATTGTCTGACCAGCATCTTTTATTAATTTTTAGGACTGGTTTTACAAATGTTGAATACAAATATGTATATATTTTTGAAGTTTCATACAGCTTGGTTCTCGTCCCTGAGTTCACATTAGAATCAACCAGGGAGCTCCCCTAATGCATGAACTCTGCCCCAGACCCATTAAATCAGAGTTGCCTGGGGTGATTCTAATGTGCGGCAGGGTTGAGAACCCATGCTCTGCGGGAAGATAAAAAATCCAGTTGTATTCTCATCTAGACCCCTCACAGCCCTGTTGGACCTGCCAGAAAGAATTTGGGGCACCTAGCTGTGCAGTAAGAACAGGAGGCCACGGGGGGATGGAGAACAGCAAGAATATCTGTGAGGGCTTCAGCTGAGATAAACACAGCAGAGCAGACCCTGGTGGCTGGAGGAAATTTTGGGAAACTCCATGGTGTTCTCTCAAAACAGGGCTAGTAAGGTTAACGGTAGCTGTTCTTTTTAATTCATACCCAATTAAAGGACACACTATCAGACAGCAATGGTTGCAACGTACTTTTGGTAAATTTCCAAAGTGGTAGGAATGAGTCCCATCATCCACTCAGGCCGCCCACACAAACTCAACCTGGGCAGGAATTATGTGGAGAGCTTTCAAAACTACTGATATTTTGGTCCCGCCCTCAGAGATTCTGATTTCATTGGTGGGGTGCAGTCTGGCATCAGGAGTTTTAAAAGCTCCGCAGGTATGGGAATCTGCAGCCCGAGCCGAGAACCAATGCTCCACGGCCTCGTCACTTCCAGGATGGTCCATGCAGCATCCGTGTCATCTGAGGGCTTGTCAGAGAAACAGGTTCTCGGCTGTGCACGGGAGCTACTGCATCAGAATCTGGCATTTACCAAGATCCCTCTGGACTTCGTGCACTTAAAGTGTGAGGACCCTGCTCCAGGGTGCCTGTAGATACTCCCCATCCACCCATCAGACACGCCTCTTACTCCACATTCCTCTTTGTTATGTACCCAAACACACTCACGCGTATGATAAAGAACTAAACTTAGAGACCACAGCTTCACCCACATGAAGAGGCCGCTTCACAAATAGCACCAGCCGCCCAGCGTTTTCACACGAGAACTTGGTGATTTGGATCAGCCAGTGGTGTCTGTCGAGCTGCACCCTCTGCCCCACCACGGGGCTACTCTCACTCACACAACTCCCACAACTCACCCGTCTGGACTTCAGGGGCCCCTCCCCCTCTACCCCAATCTTCTCTAAGAGGCTGTCAGGGGCCTGAAACCAGCCCCTAGCCCTTTAGCCTGAGGCTTTGGTGTTTGTGAAAATAGCAACCGCATTGGTAGGGCGAACATTTTGAGCAGTTACCAGCCATTTACTATTCCTAGAAAATTAAAGTTCCACCAGCAGGCTGTAGAAGGAGAGGGTGGAGGGTTCAGGAACACCTGAGGGAGAGAGGGCAGTATGGAGGGCAGGGAAATAGGAAGGAACACAGCCTTTCTGCTTCACGTCTACGCTGAGGACACCCTTCTACTTAGAATATTTAAACAGCTGTGGAGCCACCCCAAGGACTCTGGGTGGCCTTGCCAAGCAGGACACCCTCTCTTGGCCTGTGCCCACCTGCCTGGCACCCCAGGGGGCTGCCCTGTGAAATGGTGCTAAGTTCAGCAGGCATCTGGAGAGGCGCCGGGCTTCCAGAGCATTCACCCTGGGAAGTGGGAGGCATCTCAACCGATTCTGTAATGAGGAGAAAACAAAGAGACGACGTGGCTGTGTACTTCCCTAAGCAACAGGGTAAAAATAACTGGCTCTGAACACATCAAAGAGAAGGTCAGATCTCTACCGCTGCCAACTGGGTGCCATTGAGACCTAAATTAATTATGACCTGGTGCCTCACTAGCCTTATGTCAGCCATGAAATCTACTGTATCTATTTAGCTCTGGCAAACATTTTCAGAAAAGCTAGAAAGTCAGATATAGGTTTAAAAATAATAATAATCCAACCAACAATATTTGTGTTGATTTAATCAGAAAAGTCTAAAGACTGAATTGTCAAGGAAAATATTTTTGTTTTTTTTTTTTGTGAGGAGATCAGCCCTGTGCTAACATCCGCCAATCCTCCTCTTTTTTTGCCGAGGAAGACGGCCCTGGGCTAACATCCGTGCCCATCCTCCTCCACTTTATATGGGACGCCGCCACAGCATGGCCTGCCAAAGCAGTGCGTCGGTGCGCGCCTGGGATCCGAACCAGCGAACCCCGGGCCGCCGCAGCGGAGCGCGCGCACCCAACCGCTTGTGCCACTGGGCCGGCCCCAAGGAAAATATTTTAAAATGCAGGATGACAAACTTATCCACATGAAAACGACTACTAAAAAAGCCTAGTTCTGAGTGGCAAGGACTTGAAAAAGTGAGTATTTTCTAGCCCTCAAGACAAACTCTAGTGATCTTGTAGTTCCAAGGTACACTTTTGAAAGATTAATCCTTTGATACAAAATGAGCTGAAGGCTAGAATTCAACAGACATGGTAAACTGAAGCTTAAGAATTAAACTAAAACCAAAAACTCTTAAACCAAATATTTGGAGAGCTCTTTATGTAAAAGAAATGGAAGAATCAGAAGACCTGGACTCAGAGCTCAGCTATGCTATCAAGTGAACGAAGGACCACAGAACTAAAAAAAAGAAAGTCATCAGCTATTTATGAATTATTTACAATGTGCAAAATACTGTGCCACAGGCGGTGGAGGATCCATAAATGAGCAAATAGAGACGGCTCGTGGGGAGGGGTCAGCGAGGGGGCCTGCTGGGCTGTTAGTCTCCTGGCCACAGTGAGGCCACCCCATTCTGGTCTGCTCTCCTCATGGCCTTCAGAGCCAGCTTGCTAAGTGCAAACCTGACGAAGAAACTCAGGGCCTCTTGTGAGGCGCATGAAGTCTTCGTGCACTTGGCTCTTCTCTCTTTTGCAGCACAGTCTTGCACAGAGCCCACGCTCAGTGCACAGTGGCCTCCTTGCGTTTCCTGAACAGGCAATGCTGTTTCATCCTTCCAGGCATCAGCACATGATGTCTTATCCACTTGGGTCTCGCTATCCTGCTGTCTGTGTAGATAATCCTCATCTTTTAAGGTCCAGTTCAAGCTTCTCTTGTGGAAACGCTTTGCAAGCAGAGCTCCCTACTTCCTCCTTCGGGCTCTCACTGTACTTAACTCATTTATTCATCCAGTCAATACCTCTGTTTTGTGCTGTTAGGTGCCAGCCCTGCGCTGGGAGCTGGGGATGCAGCAGGAGCTAAACAGACTTGTTTTCTGCTAGTGGTATTCACAGGCTGGAGGGCAGACTGGGGACCTCTATTGGTGCATCTAATACAAGGATTTATTTTCATATCTTCCCCCAGATGCTGCTCCAGGGCAGGGACCATGCCTTACCCACTTTCCTGTTCCCGGTGTCCAGCAGACGGTCTAGCATACAGTAGGTCCTCAAGAACCACGTGCTGAATGGAAGGCCAATTGTCCTGGCAGGTAGTGAGGAATGATGCTGGGTGCACAGGACCGGTGTCCCCACCCCTCCAGGCCCACCTCTCAGAATCACACTGCCCAGTGACTCCTCCCTCTCCGGAATGCCTCCCACAAGGTCCTTCTGAGGCCGTTACTCCTCTTAAACATGTCCATAGCTGCTGCTGGTCCAGAGACCCATCTCGTGCAGCTGGCCGGCGCCACCTCGGAGGGCTGCACAAGATGGGAGGCTGTCTAGCTCAGGGCACCACGAAGGTGCTGTTTCTTTCACATAATAAATTCGACAGCTGCCCCAGACCAACAGCTTTCAGGCATGCCTGCACCCAGGGCAGATGTGAATAATGGGGCCTTGAAACCCAGGGCTTTGTCCACCTGAGGACAAAAGAAGTTTCTCTTCAACGTTCAGAGTGATGCCAATGGCTGATCATGAAATCTGTGTCTCATCCCTGGGAATGACGAACACCCGTGGCCCGCGTCACGGGGCACAGAAGGTGGTGTTCCTCTCCTAATCCTCAATTACTTGTGTTTTCGGTTTTGATTTCTGTTGTTGGCAACAGTTGTGCCTCTGCTTCTTAGGGCTGCTCTTTGTGGTTTTAATACAGCTGTTGAAAAGGAATAATCGCAGTCTGCAATAGCTAATGGTTAAACAACACTAGAATTTGGGGGAAGAAACCTCTAATAGTTCTGCAAGTTTATATGAGTGAGTATTTCTCAAGGACATTTTTATACACAAGCATTTTGAAAGAAAACTTAAAAGCTTAAAATGGTCTTTTCCTTCATAAAGCATCCCCCTCCCCAAATGGTTGGGAGTTGTTGGCATGGAGGCAGGAACAGTAACAGAATCTCCATCTAGAATTAACCTCACCATCAGCCTGTGGGCAAAGAATTAGGGGAACTGAGGAGAGTGGGGGGCTGTTCAGTGTGAGCTCAGGGACCCAAAACTGCCTGTTGTTTTCACTCGAAGAGAAGTCCTGGGATTGCCAGAGGTCTTAAGTAAGTTGTTTGTTAATATATGCCTATTTCAAAGCCACTCTCCAAAAAATGTCATCTTATTTCTTGAAGGAATAATAGAGCGCTCACATCCTGAGAAACCCATTTGTCTGCCATCTTATTTATTCCTGCCCCAAATGCAGGGACAAAATTGTTGAACTTTTAAAACTGTTGAACTTCACCATATAAAGTAACTGAACTCTGCTTTTTTAAAATACAAAGGGAAAAATCCCAATTTACAAAAGGTGTAGATTACGATTCTTTTCCTTTACCAAAAGAATTCAGGACAGTGGCAACCCCCCTGTGCACTGATGTTTCATAGACCATTCACCAGCTGCCAGAGTGTCCACCAGAGCAAGAGGAAACTCTGCTAACAGGTGTTTAGCTGGAATGAAGATAAAGCATCTTTGTATTAGGATATAAGTCACAGGCAAAGTGCGATTTGCTTTATACTCACGTCTTCATGGCTCTATTTATTGCACGTGCTGCAGGACAGCTGTTGGATCTAACAAATCTGAAATTTCCATAAGGCTCATTTCATTGGTGCTCTGCAGCATTAGGAACACAAACTAGCCAACCTTGGGATGGTTGATGTATCACGAAGAAGATGGTTAAGAGCCATTTAACATGGACTCTTGCTTACAGTCTGTAAACTTCCAAGCCCATAGGAAAATATTAACAATGATTAGATCTTAGACAAGTTGACTATTATTTTAAGTGTTTGAGGAAAAAAGTAGAGCAAATTCTGGTCTGACTACAGACATTGGTTGGGTTTCCACCCGACAGAGTAAAAATGTGAATGTTCTCTCACTAATAGATTGGACCGCAGCAGCTTTGCCTCTATAAATACTTATATACAAATGTGCACGTGAGGGCTCATGGAGGGGTGAGGGCCCCCAGTCCTCTTCCTCCAGTTAAAAGCTTTGTTATGTCAGTTTGTCTTGAATATTTGTCTTCAGGGACTGAAACTGACGCCTGAGGTGAGCCACACAGGAGGCAGACGAGGGGATCTCCTCTGCTTAGCGGGGCCCATCTAAGAGGAGCAGAGAGTGCCTGCAAGGCTAGGAGCAAAAGACAAGGAAAGACGATATGGGGAAGCTACAGACAAGGGCAGGCCCCATGTCAGCTGGACTGAGTCCTACAAGGAATGGAAGACATATGACATTCAGGGCCCAGTTGGTGTTTTCCAAATGGTTCACGCACTCACTCAACACCTATGAGTGTTGGCGGTACTCTAGTGGGCAACACAGACCTGGCCCCTGCCTTCAAGGAGTTTACAGTCTAGTGGAGGAGACAGATATTAATAATCACACAAGTAAATTTATCAATATGCATCATGTTATTTTGAGTCAGGGAAGTAGGGAAGTCTGCCTGGTGTGGGGACTCTTCCCAGAAGTGGTAGCATTTGAACTAGGATCTGAAGGATGATTCAGTAAGGCTTCCCTAGGCAATGTGTGTGCGGGTGTGCCTGTGTACATGTGTGCACGCATGCTGGGAGTTGGGAGCAAGGCATTTCAGGCAGAGGGAGGAAACTGTGTTACTGGTCCCAGGACAGGAGGCAGATGGTCTATCCAAGAACTGAAGGAAGGCCAGTGTGATCAGGATAGAGAGTGAGCAGGAGATAGTCAGAGAAGAGGAAGGCAGGGGCTAGATGAAACAGAACTTTGCAGTCATGTTTGGGACATTGGCCTCCATCATAAGTGCAAAAGGAATGTGGTTGTTAATTTTATGTCAACTTGGCTAAGCTATGCACCCAGTTGTTTGGTCAAACACCAGTCTAGATGTTGCTGTGAGGCCATTTTCAGATGTGATTAACATTTAAATCTGTAGACTATGGGTAAAGCGGATTACCCTCCAAAATGTGGGTGGGCCTCATCCAATTAGTTGAAGGCCTTATGAATAAAGACTGAGGTTCCCCAAAATAGAGGGAATTCTCCTCACACACAGAAACCCTAACTAGTTTCCAGCTGCTGCCTGTGAAATTTGAACTCAAGACTGCAATATCAACTCTTGTCTGACTTTCCAGCCTGCTGGCCTGCCCTACAAAGTTTAGACTTGCCAGCCCCCACAATTGCATGAGCCAATTACTTAAAATAAATCTATCTATCTTCTGTTGGTTTTGTCTCTCTGGAGAACCCTGACTCATATAAAAGCCAAGAAGGGTTTCTATGCTATGTAATAATGTGATCAGGTAGGAATTAAACAATATCATATTGGCTGAAGTCTCAAAGATGGATTGAGGTCGGGGAAGCAAGAATGGATTTAGGGCCAGTTAGAAGGGATTTGGAATACAAGCTAGAGATGATGTTAGCCTGAAATAGGGTGGCGGCTGAGGCGATGGAGAGAAATGGAAACATTAAACTGGTAACATCAATTACTCATGGATGTGGTAAATGAGACACGAGTGGGTAACCAGGATGAGCCTCGGGCTCTGGCTGGCGGAAAGGGAGCATGGTGGCAGCATCCACCGAGGCAGGGAGCATGGGGGGAGGAGATCACCTGCTGGTATTGAGTGTGAAAAAAACATCACGTGGGCAGGTCCATCTACAGAACAGGACCTCAGAGGAAGGGCCTAGGCTGGAGACAAATGTCTACCTGACAATAACATGCGGAGACAGGGTAACGTCACAAGGCATCAGAAGGTGAGAGGGCCAAGGGCTGAGCCTTGAGACACTCTTTCGTTTAAAAGCAAGGAGTGCCGGAGAGGTGAAGGAGGGCATGGTGTTGCTGAGTCTGTGTCAAACATGTTCGGGAAAACTCGAATATTGGGTTCCCTCTGGGAGACTGCCTTGAGCATTAGCATAGCAAAGGTACCAGGAATAAAGCAGCAAAGAAAACCCAGGGTTTCCCCAAGGTACCCGAGCATGGCTCACGGAGCATCCTAGGATTTACTCCAGCCTGTGGGACAGGCCAGCCTGGGAAATGCTGATGCAGGAGGGGGAAGCTGGCAGGGAAATCAGGGTTTCCTTGGGACAAAGGGGGCGAGGGCTATGACGGAGGAGTGAATGCCAGAGTGAGGCAGGAAGGAACTGCACTCCCTCTGGGCTGGACGGAGAGAACTGGAAACAAAGCTTAGCCAGGACTGGCGGCTGGCGAGAGGGAGTAATGCATCACGCCCAGAATGCCTGGACCATGTGCACAGAGACGGGAAGAGGTGGGGTTGGCCACTGTGGGAGACCAGAGACTTGCCCTCAAATGGGTAGAATAATCTAAGGATGCATAGACCTGGAGAGGGGTCCTTCATGCAGGGATGAAGGGGGCAGGGGTGGGGGAGCCTACCGCAAGGTCCTGGAGGTGCGGATCTGGAAGGGGACCTGGCACATAGCCCATATAAAGAGATTAGCCTGTCTGCCCTGGCTGAAGGCACAGGTGATGGGGTTACAGAGTTTATTCCACTGACGCTCAAACCCACTTGAGCGCTCCTGCCTTCACAACAAAGCAGGGCCTGCCAGGCCTGCCATGGGGACTGCGGTGGCATGTGAAATCCTCGGAAAGAGGAACTGAATGGGACAGGCATGGATGCTCTCTGGCTCTGAGAGGAAGTGATGCAGGTGACTGGTGCTCATGGTGTCTGACTCGCAGATGTGCCCCCAAGCCCCTCACTAGCATATTAAGAGGGGGTAAGTAGTGGGACTGATAGTGGGGACTGTGACAGGCAAAGACAGTGGGTGCTAATGACAAACCCATGTTCCACAAAGTGGCTCAGGCTTGACCCTGTCTCTCCCTGAACATGAAGCTGGTTTTGAATCATAGGAGATAACTGAGTTTAGAAACCAAAGAATTTGAGCTTATTCTGGACTTGGTCATCAAAGGGCTTGGGGGATGGATCTCCTTTCGGAGAAAACTTTGTCAAGAAAAAAACATCTGTCAGATGAGACCTTTAATAGGCACTTTCTAATCCCAGGAGAACCTGACTGCTTAGGGCTTTAATAAGGAATTGAGAAAAACACAATGAAAACATTTGTAGAGCATTGGGCACAGCCAGCTTTTTCTGTCTACTTAATAAAAAATAGGCAAAGGTAGCCTCAAAGAATGCGCTTCATGTGCTACTCTGCTGCTTTCATTCATTCATTCAAATATATCTTAGGTACCTACATATGCCACACGTTCTTCTAGATGCTGCAGATACAGTGGAGAATAAGATAAGTGCTCTGGCCTGTTGTGGCTTATACTCTAGGGAGGGCAGATAAACCCAGGGTATGGATTTTTAATAATTTAAGTGTGAAAACAAATCACATTTAATAATAGATCTTAAGCTTGGCTCAAGATCACCTAGGTGACCTTGAAATTTGACTCCAGACCGACATGTCTGGAGACATTTTTGGGTGTCACAAGTGGAAGGGAATGCTACCGGCCTATAGTGGGTATAGCCCAGGGATGCTGCTGAAACATCCCATAATGCAGAGGACAGGTCCCACAGCAAAGAATTATCCAGCCCAAAATATATAAATAGCGCTGAGGTTGAGAAACCCTGACCTAGGACCTTGCTACTCAAAGTGTGGTCCGGGGACCAGCAGTATCAGCATCACCGGGAAGCTTGTTAGAAATGAACATCTTCCTGGGTGGTTCAGAGGCACATGAAAGTTTGAGAAGCATTGCCATAGATGCAAATGCTTGTTAGCAAGCAGGACAAAAGCCTGTTGTAGTCCCCACTCTCATCCTTTTAGGTACCCTGATAAGCACATCCATGAAGGTTTGCTTACCCAGGAGGCTTCAAAGATATAGAGATTCCTGTTTCCTGAAGAGTCTTATCTGTGGTAGGGGCTAAGGATCTGTATTTTTAGAAAAGCTCCCTGTGTACCTCTGATGAAGACAGGCTTGGGATTCTTGGCAAACACTGTGTATGTAACAGCTAAACCCTCAGCCTGAATGTTTGTATCACTAGCTGGAGAATCCAAGCAGTTGCCTAAGAATGGAGACGCTAGAGAGAAACATGTGTGCCATTTATAAGATGCTAACATTACTCCAAGAGCTGATATTATCTAGTTAATTACGGAAGGTCTGCCTAATGAAACAGCCTGGCCAGGTTTTCAAACTGTTCATTTTTGTTGTATTTACAGCAGTGTAACTTTTTGTACAAAGAAAATCTTACAAAGACCCTCAATATCCAAAACAGACAAGAGCGAAATGGCTCTAGCTTACATGGACGGGCCCTGGTTGTTTCCTGCTCTGGTTCCAGGGGATGTGGTTTGAAAAATATCATGAAAGATGACAGCTATGGCCTGGAGTGGAAGCCAATTTTAGGTAAGAAAGGCCCTGCTAAATTAAACTTCATTAAAGGAAAGCTCTGGTCCACATTTGCATGCTCTCATAGAGTGAAGGACATGGCTATGAGCATGAATTTTAATTATGCCTCTGGAGTGGTAAATATCAATTTTCATTCTGTTGCAAAAATAATTCCATGAGTATAAACCCAAATATTCCTAAAAATAGTTCTCAAAGCATACATTCCAGAAAATAGGAACATAAAATGGCATTGGTGAAGAGAGTGATTTTTTGATCTGATGGAGAAAATAGGCCTCAGTTTCTCCACACTTAAACTATGATAATTTGGGTACCTGTAGTTCAGGGGCACTGTTGTTGTTTTTTTTAAAGCTATTTATTTTGGTGAGGAAGATTAGCCCTGAGCTAACATCTGTTGCCAATCCTCCTCTTTTTGCTGAGGAAGATTGGCCCTGAGCTAACATCCGTGCCCATCCTTCTCTACTTTATATGTGGGACCCCGCCACAGCATGGCTTGATAAGCAGCTCATAGGTCCACGCCTGGGATCCAGGCCTGCAAACCCTGGGCTGCTGAAGCAGAGTGTGCGAACTTTACTACGCCACTGGGCTGGCCCCTCAGGGGCATCGTAATTCATAGAAAGACTTTGAACTGTCAGATGCTATGATGTTCACAGCTCTCAAAAGCTCATTTTTAAGGGCCTGCTCAGATCCTGTAGGGCAATATATGTATAGCACTAATTAATGCAATTAAAGACAGAAGAAAAAGAAAGTGCTTAGTAGCTATGACCTTTTTAGTTTAACAAACTGAGTTAATCCAAAACATGCTTATAGCAAAAGGAAAATTAATGACTATTTTATTTTTTTGCCATATTATTTTTTCCACTAAGGCCAAAGCCTTGCCCTTCAATGTAAAAGAAATAAAGATGGCTTTGTCCTTGCAAAGTTTCAATTTCCCTCAAATTTTGTCCGAGTTCTCTGAGCACACACCCAAAACTGCTGTACTGCATAAATGAAAATCAATTCTTCTATTGAAGGCCAAAGCTAGAAATATTTGTGTATGTTTCTACTCCATGGGGCACAGTTGCTACATTGTCGGAAACTACTAAATATTGTACAATGATAGAGATCAACTTGGGTTGTCAGTGTTTGCAATATTGTAAGACAAATAGATGAGAACAAAGCTAAAAACTGGGCACTAGAAATCATGATAGGACAGGACCGTGCTTCATCATTATCACCAGGAAAATCTGATAGGCTTTTATTGAAGTTTGAGTGGCATTCGTCTGAGAGCATTAGCAAGGACTGGCTTACATCTCATTCTGTACAGTAATGTCATAAGATTTTATCTTTAGCACTGAGGAAAAGAAAATTAAGAATGTCAGTACAAAACTAGTAGATACTATTTATAAATCACTATACTTTAAAGGAAAAGAAATGCCCATCATTATGATCATATACTCTTTTCTCTTTAGTCAACACAGACTAGTTAAAATGAATAAGAATCCTCAATAAGGTGATTGATCATATAAATCAATCAATCTATCTATATATATAAACTTCAAAAGTTTTTTTATATATAATATTAGCAATACCCATGTGGAAATTATAAAGGGGTAAGATCTCATTTACAATAGAAAAGACAATCACAAAACTCTAGGAATAAACCTAACAAAAAATGGTAGGTGGGATTCATATAAAGAAAACCATATGGGCCAGCCCTGGGGGCCTAGTGGTTAAGATCGGCGTGCTCCGCTTTGGCGGCCCAGATTCGGTTCCTGGGGGTGGACCTACACCACTCCTCAGTAGCCATGTTGTGGAGGCAGCTCACATACAAAAAGAGGAAGATTGGCAACAGATGTTAGCTCAGGGTGAATCTTCCTCAGCAAAAAAAAGAAAACCATAAAACAATATAAAGACTTTAAGGAGGTTTTGAAAAACATGGAGAGACATTCTATATCCTGGAGTGGAAGAGTCTGCATTTTAAATATGTCAGTTCTTCCTAGATTACTTTATACATCTATGACAATGCTAATCAAAATCCCAATATGATTTGGGGAAATTCTGACAAACTGGAAAAACTGATTCTAAACTTCACCTGGAAAAATAAACAGAGAATATTTGCAAAAGTAAAATAATGAGGGAAATAATTGTCCCAGGAAAAAAATGAAACATTGAAACAAAATAGAACATTCCCAAATAGGTGCAGATTCTATAAAATTCAGTATTTGGTAAACACAGCATTTCAAATCAGTGGGTAAGGCATGGATTATTTAATAAATGGAATTGGGATAAACAGCTAATCATTTGGGGAAAAAAAAAATCTAAAGTTGAAGCCATTCCTCAAATCTTATACCAAAGATTTAAATGTAAAAAATAAAAACAAGAACTAGAAAAATATACATAAACTTATCAGATTTGGGGAGTGGGGAAGCCCTTTCTAAACATATATGATAAGACAGCATACATAAAGAAAAGATGGGGGCCAGCCCCATGGCCTAGTGGTTAAGTTTGGTGCGCTCTGCTTCAGCAGCCCGGGTTCAGTTCCCGGGTGCAGACCTACACCACTCTCAGCAGCCATGCTGTGCTGGTGACCCACATACAAAAAAAGAGGAAGAGTGGCACAGATGTTAGCTCAGGGCTAATATTCCTCAAGCAAAAAGAGGAAGATTGGCAACAGATGTTAGCTCAGGGAGAATCTTTCTCAGCAAAAAACAAAACAAACAAACAAAAAAGATGGATAGTTCTGACTATATAAAAATTTTAAAACTGTTATGTCAAAAAAATTCATAAAATGCAAATGATACAGTAGAAACATATTTGTTTCATATATGACAAAGGGTGATATCTTTAAAGAGCTCTTACAAATGATTAGGAAAAAGACAAATATTCCAGTAAGAAAATGGGCAGAAGAGATGAACAGACAACTCACACACAAAGAAAGAAATATCATCAGTAATTATATTTAAAAAGTTTGTGATTTGCTCCCCCAATTTCAAACAAATGAAGTCAAAAGTTGATTTTAAATGATAATATTTAATCTTGGTGAGAGTAGGGAGAATAGGCACTCTCATGTACTTTTGGCAAGAATATAAAGTAATATGACCTTTGGAGAAACAAGGTGGTTATATATCTCAAAACCTTAAAACGTATATATCCTTTGGCCCACCAAGAGCACTTTTAGGCATCTGACCTAAGGAAATTTTCATGAATACTGATGGCAACACTGTTTTTTATTATTAAAAACTGAGGACAAGAGCCAGCCCTAGTGGTTTAGTAGTTAAGATTCGGCACTGTCACTGTCATGGCCCAGGTTCATTTCTCGGTCATGAAACCACACCACCTGTCTGTCAGTTGTCATACTGTGGCGGCGGCTCACAAAGAGAACTAAACTAACAACTAGGATACACAACCATGCACTGAAGCTTAAAAAAAAAACAAAAAACCAAGAACAACTTAAATGTCAACAAGAGGGATTTGATTAAACAAATTATGACATATGATCATACAGTGGACTACCATACACCTATTAGAGATGGAGTAGCATGGTTCATAGTATATTAAGAGGGGAAAACAATCTGTTTCCAAAATAGTACAGTACAATGTGTGCCCATATTGTGTAAAAATACATTACGTAGAGAAAAAATACTAGAAGGATACATCAAAATGTTAACCATGGATATATGTGATTGGTAGGATTCATTAAATAAGTTTAATAAATTAACATTTATTTCAATTTTCTTTTTTATACTTTTCAGGATCTCTACAATCAACATAAATTACTTTGTAATAAACAAAAAATGTTACTTTTAAAACAGAGTTTGGAAAGAGGCATAAAACATTTGCAAAAGGGATGGAGATAGTTTGGCTCCCTATGTTTCATAAGTGTAGATATCAATGAAAATATCTCTGCTGCTTTGAAAAATAATTATAAATTCATAGGTTTCATCAATAATTTTAAAAAGGTGACCTCTCCACTTCTCCTAAAGTCTGGTTGTGAGTGACTAAGACTATTTTAGATTCTTTTTTCATTCCTGAAACTATGAGAAGGAGGTTACTTGACTCATCCGGGGCCACTTGTAGCTCTTGGAATTTTAATCCTCCTCCTGGCCCTCTGGCAGCGACACAGTGCTCTATGGGGCCAAGTCACAAAATTAGCTCACTCAACACAGATTATCTCAGCATAACATTTATCTCTGGGAAAGTGCCTTTCATGCTACTGGGCATTGCATTCTTCATCTGCCAAAAGACCGTCCAGATTTTGTGCCATGAGAAAGCAAGGGGAATGAGCATTTTCCTGGGAGTCAGGAGGATGAGTTGTATTGTCCACCTTGCCACCACTGAGTGACTGAACTTCTCTGGGTTATTCAGATCTGAATGATAGGGGGCTGGAGAGATGACCAGTGAGGTTCCTAACTGTTTTGGGGTGTAGGATTCCATGCAGGGCTCATGTTCCCCAACTTTCTGACTCCACTGATCACTGATTTGCTTTATGCTCTTCAACATGCTTGTGACTAAATTTGAATAACACTGAATAACTTGCCTATGTTCTGTGTGAACTCATGTCTTGTACTTTTTGCCTGAGTCCCACAAGCAGATGGTAAATGTGTTGAAGGCACACAGTAGGTAAGCACTTAATAAATGCTGGTTAACCTAATTCCAGCCCACCATTAACCTCAATTCAACACCTTTCCACTTAGAGCAATTAAAATGGAATTATTGAAGCACCTTACCTTGGATTGTATCATTGAGGACATGTTCCTTTGCTAACAAAAGCAGCTGTAAGAGCTCACCAACATGTCTCTAGCCTCTCATCCCTAGGGCCCCACACTTGTCTTAGTGGACCCACAGCAGCCCTCTAAGGACCAAACCTATCTAAACTTGCTCAGAAGATTGGCAGTAGTGACTTTGTCTGCCCTTACTGGTGCTCATTGGTACTTTAATAAAGGACTGTAAGCACTGTGAAATAAAAATATGTAAGGGTAGAACAGAATCCAGATGAATTATTTATTAGCAAGCACCTTGTGATCAACAGCAGCAAAGTCTAGATTTTGACAACAACAAAACAAACAATTTCATTTTCCTTTGTATTCTTTCCAGTGCTTACAACCTGACTTGCAGTGATAGTCAGCAACTCACTAAATGTCTCTTGTATTGGACTGGATGAGAAGAAAATTGTGTTTCCAGTTCTAGAGATTAGCATGAATTGGTCACCAATTTCTACATATTTTTAAAAAACATGTGCATAATATAAACCACAGTTTCTAAATGCCTACAATTCTCTCTCCAGCCACATAGACATATTGATTCCTCTGAATGTGATTATGTTTTTATTTTCCTTTCTGGCCAAAAAAGTGACTTTCTCAGGTCCCAAGCTTGGTTAGCATGAAGAGTGAATTAGAATCTGAATCTTTATGCTTTTTGCCTCTGATTATCCAAGTGAAGCCCGGCCCTACCCCCATTATGTGACAATCAGCAGACCCCAGGTGAGACCACCACGAAAGAACAGTTTTAATTGTAAAGAATGTGATGTTTGACTTTTTTTTTAATCATCTGGTCAGCGGGGTAGGAGTTTCTCAATTCTTTTGTTGGTTAACTTAGAAGAAGCATGGCTGAGCAATTCTTCAAGTTTCCAGCCCAGTTTCATCTCTGCAAAGGCCCTGATACTCGCAGAGTGAGGCACGGCGGCTTTTCCTTTCTGTTCTCGGCCCTTCGAGCTGGCCGGCAGACTAACCGAGTCCACCTGACAGAGCTGCTCCGAATGGCCCCATCCAGGGATGGCTGAAGACCTGAAGCCCCTTAGGCCACCAGAGTACCTCGTGTTTCCCTTTGGTTCAGGCTTCTAGAAAAGTCCCAGAACTCCAATGCAGCCCCACAACTGGACTAACCCAGCAGTTTGGCCTTCAGAGGCCCTCAGCAGCTTGTTTTTGAAACAGAGGGCGTGATGGGTGGTAACACTGCCCACTCCTTCTGTCCACACCCTTCCCTGCAGGTCTGGACCACAGCAGTCTCTGGGCCTGAGCTTCTGGGTCCTCGTTAGCACCCAGTCCTGGGCCGTGGCGGACAGCCTGCCCCTGCTGGCCAGAGGCGGTATCCAACCCCAAACCCATCTTGTTTGTATGCAACGGGAAGAAATGACTGAATTTCTTCTGGACACACACAGTGTTGATACACGGAGCTGCCCAGCCTGGACAACTGCTGGGTGGGGTGTCTCTCTAATAAGCGTCTTCCAAGAACCAGCCACCGCAAACAAGACAAGAGCACATGCTACCCACTCAGACAGAAGAAATTCTGCTGGGGGTGGGTGAGGGACCGCCGCCCCCCCAACACACGCACACAGTCAGAGCAGGGCAATGCAAGAACCAGCCACTCCTGGGTGATTTCGTGTTATCTAGACCTGCCCCGGCTCCTCTTCTAGCTTGGAGCCCCAGAGCTGGGGCAGGGCCTTCCTGGAAAGCACTTCCAGCAGCTGCCATGTTGTTCCCTGGTTCATGGGAGGTTCCTCCATCCAGGCTCTGAGTCAGCTCTCTGCCTTCTCCTCCAGACTCTGGGCTGATAGCTGGGGCAAGGACTCTGCCCTATTCCACTAGAAACCCCAGGGTCCAGCCCCGAGCTTGGCATCTGGGAGACGCCCAGGGGGTCCTCATGGAGCCAGAGGGTCCTGAGACCACGGATCCTCACCTCCAAGTGGTCCTCCTGTCTGACTGTCCTGCCTCCCTCCCTTTCACCTCCTGGGCAGCCTCCTGCCAGGAAACGAAGAGCTCCTGAGGGCTTTCTAGTCTTTTCCCTAACAGGCAGAGTGGATGCCTGGGAGGCGGAGACCAAGGATAGGGATTCTTGCCCTGACAGCTTCCTAGCTCACATGACCTCCATTCTCTAACGGGGCTGTCAGATCCCCCAGTGCTGTGTGTGCCTCGCATGTATAACATGTTGCATATGCATTTGGTGACATTTTAAGGCAGTGAATCTCAAGCATTACTGTGTAAAGGATCACGTGGGGAGTGTGCCAGAAGCAGACTCCCAGGCCCTACCTCCTGGAGACGCTGATCTGTAGGTTCAGGATGGGGCCTGGGAATCTGCATTTTAAGGAGCAGCTTAGGTGACATATCCAGGGGGTCTGCAGACCTCAGAGTGACAGATAGCGGCTTAAAGACCCCTCCTCCCACCGCTGTATATAAGCGGTACAGCTTCCGCAGACCCTCTTGTGGGAGCCCCCACCCCACATCTCTCTAGAGACGCTGCAGGGAGATCCTAAGCCGCAGGTCCTGCTGGTCGTCCCCCACCTCTGCTAACAGGAAACTGAAGATCTGCATAGAGTGGACGGAGGCGGGGCCCCTCCCTCCAAGAGCTTCCGGTGGAGTGGTTAGGAGTCAGCCCTGGGAGCTGCGGGCCTTTCTCACCGTTCTCACGGTTAGGGGAGCCTGGGCCCTGCTTCCTTCCCTCACTGCCCAGACCCTCGGTTTCACCATCAGTGAGGGACTCCCACACTCTTGCGGTGTTCAGCCACAGGCTTCAGGCTTCAGTGGGCCAGGCTGCAGCTGCAAGATCTGATGCCTCGCACACCTTTTTCCGATCCCTTCAAATGAACCTTCTGACTTCCCTGCAAGAGGCTCTCTGAGCTAAGGAACCGAAATTATTTTGTTTGATAAATTGTTAACACTCATGTTTCTTGCTTAACCCACAAAACCCTCAGATACTAAGAAAAGGAAGTAAGACTCCAAGAACTTCTATATTTTATGTGTTTAACTTTTACATTCCACTTTACAGCTCAAGAGCTGTGTATCAGAGTACCTACTCCGTGCCAGGTGTGTGTATGTGTCCCTTAGACTATAAACCAAGCGTAGCTGCTTTGTCATCAGTCTCCTCCGTATTTATGCAGGACAGTGGGTCACACATTTGGGACTTTGGGACATGCACGTGCCTTGTGGGGAATCCAACTGCTGAATCAGAGTCTCCAGAGGAAGGCGCTCACATGTGTATAAGTACATTATGGAAAAGTAATACACACATGGTTAAAAAAAAAAAAAAAGCATGTAAAATTGGACAACCCCCATGGGGATGCTAATCTGTACTAATGATGGAAACACTTGGCCCAGGCCAACGCCTGGCACTTGACAGCTGCTTGGTAGGTACCGATGAAAACACAGGCAGTGAAGCCTTCTGCCCTTCCCTCCCTCCTCGCCCCTCCATCTATGGCATGCTTCTTCCACTCACAGGCATATTGTTCGAGTGAAGCAGAGTAAATATCAGTCTAAAGAGCCGCTCTCAGTAATGACCTGGAGCGATTTCCTATAAAGGATAGTCCTTGCACCAGGCCAGCTAACACATCCAGGCTCTGAGGACCTGGCCACCCGGCCCCCCGCCCCCAGATGTGTTCATGCTATGTGCATTTAAGCGTCGGCCATTTTCAGTTTTATTTTCTCGTGGACTTTGATTCTAAACACATCATTACAGCCTTGTCAATTTCTTATTTCTTATGTTCTAGTCAGTTTGCGATTAGACACAGTAGCCAACACCATGCTATACGTCATACCTGTATAATTGGCTGTTTTCACAGTTTCTCCAGGTTAATGCATCCATTCCTCATAATGTTCCTGTGAGTCAGACAAGGCCACTGGATCCTATTATCCAGACAAGGAAATGAAGCCCCAAGAGATGATCCGTGATTTACCAAGGCCAGGCCACTGGTAAGTAGTATTGCTTAATCAACGTTTGCTGCAAAAGCACCTACTCGAGTTTATGTAAGGACATTTACTAGGGTTTCTTTCTGTTTATAAAAGTAATACATGCTCATTATAGAGAATTTGGAATATCAGAAACATACAAAGAAAAAAATTAAAATCAATTGTCAGTCCAACCACAAAGAAAACCCTGTTTATATTTCTTTCCGGTCATTTTTCTATGCTTGTGCATATATTATGGTTGCAATTTACATACATTTTTGTATTTTGCATATTTTCATTTGACATTGTGTCAAAATAATTTTCATAACTCATTAAATATTTTTGAAATCAATACGTTAATGACTTCATAATAGTGATCATAGAATTATACAATAATTCACTTATCCATTTCTCTCGTACATTTAAGTTGCTCTTAATTTTTTACACTATTTTAAGTAACTCTGTAATGAACATCTTCATATTTGTTTTTCCAGTAAGGTTTAAATTTTGTTCCCTGAGGCTCTGTAACGGGGGTGCCTATTTCAGTTTCCTTTCACATTGGATTTCTTCCATCATTTTGCTATTTTGGTTCTCACATTCATTTCTAAAACTTGATACAGTGTGGAAAGAAAGCTCCTAATGCTCCTTCCACAAATTCCAGGTCTTTAAAAGCTTTTCTTCCAGACTCTTTTTCTGGGCAAAACATCTATAACGGGTATACTACAAAATAATGTTCATGACAACCTGAAGCTTGACATGAGGAAGGACAAAACAGTGAAATAAATGATTTGAATATTAATTTAACTGAGAAATGAGAAGTGTCCATGAAACATGGATAGCACTTTTCTTCCAAGAAGGAGCCCTCTCAGATGGCAGGGGGCATTCGCTCTCTGCAATAGACGAGGGACAGACAAGTTCCTACTTTTGTCAGATTCCTTCTACCAGCTCAGGCACGGAACAACTGCCAAAGCAGCTCTCAATTTAATGGCCAATCATACCTACAGAAAGAGGCCAGTGGCTGATTCGGGAGTGGGGTTTTTCAGGAGTTCTAAGCTGTCTTGGAGAAAAGAGCATCTGAGGGGAAGGCAGCCAACTGCTACCACATCAGCCGCTCCACACCGACAGCTATCAGTACACCTGCTGAGGAAGGTTGCCAGGCAGCCAGGTGCCTGGGCTGAAACCCACTTGTCACGGAGAGATGGCGTTGCCTCTGACGGCCAACTGCATCCAGTGAATCACCTCTGTTATCACCATCAGACTCTCTGTGTCCATAATTGCCCAAATGTGCAAATAGCTATTAAAATATTGATGAAAGAAAACCAACAACCATTTATCATCACAGAACAGCAGTTGTGAACTGCTTTTATCTGGGGAGAGCTTCACGAGAGGCCTGGAAAACCTCTCAGTCATCAACACTGTTTGTGTGTTTTCAGCCGTAATAATTCTGAAGTATGATTAGAATCAGAAGGGCTCACTTTCACTTCTCTCGAAGAGTTGGAGGGGAAATCCAGCCTTGGAGACTGGGAGCTGGGCAGCCCTCCCCGCAGGTCACATTTCTAGATGTTTTCTCATCTAGCAAGCTCCTACCTCTCTGTGCTTGGCTAGGAAAGGAGGAGCCTCCAGCAGGGAAAAGAAATCTCCATTCCACGTTATTTGAACTCTGTTATATTGGTTTCTATTCCCAAAGTTCACTAGGTGATTTTTGCAAAATGCCATACCGATAGTTTTTATTTTAGTAATGACCCCCTAGAATCACCCTGTGCACTGTCAGGTGGAAAAATGGAATCATAAGGACCTGAGATGAGGATCTGAGACAGAAGAAATAAAACCAAAAACACAATTCTGAGTCTTTCATTGCTTTAGCCTGCATCCAATCTTTCTTTATTGATGGACTGTGGCCTATCTTATATTAGAAATTCCCACAAACTTGGATTCCTTTTCGGCACTGAAGTTATTAGTTTTGTTTTCCCCTAGAGTTGGTAATGGCGGGATGTCAGTCCTCTGGATGGGCCACTCTCCTCACTAAATCGCCCATCTGGGGCTCTCTGGGTGATGGATGGCTCTTAAACTGTTTCCCTGTGGTAATGCAAACTAGCCGAGGTGGGAAATGAACCACAAACCTGCATTCTTGTATGGCAAGCATTGGTCAAATGGGAACCAGGGTGACATGGATGTCCTCAAGCTCAGAGTAATTACCAGCCTCCTTCTGGAATCAAAGCACTGTAGTTGGGGATTAGTTCAGGTCTCTGCCGTCCAATATGACGGCCACTGCCACTGGTGGCTCTTGAGCACTCAAAATGTGGCTAGTCTGACTTGGGATGTGTTGCAAGTGTGAAATACCAGATTTGAATGATTTAATACAAAAAGGAGAATATAAAATATCTCAATACTCTCTGAATATTGATTACATATTCAAATAATACTGTGAAGAACTGGGTGAAATAAAGTATATTATTAAAATTAATTTCACCTCTTTCTTTTTACTACTATAATGTGGCTACTAGAAAATTTAAAATGACACCTGTGGCTTGCATTTGGAGCTCACAATGTGTTTCTATTGGACGTGCTGGCTTAGGTGGTCAAAAACATTCATTGGAAATCAGTGGAAAATCTCTCTATATATGTTATTTACTGGGGTGGTAATGGGGAGGGCAGTTCTCAGTACTCTGCCCAGATTTGCACAGCATGGAGCCTCACACTAGTGTGTAGCCTCCATATCTCTTCTAGTTTTTTGCCCTCAGAGCCATTTACTGTTCACACCTTTCTCAGTGGTGTGGGAATGAAATTAGGAAGTCTGCAGACAGAGACGGGCCCAGCCCACAAGAGATGTGCCACAAACCCTCTAAGTGTCTTGATGCTGAAGTTATTTTTAGAGTGAAATTCACAAATAAGAACAACCAAAGTCTTGCCCCTAGAATAAAATTTGGCTTTTATCTCATCCTTCAACCTAACACAATACTGGACACACACCCAGCCATGCCACCTCCAGCAAATGTGAAAATTGACTCTTCAGCCCGACTGCTCAATTTCTGTCCATTTATATAAAGACTATTACGTACTGGATGACCCACTGGAGAAAAAATCCTAACACGGCAAAAATCAAGTTTCTTTTCTCTCCTATCAGAACAACACCCCTACGAATTCTAATTGCCCCATGGTTCTCTCCCAGAGCCACTGTCCAGGCCCGACCCTCATCCCTGCCCCTGTAACTGCCACAGCCTCCTCGAGTTGTGTTTGGCTCCAGCTTCTCCCTCTCTGAGTGACCTAATCGCCACTAGGGAATCTCCCTCTACTGCTATGGTGTACAAGCAGCTGTACTAGGCCCCACATGTACAGCATCTCACTTAACTCCCAATAACCCGCAAGACAGGCAGAATTACAGTGTCCCTGTCCCAGAGAAGAGGACCCCCAGGCTGCAGGGCTGAGCAACTGGCCCAGATCACAGCTGTAAATGGCCAGAGTCAGGGTCCAGGCCTCCTGCCTCCTGGCCAGTGGCCTTTCCACCATGCGACCGTGTCTCACGTCTCTCATGGAGCCATCCCTCTGCACTCCAGTTCCCCGACACAGGCCCAGCCCCTTCTCCACTTCGAGCCTCCTTCCCACCAACCTTTCCTTCTAGTGACCCCCACTTCTTGCTGGCTTCATTGGCAGAGTCCAAATTCTTCTTCAGCTCACCTGGGACCCGCCTGGGCCCACTCTTGGCCCGTTCCTCACTTGGTGGCAGCCTTCTTTTCCCACACCCTTCCCAAGCCAGGCCTGCCTGCCCCAACGCCTCACCTGTGGCCTCCTGCTCAAAGCCCCTGCTTCTGTATCAGCCGAACGCTCCATTTCCGATTCTTAGGGCCAACGGAACTGAGTTATCTGCTTGGACTCTTCATTCCTAACTCTCCTCTGAATTCCAAGAACCCTGATATGAATTCCTGACGTTTTTGTAAACGAGAGTAGATTTTTTATTCCTTCTGGTAGATATTTTATTCCTTTCAAACCTTGTTTGAGAGCCTGGATTTCAGACCCACTCGTGCCTTGGGGTAAGGAGAACTCCATCACCCTGGCACCTCCTTAACTAACTCCTACCCCAGTGCAGTGGGTAGGACAATGGGCTTAGCGACCAGACGGGGGGGGGGGGTGGTTTAGATTGTGGCTCTGCCATTTACTAGTTGAGAGACTTTTGGAAGTTATTTGTCCTTCCTATACCTCAGTTTCTCCAGCTGTAAAATGGGAATATTAATAGCACTGCCTCCTAGGATTGCTAAGAGGATTAAATTAACGTCTGTAACATATTCAAAGAGTGTCTGGATCCAGTATGTGCTATATAAGTATCAGCCATTCTCATTCTTTCCTGGTTCTGCTTTCTGGCCTGTTCAAATCTGGACTGAGCAGCTATTATCTGCCATGACACTAACTAAATTCATTAATTATTACCCCTGACTCTTGTGTACCACCCATGCCAGCCCAAGAAATCTAGTTGGGTCCCTATATTTTCCTTTTCAGTTGCTGGTTTCTGAAACAACTCCTCCCTTCTCCTAGTCTCTGTCTGCCCCCCAATACCATCTCCTCAGGCAATCCTTATCCTTGTGTCTTCTGAAATCCAGCTCAGATTTGTTTTCTCCAGACAGCTTCCTATGATTAATCTCTCCTAATTCTCTCCTAGGCTCATGGCTTCCTCTGCCCTCACAAATTCAGTTTACATTACAGCGATGGTTCTCAAGCGGGGTGATTTTGCCTCCCAGGGGACATCTGGCATTGTCAGGGGACGATTTTATTGTCTTAACTGGGGGAGGGGGCTGCTAGTGGCATCTAGCGGGTGGAGGGGAGGGATGCTGCTAGATATCCTGCAAACACAGGACAGCCCCCACCCCTGCCACAAAGAATTCTCTGGCCCAAACTGTCAATATTACAAAGATTGCAAACCCTGCATTACCATCATCTGTCCTTGTTGATGTTCCTCTGTTTGTTTTTTTTTTAAAAAAAAGCCTTGGCCGTCTGCAAGCCAAGGAGACAGGCCTCAGGAGAAACCAAACCTGCTGACACCTTGATCTTGGACTTCTAGCCTCCAGAACTGTGAGAAAATAAATTTCTGTTGTTTTTTTGTTTTTTAAAAAAAGCCTTCGGTGGTTTCACTTGTGTGTGCCAGCCTCCAGCTAGATTTCTTTTGATTCTTCCGGAGTACTTAAGACAGTGCTGTGCTTAAAATAGATTAACTGATAATGATTAATTTTCTAACCAAACAGCCGGCCAGGAATATTTTTCATTAAATATCTGGGATATGTCATCGCAAGATAAAAAATAGCCACATAAATGTTTGAAACATTCTGTGCTCGTGGAGAGAAAAATGCAGAAGTCTCTTTGTAGTCACCCACCAGAAGTCTGTCCAGCTAGGGGAGGAGTGAGGGGAGTCAGCATCCTGTCGGTACCAGCCACGATGACATGGGCCACCTGTTCACAACAGGTTTCATTTCCGTATTCTTTTCTAAGAACTTGAACTTTTGTTGCTATTCATGGGATTAACATCATATATGACAGCAAAACCTGGTCATCTGCATCTAAGAGAAATCGTGTTTTTTTTCTAGAATGGGAGTGGTGCTGAGGAAGGTGCATCAATGATCTGAAATTGAGGTCGAGTCATTTAAGGTACAGGGGAAGCGAACATCTGGCAACTGCTCCCTCGTCTGTCATGAGTCTTTCCTGAAAAGATGATAACTAAATAGCAGAGAGAAAAGACCATCCTTCCCATTCCCAGCTCTGGTGGCAGCCCAGTAACTCAATGGGGGTTTATATAGAGCACAAGTGACCAAGCGTTTAACCCACTGCTGCCTAAAGTGAAGACGCTGAGGGAAGGTGCCTGGCAGCCACAGGCATTTTTGTGTTACTCTTACTACCTCTCTCTCTGCACGGTGGTCACCAGCATCGCGGTGGAGAACAGAGGGGCGGCCCCATCCTAAATGACCACGCTTCACTCGCTGGCTAGAAAAGCCTAGAATCCCAATCTGTGAAGGAGACCTGCACACATTGTAGGTGGAGTTTATAATAATAATCAGATAAAAGGTCTCTGACCTGGTGAGAATATGTGTTGTTTTAGATGAGGCTCGGCCAACATTCTGAGGTGAGTAAGATGGGCCGGAACTTTGGTGAAATTACATAAACTAAAAAACAAATTGAGGATCAGAGGCCTCCATTCAGAGTGGGCCTCTTCTCTGGGTGCTTTCAAAATCTGAATGAGAGCCAGCCCTGATGGTCTAGTGTTACAGTTCGGCGTGCTCTGCTTCGGCGGCCCGGGTTCAGTTCCCCGGGCGCAGAACCACACCACTCATCTGTCAGTAGCCATGCTGTAGCGGCTCACAAAGAAGAACTAGAAGGACTTACAATGAGGAGGTACAACTAGGTACTGGGACTTTGGGGAGGAAAAAAAAGAGAGGAAGATTGGCAACAGATGTTAGCTCAGGGCGAAACTTTCTCAGGAAAAAAAAAAAGCATAAATACTTAAAAAAAAATTCTGAATCAACCGTAGGACATAAGGAGTGTTACCAGGATCTGGTTAGGAAGTTCTGGCCCCACTGACACCTGGAACGGATGGCCCAACTCTCACCCTCCCAAATGGATCCATTATACCTGAGTGCAAAAGATTTCCATCTTGTAAAATAATATATGTCCCACATATCTACTTGCTAGGATTTTTGGCTTTGGAGAAGCCCTGGACAAAACACATGAGGAGGGCAGTCCCACGTTGTCTAGGACAGACAACAGCTCCAGCTGGCGTCAGGTACCAGCAGTCCTTGGACAGGGGCGAAAGGCAGGCTTCCTCTGTGAGGCACCAGAAGTGAAGCTTTCAACATCTGCTAGCACTTGGTACCCAGAGGTCCCCCTCACCCCAGCCCAAGTGTGAGCTCTGAGAATCCGTGGCAAGTGTTAAATGGCAGCTACCCAGTCCTGAGGATCTGTGCAGAGGGGTTAGCTTGGCCACAATCGGTGATGCTGGTCCCCAAAGCATAAACACAGGAAGCCTCCCTTACATGAGTCCACGCCAGATCATTCAGTCCCCGGGTAATGTTCTTAAATAAATTTCTCAAGGAATTTCCCATTTGGGTCATTACAGCTGTATCTTAGAAAAGAGGAAGGCCATCTACCCATTCCTCAACTAATCCTTTTGAGATGCATGACTCTTGTGCTTGTTCAACCCTCTTGAGATGCTGGACTCTGCCTTCAGATATGTGGAATACATAAAAGGTGAAGGATCTGAAAGGAGGAACCGTGTCTCTAACCCAGGGGTTCTCAGAGTGTGGCCTCCAGCCCAGCACCATCATCAACTCCTGGGAACTTGTCAGAAATACAAATTATCGGATCCCACCCCAGACCTACTGACTCAGAAACTCTGAAGGTGGGCCCAGCAGTCTGTTTAACAGCCCCTTCGGGTGATTCTGGCATATGCCCAAGTTTAAGAACCAGTGACCTAATCAAATGGCATGGAACTTGACCATATTAATTAACAATAATAATGACTCTGTTCAGGTATTTCAGATGATGATTCCATTGTTTATAACTTCACAATTACATTGATAGAGACAAAAAAAAAAAGAAGATACCAGTTAAGAATATAATTTGCCATTATCACAGTGCCTAGTACTCAGTAAGCACTCAATAAATGTACGGTGGTCCCTTGGTATCCACGGGAGACTGGCTCCAGGTCTGCCCGTGGATACCAAAATCTGTGGATGCTCAAGTCCCTTAGTTGGCCCTCTGTATCCGCAGGTTCCACATCGACGGCTTCAACCAACCTCGGACCCCGCGGATACAGAGGGCCGACTGTATATTGAGTGAGTGAGTGAATGAATGAATGAAGTTCTTCAAAAACAAACAAAAAAATGAAGTTAAAAACCATTCTCCCCAGCTTTTCTTTCAAACGATCCAAAACAAAATAAACAATACCTGGGCTGGCCCCGTGGCTTAGCGGTTAAGTGTGCGTGCTCGGCTACTGGCGGCCTGGGTTCGGATCCCGGGCGCGCACCGACGCACCGCTTCTCCGCCCAGGCTGAGGCCGAGTCCCACATACAGCAACTAGAAGGATGTGCAACTATGACATACAACTATCTACTGGGTTTTGGGGAGAAAAAAAAGGAGGAGGATTGGTGATAGATGTTAGCTCAGAGTGGGTCTTCCTCAGCAAAAAGAAGAGGATTAGCATGGATGTTAGCTCAGGGCTGATCTTCCTCACACACACACACACAAATAAATAAAACCCACACTAAAAAAAAAAAAAAAAATCAATACCAATAACTCTGAGCGATTTCAATAACCGTATAGGTCCAATTCTTTGTCATGTAAATCTGTGCTGTCCAATATAGTAGCCACTAGTCATCTGTGTCTACTGAGCACTTGGAATGTGGCTAATCCCAGTTGAAATGTGCTATAAATGTGAAATACACAATTGGAAAGACAGTACAAAAAACAAAAAATGTGAAAGATTTCATTAGTATTTTTTATATTAAGTACATGGTGAAATGATAATATTTTGGATATACTGGGTTAAATAAAAAATATTATTAAAATTAATTTCACCTGTTCCTTTTCACTTTTTTAAATGTCACTACTAGAAAATTTGCAATTGCACATATAACTTGCATTATATTTCTATTGGACATGCTGCTAAGTCTAGGTCCAAGTGTGTTACTTTTAGTTTTGTGAGGGTCACAGGAGATTTTAGCCTATTTCTATTCTATTGATTCCCACTGAGTGTAAGGAGCAACCCACCCATTCACTTACTCAAGGACCCTTGGACTTCAAGTTTCCATCCTTAAATGAAAATAGATTTTTTTTTTCGGTGAGGAAGATTGTCCCTGAGCTAACATCTGTGCCAATCCTCCTCCACTTTGTATACAGGACACCACCACAGCATGGCTTGATGAGCAGTGTGTAGGTCCGTGCCCGGGATCTGAACCTGTAGACACTGGGATGCCGAAACGGAGCACATGAAACTAACCACTACACCACCGGGCCTTCCCCAGGAAAATAGATTTTTTAAGGTGCACAATCCAGATTTTGATGGTATGTAATATGGCATTTATCCATTTGGAGTTTTGTTTTCTCCTGGAAAGTGTTAATCTAGGATTTCCAAATAAACGGTCTTCATTTCTGTCCACCTATGTAAGCCAAATTTTTCCCATAGGATCCTCGGAAAGTAAATTTGGATAAATTACCAATGTGAGGAATTTTTTCCTTACCAAACATGGTGGCAGGAAGAGCCCTCCCTGGAGGACCCCACCATTCTCCTCCGGTAGGACCACCCTATGCATTCTCTGTCTTCTCTCACATGTACCTTCTGGCCTCTGCCTGCTGGCTACAAGTGAGTCCCAATGCCCACATCAAACTTCGGACTACGCAGCAGATATTACTGTACTCATGTTCATAGGCAATGAGTCTTAGCCTCAGAATTTATCTACAAGAAACCAAAAATAACAGTTGATCTATCTCCCAACTTGGACTTGAGTTTTCTAGGGCACTGGAATTTTGTAGAAGGGAAGGGAGCTATAGCCCCCTACAAAACTGGCTGTAAATCCCTACTCTACAGAATTAAATTCTAAAGAAAGAAGGAGAAAGGTCACTTGGAAAGCAAACAGTGAGTTGGTTTGATCATAACCATGTTTCAGAGGGTGATGATTGTGGCATAGTGTCATTAATATCACAGACCCCAAAGATGACACCTCCACCAAGTTCCATGTGCACAGAGCATGGGAGCACATAAATGACACAAGCGCATCTATAGCAGGTAAGGGATAAGCAGAGACACCAGGAGTGGGTCGTTGGGCAAGTGCTTCTTGGTTAAATCAGATCCCTAGCCTAGACTCCAGCTGCAAAACATGCAGATGTTTATGATGAAGCAGAGTGTGGGATGGCTCCTGACTCTGTTTAAAAAAAAAGAAAAGCTCTTCCCAAGAAAACTGCTTCTTTGGCCATCGCACGTGTTTTCTATGCTTCTCTCCTGCTCAGCGTGGCGGGTAATCCCTTCCCTCACCTGCACCTTCTCAGCCTCTCGGTCTCCTCCCAGCTGAGCCCCGCCACGCCTCCTCGCCCTGGTCTGCTTCCTCTCTCCTCATTGAGTCCTTTGTCTCCTTTTACTCCTGCACTGCCTTTCATGCTGCTCCACACTTGTAATAAGAAAATGCCTCCCACTTCTGAACACAAAGAGCCTGCCCACTCTTCTGATTAACCTCCTCCGGGGGGATTTCTCTGCTGAAAAGCCATTCTTGCGCACGCACCGCGCGGCCAGATCGCTCTTTTGCCCTACACGCCCCGCCGATTCTTGCAGGAAGTGCCTTATCCTTGACTTCCCTCTAAAACCTATTGACTGAACCATTCCTCATTCAAAAGAGCTATTGTTCCATCATCTTGCTTAATCCCCCCAAGCACACCAGTTAAAGTAATAATGATAGTAATATTCCAGTGAGTCATTTAAATATCTCACTTATTTTGCGGCACCTAGGCTTACGTGTTGAATTGACATGGGTGTGCGTGTGGCTTTGCATTCTAAAATTATTAACAGAATACGTCATTCTTTCTGTTTAGGCAGCTGAACAGGCTAAAGAACCTTCTAAAGTATTTAGGTTCCTGGATTTTCATGGTCAAGCAAAGGAGGAAGAAGGATTTATTTCTTTTTTTTTTTTTTTTTTTTAAGATTTTATTTATTCAGTTTTTTCCCCCCAAAGCCCCAGTAGATAGTTGTATGTCATAGGTTCACATCCTTCTAGTTGCTGTACGTGGGACTCGGCCTCACGTTGGACGGAGAAGTGGTGCCTCGGGGCGCTCCCGGGATCCGAACCCGGGCCGCCAGCATCAGAGCGCGCACACTTAACCGCTAAGCCACGGAGCCGGCCCAGGATTTATTTCTAAAATCACAGAATGATAAAGCTGGAATCCATCTTTGCACTCAGTGGGTCTATTTTACATGCACTAAAATCGAGGCCCAGAGAAGTTAAAACACTTCTCAAGCTCACACAGCAAGGAAGAGCTGGGAGGCAGGCTCAGTCAATTGAGCTACAGAGCCTGTGCTCATATCCATATCCTTTGCCGATAATAAAAATGTATATGGACTTTGAAATCTGTAAAGCATTATCTAAAGAGAAGGTATTTATTAGTACAGTTATTATTAATAAATAATAATAAAGAATAAGATGCCATGGACTCAGAGGAGCTGCAGGGAGGTTATGACACGGAATGCTCGATGTAAATGAATCTGTAGTTAGCCAAACTCCTGACAATATGACAGTCCTGAGAGCTGACTGACTGGAGGAGGGAGGTCATAGGTTCGGTCACGGTCCCCGGTGGGAAGTGGAAAGGCTTTAGGGCTGTGTTCTCAGCTTTCATGTGAATCGCCTGCGATGGATCCTGTTAAACTGCCGATTCTGATCCAGGAGGCGGCTGGGCCTGAGGTTCTCCACGTCTAATAAGCTTCAGGCGATGTTGATGGTGCTCTACACCACCCTCTCTTTGTGTGGCAAGGATTTAGGGATTCAATTTCAGAAGCAAAGAAGTCAAAGGCGGGTAGAGTACCTGGGCGTGGAGTCGGGACTCAGGACCAGAGTCCTGGGTGTGTCACTGACTAGCTCTGTGTGAGCAGGCGGGTCTGTACCTGTCTCTCTCTGAGCCTCAGGTTACTTGTCTGTAAACTGAGGGAGTTGTCCAGGATGATCTCCATGACTGCTGAGGTCCCTTTAAGGTGGAATGTTCTATGACTCATAGCACTGCAGCCGACCAGCCTACCTGGGGTCAGAGAGGTGGGTTCAGAAAGCCCTTTTATTAGCTCCATGGGATCCATGTATCAGCAGCTCTCTCAGTGCCCCTGGCTGGGTAAGGGTGGGCCTCTCATTTCCATTAACATGCTCCACACCCTTGCTCTTTCCTTTGGCTGTATTCTTGAGCCACGTGGTCCCAATTTTTCCTTCCCTTTCATGCCACTTGATCCTTGATCTCCCCTCCTTGCAGCCTCTGGCTTCCCCTGCTCTCTGGAAGTTGACCTTTTCCTCACCCTGGTTGCTTCATCGTCTGTCCCCCTTTGCAGCCTTGTATATAGGAACTGATTATAATTACAGTACATATTTTTTTTAGCAAAGCATGTCAACATTGCTCAATGCCATCATTTTGCTGATTTAACACAAACTCTTTAAAGAATGTGACATTGGTGTGGCGAGAGAGATAAAGAGATGTCCCCTTATCTGAAATGAACTGATCCCATTGCTTTTAGGGAGGAGTTCATCGATTTTATAGAAAACACTCCACATCTATACATACATACATATACGTAAGTCAAATCTTCAACCTATTAAGACTTAATATATTAAGAGAGACAGCCAGCAGATTCAGGATGGGAAATACAAAGGTCACTAAAATACCTATGTGGATTTAGGCATTTAGACTGCTAAGCTCCGTGCAGTGGGAGCACGGAAGTGTGATCTCAGCAAGTTAAATAGCCTCCCTTGTTTCAATTTTTCTTCCTGTAAGAAGGAGGCAAATACCACTTGCCACCCACAAAACTATCTGGAGGACTGTGCAGATGATTCTGTAAAGGGCACCCCCCAGGAGAGAGGAGCTAGAGGGGGCTTTTCTATGTCATGATAATTCTCCACTCCAACCATCACACAGGAGAATGTCCCAGAATTACAAACAAGTAAACAAATTTGCATCAGAAACTGGCCTCCGTTCCAACCACATGGTGCATTCCCACAAGTCTGGATTTCTATAGGAAGAAGAAATAATAGAGGCTTCAATGAACATTCTCAATGACAAACATCCATATTCCAAACCTTTCAGAAAAACAAAATCTCCGGCTCCTTCCTTCCCACAGAACTAGACCCTTCAGAATCTTGTGGTATTTCCCCAAATACCATAATTTGAATTGTGACATCTGGTTTCCAGATCTCCCAGGCTGGGATTTTTTTTTTAAAGAGACAATCAGGAATTTTGACATTCTGAGTCGCCACCCTGCGTTTGTGTAGGAGACTCGCTGCCTACCCTTCCTTGGCATCAGTACACACTAGATGATTCTAGCATTTTCCCCCAAACAAGGAACCTACTTTTTTTTTATTCCTGGGATGCCATTTTCTTCAAAAGCCTTTGTCTCTTCCAGAAGGTATTTCAGATATGGTGGGACTCCCCCGCTCCCCACTTTCCTTAGCTCCTTCACAAACATCTAGACATCAGCCAGATTCCCACTGGACTAAAGGCAGCTATATCTTCAGGCAGCTCCAAGAGGGGCGTCATTGTCTGGAATTTTCCTGCAGTTCTTCGTTCTCTGCCCACTTGGGCCCAGGATTTGAGAACCAGGTCCTCTAGCCACGGCCTGCTGGCCACGGCTCTGTCTTCTGAGCCGTGGATGTGATGGGGAGAATCAGCGAACAGGACAGGAAAGTTGGACGACTTTCTTGGAGGATGATGCTGACAATCAGAGGGAGAGCGAATATAACTTGTGCTACCTGCTCCAGTGAGCCCGTAAGTCTCCCACTCAGGGCCTGGCTCTCCAAGGCAACAAGATGGTGGGCAGTACCATGTGGTGGTGAAGAGCACAGGGCATGAGGGCAGATGGACCCGCACTGGACTCCCAGCTCTGGCCAGATGGCCTTTGGCAAATCACTTTCCTTTCTGAGCACTGGCTTTCTCATAAATAAATAGGAACATTAAGAGTGTCTCAACATCATGCAGTGGCTGTTGTGAGTATTAAGTGAGATCATACACGGAAAGAGCTTAGCATGATGCCTGGCACAAGAGAAGCACTTAATGAAAACCAGCTATTAATATTATTCGACCTGTTCATCATGGACCAATAAACCAATTACTTTATAGGAAAAGCACAGAGAATATTTTATTTCAATGGACACCGGTAAATGCTTAAGCGGGCACATGGAAGAGAAAGTTCAAAAGCTAATAAAGCAGCATCACAATAATTCTGGAAAGAACAGGGCAGAAAGGGGCAGAGGAGAGAGAATGGTAGAGAATCCCACATGGGCGGCTGTAATTCAATTCTGGATAGAGATCTGGGGCCTAGCAGAATGCTCATGAGATGCCGAAATGACCACTTCAAATAAAAATTACTCAAAGGATAAGTTGTGGTAATTTTAGAGGTGAGTAGGGAGATGGAAATAGGAATTGGGGGAAATGGTCAGAAAATGTCACCTTCTGAAAAGAAAACTGGCAAAAACTAATCAAATCAACCACCTGTGACAACTGCCCCCCCTTTTTTTCTGTATATTCCACAGTGTGGACATTTGAGGTACAGAAGAAAAAGTGACTGCAAAGTGTATGGAAGATTTAATCACAGATCAATCATAGACAATAGATTAATTATGAGGCAAAAAATAAGAATCTGTCAAGTTTTAAAGCAATTTCATGGTGAATATTACTAGTTAGGAATAACCAACACAAAAAGAAACCAATAATGGCTTGAAAAAAATTCACGTGATAAAAAATTAAATCACCAGGAAAATTTGTCTTAGCAGAAATAATAGTTCTATAAGAAAATTGATAATGGCAGCTTTGATGATATTAAAATAAAATTGATCAATAAAAAATTTTTCAGTTATAAATTTTATGCAGAAAAGGAATTACTCCAATAAAAATAATTTTAGTAAAATAAAAATGGAAATGGGAAACAACTGGAAATAGTTTAGCTTTGCAATAGAGAAAATTGATCAAGGTCTTAAATTGGCTTAATAGTGTTCTCCTCAGAAAGTATTTTCTTCAACAAAAATCCATCAGTGTTGTTAAAATTCCAATTAAAATGTTTCTACTCTTAAACACTGAATTAAGATGTCTTTGGGGAAAAAACTCTAGCAAGTTGAATTGGTGGTGAAAACATCCTGTTCCGATGGAACTCTTCGCAGGAACTGTGCTATCTGGGACGCTGGAGAACCGAGCTGCTGAGAAGCTGCGTGTTTCCTCAGGATCCGGAAGCTGCTGTGCCATGCTTCCTAAACATCTCATCCAGAGGATATCCAGTCCAAGTGCTAATTTAGGAAATAATGGGAGATAAACTTTAGTCTCAGAAATGGTGATTGGTTCTGTGTACTACAAGAAAAATTGTTGGATGGTGAGAATTTGACCAAAGGAGGGGGGGATGGGGGAGAGAAGAAAGAAAAGAAGGAAGAGAAGGAGATGGAGGAGGAGGAGAAGGGGGAAGGAGGAGAGGAGAAGGAGGTGGAAGAGGAGGGAGAGGAGGAGGAAGATGGGGAGGAGGAGAGGAGGAGAAGGGGGAGGAGGGAGAGGGGAAGGAGGAGGGGAGAAGGGAGGGGGAGGAGAAGGGGAGGAGGAGGGGGAGAGGGGCAGAGAGAGGGGAGAGGGAGGGGGAGGAGGGGAGGGGGAGAAGAGGAGGAAGAGGAGGGGGAGGAGGAAAAAGAGGAGGGGGAGGAGGAGGAAGATGGGGAGGAGGAGAAGGGGGAGGAGGAGGAAGATGGGGAGGAGGAGAAGGGGAGGAGGAGGGGAGGGGAGAGGAGGAGAAGGGGAGGAGGGAGAGGGGAAGGAGGAGGAGGAGAAGGGGAGGAGGGAGAGGGGAAGGAGCAGGAGGAGAAGGGGGAGGAGGGAGAGGGGAAGGAGGAGGGGAGAAGGGGGAGGAGGGAGAGGGAATGAGCAGGAGGAGGAGGGGAGAAGGGAGAGGGAGGGGAGGGGGAGGGGGAGGAGGAGGAAGATGGGGAGGAGGAGAAGGCGGAGGGGGCGGAGGAGGGGGAGGAGGAGGAAGAGGAGGAAGAGGAGGAGGGGAGGGGAGGAGGAGGAGGAAGATGGGGAGGAGGAGAAGGGGGAGGAGGAGGGGAGGGGAGAGGAGGGGAGGGGGAGAGGAGGAGAAGGGGAGGAGGGAGAGGGGAAGGAGGAGGGGAGAAGGGAGGGGAGAGGAGAAGGGGAGGAAGAGGAGGAAGAGGAGGAGGGGAGGGGAGGAGGAGGAGGGGGAGGACGAGGAAGATGGGGAGGAGGAGAGGAGGAGAAGGGAGGAGGAGGAGGGGAGTGGGAGAAGAAGAGGAAGAGGAGGACGATGGCGGGGAGGAAAGAGGAGAAGGAAAGAGAGGGAAAGGAGGGAGGGAGGGAAAGAGAGAGGGAGACAGAGACAGGGCGGGAGAGAAGGGAGGCACACACATGCGCACTGCGTCTAGCACAGTGGGGTTCCAGCCAGTCAGTAAAAGGTGCCGAATGGAGGCAGTAGTTCTTCAGACGCCGCCACGGCTCAGGTGAGTGTTTTCAAGACCACTCAGCTTCCTCTGACTTGATTCTACCCTCAGCAAGCAACCCTTAGATCACTTCTTTGGTGTCGGGGTTACCGTGACACGGGGGGAGAGTTTCCTAAATGACAAGCCTTGCTTTCGGAGCCCAACAGGCCAAGTTCACATGTCAGCCCGGGGCTGACGTCCCTGTCTCGGCATCCTCAGGACTGCAGAGGGGATGGGAAGAGACGACGCACGTGGCATGTAAAGTGGAGAGGCAGTCCAGCTGCTCCTCTCCATTCTGATCCCTGGGAAGGTCTATCCCTCATTGAAAGGAAATGCTTTGATCCTGTGATTTATAACACAGTATCTCGTCATTGTTTTCCAACCCCAAATCAATTGCTTGGTATCTGATCGTCCCCGAGTGAACTGAAAAAACTGAATTTCCGAAACTGTCAAGTTTCCAAGCAGGGCTCCAGGGACCCCAGCGGGGCCTCCCTGGACCCCTTCAGCCTTCTTTGCTGTCTTTTTCGCTGCAACATAAGTTATTGGGAAAGTTTTTTCAGAAAAAAGAGAAGTGTAAAGGCTTTCAAGAGACTAACAGACTCTGAGACATACAGCCTCCTCCTCACCACCTACTCCTCTCCAGAAAGCTGGGGACAGGGGAAGCTGTTCAGATCCTTGGCAAATCTTCCATAAATGACTCAGATGACTGATTTCAAGTGGCTCTTATGGGCTTCTACTTATATCCGTAGAGATATACTACGGATAATTAGAATTAATAACCCTAATAATAAAAAGTTTCCAAATCTCATTTTTCATTCTTTAGCACAAAATAAATGTGCTAAAATTTCACTGGAACATAATCTTATTTTCCACAGCCAAGTAATATATGGGAGGACTCCTTATAAAACATTAGCCTCACACTGTAGCAGCTCTGCCATTTATTCCTAACACATTTCAGGTCGCTTTTTATGAGAATCTATGTTTGAAGAAGGTGAAGAGAGAACTGGGTGGGAAAAGAGGAGAATTTTTCTTAAAATAATACTACCATTGACTGAGCTAACCTGACAAGAACCTTACAGGATATGTGTCATTATTCCTATTTTATAGACAAAAACAAGGAGGAACAAGGTTTGGAAAGTGTACAACTAGCCTAAAGTCACACAACTGGACAATGGGTGAGACCTTCTTCCTTCCTCTCCATCTCCCTTCCTCTCTTCCTCCTTTTTATTTTTGACAGCTTTATTGTGGTATAATTTACATACTATAACAGTTATCCATTATGAGTGTACATTAGAATGATTTTTAGTAAATTTGTTAGATTGTGCAACCATCACCACAATCTAATTTTAGACCATTTTCATCACACCAGCAAGTTCTCTCATGTCTGTGTGCAGTCAACCGCACCCCCACGCCCAGCCCAGGCAATCCCCGATCTGCTTTCTGTCTCCCAAGATTTGCCCTTTCTGAACATTTCATAAAAACACAATCACACAATATGCAGTCTTTTGATCTGACTTCTTTCACTTAGCATAATGTTTTTAGGGGTCACCCATGTTGTAACATACGTCAACACTTTGCTCCTTTTTGTTGCTCAAGAGTATCCTACTATATGTGGATATACCACATATTGTTCGTCACCTCACCCACTTATGGACATTTGGGTTGTTTCCAGTTTTTGGCTATTAGATATAACGCACATACAAGGACATATGTTTTCATTTCTCTTGGCTATATATCTAGGAGTAGAATTGCTGGGTCATATGGTACCTCTATGTTTAATTTCTTGAGGAATTTGGAGAAACTGTTTTCCAAAGTGGCTACACCATTTTACCTTCCCACCAGTAATGCATGAGGGTTCCAATTTCTCCATATCCTCACCAACATTTGTTATTTATTGTCAGTATTTTTTTTTTAAAGATTTTATTTATTTATTTTTCCCCCAAAGCCCCAGTAGATAGTTGTCTGTCATAGCTGCACATCCTTCTAGTTGCTGTATGTGGGACGCAGCCTCAGCATGGCCGGACAAGTGATGCATCGGTGCGCGCCCGGGATCCGAACCCGGGCCGCCAGCAGCGGAGCGCGCGCACTTAACCGCTAAGCCACGGGGCCGGCCCTATTGTCAGTATTTTTGATTAGAGCCCCTGTAGTAGGTGTGAAATGGTACTTCATTATGATTTGCATTTCCCTAATAACTAATGATGTTGAGCATCTTTTCATGTATCTTCTTTGGAAAAATGTCTGTTCAAATCCTTTACCCAATTTTAGTTGGGTTGTTTGTCTTATTATTGAGTTGTAAGAGATCTTTATATATTCTAGATACAAGAACAAGATATTTTATCAGATATATGATATGCAAATATTTTCTCTCAGTCTGTGGCTTGTCTTTTCATTTTCTTAATGGTGTCTTATGAAGCACAAAAGTTTTTAATTTAATGAAATTCAATTTATCATTTTTTTCTTTTACAAATCATGCTTTTGGTGTCATATCTGAGAACTCTTTGCCTAACCCAAGGTCACAAACATTTTCTTCTATGTTTTCTTCAGAAGTTTTATAGTTTTGGCTCTTATATTTAGGTCTCTGGAATTAACTTTTATGTATGGTGTGAGGTAAGGTTTCAAATTAATCTTTTTCATATAGACACCCAATTTCTTTACTTGTTATGGGTTTCTTTGGATTTTCTATTTTTTCTTGAGTCATTTTTTTGATAATTGTGGCATTTTAAGAATTTGTCCATTCATCTAAGTTGTCTAATTTGCATAACGTTAAAATCCTTTTAATTTCTGCAGGGTCGATGGTGATGCCCCTGCTTTCTTTCCTGATTTGGGTAATTTGTATCTGCTCTTTCTCTGTCTTTTCTTGGGGAGAGGGGGTGGTATGGTGAAAGGTTTGTCACTTTTGTTGCTCTTCTCAGAGAACTATCTTTTGGTGTCACTGGTATTCTCTGTATTCTATTTCATTGATTTCCACTCTCATCTTTAACACTTCCTTACTGCTGCTTGCTTTGAGTTTAGTTTGCTCTTTTTTTCCAGTTTCTTAAGGTGAAAGTTTCAGTTACTGTTTTTTTGCCATACTCCACTCCAAATGAAGACAGCCCCTCAGACAGGGAAGCTGCTGGTTTTCAGGGCTTGCCTCGTCTAGATAGAACTTCCTCCCCTTTGGAATTCAGAATGGCATTGGAGCAGCCCCAAGTGAGAAGGCCACAGACTGTCACTGTTCTTCCCCAAAGGTCAACAGTTTTTCATGAAGAACCGCTTCTCAACGCAGTCCAATTCCAGAACCGTGAAACAATTGTTTCTGACTATTTTGTCCGGGTTTATCATTGCCTTTTGGGGAGAGGATGTGCCAAGCTACTCATTTCTGCCACGCCAAAGTCCTGTCTCTGAAGCCTCTCTGCTTTCCTTCGCAGGAAACAAAATGTGGTTTTGTCTTTTACCTCATCTCATTCTCTCAACGAGAGAATCTGTGATTCTGTGGGGTGGGGGTGGGCGGCGACACCGGGGCAGAGCTGGCTTCTACGAACACTTATATTAAAAAATCCTGCTCTAAGGTTATCAACTTAAAGCAAAAAAAAAAAAAAACACTTCAGTGAATCACTCAACTTCTTCAATATTAGTAAAGATGAATGGAAACTCTGTGCCTCCTAGAATCTGCGTTTAAAGTAGAGAAATCCATTGTCACTCTTTATCATCCCCTTTTAAGAAAGGCAGAAAACCGGTTCCTAATCTTGCTGATTTTGCAGATGTTTCTCGCACTAACTGGGAGGCAGGGAAAAAAAACAGGATCACAGCAGGAAAATGCTTACCGGCCAGTGTGGGGAGCTGGGCTCTGTGCGCACTGCTGGAGGAGATTTTCAAGCTGTGTGCTAACGTGATGTGGGCGCAGACTACGTACTTTCTATAGGTCCAGTTCTAGTCCTTGAAGGAAACGGCCTGATTGCCCTCTCTCCCCTATGACATGACAACCTGGAAAGAACAAGGGCTGAGATCCAGAAGATCTGGGTTCGAGGCTCTGGCTCCACCACTTTCTCCCATTTACCTCTTTGGGTCTTAGTTTCCTTATTTGTAAAGTGGGTGTATTAATAAAATCTTCCTCAGAAACTTGCTTGGATGTGATCAAATTGCATGATAGCCATGGATGGTCTTTACAAATTATTAACGTGCTGTAAATGTAAGGCTTTAAATTGTGAATTAATGCCCTGTCTTGAAATCCCAAAATGCAGTGGTAAGAAAGAGATTGTCTCCCCACTGCTGCTTCTTCCTACCCCTGCCTCAGGACACAAAAAGACTGCTCCCCAGCCGACCACCCACCATACATGCCACTATCAACTCCTTTACTGATCCCCACCCAGGCGACAGGGATGAAGGATAGAGGCAAGATGCTCAGAGAAGGGCACAGCTGTGCTTCAGGGCTTGGGGATGGTAGACCAGAGCAGATACTGTCTATTAAGACCCACACTTGTATCTCTTTACACTGTGGAAAAGGGAGGGCTCTCTCCGCTGAGTGAGGCTGGGAAGGGAAGGAGCCCATGGAGTGCGAGGAATACTGGGAGAGAACTAACTCTGTCAAATGATTTATTTTCTTTTTTTTTCCCCAAAGCCCCAGTAGATAGTTGTACATCATAGCTGCACATCCTTCTAGTTGCTGTATGTGGGACGCGGCCTCAGCATGGCCGGACAAGCGGTGCGTCGGTGCGCGCCTGGGATCCGAACCTGGGCCGCCAGTAGCGGAGCGCGCGCACTTAACTGCTAAGCCACCGGGCCGGCCCAAGTGCAAACTTTTAAGGGCAAGAAAAAGCTCTCTTTTTAATTAGAAAAAAGAACTTTAAAAGTTTGTTGTGTGAGGAATTAGGATTGGTTGTAATATCTTTAAAATGCATTGCTGTAAACTTATCCTAGGATTTCAATATCTAAGGAAAAATAAAGCTCTTCATGTCAATATGTCTCAATGTATATCTTTGTTATGCCATAATAAAGGAAATTCTGGATCCCATGCTGGGTCAATAAGACAGCAGTCTAAGATGTAACCTTTCCAGGTTTATGTTATAGAAACTGGAGTTACGCTACGATGATTAGAAAAAGGAATAGAGAGAGTCACCTTCATCTACAGGTCTTGCACTACTGAGGCACCTTCTCAGGGCAGACTCGGACACTTGGGTTTCGAAGAAACATCGGGAAACAGCTCAGTGGCAGTTCCTTGCTTGATGGCACCACCAGCCCGCCTCCAGCACACCAGCCCCTCGACCTTACCTCCGACCACTTTACATCCCACCTCCTACTCTGGTCATCCTGTGGCCGAGGGAATGAAGACTTCCCAGACTTGTCCCCAGTTACTCGTCACCGTCCAGTGCCCTGCCCCTCCTGCACGGCCGCTTCAGCCTGTCCTCCCACACTGTGGCCAAGCACAGGTGGGAAGTGACCAAAGGCTAAGGGGAGACCTTCAGGGTTACCTATTTGCCTTTCCAGGTCGGCGGCTTCATCAGGCGTGGCTCGCGGAAGGACTCCGGGGTCACTGAAGCTGGTGCGAAGCAGGGTCCCCATCACAAAGAAGAACAGAATGCCACCGACCACGGGGATGGCAGGAGTGATTTTCACTGCTAGATATGGACAGCTGCCAACAGGTTGGGAAGGCGGGAGGGGAGAGAGAAAGGAAATATAAGGTCAGTAATCAACAGTGAGCAGTGTGTATTTTCTAAGAAGCCAAAGGCTTCTTAAGGAGAGTGAAATTGATTTCCATTAAAAATCCATCTCTGTTAAGCATTTACGTTTGGGGAGGTCTGCAATTCTTTCTAGTGGACAATTTAACCCTCCCTCTCCGGCCACAATAGCCCAGGTCCTTTGCTGCCATAAGCTACTTGGGAAAGACACTGGCAGAAGAATGAAAATCATCCTACTTGTACATTCAAGCTAAGATGTACAGCGCTTGTACCCAGTGCACTGTAAACACAGCTCCTGCATCTTTGTGATCCTCCACCCTTCCCTGGAATTGCATAACATAAGAAGACACCAGCTAGAACTGTCTTCATCAGAACCTGCCTTTCCTTTCTGGGTCAAGCAACTCAGGGACTTGCAGCCAGCACAAAATGCTGAGGGTTGCGAATTTACCTTCAAAAGGCAAGAAACCAATTTTCAATATTTTGGAGCTAATCGATCCAAAAGAGGTTAATGAGCTATGGAAATGAACTTGCAGGCCAGTTTCCGAAGAGGATTAAAGGGATTTCGGTGGCTGGAATATAATAATCTCATGCTCTTCCAGAAGGCATTTGAGCTAACAATTGATGAACACGGCCCAACTCAAATCTATGACAGCTTTTCCTTGTCCTTCAGTCCTATGAGCTAACATGCAACAGGGATTGTGATGAGTCAGGGAGAGGCACCCTTGGGACAGAATAAAGTCTATGTAGGGCATGCTCTGGGGATCCAGGAACCAGGGCAGTTGTAAGCACCATGGCCTGGGCCCACTGTCACTGCCCTTTGACTGCACAGAGGCGCTGAGAGGCAGAGTGAGAGTAGCTCAGTGCCTGGTGCTGAGTGAAGGATGGGATCTGCAATGACCATGGTCAGTCTATTGTCACCACATTCAGTAACGTCATGGGTTTCCAGGAACACAACATGGAATCACGGAATTATAACGTCTAGAGTGGAAACATCTATATTTCCATCTAGAGTGGAAAACATCTCCTAGATGATCCACTTCATCATGTGCTACTCTTCCAGATACTACTCAAGACAAAACAAAGAGAGGTAGCTGGAGAAGAAAAGATTGCAAAGCTTTGCTCAAGACCAGGAGGTGGATGGGGGCACAGTCCTGGGAGTATTGAGGACCAGCACCCCACTCCTGTAAAGTGCTTGCAGGAGAGGTGGTGAGGTTTCTGATGGGATGGCAAGAGGATGTTGGCAAGAGTCTAGGCCTCAAGGACCACAGGCCATGATCCCCTTTGCTGACACCAGCAACAGACATGTTAGAGCACCAGATCTGCAAGAGCCATGGCGGCTGGACAAGTCCATGTTGAGTGGTTACTGTGAACTGAAGACCAAAGGCCTTTGCTGAATTCCCTGCTCTACAGAGACCTAGAGATTTTCCAACAACTTTAAGCTGGAAGAGTGACCCCAAACATGACTAGGTGAGATTTCCTACCAGGCAGGTGGACTGTGGTCTCCAAGAGAATTACCTGATTTAGAGAGACAAAAATATATGACATTTCTAACATGTCTTTCATCGCTCTCATACCAACTCCCCTGCAAAGACAGAACAAAACGAACAACAGAAAACACTATCATGTCACACTTCAACTGCATGGCCAGTGTGACTTCTCTTCACAGGATTCATGGGAAACCATGAAAAACTGTTAATTGTCATTCCTGCATCAGCATGATCCTGCCCAAACTCCCAGACACTTAGAGCCTTTTTGAACATCCTCAGAGATTCTCATAGGCGAGCAATATTTGTGCCAATCTTCCTCTATTTTGTATGTGGGGTGCCGCCACAGTGTGGCTGACAAGTGGTGTAGGTCTGTGCCTGGGATCCGATCCCGTGACCCCAGGCTGCCGAAGCAGAACGCGCTGACCTTAACCACTACACCATGGGGCTGGCCCCTGAAAATGACTTTTTTAATCCCACTGATTTTGCTCTGTGTGTAAAAGAATCATTGCTCTCCCTTGAGTGTTTTCAGGCAAATACTGACATAATTAATTCCCTTTAGTGGGCTTCCAGTTTTTCTAAAAAATTTGATTTTATGATTTTAGGTACTGAAAAGCTTCAAGTCAAACAAACATTCAAGAACCTTGGGGACACCATAATCTGGCAAATAGCACTTAGTGTATACTCCTGGATTTATAAAGGAAATATTTTCCTGCAGTAGAGATCTACTAGTGTTGACAATTAGAAGATTTTAAAAGACGGCAACCCTTGGGGGTGCCTCCCTTTCACGTGGTCCTGGGCCCTAGGGCCTGCCACAGAACTTGCATTTCAGTTTGAGGCATGTAAAGAATGAAAGAGTTGTCAGGAAATGGCCATCTTCCCTTTAGAGATTCAACATAAAAAGACAATCAAAATCACATTTAATACTGCATCGAACTCAGAATCCAAAACATCCGTAGGGGGCTGCATGCCGGCTCTATGATATGGTGCAGTGCCGTGGGTTACAGAAATAGATACCTTTCCAGGGCATGTCTATTTTGTTAAATGGGGCACATTTGGACTGTGACATGGAGCTTCTATGAAGAGCTGGTGATAAAGATCAATTGCTACAGTCTATTGATTAACTCTCTGACTGGGATATTCAACCTGCAGTTAACATCAAGGAACTCAAACTCTCAAAGATCATTAAAAAGTATCTGTCTCATAAAATATGACATTATCTTTGTTACTCTTATTGTCATATAAAAAGCAAATTTACATTGTATTAAGCCTTAAAAATTTGCCAGTGTCCCACAATCAGAAATAAACACAGTCCATACTGCAGGCATAAGACTGACCCTGGCACTAATAGATTTCAATTTATATATATCTTAGCCCTAAAATATTTTTTTAAAGAATCTACTCTAGGGGGACGTTTTTGTTTTGTTTTACAAAATGGTTAGGGAAATGATCACTTGTGTAAAAGAGAATTTTCTAGAGTTTAAATTCAGAATTCAACAGAAGAATGCCTATTTGAATAAAGGCAGAGAATAAAACAGGCCAATGTTTTTTCTCTTTCTCATTATTAATGAGTTTAAATAAGAAACAATTGCAACAGTTGTTAAGCAGCAACAGCCAGGGCACAGCTGGACAAGATGACCAGGACAGACGCGTCAGTAGGATGGGATCTGTCTCAGGTGTTTAGAGCTGTGATTTATTTAGCTCCATTTGGCTTCTCCAAGGATGGATACTTCAGTGCTGTCAGAACCCTCCTGTAAAGGTAATTTAGCAGTTATGGTGTCTTTGTTTTTCCCTTTTGGGTCTGAAATGTAACTTGGTTGACCTTAAAGTTTGTCTGCTCAAAGTCGCAAAGGTTGCCCCCTTAGAGCAAGACGTAGTTAATGAGTAAGCCGCGTCCTCAATGGTTTCTTGTCCCAAGTACACTGCATGAGGGGCTGTTATCTTCAAGGGCTACCCACTTCTCAGGCTGATGGCTCTGGGCACCTCTCTGTCGCCTCCCCCGACCTGCCACCAAGGATCTCTGCTGCCCTTGCTAATATCTGACATTCAGAATTAGAGATCAGTGTCTTTAAGTTTTCTATCCCCTGGCACATGCTCATCACAGACACAATACACTGGTTTAAGTTCCTTGCACTTGAGTGTTGATTAATTCCTTCAGACCTGTCCAGGAAAGGAGGAAAAGGAAGAATCTAGTTGACAAGTAAATGCCTACGACCTGCCAGGGCTGCTTCTGTGTAACCAGCTGTCGAACGTGGAGGAATCACACGTGAATCTGAAATACAACTTTTTCAGTCTCCCTTTTAAACCCGCTCCTGCTCCTATGTGAAACCTCAGGTGGGTCCCCTGTCTTTTCTGGTCGTGAGATGAAGGTAACAGGAAGGCCTTCAGTCACTTTAAGTGGCCAACAGTCTCATTTAAGTAATTAAAAGTGTAACAATCCCAGTTATTAGTGAAAACTTCTATCTCGATTTTAGGTTAAACCTCTTCCACTTCCCTGGCTGGTCAAGTGCAGTTTCTGGCCTGTGGGTGGCTGGAGAAGAAAGGAGTGGGGCCTCCAAGTGCTGATTTGAATGGCGCTGTCACAAGGCGGCTTTGTGCTCTCTGGGTCTACCAGATGTTTAAATCTGGCTCTCTAGAAGCTGTGAGTTCTTCAGAAGCTCCCAAGGGAACCTGTGCACACTGCCTTGTCCTCCTTCCTTCTTCTTATATAGAGAGCAGGCAGACTGTCTCCGACCCAGGGCCCATCCTTCCACCTTGCTTTGCCCCCATCCCCGTCCTCTCAAGAACCTCGTGGGGTGCTGCCTTGAATTCCTTGGCTCTCGGCTTCTCTCGCCGGGGGGACAGCTGGAACAGCCATCCCAGCCCTCTGCCTGCCGCACGCCCCCCTTCACTGCCCTAACTGCACTGCCAGCTCTGTTACACACGTCCCTGCTCAAAAGCCTGCAATGGCTCCCCTTTTCCTGCAAATTAAGTTCAAGCTCCTTCTCTGGCCTCCATATCCCATTTTGCCAGTCCCTCCTGCTCATCCTGCATCCCACTCCCCCTTTTCACACATATGAGGACAGCTATGCTGACCTCTCAACCTTCTCAAACAGGCCCCTGCTCACCCAGCCGTGGTGTCTGGAATGTCCTCATGCCCCATCTCAGCCTGGTGCTGATTAAAGCCTCCCCACCTTTTTTTTTTTTTTTTTTTTTGGTGAGGAAGATCAGCCCTGAGCTAACATCCATGCCAATCCTCCTCTTTTTGCTGAGGAAGATTGGCCCTGGGCTAACATCCATGCCCCTCTTCCTCCACTTTATATGGGATGCCACCACAGCATGGCTTGACAAGCGGTGCGTTGGTGTGTGCCTGGGATCTGAACCCGAGCCACCAGCAGTGGAGCGCACACAATTAACCACTACGCCACCCGGCTGGCCCCAAAGCCTCCCCAACTTTTAAGCTCCTATGAAGACTTTATGAAAAGTTGTTCTTGGCTCACCCCCAAGCAGAAGTGATGGCCTCTTTCTCTGAAGCTCCGTAACATTTTTGCTTGCTCCTCTCTATGGTATGTGTGGCTATTCGTGGACATACCTCATGGACCCCACTGGCTGGGCCCTGGTCATCGTGGTGTCCCTACAGCACCTAGGGCAATGCCTCATACATGGCAGGTGTTTGATATACTTGTTGAGTAACTGAATGAATGGGACTCACTCACTGAATTTTACAGAGTTACATGGAAAAGAGGAGGAAAGTCAAATCAGCCACACCCTCAACACCAACAATGCCTTGTGTCTAGAACTCCCTTCTCTATCTTCTAAGTTTGCTAGGTCTTGTGACTTCCTTCAAACAGGTGCTAAGATGTGCCACATCCAGGAGGCTTCCCCAGCTGAGAGACGGAGTGGATTCTCCTTAGTTCACGGAGTCAGTGTGCCATCGGAAGCATTAACTAGAACCTCTAACCCCTCCACGCTCTCAAGTTCTAGCAGATGAAGCCCCTTATGTTGATACAACTTTGTACAATACGAGATGCTCTGTGACAGTTCCCCTGTCCTCCCAGCCTCTGTGTGACAAAGGACAATATTGAGTTTCTCTTTGAAATCTTGGACAGCACTCTTCATAAAAGCAGCAGAATTCACGCCCCAAAGTAAACAATGAGATCAGTGCTCCACACACATCTTCAAATGCTTCTAGAAACAGCAGAGCACATCTGCACTCCAGGTAAGGACAAGGCAATGAGCAGAGCCTGCCCACAGCAGTGATCTCTAGACCTCCGGAAAGAGGTGAGACGAACAGGAAATCTCAGCCAACCACATCAACTGGCTTGGCTTAATAGCGGAAGTGCTGCGCGCAGCAAAGAAAATTCTTAGCCGGAGCTCAGACGACTTGAAAATGGCTCCTTCACATTTCTGAGCAACTGCGGATGGGATTTCCAATTCTGAGCCATCTGTGATGAGGAAGACTCCTTCCCCCGAGGGCCTGGATCGGATACAAGATGATGATGCAGCTGCCAAAGATATAAATGCCAAATGGAGTCCTCTTTCTGTCTGAAGAATTGTGACCTACATACAGCCCAGGGCCATGTGGGAAACAGGCTATGAGTGTCTCGTCTTCACAAAGCTTAATGGGAAAGTGACAGGAGAAAAAAAATAAGCATCTGAAAGCATGCATTTTCATAACATAAAAGAAATGAGCTAATTTAGCACCAGATGAAACAAATGCTACATGATGAAATCCTTTACAATTCACGCCCTCCTATCATATACATCAGTGTGAGCTGTTTGACTTTAGCTCTGATGATTAAATGCTTATTACAAACTGTCATCTCATCATACATTAGTGGTAAAGAAAGGTCCTTCCAGGTAATAATTAGGAAACGTAGCATTGCCAGAAGATTAGAAGGAATTTTTTCATTTCTAATAGCAATCTTCTCAAATATTTAGGAAAAATAACCACTTGTGTTTTGATGTTTATACATGAAGGGTGGAATTGTTTTCTGGGTGCTGTATTATCTGAGACTATGCAATGAGTGTGTTTTGTCATTAATTATGACAAAATTATTTTACCATCAAACAGATCCTGACATCCCAGAATCAATACTGTTGTTAATTCTGCATTCATATTTAGAGACTGGCTCACAGGTTAGAATCTGACGTAAACTGATTCCTTGGGCAAAACTCCTGGGACTAAATTAATTTCTTAAACATTTCAGATAGGAAACCTGTATTTCATTATTGGGTCTCTCTGTTTTTCCACAGGACATTCTTTGGGGGAAAATTAGCTTTACTTAAAAACAAAAACAAAGCAAAACAATATTAACAAGATGTAGCAGAGATGTTAAAACCAAGCGGCCTTTGGAACAAAAAGTAGAGAATCTTTTTCCCATATCAAAACAGTTCGAGTCATCTTTTAATTTTTTGCCTGCAAATGGATACATATACAAAAAAATATCCTGCTAATTTAGCTCATGACCCCTAACTACACAATATGGCCCACGTTTGATATTTTTGTTCTGTCCTGTACATATGAGAGCATAAACACGAGAATAACTATTCTTTATACATAGAAATGAGGTATGCAATTAATGTTTATACAGGAGGGGGACATGGCTTTGCTTCACTGGTGCTGCTCTCTAATGAAGGAGGTTTCTGTGTTTCAGAAATCCCAAAGTTACCTTATTATTTTAGATTTCAGAAACTTGATTGCAATGCATTTCAATAATAAATAGTTAAGGCAAATAAATGATCATAAAATGAAATCATCTGAGCCAATGACTCACATGTCTGAAATAATAACAGAGTAGCATTGTGAGGAATGGAGGTTGTAAGGGTTGTAATATAAATTATCTTTCTCCTTTTCATATGAGTCACTGTAAAATAAATGTATTTTTCATTTATAGGCAGGGACATAAACATCATTAGTTTTATGATTTGTTCCTTAATCACATACTTAGAAATAAATGTACCACTACAGGGCAAAGACAAGCACATCACTTGGAGACAGAGAGAAAAAGTAGCTTCAGAAATAATATCCACTTGCAACTCTAGGATGGAGAAAAAACAAATAGATGATTTCATAAAACTCCCATGAGTACCGTTCTCCTACAAGACACCCCATGGCAGCACGCAGTGTTTGAAAAGCCCCCTTCTTACTAATTGCACATAATGATGAATCTACCAATGTTATATAGGAGAACCCAGGGACCAAAGGGGAAACATATAACAAGAGAAAACTGGAAGGAAAAGCACAAAGCCAGAGCAGACCTCCACATATAAATCTGTAGACTATAAAGATGACTCCTAGTGTCATCCCTCAGCAGGCTCCTTGTTACACCAGTCTCCATCTACTTTCTTCTCTGAGAACTGTAGCTTTTAGGCTTCTTAGGAGAAGGAGGCAGGGAAAGGAGGAGAGGACAGTTCTAAGGAGTCTGCTTTCTCGCTGGAGGCCTCCCCACCTCGATGTGGTTACTACAGGGATGTCCCCCAACGCAGCACAGTCTTGCCTGAAGCCTGTAGAGCTCCTATGTGACAAAACCAGTGTCGTTATTTTCACTCGGGCCTCCCAGACCACCAGATAGGTCCAGTTATAGACACTGAACCTGGGAATCTGTTGTTTAAAAACACAGGCTTCAAATCACGGTGCATAAACAGCCCGATACACTCACCTACTATTGAGAATGTGCAAGGGCTTGTTAGGGAAAATTGTGGTGTTTCAAAGTTTTTGCCAAGTGATCTTGAGTTTGATTTAAAATTCCAGGAAGCCAAAGGCTTCTGGCTGGTGTGTGGATCACAGGGAAGAAAGCCAGCATTTCTCTGCCCAAAATGACCTAACGTGATTACTTAGGCATGGCGACCATACATCCCAGACTTTCCATTAGAGCCCTGACGAAATGAATGTCGGTGTCATTTTCAGATGGTGTGTGGCCGATGAACTGGACATAGTAACTCCATCATTTTGCTTTCAGTGCATTCTGGACCCATAAGAAATTGGTAGGGCAAGAGAGGTCCCAGTGGAAAGTTCCCTGCCTCTGGGCATGCTGGGAGTGTGTGTTGGGGGACGCCTTCATACAGATTGGCCAGAGGAGAGATCCCAGATTTGATCCCAGAATTCTAAGGTGTGGCTGCTTCTGACCCTGTTTTACAGTTGAAAGGGTGTCCACTCTACTTCCATTTTGGCAACTCTGTCCAGGGAAGTCTCACCAGGACGTTAGCTCTATTCATAATTCTGTGTTTCATCAAATCTAAGGTACCAAAATTTTAAGATGTATCATTTCAGGAAAAATGTGCCAAATAAGACAATGTTCTCTAATCACTTGGAATCTTTATCTTATACGTATTGAAAGAGCTATTTTGGACTTATTTGGACACCATTTTAAAATCTATATCACTATTTCGCATATATTTTTAAAAATGTGAGTGAGTGCAATAGATTGGCCAAAGGATTCCTAAAACATCTTCACGCTTTTCTGAATAGCTTTCTGACTCAGTGGTGTCAAGGTCAGAGGTTTTCCATACGGTATCGTCCTGGTGCCCCCCAATGCTATAGCTTCCGACTCCTCTCCTTGCTTCCTGCCCCCCACAGTCTCACATCACCAAGAGTGATGTGGTGAAAGCCTGTCCAATCACGTCACTCCTCTGCTCAAAACTAAAGCCCATGTCCTTTTGGAGGCCACGAAGCCATCTGGCTTGTGACCTTTGACCTCATCTTCTAGTCCACCCTCTTGCCCACTCTGCTCTGTCCTCATGGCCCCTTTGTGGTTCTTGGAACCTGCCAGTCATGCCTCTCCTCAGAGCTTTTGCCTTCTGCCTAGAACACCCTTCCCACAGAGAGCCACAGAGCTCCCCACCTCCTCCAAGTCTTCTCTCAAATAGCACTTTCTCAGTAGAGCCTTCTCTGACCACCGGTACCAAGGGACTAGCACCCTTGCACCCCCCTTCCGGGCTTTATTTTTCCTCATGATTTATCCCTGCTTGGCATACTGTATATATTCACTTCATAACTGTCTGACTCTCCCGCTAGAAAAACATTCAAAGCAATGAGGACTTTTGTCTCCTTGGTTCACAGATATAACCCCCAGTGGCTAGAAATGGGTCCAGCACATAGTAGGCCTTCGATAAATATTTGTTGAATGAACTGCATAGATATCTAAAAAAACACAGGATACAAAGTAGAGTAGAGATGACCCCATTTTTGTTTCAAGTGCACATTTATATTCATAACTGGAAGAATATGCCCTAAAATATTACCTCATTTATCCACGGTGAAAGGTATGAGGGTGATTTTGTGAATACATGCTTTTTGGTGGTTTCCAACTTTTCTTAATTAAACACGGCTCATTTTTGCAGTGGAAAAATATACGATTAAAAATAAATGCAAAAATACTCATTAAACTGAAAAAAGGGTGGTATTGCCAAGATATTAACATCTGCCTGTGCTTTCTAAAAATCCACTATCAAGAAAGAAGATGCTGGACAATGATGTATATTCCAGGCTGCCTTAGACTGCTCTAATTAGATGGGCATGCTTCCAGGTATGGAGTATCATATATTTAAGAATGCAAAACTCAAGTTATCTCCCATCTCAGCTCTAGTTTGTATACAGTTGCCTACGGGAATGTGGCTGGAGGAAGATCTTCTTCTGCAGTCCTTGTGGATTTCCATCTTAAACTGGATGTTTATATTCAAGGCAGGGACAACTACATCTGGTGTTTCTATGCCACAGTGGAACAAAAGCAAAACAAAACCCAAGGAGATGGTTGAGAAAGAGGTACAGGGCCACACATGCTGGGCTCAGGTCCCCGCACTTCCCAGTAAACGCTCTGGAGATCCAGAGTCTCAGACTCATCGTAGCTTCCCTTTTTCTTTCCTTGGGTTGGAGGTGGGTTCAAGGATGGCAGGATGGGGAAAGAGGCCTTCAGGAATGAGAAGGGATGAAAAGCTGCACAAATTAAACCTCCCAAACACTGGCAATGTTCATGGGGGTGATCCCGAATGGTGGGTATCTCATTATGAGCATCACTGGGGAATAGATTATTCAACACAGAGACATTGTCAACGAAACACAAATTACTTTAATCATTATATGTTTAAGAAAACCTTTTTGGGATGAAAATGCCCTGCCTTGTTTTAGACTGCACAGTGAACATCAAGGAGCCTTCTCCTCCTATCCCAAGGCACTGGGGGAGGCTCTCCGCTGGGATATGGTGCCGGGATGCCCTTCGGTGCGGTGCTGCTGGTACCACTCAGCATATAATTGTTGTTTGTGTGGCCTGTCCTCTCCTCCCTCCAGCTGGCTGTTATTCCCAGTGCTTCAGCTCTCAGCAGCTCCACCCCCAGGGCTTCAGTCAGCTCTCCCAGGTTTGTTAAAGCAATGAACTTAGCTTTGCACAGAACTGAGGCCTCCGCCATGGAGTGTGTCCCCACCCCCACCATCACACTGGGCAAAGTCCTTTCCTACCAATGTCCAGAAGTTACTGCTATGGAAAAGTGGTCTTGGGTGTTATAAAGAAACACTAACTCAGAATCTTTTGGCCTTTGTGTGAGTTTCGGAAAGTTTCTACAGATTCTACAGAAAGAGAGCAAGTACTGTGGATACTGCGGATGCCTGATGTTACTGAGCATCATTCATTCCTTCATTCAATTGCTCCACACACTTTTTTTGAGCACATACTATATGCCAGCACACTGGACCAAATGCTAGAGAATACAGGAAGATCAAGACAAGATCCTTGCTCTAAAGCGGCTCCCATTCTAGGAGGAGAGACAGACCCAAATCAGTTAGCTACAGACAAAATAGCAAGTTTGGCGACAGGAGTAGAGAGAGAGTACTAAGGGGACCAACTCAATGGGCCTGGATGGAATCAGAGAAGGTTTCCTGGACAGGGTGTTAATGGCTAAGCAGTAGTGAGACCAGCTAAGAGGAAAGGTATCAGCAAAAATGTGGAGCCACAAAACCCTTGGCTGTACTTATTGTTTCCAGGCCTTCCATGGGTGACTGACGAGTGCTAAAGTGGCGTCTCATCAGACCTACCTGGATTGGACTCCACTGCGAGTCCAGCAGGCAGGTCTTTGCAGCTTAGTCACTGCTGTCTCCCCAGCGCCCCCGACACTTCCCGCTGCAGAGTAGGCACTCAACAAATACTTGCTGAATTGAATTTAATAGAATCATCAGAGCAGACCTGGGAGATCTGGGTCCACGCTGTGGGTGGTGAACTGCCAGGCGATTTGTAGCAAAGATCGTCACGCAGTTGAAAAAATTAAAGAAACCATGTATGATGAGCAGACACTCATCTCAGTGTATTCCCTACTTCTGCTGACAGCTCCTCCTGTTCTGCTAACGCTCTCCTCACCCTAATGTCATGGTTAATTTCCTCCTATTTCTGGGAGAGAAAGGGGGCCACCTTCTTCCTTTTGCAAAGGAAGAAGAATTACCAAGTACATCTTTCTTTATATTTCCCTAAGATTGAAGAGGAATCGAAGATCTGGTTTTTAACATTCCCATCATCATAAACCTCTTAGAAGTAGATAATAGAGGAAAAAGACGGGTTAGAAATGGCCAATTGTTGAGACAGCGATGCATGTGAGTTTGGAAGGCTAGGCTATTTCACTCATAAACTCACAAAACAATGCCATTTTCAACAGTAGAGACACCACAATTTGAAAAATAGTACACAATACTTATACAAAATGGAAATAGGGTGCTTTGACCAGAGAAGAAAAAGGCTACACATGTATTTAAGAAAAAAAAGGTTCCATTTCCCAAAAGGAGAGAAATAAAAACAAAAGAAGTTGAGCAGATTAACAAGCCCATGAACCCTTTGACACCAAGTTGGAGGCCATCAGGCAAGGACAGTTTCAGGAGCAAATATTTGGTAGAAAAGTGAACAAAATGAAATTCACTAAGAGTTTCTAGATACTGGGTTGCTGTTGGGGGCTGCTGATTGATTTTTCCTGTCTCTAAAGAGGCAACACTTGGCTTTCATGATTCCTTCTCCCCCACCAAAACATTGCCCATGGTATTGACTATTCTTCTCTGTAAAGTGCCTTTGGTGAAGGCATATCTCTTCCCCGATGGTGGGGAGGATTCCTACCATGGAATTATCCAGCCCATTAGAAAAAGGCAAGGTCAGAACAGACAGATACAGAGAGAAGCTCCGCCCTTGCTAGACACACTGATGCTGATGTGGTCACAGTTTTTAAAGTAACAGGCAGCTAGACAGGGAGATTGCAGGGAGAGGATGAAAATTTACATTTTTTGATGAAGTACCTATATTTCAAGCAGTTTCACATATCATATTTCATGTACTCTCTACAAAAAGTCTATGACGTTGGTATTATGGAGGCCATTTTAGAGACGAGGGAAGTAAGCCCTAAGAAGTTCACTAATCTGACTGAGGCCACCCAGGTAGTAAAGTTCAGACCAGAAGTCAAATCAGATGTGCTGTCTTCAAGCCCATGCGCCCATGGCACATTCTCTCAATTGTACGACAGTCAGGTCTGCATTTCTGATGTGCATCCTCTGCATTTTCTCGGTAGAATACAGTAACAGTTGTACCTGTTGTCACCTTTTTCTAATGATCTCAATTACCCTCATTATATGTGATTAAGAACTCCTGGAAAACCAGAAACTTGATTTAGCTTGAAGGAGGCTTGCCCAGTTTGGGGAGAAGATGGGCTCAGGAGTCATGGGTGACGCACCTCTCAATGATGGATAGCCAGCAGATGGGCCGGAAAGGCAAGGATTCGGGGACCTGCCAAAAAGACAGCTAGGCACAGGATCCTCACTGCTGTGAGTGCGGGCTGGAGCCCCGACATGTCAGGGTGGAGGAGTGGGAGACGGCCGCTCCGTCCAAGGAAAGGCGTGGGGCAGCTGTGAGGGGTGCAGAGCCACAGCCACTAATGCGGGGGACACATTTTGGTTTCTGCATCTCCAGGGACACACAGGATCTTAAATCCCTCAGGACACCCCTTTGGTGTGAAGACTAATGAGGGAGTAACACCTTAATGTCCAAGGTCAAGAACATTTCTCTTGGGCTCTGCTCTCCGATTCCATTTGATAAACAACCAGCTCTGAGGTTTCTACATAGAACAGCGCTTGTATTCCCAGAGTCCCTGTTAACCAAGATTTGACACTGAATGGTGAAGGTTGCTCCTGTTATTTCAAAATACACTGATGCCACACAAAGACAGCACTGGCTTAGTTTTGCTTCAGTATTGGGGGGGATTCTGATGGGTATAATGCTAAAGCAAAACTTTCATTTATGAAAAAAGAGAAGCTTCCTAAAATTCCCAGGGTATGCCCAAGGAGTAACTTGCTTCCCGTGAGAACAGGGCGGGGTGCAGAAAGTTCAAGTCCCCTCACTTCTGAGAAGCCAGTGTGGAACTGAATATACTGCTCTGACATACAATCCTGTCAAGCAGGTGAGACAAAGAACTCGGAAGAATACAGGTGGAAGGTGCCAGGTGTCACCCGGAAGTCTGAGGATTTTTAGTAGATACTACTAAGTACAATGATATACTTTTTATGAAACTCTTTGAACTCGTTGGGAAAAAACTGAAAAATACCATTGTATTGTTGACCAATTAATGCCTTAACCACTCACTCATCTAATTGTGCCTTTCCAAGTATATTCTTCTGTGGTTAAACTTTCATATTTTCTCTTTACTTGAGTTTTCTTTTAAGCCACACACTTCTGATAAAAATCTTTTCAGTTCATTTTTAAATAGAACAGGTTCCTGAGGACTGCCCGGTGGCAAACACGACTATTGGTAAATTTTTAAAAAGAAGAGGTCAAAAAGCAAAATAACGCTCATCCGTTCTGGAGAAAATCGTGGAAACAACCTTAAGGGATATGGTGGGGCAACATCTGGGAAAAGCATATTTAATGAGAGATCACCAACAGGGATTCAGGCAAAGGAAATCATGCTGGCTATCCTGATGGAATTTCTGGAAGATGTTACTGCCATGAAAGGTACAATAAATTAAATGATGGCTACCATTTTCCTTGAGTTTTGCCGAGCAGATGGCAAAGCTCGAGAATCAACTGGGTAGCTGGAGAATGAGACAACGGAGAGGGAAAAAGATCAGAAAGACATCTCGCACAGGACTAGGTCCTCATCCATCTAGGGCTTGTGCCATACCTCATCCAGTTAAAGAGTCAGTAGAATTTGTGGAGTCCAAAAGAACTGTCAAATTCTAAGGATGGTATTTTACATTTCCAGAGACAACTGCCTGAGAGGGCTGTCGTGTGGCTGCCAAAAAATCACCACTTCTTGTCTTAAGCACTTGTGGGACTGAATGATGTCAAAAGGCAAAGATCTACCAAGCAGGGCCACAAAAAAATGCTCTAGCTGCACCTCTGTGCTCAGTGGCAAAATCTTGTGGCTGTCATGCTTATTCTGGAAGGTTCTGGAAGACTTTTTCAACCAGAAGTTTCCGTCAGTTTGAGTTTTGCCTCCTCTTCTTCCCTCAGTGGAATGTGTGTCTGCTGCTGCACCATGCAAGATGAAAGGATTTTAATGTTGCCTAATGTAACAGCAAGCTTTGCAAAAACACTTTTTTGAAGAGATGAGTTCTTGAATAGGCCATCTGGGTCAGAACCTAGGAAAATGGGTAAACTGAGCCAAGGAATAGCAATACCTGCTGTTCTACAAATGAGCTGAGAACTCAGCCTCTCCTGCAGAGTAGACAGGAGGAGCTGCAAGTCTGGGAGGAGGGGGACACTGAGGCAGCCAGACCTCGCTGATGGTAACCTGCTTTCAGGTCACCCAGCTGAGCCTTCAACAGGCACCCAGCGATGGGAGAAGAGGCCAAGACCTACCTTAGGCCATGTCTTAATCTGGAGGTTATGGGCTTCACAGTCTGCGGGGAGAAGATCTATAGATTCTCCGAGGGGTTTGTGATCCCAACGACTCTTTCTGGAAGGGAGGTATGTACCCATGTACCCACACAGAAGTACACTCCTGGGCTGGCTGCTAAAGATGCTGCCCTAAGTGCCTCAATGTTCCCTAGCCACTGTTCACTGCCCTAGCCCTTTTCCCCACATTCCACGGACCTCTCCATGATCCAGCAAATAAAACTAATGCTTGCCCAGGTTGGAGGCCTCCAAGTCTCTGCTCCAGCAGTTGTTAAATAATTTGGCTATCAGCTCTGCCTGTAGGTCTTAAGAGTGGAACCAGCCTTCTCAGCCAACCCTTGGTGCATATGGATCGGTCCAAAGAAGATGGGTTCACACAGTCACCGAAGTAGAGAGGAGGCAAGGGGGCCACTTGGAAGCTGATGCAAATATGAGGGCAGGAAGTGAAGTTCCTTCCTCATCCCATGAACCTGAGGGTGGGAAAGACTCCTAATAGCTGAAACAACTCCAGTGTGAAGAAGAAAAATAGCCCAAGGCAAATGGGAGAGTGTGAAGAAGGTTCTGGAAGAGACTGAGGAGAGGTACTAGCCTATCTCCAGCCTTGCCTGGAATCTGAGAACTTCGCCTTGGCCAGACCAAGTAGACTGACATTTGAGACAAGAACCTGACCCACTTCCACACCAGAATCCGGGGGTGGGTCCAGAGGGCCACCATGAAGAGTTCCATGGTGTTATGGCAAGGCCTTAGGCACTGGAAACAGGCCGACTGGCTTCAGATCTTAAATCTGGCACTTACTCTGTAAGCCTGCGAAAGTTACTTATTCTCACTTAGTCTTAGTTTCCTTGTGTATTAAATTGGAATAATGTAAATTATAGGTAATGACGGCCCCATTGTTATGCTGGTTTGAGAACGGATGAGTTACTGTTGGAAGACCTCTAGCAAGGCCTCTGGGTATTTATTAGGTACTCCCTACATTGATTATTTCCTTCCTCCTACAAGAGCTTGTCTTACACTTGTGTGGATTTCTGGTAATTTTCTATACTTACCAGTTGTTCCTTGTTTTGGTTTAGTCTACTTGGTTTCCCTGCAGTTTAAAGTAAAAGCCTATGAGAGTCGTGCATTTATTTCAGAGGCCAGTCGGGTTGGGAAGAGGTTTGGCTTCAAGGCTCAGAGAGGAATTCAAGCAGAAAAGTGATTGGTAGCCACTAGAAGAGAGGGCGAGTGAGCCAATTCCCGAGAAGTCTGTGAAAGAGAGAAGTCTGGTGGGGAAAGGGGAGCATCTTGAAACCAGTAACCGGCCCTGTGTGTGTAGCTGGCAGAGAACTCCATTCCCCCAGAGCCGCTAAACAGCGGTGGGACTACAGGGGAAATACTTTCGTGCCTTCTGATGCCCAGAATCATTTTAATTGAAACACCATGAAAAAAGTCCTTACACAATATGGTAGGTAGCCTGTTGGATGGCTCCAGTGATCCCTGCCTCCTGGTATTCACACTCATCTTGACTGGGGGCTGGCCCTAGTGACTTCTAGAAAATGGCAAAAGTGTTAGGTTATCACTTCCAAGATTAGGTTACCAAAAAGATTGCAACTTCCCTCTTGCTCACTTACTCTTGCTCTCTTGCTGGCTCTCTGTGAGGAAAGCCTGATGTCATGCTGGGCACTGTCCTATGGAGACATAGGACCTGTCATGAGGCTCATGAGGGTCGCCCCTGGCCAACAGGTATATGAGTGAGCTAGAAGCAGATCCCCCAGTCAAGCCTTGAGATGAAGGCAGCCCCAGCCCGTATCCTGATTGCAGCCCTGTGGGACACGCAGAGCCAGAGGACACAGCTAAGCTAAGCTGGATTTCTGACCCAAAAACTATGAGATAATAAATGCTTGTTGTTTTAAGCTACTAAATTCTGGGGTAATTTGTTATACAGCAATAGCTCACTAACACCCATGGCTCTGCCAGGCACAAACTATATTTAGAAATTACATATGCCAAATAAAATGGAATATTCGTCTTCCTACAGTGAATAGAACAAAATCAGTGAATGGAATAAATCCTGAACATCCTTTCTACCTGCAGTTTCCTCTGACTAGCCAAGTGGTACACAGGGATCTTTCTGGATGCAAGGAAAACTTATAAATTATTAGTTTGGACTCTGCCCTAATTATCTGAAACTTTAGTTACCTCTCTATGGTCTAAATGACTATGCTCAAGGAGATGTGAAAATTCTACAGAAACAATGACCAAGAAAATCTGCCTTCTTAATATGTAAAAAAAGATAATCAACAACTACAGCCAAGTGGCAGGGTACAAAATCAACTTACAGAAATCAGTTGCATTTCTATATACCAACAACTAACTAACTAACAGAAAGAGAACTCAAGAAGACAATCCCGTTTACAATTGCAACAAAAAGAATAAAATATCTAGGAGTAAATTTAACCAAGGAAGTGAAAGACCTATACAATGAAAACTATAAGACATTACTGAGTGAAATCAATGATGACATAAAGAAATGGAAAAAGATTCCATGCACTTGGATTGGAAGAATAAACATCACTAAAATGTCCATACTACCTAAAGCAATCTACAGATTCAACACAAGCCCAATCAGAATCCCAAGGACATTCTTCACAGAAATAGAACAAAGTATACTAGCATTCATATGGGGCAACAAAAGACCCTGTATAGCTAAAGCAATCCTGAAAAAGAAGAACAAGGCTGGAGGCATCACAATCCCTGACTTCAAAACATACTACAAAGCGATAGTAATTAAAACAGCATGGTACTGGTCCAAAAACAGACACACAGATCAACGGAGCAGAATTGAAAGTCCAGAAATAAAACCTCATATCTATATGGGCAGCTAATCTTTAACAAAGGAGCTAAGGACATACAGTGGAGAAAGGAAAGTTTCTTCAATAAATGGTGCTTGGAAAACTGGACAGCCACTTGCAAAAGAATGAAAGTAGACCATCGTCTTTCGCCATACACAAAAATTAACTCAAAATGGATCAAAGACCTGAAGGTGAGACCTGAAAGTATAAAACTCCTCAAGGAAAATATAGGTAGTACGCTACTCGTCATCAGCCATAAAGGGATCTTTTTGAATTCCATGTCTACTCAGACAAGGGAAACAAAAGAAAAAATAAACAAGTGGGACTTCATCAGATTAAAGAGCTTCTACAAGGCAAATGAAACCAGGATCAAAATGAATAGGGACCCTACCAGCTGGGAAAAAATATTTGCAAACCATATATCTGACAAGGGATTAATCTCCATAATATATAAAGAACTCACACAACTGAATAACAAAAAAACAAACAACCCAATCAAAAAATGGGTAGAGGAAATGAACAGACACTTCTCCAAAGAAGATATACAGATGGCCAAAAGGCACATGAAAAGATGCTCAACATCACTAATCATCAGGGAAATGCAAATCAAAACCACACTAAGATATCATCTTACATCCATTAGAATGGCTATAATCACCAAGACAAAAAGCAACAAATGCTGGAGAGGCTGTGGAGAAATGGGAACCCTAATCCACTGCTGGTGGGAATGCAAACTGGTGCAGCCTCTGTGGAAAACAGTATGGAGATTCCTCAAAAAATTAAAAATAGAAATACCCTATGATCCAGCTATCCCACTACTGGGAATCTATCCAACGAACCTGAAGTCAACAATCCAAAGAGGCTTATGCACCCCTATGTTCATCGCAGCATTATTCACTATAGCCAAGAAGTGGAAGCAACCCAAGTGTCCCTCGATTGATGATTGGATAAAGAAGATGTGGTATATATATATACCAGGGAATACTACTCAGCCATAAAAAAGACAAAATCGTCCCATTTGCAACAACATGGATGGACCTGGAGGGTATTATGTTAAGTGAAATAAGCGAGAAAGAGAAAGACAAACAGTGCATGATTTCACTCATATGTGGCAGATAAACCAACACACGGACAGACAGAACTGTTTGGTGGTTACCAGGGGCTAGGGGGGTGAGGGGTGGGCACAACGGGTGGAGGGATGCACTTATATGGTGACTGATAAACAATAATGTACAAAAAAATTTCACAATTAAAACAAAAAAGTAAGAGAGAAAAAAAGCATTAAAAAATATGTGAAAAAAGATATATAAGAAACTAATATGGAAAGAAAAAAGCAGATGTTTATTCACAACCATATGCCACAGAAGAGACCTTAAAATTAAACTAGAGCTGGAAACTGCTACCTATTAAAAAACTGCAAATAAATAGAAGTAAGGTTAATCAAGTGAGCACAAACAAACCATTCTGGCATTTCATAAACATCCTCTTAAATCTCTTTATTTACTCATTACATTTCTTTAGTCCTGTGCTAGATACCCAAACATCTGATTTTCCCCCCTTTTTATTTCCTAAGAAAATATTTCCATCTTTTATACAAAATAGTAAGAGAGAAACATTTTCCAGAGAGTCTTTGTTTTTTAATGAGTTTAGAGAATACTCTTTCCGGAATCAGGCTACGCCAATTTTATGCCCCTGTGGTTTGACATTATTGTGAATGGCATAAAGGAAAAAAAAGAAAGTCAAAAGTCTTTTGTGGTGGGGTTTGCATAGCAGCTGACTAGACATGTCTGATGTCCCTCTGCCCAACCTCCCATTAGATGGGATGACAGGGGGCTGCCCCGTGGCTTAGCAGTTAAGAGCACACGCTCCGCTACTGGCAGCCCAGGTTCGGATCCCGGGCGCGCACCGACGCACCGCTTGTCTGGTCATGCTGAGGCGGCATCCCACATACAGCAACTAGAAGGATGTGCAACTATGACATGCAACTATCTACTGGGGCTTTGGGGAGAAAAAGGGAAAAAAAAAAGGACGAGGATTGGCAGTAGATGTTAGCTTAGGGCCGGTCTTCCTCAGCAAAAAGAGGAGGATTGGCATGGATGTTAGCTCAGGGCTGATCTTCCTCAAAAAAAAAGAGAGAAAACAAATGTCAATAGCAATGAAGGCTGAAGATAAGAACGCACCACAGGCCAAAGTCCAGGGCGTTTTCCGTTAATATATTGTTGATGGGGATGAACTGAGACATTTTTGGATCACACACATTACATAAACCATAAAACAGAACAAAGCAGATGGCCTCGAAAGGGCAGGAAAGGACCTTAACACAGAGGAATAAATTAACATGGCCATCAACCTCACTAGCAATCAAAGAAAGACGAATTAAAAATACCATTTGTAGCTTCATATCGACAAATGCCCCCAAGGCTTCAGAGAGAGAGAAAGGGAGAGAGAGAGAGAGCGTGAGCCAAGAAAGAGCATTGTCCTCCCTCCTTCTGGTGGGAGTATAGACATCGATGCAGCCTTCTTAGAAGGCAGTCTGGAAATAAGTGCCTAGAACCTGGCAGTTTAAGGCTTCTTCTTTTTTAAACCTCTTTTGGAAAGAAGGAAAGAGAGAGAGAGAAAGGTGGTGGTGGTGGTGGGGGGGAATGGAAGAGAAGAAAAGAAAAATACCAAGAAAATTTCTACAGTGAGAAGACTTTTAAAAAGCATTAAAAATATTTTTTAAATCCTAAAATAATTTATAAAAACTAGTTTTGGTAGCTTTTTGAGACCAGAAAAGAAATCATTTCCTTAAAATCCATACCACCAAAAATTACACTACTGAATTTCCTTTCTAAGCCTATATTTCTTATGTTAGTTATTTCTCTAAGATCATAGAAGCAGAAAATGGATAAAAAACAAAAGGGCCCATAAACCAGATCACACCCCCTACACTTAATGAAAGAGCTGGGTGAACACCAGTGACACGCTGTCAAATCCATTCCTGTCTGTGAATCCAGATTTACCAGTTTCTCGTGAACATTTGAATTTAATTTGAGATTATATATCAAGTCTAAACTCTAATTAAGTGATGGTAGGATTTCTCATTTTTAGTTGTGAAAGCCATTTTTACCCGTTTGGCTTCTGACATAAGATTTGTATTTATAAAGGCAAGAATTAGCATATTGAATGAATACATCCAGGAACCTGAACCAAAGACAGCATTTAATGTTTCCCACAATCCTACGAGCAGGTATTGTGATAGATGACAAAACAGAGTCACAAGGCAACTTGTTACAGGTCATCTAAGGAGGCAGTGAAGTGGGTAAATCCATGACCGCCTCATGCCAAAGTTGAGTATCTTTGTGCAGCCCAGCTTTGCGACTTTTTAAAATGCAATTTGTTATATAACTCGAGCAATTTTCAGGTGAGTTAGGTTAAAGCAACCATCTCAGATGCTTCCCCTTTAGTAGGTGGCCTTAGAGTTTCTAAAGCAAACATTCCTCACTGTGGATTGGGTCAATCCAGGAGCACAGCTGCTCCCAGAGCTCCTAGTAGGGGAGAGGTGTGGCTGGAAGCCGAGGGTCCAACCAGAAATCACACGGTCAGCACCTTCCTTCCCCGTCCTGAGTTCCACCTTTCCAGGAAATGGAGCAGCCTCTCCTCAAATCTAAGAAGCCTCCTGCTCTGAAGCTAAGGTTCAGAGTGGAAACCACAGGAGTCCCTCGCTCAAGGCTGCTCTCTAGAGTTTTCCGAGTCCATGCTATGGGACAGGCACTGCGCTGGATTGCTGTGACTTCAAACCTAGCTATGATGCCTGACTCCAAACCATAAACCAAACCAAAAAAGATCTGGCTCCCTGTGTGGGCTCTTGAGTCTACCTCCCTGGGTCCCCACTTCTCCATCTGTAAATGAGGAAGTTGGACTGATTGCCCCCACGGACCCTTGAGTTCTCACATTCTATGGCTTTAAATACATCTTGTCTTTCCCTCCTCCCCCAATTCACTTACACATTGGTAAACAGAATGCAGGTACATTTTATGTGGATTTGAATTAATGTGAATTTGAAATGGTATGATATAAAAATGTTAATAAAGCTTCATTTTATGTGCAAAAATCTAAATCCATCTGAATTAAAAAAATTATCATGAAACATATCATTTCAAAGTTGGCAGGAAGTGAATTGTCAACTATGTAACACTATTGCCCCATCCCCTTCTAAGAACTAGCATTCAGTGATACTTTCCCAGGTAAACGGAAACACCAGCCATCCTTTGTGTCAGCATCCTATGGCCAACACTTTTGTTTCATGTCTCAGAACACATAAGTGATTTTGGTGACCACTGTGTTGTTATTTAAATACTTATTGCTATTATAATTTAAAATCTTTTAAAAATATTCTATAGAAATGCAGAATGTTGTTTCTACATTTATGCATTCATTAAGAGGCAGGTGCTAGGGCTAGTACTGGAAAACACTAGAAATTTACTAACTTTGGAAAGAAAGTTAGAGGTTATAAAACACTATTATTATATGTATATTATTATGCATTTTTGACATTTTGCTCAAAACAAGCAAAAATATCCTTTAATGGTGTAGATTTATGCCTTTGAAGACCACATCTCCCTTTCTATAAACGTATTTCTATGGAAAAATTAGTCTCAAATTATGTGAGTTCTAAATCATATGAGATCTTCAGGAACTCATCTCTTGCATAAACTGTGACTACCAGGTAATCTCTGATTAGATATGTTCCAGTAGGATTTATATGCCATGACAGCTGGGGAAGAAAGACCTAGACACAGGGATAGCTAAAGCGTATATGAGCAAGAATCGAGGGGAATAACAACTGAGCCTTCCTGCAGGTTCCTCCGTCCTGTCACAATGGGGAAGGGGCTATTTCATGGGCCACTGCCCCAGACAGGACAGGCTGGGATGGAACCCAGGGAAACTCATCTGCCTAGAGTTCTGGACAGATCACACACCTCAATTACACTCGAAATTTTAGATCTGGAAGTGACTTTGGAAATCATCCCTTGTCCTGCAAATGCCCTTCCCTGCCCTTCAACTCGGCTGAAGTGCCACCTTTCCAAGAAATCTTTCCTGAGCAACACTCGTACTCATTAGTGCCCACCTCTGTGCCACCAATGCATCCTGGGCATCCATTCACTTTCCCCACTGCACTCTGCTGATTTTCTTATTGCCCTTTCTTATCAGGAGTCTATGAGTTCCTTGTGGGCAGGGACTGGTTGGTTAGTTTTTTTTACCCCCCAGTTTTATTCAGATATAATTGACGTACAGCACCTTATAAGTTTAAGGTGTACAGCATAATGATTTGACTTACATATATTGTGATATGATTAGCTCTTCATCCCCAGGACCTAACACAGTGATGGGCTTTGGCGGGCCCTCTGTAGATGTCTGTCTGATGAAACAAACCAGCTGAATCCTTTCTTTTACAGAGGAGGAGCTAAGAGGGGAAGGGCCTTGCCCAGGACCACACAGCCCCTGAAGGCCGGAGCTAAGACTAGAATTCAAGTCTCATGGCTCCAAGGCCTTCGTGTGCTGGTCCATCCGGGACACGGCTGGTTCTGAACCTTCAGTGGATCAGTTTTGCTTCCAGGATCCGTGTAAAGGCAATTAATGTTTCTAGAATAACCAAGCAAGTGCCTTTTAGAAAATTATCTCCTTTAGGCCCTCTCTTCCCCTGTGAGCTCATCTCTCCCGGCAAGTAGATAGATAAAGGCTGCTCAGCACGCACTTACTGAGCATCTTAAGATAACAGCTCAAATAAGGAAAATCTGTCTTTCATGCAATGCCCTACTTACCACGGTGTTTATTAAGATCAGATATTGTTCCCTACAATTGTTTCAAAGCAAAACTAAATAAAGAAAAGAATAAAAATAAATACAAACTTTGTCTCTTTGCTTCTAGTTTGAAGTAAAGACGTTGTCATCATATTAATATCAGGATTGGAAAAATGCAATATAAAAAATAGAACTGAAACTTCATTGCTACTTTGCGGGGACTGGCTCCTCATACTTCAGGGGAAAAACAACAGCTCCACCTCTGCCTGTGTTTCTGAGATCCCTAATGCTCCTTTGCTCCTGTTGAGAACAAGTGAATCAAGAGTTGGCCAATAGAACACGGTAGTTAACCCAGGGGGATGCAGGGTGTGGCGACCTAAGCAGAGAGTAACAGGAGTGAACTCCGGCGGCTCCGTTGTCACCTGAACAGACCCACTCACACCGGCTGCTGTGTGGCTCGTTGCGTTCCTCCTGTTATGTGTCCCCCACGTGAAGGGAGGGCCCCACATGATGTGGTGTAAAGACTGTGCTGATCACAGCACACGTTGGAATTGGCTGTGGAAATAACCACTGAGACCAGTCCAGGGTCAGGGATCCACAAATGCGAGGCCTCTCTAGCTTAAATCGTAAGTTCCAGGAGATACATTTTGAGGTGGATTCTAAAAACCAAAGCAGACACGTGTGAAAAGCCTGAGAATGGGAATGTTTTGGGATTTATTTTTTTTGTGAGGAGGACTAGCCCTGAGCTAACATCCGATGCCAATCCTCCCCTTTTTTCTTGAGGAAGACTGGCCCTGAGCTAACATCCGTGCCCATCTTCCTCCACTTTACATGGGACACTGTCACAGCATGGCTTACCAAGCGGTGCGTCGGTGCGTGCACTTAACCGCTTGCGCCACCGGGCCGGCCCCAGGGCACAGGTTTTGGGACGGGAACTTGGGTGATAGGGATGGTGGGAGAGTCTGGGAGCAGGTTCGCGTCGCTGTGTCAGCTGGTGGGCCAGGGCGCTCTGATGTCACTCACACACAGAAGCCGGCTCTCGAGCAACTGAGATGATATTTCATTCCTTTAATGTCTTTTGTAAATTGTAACTCATTCTCATGGTAGCTTTTCAGGTCTTTACAAGCACTGAGCCCAGCAACAATTTGTTGTTTGAGGTTGTTTATAAAATATCGCCGCCCACTGCCACCACCACCTGCTGCCCTGAGAACTCAATGGCCACTGGCCTTCTGATGCCCGTAAGTGGTGGCCGTTGGGGACCACTTGCTTGAATCCCAAATGTAACTAGTGGTAAACTCATCAATTTGGCTTGAGGAAGATGCAGCAGGAGCCAGTTCTTTAACACTGAAGCTCGACTAGACTCAGGGCTGACTAGACTCAGGGCTGCTGCCACGGAGATAAAAAAGGAAAGAAAAGCAATGGCAGGTGGGTGGTCTTTGTTCTACCAGGCCTCCCACGCAGGGAAGGGAACCTCAAACTCCAAGAAAACAAACAAAGCTGCAAGCAGCCTGCTGTGTCTGAAGAAGCCAACAGGGTCACTGGCCCTCCCATCCTCCTGCCAGGCTGTGTGTCCACATCCATGAGTGCTCACACATGCACACATGTACACATGCACACATGCACCCATGCACTTACACACATATGCATCCTCTCACACATGCACACATAAACACACACATACATGCATACACACAGGCATGCACATATATGCACGCACACTCACACACATGCATGCACACATATAGACGCACAGACCTACATGCACACACACACACACCCCTTTTCAAGTTGTCCACAGGCAATGCTGTGATGACTTTCCTGACTGATCTTTTCTCAGTTAGCAGCTCAAGCTGTGGCTAACGTGGGGGCTTTGATGAAGAACAGAGGCATTGCCTACAGCCACACTTAAAAAAAATCTATTCTCTCTAGGTGACATTATCTTCTTGAAAAATAAAAAAAGGAAAAGCAAATGCCGGCACCATTTCTGAAATGTAGTGCCAAGACCATAAGTGGCTGTGTGGACCAGGGGTTCTGTATGAGGTGGGGCAGACACCGCCGACCAGCCCTTTGTTCAGCTCTGAACCTGGATGATGTCTTGGCTCAAGATCAGAAATCACTGGTCTGGGGTGTATCTGACAGAAGTTTTCAAGGCGCACTGTATGGCTGGCTGCTCAGGAGATACTTTAGGGCAGACAGCTTTTTGGGGCGCACCCCTGCCCCATCACACTGTCTAGAAAGCAGTCACTCCCTCCAGGAAAGCCCAGTCATGGCTCACAATTTCCTGAGGGTCACGAAGCAGTGCTCAAGGCAACAGAGATCCCTGTGAGAAGAATGAGGCCCTGGCCTGGGCCTGAAGTTCACTCCAGTGCTGTTGCCAGATGCCCACTTCCTGGGTACAAATACCCCCTCTACCTCCACTCAGAACTCTCAGTGCTCACTATCACGACATTGTTAGAGCTATCTGAGAGGGAAAAAAAAAGAAACCCTGCCCCTTCCCTCCCAGGCACCGCGTGTTGCGGTGTCCATGTACTACAGATGGGATGGGTACAATGGGAACAGGTTTCTTCTGGAAGACCACAGTTGCACCCACAGTGGTCTAGATATTTACTAACTTAATGCATTTCACTACGTCTGGTGGCTAACATACCCCCACAAAGGCCCAAAGAGGCTCCCCACTCACTAGCCCTTCCATTCTCTTGCTTTGCTGCGTCTCAAACTTGAAGTTCTTTTCCCTTGATTTGTCCTTCCTTGCACGATGATTGTAGCATTGTGGGATATTGCAACGGTAAAACAGAAATAAGAAACTTTAATTTTCATTTTTCCTTGCAGGCCAATAGTTTGGGTTCCATTCCCTCATCAAAACATTCATTCAACCAATAATTATGGATTACTTAGTATGTGGATTTACAATCTGGCAGGAGAAGATGGGTCACGTCCACAAAAGGCATCACGATATAGCAGGAAGAGCACTGACCGGGCACTCAGGGTCCACGGAAGTGACAATGACGTATTCCCAGAACTCTGAGAGAAAACTACGAGAGCAAACTTAGATTCAAAATAGAGTTGATTCACCCCAATGACATACACAAGATGTTCATAGCAACACTATTTATAATATCCCTAAACTGAAAACAACCCAAATATCCATCAACAGTAGAATATATTCATAAATTATATATTACTGGAATGGAATATTATACAGCAATGATATCAATGTTCTATTTGTTGCATGCAACAACATAGACATATCTTACAAATATAATGTTGAGCAAAAAGCACACTGTGAGTTTCATTTTTATAAAGCTCAAAAACAGGCAAAATTAAACTTATGATGTTGGAGGGCAGGACAGCAGTTCCTCTTGAGGGGGTGGTGGCTTAAAGGGGGATGTGAAGGGGACTTACGGGGACTGACTGTGTTCTCTTTCTTGCTTTGAGAGCTGGCTCTATGACTCCAATAACTTTGTGTAAACTTATTGAGCTGTACTCATAATTTTTTTGCTTTTCTGTATGTATATTATAGATAGATAAAATGTTTACTTAAAAAAATATATATGTGCCATTGGTGCTAACAGGCAGCTTTGGAAATAATGCAAGAGACCATCTGAAAAAGTGCAGCTAAAGAAACTTGGGATGCTCCCAGTTCATTGTGCATGATTTGGCATAAGCTCAGAAAAGAAAGCCTCAATGCGATTACAATCATGTGAGCCAGAATGCAATCAGTTACACTGTGCTCTGCTCAAAAGACAGTGAGAAAGAAGATTTAGAGAGAGGGAATTCTGTAGTGTTTGCCCTACACTGTGCATCAGAGAGGTGCTCCGTCGGGAAAGCAGGAATATTCTGGTCACTAGAGATGCACTAGATTGTGAGTGATCCATCAGGCTGTTCATCACCATTCTTGGATGATATGTCGTGTAAGGTCATCTCTCCCTTCGTTCTCATTCCCTGCTCCCCAACCACCTTCCAACCACAAATTCAATCTCCTGCCCCAGGACTAGGGGAAAAGAGTATTCTGGTCACTATAAAAATGGCTGCACTAAATCGACTGGCATCCTTGTGATGCTGCAGACAGCTGCCAGGCCTCTGAGGCAAACATCGTGACAAAATTGAGTCCCTGGACCCGCCAAGTCAAGAACCACATCTTGGACAGTGGAGATGCCACTGCAGCACAGTTCCCCCAAAGCCCAGGCCCTGGACACCCCCATGCTCTTGGAACGGGTTACTCAGGGTGTGTTTTCTGTGCCTGTACCATTAGTGGCCACTCCCCACCACCCCGCAGAAAGAGAGGCTGGCTGGCCCTCCTGAGGTCAAGGCCCGCAAGACTTTCCAGTGGTCAAGAGGCTTCAGGGCTCAAATAGCCAGAGTGATGAGTCCGTCTCCTGCCTCAGGGGTTCCCTTCGAGTTCTGTGACATTTGTTATAACTCGCTCATCTTTGTCCCACTGTCCACTAATAAACACAGAAATTAAAGTCCTACACTGGGGATCAGGGGGCCCTTTCCTATTCAACTTCCCAGTGAGATTGGAGTCCTCCACCCCTGCTCCCCAACAGGAAGCCCAAAGCCCCAGCAGCCACAGGGGGGCATCAGGGGTCTGCTCTTTGCACAGTCGACTGTGTCTGAACACAGGTGAAAGTGACCACAGGGTGGAAAGAGAGGAAAATTCATGTCATACCAGCATTTTGAACATGGAATGGAAACCCCTACAGAGGAGACATACACGCACATGTACACACATACAGATGTGCACATACATACACACACACATGCATGCTTGCACACACAAGTACATATGGATGCACAAGAGCAGTGATTCTACACCGGACCCCGAGAGGGGAGGGCAGCAGCAGTCAGCGTTGGCCTGACAGCCATGAGCTTGCTTGTTTTTTCGTGCCTAAAGGAATTTCAGAGCCCAGAATCCATTTATACCCACTTGCCTTCAATATGTCATATCCCAGCTGTTTTTCTCTTTTAATTTCTGAATCTACATTTGTCGCATTTGCTAATGGAAACTCAACTCATTTTGTTTCTATAGACAGAGCCAATTCTGGCAAAGCAAACTCATTCAGGAAGACTGGTGTGAGTGATCAGCCGCTGTCTGAGAGACAGGGCAAGGACTGGGACATCAAGTGTCACAGCAGGAAGAGCATGGTGGTCTGAAGACCACTGACAGGAGTGAGACCCTGGGCAGGTCACTGCTCTTCTCTGAGCCATGGCTGATCATCCATAAAATGAAGGGCTGGAAATCAAGGCTTCTAAGTTCTCTCCCAGATCCATAACAGATGGGTAAGCAGCCTCGTCTTCAGGTCAGAAAGGATTCTGATCTCTGATTCCATCACTAGCTGTGTGACTCGGGCAAGTTACCTAACCTCTCTGAACCTCAGTTTCTTTTTTTTTTTTTTTTTTTTTTTTTTAAAGATTTTTATTTATTTATTTTTTCCCCCCAAAGCCCCAGTAGATAGTTGTATGTCATAGCTGCACATCCTTCCAGTTGCTGTATGTGGGATGCGGCCCCAGCATAGCTGGAGAAGTGGTGCGCGCCCGGGATCCGAACCCGGGCCGCCAGCAGCGGAGCGCATGCACGTAACCGCTAAGCCACGGGGCCGGCCCCCTGAACCTCAGTTTCTTAATTTGTAAAACCAAAGCAATAATAATCATATAATAATAATCATATATAATGATAACATAGTATGTAATATACAAATACTATCATACTGTAATAGTAATAATGAATATTGGATGAAGTAAATATATATATGGCACTTAGTAAGGTGCCAGGTATAGTGTAAATAATAAATAGCAAAAAGTAAAAAGAGCCGTGAACCTGTGTTTCCATTGACAGAATCCCAGATGGGACACACACTGCAATCAGGTAACAAGTAATGGAGCAGTAACAGCCTAGGTCACGGTGTGAGTGTTCAGAAATGGCTGAATTACCATGGGACCTGACCCTGACTCTTTAAATGACTGGTGCTGGCTTTGCTGGCAGGTATGGGAGGCCACCACCCCATTCACAGCTGTGAAACATCCTTTCTATAGGCACATCAATGACAACTCCTGGGATTTTAGTGCACACTTATGGAAGCTAATGACACTAAGAGAAGAGGAATGGCGCTGAACAGTCAATTTTGTTTTCATCTTACAGAGAACAGTAAGCTATTAAGAGCAATCTGTGCTTAACAGCAAGATGTAACAGGAAGCAGGGGCCATCTCTAATAACAGCATCACCTACACCTTTATTTAGATGTGGATGCATTATTTAATGAAGTACTGTATAAACTTTATTTTGGCACATTGTTATGACAGTTACACACATGTCTTGTTCAATATTCCCAAATACTAGCATTTTGGGTTTTTTTTGGGTTCTTTTGAACTTTTTGTCATTGATAATGAAATACTAATTGTATCTAAAGGCAGACACACATGCTTTTCTGGAGGTTAGGAAAAATATTGAAGTGGAATATGTAAAATATATAATTCCTCAATAAAGATGATAAGAACGCTGTAAGAATATTTAGTATAGTCAAATCCTAAATTCTGATGAGTGTAGAAATTAGAAAATCCAGATACTGAAAGATGGATATATTTTGACCTGTTCCAACAAGTTCACCCACTTCTAAATAAGCATTTCATCTATTATTGCTCTGTTTCCCAAAAGAAGCCCACGGTGTGTGTTATGAACCACAAACTGTTCTACATAGCGCAGAAATGTTGCACCATCTTTGAAAGATGGATTGTAAAAATCCTAAGGGAGGAAATGGCCAAATCGAGAGCAGAGCTGATGTTCCAGAGGGATCTGTGAGCCAAGGAGGGGGCTCTTGGGTGGGCAGGTCAGCCTGGCAGGGAGCCCACCCAAGCGGCCGGGCAGTCAGGAGCATGGACCTTGTGTCAGGGTGACTGCATTAAAATGGTGGCTCCACACTTACTTGCTTTGTGACTTTAGCAAGTTGCCTAACCTCCCTCTGTATGAGTTTCCTTAACTCTAAAATGAGGATAATAATCGAACCTACCACAGGAGGGAACTGTGAGAATTAAATAATACATATAAAGCACACAAGACAGTGCCTGGCACTATTGTACTCAATGTAGGTTCTGATTACCTTTTGAAATGTTCCAGTTCATCATGTCCCTAGTTAGAGCACATCGTCTATGCATCTGTTTCTAATAAATCAAGACCACTAATAGGCACAATGGACACCTTTCCTGCTAGCTATCATGAATACCATCAATAATATAAGCATTATTAAAAGTTTATTTGTTTATGACAGTGTGCTAGGCACCACACAAGCATACATACATGGGTTCTCTAGAAATTTACAGTACATGAAGAAATGATAATGACACTCAGCACATGCATTAAACAAACAGGAAAATTGAATAAGCTGAGCATTTACAACACTTACAATTGGACGTACTATTATAGAAAAATCTTTCTCCCATGTACTCTCTAACCACCACTTATGCCACTCCACCCCACCACTCTACTCTGGGCAGAACGATTAGCTATATTTTACAGATAATGGCACCAGAAAGCAAATACGTTAGGAGATAAATGTCTGGCACAGGGTGATTCCTCTTCCCGCTTCATGCCTTAATATTCTTTCTGACCTCAGCAATAATCAGAATCACCATCCAGGTGGAAATGTTGAGTAATTCATCCAGGTCTTTCTGCCCCCACAGTGCGGCCCTGGAACTCACACAAACAAAAAAGATCCAAACCTTAGAAGCAGATTGAGACAACCCCGCCTTGGCTCTGAGGTGGAGATGGGTTGGCGAGGGTGGAGTTGGGACGGTTACTTCCCATGACTTTATTTTTAAACCACAAAGGTGAATTTTGATGGAAAAAAATATATCATTTACATCATTTATTTTTTTAATGCTAAAAAGAAAAAAATTTTAAAGGAAATGGCAAAAACACGAAGAGCAAGCATCCTAGCTATGGTAGCTGAAGTCACTGAAGCGCCAGTGGTTTCCAAGGAGGAAAGATGCCCCTGGAAATTTGGTGGCCATGTCTGGCCATGGATGGGCGTGGCTGCCTGGCAGGGTGCTGTGTCACACTGTGGACATGACACACATTGGCATGCCCATTGCAGTCTGCACAGGCCCATCATTCCTGGCAACCTTCCCGCCTCACTCATCTATGCCTCCTGTGAGGCCCATCCGAGTGTCTGCATTTGCTTCTCCTTTTGCAGACTGCAAAGAACAACAGCAGCAGAAGGAAACAGCCAAATTTGGAAGGCAGGCAGAGAAAGAAAAATCAGAAAACTGACTACAAAATGTAGTCAGAAAGTAGGACAAGAACCTGAGAGAGCAGCAGCAGAAAGACAAGAGGAGAAAGTCGGGAAGAGGGCAGTGGCCATACTGTCAAGTGCTGAGGGGTCAAATAACATGTGGCCTAGTGGGTATCCTGGGGTGGGCAAAGAGAGATCAACAGAAAACTAAAACAATACGTATGTGCTTGTGTGTATATTTGTGTCCAGAGCCTGCAGGACTTTGGACACTGAGAAATGAGAATCTTTTCAGAGAAAGAAGCTCAGGGCAAACCTGTCAGATTTTATCCATATCCTTTCTTCTTGAAAATCACTCCTAACATATGAGAAGCACAAGAAATTGAAAGACTAACTCCATCTTCTGTGAAATTAGGAGACATATGGAACTCCCCAAAATAATAATATATGAAAATGGAAAGAAAATGAAGACTTTGATTCTGATAATATTGCAGACTACTGCTCTGAATGGCCTCCCACCGCAGAGCAACCAGATCCTATATATGACTCACTTTTTGATGCACCGCTGGGCTCCCAAAAGATGGGGAAAGTCTTCAAGGCCCTCCCAGCTCCCCAAAAAAGAGTTGTAAACAGACCTATAGCACCGACTGGTGGGCAAATGACAGGGGGAGGACTGCACTGATAGTGGTACCAATGGATAGGTACATCGTGAGCTGAGATACTGAGCCTTGGACCTTGCCAGGTGGAGCAGCTGAGCTCAGGGCTCCGTGTTGAGCTCAAGTGAGGCTGAAGAGTTTCAGTCCTGTTGAGCCCCTAGCTCTCTATAAAGCAGACATAAATCCTCTGAAGGAAACCATCCCCAATTTAGGCCTGCAGGATTTTCCAAAGAAAAAGCACTAGCAATGAGCTCACAATCAAGGATCAGCAAGTACCAAGTACACAAGCTAAGATGAGTGAGAATCAGAAGAAACAAGAAACAAGAGATTAGGTTGTCCTGTTAGAATCAATCGTCTAATACTGAATATAGAATAGCCATGTATAGAAAGCAGAAAGTTATGAAGGATAACATCACAAAGATGAGCAAGCAACTGGAACTGAAAGCAGATGGAAGGATGATAAATGACCTAATGAGCCAAGGAAGGTCAAAACAAAGTGCCTGAAAGGGGGGCAGGTGGTGGGTAGGGAGAGAGGGTAACGCTAATAGAGGTGGATCAGTTCCTCTGGCAGGATCTAGAAAGCTCCAGAACAGAAGGCACTGGGCATTGCAGAAGACAAAGGAAAGGCCGGGGACTCAAAACAGGTCGTGCATGTGAAAGTCTGTTCAAGGAGTCCATCTCCAGATTTTCCTGTGCAGGAGATGGGAAGTACAAACTGGAAAAATTAAACCCAGCAGGCTTTGTACTGAGGGACACCAGAACAGGATAGAGATGGAACACCAGCCTGAAAATGAGATAAAATAAAAAATATGCACACTGAACAATGAGACACCAGACCCCTTCTCTCACCCAGTTAAGAAAGCCGTCAGTCAAACTTAAACTCCAATGTAGGAGATTAGAGGACCCTTCTTTTGAGAAACTTAAGCACCCTAGAAAAAAGACCTCTTGGTCACTCGGGGTCTCTAGTGGCAACGCTAGCTGAATACCCAATCATCCTACATCCCATAATCTACCAGTCAAAAAGCTCCAGCCCATCAAACAGAGCTCACCATCAGCTTAATAGTAATTCACGCTTAAACGTGAACAGATAGCCAAACGTCACCAGACATTTGAAGAAAGCCTTCAGCGTGAAAGACTGACAGAAACAAAGAGATGAAGCACTCAAAAACAAAGAAAGAAAAACACAACGCGGAGAGCAGAGACAGTACTGCACAGTGATTAAGGGCATGGTATCTAAAACCAAACTGTTTGGTTTGAATCCTGCCCCATCACTCTCTGCCTGTGGGATCCTGCACAAGTCACTTAACCGCTCTGTGCCTCAGTTTCCCCATCTGTAAAATAAGAATCATAATGTTACCTGCTTCAAAGAGTTAAATGAGTTAATACATACAGAACACTTAGAAGAGTGCCTGGTCCATTATTATATAAGTGTTAGCTATTATTTTCCAAAGAAACCATAATTTATATCTTCAGAGAAATAAAGCAAGAACAAGCTACTCTAAAAAGAAACAGAGAATAAGAAAGAGCTCTTATGACTCAAAAATATTACAGTTAAAACTAAAAATTCATTGAAAAGATTAGAAGATAAATAAATAAATGTTAAATAAATTTCCAAAAAGGACAACAAAAAGATCAAGAGATGGACAATAGAAAAGCAAAAACTCAGAGGGTTAATACAAGACATCAACACTCAAATAAAATAAAGAAATAAAAAACTCAAATCTCTACATCAACAAGATGCCCAATGCAATAACTAGTAATAATTTGGGGAAAAAAACACCAAGGTACATGATGTGAAATTTCAGAACACCAGATATAAGGAAGGGGCAAAGGAATGGTGGGTTAGATTCAATATTTGGTATTATATATAGCACTGGACTTCTGAATAGCAAATTTGGAAGCTAGAAGATAAGGGAATAATTCCTTCAAAATTCTGATTGAATATGATTTTCAATTCAGACTTTTATACCCAGCTAAACAATCAAGTTGAACAGTCCTGTGTAAGATTAAAATAAACATATTTTCAGATGTTTAAAATAACAAAAAATTACTACTTCCTAAAGGTATTATGGGGTGTGCTCTACCAAAAACAGGGAGGAAAACTATGAAGAGGAAGACCTGGGGACAAGTGATCCAACCACGAGAGAAGCAAAGAAAATCCCCAGGATGATGAAGGGAGATTCCAGAATGACAGCAGTGCATCAGGCTGGTCCAAACTGAAACAGAAGGAAGCTCCAAGTAGAGCCAAAAAAATTCAACTGTGTGTGTAATTGTATGTACATAATCTCACAGAGCTGTTGGAGAACATGGAAACGTCCAAATTGAAACAAATGAGTCATGAAATATAAAATGTTACATAAGGAAATATTCATTGTATACTACCTGGAAGAGATGTGAATAATATTTACATGTTCAATATAATAAAAAATCTGGACACAAATTTAATCCAAATTTATGATATAACTATGCTGAGATGATTAGAGGGGAGAGGGGAAGGGGGATTGATTGTAAGTGAATGGGAAGTACATAGCTAATGTCTAACATGAATGACTATAGAGAGAAATACATGCATATTCTTTAGAAATATAAAGGTTAACATCAGAAGTAGTTGAGAGCATTGAATGTGAGTCAGAGTAGGGGGTGGAGGCACAGGAGACGGCTAGTTTTGGTTAGAAGTCTTTTAGCACAACTTGGCTTTTTAAATTATGTGCATGTGTAACTTTGACACAAAGAGAAATTAAGTTTAAAAAGAAGGAAAGACTCTACTGTTCTAGGTGACACCTATCAATGGCCTCATTCACTCTGGGTCTAAGGACGCAGATGTTTAGGAAGCTTTATGCGAGCATAGCGGTATCTACTACCCAATGGCTAGAGGGGTTGTTTTCCTTTAGCTATAGACAATAGCTTACACTAACATTTCCCCTAGACCCGTATAAAACTTATCTACAGTCAGCATATGAAGGCTCATTAAAACTAAAGGGCCTTTTCACACACCATCTAAGTTCTATACCTAATATACTCTGGAAAGACTCTGGAAAGCTCTAGTTTGTCATTGCTAAGTTTACTATCATTTGCACCATTCAGGGAGAGATACCTGAAATAGAACTAAGACAACAGAGAAATAACATTCGTGGAGAATTACAGTCTGTAAAGCAGACATTCTAAATTCTAGAGCACAAATAGCAGAGTGTGAGCAAGAGGGCAGGTAAGGTTAGCCTCATGCCGACTCTAAGAGAGGTGGTGGCGGGGGACACGTGGCTCTTTACAAATAGATTCCTAGAGTCGTAGAATGTTGGATCTGAAAGAGACCTCAGAAATTATCTAGTCTAACCCTCTCATTTTACTAATGGGGAAATTGAGACAGGTTGACAAAATCACAACTGTGCAATGTAGTCACTTCCGGTTAGACAGTGACTTGAACATGGCTCAGTCTAGGCTTTACATTTGAGTGGGACACAGAAAGTTTCTAGAGGGGGATTAAAAGATTGTGCTGAATCACAGTGAATGACACCACAGCCTCACCTTCACCAGAAATAGATTTTGTTATTTAACCATTAAGAGATTCTATTACCGTAGTCCCACCTTATCCGCGGTTTCCCTTTCCACACTTTCAGTTACACTTGGGTTTTAGTTACCCACAGTAAACTGTGGTCTGAAAATATTAAGTGGAAAATTCCAGAAATAAACAATTAATAAGTTTTAAATTGCATGCCATTCTGAGTAGCATGATGAAATGTTGGTGCCGTCCACTCCGTCCTGCCCAGGATGTGAATCATCCCTTTATCCAGCATATCCACACTATATATGCTACCCACCCATTAGTCACTTAGCAGCCGTTTTGGTTATCAGATCGACCTGATATCGGTATCACAGTGCTTGTGTTCAAGTGACCCTTATTTTACTTAATAATGGCCCTAAAGTGCAAGAGTAGTGATGCTGGCAATTTGGATATGCCAGAGAGAAGCTGTAAATGCTTCCTTTAAGTGAAAAGGTAAATGTTCCTGACTTAATAAGGAAAGAAAAAAATCATATGCTGAGATTGCTAAGATCTATGGTAACTTTTACGACAGTATATTGTTATAATTGTTCTATTTTATTATTGGCTATTATTGTTAATCTCTTACTGTGCCTAATTTATAAATTAAACTTGATCATAGGTATGTATGTATAGGAAAAAACATAGTATAGATAGGGTTTGGTACTATCTATGGTTTCAGCCATCCACTGGGGGTCTTGGAACATATTCCCCACGGATAAGGGGGGCTACTGTATAGGCTAAGTTGGCATAGGAGCTACAGTGTTTTCCCACCAAGCATCAATGCCCAAAGGGGAATTTAACAAGAAATGAGAATCACCAAACAGGTGTGATGTCTACATTGAAGCTCATCCCGCTGTATTTTTGAGTCAAACAGGCCCTCATCCTCAGCTTAAACCTCATTTGCTCAGCGCCTCACCACCTGGCTGCACTCAGCATTCCCTCTAACCAAGAGATTCTCTTGCTCGTGTACTCCTCCTCCACATCATTCACTAAAATATGCTATAAGGCAGAAATTGACTGATCACTACAGAATCTAAAAGCTTACTCTTCTGCACATAGATGAAGGCTCATTTAATTCCCACTTCTAACAATTAATTAATCTATTTATTTATTAATTTATTTTTTACTTCTGATGTAAACATTTCCCCAATCCACAATGATGTCAAGGTTTTAATAACTTACGATGGAGTCTTTAATCAAAGACTTTTTCAAGGTCTAAATAGATTACAGCCACTGGCTCCCCCAACCACATGATGATTATTAATTGATTCATCAGACACACTTCCTCTTACAAGAATCAGGTTACTGGGCCAGCCCTGATGGCCTAGCGGTTAAAGTTCGGCATGCTCCACTTCAGCGGCCTGGGTTTGGTTCCTGGGCGCAGAACCACACCACTTGTCTGTCAGTAGCCATGCTGCGGCAGTGGCTCCCATAGAAGAACCAGAAGAATTTACAACTATATACAACTATGTCCTGGGGCTTTGTGGGGAGGGGAGGATGGAGAAGAAAAAAAAAAGGAGGAAGATTGGAAACAAATGTTAGCTTAGGAGAAATCTCTCTCTGCCAAAAAAAAAAAAAAAGACTCCCATGTCTTTAAACTAGATGCCTCCCTCCCACTATAATCTCTTTTCTAGCCCTTCACTTGAAAAAACAAACAAACATGTTACTTTGTCACTCTGCTGCAATCAATCACATATGCTTAAGAGCACAGTGAACCTATACTTTAAAAATCATTATGTAATATTTGATATGTACAAAGATAGATAGATAGATAAAAAGAAAGTCAAGAAGCCCCAAATAAAACAAACACATAGAATCCTACCACCCAACTAAAGATTAGATTTCATTACCAATACCATTGGGGATGACTTGGTGCTTTTCCTGGATCCCCCCTTCCAGACTACACCTCCCTAGATAACCAGCCCTGCTTTTTTGTGTGTGTGTGTGAGGAAGATCAGCCCTGAGCTAACATCCATGCCAATCCTCCTCTTTTTGCTGAGGAAGACTGGCCCTGAGCTAACATCTATTGCAATCCTCCTCCTTTTTTTTCCCCTTTTTCTCCCCAAAGCCCCAGTAGATAGTTGTATGTCATAGTTGTACATCCTTCTAGTTGCTGTATGTGGGACACCTCCTCAGCATGGCCGGACAAGTGGTGCGTCGGTACGTGCCTGGGATCCCAACCTGGGCCGCCAGTAGCGGAGCATGTGCACTTAACCACTAAGCCATGGGGCCAGCCCCCTTGCTTTTAAATATAGTTTTACCACATATGGATGTATCTTAACAATATATTGCTTAGATGTGCTTGCTTTCGAGTTTTATAAACATAGTATGTTACTGTATGTAGTCTTTGACAACTTTCTTTATTGAATATTAAATTTTTAAGATACATTCATGTTGTTGCATGTGGCTGTGGTTTCTTCATTTTCATTGCTGTATGATAGTCCATTGTGTGAATATTCCACAGTGCATTTACTTGTTCTCCTGTTCTGGGACATTTAGATTGTTTCCAGTTTTTTGCTATTATGAACAGTATTGTCATGAACATTCTCAAACATGTCTCTTGAAGAAATTGCAAAAATTTTTCTAGTATATATACTTTTGTTAAGTCAAAGGGTATACACATGTTCTGCTTTACAAGGTAATACCAACTTTTTTCCCAAAGTGGTGGTACCAAATTACATTCCCACTAGTAGTACAGGAGAGGTCCTATTTCCCCACACACATCACTGCCAATACTTTGTAAGATCAGACTTCTTAATTTTTGCCAGTTTAGTGGGAGTAAAATAATATGTCACTGTTATCCTAATTTACATTTCCCTGATTACTAATGAGGTTGAGCATGTTTTCATGTTTTTAGATTGTCTACCTCCTGGCTCCTAATAATTTTAGGCAATTCATTTTGTAGCATTGCCTATCAAACTTCATCAGCCCCAAATCCTGCATATGAGGATGGAAAATAAGACACATCAGGAAACACGAATGGCTCTGGGTCTTTGTCTAATGGACACTGTTGTTGATTCTGCAATCATTCAACTCCGTCCCCACTAAACAGCAGCCTGTGGCTTGGGAATTTGAGCTCAGCTCAAAAGGTAGGCATGCATGATCTAAGGGACTCCCACCCATCTTGCCAGTTAGTGGTTCAGGAATGGAGACGTGAACCAAGTCTGTCTAAAGAGACACAAAGAGAGGACTACTGGAGGCTTCTGGGAAAATCCCTCCTTACTCTTACAAGCAACAATGGGAAGCCAGAACCTATCTGACACTAGATGTGAAAGAGGAAGAAGGTGGCCCCACATGTGGCAGCCATCCTATGCCCACAAGGAGAACCAATTGCAGAATGAAGTTGTCTGTGCGGAAGGCAGAGCGGACAGATGGAAACAACCTGGGTCCTTAATCACATTGCTGACCTGCCAGATGAACCAACATTGAACCACTCTATCTCTGGTGCCAATTCATGTAAACCAATAAACTTCCTTGTTGCTTAAGCCATTTTGAACCTGGCTTTCTGTTACTTCAACCAAAGGCATCCTGACACAAGTTATGTGCTTTGAAAACCAACAAACAAAAACAACAAAAAACTATGAGCCATGAATAGCACACCTGACACCTGTAGAGACACTTTTCCACCAACCGCAAAAGGTGGAAGCTTGAGATCTCCTTATTGACACCGAGCACAAGCTTTCTTACCAAGGCAGGCTTTGAAACCCCCGAATAGGATTACTCAGAATAGTTGTTATTAATTAAATTCCACTCAAGGTATTGCCTCAACGAGCTGACTAATGCCACCAAAGTCTGATTGTTTTCTTATCCACTTTCTCTCAGCTCTTATGTGAAGCAGTCAGCTCATATTCAGTCATGGTGTTCTTCCTTACATAGAGTTGTCTTCTTGCTGTCTCATATAATTACCTTCTTGGTCTTCCCTTCTAGGTGTACACATCCTAAAGGAAAGCATTGCACTGTCTTCTACTTTACAGCCTCCTTTCCGTCCGTATTGGTCCCGCTGGTAACTCCTGTGGGCCCTGAGAGAGCCATCTCTAAGTCTCAATTTCTTTCTTTGTTACAAGAACAACATTGCAAGACTGCTGGCTGGATTACAACAACACATACCAAGTGGTTAATAAATGGCAGCGTTATTGTTAATGAAGGATGTTGAGTGAGTGCATGAGCACCAGGGTGGCCAGGTGTGGTCAAAAGCTGCGTTTTAGCCTCAGAATCCCTTCCAGCCCAGAACATAGAGTCCTATGTCCTAAAGAGGCTGGAAAAGTTTTCCTCTTTGGGAGAAGTAAAACATTATTAAACTATATTCTTATCAAGAAAGGAGAATCTGAGCAACATCCACGTCAGCTGAAGAATGACGATCTTATCAAATCAGATTCATCATAAAACCAACAACTGATACTCTGCTACAGGCAAAGCTACCAGCTCCATGAACCAGTAAAATGCTAAATCCATGATCTTCACATGAGGAAATCAGTGACTAGCGTGCTAGTCTTGTCTGGGCATTCCAAAATAAAACAATATTGGCTTTAAAAATGCAGGAGCACTCTGAACATGAATGCACTCTTTAATAACTTTGTGTGTTCAGACACAAAACAAGAGCTGACACAGTTTTAATATCAAAGTTTAAATTTCAGTGCAATGCAATATATCTAATCACAGGCTATAAATGTAATCTTAAAGAACAAGAAAATATTCAATTTAGCGTAGAACAGATTCCTAGGATGATTATTTATTCAAAAAAAGTTCAAGAAATGGTTAATACCCAAAAAAAATCACATTATTTCAATTTTGCACGTTTATTTTTTACAAAATTATCCTAAAGCAATAGAATAGTCGCCTTAGAAAAATTTAGAAACCATATAAAGTATGTCAAATTATTTTTTGCAGGGGAAAAATCTGATAAACAGCCTTGGAGGAAGGAAGAAATAATAACAGAACAAAAGGAAACAGGAAATCCAAAATGAGTCCACCCAACACTGAGTATTGTTTCTACAAGAAAATTATATAAAATTCCAAATGCCAGAACTACAGAGAGAAAAATTTGAATTTTCATTATTTGCCTCCTTTTCACAATGAACTGCCCTGATTGTGTCTAGGATTCCTACCCAGCAAAAGAAACTGTAAATTAAACCCAATCTTTCCAATACATTAAATAATGAACAACTTCATAATGAGCCCACGATAATGGGTCTCTTCTTCCTGGAAATTGCAATTTGCTTTATTTTTCTAAGGAACATCTGCTGTGGTTTTGAAAGGTTGCTAAGGAAAGGTTTTTAAAAAGGTGATACAAAGCAAGCAAAATCTTTATTCTTCACAGAAAATGTATCACATTTAAAATTAAAATTTTTATTTTAAATTATAAAAGCCATTTAAGGCTTTGATCATTCTTTACCTTTGTGAAAGGGCATGGGCTCAGTTACCATGGATCATATTCACTCTGGGGCAATGGGGTGGGGGTGGGGGTTAGTGACTGTGGCCTGTGGCATCTCTAACTGGAGAATAAGAGCAGAGTTGTTCCCCTGATAAGCACACCCCACATTCATCCATCACCAAATCAGGTCAACCATCAAAACACTCCTCATTCCAATTCCTTCTTATGTCTTCCATCACTGACCCCAGTCAAACCCACCCTAGTCTCTCATCGGGAACCTTGCAATAACTTCTGCATTTCGCAGTTTCCACTCATGTTCCCCTATACTCCACTCTTCATACAGCTGCTAGAGGGATTCTTTAAAAGTGACCTCCTAGGAAAGGAAAGTCTCTTCAATAAATGGTGTTGGGAAAACTGGACAACCACATGCAAAAGAATGAAAGTGGACTATCTGCTATCACCTTTCACAAAAATTAACTCAAAATGGATCAAAGACCTGAAGGTGAGACCTGAAACTATAAAACTCATAGAAGAAAATATAGGCAACGCACTATTTGACATTGGTCATAGACAACCTTTTCAGATGACATGCCTACCCAGACTAGGGAAACTAAAGAGAAAATAAGCAAGTGGGACTTTATCAGATTAAAGAGCTTCTCCAAGACAAACAAAACCAGAATCAAGATGAACAGACAACCCACCAGCTGGGAGAGAATATTTGCAAAACATATGTCTGACAAGAGGTTGATCTCCATAATATATAAAGAACTAACACAACTGAACAACAAAAAAACAACCTGATCAAAAAATGAGCAGAGGAAGTGAACAGACCCTTCTCCAAAGAAGATATACAGATGGCCAATAGGCACATGAAAAGATGCTCAACATCACTAATCATCAGGGAAATGCAAATCAAAACAACACTAAGATATCACCTCACGCCCGTTAGAATGGCTATAATCACCAAGACAAAAAACAACAAATGTTGGAGAGGATGTGGAGGAACAGGAATCCTCATACACAGCTGGTGGGAATGCAAACTGGTGCAGCCTCTATGGAAAACAGTATGGAGATTCCTCAAAGAATTAAAAATAGAGATGCCCTATGATCCAGCCATCCCACTACTGGGAATCTATCCAACGAACCTGAAATCAACAATCTAAAGAGGCTTATGCACCCCTATGTTCATTGCAGCATTATTCACTATAGCCAAGAAGTGGAAGCAACCTAAGTGTCCCTCAACTGATGATTGGATCAAGAAGATGTGGTATATATATATATATACAATGGAATACTACTCAGCCATAAAAAAAGACAAAATTGTCCCATTTGCAACAACATGGATGGGCCTGAAGGGTATTATGTGAAGTGAAGTAAGCCAGAAAGAGAAAGACACTGTATGATCTCACTCACATGTGGAATATAAACCAACACATGGACAGAGAAAACTGTATTGTGGTTACCAGGGGCAATGGGGGTGGGGGGTGGGCACAAGGGGTGAAGGGAGACATGCATATGGTGATGGACAAAGAGAAATGTACAACCCAAAATTTCACAATGTTAAAAACTATTAAAACATCAATAAAAAAAAGTGACCTCCTATTATACATAGAATAAAATCTAACATCCTCATCATGGTCTACAAGGAAGGCCCTGCCTGATCTGGCTCCTGGCCATCTCTCTGGCCTCATTTTCTGCCACTTTCCCCCTTGTTCAATGTACTCCAGTCACATGACCTTCCTACCATTCCCCAAATATGCCAGTTTCATCTCACTGCAGGGCCTTTGCACAAGCTGTTCCCTTTCCCTAGAATGCCCTTCCACCAGATATTTAAAAGTCTCAGTCCCTTACTTCTTTCATATTTCTGCTCAGTGTCATCTTTCAGAGATGCCTTCCCTGACTATTCCATCGAAACAGCCTAATCTCCCCACGTCATGGCCTATTGTCTTATCCTTCTGAATTTTCTTCTAACAGTCATAATTATCATGTGATATTGCCTTACACATCTATTTGTGGATTTGCTTATTGTCTGTTACCCCTGCTAGAACATAAACCCATTGAAGGTGGGAGCTTTGTCTTGTTCATTGCTAGAACATTGTTCTAGAAAAATGCCTAGTTCCTCACCAAATATTTGTTGAATAGTGAAAGAATTAATCTCTTGGTCTCCTAAGAGCTGCAGACCTTAAGAGTTACAAAATTCAAACAAATCCCTACTTCTTAAATAAAATATATTATACCATAATTATAAGCAGGTGGTCGCTTGTATGCTGAGGATGATCCAAGTAGCAAAAGCTAGTACATCGTGCGACATGGCACACAGCCTTCACATTGCTTTCATGCCGCGAGCCTGCCTGAAAGACGTCCTTGGGGAACTCAGCATCTAAACCCTCTTGGTGAGCTGGGTCTGGACTGCTGGGTTCAGACCAAATGCTGCTCTATGGCAAAGGACACCACAACTGTGCCCACACACACAAAGTGTTCTCTGATCCCCAGCAGAAGTTGAGCTACAAGAGTTTCATGAGCCGCAGAAGGCGAATGGGATTAAAACCGGGCAGGTTGTCAGCATTTTTGGTTTTTTCAAGTTTTCAGAACTGAATACATTATCTAACCACAAGCAAAAACAGTGTCAAACACAGTTCCACTTTACCAAAGCTATTAAGAACCCACATGAATTGAATTAACGTTAAACATATGGGGTCAAAATCTGCTCGGCTATCCCTGCATAACAGCCATTGAAGTCAATGCAAAGTAAACACAGATAAAAGCAATGGGTAGCTTTAATCTATTAATAAAGTCCCAAGTTTAGATTAACAGATGACTTGGCACTACATTTTGAATATACTACCACCTTTATTTGAATTTTCTATTTTTTATTTTAACTTTTATACATGCAAAAGAAATAAACAAAGTAGGACAAGACAGAGGATGAATAAAGTGCTAACATCTGTTTCAGTAAGATTTTTATTCTCCCTGCTCAATGGAACAGACATTTGCTAGAGATTCCAGAGATAATGTGCCTTAAAGACTTTCCACAAATAAAATCATAATATCAGTGCAATGATGACATCTATAATGGTACTTTTCTGCACCAAATCCCTTGAGTCACTCTGATTTGGACTTGACCCTAAATATTGGCTGGATGGTGCACAGTAACTCCCCATCCCAGCCAAGCTGACTGATCTGATGAATATGCTCACCAATCCACACTTTCCCACCTCTGCTCATGTTCATGCTTCCTGGACACCCTCTTCAGCCACAAACGTCTTCCGTCAAAATTATACCCACTACAGAGGCTGCATTCAATCCTTACCTCTCCAAGTTTACACTCCTCTCTCCTTTCTCCAAACTCAACAATACTTCTCCATTCATAGCGCATTTTACGGTTTTCAAAACATTTTCACATACTAGTTCAGGAGACAAGACAAATATGATTTCAGGTCACAGATGAAGAAAAGGAGAGTTTTCTGAGTTAAGGGATCTACGGAAGGCCTTTCTGCCTTCTATTGCCCTTACTGTCTTCATCACACAATGCTGGGATATTGGCTTTGCCTCTTTGATTAGGTTATAGGCCACGAGAAGAAGAAAGTATGTCTCACAGTGCTGACCACATGGCAATTACTTTAACATGTTCGTTGACTGGGATGGTAGAAAGAGCCATTGAAAATTGGATTCTCCTTCTGACTCACTATCCTCAGTTGTATGATTGGTGGCAAGTCACTGAGATTCAGATTCCTCATCTGTTGCAATGAGGGGGTTAGGTTGAAAGCTAGCGCTAACTCTCTGATCCCATAATTCATAAACAATATGCTCACAGACATTCTTTCTCCTTGGCTGATGCCTTCTGGCAGTACTATCATGAGATCCTCACAAATCTCAAGTTGTAAACTCCTCAAAATCAGGAACTCCTGTAAATGTGATGGAAGTTCTGGGCTGTCGTGGGCCCATTGGAACCTAATCCTCATAATTCCTTCCTTAGGGGATTCACACTGTGGTACACACATTACACCTGTAATCCTGATCACACCCAATATGATAATGTCATTGGACCCATTATCATTCAGTATAGACCATGGCCCTTGGGGAATACTCAGAGGGTAGTAAAAACTCTTAATCCTAATCCATAAATGCCAAAATCCCACCAGCTCTTCAAATCTATACCTTTCAAGCTCTCTATAACTACTAAACTTCCAGAGACCTCCTAAAATCTCCACCTTTTCCAATTCCTGAAGTTAATCACATTGGCAATGGAACCCACAATTGCTCCCAAAAGAAAATTTCTTCCCACTTTTCTCATTACAGTCATCATAATCACTCTCCAAAGCAAGGAATAATTCTCAAAATCAGAGAGCCTTGAAGTTCAACATCATTAAGTTATTTTGTATTTCGTCCTCAGTTTCCTTCCTTATCCCGCTCTACTCTGAGCCAATTCTCGGCTTCCTCCCATCCCTCCTCCACCTGCAGCCTCCTCCTTCCAAGGCCCCTGGTGCCTGGTCTCCATCATGGTGGCCAGCTTCACGCAACTCTTCTGTCCTTTCCCTAATCCAAACTACTCACAGCACACAGAATGACCTCTGGGTCTCTGCTTTGCACCCCGCTCTACTTCTACACCCCCAAATGTTTTACGTCACTGAGTTCACAAGAAGGACAGATAAGAAGAGATAAAGAGGAAGTGGTGAAGGAAATAATGCCTCTGATGTCTGTGAACTGTGTCAAAGGAAGCCCTTTGAAGGCTTATGTATGTTGGCGTGTGTAGTAGTGTCCTCAGGCTGCTATAACAAAGCACCAGAAACTGGGTGACCTAAAACAACAGAAATTTATTGTCTGACAGTTCTGGAGGCTTGAAGTCTGAAATTAAGGTGCTGGCAGGGCCATGCTCTTTCTGAAGGCTCTAATGGAGAATGCTTCCTTGCCTCTTCTAGCTTCTGGTGTTTGCTGGCAATTCTTGGTGTTGCTTGGCTTGTAGATGTGTCACTCTAGTCACATCTTCTCCCTGTGACTTAGTCCGTTCCAGCTGCTATAACAAAATACCACTGACTGGGTAGCTTATCAACAACATGAATTTATCTCTCACAGTTCTGGAGGCTGGGAAGTCCGAGATCAAGGTGCCAGTAGGTGAGAGCCCACTTCCTTGTTCATAGCTGGCGCCTTCTTGCTATGTCCTCACATGGTGGAAGGGACTAGGGAGCTCTCTGGAGCCTCTTTTATAAGGCACTAATCCCATTCATGAGGCTCCACCTCCATGATGTACAAACCTCCCAAAGGCCCCACCTCCTAATACCATCACACTGGGCATTAGGATTTCAACATATGAATTTTGGGGGAGACACGTTTAGACCACAGCACCCTGTATGCCTTCACATGGTCTTCCCTCTGTGCATATCTGTCTCTACATCCAAGTTTTCCCTTTTTATAGGGACATCAGTCATACTGGATTAGGGCCCACCCTAATGACCTCATTTTAACTTGATTACCTCTGTGAAAACCCTATTTCCAAATAAGATCATGTTCTGAGGGTTAGGACTTCATCATATCTTTTTCGGGGACACAATTCAACCCTTACTCTCCTGTGTGGGAGTGGACCAACCTTTGATGGGACTCCTTTACCCACATACCATATGAGTATGACCTACCTACCTACATAGGCCCTAGAGCATGTGTAGACTATAAGGGCCTACCTACAAGAGCTACCTACAGAGGCCCTAGAGATAATCCTGGGTGAACCGATGTGGCCACTATGCTTGACTTGTCCTATCCCCCTTAGAACTACACGAGGGAGACAGAGCTGGAGTTCCAGAAGTGGTGGGGTACTGGTGTGTGATTCTCGGCTCCAGGAAAGAATATGGCAGGAAGAGCAGTCAGCTTTATCTGGAGAACAGGCATTCTCGGCCATGAAAGGTGTGGAATTGGAATGAAGTATATAAAGAAATATACTTTGCGAACAAGAGGACCACAAAAGGTTTTCGATCCATCCTTATCTTTGGCCTGGTAGAAGGGTTTTCTCATGCCTTCTCCCTGGAGCATCCCGTACTGACTACACCTGTTCCAGTTCAGTAGGCATCACGGAGATCTGTGCGGCTTCTTTCCTTACACGCACCCTCTCTCCTGTGAGTGAGAATATTTAAAACATCCTCCACCCACACACTGCCTGACTGGTGGGGAACCATCAAAATGGCATTTCATTCTTTTATCCTTTACTGAAAGAGAAAAAAAAAAAAGAGGCAAGAAGAAAGCCCCAAGCTTGTTTTGCCTTCTCAAAGTGTAGCCTTTACAGCATAAGAATATCACAGATGTTAAATAGTAAGAACGTTAGCTACTTTGTTTGCTGAGTTCATGCATGTTTGCTGAATAATGCTGATAAATGTAATTTACTCTTCAAACAAATCTCATATTAAGACATTGAGTAGAGATTTATTGCACACCCACCTGCCATACTCAAATAAAAATGGAGCCACTTAAATATTGCTTGGTGAGTGGCCGGCCCAGTGGCATGGTGGTTAAGTTTGGCATGCTCCGCTTCAGTGGCCCGGGTTCACGGGTTCGGATCCTGGGCGGGGACCTAAACCACTCATCAACCCATACTGTGGCGGCATCCTATATACAAAATAGAGGAAGATTGGCACAGATGTTAGCTCAGGGCCAATCTTCCTCACCAAAAAAAAAATATTGCTTGGTGGGTTCACTATAGAAAGTTTATAATAATTCTGAAAACTTAGAGCTCACCCTAAGCAAAACATTTTAAAGGTTCTCTGATCTCTCCTTTAAAAAAAGAGTGAAAAGAAACACTAGCTTATATGTCTAAGGCCATTCCACAGTTCCACACACGGCAGCTATGCACAAAAGGTTGACTCATTGCAAACATGTCTACAAAAACAACTAGTGAGAAGTTGAGCATTTTAAATTTAATTCAAGATGTATTTGGAGATTTAGAATCAGAAAATGTAAAAGTTTAGTCCATCATAATTAGATATATTTTTGAATACATGGTTCATCATGAATAGCAAGAATTCAGGCTTCTCTGTTGTTAGTGTTTTTTGTTGAAACCTCTTTTGTTTTTTTACCAGTGAAAACAGTGCTTTACAATTCTAAAATTATAGAATGCTGTTTTTCAGGAAAGCTTACCTAGTTTAGCAATCCATAAGCCATTCACCACCTAACATGCTACAGATTGCACGTCTGTCCACCCTCAAAGTTCTTATGTTGAAACCTAACCCCCAATGTGATGGTATTTGGAGGTGGGGCCTTTGGGAGGTGCTTAGTCATGAGGGTGGACCCCTCAGGAATGGGATTAGGGCCCTCATAAAAGAGGCTCCAGAGAGCTCCGTCTCACTTCTGCCATGTGAAGACACAGCAAAAAGATGGCCGTCTATCAACCAGGAAGGAGGCCATCACCAGACACGAAAATTCTGTTGTCTGTAAGCCACCCAGTCTATGGGATTTTTGTTATAGCAGCTGAATGGACTAAGACACATCATCAGGAGGACCGTGCTAGAGGACACCCTGGGAAGCCCACAGACACACCAGGCGTCAAATCAGAGAAGAGCTTGATGCAACGCCACGTGATGAGCGTCCACCATGGGCCAGCACAGACGCAGGGACCAGCGGTCCAAAGGTGACAACGATGAGGTTCTGGTCCTAGGAAGCTCACCCTTTGAGTGAACATCCTGCTGACGTCTACAGTCTCGGATTTGCACACTTGAGCCAACCTGCTCCTTGCAGTGGCTTCCGTCGTGCCTCTTCACCCCCCTCAGAGCCTCCTCTCACCATCCTGCTCCATTATCTCCCTGTCCTTCGCATCCAACATTTATCATCGTTTCCCTCCATTGTCTTCTCTCTTCTCAACCACATCCTGGTTCTCTGAACTCAGCAGCCCCTCGCAGCTGGTTCAGCTGAGTCCCTCCACCCTGGGGTCCCATAGACCCCTCTCCCTCTCCCTCGGGGTTGGTCCTGGCAGCAGGAAACTCATGGCCTGGGCTTTGGAACCATATTTCTCTCACTCGAGCCCATGCTGGTTGTTATTCCCCTGCTCCAAAACCTCCAACTCTTCCCCTGCCAGGTAAGGCACAGACTCCCGGGCTTTCCTTATGCCCCAGCCTGCTTTCCGGTACTCCTCCCACAATTGAGATACAATCTTTGACTCGGACTTCTCAACATTTTCCCAGAATGCTTACACCGCCCTCCTTCTATACCTTTATTGATGCCATTCTTTTCTGCCTCCTCCTCCTGATAAAATCCTGCCTCCCCCACAGCGCACATCTACTCCTCCTTCCCCGAACACCTCAGTACATGTACATCATAAACATTTGCTAAACCAATGAAACAGAAAATGCAGAAAGCTTGTATTCGATTCCAATTTTAGACTGCTTTAAAAAAAAATCTCATAGTTACATAGGACAACAAAATTAGAGCTTATTGAAATGCTCCAAAATATAGAAGTTTGCATCTCTTCAGTGCTTGGCAAGAAATGTACAAATAGAAATGCTTTGGACAGGGCAGGGGGCGAGGGGCTGTTTGCAAAAACTCAGTCTCCTTGGGGTACACTTTTCCTACATCCATTTTAAAAGGAAAGAAAAACAAACCCAGAGAAGCAATCTAGGAGGCCCTAGCCCCATTTAATAGCGTAACACAGCTGTAAAGAAAAGCTAAGATACCAATTCCAAGTTACATCATTTCTAGAGAAACATGAGATAGGAAAACAGTCTTTTTGTGGCCAAGAAGACAAGAAGAAACTTTCAAGTTGTCAATGAGCATTTTATCACTTGCCCATTGGATTGGTTGTCCCCGCTATTATTTAAATACAGGATATGTATTCAGGATATGAAATGGATTTGAGATTATGCATTCAGGAAATGAAATGGATTTGAGCCCTTAGAGCCTACAAAATGCAATTTAACATTTTCTCTCTCTGAATTTATTCAATTTTTTAAAAGTTTATTCAATTTTTTAAAAGTTATTTCCTTTTGAGCTTCCTTAATGAAACAAAGTGAACTGCATTACAAAGAAAGATTTTACGAGAATAGGTGTTCTCAAAGGGGCAGCAATCTCCAAGAAAAGTAAGTTATGTTCCTCTTTAAAAAAATCTGCCTACAGTCTTGGGCCTCTTGCACGGATTTGGGAAGAACTCCAGGAGCCCTGGAGTCCAGTCCACATGCTGTGTCCCGGCTGCCCTCTCTAAACCTCAGGTCATCATCTTGCAAATGGAAATAATAACAAATGCCCGGCCTGCCCCTCCTGGTTGAACTATTCAGACGAGAGGATGGATCCATATTATTGGGGTCACTGCCATCAGGATGTCTAGACAGAAGGCCTGCAGAGCCCCAAGGAGCTGGGGTCAGAGGGGAGGTCAGGAGAGGTCAGCCGGGACAGGCATCCAGGGACGGTGGGTGTCCCACCCCGTGTCACACAGTTCTCTGGCAGAGCCCATCACTTCACAAATAGCATGGGAGTGGCCTCCCTTGCACTCTGGCCTCGGCCTTTCAAAAATTTAGAGACTTTAAGGTACCTTAGAGATGATCAGGTCCAACCCACTTGTTTTAGAGCTCAAGCAACTGAGGAAATGTGCAAAGCCACTGGCAGCGCCAGCACCCTGCAGGGCTCCTGCGGGGACCACCGTTCTTTACAAACAAGGGCAAGCAAAACCACGTAAAAACACACTCCTTGATCCCGCTCTTTTCGGGCATTACAGCTTTGATACCTAAGTACGTTGCTGCGGTGGGCTGACAATTAGAACCGATGACCAAGCTTGAAGAAGAGCCGCTGAAGTCACAGAAAGCCGCAGCGACGTGGGCAGGACCACTTCTAAACACTCACCATGGGACCGGCCCAGTGGTGCAGTGGTTAAGTTCAGTGTGCTCTGCTTCTGTGGCCCGAGTTTGTGGGTTTGGAACTCTGGGCGCGGACCTACACCACTTGTCAACCATGCCGTGGCGGTGACCCACATACAAAATAGAAGAAGATTGGCATAGATGTTAGCTCAAGGCGAATCTTCCTCAGCAAAAAAAACCCAAAAAACAAAAACCACTCACCAGCTCGAGGCCAGGGGCATATGGTCACTGTGGGTGCTGGCCAATTGCCCAGCCCAGCCAGAGGGACCTGGAGCTGGAGACACTGAGTGGCCACCTCCCAGGAGAGGCTTCTCCATTCCCAAATGTCCAAGACCCCCAGGACAGCATCGCTGAGCTGGAAGTGAAGTTCCCTGACAGAACTCCATGAATTTCCAGAGCCACGCCCACATGGAACTCGTCCTGGGGGCATGCTCCGGCTTGGTGTCCTGTTCACAGCTCCAGCTTCTCTGGGTCATCTCTCACAGCTGTGGGTCCACGGGTTGGGAGGGCTTTCATACTGTTGACTATATTCCCCAGAAAATATGTTTGACTGGCGTGCTTCTGGCTTCGGGGATTGTTGAATCAATCAGCTGCCAGGAGAGATTCTCTGTCACTCCTCTATCGCTGAGGAGCTCAGAGCAAAGCTCCCTTCTCTATGTGTGTCCTGGCCGCTCCGGAGCCCCTCACCCCCCAGGGTAACGGCCTGATTTCCATGGTGCCCTGACCCTGAGCAGCCCCGGCAGGACTCAGACCATCCTCTGGGTCCGCGGTGGTTGAGGTTATTCTGCCTGCGCACAGTCCTCACCGCAGGGGCCTGGCACCCCGCCTCTCTGGCTCCCAGTGCATGATCCACAGCAAGATCTGTGCTGTGGGACTGTGTGACCCCCAGCCTGACGCTGGGCTTCCCGCCTGCCTGCACTTTCTGTGGAACCCTTCACTCACAACGGGTGTCCCTTTCCCCCAAGGGGCCTCTCTTCGGAGGAGGGAGAGAAAGAGAAGGAGAGGCCCATGCACGAGGCTTCGGGAAGGCCGACTTCTGTCTCCAACATGGCAGCTGCTCCTGAGCACAGGGAAAGGGCAAAGGGCACAGAAGTTTCCATGAATATGCCGGAAACCCAAACACAGCTGGAAGGTCTAATTTAGGCTACAATCCTGAGGGGGCACAGAACGCACAGGCAGATTTCCTGCAAGAAGAGAGCAATCCCACGTCACAGGGTGACATACGAAAGCAAACACTTCCATCAGAATGTTTTCAGTGCTCCAGAAAATAACATTTGGAGAGGGGGGAAGGGAAGGGAGGGAGGTATAGAGGGAGAGAGAGGGAGGGGGAGAGAAGGGGGGACGGGGGAGAGAGTGACAGAGAGTGTATGCATTTGTGAGGGGACTCAAATGATGGGCAAAAACGAATGGCTGCTGTGGAAATCCCGCTGGTGATGCTGCCCTGAAGCCAGCGGAGGGTGGGGTGGGAGGGAAGAGAGCTCCTCGGAGGGAAGAGAGCTCCTCGGGGCGAAGAGGGTGTCAAAAACCACTTACTGCCTATGAGACTTTCATTGGAAAGAGTTTCTTTCCAATGAGGGTAATCCTCATTCATTCATTCTTTCATTCAAGCATTTGCTGCATATGTTCTATGTGCCACACACTGTGCTAGACACTAGGGATAAAGCCAGACACTGAAGGAGGGGGATGAGGAGGTGAGGAGGAGGGGGAACCAGGACAGGAGGAAGGGAAGGAGAGGAGGGGGCAGGGGGAGGGAGGAGGGGAGGGGGAGGAGGAAGGGGGAGGAGGAGAGGAGGTGAAGGAGGAAGGGAGGGAGAGGCAGGGGAGGGGAGGAAGAGGAGGGAGAGGAGAAGGGGGCAGAGGAGGAGCAGGGAGGGGGAGGAAGAGGGGTGAGGGGAGGAGAAGGAGGAGGCAAGAGGCTCCCCTCTGATGGAGCTCGGTTGGGTGAGGGAGACTTAGTCAAGCAGTCACACTAATTAGATGATAAGCAAACACTGAGATAAGCTCCCTGAGAAAGGAATGTTTCTTTCAGAGTGTGAAATCAAGGGAGTGACCCAGATGGTGACGCCAGCTCAGCACAAGGTTGACATAAGGGAAGCCATATTGTAGAAAGGAAACCCTATTGTAACTTTGAATGACCTCTGATTAGCTAACCCAGCTGGACATGCACTCTCCAGGAAATATACATGCTCTGTAGATTTTATGGCCTCTCCCAGCTGTGATAAGTCCATAACTTTGTTCTTTCGAGTTCCTTAGGAATGTGATGACCCCCAGACAGAGAGTCTATGCTGAGAGCCATCATCAATGACAACTGAAATATCTGGGTATAGGGCATTGCTCTGGTCTCTGATGCATATCTAGTAAAACAAAAGACCATCAGGAACTAAGATCAGATGTTTGCCCCCACCCAGAGACCAGCCCCCTATATAACTGGCCTGTAGTCTTTGTTCTGTAAGCTAGTTCTTTCAGACATTAGTCGGCCATCTTCCCCCTTGCTAGCAAGCTGTAATAAAACCCTTTCTCTCCTACCACCTCGCCTCTTGACTACTGCATGTCTTGCCGTGGGCAGACGACCCCCCTTGGGCAGTAACAATGGGAGGCTCAGGGCACAGAGGGCTGCATACCTTCTCTGAGAAGGCACATTTCCCAGATGAACAATCAGGATGAAAGGCACAGAGTGGAATCCCTGATCAAACCATCAGGGATCTGGAGTTCCTCTCATCCTTGACTCCTCTCCTCTCACATGCACATCCAATCCTTAGCAAAGCCTGTAAATTCTATCTCAAGCCACATCTCACACTGGACCACCTCTGCACCTCCTCTGACACAGCCTGTCCCAAGCACCGCCATCTTTGCCTGGACTGTTGCAATAGCACCTCAGTCGGTCTCCCTGCTTCTGCCTTTTTAAGTGCCGGGGGAAAATTTAAAACCTACAAGGTCACTCCTCTGCTTAAAATCTTCCGATGGCGTCCCATCCCTTTCAGAATAAAACCCCAAACTGTAACTCTGACCCACAGGACCCTATCCTGCCACGTCCTTATGACCTTTTACCTGCCCCCACTCCTTCCTGTCCCACTGCCTTTTTTGCTGCTCTGAGAATATGCCAGGCCTTTGCTCTTATGATGCACGCCTCCTGGAATGTCTTACCCGGAGCATTCCCTCATTTCACACAGGTCCCTGCTCAAGGCCTCCTACGGGCCTTTTCATGGCCATCTTAGCCCTCTTCTGACCCCCCATTGGAGCTGGTCCAGGTGGGACCCAGATGCTCTCGTGAAGGAGCCACTGCTAGTTCTGAGCAGGGAGGAGACAGATGGGGCTTGAATATGGAAAGGATGTGCGTGGCCCCAGAGTGGATGTGGGGAGACCTGTACTTAGCAGGGAGGTGCTGGTGGTTTAGACCAAGGTGATGGGGGAGGAGATAAGTGAAGAGGTTGGTTTTCCTCCCCTGTGAAGTGGGAATAAGAATGGTGCCCGCCTGGAGGGCTGCTGTAGGGAATAAATGAGGTGACACTTAGCCTGGCACTCAGTCACCGCAGGCAGCTGATATTATGAATACGGGAAGGTGGTTCTGGCAAGGAGGGGCACTCTGGCTTCTCTGAGCCAGCCCATGGGGGAACGCAGGAGCCTCTGCAGTGGCTGAAGTGGGTGAGCTCTGCACGCTTCTGAAATGGCAAATCGGCACAAGAGATAATTCGATAATCAAAATAATTAATCCTCAGGATTACGACTGAGATGCTTGCCACTTACAGAGTCTGTCATTACAATCACTCTCAGCCTGTCCCGCGTCCATTCCAATCCCTTTCATCTGCCAGTCTACGGAGCCAGATCTGTTAACAGGGTGACAGCCAAGCCACCTGTCAAAAAAGCGCCTTGTTATCAGACTTGAGATGAAGGGGACTGGGGACTCCCCACCAAAATGGTTGATTGGAGCCTTTGATTTCTGAATATAACAAATTAAATTTTAATGTAGAAATTCACATTCAGCTCATTCACAGAAGTTGATTAAAAAAAGTAAAGGAGGAAACCTATACGATCTCATTACAGATGTATTCAGCAAGTCCTACAGTCTTCCCATTTACCAAGCCTCTTAATTCATCTCCTTTCTTCCCATTTTCAGGGACACCAATTTTGTCCAATCAATCACTCCATGAATATTTATTGAGTACCTACTACACGCAAAGCAGTGTGCCAGGGCCTGTAGGGGAGCACGGAATGAACTTGACTCCAGGTTCCTGCCCTTGACTCCAGGAAGAATACAGAGAGAGCTCCAAATGTGGGCTCTATCCTCACCAAAAGAGAAAACCTCACCACAAAGAGAAAGTGACAGGACCTCCTGTGTGCCTGGCCCTGCTTAACACGCCTCTCCTTTCATTCACACGTCCCCCCTGCAAGGTGAGCACACACCCTGAATGTGGCAGTGCAGGATGAGGTGACAAATGCGGGTACCATCTGATGAGGCAAGAAGTGCCCTGTGTGGAGGATGAAGTGCAGTGAGAGAGGCGGCACCCTCACCCTGACCATGGCCATGGCCGGCTGCAGCTCGGACCCTCAGCACACACCCTCAGGGGATGCTGTGCCCCCTCCCCTCTCCCCCTGTCCCCCTGCCTCTCTCTATCCCCCCTGCCCTCACCAACTTCCACTCACGGATCTACTGACCTCACACACCCTGATTTCCGCCTCACCTCATCCATCTTTTCACAGAGCCAGGTAGGTTCAGACAGAAAGTGCTAGAAGACTTTAGGGAAGTGGGCCATGATTGTGGGAGACGGATGTGGGGAAATTCAGATGGGATAAGGCAGGGAGGGCTCTGCAGGCTTAGCCACCAGCATAAACACGATCTCAAGGCAGCAGGCGACCGGCACTGAAGGCCTGGCCAAAGCAGGGTTGCTCAAATGACATCTACGGAGGACGGTGCGTGCAGGCTCTGTGCAGGGGCTGAGGAACAGAGGGTGCACACATTGTGCAGGCACCAGGCGAAGACATGTTTAGAAAGGTGGATGAAACCAAGAAAGGGGTCCCACTGTCTATATTGCTCTAGAACTTACAGTTTAAACACTGGACGAGCATTTGGAGTGTTTGGGCATTTTTACTATGACAAAAAATACTTCAGTGAAAAGGCTTCTCCAAACCTCTTTGCTTGCTTATTGAGTTACAGTATTTTCTTAGAAGAAATTCCTAGGATGGGACATTAGGGTCAAGGATATGCTTTTTTTTTTTTTTTAAAGAACTTTTTGTTTGTTTTCTAATTTATTTATTTTTAATTTATTTTTTTTATTGCAGTAGCATTGGTTTATAACATTATATAAATTTCAGGGGCACATCATTATATTTAAAATTTTTTTTGGTAAGGAAGATTAGCCCCAAGCTAACATCTGTTGCCAATCCTCCTCTTTTTGCTGAGGAAGATTGGCCCTGAGCTAATATCTGTGTCCATCTTCCTCTATTTGGTATGTGGGACACCGCCACAGCATGGTTTGATAAGCAGTATGTAAGTCCGAGCCTGGGATCTGAACCTGTGAACCCCGGTCTGCCAGAGCGGAGCACATGAACTTAACCACTACACCACCAGGCCGGCCCCAATATATTTCAATTTCTGTGTAGACTACTAGAACTTTCGCAATGCTGAACTGCTGACCGAAAATGTAGCACCAATTTACATACCCAGGAGCAGTAAACGGTAGGGCAATTTCCATATCAACAATGGTTATGATTAAATGGTTACCTGTTAATCTAACAGGTGAAAAATGGGCTCTTTTTCATTTCTTTGATTATTAACGAGGTTGACTAGTTTCTCTTATGTTTATTAAATATTTGTATTTCTTTTTTTGCAAATTGCCTATACACATTCTTAACCCATTTTTTTATTGAGTGTTTTTGTCATATTGTTCTCAGGATATTAATCTTTTTTCTAACAAGCATCTTGCAAATACTTTTCCATCTTTGTTGCCTTTAAACTTAAGAGATTTTGTTTTTACCCAAACTTTAAATTTCATGTAGTAAAATCTACCAAACTTTTCTGATTTCATGTAACGCTTATAAGTGCCTTCTTCATCCAATATTATATAGTCACTGATAGTTTTTCCACTGCTTTTATGTTTTCACTTATTTAAAAGAAAATTTTAATCTATCTAGATTTGACATAAAGTTTATCAAAAACCTATCTGAGTTTATAATGAATTAAATTCTTACATGTTCTCAGATATTATTCTGTCATTAACTTCTCTAGTCTATCCTGGGATCAGAACCACACAGCTTTAATTATTATTAAATTAGTAACTTAATTATTTATAAGCAAAAATGCCCCCATCCTCCCACCCTTCAATACTTACTTTTCAGAGTTATTCCAAATATGCTCATACATTTTTTTCTTTCAGATGAACTCAAGAATTATTTCAAAAATTTCCCCCAAAAAATCATCTTGCAATTCAAGGAATTGTTAAATTTATAGACTAATTTTGGGGAAAACTGACATCTTTACTATATTGAATTTTCTATCTAGATACTTAATATAATTCTCCATTTATTCAAATGTGTTTTTGTATCCCTCAGTTGGTTTTATACTTTTTTTTTCCCTTATGAATACTCCACATTTCTTGTTAAGTTTATTCCTAGGTATAAACTACTCAGGTATTGGGTTAAAATTTTGAATGATTTTTATTATTATATTTTTAGTTGGTCATTGTATTAAGGAAGTTTTTTTTTTAATCTATAACTAGCCATCTGAGATATCTTATGTTATTTCTAATAGTTTAGGTTCTCTGACTTTTTTTCTCTTCCTGGAAAAAGGTAGACAACCACATCTTTGGCAAATAATGATAATTTTGCCTCTTTCTTTTCACTACATTATATCTTTTATTTTATTTCCTTATCAAATTGAATTGGCAATTGCTTCCAGAAGAATTTTAAGTGACAGCGCTCAAGGGAACATCATTGTCCTGCTCTTCACTTTATTGAGAATGTTTCGACATTAAGAAGGAGGCTGGCAGGGCCGGCCAGGTGGCGTAGCAGTTAAGTTTGCACGGTCCCACTTCGGCAGCCCAGGGTTTGCAGGTTCAGATCCCGGGCATGGACCTACACACCTCTCATCAAGCTATACTGTGGCAGTGTCCCACATACAAAATAGAGGAAGATGGGCACAAATGTTAGCTCAGGGCCAATCTTGCTCACCGAAAAAAAAAAAAAAATGAGGCTGGCTATGTTCAAAACCTTTGAATCCACCTGGGTGACCGTCCAGCCTGGATTTTTACCACTTTATCTGCATGGATATTATTGGTCACAAGGTCATTGTTTTATTGTGCTGCTTTAGAAACTGGAAGTTTTCAAATTACGCACTGAATCAACTCCAGACTCAAAGCTTCTCAAAGTAGCTCTTAGGGAGCTAGAGCGATGATGCTGCCCCTTCCTCGTGCAAGGGTACCCATGTTCATCTCCTCCTGCACTCTCCACCGTGGCTCCTCTTCTCATCAGGAAGGAATGAAATCACGAAGGAGTAAGGCTGGAATCCTTGTTGTCAAATCATTAGTTACATGACCCTGGAAAATTTATTTCTCTAAGTCTTGTTTTTCTTATATGTAAAATAGGGATGTTTATCTTGTACTCTTACTTTAAGATTTAAGTAAGATAATTTTTGTAAAGCTCCCACCAGAGTGCTTGGTATTTATAGGCATTCAATAACTGGTAGTTGTGACTATTATTCTTATCACTACTACCCTCACTTCTTGCTCCTCTGTGGCTTTATTCATGCACTTTCCCTCCCCTCCGCACCACCTCACCCAAGCATCTTATCTTTCCTGTCCTTTGTACAAGGCAACAGCCAACATTTCCTCCGAAGTCCAACTTATAACTCAACTTCTCCAAGAGACCCTTCTTGACTTAGTGAATGTGCCCTAAACTCTCATGTGTGTGTTCTCAACATTTTATATACAATTCATGTTACCTTATGCGCTTGATTACGTGTTGCCTTTAGAATTTTCTAGATAATTACAAGTGGAATTACTTGCTGGTTTCACTTAGATTAAACGCTTTTTAAGGCCCAGGATCACATCTGCCTCTTTTTTATCATCCACAGACCCTGGTGTCTTGAATAGCACTGTGCTTCCAGATGTACAATACATGCTTGCTTAGTTATTTTTCAAATATTAAGTAGATAAAATTACCCAAGTAATTTTCCTGATTCAAATTCAAGCATTTAAAACAGAATTGGAAAACTGTGAATAAACAATGATTATATCTGTTTAGAGACATGGAGAGTAATTTTTGAGACCTTCAGAAATCTTCATATCCCCCCACCCCCAGACCATAAAAGATCTGTTTTTGGGGTGGCCTGGTGGCATAGTGGTTAGGTTCCGTGCACTCTGCTTCAGCGGCCTGGGGTTCACGGGTTTGGATCCCAGGCACGGACCTACACACTGCTCATCATGCTGTGGTGGTGTTCTATATACAAAATAGAGGAGGATTTGCACAGATGTTAGCTCAGGGCCAATCTTGCTCACCAAAAAAAAAAGGATCTGTTTTCTCTCCCCCCAATAATTTTCCCATTTCAGTAAATGGCATAACCACCCACTCTGTTTCTCTGTCTAGAAACCTAAGGGTCACCTTTGATCTCTCCCTTTCTCTCACTCCCCAATCCCATCCCACTGACGTCAGTACAGAGATTCTACCTCCCAGATCCATCCACTTCCACTCAGCTCGTCTCCCCTGACAGCACCCAGTTCCGGTCAGCCACTCTTCCCACCCAACCCACCGATAGCTCAACAGCCAGAGCGAGCTTTCAAAACCACGTCAGATCCTATCACTCCCCAATAAAAATCCCTCAGTGACTTCCTACAGTACTGGGAGGAAAATCCACGTTCTCAGCTCCACGGCCTGAGCTCTCTGGCTCTCACCCGGCTCTCCGAGCCCGTCTTCTGGCCCTGTCGCCTTTGCTCTCTCAGCCTCGGCTGCAGTGCCTCCTACCTCTGCTCGGCCATCCCAGCCACCACCTTGCATGGCCTTCTCCTCCTTCAGGCCTCAGGCCTTTCCTACCGATTATCTGAGGTCAGTTCCCCATCCCACCCCCGAATATTTCTCTCTCTCCCAGCGCCCTGTGGGTTTCCTTCCTCACAATCTTTCCTTGTGTTGGCTTGCTCGCTCTTGGTCTGCATTTCTCACTAACTGTAAGCTCCGTGAGGAAGTGGATCACGTGTGTCTTGTTGCCTATGAAACACCCAGCAGGAGCTCGATAAATATCTGTCGAGTGTTTGAAGATGCCCAAACAATGACAGCTCATTCTAGAAAGTGGCCTCGTGGATCTGGGGAGCCTCACAGGGCACTGAGATAGCCAGTCTCCACAGGCTAGGACAGGCCTACTTTCTTTACAGGCATAGTTCCTGGTGCATACATGCTCAGTAAATGTTTGTTGAATGAATGTGGAAAGAGCACTAGTGCATCCAGATTCTGTGACTTTCCAGTCTAGGAAGTTTGAGCAAGCCATTTGGTCTCCTTGAGCCAGGGATTCTGCACGTATAAAAACAGAAATATCTGCTCTCAAGTTCTTATGAGGATGTTGTAAGGACTGAACAGAAACTGTTTGTGACAGTGCTTTGAATTACACATTGCCTTAAAATAGGCAACGTCTTCTTGTTCTTATCCTGGACGTTTTAAGACTTGCTACAGTGTGCCCGGCTGAGTCCGGCTCTGTCAGGCAGTGCCTTGAATTCTAGTCTTGTCTTACCAAATTCAGCCCCGTCCCTAAGAATAACCATCACCCCCCATTTCAAAATCCACACGGCACCCACACCGCAATGCCTCAACCAGCTTTACATTCTACCCTGAAAGCGCTTTTAAAATTTGAAACTTCTAAGAAATAAGAAAAATGTTACAACATATTTTTAACCATTCAATGAAAGCAACTGAAAGGGAAAAAAAGATGCTTAAAAAAACTTCATCATTTTGCCTCGCAAATTTCAAAAACCAATGCTTCTTGTCGGGGGATTTTCTTGGGTGCAGCTTATGCTAGTCAGCTTTTACGAAGAAAGCAGCTACACGTGAGTTTGTTTCATGTATCAGGTTAACATGACAATTTAAGTCTCCAGCGACGTTTTCATTTTCTAAACATTTCTACTCTAAATATTCCTCCTTAGAAGAGCGAGAATAAAACTGAAATGAGCAATCTGAGATTCCTTCTAAGTTTTCAGGAATAGTTAATCGGATGAGGCGGGCTGCTTACATCCTCAATTTGAAACATCTTGACCATAGGAGACCGAATTCTGCTAACAGCAAGCCCATTTACTTGTATGAAACACCATCAAGCTATTATAGTAAACAATGTAACATAGTGTCAGGTTATCTTGTAAATCCATTAAAAATGAGTAACAACTCTTTTTCCTGCTCACAGAACACACATCCTCAATTAATTTATGGAAATTAAATAGGTGGCATGATTGCCGCTGATGCACCAGCCACATTAAGGCGTCTCCACATCGAGGCTCAAAATGCAATCTCCTGGGATGGGGAGAGGCTGCCCTGAGCCTGGCGGATGCCCCTCCAGGCAAAGGTGTGTGCTATTTTTAAAGCACAACCCACATAACAAACGAACCCCTGAGACATTTTACCAGGTCCAATCAGCCTGTGGACTGCCATTCTCTACCTACCTAAAGACAGAAGTCTAGTACACCTGTAGTGAATGGTGACATGACATTTGATGACCCAGGGACCCTTGAGAGATGGAGGGCCAAGGAAAATGTGCATCTCCTCTGTGAAGCCAGGCTATACACCACAACAAAAGAAGCGTTGTGACTATTTGAGATTTGAAAATGAAGCTCTTAGATACCCCTAAAAAGGGTATGCTATTCAGACCTCTTGAGTTTCAGATTAAACTTTCTGGCTTTCTCTACAGGATGAGAGCACCTACTAATAAACACATGAGTTCTACACCCTCTTCTAGAATCAACACAAATTCAGGGGCTTTGGGACCACAGGGGAAGTGGATTTCAGATGCAAAGACCCCCAAGGAGTATGCCTTGAAATCTTTGCTTGAGTCCAAGTCAAGGAGGACCCTGGTTCCATGGTCTCCGCGGGAGAGTCCCAGGCCTGAAGTCTGATCACTGTGGAGAGAGAAGATCAGCAAACATTTTCTCCAAACCAAACCCCCTTTCACACTCCTCTCCCCAGGGATTAAGAAGCAAGTCAGCTGCCAAATGCCAGGCAAGGTCTGACTGCAAAGAGAGAAGTGGGTGCTGAGGACCCCCAGGAGGTGGGAAGAGGAATGCATGCTGGGAGCTGGCTGCCTTCCCCCTGGGAAGGGATGGTGCAGATTCTCCGATCCCATGTGGGCTGCACCTGGAAAGAAACTACTCCTGAGAAGCAGTTCACTTCCACCAAGAAGCGGAGGGGACAGTCCTCCAGCACGTGGCTCCCATCCCAGGGCATCTTGTAGCTGGATGGGGAGACGGAAGGCCTGAGAGCCTTGGAGGCTAGAATGGGGTGGAGAAAGCAGCCCTGATACACCTGCCTGGGGGTGGGAGAGGGCCCAGGGAAAGAGAGAAATCCTTGGCTGGCAGTCACAAGCTGCTAGCCTGGATTCCACCATCTTCTTCCAGCTCCTGCCTGGCTCTCAGACCCCTGTCTAATAACAACAACAACAACTATAATCATATTGCTAAAAGCTCTGACTCCCAACCATGCACCAGGCCCTGTGCTTCTAGAAGACAGCAGCCCTAGAGGTTAAATGCTCTGATCCAGGGTTTAATCCCAATTCCACCATTTACAAACTGTGTGGCTTTAGGCAAGTCAGCGTCTACACACTGGGGATGCTAACCATTTCTACCTCATAGGGTTGTTATGAGGATTAAACGGCATAATGCTCAGCAAAGGCATCACGCAGTAGAGGCTGAATGACTACTTTTTGCTTTATTTTGGATTTTCTTTAATCCTCACAGGTTTACAAAGAAACTGAGATGCAAGGCCACACGAAAGGCTAATGGTGGACAGGAGACACAAGACTAGCTCTGTGGGACTTCAAATGCCACTCATGCTCCCTCCAGTGCTGTGCTGGCACTAAGTCTACCCCAGCACAACGGACCAGCTGACCCAGATCAGCTGCCATCTTCCCTTCCACCTCTCTACCTCATCACGTGGCCCTCCTGCCTGAAAACCCTCTGAGATTGATGAAAACCATACTCCCCGACAAGGCAGCCAGGGCCAAGGGGCAAAGGGGTGTCCCCTATTAGAGAGAGACAGACAGACAGACAGACAGGGAGGAAGGGAGAGAGAAGTTTGCATGGAGGGACGACCTTGAGGTTTGGTCTCACAAAGACTCAAGTTCAAATTTTGCTCTTTCAATGACTACTTACGTGGCCTTCTGGACGTTACTTAAGCTTTCTAAGTCTCAACGTCTTCACTTGCAAAACGATGCTAACACCAATTATTTAACTCAGCTGAGACATGCAGTGAGTAGCAGCCACTGTTACAATTACCTCCCAGCCCCATCTTCTGCCATTGTCCCACAGTCACCTCACTCTGACGTGCGGACAGCTCCCCAGCGCACACCCTTCCTCTTGTTTTCTTCCCTTTGCGCATCCTGTCCCCTGAGCCTCACCCATCCTTTCCAGCCCTACCTCTCCACCTGGCTAGATCATATTTCCCTTTTAAGATTCCCCTCCAGCATGACTCCTCTGGGAAGGGTTTCCCTCGGGCTCCCTGTGAGTCCCAGAGCATCAGCCGCAGGCTGCCATCTGACAACTGACACATCCCCCATTCCAGAGGCTTGTTTGTTCCTACCTCCTCCACTAGACTGTGTTCTTTGTGAGCGCGATCAGCATCTTCTATTCCTGGACCTCAGTTCCTAGCTTTGTAGGCGCTCTCCAGGTGCTTATCAAAGTGAGAATGGACATATGTATAAATGACTCAAGATATCACTTGGAGAATTAAAATATATACACAGGAGCAAGAATCACAATTATAGAATTTCAGCGCTGGGAGGAATATGCACATTCATTTTGTACATTGCCTTCACTTTCTGTGAAGATTTGTCAACTAGAGTTTGTCGACGGCCCGAGATAACACAGGTAGGAGATGCTTGGCCTGGCAAGATTAACCAGGACACAGAATACTCGAGTACAAGTTAAGAATCATCATGTGGCCAGGCTTAGGGGTATAAGCTTAGTGATATCATTGGATACGACAGGGTGGTGACTCTCCTGCACATGGGAGAGTTTTGTTTCTCTTAATTGTCACCAAGAACACACCTAGGAGTCTGTTGCACAGAGACCCAGGGCCACTCACGTAACTAACAGCATTAAACAATAAATACCACCACCTGGAACACAGATACAGTCATCTCATTTCCTAAGTGCCAAAATGGGGGGAAAAAATCAGGAACATGGGAGAAACAAGTGTGGATTTTAAATTATAATTTTTTAAAAGGTTTAGCCTTTTAAGATTCAGTCACCGGAGCTCTGCACATCCCTGCCAGAGACACAAAATCAATGTGGGGAAAGCATGCTTTTCAGGCCAGAACAGGCCAGGGAGAGCCAGGACACAGAACAAAAACAAAAACAAAGAACCTAACCACGTAAACAAATGGGAAAAATCTAAAGAAATAGTTTTGGCTAAGGCTCAGAAAGGAAAATTTTAAATAAAAGGAAAGATACCAGCTGGACAAGGGAAATTATGTTCCAAACTTTCGTGTTCCTACACTTCCTCATGGAAACCTTTCTACAAACAAAACTGCCTCCCTGGGGTGGGTCTGGGGCATTTTGCAGAAAATGAAGCACCCCCAATCCCCAGAAAGCAGATCACTCAGTCCTGCTGCAATACTTGGGGCACTGCGGGTCTGCCCCAAACCCATACCTCCCGATGCTATGGAAGGAGCTCATAATTGACTGGGGGTTAGGGTCTTAAGTTCACTTGTAGGTCTGAGAGTCTATGATTCCAACATCTATATTATTTTTAAATAAACCCATTCTCCCACTTCTGTTGGCTTCACTCTCCCTAATTACAAGGGCGTGGGGAATTTTCAAAGGGAGGGTTTCTGGCCATACTTCTGCTCAATTGTGTTTGCATCCCCAAAGTCCTTGGATGCCTTTGTACTTTTCATTGCACAGGAAGATTTCAGCAGATTACAAATAGAAATAAAGAGAACACTGTCATGCATCGTAAAGTCCTCCAAAATAAAGAAAGCTGGCCTCCTTGTGGAGCAAGTGTGTGCACCCACATCCGACACAGAAGCTAAAGGGATGCAGAGGGTTTCACCCACAGTCCAACTACCCGACTCGCTCTCTTTACACATAATTTTGGCAGGAACAATAACAATAGCCCTTCCAGCAGAAGGGATTCTAGGAATTAGCTAGTGATGATCCTGAAATGGTGGAAAGGGTTAGACTACATGGCAGTCAAGGCCCATTGTCATTATCATTTCCGTGAGCCTCCCTTCACTTTGACATTTCCCACTGTAATTTTATATAAAAGAAAGCAAATCGCCTGTTTAGGAAAAAAAAAAATTTGGAAGAACATATTTCATCCCATGTTAAGGGTAGTTCTCGTATGAAGATGAACTTTTGGGCAAGTAATGCACTGCCTGAGGCTCCCAGGCAGACACACACACGAGAACTGCTGTTTTGTTGGGCATAACCTCCTGCGAAGAACAAGGCTCACACTGAAATGCTTACAGAGCAGCAGCAGGGAGAAAACCAATATTTCTAAAGATGAGTTGATTAAAGAAGGGCTGAGATGGCAGGGTGTGCATTGCTTCTGTGCAACATCATACCATATTTCAGCACAGTCTGCTGTGCCTGCAAGAGAATCATACTGGAAATGCTGCCCGAAGAAGTATCTGATTACAAATGCAATCAGCGTGCTCAAGGCAGCGTGGCCGAGGGCCTAAACTCACACTCGCTCTCATTTTGCCTGGATGTGCTTAGAGGATCATTAGATGTCATCAAATTCAGACTTGAGAACAGAGCAAAATGTCATACTGAGAGCAACAATTCAGGCGAATTAAGCTGGGGTGCTGAAGGGCTGTGAAGAGAGTGTTGATTAGCTGGAACGTAAGGTAGATTACTTTAAGGGAGAAACAACAAATGAAATACAGATGTTAGAATGTTCTACACACTTGTTAGTTGTCCTCCCTCTGCCTCAGGCATTTGAGCCATTATTTCCAATTGGTTACTATCAGAGGCCAAGTTTATATTTTGGCATAATTTCCCAGAAAACCCCAACTCCTAGAACTTGAAGGAGGTAATGGAATCACTTTTTCGTGAGTGTTCCCTAGGGGAGGTAGTTTCGATGAGAATGTCATCTGCCAAGAACTGACCAAGTTATGAAAAAAAAGTTTGCCTTGCTTTATCAGTTCATTGAAATTCATTCTCTGAACTCAAATCTTCTCTGCTGGCACATACACTAATGCCTGTTTCGGGGACACTGGTTATAATGTGGTGGCAAGGTAGTAGTCATCATTAAACGCAGTTTCCATGACATCTCTTCATGATCCCTTCCTAGCCAGTACCCTCTGTCCGAAGAATGCTTCATAATGGTATGTGGAACAGACATGAGCATTACAGAAAATAGTGGGTCAACCTCCTTTAGGACAACGCTTCATGGCCAACTCATTTATACATTTAGTCAATTAATATTTACTGAGTCCCCACCATGGGGCAGGCACAGTTCTAAGGGCTGGCGTTGGAGCAATGAATAACACAGATAAGGTCCATGCCCTCACAGAGCTCCATAAACAAGCAATGAACCCAGATTCATTGGACCTTTAACTGGACCAGTTCAACTACAATGACAGAAATTACTGGGACTAACCAATGTCTGCAAGGTGAAATTAAAAAGGCAGGAGAACACCATGACATGGCCAGTTCAAATTTGTACAAGCCACACAAACCTTAAACAGAACTTATAAACATGATTCTTTTCCCCACTTTTATTTCTAAACAATGAGATAAATTAAAACCAACTTGAATAGCACCATCAAAATAATACTTGTTGAAAGACACATCAACTAACAAAGAGCTTCAAGGACACGCAGAAGTGTATGGTACTTGAAGGAACTGTGGCACCAAGCTCAAGGGCAGAGATGCTCAACCACAGAGTAACACCTGCCATGACTCAGCATGAGAAGAGGAGACGGTTCTCCTGGAACTCAAAGTCAAGAAGCCTGGAGAGATGGTCACCTGTGCTGGTGGCCACTGCCGTTACCCAGCGAGCCACAGTCAACCAGGAAAACGCATCCTAAACCCAACTTCTGTCCCTGCATCTCCATTGTCGCCTCCCTGGCCTGAGCCGCCAACATCTCTCACCTGGGCTATTCCAACAGCCTCCTACTTGCTCTCCTTTCCCAAAAGGAAACATCCGGCATTCAGAAAGGGGTGACTGGAGACAGTTCAATGAAGCGGCTCTTAAGTAAAGTGTAGGTAGAATCGAGGGAATCCAACTGGAGAAGGTGAAGTGCCCCAAGGCTAGCAATAGCAAGAAGCCATTACAACCCCCAGGCTGGAAGAAAAGGAGACTACAGGAGCTCAGGTGAGTGGAGGCATAGGGGAGCGCCTCCTAACCAGGGCTGTGGCCTTAGGCAGAGGTTCACCTACTGCCACTGCTGCCCCTGGGGAGAAGACGCAGGAATAAATCCCCCAACCGCCCTCTCCTCCTGCCTCCAGTCTACTAGTGGTGCTTCCCATTGGTCCAATCCACTCGGAAGAGCAGACCTAGTGATGCGTCCACAGAGCTAAGCACAGTGGAACGGGGTTGGGGGTGAATCTGGAGAGACAAACAGAAAGTATCCTGCACACCCACCTATAAATTTGTTCTCCACACAGTAGCCAGAGTGATGGTTTCAAAACCATTAAATGGCCCTCCATCCTACTTGAAATAAAATCCAAACTCCCCACCACTGCCCACAAGGCCTGACCTGATGGCGCCTGTGATTCCCACTCTGGCGCCTTCTCACACGGCACCCCAGGGCTCAGTGCTCCTGCACACTGTCCTTTATTTCCACATGTCCTCAGGGCAGGCGGTCCGCTCTGCCTAGAACGCTCCCCCAACTCTACACACAGCCGCTCCTCTGTCACCTCTTCCGAGAGGACTTGGGGGACTCTGACAGTCCCCTGGAGGTTCTCTTACAGCACCTTGTTACCTTTCTTAGTAACTCTTATCACAAGTTATAATTACAGCCCTTCTTTTGTTGTTCAGGGACTGTCTCCCGGACCACAATGTAAGCACCATGTGACGAGATCCGCATTTGTCTCTCCCAGCACGGTAGCCCTGGCACCTCACACAGTATTTGGCCTCCTGAAGGCTCTCTATCTTTCTGGACTGCATCTGTGAATCACACTTCTAGTAAAACTGGTTGCTGCATCAAGCCTCTTGCCCTGTGTGTACAGGAACTGCTGCCAACTGCGTTTCACTTCACACACAAAGATAAGAGCAGCAATGGTCCCTCCATGACCTACAAAGAGCCACACAAGGCTCCAGTGGGCAGAGAACACACTCTAGGGATCCTCCTGAAAGCCCAGTGGCTTTCAGCTAAGGGCAGTACCCCTGCTCCAAGTAGCATTTGGAAGAGTCGGGAGTGTTTTCTGATGCCCCAGTGTTTGGGGAGAGAGGATACTGGTATTTGGCCCAGAGATGCTGGACATCCTGCAAGGACCTAGCCAGCCCCGCACAGGGAAGAAGAACTGACGAGCCCAAATGCCATTGGTGCCTCCTTGAGAAATACCTCTAGTCTAGTCCCTGTGTCTGAAATGGTTCTTTTGACCCTAAACACATGTCCACGATCTGTCTCTGGCTTGCAGAGCCTGCCCAGGTCCTCCCTTTGCCCTCAGAGCATGGGTTCACAGAAGGGTACACTATCAGTGAGGAGGACTCCTCGACAGGGTCTTCACTGGCTTACATGCTGGACTCCTCCTTCCTGTGGGCGGTGCAGGGAGGGAGCCAGACATGACCACCAGTAGAAGGTAAAGCCTGCTGGACTGTGCTCACGGGACTGTCAGGGACCATATCTTGTTCCTATTTACATCCCCACCCAACCCAGACCATTGTGTGGATGAAAATAAAGGAATACACAAACAAAAGGAGTGAAAACTGTTTCTTCCTCCACAAGGTGGTTCAGAGCTATGAGTGCAACCCAAGGACTAGTCAGGGGTTGTGGCGACGAGCAATCACAGTTAACAGAATCTAAGTCACACCTCAGAAACAAACGTGCTCCTCCAGCTAAACACATATAATAATTGAACTGATACTGACTGAGTTCCTACCGGTTACAAGGAATTGTGCTGGAGGTTGTGGAGTTGTGGGAAGAAATAGGACACTTGAGCTCTCAAAAGTCCGGCTGCCAATGAGGGGAAAGAGCTGGAGACTGACGTCTCAGCTAAGACCCGAGCCCCCTCATCAGCCAGAGGAAGGAGCCTGCCATTAGTAGTCAGCTGAGAGGGCAGGCACATGGGCAAGCATTGGGTACACTGGTTGGGGATGGAAGGGAACCCATAATACCCTGAGCTGTCCTAGCAGAAAAGACACTGAGGCTGAACCCTCCTGAGGACGCCCCAGAACATCCTGACCCCTGGCACAGCTCCTTTCTCCCATCTCTCTGGGTGTGGCTACCAACCACAGCCTGGCTGGTCCCATGCCCTGTGGACTTGGGGTTCTGCCTGCCTGTCCCCAGGGTTGCTGCAGGCTCTGGGTGCTTTTACCTTGGATTATAAGCTAGCAGCAACTCCCTCGAGACCCCTCAGACAGGACACTTGCCTCTAGGTATGCCCCAGTTCTGGCCTCTGAACTCAGCCCCACTCTTGAATCAAGGTCATCTCTCTTCAGGATCAAGCCATACACCTCCTGTTGCTTATGATCTAACAAGAGAAATGATAGATAGATTGATAGGTAGATAGATAGATAGATAGATAGATAATTCATTGATAGATGACAGAGAGATAGATGATTGAAAGATGATATATAGGTAGATAAATGATTGATAGGTAGATGATAGATGGATAGATGATTGATAGATGATAGATGATAGTTGACAGATGATAGTTGATAGATGATTGATAGATAATTGATAGATGATAAATAGATGAGATAAAAACATATATCTAGATGATAGTGTGGGAGATCAAGATTTGGCCATCCTGAAATCTATCTATTTACCTTGATTGTTTTCTCTGAGGGACATTTGATCTCCCCCACTAACTGCCTAAAGAATTTGACATGGTGGCTCCTTCCTGGAACAGATCTATCATGATGGCTGTAAAGATAATGTAGGATAGAGGTTACAATAGAAAAGGCACCAACAAGCCCATCTTATCAGAAGTTCTGTCTCTCTGGCCACATTCTCTGGATGGCCCTGTGAGGAGTTGCCAGACAATCATTTACATTTATAAGGGAAATCTCCATTTGTAAAGATATCTCCCTCTCTGTTTTGGGAAGAGGGGGGGATGGCCTCATTTCTAGAGGCTTATCATTGTGAAAGGTGAGGCCTTAAATCTGCATAATAACCTTACTCTTGTTTACTGTGCTTTAGTGGTAATCTCCTGTAACTGACTCTCCCCACCCCCAACATCCTCCTTTGTCGTTGGCTGAACATGGTATTTAAGACGAGAATTTCTGCTGTTGTGTTGAGAAACGCAGTGTCCCTGCTTTCTCCCATGTATACATGTTATTAAACTTGGTATTATTTTCTCCTGCTAACCTGTCTTGTTAATTATTTGGCCAGCCATAAGAACCTTAAGGGAAAGTGCAGAGGGAGATTCTCCCTCTTCCCCCGACAATAGACAAATTGATAATAACAATTCCAAGCATTGGGTACTATCAACACTTTAGGAATGGTGCAAAAAATAGGTAATAAAGAGTACCAAGAATGGGTCAAGGGCCGGCCCTGTGGCGTAGTGATTAAGTTTGTGTGCTCCGCTTCGGCAGAATGGGGTTCACAGGTTCGGATCCCAGGCATGGATCTACACACTGCTAATCAAGCCACACTGTGGCAGGTGTCCCATATATAAAGTAGAGGAAGATGGGCACAGATGGTAGCCCAGGGCCAATCTTCCTCGGCAAAAAGAGGAGGATTGGCAATAGATGTTAGCTCAGGGCTAATCTTCCTCACCAAAAAAAAAAAAAAAAAAAAAAGAATGGATCAAGTTCACGCACTCCCAATTGGAGTGAGCAGTGAGGACGTCCTGGAGGCAGTGACATATGTGTTAGATATAATTACTAGAGGTATATTTCTACAGGTGGAGGTGGTAAGATTCTGACAGGAATGAGAATAGGAAAGTAATGGAGGAGATGATTCTAGGTATAGGAACAATGCAAAAGAAGGTGGGAAGGTGCTGGTGCTCACAGTGCAGTCACAAGAAGAGCCCATTGGAGCAGAGGTCTGTGGAAGTGCAGGAGACAAGGCCAGGAAGGCGGGCAGGGCCCCGATCTTAACCAGCACTGCACTGGACAACTGGTTCCCCACATGTGGAAACAATTCGCTCATAACCGCCAACCTCTCTAGTTAACTGCCCATTTTCTGGGTAGACTTTCAAAGAAAGGGAAGGAAATAGAAGATAAAAACACTACCTGAGGAGACACAAGCTGCTCATCTACAGAAAGTATTGCCTCACATTTCCACAGATCATTCAGATAAAACACAATACAAATATCAACTCTCTCTCCACATTTCACATGGAAAAAACGAGAGATTCCATTGAAATATGTATGTATACTCAGAACTTCAGAGCTGGAGGGGACTTTGTAGTTGATACAGTTTAGCTCCAGGCTAAAACAGAAAATGATGCTTTAGGTGGAACAGTCCATTGCCAAGGTTTTTCACCAGCCTGTTTCAACTTACATGAACAATTTTATGATTCTCACAACAAAATAGCTGATAAAAATAAACAATGTAAAGGAAATTTTTTAAAAATTTCTATTTCCAAGATTGGAGAATAAGGAATATTTGATATTTATACCTTTCTTCTCGTAATATGAAAATTGTCTATTTTATCTCATAAAACCGATGGGGAAGCCTGTTCAAACATGTGACTTCTGCATCTGAGCATCTAACCCAGAATCAGGAACACAGTGAGTGCATTTACACTCTGAAGAGGGCTAATGTCCACAAGGCAGTACAACTACCCTCAGAGAGGGCTTTTCTTAAAACCATTTCCTTTGAGCGTCCTTCAAGAGCCTCTGATCCCAACAGTGTGACCTTGGGTAACAGAGTGGGAGCGCTTGGCCTGGTGCAGGCTGTGAGCGGGTCACCGTCTGAAAGGAACTTAAAATCAATCCTAAACCTGACAAAAGTCTGCCTGCTGTCTAGGACCCCCGTGTGCAGGTGATTTGAGAGGGCGTCAGTGATAAAATTCTCCCCTTCCTCGGGACCTCCCCCAGTGTCCTCCTTGGCATACCATGGAACCCAACAGCCCATCATTGCTAAAACAGTTCATTTGCTCTTAACAGCAACCTGTGACACAGGCAGAGAAGGAGTGATCAGAATGAACCCCCTTTTACAGATGAAGCTGGAGCTACAAAATGCTTCCTCCAGATCCCAAAGCAAGAGCGCAGGACAGCTGGGAGCTGCAGGCCCCTCCTGGGACTTTCTTCACTACGCCCTGCTGCCTCTCTCTGATGGCAGTAGGACACCTGCTCCTGGGACTCTAGGGGAAGTGGAGCAGCCTCAGCACCTTAGGGCAGGGCCCACCGCCTTCCCACTGCCATTTCTCGCAGCTTCCCGGCCCCCGGGAGGCAGGCTGCTCCCGTCCAGGTGCCCCTCCCGCAGCTGTCAGCAAACCAAGCTCCCCTGCCCCCTTGGAGCTTCTCCTCTGTCCGTGAGCACAGTCTAACTTCATAAGGGCCTGTCTCCTTTGACTCACAGAGATGGAAAGCCCTGCTTTATCAGATTCCTGTTGAAATCACAGAAATTACTCCACCCTCACACCATGGCTCAGATTCCAGCTCTCTGGGCTGGGAGGGGACAGTGAAGTGCCCATTCAGGCCTGCCCGGTGCCACCCTACTAAATACATACTAGGGATCGAGTGAATTCTCTCCTGGACGTATTTGCCCTGATAACATCGTGCTCAGGTTCAAAGGTAAAAACCTCGTTGCCATTTCTGTTTACACCTTTGAGAAGGAGAACCAGCCTCCCGTGAGCTCAGGAGCCTCAGGCGAAAGCAGTGGCTTAAAATCTATTTAAACGCTGAGAGAGTCTTCTGTGAAAAGCATGAGGGAATTTAGAAAGGGCGAGGGAAGAGAGAAGGAATTCCAAATCCTGAGTCCAGGCAGGAGGGCATTCCCAGAGCCCCGAGAGAGGCCACCGGGGCTACCTGAGAGGATGAACCCCTCCACTCCCCCCGCTGGGGTGTGAGTGTGAGGAGCCAATTTCCCAGTGATAGCCAACTAAAAATATGAACACAGGGAAAAAAATCTTTAGGCACATAAAGTAACAGCAAATTCTTACACTGTACTCACAATGTGCCAATCACGGTTCTAAGAGCTTTACATATGTGTACTCATTTAATCCTCAAAACACCCCTATGAGGTAGGTACTATGTCCCCATTTCCCATAAGAGGAAACTGGGGCACAGAGAGGTTAAGCAACTGGCCCAAGATCACACAGCTGGTTAGTGGCTGAGCCGGGACCTGAACCCAGGAAGTTGGGCTCCAGGGTCCATGCTCTGAATCCCAACATCATGGTGCCTTTCTGACAGATGGATTATAGAGGGATTATGGAATGAGAGGTCTCCAACTCAACGCAATTGGCTGACATTATGTCTCCCCACAGACTGCGCCTTGGTGCCACTGTTGGAGGTGTCATGGATCCTACTCACTTGCTAGATTCTTCATAACTATGGGTAAAAAAAATACATTTTATATATATATTTGACTTCACATGTTCAAACTGATCTTAAATGAAATGGTATGGAAACAGTCTTCCACCTAAATTTTTCCCATGAGCATTTATTAAATTATTAAACATAATGGACATTTCCGGAGTACTCAAGAAGTCCTGGGCACCATTCTAAGTGTTAGAGATACAAGGATAAACTTTCTAGCAGTTCTAATACTCAAGAGCTACTAACAGCAGACTTTAGTAGGCAGGATCATCACTACCAACCGTGACCTTCGTGGACCTCTCTAGAAACAATTAAGGTACCTCTTTGGCCATCCTGTGTGTGCCCAAGGCTAGTAAAAAGCAGTCTGATCACAGTGTTTATCATCCACTTCATGGAAAGTCACTTTCAGCAAAATTATTAGGAAGTAAGGAGAATGAAATGTGAAAACAGAAACCTCAAATCTGAATCCCCAATTACCAACTTTTTTAAAAAAAAATAAAATCAGTATTGTGGCCAAGTCTGGGGGGGTAAAAGGTTATGAGATTGTTGTAAGAGACACACAGCAGTGTTGGGAAAGCTCTGGCTCTTAGATTAGATGGTGATTCACAAATGTGCATTTCACTATGGCTTCATGACTTGTATCTGTGCTATCGAATAATACATAATAATACAAAACTCTAGAATTGTCCAACTTTGCTTCATCATGACTGCTTCCAACCAGAGGTGACTGAGGACTTAATATATTGCAAACTCCTGAGCACATGGTTAGTGCAAAGTTCTCCAATGATCTCCTAAATTAGGACCTTCTCATTAATCCAGGATGTGGCACTGTACTGTTTTAATTACCTAGTAGCTCTGTGTTACAGTCACATTGATTTAAATAGATAGATATATTAACCAAACAGCAAAGGGTATTTAATTAAAGTCCACTAGGATAAAAATCCGAGTACTAAACATAATAGGTAACTGCTAATTAATTTGCATATGTCAAAAGAAAGTTAATGTGGTTCCTAAACTATATGATAAAACTCCTAGTATGTTAATGAAAAGAGTGGGAAAAGTCTTTCGTACTCTTTTGTTCCAGCAACATAAATAAATAACAAAGATCCCAGAGGCAAAAGACTGTGTTACCACTTCCTAAATGTAAATAAACATCACAGCTTTGTGATCCAGAGCTATGCTGTGGGTGCAAATAAGCCTGAAAGAGAGGAAAATTTCAAATGATTATTTGGAATTTTATCTTTATTGTAATCCACTTTTGCCAATGTCTGCCTAATAAAGACCATTTAGCCAAATAAGTTTTTTCTTATATAAGGATATGTTTTAAAAAAATGTTTTGGAAAAAATGTAAGAAACTTCCCCAATATAGGCCAAGGAAAACAAAACACAAATGGTTTGAGGGAGTTTCTACATTTATGGATTCATGGGAATATATTCAAAAATCAAAAGTGAATACAACTCAGGATGAGCTAGAGATTTTCAGAAGCACCAATCATCTTTTTATCTTTGCTTTTCAGAGCATAGCGCCTACAAAATATTAGTTTAATTGAGAAAATTGATACACATGGTCCAGCACAGCGCCTCCAATCAACTCGGTCAGGTATAAACTTGGCACCTGTTTTGTCTGCACCTGGTTCAATAAATGCTGGAAAGCTTGAAAAGTTCCTAAGAGCAACTTTGTAAACACCTGTAAGGACCACGTAAGTGCTCTCCAATCAGATCCTTCATCGCTTTTCTGGAATAAGTTTGTGAAATATACTACTTCTAGAACATGTTTCCAATCGCCTTTCATAAAAAAGTACCATCTAGCTAAGGGGCAGAAATGACAAAGCAGAAAACCACCTCCAGACTGATGTTTTAAAAATTCACATAGTAAATGTGGATGCTGGCATTAAAATTGTGTTTTCTACTCCCAGAAGCAAGCCTCCACTCCACGTATTTGCTAGGTCAAGCAGTATAGTCTGAGGCCAAGGCAGGAATCACAGACACATGCATTCATTTACCAAACACTTATCACTCTGGGTAAGGCTCACCACAGCCCCATATGGATGCTCTCCATGCCCAGTTGAAGGTACCTTGGTTTCAAAGCCCTGTATGAACATCCCCAGGTCTCCTCCCAGGCTGATGGGTCAGCAGCCTTGGGGGGCACACTTCTGTCCCGCAAGTGGATCCTACAGCCACACTGTCAGCCACTACTAGTCAGAGAGCTGGGGCTGCAGCCCATGAGAAACAGGCACCTCCTTAGGTCCCTCCACCCCGGCTGCAGACAGGAGCTGTCCTGACCCGAGGCCCCCTTTGCTGGTGGCAGAGTGAGCAGGGCGGTGACAGAAGTGCTCTTCCCTGAGCCCACCTGCAGGAACGCCATATGCATTCTCTAATCAGAAAAATAATAGCACCGTGCTGAGCGCTCTATCTACAGCATTTCACTTGATCCATTTGGGAGGTCCCTCTATAACGCCCATTTTACAGACGAGGGAACAGACACAGAGGGTCTCTTTGAGCATCTTCAAGATCAGCTCTCCTACATCTGGCCACAAAGCATCAGCAGGACGGGCTCGGAGGGGGCATTTTCAAAGGCTGAAATGATTAAGCTTTTGTTTCGTTCCCTCTTCTCCGGCTTCCAAGACCGTCTTCTCTCCCTGGGGGCTTTATAACCACTGTGCTCAGCAAAACAGGCTCAGCTGTCTGCACAAAAGCAGCCATTTTCCCAGCTATTTGGAGCCCTCAAACTCTTAATTTTACATAGCTCCCTCCTGTGATAATCTCTTCCTTCCCAGATAAGACGGCATTAACCAGCGCAAGCCTGCTTCTGAACACACGCTGGAATCTCCCAGCAGAGGCCAGGTGTGCAATGGAAATTCCATTTCCTTAGGGAGTCTCAGGGGAGAGCAAGTGGGTCTGGGGGGCCAAGGTGTCTACAGGAGAGGGAGGCTTGGGGGCCAGAAGTCCAGCAGACACAGAAATCACCAGGAAACGTGAGAATTATAGACCTGCGGTCCGTATGTAAAACAAAGTTCCTCACACGTCTTGTTAGTTTCTTCATCTTAAAAACACATCTTGGAGGTCTTTCTGTGGGCACAAGGTCCTCTCACATGTCTACATCAGAAGCCCCCGGGAGAGCATAAAAGCAGATTCCTAGACCCCACTCCAGACCTTCTGAATCAAAAAAACACAGGAATCTGAGGTTTGTGGTTTGTTTTTTTTTTTTTTGGTGAGGAAGATTGGCCCTGAGCTAACATCAATTGCCAATCCTCCTCTTTTTGCTTGAGGAAGGTTGTCGCTGAGCTAACATTTGTGCCCATCTTCCTCTATTTTGTATGTGGGACACCATCACAGCATGGCTTGATGAACGGTATGTAGGTCCACGCCTAGGATCCAAACCCCCAAACCCTGGGCCGCTGAAGCGGAGCGTGTGAACTTAACCACTGTGCCACTGGGTTGGCCTCAGGAATCCGAGTTTTAAATCAGGTTGCAGGAGGTTCTGAAGACTATGGAGCTACTCTGAGTCAGGTGCTGGAATAGGTCTGAGAATTACAGAAATTAAAAAGACATATTTCCCCCACACAAGGCCTTCTCATCTCTGCGGGAGACTGTGGCAACCCCCCAATAACCAACAAAGGCGAGTGATCCACTGCTGAACCAGCTCAGGTCTGAAAAGCTTTGTACTCCTAAAGAATTTTTCAGGCTGCAAAACTTTACCAGCCCTACTCACATTTGGAAGTCATCATAATATGTGCGTGCATACACTTGACTGCCGAAAGACCAGGTTCTACTATTTTTGCTTTTTAAGAACATTTTATTTTATCTCTGGCCCAGTTTCTTCAACTGGGTTCATAAACCAGAGATAACCTATATAGCATTTTTATCTATGTCTACCGAGGTATTAATGTATCTAACTTTAAAATTTCTTAATAGTTTCTCAGTGCATCAATAAATGAATGCATTTAGGATATTTTTCTGAAGTCTTTAAGATTATATAACTAACACTGAAGAACACTCACAATTCTACAACTCTAATACAACTGTCATTTTTTGGTATTTTCATTTCCAGTCTTTCATGTGCACTTATTTGAACAAACTTGTGGTCAATGAATACCTACAACTTTGTAACATGTTTTCAATCAATATACGATGGTGAGTATTTTGCACGTTCTTATTGTTATATAACCTTGCTTGTTCTTTTTACGGCTACATAACATTTCACAAAGTCAATGTATCAATTTTTATGGCTATGTAACATTTCATAAGTCAATGTATCATTACTTAATCATCCTCTTACGGTTGGACATTTAATTTGAGTTCCTAGTTTTTCAAACGTATAAATAATAGCATTTTAAAATGTATTTACTTCTTGCCCTTGGAATAGAATCCCAGACACTGGCTTGTCTAGGGAAAACAGAATTGAAAGATGGTGGAATACTGGACATTTTTTGGGCTGTCAAAAACCCCTAACTTTTCATAAGTTAGCACTTCACAAGTTATCATTTACTGAACATCTACTGTGCCAGGCACGTGTAGTCTTCATAACAACACACTTCAAAGCAATGTAAGTCTCCATTTTACAGAGGCGACATGCCCAAGGTCACACAGCTAGTGAGGGGGGTCCAGGTCTCTCTGACTGAGACCCATCCCTGTTGTAATTCACAGTGAGAGAGAGAGTAGAAGAGAGGGAGGGGGGAGGGAAACTTGAAGATGCCTGTGGTAGACATTAGAGCTGTGTTCCAAACATTTCCAGCTCTCCCCCACTTCCAGGCACCTGGGTAGACTGTACTGCTGGACCCTGTGGTTGGGTGGAGCCATGTGACTAGTTCTGGCCAACGAGCTGTGAGTGGTCATAACGTGTGTGTCAATCCCAAGCCAGAGCATCTAATTGGTGGTGTGAGATTCTCCAGAACGCTCTCTCCCCCTGCCACAGCGGCCATCAACATGCGAGGTGACTGTTGCTCCATCACTCTGGGTCCCAGAGTGAGGAGCTTAGAGCAGAGTCCCCAGCTGACCTGCAGTGGTCACATAGCTTGAGCAAGAAATACACTTTTGTTGTCTAAGTCACTAAGATTTTGGAGTTGTTTGTTACCACAGCATAACCGGGCCTATCCTGCCTGAGACGATGTCTTTCAACTTCCAAAACGACTGCCACATATGCTTCTCCTACACATAGCTAGCTTCCTTCATAAGGTGATTTGAGGGGTACCTGGGGCACACCTGCCCAGGAACACTGCCTGAAATACCTACTGGGAAGGACACTCATTTGGGTGAAGGGCTATGGATGGAAACATGGAATGCAACCCCAGTCATTCACACTGGGAGGGCAACGCTTTGGAGCACTGTACCGGGGGCCAGGATGAAGGAAGCTTTAGAGCCCTGAGCGCTGGCTGGAGAGAGGTCAGGCCCAGGGAGCTCCCGAGTAGTGAGCGCTGGGCATGTGGGAGCTGCCTGTTGACCCCAGCCGCAGGGGGCTAGACCCTCTTGCCAGACTCACCTACCAAACAACTGTGCCTTTGGCCATCCTTCCCCAAAAAGGTGTGATTCTCTCATTCATATTAAGACCTCTTCCCTCCCAGAAATATCACCTCCTGGAAAGACGGGCTGAGGGGAACAGAGACCTGGGGTTTAGAGCCTTCATCCATGGCTCAGAAACAAGCTCTGCCACTCACCAGTTGAATGACCTTGGGTCCTCTGACATGTCTGAGCCTCAAATTTCTCATCTGTTAAATGGGAATAAAAATATCTACTTCACAGGATGCAGGGCTAATTAAAAGAGTAAGAATGTGCTTAGCACATAGTAGATCCTCAATAAATTGTATCTATTGGTTTTATTATAAAGCAAGTATCTCTCAGGCTCAAAATGCCACGTGGCTCGCAATCCTTGAGAAAAACCCTCCCCCTAACTGGTCAGGCATCCTAACGTGAGCAGGCCCATGAGGGCTGACGCATAGACACGGCACTCGAGCGGAAGGCGTATGCTGTACACACAAGTCGTTTCCACCGGCAACCCTGTGCACCACGAAGAGTGTTCAAGTATCACAACGAATGGTCTTTTAAGAATGTGCTGCTACCATCCCGGCTGGTTCAGCGTCCAGAGCCCAGATGCGCTTGATCAACCACTGGGAGTTCCGATTTCCTAGATGACTTAGCTCAGAGAGACTGCACAAGCCAAGCTTTGCCTAAGGCTCCCTCTGACCAAGGCGCCGTGTGTTCTATTCTGGAAAGTCATCTCATGTCTTTCCTTTACCCGGATTCCTTCCCTGGTGCTGCGCTTTGCCCTCTGTAACTCAGGAGTTGTTAGGTTCTATTATATTTTTCCTTCTTACTGGAGATTTCCCAAACTTTTGGGAATGCCGATAACCTGTTCTTGCTTTTCTGATGTGAAGCTTTTTTCTCTCATCCTCAAAGTGCTGTGTAGCATACAGTTATTTAATAGGATTAAAAATCTTCCAGGCATTATTCATAGTAGCCCAAAAGTGGAAACAACCCAAATGTCCATCAACTGACAAATGGATAAACACAATGTATTATATCCATACAATGGAATATTATTCAGCCATAAAAAGGAATGAAATACAGATACATGCTACAACATGGATGAATCTTTAAAACATTATGCTAAACGAGAGAAGTCAGACACAAAAGGTCACATATTATATGATCCCATTTATACAAAATGTTCAGAAGGGGCAAATCTACAGAGACTGAAAGTAGCTCAGTGGTTCCCTAGGACTGAAGGGGATAGGACACAGGGAGTGATTGCTGATGGGTATGGGGTTTCTTTTTGGGGTAATGAAAATGTTCTAAAATTAGTGGTGATGGCTGCACAACTCTGAATATACTAAAGGCCACTGAATCGCATGCCCTAAATGGGTGACTCTTATGGTAAGTGGATTATATCTCAATAAGCCCATTATTTAAAAAAAATATATGTATCGTTAGGTGCAAGAATTTTGTGACATCCCTTAAAATAAATGGAAACATCCTTAGGGTGTTTCCAAACTAGAGATGGAAATATGCCTCATGGGGTTTGCAAACTCAAAAAGGGATGAGGCTGGGTGTAAAGTGATAGAAAGGGGTCGGTGGCCTTTGGCCACCCAGAAACCCAGCCAATCCAGAGAGAGCAGCCACTGCAAAGCTCTAGCCAATTATTGCCCCTTAGGTGCACTGTTGGCAGATTTTCACATTTTTTAGTAAAAGACAAAACACTCAAGTTTTAGTGATATTTTCCTGTTTTGGTTTTTGTAACTAATTCAATTTTTTTCAAAAACATGGATGTGACTTCTTCCTTTTACTGTTCAGTCAACAAATATTGCCTGAATGCCTACTGTGTGCCAGGCAGTCCCAGCTCAGGGATGCAGTGGTGATGGGTGATGGGGCCTCAAGGAATGGGCTCTCTTTCTTCCCATGCCATTATGGAGCAGATGGCACTACACAGTATGCACTGAGCTATCCCAAGAGCGTGGCAAACTGAGGCCCTCAGTTGCCATGGGAACCAATATTGCTGGCAGACACATTCACACAGGTAGATGGGAGCCCACAGCCCAGAAGGCTGCAAAAGACCCTCCTCAGTTCTCCCTAAGAAGATGTGTGAGTGCGCCCAGAGGTGGCTGTGGCCCAGGCCAGGGCAGAGCAAGCCTAAATACCCAAGCTCAGACTTCTGGAAAAAGACTGAGGCACACAGGCCAACCTGCCCTCAGGGATAGAATATCTTAGTACATTACATTTTAACAAGAGCCTCATGAAAGACCAACCTTGGGACATTTCTATTTTTCTTACCCTCTCTTGCTAAATAGAATGACACTGTCTGGATGTCATGGTTCAAAGCAGTTCCTCCCAGAAAGAAGGGCTCTAACTAGCCTGTTTTATTTCATTTCGCAATGTTGGAGGTTCCTGGGGAAAATGTGTTGTTACGGGGGTGGTTATTGTTTTAATGGGCTTGGATGTTGCATTCATTGTGACTTTCTGCCCCCCAGAAGTTCTGTTCTCAAGGAGGCAATTCTCAGAAAGGCTCTCAGGCATAACAGTGAGTCGGGACCTCAAAATTGATATGCTGGTATTAGTTTCAAAGTGGGCACCTAAATGTGCTCTACTTGGCTTATGACAAGTTAGATATAATCTAAAACTACCATAATCTAAAATTTAATGACACAGTGAGAGAACTGAACACATTTGTCCTTTTCTAAAATAAAAATAAGTCTTTCTTTGCTAATTGGTCCTACCCAATAAGCAATCATTAAAATGTAAAAAAAAAAAAAAATGCTACTTTTTAATATGTCATGTGGTAGATTAAAGATGGCAGCACACTCTCTGTTCTTCCTGCCATTGAGAGAGAAAACTTAACTGCCCTCCCCTTGAATCTGGGCTGGTCTCAGTGACTTGGTTGACTAAGAAAATGTGACAGAAGTGCTGTTCCAGGATTTCCAAGGCTAGCTCATAAGAAGTCTTACAGCTTCAGTCTTGGGTTCTCGGAATGCTGCCTCTGGAGTCTGACTGTTACCAATTTCGCCTGATTCTGGTGGGACTCCGACCCACATTCGGAGAAGCTCTGAAGAGGGGCCCACGGGTGGGCCTCATACCCACAATCCATCCCTTCCTCAGAGGGTCCTTTTCTGATCGGTGTCACAGATTTGAAATGAAACCAAAGCTGAGCATTCAACAGCACAAGCTTTTATTCAATGACCAAAGAATGGAGAAGTGGGAACTATGTTCACAAATCAACTTCTCAGCTCTTGGGGCACGCAAGCAGCTGTTATAAGGGATCGAGGTAATGAAGGGGAGGAATAGTCATAGTATTTGTGGAACAGGGCAGGCTTTTTTGGGGGAACAAGGGTGCCACCTCTTTTCTTTCCTTATTTGGTCATATCCTGCCGTTGCCATGGCAGTTGTAAACTGTCATGGTGCCAGTGGGTGTGTTATGTAGCAGGGTAATGTATTACAATGGGTGTCTAATGAGCTGTGGGGTCTGTGTCAGGTCAAGTAAGACTGTCATGTTGCCTTCACCCGGTTTTAACTGGTTTCGACTATATGTCTCAGCCATCTCTCCTCCTTCCTCTTATTGTGGTTTCCTGTAAGCTAAAGAGAACATGTCAGGCTTATTCTGAGCAGGGTTGTGGTTAATGTCTTATGGGGTCGGCAGGCTGGGTAACATGACTACCCAAGACCACCAAGCCGTGAGCAAGTTGAAGCAAGCCACCTGGAGAGAGAGGCCTCCAGGCTCCCTCTGTTCCAGTCGTATCCACACAGGAGTGGTGCGCACACGTGAAGAAGCCATGGGCTTCCAGCCCAGTCCATGTTAGACTAAAACTGCATGAATCATCCTAATTCAAACTACGCAGCTGAACCAGGTCAACCCAAAGAGATAGTCATATCCAAATGAGATAGTATGACAAAATTTGTTTTGAGCCACTAAGTTTTGGGGTGTTTTATTAAACAGTGATAGATAATTGGAATAGGCAGGAAAAGAGATTGTGATTATTTTTCATAAATCTTCATTTGCAGTAAGAGGAAAAAAATCATGAATTTGGACAAATGATTCACCCTAACATACATTCACCCTAAAATCTACCTCATAAGTTACAGATGAAATTTGACGAGTAGAAGTAATCATTAAATCAGTCAACAATATTTATTGAACATCCACTATGTACAAAACTAAGAAGTGAAATATCTAATCAGAAGAACAATTTAACAATTCTTGGTCTGAATGAATTCTATGTAGTCATAGGAGTAGAAATGCGTAAAGAAATGAATTCTTTCAAAGGTGAGAGGAATTATTCAGCATATATAATTAAGAATGTTATGAAAGTACATGTGTTAAAATATACATACAAACTGAATATTTCAGCTTGCTGTCTTCTCAAGAGCAGGGAGCGATTCTAATCATCTCTGGAAACTTCAGAACTTCCAGATTAAAGAAGGATTTTCAACACATATTTGTGGCTGTAACAGTGAAATATTTAAGCACGGACTGAATTTCTATGACTGCTTATTTTTTTATCTTTGCTTACCATGATGTTTTCAAGTTTTATCATTAGTGTTATTTTTTAGACCTGATCCACAGAAGCAGTAGGGGTGGGGGAATGGGACAAAGGTCCAGCAACCTCTGCTTGCCTTGAGAATTATTGTACATCTAAGAGTGCATCAATCCAAAATGGCCATCTTCACTTGGAAGGACCTTCTTTGAGTGGGAATACTGGATGGACCCACTGGATTGTTTTCTTTTTGGATGATTCTCCCTCTAGATTCAGTAACTATTTCTTCCAGTAAGGTGCCGAGGGGGTGGATGGAGTTTAGTAAAACATTGCTATCAATACACAAATGTATAAGAGCAAGGCTGTGGATGCGAGAAATAATCTTTCATTGTCAACATCCCTACTTATGCCATAATCCAAACACCAAAGAGACACCAGAAACAGCAGCCTGTGACACTATTTTCTCAAGTATCCACTTTCCAAACTAAGCCTTTCCCACCAAAGGGTCTAGTTTCCAGCCATCTCACATGCTCTTGTGAATGTTGGCATATCTAATAACTAATATAACAAACGTTCTATCATATAATGTGCATCCACCTACTTGAACTCAGCTGACACAAGACTCGCTCTGGAAAAGACTGCTACCCAGCAGCATTTGTCTTAATGGGCTTTCAGGAAATTTCATTAGGGATTAAATGGGACCATTTTCTTCTTAATAATCGTGTGAGGGTCACAGTTAAACAACTAAAACAGTACCAACCAAATCTGTGCTGCACGGCGCATGTCTAACACCTCACGGTAAATGACTTCAGCTCAAATCTGCACGATAGGGAGGGAGGGGACCCCGGAACGCAGGGCAAGGCTGACAGGCACCATGCCAGGCACTTCAAACTCACCACCTCATCCTCCTCTCCCATTCTGTGAGAAGTAGATATGGAGAGCAGGCATCTGGGGGGAAAATTTATAAACACAATAATTTTTGTTTCTGAGAATTATAATGCACAGCAAAACAAGGCTATGCTTAATCCTCCAAAGACGTTCTCTGTCGAAAAGATCTTTAGAAGCCAGAGAATACAAAACTTCCTTCCCTAACGAAAAAGGCCAGACATTTACAAAAAAAACAAAAGTCTGGGAACCTGCGCCTTGTCAGTAAAAACTCTGAGAACAAGAGACTGCACTGCTTTTGTTCCTGATGTGGTAGAAGACAGCGCGACAACAAGAAAGAGAAAGAAAAATAGTCTTTCTTGTTAAGTCAGAACCTTTGAGGTAATTTTGTTGTTGAAGTTCTCAAAGGATCCACAACCGCACACACGACATTAGAGATCCTCTTGTGGAAACCACAGAGAACACCACCAAGAAATATACTAGGAAAACCAGAGAAAGGATGAACAGGCCATGCCCACCAACTCTGAAATTACAGAGCTAAGGAGACCACTTTGAACTGAAGGAGGTAAATTTCAGATAAATAGGAGGAAGCACTAACTTTACATGGTGGAAGAAAACCATGAAACTCATCACATAGGAGATTGAAGAGGTGGAAACTATACGTAAGCTCAGAGAAGACTTAAAGTCATGGATCTAGCGTGAGTTGTATTTTTTATTTTTGAGTTTTGCTCTTTGTTTTTTAATTATGGTGAGAACACAACGTGAGATCTCTTCTCAACAAATTTTTAAGTGTACAACACAGTATTGTTAACTACAGGCTCAATGTTGTACGCAGACCTCTAGAATTTATTCATCTCACGTAACTGAAACTTTATACCCATTGAACAGCAGCTCCCCGTTTCCCCTCCCCTCAGCCCCTGGCAACTACCATTCTACTCTCTGCTTCTATGAATTTGATTATTTTAGATTCCTCATATAAGCAGTATATGCAGTATTTGTCCTTCTGTGGCCGACTTATTTCACTTAGCATAATGTCCTCCAGGTTCATCTATGCTGTTGCATATGGCAGGATTTCCTTCTTTTTTAAGGCTGAATAATATTCCATTGCATGTACATACCATATTTTTTTTATTCATCCTTCATCAATGGACATTTAGGTTGTTTCCACATCTTGGCTTTTGTGAACAGTGCTTTGATGAATGTGGGAGTTGTATCAAGGGAAAGGAGGCTGTCCAGTGCCCACTCACAAAGCCTGCCTTGGTGCCATGTCACATGCTGGGCCAGGATCCAACCCAATAGGGCTTTCTAACATTTTTTCTAAAGCATGAAAATTATCCTAAATTAGTGGCAGACTCTTAATACGTGAGGACCTCAAGACCTAGAACGGCTCCACCCCTGGCAGAGGCTGGGTGCTCCCATGGGTGGCTTCCAAGAGAGATAAACTGCTAACTCTGGAAGCCCTGACTACGGCAAGGTACACAGAGGCTGGCTGGCAAGTGCTGGAACTGCACTGCCTGGTGTCCCCTTTCCAGGTGGAAGAGAGTATCCCTAGGTGGCTGGGCACAAATCTGGTTGCCCCGCCCACCACTGTCCCTCTCTGTTCTTCTGCCTCTGTTCTCCTTTCACAGAGGGGAGGTGTCCAGCTGTGGTCAGTATCTCCCTGCCCTGCCCTTAGACCTCGGATAAGCACTGCCATTGGTCCACACATTCCCAAACTACAGCACATACCCTCGTATTTTTATTTCATATTCAAAAGGAGAATGTGTCTGTAAGGGGGTGGGGGCTTCTAATTTAAGGACCCTAATCCCAAATATAGCTGCTGTTATAGAAATAACTAGGAACAAGGAGGCCTGACTAGGAAGCATGTTTTTTACCAATCCAAATGTCTTTGCCATTGGGAATGACATGAGCAATGGGGCCCAGGCCGGTAACAAACTGTGCCCACACCATGACTTCAGGAAGGCAAAGTTCTGCACCCCACAGTGATCTGCCTGAGGCCTGTGTGTTGCTACGGTGGTATCCTGATGTCCCTTTTAAAGCTATTTTTAGTAACAATCATTATTCACAAAGAGGAAGAGAAATTTATATCAAATGTATTCACAGAGGCACAGAGACCCTGCCCACGTGGACTGCCTTTTAAAGGCATCTTCCCACATAGAGACCCCTTTCCCCTTGCATCACTCAAAGCCAGGAACCCCTGCCACAGTTTACTAAGATTCAATGAGATGGTGTTTATCGCGGCGGCCACCTGGGAATTTCCCAGGCCCCTGGAACGCGGGTGTTATTTCAGAATCCAAAACAAAAGTACACAGCGATGACATCAGATCCTCCACCACACACTGCTTGTGCCTTTTAACAGCCCAATCACAGTGGCTAGTGGTCAGGAAGAGGAGCCTTCTTGAGCACATGCACGTTTTATTCATTGGCCCAAACAGGAAAAAATAGATACAGGAATTATTTGCTTACCTCCTGTTGTTACCAACCTCTGCTAAGAGGGAGAAACAGAACTGACCAGAGACCGTGGTCAGAAGGCACACGGCTGGTACTCTGGGCTGCAGTGCACACGTCTGCCACCCTCCTTCGAAACTCTCCCTCATTAGCTTTTCTAAAGCATCCCCAGTCATAAGCAAATGGAACATGGTTACACACAGGCCCATTTTAGTCATGTTCTTTTTGCCTCCATATAACTCAAGTGTGCAAGTAAGAACTGGACCACTTGATTAAAATGATACATATTCCAGACTTCTAGGAAGCTTTTCTATGGAAGGAGTCCTGCACCAGGTGGGAAATTGGGTTAGATGACACCTAAATGACACCTTTCCAATTCAGAGAGTTTACTTTTTTATCCTTCAAGCAGCAAGCTTCTTCAAAACCCCTCGTAGGAATGCAAGAATTGCTATGTGGTATCAACAGCGGTCTTTGGAAAACCAGACACGGAAAGATGTTTTTTTAAAAGACCTCACAGTTCTACGCTGATGGATCAATTCAGAGGAATGAAGTGGAGGCCTGGCCCATGAACTGTGCCCCTCTCCTAGCTACCCCTGCACCCCAGTGAGGAACGCACAGGCCACCTCCTCTGCCAGGTTCTCCAGGCTTGCTCATTCTGGAGATCCAATCTCAAGGCTCTCTCCAGTTGCTTCTGGTCCAAGCTCGCCAGAAACCCCAACCCTTCCCACATCAGTGGAGAGGCAGCGTTCATTAGTGAGTGACACTTAGACACAGTAAAAGCTGTCAAGCTTCAATGTCACAGAGTGGAAGGTGCCTTGTTCTTCTGTAACGCATATCGCCCCTCCAACAAAGTTTCCAAACTTCTAGCCACCACTACAGAAACAAGGGATTCGTCTCCCTCTTGACACTTGGGTAGGGAAGGGGATATTGGAAGAAGTCAAGGAGAGACAACTTATTCTGTTTATAAGGCTTGGTGTTGTAATTTGGACTTCTGTCATTTAGACAGAACCACCAGGTGCTATAGGGCACATTTTCTACATTATAAGGAACATCAACAATTTGTTTTCCAGAAAGTTCTTTCATAGACACTTTTGAAGACATACCTGTATCCTATATATCTCTAGGTTTACATATGGATCAACACTACTCTGATGAATAGTTCAGAATAGTGGTTCCTGACCATTTCAAGGATAAGAACTTTTTTTTTTTTTTGGTGAGGAAGATTAGCCCTGAGCTAACATCTGTTGCCAATCCTCCTCTTTTTGCTGAGGAAAATTGGTCCTGGGCTAACATCTGTGCCCATCTTCCTCTACTTTATATGCGGGACACCTGCCACAGCATGGCTTGATGAACAGTGAGTAGGTCTGCGCCCGGGATCTGAACCCGTGAACCCCGGGCCGCTGAAGCAGAGTGTGTGAACTTAACCACTACACCACCGGGCCGGCCCCCGAACTATTTTTTAATGTTAAAAAATTATGTGCATCCTCATATAGTAGTAGTTGTATTTTATATCTTTCGATTATGGAGAAAACGTAATTATAGAAGGCTATCATGAATTCAGTAATGCTTTTAAATTGAATTTATGTTTGATTAGTCACAACAGGAGGTACATGCACTTGAGAAAATGTAACAGCACACATACACACGTAAGGTATATACTATTTATTATTTACAGATGACACTGCACTCTGGACCCCTTGTGGTCACTGCATTGCCCCCAGCCTCCCTAGGCTAAGGCCCACAGACTGGGAACCTCTGTGGTCTATCCACTGTTGTGAATTCTAAAAACTAGAATTTTACTAGGTAATCCCAAAGGAATTTTGATTTGACATTTTCAAGAGGAAAAAAAAAGCAAAATCATTTACTATTCATTTTTGTTCCTTTCATGACACCCTTACATTCCTGTTACAGTATCAAGCCACATAATAGATATCAATAGACTAGATTTTTCCACCATTTTATGTTGTCTACATATATTAAATATGTAATAAAAGAAGATACTAATGGATCACAACACTCTCTACTCCTAGGGACTATTAGAGTCTAATTAAAACTCACAAGATCAACGCTAAGCCGATTGAAAAAATCACCATGGGAACTATCAAGAGGGAAAAAGACTTGTTAGCAATCACATAAAATTACCCTGAATAATCCCCTTTCCTTCTCTCCCCCCACGAAAACACTCCTCCAGGCTTCACCCGAAATAAATGTCAATAACCAGATTCTCGTCTATACGACTGTAGAAAGAGGACAAACAACCTCAAGTGTACGGGGTGGGGGTGGTGGGATAGACATCAGCTGTTTATTCATCTTTCCTGCAAAGCCAGATGTATTCACCAGTGTTTTATGAATTGCTTTCTTTGGTCTTGTGTTTTAATTTGTCCAAATTTGCTCATCTTTGGACAGAGACAAGGCCAGGCCCGCAACTGTAAAAGCTCTGCATGGCCGTCGAAGCTCCGTTGCTGGGGGACCCTCTCTCAATGCTGCATTTAGTTCAGAGGGAGCAAGAGGGGCCAGGCAGCGGCCACTGGATGAGACCCCCTCAGAACAACTAAAACCAAGAACACAGAGTCTATGCAGAATCTACGATTCAGATCCCAAAGAGATCCCAGTGCCAAGGGCAATTCACTTCCAGGCATAACCTTTGACATGAATATCACCTACTAGCGGTTGACAAAAAAAATCACATTTCCATAATTTCAGGTTCATGAAAAACACAAGGAAATAGCATTTAAGTGATTGGTAAAGATTCCAGTGAATATTGTGAGATCTTTACTTCATTTCCTTGTATTCTTACTCTCGCACAAAGGGAAAGGGGAGACTAGTGCAGGCTTTCTTGTCCAAGTGAAAACACGGTAGGACAGTTCTCCTCTAGAATTCTTAGAGCAAACTGCCGATTTCATAATCTGGCTACAATGACCTTGACCAACCCAATCCACAAAACAGATTCTATGGTACCTACTAGGATTCCTGCCCCTGAGCTCCAGGAGCCAAACACACAGAGCCCCGGGGCCCAACACTAAGTCATGGTGAACATCTCAACCACCCTCCCCATCTGTGGCCAACTGAGGGGCCAATGAGTGTTGATGACAACTCAGTGTTCTTACCGGCGTGTTAACGGAATTACTAACGGTAATGCAGCGTCACAGTAATTTAAAGCACAGGCGGACAGAAACAAAAAGGTTAAATGAGCTCTCCAATAATTGGAGACCTCTTTTTAAGCTCCCTCCTTTCTCCGCAAACTTTAAACAAAAAGTGATTAAAAGAGTTAGGCTGGGGTGGCCGGTGGCATAGTGGTTAAGCTTGCACACTCCGCTTCCATGGCCTGGGGTTCGAGGGTTCGGATCCTGGGTGTGGACCTACACACCGCTCATCAAGCTATGCTGTGGTGGCGTCCCATATACAAAGTAGAGGAAGACTGCCACAGATGTTAGCACAGGACAAATCTTCCTCAAGCAAAAAGAGGAAGATTGGTAACAGATGTTAGCTCAGGGCCAAACTTCCTCACCAAAAAAAAAAGAGGCTGATGTGGATCAATTTATTTCTCTACCCACACCTGTACTCTGAAGAAGCATAAGTTGCCAAGGTGAGAGATGTCAATACTTTGCCTTTATTTAATTCTCGACAGTTTTAAAAGTGCTCTCAAATCAATTACGTTATGTCATGTCCCTAACAACTCTGGGCACTGTGTTGGGTAGCTGTGGTCCTTCCCACTTTGCAAAAGCCAAGGTTCCACGGTGCAGTGGCCTTACCCACCGTCGGTCCGCACTGACTCAGGAGAGCCCGGGCTCACGGCCCAGCCTTCACATCCCACCCAGTGCTCTTTCAACTACAGGATGAGCAAGGACAGGGCTGCCTGGACCACAACCTACAAAATCGGCACCTGCATTAAGGCAAATCAAGCAAAAATATCAAGAAAGTATTTTTAGGCCCTTGAGATCAATTACAAAATCGAAAGGCTAACAGGACAGACACACGATTGGCACTGTCTTTGCTCACGCCCTAACCCAGCATCTCCATTCAGAAGCTCGTTCAGGGCCACAAGCCTGCGCAGCATCCTGGGGAAGCAGAAACCTGGAAGAGCTGCCCACCAGCAGCAGATCACCTCCTAAAGCAGAAGAGGATGTGTTTTCACAACAGCAGCAGCAATCTGACAACCTCAGGGAACTCGAACGAAACCAAGCCATCGCCAAAAAAGCGAAACTCCCATTTCCTTTGTTCTTTCTCTGATGCCTACAGCTAATTCTCTTGGCTCCCCAGATGAGTCAGATCGAAGGGGTGTGGAATGGTCCCTGGCATCTATCAAACGAAGTCATTTGACACTGAGATAAGTGCCGGGGAGCGCACTGCTCGAACACACAATGGGCCAACATGTTTCTCTAATTCCCCGGCTAAAACTAACTGCTTTATCTGAGGGAAAATGCCGTGTTCCACAGTCATCTTTCTAACAAGAGCCGCTTGTATCCCCAGTTGGCTGTAAGAAAGATTACATTCAAGTCTGTTCCTCGTGAAGAAAATGACAATGGTCCCTACATGGCCCAAGTCCCGAGAAAAGAGCAGGTACTTGTTGCGAGCTCTTACACCCCCCTGCAGGACCTGCCAACCTCATGTAACTCCAGGAGCCAGAAAACAAAACTAAAAGCCCAGCATTACCAGGGCCTCCAGATTTAAGAGAAAGCTCTTGAGGAAAATCATTCTATGGAAAGCCTAGTGGGGATTTCACATGGGAGTTACCTGTTTCACTGGGGGGGTGAAGGGCGGTGATGAAAAAGAAAACCAACTCAACGTGAACCTCCATGCCCAGGCGACCTTCGAGGCCCAAATGCTCTCGTCCATTGCTTTTGTCCTTTTGGGTTCCTGAGTCCTTCCCCCCTAAGACACGGTGATGGACCTCTCTGCCTCTCTACAGCATCTCTGGCACACTTCTGCTGCCCACGTCGAGCTGCGTCTTCAGGAAGATCAAGACCGTCTGCATCAGGGGCCATCAAAAACCCCATGGTCCCCCTGTATCCTGCCAATGCGGACTGACAAATGCTTCAAGAACTTTGGAAGAAAACGATACTGCAATAAGGGCCCCGCTCGGTTCACTCCTAAAGCTTTCTGCTGCCTTTCCAAGTGGCCTGGCAGTACCTCCCAGGAAACACGAGGCCACAGACGCAGCTAGAAAAACAGCATGGGCAAAGCTTTTCAATCTGTGATAAATAAGACTGTTTAAATGGGTGACACCTAAACTGAGGCCTGTATTCAGCCCCAAGGAACCAACGGCACTGTTCCCAGGGCTGTCAAAGGCACTCACAAAAGGATGCTTTCTGGTCCGGCTGAAATCAATACTGTGCTTAGGCTGTGGCTTAGAGAGCATTTAAACACAATGTCAGCATCAAATACAGCATTAACAAAAGAAAACACCAGGTCAGCCTGTAGGTGCTATCGAATAACTCCTTCATTAACATGGAGAAAACTATCAAAATTTTCGGAAACTATTTAATGTGCTGGAAGAAAAATAAGAGCATTTATCTCCATTTGCTTTTAATTTTGTTCATGTTTAAAGATGCATTAGAAGTATTTTAAAAATCAGTAATATTATGTTACATTTTCTTCTTTATTTTATGGATAAACACATTTCATAGCCAGGGATCTTCTAGAATTAAAGAGCATGACCCGTTACCATAAAGAATTCAGAGAGGACAGAGAATTACTCTTTGATATTAGAAAAAAGGGACATTCATAAGTAGTAAAGACTGAGGTCATGGTGGGGGAAATAAGTAGACAATGCATAAAAATGGCTGATGCATGTCTTTGGGCTTTATTTCTTTGTCACTTTTGGGGTGGCTGAAATGCAGATATAATGGCTGGAGCTGGAGCAGCCATCTTGGATTATGAGGCAATCTTGGGAATGTAGGCTAGCTCAGCTAGCAACAAAAAGGAGTCTGTGGACTTGAAGACTTTGAGGAGCAACACTGCCACACCAATCCTAGCCTATGAGAGAGAATTAAACACTTGTTTTGTCTAAGCAAATGGTATTTTTTCTATTGCTCACAGACAAATCTCAATCTAAGTCATATACCCCATACTTAAAGACTTTGAGATAGGCATAAGATTTGGAACAATAGCTGCCAACTAATAAGTAGGGCTATTTTTAGGGCCAGAATTGAAAATAATGCATTGGCCATCAGAAGTAAGTATATATGTGGGGTCCTCCGGGGTCCCCCCAGCAAAAAAAACAATAGCGTTAGAATGAATGAGGGCCAGCCCTGTGGCTTAGCGGTTAAGTGCACGCGCTCCGCTACTGGCGGCCCGGGGTTCGGATCCCAGGCGCGCACCAACACACTGCTTCTCCGGCCATGCTGAGGCCGCGTCCCACATACAGCAACTAGAAGGATGTGCAGCTATGACATACAACTATCTACTGGGGCTTTGGGGGAAAAATTAAAAAAAAAAAAATTTAGAATGAATGAAAGGTAACAGAAGTTCAGGTGGACCACCTAGGCCCCATCTGGTCTTTGAAGGAAAGATGCTGCACCTCTAGCACTTAACACTGTGTTTGGGACACAGCAGATGCTCAATAAATCACTACTGACTGAATGAAATTGAAGTCAAGGATTGTTAGTCAATCTAAGCCCAGGGGTCCAATTATTAGAGGATCCTTTTTAGTACAGAACAAAATCATAAAATATGAAACTCTCAAGTTTGTGTGAAAATGTGCCTTAGAATTAAAGCCCTTGGATAGTTGCAGTTTTACTGTAGAGTGGCACGAGAGAACGGAAGGTAACAGTTCATGAGAAATGAAAGCTTGAGTCTGTGGGATTCAGGATTCTCAAAGAGAAGAGTAAATTCAGCATTCTCAGAGCTTCTGTGTATTGATACTTTGTCATTCAGATTTCATAAAGCTTAAACATAAAAGATCAACACACAGACAGAATATCTTTTGAATCTAAAGAACACAGATGAAAAGTAGAGATCCCTGTCTGAAGAAAATGCCTCTAAGATCCTGATGATACCAAGATCAATAACACCTACCGCTATCCTAGATAAATCCAGCTCATAACCGAAGCTTTGTAGGACAGATTTCTATCATGTGAAAACTTAAATGGGATAGGTAGTGGGGGAGGGATGTGGAATACAAGAATCTTGTGTTTATTATTCTCCACTAGTGGGTCAACTGCGGGTTCTTTATTAAAAAGAACACTTCCCATGTTTTAGTGATCTTTATGAGATTTCTCAAACATTTTTCTTTTTAATGTAGGTTATAAAATCTAAGCCCAAATTTCCTAGACAGGTCATAAAATTAGGGTATCATAAGCTCTACTAAAAGCAAAGGCTGAAATTACAAAGTTTAGCAGAACATGGGGGCCACTGTATTTTAAAATTAGCATAAGGCTCTGAATCTTTAAAAAAATCCACAATGGTGTTAGGCAATTTCCATCCCGGAACATACACAACTGCACACACACACATACACTCTTGCAAAAAAAAAATCCTACCTCAGTGATATTACTGCGTGGAGATGGGGGAGTTAAACAAAGGTGGTAAGTTTCAGGTAGTAGATGGGGAAGCCAGTGTTTCCCAAAGGCTGACTCATAAAGCAGATGGTTTAAGTGGTTCTTGGACAAACTTAAACCCTTTCAAGTGAGTCCATCTGTAGAAAAATACTAAGCGCATTAGGAAATTTCACAGAGTAGGTGGTAGGCGTTTGGAAATACTGATAAAACATGTCAGAGACTGGAAATCTGTCCAAGTCCAAGGTCAGATTTGAATGGAGGGAGGGACTAGTGGGGCTCCATGACCGCAGCCTCAGAACTTGCTGACCAGGTATCAATACTGCACTAAGTTGGGCCAGCACCACATGGCCATCCCAACTTTCTGGACCACCCACCAGAGCTCACAGGACCCCAAGACTGTCAGCATTCTCTGCTGGCCCCCACAGTCCCAGGGACCCCATTCATCCCTCGGGACCTCAGCAGACACTTTCTGTTCCCTTATTCTGCTTTCTTGCTTCCCCTCAAAAGTATATGCCATCTTCAATGATTAATATTCAAGAATCAAGGCTTCTAGAAAATAATCTGAGTATGGGGTTTTTTGTTTTTTAATTTCTGTGAAATGCTTCTACCCTAAAGAATGGAGTTTGGTTTACCTGAATCAAATGCTCTCTTAATTCGTTTTACTGTAGTCCAGCAGTATGTTAATCTATTATTTCATCATTCCATGTATTCATTTATTAGTAAATGTTGATTGAATGAATACATATTTATTAAATCAATGTACCAGGCACCGTGCTAGGAATTGGGGATACACTGCCCTTTTGGAGCTCAAAGTCCAACTCATAAAATGAAATGCTTTTATTATTAAGGAGTTGGTATAGACTTCACCTTTCTCTGTCCCAGACAACACCACGTGACACAGAAAACGGACAAGGTCATCGTTCTTCCATTTGCCACTTCTCCAAATACCTCAAAAACTTATTATTTCTGATATTGATTTATGCTAAATTCATCAAAGGAAGATGCACTAAGGATTAGCATTTGTAAGCTCTGATGAAGGTCAAAGTCACAACAAAGGTTAATCGGTTTCTTTGAAAATCATAAGCGTGGCGTAGGCATTCTAGTTCATCTGTCTCAACCTGCCACCCTGACAGGAGTCAGATCTCACCCACAAAGAAGGACGCAATTAACCTCTACAGACACACACAAACACAAGACCAGATTTTTGACATCGAAATCTCTTGACACAGTCGACAATGACTATTACATAAAAACATTAACATGTTTTTGCATGTAGAGATCCACAATATTATAAGAAGTTAAAATCAGGGTAAAATAAAATGCTGAACGTGGATACGTGCCTTGAGGAATTTGACTTGAGAATCTCCTTGGACAATATTTATGGGAAGCACAAGCTGCCTTCTTCTTTATCGCTATTTGCACACCTGCATTAGCTGCCCTGAGTCCAGTTCACAGACGCAAGGAGAGGTGTGAAATCCAGTTGTCAAAAGGCATAAATAGATTCGCAGTAAAGATATGACTTTTTTAGAAACTGGTTTGTTTTTTTTTTTTTTTTTGAGGAAGATCAGCCCTGAGCTAACATCCATGCTAATCCTCCTCGTTTTTGCTGAGGAAGACCGGCTCTGAGCTAACATCTATTGCCAATCCTCCTCCTTTTTTCTTCCCCAAAGCCCCAGTAGATAGTTGTATGTCATAGCTGCACATCCTTCTAGTTGCTGTATGTGGGACGCAGCCTCAGCATGGCCGGAGAAGCGGTGTGTCGGTGCGTGCACGGGATCCGGGCCTGGGCCGCCAGTAGCGGAGTGCACGCACTTAACCACTAAGCCACAGGGCCAGCCCGAAACTGGTTTGGTTTTTGATTGAAGTAATAAGGTTGATCCATTCAAGGGCTGGTTAGTTCCAGACCCTTCAATTTGCAAAGAAAATATTCTGCACAACAGTGAGAGGAGAATACCGAGTAATCAGGAATTCCTAAACTTCATGAAACAATTTGGTGACTTACTTCTTTCTTTAGTTCTTAACTCAGTGTATTTCATGGACTTGGAACTATTCCTCTTCAAATACATTTATTTGCTAACATTCATAAATATTTACCAAAGTTGCCATGTGTCGCAAAAGCACCATCAGATAAGGCTCACGATCTGTTATGGAAAAATCTGCAAATTGGTTTGGCTTGAGCAATACCATAAATGGGTAACTTCCTTAATCTCACCTCGTCAGACCCTAGCACAGGCCTCTGACTAGACAGAAAGCAGACGTAATGGCTGGGCCTAAAGAATCATCATACTTATTAATTCTTATGATATGCCAGATACTGCTAAGTGCTTTTCAGGTAAAATCTCATTTAGTCCTCAAAACAATCCTACGAGGTATATACCATGACTATCGCCCCTTCAGAGGCAAGACCACCAGGGCCCAGAGAACCCTGCTCAAGATCACATGGTTAGAAAGTGGAGAAGCAGCAATTGAAGCCATAAATCTGCCTGATGTCAAAATTCATCAATGTACAGGGGAAAAAATGCAAAGTCGTGGTTTGCCTGAGGTGACTAGCTCTTTGAGTGAATTTTCCCGTCAATAAGAAGTCAGAAGGAATTACGGCGCCCTCTGACTCCATCCGGAGAATAAAGCCTACTTCAGGTGCCCGAAGGACACTAAGCGTACAAGTAAAAACAATTAAAAGTCGCTCAAAGTAAGTAAAAGAAGCCAGACACAAAAGACTATGTATGGTTTGATTCCACTTATATGAAATCCTAGAAAAGGCAAAACTGTAGTGACAGCAGATCCGTGGTTGCCAGGAGCCAGGGGAAGAGATTGACTTCAAAGGGGTGCAAGGGATGATGGACGGATGATAGATGTTCTTCATTATAACTGTGCAGCTGTTTTCACGATGGAACATACTTGTCAAACTCATCCAACTGTACACTTAAAATGGGTGCTTTTTATTTTATGTAAATTATACCTCCATAAGTCTTATTTTATTTTTAAGTGGGCTTAAAAGGAAATTGAATAATATTCATATAAAATACAATGGATACTCATTCTATTTCTTTTTTAATCTAACTTTCAGGTAAACCTATGTTTGGTGGGAAACTCTTGAACGTATTTGAAGAGCCAAAACCTTTCAGCGTTTGAAGCTTCCTGTTTCTTTATGAATTTAACCTCACCCCATGGAAAATTTGTCTTTCTCTGACAGACAAATGTTTGTGACTGTTTATGATAAGACTGTGGTCCTGAGTGCCTGGGAGGTGCAAGGTGTATGCAAAGAGGCCTGCCCTCAAAGTCAGATGGCTTTCACTCTTGGTCTGGCCCTTCTGTGTCACAGCTGTGTGACCTTGGGCAAGTCACTAAACTTCTCTGAGCTTAAATTTTCTCTTATATAAAATGGGGATAATAGTATCTGCCTTTATGGGTTTATGAGAACTAAATGGGTGAATTATAAATAAAAGGACTCTCTTTCCTTCTTTTTTTTTATTTTAGCTGAGGAAGATTTGCCCTAAGCTAACATCTATTGCCAATCTTCCTCTTTTTGCTTGAGGAAGATTCGCCCGGAGCTAACATCTGCGCCAATCTTCCATTATTTTGTATGTGGGTCACCACAACAGCATGGCCGCTGACTCGTGGTGTAGGTCCATGCCTGGGAACCGAACCTGCACCACCGAAGTGGAACATGCCAAATTTCACCACTAGGCCACAGGGCCAGCCCCCAAAAGGACTTTCATTTTTATTACTCTAATATGTTAAAAATGTCTCATTTTCAAAAAATAGGGAGATGGTCTCTTCAAGAAACTGATAGTCTACTCTACTGTAACATCTATAGTTGAAGCCATAAAATCTAAGGTTTTATTAAGTTTCTTATTCGTCTTCTCATTGTTCCAAGCACACAACTAGAGGTCCAAGTAGGGACCTCCTGTATTGTTCGCCGTGTCTTGCCACATGCTCAGCGCCCTTAATAACAATTTCTGGGTAATTATCTAAAAGATGATAATGGGAGAGGAAAAGGGTAGGATCAGTACATGCAGGGAGAGGCAAATGCAATAGAGATTTTTTAAAACAGTATTTGTTGAAATGAAGTGAATATTGAGCAAAATGACATTTTATGGTTATTTGTGAGGTTGCTGTATTCAACTCAGTCATTTAACAGAGCGGCTTTTATCCCCCCCACCACACACACACTCTAGGCAGGAAATATATTCATTTGGTGGATGGATAAGCCTCGTGGTAAAACCAAGTTTTGCTCTGCAATTCTCTCAAATATATCCTTCCAGTTACTTGAAGTCAGATCTAAGCATCACGGTTACAAAGATATCAAATAAAAATATTTTTTAAACACTGCCGACAAAAGCTTACAGTTTCGTTGGGGAGAAAAGCCCCGACATTTGTGGCATGTAGGATAACAGTACAAAAGAGGCCCACTTACCCTGTAACTAAATACGTAAATGTCGCTAATCAAGGTAAGAGACTTAATGAAATAGGTTTATCCTGCTTCCTTAACAAACGTACTTCACAAGGACCTGGAAGACCAAGTTCTAATCCACGGTTCTTGGACTCCCAGGCATTCCTCGCGCAGCCCCAGCCCTGGCCTTCCTCACCCTCCTTTCCACCGTGGTGCTGGTCCCTATCCCTCTCGTGGGGACAGCCCAGCCTGCAGGTCCAAGCTCTTCACTCCACCTACCTTCTCCAACAGCCATCTGGCCCACCCCCCAGTCCTAGGGGTGCACAGCCCCACGCAGCACAGGGAAGAGCCTGCACGGCCTCTGTAAGTGGGTTCAAGGTCATTTGCACAAGGAATTCCGGGTCCTGGGTACCCAGAGCGTGGTCTATAAGAAGCGGGAGGTGCGTCCATTTGGCCCCTGGACTCCTCACCCTGTGGGGAGACACACAGCAACAGAAAGGCCTGAGCAAGGCCCCTAAAACCCAAAAGAGGGGCCCCCTCTTGCCCATACTGGAGACTAAATGCACAAATAAAACCCCCAGCAGATAAAACAGTATCATATTCAGACAATATATATTTAGAAATGTATATATCTGTGTGTGTGTATATATACACATGCACATACATAAATATATCAATATATAATTCTGATATAGCAAGTAAGTGATTATGTGACACAGACAATATGTCAAGGAGTTAGCAAAGGAAGAGATACATACAACCGAAGGGTCAAGAAAAACCTCTGGGATGAGGTAGGAACTGAGCTGGGTTTTTAGGAAGGACAGGATGTGGCTATATGGAGAAGGCTCGAGGAGGGCAAACGGTAACTCTAAAGCTGAGTGTGAAGGCAGTGTGCGCATTAAGTAATGAAAGATGAGTTTCCAGAGGTGGGATCTAGTCGATAGAATATACAGATCTAGTAAAGGCTGAGACAGACGCCAAGTGTCCCTAACATCATAAATATCACCAAATAAGACTTGGTTGCAGGAAGTAAAAGGGAAGTGTGGCCGCTTGAAATTTGTTTTGGAATAAGTTTATAAACAGAGAGCTATGATCAGATTAAAGCAACGGGTAATTGCTAAAACCTGTCTCCCTGACACAGTCTCCCTGAGGCACTCCACACCCCAACCAACTCACTCTTTCGGGTCAATACTGTGTGCAGCGTCTGAGCTGGAGAAAAGGCGCTGGCTCCAGAGATGGCTTTGCCCTGGAGCCATTGCTGGGAGAAGGATATTAAGTCTGATGTCTTGGTTTCATAACTTTAAACTCTAGGCATTTGGCAGCATTGAGTTTTACATCCTAACCCCCACCCTCATCCCACCTCCCTCTCTCTCTCTCTCTCAAGCTTTTTCCAAACTAAAATCATCTTGCCTCGCTAATTTTTTTCCTGTATCTAAATATAGTTTTTAAAAAACAACAACATTAAAGGCCTAGGATCAAAAAGTGGAAGGGGGATGTTGCATTTCCAGACCAGACTCTGTTTTAATAGATTTCCCAAATAATTTCTACAGGACATTAGGCTTAAAAGAACTTCTCTGCATCCCCATGCATGGTGCCCTGCACTTTTGTGGCCCGGTCACCATCCCAAGATGGCAGAGGAGAGGCTCGAGACTCCCTGGGAGGAGATGTCAGGCCGAAGGGGGGCGCTGCACCCCAGACACCAGCGCTGGCCTCCCTAACCCGAACCCGAAAGGATCCTCTGTTGTTTTACAAATGGAAACTGTTTTGGCCAGACAACTGCATGAAATGGAGAGATGTAACAGGAAGAAGACAGGGGCAAGACAAATGAACCAAGGTTTCATCTATTTCTGGCCCAACTTGGTTCTGTTTATTTTTAATAAACTATGATGGCCGTTGTCTAATCAAAAACGCTGCAAGAAACAAAGACACAGGTGAAATTAACTCTTAGAATCCCTCTATTCCTTATCCCCAGTAATCTGGAGCTATTATTTTCAATGTTTTTACATATATACATTATATATATAAACTGTGTGTGTGTGTGCACGCGCGCACGTGTGCATATGTATGTGTGTGTGACTAGGAGTCACTGGGAGCATCCCCCTGGTCCCTGCCCTAAGCCCCCACCTCTGTTGACCTGCTCAGAATCACTACCCTCAACTCTGGCCTCCACAGGGACTATTCCTACTGGGGTCCTCGTTCCCTCTGTGTTGAACCCAACTTCTGGCCCCGTGTTCACGTTAGAACTTGGCCTTGGTCATTACATGCATCCTCCCGCCTGACCCTTCTCTGACCACCAGCTCTTCCTCCACCTGCTTTAGTCTCATCCTTGATCAACTGATCAAACCCACCTCTTAATGGGGAAATGATGGCCTGTGAAGGCCTTTTCACCAAAGACTACCAACAAAATGTCTTCTGCAACCAAGGTTAGAAAATTTTCACTGACTTTCCTGGATTTAGACAGAAAAAAGTCTGTCTTCTTACTGGAGTGGTATCTCAGAGCCTCTTCTGTTCTCAGAACTCCTTGATTCAACAATTGTTTCCTGGTGCCCACGAGCAAATATCCCATCCCTTTACAAAGGGTAGAAATGGAAACCTGTAACCCGGGATTCCGCTGCCAGCAAGGTTATGCTCAGTAACAGTGGGTTTCATTGTGGATGTGTAAACTGCTTGTAATAATATTTTGGAATATAATGGAATATGGAGTCAGACAGACAAATTAAAACTTCCACTCTGCCACTTATTAACTGTTTGACTTGGGATAAATTCCTTAACCTTCTGGTCCTCATTTTCCTCACTTATAAAATATAAAGCTCATGAGATCATTGTGAGGAATAAATGTAATATTACATAAAGACAAAGCAAAGCTTGGAACACAGAAGACATTTATAAATATTAGCTGACTCTGAAAAATAATAAAATCACAATATTCATTCATTCATTGAGTGCTCACAATATGCCAGGCACGGCTCTAAAAGCTTTACCTACATTAAGATATTTAATCTGAAACATAACTCTAGAGGGCAGGCATCTCCACTTTACAGAGGAGGAAAACTTAGGCTCAGAGAGGTCAGGGCACTACCCAAAGTCACACAGCTAGTAAGAGGCAGAACTGGGATACGAACACTTGGCAGTAAGGCCATAGTGTTATCAGATCAATGGAAGCCATAAATATCCACGTGCAGCTAATTCATCTCAGCGTGTTGGGATGGAAAAGTCTTTCAGTTGTTCATCTTAAAGCTGGACGTGTGTTAATCCTCTCCACATCGATGGGTTTCTCCATCACTGATAGCAGCCACTGTGGGTCAGTGAAGAACGTTCTGGTGGGTCCCCGGCTGCTGTCTTTGGTCTTATTAAAAGTCCACAATCTGGTTTCTTTAGAGTCCATGTTCCTCTCCCTCAAGTGAATGCCGAGGTTGAGGCATGAGGGATGGGAGCAGAGCAGAGGGAGTGGGGTTAGGGACAGATGACACTAGGGACAGTGCTCCCCGTCACTCTGGCAGTGGGACCCTAACCCGATGACCTGTGGACAGTTACCTGAGTTGCCTTCAAACTAGTAACAGAGGAAATGACTACCTCACTTTTGTCCATTGATATTCTTTGACCAAGTTCTGGATAAATCTTTCTTGAAAGAGTCTTAGAATTGTTGCTTTAAAACAAACAAACAAACCCACCAGGAACACTGCAGTGGCAGAGGATGCCTCTAAGAGTGCACCTGCTGAGCAAAAGCCAGAAACAGAGGAACAAATCATCCCTCAGAAGGCATCAGGCTTCAGGCTTGGGTGACTCTAGCTTCTTCTGCAGGGGCGACAAAAGCATATTGTTCCATGCCCTCCAGGGAGTGCTTTCGACATCAAGATAAAAGAGCCAGGGGCAAAACGCCAGGAAATGATATATTGCAAACATTTTTTTTCTCTTTTAATGGAAATAATATTTACTTTGCCACCGACAAACAGGCACACTAGGAGAAAGGGACTTAGAAACCTATGACGAGTTTTGAAAGCCGGGGAAAGAAGGCACTGGTATGCCATTACTAATCTACTCATCTTCAACCAAACTGATTCTTTAATAACAGCCACAGTTCCTGCCTCAGATATGAATGTAGCATGTGGACGTCTTCAAATAACTCTATGAATATTAGGTGTGTCTTCAGCAGAGCACGGCTTCCCCTATTCTGAGGCTGGATAATAAACATCACTACCTGAATTCTACAGTTAATAAAGCGGAGGCACCAAGAGGATAAAAGATTTGTATCATGAGTTAACTGTAATGCCAATGCTAAACTTTATTACTATTTTTTTTTTTTTTTTTTGTGAGGAAGACCAGACCTGAGCTAACATCTGCCAATCCTCCTCTTTTTGCTGAGGAAGACTGGCCCTGGGCTAACATCCACGCCCATCTTCCTCCACTTTATATGGGATGCCGCCACAGCATGGCTCACCAAGCGGTGCGTTGGTGCGTGCCCAGGATCTGAACCGGCGAACCCTGGGCCACCGCAGCGGAGCACGTGCACTCAACTGCTTGCGCCACCGGGTCAGCCCCCACAATGCTAAACTTTAAATACTCAGTAGTTGGACCTGTACTACCTCTTTTTATAAACTTGGTTTTCTTACATTATTTAACTTGAGAGCAAAGACTTATTCATATTTACCCAAATACTTTTCCTATAGCATATTGAGTAATAAAATCTTTGTAGTGAGACTACTGGGAATCTATCCAACGAACCTGAAATCAACAATCCAAAGAGGCCTATGCACCCCTATGTTCACTGCAGCATTATTCACCATAGCCAAGAAGTGGAAACAACCCAAGTGTCCCTCGACTGATGATTGGATCAAGAAGATGTGGTATATATATATACAATAGAATACTACTCAGCCATAAAAAAAAGACAAAATCGTCCCATTTGCAACAACATGGATGGACCTGGAGGGTATTATGTTAAGTGAAATAAGCCAAAAAGAGAAAGACAAAGACCATATGATCTCACTCATATAAGGAATATAAACCAACACACGGACAGAGAAAACTGTATTGTGCTTACCAGGGGCAATGGGTTTGGGCAGTGGGCACAAGGGGTGAAGGGAGACATGTATATGGTGATGGACAAACAAAAATGTACAACCAAAAATTCACAATGTTATAAACTATTAAGACATCAATAAAAAAATGACAAACGAAAAAAAAATCTTTGTAGTGGAGGGCCGGCCCTGTGGCTTGGTGGTTAAGTGCGCGCGCTGCAATGCTGGTGGCCTGGGTTCGGATCCCGGGTGCACATCGAGGCACCACTTCTCCGTCCATCCTGAGGCCGAGTCCCACGTACAGCAACTAGAAGGATGTGCAGCTGTGACATACAACTATCTGCTGGGGCTTTGGGGGGAAAAAATTAAATAAATAAAATCTTTAAAAAAAAAAAAAAAATCTTTGTAGTGGGAAACAAACAGATTCAAATGTAACACCTGTCGGAAGATCCAAAATAAAGTGTGTGGTACGAATAATTTCTAATGTAGGGGCCGGCCTGCTGGCATAGCGGTTAAGTGCGTCCGCTATGCTTGGTGGCCCGCAGTACGCAGGTTCGGATCCCGGGCGCACACTGACGCACCACTTGTCAAGCCACTCTATGGCGGCATCCCATATAAAGTAGAGGAAGATGAGCACGGATGTCAGCCCAGGGCCAATCTTCCTCACACACACACAAAAATAATAATAATTTCTAATGTAATTTTTGTTCTGTAGAAGTTTTCCCAGCGACAAAGAGTATGTCTTATGTATATGCATGCAGGGCCTCTGGAAGGGCGGATCATGAGTGCAACTGCAGGAAGTTGTGAGACAGGGAGAGAAGGGAGACTTTCCACTGACAATTCTTTCATCTCTTTTGAATTTTGAACATTGTGAATGCAGAGCCTAATGAATAAATCAATAAATAATGCTATTTACCTTTTTTTAAATAAGAAGTTGGCCCCAGATATCTCTGAAAATTTTATCTGAGGTTAAATAGGAATGTGCCTTATGACTTTACTCCCAAAGAAGTTTGCATCCAAGATCTATGCACTAGGGCTGTGATGTCCAGGATGAGTTCACTTCCCAACCTCCGGATTTAATCCTGTGCCACCGGCTGACCTGATTAACTCCAGTACCCTGACTGACACAGAGATCCTAAGTCACAGCTCTGGGCTCTGCTCTGCAGCCACCTGTCTCCCTCTTGTCATCCCACTGCCACCTCCCTTACCCAAGCTCTGGGTCTCTCTTGGTCCAGGGTCACGTGATGCCTCAGTACATGTGAGAGCACACTTATCCCAAAACACGGGACCCGAGTATTTTGAAAGTCCTGTTCACAGTTCTCAAGTCAAGACAGGTCTCAGAGCTTCTTACACAAGAGACTGGAGAATCAATCACTTCACTGTTCCCTACACTTCCTAAAGCAGTTCTCAGAGAGTTCAGATACTGGAAGTGAGGGCAAGAAACTGGGAACTTAGCTGCACAGAGCACATTGACAAACCAAGATCAAATCCCTAACCCACAGTGGTGAGGCTAGTGCAGACCTCCCCTTACAAGGGCAAAGACAAGGTACAGACTGCTGGCTTCTCCACAGACAGACTCACAACTCCCACTGTCCCCATTCCCAAGAGCACTGCACACCTACGCCCTTTGTCACATAAGCTGCAATGGGTCCTTGTAACCAGAACACACCTCCAATCCCACTGTCTAGACGGACCATTGGATTTGCTTTGGCCGATGGAAGGCGAACAAATGTGACACTTGCCACATCAGAGGAGAAGCTTTAAATTCAATGTTGCAGTCAGCGTGGCGTCTTGCTTCTGCCCTCTGCCATGAGCACAGTGTGTCCAAATTCTGCTCCTGGAATGAGAAAACCCACGCGGGGACGTGCAGCCCAAAGAACAGCCCCGTGTCGTAGGAGCAAGAAATTAACATTCATCGTTGAAAGCCACTGAACTTTTGGAATTGTGTGTTCCAGTAGCAAAGCTGACTAGTACAGTGCCCTAAGTTGCCTGAGCCATGGGACTAGTGGGTTTGATCTTCAATTTCCTTGCACAGGTGCCAATGTGGTCTTGCTAGGGCTTATTGGAAAACTCAGGTGACCAAGAGTGACACTCAACATGCCTGTGCTATTTTCAATCACCTAGACAACTGGATGGTCACCAAGACTAATGGTTGTCAATAATTGGTGGAATTTATTACTAAACAGTTGGATGTGAAATATTCTTTAAACAGGTGCACTTGTTTGGGCCAATTTGTGCTAAGTAACTGAATTCTCTAAGCTTCCTTTCTAGTTTAACCTGGACGTTCTGGTGTTCATCATTACAAATCTTGTTCATGCAAAAACTCATTCCATAAGCATTTACTAGGTTCCACCTGTATGCCAGGAACTATGCTAGGCTATCTCATTGCTGTAAGATACATACATTTCACTGTAATCACAGGTTATTTTCTTTTTGTGCAAAATAAATGGTACTATTACTATGTGCATTTAGGTGTGCAGAGTGGTCAAGCAGGCTGGGGGAGAGGTGTTAAATGCAGGATACTTTTTCACATCACTGGGTCCTTCCTCTATTTCCTGGGGAGGCCGTTGAGTACGGTAGTAAGAACACAGCCTCTGAAATCATACTGCCAGCTTGAAACACGTGGTTCTGTCACTCAGTGGCTGTATGACCTTGAGCAAAGACCTCTCTGAGCCTAGCTGCTGCATCTGTAAGAGCATCTACCTCCATGGCTTGTTGTGAGGAATAAACGAGAAACACACATAAAGCTTCAGGCACAGATCCCGGCATTGAGTAAGAATTCAATATATATTATCGACTATTATTAGTTCTGTACCCGTGGTCATTCAGTATTTCATCTTATTTTGCATGTAACAATTTTACTTCTCCCCATGTTCTCCATTAATAAATAAACTACTGTAGTCAAGATATTGAGAAACTTTCTTTCCTAATTAAATCCTACATACGAGGAAGAAGGAAATGAAGTCCATATGTGTTTTGAACATAGGCTTCCAGAAACATGAGATCTTTTCTATATGGACATGACATACATACATACCCTGAAGAATGGAAACTTTTTTTCTTTTTTCTTCTTCTATCCTTTACCTTTTTATACAAGAGGCTGTGTCTGGATCTGCACATGTGCTTGTCAGAGAAAAAAATTAACATAGGAAATTTCCCTTCCTAACTCCCACACGACACAGCTGCCAATCTAACACTTGCAGAAGCAGGGAGTGATGAGGAGGCTACAGCCTCAGAGAACAAATAACCAAATTAACAGAAATTTGGAAATAAGAACAAGTGTTTGGTGTCCACCTGGAAACAACTGCCAGCTGAAGAGCTCTATTCTCAAATATCAGAAACCTGCTGGGGGCTGGCCCCGTGGCTTAGCGGTTAAGTGCGCACGCTCCGCTACTGGCGGCCTGGGTTCGGATCCTGGGCGCGCACCAACGCACCGCTTCTCTGGCCATGCTGAGGCTGCGTCCCACATACAGCAACTAGAAGGATGTGCAACTATGACATACAACTATCTACTGGGGCTTTGGGGAAAAGAAAAAAAGAGGAGGATTGGCAATAGACGTTAGCTCAGAGCCGGTCTTCCTCAGCAAAAAAAGAAGAGGATTAGCATGGATGTTAGCTCAGGGCTGATCTTCCTCACAAAAAAAAAAAAAAAGAAAAAAGAAACCTGCTGGGACAGAATGCAGGATTTGCAAAGCCTAGAAAGATCCGAGCCACAAGTGATCCTTCCAGATGAAATGCTACATCAATTTCCCATCTCTGCCAAGATCTCTGCCTCTTATAGGGTGCGCTGGGCCCCTCTTTTTAACTTCCACTCGCAACTTACTTGCAGACACAAAAAAGGGGCAGAATCAGAAATCTGGAGAAGGGTTAGGTTCGCTCTGGGTTAGCACTGAAATGGTCAAAGACCCTAGAACAAGAAAAGTCCAGTAAGTCACATGACCCACTTCCCTCCCTGCAAACAGTTCAATGTCTAAAACAGGGCATTCTTTATCCTTTTTGTAGATTAAGGATACCAAATATTTATTGAGGATATACCATGTGCTGGGCATTGTGCCAGATTCTGCAAGAGATACAGAAATGCATGCATCTCACTAATCATCCATGAAGCTGCCTTCAGCGGACTTATACTGATTAGGAACAATATTACCAATCATTCATTCAACATATGATTATTGAGCCCTATTATATATACCTCTAGGCCCCATTCTTGATACTGAAGATTCAGTAGAGAATAAAAGAGATTCAAACATTCTGTCCTCGAGAAGCATACATTTTAATGGAAAGAAAGAGGTAATAAGCAAGATAAAAAAGTAAAGCATTATATTAGATAGTGATCAGAAGAAAGGATTAAAAATGAATTAGGAAAGGGGGAAGGAGGCATAGGGGGATTTCCAGGTTAAATAGGGTGGCCATGGGTTGGCGGGTACGCACACAACAGGAGGCGACATTTGACTAAACACCTGAAGAAAGAGAGGGAATAAGCCACGTGGACACCTGGGGAAAAGAATTCCCAGCAAAGGGAACAGCAAGTGCCCAGACCACGTGGGAGAGTGGCTGGGTGTCGGGAGCAGCGCCGGCATGGCTGGAGCATGTGGAGAAGAGGAGTGGGGTGGGGCTGAGGCTGACGGGGCAGGTCACACAGGGAAGCTCACACAGAGATTTCCCGGCCATCGTGAGGGCTGTGACCACTCTGAGCAGAGGCACAACCTCACTCGACTTCTGTTTTAAAAGATCAGTCATGTCACTGTGTTGAGAACAGGGTTAGAGATGGGGTGGGGGGAGCGGGAGACCCATCAGGAGGAAATGATGATGGAGGTCTGGGAGCAAGGCAGCAGTGGAGGTGGTAAATCATGTCCAGCAACATTCACACACAGGTTCTCTAACAGGGTGAAACAGAAAGACCACACTGGGGGGATGACCAAGGGGCATCACTCTCCAGAGCTGGGAATGGAGTGTGTTTCAGTGTTGAGTCCCTGGAAAGGCAAGATGGAGAAGTGGGGAAAGCCCTACCATGCCCTTGAGAAGCCATGTCCTCATTTATAAAGCAGGGACAACAATAATAACAGTGATCAGACCTGACGATGACCACGGGCAGCTGTGGACACGTGGGGGCGATTAGAGATGACTCCTTCAGACTACCTACATTCTTCCAGACAGAGCAGCCTGATAAACAGCCGCACGAAACGCGGAGGCTCTCACTGAGCACCAACTTCAAGATGCCGGTAACTCAAGAGGCGGCGTTGCCAACAGTAGGATGCTCTTTAAAGGAAAGCTCAAGCCACTGATTGAAACAGAAGAAATTCTCAGACACCTAGGGTGAGAGCAGGTGTGCGGGTCACCCACGGGTCTCGCAGTTGCCCAGTCTGAAGCCAGAACTCAGCCGCAGTCACTTTTACTGATCTTCTCCGGACAACTTCCTATTGAAACTGAATGCCACAACTGAACACAGCATTCTGATAGGGGTCTGCTAAACGGCCCGAGGAAGATAACTCCCAGATCTGGCCATGTCGTGCTGCTATTAATACACTGAAGTACATTTGTTTCAAAGAAACGCCACAGTACTTCATTCAGCATCTGGAAAGATGTCCAGATCTTTCGGAGCGTATTTGTCTATGACCATGGCAGTCTTTCCCCATGTAGGAGCTGTGTTTGAACTAGTCTCGGTCAAGCCTCTGTTGTTCTGATGGATAGTTTCTAATGCACAGATTTCAAGGCCACTTTGAACCCTATTCCCATATTTCAAGACATTAACAAATCCACCAAATTTGTGTCATATGTAAATGTTATAAACATGCTCACCTTTACTTCACCCAGGTTCCCGAAAATATATTAAATAACACTAGCTGTTCGTGCACATTCAGATTCTAGGACATGTAAAAAGGCTCTCTTCCCCTGCCTGAAGTGCAAACTAAAGAGGCACCCATGGCCTCTGAAACAGAGGGCTCTACCGTCATCAGAGGAGCTCACCTTTCTGAGGTCTTGCTAGGAGAGGCACACAGCACAGTGGTTAACGCACGGGCTCCTCAGCAGAACACCACCTCTGCTACTGACTTCAGGGCGACCTTGGATGAGTGGCTCGCTCTTTCTTTGACTCAGATTCCCTATCCCTAACCTGGGGATAACCCCAGTACCCGCCTCATAGGGCTGATCTGAGGATGAGATGAGTTCATACATACGGAATATAGTACAGTGCATCCATCCTCATTAAATGTGTACACATACTCAACAAATTTCTCAGCATTTATGGGCCAAGAACAATGCTAAGCTCTTTGCAAGCATTTATTTTTTTTTTTAACTTGCTATTTTGAAATAATTACAGACTCACAGGAAGTTGCAAAAATAGTACAGAGAGGTCTCGTGTCCCCTTCACCCAGTGTTCCCCAGTGGTAATGGGGGTCTTACATGGGCTTCGTCTTTTTTAATCATCACATTTCATGAGGCAAATATCATTATCAGCCCCATTGGACAGATAAGGAAACTAAGGCTTATAGAAGTGAGAGCACGTGCCCTGGGCCACACGACTAGGAATCAGCGTGGAATCTAATTCTAGAACCTCCACTCCCTAATTACCCACCACATGACACACTTGTGGAGAGGGACTGGAAAGAAAATATGGAGGGAAGAAGGAGGGCACTGCCTCTCTTATTCTGATCAGATTGCCTGCCGGATAGCTCTTCCTTTGCGCGAATCTGAGGCGTGAGAAAATATCCCTCAAGGGGCGAGCCCTGTGGCCTAGTGGTTGGGTTCGGCACGCTCCGCTTCAGCTGCCTGAGTTCGCAGGTTTGAAACCTGGGTCCGGACATACACCACTTGTCAAGCCATGCTGTGACAGCGTCCCACATAAAAAATAGAGAAAGATTGGCACAGGTGTTAGCTCAGGGTGAATCTTCCTCAGCAAAAAAACAAAGAAAATATCCCTCAAGAAACAAAAGAATGGATATTTGACAAATGCACTGTTCTGGGAGTGAATACCCTCGTAAATCCTCGTGGTAAAATTTCAGAACCCTTAGAGTGATGGGCAGTGTCTCAGGGCCCCTCAACCCACTTGGCATCAAGCTATGCAGAGGTTCTCTGGGGGATGCCCCCAAACCCTGAAGTCCAATAAGCTAAACACACTCCTAGCAACAGGGGCTCTTAGGTAGGTAGTCAGGATTTCTCGATGAACATGATAAAGTTACAGAATAATTATAATTATAGCAAACATTTATATACCACATACTGTGAGCCAGGCACTTTATATTTATTACCTAATGTAATCCCTCAACATCTCTAGGCAGGTCCTACCAGCTCCATTTTAAAGATGGGGAAACTGAGGCACAGAGCGGTTAAGTGGTCACACAGCTGGTGGGTGGTAGAGTCTGGGATTTGAACCTAGGCAGCCTAGCTGTGGAGCTCATGCTCCTAGCCACTACTCACCTTGCCTGTCTGAAGACTAAAGAGGCTGAATGAACCCCAAGTAGATTCAAATACCTTGTCTTCTAAAACAGTTCCTTGGGTGGACTAGGAAAGGATCCTGCTTCCACTCTTCCTGCCCCTTCCCCAGGCTTGGTCCAGTGAGGAGCATCTTCAGAGCGGTGACACTCTGTGTGACTCTCCTAGGTGACGCACGGTTAGGTCGGCACCCTCATCTCTCCCCGGAGCCCCTGCGACTACTTCTCTGGACCCTGGGCATTTCTCAGTGCTTGTGTGCAAATGGCTGATTTATCTAATTTGGTACCTTCCCAAATAAAGGTAAGCCATAATCAACACCTACTGAGACATCTCCTTTTCTTTTTAATAAGAGAGATCTTAGAATCAGTCCTTCTCCAATCTTTAGAAAACTTCCCATATCTTCTACAAATTTTTAAAAATAATTTCTAACCCTCTGCAATTGTAGTTGTCATTTTCTTAAGGGCCCTAAGATATTTTAAGAACGAAGAAAGGAAATCTTAGCAGGAAGTAAGAGATGTAAAGGCTACACTAGATGGGGAAAATGACAGTTTCTTTGGACGGGGAAATGTAACAACCCTAAGCGACAAGGCATTCAAGAAAAGTCACTCAGTGACCCTCACAATTCACCGCCATAAAGACTTTGCTGGCAATATGACTCTTTAAGCGGTGAAGCAGCTAACTCAGCATGAATGCTCAATTCTAGATGAATTCAGCTCTTGGAACTCACCAAAGTCTGGACAATACCCTGAATTTATCACTTATAAAATATATTTGTCCTAAGCTTTCCCTACTACCCCCCATAGCCAAATACATCCATAAATTTCACAGCTTTGGCTCAAACTGCTATTGGAAATAGTATTCTAACTTCCTGACACCAACACTAATATTTTGGCTGCTTCCAATATGACATCCAGACTTTTGGATTTTGAAAACAATGCCTGGGATAAGGGAGGAACATCCTGTGGTAAAAAATAAGGAAAAATTTCTTTTTATTCCCTGAGAAAGTCCTTTCATAAAGGCACAGGCATCTTCTACTAACAATGTTGAAATATAGTTTAATATAGATGTTACTATGGTGATCCTCACATTTGCAAATGCACATGGGATTTCAGCATTGTACTGTACTTAGATAACTGTGAAGATAATGTGCTAAGTTCAGCTGATGAAAAATAAAGAGATTTGTCTACACCTAACATTTATTTTCAAGAGTTTCACTAATTTTCTGTACTTCCAAATGCAACTCAAAGAGATTAATTTTACGATCTCTAAAATTCTCTTAATTTGGCTAACTTAGAGATTTCCTTACTCCTCTGGCAAAACAAAAATAATCACTCCATATAAAAAACAATCTTATTTCTAGAATCTGTGAGGACTTTCCATAAAGCATTTTATCTTCAACACCTGCTTTCTTCTTGCCCAGGAAAGCCCAAATTTGCAACACCTTAGCATTCAGTTCAAGAAGTATATTTCTCCAGGTAAATACTTTCTTACATTCTTTTCCACTTTCTCATTTCTTTTTGAAGATTTAGAAATTTTCACAATAGGATTACTTAAAACTACATGAAATCCTTAATGTCACTGAACTGTACGCTTAAAAATGGTTAAAATGGTAAATTTTATGTTATGTATAAAATCATTTTTATCAATAAAAAAATTATACGATAGTGGGGCCAGCCCCGTGGCCTAGTGGTTAAGTTCAGCGCTCTCTGCTTCGGTGGCCTGGGTTTGGTTCCCCAGCTTGGACCTACACCACTTGCTGGCAGCCACGCTGTGGCGGTGGACGACCCACATACAAAATAGAGGAGGACTGGCACTGATGTTAACTCAGGGCAAATCTTCCTCAATAACAACAACAACAACAACAAAATTACATGATAGGTCAGTACACATAACTTTTAGCTGGCTTAATCTCTATTTAGAAAATCAAATAATTTATAAAATAAAGTAGACCTGGATGTATTGTTTACTCCATCATCTCGTGGAAACACTAAGGTCTGTAAATTTAACCAACTTGTGCTTTCCCTCCTTCTGCAAAAATCCAACCTACGTGACCCTGTAATTTCAAATGGGGAAGAATGAATCATAGTATTACTCACAGGACTATTTTTCCAAGTTTTAAATAAACAAATTTATTATCCCACAGCAATCAACAATATAGAGGCCTCGAAGAGTTAGCAGACCTTAGTAATACATATTTAAGTGTATTTTACCCTGACGTAGAAGGCCATTTTATTAGTGACAAGAAAAAGCTGAGGCAGAGCCTTTAAGGAAAAGATTCTTAAACTGGGGTCTTTAGAGATCTGTGAACCCACTGAGTGGATCCAAGCGCTCTATATAGGGACATGAGGGAATATTTCTGGGAAGGGGGCTCACTACTTCCTTTTAAAAAGATTAAGAACCTAAATCTTTTAAAAGATTAAGAACAGATTGGTAGTTGCAAGAGGCGAGGGGTAGGGGGTGAGAGAAATTGGTAAACTGCTTTGTTTTGTTTTGTTAAATAAATTGTTTATTTAAAAAAAAGAAAAGGTAATGCTGATACTGGGGAGCAGCTACCTGAAGGCCATCCTCCCTAAGCAGGAGTGAAAATTCCTCTCCTCCCAGTTGTTTTGGGTAATGAGGGTGGGGGGAAGAAGACCAGGCACTGTGAGACGATGAATGGATGTGAACTGTAAATCACAATTGTGAATTACAGTCTGTTTTCCCAGAGACCTTTTCCTTGAGTCACTTCTGGTGTAGGGACCCTGTCACCTGGGTCATTTCACTCTGCATGTTCCCTGCACCAGCAATTCTCCATCAGGGGTGTGTGAAAGCACCAACATACGTCAAGTCATGGGGAAGGTGCAGCAATTTATGAGTTAATAAGTAATATCTGAGTTGTAAAGGTTGTACAGGGTTTTCCTTCTAATAAAACAGTGGAAAGGAGTCAAGATTATCTATGACCTCACTCTGCAGGTCACTCACATTCCAATATAGTCTTTAAATGGAAACGAAGGCAAGGGTCATGGCTAACATGGCCAGGAATTGCACATTCATAACAAAAATAATTAACTATTTTATTCCATTAAATTCTGCATTTATAAAATTGTTCTTTCATATTCCGTTGGGAATTTTTTTTTTTTAACATCTGGGAGAGCTTATTATATCATCAATGCCATACTTAAGATAAGAAAACGATTAGTACTTGTTAATGTATGGGTCATTTGATAGTATCTGTGCATTTCATGGTAGAACAGAGGGGCCATCTGGTAAATCTGACGTAAACACAGGAAGACAAGCCATGCAGTGAATCTCTGATTGGGCTTAGGAATCTCATTGTTAATTCCATCTTCAAACTTTCTTTCTCTTTGTTTAATTTTTCTATCAGTATAAATAATGAACATTGCTGTTCTTCCGGGTCCATTTCTTGCTAGAGCAGACGTTTTCTGGAAAACAAATTTTAAATGGTAAAATCTGATCTATAATCTTCAAAGCAGAAGCATCAAACCCCATTTTGGGTTTAATCATTCAGCAAGTATTTATTGAGTTACTTACTGTATTACAAGTATTTATTGAGTTAGACTTACTGCCTAAGCACCTTGCTTCTATTTCATTGATTTGATAATATTTCAAGTTTCTGGCAAGTACAAGTATCTTTAGGCATGACTAGAGCCCGAGAAGGCAGTCCCAGATGTTCAAAACAAAACAAAAGAACCTAAATCCTGCCACAAAGACAAACCCATTCAAGGTTGGGGAAAGAACGGAATGAGGGCCTGTCCAGCACGCTTGTGAGCACAGCTTAGCGCACACTGTTCACTTTCATGGCACCATTATAAAGAGAATCTACGTATCCTCTTGAGGGGAAATGGCCTCCGTAAGGAAGGACACATCCATTAACCTAATTTAGTGTTCCCACATTATCTCCGTGGGCACATCTGAAAATGAAAACGTGCTGTCCAGTGGAAACCTTCATGTGACCAGAAAACAACGACCCTTCATCAAAAGGCACTTGGTGGGGTTTCCACTGCAGCGCCCCAGGCTCGCCAGCCCTCTTTTAGGCCACAGTGATGATGAGAAAAGCCTGGGTTGCACTGGGAGGACCTGTGGTCATAGGGCAGGGCCATACCAAAGGGCCAGTTGTTGTCACCATGTCTCATGCACAACCACAGCCCCCTGCTCTTAGTGGCTGCCGAGTCTCATTATCAACGCCACTTGGCAGATGAAGGCCTCTTCTGCTCCCCCGTCCCCACTACCTGCCACTCCAGCCCCTTCTTGGGAGCTTAGGCCTGTCCTCAGCACCCCTCCCTCTGTACTCCCTCCAGGCAGCTCTGTGTAGATGATTTCCCTGTGGACTCACCTGCCTGACCTCCCTTTAGAGTTCTAGAATGGTGTGTCCTAATTAGCTGGAACTGCTATATCTGGAAATTCCACAGGCACCATGGAATCAACACGACCCAAACTGATTTCATCACCTTTCCAAAGCAAACCGTCCTGGCTCCCCTCTTTCCATCAATAGGATCATTATCCCCCTAGGGACTCAGATGCAAACCTTCATCCTCACCCTTAGTGAATTGCCAAGTCCTACAGACTCAGCCTCTATGAGGTCTCTGGCACCTGTACCCACCACTACATTCTTCCCGAAACTCCCCAATTCAAGTCCTCATGACTTCTCACCTGAGCTACTCCAGTACATACTAACTCATCCTGGCATCTCCTGAGGGATCTCTGCCTCCACTCCAAACCATCCTACTGCTGCCAGATTCATTTACCTGAAGCCCAGCCCCAATCACATCACTTCCCCACCAGAAAGGATTAGGAGTGAATTCAGAATAACAATAATAGCTAACTGTTATCAAGCACTTACTTCACTGTGTGTCAACACAGTGCCAACCACTTGACAGGTCTGACATTATTTAATCTTCCAAACAACGAAGTTCTACCTTCATTATCTCCATTTCACAAATAAGGAAGAAATGGAGGATCAGAAACTGTCAATAAGTTATCCAAGGCGCCACAGCCAACACCTGGCAGGACTCTGAGAACTGCGCTCTATAGACACTTACTGTAGCCTCCCATGGCCTCCCACAGTGTGACGTCAACCTCCTTGTCCTGCCTCATCGGCTACTACTCAGCGCCCTCTCCTTGCCCAAGACACTAGAAAAAACAAACCAGACTCTGCCCCAGTTCTTCACATCCATGCTCTTCTCTCTGCCTAAGGTATCCTCCATGCCCACATCCCTGTCAACCGTCCACTCAAACAGTACACACTGAGAACACACCCACGGTGTGCCCGACTCTTTGCCACTCTGCCAGGCCCTTGGGATACAGTGCAGAAAGGAAAGAAGGAAAGGAGGGAGGGCCCCTGCCCTATTGAACTGATAGTCTAATGCCAGAGACAGACATTGGTCAAGAAGGCACACATCTGTCTACGTCCTAGCCTGTCCTCAAGGTTCTTCCCAAGTACCATCTACTCCATGAAAGCTTTCTGAAGCACGCCCTTCCCTCCCCTCTCTCACTCACATCTCCACACGTGCTAGCATTTTCCCCGTGGTGCCCCCTTACTCCTGCCTTCTTCCCCATTTACATCCTTACCTAAGCTCCCTGGATTAGGAGGCAAGCTCCCCATGGGTGGGGCATACATAGTCAAACCGGAGACCTACCTGTTACTACCTAGCGACTTCACAGAGCCTCAGTTTTCCCATCTGTAAAGCTCTTAAGCTCGGTATGAGGACGAAGCAACATAAACGTATGTCACACTGCAGGAGCTGACATGGCAATTCCTTCCCATGTGCACAGAAACTTCTGCACACACAATGGCAGAGATCCACCATGCTCAGTGATGCCACGAACGATGTGCAGTATGTCTTTGCGTCAAGGTCAAAACAAATAAGCCGCTGGAGAAACCCAGGAAGCTCATTCTCTAAAGGCTGTGCTGGCAGTCCAGGGATGGAAACCCCGAGCAGGTGCCCCGTCCCGAGACTGCAGCCAACCCAGCCAGGGCTATTACGAAACACGTCACGCAAGGATTCTCTCTGCCGTGGAGCAGCTCCAGTTTCATTAAGCAAATAGCTCCATGGGCACTATAAATGAGGGGAGGAGACCAGAGTTGGCTTTTTTTTTTTTTTTTTAAATCTGGCTCTTTCCTATAATGTAAAGTTTTTTGAGTGCTCATCTTCGTGGGCCCCAATCCACACTGCCAAAAATTTGATAAACTGAATAAAACTGGGTGAAAGATCCATTTTGAAAGTACCCAGAGGATAGTAAAAGAAAGCCGTATTGCAGCTATTACTATGGCCTAAATCACTCACAGAATTGTTTTCAGTGACCCAAATACAATGTTTAAGGGCACTTAGGAGCATTACATGAGGAGCCAGTGGGAAGTGGCCACCGAGTTGAAATCATTTTATTAGATCAAGTCCTGGCAGGCACTCACAGAGCAGAAGAAAGGAGAAGGCTAGGGCTGCTCCAGCCATGGTCTGGGTGGATATGAAACACCGCGAGCCCGGTGTACACAGGCCTCAGGTCCCAAGGGGGTCCTCACCCCACTGGGAGGCCCCAAAAGGAGGGACTGGCCACGCCCTGACTCTGCACTCCCCCATCCTCAGTCTACGCAAGACATCAGAATAGCTCCGTGACCCTCAACTCAAAATATAATAGAACTATTGCATATGAATATATAATTTGTAGATATATATTTTATAAGCTAGCCTGTCTTATTTTCAGATTATCAGCAATTTATTATATGTTAGATATAATACTGTTTTTCTTTCCTCTTTTCTTTTTGTTGTTGGAGGTTGTGTAGTCTCGAGCTGGATTTTCCCAAAATCCTTTATCATACCTCTTGGCAGTGTCAAAAACCACATTCCCAGGCATTGTCTCTGGCATCACACGGGCTCGCAGCTCTTTACGATGCGTACACTTGGCGAAGTCACGTACTGATATAATTATGGGGGGATAATGTGCTCGTGTGAAGGGGAGTGGATCTCTTTTTTCCTAGTCGCTGCTATTTCCTTTCCACGAAAGTCCAGTGCCCCCTCAGGAAAGATGTCATCCAGCCAACTGGAAGACAGCAAAGCATCCTCCACTTTCACAGCACATGTCATGTCACAGTTTGTTAATGTCTCCAATGGAAAAGGACACTTGTCAAGGTCACTGAGGGCTACCAGCTGTGCTCTGGATTGAGGGCCCGTGCATCTGTGCACGTGTTTGCACACACACTCTGTCCCGCTGCTGTTACCAAAACCTGCCCTTCCAAGTAGCACAGTCATGTAGTCAGAGACTCTTGAGAGCTGGCAGAGATCTGGAGCTCATTGGTCCGCTCCCCCCACTGTAACCAGGACAAAATAGTCCCACGGAGGTAAGTCGTTTGCCCAGGAGTCTGCAGTTAGACAGCTGCCCCAGAACATCTTAGCCCAGGCCAGCCCCTCAGAGCCCTAAGCCTCTGGTTTTATCTCAGTCACTACTTTTGCAACCTTTGTCTTCCTTTATTTAAAGAAATTCTATGAGTTTCTGCATTGAGGCAAATAAAAAGTATTATCCAGTGGGGGCTATAATTATTCAAAGAAGACTACCTTCCTTCCATGATTAGGAAAGACACACCCTGGTATTTGGTATTTAGCTCGTAAACGTGTGCCCACGTAAAATTAAAATAATTAGTTATAAGGAACAACTTAATTCAATTATAAATTCCTATTACCCAAATAATTCTCAAGAAACAAAGTGATCGTGCCAGCCATGTGCTTGATTTCACGCCCAAATGCAAACTGGCCATCTGCTAAGGCACATGACAAGGTTTCAAAGAAAAGTGACCACAGGCCATTTAAAATCTTCATCAGAAACAGACACACTGCGTCTTGGGAGGCGCATGACAACAACAGTAGGTAGAATTGCCCTCCAAAGTGGATTTTAATGCAGAAGGGAACTTTTTTCTTAACTTCCCACTTGATCAGCAGGGACAGCGCTCCTTTTGGAACAACCATCTGGATTCAAAAACATAAAAACGGTCCCGAAAAATTCCACATGCTTAAATGTCAAGAGTATGTGGCAACTTCAAGAAGCATAGAAAAGCTGCTTTTCCTATTCTATTTTTCTAGATTACTTTAGTAGTCACCGCAGGTTGCAACAGTTGGTTCATGTCAGTGGCTTAAGTGGCATGAAAGCCATTTTGCCATTCATAAAATCATGTGGAAATAACTCTAATTAGATTTCTAGTACAAAACAGGTTGCCTCCATGCCGGCTTAACACCTTTTATTCTCTCTCACAGGAAGTCAATTTTAGAATTAAATTATAATGGAAATTATCCAAGAAACCACCTCCTACTGGAAGGCTACCAGACAAGGAAAATAAATTGCTCAGGAAAGCAGCAATGCAGGCAAACCTTGGTTGACTTATGAACTCTTCCATAAGCTTTACACCTTCTATGCAACTACTAACATTCTTAGAAAAAGCACAGGGCAAATACATCTGCTAGACAGGAAGCTCCTTGAAGCAACGGCTCTACCCTGTTCTCTTCTGTCTCACACAGTCTCTTACTCAAATGATATTTTATTAATAAAGGAATGAATAATGTGATTATTCATTCAACACAGTTGTAGAACATCCACTCTGTTAAGTACTGGAGATACAAAGATGAGTAAGATGAGGTTCTTTTGTTTGCCTGAAATGTTTTCCATTTACTTTAAAAATCAAATCCACACAGCACAAGAAGCCTCAAACTGCACCTTACACAAATTTTACCACAAACATAAAAAAATTGCAAGTGAACTCTGCTTCTTTCCATGGCCTGCTATGAGGCCAACTCATGTACCCCTTTACTTCAGTAGATTGTTACCAGCCGAGCATTTCCAAGAGTCCAAGGGGAAAAAAATTAAAGCAACATTTCATGACAAAGCGAAAAGGGAAAATGTCAGGTAACTTGTTTGCTTTACTGTGACCACCAGTTCAGACTACATTTCCTAAAGAGTTGAAGTATCCCTGGATATCCTCAACAGTGAAGAGATTTCAACATAACCCACACTAGTAATAAAGTAGACACTTGCTCCCTAATCCCTAGCAAATATACTAAGGTCATTAATCCTCAGTCATCAAAACAGAATTCTCGTCCATGGAGCAGCTCCTTCGTTCTTTCCCATCACTGACACATTCCCTTGCATTGAGTGTAGATTCTGGTACTATCATCCCCGTTATGGAGGTGGGAAACCTGAGTACACAGTTGACCCGACAAAGATTCCTGTCCAGCGCTAGGAGCCTGGCACCCATCTCCCCTCCCTGTGTGGTTCCTGAGAGAACTTTAGGGCTAGAATCCAGACCTTGCCACTCAGACCAGCTGAGTCATCTATTGGATGAATTACCAGCCCCCCTGAGCCTTGCTTGCCTCATCTCTAAATAGGGATGGTAATGGCACCTACCTCCAACCACTGTTCTGAAGATTAGATTCAAATAAGATTGCAGAGAGCCTGATGAAGGCACTCTGTTACTACTACCGACATTCACTCTCCTTTCACCCTGTGTTCCACACACAATCTGGCAGATGGGAGTAGGTGAGCCAGATGAAGACAGCTGCTATTTACAGACAACTTCACCAAGCAGATCAGCAACACTACAACAGCTCTCCAAAAGCACCACACAAGAGCATATCGCAACCTGGCTGTACGATTAACCCAGCCAAACCAGCTGTCAATCAGTCTTTCTCCTGGGACAACCAGCCAGCTCTGTATGCATGGAACTATTTATCACATCCATGAGATGCTCCCAGCATACATGCCCAGCCCGACTGTGCTCCACACAAATACAAAGCTTTGGGAGGGGCCACCAATGATAGGCAATCTCAGAATGAACTGTATGTGGTAGGCAGAATGATGGTCCCCATAAGACGTCCACGTCCTAATCTCTGGAACCTGTGAATATGTTAGGTTACATGGCAAAGGGGAATGAAGGTTGCAGATGGAATTAAGGTTGCTAATCAGCTGACCTTAAAATAGGGAGATTATCCTGGATTACCCCAGTGGGCTCAATATAACCTCAAGGGTCCTTAAAAGTGGAAGAGAAAACTGGAAGAGAGAACCAGAGAGAAGGCAGCATGAGAAGGATTCAGTCCAACGTTGCCGACTTTGAAAATAGAGGAAGGGGCCACAAGCCAAGGAATGTGGCAGCCTCCAGGTGCTGGAAAGGGCAAGGAAACAATTCTCCCTTAGCAGCTCCAGGAGGAATGCAGCCTGCTGACATCTTGATTTTAGCCCTGTAGGACCCATTTTGACTTCTGACCTCTAGAACTGTAAGGTAATAAGTCTGTGCTATTTTAAGTCACTAAATTTGTGGTAATTTGTTTCAGCAGCAATAGGAAACCAATGTACCATATCACCCAATCAAGATCTCTCCAGCAGAGATTACATAAACCCTTAGTGAGAGCATCTTCTCAAACAGGCTCCTTGACCTCTGATGATTCTCTACTATTCTGACCTTTGGCTTTTGGGTTGAAGCTCGTTACTTCTATTTTGACTTCTGACCTCTAGAACTGTAAGGTAATAAGTCTGTGCTATTTTAAGCCACTAAATTTGTGGTAATTTGTTTCAGCAGCAATAGGAAACCAATGTACCATATCACCCAATCAAGATCTCTCCAGCAGAGATTACATAAACCCTTAGTGACAGCATCTTCTCAAACAGGCTCCTTGACCTCTGATGATTCTCTACTATTCTGACCTTCAGCTTTTGGGTTGAAGCTGGTTACTTCTATCCATCTTTAGGGGAATCTTCATTGAGTCACTTTCCAGATCTCTCAGGAAGTTGTTTTGAAAAGGGAGAAGAAAAGAGATGGTTGCTGAGATCCTGGGATGATGTTGAGGAATGAAGCATGATCCCCAGATCTGTCTTATTCCAGACCTTCAAAATCAGAGCTGCTTTCCTTCTTTCCTTCCTTCCTTCCACAATAGCTATCAAGTACCTAACATATGCCACGTACCGCTAGAAGTCAGGAAATACAAGAATGAATAAATAATCCTTAATCCTTATCCAAAGAGCTCATTCAAGACTTACATCCATCTAGAGAAGTGATTTTCAAACTTTTTGGACCATTACCCATAGCAACAACTGCATTTTCACATCACAGTCTAACACATACACAAAATTGAAACAAAAATTTTACAAAACAATACTTCCCTTACCAAAGGAGATATACTCTGTTTTCTGTTTCCTACTCTATTCTATTCTATTCTTAATTCTGACCAGCAACCTACTAAATTGCTTTCATGACCCAGTTTTGGATTACACCTCTTAGTGGGAAAAATGTGACCTAGAAGTCTTGATACCTGTGCCTAGAGGCTCATTATGCAGACAGTCAAGGAGGAGAGCTCTTAGAAACTTACTCAAGGCATTAGTCAACCCCAGACCCTTCCTCTCCCCTGCCCACCATCATCCACACAGGCTGAGATGACTCAGATCTCGTTTAGATTCCAGTCACTACGATTATAGCTATCACCACCTCTCCCCACCCCACTCCCAAGCACACACACACAATCTCATCACCCCTTGAAGGGAAGGAATGAAAGGTACCGAATGTGGGAAACCATGACTCACTGTTCCCATCAACCAGGTACATGACTATAAATGTCACTCAAGTGAGATCATAGCAAGGGGCTCAGAGCAATGAAGACGGTGCCTGAAAAGAGACCTCTGACTGTTCAGACCAAACCAAGGTAAGGAGATGAGACTTGGTATGAGGAGAAACACCAGAACATTTGAACAGAACACTGAATGACTAATGTGCTATGATTAATTTCAGGAATCGCCCAACATATACTGGAAGGCTCCTCGTGAATATGCAGAAGATATAGTCTCGTCCACGGTCAGCCTGTGCTGAAGGCAACAAGCCAAGCAGGCTGGGCCTCTCCATGTGCTCACCCCCTGGTGCCACTGGCCATTAGCTTAGAGGGCACACTGTAAAGAGCAGTTGAGAAAGTCACAGCATGCTTTTATGTAAGAGTGCCTGATTTGCACAGAGATTTTTTAGAAAATGGGAAATTTCACTCTCAATTACTTGTCATTCCACCTAATGACATGTATTAAAGCTTATATTTTCACAGGTTAATTTTAGAATGAAACCAGTTCACAGATCACTAGTTTAGAAAAACACTGCCCTGCTTTGCAAATCCAGTCCACTCCCCCTACAGATCCCCATGACAGAAGAGCTGGCAAGGCAAGGAGCCCCAGAGGTGGGAGGGGTCACGTCTGTGTGGTGGGGGTGCAGCCTTCCCACTCCGCGTGGGTGCCACCCTCACAAGAAGAGGAAACAAACACCACAGTGGCTATTTCAGGGTCTGGTCACATGAGAACATGGCCCTGGCAGAGGTCTCTTCATCTTTCCAACAGTTTTTCTAGCAGCGTACTCAAAATAGTGCACATGGATGGCAGAACAACCCCCCAGGAAAGAACTCAGTGTTCCTCCAATCACAATGCCCCTGGGAGTGTTTTATTAGCTTCCTCCTTTATGCTATTCCTGAGAAAAGACGAAGACTAGAGCCCCACCATGCATTGTCCTTAGGGGCCATAACGTTATAAACAGGATCCTGATTAAAAGATGTTTCCACCTTCTAATGGAAGGTGAGTCAATTTCCTAGCACATTTCTGATTCTTACTCCTGCAGGATTAATAACTCCAGCATGTCTACTATCTCTGAAGTAAAATCCAGTTGGGCTTGTACTCTGGGATCTCAATACGCTTACTCCCCAGGCCTGCAGACCCCTGTTCTCCTCACTTCCCTCTGCCATTGGACCCCATGGTTCATCACTTGGGTTTCTCTCTTACCATTGTCTTTGGCTTTCCAGCCTCCTGGTCCTGCATTTTCTCTGCTAAATCATCCAGCCCAGAATGAACTGAGTCAACTATCCTCATCTACACACCAACCCCATGCTCCCATGCCCCGCTGGGGAAATCAGAGCAGGGGGCAGAGTCTCCAAAATATGAAGCTTCTCCAATCCTGGAGGCCCAGGAGTCCTGCCACACTTCTCTCAAGCTCTCTTCCTATTTCACAGAGTGACACTTCCAAACTTTGAATGCTTGACTCTCACATCTCTTCTCACTTGGTCTCTGACATCGAGAAGCTCAAGGCCATGAGGTGAGAAGGTCCTCAATCACCCTTCCACCCATCCTTTCTCCTTTCTCTCTTTCCTCTTGTCTTAGGGCAGGGATGGCCACCTCTGGCTAAGGCTAACACTCCACACATTCTGCCTTGTCCACCTTCCACCTTCCTCCCTCCCTCTTTCCTCTCTGGGGCCCTAGCTCTCCAGCTATTCCCTTTCTCATCCATTTCTTCTACCCTTTCCTCTAGACTGACTCTTCCCCTTCCTTCTCCTCCAGATCTTGTCTTAAATTTCTCCTTCCCTTGTATGAACAGAAAGTCTATAGTGGATGCTGCCACTTCCTACCCTCGGCCCCCAACTTTTACCCTTCAACCCACTACACTGACATCCCCATTTCCACTGAAAATGCTCTTGCTAAGGATACCAATGACCTCCAAACTGCCCAACACAGTGACCCGTTTCACCCCTTTTCTCACTTGCCCCCTCTGTAGGATTTAACTCTGGTTTCTACTCCCTCCTCACATGGTCCCCAGGTCCCATCCTCTTCATTCTCCTCCTCTCTCTTCACCATTCCTTCCAGTCTCATTTGCAGGCTGTTTCTCCTCTTTCACCTTAAAAGTCGATTTCCTCCAAAATTCTCTTCTGATTGGTTCTTCTACAGAAGATCCTCCTTCTTGGATCCTCCCCATTCAAACCCACAGCAGATGATTCCTCACTCTGCAGCCACGGCCTCACTCTCTCCTCAGCTCCAGCCCCATATACCGAATAATTTGGTGTTCTCCTCCCCTGGGGGGTCCTACAGGCCCCTCAAACTCAACAGGTCAACAATTCTGTGTTGGTCTTGTGTGTCACACGAGACCCTAACATAGTGCCTGGCACACTGTAGGCATTCCATAAATGATTGCTGGATGAATGTCCCAAACCAAATTCATTAGTTCTTCCCTCAAACCTGCTCCTCTTTTTGGAATCCCCACCTCAGCAAATGGCACCATCAAATCACCCAAGAAGAGACCTCAGGGCACTCTAGATGTCCCTTTCCCGTCCCCCACCCCTGCCTCCGTCCAGTGGTCAAGCTGTCTAGCTTTTACCTCCATAATATCTCTTGTGTCTGTTCCCTCCTTCTCATCCCCAGGACCATAACCTGCTGCTGCCCAGCTCTCATCATCTGAAGATGAACCAGCATCATGGCCCCCTTTGGACTTCCTACCCCTGGTCTGGGGCCTCAGATTTACTGAATAATCTAAACGTGTCTGCCTCTCTAGGAAGAAGGCATGGCACTAGTTTGGGGATCCAGTGCACTCAGAGCCTTCTATTAGAGAGTGACTATTGAGATGAGCTCAGAAAGATAGTAGGAGCTGTCCAGGCAAAGAAATTTGGGGTGGGGTGGGAGGCAGAATGGTGAGGCTTACAGGCAGAAGGAACAGGTGTCCAAGGAACCTAAGTTTGGAAGGCGCATGGTATGCTTTAAAAGCCACAAGGCAGCCAATGCGGCTGGAGCCAGAGAGCAAAACGGAGCATCTGCCTGGATGAGGCTGGTGATGACCAGGGGCCGGATGGCCTAGGGCCTCGGGATGCAGATGAGAATAGTTTGCTCTTCCGAGAAACGAGAAGCAGGGTAGTGACATGATCAGGTATGAATTTTTCAAAGATCCCTCTGTAAAAAAGTTTAATTAATGAAAGAACGATGGATGCCTCCCTAACATGATAAAATATATCTATCTCAACCTAAAACTCAGCATTTAGAATAGGAACACTAGTAGCATTTCACTGCTTAAGAACAAGACAACACGTCTGCTATCATTGTTCTCTGAGAAGCTGGCCAACTCACTTGAGAGAAAGAAATTAGAGATTTAAAAATCAGAAAAAAAGAGGTAAAATTATCATTATTTGCATATGATATTCTCATATAGCTAAAAACCCCAAAAGAACCTGCTAAGAAACTATTCAAACCATAAGAGAATTCAGTAAGATGGTTGGAGCAAATCAAGTAGAAATCACTAACTTGCTTGTATACAAACAATAACTAGTTAGAACAGGTATTAAAAGCAAAGTCTTCCATTTATAAAAGAAACAACAGAGGGAAATTCTTAAGAATACACGTAATTAGACACGAGCCATATGAACAGAATTTAAATTAACCTAGAGGACATAGAAGAAGACTGAAAATCCTATGGACAGGAAGATTCAACAACATAATGATGTTGCTTCTTCCTAAATTAATCTATAAATGTAATGCAAATGCAATAAAAGTAATGGGATTTTTTAAAAAATTCAGAGCAATATGATTTTAAAGTTTATATGAAAAGATCTCTCTGGCTATAGTGTGGCTATGCATTAAAGAGTGAAGTGGATGGAAGTTGGGGGAATGAGCTAGACCTTGAAGTGGTCCCAGTGACAGCTGAAGAAAGCTGGGCGGGTCTGGGGCCTGGGGGTGGGATGCAGAGAAGGGGATGTATTTGACAGATACTTACTTGGTGAAATTCACAGGACATGGTGGTTGACTGGACATGGAAGGTGAGAGAGAGATGCCCAATAGTGACTCCTGGTTTCAGGTGTGCTGATTTAGTAATTAATCAAATCTCCTGCCAATGTGTCCCCTCTTTACTAAAATCACTGCTGGTGGCAGTGTCTCGGGCCTTGGGTCTAGCAACAGATTTAACGGGCCCTCCAGAAAGGCTTCTTAACTCGTTTGTTCATAGCAAAGCCAAGCACCAAGTTTGCTTTCTGACTCTGTTCATGAGGTGTGCCATGTAGCTCTTTGAGGGACAGAATGGCTTCAGCCTCAGAAAGCCAGCTGACCCCTGTCCTTTCTCTCTATGTGCTTTTCTTTCCCCTTGTGACTCAAAGTTAAAAAAGAAAAAAATAGGGCAGTGATTATGTTTGAGTTTGACCTCATCAGACTGAGTGTTTACTTTTGCTGGGGCTGGACCATGTCTCCGAAATATCTTTACTCTTCTTATTTAATAAACAAATAAATCCTCAACGTTCAACAAAACTCCTCACCTCCACCGGTCTGTCCTTCTGTCTGCTGCAGCCTCCCTTCAAGGCTTCCTTTTTCCCCTGTTCAGAACTCTTTCAAACATATTTTCAAACAGAACAAACTGAGTTTAAATATATCACACAGGGGTTGCCTATCAAACACCTACAGGAATTATTTCAGCGAATGTGTTGTTTGATATGAAAAAGAAGTGTATTTGTTTTGGGTACAAGGCATGTGTCGGTTAAAACTCAGCTGAAACAAGCCAATGCTTGGGGTGAAGCAAGTTGAGACCCAGTTCGCCTCAAAGGTCTGCTAGGTCCGGCTCTCTCCGGGTCTGCACACAGCACCAACGAGGTGCCTGAACTGGGGCTCTGAAGCTTTCCCTGTACACTACTCGCCTGGGTCTCTTAGTAAATGTAGATTTGAGTCTGCACATCTAGGGTGGGGCCTGAGAGTCTGCATTTCTAATGAGATCTTAGGTGAAGCCTTCCTGCAAATCCACAGATGGCACTTGGAGGAGCAAGAGTTGAGATGGGCTCAGTAACACAGAAGCTACATTTCCCAAGAGGTAACCTGCAGATTGGGGCTCATTCTTCTGATTCACAACAAAGACACTTTGCACTATCTTACGCCAAAGAACCTCAGATACAACAAGTGAATGTTTTAAAGTCTCTTCAGACTTCGAATATCTGGAGGTCAGAATACCCCATTCCAATCTAACCTAGATGTTACGTTTGCTAAAAAATTTACACTTAGAAAATAATGCAATACTGAGGAAAGCCTCACCAATTTGGATAAAATAAAAAGGAAGCTTTAATTATGAAATTTAAAAAATATCATCAGGCCTATTACTCTCAATTTCCTAGGGTAAGCAAGCTTCAGGAGTTTGCAAAACAGTTTACTCTTTTAAATATTTCATATAATTCCTAACGGATCACGCTGATACTATTTCATTTACGCTGTCTATGAAAAAAAGAGAAGTCTGGGTCTTTCCAGCCCCTATATGAATTATTGCAAATACTAAATAAAAGAAACAGAATTTCAAAAGTCCTCCTGCATTTAAAATAAAAAGCCTCTAAAACTTATATGTCAGTTTCAGTTCCTTCATTAGAAACATTTCCCATCAGTGGGCTTCATTTAACCCGTTCTTGAGGTAGAAAAACCAAGGCCTAAAGTCACAGGAAAAGCCAGTAGAATTCAAGGTCTATGCCATTTTCAGGACCTTATTAAGCCGAGGAATGTCAGTGGCAATAAATTCTACCCACTCAAGGACCAGCTGCCTTGAGGGAAGGTATGTGTGTCTCCTGACAAACACGTAATCTCACAGTCTAGTTGTTGAGCCTTGGAAAACATTTTCCTTATCAAATGAAAAGTAGAAAGCATAAGAAAGAGTGAATTCACTGCTTTTTAAGAGGAAGGGAAGCAAAGCGCACACATTTAAGCTGTTTTTCGTATAACTACACAGATCCACGCTCCTGTATACGAAAGGCCAAGAGGAGAGAGCCGCTCTGTTTTGCAAGAAAATGTCCAAAATACAGAATTAAAAGGTACAAAATAAAAAAATACAAAATACAAGAAAAGCACAGAATAGGTCTATGAAAATGCCTTACACATACTATCTTTTCCTCCTCGTGGTTATCATGAATAGGGCATACCCTGCCTGTCTTGATAATAGGGGGAAATAACTTAAAAACATGAGACATCCTTAAAAATCATTAAATAAAAATAGAACTCATAGTACGCTCAAATATTAATGACTCATGAGAAGTTTTCAATTAACTTGAGTTTTATTAAGACTAGTAACCTTCCATTGATCATCTTCCCACCATATAATCAGAGCTAATTGCCTCCCTGGGTAACACTACACCAGAGGCTAAGTGAGTTTAGCTCCACAGGGGCGGACTGGTCCCCTTCAATTCATTTAAATCTGGGATGGGCGGAATGGAGGTGTGGAATCCAGAAATGGAGATGGAGTTTAAAAAAAAAAATTCTGGAACATTCATTGGACAGGTATGGGAAACATGTGCCAGAGAAAAAGTTGTTTGCATTGCTTCTCTGACAGTAACACTTGAACTGATGTCCACATTTATCTTAACAACATGGAGAGTTTTCTGACGTTCCATCCTCAACCCATTTTCCTACACTACTGTTATTCCTTTAATTAAGTAAGCTGAATGACCAGTATCCAGAGAGCATCCAGATGCCTAGAAAACGCTCTTCCAACAAGGCTGCGGTGTGACCGGTTGTAAAGGGCCATGTACTGAGATCCAGACGTGTACGTTCAAGTCACTCCTCGCTCTCACCAATTTTCTTACCTGCACAGTGGAGATAATTACCTGCCCCGGAGAGTTGTTATGAGGCTCCTGAAACCCAGCAGGGGTTCAATAAATGCTGAATGAATGAATGAATGAATGAATTTTCAGATGAGATAATTATGTCAACCACACAATCCAACTATTAGTTATCATTACTCTTTCAATACTTTTCCATCAAGGCTCTCAAAGCCCATAATATTCCAATAATTCACAGTTCACTCAGCAGGGAGTTTGCTTTTAATCTTGGTTTACAGAAAATTTTCGGACTCAAGTTCTTGGTATAAAGTCTTCTTAATTTCTACTCTGGGCTCTGCAAAACAGCAGCAATAACAACCATCCGAGACTATAATGGTGAGTGCCTGATATTATGCATTTGTCACAACCCATGGAACCGTACAACACAAAGAGTGAATCCTAATATAAACTACTGACTTTAGTTAAAAATAATTAATAAATATAGGTTGATTGGCTGATCAGTTGTAACTGGTGTACCATACTATCATCAGGGCCAAAGGTTGAAGGCACAACCCAGGAGCAAGAAGCTGGAAAATAAAGCTCCTTATTTTTGCCCACATGGGGAGCCCACAGCCCTTGCAGCAAAGAAATACTTGAACTTCCAGCCTGATTCCTAGCCTGCTGCTCCACAAAATGACCTCCAAGCCCATGAGAACATTTTAAATTTAGGACAAAAACTACACTATGTATGACATTCTAGCATTTTATAGCTCAATTAACCAAACTCAAAAGCCCAATGTAATCATCTAATCACTAAGGTCCCCTCTGCACCCCAACTCAGTCTAGTAACTCTTATCTTGGACCATATGTGTGAGGTTCTGAATGACAAGGAAACATACACCTGGTGAATTATTCAGAAATAGATCTCTGTGAGGAAGTTTGGCAGTGCATTCTCTCAAGAAGATGTTTCTGGAATACTAAACTGTTTCTATGCTGGGAGATTGGGGGAGGGGCAGGACGTAGTTATCTGATTTTCATTGTGCACTCAAAGTCATGAAGCAATTTAATAACTTAAAGGCCTCTTTCTGCCCTCAAAATATGAACAAGTCTTGTACACCCATGTTTCCAGTCCTACATTTTTTAAACCTATCATTTTCCCCACTGCTTCGGTCATCCTTTCCAGATAAAGGGCACATACTCCTGATAACAAACAGTTAATAAAAACATGTCATGTTTCATAGACATGCTCTAAAAAGCAAAGTGCAGCACACTTGGCTCTATAAATCACTTTTTTTTTTAATAATTTTATTTATTTATTTTTTTCCCCACAAAGCCCCAGTAGATAGTTGTATGTCATAGCTGCACATCCTTCTAGTTGCTGTATGTGGGACGCGGCCTCAGCATGGCCGGAGAAGCGTTGCGTCGGTGCACGTCCGGGATCCGAACCGGGCCGCCAGCAGCGGAGCGCGCGCACTTAACCGCTAAGCCACAGGGCCGGCCCCTATAAATCACTTCTTGAAAAACTGCTTGACCCTCATTCATTCCCATTCATGCCCATAGAAGTATAAACTGGTGCTACATCTTCGTAAGGCAATTTGGGAATATGCTGCAAATTTTAAAATTTAGCTTTAAAATTGCTGACCCAGTAATTCCACTTGTGGCACTTTATCCTTTTAGCAAGCACAAAAGTTGACCTCTCAACATACATTCTACCCTCGGCCCGTGAGTGGTTTAAGAATGGGTAATGGGACAGGCTAGGCATCTTCTGGGAAAGGCTTCCTCACTCATGCGAAGGACGTGCTGGAAGCGATGGTTTCACTTTTCCCCCGGATGCTGTCAGGTCCAGATGTGCCCCCTGGAATCAGGGCACCCATCCTGGAACCACGTGGAGAGTGAGTGCAGAGGAGGAAAGAGCCTAAGCCCTTGAGACATCACTGAGCTGATGAACCAACACATCCAAGAGCCTGCCTGATCTTGCGCTGCTTCTTGGGGAGATAACAAATTTCTTTATCATATAAGCTAATGCAAGTCATCATTTTCTGTAACTTGCAGCTGAAGTCATCTGATGCAACCCTACAGATAAAGTCACACATATGTGCCAACACATATGTATAAGAATGTTATTGCAGCCTAGCTAATAATAGCTAAAACTTGGAAACCTAAAAATAAATCCTGGCTACATAAATTATGGTCCACCTATACTATGGAATGCTATACAGCCCCTAAAAAGAGAGAAGGGTTCTAGATGTGGTGATATAGAAAGATACTAAAGGTATATGACTAGTTGACAAAAAACAAGGTACAAAGCAGTAGATATGGTATGATCTCATTTGCATCATATATACACACACATATTCTTTTATATACACGCATGTACACACACACTTACACACATGTTTCTGGAAGGACACTATAAAAGTGCTAATGGTTACAACTGGGGGAGGAGCAGCAAATGGGAACTGAGCTAGTTTTCATTTAATAGCCTCCGTACTGTTTGAATTTTTTACCATAGCATATACTCCTCTTATAATCTCCTAAATCAAGATGAAAAATACTTTCAAAAAGACCAAAGGACTCAATCAGCCAATTTACAGAAGTTCAAATGGAAATATACATGTAAAAAAATTACTGCCTGTAAATTCACCCAAATCAGACTTGACACATGCATTTGAAGGTGAGCCACAAAAAAATGTTGGTTTTTTAGCCCTCTCGCTCCCTTTCCTCTAAAATCTTATAACCCTTCCAGCTACCTGCTATCAGGATGGATTAGGGAACTATACACTAATTTTCAGATAGCTCACACAAAATAAAACTTAAAAGATACAGTCCAAATACACACACACACACTCCAAAGTCAAACGCAACTTTTTCTAATGCTCCATACCACTATTAGCCTCCACGAAACAAGAGTTGCCTATAATCCTTTCAGAATAACTTTAAGAAAATCCAGGTTTTATTTGGCTTTCCAGATTCACCTTCAGAGCCCAGCTTATATATGTGGCGTTTATAACTACAGTCACTTAGCACAGACACCAATTTTGAATTACACTCCAGTGTAGTTATTAAAAAGAAACACAGTGGTTCAACTCACTACCCAAAAATTAGTCCTGTCCCAATGTGTAATAACATTCCAGAGATGCTGTGCTTTTGGGGGGCTGTGGTCCCCTCTTTGTAAGGAACTTTCTCATCAGCCTCCTGGATCATGAGAATTTCTCTCACTTCCTTTGACTCCAGACCCTCAGTTTCCAGAATTTGGCTCCATGCCTTCCCTCTGGCGTCACCTCCTCCCAGGAGCCTCCCTCCCAACCCACCCCTCTTTCAGCTCTCTCCAGAATTACACTGTTCATTTGTCTGCATCTTCGTTCCCCTCCTCTACCCTGACTCTGCTCCATTGGGGACCGGGGCTTATTTAGTTCCCTGTGGTGTCCCTGGAACCTGGCACAGGTCTGGCGTTTTGGAGAGAGAGAAATCTGCAACAGGATTCTGACTCCGCCCCTCACAAGCCTAAGTAACTCTGGATGAGCTCCTTCATGTCTCTGAGCCAGGGTGTTCTCATTTGCCAAATGGAAGTAATCATATATTGTTTACAGTTGGTCCCTGTGGTAGTGACAGTAGTAGTAGTAAAGGCAATAATGAAGATAATAATAGATGCTCAGTGAATTCATTGGTCTGAGTAGCCTTGTTATCTAAGACCATTGGGCTCCACTTCAGCCAGTGGTTCCATCACACAACGTGAAGTTCAGTCTGAAGATTCCTTAAACAAACAGTCCTGGCCACATGCTAAGTAAATGACTTACTGCCCATCCATACTGAAGGTCCTAAATTCTGCATGACACATTGTCTTTCACACACATACCTATCTGTACAGTGCTAGTCTCAGCCTCGGAAGTAGTGTGACTTCTGCGGGCTTCAGGGACTCGTGCAGAGAGGGAGGAAGGCCAACTGCAAAGAGATCCACATTCTCTGGATCACACATCCCGCTTTGCATGTGGCTCAGAACAGGTCCTGGTTTTTCTTTCATTGGTTTTATAGTCAACATCCTGGCAGGCAAGAACTGTTTCTCTAGCATTAGTCAAAGAATTGTGCGAGGGCCTCAAAGAAGCTCATTTGAAGAGCTCCTTCCCCAAACTCTTCGCCTCTCCTATCATCTCCCATCCAAGTGAAATCATTGAACTTATAGGATCTGTAGAAGTAGAAGGAGCAATCCTTAAAACTCCACTTGGGTCGTTCTGAATCAATTATTTCCATAACTGAGCAGAGGCAGACGGGGCTGGACCTGATATGCGAGTGTGACCTACTTCACGGCTTTACATAGGCTCACTATACGGAGCGCTGACCTGACTCCTCGCAGTACCTTTGAGTGATCCAAAAAATAAACAGTTTTGAAAAATTGAAAATGTGTGCCTGGATATATGCAAGAGAAAAAAATCTCCCAAGGAAACAGGACTGTTTCAAATATTAAAGATGGGAAGAGGAACCGGAAAGAGTGAAAAGAAATATCAAAATGCACTCTTTTTAACTACAATGTCATCTGCTTTGGCAAGGCCTAAAATTTCAGATCCTGTACTCATGGCATCATGTCTCAGACATACAAGCTCCCTGAGGACCAGGCCTGCCTCACAGCCTGGCACGTCATCAGAATCATTGAGGGAGTCAATACGTTGTCTTTGGTAGTTTTTCAGGTTAGAAAATTATACCTCCCTTGGAGTTCTTTTTGCCACCAACTTTTAAGTCATCCTTCTACAGTATTTCAGGATTTTAAAAAATGGACATCATATCTCTGACAAGTTCTTTTCTAATAAGCTTTTCTCTCATGAAGCACATCCCATCTGTTCTAGAAAAGCCCTCATATTACCCAATTCCCATTCTTTATTCAACAAGCATATTGGATGGTTCTGTTTGTCCTTTATATAATACTACCCTGTCTTCCCTGCCTCCATCAATTCATCTGGGAGTGGTGATTTTTTAAATACTTTCCTACCTTTTGCAAAGTTCTTTGATAAAATGGCAATAAAGACAGTATCAATCGTTATGACAATATTACTTACTAGTATTACTTAATAGCTATTTAGAGCATAGCACAGCCCAGAACACAGAAGGAACTTTAAAAAAAATTAATTGATTTATCAATGGTGTATTGATTGAAAATCTAGATGAGTCTAAAATATTACTGGTATAGTTCTCTTGACAGTAAGTGGGGCCAGCCTGGCACTCCCCCTTCTCTGGCAACATCCTCCCTTTATCCTCTCTGTGAATTCTGGCCTTTTAAGTCCTCAAATTCCCAAAAGAGTGATTTTAGTGCTGTAACTAGAGAGCCAAAGGTATAGGATATACGGGAAACAATCAAATGTTATTATGATATCTAGAAAACTTGTGGTTCAGATAGACAGGAAGAATGCAAAGAATTCAGGAATCAATCAGGCAGTTAAGAGATTTGTTAAAAAGCTGCAAACCTGAACTAGAGGGTGCGGAATTGAGTTTTCCCAAGTAGGACATTAAAAACGGAAAGCAGTTGTGAAAGAGTTTCATAAGGCTGTCACTTGAACTCAGAAAAAAACACCACCAACTGTACGGTATGGACGTTGAGTATTCTCCGACATCACGGAGACTATAAACAGGGCTCCATGTGTCCATCAGTGGCTTGGGGAGAATGATCCAGCATGTGCACAGCCCACGGGTACCTCAGCCTGGACAGAAATCTCGGAATGCAGCCACAGCCCAGCAGAGATGGTCAGCATCTCACAGTCAGTTAGTGTCCTCCTGGTAACCTCAACCTACAGTACCAACACTTTCTGCAAGATTCCCTACCTCCCCAGCAAAGCATGAGCCAGTGCAGAATATTCGCTTTGGTTTTATTTTAAAGGTGGGAGAGGAAAAGCTGGCACCATGAAGAACCGGTTGTAATAATCAAGGATGCTAGCCAGCCTGGTTTTATAGATTCTCGGATCATCGGGGCTGGAGGAGAGCTTAGAGGCCACTCAGTAATTTTTACAGATAAGGAGAGGGAAGCCCAGATGGGAAGGGGAGCTGGCCAAGGGCACGCAGTGGGACAGCAGCAGAGCTAGGACTAGAAACCAGCATTCTCTCCATGAACCTATTAGGGTTTCATACAACAGAGCACCTAAAGTTGCTTTGGAATTTATTCTTAGAGACACAAGCCAAACACTCAATGTTCCGTGCACACCGCCTACCATCCCAACTTATCAAATAATCTCTAGACCTTCTCCCTTACTTTTGACAGCTCAAAGTTCTGTCATGTTAACAAACCCAGGTCTTCAGGTCTTGGAAATCCATGGGCTAATCAAAGTAGTTGGAGTCTCTATCCTGGGCGATGACTTTTCCTCATGTGATCAAGCCAGCCAAGGCAAACAAGAGTACCAGCTCACCTTCCACCAAGAAGGCCCTCGCCAAAGGTCAATGATGGCGCCTGGCTGTCACTCCTCGCAGAACCTGGAGAGAATTCATTCCCCATAGAACTTTCTAGAAGGTGTGAGGGATATTCAGCAACAGTGACCCCACTTGCAGACTCTGCTTGCCTGAAACTGGGCTGGTGGGAAAAACAGCAATTGGGTGAAAATGGATGTTTGTTACTCAGTGTTTCTGCTCTCTGCTCTGGTCAATCATCCGAAATGGCTGACCACATTCCTTTTTTTCTCCTTCTTTTCCTTACCGCTCCGTTCTTTGGTAAACACTATTAGCATTTAGCATTTAAAGACATAGCTCTAGAGTTTAATTTTGTCTGATGTATCATCACCAATGTTAAATGCTTCAGGAAATATTGTTTATTTACAGAAGTACCCAAAAAAGCACATGATAATTTCCCCATATGCAGGGTAGTGGTACTAAATATGAAACACTGTGATCATCAACCAGGCTAAAAGCTGAGGTAAAGGTACTGTGTCAGAGAGGAAAATGAAGAACGTCACGGGAATTTTAAAGTAAACCTTTTGACCAAGGTCAGCCACACTCTGGACTTCCATATTGAGAATCTGCCTTCCTCCAAGTCTCCTCCCGCATCTACGTAGGGAAGTGTCCCTCTTCCCAAAGCCAAGCCCTCCACCTGGCTCTGGATCCCACCCCTCCTGCCTTCTCAGGAACCCTGCCCTGTCAAATAAACTGACTCTTTCTCTTAGAGTCAACTAGATCCTTGTACATTTACTTAAGTCTCTACTATTATATATATAAAAAAAGCCTCTAACCTCATACCCCCCTCCAGCTGCTGGCCTATTGCTATTCTCCCTTCATGGCCAAACTTTTAAAGAGCTAGTTGCTTCCTGCCTCCCACTAATTCCTCAGCCCACTCCAATCTGGTGTCCCCAGCATTGTTCCACCAAAACAGCCCTTGTTAAGGTCACCAGTGACCTCCTCGTCTCCAAATCTGGCAGTCCTTTTTAGTCATGGCATTCAATTCTGTGGACCACTCCCTCCTTGAAACATCCTCTTCCCTTGTCTGAGCCCCAAGAGAGCCCCTCCTCCATGGCCTCCTCCTCCCTCTCTGCCACTTCTCACTATCTGTGACATCCTCCTCTGCCCAACCTCTACACGTCCCAGGAGGCCCTCTCTCATTTTAAACTTTCTCCTTGGATGCAGTCACTACCCATCATACACAGATAACTCACAGATAAACAAAAGTGCCTCAAACTCAACAAGTCCAAATGCTCGCTCACTCTCACTCCCACCACCATCCATTCAACACTGCAAACCAGGAGCCGGGGAGTCATCCACGGCCCCTCCTTCTCCTTTACCCCCATCCCCATGTCCAACCAAAGCCCAGTCAACTTTACCTTCTCCAAGATGTCTCACACCTACCCACTTCTCTCCATCTCCTCTGCCACACCTGGTCCATGCTCCACCTGGTTTTCCTCAACAGCCTCCTAATTCTCTCCCACCTCCACTCCTGCCCCTTCTAATCAGCTCCCAACACTTAAACCAGGGTTATCATTTCTTTTTTTTTTATGGAGTTTTTTTTTTTGTTTTTTGGGGTTTTTTTTTTGTGTGTGTGTGAGGAAGATCAGCCCTGAGCTAACATCCGTGCTAATCCTCCTCTTTTTTTTGCTGAGGAAGACCGGCTCTGAGCTAACATCCATCGCCAATCCCCCTCCTTTTTCTCCCCAAAGCCCCAGTAGATAGTTGTATGTCATAGCTGCACATCCTTCTAGTTGCTGTATGTGGGACGCGGCCTCAGCATGGCCGGGGAAGCGGTGTGTCGGTGCGCGCCCAGGATCCGAACCCAGGTCGCCAGTAGCCGAGCGCGCGCACTTAACCGCTAAGCCACGGGGCCGGCCCTGGGGTTATCATTTCAAAGCATCCTTTCGATAGTGTTCTATACTCCCCATCTGATAGCTTTCTATTGCTCATCTAAAAGGCCTGCTCCCCACCTTCTCTCAGTCTCTCCAAAGTGCCACAAGGAAAGCTCTCCCCTCCACCCCAACTCTGCCTGGTTAACTCGTCCGCCTTCTTCAGACCTCAGCTCGCTGGGGAAAGCCTGCCCTGGCCGGTCCCCTGCCAACCCCACCGGCAGATTAGATAGCTCCACTACACTCTCCTAGCACTGTATACTTCACTTTCATTAGAGTTCATCGCAGCTCTAATTTTACATTTTTTCGTGTGATTTTTTGGTTAATATCCTTGCCCATCCCAACTCCCATGGCAGCCTTGGGAATGCATCTCCCACACCTATTACAGGGAGCACAATGGACCAAGAAAAGCTCCAGCTGCCACCCCTGGAAATCCATCTCAGTCTGTGCGCGCTGGAGGCCATGGCGCCTAGGGGGCTCCCCAGTCAATGACTGAATGCAGCGGAAATACTAAGACAGTCCCTTTCCTGGGAGACCTGGGACCCCTTGTCCTCTGACTGACCCAACAGCTTTGCCAACCTCCTTAGACCACACAGGATGCTTCTACACAAACTTCTCTCCCTCTCGCCTTCACTAGGGGTCAGACTTGCGTGGTCTAAGTTCTCCCCCAGTTTCCAGCTTCCTCCCTATTTTCTCCCCTATTAGGGCATCTCCCCTAACAAAATCCTTGCACATTTGATCCCTCTGCATCTGCTTCTCTAAGGACCCGGACCAACACAACCCTCAAACTATAAGCCCCAGGAGTGCAAGGACCTTGTCTGTTTTGGTTGCCAGTTAGTTTCCAATACCTAACACAGTGACACCAAGTGCATATTTGTCAGATTGAGTGAATTGATTAATATGTCATTTTTGAAGGAGCCTAGAACACAAACGCACAAAATCTCTTGTTGATTTTATGCCCTTCACTTGGTGCCACACGTGTCTACAAAAAACTGAGTAAACTCTCAAGGCAGTCACTGAGTTGGGGCAAGCTTCCAAGTCACTGGCAGGGAGTCACAATGGAACCCAATCCGTTTGTCACACTGCAACGAGAGTGATGTGTTAACTTCTATGAATAGTAAATAAGTACAGAAAGAAATGCGCTGGGTAACCTTCATGGTGTCGTTCCACACTGCCAGCACTCCCTTGCCTTTCTGGAGAGGAAGGAATACAGTGGCATTTAATAAACAGAAAACTCACAAACCACAGCCAGTGGAACATCCATGAGAAACCACCATTGCCGGAAGTCTGAGTACAGGCACAAAATTTCCAGAGAAAGAAAGAATAATTTGTGGGTAGAGAAGAGCATTGAGGTTCCATGGAGACATGCTTTAGACAGAAAAAGACATTTTAGAAAATGCAGTGTAGAAAGCTTTTCAGCACCCACACACCCTTCCCACTAAGTATCTGAATGTGAGAAATTTTTGGCTGCCTTCTGACTTTAAAAAAATGCTTTAAAAGAGAGATACCTAAAAAAGAAAAAAAAACATCATTCTCAGGGAACACTGTATGCTATTTCAGGTAATTTTAAAACTACGAAATAAGAAATTCCCCTTCCTGAGGCAAATTGTCTCAGGCAGTGACATCACACCATTGAGTATCGGTAAAACAGAATCAGAGAGACTGTATCCACCCATAGGATACGCAATGATGAGATGAGAACATGAGTTGTTCATCAGTTCCCGCTCTACACATAAATCTTTGGTGGCATCTCATGAGCAAAGCCTCTGTGTTTCAGATGTTTAGATCCAGATGTTTGGTGTCATGAAGATGAAATCTTGAGCTGATGGGCAGTGAGAACCAGGAGAGTTACTGGCTACCCCTCACCTCCCAGGAGGGCCCCACACAACCACTGCTTCTACAAATATTTAATGAGTCTCTACTCTTTACCAGGCACTGTTTCGGCATTTTAAACACTTCTACTGGAAAGGATGATCTCCCCTCCTCGTTCACTTTCTCCTTCGCTTCCAAGACTTTATTCCTGAAGTCTCACTTCACTCTGTCATTCAGTAGTATAAGCCAATCTCCTTTCGCTTGCGTGATGATCCCAAACAGCTAACCACACTGGATCTCTAAAACACACATATTTGACAGCTGTTATATCTGTAACCTCTGGGGCAAAAGTTCTAATTTCTGTAAACTTTTTTCTTTCCTATAGACCTTATTTTCCAACTCTTTATGATCACTAGTGCTCTCCTTCAAATTTGTTCCCAGAATTTCATATGCAAAATTTGACAAGTTATTTTGCTCTGATGCTAACCTGTGTATCTAGTCGGACTCTGCTGCCTCCCCAACTGAACTACGGTGCTCTTCACTTCCCAGGTGACCAAAGTCACTTGAGTTGTATCATCATTTTCGCCTGAATTTTGAAGGCAATGATCATTCCAAGCTAAGACAATTCTCACTCATTCCATTACACAGTCATTGATAAGATACTCAACAAACTTCAGATCCAAGGTTAATCTTTTTCCCAGCCCTCCCCAGTTTCACACTAAACCACTGACAGGCACCAAGTACACACACATCCAATGACTGTGTCTAACCCAGTGGTTGCACATCAGAGGCACCTAGAAAGTTCTTTTTAACTTTTTATTTTGAAATAATTATAGACTCACAAGACATTGTAAAAATAGTGCAGAGTACTCAAACTTTTCATTTCTCTCTCCCTTCTTTTTCTTATTTTCCTCAACCTTAACCTTCTTTTCACAGATCTTATTTTCCCTGTAAGAAAGTATCCATCACCCATCTTGCCCCAACAGTGACATCTTACAGACTAAAGGAAGTCAGTTGGCACAGTACAATAAACTAGACCACAGACCTTACTCGAATCACGCTATTTTTTGCATGCATTGGTTTATTTGTCTTTGTGTATAATTTTATGACATTTTATCACATGCGTAGATTAATCAAGATACAGAACTGTCCTATCAACACAAAGGAACCCCTCCTGCTGCCCTTTACAGTGCCCCCTCCCTCCCCATCCCTAACCCCGGGCAACCACTTGTCTGTTCTCCATCTCAACAATGTTGTCATTTTGAGGATGTTATATAAATGGCATCATACAGTATATAACCTTTAGAGATTTGGGAGATAACTTTTTTCACTCAATGAGAGCTTTTAATATACAGCATCTCCTGAGTTGTGTCACTACTCCCACGACCCCAACCCAAGCCCCAAGGTTCTGATTCACTAAGTCTAAGGCGGGACCCAAAAGACGGCATTTTAAAAAGCTTCCCGGGGAATCTTTATCAACTGTAATGTACAGGCCACTGGCCTGGACCATCTCCTCCCAGCTAATGGATGCCTGTGGTGTTAAAGGCAGAATCAAGTAACTTCCTAAAGGCAGGTAACATTACAGCCATCACTTCCTTCACCTGCCACATCCTACAGGGCTTCCAAGGGAACTGGATTAGTCTGACGTGACTACTCCCTTATCAAGTTGCACTAGCTATTACTTCAAAGCCTGTTCTTTCTAAGGTGCCTGATAACTGAGTTTGTGATGGGTTTTTTTCAAAATTATTTCTGGCTCCAAGGTCTGCAAGGTTTTATCCATAAATTCTCACTTTTCCATTCAGAAATGATTTTTTTAATAAAATGCACTCCAGCAAATCCAGCCAATTTTACTAGACAAGTATCTTCTATGCCCAAAAAGCACTAGAATGACGTAGCACATTCCATCATGTTTTCCCCACCTTCAGTGCAAGGTGATTCCAAAATAAGTATAATATAGTTCTTGACTACAGCTTGGCTGATCTCTGGGACATGAAGGATCCATGAAAAACAGACGCCACTAGATATGAGCAGGCTCCTGTCACAAACAGAAGCCACCAGTGAAGTGCAGCTTGGGAAGAACTGACAAGCCAGCCTCACTGTCAACAGGCACTTGAAGGGCTCTTAGACCAGCTGCCAGGGAGGGGACAACAAACCTGCCCCCATGGGGCTGCCACCATGTCCTTAGAGGAAACGGGAACCACAGAGAAACACTTTCACGGGATGAGGTGAAGATAAAGAACACAAGGAAGAAATGAAAAGGCTGAGGGCAATTCATTCACTCATTCTTTCAATTCACGAATTATGGAACCTCCCCACTGGAACATCAGCTCCACGCGTGCAGACGTGGGGTACACTTTGTTCCCCACTGTACTCCAGTGCCTGATTTATGGTTGGTATCCAAAAAATATCCATTGAGGAATACATCTACCCAGCATGTAAGGGGGCGGTCAGGCCCCCCGTCAAACACCTTGCTGGAGGAGAAAAGGAGGTCACCTCAGAGAATGCAACCTGTACTGCTTCTGCAGAGAAGGGGCACCGGCCAGAGTGGGACACTCTCTGCTACCCGGCCTCTGGAAGGCAGGATCCAATCAGAGCCTCCAAAACCAAACACCAGATGAGCTGTCACATTAATGCCACAGAGGGCCCAGCCCACGTCCCACCCAGCCCAGCCTCAGATGGTGGTACCCGCCCCCTCCCGTGTGGATTCAACACACCCACCTCCCCAGGGACAGAGGCAGAAAGTGCGAGCTGGTCGTCATTGTCTGCTTGCCTCTTCTTCTTTACTAACAGAAGGTTTAGCAGGACATGCAGAAGCACGGAACAATGACTCATTTCCCAACTGCCTCTGCAGCTAGGGAGGACCCAGTGACTGAGACCTGACAAATGGCATGCAAGCAGCAGCTCTTAAGGAGGCAGCTGGGGGGTCCTCCTTGCCCCTGCTTCTTCTTCTCTTTTCCATCCTGGTGCCTGGAACGCAGATGCAATACCCAGCGCTCTGGCTGCCATCCTGATCACAAGAACAAGGGTCACATCCTAGGGAATAAAGTGAGGATGAGCAGGGATGAGCCGGGGCCTCTGAAGACCTTGTGGGACGAAGCCACTTTGCCAGCCTGCACTGACGACCTCTGACGCTTGATGTGAAAGAAAAATAAACTGTTATCTTGATTAAGCCACTGTTATTTGGGGGTTTTCTATTATCTACAGCAAACCTAGCCCTAGCTAAAACTGATGTACAAAACAGAGATACACCCCACATATCACGTCCTGCCAACAAAATGACCTCTGAAAGATTTATCATCGTTAATATCTCTGACTCCGTCTTGGGCCTCTTTCTGCATCTGGCCTTTATCATTTCTTGAGCAAAGATTTTCATATTTCCTAGCAACATGGCAGTCCAGGAGCATAGAGGACTCACAGAAAAACAACCTGCTTCCTGATTATTCGATTTCTGAGAAGTAAATGGTGAGTTTACTTGGCCAGGCGACCCACCCAACCAAAGTTTATTTTGTTCAAAGTTTACATGCCATCCTAATCAACCTGAAATAAATACGGAAACTGGGGACAGGCAACAAGAAGTGTCTGTCCATCGAACTATAATGAAATGAACACATAAGCACCCAGGTCTGCTCTTCTTGAAGATGAAGGCACACCAACTTTACTATCATCGTGTGGCCAAAGCACCCGCAGTTATTTTTAAAGGAGTCCACTTTTTTTTTTTGCTTTTACTTTAGGGCTGAGACAGCAACTGTGTCTTCTCAAATGAAACGTGACTTGGTCTGGACAGTCTAAAACAATTATTTGGGGAATTTAATTTCATAATGGGAAGAACCCTAAGGGTTAGTTTTCCTTTTAACCGGGAAGTTTTCTTGCATCCGGTAAATTTTGGCTTAACAAAGGGAAATAAGGCCAGCAAAACCTAGGAAGACTATAAAATGGCTGGGACCTTCATCCCAAATGACTCCTATAAGGCAGAGGGATCCCTATCCCCCATCGCCCTGTACACAGCGGCGATGCAGAAAAGGGGAAGGCAAGGCACCACTTCAGTCCCAGAGCAGGGCCTTCAAGGCAGTACAGACTTGTGGAGCTGGCTTGGGGTGGTGAAGTCCATGAGGGATGAGAGCAGCTCTGCAGCCCCCTGGCCTAAGTCCACATCCTAGTTCTGCCACTTACTATCTGGGTGGCTATGGGCTGGTGGCCCACCCTCTCTGAGCTGCAAGAACCACCTACATTGTAGGGCCATTTGTTGTAAGGACTAGTGATATGTATCAAAATTCCTGGCCCATAATGGGTGCCTATTACATCTATGGAAATACTATTATATATCCAGAGCACTTCTAATCCAAGGTCAAGAATGGTGCTGCTAAAATGAAAGGCAGTGCATACATGAATGCCTGATCCCCGGGTACCCGACAAGCAAGACTCTATCTCTCTTCTCCCTCCCTCCCTTCCTGACCTACAGACAGGCACAGGCTCTTCTGCACTTCAGGCAGTTAGCTCGGTGGGGCCTCAGCATTGCTAAAGAAATGGAGAGAGGGGAGGACTGGAGAAAAATGAAGCAGAGCTGCTAGTTCAGTTGCATGGTTTGTGCACTGAACAAGGGCATTACAATTAAGGGGCACTATCTACACTGTAGACAAAACAGAATTATATCTTTATTTTGACAATTTTCCAGTACAGCAAAATGTCTTATTTTAATAAAAATATTTATATCATGATAATTTTCTGACAGCTGGAAATAAACCATCTTGAAGAAAGAATGACTTCCTCAAATTTATACAAAGGTGCCATATAAGTTAGTGTTAGAACAACCAGGGCTCTGCTGGGGAAACCCTGGCTCAAACAGATACTTCCTCTGAATGTGGGAATATTCCCTACACTAACTCAGCAAGCCAAATTCCATCCAATTCTTGGAGTAAAATTTTTCTGAAATCATATTCAACCAAATGCATATTAATTCAATGTCCTAGTCTGTCAACATCACAAACTCAACATGATAACTCTGAGCCCTCTTCTAGCATTACCTGTGGACCCATCACAGACTCAGGAAGGGCCAAACAGGCACATGGGTCCCTTGCTTTGGAATCCTTTCAACCTTCTTTTTCCTTCCTGTGCACCTCCCAGCGCCCTTCCCTCCCAGATCCCATCTCTGCACCATCCCTCTCGTCCCCAACAGCAGCTTCCTGTTCAGAGCCTCAGGCCTGGTGAGAAGGCAAGAAGCTAATGCATACTCTGGAGCTGGTGTGATACACACTTAATGGATTACCTCTCCCGCTGGGAATTAATATTTAGAAGAGTACGCACTCAAAAGGACAAGGCTTAACTCAACAAATGACACCAGGGGTGGCATTATCCCAATTAGAAGGGGGAACAAAGAGGAAAAGACTGGGTGGTCAGAGTGGGACTGGGGAATCGTTATCCAGAATTCTCAGGTGATACCCCATCTAAGACTTAATCTGCACGTAGCAATGCACACCCCTCTTTGTAACACTGAACTATTACAAAATCATGACAAAAATCTCTTCGCTTGTGCAGTGCTTTATTTTTAAGGTCGATCATTATATCCAAGCACTGAACAACAGCCTCACTTGTAAAGTGGTAGCACTGCTAGGCTGTTATAATAAAGCATCATTTATGTTTGAGTAAATCTTTGCTCACAATTCAGCTCCTTACGCAAATATGTATTGTGATTATTAACAACACAACATACTTTCATCATCATCATCACTCATATAGACTCTTGGAGAGGTTTACTGACCAAATTTCCAAGCTCCTAAAGAGGAAAGAACATTAAAACAAATTTAAAAATTAAAAAATAACATTGTTGAGTCTACTTGGAGAAGATTTTGCACTGGACCTGGGTGATGCAAAAATGTTCCCAGATGGGTTTCTCTCCTGTTTCATGTTTCTGGATTCAGACTTTAAGATAATATATTCCTGAGCTATTTTTTAATAAATGAATATTTTTAATGAATGAATTTAAAAAATTAATATTTTTTATGAGCCAGGAAAATAAACAAAACAGAGGAGATTTAGCTTCACTGCTCTTCACACACCAAGGTTGAACTCCACCACTCCTCAACGCATACGTATAAATGCTCAGCACTGACTGACTTGGGAGAACTGGTTTTTTCACCCACTGCTTTTAATTTACTTGTATATCTCTTTTTTTTTTTTTTTTTTTGGTGAGGAAGATTGGCCCTGGGCTAACATCCATGGCCATCTTCCTCCACTTTATATGTGGGATGCCTATCACAGCATAGCCTGATAAGTGGTGCGTAGGTCCATGCCTGTGATCCGAACCTGCAAATCGGAAAGGCGGCCAAAGTGGAGCACACAACCTTAACTGCTACACCACTGGGCCGGGCCCATAATTTACTTGTATATCTTTTTTTCTGAAATGTCAGTAGTGCATAAGGAATTCATTCATTAACTCTTAACTTCTGATGAGAAAAATCTATCAATGGCTAAAGAGCATATGAGGAAGAGGGGAAATCTGAACAAGTTACGTATTTTCACCATTTTTCTGGACATCTAAAATATGCTAAAATAAAAATTTTATTTAAAAACAAGTTATCTAACCAAAGAAAAGGATCCAACCTCCAGTTAGCGTCTATGAGCCAAGCCCACTGCTAAATGCTCCCTGTGCATCCTCTCCTCGAATCACCGCCAGGAAATTGCTGTAAGCTATTATCCCATTTTTAGAGGAGAAAATTGAGGCTAAGACAGCTGCACTTTTGAGGGAAATGAGGAGACTCTCAATAAAGCAATTCACAAATATCCCCTAAGGCTTCTATCAGCATTAAGGAGTCTTAACAAAGCAAAGAATATTGAATAATGGCCCTACTAATTAGTTTAGGAGGACATAAACTTTTTTTTTAGAAAACACTCATTTGCCGCTTTCAGCAAATACTATTTTTATGGACAACTGGCTCTTATGATATATGATTTAATCTGTTTTCTGTAAAATGGGACTATTAATAGTACCTACTATGGAAGTTGTGTGAGGATGAGGTGGAATAAGGCACAAAAGTGCTTAGCCAGCAGCTGGCACAGGCAGGCCACAGTGGCCATGTTCCCATGCCTGTGCACCCGCTCTGTGCCGTCTGTGAGACAACTGTCTGGGTGCATGTGGGTGCTGGTCTAGCAGGAGCCCAGGACGGGGGAGATCTGGGGCCTCCTTTCATTCTCCCGACGCTGGTGGCTGAGGGTGTCTATGTTATGGTGTCACATTAGCTAATGAGATCATACTTGCTAAACTAAGCTAAGCTAATGAGCTCTGCTTAGCTAATCAACTCCACAGAAAGGAGCTTTCTTTTTTGGTGAATGGGCAGCCCCCAATGTTAATTCTGATGTTGGTTGTTTGAAACCGGGAATGCATTTTCCCGCAGAAATAATGTGACAAATGAAGGCAGAGTTCTCAGGCCAGCCCCACACCCTTTTTAACCCTTAAGAAAGGAAACAATAGTGCAGGAGTTCTGGGTCCTTGTTGCTGTGGGTTCGAGGTGCAGGGAAGAAAGACATTGCCTGTCATCTCCTCTCCTAGGTGCACAAGTTGGGTGAGGGTCAAAAATGGAAGAAACAAAAGGAAAGAAGTATCAGCGACTATTCTATTCTAACCTAACTAAATGACCACAAATTTCACAAAATGTACTCTTCGGTTCATCACCTAGAAGGTTATTTACTTCCACTGCAGCTTGTGACACATCAAAATGGTATTTGCTGGGGGGCCAGCCCAGGGGTGTAGTGGTTAAGTTTGCGTGCTGCTCCACTTTGGCGGCCCGGGGTTCGCAGGTTCAGATCCCAGGCGCAGACCTATGCACTGCTCATCAAGCCATGCTGTGGCAGCGTCCCACATACAGAATAGAGGAAGACTGGCACAGACGTTAGCTCAGGGCCAATCCTCCTCACACACACACATAAAAAAAACCCCACACACAAAAATGGTATTTGCTGAAAGGAACAAAACAAAGAAAATTTGTTAAAACCCCTTTTCCATCCAAGAGTGCTTATTAGGAATTCTATTTGCATTTCCTTGTATGTCCTAAGATCTTTAACGAAAGCAGGTGCTCTAAAATAAAGCCAAATCTATGAACTCAGGTGAAGATTAGCATAATTTTTTATTGACAAAGCAACAAGTTCAAAAAGCAATAGTATATACACATCACCAGTCTGACAATATTAATACCTTCAAACGAGGGATGAAATAGTGGCCTGCTCATCACTTTTCCTAAGGAAGAAATATAAGCTTAAAACAGGAAATTATCAAAAGAATTGCACATTGAAGACAAGTTTTGTTGACAGTTATCAGGATGGAGAACATTACACTCCCCTTCACTACCTGCATTACCTTCCTTACAGTAAGAAGGGGTGAGGCAATGGGGAAAACCCCAGAGTGGCAATCAGAAGATGCACATTCTCACCCTGTGCCTCTGTGTGACTTTTCGTAAACCACCCAGCCTCCTGGGCCTCAGTTTCCTCATCTGTAAAATGGGAGAATTTTTACCAATCCTACCATTATACGATCAGAAGTAAAAGAAAAAGACTCCTGTATGTAGCTAGCAAAATTCTAGAATACAGTTTGCCAAGAGATTGACTAGGGTCAACATGTCATGAGAAAAGCATTATTTTGAAAAGCACCTATTTTTCCATATTTTTGTGCTTCTAAAAAAAGTTTAGAAATCCATTACTTGAAACACCAATGTTTGTATGTGTCTTTGACCTCTATGTCTAAACATTGGGCTACTGATAACGGTTATTTCAATGCCTCTTGTAGAAAGGCTTTAGCATCTGACTGATGAAGAATGAAGGAGGCTAATGCAAACACCGCATGCGTGGGAACCTGGAAATGGCTGTGTGTGGCTTGCAAGGCAGGTTTTGGCTGGCCCCTCCACTCAAGGGCATCATTGTTTTAATGCAGTTCCAGAAGCATTGATTTAGTGCCTACTGTGTTCCACGCTCTAGTACCAGATGCCTCAGAGCCAAAGAGCAGTAGGACAGGCCGTGGGCTCAGCGAGCTCAGACCCGGCGGATGAGAAAACATGTACCGCGAGCTCTGGCACAGCAAGCGCCAGAGACACAGGATGAGAGCGCCATGGTACACGACTGGGTCACCACCTGGGTGTCAAGAAGGCTTCACGAAACATGCACGCTTGAGTACGACCAAGAAAGATGAGTTTGCACGCATCCTATAGGTGCACGGTCGGAAGCAAGAGGAGTGCGGGCAGAGGACACAGCAGGGGTGAAGACAGGAGGTGTAGGGACCTGGCATCGGTGGGCGGCAGCCAGTGTCTAGGGAGCTAGGCTACGGCTCAGTGTTTCTCAGTTTGCAAGTTGTGGGTCATGAAATCAATTTAGTGGGTCAGAAGCATTTTTAAGTGAAATATTCTAGAATAAAACAATAGAGTTGAATAGAATAGAGCTCACTGCACATAGTTAGAGAAATGCTGCTCCTTCCAATTTTCATTTCTATTTGTGAGTGTGTGTATGTGTGCATGTGTCTGTGTGTCCCGGCTCTCAATGATGTACTGCTTATGCAGGTCACTCTCTCAAAGTTTGAAAAAGACCCTGTTCAGGGGGTCAGGTGCACAGGGAGCTATCCAGTCATCATCCCCAAAGCCACCTTCCAGGATACAGAGCACAGTGGTGACAATGGGACTCACACCGGGGGAGGACACAGACAGGGCTCGAGAGCTGCGGCTGGCACTGTGGCTCTGTGCCAACAACGGTCTAAAGTGAGACCTCCACAACTTACCTCCGGGGCAGTCCACACAACATTCTGGGACATCGGTAGTGCAAGAGCATGAAAAACGAGAAAAGTTCAGCTTCAATGAGCTTATTCAGAATTTTGCAATTGGAAAAAGGTTAAGTTCTGTGTTTTACAATTTATTTTCATATATAAATTACACTTGGTGGTGGGGAAAGGGATGGTCACATAAACTGTTTAGTGTTTATGGCTTTTGAAAGGCTTTAATCCAGCCCTGATGGTGCCAACACAACCGATTCTGAGCAAAACTCTCCTTGCACCAAGTGTCATCCTCCCTGTCCCTTTGCAAAGTAACCTGACCAGTATCTGTGTGGTGCCCACCCTGGCACCAGGATCAGGGCCATCCAGACAGCCTGGTCCGTGGGAAGGGGTCCACAGAGAATGGGGAAGAGCAAGCATGGCCTCAAAAGAGTCGTGACATGCAAAGGAACATGCACATGTGGGAGCTACTGTCTGGGTTAGCTCCAGCCCGGCAGGGAAGCCCTGCTACAGCAGTGGAAAGTGCACGAAGACCAGATCTTTCTTCTTCACAAACCCATTAATCTTCTGGGGGGTGGGTGTTTTCTTCACAGGAGTGACAATAACAACAACTGCTTCTGTACCTTTGAAACAGGAATCTTAAGAGGGAAAAGGCACAAATTATGAGAAGAGATCCAAGGCTATCTGAAGAAAGGGCATAAACATGATGGATGATGCCAACACCTTTACTTTTATGTCATGGCATGCTGCTTACTCAGAGACTCAGAAATACTAACCTTGGCCCCAACAGTAGACAAGAGCACCCTGATTTACCTAACATCAAGGTGACTTATATATATATTGTATCTCCAACACATGGCACCTTGTGCTCGGCATGCGATAAATACTCAACAAATATTTCTTGAGTAAAGAGACCAAGAAATACTAGCAAAAGTAAAAGAAGAGTGAAAAATTCATGAAGAAAGATACGGAAAAAATAAGTGGCCTGAATGAATGGAAATGAGGCTTCTGTTCAGAGGGCTGACTTTACACATTTGTCTAAGTGCTGCAGTCAAGAATGCCAGGTCTGATCAGCCAGAGTCATCTTAGGTTCCCTCCAGAATATTGCAAAGGTTCAAAAATGTCTTAATCCTTTTGTTCAATGTATTAGACCAGAACACTTCAAGTAAAACCATTTTTCTTTGGAGGCTGAATTAACCTAATGGACTGTGGATATTGTAGAAATAAGCAAGCTATTGGCCAAACCTGCACTTCACGTTTATTACACAGAGTGTAAATATTGTGTCTATTTACACACAGTCAGAGCTTTTCATTGTGCTGGTCAGCGTAGATGCAAAGAGCAGCCTTCTTGGCAGAGGAATCACTATAACTACAGAATGCCTTTCTCAAACCAAAAAATGGAAAATAAATAAGAATAACAATATTTGCTCTAAAATAAAGAAGAAATAGTTTAATTTGATATGATCTTCTGTTCCTATAAAACACTTCGGCAGTGTTCCTGACTCAGAAGAGAGAGTACCTCTTCCAGCTTTTTCTAGAGCATCACTAATTACTCCCATTATTCTATCTTAGGTGGAAGGAGGGGAAGAAAACGATGAAATATTTTTAAATCTTCTCTGGGGGAGCTAGGCCTATCACACACTGAGACGGAAATTTAGTTATACGTCAGGTTCAGCCTGGTTTCCAGCCTCTACTTCTCTTTTCTCCCCACAAATGCAGGCTGGCTCAGCAGGCCCTAAGGTGCAGACCCAGAGAGGGAGCAGCCACAGCCCAACCATCAGGGACTTCTCCGCCTGCCAGCAGGCTACCACTCTACCCTGACACTACATCCAGTCCTAGGACCACATCCCTGCCCAGATCTCAACAGCTTCCCTGTGCTCGAGGCTCTATTCTGCAACCCTCAGGAACTGGAGTCTTGCCTGGCACTTCAGGCCCCACCCATCCCCCTGGGCACATACCTTCTTGCCGAACCTCAGTCTTGGGCCTGTGACCCTGCCCTCCACTGACACATCTCCCTGTCTCCAAACTCTACCAGATTAAGCCATTGGCTGCCCTGATCCCATCTGTCATCTGCCAGGTTGGATTCTCTCTCTCCCCTTGCAGTTGGTTGGTCCCCCCAAAGCCTGGGTCATCCCAGTGGGCAGGTGATCCATCTGCAACATTCAATGGTCCACTGTAGTGGACGCTGTTGTCAGCCAGACAGATAATCCCGCCCATCCCCCTACCCCCGGCCTGTTCTTTCAGGACAGAAGCATCCACTCCCCAAGCTGCTGGAATGTGGGCACCCACCAGCTTTCAGCCGGGTCCCTCTCAGGAAACTGCCTGCAATTGGAGAGAGTCGCCTTCCCAGGGTCTTGCCCCCTTCCTGGGGCAGCCCCCATGCAATGGCTGGTTAACGCAGGGGTATAAAGGCCTGCTCCTTTGCCCGGCAGATCAGCAGGAGACGTTACTGCAACTGCATATGCCCAATGCTGCTCCCTTCCATCTGATAGCACTCCCTGGTAAATGTCCTACAGGCAAACTTCCACCCAGAGTCAGCTTGCCTGGGGACCCCACCCATGACGTCAACTGGGTGAGTCACATCCAGTCTATGCCTGAGACACTTTGCCTCATCTCATTCTGAATTCCTCGGAATTCTGCAGATAACCAAGGGGTCCATTTGGTGCACCCATTTTATGATGTTTGATGAACAAACCCTGCTCAGAGGGTTGTAAAAAGTCTTCAGCATTTCAAGTCCAGTTTCATATGGAGAACTATAAGGATTGGGGGTATGGTAGACAGAATAACAGCCACCCAAAGATGTCTACATCCTAAGCCTTGGAACTTGTGAATATGTTATCTCACATTGAAAAATGAACTTTGTAGCTTTGATTAAATTAAAGACCTCGAAATGTGGGGTTATCCTGGGTGATCTGGGTGGGCCCAAACTAATCACGTGGGTTCTTAAAAGTGGAGAGAGCCTTTCCTGGCTGTGGTCAGAGAGAGATGTAACTACGGAAGAAAGGCCCAGAGAGGTGGAACATTGCTGGCTTTGAAGACAAAGAGAGGGGACCACATGTCAACTCTAGAAGCTGGAAAAGGCAAGGGAATGGATTCTCCCCTAGAGCCGCCAGGAGACAACGCAGCCCTGCCGACAGCAGGATTTTAGTTCAGGGAGACCCATGTCCAACTTCTAACCTACAGCATTGTAAAATAATAAATTCGTGTTATTTTAAGCCACTAAGTGTGTGGTAATCTTTTACGGCAGCAATATAAAACTAATCCCAGGGAAAGAGAGAAAGAGGAGAAAGGAAAACAACTCTTTGTTCATTTCTACACTTTAATTCTCCCCTTGCAGGTTTGGTAGGGGCTCCCATTTAGGAAAACTCGAGATCTTTCTCGAAAACATCAACTAGGGTCAACTCTGGGTGACAGGAACAAACCCACACAATGTTCTAAAATCAACAATCGCACATCCTCTCTAGAATGAGGAAGAATATTAATCTCCTGTTCTAGGAGACCACATTTTCCTGATCCAGCATTTCTTGTCTCATTGTCACCATCCGCAGCCAGGAGGCAGAAGAGCTTAGTTATAAATGAGTGGGACTCTGCTTTGTTGCCACTTCTACTTCTAAATAAAAAAAAAAGGAATGTTAATAGTTTCCTAGCTCAGTAAAAACATGTACCTTAAAATTAATACTTCTTACCTTTACTTTTTTTATCTTGAGCCAAAGAAGAAATAGTTTCTGTTTATATAATATTATTCAACATTAATTCTGACTAAATAATAATTTTATGATGAAAAGTGGGCTTCTCTAACTTTCAGTATCTATGAACCTTTAGAAAGACAGGAGCATTCCTTTTGAAATGTCTACGCAAAATATGCTTATAGCTAATGGAACAGGAACACGAACACAAACTCAGTATGTCTCCTAAACAGAGTAGTAATCACCATTTGTATGTGGGGACTATTCTGGAATCTAATTTGCATGGGTTGCTATTTCAAAGAGAAGGAGGAAAATTTATATCAAGTTAATAAGTGTCAGATAATCTGAGTCAAGAATTCTTCTCCCTGGTTAGAAAGACAAATAGACTATATATAGCTGCAGAATTTAACATGACTTTGGCTTATATGTTCAAAAATGCCCTTATCAGCCATCAAGAATGTGTGTATGGGAAATTCATGGCATTAAAAGACCCCAAATAGTACCATTCAGAAGATAAACTGCATCGATTATATAAATCTGAGGCCCACTCGGAAGATGGGATCACTGGGAGACATCAGTTGTCTGGCTGTCCACTTCTGGGGCAGCATGGCTCTGCAGACACCAGGCCACCGTAGGCTGTCATTGGAAAGCCCTCGGCAAGTCAAATGCATGGCGGGCAGGTGAGCCAGGCCCCTGACCTCCTCAATAACCCAGGAAAGAGTGAACATCCTCGTAGGCAACAGTGTCAAAGAGGCATCCGTACCAGGGCTGTGTTTCCATTCAACCCTCTCCAAAATCAACAGAAGGGACTGCTCTACACAGAGTTCTTAGAGAAGAGAGGTTCTCATCTATCACTCCTAATAAATTGTGAGAAAAACAGAAAGGCTTTGAACACCAGATTTTAACAGTTTTGTGTGGATTTACTTCTCTACACAATGGGTGTGTGAGTCCATCACTATAAATGTAAACAAACACAGCAAGGAAGGGAACTTGAGACTGGAAGCTGGGACTGTGGTCCAGACATGGGGTGATGAGGGCCTAGACCACGGGAACTCAAACTACTTTCCCACCAGGATACGTGACAAAGGACACTTCTCCCAAGGGAGATCTGGGGTTTGGCACAATTGTGGATGCATTGCCCAGCTGCACCTCCTTTCTCTCCTACTCAAGGACACACTGGAATGGAAACAGTGAGTGAGCAGAGCTAACCTTGAATAATTTTTTTTAAAAACACTTCAACTTCAGCACTCTAGCTTTAGCGTTGTTAGTCACACACTAATTGTGCATACTCCAAACCAGTCTCAGCACTTCGTTTGAGAATTTCTGGTAGTTACGTTTTCCAGTTACCATCGCTGTCTAATAAACCTCCCCAAAACGTAGTGGCTTACAACAATAACATTATTTGGTTCATGAATCTGCAATGCAGGCAGAGCCCAGCAGGCATAGCTCGTGTCACAGAGAGCACCATTCAGCTTCGAATGGAGTGGCTCAAAGACCCGGGGAGGTAGGGGAATGGAATCCTGCGAGGGCTCACTCACTCACACACCTGGCCTCTGGGCCACGAAGACTCAAACAGCCAGAGGCTAGAACAGCTGAGGGATCCATGGGCACCTCTACTTCTGTGTGGCCTAGAGTCTCTCTACATGGTCTCTGTAGTATGTAGCCAGACTTCTTACACGGCAGCTCAGGGCTCCAAAGGTGCACGTCTCATGCAAGAAAAAGACAGAGAGAGCCTTTGCACCAGGTAGAAGCTCTATCACATTTTCTAATCTAGAACCCAGGCACTGGGTAGAAGTTCTATCACATTTTCTAATCTAGAACCCAGGCACTGGGTAGAAGCTCTATCACATTTTCTAACCTAGACCCCAGGCAGCAGGTGGAAGCTCTACCATATTTTCTAACCTACAGCCTGTGTACAGGTAGAAGCTCTATCACATTTTCTAACCTAGAGCCCATGCACCAGGTGGAAACTCTATCATTTTCTAACCCAGCCTCAGAAATCACATAGCCTCCCTTCTGCTATGTTCTCTTCTTTAGAACTGAGTCACTAAGGCTGGCTCATATTCAAGTGGAAAAGAATTACACTCCATCTTTTTTTTATGGGAATACGGTTAAAGATTTTGTGGATATGTTTGAAAACTACCACATTAGGTATGGAAACAGAGGGGAAGAATACAGTCTAGGAGACGTTAAAGAAAAGGAATAGCAGAGGGTGATGACGGAAGGTATGTGAGAAAGGGTGGGAATGGAGAAGATTTCAGGATGAACTCTGGGGACAAGGAGAGTGTTCTCTTTACTGAGAGTGGTGGAGCCATGAACAACGCATTCGGTTTTCAATGACTTGCTTCCTGGGCATCGGAGGACACCTGGGTGGAGACCTCCACAGGCAAGAGGAAATGCAAGACTAGAGGGCACGTGCTCAAGCAGGGGAGAGAGAGAGAGATGAAAGTCACATTGGAAAGGCAAGAGTGATCACCATGATGATGCCAACTTGCCCAAGAGAGTAAGCAAGGCAGAAGGGGAATGAACAAAGTTAACTCAGGGCAAGGAGCAAAGAACAGATGTAATACAGGAGAAAAAAACAACTAAAGGTAAGTAGAAGATCAACATCCTAGAAGCTAAAGGAAGAAAAAGTTTCAAATAAAGAGAAAGTAGTCACAGTCTCTTTACCACTGAGAGTAAGGGAATAACAAAACCTGAAAAAAAGGATACCAGATTTTGTCGGGGAAATAGCCAGCAACACATATTTTGGTGACCCGTTTTATTTCTACTATCTGTACAGGGAGAGGCAATAATTTCTCATCTCAGCAAGTAGAACTAACGCCTCTAAGAGACTCCAGTGTTTTGTGGTAAAATAAGCTGTTTCTCTGTATTTGTGAGAAGTGTCTGAAAACCACCAAAAGATAGTAGACTCATGGAGCCTAAATTCTTTCCCAAGTGAGTTAGACGGCCATTCCTCCACTGATAAGACTATCTCAAGGCAACCACATCCAGCCCCAGAGCGCAGTTGGCTACACCCTCCTCTATCAGCCCCCTTGCCCAGCCCTGTCACACTCTGATGGCTCTCAACAGCAAGACCAGTGCCCATGGACTTTGAAGTTTGCAGTTTTTTAAAACCCAGTTTGAAGATGTACGGAAATTACTGTGTTCCTGTTTTTAAATGGTGTGTTCTGTCCAAATATGCTTAAAGTCTTCTAAAATAAAAAATTTCCTTGGGGCAGGCCCAGTGGCATAGTGGTTAAGTTCACATGCTCCGCTTTGGCAGCCCAGGGTTCGCGGGTTCGGATCCTGGGCGCAGACCTATGCACTGCTTATCAAGCCATGCTGTGGCAGCGTCCCATATAAAACAGAGGAAGATGGGCATGGATGTTAGCCCAGGGCCAAGCTTCCTCAGCAAAAAGAGGAGGATTGGCATCGGATGTTAGCTCAGGGCTAATCTTCCTCAAAAAAAAAAAAAAAAGGTTTCTTACAGTTGAAAGCAAGTCTACTTCAAAAATCTCTAGGTGGAATAGGGAAGTCTATTCTAATGGCATGTTAGCTCTCAGCTGTGAAGGGCCAAGGAGGCAAAAACAGGCCTAAACAAGGATAGTACAACTTGGACAGACTGGAGGGATGGAGTTGAGGAAAATGCACACACACACACACACACACACACACACACACACACAGAGCTGTCACCTTTCTCTTCATTCGGGGCCTGATCATGGCAGAGGGATTTTCTCTCTCATGGGGAGCACCAGAGAGACTGAAGAGTCTATAAGAGCTGAGGCCATATGTGGACTGCCATCTGGATGAGAATTCCAAGGAGCCCCAGCCACAGATTAGGTCTGCACCACCAGCCAACTCTTTCCCATGGATCTTCACCAAACACACAGCAAGAGTACACCAAGGGCTGGAGACAGGGCAGGAGAGTTTAGAGACATCTGCCTTGATACCAATGGGACCTTCCCCAAGGGTAAGGCAGGGGTCAGAGCATAAAAACGGAGAAAATCTCTCTTACGCATTTCAGGCCTTCACCCAGGGCACTGCACCAGCTCTGCAAAAGCTGGGGCTGGACAGCTGGACAGCTGGACAGAGAGAGATGTCCTAAGTATGGAAATCTGGGGCAAGACTAAAAGCAAAAAAAATGCCCCAGTAACCCAAAAAGCTGGCAGTCTGGCTGAAAAACAAATCTTCCACAGGAAACCGGTGCTGGGCTGTGAAGCATAAAGAAATCTTCAGAGTTTCGCCAGGGCTCAGATCCCAATTCCTGATAAAGGGAAAGTCCCGATTCTGCCCTCAAAACTTTTGATGTCAGTGATGACATGAATCTAACTAAAGCTTCACCAAAGCCCACACCCATTTCAATTACAAATGAGATTGACTCAGCCTGCACACTAGTGGCCTGAAACAAGGGCATGACCCTTTAAATTCCTGAAGCCTCTACAGCTCTTTTACACACCACATCTGGCATATAATCAAAAATTATGAGGCACACAAAGAAGGGAGAAAATATAAGCCATAGTCAAGAGAAGAAATAGCCAAAAGAAGCAGACTTAGAGATAATATAGATGTTGGCATCATTAGGCAAGGACTCCAAAATAACTATAAAAAATATGTTAAAGGATCCAGTAGAAAATACGGACATGAACAGATGGAGAAATTCAGCAGAAGTGAAATTCTTTTTTAAAAACTATATAAAAAGCTACTTTAAAAAATGCAGAAATGCTCAAAATAAAAAATAAGATATTAAAGAGGGTTCAGCATAGACAGGACACAGCAGATGAAAGGATCAGTAAACTTGAAGACAGACCAATAGGAATTATTCAAACTGAAACACAAAGAGGAAAAAAAGAGTAAAAAAACCATGGACTAGGTATCCAAGTTGTATGGGACTATATACAATGGTATGATATATAAATAAACGGACTTCCAGGAGAGGAGAGAGAAGAGGACAAAAGAAATATTTGAAGAAATAATGGATGAAAATTTTCCAAAACTGATGTAAGATATCAATTCACAGATCCAAGAAGCCTCAGCAAACTCCAAGCAGGATCAATATAAAGAAAACCACACCTTGGTATATCCTTGTTCAGCTGTTAAAAATGAAAAACTGGGCCGGCCCCTGTGGCCTAGTGGTTAAGTTGGGCGCGCTATGCTTCGGCGGCCTGGGTTCAGTTCCCAGGTGTGGCCGTGTAGCACTCGTTGGCAGCCACGCTGTGACGGCGACCCACATACAAAACAGAGGAAGATTGGCACAGATGTTAGCTCAGGGCAAATCCTCCTCAGCAAAAAAGAGAAGAAAAGAAAAACAAAAGACAAAGAGAAAATCAAAAATCAGCTGGAAAAAAATCCACCCATTACATACAGGGGGGAAATGCTGAAAATTAGAGCTAACTACTCATTCAAAACAAAAGAGGCCAGAAAACAACAAGCCAACATCTTCAAAATTCTGGTAGAAAAAAACTGTCAAACTAGAATTCTATATCCAGTGAAAATATCCTTTAAAAATGAAGGCAAAATAAACATTTTCAGAAAAAGCAAAAACTAAGAGAATCCGGCACCAGCAGACCTGCATATAAGAAATGCCAAAAGAAGTACTTTAGGCCAAAGGAAATCACACGGATGGAAGAAGTGAAGAGTACCAGAAATGGCAACTATGTGAGGATAAATATAAAATTCCATTGTAAATTATCTCTATTTTATATATATACAAAGGTACGAGTTTTAGATTTTATATATGTGCATATGTTTTGTTTTAATGTATCTTTATTTTATATATGTATATATATTTGTTTCTTTTAAATACTATTGACTGCTTTAAAAGAGTAACATTACTGGGTTTATAGCATACACAGACATAAAATATATGACGATAAGAGTCCAAAGGGTGGGAGAAGTAAGCTGAATTATAAGGTTTTAGGTTTCTTACATTGTTTGTGAAGTACAACATTACAACTTGGAGGTGGACTATAACGGGGTAAAGATGCATATTCTAATCTCTTTAAGCAACTACTTAAAAAAAAATTGAAAGAAACATTGCCTAAAATTTTTTTTTCTTTGGTGAGGAAGATTGGCCCTGAGCTGACATCTGTGCCAATCTTCCTCTATTTTGCATGTGGGTCACCGCCACAGCATGGCTTGACAAGTCGTGTAGGTCCACGTCCAAGATCCAAACCCGTGAACCTGGGCCGCCGAGGCGGAGTGTGCCGAACTTAACCACTACACCACAGGGCCGGCCCCCTAAAATTTTTTAAATGGAATACTAAAAATATGCAATTCACCTAAAAGAAGGCAAGAAGGAGGAAAAGAAAAAACAAAATACATATTAGATAAATAAAAAAGAAACACTAAGCTGACAAACTTAAACCCAACTATACTGGGACAAATGGCAAAATGTGAATGTGGACTGTTATATCCATGTTAAATATCCAAAAACTGATACTATTACTGTGTTTAAATAAGAGAACGTCCTTTTTCTTAAAAATTACATGCTGAAAAATTTGGATATAAAGGATATGATGTCTGCAACTTACTCTTCAATGGTTCAGGGAGGGAGAGGTTTTTAATAAAGGATTTATTTTTTTATTTATCAGAAAACTTTCTTTATACTTTTTTTACATAGAAAAATAAGCCAAACTCAACAATCTATTCTTTGGGAATGGATACATTAATTGAACCTTGAGGAAAAAGTCAAGGCTTTAACAATGACTAAGCTGAGGTGGTGGTGACCTCAGGGAGGGGCAGGGAGACGGGACCCAGCTGAAGCACAGAGAGTATACATAGATTCAAAAGTCCTGGTATTGATGTGGTCCTTGAGTTGGGTGGTAGTTTCATGGATGCTCTTTGGAGTATTTTATTTCAAAATCTGCATGCACGTTACATATAATCTTCTGAATGAATCCAACATTACACTTTTTACAGGGGGAAACTAGTTAATCAGTTAATCAGTTTGAACTGGGACCAACTTTTATATTTAGTGAAGAGCTAAACAAAAGCATTAATATGGTCCCCAACTCTTACCTGAACCAACTGACATTTTACTAGATCCAAATTCCTGGATATAACTAATTATAAGTATGCGTTGACCACCACTGTTTTCCCTTTCCTAACAAGCTATAAAAGAATGAACACACTTGCTTGAAACCTTTAATCTAAATTCTCTTGCTAAGACATCATAACTCTGCCATGAATAAATTATGTGCAACATTGTACTGCAAAAGAAAAATCTCCAGGTTATGCAGATACAGTCAATTAAATAATTGACCATCACTACTCTATTATAGGAACCTACAGGAGTCCTTTCTGCATAATTTGGTATCACTTCCCACCAGCTGAGAGAGAATGCAATAAAAAATAAGTAGTCAATAGTATCCTTAAGAGATTTATTAGATAAATTCAAGTATCCAAAGTCAAGAACCTATAAAATGTGAAATTATTCTAGGTGCTGATGATTGTTAGGTAATATTCATATATACCACAGAGTACTTTGTTTCCTTAAAGCATTGAGTTAAAAAGTTTTTAAAAACTAGAAAGAAGTCTTGATTAGCCAAGAGAACATCCCAACTCTATCACTAGTTTTCTAAGTAACTAAGAAAATCTTTTATTTCCTCTGCTTCAATCAAATGAAAAGGGATAATACTTCATTCTGAATTCAGAAGAATTATATCAAATAAGCAGTTTCTAAGGCAAATCTGTTCTATAAGACATTATTAATTATAAATTTTATCAATGTTCACAACTTTACGAAACGAAAAACTGAAGCAGAAGAAGTTATTTTTCAGAGTATTTTAATATTACCATTATTTCATTAAACAACAAATATTTACTGATAGCCTTCCATGTACCAGTTACTACTCTAGGTACTGAGAGAACACAAGTGGAATCCCTACCCTTATGAAACTTACATGTGTTGATCATGTACACAAATGAATGGGTTAGTGCACTCATGTCAAGAGGTCATTAATAAGATTTTGAAGCCACCTAAAATTCTTGTGGAGCCATTCTTGTGAGCCATAGTGGGTTATAAAGTGCCCTTGATGCCATCTACTGTGTTAATAGGGAATGTTCAGTATAAGGTCCTAAGGGTCATCTACAACTCCATGGCATTCTACGATGCACAGCAACGGCCAGCATTTGGCCAAAAGAAGACAGGACACTTTCCAGATGTTTTCTGAGATGGTGGAGAACTTGATGCAGTTCTGAATAGGACAAGTGAGAAAAGATGGGGTCCTTATATGTTATAAGGGCAGTACTGTCTACTGGATAATAAAGGATTTCCAATCTATAAGAGAGAAGTTATTATTGGAAATGGCACTTTTGTTTACTGGGGACAGTCCCTTGTTCCGTCTTCAAGGCAAACATGACCCCAGTTCCACTGGTACCAATTATTCATCAATTATTTCAGAAGGAATTAGCCAAAGCCAAAGAAATAAGAAGGAAGAGGAAGAGGAAGAAACAAAAGGAAGGAAGGAGAGGGGTAGGAAGCGGGGAGGAAAAGAGAGAAGAAAATATAGGGCTTTTTTTTTGCATCAATGGACTTCTAGTGATGAGAAATTTAAGAATGTTCCCACATTCTCAAGTGTTTCAGCCCCAGTAACAGCTCCAAACTGTGGTGACGGCACAGAATTGGGAGCCCATCAAGTCCAAGGCCTCCCCTGACCTCAGAGGATGCTCCTGAAAACATGAACCTCATCTGAGCTCCCAGTTTGTCTCCTCCTTTCTGCCTGTGTGATCAAGAGACTATGAAATGTCAATATTTCAGGATCGAAGACTTTTTATTTTTCAAAATTTCATCTCTAAACAAAAGCAGGCTGTATGTGTGTGTATGTCAGAAAGAAAGAAATTGATAATGTGCACTGATCTTTTCAAACTGCAATTCTGGGGACACGAGCATGAGGACTTCGCAGTAAGTCGTTGATGAGCCAGCCCCTCAGGAACTGCAAGGAGCAGGGAGATGTCTCAATAGCCCTTGCAACCAGCTTCCTCCCTTCCCTCTTAAACACAGCTATGAAATGCTCTCATTTTGTATCAGTAACCCATATGTCAACATAAGAGAGACTGAAAGGTAACTAGCCCCGCCCCACTTGAAAAACAACACAGGATTGCACTGAGCTGCTTCTAGTAGCTTTCTTTACAGTCTTTGCGGTTCCGGGATGGTGGCTCCAAAAATGGAAATGAAATCCAGTCCCTGCGTCTTGTAGGCTTCCTCGTGCACCTGCTCAGGGTCTGGATAAGGGCGGTCCCCAGAAGTCCCTGCAGACTCCTACACTAAAGGGACAAGAGGGAAGCCCCTCCGCAGACTCATACAAAGGTCTTCATTTTAACAGCAGACTACACAGCTCCAAATTTTTTCAGCCTTAATATGCTATCATTGTTACACTTGCTTATTGACCCCCACACTTAATTATTAACCAATAAATGGTACACACTTGCTTATTAACCAATAAATGGCATATAATATTAGAGCAAAGCTTAGAAGTAGCCGCCCAAGGTCACCGTCTTCTGAGAGCCTTTTCTGAAGCCTCCCTCCTTCAAAGGCTCTCAGAAGACGGTGACCTTGAGGGGCTACTTCTAAGCTTTGCTCTAATATTATGTGCCATTTATTGAGTACCTGCTGTGTATCAGACACTGTATTAAGTATACTTTTTCATTTAATCTTCACAACACTTAAAGGTAGATATTATTAATCCCATTTTACAGATTGGTAATCTGAGGTTTAGAAAAGTCAATTTGCTGGTAAGAATCCTGGGGTCTGTCCTTTCAAAATCCACGCTTTTAACCACTTTTCTATACTTGCAGGAAGAGCCAGCACAGTGGGTCAGAAGGGGGCACTGGCTTTGCAGTAAGAAGCCCACCCACCCATGAGTGTGTGATCTTTGGTGATCACTTAACCTCTCCAAGGCTCTGTCACTTCATCTTCAATGTGGGAAGAAGAATTTCTACCCCACCTTGCTCCCAGGGTTGAAGACAGTATGAGCACCTATCACTGTGTCCCAGGAAGGCCATTTCTCTTGGACGAACTTCCTTGTCCATCTGTTCCAGGGTGGGAAGGAGAAGTCGGGTGGCAGAAGAGTCGCAGGAAAGGAGGTCTAAATCTAAGTTTAGAAGTTATAGGTCTTAAATTTTGTATTTGCCTTTGTGTAACTTTGTGTATGGGGAAACACGGACTCTGATGTTTGAAAACGAATTCTACTAATATTACAGTTATCTAGACATGAAATGAATCAAAATAGACAACCACATAGTATGTGCTCAAAAAAGAACTAAAGGAAGGGCAGAAGGAAGGCAGACAGGGAGCAGACAACACTGGCATTTCCTCTTGATCTGTCTTCGCCTGTTGGTATTTCATTTCCTGTGCGTGTAACTAATTGGTTCTTGGAGTCTCTATCAAATTAATTTGGCCAAAGTTATTTAATTTCACTCTGTCATTAGCAATGATAAAGCACTTAAAGGCAACACAGTGACAAATATTCTTAGCCAAATCATAATATGCTATAGTTTGAACAGCTCTATGATTTTTCTCAACTGTGGCATCATGCTAAGATGGGCCTATTTTCTTGTAGTTTCTAATTGTGTAATTGAAGCAACACTCATGGAGACCAAATACACACACACACACACACACACACACACACACACACAGAGCTGATCTATAAATGAAGCTGCTAATAGTAGCTAATAAAATCCCAGTGCACATGTTTATTCTACAGCCATCAGTTAACACAACGCTGACGCAGAAGGAGATCCCTAACAACCTGCTCATGAGGACTTTGGGGAACACTTGGAAGAAACATACACAGAGTTCAAGAAGTGAAAATGCATTTATGACGGTCAGTTAAAAGCGATGTTTGAAGGAAGAAAATAAAAGACAGTAAGTAATAACTGGTGGGGGCCCCTAACCACACAGCGGGATGTGGGTGTATACAGAAAATGAAGTAGTCATCATCCTACATGAAACACACTTGTGGCTGAAGCTCTGCAACACAATCACAAAATTAACCCATTTTCTCCACTCTGAAAATTGCTCAAAAGAGCAAAAATGCCAATATAGATCACTTGGAAACTTTTTTAACATTAGGACATAGTGCATACTTTCTATCTAGAGGACCACCTACAATGATAGCCACCACTAGAAGGCTGGCATTTCTGATGCTATATGGCATTATCATTCCAGTGCCTGAATTTATTATGACTCAGAACGCAAACTCACCCAGAACCTCTGGCCCCTTCCTCCAGTTCCCCAGGACTGTAAGGACAGAGGCTGGCTCTGGATGGGAACACGGGGAGCAGGAGGAAGAACAGAGCATTTCTCCTGCCATTCCAAAAGCCTCTTCGCACCCTTCCCCTCCCATCCCCAGGTCCCCCAACAGACTCCACCAACTGGTCTCAAATGTGCACAAAAGTAAAACTCCTGGGCAAGACCTAGAAAACTGACACAGAAATGGAGGGGCTGTGTGTGGGAAAGCCTGGGGGAGGTGAGCAGCTTACATCTGAGACGTCGCTCCTCACCTGTTCTAACTCAATCCTGTTCAAGTTGTTCATCATAGCACAATGTTCAGATACAAAATGTTTCCCCTCAGAGTCAGACAGCTTTAAGTAAAGAGTATGACACTGCCGAGAGATCATTCATTTCTGATTGAGACAGCATTTGGAATATCGAACACCAAGCACAAAATCAGAGCATATTAATACTTATCAAAAGGTTTCCTTAACCCTATCCAACAGAAGCAGATGGAGACTGAGAGTATCATGCCCCATAATAACCAGGATATGGGAAGCACAAAGAACTCCAATAAATATATTGCTTTTTTTTTAATTGGGGGGGGGTTGAGGGGGGTGGGAGTGGCAGCTACAACTTTCCTTGAGCATAAGATACCAGGAATTAGGTAAGAAGCTGCACTGCAAATACTGGACCCAATAAGGGCAACTGAAATTGATTCTGGAAGGTGCTTAAACTACTTTATCTAGTACTATTAATAAATAAGATCTTTCATTAGTTGGCAGGAGGGTAGTTGCTACTGGCCAATTTGACTTTCCAGAAAATGGTGAAGACTTGCATGCACTTATTCCCAAAGTATTGTTCTGGAATCAGAAGTTACCACGCAGTGTCACACGTTTCCAGAACAGGCCTCAAGTCTCCCTTCACCTGTTCCCCAATATTGGCAGGGGAGTGAAAAGTGTGTGTTTGGAACATTTTTTATTGAAACTTTTTTAAAAGTGAAGAGTTTAGAAACCTCATGGTAAATCAGAAATCGTTGATGAAGAGGGAACACCTAAGGAGAATGAATAATGAAGTTATCCTTCCAGGCCACACTGGATGGCCTACACTTTGAAACCTAAAATAACCAAGATTCTTTATTATCCAGCGAAGGTACGTAGAAGATTTAGTAAGCTGAGCTCAAGATGCCCTACAGCTTGTGAACAAGAAAGAAAGTCGATTCTATTTATCCCTGACTTAGGAATCTGCCTCATCCCCCTTTCCCACATTAGGCTACATTGGGGCTGGTTTGCTAGTCTCAACTCAATACAGACGCTAAGTAGCAGTCACCTGCGAGGTACCACCCAACCCCTAGGAGCAACAAGGCCGGCACACCTTACAAGTGTCCCTTCTCCCTTCTCCTCTACTCCCAGAGCCCAACCCAGAACTGCATTATCTCTGGGGACCGAGAAGCAAACAAACCTTTAAAAGAAAAAGAGGAAGAGCGGGCTTCTATTATATAACAATAGTAGATAAGGCTTCTAGAAAACGAAAGTAGCGAGAGGAGGGGCAGGGGTCGGGGGAGGCGAGGGGAGCCCGGCGTCGGGGAGCTTCCGCCGCCACTTACTCGAAGGCGAAGAAGAGTCCGCTAGTGACCAGGATGAGGATGAGAGTCAGGTAGAAGACGCCCGTCTGCCGGGCCATCATGATCCTCCCGTTGCAGAAGAACTTGTTTCTTCCCGGGAAAACCTCCCATTTCCTCCGGGCCGCGATTTTCTTCTTCTTGTGGGGCGACTCCATGGGGGAGGAGCTGTGGGTGCTGATCTGACTGTACTCGCAGTCTTTCATGGGCCCGCCGCCGCCGGGAGGCATCCACGAGGGCAGCCGGCTGGGGGCGCACACCCCCAGAAGCCCCCCGGCCGCGCGGGTCCCGCCGAGCCACGACCGCCGCCGGCCGCCCGGCCGCCCCCCGAGCCGCGGCGCCGCGGCCACTAAGCGGGCTCCTGGGTCGGCGACAACTTTGCCGAGGACCCCCAGGTTAACCCTTTGGGGAGCCCAGCTGTCATAGCCCGATCCCCTTCCTAGAGGGACGGTGCTCGCCCGCAGCCCGCCGCGCCGGTCCTCAGTCGCTTCCAGCCCGCGTGCACAGGCTCCGGGGCCCCGCGGGGCTCAGGGGGCCGCCCGGCCGATCCCCGGCTCGCCGCGCGCCCGCCCCCTCGCACAGCGGCTCGATCGGCCCCGCCGACCCCCGAGCGCTGCGCCCCGAGGGGACACGAGGCGGCGGCCCCGGCGCCGGCTTCCTCGGAAACCACTTCTGCGCCTCGGCCAGGTTTATTCTAATCCTTCCTCCGGGCGCCGGATCCTCCCCAGGAGACAGCGATGGAAACTGGGAGGCAGCTGGCGGCCCCGGCAACCCCTCCCAGGGGTGGGGAAACCGAGCACGTTATTCTGTCGGGAGCGGGCTCGGCGACAGCCCGGGCGCTGCGACCCCGCGCCGGCGCGCCTGGCAGCCGAGCCGAGTCCGCGGCCCCCGCGCGAGGCTGCCGGGGCCGCCCGGGCCGAGGGGCGCGGGGCGGTTCGCGGGCTGCGCGGCCAGGGTCTCCCCGCTCCCTCCTGCCCCATAGAAGCCAGGCCCGGGAGAGGAGGGCCGCCGGGGCGGCGGAGCGCGTCTCACGGCCGCGGGGCGAGCGCCACAGACACTTGTTTGCAAGGCTCAGCCCGGCGCGCGCGCGGCGCTCCGAGCGGGTCCGCCTCCTCCCGGCCGGTGGGCGGCGGCCCGCGCCGCGCCGGCCGGGCTCCTCCTCCGGCTCCTCCTCCTCGCCCGCGCTGCTCGGCCGGGCCCCCGCCCCAGTCCCCTCCGGGCGGGCCTGGCGAGACCCCTGGGAAGGCGCTGGGCTCCCTGTGGCATCGCCCGGCGACCGCTCGGCTCGGGCGCCTGGGGCCCCCCCACAGCGCACGCCCTCCAGCAGACTTCTGTCCGCCTCCTGGCTTCTCCTCCGGGTGTATGCCGGCAGCAGCGGCCGCCTCGGGACACACATTCATACTGCCACGCGCAAACCCATTCCTGCGACTCCCGGGGACCTGAGGAACCGGCGCGGAGAGGTGACCCTCCCCGACCTGCCCCCGCTCTTCCTCTTCCTCCCCCAGCGGGGCGCGTGGTCGAGGTGCGGGGGGCTCTACTGCTGCCCGGGAATGGGGTGAGGCTGCCCCGGCCACAGGATGGGGAGTGACGGCACGAGGCAGGCCGGACCCCGGGATGGGGGCTGCGGTCGGGGGTCTCGGAGCCCCGCCTGGCCGGGTGTCTAGGTTTCCCGCGGGGACAGGAGGGGAGAGCGGAGCGGTTTGGATCCCCTCCGGCCCCGGCCCCTGCCTCCTTCCCGGAGGACAAGCCCCGTGGCGACCAGGCTCTGCCAGGGAGGCAGGGTTGCTGCCTCCCTGGTCCTTTCTTTCGCACTTCTCCGACACGGGCGCTCACAATTTGCTCACTTTATTTCTCTCCTTTCCCATGCGGGCCCCCGCGGCAGCAGAGGGACCGCCCGCGTCTCCCCTCCCCGCCCCGGCCGACAGTCCCGGCCGATCCGCTCGTGCGCTCGGCCCTGACGTTGCCGCGGGGTCTGAGCCCTCGGGTGATGGGCACAACCGGTGGGCAGAAGAAAGCGGAGGCAGTGGGCGGGGACGCTCGGTTTTCCGAGTCCCACTTTCCTTTCACGGCCCACTGGGATGTGTAGTTCTTCCTCTCGCTGTCCGGCTCGGAGAAGAAACACGACTTGGAGAGCAAAAAACTACAAATCCCTGCATTCCTTGCGGCAAGCGCGGGAGAGGCGCGGTGCTGGGCGTTCGGTGCTCGGTGGTTGCAGATGGGAACTAACAAAGGGAATGGAGGGGATCGGTTGTGCCTTCTCTGTGCTGGACACTTTACACATGACACACGTTCTTTATCTGATCTGCCCTACAACCCTGCAGGCACTATTGTATCCAGCATAGAGAACGCTCAACTACTTGCTACAGATCACGAAGCGCGCCGGTGGTAGATAGAGATGGGGTTAAACCCAGAGCCCTGAGAATTTCCCTTACAGAGCGCTGCCTTGGTGGGCAGTGTCAAAGGAAGAGAGGTTGGTTTATCCAAGAGAGAAGAACGGGCCGGTTGGGAAGAGCTTCCTAGAGTAAGGAAAAAGTGATGGGGATATGGCAATTAGAGTATGACATGAAATTATAAGGAGTTATGAATAAAAATGGAATTTACCAGGGGCCATTCCAAAACAGGTTAGGGGAATGGGTAGGATCTTAAACACGCAATCAGAATTGAGTTCAAGTGGTTTTAGGTGTTGCGTGACAGATGAGTATATTATAGGGACAATTAAGTACTTTGTGGCTGCACTACTTTTAAAAAACCTACTGGCTAGCCTCAGACATTGCAAGTGAAAGCTCTCCTATGCTTTCTTGTGCTTTACCTGATGGGACCAACAGGATATTTTTTTTTTTTAATTATTTTATTGAGGTTATATTGGCTTATAACGTGTAAATTTAAGGTGTACATTATTATGTATCAGTTTCTGTATAGACTGCATCCTGTTCATGACCAATAGTCTAATTTTTATCCATCACCATAGATATGTGCCCCTTTATCCCTCTCTCCCTCCCCCCAGCCCCTTCCTCCCTGGTAACCACTACTGTGTTCTCTTTGTCCATGTGTTTATCTTCTACATATGAGTGAAATCATACAGTGTTTGTCTTTCTCTGGCTTATTTTGCTTAGCATAATACCCTCATTCGTTGTCACAAATGGCACAATTTTGTCTTTTTATGGCTGAGTAGTATTCCACTGTGTGTATGTGTATATATATATATATATATATACACATACACACACGCCACATCTTCTTTAACCATTCGTCGGTTGATGGGGACTTGGGTTGCTTCCACATCTTCGCTTCACACATTGTGAATAATGATGTGATGAACATAGGGGTGCATAAATATATTCTTATTTGATTTATTGCAAGCACCTTTTCTCAGAGTGTCCCATTCCTGTAATAGATCCATAGACTTGATGGCTTTAAAAAAGACTCCCATTCCTGTTCTCAATTAAGACCTACTTTTCCGGCATCATGGTTATGCTTTTAAAAAGCCTTTCTCTGTTAGAGATAACATACTAAAGTATTTGCATGTGCTTCATAATATTCCGACCCATCCACCCTCAGAAAACATGAGGGTATAGATGAAATGATATTGGCAAACTCTTGAAAATTGTTGACGTTGGGTGATATATGTGTATTTGTTATCTGTTGCTGCAAATTACCACAAACTTAGTGGCTTAAAACAATACAGATTTATGGGGCCGGCCCCGTGGCTTAGCAGTTAAGTGCACGCTCTCTGCTGCTGGCGGCTGGGGTTTGGATCCCGGGCGCGCACCTACGCACCGCTTCTCCGGCCATGCTGAGGCCGCATCCCACATACAGCAACTAGAAGGATGTGCAGCTATGACATACAGCTATCTACTGGGGCTTTGGAGTAAAAATAAATAAATAAAATTATTTAAAAAAAGTAACAAATGATAGTTTAAAAAAAAATACAGATTTATTATCTCACAGTTTCTGTGGGTCAGGTGTCCAGGCACCAGGGGTCCTCTGCTTAGGGTCTCACACCTGCCATCAAGGTGCCAGCCAGGCTGTGTTCTCATCTGGGGGAACAACTGGGGAAGAATCCCCCTTCCATGCTCACTCAGGTTGCTGGCAGAATTCATTTCCTTGCAGCTTTAGAACTGAAGACCCTGGCTTTTTGCTAGCTGGCAACTGGAGACTGCCCTCAGCTCCTAGAGGGCACCTGGAGTTCACTGTCATAGGGGCTTTCCCAACATGACCCCTTACTTCATCAAGCCAGCAAGGAGAGTCCCCAAAGCGAGTCTGCTAGCGAGATGCAATTTCACATATCATAAAGTAATCACACAGGGTGTGACGTCAAATGTTTCATATTCTATTGGTTAAAAAGCAAGTCACGGTTTTGCACACACAAAGGGGAGGGGATTATACAAGGGTGTGAACCCTAGGATGAGGGGGCCAGCCTGGGGTCTGTCCACTGCAGTGTACAAGAGGGTCCATTATGCTCTTTATCACATCTACTTATGTGTATGTTTGAAATTTTCCATAATAAAAAGAAATGAGTCATTTCTTTTAAAATTATATCTAAATTACCCATTGCAAGTAAGTTTCTAGATAAGCTTATATGATTGTTTGTAGTCATCTTCCTAGGAATTCCTTATTTCTTCCTGCTCCGTGTTTTCTCAGACCTTATGGCAATTAATTCACTTAGGATGCATACTTAAAGAAGTTCACTAGAACCTGGTATGACAGCCACAAATTTTAGCTCACCATCTAAAAACTACTCTATAAAGTGTGGTAGAGTTCATTCATTCATTCGTTCGTTCATTCATTCATTCATTTCACAATTATTTACTTAGGACCAGTTTGCACTAAGTACTGTTTTAGCAGCAGGGCTATAAAAGGATCTAAGATAGAAGTTCATATTTGAAGACTAGAAAGAAGGGTGGAGAGAACAAACGATAAATGCAAACAAAATACAAACAATAAAAGCAAATAAATGACTAAATGGTAAGACAATTTCAGAGAGCAATTACAAGAATGACAACAGGGTTGTGGGATGGGGTGAGGGACCTCTGTGGAGGAGACAATTGACCAGAGAACTAAATGATGAGAAGCAGCAAGTGCCAAGGCCTTCAAGGCAGATCAAGCCTGGAAAATTCTAAGATTACAAAGAAAAAAACAGCCTGGCTGGAATGGAGTGAGGGTGTGGTAAGAAGGGTGTGTGGTAAGAAGTAAGGCTGGGAGGTGACAGGACCAGTGAGGCATCTGGAATTGATTCTGCATGCACTGGGAAATCACTTATCTGTGGCCACCATGGTGTTAAGTGTTGAGGAATCAGAAAGAAGAGGAACACACGGTACTTGCCTTCAAGGAATGTATAGATTCCAAACTTGAATGCTAAAAGGACCTCAGTGCATCTAGGATTATAGACCAAAACATTTGTTTTGCATGTGAGGAAACTGAGGCCCAGAAAAGCAGTCACCTGCTAAAGATTCCTTGAGAATGCCTTCTATAACAAATAATCCATAAATGAATCTTGAATTGAAAGAGTGCATTCTGTGATTCAAATCTTTAGCAAACTGATAATGAATAATTATTTAGTGCCTGTCATGTGCAAGGCAGTGTGATAAAGAAGTTGAATATGGCAGAGAAGCTACAATCTAGTTCAGGAAACAAGGTGAACACACATGAGAAAGTAAAGAAAGAAAGAAAATAATATAATAAAAGTAACTATCTTTTCTGGAGGATCTTCTTGTATTAGGCAATATTCTGGTACTTTATACATTTAGCTCATTAAATCCAGAGGACAACCTGACAAGGAAGGATTATAATCTTTATTTCACAGAGGAGGAAACGAGATCAGAGACGTTAGGTGATTTGACCAAGATTTCACAGCTAGTAAGTAATGGAGTCAGAATTCGAGGCCAGGTGTGTATGTCTGATTCCAGCTTTTTGTAATACAGCCCACTACACAATGGAAAGAGTATACTGTGTCTGATTAACTGCTAACTGAGTAGACAAGAGTATCTTGATTTCAGAGGAAAGAGAAATCTCTGAGGCCTAGACTGTAGCAAAGTGGAACTCCAGGACTGTAAGAATTTGGATAGACAGAGCAAAGGGGGTTAGGATCTCAGGGGAATGGGAATGGTGGGAAAACACAGAATGTTTCTAGTTGGAGTAGAATCCACAAGGATTCAAGTGCAAGTTGTTTCCTTGGAAGAGGATTCCAGAAAACCCCTCTAGGATAGTGAGGAAGTGAGATAAGAGGGAAAGAAGCCTATAAAGTATACATTGTGAAGCAAGTTGCCACTGGGGGCAACCGAAGCTCAGATCCTCCAGGGAATCTGCCCCGGGGTTACCCGACCTGAGGGGTGAGGAAGCTGAACTGTATCCACTAACTCATCCATTATTAGTTGAGAGCTCCTTCTGGGAGCATTAACTCTTTATCTTCTTTACATCTGACGGCCCTCCTAAAGCCACCTGCCACAGCCGGCACTGCTGTGAGCTCTTAGGGCACCAAGGTGGCCCTCCCTTGATTGTTGGTGGTATCTTTGATTCCAGCTAGTCTTTCCCTATTCTCTTCTGATTCAGTCAGTCCACTGACAAAAGGGGTTATGTTATTAACAAAATTAGAGCTTTGTTCCTTTCATCTGAGCAGCTCAAAGCATTCCACAAACCCACCTCAGTAATTCTCAGGATACCTCCAGGCAGCCAAGAGGAAGCATGGTCTTATCGTGAAGGGGGGAGTAAAAGGGGAAGACATTCAGATCCCAGGACATTCTGTGATTTACATACCTTTTGGGGCCAGGATGAGTGTGTACCCAGCATGGTCAAAGGGACGCCGTCCTAGAAGGGGAACTTGAAATCCCCAGAAAGGAATTTCTTCTGACAGTTCCAGGATGGCAGGAAGTGAGTGCTGAAGCTCCCACACCAAACAAGATTCTTCAGAAAATCAGACACTCTAATTCCTTCCAACCCAGAGTTTGCTCGCATTTTTACATGTGCTCAGCACATCTGGGAACATCTTGTGTCAAAACGTGTAAGATGTGTAAAGTACAGTAATAAACTCAGCGCTACAAGAAAAAATTGGATGAGACAGAAAAAATTTAATCCAAAGTTTCCTTGTAATTTTCCCCTAGTGACTTTTTCTTGCCTTTTTAACCTAAAAATATTACTTTTGAGTATTTTTATAGAAATAATACATGTGCATTGGAAAAATTATATTACACATAAATATGAAAAATGTAAAAGTTGTTCAAATTCCCATCGCCTTAAGATAACAATTATGAACATTTTGTTGACCATCTTGATATAATTCATTTTATGCAAATATACATGCACACACATAAATCTATATCATTTAACAAAAACAGAATCGTATCACGTATGCTGTTTTCATCCAGTATGCTTTTTTAAAATTTTAGAATTTCCCCCTTCATCCCCAACCCCCATTCTTTCCCAAGTAACCAATGTTAACAACTTAGTATATATCCTTCTCCAGGCTCATATAATTATAGGCAAACATAGATACACACAGTCTATATTCCATTTTCATCAATTGTTCTAATAATGTCCTTTGTGGGTAATTTTTCCCAGTTCAGGATCCAGCCCAGGATCAGATATGGCACTTAGTCATTAGGTCTCTTGAGTTTCTTTCCATGTGGAACAGTCCCATCTCTTCTTTTAGTTTCTTGATCTTGACATTTTAGAAGAGTATAAGCCATTTATTTTGTACAGTGTCTCTCAGTTTGGGTTTGTCTGGCGTTTCTTCACAATGAAATCCAGGATAGGGCTCTCACCAGGTTTCAGCCAGGTGCACACAGGCAGCGTTGCTGAAACTACAAGACACCTGCCTGGGTCAGGCCCTCTGCTTCTTCTAGGTTCCTCACACAGTCTTGAAGAAGCATGTCCATACTGCTTCCAGCTGCAGGTGCTGGAGCAAGCTGGAATGTGCCTCAAGCCAAAGCCAAAACTGACACCTAAATACAGACACTTGTTAACTGACAAGCAAAAAAGTATGCACTCAGATTTCAAGATGAAAAATTATGAAGAGGTACAAAGTCTCCAGAACTATTTTGTTGTTTACTTGTAAAATGTGCAACCGAACAGTAGACAGTAAAATAGTGGTGAAAGGAAAGCTTCCTATGGGTGAGGAGAAACAGTTCTACCCCTCTGTGGATTAATCTCCTGCAGGAAGACACAGGAGACCAGAGCGCTGCGTTCTATAAGTCGGCTCCAGTGGGAGCCACGCCTAGGTTCTCAGAACACCTACGTCTGGCCAGTCAACAGCCATTCGCTCCTCAAAGGATGCGAGCCAAACAAAGAAACACTTCTCTCAACTAAAAATGCTGCTTAGTTAGAAGGAATTCCAAAAGAATCTGAAGTGGATGTCAGAAATTTCTTATCTCCTCTGTCAAGAATGGATTTTGAGAAACGTCTAATGCTATTTCTGAACCAAAGCTAGTCAGTGAAACAACTTGTTTGACTTTTGTTTATTCTCTGAATATGTGGAAACCAGATCCAAGAACAAACTTTTCTTGGCATCCTGGGCATTTCTGGGAAATAAAAACCTCATTGGAATGAATAACCGAAGCCTACCTGCCTCAAAGGTTGGTTCTGAGATAAAAAAAATATGTGAAAGTGCCTTGTAAATAGTAGATTCTCCCCCCCATTCTTTCCCAAGAAAGGCATTAATTGTATTCTTACTCTTTTCCGTTTTCTCAGCAGTCTTCATTATTTATATCATTTTCTTCCAAAAGGAAATTGAGACCTTCATGATCATGTCTACTTACTCTTGAGGATTTCTTCTGGGAGTCAACAGCGTGATTGCTATATCAAAAAAACTGTTTGTCCTTGTTCTCCCACAAACATCCACGTGACTATGCATTAGTGAAATCTGAAGACTGTTCCTATTTTGGGTATAAAAATATCAGAGATATTCTTAATAATAAATAATTCAATAAGATAAAGAGTCAAATATATTTTCTAGAAATTTTCATTTTTATAATTTTCTATTATTCCTATAACATTTCACCTTAAGAGACATATTAATTGTTCCAGTACGGACTTATTTCTGGGTTTAAAATTATTTCAAAACATAACATAGTAACTTATACGTTAGCTATTTTGCCATCTTTTCTGGAACAACATAGATGTAAGTTTTTTTTAATAAGCAAGGATTATTTACAACCTATTTAGGTCACTTAGATACATTAAAAAAAGAAATCAGGTTATGCATTTTGGTAGGAGTGTTAGTGAAGTGATGCTGTGTCCTTCTCAGCATCAGGTCAAAGGTCAATGATGGTGGTTTGTCCTCATACTGGTGATGTTCATTTTGATCATTAGGGTAAGATGGTTCCCCCAAGTTTTTCCAATATAAAGTTATTTTCCTTTGTCATTAATAAATACAAAGACTGTAAATATCTTGTTCTTTATAAAACTCTCACCCAGTAATTTTAGTATCTATTGATTTCCTAATTCTTTCTTCCTTCTTTCCTCTTTCTCTCTCTCTCTCTTCCCCTCTTTCTCTCTCCTCCTTTCTCCCCCTTTCTTGGCATATTAGGGTAAGGAAGAACTTTCTCTTCTTCCCCATTTATGTATCTATTCACTGGTTTACTTAAATCAGTAAGGCTTCATAGATACTTATATTATTCAATGGGTTATAATCTATTATCAATATTTTGATATTCATATTGTTCCAGATTTGGCTATCGAGAGCCCCTTCAGCCTAGCTCCTGTGTAATTTGACATGATCCAGTCATTCTTGGAGCACTTGCCTCCCTAGTAACTGACTCAGTCAGATGTTCCAGGATCCTCCCGAACTTTCCCCATCCCAGCCCCGCAATCTGTGATTTCTCTAAGGGGTCCTAGTTCCTGTTAGTGGAAAATATATATGTGTTTGTATATCTCTATTTCTATCTCTATAAAAACATAGACAGCTATATTTATCTTTCTCAGTGTTAAATGTTTCTCAATGTACTGGCTGGCACCATGGCTTGGCGGTTGAGTGCCCGTGCTCCGCTGCTGGCGGCCTGGTTTGGATCCCGGGAGCGCAGCGACGCACCGCTTGGCCGGCCATGCTGAGGCCGCGTCTCACATAACAGCAACTAGAAGCATGTGCAACTATGACATACAACTATCTACTGGGGATTTGGGGAACAAAAAAAAAGGAGGAGGATTGGGAACAGATGTTAGCTCAGAGCCGGTCTTCCTCAGCAAAAGGAGCAGGATTAGCATGGATGTTAGCTCAGGGCTGATCTTCCTCACAAAAAATAAATAAATAAATAAATAAATAAAATGTTTCTCAATGTTGAATGTTAAAACCATGTTTTTAAACGGATACATGCAATTTTAATCAAAAACTACAGGCTATATTGCATGCTTCTCTCTTTCATTATCTGTAGCTCCTTCCTCCCATTATCCTCACAAATTTATTCACTTCCTTAAGCCTGGAATACAGAAAAGGTTTCAGAATTGCTAATTTATGGCACCATGAAAAGCAAACCAGCAAGATAGAGTTAAATAATTATTTACAGTTCTTTGTTTTTAATTTTAGACACTTTAAAGAGAGAGAGAGAGAGAGAGTGGACATCCTTGCATTGTTCCCAAATGTGGAAGGAAAGCATCAAATATTTCATCATTAAGTATGATGTTACCCTTAGGATTTTTATAGATGCCCTTTATCAGGTTGAGGAGGTTTCCTTCTATTTCTGGTTTGCTGAGAGTTTTTGTATATATGGATGTTGGATTTTGTAAGATGTTCTTTCTGCACCTATTGAGATGCTGTTTTCTTCTTTATTCTGTTAATATGATCTATTACATTAATTGATAATTGAATGCTAAAAAAATTTTTACATTTCTGAGATATTCCTCACTTGGTCAAAATGTATTGTCCTTTTCATGTATTTGTGGATTTAAATTACTAATATTTTGTGAAAAAATTTACATCTATGTTCATGAGGGTTATTGGTTAGTGATTTTTTATTTTTTATTTTATTTTATTTTTTTGGTCATTCTTCTGTCAGATTTTGGTTTCAGGATTCTCCTGGCCTCATGAAACGAGATGGGGATTGTTCCTTCATATCTTTTTCTGAGAGAGTTTTGTAGAGTTGGTGTTAGCAAATATTGGCAATTAGTCTTGCTAGGGGTTTATCAATTTTATTAATTTTTTCAGAAAAACAACGTTTTGCTTTGTTAATTTAAGTGATTGCTTACTTTCTATTTCATTTACATCTGCTCCCATCTTTATAATTACCTTTCATCTATTTACTTTGGGTTTAATTTGCTCATCTTTTTCTAGATTCTTAAGGTAGAATCTTAGATTGATTTTAAACCTTTTTTCTTTTCTAATATAAGTATTTAAGACTATCAGTTTCCCTCTAAGGACCACCTTAGCTGCACCCCAGAAATTTTGATATGTTGTGTCTTCATTATCAGATATCAAAATATTTTCTAGTTTTCCTTGTGATTTCTTCTTTCCTCCATGTTTTATTTAGAAGTGAGTTGTTTAATTTCTACTTATCTTATAGTTATTAATTTCTAATTTAATTATTTTGCGGTCAGAGAACATACTCTGTAAGATTTCAATTCTTTTAAATTTACTGAAACTTTTTTTTTCAAGCATATGTTCAGTTTGTTGTGGTTTTGGGTGCACTTGGAAAGAATGTGTTTCTGTAGTTCTCAGATGTAGTATTCTTTAAACGTCAGTTAGTTCAAGGTGGTTGATGATTTAGCCAGATCTTTTATATCTTTATTAATTTTTTCTCTAGTTCTTCTACGATATCTCCAACTATGATTATGGATTTGTCTATTTTTTCTTTAGTTCTGTCAGTTTTTGCTTCATGTTTTTGAAGCCTTGTTATTAGGAGCATACACATTTATGATTGTTTAATTGTTACGTATACCCAATGAATTGGCCATTTTATTGTTATAAATGTTCTTCTTTTCTCTGGTTATATTCATTGTCTTGAAGTAGTTGATACTAGACAAGATACTGTTTTCTTGTTGTTTTTTTTTTTCTTGTGAGGAAGATCAGCCCTGAGCTAACATCTGCCAATCCTCCTCTTTTTGCTGAGGAAGACTGGCCCTGGGCTAACATCCATGCCCATCTTCCTCCACTTTATATAGGATGCCACCACAGCATGGCTCGACAAGCAGTGCATCGGTGCACGCCCGGGATCCGAACCGGTGAACCATGGGCCACCGCAGCAGAGCGCGCACACTTAACTGCTTGTGCCCTGACAAGATACTGTTTTAATAGTCTAATATTAATTTAGCCAGCCCAGCTTTCTTGTATGTACTGTTTGTATGGTATATCTTTTTCCATTATTTTACTTTCAACCCCTCTGATACTTTACACAGGAGTAACTCTCTTAAACAGCATATAGTTAGTCTTGCTTTTTTATCTAGTGTGACCATCTCTGTTTTTAATGGGAGTGTTTAGTACATTTACATTTAAGGTAATTATTGATGTGATTGGATTTAGGTCTACCATTTTATTTGCTTTCTATTTGTCTGATCTGATATTTTGATTCTTTATTACCCCTTTCCTGCCTTCTTTTGATTTTATTGAAAAAACTTTAATATTTCATTTTAATTCCTCTACTGGCTTTTCAGCTATACCTCTTTTCCTTATTTTTTTAGTGGTTTCTCTAGGGATTAAAATATGCATACTTAACTTGTCACAGTATTTAGAGGTAATGTAGTGTAAATTTTTAGATGTTTAAATAGTATAGTTCTATTTACCTCTGTTTTTGCAATTGATGTCATTGCAATTGATGTTTTGCAATTGATGTCATTGCAATTGATGTTTTGCAATTGATGTCATATATTATAATTGAATGTATTACAAACCACAAAAATATGGTGACCCACTTTTTGCTTTAAATAATCATATGTTACTTAAAGACATTAGAAGAAAAACATAGTCTTTTATATTCAGCCACATACTTAACATTTCTGATCCTCTGTATTCCTTTCTGTAGATATGAATTGCCACCTGATGTCAATTTCTTTCAGCCTAAAGAAATGCTAAAGAAAGCTTTCCTTTATCTGAAATTATCTCAGTTTACTTTCACTTTCTTAGGATATTTTTATTGGATTTAGAATTCTGAGTTGGTAGGTGATTTTTCCTCAGTACTTTAAAGGTGTTATTCCATTGTCTTTTGGTGTCCATTGTTTCTGATGAGGAGCAAGCTGTCATTTGTGCTATTGTTCCCCAATATGTGCTACATCATAAAAAGTGCTACTTTTAAGATTCTGTCTTTGTTTTTCAATTTGACTGTGATTTGCCCCAGTGTTGTTTTCTTTTTATTTATCTTGCTTAAGATTCAGAGATTTTTAGATCTGTAAATTTATATTCTTCACACAATTTGGGAAGCTTTTGGTCATTATGTTCTCAAATGTTTGTATATGGCCCCATTCTCTCTTTCTCCTCTCATTCTGGGACTCCAATTCCGCATATGTTAAACTTCTTGATATCGTCCCATAGGTTAATGAGGCTCTGTGTATTTACTTTTTAAAAAGTCTTTTTTCTGTGTGTTCTTCTGATCAGATAACATCTATTGATCTGTCTTCAAGTTCACTGACCCTTTCTTCTGCCATCTCCAATTTGCCATTAATCCTAACCAATGCATTTTTTGTTTCAGATATTTTATTTTTCAGTTCTTGAATTTCCATTTTGTTCCTTTTTAGTGTTTTCCTTTCTTGCTGAGCTTTGTCCATCTGTTGCTGTATTATGATCCTATTTCCCTTTAAGTCCTCAAACACATTTATAAGCACTCTTTTAAAGTCTTTGCTAATTCCAAGATCTAAGTTATCTCATGGTATATTTATATTCATTGTTTTTTGTCTTTTCTTCATGGGTCACTTTTTCTCGCCTCTTCACACGTCTAGTAATTTTTTATTGTTGCTGGACATCGTAAATGCTCCAGTATTGACAGTATGGATTTTGTTATCTTACTTTAGATTTTTTATTCAGACAGTTAGTTTACTGACAGACCATCTTGAGCTTTTTCAGGTTGGCTTTTAAGCTTTGTAATGTAGATCTAGAGTGGTCTTTACTCTAGGGTTAAAGTAACCCTATCCCTAGAATGTGGACTTTTTGGCATGTTGAGTGCCCAGGATGCTCAGTGAGGTCTTTTCACTGTGGGTGGTTGGAATTCCTATGTCTCACAGCACTGTGAAACCAGGCCTAGTAGAGTCTTGTCCTTGCATTCACAGTCCAATATATGGACAAAGAGGTAAGGAGATCTCTAAGCAGATTTTTGGAGCTCCTTTTATGCACAGCTCCCTTCATTCTGATATCCTGCCCCACAAACTCCAGCTGCCTTAGCAGCCCTGAACTCTGTTCTCTGCCTCCGTAGATCAGTGAGACTACTAATGGCATGTAGGCTCCTTCTCCCTGCACCATGGTCCAGAAAGAACACTTAGGCAAAGAGCTGAGATGATCATGGTGCTCACTTCATTTTCTGCCTGTTGTTCAACATCCAAAAACAACTGACTCGTGTGTTTTGATCAGCTTTCTAACCATTTATGGAGAGAGGATTAATTAGGTGCCATTTACTCTGTTGTGGCCTGTAGTGGAGATCCCATGATAGGTTTTTATAAATGTTCTGTGGATGCATGCTCAGTTATGTCCTACCAGGGAAACGAACACAGTACAGTGCTGCCGTTTCTCCTGTGGATCCATGGGTCTCCTCAGAACATGCCCTTTCCAAGAGGATGTTCCTGATGCTCTTCCAGGTTCTCCACCCCGAGTCTTCAGACTCTCCCACCTAGAGGAGAAGAGCCTTGTGCTGGCTTCCTGTCTGGATACTGGCAAGGTCAGAGGTTAGCTCATCCCCTAAGTCTCAGCAGTTTACTGTGTCCAGCTTAGAAGTAGAAATTGGTAGTAAAATTGAAATAGGAAGGGGACAGTGCAGGCTTATTCAAATTGCCATTTTCTACCAAATTCAACTTGATTACAGTCTTGAATTAGATAAATGAGAGGAAAGTTTGTTGAGCACCCTTTAATACAGAAGATGAGTTTATATTTTTTATTCAATGCTCACTCAAACAAAATTCCTGGCCATGATACCTTTTATTATGTAAACCTATAATTAAATCTTTGAATCTTTTAATACCTCTATTTAAAGATAAAATTTGAGCAGTCTAGGGTTTAGATTAGTGCCCTCCAATCCCCTCTCCATTGCCTAGCACAACATTCAGTAGTAAATGTTGATGATGATGAAAAACTGCAGTTGAAACAATACCAAATGCTGGTGAGGAGGTGAAACAACAGAACTCGCATATACTGCCTCCATCTAGGTCTTTAGTACTATTCATAAGAAGACAGGTACAAGAGCAATCACTGAAGCATTGTTTTTGTAAATAGTAAAAAGAATTAAAACTTGAAACAATCTGTATGTCCATTAGTAGGAGACTAGACAAATAAATTTTGGACTATTTACAAATAGAATATTATACAGAGTGAAATGGAATATTTAGAACTACAGAGTAAACATATAAATTTCAAAAAAATATAATGTTGAATGAAAAGAGAAATTTGCTGAAGGTTACATATATATATCTTTTCTATGAATTATAACAGGATATATTGTGTATAGTTATATACATATATACATGTATACTAAAATTCCAGAAAAAATCTAAAGGGATGCTAAACGCAAAATTCAAGGTATTTATACTTTCTGCAAGGGAAGAAGGAAGGAAAGAAGAAAAAGAGGATCAAAAGTTTAAGCTGTATGATTAAAACTGGAGAGATTATTATGTTTTTTAATATTATTATGTAAACTTTTTCATATTTCTGCAATATTTCTTAATATTTTTTGGAAGAACAGGATTATCTTTTTATTTCCATACCCCAATTTGTTTAGAAATGAATAAAAGAATTTTCAAACAATGTATTTTCTCAGATAAAAATATATCCTCTGGAAACCACCAAATGTAAGAGAATTTCCTTTTTGATGCTTCCTATTCTATAACAGTGAGTCTCTTTCTGGCCTTGTCCTCTATTGATAAGAGATATCCACATACTGAGATACAGAACAGCACTTTATTAGCAAGGTTGATGGTTAAGGTTTAGGCAAAATATGAGTGCTATCAAACACAGGTTAGAAAGAATATCTGGGGGCCGGCCCCATGGCTTAGCGGTTGGGTGCGCGCGCTCCGCTGCTGGCGGCCCCGGGTTCGGATCCCAGGCGCGCACCGACGCACCGCTTCTCCGGCCATGCTGAGGCCGCGTCCCACATACAGCAACTAGAAGGATGTACAGCTATGACATACAACTATATACTGGGGCTTTGGGGGAAAAATAAATAAATAAATAAAATTAGAAAGAATACCTGGAAAAGAAGAAAGGCATGCTTTACTAGAAAAATGTAAATAGGGTAAAGTGCTAAGTTACACATTAACATTGGCAGGCCCCCATGATGGTTCTGTCTCCATGTAAAACCGTAATCACGAGAAAAACTTACCATGGTACTTGATCTCAACCAGCTCTTCTCTGATAAATATTTACTATCCCCCCCGGCAAAAGAGAAAGTGGGTAATAAAAATTCCATTTCCTAAGCTTTGGTACCTTAACAGTGAAACCAATCTAACTATCTAGATTAACACAGTTGTTCAGTGAGCTTGAAGTAAAGCTTTGAAAAATCTGTTGTAGGCTGAGAAAAAGACTATGCAAGGGGAGAACTGAGAAGAAGAAAGGAGTCTAAATTATATGAAAAATGTGAGGTTTAAACCTTAAAAGCTTTGGGTACCCAAGGTAAAGTTGAGTAATGTTGATGAACTGTATCTCATGCTTGCATCCACAGAGACCTAGGCATGTGCAATAGACTATAGGGATGCAGAGATGAGTGAGAACTAGTCTCTGACATTAACTGTAGTGACCAAAAGGTAACTAAGGACACTCCCACAGGGCAGATAATCACCACAATGATGGTGCACACAACAGAGCATAGAGCCACAGATGGAGGAATCACTAATTGTGGACAGTTTCACGGGGAAGCTAGCCTTTGACCTGGACCTTTACTGAAACTCTATTCATCCTCAATCAGAGCGATGAAAAGAAAATTCCAAAAACCAAAGATGAAAGACAACGATCATAGCATTGTTTAAATATTTGAAAAAATGGCATGAATGAAGAAGTATTTTAAAAAATATGTGTTATGGGCTGAAGTGTGTCCCCTCCCCCCAAATTCATATATTGAAGCCCTAATTCCTAGTACCTCACACTATATGTGGAGATAGGGCCTTTGAAGATGGTGGGCTCTAATCCAATTTCATAGACATATGCAGAGGAAGATCACGTGAAGACACGGAGAGAAGACGGCCATCTACCAGCCGGGGAAAGAGACCTCAGAAGAAACCAACCCTGCTGACACCTTGATCTCAGACTTCTAGCCTCCAGACTTGTAAGAAAATAAATTTCTATTGTTTCAGCCACCCAGTCTGTGGTACATTTTTATGACAGCACTAGCAAACTAAATATAATGTGGTACACTGAAAATGGTAAAAATCCTGTGTTGACCTAAAATATTCAAACCATATTACCAAGTTAAAAACAGCAGGCTATCAAACATATGTATAGAATGATTCAGTTTTTATAAAGTCATGCAACTGTATGCATAAATATAGATAGAATGATGACAAATGTTTCTCTGATGTTTTGTGTGACTTTTTACTTTCTCCATTAGACTTTTCAGCATCAGTCCATTATTTTAATGAGCATGTGAGTGGATGGATTCAAGTGGGAATAAATATGTAGAGCAAGAACAGAATGTAGCTCAGGGCAGAACCTTGGGGAATGCTGTTATTTAAGAGACAGAAGGTGGGAGCGAGTGAAGGCTACAAAGAAGGATGGGTCAGAGGAGAAAAGCCTGGAGTATAATTGCAGAGAAGCTAATGAAGGGCAAGGTTATAGAAGGAACAGGGTGCTACCCAGTGTTAAATGCTACAGAGAAGAGCTGTGTGGAATCTGGCAGGAGACTGTTGCATCTGGAAACTAGGAGGTCATGCTGTCCTCTGAGAGCAGTTTGCACGAATGATGAGCCAGTTTGTAAGGATCTGTGGAAAGAATGGGCAGTGAGGAAGGAAGGCAGCAAAGCCATGAATAGTGAAAAGAATTACAGCCATTCAGGTGTAGAAGCAGACTGTCATCATCATACTAGGAATAGCCTGAATACAAACCCGGGATGTTGAGATGCCAGTTACCTAGAAACCCAAAGAGTACCTTAGCAACATGGACCAAGCTGTTGTATTCCGCATGGTACCTAAGATGTTTTTGGACCCATTCTAGTGTAATCTGTCAATTAGCCTGTAATCTTTGCTTAATGGGAAAGATGTTTCTTTAAACCAAAGGCCTTGACAATGAAATCATTTAATAGCCCCTTTAGAACAACAAAGGTGATGGCAGCAACCAGCATAATCTGTCATTGGAAAGGTTCCATAATGTGACAAGAAAGCCCTTATAAACTCATTTGACTATGGGGAACATGCTTTCTTGTCTAGTTTCCTTACCTCTTAGCCAGGTTCCCTTGGGATGGGGACACAATAAAAATGAAACAGGCAGAGAGAAAAGGAGAGGGAGAGGGATAGGGCATGTGTTTAGAAAGTGTGCCAGGCACTGCTCTTTCTCGCTTCATCTTAGCCAGGTTGCTCTGGGATGGCATGTCATCAATTGACATGTTATGTCATGTTATGATATATATACACGTTTACCAATATGTGTATTTGAGTATCATGTGCCATGCAGCGTACTACACACTTTACTTGAATTATTTTATTTAATTTTTACACAATCCCAATTAGGTAGGTGCTGTTATTATCTCCTTTTTACAGATGAGGAAACTGAGGCTTCGAAAAGTTATCTTATTTGCTTGAGATCACCCAAATTACTTGATTAAGGTCATGTCCTGGCTACCACAGAAGGCACAAAGTGGCTTTAGACATTCTGTCTCCTGCTGAGGAAGCTGCACCCTGCTAAAACAAATTAGGCACATACAGAGTTAACCACACCTAAAAGCAGCGTATAGATGCTGTAGGAAAGAGGCCAGGTGTTCACTCATGAAAGGAGGTAGCTTTAAACTTTGCCTTTGAAGGGTAGGAGGAATTTTAATAAGTGGAGATTCCTTTTACCACAAAATCAAAGCAACATCTGTTTTTTCTACCTTTCTTTCTTTGTGTTATTCCTTCCCAGCTCTTTTCAAGCTGTCTCTAAACAGCAAGACATCACTAGCACCACCATCTTTTGATTCCCATCATCTTGTTTTTCCTTCAGGACACCGAAATTCCTTAGCAATAGCAGACAAAGCTGGGCTTGCTCATATGCTCTGATGCTAGAGCAGGCTTTAAATGCTAAACAGCTGTGGCAGGGATAACCGGGTTATAGTGCCTTCAGTGAAGGACAATAGCACGTCCCTTTGGATAGGGAGCTCTGAATGCCATGTGGACCAGCTTCTAGGGGAGGCATTGTCTGCGGCTACCAGAATTCACCCTGGGGGCATTTATGAGGACAGCTCTGTCCCATGATGAAGATGTTATTTGAATTCACCTTTAATTCTTGTCTGTTAAATAAAATTCTAAAATTCTTTGTCTCTTTCAAGTTGGAGGATAGAGGAATTGAGTGGTCAATTTCACATCTGTGAGCTGGTAACATGGGCCTTGATAGGAAAGTGCATTGTCTGGACTTCTCCCAGCACTCTCTAGCACCCATATCTGACCTTGCTTCCTCCAAATCTGTCTCTAATTGGCAGAGTTCCTCCACCAGAAAGCAGAAAGTAATTGTTAAAATCAATCAGTTTTTAAAATATTAATAACACTTTTCACATGGCTCACAATCAGATGTCTGTAATTCTGTGATCAGAAGGGAGAGGACATGTTTTTGGAAAGGTTCTTTAAGCAGAAAGTAATTTCTGGATACCTATAGAAAACAGCTCAAAGATAAGACAACTTGGAAAGAGTCATTTGTGCTTATCAAAAACAAATTATTTCTTATGAGAAGAAAAGCTCATGACAGTTGATTGATAACTCAGTCTGCTGACTTAAGAAAAGACAAGCTCTCAATAGACAAAAAAATTGATCCATTTGATTGCAGTGCCAGAGTTTCACATTTTAACAGTAGAAAAGGCTGAAGATGTTTCAATACCTCTTTCAAACACATGCGGGATATGAGGAACTTCTCCATCTCTTCAGAAGAGTTTAGTTTTAAGAACAGTTTAGATTATATAACTGGGAAAAAACCCTTATCTCTAGAATTATGATTATAAAATAAGATACTAAAATGATTGTAGCTTTAATTGTTCCTAAGAGTAGAATGGACCACCACCCACCCACTCACCCATTCCAACCTTCCTAGAATGCATTACGTGAATACTGGAGGTACAATCCCATTTGTGGTCCCAGGTAATGTAATCTAAAGAATGCAGCCAGGATGCTGTAAAACCAAAATAGTTGAATCTTCAAATATTTCCTGTGTTATTTTATATTATTTTAAAATCTGGATACCTAAAGTGTCATTTCTTCCCAGTTTATATATAATGCTATTTTTATTATGGTTTCCTATGGAAACCATTCCCCTAGGCATGGCAACAGCCGTATCTTAACAGGGAATTATTTATTTAAGCTGGTTTCCCTTGTTGAGCTTTGGATGACACAAACTCATATTTTATCCCAGTGGATTCTTTGAGGCTAATCCCTGCCCACTCTTGGAAAATCATCTCAGGCTGCCATAGCCACACTCCCAGCTGCTAAGCAGCCAAGAAAAACCATTCTGTTTCCCCAGAGTTCAGTTTGAGGAACTTCAGGTCCTCAGGGACTAATGGAAAGTTACAGAAGCTGTGACCAAATTGTCAGAACTCTCCAGATCTGCTTGAGGTCAAACGTCAGATAAAGCAGTGAGGCTCAGAAGACACATAAGCATCGCAAGAAGCCTTCTGTGCTTGCACAGGAGCGAAAGAACTTTGCCTTTGCCTAATGCATCTTTCTGATGACATCTTATTCTTCTTTAAACGTTAGGGAATGGGAAACTTCTATTGCACCAAAAAATGAGTAGCTTGTATAAGATTAACTCTCCCACCAAAAAAGCTATAAAAAACACCCTCTCCAAATAAAACAGCCATTAAAACAACAGAGAGTGACCAAAACAGCTAGGACTTAAGGAGTCAAGGTCCTGGAGAGAGAAAAAATGCATTGCGGTGAGCCAGATAGTTGCCATTCCCATTTCCCTCAGGGAATTTGCTGAAGCATAGAGGCCAGATAGATAGAGAGAGAAACAAACAAACAAATAAATAAATAATCTAGTGCTGCAGGAGTCTTCCTGGGCTGGGGAGACAAAAAGTAGAATTCAAGGTTATCAAACTGAAACGATTTCAGAGGCCAGCATCCCAAAGAAGTGAGCCCCACATTCCCGTGCAATTTCCCTTCAAGGCGTTGACCTATTCCTAAACTGAGCAGGCACAGTCCAAGAGGAAGAAACCAAGCAACCAGACAACAGACAGTCTGAGAAGCTTCTCAGACTAAAAGGGTCACCAGAGGTTTTAGTGGTCTCACGGTGCTAGGAAGACAAAACTTGGGAGTTCGGGACCCTCCAAAAAAGAGGAGCCCTGGTACCTACCCAAAACTGTCAATTGAGACCCTTGCAGGGCCACACCCTAGGAGTAAGGATGGAATAACTCAGAGATAGAATAGCCCTTACGAAACCTGAAACTCAGCTCCGGTCAGCTCAATTCCTGATTGGGTCAAAGTGATCTACTCGCCAAAATAAAATTAAGTCTTCTCTGTAGGAAGGTAATCATCATCTGGAATCTCTATAATTTTTTATACACAAGGTCTGTCATTCAATCCAAATGGCCAGCATGCCAGAAAATATGACCAATGACCAAAATTCAAGAGAGAAAAGAAAGCCAAGACAAAAGAAAGAGAATCACATGTGATCCAGATATTGAGGTTCTCAGACTCAGACTTGAAAATAACTACGATTGAAATGGTTATGGAAATAGATAAAAAATGGAGAATTACGCCAAGAACTGGAGTGTATTTAAAAAGTATTAAATGGCAATTTGAGAACTGAAAAATACAATAACTGAATTGAGAATTCAAAAACTGGATTTAATGGTAGATTAAGAGCAGAAGAGAGAATTAGCAAACTGGGAGATAGGTCAGTTCAAAAATCCAAATTGAAGCACAGAGGAAAAAAATATGAAAATAGAGAAAAGAGTAAAAGAGATAAATGTCCCATTATCTAACATGTGTAATTAAAATTCCAGGAGAGGAGAAAGAATGGAGCAGAAACTATTTCCCAAAACTGACAAAAGACATCAAGCCACAGATTCAAGAAGTTCTATGACGTCTAAGCAAGATAAGTACAAAAGTAAACCACACTTAGGCACGTCCTGGTAATAGTGCTGAAACCAGAGGTAAAGGGGAAAAATCCTAATAGTAAAAAGAGAAAAAAGACATATTACCCTCAAAAGGGCAACAATAAGACAACTCTGAGGCAAACACTATATTTCTGTATGCTAGAAAAAAAATTAGAAAATTAAATTTAAAAGATAATATCATTTACAATCAAAGCAAAAATCATCAAATAGATAGGAATAAATTGAATTGAAGATGTGCAAGATCTCTTCCCTGAATACTACAAAAAAAATCCTCAGAAAATTTTAAATAGTCCTAAATAAATGAAAGAATATTCCAAGTTCAAAGATTAGAAGACCCAATATTTTAAGGGTTAATTCTACCCAAATCAATAGATTCAAGGCAATCCCAATTTTAAAAAATGCCTGTAGGTCGCTGACAAATTGGAAATTGACAAATTGATTTTAAAATTTATGTGGAAATGCAAAGGGCCAAGAAAAGTGAAAACCATCTTGATGCAGAAGAAGAGTTGGAAGATTTACGCTCCTGGATACCAAGATTTATTAGAAAGCTAAATTAAATAACTGTTGTGTTTATGAAAGGAAATAAAATAGGTCACTGGAATATAACAGAGAGTTCAGAAAAAAGGGTGGTCTTTTCAATAAATGGTGGTGGCTTAATATGAGCAAAAATTAACCGTAATCTCCTACCTACACCCCAAAATCAATTCCACATGGGTCATAGACCTAAATGTGAAAGGTAAAATAATACAGCTTCTAAAATAATACAGCTTCTAGGACAACATCTTCATAACCCGGGGTAGGCAAAGAGTTCTTAAACAGGACACAAAAAGCCCTAAATGTGAAGGAGAAGGTGGAAAATTGGACTTTATTAAAATTAAGAACTTCTGTTTATCAAAAGACAAAACTAAAATAATGAAAATAATGAAAAGGCAAGCAACGAGCTGTGAGAATACATATATAATGAATATATATGTATGCATATGTGTGTGTCCTATAAATAATTGAGAAGGCAGATAATCCAATTTAAAAATGGACAAAAAGTTTGAATAGGCTCTTCAGAAAAAAGTATAACCAAATGGGCAATCAGCATGTGAAAGGTATTTGATATCACTAGTCATCACATAAACAAAAATTCAAAACACAATAAAATGCCACCACTCACCCAGCAGAATGGCAAAGATGAAAACGACTGACGGTATTGGTGAGGACATGAGCAACTGATCTCTCATCAGGGCCGGTAGGAGCAAAAATTAGTACAAATACTGTAGAAAATTTAAGAATGGTCACAAATTCTTCCCATCTGTGTATGTGTTTTGCAGTTAACACACAATTTGCAACTGACTCTGCAGTTTCTCCCTCCAAAAGTGGGTCTGTTTCTCCAAGCCTTGAATCTGGGTTTGGCCATGTGACATGTTCTGGTCAATGGGACATTAGCAACTTCAACTGGATCCCTTCCTCCTTTCCACTGTGTCAGTCAGAGTTCAGAGGCAGGAGACAGAACCCACTCCAGTTATCTTAAGTGGAAAGAGATTTAATACAGGGAAGTCTGGGCTTACAGAATTATTGGGAGGCAGAATTATTCTATAGGCTGACTTCCAGGAATGACCCCCAAAACAAGACCACCAAACTAGATCTCCAGTGGAGTTCTACCTCTGCCACAATCAGGCAGGTGGACTGGATGAGGCTGCCACTGGAAGTGTTGAGTTCAAAAATGCTGCATCATAGCTGCAATCCAGGTGTCAGGGAGCCACTCAGTCATCCCACAAAGGCACTCAAAACTCATAACAGTAGTGACTGGACACTTGGGAATAAGCGCAATCTCTCCATGACCTCGCCTGCCAGCAGCAGGAGCTAAAGGAAGATAAGATGAACCCCATCTCACTTCCCACTTCCAAATTTCAGGAATGTGCATATAATTGGGAGAATGTAATTCACATACAGTACACTGGCTGCATGGGAGTCTGGGAATGTAGCTTTTGGCTTTCTAGCCTCTCCAGTACAGGAAGGCCCGTAGAAAGAGATTGACATAAGTACTGAGCATTGATTCACCATGTCCACTGCACACTCCTTCCACCCAACAGAAGCCCATAGTCTCTCACACCTGGACCAACCCCTCAGTCATCTCAGTCACACATCTACTCAGTGTCTGCTGGGCACTTGGGATTGGGGTAGGTGCCAGGAATACAAAGAAAGACATAGTTCCTGCCCTCAAGGAGCTCTTGCTCTAGAAAGAGAGAAACATACCAACCAGTGATCATAAGACAGTGCGGGGAAGGGCTGTGACACAGATGTGCATGCTGCACTTGGGGAAAATGGCAAAGACGCTTCTATCTTAACCGGGGGGATTAAGGAAGTTTTCCCAGAAGAGGCCCAAACATACTTCTGAGTCATTGATCATATCTTTTCCTTTGTCCAAAATAGATCTTCCATTCCATCTTAATCAAAATCTTGTGAAAGAACTCACTCATGCGTCTTAGTAGTTAAAGGTCAATTTAAGTTAGAAAAAAATGGTCTTACTAATAGATTGTTTTTTACTGTCAAGTACATTTTTCAGAAATTAAGCTAACAATTGTAAATCCTTAGATTAGTTTTGAAAATTACAGATACGTTCCATATCAATTATAGCAAGGTAGAGCTTCTAAAAGATATGAGTGTGTTATGGAAAGTCTGTTCATATGCATATTAATTATACTACTCCAATTTTGCTTACACAATTGGTCCAGAATAAATCATACTGTCCATCATGGAGGAAAGCATCTTTTACTCAGTCCTAATTCCATTTAAATGGAATCCACATAATTTCAGTTCTATCTTTGCTCAGCTTAACAAAATCACTGTAAAAGAGGCATCGTGCTTGCTTCATCACTAGCCAGTTCTGAAACACCAGATGTAACCTCTGTGTGTCTGTGAGAGTCCAGTTTCTTACTGGGTCCCTACCACATCACTGTCATGCTTATCCTTCTCTGCCTTGTGGTGGGTCCTTATTTGTAGATGCTGTTTGTAGTTTATGTATCCAGGTGTGAGTGTAGCTGGAGACTCCAGTGGATGGTGGAGATACAGCTGGTGTGTCATTCTTTTAGTACTGTCTCTTCTCTTTGGGGGCTACTTAATTCTTTGGCTCAAAATGTGCCACTCCATTTCTAATTACTGCCAGCCAGATAAGTGCACCTTCTCTTTGCCCTGCCAGGCTCCAGATCTATGCGTTATTGAAAGCTGAGTAATGCTCATCATCTTTAAAACACAGATTCTAGTTCCTTGAGAGCAGCTACCATATGGACTTGAGGCGGAGTTAAGTGGTAATGGTGTCTGCCTAGCACTGGACTAATAGTAATCACTGATATTACTCTAGGACCAGCTTCCATTCTAGGCAAAAGCCTGAAGTGGGCAAGTTTGGGATGGAGGTGATATCTTGGGCTTTGCCAGGTGTGGTCTGATTCCACCCGATGCTGGCCTCTGTTGCTGAGGATGTTTCATTTTAGGAAAGTGTGTGCCTTTCTTGCAGTGCACTGCCCCAGAAGCAGAGCCAGATCTCTTTTTGACCCTGTAAGCAGTGTGAGTCCTTGATCCTTCTAGAGGGGCAGCGGCCCACCCACTGCTTGTCAACAAGGCCAGCCCCTCCACTAATCTCATAAAGCTACAGGGACCCCTGAACCTCTTGGGCAAAGGCTTCTGGGAACCAGAAAGGAGAAAGGCATGCCAGATATTCAAACTGAGTTTTCCTTGTGCCTCCAATTTCAAATTACAACTCTTACTCTGTTTATACATCTAGTAAAACAAGAATAATTAATTTCACTTTTTCTTTCCTTAATGACCAATTACATCAAGTTGAAAGACTAAACTCCCTTAAATAATCACTTCCGTTTACATCTTGGTTAATTAAATTCCCTCAAATATGTTAAACGGCAGTTATAAATTTAATATATTCAGTTTTCTTTTGAACTACTTCAAATGCCTATCCTAAGCAGCAAAGCCTTTCTGAATACTTAAACAACTGTAATAAATCTAATAAATTAAACCTATAAATACTCTGACTCCCAAGTTCACTTAAACATTACAATATTGTTTATAAATTTAATCAAATTTTTGTATTTAATTTAAATCACAAGTCTAAAATCAATTACTTAATTACACATTTTAAATTGGAATCACGAGGCAAGTCTGTCTTTGTTCTAATAACCCAATTCTTTTATTACAATGAAATCCAAGTACACTTAGATTTTTTCAATGATTTCAAATGTATTCCTGAACTACACAAAAGTATGAATATTATGGTTTGATTTACTTTAACATCTCCATGGCTAATTCTAAACTTTCCTAGAGCTAGAAATACAGTTCACCCAATGAGAGAATAATTCCCTCATCCCCCAAAAAGCCGGGTTGTCTTCTCAAAGTATTGGAATCACTTATTGGCCAAGCAGCCAAGTCCTAGAGGAGACTGCATTTGTCTGAGCCTGCATTTGTCCTGGGCCATCCTACCTGCAGCAATGGTGGACCCGTGAGCCTTTCTTCTAGTCGGACAATGGGGGACTCCAAGTCCTCGCCTTGCAGAAAATATTCATCTTGAAGCCCTTGCCGCCTGGCTTCAAGTGGTAGCAAGACCTAATCTTCCAAAATTTCTTTCATCATTACTGCCTGATGGGGTGCAATGGAAACCTGCATCCCCATGAAGATTTCAGTTGACGTTCTCTAGTCTCTCCCTACCTGTTTGAATTTGAATTCTTTTCATCTTCCTCTATGGTGTGGCTACCACTCTTACAGGCATTTAGATAACATCTGATTGGTTCCACACATGTGTCGTGCCTCTGTCTGGCTCTGTCATCATGCTGATGATGGTCCCACTGCACCAGTGTCCCTTCACAGCGCCCTGGCAGAGCCTTCTCTAGTGGGCTGCTGACCTTAGTAATCCAGACCAGAAGTGGCAACCCTTCTCTGTGCTCAAATACACCTCCAAACCACAGAGCTAAAAACATTTAGATAGGCTTCCCATTGATGAAAGTGACCACCAAGTGATTTTGTGAAAAAATGTAAGTTACAAACATTGATTCTATCAGGTGCCATCATGTATTCACTTCACAAACATTATTGAGCACTTATTCTATGCCAAGGAGTGTGGATACAGTGATGAACAAGACCCACCAAGTTCCTACCTTCATCCCAGTGAGAGGAATCAGATGATAAGCAAGCAAACGATTGGTCCACTCCCCCGCCAGTCATCTCTCAGATCCACACAGCCCTCCTGTGGCTGAGGATCCCAACAGCTGCCCTCCACACCATGAGCATTTGCACAGTGGGGCCCACTTTGTGGCAGCACCTGCCACCGGTTCCAACAGTCTACCCTCCAGACATAGAAGGCTTCCGCCCTGGCTGGCTATGTGACCTGGAGCAAGAGATGAACAATTCCACGGACAGCGGTTTCCTCCTATGTCAAATGGAGACACTAGTACCTACCCCACAGGTATGGGGATTAAATGAGCTCATGCAGGCAAAGCTCTTGGCCCGGTGCCTGGCACCAAGCATGTCCTTGACCAATGATAGGTAGTACTGTCTTCAATACATGCACTTTTCATGTTAGGTATGTGTCTTAGTCAGCTCAGGCTGCCATAATAGAATACCACAGACCGAGTGGCTTAAACAACAGAAATTTATTTCTCACAGTTCTGGAGGCTGGAAGTCCGAGACCAGGGTGCCAGCGTGGTCAGATTCTGGTGAGGGCTCCCTTCCTGGCGTGCAGATGGCCACCCTCTCACTGTCTCCTCAAATGACAGAAAGAGCAAGTTCTGGTCTCTTGCTCTTCTTATAAAGACACTAATCCCATCCTGAGGGGCCCACCTAACTACCTAATTACCTCCCAAAGGCCTCACCTCCAAATACCGTCACATTGGGAGTTAGGGCTTCAACGTATGAATTTTGGGGGGACTCAAACATTCAGTCCATAACAGTATGTTTCTTTGAGATTCCACTGGGCTTAATTTTTTTATTATCTCTTGAAAATGATACATTCCTGAAACCATACACAGAGGAACCTTGAGGAAGCATAGCTAAGCATTGCCAAAATTGTCCTCCATGTGCTATCTCTTTTCAAAGAACAAAACATTCCTTCAGGGAGTGAGCTGGTAATTCTCCACTTGGGCTCTCAGATCCATTCCTCATCCTTCCTCCGTTTGTCCGTGCTCCCAAGAGTTCTCATGGCCAATTCCTGTTAGGATTTGGCCAATGGGAGGCACCAGATGACGCTGGAGAGCAAGAAGAAGGGCAGTTTTCCCCTGTTATCTTCATACTTTGGTGCCTGGTTCTCGGACTACATCCATGACTACACCTCCTGCCAGGGAGAGCGCTTCTGCCTGACTCCACATCTCACTGGGCCCCCATTTCCCCTCAGGCCCAGGGTTTATAATAGCTGCCCACTGTTGTAGTCTTGGGTGCCTCACCTATCTTGTTGGTCTCCTTAACCCTGGCCACTCCTCTATAAGGAGTCCCTTCATTCAAGAATCTTCTGTTGAACCACCTGCGAGGTTTTCTATCTCCTGCTGGGACCCTGGCTGATAGATGTAATTATAATAAATTTCAATATTTTTCCATGCAACCTACTTCTCTATCAGTCCTGCTCTTGGTTTAATAAATATTTTCCATCACTAAAAAAGAAATTCTGGAGAATTTCCAACTGGCACATGTAGCTTTTGCAAGGTCATGATGATAATGGCCTGAAGGGAAATAGTCATTTTTAGTATTACTTGGAAGTGAGATTGAGAAATACAGTAAAGAAAATACAATCCTTGCTCATATCTTGATGTTTTAAGAAATATGAAAAATGGGAAGTTAGAAGTCAGCACAGGAGTTCCCAGAGTTGAGCTATCAAAAGATCATTTTGTTATTGCTCATTTGCCTCCCACTGCTCCCTCCCTTTAACGCAAAGTACTAATTCTCTTTCCATAGGAATCCGACACTTACCCCTCAGCCAATATTTAAGGGTTAAATGAGGCATTCCCTCATCTCCCCCCACCAGATCTTGGAAATTAGGGAAATAAGATTACTCTTGGAGAGTTCAACTTTAAATCACTTGTACTGGATCAGAACAGAGAAATGCAGTCACCTTAAAAGCAGAAGGACCCTTAGAACTGTAAGGCTTGGCTTTAGCTGGACTGAATATATTAAACTATCTAAAGCAAAAATATGTCAGTCAGAAGAGGCTAGCCAAAGGCGAATCACAGAAACACACATCAACTGTGCTCAATGAATTACTTGGCAGAGGAACAAGCCTGAATAACTCGTAATGTTCTGACATCTTAGTGAGACAAACACCTCAGCTTATCTCAGCCAGATGCCATTAAATAATCAATTCTTCTAATTCCCCATGTTTCAACTCTGTGCTTATCAAGAAATATTTTTATAGTAATGATTTTCTTATTTCAAAAGCAATACATGTTTATTACCGAAATAATGAGAAAATGTGGACCAAGCACAGGGATGGCGTTAATGCCTTGATATATTTTCTTCCATGCCATTTTTCACACACATAAATACACAAACATACATATTAACAAGAATAGAAATGTTTCATCCTTATTGAGATGTTCTTCACCTTGCTCTGCACTTAATAGTGAATAGTGAACATCTCTGTATGTCAACAAATATACCTCTACTACAGCAGGTTAATGGATACATATATTTTTTAAGTGCGCAATCCTATAATTTATTTAACCAGAGCTCTATTATTGCACATTTCTGCCATCTCCGTCATTTTGCAATTACCAACAGCACCGCAGGAATCATTCTTGTAGCAAATATATGCACCTCATTAACCGTTTCTCTGCACAGATTCCCAAAGGGCATGGACATTCCAAGACTTTTGATATATTAGCCAGGTTGCTTTCTAGAAAATATTATAATTGTTCCAGTGTTTGCCAATTTTCATAGGTGATAAATCATTAGGTTATTATTTTAATTTGTATTTTTCTGATTACTTGTAAAGCTGAAAATTTTCCACGAATTTATTAGAAATTTGAATGTTTTATCTTCCTATTCATATTCTTTGCCCATTTTTTAATGAAGTATCTTTTATTAATTACAGAGGTCTTTATATTAATAGGGATATTAACTTTTGTGATATGTATTGCAAAGATTTTTCCCAGTTTGCTATTTGCATTTTATTGCAATATGGTGTTTTGCCTTAAGCTCAGACTTAGGAATGAATTTGAATTTTAAGCAACAGAAAACCCAACTCCACTGGCTTAAACAAAGAAGACTTATTATGTCACAAAACAAGCATCTCATAGGGAAGAAGCTGCTGGAACTAGTTCGGAGGGTTGACAATGTGACGACTCATATCCCTGCCCCCTCTTGGCCTCCTCCTACTTGTCATCTTATGGTTACTAAATGGCTGCTGCAGTGCTAGCCATCAGGTCTGTGTTCCAGGCAGAAGGAGGAAGGAAGGAGGAAGAGGCAACACCAGCTGACTCTTGCTTATGCCCATTGGTGAGAACTAGTCACATGGCCACTCACAGCAGCAAGCCAGGGGCAGGCGAGGGCAAAGGGGAGATGGGATTAAGTGAGCAAATTTACACTGTCTGCCATATGTATAGAACAGTTTTAAGATTTATACGGTCAAATCGGTCTATATTTATTTCTTTGGTTTCATGCTTAGAAAGTTCTTCCCCAACTCAAGTATGTATTCCAGAAGTTAGACATCTATATTTTCCTTCATTACTTTCATGGTTTCATTGTAACATGAGGTAGAAATCAAACTTTTTTCCAGATGATCAGCCAGTTGTCTCAAAATCATTTTTGGGTTTTCTCCACTGATTTGAAATATCTTAATTGTTTACCAAGCTATTAGATACACTTAAGTCCATTTTGGTACTTACTATTCTGTTCCATGGATCTAGTTAGTTGTTTCTGTGCTTGGCTAAATAATTAATGCGCTATGTGCTATGTCATTTATGTGCTATGTAGTAAGCAATTAATGTAACTTATCGTGCATTTTACCATTGTGGGGCAATACAGTGCAATCATGCAACCTCATGCTAGTGCTTTTTCAAAAATTTCTTGGCCTTTCTTGAATGTTTATTATTCAGATGAATTTTGAATCATTCTCTCAAGTTTTTTAAATGATCCTATTTGGATTTCAACAGGTATTGAGTTAAATTTATAAGTTGAGAAGACTTGACAACTCTTATAGTTAAGTTTCTGAACCAGAGATATAGTACAGTCAAGTCTTCCTTCAGGTGTCAGTAAAGTTTTGTGATCATCACATAGTGGTATCTTTTTTCTCTGTTTTGTATTTTAATCAGTTATAGCTAATATATAGGAAAGCCAAAGATTTTTCTAAGATTGACTTTATAGCTGGCCACCTTACCGAACCCTCAATTCATTATAAAAATTTTCCTTGCTTGTTATTTGTCTATTTGACCTGCCAGAGCCTGAAAGAGGGGTGTCACATGCAACTTTCTGGTGGTTATCTGGCTTCCAGTGATGGTTCTTTCCATATTTTTCACTAAACAGTATTAAACTGGCATTTGGACTCATAAGCCTGATCAATGTGATTCTTTCCTGAGAGATAAATCTGCTCTTGCTCTGCTGACAAAACCAAGTATCAGAGACAGCAGAACTGAGTCACCCCATGTTCTGTGACAAAAACCTTGGAAGTTCTGTCACTAGGGCAGGAATTTCTTCTACGTCATGTCCATCAGATATTAATCCAACTTCTGCTCAGAAAGTCCTAGTGACAGGAAACAATATAATTCACAGTTCCTAATTCCATTTTGGGGACATTTCAAGTTTTTAGAAGGTTCTTATTTATAGACAAAATGTACCTAGTCTAACTTCTCCCTACGTTTCCTGGGAGATTCTACCCGCTGCTTTAGCACTTTTCCTCAACTATATTTTCTTAGATAACATGGTTAAGGTTGCCCACCATCTCAGTCACTGTCCCCTACACCTGCCCTGCTCTCTGAGGATGCTTCCTCAAACATGTACCAGAAGTGATGGAGCTGAGCAGGCAGACCTCTCACAGGCAGGCACACAACTACCTTTACTGTTTCAGCATCATTGCCAACTAAATGGTCTGTGTCTTTTTCACAGGGAGTGCTTTAGACAAAATCTCTCCCATCCTGCACTTCTATATTTTCTGATAATTTGTTTTATCCCTGTTCATTTCATTTGTTTTTTACTTTTGTTCTAGTATGCCCAAGTAATTTTGAGACATTTCTCTCATTCATTAAATAACTAAACGTTCCTGTTTTCTGCCTTCTGTAAAATTTAACAGGCATGCCTTCTAGCGTCTAGGTCCAAGCTGCCTCCAAATACGTTGAAATGGGCAGGGCTGAGGAGAGAGATCTGCAGCATGGCCTCAGGTGTCTCCTACCAAGGGATACACAAATCAATATTCTTTGGGCGTAGGTTCTCCATCAGCTTCAATACAAACAATCTTATTGATAAAGTTATGAAAGGAGGGACTTTGTCAAAAGTCTACTGAAATAAGAGTACATATTGCCCGCAGTTCTGTTTGACCCGTCAGAGATATGCTTGGTTATGGGTGCAGAGCTACAATGGAGCAGGGTGCACAGGGAGAAGCCAGGACATGGGATAAGATATGACTCCTGGAGTGAGATGCACGATGGGCTGGGGGTGGGGTTGGGAGTATTAGAGTTCACTGCAAGTAATAATAGGAAGGATAGCCAGCCACTTGGCTCACAGCATCCGTGTGGGCCCTGGCTTCCAGAGAGTGGGTGAGTGAGCAAGCATGTGGCACGTGCGTGCATGTATCCAATGATCTACTATCATAAAACAATTTTATGTGAGAGAGGGGTGCATTTTCCCAATTCTAGCAAAGATGCCATAAGGGCTAGTGACAGCACCATGAAAGATCACTCAAGTGATAGTGTGGCAGCCAGAGGAAGGGGGGCTGAGTGGGAGACCTTGAAAGAATAGCAGAGTTTCAGGAGAGAAGGAGTAGCCAAAACATATGTTGCAATATGTGTTGCAGATCGGGTGAACGGTGCAATAAATGGGCTCCTATGGGCAGAGTTGCTGGTCTACTGATGACTGTCTTTGGGTCTGGTGGTGATCTTGGTCCAATTTGCTTTGACCAGGGTAACTGGGTCATGTGACATGAAACATAGAAACCTCTACAAGTGGAACTGCCTAGAGCCATTTTTCAGAGAAGCTGAGGATATGACTGGCATACAACACATCATTGAATTTCTCCAGTACATTCTACTTCCATAACCACAGCACACTGAGTTAGTTCCTTTGAGAGAAATCATGTATCAGGTAGGATGTGCCTGAGCCAACGGGTTGCTCTACAATCAGGAGTCAAGACGGATCTGCTGCTGAATCTGTAATTTGGAGAATTTGAGTGAAATCCTTCCTGGATACAAGATGCTCTGCTACATGACCTCTCAAGGTCACTCCCATTTCCATAGTCATGCAACTCCGTGAAAAGCAACCAAATAAGGATAAATATATGGAAGGGCTTGAAATAGAACGTCTAATTCTACCGTAAGTCAGTCTATTTTGGTTTCTCAACTATACCAATTCATATTGTGCTTTGGGGACTGCATTTTTCTTCCTAATTGATTGGAACAAAGTAGATTATTCATGACCATTTTGGCTTTTGCTCCACCAACAAATAGCTCTCTTTCTTCTCTCTTAGAATGTGAAGAATAGCTCTAAATGTGATGCAGGAAAGTGAGATGTTTTTTTTGGCTTAAGTAGAATTAAAGATTTGCCCTCTTAGTGAAAACTGGTCTTCACTATTCTGACCACCCTTCGGGTTCAGACTAACTGCAGGGTGGAGACATTAAATTTTAGATTTGACCTTGAACAGCAGGAGGAAGGAGAGGCATTGCTCTCTGTCCTGTAAATGGAATAGCCTCATTTCTCCAAACCTAGATAGAATCCGAGTTTGGAGGAGGAGAAAGAATCCTAGTGACTACCAGCTCAGTATTTCTCAAACTACAGTCTCAAGTGCACGAGATGCTCCTAAATAAAGGGTTCCTTTGTCAAATAACTTACAGAATCACTGCTTTCTGTGTCCTCCTCTTGAAGACTTTGAGAAGCCCTGAAGCAAAGAAACTTGTTATATTTTGTTTGTCAAACTTATTTGATCACAAAACCTTTTTTTTTCCCCAACTAACACCTAACAGCTTCTGGAACTGGCATGCCATGAAACATACTTTCAAGAGTGCTGATTTATTCAATCCTTCTCTCCTTTTACGGAGGAGGAAAATGAGGCCCATCTTAAGAGACGTGGAGACAATCATCTCCCATTACCGGCAGGGCAGAGAAGTAGACTTTCACTTCCAGACAACTAGTCCAGGCTCTTTCTATCACCTTGAAAGAGGCATTAATGGCGGTAGCTTTGATGTGTCCCCTAGCGCATTTTCATTGTCTGGAATTTGAGGTTGTATTTATTTATAGTGCACTCAGCCATGAATCCATCAAATGCTTTGAATGTTTTAAAAAGGGCATTGGGCCCTGTACAGTTGACCTAAATAAAACACTATCTTTTAAATGGCATGTAATTTACTACACAGTGAAATATTTTCTCATGCTATATAATCACATTCTAAGAGGTTATTACTTTTATATGCAAGAGTAAATCAAAGGGGTCAAATCTCACTAAAATATGTTACTGGTGCCCAATGAGAAGTAACAATAGACACTTCTCTTATAATACAGAGAGCAATAGTTGGTGAGCCAAAATGATAAAAAATTGTCCAAAGGCCATGTATATATTTTTTTCAAATAATGTAAATTCAAGTAGTTTGGGCATGCTGGCACTCTTCAGAAGCAACATTTTTCTGACTTATTCTCTGAATTCCAAAGGCACTTTGAATCTATAGGCGTTTTAGCATTTCTTTAGCCTTATAGATTGTTTCTGAGCCCCTAGGCCTGGATACTTTAGAGTCTTTCTCAAGATTTTTTCCCAACCTAATACGCTTAACGTACGAAATATACTCCCATCAGTTGGGATATTTTAAATTGGTTTCTAGCCTCTGAATATCAAGTTTCCAACGCCAGTACTGGCCCATGCGGTACCTTGTTGTGAACCAGAAAAAATGCCTCTTCCTGGGGGCAGTTGCAGCCCTGCAGCAGGGCACAAGGCTTGGTGAGCAGAATGCAGGCTGGATTCCAGCCCCACCTGTGCCCCCAAACGGAGGACCTCATGCAAATGAAAAAGTCACACAACTAAAGGCAGGGGGCCTGTCTGCTTCCCTCCATCTCTTCCAGCCCTCCCCCGTGTAGGGCTGAACCGATTCCCACCTGCAGACTCAGCCTTCACCCTGACCTGAATCAGGCTCTACATATGGACCTTGGGCCTCTCAGCTCACCTTGCTGACTCAGCAGCAGAGTCCGGCTGACTCTATCACAGCACTCCAGTCTGAGACTGGGCTCCTGACGGTGGTCTCTTTCTGATACCCTTGCTATTTCAACTGGGATTGTACCTTGCAATGACCAGTTACCATCTCTAGGTCTCCAGTTCTGCCCAGGATTGGGAGGCTGTTATCTATGGACAAATCTCTTGGTGATGCCAGCCTTCCTCTGAAGTTCTGGACTGCCTCTCCTGCCCTGGATCCTATGATACCATGTCATCTATTCAGAAATACTTCTACTCCATCTCACAAGGAGACCACCCGGACTGCAGACCTCTCTTGCCATGACCCCTTTGGCATGCACTTTGTTCCCAGAACAAGGCTACTAGCTTCTGAGTCATTTGCCAGAGCCTCAGCTGCTGAGCCTGCTTCTGGGAACTAGCCCCTCCTCCACAGTCCCTCTGAATTCCAAGACCCAACAGTCCAGGTTCAGCCCAGATGCAGACCAATCTCCTAGGCCCTCTGGATCCACATGTACAATAACTGTTGATATTCAGAGAGGTGACTGGAAGCACTGCAGATTACATAAGCAAAAAATAAAAATGTTGCTTTAGTCCCTATTTTACTTATTAAGGCAGAAAGTAGAAGAAATACAGTTAGAAAGAAGATCAACTACAAACGTTGAAACAAAAAGATGCTTTGATGAAATTCTCACTTGCTTATAAAATTAAGTCATAGAACTATAAGCTCCAACTAGCCAAGGGCTGTGCCCCCTCACTTCACCATAGTAAACCGGTGCCTAATGGCATCACAGGTACTCAGTTAATACCTGCTGAATGAATGAAAACTAAAATCAATCTAAACACAGTATTTGATCAAGAGAGGTTTCGTTAGTTTACGTAGTCACTCTTTTATTGTACATGTGTGAGAACCTGTTTTTGAGTCGTTTTTTAGTTTATAATCTTTAACATATCAGAACAGGAGAAAATAATAAAAATAAACATAATAAACATAATAGGCATTAATGACACAAGTGGTTGATATCAGGGATCTTAATAGTAAATGTGAATGAAACATATGTGCCTGTGTATGAAATACTGAAAAAATCATAATCATAAATGGACATATATTTTACTTTTGGCAATGTTAAAGGGTTTTTCTATGACTGGGATACACATAGGACTAAAAATAATAATGCCTTATATTGCCAGAATACTTGACAATTTACAAAATGCTTGAACATAGGTGATCATATTTGATGCTCACAAGAAGGTAGAGGAATGCAGTTAAAGGAAATTAGACTCATCACTCATTTATAAGAAAACATCTAGTGGCTTATAAAATATAACAGCTTTCAAAAAGGTTTCTGGTCTATCATTAACAGTAACAATTCAACTGATAGCATAGAAAGAGATAGGAAAGATACTCTCTACAATAAAGAAAAATTGAAAGGAAAGAACCTATAATGGCAACTTTCATTTACTGTGATAAAGACAGACTTACATTATTCAACCTGAGACAGGGGATACAATATTCAGAGATAAGTAAATGAGATACCGGAAGCGAGTAATGAGATGTAAGCTTGGTCCAGCTTCAGCTCACTGAAGAGGAATTATTACCATACTTACCACTTATATTGCCCTGTATTGATTGCAGTGCACTTGGAAGTAGCTATAACTCTGGGAATCCAGGGCAGATATTGGGAAGAATTCAAAAGGCTCTGATGGCAGAGGACGTAAGTACCACGTGAGTTCTCAGCCAGCCCAGAGTCTCTCCTTATGACATGGGCTTCTCACTCTTGTTTCCTCGCTTTCCAAGAGTGTTGTCACTGGATATCCTGCTGGAGAGTTTGGTGAGTTACTCTGGAAACCTACATAATATTTCTATTTAAACAGAAAAATCCATCTTTTAAATAAGGTGATACATTTTTAAAGTGTTTTTATTGTTTTCCTTTTTCTTTCCTTTTCCTAAAAGTAATACAAGTCCCTTGTTAAAAATTTTTCCGACATTATAGAAATATGTAAAAATGTTGCTTTGATCAATGTTTTACTTATTAAGGTAGAAAGTAGAAGAAATACAATTAAAATAAAATATAATAAAAGTAAAAATGTAACAGGAAAAAAAGAAAATCTCACCTCCCCCTTCCCTCAAGATAACCTCTGTTAATAATTCAATGTAAAGTCCAGCATATCTTTTCTTCTATGCACACACTTAATTAGGCAATAACTTTTAATGATCTCTGCACTATATATACATATGTATTTTTTTTTGGTGAGGAAGATTGGCCCTGAGCTAACATCTGTTGCCAATCTTCCTCTTTTTGCTGAGGAAGATTGGCTCTGAGCTAACATCTGTGCCCATCTTCCTCTATTTTGTAGGTGGGACGCTGCCACAGCATCGCTTCAAGAGCGGTGTGTCGGTCCACACCCGGGATCTGAACCTGCGAACCCTGGGCCACCAAAGCCGAGCGTGCAAACTTAACCACTACACCACCAGGCTGGCCCTGCACTATATTTTTGACAACTATCTTACATCAAGCAGTAGTGAGAAGAATGACCAATACTCTTATCAGATTTTTAAAAATAATTCAAACTCAGACTTTAGACAGGGAGAAATTGAAGCTCCAAAGAAAATGGATGGGAAAAAAAGCCCGTGAGTGTTTGGAACTAGCAAGAGCTAGCGCTACCGGAATTCTGGGAACTGCAACGCTAACAGGTTTCTAGCTGTCAAAATTTGAAATAGAATCTACGGGGGCCAAAAGGTTTGAAATAAGAATGCGGTCAGATGCATTGCTGGTATGGACTTTCAGCTGACTAAAACAAACACCAAAATAGCAACAGTCTGTCTCAGATGAACTTGCTTTCCCAGAAGCCTCTTTTGCCTACAAGGCATTTCTATTACATTTTCCTAAAAGGGAATCATGCTTACATTGAAACAATAGTCCTGCTCACATTGCTTTGCCCGGAGCCCCCAAGGTCCAGCTCTGTCTTGCTGATTTAGAAGTAGCACCCCTGTCTTGCCAAGACACTGTGCTCTAAATGTTTGCAAGTCACCTGTTGGGAGCTTCTGTCGTGCATTCCCATAGAAAACAGTCTAGCTGGGATTTGGGGGTCCTAGAGCAGGTCAGTTAATCAGATTGCACCAGAAGTACCTAATTGTGTGCACTGCAGAAATATGAGACCTTGGTAACATTGTCTTTAAAAATGTGTTTTCTTTAAGCGTTCTATATTGAGATGCTTGGAATGTGGTTCTAATCTCAGGGCCAGGAACTCACCATGCTTGCGGCTGTGCAGGTTTCCCAGGCTCTGGAATCTCCCTCTCCCAGGACCTGGGACAGAGCAAGTCACAGGGGCCTGGGGCCAATGAGGAATGGGGTTGTAATCCCCCCATAAACTCACCTTGTCCAAGGAGCTCTCAGTTCCTCCTCTCCACAGTGTGTGTCTGACAAGGAGCCTCAAAATGCAAATTGCTCCCCCAAGGCAAAGATTACCCATTGGTTTGCTTTAATTGCTCTTCTGCCCTCCGTATACTGGGAAAGTGAGCTTTCACGTAGGAAGGAGAAAAGTTGTCCTTTACTTTTGGGAGTTAGAAAGGAGGTAGAGGTTCGTGAGCCACATCCTCAGGGATAAAAGCAGACAGGGTTTGTAGTTACCGTCTCAAAATGGAGACAGGCTCTAGAGTACAAGAAGCTGTAACATCCCTAGATTTAAAGATGCTTTATCTCTCTTCTGTTCCTTACTGTGGATAGTAATATAATCCTTAAAATACAAAGTTTCTGTGCTTTTTGAGGGGGCAGCAAGGATGGGAGAGTTGAGGATCCTGCACTTTTTCTCTCTAAGCAGTCTTGGGAGAACAGAATTCCAAGTGTTAAGGTGGATGGTGTGGATTTTAGAGGTGTAAACTGTGAGAGTAAGGCAGAGAGAAGACCATCTCCAAGTGGAACCAGCAGCAGCAGCAGCAGCCTCACCCGGGAACTCGTTAGACATGCAAGTCCTCAGATCCTATCCTAGCCCCACTGAACCAAAAACCCTGGGGTTGGGGCCCAGCAATCTGTGGTCAATGAGCCCTTCCAGGTGATTCCAATTATCAAGCTCATGCTTGAGGACCACTGGGCAATGAATAAGGACTTGAAGGAGCTGCTTTTAAATCCTGGCTCTGCCACTTAACAGCTATGTGAGTTTTATAACCACGGGCCCTCCAGGACCAGTTCAATTGACCCCATCTTATCAACAGAGTAATTAAGAACTGTCTTTCAGGAGCTGAGACCCCTTGTCCAGTTCAGGCTGGTTGAGACCACCAACCCATCAACTGGGCCTGTGCAAATGCTCCATAAGTGACCTTTTTAATGTCAAGGAGCTAAAAACTCCACCCTCAGGTCACAGTGACACCGCCATCTTGTGAATATTCGTCCTGTGAAGAGGCATGAAGCTTGACGATGCTTGCACATGTCATCAATTACCTCACTTCTCCTTACTTCCAATCATCTCTCTCCACACTTCAGACCGCCCTGCCCTTCATCTCATAAATTGTGCCCCAAGCCCTGGATCGGGGAGACAGATCTGAGGGCACAAGCCCCCTGTGTCCTTGCAGAGCAATATTGCAAAATAAAGCTACATTTCTTTTCCCAAAAGCTGATGCCATAATAATTGGCTTTTTAAATGCCCATTGGGCAAGAGAACCCCAATTTTGTTCAGTAACAAGTTGAGCAAGTTAGTTACTCTTCCTGTTTATGGAAAAGATTAAATGAGATAATATATTTGAAATATTTAGTACAACACCAGACATACAGAAAGCACTCAATAAACGTTAGCTGCTGTGGTCACCATTACGTATGAGGGGAAGGAAAAAGGATAAGTCCTAAAGGTGCTCGACAAGTTAGCACAGCATTTACCAGTTTAAAGGGCGATTTCAGACTCTGGCATTGTGCTTCCAAAGAATCCAAAGTTTAGACAAATTCTGTGTGATTTCGTCCACACAGAAATTTGAACAGAGCAGTAGTTCTCCACCTGGCTGATTATCAGAGCCCCCTTGGAGCTTTTAAACTGCCCTGCCTGGATCTTCAGAACCATAACCTTCAGCGGTAGGCCTTGGGCATGTATAATTTTTTACATCTCCATAGGCAACGCTGCAAAACAGCTCCTGGAGTTGAAGGGGATAATAACTAGAGCTGACATGCATTAAGTATTTATTTGTGCCAAGAACTATGCTAATTTCTTTATTTACATTGCTTCATTTAATTCTCACAGCAGCCCTATGACATAGGTACTATCACTTTCTTTATTTTATAGATGAAGAAACTGAGGTATAGAGAGCCTAAATAACCCAACCAAGTTCACATAGCTGAGAAGTGGTTTAGGCTCTGAGCCCAGGTTTGAGCTATTAATTGCATTTAACTGATGCGAAAACTGAGGCATTCATTTACTCGTTCATCCAACATTTATTTATTACGCATCACCAGGTAATATGCTGAGAGCCAGGGAATATAGAAATGAATAAAGAGGGGCGGGACTGGTGGTGTAGTGGCTTAGTTCGGCAGGCTCCGCTTCAGCCGCCTGGGTTCATGAGTTCGGATCCCCGTGGCATACACTACTTGTCAGCCATGCTGTGGCAGCAATCCACATACAAAGTAGAGGATTGGCAACAGATGTTAGCTCAGGGAGAATCTTCCTCAGCAAAAAAAAAAAAAAAAAAAAAAGAATAAAGATCTCTATCCCCATCCTCAAGAAGTTTATGGCTTTTTTTGTTCAGAATGAACAAATGGCAGACAGATTGCCTCATTTTAAAAGATGATGTCATGCGTCTGTGCTTGAGAGGCTGAAAAGATTTTCTGTGACTACCAGCCTCCTCCTTTCAATGGCCATTTACGAAATCCACCACCGTTTGCAAATCAGCCTCCCAGACTGAAGAGCAGGCCTGTCTGCCGGCTGCCAGCGTTTCCCCATGTGAGCGGCTCTAGGGCGGCCTTGAAGCTCTGCGTTGGCAACCCCTCCGAGTGGTCCTCAGTTCTCCCCACCGGGTTGTATTATTCCCTCCAGCTCAGCGTGCTGGCCGTCCACTCCCCTCGGTAGGCCCATCAATCAAACCGTGGGGAAGGAGGCGCGTCACCGCGGAGCTGGCAGGCTGGCTTTCTCCCAGGGATAAACCTGTCACTTACACCTAAAGCGACGACTGTTAGGAAATTTCCCAGGAAAGTAGAGAGAGAAGACTGAGGCCTGCTTTTGAGAATCGTGAAATGTTAGCGCTGGCCAAACCGTTGGACCTGGTGTAAGGCTGATCAGGAAGTCTCAAACCAGGCTGGGACCGGGCTCCTGGCGCCATTTGCGACCCCTCACTGCCTCCTAGAGTCGGGGCTGGGCATTGTTTCAAATGGACACAGTGTTCAAGTACAACGATCATCACCTTGGAGCAGGCAAATGATCCTCCCTGGGAGACGGCCTTGGCCCCGGGGCTGGGCTGGGGACACACTGTGCGGCCACCACATCTTCCCCGCCCGACCGCGAAGGCGGAGAGAGGGTCTGGGGGCTCCGGCCCTTCCCCGGCCCCGTATTCAGCTTGCACGGGTGAGGTGGCAGCGGAACCTTTCTTCTCCGCCCCGCTCTCGCTTCCGCCCGGGCCCAGTTGGCGCTGGACGCAGTCGTGGAGGCTTGTCAACATGGAGGCTGCGGGCGCAGGGACTGGAGAGCCGTCCTCTCGACTGGAGGCTTCCGGGTCCTCTGAGGACCGGCTTTTCCTGGTTAAAGGTGTGGGGAGGCGCGGGCGTCGGGGCGAGCTCGCCCGGGGCCCTGGCCTGCACTGGAGGGGCATTCTCGCACACGCTCCGCCCTGGGAGACCTTGGCGTGGGTTGGCCTGAGTTGAGCCGGTGGGTCGGGCGGCCCGGGGTGGGGTTTTGGGGTCTCCCGTGGGCTGGTCCCGCGAGCTGTTGTGTGGGTGCGGCGTTTCCCTCGTCCCCTCTGCGGTTTCTCTCTTGCTGTCCCTTTTCTAACTCCCACTGTCTTTCCTCCCGGGAAACCTCACGCCCCGGTCCTGGGGAGAAGCTTCTCTGCGCGGGGGAACCTCAGAGTGACCTCAGGTGCCAGAGGTCGTGAGGTCACACAGGTTTCCCAGCCGCTCTCATTTACCTTTGCAAGAGCTTCTCAGCTATTGTTTCTTGAGAATTTCAGAAGTGATTTAAAATGTAGTTTAGGGCTGGAGTCCGTGGCTTAGGGTTATGTGCGCGCTCTGCTACTGGCGGCCTGGGCGCCCAATGCGCACCAGACACACCGCTTCCCCCGCCACACTGAGGCCACGTCCCACATACAGCAACTAGAAAGATGTGCAACTATGACATACAACTATCTACTGGGGCTTTGGGGGAAAAAAGGAGTAGGATTGGCAATAGATGTTAGCTCAGAGCTGGTCTTCCTCAGCAGAAAGGAGGATTGGCATGGATGTTAGCTCAGGGCTGATCTTCCACACACACACACACACACACACACACACACACACAAAAAGAGTAGTTTAAATAGTATCTGAAACTTGTGTACATCTTTTTAATTTTAGAATTTTTTTTTCTTTTTTTCTTTAATCTCTCTCCCCACCCTCCATGCCCTATCCCTAAAACTTGGCAGGTGGAATTTTCCTGGGTACTGTTGCTGCAGCAGGAATGCTAGCTGGGTTTGTAACAACGTTATCATTGGCTAAAAAGAAAAGCCCGGAATGGTTCAATAAGGTTTGTGACACCAAAATCTATTCATAGCATTGTTATTGTTTACAGATAAATGGTCATTCTTTTGCATAGGGAAAGTAAAGAAAATGTTGATGGCCTTTCTTATTGCTTTAAGAAGTAAACCTATACATAACTCATAGATTCAAGAAGTGTACAAATTAATCAACGGTCTTTATTTTCTTTTAAAAAGAAGTACTTATTATGTGCTTTCTTAAATTTTAGCAGAACAAGACTTTGAAAGCTCATCCGGTACCTTTCCTATTCACAACATGACTTTAAATCTAGGTAATTCACTCTCAGTTGTAAGAGGTCCCAATATTTTATGTACCACTAAGAAAGAAAAAATGATGCTAATTAAACTCTTGACACAACACTGATTGCAAGAGGCATTTTTAATCTCAGAGATGTTAAAACGTTGAAATAAAGTGCGTCTTAGTATTGATGAAAAACATTGGTCAGCTCCTTGAATCCTGAGAACATACTTGCTTGTGCATTGCTGCAGCCCCACTCCATAGAAAAGTGCCTGGCACATAGTAGATGCCCAGTAAATATGGGTTGAATGACTACAACCTACTTAGGGCAGGAAATCCTAACTCCATGAGCAAGATTGAGCAGTCACTCTGTTGTGTTCACGTGTACCTCATTTCCCCAGTTGATGGGAAATTTCCTTCCCATTTACTTGTATTTACTTGTTCTTATAGATTGTCCTGTCTTTGCCCTCCCCGCCTCATATGGTTTATTTATCCATTACTTCATTGCTTCCACAGATGTGAACTCAGGATCTTTTATACGTCAGGCACTGTACTAGGTAGGTACAAGAGATACAAAAATGAATAAAACATATCTGTCCCTCAGGAAGCTAGTGTCTGGTACAGGAGACAGATATTAAACAAATATTTACACAAATAACTATATAATTACAGTTTGATGCTTGCTTTGGGAGAACAGTGTTATGTGAAAAATAAACCAGTTGAATTCCTCTTTCCACTTATATTTATCTTTAATAATCTAATAATCACACTTAAGCCTTATGGACACCATAATGGAAAGAGACCCCATTTAAAGTGTGTTTGGATCCCCCCTGGATACTCAGGGCTGTTATGGAAGTTCCCAAATCACTGCTCTGAACCTCGTGGTCATTCTCCTTCTATATTATAGAATATTTTCAGAGAAGAAATATACCTTGTGGCAGAAATCAGTAAAACCTGCCTGATAGTGGTGCTTTTTTTTTTTTTTTTTTTCCCCCCAAAGCCCCAGTAGATAGTTGTATGTCATAGCTGCACATCCTTCTAGTTGCTGTATGTGGGACACGGCCTCAGCATGGCCAGAGAAGCGGTGCGTTGGTGCGCACCCGGGATCCGAACCCGGGCCGCCAGCAGCAGAGCGCGCGCACTTAGCCGCTAAGCCACGGGGCCGGCCCAGATAGTGGTGCTTTAACAGTGGAATTTTGGGGGCCGGCCCCATGGCATAGCAGTTAAGTGCGCGCGCTGCGCTGCTGGTGGCCCGGGTTTGGATCCCAGGCGCGCACCGATGCACCGCTTGTCAAGCCATGCTGTGACGGCGGCCCATATAAAGTGGACATGCTGTGGCAGTGTCCCATATAAAGTGGAGGAAGATGGGCACGGATGTTAGCCCAGGGCCAGTCTTCCTCAGCAAAAAGAGGAGGATTGGCATGGATGTTAGCTCATGGCTAATCTTCCTCAAAAAAAAAAAAAACAGTGGAATTTTGGTTGATTTCTAAGCCTAAGTTACCATGTTAAACTTTGGGTCACAGATCTTTTTGAGAATCTAATGAAAGCTAGATATTCTCTCTCAGAAAAAAAAAACACATATACACGTTCACAACTTTGCAGATCTAAGATTTGATTATCACACACGCCCTTTATGGTTTAACACAGTGGTTTTCAAACCGTAGTCCACAGAACCCTGGGCATCCCTGAGACCATTTGGGGGATCTGTAAAGTCAAAACTATTTTCATAATAATACTAAGACATTTGTGCTGATGGTTCAGAAGCAATGGGGGGTAAAACTGCTGGAGCCTTGGTGTGATCAAGGCAGCGGCACCAAACTGTACTAGCAGTCATTGTGTAAAGCCATCATTGCATAAGAATGTCCTTGTTGAAGGAGTAAAATTATTATTATTAATTGTATTAAATCTTGACCGTTGAGTATACTTCTTGAATATTCTATTTGAAGAACTGGGAAGACGCATAAAGCACTTCTGCTGTATACCAAAACAAGATGTTTTTCTCGAGGAAAAGCAATTATGTGATCCAGTTGCACGCTGAACTAGCTGCTTTTTTTCATGGAATATCATTTTTACTTGAAAGTACAACTGACAAACTATAGTTATTCAGAAGTGGGTATTTGGCAGACATTTTCTTCAAAATGAACAAAATGAGCCTGTCTCTGCAATCAAGCAATTGTCAGTATTTGTTGCCAATGATAAAATTTGAGCTTTCAAGTGAAAATTAGATTTTAGAAAACTTGTATCTGCCATTGTAAGCTTGACAGCTACTCAATACTTACAAGCTTTTCTGATGAGACTGGTATTGATATTAATGATGTGATTTTTAAATATTTAATAAATGGTGTCAGTGTTTGAAAGATCTGTATAACTTGGTAAATTAATACTTTCTGAATGATCATGATGCATGCATAAAAGCTCCAAAGTGCAAAACAGACTAATGGATTTTAATGTAATAAAGTACAAAAAATACATTGATATGACTTCAGATTCCATATTGCAGCTAACCTTTAAGAAACTGTTTGCTGAATTTTGGTGTAGTATCAAAGAAGGAAGGCTATTAAAATACTCCTCCCTTCTCCAATCACATATGTGTGTAAGGCTGAATTTTATTCATATACTTCAACCAAAAAACATATTGCAACAGATTGAATACAGAAGCATATATGAAAATCCAGCCGTCTTATTACAGCAGACATTTAAAAGATTAACAAAAATATAAAGCAGTGCCTCTTTGCACTAAATTTTTTGTTTTGTAAGATAGTTTCTTTTCATAAAAATAGATTTATATTAGTCTATAATGGGTTTATTATTTTTAAATGAATCAGTAAGTAAAATTCAAGAATTTCTTAGCTTTAATTTCTAATACATTAAATACTGATAAATATAATCCACATAATCAGAAATCTTTGGGATCCAAGTATAAATGGATCCTGAGACTAGAAAATTTGAGAACCACTGTTCTGGATGGTTGAATATATTATGTAAAGTTCTGCCTCCCCTCTGGGAAGACATGTGAATTAGAGCATTACCACTGATCCAGACTCGGAGAGGGAAGCTGGTTTGTAGAGGAGCTCAGAGGCTCTGGAGCAGTTAATGAGATGACACGGAGCAAGCACCACTTTAAGAATACCACTTACTCTAATATTAATAATGATAATAATAGCTAACTTTTGAGTGCTTACCATGTGCTAGCTGCTGCTGTAAGGGTTAGGTTAGGGTTCATGAACCCCCATCACAGCCCTATTAGGTACTATTTTTGTACTGTTGTCCCCATAAAACTGAGGCACAGATCGGTAAGCAACTTGTTCACCATGGCACTCTCTCTGTCTTTGATTACTTCTGGGGAATAAATAATACTGTTTTTAGCAATTTGTTATTTTAATAGATTTCTGTCCACTAGCCTGGGAATCTAAGTATTAATTATAATACAAATTCAGATTGCAACCAAAAAGGACTTTAAAATGATCATCGTTTAGTTGGGGACTGCCTACACTGCTGTTATTCAGGAGGATGATCATCATTCCTTTAATGTCTTACTTGAATTGTCTTAGCTTAATCTCATGCTAGAAAACTGGGAGTTGAAAGGCAGTAGTAAATGCTGAATGAACATTCATTTTTCTTTGTCCTTTGAATAAACAGAAAGAGGAAGATGCAAGTTAAGGTGGCTTTTAAAAATATATGTACATATGTAATACATATATAATTTCTGTCCTTCCCAGGGAAATAGGGAATTTTTAATTTGTTTCTAAAATAAAATTTAGGCCAAAGCAGTTAAATTGACCTTAGTTTAATAGTATTTGGTTAATGGTACTGCTTCTGGATGGAAATTCAGGCCAATTAGAAGTGAGTGCAGGGGGCCGGCCCCGTGGCTTAGTGGTTAAGTGCGCATGTTCCGCTACTGGGGGCCCGGGTTCAGATCCTGGGCACGCACCGACGCACCACTTGTCCGGCCATGCTGAGGTGGCGTCCCCCATACAGCAACTAGAAGGATGTGCACCTATGACATACAACTATCTACTGGGGCTTTGGGGAGAAAAAGGGAAAAAAAGGAGGAGGATTGGCAATAGACGTTAGCTCAGGGCTGGTCTTCCTCAGCAAAAAGAGAAGGATTGGCATGGGTGTTAGCTCAGGGCTGATCTTCCTCACAAAAAAAAAAAGTGACTGCATTTGTGTCAGATCTGTGGTATCTAGGGAGCCACTCTGAAATTATAGCAACATGAGAGAAGGAGTAAGATAAGGATATATTGTTTTTATCATAGAAAAGGCTAAAGAATAATCTCTTGAAAATCTGGTTGGGTCAAGGTATATCTACAAAAAATATAAGTTAGCAAATACTGAGTATCTACTAGGTCTAGGTATGGTGGTGGGCGCAGGGACACAGATAAACAAGAGTGTTTCTGTCTGGTATCAATAACATTCACAATCACAAATCCATGCGTTAAAAAAAATCTTTATTAAATGGGTTGAGTAATATAAAGAAAATTATTCTAAAAAAGAAAAAGTAAATCAAAATATATTTCCAGATGGAAGACAGGATGTTATAAATTTGTTACTTCTTATTGGATTAGCTATATCATTCTACGAAAATGCCAACGAATGAAGGTTGAAGAAATCTTGACAGACTTTTCTCAGGTTTTTCTGGAAGAATTAATAGGCAAAAACAGCAAAGACACTTTTGAAAAAAAAAAATAATGAGTATGATCTTTCTAGATATTAAGACTTTATGATTCTATAATTAAATCTGTGTGATTCTGGCATAAAAAGTAGATAATAAATTAGTAGTACAAAAATAGCTTAGAAACAACCCTCTCTGTGTAAGTTTCTCAAATAAGTTGGGAGGAGAGGGATTAATCGATAGAGTGGTGCCGGGGCAGTTGCTAAGCTATTTGGAAAGTAAACTCACTTTAGTCATCAGCTCCCATCAAAACCAAAATAATACCAGATGAACTAAAAAGTTAGGGGTAAAAAGAAGAGACAATTTAAAAGCAAAAATACGCTAAAAGAAAAGAGAAATGACTGTGACTCTTGGACGGGGAAAGTTTTAGTAAGCTTAAAAGCATCAGAATGCATCTTTGACCAAAAACAAACAAAAAACAAGACGAAAGGAATTAAAAATAAACCAAAGTGGGGAAATTTGATAACACATATGATAGATATAAGGGCTAAAGAACATTAATATATGAAGAGAATATACAAATAAGAAAACTTTAAATGGGCAAATAATATGAATATACAGTTCAAAAGGTGTAAACATTTGGCTCATAATAACTTGGGGAAATGTTCATTCTCACTAACAATAGAAATCTAAGTTATAAATACTTTATATAAAATTTCAAAGGTTTCTTTTTGGTTGGTTTTATTTTTGTGTTTACTTTCTTGTATTTTACTGAAACCATCTACTGCTGGCTAACTTGAAACTGTCCTCATGAAACAGCATTGTAACTTAGTACCGCCTTTTGAGAAAACACTTTGTAGTGTGTATCAGCTTATAAAATGTTCATGCTTCTCCAGTCAGTAATTCCACTTTGAGGAATTTTTCCTGAGGAGTCAATTGGAAATGCAGATAACTGTTTAGGCACAAAGAAATTTCTAATATAAAAAATATTGAAACTAGTATACATTAATAACAAATGGCTAAGTAAATTATGATAAATCAGTTCAGTGTAACCATTAAAAATATTTGAATTCTTGACGTGAGAAGATGAATGTTGAAGATTAAAAATCTTTTAATGGTGTTAAACTGTTTTTAAAATGTCCACAACCAATGAAAAGGGGGAGAATGTGTCAAAATGTTTACCATGGTTGACTGTATAATAATATAGTGATTTTTTTTCATTCATCCTTATTCATTTTCTTACATATCTAATTTTCCACAGTGATTTATAATCAGAAAAAAAATGATTCAACCTTTGAGGAAGTTAAATTCTTTTTTGTTTTTGGGGCCGGTCCACTGGCATAGCAGTTAAGTTCGTGTGCTCCGCATCTGTGGCCCGGGGTTCGCCAGTTCGGATCCTGGGCGTGGACCTACTCACTGCTCATCAAGCCATGCTGAGGCAGCGTCCCACATAGAGCAGCTAGAAATGTACAACTATGACATGCAACTATCTACTGGGGCTTTGGGGAGAAAAAGGGAAAAAGGAGGAAGCTTGGCTCAGGAGGATTGAGGAAAATTGAGGAAGATGTTAGCTCAGGGCAAATCTTCCTTAAAAAAAAAAAAGTCTTGTTTCTGAGCATTTTTGATTGCTGATGTTTAGTGTTTTAGTAGATAGACTCACAGGGAAAAATAATACATTCTTAATATTTCCTAAATTCTACAGGTTCTTTAAAAAAAAGAAAGATAAGTTACATTTCCTATTCAGGTCACTCTATGGAAATTAAATGAATGTCCCATAATTGGTTATCTGGTAAGTTTAAAATTTCAAGTAGGTCCTTAAGTATTGTCACTTCTTTCTCTGCTTCCAGTGGTGTATATATTTGAATTATCCCAAGTAATGATGGGTTTTTATTCCAATTTACACCATGGATTCATTTCCATTTCAAAAGATACTTTAATTTACATTTTGTATTGTGTTGTATTTATAATCAGATATGGTAAAGGACTGAATGGCGAATTCCCCTTTGTCTGCTGAAGTGCTCCAGCTTTTTTTTTTTTTTTTTTTTTTTTTTTTTTTTTTAAGATTTTATTTATTTTATTTTTCCCCCCAAAGCCCCAGTGGATAGTTGTGTGTCGTAGCTGCACATCCTTCTAGTTGCTGTATGTGGGACTTGGCCTCAGGATGAACGGAGAAGTGGTGCCTCGATGCGCACCCGGGATCCGAACCCGGGCCACCAGCATCGCAGCGCGCGCACTTAACCACCAAGCCACAGGGCCGGCCCCATGAAGTGCTCCAGCTTTTACGGGCTGTGACACCTTGAGCAAGTTACTTAATCTCTCTCTGCATGCGTTTTGTCATTAGTGAAATGGGGATAATAATAGTACCTGTCTCACAGAGTGAGGTTAAATGAATTAATACATGTAGAATGCTTAGAACAGTGCTTGTCATATAAGAAGGGAGCAGTAGAGATATATAAGTTGTTAACTATGATACAGTATTTGGAAATGTAGAGTCTCTGGGAGATTGTAGTCCTGCAATCTAACTTAAAGATTAATCTATTTAAAAATAACATTAGTGGTCACGTAACAGTGTAAAAGGAAATGTTTAGCTTTAGTCCTTCTGATCAGTATAACTTAATCATTATATTACCAGTAAATAGAAACATTTAGAGTATGAATCCCACTTGTGCAGTTTTATTCATAAAACAACAGATAAAGAAAAATAGCTCACCACATCCATAAAATATCACCATACTTAAAAAAAATTTATTTAAGTCCCTTCGTGCTTGTCAGACTTTTACTATTTTGTTGTCTTTCTTATTATGAGCTCCTTCTAATCTACCTTATGGATGCTAACCCTAGATATTGTCCTCTAATGAGCATCTGACCAGCGTTGTGGAGAAGTGTCTTTGATTTTCTACTTCAGAGTTAAATTTTTGTGTGTGTGTGTGAGGAAGATTAGCCCTGAGCTAACATCTGTTGCCAATCGTCCTCTTTTTGCTGAGGAAGATCGGCCCTGGGCTAACATCTGTGCCCATCTCCCTCTACTTTATATGGGACGCCACCACAGCATGGCTTGACAAGCAGTGTGTCGGTCTGTGCCCGGGATCTAAACCTGCGAACCCCAGGCCGCTGAAAGCAGAGCACGTGAACTTACCCGCTACGCCACCGGGCCAGCCCCAGAGTTAAGTTTTTAACAAAAATACACTAACAACTTACTACCAGCTTACATTTTAAATTACCAAATCATAGACTTGGAGGAAACTTTAGAAGTCTAGTACACCATTCCTCCCAGTATCTATCTTTTTACAGCCACCCCTCCCGCCCCCCCGCCCTGCCACCCCCACCTCAGTGCTTCAGTGATGGGGTGGTTATTCCTTTTCGAAGCGTGCATTGCATTCTTATTCTTCTCTGGTCAAGTTCGTATGCTGATAGTCTGAAAGCTGGTCAATTATTATAATTGTAGATTTTTACCTTAATATTGTACGTTGAAACTCAGGTCACTGTTTATTTTCTGGTTTCTCATTAATAGCTACCATAAGCTGAATTTCTACTATGTGCCAGGCATTTTGCATATATATGTAAAAGTCCTCAGAATGAATTATATCACACGTCTTCTCTCAAATTTAGATTTAGCTCGCCTTTTCCAGGAGCCTGTCCTTAAAGCTACCCGTCCCTGCAACAGTAGAATAAACGTCCTCCTTCTCTGGGCCCATAATGCCCTGTATGAATAGTTTTGTTGTTGCACTTTCCATTTAGATCATAATTAACTTTTATGTATCTGTCTGCCTCCAGACTGAAATCTTGTGTCAGAAAGAAGTTGCTGTATTTACCTTTGTCTTTCCAGTACCTAGCAGAGCTCCTGGCCCAGTGCCTTGCATACTTCAGTATCTGTCAGTCATGGAAGGTGTGACTTAAGTTATGCAGTTATGAAGTCGCAAAGCTGGTATTTGAACTTGGGTTGGTCTGCATCCCAGTATTATGGTGCTTACACAGAGTCCTTAATTTTAATCACTCCCCAGATATTTATTCTTTCTGAACTGATGATTTTTACCTGAACCTTTCTGTCTTCATTGCAGGGGAGTATGGCCACGGCTGCCTTACCGGAGAGCGGGTCTTCCCTTGCCTTGCGAGCCCTGGGTTGGGGCTCTCTTTACGCATGGTGTGGGGTTGGTGTGATCAGCTTCGCAGTCTGGAAAGCCTTAGGAGTTCACAGTGTAAGTAACTGCAATCCTGTAATTGGCATCTGGAATGTTCATTCTACTTTCCGCAGTCAAAATCTTCTTGACTTTCAAATTTGCATATAGTTTGTTCACTGTCTTGGGAAGTGATGACAGAGAATGTGACTAAATGCTTACTAATAACTAGGTAACTTCTTTTTTTTTCTTTATCGTGAAATTTTTGTTGTACATTATTGTTTGTCAGTCAACTAGATAACTTCTTTTTTATTTATTTTTTTTTTTGTGAGGAAGATCAGCCCTGAGCTAACATCCATGCTAATCCTCCTCTTTTTGCTGAGGAAGACCAGCTGTGAGCTAACATCTATTGCCAATCTTCCTCCTTTTTTCCCCCAAAGCCCCAGTAGATAGTTGTATGTCATAGTTGCACATCCTTCTAGTTGCTGTATGTGGGACGCCGCCTCAGCATGGCTGGAGAAGTGGTGCGTCGGTGCGTGCCCGGGATCTGAACCCGGGCCGCCAGTAGCGGAGCGCGCGGACTTAACCGCTAAGCCACGGGGCCGGCCCCCTAGGTAACTTCTTATTACTAGTAAATCATAAATAATTTAAAGATCTGAAAGTAGTAAAACTTCGAATATAATTAAGTAATGACTTATTCATAGCAAATGTTTGTTCTATATAAATTGGTGTTAGCTACTTGTTTAGTAAAATTATTTGATTTGGAACAACTTTCTGTGCCACTTGACATCCATATATATAAACATCTTTGTAAAATAATTAAAGCATTTTAAAATTATTATTTAAATTATTAATGTGTTTTCATATTACTAGAAAAAATCCTAAAAGCCTATATATGTGTGTGTGTACATAATTTGTACCCCAAGCTAAAAAGCTATACATTGGGAATGATTGGCTTCTTTTTTAAACTACTGGTAGGAAGTTCTGTGGACCAGGCTCTTCATGACAGGTGACAATTGATGGTGGTTTAGAATAAGTGGCAGCAGGGAGTTGATGAAGAGGTTCTGGATATATTTTGAAAGTAGAGCCAACAAGGATTTGTCATAGATTGGATGCGAGAGGTGAGAGAAGATGTCAAGGATCTCCAAGGCTTTTGGCCTGAGCAGCTGGAAGATGGATAGAGACCAGCATGAGAGGAGCAGGTGTTAGAGGGTAAGGCGGGAGCTCAGTCTGGGACTTGTGAGTTTGAGATATCTGTTAGATAGTCGCGTGGAGAAGCAAGTAAGCAGTTAGATGTAGAAGTCTGGAATTCAGGGGAGAGGTCCAAGGTGAAGATATGAATTTGAAACTCATCAGTATATAAATAGTTTTTAAAGCCAGGAGACCAGATGAGCTCACCAAGACAGTGAACGTAGAGAGAAAAGAGGTCTGAGGAAGGCACTCTTGGGCACTCCTAGGGTTTAGAGGTTGGGGAATGAGGAGAAAGTAGCAAAGGTGATTTCCCTACCAGGGAGGGGGGGACAACCAGGAGAATGGTGACTTGGACGCCAGGTGAAAAAAACGTTTCAAGGAGGTGTATGCTGGGGATAAGTCACATAAGATGAGAACTGAGTTCACTGAGTTAGCATGTGGTGGTCGTGGGTGGGGAAAGCCTGAGTGGAGTGGGTCCAAAAGAGAAGGGAGGAGAGAGATGGGAGGCAGTACATATAGGCAAGGCTTGAGTTTTGCTGTAAAGGAAAGAAAGAAACGGGGTCATAGCTAGAAGAGGGAGTGGGGTCAACGGAGTTTCTGCTTTTTTTTTAAGTTGGGAGAATATACAGCATGTGTATATGCTGATGGGAGTGATTCAGTAGAGAGGGGGAAATTGCAAGGCGGGGGAGTAATAGGTATTATTATTATTATTATTATTATTATAGGCGTTATTGAGTTTTTCAGGTTTGATTTAATCATAGCTAAACATAGGCATTTTTGTACTTTTCACTCAAAATACACTGATAGACAAATAGATGTTGCTTTTCTCCTAGTCTAATTAACCTTTATTTTAAAAGTAACTATGGGGCCGGCCCAGTGGCGTAGTGGTTAGGTTTGCGCCCTCCGCTTCGGTGGCCCAGGGTTTGCCGGTTTGGATCCTGAGCGCAGACCTACTCATCGCTCATCAAGCCATGCTGAGGTGGTGTCCCACATAGAGCAACTAGAAGGATGCACAGCTGTGACGTACAACTATCTACTGGGGCTTTGGGGAGAAAAAAGGAAAAAAGGAGGAAGATTGGCAACAGATGTTAGCTCAAGGCTAATCTTCCTCAAAAAAAAAAAAAAGTAACTTTGCTGGCTAGTCATTGTTTATAATGATAAAGTGAGGATTACTTAGAAAAGGTAGAAAACCCATGACTGAAGATTTTTGATGATTTTTGTTGTTACCTCAATTTTGCTTTTGACCACTATAAAATCTCTTCCATTTCAGGCATTGTACCAATTTACACATAGCAGATTACTTAATCTCCACAATAACTATGAAGCAGATATTAATATCCCCCATTTTATAAATGAGGAAACTGGAACTCAGAGAGGTTAAGTCACTTGCCCAAGATCACACAGCTTGTAATTGGCAGGGTCAAGATTTGAACCCAAGTCTGATAGTCTTCAGAACCTAGAATTTTTCCAATGTTATCTCTCTTAGCTAAGATGGGAAATAAAGGAGTAGGTGGAAGGGGCCAGAGTGAGGGCAAGGAAGAAGTGAATCTGGTTTTGATTGTGATGTGAGCCACACAGTTCTTGATAACTTGACGGGTTTTACTCGGTGTCTTCAATGTGGGCCTCATCTCCCAACATCACAATTGACATCAGTTTGATATAGGACTGGCCATTGTTTTTGCATTAAAGAGAAGGCCTCCTTTTAGCCTTCATTTTCAGTAGAAAAATGCTTAGGATATAATGGTAAATGAAAGCAGGATTCATATCTATCTATAATATGAGAGCAGTTATTTGAAAACAAGTGGCAAAAACTGGGAGGAAATGTGTCTGGTAGAAATATGTGAATGAATTATGGATGTGTGAGTGAATTTTTTATTTTACTTTTCTATATGTTTCTTAAATATGTATTGCTTTAATAGTACTATTACTCTTTAAAAAATAGTGCTAGATTTTATTTTTATTAATTTATGCTGAAAATAAAACACAGCTGCCTAGGAGTTCACAAAACTTCCTTGATTACATATGAAATCCGCTTGGGGGGGCCTGAAATACTTAATAATAAAGTTATTAACCTTTTAGTTTCTATAAAAATGATGGTCTTTAGCACTTTACATTGACTGCATGGCATTGATAACTGATGTTTCCAGAATTTAGTAATGTAGGCCATAAACTGCATAGTAAAGTTTTAAGGTATTTGAAAATATGAATACTCTTTGATTTAGAAGAGTCATAATGAATCAATCCAAATTTTCATAGACCAACAGAATTAGGTTATTTAAACTGTATGTTCAAGAACTTGGGCTTTATGGGCTAGATTGTGCTATTTTAGTTTCTAGAATGTGGACTTCTTTGTTTTATGGCACTGCTTATTGACCCTAGAGGATTGTTACCTAAATAAAATATTTGGGGGAGAAAAATTCTTTTTTGATTGGCACTATTAAACTATGGATACTTGGAATTCTTTTATATTTCATCTTCATGTCTTTAAAAAGAGAGAATGCAAATACACTCTCTCCCTACCTGTAGGTCATTAGGCATATCAGTTTGATCTCCACGTCTGAGAAGTTTCACAGAAAAATGAACCACTGATACTTTCTCAAGGGCACATCTTTTAAAAGCAATAGTGTTCATTAATTTGTTTATTCAAAAGACATTTGTGGGCCTACCCTGAGCCAGGCACTGTGCTAAGACCCAGTAGTCTGTTATTACTAATAATAGTCCCCAGTAGACTGTTATTATGGAAGGCTTAGGTTTTAAGACTTTTTAGGGAAATTCTGATTATATGACCCTGCTCTGAGGCTTGTGGAGAGCAGTATGGTATATTTCAGCTCTGCATTTAAAGAATTCCTGCATTTAGAGAGTTTTGATGATAACTGTGAGGTTTCCCTGTCCAGGGATGAACTGTTATCACTATTTACTGCCTTATTAGGAACTATTATCATTCTATGACTAAGAAAAACAGTCTTAGTCAGAAAATATGGAACAGAATTTGGTCCAGGTCTATGCACTCAATCAATAATTGAGATGTTCATTCTAGATAAATGCAGGTAAATCAAAATCAATTCCAGTGTCAAATAATTGTTGGTAAATACCTTCAATTTTATTAAATCTCCACTATAACCCCAGTTAAAAAAAAAAAAGGGTGCCATCTAATGGCTGACCTAGAGCAGCTTACATTCCCTGTTTCAATTCACAGCTCCATCTGCTGGCCTAACAGGGAACATGCTGAAAATGCTTGAAGCAAAGGCCTTCAGTTTCTTAGAAATATTTTGGATTTATTCTTTGTTTATTCATAATTATTATGCATTTCATTTCACATAGAACATGTATAATACATCAGATATAAATATAAATTTGTATTTTACACAGTAGTATGTCATTTAATCAGAGGTTCCAAAAAAGGAGAGTTCATGGAAGCTGTCTTAGCAGCAGACCGAAGCAGATAAGCGCGCCCAGGATTTAGATAGGACCCTCCCCACCTTCCAGGAGGAATCAGGACAGGTTCAGCCTGGCATCGCCTCGCCAGCTCCACTCTGCTGCCCAGCCTGTGGGCCGGCAAGCAAGACCTGGCTGCTCAGTAAGAGTTCATCAATTACTTTGAATTATGGTATTTTATCACCTGGTTATGATTGAGGCAGCATTAATTTTATCACAGTAACTTAATTGTGAAAAGAATGAACATTTACTATAGGTTTATGGTCCCCTGGTGCAGCGCTGCAAAGGATCCTGGGAGACTGACCCATTCAGGCCAGGAGACTGCTCACCGTGGCAGTAGGATTAGATTTTATTAGGGCAGATATTTAAGTTTAGAGAATACAGTAGTTGAAGTAAATGCTCTTCAGTGAGTAAATAAGGATCTCTAGTGATACCAACTGGGAGTTCTCCAATTATCAAAAGAAAAAACCCTGCCACCTACAGTTATTTACATGTCACTCAAGAGCCATGCTTGTTAGCTTTTTTATCCTTTATTATTTATAGTAGGTATTGATACTTGGAAGGATTTCTGAAGAGGTTGAGCATATTTATGCTTAGACTGTCTTGTCTTTTTTTCTCTCCTTGGAAGGAAATACATTAGATGTATAAATAATGTCTGATTGATAGGATTGGAAGCTTTATATATAGCTTTTTACGCCTGTGGCCTCATGTTCAACATTTGTTTGAAGTGAGGTTGTCTCAAAGTGCTGGTCAGAATCACCCACTGCTAACATTTATTGTGGCTTTGATATGATGTATTGCTAACATTTATTGTGGCTTGGATATGATATATTCATGATACCTGGTTATAGTTAGAATTTACATATAATTTACGGTTGTTGCCCTCAGAGGAGCTAAAACCTCGATAGTAATAAAACCCTGAACATTCATGGGCCGGCCCTGTGGCTTGGTGGTTAAGTGCGCGCGCTGCAATGCTGGTGGCCCGGGTTCGGATCCCGGGTGCGCATCGAGGCACCACTTCTCCGTCCATCCTGAGGCCGAGTCCCACATACAGCAACTAGAAGGATGTGCAGCTATGACATACAACTATCTACTGGGGCTTTGGGGGGAAAAAATAAAAAAAAAAAAAAAAAAAAAAAAAAAAAAAAAAAAACCCTGAACATTCTTAGTTATTGTGAAATACTTTAAATTGTTCAGAGATTTAAATTTAAAAATTAACTTATAAATGGAGGGAGTTTTTTGTTTTGTTTTTTACCATGGGATAAGAGGTATTTGTTTTTATTTACACATATTGGTGTTTATTTTTAAAAAATATATTTACTACCTATCTTTTTTTAAACAAAGATGGCTTTTTTTGGTAAAAATATGTACTTACTGTTAAAAAAAAATCTGTAGAAAAGTACAAAAAAGGAAACAAAAATCACCAGGAATCTCACTGAGTTGTAATCACTTATTACAGTAGAAACATCCTTTCAGATCTTCTTCTATAGGTGTATTCATATAATTGTATATAAATGTTTTATTGTACTACTCTGGAACCTTTTTTTCTCTGAATAGTCATGGGAACGTCTTTGCACAGGAGAGTATATAAATCTCCATCACTTTTAATGGCTACATGGTACTCTATTATAATTTACTTAATCAGTCTCCTGCCAGTAGCATTTAGATTATAATTTTTCACTGTTAAATACCATAGTGAACCTCTATAGGCATACATCTTTTTGTACTTTTTTTGCTCAAGAAATTTATCCTAAAGACAGAAGATGTTACTGTTGAATCAGAGTGCATTGTAGAAATGTTTTTGATGTCTGTTGCTAAAGGGAAGGTTTATACAATTTAGAAGATACCAACAATGCATTCAAGTTTCCTAGCATCCTTGCTATTAGTGACTTCTATTACTCTGAAATTTTTGCCAATCTGATAGATGGAAAATAATCTCTTTTCTTCCTTTTCTGCATCCCACCGAAGTCCCTGCTGCTATAAAGGCTTTTATGGAAATAATCTGTGATTGGAGTCTCCCATACCTCTCCAGCCCTGGTCTTGCCTCCTCATCTGCTTCTTTCTCAAGAGTCCGGGCCTCCTTTTCTTTAAAAAGCAAAAGTAAAACATGTAAATAACACATCTTAAATATTTCTCTAAAAGTTGGCATTTGACTTTCCTATTCTAAGAAAGATCCTTTAAGAGAAGTAATGTACCTTTCTGCGAGGACAATATTGGGTGCACGCTAATAAAATTTATTTTCTCCAGTTCTTTTTGTAGCTGCTGCTAGTTATACTTTTTATGTTAATATTTAGGCTCATTTCTTAATTACCTTATGACCAGCTTTGAGGGCCTTTGCTAATTACAGTCAAATCTGTCTTTTGACTTTTTGCTAAGTTCAATTTTACCAACATTCTGGTGTATCTCGTACTAAGTACATTTATTCCTACACTGTTTTTACTTATTCGTCTCAAATGAAACAACATTGTAGTGAATGCTAGCACTCCATATAATAAATACAACTACGGAAAAGCTTAGAAGTTTTTAACTTCTAAGGTGGAAATAGACTTTATGCGATATTCTTTCATTGGTTTAGGTCAAAGATTAAAAACAAATCTGAATCTCCGGGTGAATTGTGTAATGATAGCCCCCTCTGAGTGGTCTGCAGAGGAAGTCTGAAAAGCGGCTGCAGCACTTCCCATCTGCGTCCTCGCCTGATCTAATTTCCCTGCTTCCCAAGACCTCTACCAGCGTCTGCCCCCAGGAAGCAAGCTTCAGTTTCTTATTCTGGTTACCATACGTCAGCAGACCCAGCCTTGCTTCCACATCCTGTAGTTCTTACTAGGACGCCCAGAACACAGAGTCATCGTGATCTGGCAGAGAGAGTTGGTCTGTCAAGCTCCTGGGCCTTCAAACAGCTTAAGCATTGCGGAATATTTTCCTGGAATCAGTTTTGAATTAATTGGAAGTGGCACTGTGCATCAGTTAAATTCAGATGTGAGGTGACAAGAACATCTCTAACCCTTATTTCTCATTCCATTGCCGCTCTAATGGGCTTGGCATCCCGCGTGGGGGAGGCACTCCATGTAAATGTGGAGGAGCAGTTTGGTGACAGAGAGACTGAATCACAGGGACTGGCTCAGTTTAAAATGGGAGATAATGACCAATGTACTTTCTTTATTTTAAGCTGGGGGTAGGGGGAGAATCAGCTTTTTTGGCATATTGCCAAGATACCTCTGTAAAAACACACCAGTTTCCTTTTATAAGTAAAATAGGGCCCCAAGCATTTTATGAAGTGGGAATGTGCAACAATTACAAGGAAAGATAAGCTCTGCCATAAAAGCCTTCTTGTTCCGAGGCCTGACACAAGTCAGGCTTAATCGCCTCAAGAATGTTCCCAGCCTTATTCCACTGGAGGAGAGGTATCCTTGTTTTCACTTCGGTTTTTTCCTTTGTCCTTATTTCTTATACTGACCATAGAAAACTGGACTCACATGAGCAGCTCTCAGAATAAAGCATTGTGGAGTGAAGACCTGATCACGTACCCTTTCCCCTTAAACTTTGTTTTAAAAGGTACCTATTATTGGTTAGTCACTTACGAATATCTAAAACTCTATGAAAAAATACTATATGTATATGTTGATACATTTATTTTTTTTAATTTTATTTATTTATTTTTTCCCCAAAGCCCCAGTAGATAGTTGTACGTCATAGCTGCACATCCTTCTAGTTGCTGTATGTGGGACGTGGCCTCAGCATGGCCGGAGAAGCGGTGCGTCGGTGCGCACCTGGGATCCGAACCCAGGCCGCCAGCAGCGGAGCACGAGCACTTAACCGCTAAGCCATGGGGCCAGCCTATACATTTAGATACATTATTCATTTACCAGTATATCAGAAACTAAAGTGTTCTCTCAAATTGAATTTTTCTGACTGAAATATTTCTAACGGTTTTAAGAAGAAATCTTGTTTTTTTATTGTGCTATATATATCTTTCCACAGTGTAAGTTGTGCTGAACATAATTTCACTTTTTCTTGATGACTCAGATATATCAGTTATTGTTTGCCTCTGTGCTGTTAGATGCTGGGCTTTTTATAGTTCTTTATTCTTCTGGTAATTTTTCTCGATCCTATTTTGGCTCTTATTTTTTGCTTCCCACTATCCCATTTACGTCTGAAATGCTGCTGCTTTATTTTACACACAGTTATGCTTAGGTTCCTTCCTTGGCCCTGGTATTTTCTCCCTCACAGGCTCCATCCACATGCAGAAGACTCCCGGTTCTGTGTCTCCAGCCCAGACCCCTGAGCTCCATGCTCACAGGCCCGCTTGACCAGACACCAGTGCTTGGATGTCCTGTAGGCATCACATGTGTTCCCACCTGAACAGTCATTTACCCCCCAGCCCCGTCCCCACCCCACAACCTGCTCCCGGGTCACTCACAGTGATGGGGCAGCATCATCCACAGAGCTGCCCAGAGAGAAAAGCTGGATTCTCTTCACAACCACACTCTTTCTCACCCCGTATCTAATCAGTCACCAAGTCTTGCTCTCCCCCACCCCTACAGCCACTATAGTTGGGGGCGCCTTCCTGCCCCAAGATTATCACGGTTTATTAATCACAACTAATCTCTGTTCTCCCTGCCTCCCTCCTTGCGTCTACAGTCCTTCCTCCACACTACTGCAAGCGTGCTCTGGCCTCCATCTTCCCAAACGTGCCCCCGCATCTCTACCACTCCCTCTGCCTTTCTTCACGTCACCGTGGGGGAAGTGTCCGTGCTGCTACCAGAGGCCCACCCCTGCCATTGAGCATTCAGTCCCACCCCTGGACTCTACCCAAGGACTTGGCTCCTGTAATTATCCTCAGCCTTTGCTGGTTGTTGGTTTTTCCCTCTGCTGCAGTGTGTACAGACATGCTCTCGTTTCTTGCACCTCTAAAAGTTCTCTCTTGATATTCCTCATCCTCCTCCAGCTACCAGCGCATTTGTCTGCTTCCTTCATAGAAAAGATTTCGTGAAAGAGATGCCTGTGGTCACTGTCTCCACTTCCTCCCCTTGCTCTGCTCAGTCCGGCTTCTTCCCCAGCACCCCTGAAGCTGCTGGGGTCAGGGTCACCAGTGCCTCCTTGTTGCCAGATCCAGGTCTTGCCTTCATCCTTCTGTTACTTCACCTCTCAGCAATATTTGATCCAACTGAGCATTCTCCCCCCATGAAACACTGTTTGTTTTTGGCTTCTAGACCCTTTCTACCTCACTGGCCGTTTTTGCCCATGTCTTTTGCTGACTTCTCCCCTGGCAGACCTCTAAACGCCGGAGTGTCCAGTGCTGCATACTTAGACTCTCCTGTTCTCCATCTGTCCTCAGTCCCTCAGGGCTCTCATCTAGGCCCTGGCATTTTAAAACAATCTGTACAATCGGATGATGTCCCAATAGAGAGCTCCAGCCTGACCTTCAGATTTGCCTCGCAACTGCACGTTGTCCATCTTCACTTGTGTGTCTCCCAGGCGTGTCAGTGACCCGTGTCCTAGCTAGAGCTTTTGGTTTCCTCTCCTCCCCCTGAACTTGCTCCTCCTTAGGCTTTCCCATTTCAGTAAGTGCCACTCCCATCCTCCAGTTGTTCAAGCCAAAGACCCAGCAGAGAGTCATTTTAGATTCTCTCATTTCCCTTCACTCCCTTCATCTAATCCATGAGTAAGTCCTGCTTGTTAGCTCTGCTGCTGCTGAACATAGACCAGCTCCTCTCGTCTCTCTCCACCTTCATTCATCTTTTGCTAGTGTATGGAAACAGTTTCTTGTCTAATATTCCAGCCTCTCCTTTACTTCCCCTAGAGTTTTTTCTCCACAGAGCAGCCGGAGATATAAGTCAGATCCTGCCAGTCCTTTATTTAAAACCCCTCAGTGGCTCCCGCTGAAGAAGTCTGGCAAGATGTAGCCCCACCTACCTCACTGACCTCATCTTGAAGCAGCATAGTCACCCCTCCCACCACCACCCCCACCTCACACTGCAGCGTCCGCTGGCCTTCTTGTTCCTTCAGCACTCCAGGCTTAGTCCTACTTCAGGCCTTTCTTCTAGCTCTGCCCAGGAAACTCCTTCCCCGGTCTTCACATGGCTGGCTCTGCGTTGGCACCCAGAGTTTCACCCCAAATTTATTTCAGCTCCTCAGAGAAGCTTCCCCAGACCATCTGCTCTAAAATAAAGTAGCCTCTTCGCTCCCACCACTCAGTTCGTCTCTGACATTATCCTGTTTTCTTTTCTTTGCAGTGCTATTGCAAAATGAAATTATAGTGACCATTTTCTTGTTTTATCTGTGGGCCAAAAGAATGTGAATTTTAAGAGAGTAAAGACCTCATTTACTTTGTTCGCTGTGCCCTCAGCACCTGGACTAGTGCCCAGCACAGAGGAGGGGTTTAGTCAACATCTGTTGGATAACATCTGATCACACTGCTGCTACCATTTCAATGGCTCTCTCTTCCCTTGAGAATAAAGTACAAGTTATGTGAAATGGTTTGAGTCCTTCTGTGATCTGGCCCCTACTTATTCTTTAACTCACTGGTTGTCAACGGGGGACACTTTTGACTCTCCCCCCCAGAAAAAAGATATTTGGCAATGTCTGGAGACATTTTTGGTTGTCATAACTGCGGGGTGCTACTGGCGTCTAGTAGATAGAGTCCAGGATGCTGCTAAGCATCCTACAATGCATAGGAAGTCCCCCACAAAGAATGATCTGGACCAGAATGTCAGTAGTGCTGCGGTTGAGAGTCTAGCCATTTCTCTCATAAGCCTTTGTCACACTCAGAGTCCTGGCCATGCGGAAAGGCCCTGTTCTCCTAGCCTCTGAGCCTTGTACTTGCTAATCCCCCACCCAGAACCCTCCTTCCTCTTCCTACTCTTCCCCGCTGCTGACTCTGTTCTTTGCCTAGACGGGGTCTTGAGGCAAATTAATTTTTAACCTTTACAAGATGGAGTTCATATATTTGGGCAGTTTAGAGTTTATAAAGGTAACTTAAGTTTCTACCTCACACTGAAAGTAACTTCCATACACAAACGTATTTTTCATGTCATTTTTTTAGAGGAATAATGCTGCTGTTACTGGAGGACTACAGTATTACTTCTATTAATCCAATCACAGAGAATAAATGGGGTGAATTAATAAAACAGCACCTATGCAGTTAGAGCCTATAGCCATCAAGTTAAACTTTCTCAATTCTTAGATATGATTTGGGATGTTTCAACACATACTAATGAATTACAATTTTTTTGTTTTTCATGTTTTGTGCCAGATTAAAATACTTCCTTTTTTTTTTTTTCCCATTTTTAATGATTAATACACGAGGCGGCTCTTTTACATTGCATCAGAAATTATGTGATGCCTTTAAAGAACAAAAGTGAGATTGGGGGAATTTATTAGGAGAGCTTGCCAATTCATGTTATAATATTTGAATACCATAAATAGGAAGTTGCTCCCGGTGTTGCTTTTGAATTGACATTCTACCTTTACTCCACTCGGGAGACAAAGCTTTGTGGCCCTGCTTTTGTCCTTCCCCAGCATTCCCAGTATTGCTGACAAAGGACGGTACTTCCAAGTCCTGGGATTTGTAAAGACCCCCCACAGGATTACAAAGTTATATAGATTTTAATATCTATGAGCAATAGAATCACAGGCCACTCATTTGTTTTAAAACTACAATTTGCATTTTATGAATTTTAAATCACAAAGACGACTTTTAAATAATTGTGTTCACATAATGCTCTACTTACATGCTGGTGAGTTTGTAGCTTATGATATTAATTAACACTGCTTTTATTGCATCTTCTTTTTTTCAAATCAAGAGGTTCATGCACTGATTATTTTTTAAAAGCTTTCCAAAAAACAAAAGAGTTTAAATAACTTTAAAGGTGAAAAATATTCTCTCTGCCATCACATATTTTACTGTGTTTCTAGCACTGTAGAATTTCTTTTCTTTTTTCTGTGTTCTAACTTGGTAAAGGCAGATATTGGCTTTGAAATAGTTAAGAAATCTTTTAGCTTATCCATAGCTCTATCTGAAATTTATGCATCAACCTTGCTCAGAAACCCCACCCAGGCACCTGCACATTTTCCTAACCCCTCTATTCAGAACTCCAGCTCCAGGTGGATTCTCCAGGCCTGCCTTTCCATCTCTCTCTCACCTCTAGCCTTACTTACCTCTATAGTTTTCTATAGTTCTTTACTCGTTTTCTACCACGGATATTTACTGAACCCCTATTCACGTAGTGAGCTCTGTTATAAAGGATAGGGATATGCTGGTAAAGAAAGGTGATCCCTTAGGAGCAACAGATTCGTAAGTAATTACATTTAATTGTGTGTGATAAATCCTGTAATAGAGAGAGGGACAAAGTACACTGGTGGCATAGGATTTCTAAAAAGTCACTTCTGCTGGGGGATTGTAGAAGGCTTAGGAGAGCCTGGAATATTTGAACTGGACTCCTAGATAGAAAGAGGGCAGGGAGAGGGGGAGCTGGGGGTGAGAGTCCAGGTGGAAGGAATAGAATGACTTTGTTGCAAGCATTCTTGGTCCAGAGACTTGCTGGTCATCTTCATTTCCTGCTTCCTCCCTCCTAGGTGGTGTAACCAAAAGTATTATGAGATAATCCTGCCATCAGCTATAATATTATACTGCATTTTGAAGAGATAATTTGAGTTAAGATTTCCACTCAAAAGGAATAATGAGCCACCTAAGATAGAAGGCCATTAGGGAGGTGTCTGGCTATATTTGGCTTTTCACATCTTTGAGTAGACCTAAATCTACTCTGGAGGTCATGAACATCTCTTTATCTTTCTTAGTTCTTTCCTTCTTACCTCAAGACTTACTATAAACAAAAAGCTGCTTTGTTGAGGTATTTTTATTTTGGAGAGTGTTATTTTTCTCAAAATTGATTTACTTGTGGCCAAGGGGAAAAACTGAAGAGGGAGCTATCATAGAGATTGTATTTCTGAAGAGGTTCAAACTCTAGAAAGAAAATTACTGTAGAAAGAAGCCGTCTAGCTAAGAGTCTTTTTGTCCTTGAATTTCATCCTCAAGAACACTTATCTTGGAAAATGACTTGACTGGTCAAAGGAATCATTATAGAAAGAAGCTGATAACAGGCATCAGGTTAAAACATTTCAAGTTATGACTAGGATAAAAGAAACGATAGCTGGGGCCAGCCTAATGGTTAAGTTCAGCACACTCTGCTTCGGCAGCCTGGGTTCGGTTCCTGGGTATGGACCTACACCACTAGTCAGCGGCCATGCTCTGGCGGTGACCCACATACAAAATAGAGGAAGATTGGCACAGATGTTAGCTCAGGGCCAATCCTCCTCGGCAAAAAAAGAAAAAAAAAAAGAAATGATAGCTATCAGAAGTTGGTCTTTTAAAAGGATTCCTCAAAGATGTTGGCCACTATTAAACAAAGATCATTTTAAAAATTCTAGTTTTGAATTTGAAAAATGGTGACCATAAATCTGACTGCCAGTGTGGAGAGAACTCATGTATGTGGTGCTCTTATCGTTTCGTGTGTCACAGAGCTTGTGACTCTGTACCATCTACACAGGGTGCCTGGTCCCTGCTGGAGTGCCAGCACATCACACTAAAATGGGACTGCCAAACTCCACTAATTGCCATAGTTTCCCACCCCACTCCTTTGCTGATTGTTCCTCTCTTCCTGGACTGCAGTTCAGTGGCAGGAAGAATGAGAATAGCTTTTCAAGTTTTGAATATAAAATATTCGTTTTGTCAAGATTCAATATTCTGAAACTGAAGTCTTTTTTTTTTTTTTGCTTACCATGAGGGGGCTGCATGTACCAAGAGCCCCACTAGGGGAGAGCATATTGCTCTTTTAGAAGGAGAGGAGAGCTTTGAGGAATCATTACATGGTCAGAATTCTGTTAATAATTGGGGAGAAAGTGCCATTATTTTTATTTGGACTTTTGTAGTTTATTGGGTTTATTAGGGTATAAATTTCATCAGATGCAAAGTTTATGTCTCCTTAAAAACTTGAAAGAGGGACTGGCCTGGTGGTATAGTGGTTAATTTCACGTGTTCCGCTTTGGCGGCCTAGGGTTCCACGATTTGGATCCTGGGCAAGGACCTACTCACCACTCATCAGGCCATGCTGAGGCGCCATCCCACATAGAAGAACTAGAAGGACCTACAACTAGAATATACAACTGTGTATTGGGGCTTTGGGGAGAAAAAAGAAAAAGAGAAAGATTGGCAACAGATGTAAGCTCAGTGCCAATGTTCCTCAAAAAAAAAAGTTAAAATTACTTTAAAAATATTAAAAAAAAAACTTGAAAGAAAGTTCATAAGACTGACCAGAGAAATGCAGAGGAAGGTAAGATATGCTGATGCCGTGTTGTACGAGCTAGTATTTTACTGCTTTAATTAACAGTCTGATTTGTGCGTTGGTCAAAATTTGTCATTTTAAGGACATTTAAGATATAGTCACGTGCCACATAACTACATTTTAGTTAACACCAGACTACATATACCACGGTGGTCCCGTAAGATTAGTACCAGTATAGCCTAGCTGCGTAGTAGGCTGTACCATTTAGGTTTGTGTAAGTACACTCTATGATGTTCACCAGATGATGAAATTGCATAACAACGCATTTCTCAGAATCCGTCCTCATTAAGCAACATGTGACTGTATCTTCATTTTAATAGAAGGCCACCTTTCTACTTGAGAGGTCTTCTTTAATCAGGAGTCTCAATCACCAGCTTTTGTTTGGCATGAGAAAGAAGTAACAGCCTCCCCCTGTGAGTTTTTACTGTTAGACTAGCTCACAGTCAGCCCTTCCCCTTGTTGTCAAGCTCCTGTGACTTCCCCACAGTTGTGGGTCATGTGGGTCACAGAAGCCCCACTTCTCCAGCAGATGCAAGGAAATGGTTCAGGAAGCCATTGGGAAACAAAGCACGTGCACCTTACTTTTCCTGTAGGGATACAGTACAGAAAATTTAACCTTATTTTCATCTGTACTTAATGGAAGTATTTTTACTTGGCATTATGTAGTAAAAATAGAAAATCAATAATCCCAGGGATCTGGGTTGGCCCATTATACGTATTAAATATTGAAGAGACTTCACGTTTGTGAAACCTGAACTCCAGAATTCGTTTGCTAGAGAAGCCCTTTTACCACCCCAGGCCAGGGACGTCAGAAGTACCTCGTGGAGGCCTTTGTGAGGCCACGCGAGTCGGGCCCGCCTTACGCAGCCGCAGTAGCACAGTAGCGGGCTGAGGTACCGTCCAAAGTTCCCGGCGTGCGCAGACTCAGTAGCGGGCTGAGGGGAGGCCACGGCTTTGCGCAGACGCAGTGGCGGGCTGAGGCGGGGCCAACGGTCGCGGGCTCCGTTTCTTCGCGCTTCGGAGCTTGCGGGCGGGTTTCGTCTTTACTCTTCCTCTACCTCCTAAGTGAGTGGCCATGAGCTGGGCTGTGGGAGTCCTGAGGCCCAGCCGGAGAGTGAGCGCTGTGAGAGCGAATTTCCTGTCTCCGGGGATGGCGCCGAGTCCCCGCCAGGCGGCGGGCAGCCCCCTCGGGAGGGCCGGGCCCATCACCCCCGTGTCCAAGATGGCGACCGTCAGGTCTGAGCTTCTGAAGAACTTGGCCTCGGAGGAGGCCGTTCACCGCAGTAAGGTCTCCATTGTGGGAACCGGCGCGGTTGGCATGGCCTGTGCTGTCAGCATCCTGTTGAAGGGCCTGAGTGATGAACTTGCCCTAGTGGACCTGGATGAGGGCAGGCTGAGGGGGGAGACGATGGATCTTCTGCACGGCAGTCCTTTCCTGAAGATGCCGCATGTTGTGTCCAGCAAAGATTACCTCGTCACTGCCAACTCCAGCCTCGTGATTATCACGGCAGGGGCGCGCCAGGAACCAGGAGAGTCGCGCCTTAATTTAGTCCAGCGGAACGTGAGCATCTTTAAGTTGATAATCTCCAACGTTATCCAGTACAGCCCTCGCTGCAAGCTGATTGTGGTTTCCAATCCGGTGGATATCTTAAGTTACGTAGCCTGGAAGTTGAGTGCATTTCCCCAAAGCCGTGTTATTGGAAGTGGTTGTAACCTGGACACTGCCCGTTTCCGTTTCTTGATTGGGCAGAGGCTCGGGATCCACCCCGAAAGCTGCCATGGGTGGATCCTGGGAGAGCACGGAGACTCCAGTGTCCCTGTGTGGAGTGGAGTGAACATCGCTGGGGTCTCTCTGAAGGATCTGAACAGAGATATAGGCACTGACAAAGATCCTGAGCAGTGGGAAAGTGTCCACAAGGACGTGATCGCCAGCGCCTATAAGATCATTAAAATGAAAGGTTATACTTCCTGGGCCATTGGCCTCTCTGTAGCCGATTTATCCGAAAGTGTTTTGAAGGATCTTAGGAGAGTGCATCCAGTTTCCACCGTAATTAAGGGTCTCTATGGAATAAATGAAGAAGTGTTCCTCAGCGTTCCTTGTGTCCTGGGAGAGAGTGGCATTACAGACCTTATAAAGGTAAAGCTGACCCCTGAAGAAGAGGCTCGTCTGAAGAAGAGTGCGGAAACGCTGTGGGAGATTCAGAAGGAGCTCCAGCTTTAAAGTTGTTTAAAACTACCGTTCTGAGGTTGTTGAAGAAGAGAGAGTAGTTATGGGGTTGTATATGTCAAATTCTGAATAAGCTTGAGTTTCTAAAGTTGGAAACAGGAAAGCGGGTAGAGCGACTCTCCTGTTGATTTAGCCCCCCAGCTCTTTTATTTAGCATCCAGATGCTGGATGATGCTTATTATTTTATAATTCCTAGGTGCATCAAAGAAGGTGTTTTTGTACCACTGATGTACCGGTACTTGCTTTGTCTATATGTGTAGTTGCTGTTTGGCCCAAAAGAATGTAGGATGTGGGTGTTTATTGTGTTATAGAAATTCTGATTCTTTTCATTAAGTACATGTTAATTCTTTTGTTCTGGCTGGCTTATACCTATGTTCGCTTATATACTATTTTTAAAAAGTTATAACTTCTTCCACAATGTAAAAATAAATGTGCACACAGAAGTACTTTCTGTAATGGAGCCATTGACTGCCTTCATTTCTCTGTGACAACCTATCAGCTGGGCCTTTTAAAAAGCATTATAAAGGGAGCTGCAAGTCGGGTGTGTGTGCGCGCACACACACTCATGTACACATGCTAGTGAAGCAGGATCATTAGGTTAAAATATGAAAATAATAGTGTTCTGGTTGGTAGCTGTTATAAAGTGTTTCATGCAGTAAAATACAAGCTTTTAGAAACCTGACAGTCAGAGGTGGTACAGTTACTGTCATTTATTTGGCAGAGAAAGGAAACGTCCCTAAATTTTGCAGTTACCAAAAATAAAGCCTGAGTGAAATCATTTTAGAATTGCCTCTGAGAACCTGACCTGTTAGCACATTAAGTCAAGAATCATGTAATAAATTGTTCTTATTGGGCTGGGTCTTAGCAGCAGAGTGGACCCTGGCCCTAACACGCTCCAGGGTCATCCCTGTTACTCAGTTTACTTTACATCAGCAGAAAGCTTTTAGTTTTGAATTGTGCCCTGTTGTTAATCGCTGTCATAAAAATTGGCCATTTTAATGAGTACTTCAGTGATTGTATATCTCAGAAAGTTACACAGTCACTTTTTATTCCTAAATCAATTGACTTTACTACAGATTCTAGACTTTATTCATGTGATACAGTGGGGGTTTAGGAGAAAGTGAAGATGCTTTTCTGAGTTTTACCTAAATGATAGTCCTAATAACTTAGAAAATGAGAAGCTGAGATTATTTTACTCATGTTAGCCTTCCTAATGCAGTTGAATATTAAATAATATGGTATATTCAACCTTATCTGAGGATCCATGGGAATATCAATGGGCCTAATCAAAATTGAAAGGTACCAGCATCTGCTCTCTAAATTAAGCCAGTCCTGCTTAGTTGAATTTTATGAAGGAGACATAGGACAGTAATCCAGCCAAAAAAATGACCCTTTACCGTGCTGACCAGAGCTCCCATACTATTTTCGTTGAAACCATCTAGAAATTGTTCTGATTACTCAGGAAGCAGTGTCATGTAATGGGACTAATTGATGTGCTGAGCTCCCTGAAAGTGGGAAGAGCGGTGGTTCAGTTGTTCCAGGTGGTTCTAAGAGCTTTTTAAGCTTAACTCACCAAGTTCCTCTTCCCTTTTGTCCAACCCTTGAGTTTTTATTCAGCCGTGTTTCGGCCAAGTTCAATGTAATATTGTAGAGGATCAGAACATGTCTTATGTCTATTTTGTAATTCTCTTTACCATCAATGTCAGTCAGGATAGGCTGGGTTGTACTACAGTGAAAAATAATCTCCAAGTGTGTGGCTTAAAATAACAAAGGTTTGTTTCCGTCATAAATGCACTATGGGTTTACATGACTCTCGAGGGAAGCTGTCCTCCACAAGCTGGCTCCATAGCCCAGGTTGGTTTGATCTTGAGGCACCACCATAGCAACATAGGTTTCCCTGATTGCTATGGGAAGGGAAGAGAGGCCTGGAGAGTCAAATACCTGCAATTAAATGCTTCACTCTGGAAGTGACGCACATTTCTTTTGCACACATTTCGTTAGCTGCAGCTAGTTACATGGTTACCTAACTTCAAGAGAGTGAAGAAGTATAACACCCTTGTATCCAGAAGTAGATGAGTACTGGCCATTGGTGGACATGGGTGATAATCCACCATACCATTCTAAATAAAATGGTCACCATTGCGAGAGGTATATATTTTATGCTTTTAAAGTCATTTTTAGTGAAAGCTGGTACGTGAGTAGAGGTTATAGAAGTACTGTTTTTCCAAGTCACAAAACCAGAGTGGCCATGTATGGGGACAGAGCCCTGGACATCAGTCAGACAATTGTACTTATAAACCGTGTTACCATGGATGGTAACCTCTCTGACCTCAGGTTTCTCATATGGAAAGTGGTAGTCCTCATTTATGCCCCTAGAATTGTGAAGACTAAATAATAGCCTAATGCTTGGTACAGTGCCTGGCACATAGGTGATCTCAAATGGCATTATTATTCCTGTTCAGGTAACATTTATAGTCTTACTCTGTTTTATTTTATGAAGAACTCGCATTTTTAGGTTCTTCAAAATTACTGCTGGCACTGTAATTATTGACATATCCTAAGGCTTTCTCATCAGTTGGTCCTGAAAGCTTTCATCATTCTAAGCCAGCACCGAGGCTGGCAGCAGACCTGCACCTGCAGCTGAGGAAATTGAAGCTAAATGAGCTAGTCAATGGCAAAGACATTTTAAAACTTGGAGCTTTTAATTCCAGTAACTGCCTATTTATTAGAATAGATGCTGTAAGGCTTTTCTCAAATTAATTAAATTGGGGACATATTCTGAGCTTTTAAGTAATTTTTCAGCATACTATACATTAGACCAAAAGTTTTCATGTTCTTTCGCTGCCACGACATGCATGGTAAATGTGCAGCAATATCCCGTTTCACTCCTGGCATACTGGCTACATAGCCCTTCAAAGAGCTGTTGCGGTATGAATGAGAGTAACGTTAGAAACATAATCTTGAATCTGTCCTAATATCTAAAAAGTCAATTGTAGCCAATCTTCAGAATGTCCATATTGGTGACAAATTATTTGTAATACATTTCCCAATTGTCATGATACTCTGTTTGAGAACTGCTGCCTTAGACAGTGGTACTTTTCTGATAATATTACAGCCCAGCACTGTTGGGCACAAACATTCGAGGTTCTTGGATGGGAGGCTAAGGATGAGGTTCTTGGAGCAGTGGGCTCGTTGCCTAGGGTATGCCATTGGCGTCATAGTCTTCATGGAGAGCAGCCCCGGGAGCTGTGCAGTACGCAGTGGCCCTGCTTTGAAGGGGAGCCCTGTGATCCACAGCCATGGAAAAATTCCCCCTGGTCAGAGGAAAGAGGGAAGAGGAGGACTGCAGGGAAGAGATCCCAGCATTTGGGAAATCCTTCAGAGTAAAACTGAGTTGCTAGGTGGAGACTCTAGTTCCCAGCATTCCCCATCTTCACCAAACTTTTGGGGTATAAGGTAGGGAGATGGCTCCATGGCAATAGCGGTGATTGTATTGTGGAATTCAGTACATTTATTTTATAACAAAATTCGCTTAAATGTACTCAACCCCTGAATCTTTTTTCAAGTACATTTTTAAGTAGGGGAATGTTCTGTTGGCCTGTGATAGAGTATCACTAAGACCAACACGTTCTCTGAACTGCGTATCAGAAACTGATACAGGTGAGAAAACTGAAGGTTTCATTTCCTATCCCTATACCGGTGGTGTAGCAGCAGTTGGGTTTGTGTGTTCTGCTTCGGTGGCCTGGTGTTCGCTGGTTCGGATCCCGGGCGCGGACCTGCTCACTGCTCATCAAGCCATGCGGAGGCAGCATCCCACATAGAAGAGCCACAACTGTACAACTATGATACACAACTGTGTACTGGGGCTTTGGGGAGAAAAAGAAAAAAAAAAAAGGAAAATTGGCAACAGATGTTAGCACAGGGCCAATTTTCCTTAAAAATAACCTTCTATGGATGGGCCGGCCCCGTGGCTTGGTGGTTAAGTGCACGCGCTCCGATGCTGGTGGCCCGGGTTCGGATCCCGGGCACGCACCGAGGCACCACTTCTCCGTCCATCCTGAGGCCGAATCCCACATACAGCAACTAGAAGGATGTGCAGCTATGACATAAAACTATCTACTGGGGCTTTGGGGGGAAAAAATAAATAAATAAAATCTTTAAAAAAAAAAAAAATAACCTTCTATGGAGCATCATTGTTTTTTTTTTTTTTTTTTTAATTTTTTGTTTATTGCAGTAACATTGGTTTATAACATTGTAAAAATTTCAGGTGTACATCATTGTACTTCTATTTCTGCATAGATTACATCATGTTCACCACCAAAATACTAATTACAACCCATCACCACACACATGTACCCAATTATCCCTTTCACCCTCCTCCCTCCCCCCTTCCCCTCTGGTAACCACCAATCCAATCTCTGTCCCTATGTGTTTGTTTATTGTTGTTATTATCTACTACTTAATGAAGGAAATCATACGGTATTTGACCTTCTCCCTCTGACTTATTTCACTTTGCATCATGCCCTCAATGTCCATCCATGTTGTCACAAATGGCTGGATTTCATCGTTTCTTATGGCTGAGTAGTATTCCATTGTGTATATATACCACAGCTTTTTTATCCATTCGTCCCTTGATGGGCACTTAGGTTGCTTCCAAGTCTTGGCTATCGTGAATAACGCTGCAATGAACACAGGGGTGCATGTACCTTTGCAAATTGGTGTTTTCAAGTTCTTTGGATAAATACCCAACAGTGGAATAGCTGGATCATATGGTAGTTCTATCGTTGATTTTTTGAGGAATCTCCATACTGTTTTCCATAGTGGCTGCACCAGTTTGCACTCCCACCAGCAGTGTATGAGAGTTCCCTTCTCTCCACATCCTCTCCAACACATGTTGTTTCCTGTCTTGTTAATTATAGCCATTCTGACGGGCGTGAGGTGATATCTTATTGTAGTTTTGATTTGCATTTCCCTGATAGTGATTTTGAACATCTTTTCATGTGTCTGTTGGCCATCTGTATATCTTCTTTGGAGAAATGTCTGTTCAGGTCTTTTGCCCATTTTTTAATTGGGTTGGTAGTTTTTTTGTTGTTGAGATGCATGAGTTTATATATTTTGGAGATTAAGCCCTTATCAGATGTATGGTTTGCAAATATCTTCTCCCAATTGTTAGGTTGTCTTTTCGTTTTGTTGATGGTTTCCTTTGCTGTGCAGAAGCTTTTTAGTTTGATGTAGTCCCATTTGTTTATTTTTTCTATTGTTTCTCTTGCCCGGTCAGATGTGGTGTTTGAAAAGATGTTGCTAAGACTGATGTGGAAGAGCGTACTGCCTATGTTTTCTTCTAGAAGTTTCACAGTTTCAGGTCTTACATTCAAGTCTTTAATCCATTTGGAGTTAATTTTTGTGTATGGTGTAAGGTAAGAGTCTACTTTCATTTTTTTGCATATGGCTATCCAGTTTTCCCAACACCATTTGTTGAAGAGACTTTCTTTTCCCCATTGTATGTTCTTGGCTCCTTTGTCAAAGATTAGCTGTCCATAGATGTGTGGGTTTATTTCTGGGCTTTCGATTCTATTCCATTGATCTGTGTGTCTGTTTTTGTGCCAGTACCATGCTGTTTTGGTTACTATAGCTTTGTAGTATATTTTGAAATCAGGAGTGTGATACCTCCAGCTTTGTTCTTTTTTCTCAGGATTCCTTTAGCTATTCGGGGTCTTTTGTTGTTCCATATAAATTTTAGGATTCTTTGTTCTATTTCTGTGAAAAATGTTGTTGGAACTTTGATAGGGATTGCATTGAATCTATAGATGGCTTTAGGAAGTATGGACATCTTAACTATGTTAATTCTTCCAATCCAAGAGCACGGAATATCTTTCCATTTCTTTGTGTCTTCTTCAATTTCTTTCAGCAATGTTTTATAGTTTTCGGTGTACAGATCTTTCACCTCTTTCGTTAAGTTTATTCCTAGGTATTTTATTCTTTTTGTTGCAATTGGAGCATCATTGTTTAACACAACTTGAAGCTCTGTTTATAACTTGATGTAGACTCTGGGTTTCCATTTCCACGGCTGTAAAATTACAGAAGAGGGCTACATGGTGGTCTTCATCCCACTTGCCACCCTTCTTTTATCTCACTCTGTAGCCTGTCTGTTCCTAGTTGGCTATTTTTCAGATGCGATTCCTTCTGATAGTTCAGTTACTCACTTATGACCCTGGAAACAAGTAAATAATACAATACTTGGGAAAGGAGAGGAAAAAAAAAAATCAGGCTAAGAGGAGGCAATGGGAACATAACCCCACATGCTGAAGTAGGAGCAGCTGCCTTTTCCTCTCCTGCCCGGGCCGTGTCTGCATCTCCCAGCCTCTCCCTTCTCAGTGACTGACCGTGTTCCAGATCACTGAGAAGGTGGGATGTGAAATGATCCTGTTCATGACCTGGCTATCTGATACCCCACTTGAAAACTCTGTCATTAGGCTTTGTTGTAACAGATGTTCAACCAGAAAGGTGAAGGGAAAGAACCAGGCAGCACATTGCAAGCCCTGGCCAGAGATGTCTTTCAACTGAGAAGGTCTGTGCATGGTTCCTCAACGGAGACACTACTGGTATTTTAGAGAAAGCAGTTCTTTTTGTGGGCCATCCTAGACGTTTAGCATCTGTGCCCCACCCCCAAATGTAAATAGTAGTCCCCTGTGATTGTCACAGCCAAGTTGTCATGACACTCTATTTGAGAACGGCTATTTGGAACTATATTTCCAGTCCCTCCCCGGGGATGCAGCACTGCCTTGGGCTGAGAACGTCTCAGGAAGGGGTCATCACAGTACCAACCAGAGAGCTGCGTGCAGGAGGGCTTGGGGAGAGAGACACATGCAGTGGACGTGTGTGTCTTCAGCATTGGTGTCTGGGACCCAAACGTTGAGATGGTTGGCATGGACCTCCTACAGACTACATGTAATGTGTAACCTTACGTACGTTCCAGTGTCAGAATATCTAAACCAACACGCCTGTAACTAGAAAGTAATGCTTTAACAAACACACCATAATATTTACATCCATATGAGCTTTGTTCTTGGAACACAACACATATTTTGATGATGCTGTAATGACAGTGGCTAATATATATTGAGCACTCCCATGTGTGAGGTGCTGTGCTTTGTGTGCACTATCTTCTCACTTCATCCTTACAGCCCTGTAAGCAGGTAATCATCTCCTTTCTACACATGTGGAAACTACTGCCTAGGGAGAGTAAGCAGCTTTCCCAAGTAGTGGAGTTAGGATCTGAACAGAGAGGTCTCTCTCATACCAGAATCTGTGCTGCTAACAGCAGTGCCACATGACTGGAGTAAGTGCTCAGGAATCTACGAGTCCCAAACAAGACGCACCCCCTGAATTTGGAAACAAGGTAAGGCTTCAGCTTCAAATTGAAATAAGTAAGCATCAACATAAAAAAACATTAGCCGATTCTCAAAATAACCACTCCAAGAAATGACTTGCCTGTTGCTGATGAGACCAGGGTGCTTCACAGATTCAATTGAGAGCTGTGTCCTTGAGAAATACAGCTGGAATGTGGCTGATGAGAACATTATATCTCTGTGCCGTAGTGCTTCTGAAGTATCTTCATAACAGGACTGTAGAGATGGAAAAGAATGAACCAAAGAATGTGTAGCTTGTACACTCTAATGTAAAGATCATCCAACTCCCATAAGGCAGCACCCTTAGGGTGGTTTGCACCTTAGCTGGAGCCAGGTGCTCCAAGCCAACACTGCTCTGACTCTTGGAGTCCAAATCAACCTTTGCTGGTAAAACCTCTACATAGATTTTTAAACACTGGCACATAAAAACATTCTAGTTTATCTGCCATTCATGGATTCATTCTTTATTACTGCTAAGTTTCTTCTCTCCACTCCTTCCCTCTAGCTCCAAAATTCTTCTAACTTTGAATGGCCTCAGAAATCCCATTCTCAGGTGCATCTTTATATTTGAAAGCCAACAATACATACTGTTCTTCTGGTAGGGAATAAATATCTGAAGGGTTGACAATTTAGAGCATGTGGCCTTCCAGATTCAGAATGGAGTTTTATGTTGTTTTAGGCCCAATAGATTTATACTTGGAAGAAGAAAAGAGGTGCATCTCATTTTCTTTCAAGGTAGCTAGAACACAGTCCTTACCTTTCTCTGGTCTTCCTTTGCTTTGTACCCATAGGCAATGAAGTATCACCTAGTCAGTGGTGTCCATCTCTAATTGCTTTGGCTCTTTTCCCCTTCTTTTAACATTTGATGACTTATATTTTACCTCTTTCAGATGAAAGACTTTCGAAGTAAAATGCAATCAATATTTCCAGCAATTCCCAAGAACTCTGAATCGGCTGTTGAGTGGGAGGAAGCACTGAAATCCAAATGAGATGAGCATGCTGGATGAAGTCCATAGTGATTGTTACAGAGAGAGCGGCTTTGGAGACAAGCTGTAACAGCGAAGGGACTCAATTGATGTCTCCTCAGGAACACGTGCAGATTGTTGAGTGAACCTAAGGGATGGATGGTGTTCAGTGTCCTCATAGGAGGCCGACAGCCTTTCTTTAAAATTGATGTGGGTGTGTGTGGGTGTGTGTGTGTTGTGGGGAGGGTAAAGTTTTCCCAAAGTTAGGAAGACTATTTAAAAACAATTACACAGATAACTTTTCTATGTGGAGGAGATCCCAGGGGAAGTACTTCTATTTATGGCTGTAATGGTTGAAACCAAGTTTTGTACCTGAAAAAAATTTAACATATGATGGAAACTCTTTATAATTAGACTCCTTACAGCAGTAGTACCTCAATGTGTCTAGTAAAATAAGTTTCAGCAGCCTTTCTTGTCAGTATGTGACTTTCGGAACTTGGAAGACTTGCTCCTGTTAGCCAGACTCCAACGTGACAGGTTAATAGGTAAATCCTGTCCATCGGGCAGTGGTGTGGCTCTGTGGTCCTGAATGCAGTCTTTGATTCACACGTGCCAGTTATTTACCTGATGACCTCACCTCAAGGCCCTGTAAATGCTTATACTTAGACAAGAAGCCGGTAACAGATTATGATAACTTGAAAAGGTACAGTTGTAATAATAATGATATCATGGATATAAAATGTACTTTTTTTTTTTTTGTGAGGAAGATCAGCCCTGAGCTAACATCCATGCTAATCCTCCTGTTTTTGCTGAGGAAGACCGGCTCTGAGCTAACATCTATTGCCAATCCTCCTCCTTTTTTCCCCAAAGCCCCAGTAGATAGTTGTACATCATAGCTGCACATCCTTCTAGTTGCTGTATGTGGGACGCGGCCTCAGCATGGCCGGAGAAGCAGTGCGTCGGTGCGCGCCCGGGATCCGAACCCGGGCCGCCAGTAGCAGAGCACGTGCACTTAACCGCTAAGCTACGGGACCGGCCCTAAAATGTACTTTTTTGAGAAATTGGTTTTGGGTCCCTAAACATTGACTGACAGTTTGTAGTTTTGTTTCAGTTGTCAATGTAAAAACAGCCCAGTTGTCACATATGTTAAATATTTTAACCAGAAGGTTACCTGAGTATTGAGTCTCAATGTTAAGTATTTAGTACTGCCTCCCTGGTGAAACTGCTGCTGGTAAATTCTTATATACACACCCAACCCTTTCCTGTCCTCCATGATCTCTTACAGAAAACAGAACAATATTTTCATGCAATTATTTTTACTGGAGATTAAAATTTTTAAAGAAAACTACTTTAATATGTCAATATGTCCAGAAAAATAACCTCTGGTTGAATATCAGTTGTGCAATTTCTTTATAATTACTTAGTCTCTAATTAGCAATCAGGTTTAATAAAGTACATTTGAAATTTATCTGTTATAATGAAACCTTTTAGTTCTAAGGAAGATTTCTAAATGAAATGTCAAGTGCATAATGTAACATTTTTCTCTGGACCATGTTACCCTGTTAAATTGCTGTATTGTTAATTAATTAAACAGGTGTAATCAGTATCTGGGATTCATATGTAACCTGTTAAAAATCCAAGACTAAAAAGGGAAAGGATTGTGAAATTTCTCAGGGTATGTGGAGTAGCAAAAACTCTTCACTCATCTTTCATTTTTAACTAAATCTCTGCTGAGAAAAGATTTCCAGCCTTTGAATGAAATGAAGGAAGGAGAGGCAGGAGCCCAACTGAACAGGTTGCTGTCCCTATTATTAGTCGGAGTCTAGGGGTGCGGGGGTGCGCTCTGTTCCCACAGGGCCTGGCACGTGGGAGGCCTGAGGGAAGGAATGTTTGAATCCTTGTTTATGTGGCATGCATAATGTTTACAACACCCTTTCCATGTTGGTCTGTTGTCCTTGAGGGATGGCAGGGGACTCCCATAAGAATGACCGTGCATCACCTGCTGAGAGAAGGTTGATGGGGACAGGTTCCTACAATAGGTACCAAGCATAGGCTCCGGTTGCATTTGAAAAGCAAAAATGAAGTAACAAAGATGAAAGTTAAAAGGAAAACAAGCAATATGACTAAAGTATTTTTCTACAGTCGGAACTCAGATATCAGAAGATTTAGTCTTTGTCTATTCCTTTTATACCAGAGGCATATTGTTAAATTGGTTAATGGAAAGGAAAAATGTTTAACAGATAATGTTATTCTTTATGTGAAGTACCATCTGTGTATTGAGTTCTGAACGTTCTTGGATGTGGAAGAGAGGAAATGTTATGGAATTTCAAGTTTGCCTTCTTTGCTATCTTTATCTTGGGTAGAGTAAGACAACATAATCACATTTATCTCCTGGAGCATAAAGAGTTTTAATCACCCTATTAACCAGGATGACATTTTTCACAGACTTAAAAAGGAATAGAACAGACATTATCTCCCCATAAGCAATCCATTTCATGGAGACTGAGCACTGGAAATTCTTAAAGGATGGATAACACAAGGCATTTCCATTTCACGTGTGAGCCAACATTAAGACGGCTTTCCGTAAGAACGTGGCTGAGACTGGTTGAGTGTTGAGCTTTGCGTTTAGAATCTCAGTGCCCAAAAGAGCTATCAGAGAAAGCAATACAGAGAAGACCTGGTGGGCAGGGAGGGGCGGCTCCCAAGGCCTCGGGATTCATGCAAGGAAAAAAACACACATATTCTGGTAAGTTATTGCTGTCCTGTGAAAATGTATCCATGGGCTGCTGTTATTTTCAGAGTCGAGAAAATATCCTTCCTGAACAACCTGAGAATGAAAAGTAGGCCATGAGAACTGCCTCACAAGATACCTAGCAGCCTATCTCTACGCAAAACATGGATTCTAATGATATGGAGAGCGAGCAGCCGCCAAGGCCCAGCAGAGCTGAAGCGTGACCATGGGTGACCCTCACGCTGTCGCATTGACACAGACTCACAATGGAAAAAACTTTTCTTAACCAGCTCAGTCAAAAGGTGGCACCTGATCACCTCTCCTGTCATACATTCTGCTTAGTTTTGTGGATAGTATGGGACTCAACTTGCAAATTAATCATTGCAACCTAAGGGGAAAATATAAGAAATTAAGAAAAAAAAGCCCCTGGGGACAAAAGTAATTAAAATCCACTGAATTTAGCTGTTTCACTTGGGGCAAAATTTAATCTCTCCTAGGTTTGGTTCATGGAGAATGCTGTATATTTTTACCTCATTTTCATGTATCTTTAAAAGTAAATAGTTAAGTACAAATGAAAATCAACGAGATAAAATAGAATTATTTCTCCAAAAAGTTAAATTTCTCATGAAAGGGAGTAAAATACACATTTTTATAGTATTTTATCATGACAAGTGAGATGTTTTTCCTTTCTGCCAAGAGTCATTGAATAATCTGTCAAATATTTGGGTCTCTGTATTAGTGTTATCAGGACTAATTATCAAAGGCTGTGCTTCTGTGAGTCTAGAATAGGAAAGTAAGCATCTCTTGCAAGCAGTGACATTAATCTCTAATAATGAGTGAGGCTTTTGGCAAATTCTGTCTGATGGCAGACAACTCAGTTTTGGAGAAAATTAGAATAGCAGTTACCAAGAAGCACATAGAGTTCGACTTTTCTGCCCAGTATTAGTGGAGTGAGTTAGGACCTTAATTTATATTTTTTACATAAGCTGGGTCAGGCCCTTTGTCTCAGGCCCTTGATGAGGCATGATCACTAAGAAAAAAAAAACAATAGTAAAAAACGGGCAAGAAAGCCTATAAATGTTCTTAATGACAGAAAGGTGAAGGCCACGCTTAATGGACTCTCCTAAGACGCTAAATCAGGCAAACTGAGGAAGTTTGGCACATTTATAGAACACCTAGTACCTGCTCATCTGAAAATGCTCCAAAAATTCATCTTCATGCTGCCCCTGCCACCCTGGGCTTGGAGTGGGGCCCAGGTCTGCAGCCGGACGGACAGCACTCTATGTGCAGGTGGCTGCCTGGCATGCAGGGCTCCAGCTGCAGATCTGGGTCTCCAGCATGCCTGGGCCCCCAGCATGCCTGGGCCCGCTGTCTGAAGGGAACAAGTTGACAGCACTGAGTATAAAAAAAAGCTTGGACTTGACAGTCATTACCAAGTTCTGCCGAACTCTGCAGAGTCCCTTTGCTCTGCCAACCTGGGTGGGGAGAATGTGTTTATTGTATTTTATTGTTGTCTTCAACTGCCCCTGTTGTAGGGGATGAATCCCTCTGTCTCCTACTCTGAGTGAAGCCCAGACAGTAGACATCCTCGTCTGGAATCCTTGGGCGGTTACCAACGGTGGAGCATTGCTGCCGACGGCTTGCCTGTGTCCTTCCAATCTCCCTTCAGTCCCCAGTGGCCGCGGCTACTCAGCAATCCTTCAACTGGGGTAGAGGTTACCCAGCTAAGATGATTCTAGTGTAGTAAATCTCACCAAAGCTAAAATAAGACCTCTTGTCAAAAGTCATGAATGACTGAGGAAACTCTTTGCTCTGAGCTTGCTCGTGGACTAGCCCTGAGGCTCTTTTCATAGACTTGATTACAAATGATTGTAGTAAATTACCTGCGGAAACAGCACATTATCAAGTCTACCAGCTCACTATTTAAGAGGGAGACTCTCTTCTGCAACATAGTGAGGACGCAGTGGAGGACGCATGGAGGTGGGATTGCTGTACCTTATCCAGAGTTGGAGGAGGATGGCCCTTCAACCTGCAAGGTGGGGCTCCGGCTCAACAAATCAACTTGCATCCTGGTTTTCCCTGTCTTTTCAAATATCTCTCCGGAACAAAGATAGTCCCGTGGGAATTGTTCTAACTTGACGTCTCTGACAAGCCTACTAATAATGAGCTGGGGGTGGAATCTGTATTCTTCACAGAAGTATGTTAACTTTAACTTCTCAATGTTGCAAATATTACTCAAGGAACAGGGAGTGAAGGGCTGGGTTAAAAACACAGGGTCAGGTGAGACCTTAGAGAAATGCCCACATCCCTGACAGAAGTGGGCATTCGTCTTTGCATAGTTTCTTCAGGTTCAGGACCAAGCCCATAATAAGCCCTTAGTAAATACAGGAAGGAAGGGAGGGAGGGAGGGAAGAAGGAAAAGGAGGGAGGTAGGGAGGGAAAGGGAAGACAGAAGGAAGCAAAGAGGGGAGGGAGGAGGAAGATGGGTGGAGGGCAGAGGGAGGACCAGAGAGGGAGGGAGAGAAGAAAGGGGAGGGAGAGACCGCCTCATTGAGAAGAGGGTCCACGTGCCCAAGACCACACAGCCAGCTCCTGGTGAAACTGATACTCGCCTTGTCACCTGTGTTGGCCACATTGACCTCAGCCACCAAAACTCAAGGAGATAAAAATCACATCAGAATAATGAAAAATCAGTTTCTGAGGTGGGTTCTGGGCAGGGGTTTCTGACTCCCAGTCCCATGATCAGATAGTCCAAGAATTAAAAATTAAAAGCAAGATCCTAATGCATTCGCCAACTCTGACCTACCAAGCAGGAAGAAACAGACGAGATGAGGATCAATACCAGCAAATATTCCTCAGGGTGACTTCGTGTCCGGCCAAGGAGAAGGTGGCAGTCTCCCTGTGAAGGACCTGGTCAGGCTCCCAGAGGCCGATGGGGGAGCATTCCCCCTGAAAACAAAAGAGCCCTCCCAAAAAATTCCTGGCAGTTCTCATTTCATTTTAGAAACGTTGCTCTCCTCCCATTTATTGTATTGGTGACAGCATCTAGAAATAAGGCTCCTTCCTCATCCCTGGGGGTGGAGAGTTTTACTTTGTATCCAGAAAACCTGAGGTGAAGTTTTACTCTGAGAGTACTGAGGAGTAGGAAGGGCCTTGGGCTCGGGTCACCTGGGCACAGAGTTGTTCATTGAAGAAATTAGGCAGAAACCAACCCACCATCCACTACCCTGTGCCTAACATGCCCTAGAAAAAGTCCAATAATTCTACCTAATCTACCCAACTTGTGCCTTTGATGTAAGCTTCAGCATTACATCTTACTCTGTCACTCGTCACTAAATCACTTTGAGCTGAGTGCCATCACACATTAATTACCTTGCCTGACAAGCCCTCAGCTCAGCTGGTTTTCCTGGGTTGTGTCTGCCGGGAGGCAGCGGGAGTTATTAGAAAAGTTCGGGCTGGCAGGTTAATATCATCCCTTCCGTTATCAATGTGCGATGCCACACTCCGTGCCTGGGCTTTAAGAACTAAAATTAAAAACAGCTCTCTCAAATACACCACGGACTGAGGGTCTTATGGGCCCCAACCCCTCCTGATCAGGTGCCATGGCTTTATTCTCTGTGGCTCCAAACTTCTAAATCACCCACTCATAGTTGTTGCTCGGGGGCCTAAGAGCTAGGCCACCCCACTCTGGTCAGCGGTCATATCCAGTGGAGGTCAGCGACAGGGCAGGCCAGGAGGCAGACAGTTTCTCCAAGATGCAGTCATCCCCAGTAAGGAAGTGATCAATTCCTGAGTTAAGTGGAGTCCCAGGGGGCGTGCAGCTCTGAATGCCTGTCTTTGGTCTGCCCCAGGAAACATTCCTAACACCACTTGGCAGCTTCATGTGCACCCCAGATGAATACAAGGCACCTCCAGTTTGGAAGCAGCATTGCTGGTCCTGACATAGGGCACACACGCCCCTGAGCTGCAGCCCTCTCCTCTCCATTCCTGTCTTTGTTTTGTTCTGTGGTTGCCAGATGATGCCACACCTCCCTCTTGGCCTCATTCTTCTGACTCACCTAGTCTTTCTCCCTCTCCTCTTTGTCTTCCAGGTCCTCCTCCTCCTCCATGAACGCCTGGGAGAGCAAGACAGGAGTGTGATCCTATTCACAAGCCAAGGAACATTTCCTCCAGCCTGGGGACGTCTTCCCAACCTCTTAGCTGGCAGAAGGTCAAGGCAGGGGTTCACAGTCCTTGGGTTGTTGATGACTTATGTTTCTCCGGGTGCTCTGCACCACCCCCGGCAGAAACCTCTTCATAAATCCTCCAGGGGTCACGTGGATCCTGACCCAGCACCAGCCCCAGCTCTCCAAAAGGAGACTCAGTGAGCAGCATATTGGCAGGTGAAATCAGCCTCAGCTTTTTCTATTTTTCTTTCAGAACAAGGACCTGTTTGGTGAGTGATTTGGCAATGCAGTGTGTCCAGTTCAGTTTTATTGCCTCTTCTTACACCGTGCCAACAATCTGCCGGCCACATTTCTTCATTGTGAAGATTATTTGATTCATTCTTGATGGATAGCCTGCTCTTCGGAGGCTTGTGTTCTGGGATCCCCAGTGTGGCCCATGAGTTCCACCCAGCGCCCTTTCCTCAGCTGGGAGCCTCCTTCCCGGCCCTGGGGCAGTCATTTCCCAAACCTTGTCCTCGTTCATGGTCATTTATTAAGAGTCTCTATTCAGTACCATGATACGCCAATAAACATTTTTTCTGCAGCTCAAACTCCTTTATGACAAACCCCATTATAAACATTTAAAAATTCTTCACAATCACGCAGCACCCATATAAACATCACTAAGCCATGTGGTCCCACACTTAACAGCTGGGAACATGCTGGATGTGGATTGTGGATTGATTGTACTTTAAGAGGTCTCACTGGTGCTAACTTTTCTTTTTTTTAAAGACAAAATGAGAGCGAATGGAGAGGTGTAATTGAGTGGGACCAGGCGTCGTCTCTCTAGGGTGAAATGTTTGAACTGCACGGTGGCTGTGGATGGGAGCATGGCATCCACTCTGGGACCATTCTCGGGTCCTGGTGTGACAGTGAGAGAAGGATGGGCCACTCCACCTTCCTGTCAACAGCATCAGAGAAGGCAGGAATCAGCTCGGGTTCGGGGAAGGTGGGGGTCAGGTCCTGCTGGCAGCGGCCCCACAAGACTCCTCTGGTGACTTCTGGGTCTGACCCCGTACTCCCGGTCCCACTGGGAGGGAGAATTAGATAAGACCCACTTAGGGAGGAATAGTCACTGATCCAAATAATGGTAATCACAATGGCCCTCGTGTGGCATTTACTGTACATCAGGAACTGTTCTGAAGACTTGCCTGTATTAACTCATTTAGTCCTCACCACAGCCCAGGAGACAGGAGGACACTGAGGCCCAGAGAGGTTAAGGAACTTTTCCCAAGGTCACACAGCTGGGACTCAGGCCAGAAGAAATAACCCACCCACGGTCACACATCTAATGAATGTCACAGCCAGGATTCAAAGGCACATCTGACCTACAAAGCTGCCCCCTCTCCATTTGCCAAGGTGGCAGACTAGGAGGGAAAGACAGTTTCAGCCTGAAATCAGTGCATTTGCAGGACGGCCTCTCTGGTAAGAGTGGACCCAGGGAGGAGGCCAGGTCCAGGCTGGTCACCTCTTGTAGCCCATGTGCCCGACTCCAAGCCCCGGCTCTCTCGCAGCTGCGCACTGTGTCTTCCTTGTGTCTGCCCTTCTAGCCTCAGGCTCCCATCACCTTCCTCAGAGGCCCTTGTAGTTGTCACCAAATAGACACAGTACTAGAGATGCATTGATGTCCCCTGGAGAGCTAACACACTGCTTGTGACTTTATTTTCTTTATTCTGATCATGAAACTTAAGCAAGGCTTCATGTTTCCATCTTCACTTTAGCTACCAGGGAGCTCGGCATGAAGTTTAACCTTGAATCATAGTAATTTTATCACCTTCTTTACTTCCTCCTCCTTCTGCATGAGTTTTTGATTTTCTATTCCCATTTTAGCAACCTTATCGTGCAGATCTTTTATTGGAAGCTGCCTCCAATCCTTATTAGAAGCTGACAGGACATTAATTATAAATAAAAATAAATACTGCTGCAATCTTCCCACTGTAGCTTTCTTATTTCTGGAGTTATCTGAAGTCCTGACTTGGCGTTCATGATAAAACATTTTGTGCACCGACACATTTTTAAATTTCTGTTTCTGTAAAAGATCCTGGGTTGCTGTAATCCTGGACTCACAACTGAAAACTTTTCAAGGAAAAGCAATTTGTAAACATTGTTACTTCCAGCAGTGGCTGTTTGCAACACCTCACTTAAGCCTTAATAAGTATGGTTTAAAATTTGGGATTATTCTTAGCTAGCTGAAGTGGGAGGCTGGGGACTGTAGAGTCACTTCTGCTCGGAGAGGAACAGTCTGGGGGAATTGATGCTCTAGCACAGAGATTCAGATATCACTCCTTTTCTTTCTGCCACAAGATGGACCAGAGGAAGGAAGGACGTCCTGGCTGAGATGACAAGGAGTGCAGAGAGGTAAACTGAGGCTACCCCTGTGACTAGTTTAACTCTGAAGGGAGTTCTGGTTCTAACTGATCAGAGACCCCTGAGCTACCCAGGGTCAGGACAAGGGCACCTTCTGACCTGAGGCTGGAAAAAGTGAGGGAGGGATGATGGGCATCTTTGTTACATGCCTTTATTTATCTATTTATTTATTGCTGAGGAAGATTGGCCCTGAGCTAACATCTGTGCCCATCTTCCTCTATTTTGTATGTGGGATGCCACCACAGCATGGCTGACAAGTGGTGTAGGTCCACACCCAGGATCTGAACCCACGAACCTGGGCCGCTGAAGCAGAGCGTGCCGAACTTAACCACTACACCATGGGGCCAGCCCCTACATGCCTTTATTTTTTGAAATTTTAGCCTATGAGATTAGATAGTTTACCACTTAATGCTATCAGTATTTAGCAGGTGTAATAGAAAGAAATATGGCATGGAATGGAACGGAACAGAACAGAACAGAACAGTTGTTCAAAAGAAGCAGGAAACACTCACTCACACACACACACACACACAAACACACACACACACACCCCGCTCCCCCATCCCGTCTGGCTCCTTTCTCCCCCTGGCTGCCCCTGTATCATGTCCTGACCACCACCCCACACCCAGAAGGGGAGCTCAGCACTCACAGGTCATGCATGAGCTTTGCCCTGACCCTCTCCCCTCAACCCCTGTCCACACCCAACTTGGCCCTGCCTCTGACCCTTGAGACCCGGGCTCTCTTTCCCCCTTCCCATCCTCTCTGGACACTTTGCACTGGAAGTATGCCCCTCCCCCTCAGCCACAGGCTTGTTCTTCTGGCAACGCGCCTGGTCATTCACCCTGGTTGTGTCTCCTGCTTCTCCCTGGGGCCTCCTGGTCGTGGGTCATCCTCCCACCAAGCTCCCCTGCGCTCCTCTTTGGAGATGGGACTTTCCTCGTCTTCTGGGCCACAAGAGCAAAACACCTGCCATCTGCAGAGGTAACAGGTCCTAATGGCAGGTCAGATTTTGAGGGATGAATAGCTCTCTTAAAAAGAATCTACAAAACCGAATTTATAAAATACTGGCAAAAGTCACAGCTCCATAAAGTTGGGTATGTGGCATTATTTTCAACGTGAACCGTGTCATCAAACCATTTATGCATATATATATATATACACACATCTATTTCCATGCAGTTATCACTGGGTGCTGAGGTTTGGGGGACTTTTAAAACTTTCTTTATACTCTTCTGTTCTGTCTGATTTTTTTTCAATGAGCATGGATTACTCTTCCAACTAGAAAAAGTGAAGGAGCTACTTTTTTTTTTTTTTAATTTTGAGAATAAAAAGCTACTGCCTACAGTATTTTGGTTGATCTAAAACCCCAAGCCGTCCCCAAGCCCAATGCCTCCTGGGGAAGTAGACACACCCCAACTGCCTCTGCAGAATCACAGCCCCCACCTCCCAGAAGGGTTTCTCCAGCCAGCACTCCCGCCTGCCGGGGCCTCTCAGATTAGACTAGATCATCAAGATCTCTCCAGTTCTCTCTGCACCTGGAGCAAAAGCCCAAAGCTCCCCGTGGACTTCCTGCCCACCCTAACATGCTGGGTTGGGTTGAACCATGTCCTCCCAAAAGATATGTTGGAAGTCCTAATCCCAGTTACCTGTGAATGTGACCTTATTTGGAAAAAAGCACTTTGTAGATGTCATCCAATATGACAGGTGTCCTTATAAGAAGAGGAGAAGAGACAAGGGCACACGGGGGAAAGATGGCCATGTGACCCCAGAGGCAGAGACTGGAGGGATGTGTCTACAAGCCAAGGACACCAGAGATTTCAGGGTGTCTTTCAGAGAAAGATGCAGGACAGATTCTCCCCTGGAGCCTTCAGAGGAAGCGTGGCCCTAACAACAACTTGATTTTGGACTTCTGGCCTCTAGAATAAATTTCCCTGAGAGATATCTAATACATATCTGTCAGGAAACTGACACAATGTCCTTGTTTGCCCCACACCCACCCGCTGACCCCGAGCCCGCTCTTCCACTGTCACCTTTCTCGGGAAGCCCCCTGTGCTTCCGGCCCCCAGCCCACTGAGCTGCGGGCGGCATTGCTCGTGTGCCCGGCTGTCCCTCTCATAATGAGCCAGCTCCTGGAGGAGCTGGGTCCACGTCTTGCTCCTCCGCCTCCCGCGCCCCCCGTGCACTCGGCACTCCGCACGCGGTGGATGCTGGCCCATGTCCCCGTCTCTGGGAGCGGTGGGACGCGGAGGTGAGCCTCTCCCGCTCTCCTCTGCTGCACCACGAGGCGCGTTCCTTCTAAGATCAGATCTCAGTGACTCGGCGTGCAGTCACCTCCCGGCTGCGTGGGACGGGCGGACCGACATGAGGCTGCACTTCACGCTTCGCCCAGCAGAGGGCGGCCGAGCCCGAGGCCCGAGGCCGCCGCGCGTGGCCGTCTGAGCGGGGCCGGGCGCGGGGCACCGGTACCGGGGTCATCCCGGCGCCGTCCTGAAGCCAGGGCGCGGGGCTCGCGCAGGGTGGGGCGGCTGGAGCCGCGACCGTCCATCTCTGGACGCGGTGACCGCGGTGATCGCGGCGCCGGCTCCCCAGCCTCGCTCGCTCCTCCGCGAAGTGGGCGGAAATGAACACTGGCCACCGGGAGGCGCCCCGGGGCGTTGCTTTCTTACCTCCTTCCGCCTCCTTCCCTAGACCCCGGGCCATCGAGGGCTCCTGGCAGACCCCACGGCGCCTCTCAGACCCCCCGCGGCCTAGAGGCGTGGTCACACCACGTGGTCACAGTGTCACCACCCCCCGCGCCCAAGGGGTGTGTCCGCGTCCTGGGCCCTCTACGCGTCCCCCAGGCTCCGGAGACTGACAAGCCCCCACGACGGCCCTGGAAGGCTGCAGGGTCTGTGCCCCCCTGGAGGAGGACCCCGGTCCAGCCCGCCGCTCCGGAACTCCCCCCTTACGGGCTCCCTCTAGACCCCTCCCCGGCCAGGGGGCCGCTGTGCCCCGGCAAAGATGCCCACCGCTCTCGTTGCCTCTTTGTGGTCCGACTGCGTTTCTGGCAATTTGGGAGTGATGTGTCTATTCCCAAGTGTTTACCTTTTTGAATGACTTTTCCCTCTTGCTACAAGTAACTACAATGTTCAAGGTAGAAAAAGGAGAAAACAGATAAGTAAATGAGTGAAAAAAAGTCACCTGAAAGCCCAGCTTCTGTCAGTCACCATGTTAACGTCTCGATGCATCCACCGCCACATCCTGCCCTCTGTGTGTGGGTGTGGGTGTAAATATATATCTTATTTTTCCAAAACAGGGAGCACACCCTCCCGCCCATCTCTGTCACCGGCTTTTCCACTCATCAGTGCTCGGAGAGCGTCTCTCCAGGAAGGCTGCGGCTGACACGCACCCCGGAGTCCCCAGGCCGGCCAGGGCTCTCACTGAGAACCTTCTGGGGAGCAGGAGGATCACGGGCACCCGTCCCCCGGGCTGGCACTGCCCGCACCCTCCGTCAGCTTGGCTGGTGAAGCTTCGTCCCCGGCTGCAGCCCCCAGGGCTTCATTTTGTCCTTTGAAGAGCACTCCGAAGAAAAACATCCCATTCCTGTCCCATTTCTCTCCTCCCTCCCTGCCCACCTTCGAGTGAAAACAACTCTGCCGTTTGTAGAGCGGCTCTTCTCTCTCGTTGGTCACCAACTACGAGAAATACAAAGGGAATCTCTGTTGACACATGAAGAAGCATCCTTCTTCCTCTCTGCATCCGCGTGGGGAGGGCTGGGCCTCCAGATCAGTGGTTCTCAACCATGGAGGTGGATGTGGGCGAGGCGACTCTGCCCCCCCCCCCCCACAGGGGACATTGGGCGATGTCTGGAGACACATTTGATTGTCGCGATTGGGGGTTTGCTACTGGCCTCTAGTGGATAGAGGCCAGAGATGCTGCTGACCACCCTACAATGCACAGGACAGCCCCCAGAAATAAAAAGCCACCCCACTGTCAGTAGTGCCAAGGTCTGCGACCCCTGCCCCATATGTTCCTTGACACCCTCCCTTAGGGCCCAGAGCCTCACAGCCTTGGTCAGCCTGCAGCACCCCCCCAAGAGGCCATGGCCTTGACGGGTCACTCCTGGGCCCTGTCCATTCAGCTGGGACATGAAAGGGCTGGTGACAAAGAAGGGCAAGAGGTCGCACTCTGCTGAAATGAGAGGACCTGAGCAGTGGCAGTGGGGGGAGGGGAGAAGTGAGGAGAATATTTCAGTAGCTGATGTGCCCTGTTTTATTTTGCTTCACTGTTCGTGGATTACAATAGTTTCTTAAGGTATTGGGGGGAAGACTTCTTTCAAGGTGACCCAGGACCGCCCTGCATTTCAGCCCTTTGGACTGCAGAATCCCAGAGTGAGAGCTCAGAGGAACCTGAGACATTTTCTAATCCAGATGGGATCCGGGCCCGTCTGAGCTGTACTCGGAGCTGTTTCTTAATTACAAATAACAGCATCTCCCTTCGCCAGGCACCACCTGTGCCCCGGGCACTTTCACACACATCCTCTGCATTACTCACAACAGCCCTGGGAGGGCAGGGCGGCTCGCCCCACTTCCCAGGTGTGGACACTGAGGCACTCAGACTCCAGGTGACTCACCTGAAGCCACACAGCCAGCAGGAGGAGGAGCAAGTTGACCCAGGCCTCTCTCATCCTAAACCAGACCAGGCCATGGCTCTCAGCCTTGGCTGCTCATTAGAATCATCTGGGGCATTTGAAAAATGCTGATGCCGGGGTCACACCTCCAGAGACTCTGGCTTAATTGGTCTGGGGTGCGTTCTGGGGACTGAGATTTTCAAACGCTCCCCAGGAGAGTCCAACTGCAGCAGTTAGAGAACATTCTGGAGCACACCCCCCGGCCCACACCCGACGGCCTAGGTTAATGTCAAGGATGTGACGTGGGGCAGGGAAGGGTCTACTTGAAGAAATTCGAGATCTTTGAATATCTTCTCGGTAACAAGCCCAAGTTTTGTGTGTCTAGAACCATTAGGATTGGCTTCAAATGAGCTTGCTTTCCATCTGAGAGCAAGGCCTCCAACCCTGGCCAGTTGGAGACCTGTGTTTTCTGGCTTCTCTTTCCTCCCTGGTTGTTTGGAGAGTTGAAATAAGAGCTTAAAATATACACATGGGCCCCGGGTCAAGGGACTCACCCAAACATCCCAGACCTGTGTGGGAAACAGGAAGGAACAGCCCTGGGAGCCATGTCCCAGGTTTAAGGGTTCAAGGCACCCCATCTCCCAGGGACATTTGCGTTGTCAGCAGAGACTCTGGAAAATGGAAAAAACAGAACATGTCAGAAGGTGGCGTTCCAGAACCAAGAGGCAGGAGGAAGACCACTGGGGTGATGGGCTGTGCTTCACCCCGGAACCCCACGCTGCGGCTACACAGCCCTCCCAACCCGTTCTTTCAAATGTATACGTTCATCCCTTTTTTGAAAACAGGACTCAAGTCTGAGACAAAGGAACAACCGTTACATAAAAGTTTCAGCACTCTGTTCTTCCCCTGAGTTGGATATATTGTCTGCATTTTTGTCCTTTAGTTAGAAGATCTTCTTAAGCCTCACAGAGCAACTGAGCATATTTCATCTCAGTTGACGATACACCTCAGAACAGCCCCGCCAAGCGCACGTGAGTCCTGGAGTTTTGTGGGTGAGGCTGCTGGACTCTCAGAGGGGCCCAGCCACTGCTGGTTGGAACAGGTTCTGGGCTTGTGACTCGGGTCCTCCTGCCACCACTTCAGCTGCCCCCCTCAGCTACTGGCCTCTTTCCTGGGTGCATTTGTTGTGTCTGAAAACAGGTGTGGTCTGCATCAACATTGTGTAACGCTGCTGACCCGGCCTACAAGCCCCACACTGGCTTTCTGCCCTTGGAGCTCTTCATCTCTCATGGCCCCTCTTTCCTGGGACAGGAATTCCTCCCTGTCCCATGGGAGGGATCTGCTCCTTCACGGTGTGGCCTCCATATTCCAGCTGTTTTTGAATTGCTCCGGCCCCCACCTAGGGGAGATTATGTTTCTTTTATCTCAGAACTTAGTATTTTCTATGTAAGTTCCCCAAATTCACATCCCTAGGCCAATAGTATTACAGCACTACTTTTCCCAGCTGGTTAAACGTTTTAATATGTTTTTATCTCTCCATTTTGTTTTGTTTCTTCACATTCTTCAAGCTCTAATTTGATAGGAATTTTTACATAAAAAAAGATTGATCTGGGGCCGGCCCAGTGGCGTAGTGGCTAAGTTCGCACACTCCGCTTTGGTGGCCCAGGGTCGCGAGTTCGGTTCCCTGGGGTGCAGGCCTAGCACCGCTCAACAAGCCGTGCTGTGGCGGAGTCCCACACACAAAATAGAGGAAGATGGGCACGGATGTTAGCCCAGGGCTCATCTTCCTCACACGCACACAAAAAGATGGATCCATTCTGCAAGTGTTTCTGTATGTGATTGTGGTGTGTGTGTGCATATGTGTGAGCTGTGTGAGTGTGGGTGTGGGTGTGTGTTAACCTACTGTACAGATTCTCAGGTGTGCTTCCAGAACCAGCAGCAGCAGCACCTGGTTACCTGTTAGAAATGCAAATTACTGCGCCCCACCCGAGACCTACTGAGTGGGACCCTTTGGGGTAGGGCTCAGCAATCTCTGTTTTAATATGCCTTCCAGGTGATTCTCTTGTGTGATAAAGTTTGAGAACCACTCATCTTCAGTATAAACCAGTTTTTATGATCTGCTGCCTAAGATAGAAACTTACCACCTGCTGTTAAGATCGAAACATGTAAACAGTAAGAGCTCGGACATTGCTGCAGAGGGCTCAGCAGGCTTTTCCTTTTTTCAAATTTCTTTGTTCATTATTTAACTAAGACAAGCATGTGGGCATGCGGGCACACACACACACACACCCTCACTCACTCATTTTCCAACCATCCTCCTATTTTGAGGCCTCCCCTCAACATCTGGCTCTTACTGCTAGGGACATTCTGTCATTGAGAAAGGCAGGTCTGAGTCTCACTACTTCACACTGAGGCGATGGTTTCAAAGAGAATGGCTAGAGAAAGCAATGATTAAGCCAAAGGAATAAAGCTGCAATGGTGGAATTTTAGACACCTGGCTGAGTGGTGGTGGTGGTGATGGCGGACATGATGGAAGTAGAGGTGGTGGTAGTGATGGTATTGGTGGAGGTGCTGGTGGTGGTGGTGATGATGGTAGTGGTGATGGAGTTGGAGATGGTGGTAGTGAAGGTGCTGTTGCTTGTGGTGGTGGTGGTTGAGTGTGAGGGTGATGATGGTGGTGGTAGTGAAGATGATGGTGGTGGTAGTGAAGGTGAAGGTGGTGGTAGTGAAGGTGGTGGTGGTGATGATGGTGACTGTGGAGGTGGTGGTCATGGTGCTGGTGGTGGTGGAGGTAGAGGTGGTGGTAGTGAAAGTTGTGGTGGTGGTGATGGTGGAGGTGACGGGATGGTGCTGGTGGTGGTGCTGGTGGTAGTGGTGGTGGTGATGGTGCTGGTGCTGGTGGTGGAGATAGAGGTGGTGGTAGTGAAGGTCGTGGTGGTGGTGATGGTGGAGGTAGAGGTGGTGTAGTGAAGGTGGTGCTGGTGGTGATGGTGGTGGTGATGGTGCTGGTGGTGGTGGTGATGGAGGTGGAGGTGGTGGTAATGAGGGTGGTGCTGGTGGTGGTGGTGATGGAGGTGGAGGTGGTGGTAATGAGGGTGGTGCTGGTGGTGGTGGTGATGGTGGTGCTGGTGGTGGTGATGGTGGTGGTGGTGGTGGATGTAGAGGTGGTGGCAGTGAAGGTGGTGTTGGTGTCTTTGGTGTTGGAGGTGTGGGCGGTGATAGTCATAGTGCTCCTTGCATACCAGCCCCTCAGATCACATTACCCTCCTCCCCACCCCTCCCCCAAAAGGCCTGCCATACGTTTGCATGGTGTGTGTGATGGTGCATGCGTGCTTGGACTTGTGTGAGCACGTATCTGGCCAAAGTTTACAACACCCCTACAGCTTTTAAAATAAAAACGAGTTAAACCATTTGGATCCTCCAAATTAGAAAGAATAAATGAACCACCCAGCTGTAGTTATAGGCAATTAATGTGATGCTGGGAGGGCTTCGCTGCAAGATAATGGAAAAGCTGATTATAAACGAGCCAGGAGGAACGAGGGAGGTCAGAGCAGTCCCTCAGCTCTGAAGGAGAAACCAGCGCTCCGCTCCATCCCTCGCTGGCTGCCAGGCGCAGGCCTCCTTCCACGCTGCCTTCCGCACCTGGCTGCCCACCCCGGGCCGCCCGGCAGGCAGGACGGGCAGTGCAGGGCGGGCTGAGAGCAGCCTGTTCACCCAAAGTGGGGAGGAGCGGGGGGGCTGGAACCTGGCCTCCTTTTGTGCAGCCCCTACAGCTTGAGAAAGAGAAGGCGGCTGAAAATAAACCCCGAGAAGGGCAGGGAAAATGGGGGCAGGAAGGGAGAGAGCGGGAGGGAGGTTCCCCTGAGAACAGACTAAAAACAGGACTTCTGACCTGGAAAGAGACTGGCAGGAACAGGGAGACTGGAAAACATGTGTGACTCGGGGAGCTGATGGGACGTCTCTTCACTGCGCAGCGAGGAATCTCAAAACCAAAGCTGCAGATCAACTCTGGTCCTGAAGCAGCCCCCCTTGGCTTGCACATTTGCATCCTAATTTTATCTTTGCTGTGATATATTTTTTTAACCACTCTCCTGGATCTTTTGAATATATTTAAAACATTTTATGTTTTGCTTTCTTATAACCTACTGCAAATTCTTTTCAAAAAACATATCCGAGCATGAATGAAGAGACAACACGCAAGCCCGTAGTACTTGATACTCTGGGCTTCTGTTGTGAGTGCACCAAGTTCACCAGGCAAGCTGTGGTTCGGGTAGAGCTGGGACCATCTCCAAGCACAGCCTTTGTTACTTCAGGACCTGCAGTTTCGGTCATGCCCTCTCTCTGGAGCCCTGCACTTTTTGCGTCGAGCCTCTGGGCCTCCCCATTGTTGAGTAGGATGGAAAGATCTGCTTTCCGGCCCCATTCAGCTCTCAGAGGAGCTCTCTGTCCTCCAAGTTTCTGTAGTTTTGCAGAGACAGGAGGGATGCGTCCTCTTCCTCAGATAGTCTGGCTGCGAGGAGCCCTCCCCCACTCCCAGCCCCTCCTCTGGGTGAGGAACTCTAGGACCCTTAGGGGGTATCCCCTGTCCCTTAGAGGACAACCATTTCCCCTACAAACCTAGTCTTGTCATTGGTCACTGGACCCTGTGAATAATTCATGTGACCCCTGCCGCCTTTATCTGACAGTAGTCGTGGCCAGGTTGGGAGCAAACTGAGAATTCACCTCCACAGCTCATAAAACAACAGCACTGTGTAGTGTCTAAGGACCTGGGTTCAAATCCAGCCTCCTCCTTGTACTGGCTGCGTGATCTACTTCTCCTCTCTGCACATCAATGTCCCCACCTGTCAAACGGGGATAGCAATAAACCTCCCTCACAGGGGTCCTGTGAGTATTTGGAGATGAGAGATTTAAAGTGCTTGGTTCAGTGCTGGGCACGGTGCAAATTATGATGATGATCATTTTTATTATTATTTCCCTTGTGCAGCAGGAGGCGCTGGGAGTGGGGTTGCACCATTAGTACTTTGATGGGGGTTCAAAACGGGAGCCAGTAGGAGCCACAAAAGCCTGGTAACCTGTAACGGGGACGTTCTCCCTGTACGACCCACCCCCTGACCTCACTGGTGGGCGGAGACTGTCCAGCTCTGGCTGTGCCTGGTCACCCAGTCCTGCCTCTTTTTTCCCATGAGACACCATGTTACCACCTCCACAAAGACGGATGCCAAAAGGGCCTTGGACGGAGAAACCAAGAACTTGGTTTAGGTGAAGAATATTTTTTGAAGCTTTTTTGAAGCTTCCTTTTATTTATTTGTTTATTTATTTGGGTGCCTGTGCCCCCTGTAGCAGACATTGGTCCCGTTTGTAGCTCCCCTCCGTCTTCTGAATAATCTTTCTATGTTGGAGGAGATCCCTATGCTGTGAGTCTTGACTTCTCGAAGTCAGGATTCCAGTTTCCAGCCTCCCTTGCCGCTAGGATGCGGGCTCGATCCATCAGACACGACCACGCAAGACCTTAGTTCAGAGGTGGGTTCAGAACAGGCTTGGTTGGGGGCTTCCATTCTGCTGGCCCCGGTGAGGCAATGCACCTGCTTTCGGGTAATGATGGCGGCTGAGGCTGCAGAGCCACCGTGAGCCACCAGGTCCAGTCCCAGGGCAGAAGCGGTATCAGCGTGGTGGCCACCGGGGTCGTGGTGGAGTTGAGCCCCCGACAGCTGGTGTGTGGTATGATTTTAGGCTCCGATCCTGAAAGATGAGCCTTGATCTGCTTCCCCAGCCCTCTCAAGGTTTCCGTGAACTGCCTAATACACTTGAATAATTCCCTTTTGGCTTAAACTAGTCAGGGTGCATTCCATTGTTCACAACCAAGACAACTGATGGATAAGCCACCATTTCTGGGGCGCTGGGCGCGTGGCAGGACAACATTATCTTCCCTGCTTGGTGCTTTACCCCATCATCTCATTTGATTCTCACAGCAGCCTGCGAACAGCAGCGATTGGCTGTAAAGGGTCCAGATGCCTCAGGTCACAGGTCAGGTTGTTTGGGACCAGTGACAGGCCTCTTCAGGTGAGACAGGAATTTTATGTCTTCAAACCTAAAATCCAATCCAGATCTTCTCGAGAAGAGCCTGGAACACTGAGATGGGCATTGAAGCTCACTCAGGATCTCAAAGGAGCTTCTTGGGCCACCTGGAGCGAGCTGGAAATCCCAGGGCCGTCTGGATCCCGGCCTCCCCTCCTCCTCCTCTGCCTGGAGCTCGTGGGTCTGAGGGTGAGGAGGCTGGAGCTGGGGGCTTCTGAGGAGAGTGCGCCCCCCACCCCAGGCCCACCCACCACTGCCCTGGGAGCCCTGTCGGACCTCTGCACCTGGGGCTGAGGCCACCTGCCCACTGCCTGCAGAGAACTCGCAGCTCCTCAGAAGAGACGGACACTGCCTTAGCCTGTGTGTGTGTGTGTGTGTGTGTGTGTGTGTGTGATGTGAGTGTGTGTGTATGGGTGTATATGCGTGTATGTGTGTATGTATATGTGCATGTGTGCATGTATTTGTTTCTATGTATATACATGTATGCATGTGTGTGCGGTGTGAGTGTATATGGGTGTGTGCATCTATTTGTTTCTATGTGTATACATGTATGCGTGTGTGTGCGGTGTGTATATATGGGTGTGTGTATGTATGTGTGTCTATGTGTATACATGTATGCTTGTGTGTGCGTGTATGTGTGTGTGTGTAAGGTGCTCTTCTTCTGGGCGTTGTCCTTTACCTCGGTTCCTAATTTTATTGAAGCCTCAGAGCTCTTCACTGAATACTCAGAATATTCAGTTAGTCGCGTCTATGCAGGAGCCAGGGCCGGTGCCACAGAAGGGACAGTTGGACTTGCTTTCTCTCCTTCAGATGATCCCTGTCGCAAAGCGTAACCTCAGAACAGGTAACTGTTTGTGTGAAAAGCACTCTTCAACTCCCTTAGTTACTTCCTCCAAGCCACCAACAGAATCTGAGTCCTGGAATGGGACGGCTGCGTTATGCTATTCTCTCTTGCTGAACACGGGCATATTGAACACTCTCTCTGTACCGGGTGCTGTCTGAAGCCCGGGGACCCTGTGTGAAAGGGACAAGCTGAGCCTGGAGTGCAGTGAGAGGACCCGACGCCTCAGGTGAAGACGATGGTTTCACGGGACGGAAGGTGCTGGGCAGAAAGTGAACAGGTGCGGTGTCCCAGGAGTGAGGGCACGAGTCCTTTCTGAGGCCGACTTGCTCAGGAGGCAGCGTCCATGCCAAGAGCCGGGAAAACAGGCAGCACCCAAGAAGAAAGAAGCTTGGGTGTTCCAGAGACAAGAGACTGGGGTGTGTGAACAGCAGGGAGGAGGTGAGGACAGGACATGACTTGTGGGGCCCAGTGCAAAAGGAGAAGTCGGGCCCTTGTTCAAAATTATTAAGAATTTCCAGACGGTGACAGGTGAGTAAGAAGCAAGTGTGGGACCCTGTGCGACTGCAGACGTGGCCTGCCCCTGAAGCCAGCCCTGTGTGAGGACAAGGGGTTGACAGGTAGGTAGGGTCACATCGTGAGGCCTTGGGCCAAGGGAAAGGTCCTGATTTTGTTCCATTTGCAATGGAAGTCAGAGGAAGGGCCCAGGCCATGGCGAGATCTGACCTGGTGTCAGTCTTTGAACCATCGTCTCTGCTGTGGAAGCCTGGGCTGGAGAGGAGAGTGGGCGCTGAGGGAACAGATGGGGCGGCTGGAGGAGAGCCAGGACCACGGCTTGGCCTGGGGCTACACAAGAGGAGCTGGTGGGAAGAGGGTGGGTTTGGGATCTGTTTGAGAGAGAGCTGATGGGTTGGCTGTGGGGGCTGAGAGCATGAGAAGCCCTGGAGTTCTGCTCCATATTTGCAGATTTGAGACGCCCATTAGCCACCCCCATGGGCTATGGATGGGCACCCTCTCCTGGGGAGGCAGGGTCTTCCTAAACAGACGCCCTTTCTCTCTCCTAGAGAAGTCCAATCCCGGCTCACGACCAGTGACGATGCTTGCTAGACACTCTTCCCAGTCAGAGGCCATGCTGCCAGATGCTAAATCTCCCCCAGAAGAAATCCGAAGACAAAATGTGCAGCAGCTACTGTCCAAAACCAATATGTACAAACTAGCACAGAGCCGTTAGAGCAGCAGGTGCCACAGCGGTAAACACGGGAGCCCAACGTGTTGACTTTGGCAACGCTCAGGCGTGTCTTGTCATGAAACAGAGTTTATCGAAGCTGAAAACTGGGAATAGATGGCTCAGCAAGGCTGCCCTTTCCAACTGGAATCCAAAGTAACAACAGGAACGGCACAAGTTACCATTTCCTGAGTGCACAGCATGTACATCGCATGGTCAAATGTCCTGGGGATGCCACACATTATCTGACTTAGTCCTCCCCACAGCCCCGTGAAGTTAGCCTGATTATCCCCATTGCTCAGATGCTGAAAATGGGGCTCAGAGAAGCTGAGTGATGTGTTCAGGACCACACAGACAATTAAATGAAGCCCAAATTAAAATCTAGGGTGGCAGATCCTGTGAGCTGCCAGCCCCCTTTTCCTTGCTAATCCCACCTAATTTTTTTTGTATTGACGTCATATTGGTTTATAACATTGTGTAATTTCAGGTGTACATTATTATTTATCAGTTTCTGTATAGTCTGCATCATGTTTGCCACCAAAAGTCTAGTTTTTATCCGTCATCGTACATATGTGCCCCTTTACCCCTTTCTCTCACCCCTCCACCCCCTTCCCCTCTGGTAACCACTAATCTGTTCTCTTTATCCATGTGTTTATCTTCCACATATGAGTGAAATCATACAGTGCTTGTCTTTCTGTGTCTGGATTATTTCGCTTAATGTAATACCCTCAAGGTCCAACCTTGTTGTTGCAAATGGGACGATTTTGTCTTTTTTTATGGCTGAGTAGTATTCCATTGTATATATATACCACACCTTCTTTATCCAGTCATCTGTCGATGGACACTTGGGTTGCTTCCACTTCTTGGCTATAGTGAATAATGCTGCAATGAACATAGGGGTGCATAAGTCGCTTGTATTGTTGATTTCATGGTCTTTGGATAAATACCCAGTAGTGGGATAGCTGGATCATATGGTATTTCTACTTTTAATTGTTTGAGAAATCTCCATACTGTTTTCCATAGTGGCTGCACCAGTTTGCATTCCCACCAGCAGTGCATGAGGGTTCCCTTTTCTCCACATCCTCTCCAACACTTGTTATTTTTTGCCTTGTTAATTATAGTAATGGCACCTAATTTTTTATGGCAATCTGGCTAGCCTCAGGGGATGCACTATGATTGGTCTTAGCCAGTCACAAGAATCCTGTCCCCCTTGGCCAGTGGTTGGTGTAGGAGTGAGCATGGGACCCATTCTGGCCCATGAGGTGGGAGAGAAAGCTGTGGGAGTAGGGGCTTCTGGGAAAGATTTTTCTCCCTGATTAAAAGGAGAGAATAGTCCAAGGACAAATACCCTTTGAGCCCTCCACCTTTCCTTCCTGCCTGTGGACATGCTGTGGGAGAGTAAGGTGTGGCCTAGGGCAGTCTTTTTAGATCCATGAGGTGACAAGGATAAAGCCAACCAGCTGAAGATGCAAAATGAAAGCTCGGAATGTGCCCAGGTCCAGGATGACATCGCCGGGCTATTAAACCAATCTTAGGACCCCCTGCCTCCAGACTTCTTGTTGAGTAAGCAGTAAATATCCTTATGGTTGAAGCCGCTGTTTGTCAGGTATTTATGAGTTATTTTCAGCTGAACGCCTCCCAACATAAACCCTGGTTGGTCTAACTTCACAGCCTGCGACCTTGTTTCTGTTACACTCTGATGTTTACATGGGGGTCCAGCTGTCATCTGATGTCCATTGTCAACCTAATGCCCAACCATTACAGAAATGATCAGATTTAGAAACTGAAAGGAAAACTGTCAGTTTAAAGGAAGAGGGGCGGTCAGTTCAGCACGATCAGGAATCTGGCTTCTGGCCTTAATTGCTCTTGGCATGGATCCTAAGATCACAGAACTTCAAAGCTGGAACGGACCAAACAATCATCTGGGCCAGCCCCGTGTTATGGATGATGAAATCGAGGCTTCGAGAGGCTGAAGGACTTGCCCCAAGGCCACAGGGAGCAACAGCCCTGAGACCACTGGGCTCTCCTTGTTGGCTCTCAGCCACGCCTTCTTTTCCTCACTCTCCACGCAAACTCTTTATCGACTTTGTCCCAAACTCTGATTCGCCAATCACCTCAAGCCAAACAGAGGTTCTCAATTTAATCACATTCTTGCGACAGGATAAACTTTGATGCCATTAACTGAGGTTTCTTTCACCTATTTCCTTGTTGTGTCAAGTTACCCCCTCTTCCAATGAACTCAGCAGCATAGAAATAGAAACAACCTGGAGACATTGGTTGGGGAGAGGTGGGGTGTCTGGTTCTTGGCTTTTCAGATTAAAATCAATTCTTGAATCTCATCACAGAGACAATTGTCTTGAAAGCTAGTCTGGGTACTTGAAAGTCTAGAGACTAAGCTCTGAAGGGATCAATTCAGAAGTGTGTGCCATAAACAATAAATTGGGAAGAGAAGCGATGAAGACTCAGACCACCACACCCCTTAATGAGGACAGCTCGGGCTGGAGAAGTGAACTTAGGTGCTGGAAAAGCCCCTGGAAGGGGACTGATGCCCAGAGAGAAGGGTCAGGGAGGACAATGAGGACACAAGACAGGTTTGAGGAGGAGACTCAGAACTGTTCTCAAGGGGAGTGGGGGGATCCATGACAGAGCACTAGGATAGGTTTTGGGAATCTGAGAACAGAGGGCTTGGGCCTGCTTCTTGTCTGGAGCTCTGGGAGGGCAGCAAACGTACAGGCAGAATCCATGCCACTGTGGACTGGGGAAATAGGGTAGAGATGTTTTCCTGGGAGCTGGAGAAGAAAGGGCTGGTGAATTCCTGAGTCTCTCACAGCCCCAGGGAGGTTCTAGAGGGCGGCAACATTCCTGGTGCCCTGAGAAGACATGGGCGTTGGCTGAAGGAGAGAGCCACAGCTCACAGGGCGTCATGATATAGGCATAGCCACAGATGTCACAGTGAGTCATGCAAGCCTGGGGCCATACGGAACTGTGGCCACCTATGAACACCAACAAGGGACAGTTCTGGCCAGTGGATCTCATTAGGAATGGATGTCAATAATAAAATATGAGAAGAAGACTTTATATTTATGCAAATCCTAGTGCAAGAAGGGCAGACACTTCTAGATATCACAACCTCATGTGTATCATTTATTTCCTGCCACTAAAATCCTGTATAACAAACAACAAGTCTCAACGGTGTATAGCTCATGAGTCTATGGGGTTCAGCTCACCTGGAATGGGCTCCCTCAGGTGCCCGCAGTAGCTGTGAGTTGACCAGCTGGCTCTGCTGGTCTTGGCAGGGCTCTCTCACATTTCTAGGACTGCTGGTGGCTGGCTGATCTAGGATGGTCTGGATCACACCTGGGGTGAGCAGCTCTGCTCCACATGTCTCTCATCCTTCTTCTGGGTCAGCCAGCTAGTGTGGGCAATTCCCTCTCTTGGCAAAGGCAGAGGGAAAGATCAGGTAAGTCTAATCAGGCAAGTGTTTTCCCAGCATCTAATTGCTTGTCATTTGCTGATATCCCATTGGTCATAGAAAGTCACATGGGCAAGACCAGAGTCAGAGTGGGTGGGCAACAAGGAGTTAGGTGACAAAGGGCTGAGATATATGGAGGGGTGAACAATTGGGCCACTCTTGGAATCTACCACACCATGCTACCTGTCCAACAGCCACAGAAATGAGACGCCATCAAGGGAAAGGGGAGAGAATCTGATTTTAACTGATCTTAAGCATGAAATTGCTGCTAGATCATGAAATTGTCTGAGTTCACCTGCAATTTACTAGATTAGGTTTTCTGCTGTTAGGTAGAAACGGAGTTCAGTATAAAAATTAAGTTTAATTGTAGAAAAGTAAATTTACAATTTTTGCTCATGTAATTTGTGGCTGTAATTTGTTTCCACTACATTCTTTAAGCCAAAGATTCAAAATCACCAAAACCATCAATAAGTCACACTTAAAGACTATAGAAGCCACTTTTCTGAAGACTTCCAACCAAACCGGGCAATGACATCCCAAGATAACATGGTTTTACTTCCAAAAAGCAAGAAGAGAGGTGAGGAGACATTAAAAATTCCGATTTGGCCTACAACTGTAGATTCTAGAACAAAGTGTCCAGGAGCCTCTGACAGTCTTCCTGGAATACCACCTTTCTAATAACAGCCATCTCTGTAATTACAACAACAATTGTTTCAAATGTAAAATACCACTTACCTGGTTAGATCTGTCCAGGTCAAGGCAAAAAATAACATTCAATTGCTTGTTGTCAAATGAATAACGTTATTGTCATTAAATTAGTTCTAAAGTATAATCTGGTGGGTGCTGGGTGGCTCCATTTAGGACTGGCTGGGACACCAAACTCTATAGAGACAAACGTTCCATGTTGTTCTTCCTGCCAGAGGTTTTTCTCAGTATTTGTTGTGAGAGATCCAAAATAAAAGGAGGGACCAGGGCCTAGGGCACCAGGGGTAAAACCAGAATGGACTCAACTACTGCAGAGTGGAGGAAGGGCGGAAATAAAGTCAAAAGACGGCCTGAAATGAGTCGTACAGTTACAATGGGTGAATTGTATGCTATGTGAATTATATCTCAATTAAAAAAAAAAAAAAAAGGACAGTCTGAGGTTTCCAGGTCTCTGGGAGCCTTGGAGACTCTTTCATAGCATCCTGAAAACCCCAGCCTGAGCATCAGGGCCATTTCCTTCTGTTTACAAAAGCCCCAGTGATCACCCTCATCAAGGGCTACCGGAAATGGTGTGGAAAGTCTGGAGCAAACATGCTAAAAACTGTGCAGGGAAATTCACCTGCAGAGCAGACCTGCTGACTCCAGTATTTCCCTGGGATTGCACACCACTACAGGTGTCCACGGTGGGTGACCACGCTAGCTGCCCTAATGGGTTTACAGATGAACACAACGACTTGGGATTTCAGCACCAGCTGGGACGCAAGAGCCAAAGGGTTGAAGGTCTCACTTCTGGTCCCATTTCTTAGGTCCCAATATTACTGATTTTTCTTCCCGCAGTGGGACTTGAGCCCACAATCAGAGGGGACCTGAGGAAGAGCCCAGAGCCGGTAAGCCTCAAACCTACAGCCCGTCCTTTCTTTCTCAGAAGGTCCTTTTCTGTTTGAAGTCACGGATTTGAAATGAAACCAAAGCTGAGTGTTCAAAAGCACAAGTTTTTATTCAATGGCCAAAGAATGGAGAAGTGGGAACAGATCAACTTCTTAGCTCCAGGAATGATTAAGCAGCTGTTATAGGGGTCAACATAAGGAAGGGGAGGAATATTCATAGTTATTTGGGGAAATGGGCAGGCTTTTCTGGGCAGCAAGGGTGCCACCTCTTTTCTTTCCTTACTTGGTTACATCCTGCTGTTGCCATGGCAATTGTAAACTGTCATGGCGCAGGTGGGTGTGTTCTATAATATGGTGATATATTACGATGAGCATACAATGATCTGCGGGGTCTGTGGCAGGTCAAGTCAGACTGCCATGTTGGCTTCAGCCGGTTTTACCTGTGTCCACTACAGGTCTCAGGCATCTTCTCCTTCCACTCTTTGTGGTTTCCTGTAAGCTAAAGAGAACGTGTCAGGCTTGTTCTGAGCAGGGCTGTGATTAATGTCTTATGGGGCCAAGGGCCAGGGTAACACCAACGCTGATAACCAACTCTCCATCACCAACCTCTGCCCCGACCTGGGAATAATCGCCCACTGGGGACAGAGGGCCACAGTTCTGAGATCAGGGTATTGGAGCCTACGGTGCCCCCCATGATTTTGTCTTCACATCCTGAAAACCCTCCCCCAGGGAGCTGGGAAAACTCAACCGCACCCCCAGCTCAGTGGCCTCCGACTTGAACTAGCAGCACGTGTAAAACTTCCCCCTCAGGCCCGGGAGGATGATGTCAAGGACACTCAGCTCTCCCTGCCCCGCCTTGCTTTCCAGTGCTGACCGGAAGAAGTGGTCTTGGGAAATTGTGGGTCCCAAGACCACCCCTCCGCTGGGCCAGACCCACCAGAGGGGTCCACAGCCCACAGCCCGCTCTCATCTGCATCCCGAGCTGGGTTCCACATGATTCCGATTAAAGGAAGGCATTTGTCTGCTTTAACCCGGAGCCCCTAGCTGGCCGCCCACTCTGGATAGCAGCCCAGTTTTGCACCCACCACCACCTCCTTGGGGTTCAGGCCCTGGGCCCGAGTCTTCTGTGATTCACAGCATCAGGGGTTGCCCAGACAACGCCTCAACCCAGCGCCAGGACTGCATCCTGATTGGCCCAACCCCAAGAGCACGCTAATCTCTCTGGCAGTGATTGGTTACAAATGGACACGTGATCCAGCCTGGGCAGGTTTCCTGCCTCCCGACGGAGAGCGCCCTACCTCCTGAGGCTGTGTCTGGATGTGACAGCCCGAGGGGGACCCAGGGCCCCCATGGCCTGAGCCTGGTGCCACCCTACCTTCAAACGCCTGGTGTGAAATAACGCATTGCCCCATCGACTTCGCCAGTTTCCGTCGGGTGTTTCTGTTCCCTCTGCTGGAAGCATCCTCACCACACCTGATTCTGTAAATGCTGAAACACCTCCTGGACCTTTCCGGAGCCACGTGCTGTTTTGGTTTCTCCTCTTCTCACATGCGCGGTTTCCCTCCCTTCCACACGTGCATGAGCTTTACTTGGCCTTGTCTAGCGACCCACCAAGGCTTTAGTGAGAATGGCGTCTCTTTACTCTCCCACCCAAGTCCCCCCACCATTAGGGAGAGCCAGAGCAGTGAAGAGGCTGCCATTTCCGGAGATCCTGCGCTGTGTCAGACTGTGGGCCAGGGGCTTACACCTGCTAATTCTTATCCTCACCTCTGGGGTATTATTATCCAGATTTTACAAACATGGTCACTGAAGCTCAGAGAGGTTTAGTGTTTTGTCCAAGGTCACAAAGCTGGCAGTGGACAAAAACAGAAATTGAGCCCTTAGTAGACAGTCCTGTTGCGCAGGGATTGCTCCACCGGCTGCCTTGGGACTCCGCTGTCACCCCTTCTCTCCCCTCTCCCTCCTGGCCCCTGCTCTTCACCACACCATCACCCTGACCCGGCTTCGTGGCAGAGGACCAGGAGCATGGGGCGCCTCCACTGTGGAAGGGGAAGGGAAGGGGTATCAGGTATCATTGCCACACTCATTGTGTCATAAACTACCAAGGTCCTCAGTGACACATGGTGATGAGCTATGTGTCCCTGCCCCATTGGCTCTGGGCTTGCCCACATAACTCGCTTCGGCCAGTAGGCACTTCGAGAGAGGGACACCATGATGGTTCTGAGGAGAACTTGTCTGTTCCCACTTGATTTCTTGCACTTTCTCCATCACTGTGAGAAGAAGCTTCTCTGGAGCAGCTGCTGCCCCTTGAGCCTGGGCCAAACAAGCACACGCCTGGATTCGAGTCATCCCAGCTGATCCTGAGCTCTTCAGGGAGGAGCTGAGGCTCCCAGTCAGGTCCAGGCTAGGGCAGCGACTCCCAGCCAAGTGCAGACACCGAGCGAGGCCAACTGAGGTGAGCGGAGCAGCCCCAGCCACCCGCATAAATGCTTAGCACGGGTCACTGAAGTTCTTGGTTGTTGGCTACATGCAGAGTGGTGAAGTCCATATGTGCTCTCTTTGCACCTATATTTTCATAACTTGTGCTGGCTTACCACTTTTTTGACAAAAGAAGTGTTTGGGCCTCAGAGTGCTATTTCTAGATCTTGTGGGTAAAGCACTTAACAGAGTACCTGGTATAAAGTGGACACTTGGTAAATGCAGTGATGGTGGTGGTGGTGCTGATGATGATGACCGTGGTAGTGGTGATGATGACCATAATGGTGGTGATGGTGATGATGACAATGATGGTGATGATGATGGTGGTGGTGATGATAATTCTGTGGGGCACTGGGTAGAACCCTGGCTGCTCAAGCACACCCCTGAGCTCCCCACTCCTCTCCACGGAAGGAGAACCTTCTTTCTAGAGAGAGCTTGGTGCTACAGAAAGCCTCAGCGTGGCAACCCAAGTAACACCTCCTTAATTTCAGTCCAATTACGCAGCAGCTGGCCCAGGCCTGAGTGGCTTTCTCTAATGGTATTTACCTGCTCCTGGCATTTTAGCTGATAAACACAGAAGATAACTCTTCAAAAAGAATTAATGAGACTATTATGGAAAATAAATAATCATCAATTAAGGCATCACAGAGAAATGTGGATTAAAAGGAGCTGATGTGATGGACTTTTTCATCTTGTTATTTCCGGCAGGAGGCCAAGACCTGACAAATAATGAGGTGATAACAAGGAAAAACAAGAGCTGTTATCCTTCTGTGACCTCCTAGGCTCTCTGGGGGAGGGTTTAGGCCTCTCCTCTCTGACCCCGACGGGTTTCCCAGTAAGACTTAAGCAGCTAGGGCTGCTCTCACCTAGAAGAGGTGGGTTGGGGTGCTCTGCTGTCACTACAAGGGGGAATGGGGCACCGGGAGGCACACGTGAAAGTCGATTCACTCACTCCACAAATTTGCCAGGCCCCCCGGGGGAGGATGCCCTGTCCTCGTGGAGGTGACGTTCAAGTTGGAAAGACATACCAAACAAATAAATGAAATGATTGAAGGTTCTAACAATGCTTGAAAGAACAGTAAAGCAAAAAAAGGTAAGAGAATGTTGAGGTGGGGAAAGGGGGTGTTATGGGTTGAATGGTGTCCCTCCCAAATTCTCGTGTTGAAGTCCTAAACCCCAGTACCTCAGAATGTGGCCATATTTGGAGATGGGGCCTTTAAAGAGGTGATTAAGTTAAAATGAGTTCAGTAGGGTGGGCCTCTAATCCAATATGACCAGTGTCTTTATAAAAAGGGGGAGTTTGGACACTGGGATGAACGGAAACCAGCCATCTACAAGCCAAGGAGAGAGTCTGGAACAGGTTCTCTCTCTCAGCCCTCAGAAAGAACCAACCCTGCTGACATCTTGGCAGACTCGAGGACAGAATATGTGGAGTGACACTGGTTGAATTTCCAGGCTTTTTTTTAGCAGGATTTGCTGTTATTTGCAACTTAGCAGTTACTGAAACCCATCCTTGGCCTGTTAGAAACTCAGCCACTCACCACCCATCACTGGGGTAGGTTCCTTGTCCCTCCCTGCCAGGCTCTGGGCCTGTGGCTGTCTCCCTGGTGGAGGATAGGGCAGGATAACTTGAAGGGACAGTAAGCTTCAAGAAGAGTTTTACCATGGACATTCCAACTCTGGATCCATTTTCAATCCCAGCTACAGGTCTTTGCTTGCTGAAGGCCGTCCTTACCTTCCATAGGAATTAGCGTGAGCTGTGTGGCCACAGACTCAGGACACACCACGTAACCCAGCTGCCAGCCTGCCACTGGTGGCTTCTGCTGCCCCCGCCAGGGATTCATGTTCTCAATTTCCTCTTTCATCTCTCCCCAATACTCAGGCCGCATGGTGACAGAAAATAATTTTGACAAGGGTCAAACTCATGGATTATACTTTTTGTATAATGCTTGGCCAATTACTTTGCTTAAAGCTGGAAAATGATTCGCCTGTGCAGTCCGGCTGAGCAGGTCCTCAGCAGAGAATACCTTTAGTAGGTGATGTAGAGGGCGAAATTGATTCTTCTACGAGGGTGTACATTTCTGAGTCCTCACCATATACAGTTAGATAAATTACAAGCGCACACACCCATTACTTCTATTCAGTTTGACACACTCAAAATAATGGCCAGGCTTTTAGAGGCGCTCCTGTTTTATCTTTGTAGTGCTGGGCCCGGTGTCTTTCATCTCTCCTGGTCCCAAGAAGGCAAGCTCTTTCTGTTTGACTTCTGTGTCTTCAAGGTTTTACCCTTGAGCTTTGGCAGAAAGTCCTCAAGGGTTCCAGGCTGCTGTGCCCCTGGACCCTTGAACTTGCAGAACTCTCTGATTGCATTCTCTTTTTTCTGGGCATCCGGATCCTCATCTCCTTTGAAATCCCTGTGGATAAGATGGTGAAACACGAGCGGGATTCCACTGAGATCTGAGGAGTGAGCAGCTAGTTTAACAACCGCACCTAAAGGTGCCCCAGAAGCAGATGGGTGTTAACTGAAAGGGGTCTGCAGGGGAGGGCCCGGCTGCCCTTGGCACTTCCTTGTTCTGTATTTGTGTCTGCAACAGCTGAATTCGGACATGACCTGGCTATAGAAAACATACTAGCCTAATAGTTAAGAACATGGGCTGGCACCAAACTGCTGGGTTGAAGTCCAGCTCTGCCACTTATTAGCTAATTATCCTGGGGTGAGTTATTTAACTTCTCTGTGCCTCAGTTTACTCATCCACAGAATTGGAATCATAGTTTCTACTTTAGAATTGTTGAGAGGAATCAGAGTTGAGACTCCTGAAGCACCTAGAATTTACTGTTCAGGTGTTGGTTGTTGTTATGACAGTTATCATAGTTGTAATAACAGGGAGTTGAGACACTGGTGGGTGGGATGGGGAATAAATGCACCATGACAGGATGGGATCCAGAATGTCTCACTAAGTCATAGCGACAGATGAATTTAACAATAAGGCTAATTGCTGTGCCCCCAATAGCACAGGATGAGAAAAACATGGTTTGGCAGTGGCACAGGAGAAAATGACTTGAGGGATTGTTCCATAGTGAGTTTAATGGAGGTCAACCTGATGGTGGGTTTCCCTCCAAAAAAATCTTACCTAATCTTCCCCTGTGTCCCTAGATGTGGGTGACTGGAAGAGGGAGGGCATTGGCCTTAGCCCTGGACAGACAGATAACACCTGGACCAATTTGGGGTGCCCACTGTAAAAAACAGCCTAGACAGGCAGGAATATGTGCAGAGGAGAGTGAGCTGGTCCTACAGGGGCTTGGAAGCATGTGAATCAGTAAAGTGATGCTACTTGTGCTAACAAACAAGTCCCTAACCATAAAGACGGAACACAATCGTTTATTACTTGCTCACCTAACCAATGTTCCGACGTCGGGGTCAGCCCTCCTCCAGCTGTGGGGCAGGGCGCCTCCCTTTGTGCTGAAAGAGCGTGGAAGGTGTGTATGGGTCAGGTCTGGAGATGGCCACATGCCCTCCACTTACATTCTAGAACCCCTATGGCCACACCTGCAGGAAAGGCTGGGAAGTGCAGTCTGGCGGTGAGGCCAGTAGAGGAGACACACTTGGTGATAAGCCACTGGCCTCTGCCACTCTATGCCTTGTGAAGAAGGTCCAAGAAACTGAGGACGTTGAGCCCAAAATGTGTCTCCAAACACTGGAAAGGTCTTGAAAGAGAAGATCATCTTTGTTGGTGTCACTCCAGTGGGTAGAAGTAGAATGCGTGGATGGAGGGAAGATCTAGGGAGGCAGGTAGGGTGAATGACCATCCCAGTTGGCCCTGTCTGGTTTTAGCGCTGAAAGCCCACCTCCTGGGAAACCTGTTGGTCCTGAGCAGGACGTTGGTCATCCTAGCGTGGGCCAACTTTGGGTTGATATAGGTATGTCTGTGCTAGGAGTTGTCTCAGGCAACGCTCCTTCCCCCATCCCGCCACTCATTCAGATATGAGTTACAGTGTTGTTGGTCATGAGTTCAGTGTTAATGAGCCAACAATATATATTAAATAAGATGTCTTTAAACAGAAATACATTGATCAATTGATGAAAATGTTGTGGTCAGAGACTTGAAGAAACCCAACCCTGTGTTTCCCCTAGGAGCAATGGTGCAGTATTCGCTAATTCCATTCATGGTGACTTTATAGAACATACCTACTGAAAATAACAAGAATTGACTTTATATCCATACAATGGAATATTTTTCGGCCATAAAAAGAAATGAAGTGCTGATACATGCCACAACATGGATGAACCTTGAAAACATTATGCTAAGTGGAAGAAGCCAGTCACAAAAGACTGCATATTATCTGATTCCATTTTAGGAAATGTTCAGAATAGGGAATCTATAGAGACAGAAAGATTAGTGGTTGCTCCGGGCTGGAGGAGGGAGGGGAGATGGAGATTATAGGGGAGCAATAGCTCAGGGGTACAAGGTTTCTTTTTGGGTGATGAAAATTGTCAAAAATTGACTCTGGTGATGGTTGCACATATCTATGAATATAGAAAAACATTGAATTGTACACTTTAAATGGGTGAATTGTGTGGTGTGTGAATTATATCTCAATAAAGCTGTTTAAAAAATAATCCTCATGAGTAACTCACAGGAGGGACAGAACAGGAGGCATACCTGGCTGGCTTCGCCCTCGGCACCTCCTGCATCCTTGCCCCGAGATCCCTTGCCTTTCACAGGTGGGGTCAGCCCCGACTCCCAGCTTCTTTTGGGGGAGCAGCCCCCATGTCGGTCTGCCCTCTCCAGCATGCCTCCCTCTGAACACTGGTGAATTGAATTCTCTCATCACCTAAGGAAGACTTTCCAGCAGAAGTGCCCAAATGCAGCGTGGGTGCTCCAGGAGGAAGCGTTCCTCCTCTAATTGTTGAAGCACAATTTGGAAGATCACTTCGTGGAAACATTAGAGCAGGGATCCAAGCAGCCCGTGGCAGTGGTTCTAGACCGACACAGCTGTAAGGTCTCTTCCAACCCACAGAGCCTTGCATTAGTCAGGAATGCTTTTGATCACAATCAACAAAATACCTGACAAACAGTAGCAAAGCAATGAAGAGAGGTAATTATCTCACATGGCCAGAAGTCGGGGGGTTGGCAGGTCCGGGATGGGTGCAGCTGCTGGAGGGCTTCCTAGTGCCCCAATCCGCCATCCTCAGCATGTGACTGTCCATCCTAGGCCCGCCACCTCATGGTCACAGGATGCTGCCTAGCCACAAGCATCGCGTCAACATACAAAAGCGTTCTTCGAGGCAGGAAGGAGGCAAAGTTGCAGAAAGGCTTTTTCCTTAACTGACTTTGTCTTTTTAGCTGAAAAACAAAGTCTTTCCAGAAGCCCCATCAGCTGACTTGCCCTGTGTCTCATTGACCACAACTGGATCACATGCCCGATCCTGGAGCAATCATGGAATTCCCATGATTCGCTTAGATCGGACAATGTACCTTGTAAGGTTGACATCATGGGACCCCTGTCTCTCTACCTCAACCAAATCCAGCTGCTACTGGCAGGAGAGATGGGAAAAAAGGGAATGGCTTTGGCTGGGCCATGAACAGCAAGGGGTGAGTGTAATGGGAGGTGGAAGAGAGGCTGACAGCCTTCTCTTGCAGGAATACTGTTTTGAAGTATATTTTGAGACCTACCAGAAAAGAAAGACTTTGATGCTTGCAATGACAAGCTCTAAATCCAACCAAGTTCCACCAGTGGGGCCAGCAGCGATAGTCCTAAAAGTCCCCAGGGCTTAAGACATGAGAGCCCTCACCTGGATGGTGGCCTGAAGGACACAGCCTGCCTCAAGTACGCCAGTGTGGGCACCTCTACCTCTCCGTGGAGCATTTCCTCCTTCCAAGAAGGTGAAACTTCATTGTGTTGCTGGATACACATCCCACTATCCCCTTCTTGTCCCTGCCCATTAGCAGTTCCTGATTCTTCGGATGTGGAATGTACTTTGAAAGAGATTTATCTGCACTGACATGGCTGAGTGATGGCTCATATCTGGAGATCTGAAGCGTCTGTGATGAGCAGTCGGATGCCTTCCACATGTGTGTGCATTTGCAGACACACGCACTCTAAATGTGCCCACCATGTCTTGTGACTACAGCAAAACAGCTGCAACCTTCTAAAAATTAATTGGTTTCTGGATCATTTGCATTTTTTATAGTTTGCCAACAAAAGATAGGGAGAAGGGAGGGAATTTATTAATGTTTGAAGAAATTCTCCAAAAGGGGAAGAAGCCAGCATTTTCAGCGAGACCCTGAGATGCTCACCTAAATATGACAGCACGTTGCTTTCCTAGCTGCATCTCCCGGGCAAGCCCCTCCAAGGGGAGAATTGATATCCAGCTCTAAAAGTAGACAGCTGCCGCGGACGCCGGAAACCGCCTGGGGCTGACATTATTTTATTCAGGGTCTGCACTATGGTTTGGTAACGGCCATTTTCAGAAAACAACCAAGGCAATTTCAGGATTTGCTGTCACAATAGGCACACTAAAAATAAAGTCAGCATAAACAGATTAAGAAATTGACAGAATAACAAGGCATAAAGAATAAGAATGAGAGCACGCGCTCCAGATCACAACACAGCGCTGTGCGAGGAGAGGGGAGCAGGGGGAGGGTGGAGCCTGAGCTGCTGACTCGGTGGTTTCCATGTGTCCCGACTGTGGGGAGAGCTCATTTCACAGCGACAGTTGGCACTTCATCTAATTCTGCGTTAGCGCCAGCAGAGGCTCTAAACTAACAGGAAAAGCCACTTTTGTTGTAACAATTCCATTTTTTCATGGCTGATACCTCTTAAAAGACAGATTGGAAGTTTTCCGTAGCTGAGCCCTACTCCCCAACACGAGTTTGGAGGATAGAGATGCATTGCAGAAAGAAGTGAGTTGGAAAAAATGTTTTCAATACAGTCACGACATTTGAAGAAAATGAATCTGGAAAACTAGCATGAGAGGAAAGAGAAAAACTATGTGCTAGAAACTTACTGTGTCGTCATGGGTCAGTATATGCTCACTTTGGGGAGATGGACTCTTCTTATCTAGGGGTTTCCAAGCAGTCTTAACCAGCCGGTTAATTGCAAAGCTCTGGTTGGGGCTTCTGCCCCCACCTTCCCAGTGTGTCTGGAAGATGTTACTGCTTTCTCCCACATCCCAAGCTGGGAATGCCAGGGAGAGGCGGGCAGGGAGCCTGGGAAAACCCCAAATTCCTCATTGTGTCACCCTTCAGTGATTCCAAGACATTCATTGAATAAAATAGAGCAACAGACACTGCCTTCATTGGAACATCAAATGTAATTTTTTTGGAATATCATCTCCCAACCGAGTTCCCTGGTGTTAATAGGTGTAAGGTGAAAAAAGGGTTCTTAGCATGTTTGGGAAATTTTTTGCAGGTGAACTTGCATCAGGACTTCTCAAAGTCTTGAATGTGAGAAGATACTTTGTGGATCTTACAGAAGGGATAAAGTAGACCCGTTTCTCAAATGAATTTTACCACTCAAACTCCCCCTTTTAAAAATATTTTTTTGTGGAACACCTTGGAAGAAGCCTCTGGAAATATGTTTTGTCCTGGATACAAACCACATGATTTTCAGTCAATTGAATGTCCCACCTCATCCTTCAGAGAGAGGTGGGAATGTTGAGGAACACAGCCCTCTGCATCTCTGCCTGGCCAAGACTGGTTTTCTTTGAAAAAGGAAACATTTTTATGATTATTTTTCCAGTTCAGTACTCATTCAATCATCTACAGGGGACGCGGCTTAAAGAGCCGGGACGGTGGTGCCGAGTTCTCCAGCTTGGGGAAGAGGGAGGGGACCTCAAGGTCAGTCTAAACCCTGCCTGGTGGCAGACACTTTGTTCGTGCCTTTCCATGCTGTGCTCAAGTTTTTGGCAGACATTCATTAGAGGTCAATAACAGTTAAATAAATGAAATGGGGCTCCGCTGCGGAGACATTTAATCATTTCATTAAGCGTGCTATTGTGTTCAGGTGCTTTGCCAAGTGCAGAGCTGGTTATGGCTCCATCTAATTCCTAACTGCTGGGAAAATAAGCGAGAGATTCTTCTGATGTTCCTCTCTCTCTGTGCAGCCGTCCCCAGGCAGCTGCAGGAGGAGAGGCTGCCGAGACGGGCTGCTGGAGGAGTTAACCTTCCATGTTTCCGAAAGGCAGACAGGATCTTCTAATCGATCTTCCTCTTGAAGGTTCTCCAGCCTGGTTGGAATTAAGAGAAGGCGAGGATGGGAGGTGGGGTACTGGGTGGGGGTGGGAGGAAGTGGGAGAGCTCTGGGTCCTCCAGCTTGGCCAGGGTTCCAGAGCCTCTTGGGCATCCAGAGCTGTGGTCCAGAGTGGGGAGTACACTTTTGCATTACAGGCTTCCAGGAAAATGGGGTGTGGGGGACCCTCCCACCTCTGGGAGATCTGTGCCCCACTAGGGCAAGGCTCAAGGAGCTTCAGGGCGATAGAGGAGCAGTCAGAGCTGGCTGTGGCAGGGACCAACAGTGAGCAGTGCCCTGTCTGGGCATCATGGGAGCAGAGAATTCCAATACAGGATTATACAATGAAAATTGAGACGCCTTCCAGCATAGACCCACACATGGATGGTCAACCGATTTTCAACAAAGGTGCCAAAGCAATTGAATGGGGAAAGGATAATCTTTTCAATCAATGATGCTGGAACAACTGGACATCCACATGCCAAAAAGGAACCTCCATCCAAACCTCACACTGTATACAAAAATTAACTCAAAATGAATCATGGACCTCAATGTAAAGCCTAAAGCTATAAAACTTGTAGAAGAAAATGGAGGAGAAAGTTTTGGGACCTTGGTTTAGGCAAAGATTTCTTAGCTACAACACCAAACATATGACTCACAAGAGGAAAAAAAAGTGATAAATTGGACTTTATCAAGATTAAAGATTGCTGCTCTTAGATAAAGTAACACACAGACAGAGAGAAAAGTTTGGTTACCAGGGGGAAGGGGGTTGAGGGGTGGGCACGAGGGGTGAAGGGATGCATTTATATGGTGACTGACAAACAATAATGTACAACTTAAAATTTCACAATGTTATCAACTATTGTGACATCAATTAAAAAAATTTTTCTGCTCTTCGAAAGATGATATTAGGAGAATGAAAACATATGCCATAGACTGGGAGAAAATATTTGCAAAATACCTATCAATAAAGGACTTGGTCCCAGAATATATTTTTTAAAACTCTCAAAACCCAATAAAAAAGAAAATAAACATCACAACTAAAAACTAGGCAGAAGATATGAACAATTTGCCAAATTGTCAGATAATGGCAAAGAAGATATGTGAATGGCAGATAATCACATGAAAGATGCTCAAAAAAATTCATCACTAAGTAAATGCAAATTAAGACCACAATGAGATATGACCACACACCTATTAGAATGACTAAATTAAAAAGACCATACCAAGTTCTGGTGAGGATGCAGAGCAATGGGATCTTAAATCTCAGTCAGAAATAATTTGGTTACTTTCTAGAGAAAGTTATTTCGGGAGAGTGCAATTACAAAATAATGGCTAATTTGCTGGCAGGAACCTAAATCTCAGTGTCCTGAGTCAACAATCCCAGGAAGAAGGTATTATTCTTATCGTCCCCATTTAACAAAGTAAACTGAGACCTGGAGAACTTGGAACACAAAACCAGTTCATGTTCAAGATTCAAAGCCGATGGGCCAATTCCCCAGCCCACAGCAGCAAGGATGGAGAGGAAGATGACATTTTCCCCCCAGATACACAGCTGGCACCTCTGTATCAGCAGAGATACTGTACAGAAATTTGGGTTAAAAAGGAAACCTTGAAAAGTTTGGAAACATAAAAAGCATCTCTAGGAAGAAAAGTGGAATTTGGCTGTGAATATTTTTCTGTACATCATTTCTCTTTCTTTGCTACCCTGAACCAGAAAAGAAAAAGTTATATATAGACTCTTGAGATACTTCCAGACTTATGCAAATAGACATTAGGAAGATTGTTGGAAGTTGCAGAAAACTGTGAAGTATAATTAAAATTTTTTTCATCCATCACTTAGTATTTGCCAGATACTCGTAGAGATGTTTTTAAAGTGATCATGCCATTCAATCTCTGAAGGAAAGTATTATCAGCCAGATTTTAGAGATGATTCAACTGGCATTCAGAGAGGTTAAGCAACTTGCCTAAGGTCACACAGCTAGATGGTGGCAGAGCCAGGACTGGAACCCAGGTTTGTCTGATATCAGTGCCTGCCTTTTCCATTCCATTCACTGCCTCCACCAAAAGGTTTGTCTGTTGGACATGTATATACACAGTCCTCCTTGGGCGGGTGTGTATCCTGCCTCCATTCTATTCTCTTTCATCCTTTATGTTTATGTGATGATAATGGATATGTGTTTATGGTTTGCTCTGTAATTTCAAACAGCTACCTAGTCTCTCCCCCACCCCACCAGCAGTTTATAAATACTTCCCAGGCAGACATCACAAGCGCAGAACCATCCTCTCTCCTCCCTCCCTCTTCTTCAGCAGCTGGGCCGGTGTCACTAACCCTACAGTAGAAACCTAAAACATGACCACTCCAGCCCCAGACCAGGAGAGCAGCCCCGGCCTCAACGCCCTCAAGGCCAAGTGTGGATTAACATCACTTCGGGGAAACCTCTAGACCTTCTGGTATGGGGGGTGCTTCAAAGCTTCTCCGATCAGCCGTGAAAATGAGGCCACGTTGAACAAACAGCATTGTTCCGTGCGAGAGGCAGTCAACGCACTTGGCAAGAATAGAGGCTTGGGGCCGGCTCTGTGGCTTGGCGGTTAAGTGCTCGCGCTCTGATGCTGGCGACCCGGGTTCGGATCCCGGGAGCGCCCCGAGGCACCACTTCTCCCTCCAACACAAGGCCGGGTCCCACGTACAGCAACTAGAAGGATGTGAACCTATGACATACAACTGTCTACTGGGGCTTTGGGGGGAAAAAACTGAATAAATAAAATCTTTAAAAAAAAAAAAAAAAAAAAGAATAGAGGCTTGGAACACGCCGGCGATTATTTTTAATTGGATGAGCCTCGTGGCTGTAACAAAAATCAGTGTCTTTCTGACGCGGCTGCAGATGCGCTGATCCGTCTTGGCCCTGCTGCTCCAGCGCGGCCAAAGGATGCCAGCGCCCGCGGAGAGGAGCCCGGGACTTCGGGGCCTGGGGAGCGGATACCCCGGGGCTCCCTCCACCCCTCAGACGACTCCAGCTATACGCGGGGGCGGCAGCTTGGGCTGGAGGGGCGCGGGAGGACGCGGAGGGCGCGGGTGCGTGCAGGGGGGCGCAGGGCGCACGGGGTGGAGGGGGCTGCACAGGGGGCAGGTTGGCGCCCTCCAGCCCTTGGCTTGCAGAGTCTGGCGTTTCATGGAAAACACAGACCCCCGCTGACAATCGGCCACTTCATGGGGATCCATACTCCACATCTGGGGCAGCAAGAGTCCCATGCACGACAGGGCTGAGCAGGGGGTGCTGAGACGCGGAGCCTTTTACTCGCTCTTGTTTCTGGCCAGAATCCCCATTGTGAGATAGCAACACTGAAACAACAGAACGTCACCTCCTGATGTCGATGAAAAGCACGTCTCTTCTCCAGGCGGCCAGCTGCCCAAGGTCTCTGGGGAGATGGAGTTCTTGGAGGTTTTCTGTTTGTTTTTGTGTTTTGTTTCGATTGTGGGGGAGGGAGATTGTCTAGGAGCGAAGTAGAGGAGACAGCTGTTCTAAGGAGCTTAAACAATTTTTTTTTCTCTCGTTGAAAGTGATGCATTGAGGAAAGAAAAGTAATTGGGTACTCACGCTATTCGAGAACCTTTGAACCTGGTTTAAAAGTTTTTCTCAAGAGAGACAATGGCATGCTGTCTTGGCATATGCATTAGTTTGTAGACAGAGTGACTCCTGCTGTCTGTGAGCCTGGAGGGGACCAGGGCCTGGAGAGCGGGTCCGGGAGCCTCACCAGGCGCCCTCTCAGCGAGACCCGAGACCCGGGAGCTGTAAGGGAGCAGCAGGCAGATGGCGGCCCTGCAGACAGCAAGTGCTGGATCTCCGTGTTCGCAGCTGTGGCTGGGAAGCGCTCTGCACACCGGAGGCCAGAGAGGGAGCAGCCGCCACTGCAAGCGATGTGGCTTTGAGGATTTTTGGAAGCTGCTTCTAGACCCCAGTACAGCCTTACCGGAAAGAAAGGAGGAAATTCCCTGTGGCATCTGGGGTTTTGCTGCAATTCCTCTGAATTGTGCCAAGCTGCCACTCCACTTTTCCTAACTGGAAAAGTCCCCATTTCACATTCCAAAACATCAAAAATAATTTATAGTGAGCCCAATTACGGCTTCTAATCTTTGTCCTGAGTGGGGTTAACACACACCCCCATAGACACACACACACACCTGAAGAAGAAATCTCAGAATTCGGATACCTCCTAAACCTGCCTGAGCCTGGTTCTCCGGAACATACCCTTGACATCTACATTTTGAGCCCATGGAAGCTTTGCTTGTATTTTTTGAATTTTTTTTGCTGAGGAAGATTCGCCCTGAGATAACATATGTGCCAATCTTCCTCTATTTTGTATGTGGGAGCTGCCACAGCATGGCCACTGACACGTGGTGTAGGTCTGTGCCTGGGAACTGAACTTGGGCTGCTGAAACGGAGTGCACCAAACTTAACCACTAGGCCACTGGGCTGGCCCTGAAGCTTTGCTTGTAGACTGAGTTGCATTTCCTACAAAGCCTCTGATTTTCACAGCCACATAAGCTATTTCTCTCTCAAGATGTTGCTTTTGTGTAGAAATTTATCGTATTTTTTTCCTCGGTCCAGAAGTGAATTATTTTTTTCAAATTGAAGAAAATCTTTTAAGCTGTTTTGGACTTATTCAAGCATGTAAAAAGAGTATTTTCCACCCATAGTTCAGATGCTTAGTATTTTCTCAGATAGCCCAAATAATTTGAATTTAAAACTCTGAATGGGGCCTCTTTATGTAGCATCTTAAAAGGTGCCATTGATGAAGAAAAACATGGTCATGAAATAAAAGGATACGGGAGTAAGTGATCCTGCTGGTTACGGTAATAATAGATTGGGACTCATAAATCTTGGTTTCTATTTGTGGCTCTAGAAAGAATTTATGTGTTCACTGCATTAGGCACATGGAGGCAACAGGGAGACAGACGCAAGAACTTGGATATGAAGGAAATAAGATCTTCCTGTAAAAGTCAAATTATGAAAGCCACGCATAAGAGACCAAACACATGCAAAGCCACCTTAAAGAAACACAACAATTTGCAAGTCAGATGGGGGTCAGCCGGGATTGCATGGGAGAGTCACAGAGGCAGCTACCGGCAGCTTACGTCCCAGCTTGGGGGAAGGAGGAGTGGGGTGCAGGGGTGCAGAGGGGAATGAGAGGGTGGCAGGTTACCTCTGCACAAGTACTGGAGCATTCTGCTTTGTGGGAAGCAGTAGAGTGTCCCTGGCTGACTGGGGTTTCAAAGCTCTGCTCTGCCGTTTACTAGCTGTGTGATTTTGAGACAGTTACTTAACCTCTCTGAGCCATAACAGTCTTATTTGGGAAAATGGAGATAACTGTACATACTCTACAGAGTTGAAGAAGGATAAAATGATAAAATGCGTATAAATCACTTAGCAAGGTAGTGGTAGGGAGGATTGTGGTGGTGGTGACTGTGGTCGTAATGGTGGTAGTAAGAATGGTGGTAGTGGTCATAGTAATGGTGGAGGTGATTATGATGGTGGTGGTGGTCATAGTAATGGTGGAGGTGATTATGATGGTGGTGGTGGTCATAGTAACAGTGGAAGTGATTATGGTGGTGGTCACAGTAATGGTGGAGGTGATTATGATGGTGGTGATGATGGTAGCAGTGGTAGGCCTATCAGTGCAGACATGGCCAGGTCGGGCCGGCAGAGCCTGATGCCATTAGCAATGCCCACTAGCCAAAGACACCAGGAACACATGGGTATTTGAACAAAGTTGGGCTTTTTGGAACTTGCTACCACAAGGGAGACTGCACCCCATGGGGAAGCTTGGGGGGTCTCAGTAAGGGGGTGATGGGGAAACTTGTTATAGGATTTGGGCTTGTGTTAGATGACTTTGGGGGCCGTTGTTCTGGACAGGGTATCAGAACACTGAAACTGGGTACGACTGGGCATCACTAGTGTTACATAGGCGGTGGAGGTATGGAGCCGGGCTAAGGCTGTAATTGGTGAAGGGGCCGTCATTCATACTAGGTGGGAGGGAGGGACGTGAGGTCACTTTGTGGTTTAAACAGTGTGCTTGTTTTTTCGTCTGTGTTCAAACATGATTACTGAGTGGCCTTGTTTTGCTCTCTCCATCCCGGTCACAGAGTGACCTTGTTCGATGTTGGCGTTCAGTGAAATTGTGTTTGTTCAACAAAAGACCACCACGGCCTAGCTGCAAGTGCCAGGCTGGCTCCCAGCTGACAGCTGCCAGGCCTGCTTTTTTGTTTCTCACCATCTAGCCCCAGAATCCTTGCTTCGGTTCATCACTCACCAAGTACCTCTTTGATTATAATTGGGCTTCCCACATACAGGGCCTGCAGGGGACAATTGTGGTCATACGGATCTGAGTATTCCTGCTCCCCGTGGTGACATTAATGTTGAACCATATGAAATTGCCACTCCTGGAGGCCAAAAGCATTCGAATATCAGCAATTTCACACAGAGTCTAACTATTTCTCACGTAGGTTAATAAATTGTCATTCTGAAGCCCATAACTGTCTCCTGTGGGCCCACTGTGTGAGGAAGGACTCTGTCTCTGGGTGTGAACGATTTGGGGTTTCTGATCCTTTAAGGCAGAGAGTTTAGCCTTAAGCCACACTCAAAATTATCAAGATCATATGAGACTTTGAGAGAACACCCGATTTTCCCCCCATGTCATCTTCTTTAATTTATCAAAGGGAGTCTGCCTCCACAGAAGCTTCAGCCATGTTGGTAAGTCAATCAACACATCACCTTGCAAAGTGACTGAATTATGACTTTGTCCAGGCTTAAGCATTGCCTGCTCTTCGCAGATGGAAGGGATTGGGTCAGTGGTGGTGGGTGCATGAAAAGTCAGGACACAACTACCTAGCGCGGGGGGTTGAGAATAAACATTTAACTTGAAAGTGGCTGGGGTCCAGACAAGGCAACATAAGCTGCTTGGATGCAAACCGCACGCTCAGCATCTCAGGATACATGTCCCCAAGCCCGATGGTGACCTCAGTACAATTCCAGTGGTGATCGCTGCTTTAATTGATACTTTTACCTGCCAGGAGTCGTGGAGCACCTGAGCAGCTTAACAAATTCAGGTGCACAGAGTCACCTGCGCTTTGAATGGCGCTATTCTAAGGGCACTGGCTGGGGCCGAGAGAAGGAAAGCAGGACTCTGAGTTTGTCCAAAGTTCTGCCAGGCGGGGCTGTCCCCACCATTTTGGCACTTCTGGCCAAAACCAGCAATCCCTAAGAACGTAGGAGCAGATGCTAGAAGACCCCGGGGTAAGCATGTATCTCGCTGAGCCCAGGTTTGGGGAAGAGGAGAGTATTAGTCTCTGTGGCTGCTGTTACTATTTACCACAGCTGTGGTGGCTTTAAACAACAGAAATATATTCTCTCATAGTTTAGAGGCCAGAAGTCTGGAATCAAGGGTGGGGCAGGGGTGGAGAGAGGGATCTGTCCCATGCCTCTCTGCTAGCTTCTGGTGGCTGCTGGCAATCCTTGGTGTTCCTTGGTTTGTAGCCACATCACTCCATCTCTGCCACCATCGTCACATTGCCGCCTCCTCTCCTCTGTGTCACCCCCACCCCGTCTGTCCCAAATCTCCCTCGGCCTCTCTCTTACAAGGACACTTGTCATTGGATTTATGGCCCACCCAGATAATTCAGGATTATCTCATCTCAAGATCCTTAATTATATCTGCAAAGACTCTTTTTCCAAATAAGATCACATCCCCAGGTTCTGGCGCTAAAGACATGGACATATCTTTTGGGGGCCACCAGTCAGTGCACTACAGGGAGCCTGGGGTAGCAGCCTGGCTCAGCCTGCAAGAGTCTCCCTGCCCTGGCCCTTCATTCATGGCCTAAGGAAGGTCTCTCAGCTGGGCTGGTACTTCAGAAACTCGACAGCCTTCTCCAGTGGCAGGTGTCTCTATCCCCATCCCGCCCTGGAAGCAGTGTCTCCCAGAAGTGGCTGGGCTGTTGTGGAATTGCCTCCACTGCAGCCTCTACCTCCATAAACACTTCCCGTGATCACCTTTAGACCCGGTTGGCTGGCTTCCTTTCCTCCCACCCTCTTCCTCCAGCATTCACCCCACATAGGCCCCAGCAAGGTGCTGGGGACCCGGAGTGGAGGGACTCAGACTTGCCCTTGGGGACCCACACTCTAGAGAGGCAGACAGACAGGCCCTACCTCCTCCCTTTACCCCAGGGCCGGGTCGTGGCTCCCCTTCCTTGCCTCCCTTGGGTAGCACAGCTCCCAGGTGAGGATGCCCCACAGCATCCCGGTGCTCTGGCCCATCATCCTGACATAGATACATACCGAGGATGCTCTATCCTCTGGAATGGCTCCTAATTCCCTCGGCAGTGACTAAGCACCTTTCAGTCACTGCTCCAGCCATTAATTTAAGCGCCGGCGAGGCCTCAGTGTCCTGTTCTCCTGTAGCGCCAAGGCTGTCCACACAGCCATTGATTTAAGAGACAATATCACTTGCTTCCAAGTTTATGAGGCAATAAACAGCCCCCGCATATTGATGAACGCCGAGGTGTTTGCTCAGCACATTCGCTGTGTGCATTTATTACAACGGCTGTGCTTTAAAGCAAATGAAACTGCAACTATTTTCATTTCCTTTGGTAGGGCTGTGCCCCTCCCCTAACAGCTGTCTTATCTCTTTGATCCCTGGTCCCTCTCCCCATGGCTCAGGGATGCAATAATGTAACCAGCGGAGACGCATGCCTGGTCGCTGAAAACTCACCATCCCCAATCCCTTGGGTCTTGGGGAACCTCAAGGGCCCGGACACCCTGTTGGGAGGGGGAAATGAAGAGGGTTGTTTTTCTGAGGGCCCCACCCTTGATTCCTTCTCTCTGGCCTTGTCTCTTCTCCCAGGAGAAGAGCACAGGCAATAACAATAGAACCTAGCAACCCGCCAGCGTCCACTCCCCACGTAGCATAACACACCAAATAAAATTCTTATTCATCTTGAGAAACTGGGAAGCTAAAGGCTGGGCTGCTAGTCCATAAAGATGAATCTTCAGAGCATTTACTAGCTGGAATGCCCCGCGATTCCAAACTGGTTTATGTATAAAATATTAGGAAGGTTCTGGGGAGGTGGCGAAGCCGGGTGGGGAGCAGGCAGGAGAGATTGATTGCAAACTTTGTGCCAGCTGAGCAGTTCCGTGCGCGCCAAACGGCGAGAACAACACTTGAAAAATGTATTAGATTATCCAGAACACAGCGCTGATTTATAGGTGCAGAAATCCCCATCTTACCATCCATTTCCGTAATAGAGAGAGATTAGGGTGATGGTGGTGCTTTGTTGCAACTCTCCAGCTCCGTCCCCACCCCCCCACAGCCCCCAAACCCACATGAATCATGTGGTAAAGTCAAGAGTCAGCACTTTTAACCGGACATTCTGACGTGAAGGGTTTGGAGATTTGAAGCATTTCTGAGTTTGGAATGAAAACTGACTGGATGAGGAATTTGTTTTTAAAAATCTAATAATATCGACTGCTTAAAGTCACAGTTTCCTAGCGAGCTAGAGGAGGCAAGCTCTCCAGGAGCCCTTGGGCTGGGTTTAAAACATAAGTTGCACGTTTGGAGTGGCCGGGTGGCTCACTTCCAGAGGCACCTCATGTGGTAGCTGCCAGTGGTCCCACTTGGACATTACTATGGTCCCAAGCACATGGCATGTGGGGCCACCTGAATTGGGAAGGACAGAGCCTCCTTGAGAAGATGACATGTACCCTCACCTCTGCCACTGGCCATCTGTCTATTCAGTAGACACTGGCCAATACCCAGTATGTGCAAAGCACCATTCTAGGCACATGGGAGATTCCGATATGCGGTCTCCCCTCTGCTGTCTACTAAGGGCTTTGTGAGACATTTGAGGAACCAAATCAGGGCCATGACCTCCAGAGTGTTACAATCTCAGCTGAAACTGGGGCACAGGACCCAGATGAATGAATAAATATGGAGCAAGTACATAAACCAGGTAAACAAGAACTGGCATCTTGTCAAGTCAGGGGTAAGGGAGAGTGACTGAGAACTGCTGGGGAGGGGGTGAGGTGTGCTCAAGGGGACTTTTCTTTGTGTGCAAAGGGCTCCAGGAAAGTGCTGGAGAGCGGAAGTTGTCTGGGTGGACATGGCCCATCCACAGGGCCTGCTCACCAAAATTTTCTGCCTCTCTGGAAGAACCATTACCCCTAAAAGCTGTTTTCCAAAAACCCTCTCTTCTAGGGAAATCTCATTCCTAAGTTTATTGTTCTAAGAAATAGTTTAGAGAACTCTCATCTTTTCTTCCACGGCTTGCACATGCCCAAGGCCAAGACTGTTCAAGGACTCCTTGGCAGCTTTAGAATCTCGCCAGCAAAGTCCGCTGTGCCCAAGCAGGGCAGGAGAGTCTGCCTTTCTACACATCCGCTTCCTCAACAGATGAATCTCTCGGGCCTGGGAGGAGATGATCCCACCACCCCGAGACTACCAGCTGTTATAGTTGTGTGCGTGAGAGCTGACCACGGGAGAGGGACAGGATGCCTGCCCTTGGGAGTGACCAACTGTATAGGACAATGAGATGAGACGTGCTATGCACCAAAGCTCATGGCACATACAGTAGGCACAGTCACCAGAAGAGTTGGATGATAACACTGAGACCCAATTGCTGAAAGAAAGCTTGAGGGGTGACCGCCATCACCACCAGCAGTACCATCACCACCACCATCATCCCCAATATATTACCCTCACTACCATCAGTAGCAGCACCATTGCCACTATCCCCCTCATCACCACCATCACCATTAGCACCATCGCCATCAGCACCATCACCGTCACCATCACTACCATCAGCACCACCATCACCACCATCATCCCCAGTGTATTACCATGGCTACCATCAGCAGCAGCACCATCACCACTATCACCACCACCATAACCATTTATTCTTGAAGGTGCCTGTGGGCCAGGCCTTTGCTAAGGGCTTTATACATATCTAGATTAATCCTCACAACAACCCAGTGACTGAGGGACCACTATGATCCCATTTTATAGAGGAGGGCACTGAAGATTAAAGAGATCACCCAGATAATAAGCGGCAGAGCAGGAATTCAAGCCCATGCGGCCTGATTCTAAAGCCTGAGTCCACCATATACCAAACTGCCTCCCTCCTGGGTTAGGGCCTCTGGTTGATGCTGGTTTCTTGAAGGTTCGAACTGGGGAGATTGAAAACATCAATCACTTTAGGTCATGGGCAAACTGCAGGTGTAGCAAGAGTAGAGATGTGGTCGCTACATCTATTTGTTCTTTGTATCATTCATTCATTTACCACTGATCTGGGTGGAGAAGATCCATGAAGGGGAGGAGGCAGTCTCTCCCTGGAGCAGCTCACCCATGGCCCTTCAGGAGCCAAATACGGCCAGGTCACTGCCCTCACCAGGGGGGAACACGAAGGGCAAGTGGTCACTTCTCTGTACTGAGAGCCGCCATGGGGCCAGGTGGCCGGAAGTCTCTGCATCCTCCACCTGGTGCCTCCTTTCTCTTCTCTTCCCATGATCAACCTGAATGCATTCCACACACTTTTTTCAAAACTACCCACACAAGACAAAACCCCAATCCATCTTGCCAAAGACATCTTCCCTTAGATTTAAAACCCTGTGTAATTTAAGAGATATGTAATTCATGTGTCTGCATTTAAACCATCAAAGTGCTTTTAAAAGAGCTATTTGAAATCTTTGGAGCTTTATGAACCTTTAAAGTTCTTTCTTTGAAACATGGGAATCACACACTGCCAAAGATAAAGATAGTCAAATACCAAAGGGCTAGGGGTGGGTTTGAGAGTTTAAATTCGTGACATTTCACTTGACAAAACTAAATTTCTCATCTTTAACATCCTTTTCCAATTAGGACGGCATGCCGAGGTGGAATTCTCACACCTTTGGGTGCCCCTCCAGGGCCAGCTAGGGAAACACTCCCCCTCCCCAAAACTCTGGAGTCGTTGCTCAGCCTGCACCCAGCAGAGGACCCACCCCTGGGCACCACGATTCCTGCACAGGCGCTGGCGCCGACCACCACCTGGGGCGGGCCGTGCCATCGCAGGGGGCACCTTTTCTAATGCACACCAAAGCGCCAAGAAGAGGGCCCGAGTCTGCGGGAAAGCGCCACCGAATTTCCAGCCCCGGGACTGGTTGAAAAGGTGCATTCCTGGGCCCCTCGCCCCGAGGGGCTGGATGATTGGCCCCGGGACGCCCCGAATCTGCGCGAGACCATAAGTACCCCACCCCACCCCCCGGCAGGTACACAGGTGTAGGTACACAGGTGGTGCCCGGGCTCACTCAGGCGTGGGGACCTCGACGAGAGATGGCTCGGGTCCTCCCAGCTCCGCGCCCGCCACCTCTTGCTGCCCTGGCCCCGGTCCCCACGCAGCTGACCGCGCGCCCGGGGCGCCGGTCGTTGACCTGAGTGGGAGGTGCCGCGGTCGCCCCGCAGGGCGGTGGCTCCGGGGTCCACTCCACCGGCGGGGGGCGCTGTCCCCGACCCGCGCTCGGAGGCCCTTCGTCGTCTGCGGGGGAAGCGAACACTTTACCGGCGGGTCTGGGTCTGCGTGATTTGGGGCCAGGGAGCCGGCACACACTTCAGTTTCGGGGCGTCTGAATCCTGCGTGCGCCCCAAGGAGGCGACCTCGCGGGGACGAGCCCGTGTGTCCGCAGCGGGTGTCTCCTCCGCCGCCGACCTCGGTGGGGCGCCCTGGACCGTGGGCCCCCAGCGCCCGGATCGAGCGACCCCAGGCCTGCAGGAGGGCACCTGCATCGGGGCCACGACCTGCCTCTGTCGTCCCAACCCCAGGACCGCAGCGGCACGGGGAGCTGCGCTCCGAGGACGCGCCCAGCCCCCGCCTGGACCCCCGCCAGGACCCCCGTCCCGACCCGCCTGGACCCCGGACCCCGCCCGAGCGCGTCCCACGCGGGCACCGCTCCTGCTCTCCGCCCTCCGTCCCCGCCTCCCTCCTCGTCTCTGGTTCTGGGAAGCCCCCACCCCCGCCCGCTTTTGTACCCCTCGAAAGGGGCGTTTTACTCTTCTCCCACCTTCTGCCCTGCTCACGACCGGCCTGTAACCCCCGCCAAGGCGGCCGTGGCTCCAGGGTTAATGCTGATCTGAGGAACCCGTGTGGCCTGCACTGTGGACCGCGGCCTGAGGCAGGGGAGGGCAACAGCCCGGGGCCAGTAACTGTCTTTCTCCCCGGTTCTGGGCAGAATCCTATTTTCTTCTGGTCACTGAAGGCCGGGGCGGCGGTTAGCATCCTCCTCGCAGCTGCCTGTCTGGCGCGGGTCTGTGCATCCCAGCTCCGCTCCTGGGCTCTACTCGAAGCCACCAGCCAGCAAGTTGCAAGTGCTAAGGAATGCTTTTTTTTTTTCAATTGTTATATCTGAGCAGCGGCATAAGATTTTAAATCCTGGGGCTTTGGGTTCCCTTCCAGAGCAGTAAAGAAAGCCAAAGTTGACGCAACCAGGTTATAATTGCCGGCGGGGGGTGGGGGCAGGGGGTGGGGGTGGGGTCTGGTCCATGTCCATTTTCTGCTGGGGTCCCTCCCCACACCAATGTGTCCCCCCCCCCCCGCTGTCTGAGTCTTTCCCCTCAAGCCCAGGTCTGGCCACCAGGAAGGTGAGTGACTTCCAGGTCACCATCCCCCCGCCTGAGTCCTCATGGTGTCCCCTGCTGGTGGCTTCAGCCATCTTCGGTGACTCTAGCACTGACTGAGGAAATTCCCCCTGTGGAAAAGGAAGGAGAGCATCTCCCCCTTCACACAGCCCCCCCTTTCCAACTTCCCCGCTACTGGCAATAGCTACAACCCCCGCGTACTCCGGCATCAGAGGCCTTTGACCTATGTTGCCATCCTTGTCTCCCTCGCTCCTCTCAACACCAAATTCCATCTAATCCAAATCCTGCCAATCCTCTGCTTGAAATGTCACTCAAATCCACATAATGTTCAATGAGAGTTGAGTCTTGGAGGCCAAGAGTGAGGAAGAGGGCGTTCCAGGCAAGGGAACAGCATATGCAAAGGCAAGGGGCAGCGAGAGCACCCAGTGTTGGGAACCAGCCAGTGGTTTGGAGGCCCCCGCTGGAGGGCTCACTGGTCCTCCTAGCCTCTGCCTCAGTGGTTTGATAGCCAACACATCCCTTCTAGTCCTCTGGCCTGCAAATACCTCCTCTCTCGTCAGTCCTTAAACCTATCCAAGAGCACTTGGAGTCCAGTTACATCTTCTGTCTCCATCACTTCTCGGGGAGCAATGAGCTTCTGAAGTCCTTTACCCAGGTGTGAGCAGGACTTCCTGTGCACACACCTGAGCAAACTCTAGTTCCCCTCGTGTGACACAAGCCTGTGACCCTCTTAGCCTTTGAAGGCTGGGATCAGGCCACTGCCTCTCAGGACCAAAGAGGCCCAACCAACATTTTCCACCTCGGCCTCTCCTCAAATAGGAAGATTTCCCACCCCATCCCCACCCCCCACCATCTGAACCCATCTCTGGACCTTGGCTCCTTGGAGATTGTGCCCATGGAGTAACCGGGTGTTACCCAGTGTTGCTGAGCTGGAAGGCAAGACAACTGGCAGGCAGGAAAGGAAGGCTCTCTTGGCCTGTTCACGGAAAACATTTATCTTAGTTGAATAAAGCAACAGCAATCCCACTAAGTACATGACCACTGCTGACCACACACAGCAAGTCCTCTTCTTGGAGCCAGCACGGAAAAAAAGGCCTGGCTGGGCGGTATGCTGTTCCCTAGGCTGGTGTTCGTGGGAAATGCCACAGCATCTTCAAATGCAAAAGGCCACATATGGCAACTCGAGCTCTAAGAATCCCCCTGAGCCCAGAACTCTTTACTGTGTGCCTGTGAATACGTTTCCAATTAAATACAGAGGTTTGGGTAGCAGCCCCCAGCCTTCCGACAAATTACCCAGAGATGGAGAGATTTGACTGGGGACCTTGCAAGGTCCTCCCATCACCATGGAAACGGGTGTTGTAACTGCGTGGAAGTAAAGCCAGTTGTGGACCAGATCGAAGTGTTTGGAGGGGACGGTCCCGGCCAGGCTCACCCCTGTCATCTGGACCTGGCTTAGCTGCTGCTTCTCCCACCTATGAGGTGAAGGCTGGGAAACTCTATAAGTTCTCTAGAGCTTTCTCTGGGGTTTCCTGAGGGAGCTCCTTCCCCTCCGCAGGGTGGGGTTTCAAAGGGTTTCAAACAAGGGTTTCAAAGGTGGATACTCAGATTGGAACTCGCATCCCGCCCTTTAGTGGCTGTGTGACGCTGGGCATGTCCCTAACCTCTGACCAGATTCCTCTGTGAAGGGAGCGCCTGGCCCACATTGTCCCTCGTTTAAAGGAGATAAGAAAGTGATGTGTAAATTATAAAGTGCTGTGCAAATATTAATTATTATTATGGGACTTGACTTCCCCAGGGGCTGGAATATGAGCCAGTACTTACAGAAAAGCAAGAATAATGATGAACGATTATGGAGTCCTTACTGCTCTGAGGAATAATACTTCATGTGAAGTATTTAATTCGATCCTCACATCGGTCCTACGAAGATCGAGACTGCTGGAAGCTCCATTTACAGGTAAGGAACAGAAGGATTACATGTCATAGTGTAGGTCACCAGTCAGCCAGCACAAACCCGGGCACAGTTTGGAGAGTCCATCTTTCCGTAGCTGTGTCTGCACACTAACGCACAGGACGTGTGTGTTAACATGCACACTTCTGTTCCCCATTTGGGCTCTCCTGCCCCTTGGGCCCTCACTGGGCTGGGAGGGATCTCCTGCCAAGTGCAGAGGCCCATCCACATCCCAGGGTGTCATGTTAGAGGCCTAGAATCAAGGCCCTGTTCCAGATGGCTGAGGGGACTCGTGCCTGGACACCTCTCTCTGGTCAGGTGGCCTGGCCTCTGGGGTATCTTCTGCCATCTACCAGGGAGCCACTCCCCGCACCAAGCCTTTGGAGTAGAGACTCCTGGAGGCCTCCTTGGGCCAGGGGCCTCTCCGCTGGTTTTTTGGTGCACCCCTTGGTTTACTGCCACCAAAGCATTGTGGATGAGGGTCGAATCAGATGCCACGTTAACTCCCTGCCCTGGGTTCAGCAGTGGAACTAGACTGTGTTTCCACACCGGCCACGCTCCTTCATCCCCATCTCTTGCCATCTCACCACCATCCTCTAGTTCTCTCCGTGTGTCTTCCGGCCACCCTTGGAGACTCGATCCTGGATGCCAAGTTGGGTGTTGCAGGCCCTATCGCATCAACGCTCCTCTCCATTTAAAGAGCGCCCCCATCATGCCCTCCCAAGGCGGAGGCCAAACTGCCCTTTGTGCAGACAGAAGCTGGGCCAAGGAAGCTCTCCACAGTCAGAGGAGATCCCAGCTCTGACACCTTCCGAGGTGCGGAAAATTCTCCTCTGACCAAAAGGCAGTGCAGTCAAAGCACCCACGAGGCCCACCTTGTGTAGAGGGCGGTATTTGAAAGCAAAGTGCACCTGCTACCTCGTGCAGACCCTAAATCAGACGCACGTTATTTGAGATCTCTCAAGGAAGACAATTGGCCGTGTTAATAATAACAATGCCCTCACAGTGCACTTTCTCATTTGAATTAATTTTTGTAGCTAATTCTGGCTGCTGAATGTCTTCATTTAAAATATACATATACATGTATTTTGTTCAGTATTTTAATTAGACCCAAAGGAATATACTTTCAAATTTGGGTACACTTCATTTGTTATATTAATGAAAAGCCACTCTAAATCAAGTTTCATGTTGATATTTCATTATGTATGCTGTTCTCACACATCTCTAAAAGAGATTTACGCTGCAGGTAGTAACCACAAATACTGGCAATGGACATGCTGTTAATTTAAAATGTAAAGTTTTCTTTGAGGTGCAGCAAAAATAGAAGGTTACATTCTTCTCCAGGGCAGCTCACTTCCTGGTAGACTGGCTGCACCTCGAATTCCAAGTAGAAGCCCCCTGCCACCCCCACCCTTCACCCTCTCCCGGAGGCCCAGCCCCCAGCCTGTGGGGAACTGTTGGTCACGCCACGATTTGCAGGACTGAAGACAGAATTACAAGTCGGGGTCAGAGCCCAGACTGAGGGGACGAGCAGCTGACATGGACTGTTAAGTGTTGGCAACTGGGAAGGAAAGGATTTGGGGACTTGGGGACCATTGGTTCCTGGAATTGTTGTGGTGTGGCTTAGATACGCAGGCTTGACTGTGGCTCATGCCATCTCTACACACTCACTCACACACACACACACATATACACACTCAGTGATGGTGATATCGTGCACGATCCCCTTCCCCCAATAACATGGACGGTCTTGAAGGTGGTGTTGGCCTTGCTCTTAGTGACTGCTAGATGTTTGCGTGTTCCAGGCACTGTGCCAAGCATGTCGGCCATATGCCATGTCATTGAACCCACACCGCCATGCTGTGACATAGATGGCACTGCCCCCATCCCCGTGTGGCATCCGAGAAAGCTGAGACTCATGTGGCCGATGGGTCGTGGAGTTAAGATTTGAGGCCAGGCCCGGGGCCCCTGACCACCATGTCCCCCTGAGAGCAGGTTCTGCTGGAGACAGACCTCCCCATCCCTACTGATGTTGGGGTGCCGTGACATAAACCTAGGCTTAGTGGCTGAAGAAGAAGAAAGCCTACGCTGTCAGTCGCGGTCCTGAGGGAGCAGAGTTACCCCCACAGTCCCGTCAACGCTGTCCGCTGACATTTAGCCTTCCACAACTAGGCTCCATTTTGGACACACGTCCCTGCACTAAATCTGACTTCGGTGCCTACGAGCAGTTTGTTAAATCTTCTCTCCTCGCCTCAGCAGACTGAAGGCAACCTGCATGGGAAAATGAGGCAGGAAGATGATTTTTCTGGGCTGCTCCTTCACCTGAAAGATAAGGAAAGGGAGGCAGAGTGAAATCACGCCCAAGGATTCTGAGCAGCCCAGAAAAACATAATAACACATGATAGCTACAATTTGTTGAGCACCTACTCATTGTGGCCAGGTCGATCATGTCATCAGTTCAAGTTGTACACACCTGCCTGCCAGCTCCTCCATCCAGTCACACTGGCCTCTTTGAGGACCACATCAAACTCTTTCCCACCTTGGGGCCTTTGCACATGCTATTCTGTCTGTGTGGAATGCTCACCCCTGGGCTTGCATATGGAGGCTCCTTCCCATGCTCCTGGACTCTGGGATCCCATCCCTAGCCATCCAGTTGGCCCCTTGGGATGTTCTCACAGAGCGCTGGCTTTTTCTTCCCAGCACCCTCCAGAATCCAGGAATTACCTTATTTCCATATTTCCTTATTTGTTTTCTTTCTCTGCCACTTAGAGTTGTCAGATAAAATGCAGGATGCCTAGTGAAATTTGAATTTCAGATAAACAACAAATATTGGTACTTACACTAAAAAAAAAATCGTTTATCTGAAATTCAAATTTCACTGGGCATCTTGTATATTTATTTGCTAAATGTGGCAGCCGTATTCCCACCATCCCAAAGGGTGGATGAAGAAAGAGACTATGTGACCCAACAATGTCTTCCCAGGCCCGGCCCACAGTAGGTGCTCAGGAATTATTTAGTGACCACACCTAACAAGTGGCTGCGAGGCGAGTCCATCCAGCCTAGCCGACACTGCAGCCCATGATCTTCCAGATGGTACACAGAGCAGTGTCATCCCTGGTCAGGCCAACATCTGCATCCCCGCACAGCGTGTTAACCCCCCTCCCCTGGCCAGCCCCAATCCCCATTGTCAAGAAACTAGGATCCAGAGCAGATCAGCAAAGGTTTGAGTAAACCATCTTTGAGATACTCGAAACTGGGCAGAAATCAAGAGAAATGGGGGGGGGAGTGAATCTTAGGAGACGAAACTATGTAGACCATCCATGTACATTGGTGATTTGGGGGCAGAGGAGGCTGTTTGTGAGATAGGGGTGTGTACAGGCAGGGAGGTGACAAGAGGCAGTGGGCATGACCTCGTAGGAACAGCGCATCCATCAGAGGTGCCTGTCGCCATGGAGACCAGACAAATGGGTCAGCTGGTCCAGGGAGGCAGGAATAAAGGGCTGAGGGACGGATGTTCAAGGAGAGCCAGGGAGTTAAATGGACATCACGTCGCCAAATGAAGACTCAGGGGTTGCAGATAACTCTCCAGACTCCCAGAGGAGATGTGCACGAGGGAAGGAGAGGATTCCTCACCAGGAGGCCAGCGGCTGTGACGCGGAAGGATAGGAGGAGCTAAGAAAATTTCGAGATCCATGTCAGGTAGCATCTGAGCCAGATCTTCAGGTGGCGGCATCCCCCGATATACAAGACAACTCTCAGGCCAGCGCCCATTCCTTGGTGTTTGGGCACATGCTCAGAGACCCGGGTAGTTAATGCCGGAGTGGGAACAGTCCCCCACACCACAGCCCTGTCAGCACCTCCCGTTTCTAGTCCCCTTCTTGGGGAACCTGATGACAGAGGCCGTGTAAACACCGGCAAACCTTGGAGCATCCCGCTCTCCGTCTCATTGGCCCCCCAAATCCCCAGGAGGCAGGGACACAGGAGGGAGCATTAGCCGCGTTGTGTAGCTGAAGGAGCGAGGGGCAGAGCAGGGAGGGGGCTGCCCACAGTCTTTGCACCAGTCTTGATTCTCTGTCCCCCGCTGTGGCAGCCCCCTGGGGGCCAACCTCAGGGCCAGCCTCCTCCTCCTTCCCAGGCTGGTGGAGCCCAGGAGGAAAGTGCCAGACGCTCACTTTCCCACCAGCCAGAGGGGACCACGTGACGTGGGTTAGCCAAGGATGTGTGACAGAAGTCGGCTGGGAGGCCCTGGGGGAGAAGGTCCTCCTCGATAAAAACAGAGACATGGCAGGGAATCCTCTCCCTCACCTTCTCCTTCTCGCTTTGGGTGCTTTGGTGCCTCGGCTGTGGCAGCCGTCTTGCAGCCTGAGGACAAAAGCCCACCTTCTCGCTGAGAAGCGTGGGGTGGAAGGATGGAGGGGGCCTGGGTTGGAGAAGCACCCTGGGACCACTTCTCCAGCACCTACTGTCCTAAGGGAAACAAGCCTGAGTGTTCACAGAACCGTTGTCTGTTACCCCGGGCTGGATGCCCCTGGGCAGTGTCGTGCCCCTGGGCCCATGAGGACACCTCCAACCAAGACTCGGTTAGCTCCTCAACTCAGCCCGCCCATGCCGGACCTCAGACCCTCTCCTCTCCTGGCCTCTCTATTAACGATGCTGCTTTTCTCCCACCGCCCTGCCTTCTTGAAGGTTTTGACGCCCGCTTCACTCCCCAAATCCAGCTGGTTCTAAACTCGAGAGTCTCCCACTTTATCGCCTCTGGCCTGGGCCGTGGCTCCCTGTCTCTGCCTCCCCTCGCACTGTCACCCCTTCTCGGGTGACCAGCCAGGAAAATGGGAACCCCACCCCTAGAGGATTTTAAACAGAGGGAATTGAGCATCGGCGTTGGAGGGCTGAGAGAACAGAAGGGAGCTTCCCGGAACCCGGGAGCTCAGACCCCTGAGTGGGGCGGGCCTGCTGCTGCTGGGACTGCGGGGGAAGCCAGTGCACAGGCTGCTGGGCCGATGCCCTGAGGAGGGGCAGACACAGGAAGAAGGTCCCGCCTCCCTTCCTCGCATCGCCCACCCCCCACCCCCATCGCCTGCCCCTGGCCAGCCAGCCAAGGGGCCTTGGATCGTCTGCAGACTCTCAGAGCCAGGCGGATCTCAGCTGAAAGGGGCCCGGAGGTAACCGGGGGGACTGCCAGGCCCTGGGGCCGCTCTGCTGGGATCAAACCCTCGCCATGTGGCCTGGACACTCCAGCTGTCACGGGGACGACGGGGACAGCACCTGCCTCCCGTGGTTGTGGGGCAAATGCAGTATCTGTGTAACTTGCCCAGTGGCTCTTACAGTGACCCCGCGTAAATGAGCAGCTAAAAGTTTTAAGAACATCCAGTAGGTTAACATTCCCTGATGCAGACCTCTGACCCCTTTGCCCTAAGACCTTTCTCTGGATGCCCCGTGGCTCACCAGGGTAGGGGCAGACTCCTTAGGGGGTGCTGCCCATGCCGCTGTGACACCCACGGCCTCTCCAGCCTCCTCCTGGCTCCTCAGCAGCTCTCGCCCTGTGGTCCCACCTGACTGGGCTCCTCATACCCACACCTCTGGGGCTGCCTCCACCTTTGCCCAGGGAACTCCTGCCTCATCCTTGGATGCCTTCCACAATGCCTCATCCTCGAAGAGGCTCTCTTGGTCCAATCAACCACCAACAGACTCCTTCTTGACCCGGCCCTGCCCTCCTCCCCATCTTACTCCACCTTTCCCCTGCCTCTGCCCTCTCCGTGGGGCTCCTGTGGTCCCTCCAAAGCCACAGTCTTCCCCATCACAGGGCTCTCCCTCAGGACTCTCTCTTCCCCCCTGCCCCCCAACTTTTCCCATGGTGGCGTCCTCCAGGCTTGACTTATGTCACCTCCTCAGAGGAGCCCTCCCTGATACACTGACACGGGATCCTCCTGTAATCCTCTGTTGTGTCACCTCAGCTTTTTTTTCTATTTCCATTTGTAATTGTTTTTCCATTTGTCTTCTTGGTAATTGTCTCCTCCACTTCACTCAGGTGCCCTGAGGGTAGTATCCAAGTTGGTTTTTTCACACTGTATACATAGCTCCTGGTCCACAGTAGACATCCATCATCCATCCATCCATCCATCCATCTATCTGTCTATCAATCATCTATCTACCCATCATCTATTTATTTATCTATCCATCTATCCTTCATCTATCTATCATCCATTCATCATCTATCTATCATCTCTCTCTATCTCTCTATCACGTATCTATCTATCCATCCATCTATCATTTATCTATCATCCATCTATCATCTATCTATCTATCTATCACCTGTCTATTTATCCATCCATCCATCTATCATCCATCCATCATCTATCTATCTATCATCTTCCATCTATCATCTATCTATCATCATCTGTCTATCTATTGATCTATCTATCATCTGTCTATCTATTATCTATCTATCTATCTGTCATATTCTAGGCAAATGTATAAAATATGTAATCTATATTATAGATACATTCTAAATATATAAACAATAAATGATTGACTACTTCCTTGGACACTCAGCTCACTTTGCCTGTTGGTTCCTAATTGTATTTTGTCATGATGATGATTATTTGACTCGTTGCCCTATTTCTTATTGAACACACTCCTGTTAGGCTCCAGGAGCCGAGCTTCCACTCTCTGTGTCCACTGCCCGGCTGGCCGTGGCGGGTGCTCAGTCATGCCCTGTGGACCTGACCTCGAGCTGGGCCCCTTGAGTTTCCCCTGGTTCTGATTCACAGGCAACGGGAGAAGGAGAGAGTGACTATTTACTGAGCTCCTGCTGTTCCAGGCACCGAGCAAAGAACCCCACAAACGTGACCTCATGTCACCTGAGACCCAGATCAGCGTCCCCATTCACAAATGAGAACACTGAGGCATAAATTCAATTTGCTTGAGGCCTTTCTGACTCCAATGTAAAACTGGAAACCTGGGTTTTCTTAAGTTTAAAGCATTATTTAAAAGTGCTCTCTATGAGCCAGCGCAAGAGTCAAAGGTGTTGACAATTCTGAACCTCGATGATAATGTGTTTGTAAAATTACCTGTCGCTCTGGAAGAATTCCACCCTCCACAGCCCCGTTCCCGGCCCTTCCCTGGCTCTCCCTGCTCCCCCAGCCCAGCCTACAGCTGTCTCAGAAGGATCTACTTTTTCCCACGCTCTGAAATTTGGGGAGCTGCCTCTTGGCGTCTTGCAGGGGCATTTTGTCTACTACAACCCTGAGCCTGACCTGAGGCATAAAGCTGATGCGTGTTCCCCAGTTCCCTCTGCAGGGCCGGGTGTGTAGGACAGATGACAGCATTGCAGGAATTGCAGGAGTGTCCAGGTTTTTCTCTTTCACTAGCAGCGCCCCCCCCCCCACACCTGGCTGCAGCCTTGACTTCACCTGTCACAACAAAACAGCTGTTCTCATGTCCTTGGAAAACATCAGCCTGGGAGAGCCAGCAAGAGATCCAGCAAGATCTTTAAAGCCAGCAAGAGCTTTAGTCTGCGACTAGAGAAGCGTGCATGTGTGCACACGTGTGTGTGTGGAGGTGGAAGGGAGTGTGTTAGGCAGGTTGAGTGTTAAATTCCTAGACTATGGTTTTCTGTCGGCCCTGGTGTCCAGTTTGAAAAAGCAGTGTACTCAATTCTGCCTCCATGCCCTTGAGAACCCCTATTTTAGGAAGTTGTGACCCCAGGCCCAGAGATCTACAAAATGGCCAATGGGAGAAAATTCTTGAAGAAACCCCATTCCACGGCCAGGAGCCTGGCCTCTGCGGGCCAGCTCTCCAGTGCCGACAAGGCCTGATGGTCTGGCAGACAGTGTAATGAGGTTCCTCCCAGAGCCGCCGGAAGCTAATGACACGCCGGTAATGGAGACATGACTTCAGTGGGCAACCGCCTCAGAGCAGTCCATTTGGAGGCCACATCTGAAAGGGGGGGGATGGGGAGGGGGAGAAGGAGGGAGGGAGGAAGAGGAGGGAAGGGGGAGGGGAAGGGGAGGGGAGAGGGGAAGGGAGGGGTAGGGGAGGGAGCCCAAGAGGGAGGGAGGGAGGAGTTGGTGTTACTCATTGAACGATAATCCACATTTGTTGTAGAAAAACACAAATTAAAGGAACCAAATAAAAGTTGGTAACTCCACCTCCTAGTGATGGAAATTGTTAATATTTTGAAGAATATGCTTCCAGATCACATTCTCTGTGTGGGCATGTATGCACGTGTGCATGGATGAAAGGGCTTTCATCGTCCTGGAATCTACTTTTCTTATTTAAAAATAAGTTCTTCCGTGTCACAAAATCTACATCTAAACCCACTGTGTGGATATATCATTGTTTCCTCAACCAACGAGTGGGCGAGGTTGGCCCCCATGATGCATTTCTGCAGCCGTTAGAACTGCCCACACCCAGTTTCCTGGCCCCACTCTTCCCTCCACTTTCCTGCTTTCCTCAGGGAGGACCTGGCTCCCTCTCACACCTGAGATCCTGATTAGCAGACCTGACTTGACTATTCAAGTGTGACACTCAACCCAGGCAGACATTTGAAATTCAAGTTTTCCCAGTGCTATGCTAATGGGTTTGGAGGCCTGAGCAGGCTGCTGAGGAGGGGGGTTGGTGACAGGAGAGAGGAAGATTCCAGCTCTTTGAAACGACCTCGGGCTCAAGAGGTCATTTAGTCCAAGCGATTCATTTTGCAGATAAAGAGACTGAGGTCAGAAACACAAAACTAAGGGAGAAAAAAAAGAGGAAGAAAGTGATAGAAGGATTTTTTAACGAATATAACTCATACAGATTCAATTTTTATAAAAGATTAATATTCTGGTGGAAAAATTGACAAAGGATACAAATAGAAATTTTCCAAAAAGATAAAATATAGGTGAGTTAAAAACAAATACAAAAATGTTCAATCTTGCTGACAAAGAAATAAAAAGAAAACAATAAAATGTCTTTTTTGTCTGTCAAATTTGGGGGGAAAAAGAGATACTCAGTGCTGGCTGGCTTCAAGGAGCTAGACCCTTCTGTACACTTCCATTGGGATGTTCAGTGACTCAGCTTCCCCAGAGTGCACCTTGGTGACATGTCCAAATAGCTTTACATATGCTCATCCCATTTGATACATTGTTTTTACAGGAATCTATCCTAGGAATTTATCTTAATGAATTAGTTAGAGACAGTCACAAAGATTTATCTTCTAGGATGTTCATTGCAGCATTTTTTATGATGGTGAAAATTTGGAAAAGACATAAATGTCCAACAACAGGGGATTGGTGAAATAAATGGAGCCCTAGGCAGCCACTAAGATTCAAGTTTTAGAAAAATTAATGACATGAAAAGGCTCATCCTATAATAAATTTAAAAATTTGCTTATAAAATTGAACCCTTTATTAAAGCAGACATTTCTGGGTGCCAGACTTATACGTAACTTTTATTTTTAATTTTTATCTCTATGCTCCCATACTTTTCAAAATTTTTATGAGGGACACATTTTTAGCCTAATTTTAAGAAAAGGACACAGGAGGTTGGATGATGGAAGGGAGGGTGCTGTGAGTGAAGGAAATAGTGTTTGTGAGATTATCTGCTAACTGCCGCTCCCTGTTGGCCAGTAGCCGCAGGGTCAGGGGCTCAGTGTCCTTCATGGCCCCCTGAGCCCCGCAGGGCACCCGGACGGTGGCCCCGGGCCCCGGACGCAGGGGTTCAGCCAGTCAGTGGACCCTACAGGACAAGACAATGGGGTTGAAGACCAAGGGCATCCTGCAGGCCCCAGTTTGCACCTGGTTCAAGTAATAAGTAGATAACTTAATGGATTTCCGTACATTCCAGGGGTTTCTGGCACCCAGTGCCTCTGCCACATTTCCACAGTTTCTTGTTCCTGGGACCACCTGGAGTTTTATTTTTCCAATGTCCCAACTCCCGTCCGTTATGCTCACCAGGGAGAAGGGAGTGGGCAGTACTTTCCACTTCCGTTTCCTCCTCCTGGAGCAGGGTGAGACTCGCCCTCCCTTCCCGACACTGACCCCAGCTTTCAGTTCTGGGGCCTTCCCACCAGTCTGCTCTGCTAGAAAGAGCCAGGGCCCTGAGCCAGGAGCAAGGGCGGGCACTAGACGGGGAAGAGATGGGGACAAAGTGGCAGCAAGGACACAGAAAAGAGAACCAGGGAGCCCTGCGATGGCGTCTAACACCCAGATCCCCATGGAGCCCACAGACATGTCAGCCATCCCTCTCCAGGCGGGTGGTGGTGACCTCTGGGAAGCCCTCACCCAGGCAGGTGGCACAGGTCAGGGAACAGGCTGCAGAAGGGGCACATTCGAGGTAACGCGCAGACAGGCAGCCTGAGCAGAAGCTGGCATTTCCGCTGCCTCTGCTCGATGCCATTCCGAGGAGCTGGATGAAGACCACACGGGAAAGAATTAGAGAAGGAAATTCAGGGACTGAATTCTCCCTAAATCCAAATCACGTTAAAAACAAGAGGAAATAGGGCCGGCCCCGTGGCTTAGCGGTTGAGTGCGCGCGCTCTGATGCTGGCGGCCCGGGTTTGGATCCCGGGAGCGCCCCGAGGCACCACTTCTCCGTCCAGCGCGAGGCCGAGTCCCACGTACAGCAACTAGAAGGATGTGAACCTATGGCGTACAACTATCTACTGGGGCTTTGGGGGGAAAAACTGAATAAATAAAATCTTTAAAAAAAAAAAAAAAAACAAGAGGAAATAAACACATCTGCTCTATTGGAAGGACGTTCCTCAAAGGAAATCCTATGGGATTAGTTCAGCTGGGACAAAACTCACGCATTCGGCCACATGACCCAAACGTGCTCTGTGCCAGGCGCCTTTCCAGGGTCTGAAGGTCAGGCAGTGAGCAAACAGACCCAGTGCTTGCCCTCATGGAGCTCTGAGGGTGTCCACTGATTTCATGCAAGACTGGACGTGGTGGTGAACGCTGGATGGGAAGGTTGTCAAAGAAAGAGGATGCCTGCAAAGGGAGAGGGAAGCAGCCTGGCCCGTCCCCAGGAGGGGAGCCATGGCTTAACTGGCTTTTGCCCATTTCTAATGGTATCCATTTGAAGTCATCTAATGGCTCCGTTCCTAAGAAACTTCCAGCAGAGGGCCCTTGATTGCCCTCTGGAAGGCTAATTAGTCCCAGAAATGGAGCGTCTGTGGGGCCTGCGGGACAGGGGAGCCATCAGCCAGCACAAATGGCACAGACGGCATGGGGCTGCTTTCTAATGGCTTTTTGAAGGTTGCTCTGCGTTTGATTGACAAATGCCATATGTCCCCAGTGCTCAGGGCTTTGGCCTCTCCTCTGAGCTCTCTCTAAAACAGGTTTCTCTGCTTTGATTTCATATATGTTCACGATTTTATCAGTCCCTGTTCTGTAAAGGGAGGAAATGCACACCCCATGCAACGGCTGAAAGTGGTCGCTACCTCCTCCCTCCTTGCCCTAATGACTGTGGACAAGTTCCCCAGCCTCTGCCCCTGCAGGGGGCTGGTCAGGCAGGACCCCTGGCCCCTCAAAGGCGCTGCTCCCCTGCTGCGGTGCTAAGCCGCAGGGATGAAGGCCTTGTAACAGCTGTGACTAGGGCCCCAGAAGTCCCCAGGGCTCCCCAGACTCCTGCAGCTGAAGGCTCCTTGAATGGCCCTGCCCGAAGGAGGGTGCTGGGCTCCAGGCCCAGGAGACCAGCAGGGCCACCTGTCCCTGGGGCTGCCCTTGGGACTGCGGCTCCATCATCTTCTGAGCCCTGGGCGCCACCTCCCAGGAAGCCCAGCGAGAAGGGCTTTTTCATGCCTCGCACAAGTCTTTGAGGCTGGAATTCCTGCCCTTTCTTCCTCATCCCATCACAGCCCATCACAGCTGCTGCGGCCCTCAGTATCCCATCCTTTGTCCTCATCCTCAGCCTGCTGACCTTCTCTTCTCCAGGCAATTCCGGAAACTTCTAATTGCTTTTTTCAATTTTCTCTTAGAGAGGCACATTGAAGAATCCTACGTCTCATTCCCTCACTTAGTTCTGCTGGCTGGGAAGGCTCGGCCAGGAGGACAAGCTTGCTCACAGAGGGTAGTGGGGGGCGCAGGGAAATTAGGAGACGGCACAGCTGTCAGGGAACGCAAGCGACAGACCCGTCATTGTGCTCTGACGACTGCATGGGTGTTTGCTTCGCTGTGTCAAAAACAACATCCGCATCCCTGCACGACACCCCAACACCTCTCTGCTCTAGGCATCCTTCAGCTGAGGTCTTCACTAACCATCAGAGTTCTCCTATTCTTTAGGAATGTGCCCCCCCCCAAGCTGTGTTCTCCTCAAACAATTTGCTTTCTCCCCCTTCTTAGGGAACCCCATTTTTTTCTGTCATCTGTGCACTTACCTTGAGTCCTGAACCCCCATCCAGGAGCACCCCCTGAACCCCCACTACCACCCACTCTGCCCTCCCAATGAAGCACCAGCTCTCAGAAGCCTTACTAATCCGAGGAGCCGTCTGAAATATCAGCAGAGGAAGAATTCCTTCCGGCCCCACTATGCTTGTAGCACAAGGTGTCCCCTCACCATCCGCCATCCGCTGATCCACGTGAGCCACAGCATTTCAGAGGAGAGTGACACAGAGAAGCACACGGCGTTCACAGTCCACTCTGCCACAACAGCCAGTGTCCCTCGATGGTGGAGGCCTCGGCGAGATTCCAGCAGGAAGGTCTGGGTGGGGACTGGTCCTGGCACATGGCGGTGTGTTCTCAGCTGCCACCCCCTGGGTCCTGCCCATTTTCTGAGCCTGGTGTTCCGTCTTTCTGTTGATGCTGTGAGCTGCTTGATATCCTTCTAATAAACCCCTTCCTGCTTGAATAACCCACACTGGTTCCTGTTGTTGGCAACCAAGGGCCCCTCCTGGGACTGCAGCTCCTCCCAGGGATGCTGGAAGCATTGATGGCCTATTGGGGGGAGCACGTGGAATGCTGGGAAGAGTACCAAAGAGTTAAGGGTCCCATGGCTGCCCTCACCCCCTGCTCCCTCCAGTTCTGGGGCAGACTTCCTGGGTCCGGATTCACTATCAAGGTTTTCCTGCTGTTGGGGTATTGTGAACATTTCTGGTTTGTTTGGGTTACTGGAGACTCACAGGTCATGGAATGCCATTGGGATTCTCTTTATCTACTGCACAGAGGTGGCGCCTGTCACTTCCTTCCGTTTATCAGCGAGTGTTATTCACAGGGGCCTTCTTGGGTCTGATCAGGAGCTGTTCGTTCATTACCTGTGGGGTCATTCCAGACCATCCCCTCAAAAGAAGCCCCATACTATCCTTACTGTGTCATTGTCACTCTCCATGGGGGTCCCCCCTGGTGACCCATCTGTATCTCCCCCTCCTCTAAGCAGGGCCTGGCCATCATGGCCACCACATCCGTGGTCTGGGCCCAGAGAATGGTCCTCCCCAAACAGACAGATTCTGCTCACTTCCCAGGGCTGAAAGGAGGAAGCAGGGAAACCACATGTCACAAATGGCCACACAATGCCATGGAGGAAAAAGGAAATATTGCTTTTTTTCTCTGTAACAGTAAAATCAATAAATGAACAATAAGCCAATGAGAAAACATACTTACAACTATGAACTGGGGTTTTCCCAGTCTCTTAACTATAGTCCATTTGGTAAGATTTGGAGGACCTCGGTCCTCCTCCTCCAAGATGTGCCTTTGATGCCCAGAGTCCCGGGAACGGGAAACGCTCCTGCTTGGCCCTGTGTGGACGACTTCCGGCTCCTGCCCTCAGGACTCAGGTCTGGAAACAGGGGTGCCAACGTGCTGCTGCACGGCTTGGGCACACTCAGAATATGGTGTCCAGCTCTTCTTCTCTGCTGAGGAAAGAACAAAGCGTGGGGCCCCGTGGCCACAGGAGAGGTCTGGGTGGGCGTGGAGGAAAACTCAGGGTGGCGTGGTCGCTGATGCAGTGTCGCCCCGAGAAAGGGAGATGGCCCAGGCCTCACAGACACCCTCCTCCAGTCCTGTGAGGGTAACGTTGGGACCAGGTCGGAAAAACGGCCCAGGTAAGCAGCTATCTAAAGGAGGATTTGGAGCCACGGGCAGGAGAATAAATCGTGTCATGCAAGAGATGCAGCAACAGACCCCAAGAGTGAGTTTCAGACACCAAGACATTTCTCCTACACCCTCAAAAGCCTCGTGAGAATGCAAAAATACATATAATTGTGGTAAGATCAATGGAAAATCAAGGAAGAATGCCATCAAGGAGCTGGAAACTTCCTTTCCGGAGTTGTGATGCAGACAGTATGGGGGAGATAGCCTGTGACTCCACATGGGCTGTGAGGAACCCTGCCTGAGGGTCCCCACAGGGTCATGGGAACTCAGCTGGGAGCAGGGCTGAGAGCCAGGTACAAGGATTCCCGATGGGAAGGATTTAATTTTTTTTAAGAGCAAGCAGCTACCATTTAAAGTTACCAAAACAATATGCTTCTAGTAGGGTGGCGGTACCGATCACCTGGAGCAGGGCCCTTTGTCCCGGGGAGAGCCTACAGGGCAGCCCCTTTCAGTCATGCAGAAATAAGGCAAGTAGGTGCCCTTGGTTCTGGGGTAGGGTGACCAACCGTCCCGGTTTGCCTGGGACTCGGGGTTTTCAGTGCTAACATCAAGGGAGGCTGGGCAAGCCGGGACTAGTTGGCCACCCTCTCTGGGTGGAAAAGTCTCCAGGGACTCAGCCGTCCCCCTAAGTCTGACCAAGTTGCTCCTTTCCCCCAGCCACAGTGCCCTGAGCTTGGGCCCCCTGAGAAGAGGCCAACACTCGGAATGGGGCCTGTTTAGGTTTCCTGTCACTGAAACACCTCTAATGGACTGAGGTCACTCGTGAGGAAGGACCTTGGGGGCCTCCTGAGACTGGCCACGTGGGAGGGAGGGAGGAGAGAGGACTGGTGCCCTGGGCTGGCCAGGGACCTGGGGGCTCCGGTCACCAAGCTTGGCCCGGGGTGAGTGTGTGTGGTGAAGGGCAGGTCAAGGCCATGATGACAGGAAGCTGGGCCTTGGCGTCAATACTCATCGTCTAGGAATACAGGAGGCGTCCTCTAGCCTCAGGGATGGAGGCTGGAGGGCCCTGCAGACTGACCAAGGGAGAGGGACCTGGGGGAAAAACGGATACTTTCATTACCTTTGAGTATTTAAAAGTATGGCATATACACACACTGTACCAACATCGGGTTCCCGGTTTTGATACTGAATGCGGTTATCTGAGATGTAACCACTGGGGAACATGGTGAAGGATACACAGGATCTCTCTATACATTGATGCAACTTCCTGTGAATCTATAATTACTGAAGAATAAAGTCATTATAAAAGATACTGGGGGCAGCCCTGATGGCCTAGTGGTTAAAGTTCGGCGCGCTCTGCTTTGGTGGCCCTGGGGTTCAGTTCCCAGGTACAGAACCATACTACTGGTCTGTCAGTGGCCATGCGGTGGCGACAGCTCACATACAAAAAGAGGAAGATTGACAATGGATGTTAGCTCAGGGGGAATCTTCCTCAGCAAAAAAAAAAAAAAAAAAAAAGATATGAGATAAAGTTCTTCATAATGGAAACCTGGCCGTGTCCTAGGTCACAAGGGTAAGCTCCCACAAATTCCAAAAGGGAAAAATAAGAGTCAGGCATCATTTTCTACCCCTGGCTGCTGGAATGGAGCTGCTGGTCGCCCAGGAACTGGCCAGGGGTGGACGGAAGGGCTCTAGGAAATGCGCTCCTGCTGCTCTGGCATTCGTCCCCCAGAGCTGATTTGAAAAGGACACTGTGATTAGTAAAATGGGGACATTTCCATAAAGGCCCCAGTGGAGTTGGCAGTAACAGTTAGAGAAGGGTTACAGCGCTCTAGCCAACACACACCCACACACACCCACACAGACTCACAGAGACTCACCCACACTCAGACACACACACACACACGCACACACCATGCTGTTCGGCCACCTCCAGGGAGCTCCCCTCTTATTTCTTGTGGATGCCCCAAGTCCCTCCAGTGCAGGGGGGCAGGGCAGGCCCTGGAGTTATTGGCAAAAAGCAAATCTCCATGAATGACCTGAAGAAACACGCCCAGAGTGCCGCACAGAGAGAGAGGAGATTTCTGTTGCTTTGTTGTTTCCGCAGCAACTCCAACCTTCTACTTTATGGCTCAAGGAGCCTCCAGTGAAACAAAATCAAAACACAGAAAATGTAACGTGTCCTCTCTGCTCTTTTGTATGAGACTGGAGTATTTTAATACAATTTCCAACAAAATCCGTCTTAAATCCAAGAGATTATGGAGAAAAATAATTGGACATACAAAAGATTCAGAAACTAAAATAAAGGGGCTTAGGTGAACAAGAATTTTCCTGTGAAATTGACTTTCTCCAAGAAACAGAAGAAAACTTTATATTCTCAAAGAGCCTAGCGAAGAAATTGCATCTATGAAGAGAGAACCATGTGAAATTCTTAAAATATTGTTTTTAGAAGTAAAACATTAATTACCCATTGTTTCTTAGCTGCACAGAGGCAGTGAACAGCATATGGGATATTACAGACAGCCCAACGAATACCTCAAGAAATTCTCTGAGCACTCAGGAGAAAGTATAAGGAGGGGAAAGTTATGACAAACAAGGAAGGTAAGAAGAAGGCAAGAACACAGAGAATCTGTTGAGGAGATAGATCTGCACGACAGGGATTCCAGAAGGACATAGTGGAGCAGAGAAGAAATAATAGAAGGAAAACGATTAAGTCTAGAAATGATTGAAGCCATCTTCCACGACAATAATTCAATAAAACTAAGGCTCAGTAGCCAAGGGGAGAGCAGGGGGCTAAAAATGAAACACTGTCAAACTAAAGGAGAGCCCCCATCATCCCTGGGGAAGAAGAAAATAATGCCATCAGCCATGCAGGGTCTTCATGAAACAACAACGGGGACAACACAGCCCTCAGAGCTGAAGGAATGTTGTGACCAGAAAATGGATGACCTCAATGTGCTTTACAAAATTAAACAGAAATGAAAATAAATATTCCAGTGAAGAAGTAGGAAAATAAAGAACAAAATAACCTGGAGGGAAGAAGGAGGACGGCTACGCTCAGAAATTCATGACTGAGCGACGAGCTGAGTGAGTGATGCTGGAAGCAGGTTCTGAGACAAAGCTGTGGCCAGGCGGCGGATCAAGGAAGAGAGCCTACCACTGCCAGCACAGGTGATGGGAAGGGGAGGAGTGTAGACAAGGGGGCCAGAGGGAGGGAGGAGGTGGTGAGAGCTCCTGTGAGTAGATCTGGGAGGGACCAGAAAGGTGTGGCCCTGTGGGCAGGGGCTCTGGTTTAATAGGACCGCACATCAGCTCCATATTTTTGTACTGGGAGCAGCTTCAGAAAAGGAAGTCGGTTTTGTCCGTCTTCATATGAACTCTCGGTGAGACAAACCCCAGACCACTAGGCCCTGAGCGAATGGCCATTGTGGGTGATGGCCGTGGTGGTCTTGCTGGGCCGGCGCAGAGAGGCTTGCAAGGGACACCAGGCAGCACCCCTGCCTGGGCCCATTTGTGGGTTGTCTGCAGGCCATTCACGAGCCCCTCTCCCTAGTGTGGCTGTGTTGTATATGGAGCAAGTGAGGGGCACTGTAAACCTAAGTGCTCACCTTGGAATGTTCCAGTAGCTCGGAAAGGCTGGTGGCCAGGAGAAGAGATGTGGAGAGAAACATAGGGCCAACAGAAGAGGAGGCTGGCCCTGCAAGGGGATGCCCAGCGTGGCACTGGGCTCATCTTGGGATTCTGGCCTTAGTTAGGAGCCCGTCCGCGTGAAGAACCGGCCACCTGCCTCTGCAGCTTGAGACGAGATCTGTACCCCAGAATCCTGGGGCCTGAGGTGCTGGGCAAGGGGATACAGGCCACTGTGGGTCTGTCTAAAGTGCCCCAATTTCTAGGTTTATCGCACTGAATTGAGACCAACATGGTCTTAAGACCTGTGGTTTAAGGTCCGGTTTCCCTCTCCAGGTTGGACACCTGACAGAGTGCAGAGCGGGGTCCACACTCCCTATTCTTCTCCCAATAGCCAGGGCGCCTCGGAGACCCTCGTGCTCTCCTCACTGTCCCCCTCAGAGTCCCAGCCAGCTCCCCACGCTTCCGAATTCATGGCAGCTAACGTCACTGCCCAGGATGCGGACGCAAACACGGTGCCAGAGAACAACTCCCATGGTGAAAACACCGTGAACATTGGCGAATGTCATTTCTTTGATCCAATGATTTTTTTTTTTTTGAGGAAGATTGGCCCTGAGCTAACATCTGTTGCCAATCTACCTCTTTTTGCTTGAGGAGGATTGTCCCTGAGATGACTTCCATGCCCATCCTCCTCTATTTTGTATGTGGGATGCCGCCACAGCATGGCTTGATAAGCGGTGTGTAGGTCTGTGCCCGGGATCCGAACCTGCGAATCCTGGGCTGCCAAAGCAGAGTGTGTGAACCTAACCACTATGCCACTGGGCCGGCCCTTGATCCAATGATTTTTGAAGAGCAAAGCAGAATTATTTTTGCCTGCTGGTCATACAGGACTTCCCTGGACTGCTAATAAGCTATGTGCTTTAGGAATCCCCAAGCTGGAAATTTGGCCCTAACATTTTTTTCTGAGGAGCATCTAAAAGGGAAGGTTCTGGGCACAGCCTTGGGGGTGTCTTTCACAGCGGGTCTGAAGGTGGTGAAGGACATCGTCCTCCCCCACACAGTGCCCCCTCCATGCCCTTGACCTCCTCCTCACCAAGGCGCGTGGGCACAGTGTCATCTCCTGATGACAGGCCTGGCCCACAGCTGTGGACACGGCAACTTCCGTGTCCCTGAAGTGCTCTCTGCCCTTGGCTCTCCCCACACGTCCCTCCCGGGTAACCCCCAACTCTGGATTTTGCTTCTCCCAGTGTTCTCTCCAGCCTTTCCCTTCAGTGCTCCTGTTCTGAATTCTGAGCCCAGCCCTCCCATCTTCTCAGGCAGCACACTGTTTCCTCAGGGGACCCACGCTGACCACTTCTGTGCAGGTGACACTGCCATCTTCACCCCAGCCTTCCTGCCCCGTGTTCAACTGCGCTCTATCTAGCTCCCTTGGGATGATCCATAAGCACCACAAACTCAGACAGCTCCTGCCTTGGTTTCCTGCAGCTGCCGTAACAAGTCATCACAAACTCAGTGGCTTAAAACAACACAAATGTATCATCTCGCAGTTTTATAGACTGGAAGTCTCGCATGGGTCTTCCGGGGCTGAAACCCAGGTGTGGGCAGGGCTGCGTCCCTTCTGGAGGCTCTAGGGGAGCGTGTGTGCTGGCCTTGTCCAGCTCGTAGAGGAGCCCACATCCTTGGCTCATGGCCTTTCCTCCATCTTCAAGGCCAGCGTCGTCGCATCTCTCGGACCATCCCTGTGTCACATCTCCCCAGACCCCTCTTCTGCCTCCCTCTTCTGATTTTAGGGACCCTGTGCTCACATTGGGCCCACCTGGGTGATTCAGGACAATCTCCTCACCCTAAGGCCAGCTGGTAGCAACCTTCATTTCCCTTTGCCAGCAGCCCAATATACCTAGAGGTTCTGGACATCTTTGGGGGCTGTTGTTCTCCTGACCAGGGAGCCCACCCGAGGCTTACAGCTGGTCGCCCAGACCTGTCTCTTCCTCAGATTCACCTGCTCAGTGACTGGCAACACCATCCTGAGTGACCCACGCCAGGATCTGACTTTCCCTTTCATCTCCTATGTCCACCCAACCACTAATTCCACCTCCCTAATACCTCTGGCATCTGACCCATCTTTTAAAGGCTGCTAATCCTTGAGCCAATAGTCTCTGCTCTCACCTAGCCCTCAGCACTCCTTGCTTGAATACTGCAAAACCTCTAGTGGTCTTCAACCTGCAGTCTCATTCCTCAGATTCCCATATCTTTCTAAACTGAGGGTCTAATTACACCGTTCCCACATTTCAATCTTTCAGTAGCCCACCAACGCCAACTTTCTCGGGAGGGATGCAGGGCTCTTGTGGTCTTGTCCTTGCTTATTTATCCAGTCTCATCTTTGGTACCCCCATCCCACTTCTCCCTCAGACCACTTCAAAACCTGCAATTGGACAACTGTGGATTTCTTTTAAAAAAGATCCCAGAAGGCTCAGAGGTCTTTCATAACTCTCTCCCATACAATGAGCCCTCTGCTTAGGAAAGAATGCTTTCTCCTTTTCTTTGTCCCACTCCAGCTCAGGCAGTCTCCTACAGGAAGCCTTCCCAGGTTGCCCCCTCCAAGCTGGGCTGGGTTCCTCTCCTGCATCCTCTGCCCGCGTCCCTGCAACACGCATCCCACTGAATGGTTCTTACCGGCTGATGTGTGTGGCCCCCAGTAGGCACGTGATGGTGTTCAGTATTTGTTTTCAGAATGAGAAAGTGCTATAGTTTATTAAATGCCTAGAGGGCATGCTCAGGCTTTGCCCACTGTTATGCTAATGGGAATGACAAAGAGAGAGGCACGGAGGCGAGCAAGTTCAGAATAGGGGTTGTTCCACTGGGTCGTAGGAGAACACAAAGGACCCTGCTCACCTGGAAGACGGAGCTGGCTCTGAGGCAGCACCCTGCTAGCTCTTGCTCCCCATGGCAGGTACGGGGGAGTCATGCCCACCTCCATGCCCTTGGGTCAGCAGCTCTCCATCCTGGAGGTGAGGAGGGCCGGTGAGTGGACGCTGGAAGCTCTTCTGCTGCTGAATTGGGAATGCAGGCCTCCCCCGAGGACAATGGGAGCCCTGTGAAATCCCCCAGGAGGACTCAACTTGAACAAGCATGAGATGGCGAACATGTTTTATGGACATTTATGAACCTCACCATTTAACAACGGCCCTTAAAGACAGATTCTGGGTGGGTGGGAAGAGATGACAGTTCATATCAAGATTTAATTGCTCAGTATTCTGCGCCCCCAAACTAATATTGAATTTAATTTTTGAAAACAAGACCCACCAAGATGAAATTCCACTAATTAAAAAAACCTGATTTTTTTTTTCAGATGCATTCCAATATCCTATCACCCACCAAAGCAGACATCAAATGTTAAATGTGGGGAGAGGGGACTGCACATAAAAAGTTGGCTGAGAGAGCCCTTCACTCTAAGCTCCCCTTTGCAATTGAAACTCATCTTGATAAATCACTATGGCTCTTCGCCATCAGGAGCCTTCTCCCTTCAGATCTTATGGCCAAGAGAGTACTGGCCATATGTTCACACCATTTGGTGAAAAATACACTGAACCAACAAAACAAGCATTGCACTTATGGGTACATATTTTTTTATCATACTAAAAGTGTATTCATCTTAAATGTGTAGAAGATATCAGTCAGTTTTCCTCCCCACAGGAACAAATAGCCTCTCGTATTAGACTAGCATTTTTAGAGCCATGATCCAAACATAAGCAACTGGTGTCCTCCCCATATGTTCCTTGTCACTTTTCATTCCTCAGGTGCCTTCTTTTGAGTCACAGTGGGTGACTGAAAAGTGAAACAGGAAAGAAAAGAAAATATTATGAAATCAAAACCCTAAATGTTGTCTGTGACCCAAGAGGTCACTTATTAGGTAGAACATTACAACAGCCCCCAAGCCGGCAAAGCTTCCACGAAAACCTAAGAAAACACAGGGCAGAATGTCATGTCAATTCCCCCCGGGACAGACCCATTCCTTGAATGAACGGCTGATTTGAATTTCTTATCAAGTATCATCTATGAAAGCCCATGGGCCCAACAGTACTTTTTCAAGAAATTTAAATTCCAATACAAGCTTTGTGGTGTAATTGATGGTCCTGGAGGGCAGAACACCTGTCTGCCATGTCTTGGGAATCTGTCCTTTATAGTGTCTTGTGTCCAGTAGCGACTCAATCATGACTGGCTCATAGGAATTAACACGACCCTTGGGCGTGAGCATGAGAAAGGAGCCCCAAGGAAGGCTTGGAGCACTGAGACGTGTAACACGGGCTCTTACACCAGGGAGTGTCTGATAATTACATTTGTATCTCAACACAAAACATACAGATGAAGCTCTTGAGGATTACGAAGATGATATTCAGTAAGGAGAGACTCTTGGAGGAACTTGTCATACAAGGACAGAGCATTGCCCACTTTCCTGATTTTGGTTTAAGTTTGGGTTAACAGAGGCACAGATATAGTGAGCATATGACATTACCTCTCAAGGATGACATTTTACAAAAGACTCCCTCCTCCTTCTAATCTGGGGCCAATGTACATTACGGCTTCTGTTTTTTTTTTTTTTTTGAAGATTGGCCCTGAGCTAACATCTGTTGCCAATCTTCCTCTTTTTTCTCCCCAAAGCCCCAGTACATAGTTGTATATCCTAGTTGTAGGTCCTTCTAGCTCTTCTATGTGGGATGCCACCTCAGCATGGATTGATGAGTGGTGAGTAGGTCTGCGCCCAGGATCCGAACTGGTGAACCCTGGGCCGCCAAAGCAGAGCTTGCCAACTTAACCGCTATGCCACTGGGCCGGCCCCTTATGGCTTCTGTTTTAAGAGTTCCTGTCTCCTCTGGATTTTCGTAAAGCTGGAAACATTTCTTAGGCAAATACATTCTTGGAAAGGGGAGTTCTCAGTTTGGTTCCAACCACTTTGCGTGTCAGCCTGTGCTTCCCTTTCTGGAGAATGGATGCTGTAATGTTCTATACCAAGGCTTCCACGAACAACTAATAGCTATGAAATTCTTTCAAGTGCAAAAAACATCCAAATGTGAAGTAATCCCCACTTACCAGAAAGCAGTGTTATAAATGCTGCTGGTTCTCGCCTCAGGGAACTGCTTTGGTTTGGACAAGGATGTCTTCAAGGAGCTGCACCCAAGTTTAGGCTCCTTAAGACCTCAGGAAAATCTAGTTTGTAGGATACAACATCCTGGGCCAGCTAAACAGCAGTGTATGCAGAAGACGAAAGTTCAAGCTTCTTTTATCTACCTGATCTTACGCTTACACGGAAATAAAGAGCATCCTGAATTCCACTTCTATAGCCCGCAGAAACACGGCCCATCTCCAGCTAAGGGTGAAGACTGTAGTCCCTTTTCTCCAGGGAAGCTCTCTGCTGTGTGCATCAGATGACAAGCAACAGCAAATTAAAAAAACACTGTGATTGGCCACCTGCCATACTTGACCCCTGGAAGATATTACCCGCTTGTTTTCAGAAGGGCAGGACAGGGCAAGCTTATTGCATGACTATATTCCAGAGATGTGCTTCCCCCAGGCCTGCGAAATTAAAGGTGAGGTCTTCCACCACCTCTGATGTCCAACATCCCAAACTGACCTCCAACAGAGAAACTATGCAGAATCACCTTTGGCACTCAACACAGGCAATCAGTAGACTAGGCCTTTATGGATCTTACTAGGAAACCAAAAACAACAACAAAGTCACACAAACTGTGTGATTGGTTACGAAAATAGTAAGATATTCTCTTAGACCAGATTTTTAACTTATGTGAAATATGCTTTAGGGCACTCACCAAAGGAAAAGTGTGTATGTAAATGTATGTTTAGGATTAATATACAGTGATCACTTAGGTTACAAGGCCTGTATATACATTATCTAATTTAATCCCTCCCAATCCTGAGGTAGGTTTTTACCCTCATATTACAGTTGAGGAAACTGAGGTTCAAAAAACTGAAGTACCTTGCTCAAGGTCACGGAGATTGCAAGAGAGGATTCCATGATGCCTTTTTCAATGAGGACATCTCAATTTCAGTTTAAGGAATAAGAATACACTGCGGATAGGCAAGAATTGTGGATGTTTAGAAGTCAGGCATGATCTTTGCCTAATGCAGGTATTTCTCAAAGCTTTGCAGGCTGTTTATAGAAATTATTTAAAAAAAGGTTCCAAGGTTTATTGAGGAAATGCTTGAGATAAACAGGCTTCTTTTCTGCAGGATTTCTGAGTCTTTAATAAGATAATATGGATTATCGATGGCCAAGAGAATATGTAAGGCTTTTTTTTTTTTTTTAAGATCTCTTCTGTTTCTTGGAATATACTTTGGAAAAAACTGAGTAAAACTTCAAGTTCCTGAAAGCAGATTCAGGAAGAAGAAAAATGAGTCTCATCCTTTTGGGACACATTTGATGGTCTTCCCCAACCTCCCCTCAGGGCTTCACATATTTAAATCCCAAAGTGAAATGATTTGGTAAATTCACTTTGCCATGAGGGGACTGCATGACTTGGATCATCATAAAACAAGCACAGGACTGGCAATCCGGGGACAGAGCATGAAACGCAGTGACTGGAGACAGGCGTGGGCACGTGTGAGGGTGTGTGGGACTTAGGAAAAAAAAGGCCTTGAATAAAGTCTGCTTGTACAGTGTCACCAACTCCCGAGTTTCCAAGGGTTTATCATGTAACCTGCAGTCACTGGGACCAGGCTACTATCTTTGCCTTCTTCCCTCCACTTCAGAACCACAAGCACCCTCAGGTGAACATGAGCAGGACAGGAAGCAGGTGAGTTAGAATCCCACTGCAGAGCTGGGAGGGACCTCCGAGACCATTCGCCCCGGTACGTTTGTAGGACACACAGAGAAGCTCGTGGTCAGGCCCAACCGAGACCTGACTACGTTTTCTTGATGTTTGGTCCAGAGCTCTTCCCACCACACCCCGATTCGCAAAGCTAGAGCCTTACTTGATGTCCTAGTCACAAAATGCAGCGTTCTCAACGCATCAACACTGCATTTGGAAGACTAGTTATTTTCTATAATCGTCTGACGGGAAAGACGAGAACGTACCTGAAACAGGGTGTTGTTTATGAATGTCTCCTCAGCGCCTAGAACAGAGCCTGGCACACGGTGTGTGCTCAATACCTCCCCGCTGAATTAACGAATAATGTGACATCTTAGCAGTTTATATAGTGTCACCCAAAATATTTATTGGCATCTTTAAAAGCTTGTCTGACCAGGAGGTTCTCCGAGGATGCTGCCAGGGGGGTGGAGGACAGGAATTATCAGGCAGCTGGGCTTTGGCTCTCCAGATACATAAGTAACACAAAACCCAGCAGGAAGAAAATGGGCTGTCTGCATTGTCATTTTTGCCTCATTTATAATACTTTCTCTGCTTCCTTGCAGGTGGACAGATATGGCAATTGGTACGTGGGGTTTGATAGGAAATCAAAGATTTCCAACTGTTTTTAAACGGATTTCAGGACAAAGGCCATCTTCTTTTCATAAAAGAGGTAGTTAATAGCTTACATTGTATCATCAAAGCGCCCATACCCATTTAAAAAAGTCATTCTCTATTATAACTTTTAAAAAACAGCTTAACTAGTTATTGAATAGGCCACACTCACCAGGAAAAACTGATTCTATATCATTCTCAACCTCAAACATTTGAATAGTTATTTCTGAAGAGATGCCACCCAATAATCTCTCTTATGTGACATTAAAAAAACTCACTCAAATACCAACAGATTCAACTTTATAGCACCATTCCAAAATACTAAACTTTCTTTGCACCTTTATTTTTATCTTTTTTTGTACACATTTAAAGTATGGGCATCCTGTAAATTTCTGAAAAGCCTCATAGGAAAAAAACACAACTATTTTAGGACAAAGCAATAACTCAGTTTGTAGGCAAGATGACCTCAGGCAGGCTGTACGTTCTTCATGGTCTTCTGTGGTCTTGATTCTGGGGTGAGAATACACAAAGGATGCTAGAGTCTCCTGCATTGTTCTAGAGATAACATTGCGTATCAGTGTGTAAAAACTTGTTGCTCAATGGTCAGACTCTAGGTATCGGTTACAACTCAAACCAGGACAATAACAGTCTTTTGTAATAATTTTACTCTTTTGATCGACAAAAGAATTGGGATATTAGATAATTTCAAAGTTTGTGTACATCTTTTATTCACACTCTGTAAGGGAGAAATTAGAATAATATTGAATTCCCTCTTACAAATCTCCATATTTGAAGCGTGGAGCACTCAAATCTGTTCTTGGCAAGCAGATGTATTTAAAGAGGGATTATAAATGGGTTTTTAATTCAACATATATTTGGCTGCATTGTTATGTAAGGAGACTAAGTAATGTGGGAGCTGATAAATGATGAGACTACTTGCAGAAAACCATTTTTTTTCTTGTAACACTAGAGAGAAATGTTTCACACTCTGATCGTAAGTGCACGCTCTTGTCTCCCTCTTCCATGTATTAGCGGGTGCACGGTGCACCCGGGGAACAGGTCTGGCGAGAGGACTCGCAATTTGTGTGTATGCTGTGATTGGCAGGGTCCTGTGCAGAGGTAGAGTCAGAAGGGTGTCCACTAACAGTTTAATTCTGCAGCAGTTTCAAAGAAATTGATTGTTACACAATAACAGTCGATGACCCAGGAAGAGAAAGTTGAAATTAGAAGTGACCAGTATCGAAACGCTACTGCGCACCAGGAAGGAATATGAGAATATTCATATGCCCTGAAATAGAAATAATCACTTTGCACTATGTACACCACATACAATATAACATATTCTTTTTAACATTGCACAATATAAATATTATACACGGCGGAGTAAACTAAATGCAAAATAACTTGGAGGCACACAGAAGAGACGTGGGAATAGCTTGAACTCTGATTAAAATTAAGATGGGGTTAGTAAAAGGCAGAGTGTTACATTGTCAGGCCAGTGAGCTTTGAGGTCTCACCACGTGGGCGGGCAGCCACCTCCCGTATATACTGAAAATTCTCATACCTCAATGTCGTTAGAGTTGATTGCTTCAAACGAAGGCTAATTAGCTAAATGATTTGAGAAAATCAAACTTTTGCTCCCCACTCTCAAGTAGGTAACCCCTGAAGGTCCCTCCCGACCTCAGGGTTTCCGTAAGGAGGGACTATGTTGGGACACAGCTGTATTCTTCTATTTCTTGTAAATAACTTGGTTACTAGCAAACCACTTTAATGAAACTAGAACAGTATGCAAGAACACCCATCACAGTGCTTAACAAGATTTAATGTACATTTATTCTTAACATGTGGAACATATAAAGATTTTATACTGAATAAATGATATTCATTAAGCCAGAGGAAAAGGAGGAATTTACATCAAGTTTTTTTCTTTTTTTTTTAAACTACATTATCTTGAAATACAAATGTGGATTCTCGTCACTGAAAAATCTTTGAAGTTGTGTTTCTTCCTTTTAGTTGTATTTTTTTCTTTTTTGTCTGTACTGGTAACCATTTTCTAAATCAATCCATATGCAACCATTTCCACACCTTGATTCATGAAGCAAATTGTGATCAGCTGCTCTCCCGAAATAGAGCATGACTTTATACATACAGAAACTTGTACATTACCCTCTTTTTTTTTGTTTTTTTTGTTTGTTTTTGTTTTTTGTATTTTTTCTTTTTTTCTGAGATATGGCCCTAATGAAAAAATATATAAAATAAAAATAAAAAATTATTTAAATCTACCATCACTTCGTAGTTACCACATCATGAAAAAGAAACTAAAAACTTTGTACTAAAAAAAAAAAAAAAAGAAAGAAAAAAGAAAAGAAAAAATGAGGGTATGTTTAATGTACAACTTCTATATACATCACAGCCCATAGGCAGTAAAAAAAATATTTAAAAAATGATTAAAGGAATTGTGAAGAACTGTCATGTGGAAAGTCAAACGACAGACAGCAGACAGGACGACGGTAGTGGTGAGGAAGCGATTTCCGTTGATCGTTGTCAGGTATGTATTTTCAATCTTAACTTAAAAAAACATTGTTTTTGCTCCTAGCCTAATGTAACCATTTTCCTGTGGAGAAACCAGTATAATTTCATAGTTTGACTACTGACTGACACACCTCCTTGAGCCCCTAAACCTACTTTTCTAGAAGTTTCTATTGCACAGAGCTTTGGGCGATGGGATACAGTTTTTATTTTTTCATAATCTGAAGAATAACACACCTAGGAAATTGATAATTTTTCACCTTTTTGCCTCAGTGTGGTGAAATTTTCCCATCTTAGCATCTTTTGCCACAACTTTTTTCTTTAAAGTCAATTCGCTTCCCAAAAAATGCAATACAACATGGAAAAGAACATTAAAAAGAAAATCTGTGAAAAACAAAAAGTGACCTTTGAATGCACTAGACAGCAACTTTGGTTAAAAAAAAAACACAAAATAAAAAAAAAAAACCCAAAAGGATGTACTTATACACACAGACAGCAAATATTAATTTCATAACTGTTCGAATTAATTATTTCTTTAATTCCCAATTGGTAAATAGTGAATGGGGCAGAGGAGCAAAGATTTTCTTTTCCTTCTTCCTACGCTGGATAAACAACAGAAACAGCCAGTTATACGGGAGCCTCTAGTCTTCACTCACACAGTGCTGCCTTCTCACTGATGTCATAACTGCCCAATCTGAAACAGTACATCACAGATGACAGACGCGACCAGAGAGTTCAGGACGGCTGATATCGAGATATCCAGCAATCGGCCCTCGTGCAGAAGGAATTCCGAGCGGTTCTCGTCCACTCTGGCCATGGCCAGCAGAGCCTTGGCCGCCCTACACATCATGTCCACGCTAGGTGGTTCTAGAGGCGGGGGCTGCATGTGCATGAGGTTATGCTGGCTCTGCTGATACTGCGCCATCGTGACCCCATCCTCTAGGAAGCTTATCAAGTTTCCAATACTTCCCTTCTGCACAGCTATTGCCCTTGCTGCCAGCGCGTCCCCTTGGGCAAGGTTCGATAAAAGCGCCATGGACATTTCTCGACAGACTGGGTTTTTGCGATCCCCAACGTACCTAACTAACGTAGCATAGAATTTCTCCTGACGACTAAATGGAGGCGTGGCCAAGATCAGGTCCACATTATTGTCCTGGATGCTGAGTTTACAGAGGGTCTCCAGCACAAGTCTCTGAGGCGACAGGACAGAGTTGGGTCCCACCGTTGGAAAGGGGTCTTGCGCCTCTGCAGATGGGCACACCATCCAGTGCAGCAAGCCATCCAAAATTGGCAAGCAGATGCTTTCCGTGTAAGCAGACAAGTCTAGCTGCCCAGAAATGTTGGCTAACGTGACCAACGTGTTATCCCGTAAGACCTCGAGGCAGTCCCACCACCACTCATCTTTGCTGCAGGCCACCCCTTTGTCCTCGTCTTCCTCTTTCTCGTAGGTTTGCGGCGCTCGTTTTCTCTCTGGATGCTCGTGGTGAAGGAGAATCAGCTTCCCCAGGATCAGCACCAAGCCTGGATGTTTGGACATCTCGGCGTCGTTCCCAGGCACAAAAGACAAGCTACGGACAATATTTGACACACAGATACAGCGCTTAGCCAGAGAATCCTGCCAGTGTGCAATGGTGCAGAGAGGAGTCTCGTCTCGGCTCCTGGGCTCGTCCTCCAGCAGCTTGATGTTCCGGTGACTTTTGGCTTGATGTATACCAAAGGGAAACTTACTGCTCTCGGTCTGGGCACCAGGGTTCGCCTCTTCGGGCAGAGCCCCTGGTCGAGCGGACAGGACATCATCAATGGTTGCAATGATGCTTTTCTCCTGCTGCTCTTCGGAATCCCCTTTGCCTTCCTGCTCTTTCTTTCTACCTGTGGAGCTGAGAGGGGGAGGGGGACGCCTGCGAGGAGGGATTTCCATCTTGCTCTCAAAGTGAGTCTGGATGTGCTCCGTGGTATCCCCGCCACCAAGCTGCCAGTGCAGGAGTCCGCTGTTGAACTCCTGAACACGGCCCAGCTTGTCAGATCGGTCCACCACAAACAGGTTGTTCTTTTTGACTATCTTGATGGGCAGCTTGTCGAACTTACTGGCTTGCCTGGGCTTCTCCTTTGGATCTGCAGAGGCATCGGGAGAGGTCAGAGGCGGGCTGCTCTTATCCTCGGCCTCCGTCTTTCCACTGTCTTCCTCCTCATCCTCCTCCTCGTCCTCCTCGTCATCAATACATTCAGCATCTTCGTCCTCTTTCCCCGAATCGTCTGCCAAGGACTGGCTATCATCTCTCTTCACTGTACTGTGATCAAGTGCTTTTTGGCTGGGGTCTCCCACTTCATATTCCATAAGAATTCCAAAAATGTCAATCAGGCATTTTCTAAAGTACTCTACTAAAAGTTCGAGAAATCCGGACAACTAGAGAGGAGGGGAAGAGAACAAGAAAAGAATAGGAACAATGTTATAACATCAGATCGGACTGGGAAGGGTAAACATCCTGATAGCTATCAATACATTTTTACAATGATTTTCACGTTTTAATTCCTTTTAGGCTGGGCCAAGAAAGAGAAACTACGTATCAGTTAGAACCACCTTTCTGAATTTTATGTTATTAACCAAAACAACATTTATCATGTTTCTTACTTGCTGCTTACTTTCCTGTACAATCAACATCAAAACTTTCTTGTTATTTTCATATTCCTAATGTTATCAACGAGGGAGTGCTTTGCTGTTCTGTCTCCTGTTTTCTGCTTTAGATACAATGCACTCCTTACTAGAAGAGTGGGGACGTGGATTTTATAGACGCATTCACCCACAGTGAGTCTGCTCTCTTCTATTATTTATCTGAGACTTGCTAGCCTGGGTTTTTATGGTTATTATTCTTAGGATTTTATGGTTATTTTTGCCTCAGGTACCATAGGTTACTCTAATTTACGTTCTCCATATATCTTTGGGAGAAGATAATTTCAGCAATGTAGTAGAGCTCATAAACACAGAAAATTAAAAACAAATCAATTCAGTCCCTGATAAATGAATTAAAATGTTTTGTAGAATGCAATTCTACATTTCAGTTATCACAACTCTAGCTGAAAGATGAAAGCCACTATGAGAACTAGTTTTGTTTCCTTTAAGCAAATGTTTGTGTCAAGAAAACCAATATATTCCACGATTAGCAACTGCCCAGCTCCCCCCCTCAACACCCACACCACGACATTCAGGGAGGATAAAGGATTAGGTAAAGAAAGGATTCTTTAATGATGGGTGTTACGGAAATCAACCATACTTTCATCGTCTGCTGTCAATTCCTGAAAGTGGGTTTGAAACAATAACTAAGAAGTAAGGGGAAACCCAAGTACTAACCATAAAGTACTTGCTTTTAGAGTACGAAGGCACAATTTTTCAAGCGGAGGGTTGGGTTCTTTTACCCCCCACTTAGAGTTTACTTTTTTCCCAAGGTGTGGGAAAGAGAAGTTGCTAGAGCAACTCTGGTTATGAAAACGTGTGATCAACAGCAGTTCACCTGACGTGAGGATGAAGTTCATTACTCTAGCAAAGGCAGTATAAGTTTTTTAAATACTTATTTTCTGTTAAAACAGACTTCATGCAATGTTTATGGCCTTATTAATACACTTCCTATCTAGTGAAACCTCGCCTTTCAGGGCTGTAATGAGGACTTAACTGAGAGAAGAAAGAGCAAGTAGAAGCTTCTGGTCCTATTTGATAGAAGCAAGGGAATCAGATGTTTTGGCTTTTTTCACCCAAAGCAGAGAGTTGTTCACACATAGTAGGGAAAATAACCTTTTCTCATTTTTGTTTCTAAGTATTTCTTTAAAAGTTTGTAGCTCAGTTGACTCTTGGGCATTTTTCCTAACTCTCAATTCCCCTTCTCTCTTCTAAAGCGATTACGCTGGAATCGACTAGCAGCCTAGCACTGAATAAAGGGGCGTTTTAAGCTCAGTACAAGTAGTAGCTTCCAAGTGACGGCTTCAAAATAACCTGGAGAGAGGCAGAAACAGAGGGAACAGACCAAGAAACAAGTCTGGCCATGCGTTCATACATACATGTTTTGGCTGAACGATGGGCACATGGGATTCATTAAACTGTCTCTCTACTTCTACATATATTATACATTTTCTATAATATAATTTTTTTAATTAAAAGAAAGATGCTATGTCCCCCTGGAAAGTAGGGTAGTGTCCCATTGTAAGGTACTGCATATCCAACACTATACAGTTGTAACTTTATGTTACATGTGGATTAATTCCCATCGGCCTGCTAATATTCATTCTAAACAACAATTTAATTTTACTATTATCATCTATGCCACACATGCATATGCGCACACACGCATATGCGTGCACACGCACGAACAAGGTCGCTGTTTTCTTAGGAGAAATATAGGTATATGTGTATTGACCCTAAAGATTGAAATGAATTATGATTCTAGACTAAACTTTCAGACACCTATACATTGACTGGTGTTGGTTTATAACAACTGCCATGATAAAAATGGTTAGCCAGTGGGTGCTCATCATGGGGGCATTCATTGGGGCATTAGGTACGACTCAATCTTCTTACTCTACTCTGGTCCTTAGTTGGACTGGCGCTGGCTTACCTGGGAGAGATTGAAAGTAGCGACAGTGCTGTCATCATAGAGAAGTATATTAATAGTGTCCAAAGCCCACGTACTTTCAGCCAAAAGACCTGACTTAAGGGACATCATCACACGCCAGGCCTCAGGAGTAACTAAAAACAGGGGAAAGAACGAGGATATGATTAATATTAACTCTATGCACAAAAGAATAAAAAATAAGAAAAGGATAAGAGAAAAGAAGTGGAGCGTTCAGTTAAATATTGATTTTAAACAAATGTTCTGAGGCATAGCTAAACATGATCACTTTCAGATTTTAAACGGAGGGGATAGCTGTATTAAGACGCTTTTGTTGTCTAAGATCTTTTTGCTTTGTGGGTTAAACGTGAGCCAAAGTGCTTCTAGAGGTGGGAGTGGTTAAGCACAAATGGTCCTTTCTCATCTCTGGCTTCTTTCTCTTAGCCCCTAACAGAATCTGTAACGATGCACCAGAGTTTTAATAATGGAGTCAAACCCCAAAACGGTATTTGTCTTCTTTGCCCTGCTCCATTCACAAATGTCTCAAGGTGGCACCTTCAGAAGGCCAGCAAATATGTACGATATAAGCAAAATTTAATTCCCAAACAGCCCATTCTCTAATGTAAAGGTCTGGATTTTTCCCACGCTGTCTTCTTCTATTTCTGAGCTCCTGCCCTCAGAACGTGCTGTTGACAAATATGATAGCACTTTGACGGTTCAGATTTTTCAAGAGCTTGGCCTGAGCCAGGGGATGGGAGATAGAAGGTTGTACTTTTGTTTTCCCCGTTTCTGTTACTGAAGAAGACACAGTGCTAGATAAAATGTTTGCAAGAAGTGCCGTAAGATGGAGTGAGAAGAGGAGGCCCGTCATGTGTCTGAAAGTTCCACGGAATCTGTCTCAGGAAGCCAGCAGACCACACGGTGCCAGTAGACCCGTGCAAGCAGAACTCACCGCAGCAACAGCCAACACGGGACACCAACAGTAAGCGCATGTGCGGGAGGGCACCGTGGGTTTCCACCTGTATTTTACTCTCATCTACTTTTCCAATTTTCTAAGATAGGCACATAATACTTTTATAACAGAAAAAGCAAATTTTCTTTTTAAAATAAGGAACATAAATTTCCCTAGGCTAAAGACAAATACTGGTATAACATGCACTAAGAAATTTTATAAGAATTTAAATATATCTATTTATTTAAACATATATATGTACACAGACACATGTGCATAGTTTTACATACATATTTCCACATATAAAACAGTACCGGGTCTCTCTGTATTTCTTTCTCACCTCCAGCATCCCTCTCCCGATATAAAACTCTTTACTTTTCTCCCCTTTTCTCTCTATATATCTCCTTAATGTCCAATGATTGAAAACATCTTTAATATCTTTAATTTGGTATCTTTAATCTTTCTAATCACTGCAAATGATTTCAAGTCAAGTGATTTTGAAAAAACTTTTTTTATATAACCAAGATCTATAATTTCCTTTGCTGTATTAAAAGTACTTCAAAAATAACGCAGGAAAACTGTGTGTACTCCCAGATAGTCCAGATCTCTAATTAGTATTCAGAACACCCCAAATAGGATGAACAGCACCATCAGCATTCCACTGAAAAAGTGTCTTGGCTCATATCTACCAGCGCCGTGTGCGTTACATCAATTCTACATATCATATCAAATTCCATGTACACATCATATATCTATCTACATAGTATATTCAGGCTTCTACTTTTTCCCAAGGAAACTCTCTCTGTGTTGTCACCAAAATCACAGAGTGGCTCGCATTCACATTTTCCCAGGCCACCTTAGTGCACGCACTGCAGAGATTTGAGTGCTTGGTTAAGGTCAAATCTTTAAGCCCCAGATGTAGTACACAGTTACTGAGGATTCCCTGGTCTCTCAGCTGGAGCTCTACCCTCTCACACAATAACACTCACGTGTAAAAATACCATTTTAATTCACGCTCTTCTCTGGCACTCTTGCTTGATTCAGATTAGCAGCTTCCAACTATAGCTCCTGTACAAAAACCTGTCCTGATGGCTTGGAGTCCTAAGAATTTCATCCCTTGGAGACTAACAGGAACTACATCTAACTAAAATTAACGTTCTAGATCACAACTGGAATGCATGTCAGGGACAAAGGCTTGGGAATGCTCACCGATATCTTTTGAGGTAATCTTGCGCCTTTGTTTCAGCACTGGCTGTGATGCTTCTACGGAGCCAGGAGGGAAGGTAATCTCCCGTCTGATGGGGGGTGGCTGGGGGGGTGGCCCCGTGACCTGGGACGTGGGGACGGTGGGCATGACCTTCTGCATCTTCATGGAGGGCAGAAAGGGAGACTTGCTGGGAGACATGCGGCTCTCCAGCGAGCGCTGGAAGGAGGCGGGGCTGGGCGCTCTGGAGATGTGGTTTGGCAGTGACGGCGGCGTCTGGTAGGAGGACTGAGGCGGGCGCGTGATGGGCTGCATGGAGGCTGAAGAGGACATATAAGGCTGACGTTGGCTGACGTGGGAAGGCCACTGGCTCTCGTGATTGATCCTCTGATCAGGTACCATCATATCATCCGTGCGGTTCATGCCTGGATAAGGAGGTGCCTGTGCAGGGCCACCCGGGCCTTGCCTGTTCTGGTAGGGGTAAGGCATATCATTGCGTGTCGCCCACAGACTCTGCTGAGGCCCTTCGCCGGAGGACGACTGCATCGGGCCGCCCATCATCTGAGGCGGGATCCCATGCGGCTGGATCTGCCCCGGGCCCTGCACCCTCTCTCTGCTGTAGGGGTACGGATACTGCCCCTGGAGGGGCCTCCTGTCCGGGCCGGAGTAGGAACTCCCGTACTGGTTATAGACGTCCTGCTGCTGGTTGCCGTACTGCATGTTGTACATGTCTCCCTCATGGCGTTTGGCCGGAGGCCCATACATGCCGTCCATATGGCGTTTGTAATTCTGAAATTCACACAAAGACAAATCATACTGATGTGCTTTTCCAGGTACAATCACACACTTAAATTATGCAAAATAGTTATTACCTGGTGGAACGTTCATTTCAAAAGGAACATGCGAAGCTCTTATAACAACTAAGGATTAACAATTCATGTACTGTATTTCAGTTTTATATAACACCATGTCACGTACTCCAAGAGGGCTTCCAAAGTTTGTTTTCATGTGCTTGAAATGTTCTGTGGGAGAAAAAAAGGCCTCCTCTCCTGGTATTTCCAGGGCTGCAATGTTGGGGGAGTATGGTGTTGGTGACACCACACGAGCAGTGCTGGACTGGGGCTTGGAGCTCCACTAAGATGACCTCAGTAGGTAGAAGGATAAATCTCACCAGAATGGACTGAGCATTCTGAGGGCCAGCCTGAAAGGTGCCTGGATTACCCAGATTTCTTGGGCTAACTTTACAGAAAAGCACGGTACAGGATCTCGCTCCTCAGACTGCCCACACTACCCTGACACCCGATATTCTACGGCCGCTGCCCCGACTTCCAGCTTGTCCAGGTCAGGCTCTCCCATGAAAGCCTCCTGGGCCCAGTCTCTGAACACAGGGCCCCCGTTACTGAGCTCTCCTCCTGGGGCCACAAGGGGGACCAGCACCTGATCAGGGTGGGAGTCTCCTGATGGCAGTGAGCGAGTAAGATGCTGATGTGTTAGTGTTCTTTCACTTTACTTGAAAATTGTTTAAGATTAGCTGGTTTAATAATACAATCCACTGTACATACATGTTCTAGTGAAATTAAATAAACGTTTAAAATCCTCTCTATTTTACAGGACGTCTTAGACCTAAAAAGTTGTTTAGACATAGCAAATTCCTGTGTCTCAAAAGCCCCAGCATGATGTGCAATTCTCTGCATCACAGTGATAACTGCAAGGTGAGCATTTTGCACAACCCATCATCTCTGAGCTGCAGTGGCTGCGTGAACCACTACGTAGGATAAGCCTATCCTACGTAGTCAAGATATGTGGTGGTGAATATCTTATTTTTAAAAAGCCAATTAACTTTCACTATTAGAAGATAATATTTTAAGTAGTTTTTTCCTACATGTCCTCTTTAAAACATATTGACAAATTTCTATTCTAAAATGGTATTGGATATGATAGTACACACAACAGACACACGTTTAAAATGTACTTACCTTGGACTTATTTACAAGGATGAATGTCCTGAACTTCTCATAACATGTTATATTTGTTTCAGGATACCATCTATCAAGAGCTATTTTTAATGTGCTGACATCAAAATCCTAAGAATATTTTCTAGCATAAACAAATATATTGTGACTGTTGAATAAACTGAATCGTTTTTGTTATACTTCCTAAAACTCTTCAGAAGCGACACGAGTTTGAGTGTTAAACAGATAGCACAGAGACGCACGCCTGCTCGCCAACTCACCGGCTGTTGTGGATACAGGCCAGGCTGGTGTCCTCCATATGGCGGCTGTCCTGAGGGAGGGCCTTGGCCTGGGTACTGCTGCCCATACGGTTCATGCCTAGAATGAGGCATTCAAAGAAAACTTCATCTACAAAGGACCTCAGGCCAAGAGAGAAACCAACAGCCCATTTCTGGAAAGTCTACACCCCTCAACAGCCTTGTCTTTTCTTCACCACACGCATCTCCCAACAGGCACTCTGAGCAGCAGCAGCCCTGGAACTTTTAGCAAAAGGGAGGGAACACCCATGTTGGGAACGCTGCCAACCTCCTGGCTGGTAGGTGTGAGCGGAGGCCGCCGGCCCCGCCTCTGAGTGAGGGCCTGCCCCCCACTGGAGTTCCCGGGATGTCAGGCCGCACTGGGATGTGAGGTCTTCATGAAAACAAGAAACAACAGAAAGAATCTCAGAAGCAAAGCAGCATTTCTAAGAGTACCAGAACATGGACATATAATCTCGGAAAATGTTTCTACTTCTCACTTTCTCATTATGAATATAAAATGTTCAAATTTCTAAAGGTATACTTTGAAATTAATCCAAATGATACTGAGTTAGCTAATAGTTGTATAGATATAAGTATTCAAATTTTCAAAGTGCTATGACCCTAAAAGGCTACAGAAAAGAATAAGAGGGATGATTTAAATGTATAAATGGGAATGAGCGATACATTTATTTTTCAATTGCTACTATATTGTAAAGTTATAAATACCATAAAAAATACCCTGGTTTAGTTAGTATATTGAATCTTGTAAGAAAGAATACTTGGACTGAATATACTCCTAAACTGATCAAGGAATGAGAATAAGAAAGAAAATAAACAAATTTTTATAATATCACATGTGAAACAGACATGGTAAGCTTTTGCTAATGACACTGACATCTAGAAGGAAGCTTATAGTTAGGAGGAAAGAAATATAATGGACATGGATAAAATTTACGTTGAACAAGTACACTTTTCAGAAGAGAAAACTGAGCAATGTGGTAGAGCCAAAAGGACTTTTAAACCTAGGCCATGCAATGTTCTAGAAAGCATTCTAGAAGAAATAGAAAAGCACATTTGCTTGGGTTCCTTTAAAAATATATGTCCCAGGACAACTGTTCTCCTTCTAATCTCATCAACCAAAAAAAAAAAAAAAAAATCAATAGCTTTTCCTGGACCCTCAAAAACAAACCAAATCTAAGTCAAATCCTTGATTCAGTACATTCAACATTACACAGTGGTTGATTAATGCAGACATCATAAATGAACATTCACCACTTATAACCAGGGTAAGAATTAGGAGCCTAGATTTTTAAGTCACTTCCAGAAAGTTCCACATCACTTTGAGCATGTGACAGCTATGTAATCTCAGGAACCAGGCTCATAGAAAATGCCAGAAAGAAACCTTATTTGGTAAAACAGTAATTTTTCAAACGTTTTCTCCCTTTGTATCAAACCAGGGAAGCCTTTTCATGACGTAACCGTTCCTATGAGCCCAGCACGTGGACTGATGAAGGGGCGGCTCTGGCCTGGGCAGTCTCTGAGGAGCACCACCCACCCGGATTCTGAAGAAAATGGTTCAAAGCCATCCCCATCCTGAGGCATGCCAACGTGGCTACAGTTAGAGAAAGAATTGTCCATCGTGCCTCCATTTTTTTTCCTTTAAAAATCACCAGTATTATATTAAAGACTTCGTTTCTGAGCACTTCTCTATTAAGCAGGTAAAGAACACACCAACCAAGAGAAGGGGCTTCTGTAGTAAGTAGTAAAGTCTGGGGCCTTCCTCACACAGAGAAGTCTGCCCTAAGCCACTGTTTTAGGAGGCAGTTTTCTGTTACCTCTCAGAGACATCTCAATGACTTTCTTTCTATTTTATTAAAAATAAATCTGATCAGTACTGCAACCTAACTCGCCATTTTAACGTCAAGATGCCGTCCTGAAAAGCAGCTCCAGGGAAGCCTGTGCGGTGGCTTTTCCTGGAGACGTTCACCACGGAGCAGAGTATCCTCTCTCTATTTAAAACGTTCACAGGGAGGAGAGGAAACACCAGAAAAAGCAACGCCTGGAAGACCTTTCCAAGAACCCACAACAGCCCCACGTCTGCGGAAAGCCTGGTGTGGCGACCACTGCACAGACGTTTCCCAGGGAAGAAACGCCGGTGGGAGGGAGGAAGGAAGGGGCTGGAAAACCCACGAGTTCTGGGGACTTCCCAAGACAGGCCACCCGTGGAAGCTGATGTCAGACTCAGCGTGGTGACAGTGGCTGCCTCCAGAGGGCATCTGGTGCTGAGAGGACGGCTGGCACTTGGAGTGCTCAGGGAGATGCCTGCCATGGCCAGCCCAGCCCCAGCACATTTCTAATTTATGCTTTTGGGCATTTGCTTATAAAAACACAGCTGCACTTGGCTGCCTGGGGACAAGGTCCTTCTCCCCGGTCCGGTTACAGCTGTCGACGGAGGCAGCCATCTGACACCAGTTCCCTTATCAACTCCAGCAGGAAAGTCGACACCGTAAGTTATCACCGGCTACCAGGGCTCAAGTGTGTGGGAGGAAAGCCCAGTTTCTAGTAAAGCACCTCATCTTCCTCTCAGAAGACACTCACCTTCGATCGTAGCCGGCTCCGTAGGGAAACTGCTGCCGCTGCCCCAGGCCTAGACCGGACATGGCTCCAGAGGGGCTTTGGTTATACATGTCCTGCATGCTGCCAGTGGGCATCTGTCCTTGCGTCATGAAGGGCTCACTGCTTCCAGGCACTGCAATGTTTTCAATAACAGACAAAAAATTAAGCATTTTCAAAAGCCAAAGGGCCCAAACATCACTTTCCAGTCATTTCAGTTCTCCTTAATATGGCAGACAAACATCTTATCCTTAATAGGGCTGACAACAACAGAAGAAAGAGCCTAAAGCCTGGGGTCAAGATGGACCCCAAGATCCCCCCACCCCATGGAAATGCCTTGTATGAGCCCCTCCCTTTGAGTGAGGGTAGAAGCCAGGAACATGATGGGATATTGCTCCCATGATTACGCTACACCACTCGGCAAAAGGGATTTCACAGATGTCACTACTGTTACTAATCAGCTGACTGTGAGTTACCAAAAGGGAGATGATCCAGGTGTGCCCTTTACATCCATGTCTGAAGGTCAGAGACACTCTCCCGCTGGGCTTGAAGAAGCAGCCACCATGCGGTGGAGAGGGCCAAGTGTTAGGAGGGGTGGTAGCCTCTAGGAGCTGCAAAGGCCCCAGATGACAGTCAACAAGACAACAAGACCTCAGTCCTACAACTGCAAGGAACCGAATTCTGCCAACAACCTGAACGAGCTTAGAAGAGGACTCTGAGCCTTGGATGAGATCGAGTCTCTGCTAACACCTTGACGTCTGCTGTGTGAGACCCTGGGCTGAGAACCCACAGGAACATGAGATCATAAATTTATGTTGTTTTAAGCTGCTAAGTTTGTGGTAAATTGTTATACAATAATACAGAAATGAACACAGGCACAGATCCATACTTACTTGGGTAAATTACTAAACTTGTGAGTTTAATTCCTTGTCTATAAAATGAGGTTGGTAATACCATCTCATGGAGTGGTTGTGAGGAAGAGATGAAATACATATATAAATGCAGTTCCTTTCCCTTATGGGAAAAAAAAGTGAAAACCTTAACATAAACACCCCCCCACTGACTCACTCCAAAATCAGGATAAAGAAAATCACTAGGGAGTTCAGAATAGCTCAAGAATGGATGAGATACAACTATTTCTTTCGAAGGGAGAGTGGCGATTAGGTCAAATATGCAAATTAGCATCATCTCAGAGCCTGAAGGAAATTGGGTCAAGCCCAGAAACTAGCTGGTGGGCAAATTAAACATTTTAATGCAAATCTTAATTGATATACAGCACCACTATCTTTCTTCATCCTGTGAAGGTTACTTTTATATTATGTGAGGCAAAAGCTGACTAAAATTTTGTGAGCTGATAACACTGGTTAGGCTGGCAGAGAGGTGTCCACGATGGAGCCCAGTACGGGTGGAATGTATTCTGCTTTGCAACATGCTTTCACATACTTTATCTTATTGGACCTCACATCAACCTGGGGTAGAACTAGTTTTCATGTTACTTTCCATTTTACAGACATAAAAACAGAGACAGATAGACATTAAGGGGGATAATTAAAGTTAAATAGCTTAATTCCCTAATACATAAAGAGTTCTTAAAAATCAATAAGAAAAAAGACAAATTAAAAAATGGGCAAACATATAAATGAACATTCACAAAAAAAGAATGATAGTCAATATATGAAAAGATGGGTGACCTCACTAATAATTAAAGAAATCCAAGTTAAAACAATTATGAAGCTTTTTCCCCCAATCTGATTGGCAAATATTAAAATGACTGATACTAATCATTCTTAGTATGGGAATGAGGACCCTTACTCTTACACACTCACGTTAAGAGTATTAAATTGGTATAACTTTTGCCAATACCTGCTATGGTAGGCTATACTTTGGCGACCCCCAAAGAAGCACATCTCTGGGTATTCGTAGGCTGTGAGGTCCCCTCCCACAGTGAGTTTGGGCCTGCATGTGACCCGCTGTGACCAATGGGGCACTGGCAAACGCACCGCAGCAGAGGCCTGCAGGCGCCTGTCCTCCTGGAGTGCTCCCTCCCGGGCCCATCCACCATGGCATGGGGCGCCCCGGAAGCTCTATGGAAAGGCCCCCAGCCAACAGCTCCCCCTGAGTTCCCAGGACAGCCTCCAGATGACCCCAGCCACTCAGCCCATCCCAGCTCCAGTAGGGGTCTCGCTCAGGCCTCCAGAGGAGGGCCGCCTCAGAGCCCCAGCTGACAACACAGGGAACGAAGAACCACCAGCCCACCACAGAACTGTGAGATACAGTGAAGCGTGTTGTTTAAAGCCACTAAGTTTTGGGGTAGTTTGTTACATAGTAAAAGACACTCAGTAAACTGCAAAAAAAAAGTTCATATCCTTTGATTCAGTTATTCTACCTCTAGGAATCTATTTCACAGAAACACTTTTGCAAGTGTGAAAAAACAGCTGTACTTCAATAATCACTGCATCATTGTTTATAATAGCAAAATATTATGAAACAACCCATCCATTTCTAGAGCATTAAAAATAGTAAGTAGGATTATGTGTGCAGATATTAATAGATATTCAAAATATACTGTTAAGTTAAACAATACATAAATATTCACTTATTGTTCACTTATAACTAATCAATCAGTTCCTCAATCAGTGATTAAGTAAGCAGATGGGGAAGGGAGGCAGGCGGACAGGCAGGGCCCAGGCCGCTCAGGGCTATGGAGGTCAGGCTCTTTTGTCCACTCCACCACCACACTACAGGTCAACAGCAGAGCGGCAACAAGAATAAAGAGCATGGTTTCTACCGATGTTCGTCGTCATTAAACACAAAATCAGGGCACCACCAAGTTCACTGACAGAGGAAGGTGAACCGAGGAATGGAAAACTTCATTATAACAGAGATACGGCTGTTTCCTGTGGGTTTTCTATTTAACTGCTCGAATTTGGCACTAAATACACGTTTATTGTCAGGTAGCAGGTGAGCTGAACTAACTGGGGAAACGTGAGACAGAGCTCCCTTCTGAGCCACTGTATCATTCACATGGTTGATGAAAACCTATTATACAGCTGCCTAGCGCTGAGCCAGATAATCCACAATCATCCCCCAGCCCCTCCCTTCCAAATTTATTTTCACAATAAGAAAAATTCTGGGCACAGGGAAAGAAAAGAAACACAACTCTTGCTGTCTAATATGGCATATAGGTAGGATACTGGAATGGTTCACAGTAACTCTTGAAGCCAGATTCCAAACACTACTAATGATTTTTCTATGTTATTGCCATGTTTTCAGAGTCTAAAAATGTGATACAACCAACGGCACTAATAAAATGTTCTTTCTAGCATCTCATACCACTAAAAAAATAGCCACTTCCAACGTTCACAAAGCTTTTTCGAATTTCTGAGCTTATGGATTTATTATATGTTCTGCAAAATCTTTACCTGGAATAACCAGCTCTGAAACTTTTGAAAGGAAAAACTATATCTTGCTTTACGTAACAGATATCTGAAATATATCTGAAATACATATGAAATATAATCTTGTTTGTTAATTAAATGCTATATGCCCAATATTTAAAATTTTGCGATGATTCTTTTTCATTGGTCCGTAATATTTGTGAAAACCAAGGCTTCGGGCTTTATGCTTCTCACTATTCAAGACAGTATATCATGAAATTTACGTGCCCCAAACATCTAAGTACAACAGAAGTACGATTATTTAAGGGATCCCAGAATAAGTACTTCCATAAAAATGTTACTCACTATTTTTCTATATTTTTCGCAATAATATTCACATCATGTCTCAATTTCATGCATTTGGAAGAGTGTCAAAAAGCACGTGGCGCTCATATGCCACGGGGGGAGCGTGGGGCAGAAGTCAGATGGCTACAATCTCAGGGCTGAGTGAATGCTGGGGACTGATAAGCATAAAGGAAAATCCACCCTGGGTGTTCGCTCACGTCCATCATAACCCTCCTACACTCTCCTGGAGATCTCATTATCCCACAGTTGTCAGGACCATTTCTCTGCTTAGCTCTCCAAAATTGTTCCTAATTCCCACGCTCTGCCCAGCTCCAGACGTACGTTCTACCAGCTACCACTGAACACACCCAAAAGTCAGCTCTGGATTTCCTCCTTTATCCTGCTCACTTCCCAGCTGTCCACACCGCAGGTAATAACCAGTGAACCTTTATTTTCCTCTCTGAGATGGTCCTTTCCCCACGTCCACATCCAAGGTAGAGACATCCTCACCCTCCGGTCACCATCCCTTGGTTATTCCCTTTAACCCCCACGTTCGAACCATCAGCACACCCCATTGCTTCTACCTCCAAAACACATGAGCAGTTCCACCTCTCTCTCCACTGCTGGTAACTGAGTCCACACCCATCTCTCCCCTGGACCGACACAGCGGTCTCTCCAAATCTACTCTCGCCTCTCTCCGACACATTCTCCACACATAGCCAGTTACTTACCTATTTATTTTTAACAAAACACCTACTCACGTGACGTCCTGTGTAACATCTTTTAGGGGGCGAGGGTAAAACCTAAACTCATCATGTGCCTCTGACGGCTGAAAGGCTCTGGCCCCAAGAGCCCCAATGGCCTCAGCATGCCCGCCCCCCACTCATTATGCTCCAGAAGCCTCCCACCTCCTCAAATACGCCAAGCTCGCTCGGGGCCTCCCCCACTCCCAGCTCTTCTCTGACGGACTCCTCGTTCTTGGGTCTCAGCAGAGAAGTGACATCTCCTCAGAGCCCTCCCCTCCCAACCATCCTCGCTAAGGAGATGCCCCTTTCGCCCACTGGCCCCCCAACATCATTGCTCTTTGCGTGCTTTCGTCTTTTTTGTTTCCTTTCCATTGGTTTCTTTCTTCCATCCACCACCATCTTTAGTTAAATATTTGTGGTTTAGCTTACTTTCTCTTTCTTCCTCCCAAGAGACTGTCAACTCCATGAAGGACTATGTCTGATTTGCCATTAAGACTACCCAGCACTAGCCTGGCGCCCAGCCATGCTGTATAATCACCCCCATGCCGAGGCCATGCACCTTACTATATGTACCAGTCACTCTTCTATGGGCTTTATGTGCATTAACTCAATTAATCCTCACAATACCCTCTAGGCAGATCCTATTATTATCCCATTTCTAGATGAGGAAACTGAGGCACAGAGATGCTAAGTACTGTCCCCAAGGCCAGAAATTTCATAGGTTGGGGAGTGGGACTAAAATGTGTCCAGAATGCATAAGTGAATCGGCTGTGGGATGGCAGAGAAGAATGCCGTCTGGACCAAGCCTGCACAGAGGTGCCTCTGCATTTACCTTTCCTCATTCCACCAAAGGGGTCCTTGTTGGGCTCATAGGGCATCCTGCCCATCACATCTGGCATGCTTATGCCCTGCTGGTACGGGGCGCTCGGAGTCATGGAGTTCCGTTTGGGGAACGATGCATCACTGGCGTCTGAGAATGGGTCGTGCACACTGACTGTGCTGCTTCTAAAGGACGAGAAAAATGAGAGCTTCATGATACGGCAGGAGTTACTTCCCAACACTTACTTAGAAAACAAGCCAATCCTGCAATCTGTAAATGCAAAGACCATCCAAAATAAATTACACGAATAAAACTGGTAGTAATCAACATTGAAAAACTCACTGGGGAATACCATTTCTTCTCTCTATCAAGTTTGCTCCAGAAAGTTAAAAGGCAGACAAATCTGATGTTTTAGAATGGCTCACACAGTTCTTTCCACATACCTTCCACCTTGCATTGGGGTCATCTGTCCATGAGGGGTGGAGGCTGGAGTAGGTGGCTTCAGGTCACCTGGAACCTCTGCCATTGAATTACTGCCAGTTGACTGAGGGGTCTGTGGACCTTGCAAGGATCCTGAGTTAGCTGACAGTAGTAAGTACCAAGAGAAAATGGGGAAAAAACAGAGATTATCAAAATAAGGTCATCTTTGCTAGCAATAACAAAAAGAAAAGGAAAGAAAATAAGACACCATCTTATTAGAAATAGTAACAGTATCCACTGCTGGTAACAGTGTAGTAATATTAGTTGCTCTTATGTTTATTTTAATTGAGGTATAGTTGACATATAACATTATATTCGTTTCAAGTGTACAATGTAATAATTCAATATTTGTATATACTGCAAAGTGATGACCACAATAATTCTAGTTAACATCCATCACCATAGTAGTTACACTTTTTTTTCTTGTGTCGAAAACTATTCTTACATTGTTTACAGTGAAAATTACTAAAGGTTTTTTTTAGTAAACTTTGGCAACATACTTCATTTGTGAGCCCTAAAACATATTTATACCTTTTGACTGGGTACTTGCTTTCCTGGGTATTTATTCCAAAAAAAAAATTATCTAATATAAAAAAGGTTTTAGGCAGAAAAACATTTATTTCAGTATTGTTTATATTGCAGATAATCTAAATGTCTTGAGAATAAGGAAAAATGGGGTGATAACTTTGGTATATCAATTTACTAGACTACTGTGCTGTTTTAGAAAAAAATTAGAAAAATTAGTTCTGAGTCTTAGGCAATGAGAAATGTTTAAGTTGAAAAGCAATGACACAAATTAATAATGAGCCTTATATCATTTCAATACCTTCGCAATGTCTGGATGTGTCTATGCTCTGTTGTTAACAGCCATTTTTGGAGCTATGAAATCAGATTTATTATTACAAAACATAAGTCATACTGGTTTGGAGTTCTGTAATGTCATTATCAGAGTTCTAAGATTTGGCTTTAACTATAATTATATTATAATAACAGAGCTCAGAATTGAGCAGGTTTTTTCAAAACTTAAGTAGGATTCTTAATTTTTAATTAAAAAAATTAACCTCACCGTATAGGAAAAACATAATATTTTAAGGGCTCCTGCTTCATCATTGACCCAAGTCCTTAGCATGTTAGGTGTTCAACAGATATTGGTTTCATTTATTAATCACTTATTGAATAAATAATGTGTTTACTATAGTGTGGACTCTTTTCTGCACCTGGATACCCCAGTGTGCTACATCGGCAAAAAAGACAAAATTCCTTGCCCTCATGCAGTTTACAATAAATACTTTCACAACTGCAACAAACGACAGATCTACTGGCTGCTTGGTAAATAATAATATCACCTCTGTTATTATCTATAGTTCTTTTCCTATGAAGTTCCCAAGGCTTACTACAATGATCACCACCCACAGTTTATTTTAGAGGAAACAGTTAAATCCCTAGAGGTTAGAGAGGTGCTATGAAGGAGTCAGAAATGGAAAAGAGCCCATCACTTCTTCTCAGAAACTCTCAGCTGAACAAAGATATCTCTAGCAAGATCAGGTCGGCCAGGTCCTGACCTGGTCCGAAATGAATACTGATGACTGGCCAACAGTGCTGTGCATTCTGTATATCACCTCCCCTGGGTACCCAGGACTAGAGTGACTCGGGGAAATTCTCAGAGACATAGAGAAGATTTACTTTTTTTTTTTTTTGGTGAGGAAGACTGGCCCTGAGCTAACATCTGTTGCCAATCTTCCTCTTTTTGCTTGAAGAAGTTTGTCCCTGAGCTAACTAACATCTGTGCCAATCTTCCTCTATTTTGTATGTGGGATGCTGCCACAGTATGGCTTGATGAGCGGTGTGTAGGTCTGCGCCTGGGATCTGAACCCATGAACGTGGGCCGCCGAAGGGGAGTGAGCGAACTTAACCACTATGCCACCAGGCCAGCCCCAAGGGAAGACTTACTTTTAATGGAGATATCTTTTCAGACGTAAATATCTTAAAAGGAAAACTTACAAACTCACGCTTATTTTGGTGAGTCCCTAGAAATGCATATTAAAAAAGTAAATGTAATCAAAGAAAAAAGTAGAGTCTTTCATAAATATGTAAGGATACTCCTACAGACATGACTACCCTATAGAGCTGGCAGGAGAAATAACTGGCTTCTTAAATCGAGGCCCAGACCACACAGCAGCATGTATGGCTCCTCGAAAACATAGCGCGCAAAGCTGGGATTTCAGAATGACCCTTATTTACAAGTATTCACATTTACAGCTAATAAAAAAAAAAAAGGAAAAATTCTTCCCTCTTGCCAGTGTTTTTTCCTTTCCTTTCAGGAAAAAAAATGAATGCAACCTCTTGAAGCTCCATTAATAGAGGAGGCTGGCACGCTCTCTAGGATATCCCTACCTTTTGCCAGAAGCTACAAATGTATACTCGAAAGTAAACAATGGAAAGGTTACTGAAGGTTAAGTACATTCACACACTTCAGACGGTACAGCCAGACTCCTAGCTGGGAAGATAATTTACACAGCAAGAACCTGGTGCCCTAGTTCTGGCTGGGGTGGCGGGAGGCAGAGTGGGGAGGAAGAAGAGTGGCTGATAGGTCCCAGGTCTACAGTGACTAGGGGTCACCCAGAGGGCACCTTTGTTTATAACCCGAGCCCCTTTCTCATTTATCTTCCACTGAGGATTCCCTGGTTGGATCCATGACAGGTTTTGTGACATCACCTGTCAGCTAATAATAGAAATGCAGTCAGCCACCTGCCAGCAAAGACGGGTGGGTTTTTGGTTACAGACCTATTAATTGAATGTGGGGCTTCCTTGCCCCTCCCCTGCCGCCCTCCTCCCAGCCGGGACCCCTCCCCTGCCCCCACTCGGGTTTACAGGCTGCCCAGGCCACCTGGGGAGGCGACTCCTGTGGCTGTTCATTAGACCTCCACAAACTTTCACAGCTTTATTATAACGAGATCCCCACTGGCACCTTCAAGATGCAACCGTGGCCCCAGGCCTTGCCCAGGTTTCATTCACGAACCTTCTTTGGCTGACTTGCTCTAGTCACTGGAGGACAGACCTGGGTCTCTGCATGAGAACCACACAGCCACCCAACAGCGAAGATGGGGATGTATCCCCAAGGGCTAGGGGGTTACACCTCCCAGGTTGACAGAATTGAATTTCAGATCCATATCAGCCACATCAAATCAAAACTGGGGTACAGATGGATGGCTTAGAATGCTCTCAGAATATAGGCAAATGATCTAGGTTTAAGTTGGTTCAGAGTTGGCCATGTAAAAAACCAATCTTGAATGTTCCTTAGGAATCTTTTAGTTTAATTTGCTTGGATGTGCTGGTAAGAAATAAACTATAATTATGTTCTTACGAGAAAAATTGACTTCAAAGAACACAAATTTTGGCTGAAAATTAGTTTTAAAAAATTTTGTAGTAGACGAGACCTTGACATGGCAAATTGTTGGGAATAATTTTTTTCCCTTCGTTGACAATAAAAATGTTTCCGAGACACTTTCCTTAGTGATAGTTCTGGAATCAGAGAGGCCACTGATTCATGGATGCTAGGGATGCCTGGCTTTTGGTTATGGGCCAATGTTACGGCCCCACTGACCATCCGTGAGTCTGTCTGGCTGAGCAGTGTGTCTGAGCAGTGCAGAGAACGCGGAAGGCAAGCAGATCGGCCCTCGTGCCCTCCTCGAGCTGCCCTCTGGGCCGCGCCCCGACTAAGCGGCTACGCTCAGGAAGCTCTCCTTCCATTGCTTCCTGTTTCACAGGACTCGGGCTTCATCTGGACCACAGGGAAGACTGTGTTAACAGAAGTGCATTTGCAATCTGAGCTCTTTTGTGCAGTTAAAAAGATAATGTTGCCATAAAAATGGCAGTTTGAAAAAAAGGGAAAAAGGAAAGAGCTGACTGTTAAGAGAACAGGTCCTAGACTTCCGAAGGATCTACACATCAGCGGGATTTCTTGTACTGAAGCTGACGCACACTGGGAGAGCTATTCTCCATACAGAAGTGCGGACCATTCAGTGACACGAGTGCTTTCCTGGCAAATAAAACATACCTTCAGATCTTTGCAGACATCGCCACTTTGGTCCCTACACCCCACTGGGTTTTTATTTAGGAAAAATAGTTTCTGAGCTGTTCATAGGCAGCTTGTGTTACTCTGTGAACTGAATGTAGTGTTGTGAGATTTTTAAAATTAGATTTCACAGTTTTTAAGGTGCACCGTAACTGGCAAAGGCTCTGAATCTGGAAGGGTGGGGTTAGAGAGGAGGATTTCCACTTGTACTTAGAACTGGCAGATATAACTCTAGGTGTATTCACTACCAGTGCACGTTGGACCTAAATAATATTTATGTGCGATCCCTTGATGAGCGACCTCAGGTATTAGCACTGCCATCCAGATGGCAGCCAGAGGAAATAATTAAAAGGGAAACGACTTCTTTGTTTGGCTCATAGATACCAAACCTTTGTATAAACCTTTGACCTATTACAAAGGTACGTCAAACACAAGCAGAAGAGTATGGTGGGCACAGGTGAAAGCCTAGAGCCAGATGCCCCAGTGAGAACCCAGCTCGCTCCTCCACTCACTATCGATGTGACTTTGGGCCAGTTATTTAGAATTCACGTGCTTTAGTTTTCTCATGGATTTTAAACAGCACCTGTATCACAGGCCTGATATGAAGCTTAAATGATAAAGCACTTAGAAAAGCGCCCAGCTCACTGTAAGTGCTCAGGACATACTGGCAATTAGCTATGATCATCTGATCCCAGAAGAAGCCTGGGCGATGCAAGGCGGCAGGTACGACCAGCCCCACCTCGTACACGGGACAGCACGGGTAACTGCTGACCATCACAGGGCTTGGAAGTGGCCAGAAACAGACAGGAGAAGGGTTGAGTGAGGTCACCTGAGTGAGGTCACCACCCAGAACTAAGGCTGACACAAGTTTCTTCCCATCTCTAATATCGTATTTATCAGAATATAATGATTTAGTAATTTCAAATGTGAAACACTCCAGGTAGAATGAAGGCTAGCAGGAGAGCCGAAGGAACGGCAGGGTCTCCACAGTTGAGCGGAGAGAGAGGAGAGAAGGCAGGCATCATTAACTGGTTTTGCTTATGAGAATTTAGGTGAACCCCATGACCCCTAAGTAGTATTCCTAAGACTTCTGACCTCTGGGTCAAAGCTAACTGGACCACCCTGTCTCAGAAGCAGGGCCGCGTAGACTTTTACCGTGACAGTTTGCTGAATTCCCTAAAAGTGAGAACTTGCTGGGCAGGGGACAGTAAAAACAAAGTCCAAGTGCCATTTTGCTAACATACAAATCTGAGTGTCCTTGACAAAGGAGAGCTGGCAGGAGCTAGCTGTTAGAGCTGCAGGCGGCGTTTTCCAGTAGTGCAAAAGTGTGAGCACAGCTTAATGGGGATGCTTATTTTGACAGAGTTAGATGGAACATTATAAAATACTTGTATAAGGAAGAAAGGTACATAGCTCAGAATTCCAAAGTCTATTTTGACTAAATAAGGTAAAGTAAAAGAATGGTGCCTTCAACATCCCAGATTTTATTCTCTCTTAAGCACTGCCAACGGGCGTCCAGCGATACAGAGCACAACCAAACGCCCCTTCCTCTCCAAGATCCCACGTTCTCCGATAGCTTTACTGCCAAGTGGCCTCCTCAGAGCCTCCGGGCGGCCGTGCGGGCGCCTGGGCTTTTCCAGGACAGCAACTGCAGCGCTGCCACTTACCAGGAGAGGGCGGCTGGAGCTTGGGCTGTTTCTTGGTCTCCCCGCTGCTGAAGACTTCCGGCGGGGGCTCCTCCCCGCGCTCGATCTTGCACTCAAAGGCGAACAGGTACTGAATATACTGCTTTTTCAGGGAGCTCGCCGCACTGCTGGAAGTGCCAACATTGAGGTTGGTTGCCAGCTCACGCCACTTCTTGTTTTTATTAACCTAGCAAAAAAATGGCAGGATCGTTGGTTTGCAGCAAAGTGGCTTGTTTAAAGCCGGGAGACAAAGAAAGCACTTAATGCCCTGGTTTACTTTTATTTTTTTCATTCGCCTCTTTTAACTAATGCTCATTACCCCCACTCCGTAGTGCACAGACAGCATTTACAGTTATAAAACCATTAAGGAACCTGCTGATAGCTACATAAAAAGCCCGCTCGTTGAGATTCTTCTGCCTGGTGCATCTCTTAATGCCTCCACTCTTCCAGAGCTGGTGCTGCTCCGGAGCCAGCGATTTCTCTCTGAGCAAATGTACACTCTCGCTCACACTCCTCCCCGTCCCACCTCTAATTTAAAAAAAGGGCGTCTAAAAACTAATTTAAAAAGCAATAACAGAACTATTTTGCAATTTAAGTGTTTGAGCCTTGATATGAAACACCATGTTTTCTTCCAAGAGCCGCAAGCTTGCAGAACGATGAGCCGTAATTCCGGCCCACGTCCATCCTCTCGGAGGAGGCTTTCTCGTGGTGTTGGGCAAAGGCGAAACTCGTTGCCTATGCGAATGAGGCCTCTGACCAAATGACCCCAACTTAAGAGCCCGGCCTGCGGAGGCACCCGTGGGCTTGCAAAGGGGCAGGGGCACAAGGGACTGTCCAGTATTCCCACTTACAGTCAGGCTGGAGGGAACACAACTGCAAAAGGAGAAGAGAAAAAAGGAAAGAAATCCTGAAACGTTACATAGGGATTTGAGGCATTAATTTAACTTTTTGATTCCCACTTGGGAACAGAGTTACCCAAGGGTGAACACACGAAGGAAACGAGAAGACCTGCAAATACAGGGGGAGCACGTTGTTCCTGTGTTCAGGAGTATAAGAATTAAGGGGACAGTGGTTTTTAAGGAAATGTTCAGTTTCTGGATTCAGACTTTCTCACAAAGCTCTTTAAGTCCATTTACTTGGGACTAAAGGGGGCATGACAGACAAACCACGGAATGCTCCCGGAAATGCTTAATGCCCCCTTCGGCACTTAACGCCCAGCTGCAACAAGCGGGCCTGTGAGCTGCTTCAGAGAAGGTAAGCAGAGCGCTGCCCGGGACGCCCTGAAGAGCAGGGCTTCCAGCTGCTCTATGCATGGCTGCAGCACCTGCCCCAGCGCATCCGATGGCCTCCAGGTAGAGATCAAGACGGGGTGCGGGCAACGATGTCGCCAGGGGACTCACCACTGTCAATCACAGCTACGTTCAAGTGACCCTGTTAGTGAGGCCAGCAAAGCGCCTGGCTGGCAGACCCAACTTGGTAACACACTCTGCTGAGAGTCAAAGGAGAGAGTGCAGTCTCTCCACTTCCAAGATGGGCGAGACCCAACTGTTCCAGTGTCCCAGGGACTCTAAAAAACCTATGTCAGGGGGTCTAGGTGCAGCGGGGAAAGGTCAGGGGAAAGGTGTGCATCTCGATCTCTCCCTCCGCTGACCACCATTCACACTGGTCTGTACCATATGATTTACCACCTGATTACTCAAAGCCTTGAATCAAGCTCTAATTGTCTCAGTGGTAGATCTCAGGCCCCTGGTGGGATGGGGCACCTCAGGAGGGCTGAGAACAAAGGCTTCTCCTGCATCCCCCAGAGCTGCAAAGCACCAAGACCAAGGGGGCCCTCAGGGACACTTGAGGATTAGATGCCTCACCCTTGGATGGTTAGTGACCCTCGAGTGCAGGGTGCCACACTGCATATGAGACCACCTGGGGCCCATCTCCTTCCACTGATCTGGATAGGAGCCCAGGTACTGCCGGGTTTTTAAAAGCTCCCCAGGTGATTCTAACGGATAGCCAGGCCTGAGAACGACGGTAGATGGGAGGAGCACGCGTCCTGGAAATCAGACAGACCTGGCCCTGTCACCTACCCTGAGAGTCCCTGGACCACAACATGACTGTACTTCATTTTGTTACAGTTTCCTCGTGTCTTCTTTGGGGCTGACAAGCCCTGCATTTTATGAGTATTTGGAAAAACAAAGGCAACAACAAATGGGGAGCCCAGCACCCAGTGAGCACTCACACGTTAGTACCTTTTCCCTGTGTCTAATGCAGGACACGTACATACAAACTAGACTCTACACTAAAACAGGGCGGGGCGAGGGTGAGGAAAGCATGGCGCCCACGTACAAAACTCAAGGGGTACTCACTCTGAGAGCCAAGTCAAGCCACCTGTACAACCTTGAAAATGAGCGTCCTGAAATTCTGCACCCCTGGTGCCGCTCCTGCCCCCCAGTCCCAGCCCTGCAGAAAAATGAGACCACTGACCCTCTTATTGCACAGGTCTCGAGGACATGGTTCTAGAAGTACGACTTAGTTTTCTTGATACATTGCTCTGGATGGAGGACAACAGTGAATATGATTTATATCTGATTGAGACAATTAATTCAGTCATTTGCAAAACATTTCTGGAGTATTTACTAGGAAATTTTGGCAGATTCCACAGAATTCTAGAGCTGCCAGGAAACCTAAAGAAAAATCTGGCCCAAATGTCTCATTTTACAGGTGAGGAAATTGAGGTCCATATAAATGACCTGCCATGGTCACACTGAGAGTTGATGGTAGAGCCGGGGTCGCCAGCCCCAATGCTCTCCCCCTGCAGCCCACAAACATAGATCCAGTAACGGTGACTTTCCCACAGGCTTAGCTTTTCCTCTGTGAGAAAAAATCTGAGTCCAAGACAGCTGCGGTAAGAGCTTATCTCCAGCGTCCCCTTAGTCACTCACTCATTCACTCTTACCTGGGCCAAACCTCCAATCTCTTTGACGCAGACATAGAGTCGGAACAGGTCCAGAGGCTTCTTGCCCACTGCAGGCAGACTTGAGACAGGGGAGCCCCTCTCCTCCATGAAGGTAAGGTATCGGTCGACCCACAGCTTTCTCTCTGGCTCATTCCCCAACTCATACACCTTTGTGATCTTTTCCCCCGTGGTGGTGGAGGAGCTGGACTTCTAGTGCCCAGGAGGAGGAGCATTTGGAGATGGGGCACGGGTGGGCAGAGGGAAAGGGAAGAAGGTGAGAAAACAGTAATGAGCTAGCAAATACAAGAAGAGAAGAAATTCAAAAACTACCGCTATCACACAACAATTAGGAATGAAGGCTACTAGTTCAGGCACAAACTATACATTTTCTTAATTAAGAATTTACTTTGACTTTAAATAATGGGCCCAAACTCCCCCTTATATATACTTAAAAAATAAAAACAAAAACAAAAAACCTCTTTGACTTTATTGATATAAGCGTTGAATCCCAGAAGGCAAGATTCTAATGATGCCTCACATCATTTTTAAAAATAAACGGGTGCTAGATCATAGAAATTTACAGTGAATTACAGAACATTACAGTGAATTTACAATTTTTCAGGTAATATTAGAGAGCCCAAACAACTCTACTTCTCCTTGTCAAAATAAGAATGGCTAAATGTGTGTCTTCGTTAAAACTCTAAATCATATGGAGAAGAGCAAACACATGGGACTTGCTGAAAAATGGAAGGTTGTTCACCAATCATAGGCACCAGTGGTGTGGATTCTGTGCTCATTCAAGGGCTTTATAAACAAACGGCCAGCTACAGCTGTGGCATTTACTCACGAGGACCAGCTTTCCCTCCTTCAGATTTCTGGAACTTCTCTGCCTAGGTAAGAGGCTCTTAGATAAATATTTTAATAGATTTCTTAGGCAACTATGCTTTAATCAGGGAAACATGCTATTTCATACTCCCAGCGTATCTATGCGTAAATATATACATTTACTTTTATGCACATGTGTTTATGTGTCATGTGGTTTATACAGATGCTTTAATTCTTGGTCTTTTCTTTTTCTCACTATACTTGATACTAAAATGTCAAAAGTTGCAGCTTCTGCATGCCTAAAGCCCACCCTCTGGATTATGTGATCTGGGAAGGGAACGCTTTTAGTCCTACATAGCCCACCTGTATTTTTTCCTAAAAATAAAAAAAAAAACCTCTGTATCTGTAACAATATCCGTGCACTTGTAAATATTTGCAACTCCTGGGTTATTGTGCAAAATCACTTCTAAATTCTCAATAAAGATTTCCTTGGAACAAAAATTTACCTCATTTACTCATGTTTATTTACTAAGTCATCATTTGCAATGTACAGCCATTATTTTGGATGGAGTTTTTCTTAGCTCTTCCATTATACTTAGCTTAACATAATTTTAAACATATTGCTGGAATTTGGGAGATTAAATGAATGATTGCCATTGAGGTTTGATGCTACTTGTTTAGCAAACGATCCCCAATGGAAGTTGGGCCTGAGAATGAAACTAACAAAGCTGGTGAGTGGCAGCTTTCCCTCCAACTAACATGTAATTCTCCCCAGCTATTTTCACTGAAATTTTAAGCTTTCAGCATTAGAATTATTGAGGGATAAAATCTTTACATCAAATATATAAAAATGGGTGATACAGTTGATATAAATAAAAAATGTAAAGTGGTAGGATAAAAAATAGTGTGACATTTTAGAATTTACATTGATGTTGAGACTAAACTGAGGCAAAAGTCACTTAAAACTACTTTAGATCACAGCTTAAAAAATATATATATATATTCCTATGTATGTCTATATACCCATTTACATACCAGAATATGGAACACACTCTGTATTAAAATGATGTCTTTAAAATTTATTTTCCATATTCTTACACCCAAGGCATATTTGACTAGGAAAAGAAACTGTTCTAACCCATTTTATACCCCTTTCTCATCCTGATAACATTTCAGAAGCTTTGTCATCATTAATGGGGTAGTTATTACCAGGATTAAATCCTAGTATTGCAATTTTTTTCTTTTGGGGAAATACACTAAAAAAAATGGGTCCAATGCTTTTTAAAAAATGAAAATTTAAAATAAGAACATGAGGAAAAAAGCATTATCACCTAATATCATTAAAAAAAACCGAGACCAACCTCCTTCTTGCATTTCATTTGTGAAAAATTGAGACATAAGAGTTTGAGAGTCAATTTAAGGATAAGACAAATAAAAGCAATCATTTCAATTTAAAATTGCTCTGAGTAGCTCTACCAACATCCTGAATATAAGATCCAACTGCCATTTCTGGCCTGGTCCTCTCTAAACCCAACCTGGGAAGGATTCCAGAAGAAGAGTTCATCATGACCCGAGCAATGAGGTTCCAAAGTGTTTGTTCCTACTTAGGAAAGCGGGGGATTCTCGTAGCCTGAAACAGGCCTAAAACAATGCTTTATTTAGTCTGACTACACATATTTTAACTTTTTTTTACCTTTCTTTGTTAAATGAACTTAAACATCTCAATTTTTCTCATAAAATTAGAAAAACTTCATAAAAAATAGTTTTTAATAGACTGGTTTTATTTTTCATAGTTTTTAGATCTTCAGAAAAGCAGTTTTACATGGCACCGTAATGTAGGAAAATGCACCTGTATGAAAAGAAAGCCATCAGGCCTCAGTTATGTGTTGAGTCCTAGGTGAGGCCTTGCTGACGCCCACGCCCTCGTCTGAATCATCACTGTGGGCTCTAACAGTCCTCGGCGGCACCTGGTTACACAGCTCATAAAAGCATGTTTTGCATGGGATTATCTGTCTGCCCTCCACTCTTCTGACTAGACTTTAAGTTCCATGGGACTGGGTTCCTGCTGATTTTGGATTACCAACAGTGACTGCACACTGAAGGTACTTGGTAGATATTTGTTCTGAACGAACACTCAAATGGAAGAAAAAGGTCTAAAAAGTCTGGCATCAACCAAATAAGAATTAACAGCTGATTAAAATATCCTATAACCAGGATTTCAGTGAGCAAGGGGCTAAGTAAACGTGGACTCGATCTGATGAGACTGAAAGCTGAGGCGAGACTGTGCCCACAGTCAGCATCTAACACCTCCACGCCCAGCTCAAGGGCTGCTTACTGGCCAGTTACTCAAGTTAGTATATGGGTGTCTGAACAGAAAAAAAGTTCATTAGGAGAAACAAAAGCCTTAGGAAATAAAGAGTACATACTTTATCACTGATCTGGCTCAACACACACCTTTCTTGTTCATAGACATTAACTAGGATGTGACTTTTGGATAAACGTCATTATACACTTGACCCACTGACAACAGGCAAACAAACTAGTCCTGCGGGAGGATGGCTTAACTTTACCAGGTCACTAGGACCACTTCACATGGCTCCAGAGCTGTAAAAATTGTATCCTACTGCACGGAACTGTCGTGGAGGCAAGAAAAAGGAATGGAGATTGTGGAAAAGTTACAGCGAGACATTATTATGGTGCCACAAATGTTTGCCTTGCATATAATTTAATTAAGTCTATAAGTACATTTTTCCTCAAGTCTTTTAGGCAGATTTACATTGCAGCAGTCTTTACCATATGCCTGGTAATATGTGTATGTGCGTGTGTGTGTGCAAATGTTTATTTTTATTTTAGAATGTTTTCTAACAAAACAACGTTGGTCCATAGCACACTGTCAAAGCATAAAACATCTTTATCATTTAGTCCATTTCAGGCCTGCTGTTAGGCTTATTAGGGACACTAAGAGCAATTTTAAGTACAAATTGAAGTTATAGCTCAGAAAGAGCAGTTAAATATTCCTAAAATGTATATATCTGCAGTGATTTGCTAGCAGAGATAATGTGAGGTCCTTCACTACAATCTCTTTTGGTTCCCTTCCTGAATTAGCATCTCATCAAGAGGGTGACTGCTTTCTCAACACAGAGCAATTGTCTACCATCTCCCACTACCTCGAACCACAGCTTCTCTGTCCTCATCTACCACTGGCGCCAGAAGTTTGCTGGGACATTCTTAAACATAAAACGGTCATGGTTCAGGAAGAGATAATGTATGTGGAAATATTTAGAAAAAAGAGAAAAGTAATATGCAATTTTAAGTATAGTTGTGTTATAATCAGAAAATGAAGTCAACAATTCAGTTTGCTTTTTTCTTATATTTAAGTAGAAAGGGAGGTTTTGATAATAGGACTATTATCAAATAGGTTTTGATACAGGACTCACTGGATGGAGATAATGTGACGAGTAAGTTAAAACAATAAATATCCCAACCATTCTTTATAATTCAAAAATCAGCAAGGTGGAATTTTAAAACATACAATATGGTCTATTAGTAGTCTTTGTTTTTAATAAATTATTATTCTCAGCTTAAGGTTTTAAAGATTTAATATTTTCAACCTCTGAAAATTTTCCCTCTGAGCCAATATACAAACGTTTTTGAAAAGTTATAATTTGAGTTCTACCTGCTAACTTTGAGAGTATTAGTGATTCAGAAATGCTTTTCTTATGATTAAAACAAAACCAAACAAAACACCAGGGTAGATTATGGGGAAACCCCCCACGATGTTGGCTGCCTTCTGAGACTCAAAGCAAATAAGACAAAGATATCAAAATTAAGGAGTTGCACTCTCCCTTCCTGCTAGTTCTGCTTAACCCATCCTAGGAGCATTTTTCATTTCATCTTGGTTGTTGAAAAAGTGAAACATATGTCTACACAGAAGGTAACAGCGAATATCGACCTTTCTTCCTTGAAAAGGAAAATGCTGGTTATCTTAGAGCTCCACATGAATCTTACAAACATTTACTGGAACCACCAACTCTTCAAACCTTCAGCTCTATCTGTTTAAACCAGCGAATGATAATTAATAGCAGCCTTCTTTTGGGGTTTTGACTAGATTGCCAGATTCTGCAGTTAGAATCTTCTTCCCTTCAACATGTTTTTCCTGAGCTGTGCTCTTCAATACATCGTCTTACAAAAATTAGCGTGTTAATTAAGCCTTCTTGGCAAGTAATTGCATGGTAAGGTTTTTTTTTTTTTTTTTTTAAGATCTTTTGATTCCCTATATGAATGTAAAATAAAGGTTACTACAGCGCCATTCTTCTTTTTTTTTTTTTAACGGCACAGAATTAATTTCTTTAGCAGGAAAATAAAGGCCTAGCTCTACGGACAGAAGAACATTAAGGCTAAAAACAATTCCCTTATATGTACATTACCATATTTGTTTTTATATATTACATGGAAATCAACACAATTTCAAGATTATCAGCAGTCTTGTGCATATAATTTTTCTATCTCAACTGATGCTTATGAAGGCACACATTATTAATCTAAAAGCAGCATTCCAAATATTCACATGCACTAACATTTCTACAACTTTTCTGTTAATTTTTGACAAGTGGATTGAAACAAAGCAGGCTGATATTAGGCGAAACTGTGCCCAGAGTGTAATATTTATATTTTCAGGTGGGCAGTTTTGAAATAAGATGTTTCAGATACAACAGCCCGTGAAAGATTTAGGCCAAAAGCCAAACTTGTCATTTAGTCCATGGCTGCTATTAGTTCCCATATAAATGGAGAAGTAACTCGTTTGAAAGATCTTCTATAAGTGCACAATGGATTAGACATTTAAGCAAAGCCACTGTGTAAAGGAGTTTGGACCCAGTATCACCATCGCATGCTTCGTATAAGAGATGCTTCTTATAACAGCGGTTTCATTACCAGAAATCAACTTCTATGATGCACACAAACTTTACTCATTTTGTTACTAACATAATTATAAAGAAAACCCTTTCATGGATCAATTATGAAGAAAAAGTCTTATAAAACAAATAAATAAGCAAGCATTCAAGTAGAATTCATTCATTATTAAAAAACCCCAAAAAACCAAAAAAACAAAAAACCAGAGCCACTTACAGGGCTTGATGGAGTCTTTGGCCAGCCTGGGCTGCTAATGCTATCACTCTCATCTCCATGAAAGGAGGAGATGCTAGCAGAGCTGGGGGACATTGGGGAAGGGACTGGCAGGTTGCCGGGGGTTGGGGGCTGAGAAATACCCTGAGAGCTGTAGCTATCCTGTGGTAGAGGAATAAAAAAAAAAAAAAAAATGACAAAGGTAGGGCAAACTTTATTTAAAATAACAAAAAGCACATCCAGTTTAACAGACTAATTTTTATATATAATAGATATATATAAAGACATGTACAAACACACACACAAAAACACACATATAAAGGTATTAAAACAACATTCTTAATTAGTATAATTTGGTAAGTTTGCTGGATGCTGGATAAGGCCACTAAGGCACCATGCTTATGTCAAGCTTACATGGAATGCTAAGCATGGGTTACCCCTTATGAGAGAAAGAAAGGAAAAAAAAAAGCTGTTCACCTTATTTATCAAATAAGGCAGGAAAGCAAAATATTAAGTATGTTGTTGTTGCTGAGGTGGCCAAAACAGGAAGCTATAAACTGAAGGCAGAGAAAATGGCTGCAAGGATCAAAACCAGGCAAGGTCCCTTACTTCTCCCCACCCCCAAAGCATTTCTCGAAGGTGGGTCTCGTCCCTCCACCCCTCTCCCACAACCATGAGTTAAATGCCGTAAGAACTAGTAACTTTCAGATCCACACCATGAAGGGGGTGGGGAAAGAAAAGAAGACTACGGACATGTTGCACAAAATGAAGGCATGCAGAAGGGAAGAAACCAAAGGAAAAAAAAAAGTGTAGGCCAACACCAGTGAAGAGAGAACAACATGGCAGCTTCAGCGAGGCAGACCCCACACCGCGTGCAGAGGAGAAAGGAAATACCTTCGACTTGCTCTCAGGCTGCGGAGTGCCTTCTTCTTTACCATCTGCTTTGAGAGGCATGGGCAATTTGGATTCACCAGGAGACATCATATCTGCAAGACCCATAGATGCTAAGCGAAAATAGGAGAAAGAGTTTAGGATTATACATATGATTCTCAGGCTGTGCTCCTGCTAACACAAGTTACTGAGAGATGCATGGGGCACCTGAATTTTCCTTGAAGGAAGAGAAGAAACAGGGAAAAAGAAATCGTAACTCAGAGCGTACTAATTTCTGGAATCTAAATAGCCTGACATTCTGGCAATCCTTTTTTATCTTTAAAAAAAAAAAAACGAAAAAGGCAATCATTTTACTCAAGACCCAAACCACTGAAAGTCAACTTATAGCAATACTATTTTTTCAAAATTATTACAGCTTTAATAGAGTAGGTGACAAGTGGAAATAAGCCCAATGTTTAAATTGCTCACCAGGTGTTGAAAGCAAAGGCTGGATGTGTATAGTTTTTACCTGGTGACTAGAGGATTTAGTGCTTTCTTAATTTCCTAAATTCACATAATCTACGGTTTGCAAAACCATCTGACATTTTCCATTGTTTCATTTGAAAATCTTATCTATTGCCTGTGGCCTAGTGTACAATAACAAAAGACAATCATATCAGATGACTTCAAAAACAATAATCAAAAGTAATTTTTGAAAGAAAGGATTTCTAATTCTTTTGCAATGGGGCTGGTTTCCCTTCAGTCTGGGGCAGTGTGTACATTTATCAATCTTCAGCAGCCGCTCAAATGCCCAGGTCAGACACCCACACCAGCTCAAGAGTCAACCCTACAATCCCAGGCAAAACTCATTTTCTCTCTCTCGGCTCAGAAATTCAATCACGATCATCCAGGCTTTAGAATGAAAGAATGTTCTTCACCAAAGAACAACGGATTTGTACACATTTATTGCAAATACTAACAGAAGTTTTCAAGTTAAAAATATGGTTTAGATTTTTTTTTTTAAAGGAAGAACAAGGCTACAGTAGGGAATTCGTGTAGCTATCCAGGGAATAACAGCTGAATTTCGACAGAACCCCACTGTGAAAACCATCTGCACAACACTGGGCTGTGAGCGCGACACCACACAGATGTGCGAGGACTCAGTGAGGAGAGATGGAAGAGAAAAGGGAGAGGAGAGAGAAGGATGAGCCTTATAAATGAGTGAAACCTGGAAAACATTCCTATTTCAAAATAAACCTGAGGTTTTAGGAACAGGATCCATTTTATATTCTGCAAAACAAAGTGCTGGCTCAACCCAGGCAGTGCACACGTGCCAAAAAAAAAAAAGAAGCTTTAAAAAAGGCTCTACAGATTGCCCACTACAAAATGATTATTGCACATATTCATGTATTACTATGTTTTAGAAAATAATTAGTTTTAATTACAGCAGTGAGAGAGTGAGCAGGGCTCTGGCGAATTAGCTGGCAAGCGTTGTGGTGCTAATTTGCTAATATCGTTAGCATCACTGCAGGTTGAGACCAGAGGTCCTGCGAGAAGAGCCCACCCCGCCACGTGCCCGTGAGTTTACACCAGCGCGCTCAATGGTGCACTCTGAAACGCCTGTATTTTCCACGGGCTTATTGGCTTGTTTTTCAAAGCCCATTTGCAGCCCCATCAGCCCTTGAAGTCATCGCCACACACACAAATCATAATTGGGATGTTTTTCTTTTTTCCAAATTACTTTCAATACTTAGACTTTAAGAACTGGAACAAAAAGCTTTTTCAAGTGATGCAGCTGCAGAGAAAAATCTATTGGGATCAGCTAAAAATGCTGTTATTTTTGTGAACGTGTGAAACCTCAGGAAAGCAGCTGAGAGAGATTACACCAAGAAGACCGCCTGGTTCAAAGCGGTGGATTGCTTTCCTGCGGTTTTCTCTCGCGCGTCTAGCAAGATACGAATTAGTAAATCTGTACATTAAGAAACACCCTTTTTAGAAGAATAGAAGGCAAAAAAAGTAAGGTGAGTGTGGAAAGAGGGGCTTATTTATGAAAGTCCCCATGTCCTTGCTAGTTATTTGCAGAGTGGGTTCAAAGGAATGAAGACCACATGATACCAGAGAAAGGGGCAAAGTAATGGACATAGGGCTTCTGTCAAGTCCCGCTTCTCCAAAGGTGATGATGAACATTGTTGTCAGTCTTTACAATAAATTATGCCTATATATTATTTTTGAAAAATAGGAAATAATATCCTTCTTCATTCATTAAATGTGTTAATGTACACAAAAGCAATTTTTAAGCATAAAGAACTAGGCCAATGTGTATTATGATAATTAACGATAACAATTTACACTGATTTAAAAATCAGACTTAGATGAATATAAGCATATCTGTTGGTTTGAAATTCACCAAACTTCTTCACTCTCTATTAAGTACTTTAAAATGGGCATTTGGGGTATACAAATATAAAAACTGTCAAAAGTTGCATTGCTTTATTATTTTGAGAGATAAATAAGGATGGGGTTTAGAGTAGTAGTTTTATTTAGTACTCCTGCCTTAGCATGTACATTTTATTTTACTAAATGGATCATAAGGTCTTTCCTTATTGTGGCTTTTACTACTGCTTTTGTTGAAATGCTTATTTTTGACTTCTTACCAGAATTCTCAATGAATCACTGCAAAGAGCCATACGCCTCCCAGGGCAATGGTACTCCAGGGGCACTATTTTTTTCTCCTTTCCCAGAAGAGGAAGACCACCACTATTATAAGGATGTGTTAAATCAAGCACTGTTCCTTCTCCTACTGACATCAGTAATCCAGTATGTAAAGTTCAGACATAAAAAGGGGCAATGAAGAACCTGCGACTGCAGTGGGGACTGTAAATACATTTCCAACACCAGCCTCTGGCTTCACCATTGAAATTTAAGAGCTAGAATGACTGCCTCAAGTAAGTGTGGGTCAAAGTCCTAAAGCAGCTATTCCACCCTGGATTTCATATATTCAGAAAGAACATAAAGAACATATGGGGCGAGTGAAACTGAACTTAACCATTCATTCCTACTCCCCCAGCTTCCTTCACTTAGTCTCCCTACAAGGCTGCCAAATCGTTCCCAGAAGATGGTAAAATAGGACCAGAAACACACAAACAGTTCTTTTCTTTTCATGGTAAATAATACACCATACTCTGCAAAATATTTTATTCCTTGTTTTTTGAAAACACAAAAGGGCCTATCCATGTGTATACATCTGTAGATATTCATGACTATTTTTATATGTGGCAAATATATAAAGAACCCCGTTAACATAACTCAGACAGTTTATGAGAAACGCTCAGGAGAAACACTTCTCTTGGACTGGATCAGCAAGGCCTTGAAAGAATCTCCCGTCACTTCCCTCTGCTGATGTACCTCCACAGGGGCAGTGGGAGTGAGATGCATGACCCCATAATTTCCATCCCAAGGAAACATGCCAGCCGAGCAAACCAGTACACTTGCTATGCATCACTGCTTCAAGGAAAGCAGCCAATCTCTCCTGCTAACTGGACTGATGCTTCCGAGAAAGCCCCAGCTACATACCAAGCCTGGAGCTACCAATGTACCTGGCGTAATCTCTATACATTTTTCCCAGTTTGACATGATTTTCCTAATTTATCAAGTCTTTTGTATTTTGGGCGGCAGAGGAGGGCAGCAATTCACCCAAAATCATTAACTTAAAGCAATGAGCAAACAAAAACCTAACAATCTTTATAAACTACTGAGACAACCACTAGCAATGGTGCTAAAGACCCAGAACTTCCTTTGCGCAAGACCCTCAAGTCTCAAGATGGAAAACGGCTATCCATCTGGTAGATTTATATTCTAGGCATAGTTCCGTAAATCTTTTTTTTTTTTTTCAATTTCAGAACAGCAAATGATCTGGTAAACAGCTAATGCCACACAAAGCTGGCAGTGGTTCTGCCAGGAGACTGTTGAACAAAATACCCCTAAATCGGTGGTTCTCAAGCGTTAGCATGCACAGATAAAAATTACCCGAGGAGTCTGTTAGGAATGCAGATTCCTGGACCCACCCTCAGAAACTATGATGGGGGCCCAGGAATCTGTAGTTTTAACAAGCATTCCAGGCGACTCTGAGAGGTGGTTCTCAAGTCTTGAGAACACCGAAGGAAGGAGTGGATACTGAGTCGTGTGACTGCCTTTTTTTCTTCGTAAGAGCTATTGGAGCTAGTATGCCTCCTACTGGTAGGACATTAATAGAACCCTGCCTTTGGACGGAGCAGTGCTGGGGCGGCAGAAAGATTCACACCACTGGAATTTGACAGGGCTCTGCATGGGAGGAAGGCCTGGCTACAGCGGAGTATGACTGCTCATTTACTATCTGTGGGTTATACCGATGGAAATGCCCTACGCTTTGTAGAGTGACTTAGAACCACAGACAGTAGATATATTTTCTGGAATTTAGACATCTTTAAGATGATGGTTTATATGCAGACAAGTATATGACTAATGAATATTATGAAACAAAGAAGTACAATGTAACTAACAACACAAGTATTACATAAGGGTGTATTTAACAAGGTTATACACGACATAATTTTGCCATAGTAATATATAATTCTAATCTTTTAATCCAAATAATTAAAAAAAAAGCTCCTTTAGAGAGAAAAAAATCCCCACTGCTTCCCATCCCACATCCCCTGCATTTTAAGTGAAGAAATAGTTGTCACATTCATACTCACACTGACTCCATTTAAATAATTACTCGCTCACTGAAGCCTGTAACAATTTGTCACTACACAGGATGACTTCTTTTGGCCCTGTGCACCATCTACAGCACAACTGTTTGAACTCAGCAAAGAGGATGCTGGAATGCCAGTTGCATAAGCTGCTAACTGAGGTTCAGAAAATCCCACTGCCAGCCCTGGCTATCATTTGTATTATCTTCACTTTCGCCAAAGTGTCCTTTGATGGAGAAAATGCTTTGCTGTTATCACTGATAATTCATCTCCATGGGCCCAAACCAAGTAGACTGATGAGATGATGGTCCAAGCCATTTCTGGCCCATCTCTAGAAAAGTCAAGTGTACACCTTCAGCCCAAAACTCTCATCAGGAGCTACAGTGGAACGTTTTGGGTTCCTTTGTCATTCCTGTTTCCCTCAGAGATTCTAAGACAGAGCAGATTCACATGTACCTATCAATAGATACACAGTCAACACGCCATTGTCAATATGCCTTGGATGTGCCGGCTGATTACTTTCTATCAGGTAGCATTTGACTTAATAAAGCTAAAATAAAATCTTCTAAGTATGTAGAGGAAAATTTGATAAATGATTAAATTATTAAAAATTCAATATTTTAAAATGCATAATGCAATAAAAAAATACACTACTAGCCCATACAAAAGACTGTGAGGATAAATGGCCCTTCCTTGAACAGATTTCCTCTGTATGAAATAATGAATAGCTGAATTATCTGAATAATAGTCATAAAAAGAAACCCTCTCTGTGAATCTCCATTAAATTGGTTACTCCTTAGGAATACATAAATCTTCTTAGGCAGGGCCTGGTGCCGTCTATTTGTTGTTGGTTATTTTTGTGGCTCCGGGGTCCAAAGGAAAAAGGGAAAAATGAGTACTGCTAATAGTAGGTGAAAATTTATTGTGTCGTTTCAATGCTCTGAAGTCATTTTATTTCAGCCAGCCAGACAAAACACAATGTCACAACCCAAATACACCATTACGTGGGACAGAGCTGGGAAGGGAAGGGGAAACTTCTAGCTAACAGACTGTTCAAGAGCTTTTCACTTTTCATCTCAAATGTAAAAACATCTGCCTCACTGGGATGAATGACTGCCTGCTTAACATCAGGAAGGGCTATTTTATTTATTTTCACCAGTCGGTTCTGTTTTTCCCTCTTCCACGAATCTTTAAAGAGAAGTAACCAAGGAATGGCACTATTCAATCAGGCCCTAGAAACCAACAACTCAGAAGCTCAGAGAGGACGCAAGCCCAGCCTCTCGCTGTCTGTTCTGCCTGACAAAGAAACAACAGCTCGGGGGGCAGCCTTTCAAAGATGGCGAGGTCAGGAAGGCAGAGGAAATGAAAAGAGATAAGAAGAGGGAGCTTAAGCCTCTAACTCCACGATGTTTTCCTAACACATCATAAAGTGGTGCAGGACACACAACTGGTTACGCAAAGCTCTGCTTTAACTAAATGAGAGAATCCTACCCCAAATGGTATCTACACTAGATAACTCTAACAGGCACTAGAGAGTAACAGGTCAATTGAAACACACAGCGTTTCCTCATGTAAAGGGTGGCACTCATCATTGCTAGGTAGTGTGGTGGCTGGAGGAGGTGGTCCAGGGCCTGAGAACAGGGAAGATGTGCACAGCTGTAGACACTCTTGGTATTTCCACAGACTTGACACAATACCCTTACTGCACTAATCAGATGGGGTTTGGTAAGAATGCAATGGTTGAGATCATAAAGTGGGTTGAAAAAATTAAGCATAATGAAAAATTTAACACAGTTCTTTAAAAAAAAATAATATATAATTTCTCAATAGAGACAATCTGCAAACAACTCTTATGGGACAACTATTTCCATGCATATACTTAAAGGTGAGTTTCCCTAAATAAAAAAAGGACTTCAAACCCTGTCTTGTTCTGCCCTTCCCTTCAATCGCTTCTTCTGAAATACGAATTTTAATTGTTTATCTCCACCACTATGACATGGAGAGTACAGATTTTGTCATGGGCTCTTCCAACACTCCTAATAATGCCCAAAGATAAAAAGAACTTAGTGTGTGTATTTAGCAAGCATTCTCAATGACACTTGAAATATGTCCACATATTATACAAACACAGAAGGAATAAAAATAATTTACATAAAATGTAATGTGATCCTCAAGTCTTAAAATAGTTAAATAGATTGAGCGAGTTTCCAAGCAGCAGAAGAGAAGTATTTTTCCCCTTTTCACCAAATGATCCGATGGCTCGAGGTCTTTCCGGACTTTCAGTGGTGCAAGCCTAAGAGGAGAAGAGGGACAAGGGAGGGCAGCCCTCGGGAGCACGGGGCTGCCACGTTACCTGTTGAGCTGTTCACCATATTAGGCGTCATGCTGTAGGGGGGCGCCTGGGTGTTCATGAGCCCAGAGCTGTTGTTCATGGGCTGGCTGTAGGGAGAGCTGGAAGCCATAAGTCCACTTTGATTCACGCCAGGAAAACTTCCTTGCCTATATGAAGAGAAAGCACATGCATACATACACTGACCGTGCATCTTACCAGCCGTTTATCCTGGAAGTCATTTCTAATAATGCATTGATGCAAGGGGTGGGGCTGTTAGTTTTCATGTTTGCTTAAAATAATTTATTTCCTGGAGAGAGAGGCTGAACTCTATTGCTAGGCAATTATTTCATTCATTATGTAAAAATTCCAAATAATATAAATTCCACAAATAAATTACATGTTTCTAATCATGTCAAGTGTTCCAGGTTATAATTTATATAGAGAAATATAGCAAGAAAGGGGGAACTTGAAATAAGAACAGGAATTACAAAAGCAAGCAAAATTAACTTCTAATGCTTAAAAAGATCTGACTCTCAATTAACATTACCTAGTATCCTCGAATCAAAAAATAGAAGTCCAGAAATGAAAAACAAAGGGGCAGTGTGAGAATGTTATTTAAAAAAAATTTTTTTTCTTTGACCTAAATTTTCTGATATAATAAATATGGAAGAAAGCATTTCCCAAACTCCCTTCAACCCTGTATTTTAACATTCTGAAATTAGGTACTATTAAAAACACACCAATTTCCCTATACTAAAATTACACAGTAAACATTGGACTTCCACTTCTGTTTGTAGGATTTTCTGTGCCAGGAGGGAGCCTAAACTGACTGGCTGTGAGTGTCTTTCATAGGCCCTGTCACCTCTTCCCCAATGCCATGCAGAATCAGGAACTCATCTTTTTGGTGACTTAGTTTTGTGTCTCTGCCCTGTGAATGACAAACTTCTCTTGAAAGAGGAAAAGGGTATTCTTTGATCTGAAGGAGACAACTGTCACACAATGTCATTTTTCTAACTGCTGGTAATGAGACTGGGGAGAGATCTAAACAGCACAGTGGTTTAATTCTCCCAGGAAAATTAATGCAAAAAGAAAGATGATGGCAATGTGGCAAAATCTTTAAAAGACTCCACCATGGTAGTCAAGCTTTTTTAATGTAAATAGTATCCCTTTAAAAAACTTTTCAAAGTTTTTGCCATTAATGTTTACATTTAGGAGTAAAGCTAATGGGTGGGGGTTGGTAAAAATCCAGACACTTTACTTCTTTGTTCCAAATTAATTATGATTAATTATGATTATAACCCCCTCCGCCTCCATTAAACTGTCATTTGGTGGCTCTTAAAGTATTAAAGTAGTAAAAAAATTTTAAAGAGGCTCTTTAAAACATTAACATAAGTCTCTAAAAATATATATACTATTCTTTCTGTGTTGCTATTTTCATTGGATTCAACTTTCTGCCTTACAGAAAAAGTTCAAACATGGTCTATTTGAAAATTCAAAGTATCTATCAAATGTTTGAGTGGTTTTACTTCTTTTAAACATTATACAAACCATTCAGGGAAATTCTGTACAAACTAACACTTGATGATGGCTTGGAAAGAACATTCTAGAAGGCTGAAAGAGTACCGGTGTGAGTGCGGCTCTGGAGAAAGGAGGGTTATTTAGCCTTGAATTCTAAGACTGCTGAATCAGTATTAGAATACCCACTGCAGTTCATTAAGAATGGATCTGAGATCATCCAATGGCTTCTGATTAACCTCCAGGTCGTCAAATACCTATAAATACATTGCCCAGCAGCTATAAAAACATATCCCTATATGATTCGGGTCTTCACATCAGCATGTAGATTGTTGGCATTAACTCAAATATGGGTTAGGGTCCCTGCTGAGGTGTTTTCATTCAAACAAAAGACAATTTAGCTCTGATGTAACTGTTCCAAAAGAAAACAACGGTGCCTGCAGATAAGTCACGTGAAGAGCATCCGTAACTTTTGAAGACGCTTCGTCTTCTGGAGACAACTTCCAAGTCAATGATTGCTTCCAAGTCTCAACCAGCTCTGACCTGTCCTTCAAGATCCAGTTTCTAGGCTACCTTCTCTGTGAAGGCCGTCCTTATTCCCCCACTTGCAAGCTCTGCACTTTCTTTTGTATATTAAAACAATTTATGAGCATGTCTTGACTCTTCTAGGAGTGTATGCCTCCTGAGAGGAGCAACTGAGCACATGACACTACTAAAAAATATTTCTTAAATGAATGAATTGAAAGAGAACACTTTTATCATTGTAAACAGGCATTATGAAAGATGGCGACCTTCTCAAGCTTCCACCAAATTCATTTTCACTTGCGGTGTAACTAACGTGTATGAAACTAACAGTTCCTCAAGCATACTTGTTTATAACTAAGGTGGAAAAGAGAATCAGAATATAAAACCCACCAGGCAGATGTTAAATGAAGTAACCTCTAAGGTCTCATCAAACCCTAATCTATGATTTCTCCCCCAAGTCTGCACTGTCCATCATCAATCACCATAAGACGATGAAGACACACGTTATAGAGATCTTAAAAAATACCCTTAAAATAACAAAAAATTAAAGATTTAAAGGTCTGTGTGTTGGATGTCAGTGGCTGGTCACAATGGTCCTCAATTAAATCACGCCTATTGTTTTAAAAGTCTGGTTAAAAAGCCAGGGGTCTTCACTCTGTCACTAGCCACACTTGCCACTGTCACTGAGATCTGGGAGCAAATCACTTTGGCTCTCTGGGCCTCAATTTTTCCATAGGAACATGGAGGGACTGATAATGGTAATAACACTAACAACTTACCAAGTACTTACAAATATGCCTAGCACGATTTCTAGGCACTTTACACACTGAATATTTTAAATTTCTGGAGGAAGGTTGGGAGAATTATGCTCACATACAAAGAAAGAAAATAAGGATCAGAGAGATTAAATAGCTTGCCTAAAGACACACAGCTAGTAAGTGGCGTAAATAGCATAACAATTCCCCAAGCCTGCTCCAGTCCAGTATACTACACCTCTCTCTCCAAGGGCCCTCTAACACTGCTAAGACACGACGAGACAAAGTAGAATGGCCTACTTGTATCCCTTTCTATTTGTCTACCATACTCATCTTTAGTTGCAGAAAGTTGACAAATCAGAATGACGCCTTTCTCTGAGCTTTCTGGAGTGTGCACTTCAGCAAGGGGGACACAGGGAGAGTTAGAGGTGGTGGAAGTGAACAGAACAGCGCCCTGGACACTTGCATCCAGGAAAGAGTTTATCCTGTGTGCTGCAAGCCTCTTGGGTATTCAAGGAGGGAAGCAGCAGAGAGGGAAGTATGCCTTCCCAGGAATGCAGGGCATGTGGCCATGAGTACCGTACCTGGACACCTGTCTAAATGTGGGAGACAGCCAGGTTTTCATCATCGCAGAAGAGATCCTATTCATTAGTGCTTTGGAAACCACTGCCAAGACTATTGGTAATTTTGAACAAGCGAGATGGGCTTAACACTAAAAAAGAGCTTTCAGTGCACTCTGCTGAATTTTGTAAATTGAGACAACTTGTTTTGTGGATGGAAACATAACATGGCCGCCTCTCTGACTTCTCACTGTGTTGCTAGTAGAAGAGGATTTCTGTGGCCCAGGACAAAAAGCTCACGGGGTTGGGCCGGCTACCATTACTGGGACCCCAGCAACCTCAGAAGAGGTGGAGCCCTTTCCAGAGGCAGCACTTGCCAACTGCTAAGTCCCTCTCTGCCCACAGCAACATTCGGGATGCTCCAGATGGAATCAGGAGAGCAAGGAAGTAAATCACCACACACTTTCTTTTTCCAAAAGGAAACAAGAGCAACAAAACAAAAAACAGGCACAAACTGGAACGAGGGGAACATTTTCAAGGTAAAACTTAACAAAACGTAAATGGCACCTGGAAGAGCCAAGCGTCCGACCGTGACCTCTGGATTTGTGAATTACTGGGCTATTGCTTCCAGTGGGGCTACAGGCTCAGGTCATTTTTGTTACAAATGACTGCTGTCCTGATGCCACAGATTCCCAACCTGCGATGCTGGTGGCAATGAACGCCCAATAACGTCTCGGGGGGAATTTAATAAACATTAAAAATAACATTTCATTGCTGTCATGCTGCTGAGGGGCCCCTGGACTGGCCTCGTGACGATGACTGTGTGAGGCGGAGCTCACGATTCACTGCGTGCTAAGCATCCATCCGGCCCTGCCCTGCCCTGTGCCAGCCCTACAGCCCCGCACTATTCCCCTACCTTTTCATGTCGCAGTATGACGTGGAGGGTTGTTATTTAAACTCTTGGTCCTACAGAACAACCAGCAGAACTTCATTTAAATCGGTCTTCGGTTGGGACTAGATGTTAAGTGTTTAAGATCTGTCATTTTATGACAAAAACCAGGTTCTTATTATGAGAATATTTCAGAAGCAGAGCCTGCAAATTCATTTCCCTAAAGCTCTCCTCATTCCTGCTTCTCAGTCTACACACACACACACGTCATTTTTTATAGATTTTCTTTTTATTCACTTTGCAGCCTTCTCAAACATTACACATTCATCTGCCAACAAAGAGCTGGCTTTGGGGAAAAAAAAACAAAAGCAAATACCAATTTAAAAATGACCATTTCCAATGGTTCACTGGGAAGGCAGAAAGGGGAATATAGCTTCCCACTACAGTTTGAATTTAGCAGTTAAAAATATTAGTATGAAATCCTACAAAGAGCAACCACACATTTCTAAGTATCTTGTTTTTAAGTCAACTACAATAAAGTTTAAAATAAAATAAAATCTGCATATGATTTTGGTGCTCTAAAAGAATATTTAGGCCAGATCGTTTTAGCAACCACCACTATTTTTTTCTCAACAGTGACAGACGGGGAAGTGTGAAATATATATCCTGAAAACGAATGGATTTCTGATACAGCTCTTTGGAGAAAGGGAGGGACAGACAGAAGAAATACTTTGGAAACAGACACCACGAGAGTGAAGTCACTTTATATTAAAGTCCCAGTGGCAGAGACACACGGAGAGAAGCTCCACTCTGAAGAGTTCTAGCACATTCACTGATACATTCTTGAGTTACGTTCAAAATGAATATGAGGCAAAGCATGCTTTATTGGAAAATGTGTATGACGGCCAAATATACACATATCTTCCTCTATATGGACTGTCACTATAGATGTTTGAGTTGTGAAGCCAGAAAAGATGGCTTACTGACAAAATAAATTTGGCTAACACTAAAATTTGGGGCACTTTTTCACTTAAACCCAATAGTTACCAGAACCAAGAACTTGAAACTTTGAAAAGCCCAATTCCAACAGTTTATTCTTGGAGAGTTCCAACCGTACTGATAACATTACACAGGATGTCCTATTTTAAATGTTTTCTGAATACAAACTATTTTCACAGGTGTGTCCAGCGTCACTGCTAAGACAGACTTTCAACCTCAATTACACAGCGACTCTTCCAAAGCAGTACCAAGAAGGACAAATTCCGTCGAGATTATTTTAAATCTAATATCTGAAGAGGGAAAAACACTACCGATGTCCCCCAAACAACACAACCAAAACAGAAAAGCAAGCCTGAGGCCATGTTTGGTGTGGCTAATCCATCGGTCTCTTCCAACAATGCATCAGCAATCCTGGTGGCAAAATAATGCTGTAATTTCAACAAGCCAGTTGTCCAGCTAGTAATCAATCCCATGAAGATAAAGTGGCCTTTATATCATTAAACCAAAGACAAACAGAAGTGCCGGTGATTTAAAAACAGTAGATTCCTGTAAAAATACACAGCCACATGCTATTTTTCAAAAAAATATTGCAGCCTTTTCACTCAGGGAGACATGCTGGAAATAACTAAAATGAATTAGAAATACCTTCTGTTTAGTTGATAGTCACAATCACTTGCTCCAGATGGGTGTTTTAAGACAGGCAGAGGGGAGGGGGGCAGGAGGAGCACAGCAGTGGGCCAAAACCAAAGCACACAGAAGTCCAATGACCAGAAGAGTGAGTGTCAACCTGCACCACACCACGTGGATGAAGGAGAGGGGCGTGCGCTGGGGCAGCTTATAGAAAGGGAGGTCAGAGTAAGCTCCCTGAGGGAGGGATGCCGGCCCCTCCTTCCCCTTCCCTCAGGTGAGATCTGAGGGATTGAATGGGAACCAGTCAGGTGAGGAAGAGAGGAGAGGGCATCCAGGAGCAGGGGAGGGCTGGTGGAGAGAAGGAGTAAGCAATGAGAGTGGAGAGGGATGGATCACTCCAGGCTTACGGTCTGTAAGGTTAGGTCTGGATCCTAAGAGAAATGGGAAGAGACTAGGGGTTTTCATGCAGGAGAAATGGCATAAAAAGACGTGTATGTCAAAGGCATCATTCTCTGACTGGGGAAGGGAGGACATCCTGGAGGCAGGAAGAATGATGGTAGGGCCAACAGGTGTGCAGCTATTACAACAGTCCAGGGAAGAGACGACTGGGGGCTGGGGAGCAATAAACAGCTGAGCAGTACCTTGGAGGTAAACCTGACAGGACTTGGTGATGAATTAGATACTGTGGAGAAAGAAAAGGTGCACCAAGAAGTCTCGCAGGTGTCTGGCTTGCACAAGAGAATGGATAATGGGGCAGTCTCTGAGAGAGAAAGCACTAGAGAGACCATAGGTTTGGCCGTGGACATGCTGCGTCTGACATCCTCTGAGCTCCCAACAGGCAACGACAAGAAGAAGCTGGAGGGCCGGCCCTGTGGCTTGGTGGTTAAGTGCGCGCGCTGCGATGCTGGCAGCCCGGGTTCGGATCCCGGGTGCGCATTGAGGCACCACTTCTCTGTCCATCCTGGGGCCGAGTCCCACATACAGCAACTAGAAGGGTGTGCAGCTATGACATACAACTATCTACTGGGGCTTTGGGGGCAAAAAATAAAATAAATAAAATTTAAAAAAAAAAAAAAAAAGAAGAAGCTGGAGACTCAAGTCGGGAAAGCAGAGGGTGAGGCCTTTAATGCACCTTTCCTCTCTATGCAGGAATGCCCTTTACGATACTTCTTGAGTCTTTTTTCTAGGATCTTCCCTTGTTGTGAATGCAATCTCTTTTCAAGGCAGCCTGCTCCCTTAAAGAGAGCTGAAATGTGTATAACACCAGCAACAAAGCTGGAGCAACAATTATCAGTCATTTATTAGCTATAAATTACTAACTCCCCAAACCCTTTGGTAACTGATACATTTAAGTTTTATCTTTTCCTTTACAAATGGGCAAAGTGGGCCTGCCCTGATGGTCTAGCGGTTAAAGTTTGGTGTGGAACCACACCACCCATCTGTCGGTTGCCATGCTGTGGCAGTGGCTCACATAGAAGAACTAGAAGGATTTACAACTAGGACACACAACCATGCACTGGGGGGCTTTGGGGGAAAAAAAGGCAAAGAGGAATGTTATTTTTCAACAGCTCTATGAAAAAGACCGTTTCCATAGAAGGGCAGAGGTAACTTGGTTAGCATATTCTTGAGAATGGTCTTTTGAGTGAATATGCACGTAGTGGATAACTCTTCAGAGTAGACCTTCTTCTATCGCTTCTCGGCCTTTTGGCTAAGATCAAGTGCAGAGTAGACCTTCTTCTCCTTGCCATGTCCTTGCCATGGGCCTGTATAATGTGGCATTGCCCACAGGGCCTTTCTGTGTCTAAAGCAGTTCTCTGGTCTCCTCCACCTTTCTCCAGAGAGCTGTATTCTCACCCATGCATCCTGGTGAAGCTGTTTCCACCAAGCACCGAGGAATAGGGCACATTCCATCTTGCACTTCCTAGAAGCCTATAACACAGACACATTTTCCCCTTTTTGTTAACTACTTCACGCAGACTTGTCAGAGGGTTCCAGCCTGTTATTAGTTCTGCTCCCGGCTCACTGCTCAAACAGCTCCTATTGTGCAATTTCAAGATTCAGTTCTTCCTTTTCGCCTCAAAGCAGGTAATGGGTTTTAGTTGTTCCTAAAGCAGCTGACTGGGCCTCACCTTCTCCCTCAAAGCAACCAGAGAACAAGCAGAGCTCGAGGGTTCTGAAGCGAGAGACTTCCTTGTCAGGGTGTGAAGAAAACGCAAAAACAGTGTCTGGCTGCTTGAATTTTGGTAATTCATGACTAAGAATGTTCTCTTCATCTCCAAGTTGATCTTGGCTTGTTAACCCCATTGTTCTTTTATTATGAACTGTTTACTGGCAATCATGCAAAAATGACCTAAAAGTCTCCCTTTCGAAGATGCTTCATTCAGAGATTTTGACGTCAGCACTTCTCTGTAATTCCCAGCACCCTCGCGGCCCTGAGTGCAGGGCGGGAAGAAAGCTGCAGGGAGCAGCAGGGAGTTCCAAAATCTGTCCTTTCTCTGCAGGAGAAGACCCCAGAACTCTGTGGGTTCTGGGACACGTAGCTCCCACTGGCCTCTGACAAGACACAAAGGGCACAGTTTCCTGGTCTGGTAAAAACGAGATCCATTATAACTTGCGAACGTAAAACCAGTTGCCATTGATGTCCCCACAAAAAGAAAGAAGTGCCCCTTTCTAACTGCATTACCTTAAAGATCTTTACTTCAAAAAGTTTATCTTGAGATCACAATACCATTAAGAAAAGATCTAGGTTAATTGATAAGGAGGGCTATTCCTTTTTGGCGACAGAAATACCCACTATTTATACCAGGACATCCCCTTCCTGGGTAGAAGGTATACTGGAGAGTGAACTGATAAGGGAATAAATGTAAATATGGGTCTCCTTGGGGGGGGGCACCTCAGGCACAGGAGACATCAGCTTGACAAACATTGAGTAGCAACAGCCACAAACTCATCTGGGTGATGTTTTAGGAGTGAGATAATTAAAAATGCATAGATCTCACATGCGTTCATAGACTTCTTGTACCTTAATGGACCAGTCTGTCGGCTGAAAAAAGAGAATTTGGGTCCCGAGATTTCCATCCCACATACTTGCCACAGAAATATATCAATATAGTTATTTATAATTAAAGAAAGCCCTCCTAAAATTCTTATAGATTTCTTGAGCTAAAGGTAGCCTGGGTCACAAATTACTTAATTTAAGCAAAACACTCTTCAAAATTAGGGTAAAAACTGTTGCAGGAAAGTCCTGAAGCTGAGGAAACTACAGTTCTTTCTGTCCTCACCAGTTGCTCTGGCCAGAGGAGTAGGAGAGGGCAGGATCCAGAAAGTTCTTACTTGGTAGGAATTTAATAATCAGAGGCAATCCAGTAGCAGTTAACTTTCAAAGCAAGGGGCAAAACCTTACGGGTTTTGTAGCTATGGGTTTTTGTTTGGTTGGATTTTTTAATCTATGTAAACGCAAGTGGACTTAAAAATGAAGGTCAAGATTAAGAGGAGCCTTAGGGAGTGGCTCCCACAGGCCTTAACACCACCAGCTAAGAGTTTCTGTGAGCAGTCCGAGAATCCAGCCCTCACCTATTATCTTCACATGGTCACCCGCAATACTTCCCAACCCCAGACTGGGAGAGACCAAGACACAGATCATATCCTCTTCAGGACTCATCAACTGTTCCTGCTGCCTTCAGCCCAAAACACTGCTGAGGTTATGAGATTTCAGGCAGACAACGACTCGACACTTCCTGGTATCAGCCTGGTAAAGCCTGGCGGGTTGGGGGCCAACGCTACTGCGTGAGACAGATGTGATTTCAACAATCCTATCTTTTGATAACTTTCAATAGCTGGGATTGGCTGGGCTGTGTTGCTGATTTTTTTCTGATGATGGGTGGACTACAATGCTGATTCTAGATACGATCATCTCAGTTTGTCTGGTGTGAGTGTATGGGTATGTGGGGCAGAGATGTTGGTAGGGTCAAGAGATGAGATGTGAGGACAAGTGGCCTAGACAAGTTAAAAGGGCCCACACTCCACTGAGGGGAGACTCATCCAGTTAATAAGAGCCCCGACCCTATACACATATCGTGGTGAGTAATCTTAGATGGTAAGGACAGCATCCTGCCGTGAGGTTCAGACTGGGACACAGATAGAAGACATTCTGAATTAAGAAGGCTGGGCTAGGTATGGTGGGGAACTTGAATATTTCAGAGTATGAGGAGGACACTGATGTCTGAGAGGATGCTAAAAGGCAGAAAGTGAGAGGGATTTCAGGGACAAACTTTGCCATGAGTCAAGAGATCACCAAAGCTTGGGTTACGGTATCAGGTCTGTACCAATATTCGTTCCTCCTCATTCTACCCAGCATCTTCAGCCCTAGCCCAGTATTTTCCTCATTCAGTGTCCATCAGGGAGAAGGTATAAAAAACTGGATATCTGAGTGTCCACTTTCCTGCCTCTTCTCTCTGTGTTTTTCATTAGTATTCTTCAGTAGCAGGAATTCCAAATGCCAATCCCCAGATACGTGCTGGCTCTACACCAGAATCACCCAGGGGGTTTTTAAAAAAACAGGTTCATGAGCCTCGCCCCTCCCTTGGTTGAGGTGAGGGTGTGTGTATGTTTAAAAATCTCTCTAGATAATAATCAGTTGTTTAGGGAACTTCACAGACTCTAGTATATTAAAGGGTTGCTGTACATTTCATACTTTGATTCCTTGGACCTCATGAAAGAAAAAAAAAAGTCTCTCTTGGTCTTCTAAAAATTAGTGCTTTACTACTTTTTGATTTGAAGACTAATAAATGTACTTTATGGCTGCCATAATAGTCCTGTAACTCTGAAAGATTTGATTGAAATCATAATCTTAAAATACAATATAACAATATTCATTCAAAGTCTAAATTTTGAAGGGAAAAAAGGAGCTAAAATCAAAGCACAGTGTTCAGACGATAATGCAAAGGCTTACCTTTAATTGTAGAAATAAAAACTCTGTTTAAGCATTTGAGATCTTTTCTCTGTCTTTCAATAACATGACTTTTCAAATCATAGCTATTATTTTAAAACCTAATTGTCGAAAGTCCAAGGGGCTAAATTCTTAGTTAATACAAATCACTCGCAGCCCTTCAGGCCCATAGACGCCACTAGGGCTGGGGCTTGACACATTTAGAAGTTTTTGCCCCCTCTCTTTGCCATTTTAATGCACTATCTCCATTAATGCATTTCCACTTCAGTGGCTCCTAGCCCGTTGGCAGAATTGCGTCACACTGGCTTCAGAGGAAAATGACAGAAAAAAGTGCCTTGCTGGCAAATAGCAACAGGGGAAATGAATTATAATGACACTTCACTAAAGAATAGTTGCTGGAAGGCGTGTATGTATGTGGGGTACACCTGAGACACGGGTATAAGCGCTGTGTATACCCAAGAGGACAGATCAATCCATTGGCGCTGTAAGCAGACCCAGCTGTTCCCAAGCAGAGGAAGACCACTGCTCACCAAACACTCAGCCACTTCAACATCAATATGGTCAGCCTGCTACTGATCAATCTACTTTACGGCTAAGATTCATGGAATTTATTTACCCTGTTAAAGAACAGCTAAGATTCAAAAATAATGGTAATTAAAATTCCCAACCTCCTCTTTTTACTAAAAACAAGAATATTTTAAAAGTAGTTTCAGTTATTCTGGTTTTTGGTATGATGTAAGGACTAAAATGTGGGTCTCCAGACTTATGATTGTGATGTTCACTATAAAGATTCCCTTCCAGGCAAGAGTAATAAGACTTTTCATATTGACTCATTGTTTTCAAAACTAAGAAGTCTGAGCGTTTTTCTCCTTCTGGTATTCAGGTAGTCCACTGGGGAGTCTTTGGGGACAGCAAGAGGACAGACATCGCGTGTATCATCATCATGTAGGTGTGTGCATTTACCCAGGCAGAAGTGCCGACTTCTGTTTCTATTCTTGTACGACTCAGAATCCTTACTTTAACAGCCGCACTCCAGTCCAAGACTGGGACATGCATTACTGGTGGGCAACTGAAAGGTGAAAAGCACAGAAATTCAACCCCATCTGTGCGCTGTCCAGTCAACTGTTACTCCATCTCACAAGGCATGTGGTTCCAGAAACAAACCACTCATGCTGCACACGGAGCCTGAGTGGGAGTGTCAAAGCCCTCCTTCCCTCCCAGGCGCACCAAAGGCCAAGCTGATGAAAAGAATCCAGACCTCAACGTAAGAAGTAGGATCTCCACTAAGACCCTGATGAATATTTGGTTTCTAATAGTAGAATTGCCTTTAGACATGAGGGAGAACTAAAATTAAATAAGAGTTTGTTTTTAAAGGGAAAATCTATACAGATGGCACCACGTAGGAGGAGGAGCAACAGAACGAGGAGGCACGGCCCCGGGTCTGCTTTGCCCCGCCTGTGCCTAAGTGATCCCGAGTAGGTAACATCGTCGGTCTTCATTTCCTCCACCACAAAATCAAGGGGTAGGGATGGACGACGTCTAAATCCTTCTAGCTCTAAAATCCTATTATTCTACAATAGAAACTCTGCATCCTCTTGGAACCTATTCTTACAAAACTATTATCTTAAAGATCTGGGCCAGAACTTTGACATAAACCATCTCAAGTCACCAAAGACTTGATTAAAGTTGACATACAGGAGGTGCTGGGGGTGGCAGACTTCAGGGACTCAAAGTCGACCCTGGCCTAAAGATCGAGGGCTTGTCAGACCTCCTGTAAGTTCCCTGAGGTCACGCATCACCTCTGGAGCTCACTTCCAAGAAAAACGTCTGGATAACTCTGAAATACCCAAACCCACAAATCACTTGTATTTGGCAGAGATGTCAATTGTTGGACACTACCAGAAGCACCTAGAATGAATCAATGACTGCAAAACACACTAATGACAGGGAAATTTATTTTACTGATGTGTGTGTTTTAAGCATAAAGGATACTGATAATAGATTCAGTCATTCAAAAAATATTAGGGGCCAGCCCGGTGGTGTAGTGGTTAAGTTTGTGCACTCCACTTTGGCGGCCCAGGGTTTGTGGGTTCGGATCCTGGGCGTGGACCTATGCACTGCTTGTCAAGCCATGCTGTGGCAGTGTCCCATATATAAAGTAGAGGCAGATGGGCACGGATGTTAGCCAGGGCTAATCTTCCTCAGCAAAAAGAGGAGGATTGGCAACAGATGTTAGCTCATGGCTAATCTTCCTCAGCAAAAAAGAAAAAACAAAGACTATGCTGTAGCCAAGATTCGTGGCAAGGCTTCCTTAGGAAGCAGCAGGCCAAAGTCTTTCCTAAACTTCTGGCCAACTTTGGCTCTCCTACACTCAGACAATGTCTCAGAATCCTTCCAACATGATCCTACAGACACATCAGAACTGGACGGAAGATGAAAGTCATTGCCATCCCTGATCTAGGCTTTTAGTAAGATCAACTAATACTTCCAACTCTCTGTTTCTCATTACTTCAAAAGAACCCTACATGAACTAGAAATGCTTTAAAACTGAACACAGCAATGCATTTTATGAGTAAAGAGCACATCAGTGTGTATGGGGGTCCTGGATGGATATGATGTATAAATTGTTAATTTCAAATGATTGGATATTATTACTCAGCTATTCTAGTACCTGAACAATAAGATTTACCACATTCTATTTAAGTCTTCTGATACAAAAGGAGGGATTCCCTTACTCAGAAGGTGAAAAAGTAAAAATAATTCTGTCTGTTCCTTAACTTATTCAACGCAGCTGGTGGGTTTTACCCCAGTGGTACCACTCTGAAAAAAGGAATTAGTAAAACGGCTTCAACTAGTTAAACCTGTGTGTTTTTTCTCTATACTATTTTATATTCAACTAGCTGAGAAAGCCTGAAGCATAATTGTCATAATTCTTCATTTTTACAGTGAGCCTTCTGTTTCTGTCTAATTGCACACACACGTGCCTGCACACACACGCACAGACTCGCTCACTACCTTCGTCATTAATTTGTCTTTTTCAGATTCTTTCATAGGCTCTAGGCCCTTTGGGGTTCTGACTTGAGAAAGAAGTCATTATATCAAAACTCTGTGAATACCGTGTTCCTGAAAGGCTTGAGCCACTTCTCCGAAAGAGAAAGTGACCTTTAGTGAATTGGCTTTTCAATGGGGGAAGAAAACAAAAACACGAGTTTGCTGCACTGAGCTGCTAAGTAAAGCAAAAGCATGTTGAAAATCAAATTTCTGAACCCATAGCACTACAACATGTACTATACATGTTTTCTCACTGTCAAGCTTCTGCTTAAAAAAAAAAAAAAGGCACAACAGGTTATGTGCACTGCAAAGTGCAAAGGAAGGAAGATTTAAAATAGAAACAAAACTTTCTTTTCTTTCCTTTTTGGAAAGAATACTATAGACCTGAAAGGCAAAATCCAGAGCTAATAGGGAGAGGGCTGCAAAGACGAGCCTTTGCAGAGTGTGCTTTATAAGATTAGGTAGAATAACTCCACCATCTTTCTTTTTTCTTATTTTTAATTAAGGAGGAGGTGTTATATGCTAAGGAAGCTATCTGGATGCTGCTGGCTGAAAGGCAGATTTGATCTTCCCGTGCTGCTTAGCTAACATTGATTTTCTGCCCCAGTGGGAGAGACTGTACGCTGATGCGTGCCATTTACATTCATTTTACACAGCTGCTTAATGTGGCTTGGCCAGGCACAGCCCAACTAGCTTGTGGGTCTAAATAGGACTCCTGAGTTGGTAAAGGACAGATCCTATGGATTAGCAGCTGATGATAAATGCTTTTCTCCCCCCACAGTTATCTTCCTACCGACTCATGAAGTGACCTTGAAGTTACCACAAGAAAGGCAAAAAAAGGAAAGATAATTTCCCCTAAATAAGTGTTTACCTAATTCTTTATTTGCTATTTCACTTTTAGGATTATGTTTCCAGCATTCTGTATTTGTTAGTCCACCGTTAGGACCATGTTTACAGGATTTAGAACTCTCAATTGCAAAATTATCGTTGGCTCTTGCTGTCTAAGTAAATGTATACTGAATATAAAACGACTGAAAAGCTCTCTGTGTCCTGCATTCATAACAAGTAAGGAAAGCACAGTTCTCTAAGTTTAGTCTTTAAACAAAGCGAGTTTACTGTTCCCTGTTTTATTTTAACCAAAAATATGGTAAGTTTCTACTGAAACTAACTACTGAACATGATTCAATCTATGTAGGATGATCTTATCGTTCCTATACACAAAATGATACCAGTAATATTTTGGCTTGGTAAGTCACTCAATAATAATATACTTTAAGAGCCTTTTCTAACCTCAAAATGGTGACAGGCTGATATTATACAGTTTTGTCGTCGGAAAGAACAGAGATACTTTTTGTTGCTGTATGTAATTCCTGTGTTGAAATTAACCATATGGCAACACTGTGTTTAGAAAGAAAATTCTGTGTTGGATTATTTGGTTGTATTTTCCTAGTGACTTCAGTATTCTAAAACTCCTTGGGAGGAGGAAATAACAGAAATGTATGGCACAGATGTTTGCTCAGTGATGATATAATGAAACCTCTCATAAGTCCTACTAATAACCTAAGTCATGTCTCCTACAGGGAGTCCCTTGTTAAACAAGGTTACTACACTCTGAATTTGGGGGTGCGTGTGGGAGCAGGTCATTCTCGTGGCAGGAATGACAATAACACAGTCATAATAACGGTGCTACACAACACAAGTTCCTAGACAACACAACAACAACAATGGGGGAAATGGCCCCAGAGTAGGTGATTTCTTTACTTTTACGTAGATAGAAGCTTGTATTTCCCACTCAGGCATGAAGGAGAGAAGGCGTGCCAGAAGCCATGCAAAGACAGGGTCTGAGGGACGCATGCAGGCCCCCACCAAACTACCACAGTTCCGTTACTAAGAGTGAGAAACGAAACAGAACGAAACAAACAGAAAACCCAAAACAAACAAAAATAAACAAAAAGACAACCCCCTCTGAGATGGAGTTCCTTCCAGGTCCTTCCCTTTCTCGTTTTGGGTGTTCCTTTTGCAGCCAGGTGGCACGTTCATTAACAGTTTAAAAAAAGGCCCAGGTCCCGCAGCAAGTCAGGGGATGTCAGCTACCTACCCGTACTGGTCAGGCTGGTGCAGCACGGGAGCCTGAGAGTTGCCATAGTTGGGGTGCTGGGAAGAAAACATGGGGCGTCCGCCAGCCCCAGACTGGCTGGGATAAGCAGGCGACCTAATGTATGGTGGCCTAAAGCAGAACAGAAGAACAACTTCTTTGGATTTGTTCTGTAGACAAGTATGAATCCCCCTGTCCATTATGTTATCCCCACACGCAGGTGTGGAGGGTTACAGAATGGGGCACAGACTCTGTACCATGCAGCTGCCTGGGAGGGACTGGATAACGTTCCTTAAAAAAAAAACACAACAGAAAGGGTGGGGACAGGGCAAAGGAAAGAGAAAATAAGATTCTCAGATCTAATCTCAGTTCACAGCTGTGACTTCGGTAAAAGCCAACAAATGTCCAGGCCCCGTTTAAACTCCTGGAGAGCTAAAATGGGCAGGACGCGAAGGCGAGGCTTTGAAACAGTCTACTGATTTGAAAACGCATGGATGTGTATTTACCTATTAATTGATATAAAATGAGATATAAACTGATTCAGAAAGGAAGCATAGCAAGACTTTTTAATCAAACAATTATGCCTTAATCTCTACGGTTATCTTCTTCCCAGATCATTATCCAAGGCTTCGTGTCAAATGCAATCAAGTACTTTCTACTTGAAAAGAAAATAACTTGTGCTTTATGAGTTGCAGCAACAGACAACCCATTTAAACCAAAATTAGACCTTCAATTGGACAGCCAAACCAGTCTTCACAGACAGGTTTATTAAAACAGTCCCTAAAGCCTGTGTAGGTTTGGTTCAGAGGTATAGTGCTGGGGTTCAGAAGATTTTAAGTAACCGTAATGTGGATGGGAGAGAGAGATAATGGCTGGTTTTCATTTTGATTCCTCAAGGGAAATTTATTATTATTTGGAGCAAACGGTAAGACTGGAGGGGTCCCTAACATTTTCCAAATAGCAGCTTCAGAGGAAAAGTAACAAAGGGACACATTTAAATACACACACATACACATACACACACAGGTACACACACACAGAGTAGCTTTTATTTCCCTTTGACAAAAATCAGAATCTTCTCTTTTCTTCTGAAGATACCATATCTTTCAATGTGCTTTGTTTTAAAATATATTTTAACATGTTAAACGTCATTTAAAATATATTTACATGTGCCTCTTTAAAACATATTCACTTTTGCCTCAAATTTTTAAATAAGTATATTATTTTTATACAGCTCAAGTATTTACTTCAAGAATCAATTTTAAAAATCAGGATTAAAAACAAGTCAGTAATTGAAGCTCACGCTTTGCTCTATCAACTTAAACTGTCTGAAATATTATCTTTGCTTTACTAACCGCATTTTTGTTTGGACAGATAGACAGGTGTGCCCAGAAAAATAAAATATAACATGAGAATATGAAGAGTATAAATCTCACACATGTACATTTAGACAAACACACACAACACATATATGTGCATATACAAAGTTTCTATTTTATAAGGATTTTTGTGGTGGGGTAAAAACGAGGGAGGTTCTTTTTCAATGTTTTAGACTTTAGTTTTCAGGCGTTAGAATTTCCTGCCTAAACCTCGCTGTTTTAAACGGAACCACAGAGACACTCCCAATGCCACAGGCTCTGGGATGCTGGCTGCCATGACGGGTCACAGCCGTTTCAAATCACCTCCCGCAACTGACCTGCCTACCACTCAGATTCCTTCCTCCACGTCTCATAGAACATAGTCTGTCATTTCCTTCTCTGACCGTTACAGTACAGAACGTATTTAACACAAAAGGAACGGCCAAGCGAAATGCCACGCTACTCTCGCCACCCCCGTGTGACCCGGGATGCAGCTCTGTGCCCAGCACGTGCTCACACATCCACACCCAGACCGCCCGCCCCGACGGCATACCTGCTTTGCGCTGAGTTTGCAGCGGCCTGCATCACTGCGGCAGCTGCCTCCTGAGCCTTACGGTTCACGGTTGGCATTGGTGGCCCCATTCCTGGCCCCCCCTGCTGAGACATGCCAGGAGAACTGGGGGTCATGCTGCTCATATTTCCAGGAAATGGTCTGTTCTGCATCCCTGCTGATGGCATTCGTCCCAGGGGCATAGCACCACATGGCTGGCTTGGCCCTTGTCCATGCATCTGGTTGTTGGCATTGATGCCCATGCCGGGCCCTGGGCCGCTGTAGCTTGCACCGGGCACCCCACTATACGTTGGGGGTCTGGAGTAGTTACCTAAACAAAAAGCAAACACAAATTAAAGCCTTTTACTTAATCTCTGGACTTGTGAAAGCATTCACTGGAAATACTTTTTGTCCAACAATGGGATCAACACAGAATATCAGTCATTATCCTTATTAACCCTTCCCCTGTTGGCGCTGGTGAGGCTGGCACTCTCAAAATATGCTGTCTCTGCACATTCCAAAGGCAAAGAGCCACACAGGACCACTGCAGAGGAGAGGGGAATCCAGGCTGGCCATTACAACATTAACTCCATGAACAGGGATAGAACAGCGATGCTGGCATGGAGTGTTGCTTCAATGTATCCAACCCTCCCATTCTTACATTTTAACCAAAATAATTATTTCTACCCCCAGTCCTTAGGTGAGTGCCACTCTGAGACTGCACTACTACATCACTACCACATTTGACAGTTACGATAAAGGGTTCAGAAAGACAACGTGTAAGACACAGTGCACACGTGGTCAAAATCATCCTTCAAAAGGAGGTGTCATGTGGAACTCGACATTAGTCTAGCAGAGTGAGTTTTACTCCGGTGTTGGGAACACTGGTTTTTTTTCGCTTGAGCACCAGATACAGTGGCTGGCTTGTGTTTGGTGCCACGTCTTAGGAAACATAGTTTCAAGCACCAGCATGACACTCCACACGGGAGATGGTGGCACTAGGGGAGCAGGAAGGGCCTGAGATGGAGGTGAGGAGCCCCAATTGCACCACCCCCTGCTCACAGTGGGGCACACGTTCTCAGAGTAGGATGGCAGCTGTAACGGCCCGAACTATTTCAATAGTTTCGTTTTTGCTCCTTCCACATCTTGTATTTTGACTGAGTGTACATAAATTAAATTCGAGTAAACTGAAGGCATATACAACGCCACTCCAAAACAATAACTGCAGATAATAATTGCTGAGCCATACGACGAACAAGACACTGGGTTAAGTGCTCTGTGTCAACGAGTTCATTCATTTCTCCAATAACCACATGAAATACAGATACACCCACGACTCCATTCACAAATGAAGAAAATCAATACTAGCAGGTTAGGATCGAAACTCAAGCAAACTGATATGGAACCCACATAATTAACCAAGAAAATCTGCTGTCTTCCAAGAAATGACTATTGAAATAAATGCACGCAAAAAGACAAGTGGTTACAGAATTTGGATTGACATTTCTTCATCAGTCCTTACTACTCTCTGGAAAAATCTCCTTTTTCATATAACATCACCATTCTAGGCATAGGGGGTATAAAGTTAAATATAATCTAATTCTTGCACTCAAGTTCACAATCTGTGTGTGGTGTGTGTGTTTATGAGGTGGAGGAGCAGGGGTAAGACAAGAAAAAATACAAAAACAAAAAGATAACGCAGGGCCGGCCCCGTGGCGTGGCGGTTAAGTGCGCGCACTCCACTGCTGGCGACCCGGGTTCGGATCCCGGGCGCGCACCGATGCACCACTTCTCCGGCCATGCTGAGGCCACGTCCCATATGCAGCAACTAAAAGGATGTGCAACTATGACATACAACTATCTACTGGGGCTTTGGGGAAGAAAAAAAGGAGGAGGATTGGCAATAGATGTTAGCTCAGAGCCGGTCTTCCTCAGCAAAAAGAGGAGGATTAGCATGGATGTTAGCTCAGGGCTGATCTCCCTCACCCAAAAAAAAAAAAAAAAAGATAACACACCTTGAAAAGTATGAGAATTAAAAGTCAGCCTGCGTGGGGTGGGGGATGCAGGGGTCACCTGTGGTAGGGGGAGGTCAGCAAAGATTTCTTTGGATAGAGGCGCTGTTGGGCTGCAACCTCAGTGACCGTGCAGGGCAGGCTCTGGGATCTGGGGGAGCAGGAGCTGAGTGTAAGCTGGGCATTTAGTGCCTACACGATCTCAGGTAAGTTGTTCTCATCTCTGTTTCATTCTTTTCTCTGTAAGACAGATAATCCTGTCTAATACTGTCTACTTGAAGAGCTGCTGTTAGTGTTAAAGATAGACTATATGTAAAGTATCTCAAACTTGGGCGTACAGACAGTAGGGGTTTCACTGTTGGATGTGAATAAGGCAGAAGGGGGGAGACGGAGAGCACGGGTAGAAGAGGCCATGGACGATGGCACAGACGGCAAGAGACTGACAAACTCAAGACAAAGTCACTGACGATCTTCGTGGGGCCATGAGGTAGGCACAGGGGAAGAGGCCAGAGTCAGCAGGGCTCGCGTACCAGGCTTCTAAGCTTGGGGTTTATTCTGAAGATAAGGAGGAGCTTCTCTCAGTTTCCAGCAGAAACTGGATTTGATTGGTGACAACAATAAAAGCAAATACTTGAAACTTACTATGTGCTATAAGCCCAGTTCCAAGTGCTCTGCACTAACTTATTCAATCCTTCCATCAAGCCCAAGAGGTCCCTATCATTACAATGCTCATTTCAGAGGTGAGGCACAGGATGTTGGGTAGCTTCTCCCAAGATCACGTGGCTAATGAGCAGAGAAGCCAGGTCTGCACCCAGGCGGTCTGAGTGTGGTTCAGAGTCCGCACACGCAGCCATACTGCATGGCCTCTCAAATGCTTCAGAAAAACCCACTGACGTAACAATGTCATCATAACCGCAAAACCAGGTTTTCTTAAGTCCACACATCTAAAGCTGCATTACCCCCAAATATGCAAGAAATCCAGACTTTTCAACTGTGACTGGGTGCTTGCTCTCTGCTAGGTGCATCCCGTGAGCTCTCCTATTTGGTTGCCCATGAAGCGTATTACTCATTGCAGATGGTGTGAAGGTCACTTTTCACACAGACCATGGGCTGGCAAACTTTCTGTAAAGGGCCAGATAATAAATATTCTAGGCTTTGTGGGCCAGATTGGTCTCTGTCACAACTAAACTGCCACTGTGGTGCCAACGCAGCCAGAGGTGGTACACACACAAATGGCAGTACTATGTTCCAATAAAACTTTATTTACAAACCCAGGTGACGGGCCAAAGTGGGCCATAATCTGCTGACCCTGCTACAGACCAATCTTGGGACAAGCTAATAAAGTGCTCCACCATCACACAGAGGGACTCGTTAAAGCCAGCAGCTTCTTTGTCCCTGAATATCCTCCAGAAGGCTCAAGAAAGGCTGAAGAATAACAAAGTGAGGCAATGGCAACCTAAGGAACTGGAAAACAAAAGGGAACAGAAGGAAGGATTTGACACGAGTTACCTCAGGTGCCACCAAGTTGCATGAGCCAGTCTTTTATGGCCAGCTCCTCAAATTAAACTGCCTTTTCATGAAGATACTCTGCCTTTGCAGAACTAATCAAACTTATATAGTTTTCAAGTCAAGGTAAAACATTCACTGTTTATCACAGTTATTCACAGAATTTCAAAGTTCTTTATAAAAAGTTCTTAAGTTGCTTCTGCATCTCCCATCCCACGGGACCACACAGAAGGTCCCCGGTCTGTTTCCCCACCACACCATCTTGGTGGAAAGGGCACGTTCTGCTTACTCTGGTTGGGAGGGACACAGAGCCATGGGCAGGCTGCCGAGTCCCGCCTCTTCCCACGTTTCTCAGAGCACCAGTCGTCAGCACTCTTGCGTGAGCAGAATTAAGACTTCTCTCCCGCTCCACCTCACTGACCTCACATGCTCTCACTCTCACTTCCAGATTCTCTGATAACATCAGTGAAATATAGCGCTCCTTTTTGGCTCTTGCTTTTATTAAAAATAAATAAACTCATTCACAATTTGAATGCAAATAAAATTAATTCACATATTCATGCTATTACTCCGTAGCTCGTTTCCACCCTCCCCCAACACTTGATAAGTGGCTCATTTGGTAGGAAACTATTCAGTGAAAACATATGTACCTTTGCTTTCGAAGGAAATGAAATAACACTTTAATCTTGTTTTAGAAAACAGCATTTAGACACGGTTATTGCAGACTATGCCCACAACGCAGCTTTATCAGAGAAGAACGTTCCTGATTTTGGTGAACTTGGCTTCTAGTTGGAACAGAGAAATGCTGTCATTCTGGGTTCCTGCACCTTGGGTTTAACTGGCAGCCAGGGGCTCTATCTTAATGAACACAAAGGAAAGACATGACTGAGATGGTCAGTTAGCTGGTAGCCTACTTCCATCTTTCTCATTCATGTTATGTACTAAAAAGAGTAGAGCTGCATTTCAATAGCTTTGCTCAATTCAGCAGCTGGTCTTCGTCTTACAGCCGGAAGCATTCTGTAGCTGGGGGGAGTATGCACTGGAGCACAACCACCATGCACACTCATGCACGCATGCATGCACTTGTACTTAGAAAGGCCCATTGAGTACTGGCCTCCCAATCTCTTTTTCCTCAATCAGTTGGGTTGATTCCATGAATTGGCACTCAAAAGCACATGTCAAGGGAATACGTTCTAATTATAGAGGTCTCTATTTGGTAGAAGAAATGCAAAGTCCCCTTTTCTTCTCCTTGAAACTTTAAAGACTTTCCTCATTAAGCTCACATGCCTGGATAAAAATGGTCTCTAAAGGCTTTAAGTGGCTTGAGAGGCAGCAACGGATAAAGCACAGGCTCTAGAATCCGGGTTTGAATACTGGTTCTGACACTTCCCAGAGGCTCAGCCTTGGCAAGTTATTTAATCTCTCTGAACATCAGTTTTGCCATTTGTAATGATGATAATGGGGAAGAGGTAGAAAGTGACCAGTACAGCGACAAGCACAGTCACCTAAAACATGACAGCTGCTATCACCATCGTCATCAAAAACAATCACAAAATTATCAGTAACCATTGATATGATCTTTCCCCATAATCTTTTAAAAACGTGTGGAAGGAGTAAAAAATGATTCATGCCCCCCGCCCCCTTTGCCTACGCGATAACATATCTTTCTCCCCAAAATAAATAAAAATCAAACATGTAAGCCAAGCAAAATATGAGAGGAAGAGCCAGGAATGAGGAGTGCAATCTTATTTCCATGTTTCTCTAATAGATTAGTAATTTGTTGGCACCAGCTTTGACAGAAAACAGATGGATCCAGCATTAAGCACAATGAAGGCAGCAGATGCTGGGCCAGCCCACCTCAGCTGGACGGGTCTTGCAGCCAAGTCCAAGAGCCCACAGTTTTCTAGTGGGTTCATCTTGGCACACCAGCTTTGGAAAATTGGTCACCAAATGAATTCAGATTTCAACCCACCAGGAGTTATATTCAAGCACCAGATAGAGGAAGCAGGAGCCAGACTCTATTCTAGTCACCATTATTATTTTAGGACGATCACAAATCTGTTCCTGATTCTAGAATATTTAAATTTGCTAGTTACATCAATATTCAAAGCTTACTGCTTTTCGTAAACTATTAAGTGTTTCCACTCACATAAGAAATTTTGCTTCTTAGTTTTAATCGTTCAACACTTACTTATGAGCAACTACTACATGCAAGGTTCTGTATTATTCCCCTATGCTGTGGAGGGTAAAATGGTGCACAAACCATAGAACAGACACTTTATCCTGGGTGAGAAAAAAAAAATAAATGGATAATTAGCTATATATTATGATACATATATTTGTGAATTAGGGCTAAATATGCATTTATCTTGTTGTTTAACAAATGATGTTCACCACTTTTTTTTTTTTTTGAGGAAGATCAGCCCTGAGCTAACATCCATGCCAATCCTCCTCTTTTTGCTGAGGAAGACCAGCCCTGAGCTAACATCTATTGCCAATCCTCCTCCCTTTCTGCCCCCACCAAAGCCCCAGCAGATAGTTGTATGTCATAGTTGCACATCCTTCTAGTTGCTGTATGTGGGACTTGGCCTCAGCATGGTTGGAGAAGTGGTGCATCCGTGTGCGCCCGGGATCTGAACCCGGGCTGCCAGTAGCAGAGTGCGCACACTTAACTGCTAAGCCACGGGGCCGGCCCCAGATGTTCACCACTTTTAACAGCCATCTACTAGATAATATTATTTTAAGTCGTGTTTATTGAGATAGAGTTGACATACAATAACAACCATATACAGACTTGTAACCACCAGCACAGTTAATATGGGATATTTCTACCATGACAACGAGTTGCCGTTTTATTATCAATCTCATCCCCACCCCTGGCAACCACTGACTTGATTTCTGCCTACAGTTTTGCCTTTCTCATCGTGTCACGTCGTCACACAGTATGTAGCCTTTTGTGTCTGGCTCCTTGCACTTAGCATCATGCTTTTGAAATTCATCCACATTGTTGCACATATCAGTAGTTTGTTCCATTTTGTTGCTGAGTAATATTCCATTCTGTGGACATCTGGGTTGTTTACAGTTTGTGGCAATTATGAATAAAGCTGCTAACATTTGCACACAGGTCTTTGTGTGGACATATGCCTCATTTCTCTCAGTAAAACCCTAGAAATGAAAGTGCTGGGTTGTATGGTAAGGGCATGTTTAACTTTATAAGAAACTCCACCAAAAAATGTATGAGAGTTCTAATTGCTCTATGTCCTTGATATTGTCAATTTAAAAAAAATACTAGCTATTCCAGTAGGTGTGTAGTGGATGTTATTGTGGCTTTAATTTTCATTTCCCTAATGACGAATGATTTGAGCATTTTTCATGTGCTTATTTGCTGGTTACCATATTTAAGTAAGATCCTTTCTGTGTTAAAAAAAAAAAAGTTATATTTCAGAAACCTTCTTCCAAGTCTACCTTTCTACTCAGGCCGATCACACAACGCTGCTCTTTTAGGCATTGCTTTAGGAGGGAAATTGATTGAGTCATTAAGAAGACCACAAATGCAGGTTCAAAACGAAAGTGGACTTATCCCAAGTTGCATTAAAGCTACTATTTGTTGGAATAGAGATAATTTGTTTTTTGACTTGATATATAAGGCACCGTATTTTTCCTAGGTCAACATGCATTTTAAAAAGTCTTAAAATGTAAAAGTAATAACAATATTACACAAAGCTTGTAAAAGAAGAGGAAAGACCTATTACCTAACAGTATGACTCCAGCATTTCACTTTTGGTAGTTTTTTTCCCACATATGTTATAAAAACTAACTCCTTTAAAAATTAAATTATACCATAATGCAAGCTCAGTGCAGAAAACATAGAAACAGAGGGAGAAATAGACAAAAACGGTCCTCAGCATCACCTCCCAAAGATAATTCTTAAGCAGTGAATAGTCAACCCAATACCCATCAAGCATGGAGGCAGGGTCAAGAAGGTACACCAGTGTCTCTGGAAGACTCTCTGTCTTCATTCGTTTAAGAAATAGTTCCTTACAGCCTCTTATGCCAGTTCTGTGCTAACGGCTGGGGATTCGGCAGTGAACAAGGGCAGAGAGCTTCTGGTGGCAGGACACAGGCAAAGAAATAGATCCCGATGCTGCCACGTGGTGCTAAGGACGATGAAGAAAAATAAAGCAGGGAGAACGTATACAGAGTGGTGAGGGAGGGCGTCCCTGAGAAGGTGACCGAGGAGAGCCGCTCTAGGGAAGGGAGCTGTGTGCATGGCGGCTGCCTCTCGGTGGTGGAAGGGAATCTTGAGAGAAATAACCACCAGCGAGGCTGACACCACACACAGGCCCAGTGGACACCGGGGCACAGTCAGACGCCAGGATCTGACTTCAGGGTAGTGAGTGAACAGAGCACAGGCCCTCAAGGAGCAGGCGTATAACCGTCTGCTGTGTGTGGGACCTTCAGAAAGCTACTTGTCACTCCAAAGTTTAGTTTCTTCATCTGTAAAAAGGGTATCATACCAGATTACCTATCTCATATGGTTGCTGTGGGGAAAAAAAGATAATTAACAGTAACTGTTGTTGGACATTGAAATGAACAGACAGGATCTGTCAAGGAATAGACAGAAACTGTTCCAACATTAATAAGATACCTTTTTAATCAATGAAATTATCTTTTTCATAAATGTCTATGAAATTATCAATTATATAATTGCATCATATGCCTAATTTTACTTTCATGATGCACAGATATTCAAATTTATTTCTCAAGTAAAGTATAAGAAAAAGTAAGCACTGAACAAAAAAATGAAAAAAGGTATTAACTCAATAGCCAAATTTAGTACTAAACGGTAAAGTCTCTACAGTAAGAAAGGAAGGCATCTCCAAGTCACCGATGCCACACGCTGCATGAGCACCTGCGTGCTCCCTGGGCTCAGAGTTGCTGGGCTCCGCGCACGCCCACACAGACTGCATGGGAACGGTGCCCCCTGGAGGCGGAGCTCTGATCTGCTTCACCAGATGGCAGAGGGACCAACAGCAGTTGGAGGAACCCTTCTGAAAGGACGCTTGGTACCTACCACTCTTACAGCTTTGTAAGTTGTGATTTAACAGGTCATTTCTTTCCAAACAAACATTTGAAAAAATGGCAGAGCTATGAGCCCAGGAAAAGGCACCTTGCTAAGATGTAAAGTTGCGTGTCCACATCCTGCGCTTCTGCACTGCTGTCCACGATTGTCATGATCAAGACCTGCAGTCAAGTCCACCGGATGACAAAGTTGCAATGATGCGCTTAGTCATCGGTGAGGGGAGTGCATGTCGGCATTCTTGAGTGGGGTTGATTTTGATTAGCAAGGTAAAATAATTAGCTTCATACTAGTCAAAATAAAAGTTGCTTTATGTATTTCCTTTTTTTAATTTTAAGTTGATTTGTGCTTTAAATTTTCCTTACTTCTTTCCCACTTCCCAGGTTTTGATAAAATCACGATGCTTATCAGTCTGTTAAGAAAAATTCACGCTTAAATCTTGTAACTCGAAGGCTAAATTTGAGCATCAAAAGAAGACTGCAGTAACTATCTTTTGCTATAAAATGATCTACTTCAATTTCTGTTTTTTCTAAGGTTAGCAAGGTAGAGATTTAGAATATTTCTTTAATAACAAAGCAGCATAGAATATGGAATTAATACTTTTGCCTAGCCCTCTTCATTTAACCACAAAATACAGTTAAAGGAACAGGAAGCTGTAATCACATCAAGTGTATTACAACCCATTTCAAGAATAAAATGAGTAAACTGGAGAGGGAATGACCTGCACAGAAATCCGCCTTTGGAAAGCCAAAGCACAAGATCTTGTCAATCTGCAGCACTGGCCGGGGAAGAAAAATGAATCCACATGGCAGACACACTCACCTCTGTAGAAGAGAGGCTGAATTTAGCTTAATTCGATAATAAGATGAGGTTCTGGACTTACAAGAGCGGAGACTGAAATCCTGGGTCATGGTGACACCAAGGTTGTCATGGGCCTGTAAGGTACTCTCCAATAGCTAGTGGGCCGCCAACTAGTGACATTTATACGTCGTTCCTCTTGAACTGAAATAGTTGTAAGATTATTCATGTGTCATTCACTACTTTGGAAGTGCACTCATTTCAACTAGATATCATTTAAAGTTTGCTGAATTTAGAAGAAACATATTTTAATGAATGAAGGGAGAAGGGAGATTTCAGATGGCATCTAATTTATTTTAGAGCAAAAAACCTTAAACCCTTCTCAAAAACACCTTTTACCAAGTAATTTAGAAGTAAAAGGCTCATCAGACTCACCTACTTATAAGTCCCCTGCTTCCTAAGACACACACTGTACAAATTAAGGTATAATACCAGGGCTGCGTCAGTGTACAACCTGAGCAGCTGTATGTGGTGGCCCAGACACTACCATACAAGTGAGTGACAACCAAGTGGAATCTAGGCTCAGAATTATTGTTAGTTGCCCAAGAGTAATACCACTTATTCATAGCAAAACTAAGGCTAGATCCTCATTTTTTGCAATTAGTGACAATATGCAAAAAAATACTTGTGGACAGTCAGGGTGACAGACTGTTCTAGAGAACACAAAAGCAAATAAGATAGTCTTTGTCCTTAAGAAATATAAAGGCTATGAAGATAAAATTGATTTCAGTTCTCTTTTTCCCATACAAATTCATTTATTGATAATTAACATGTTAATTACATAATTTCTTTCATTTTATTAAAGCAAGCCCCTATGGCCCTCTCTACTTGCAAGGGGAGTTATTACATGTGTTTGCTTGAAGGTAGAAAAGTACTATTTCATAAAATATACTGCAATTAAACATTTTTACACATTTAGATTGGCTTCATCCCATTTGTATATTTAATAATTTAGATTTTACAGTATTAACATACATTTCTAAAAAATTCCCCTTTTTAGCTTCACAAGACTTTTTTTTTCTTAATCTTTTTAGCATTTTTGATGTATTTCCAAGTCTCTATTCCTAAAATATTCCTGCTCCTTGAAGGCAAGTGGTTTGTCTCTTGTTCCCCTAGCAGCTCACTGAACGAATGAACCAGAGAGGAGGGGGCACATCTAAGGCATGGGAAACAACACACCCGTGACTATGTCAGTGGCCTCTGAAGCCTCCCTCGGTTTGAACCCTGGCTCTGCCACTTACCAGTTGTGGGGAGCTGGGCAAATGACTTTACCTGCTCATCTGCAATATGGGGATAATGTCACAGGTTTCCCATTAAGAAAATGGGCAAGCCTGCCTGAATTTGAACCCTGGCTTGACACTGTGTATCCTGGCAAAGTTGTTTACCTGATGTTTGCCTCAGTTTCTTCCTCTGTCAAGTGGAATACTAAGAGTACCTATCATATCGCACGTTGTAAGGATTAAATGAGTTAATATATTAAAAAACACTTAGAACAGGACTCACGACATAGTAACATATAATACATGTTGGTTGTTATTACTAATAATTTGGAGAAGCTGCTCCTGACAGTAACATGGTTGGCACAAAGAGTTATAAAATACTTTCCCCTGAGAGCTCTTAAAGACAAAATAAACCCAGAAGAAAGTCATCTAGTTAGTAAGAGAAACGGAAGATGAGACTGACGACCTCTGTGGGTCACTGCACAAGCGACTCTTTCCAGAGACATTAAAGCGTGTAACACGAGGACACAAGCTGGATATTGTACTAATAATTCTAGCAGTTAATTAAAAGAAGGAAGAAAAAAATACTTCATTTGGGTCCCTGTTTAAAAGGATCAACAAAGAGAGAAATGCCCAGGTAAGAACATTTATTGACTCGAACGATACATATTACTAGTGTAATTTCCTGTCATTTAGTGTCTGCTGAGGAGAGGAAGATACAAGCAGGAACGGCAAACAATTTTGATTTGAACATAGAGAGAACCAGGACCCTGATTTTAGGCATACAGCACTTGGAGCCAGTCAAGGAACCCAGGCGGGTACACGCCTCAGAGTGGAATGTGCTGGAGACGTCTCGTGGGAGAAGAAGAAAACCGCAGAGGGCACGATATTGCAGGCACGTTTTTTCCCAAGGGTAGAAAGCGCTGAGTAAGGAAATTACCGTCCTTATTTTAAATTGTTTCTAATACCAACCTAAACTCAGTATTTATGCCTTAGAAAAACCCCAAACACAAAACCTTCTTGACTATATAACGGAAACATTATGCAGTGGATCCATGGGCAGCATTAACATCAAAGGCTCTGGAGGTGAAGCAAAATTTAGACTCATAGAACATTAGAATTAGAAGCAACTTCCAGGGTAACATAATCTAATTTTCTCATTTTCTAGAGGAAAAGTAATTCCTAGAGAGTGAGCAATTTTCCAAGGACACACAGCCATTTGGATGAGAACCCTCATAGTGCTCTTAAGAATCTTAATGTTCAACAATTCTGGAAAACTGAGGGTTTTATTTGGAAAAGAAATCCATTCTGTAGAAATTACCTTTCTTGCTATTAAATCTTATAGTGTAAGCGCTTTCTTAGTCATTCACAAAAGACTCATCAGAGAGATGGTCCCGGGCTCCATTTTCCCTTATTATGAGAGCAGTAGAGGATGAGGTTGCAAAGTGAACGACTTAAGAGTACAGACACCAATTTCGAAAATTACACGAAGCCCTTGTGAGTTTTAATGGTGAAGTCCCAGACCTTTGGCCACCCCCAGTTCTGAGAATGAGGCTCTGACCTTGTCTCCAATTACATTCGGAGCAAAAGTCCACATTTTCTGTGCCTATCACAACTTATAAATTGCTTTTCCAACTTTCACTGAAGTTTTCTTCTTTTCACGATAGCCAAAGAAACCCAGTTCTGAAGACATCCACCATGCACAGTGGGGTTCAGGGGCAGGGGGCTTTCTCACAGCTGAGTGACTCACCATCCTGCCTCAGCTCAGCGATAACCTGCTACATGTCACAACTGCCTGGGGCTGATGGGGAACGGGGCAGACAGTTACTGTCAATTGGGACTTAACTTCGAGGGCTTACTGGAATCAATAACATGGAAAACCTTTCATGACATGGTGTAAAGGGAATCAAGCAAAACACGAAGTCTGCAACCACTCTGACTACATGCATACGGACAAAGGCAGAAAGGGCCATGGAAAAAGCTCTATGTTTTAGGTGTTCTAACAGTCTTCCTAACAACAGAAATAGTCGGAATATAAACTAACAAAGCAATATAAGGCAAGGCAATGACGCTACATTGGTAGTACTGAAAGTGCTTAACATCCTTCAGGAAGAGATCTTCAAAAAACAAGATAATATAACTCAGTTTTCAAACTGTGAAGTCCTATAAACAGAAAGGAAAACTTCTGAGAAACACTAGGCAAAAGGCCGAGACGGTGCTTGGGGCTCCTCATAGAACTGTCTGGCCTTGTAGGCATTTACTCAGTGGCTGGAGAGGATCAACATAGCACAGTTTGCTAATCAGATGCAAACGCCTCTAGAACATCATACGGCTTTATTTAACGTAAGGAGACCTGACTTTGCTGTGGAGGTGGTAAACATTTTACTACAATTTCCTAGTGGGCATCATCTTCACTTGGAATATTCTTGGTATTTTCAGAAGTGAGGAAACTCTGGGAATTGTGCCAGATTATCTCATTCTCTCTAAATTATCCATTAATGTCTAATTCAAATAAACAAAATATAAAGAAGATGCTAAATTCAAATGCCTTATTGCCAAAAGTGACTTAGAAAAAAATATATATATCAGGTTAAAAACCTTGATAAAAGGCTTCTACATGTATAAGACAAAACATACACCAACTTCCAGGAAGGCAGAACACAGTGCATTTTGTGCATGGTTCCACTCATTTTTCTATGCTTCCCTTATCTTCCTTTTTAAAAGATGTGTCTATTTCAGGCTTTGTCCTGTTTCTAAGAGTAAGACTGGAGATGATTGGGAAAACAGAACTACTATTTACCTGATGCAGCACTTTGGAGACAAACCAGGAGAAGATGTAAGGGGACGACATCTTTCTGAGTAGTGAGCACATTGTTATAAAGATAACTAAGGAGAGGGAGGGGCCAAAATCAGAATTCAGCATAATGAAACCTAAGTTCTAAAACAGAAACTTTTTGAGGAGAAGGCTTGGGTCTTTTCCTCAACTACTCATAGAAACCAAGATTTACTCCTTTATTAATAACACGTGTATGAAGAGAACTTACCACAGTGTCTGATGCATGAATGCTTAATGAACAGTTGCTATAATTATTCTTCCCATCACTATGGGCAACTGAAGGACTGTGGGTTTGCATTAACCTCACAAATCTATCAGGTAACAAATAATAGGATCTTAAAAGATGTTTATAATATTAGACCTTGAAGGACTAATTTATTAACAAAATTTCTGCAACCTACTGCAATGCATTTTGGAGAAACTTTTTTTTTTTTTTACCTTGTGGTCCATACTGGCTCATCTGTGGACCGTAAGTCCCACTTGAGTTACTCTGCTGAAAGCTACTGATTCCAGGATGCATCTGGCCTCCAGGAGAAGGATGAGGCGACATGGATGGTCCTGTCTGTTGAGGTCCATACTGAGACATCTGAGGGTTTCTTTGTGTGCCTGCCATAAAACCTAAGTGGGAAATAAATGGAAATATATAAACGCAGGTGACAAAAATGGACATGGCATTGTGGGGAAGGAGAAGGTTGGTGCTGTGAGATTCTCCTAAAGAAACACCTAAAGACACCTCAAACTTAGTGTGGAGGATTTGGGAGGGGCCCCGGGGGCTACCCTGGTCCTAACACTGAACTCTCATTACACTTCCCAGGAGCCCAGTGGATGGTGGACTTGAACCAGGGAAAGGAGAAGAGGGAGAAAAGGCAAGTAACCTTGACCTCTTGTATATACGAGGGCTCTACAAAAAGCAACAGTAAGAGCTAGGGCCCCTTTATTGCAAGCCCTCCATTCTTGCCTGGCTGGACTCGTTGTACACGCCCCCATAGAGCCTTGGCTCACTTCCTGATCTCAGAGACGCATGTCTCCGGCCACTTGAACATCTCACCCCTCTCTTGACCCCAGGCCAACACCCAGATCTCTCCTGCACATAACTGGTTTTCTCCCCTCTGATCTCCAAGAGCAATGGTTTACCTTGACTCCTAAACAGCGCTGCATAAAACTGTAAACAACTGGAGGGTTTGAGGTGTATTCTGCTATTGATATTGACTTCCTCCCGCAAACCTGTTCTCCCGTGGTCTCCCCATCCCCGCCCATGGCACCACCACTCCCCCAGATGCCCACGTCAGAAACTCCTGACACCCACGAGTCCTTCCTCCCTCCCTTCTTTCCCGCATGAATGATCGATCCATCAGCACATCCTGTTGCCTCTGCTTCCGAAATGCCTCTCGAGCTACTCCTCTTCTCCACTTCCACGTCCACCAAAGCGTCGCCCCATCTACCTCTTCTCTCCCCACACGCTGCCACGGTCTAACTCAGCCTCTAACTCTCTCTCTCAGCATCACCTCCCATTTTGCTCCTTTCGGTTTGCTTTTCACAAAGGTGCCAGAATTATCTTTCAGGAATAAAAAAGGAAATCAGTGCATATCTTTCCTGCATAAAACCCTTCAAGGCTTCCCACCGGACCTGGGAACGAAATGCCAACATCTGACTCTGGCCAGTGAGATCTGTTGTCTGCTGTTGCCTTTCTTGCTTTAGCCATTTCCCACAGTTCTCTCCTTCTCATCACCCTGTAAGTCCACTGGCTTCTGACAGTTCCTAGAAGGTACCGTCAAGCTCCTTCCCTCAACAAAGTTTCTCTCTCTTGCTCCCTCTTTCTTCTGCCCGCTGGTTCTTCTCATCCTCTAGGTCCGCCTCCCTGACCGCTCAACCTGAATGGGCACCATCCCTTGCTATTTTTCACCTGTCTTTCTTCACAGCACTTTTCATAACCGGTAATCATCTTTTTTAAAATTTTTGGCTCACTTATCTCTCTTCTCTGCTAACATAGGCTCCAGGGGACCAGGGTCATGTCTGTGCTCACTATTGCTTCGTAAGCTCCCAGCAGAGCATCTGGCACATGGTAGGTATCAAGAACTCGTTTTTGAATGAATGGACATTAAATTCCTCATACACTCAACAGAGTGCTGGGCACAACACAGTAGCTGCTTGGCGGCTAGTTATTCCAAATGGATAAAGAGAATCCATCTTTAAATTATGCACAACTATAATGTCAAGGTACATCCATATAACAGCAGTTCAGGCAAATAAGTGAGTATGGAGAACCAGGTATGAAATATTCATTTGGACAAAGAGTACCCCAAATCAGGACGTATCTAAGAAAACACTAATATCATCAAACTAGCATACTAACAAACAGCAGCGTAGAAAATAACTCTCAGAACCCAGGAGTTGGGTTGGTGCGAGTGCACAGGTGACAGGTGAAGGTCCTATTATGCTGGAGATGCAGGGAGGGGAGGTTGCTGCCTATTCCAGAGGAGAACGTAGAGCAGTGGCTTCCAGAGAGTCTACTGAGGCAGCCCGAGGGTAGGAGGATGCCGGGGTGCAAGGTCAGCTTAAACTTCGGGGGTTAAGTGGGGCAGGGCATTTACAAAGCCACGGTTTATACTTCAGGAAGAAAAAGAAAAAGATCTTTTAACATTGCTTCTGTCTAAAGAGACAGACATAAAATAAAAGTAAGTAGAGCTGTTCCTTATTATCCTATTTCATTTATTTATAAAGATAAGCCTTATGAAATTGGGCTCAATTGGCAGCTCCCAGATATAAATCATCATAGAAAATGTTTGCTTTTTCAAATCTGAAAACAAACAGAAATCAGAGCACTAAAATTACTATAAATGATTGCATCTTAAGATGTTACATGAAATATTTATCTAAGCTTTACTACAAAATTCTCAAGAGTTTCATAGAGGCCTGTTTAATAAAAATGTGTTTCAATTCCGCACAGATTGTGTGGGTTTTTCTTTGTTTCGGAGAAGGACTGTTTTCTTCTTCTTTCGTTAGGGAAAATAATACAGGTCCTTTAATTAGCATTAAATGTCATTTCAACCACAAAAGTGTCCATGTGGAAGGATTAGAACCTCTGATAATACGTATGGTACATCCTTAAGTCATTGTTGCTTCTGGGACCCTTACTACAGGCTTAAGGTTTGTTCACATGAGTTCTAAGAATTCTTACCTGGGCAAGTTATTTCTTTATTTCTGACTGTTTACTTACTTAAAAATATATATGCCATGTTCCACTTGAACTATCTCACTCATCACTGGCGTTTTGCAGAAAATTAAGTTTGTGAAAAGGCTCCAAAAGAGGTAGAATGTTAAAGCTAATTCAAACAGAATGTGTCACAGCATCAAATTCTACTATTTAGGGACATGGTTCTATGGGGTATGGAATCCACCTCTCTCCATAGAAATTAGAATCAGAAAGCTACTTTTTTCCTCGGTGTGCTTTTGCAACGGCACCACTTAGAAGGGCTTCCTGAAATCTTGTTTTCTAATTTTGGTGAGACTCACCCCCTTCCATGTATCCCTAAAACGATGACAGGAGAAGGTGACATAATTTCCCTGACTCCCTTCTGAGCTATCATCAGCTAACAGCAATCAACGGAGAGGAGAAGGCCTAGATTATAGTTTCATTTGTGTCACTAGCTCAGAATCTAGTAGGGGAGACAGACGTGTACATAAATATATTGCAGTGTGTACAGAATTGATCCAACTGGCTGTGTGACCTCAGGCAAATCATAATTTATCTGAGCCTCAGTTTCCTCATCTTAAAATGAAGGTGAGGATGCTGTAAGATCAACTGAGATAACAAGTGCAAGTGTTCTGTGATCTGTAATGTGATGTACAGAAGATGATGATGCTAATTTCCTGGTTTATACAGCGCCATGAGTATCTTTTAACTCTTGAATACCCCACACATTCAGATGTAGTTTCCAGCTAGGATAACAAGCCAGTTTTTATTTCTACATTTGTTTTTTTATTTAAATATGTGGAATCCATGTTACTCCAGTACTTGTGTAACTGTGTACAAATTCCAAAAGGTTAAAAAGGGTATATATGTCCCTATCTCCTACCACCGAAATCCCCTGGCCAAAGGCAATGGTTCTTAATGTGTCGTTTCAGAGATAGTTTATAATTTGTTTGATTCTGTATTTCTCTTATCATGAGTAAAGTCCAACGTTTTGTTTAACAGCTGTTTTTATTTCCTTTTCTGGAACTGTTTATATCATTTGCCCATTTTTCTATTGGTTACTCTACACCTTGACTATGAAGTATTTCATCTTGTAGACACAGCTCCTATCACCCAACAGTTGTATGGCTCACTGAAGCTCTTGTATTTGCAATCCTGTGGAAACTGGTCTTTCAGTCTGATTAACACCAGCATAGGCCAGACTGGCTGAGCAAGAAAGCGATATGATCTAGTTGCATTTCTGAAAGTGAATTCTACAGTAACGTGTGGCATGAAGAAAGGACTGAAACAGAGTCAGGCTACAAGTCAGAAGACCAGTCAGGAGGTAGGCAAAGTGGAACATCATATACAATCACAATTAAATGCCAGCAGTAATCCTACTCAAAGAGGCTTCCACTATGGATATAACCATATTTTTAAAACGTTATTGAATATCGTCATAATCTAAACAAACTGATGAAAAATTAGGAGACAACTAAAAAAGGAGAATTTCTACTTTTCATCCTAAAGATAGAAACTCTGCACGTCTATTATTTGTTTCTTCATCTGTAAAATGGAAACAATTGTTATCTACCTCACTGGATTGTTGTGGGAATTAAATGAGATAATACATGCAAAACACTTACAACAGTACCAGGCACACAGTAAGCTTTCAAAAATTATTAGCTACTACTATTATTACATAGTCAAGAAGGGGAAGCGAGAGAGGCAGTATGGTGTGACAGAGAGGGCCCTGAGCTAGGATGTTAGTCCTAGCCTTCCATCTTTGCTGTGCAGAATACAGCAACTAATCTAACCTTGCTGGTCTCAGTTTTCTCACTTGTTAAATGGGGATGGGGAGGACATGCAGTACTTATAGGGGCACTTTTAGCTCTAGTTCTCTAGGATTCTGGCTTAAACATTTTTTTCCAGAAAAAATTTAATTCAGGTCTGTAATTCCCATCTATATTTATTTGGGGTATTCCTTATTTTGTTATGATTTGTTTCAACCTTTATTTTGAATGAAATAAATGTTAAAATGTTTCCAAAAATCAAATTTCAACCAAGAATTTTCTACCTATTTATGGTGACATATTTATTTGATTGTATTTTGCTTCTTTTAGAAAGTTATTATAAAATGGCAGCTTGTAACATTGTGAATAGAAAAACTGACAGCTGGGCCGGCTCCGTGGCTTAGCGGTTAAGTGCGCGCGCTCTGATACTGGCGGCCCGGGTTCGGATCCCAGGAGCGCCCCGAGGCACCACTTCTCCGTCCAACGCGAGGCCGAGTCCCACGTACAGCAACTAGAAGGATGTGAACCTATGACATACAACTATCTACTGGGGCTTTGGGGGGAAAAAACTGAATAAATAAAATCTAAAAAAAAAAAAAGAAAAACTGACAGCTGACAGAATGAAGCTGCTTTTTGAAAAAGGTGTGAACTACGTCTAGTTACGAGCCATTGGAGTTTAGAAAACCAAATTTTCTAGTAAGGGAAATTTAGAAAGTATTAAATGAATTCCTATATATTATAAAAGGATATTGGATTACTAGATGTGTTATGGAACCATATGCCCCAAATAATATCTAACATGGGAAAATTCAAACTTTGGAAAAACATTAAATTAGATAATTATTGTTTACATTATATAAAAGGACTTACCAAAAAATCATAGAAACTCCATATGAAAATATGATTTATAGATTTCATTCATAACATAAATCCCGGGAAGGTTTATATAAATTAGTTTACTTTACATAGAAGGTTTATATAAATTAATAAATTGAATTGAGTCCTTCATTACATGTGTATACAGTCACAAATGTTTGGGCTACCACATTCCAAACAGAGAGAGGCACACTTAATCATGAGGCCACGGGGAGGGCCTAATATTCTGATATGAGAAATCACAACTGCCCTTTAGCAAAAAAAAAGAGAGTGCAAAAGCTCTACTCTCAGAAAAAAGGTAATCACTGTAATAGGAAACACACACACGTTGCATCTGTTTGGAGTCAGATGTAGCTTAGAGGCTGCCTCTACCATCACCCTGTGGGCCCAGAGGCTCTCTTGTCTGAAACAGTAAATGCACTTCTTGCTTTGCCTTACAAGATTGTTCTGAGAGTCAAATAAGAAAGACACATGCGCAAGTGCTTTTCTAAACTGAAAAACACCATGAAAATGCCATACAAAGGCATTATTACTATTGCCTTTTTAGAGATGCTCCGAGCCCCTCATTCACTGCGTGAGTTCTGATCTAAGCGATCACACGGGTAACTCAATCCACATACTGTAATGTCACACAAATCTTCTACCAGCATGCCCCAATTTTACTGCGGTGTTCACGGAATTGTGGTAAGAATAAGAGAGCATTAAAAAAGAAGTAAAAGATGTGACCCTTGTCCTTGAGAACTTAAAATTTAGTTGAGTAGAAAATAAAACCTATCCACAGGGAACAATGATAAACCGAAATTACAAAGCAACTGCACCAGGTGGGGATATAAACAATGAGTGAAACAGACACAGCGTCTGCCCTCAAGGAGCTTATATTCCAGTAGGAGAGACAGACATCTAAGGAGTGACTAAAAGTAGGTATGTGATGAGAATAAGAAAAAAGTTCTGGGGCTATGAGGGCATACGAGGACTCAGCTCAGACTGGGGACGAGGAAGGTTTCCCAGAAGAAGTCCTGTTTAAGCTGAGACCTCACCGATGTGTAGGAATGACCCAGGCAAATCTAACAAGACCGAGACCGCTTCTGAGATCTAAGACAAAAATCTGTCTGACTAGCAAAGTGGACACCACATGTATCCTCCTGAAAGCTAAAGTTCCTGCATTCAGCTGAATCCTGGCGGTCACTGTGGCACTCTTTCATTTGTTCAGTTCTTTTCAATGGTTCGTTTAAAATTTTACCACTTTCTCGAAGCCCTCCCCTAGCCCAGCTACTAACTGTCACCAAATGATCATCCACACCACAGGAAAGGCAGTATCACCTCTTACAACACCTTGTCCTGTTGCCCACCAACGTCCATATCCATGCCCAATCCATCTCAGAAGAAGGAAATCTTTTGCTCGTATGCAAGGCTGGGCCCTTCACTTATGCTCTGAATCCTGTCCTTCTCATCTCTCCACGATCTGTCAACAGTGTTTGTTCAAAAACTAGTCACTGACTCTTTTTTTTTTTTTAATTTTATTTATTTATTTTTCCCCCCAAAGCCCCAGTAGATAGTTGTATGTCATAGCTGCATCTCCTTCTAGTTGCTGTACATGGGACACGACCTCAGCATGGCCGGAGAAGCGGTGCATTGGTGCGCGCCCGGGATCCGAACCTGGGCCACCAGCAGCGGAGCACATGCACTTAACCGCTAAGCCACGGGGCCGGCCCTAGTCACTGACTCTTGACTGCTTAACAGAATGAAGTTCAAACTTATTAGCCCAGCACACAAATCTTTTCAAAATTTGGCAAGACTATTTCTCCAGCTCTACCATGGCTACATGGTCATCGTGGCATATCCACTCTGCCTTTTCCACCTCCCTGCAGGCACCAGGTCACTTTAGACCTGAAAGTCTTTGCACATTGATTCACTTAACACAATTTATCGACTCCCTCTCATGTTCCAGGCAACATTCTATTCACTGGTCTAATAACAGCTGACATTTAATGAGCAGACATTATGTGCTAATAGATTTGTTCATTATTAGCTTATTTAAACTTCAAAACAACTGTGAAGACACTGAGGTTCACAGAGGTTAATTTCCTGAGGCCACTTTCAAACATTTTTTACCACAATCCACAGTTAAGAAATATATTTCATATTATGATTCAACGTATATTTGTGAGTATATGTATGCTTATATATTCATACGTGGTATTCACACACATGCTGTATGTTTCACAAAAACAATTTCTATCCTTATCATGTGCAATGCACTATGAGAGTTTACTTTTTTTCCTTTTTTTTTGGTGAGGGAGATTGGCCCTGAGCTAACATCTGTGCCAATCTCCCTCTATTTTGTATGTGGGACACCACCACAGCATGGCTGCCAACGAATGGTGTAGGTCCGTGCCTGGGAACTGAACCCGGGCCTCCAAAGCAGAGCATGCCAAACTTAACCACTAGGCCACAGGGCCGGCCCCTACAATTTTTTCAATTAAAAAACCCTCTAATAGGAGGCACAGTTTGAAAACAAAGTGCTAGATTGTGTCCTCTACTGAACATGCCATTTTCACAGTGTGCCCAGAAGACCATTCTCCTCCATGTAGCTGACCCGCTCCTGTCTTTCCTAGCTCCCCCTCCTGCTACCTTCATGGCATTCCGTGGCTGTCCAGACAAGCAGACACTTTCATCATATGCTTGCAAAGCACCACGTATGTTAGCTGAGGTAGAACAGTTATCACACTGCTCTCGTTTTTTGCCGGTGTGTCTGTCTCTCTCCCAACTGTGAGCAGTGGGGCTTTAAAAAGCACACTTTCTTCACCTCTGTCTCCTCGGGACCAAGCAAGGTGTCTGGCACAGAACTGGAACCAAATACATGTTTTTAATGAACAAGAAAACATCTTCATTCAGAACTCATTTATTTTTACTTTACAAAAACAGTGTAATAAATGTGATGGTCTGGCTCCTCATTTCACAGTATGTTGGAGGAATCATTTCCAGGGAAAGGAAGACAGCTACTCAAGGAAGGAACCCTGACAGCTGACAGCCCAACAGGCCAGAAAGCACAGTTACTTCTATCACCTAAAGATCTGCCAAAGCATCCGCTCTGTCCACCTCCACTGTCACTGCAAATTCCCATTCTGGCTTCACCACTTACAGTTAGGTGACTTCAGGCTAGTTAGTTAGTTTAGTTAGTTAGTTAATAGCCAAACTTCCATTTCCTTTCTGAAAACTGTGGATGACAACTGAGACTACCTCATAAGATTAAAGGAGAAAATGTATGGAAAGCATACAGCTCAGTGTCTGCTCATAGACAAGAGGCTCAATAAATTATAGCTACGATTATTCATATATTTTTTAATACAACCTGCCGTTTATTTCCTGTCTGAATGGCCCCAAGTTTCCGAACTGGCCTCTTCTTGCCGCTCCCCTGCAAACCATTCCCCACAGTGAAGCCAGAAGCTGCAAGTCTCTGGATCGTGTTTAATTCACCGAGGTGACGAATGCCACACCCGGTGAGCCTCCTGGCTGACAGCCTGATGCCCTTGCCCAGGTAGCATGCAGCTCTGTGTCGCTGTGTGGCCTACCTGCTCTACACCTCCTCCACCAGAGCCAGTTATAGCTTATGGGTGGCTTTCCTCACTCAGTTGACTCTCCAGAAGCCAGTGCCCTTTTCCAGATAGCTAGTTCCAGAAAGAACTGGCCAGCCATGTTATTTGGCTCAGAAGAGATCAGCTTGTCAGTTTCAGGCCACTCAGCCAACAACTACAGTACTGATTAGCTCTGAGGGGCACGAGACACACTGTACATCCTTCCTGATCTGGCAGATTCCCCAGAGCCTGCCTACTGAGAGCGAGTGAGAGAGAGTGAGCGAGTGAGAGAAATCACGATTCCCGTCAAGTGCCTGAATGGACTCTCAGTGTAAAGAGCAAGGATCTAGACTTTTGTTCACCACTGGACTACAAGCACCTACGACAATGACTAGCTTGAGAAACATTTCTGCAATGGATGAACCAATCCATTAGGTTTTTCTGTGGGCTTTACAAGGAGATCAGAGTCTGAAATAAGACGACCATTCTCTTTTTAGCTATAAAGAGAAACACCCAAGGGTGGCCCAGGATAGGGGAGGACTGCTCTTCTGCTGAGGGCTCGTCACTGCACTCTGGAGCCCATGTGACAAAAGCCCCATCTTGGCCAGGCTTGTTTTCACCATCTAGTTAAGATGCTAACAACTCGCCCTAAAATTTATTCCAAAGGCAGAGAGTGTTAATTTACATATTTAATTACAATTTGATAATTTTTTGAATGCCATAGTCTATGTATCCAATAACTAAAGGCAAGATTGGCAGTGGGGTTGCCAGGACCCCGTCTGGAGTCATTCAGTCTGCACGTTAAGGATTGTTTTCTTTAGGGCCATTCTCCTATGGGTATTTATATTAGTATCAATGGAAAATTTCTGGGCAATCTATTCATTACATGGCAGTATAAGTCATGTTAAGTCAAGTATAGAGAAAATGCTACTTCAATCTCTATCGTAGAGACTAGTATTAAAGACTAAGCCAAAGAGACATTTTTCTTTTCTTAATTTTTTTTTAATCCCTTCATTGCTGCCTTGGAAAACTGGCCTGACAGAGAATTAGCATTTCTCAAATGTTTATCTACATCATTATCAGATAAGTGAGTTTTCAGGATCTTTCAAATATTTTCTTCAGCACTGTACTACTTATGGTTTATTAAGTGGATATTTTTCCTGGTTTAAAAAAACATGCTGCATGATTCTCTTACTTGTATGGAAGAAAATTCTTACAGAAAAGAAAGATCCAGTGTTACTGTCTAAACCTTAGCAGACGAAAAAAAACTTTAAAGCAACTGATTTATGTAGTCATTATAAACAACTCACATTTTCCATATAAGAGATGAAATGAAGACAGAATATTTTTATGCAGTAGGAATGAGGAAAAACTCTTTACTGGACAAGACAGAGATATAGCTTATCTTTAGAAATACTTGAAAAATTCTCAAAAACAGGGGCCAGCCTCGTGGTGTAGTGGTTAAGTTCAGCGCACTCCACTTCAGCCGCCCGAGTTCACGGATTCGGATCCTGGGCGTAGACTTACACCACTCGTCGGCTATGCTGTGGTGGCGACTCACATATAAAACAGAGGAAGATTGGTAACAGATGTTAGCTCAAGGCGAATCTTCCTCAACAACAACAAAAGAAAAAAATTTCTCAAAAATAGAATGATATTATATTTAATTTAAAAAGTGAACTTGGGCCTTAAGGCCTATTTGGGGGAGATGATATATAGGAAAATAGAGAGGAAGCCTTCATGAGTCCGAAGAGGCAATGACTGGCTGTCACAACTCCAAAGCAGTCACTGATGGGTTAAAGGACCATCCGATGAAATTGCATCCCTAAGTTGACGGATGTTACAAAAACTGCCTTAGAATGAAAGTCAAATACATAATGAAGCAAAAACAGGAAATTTCAGAAAATTAAACTGGAAGGCATTTTAACATGAATCTTAGCCTCCGACTATATATCCTTTTCCTCTTCACACAAGACCAAACTCGGCGACAGAAGCATCAGAGACTTTAACTCCTGTTGGGAAAAACAAAGATAAGCACAGAGCTCAGATCATGGTTCATCCCACCCACGAAAGAGAACACAGGAAAGAAAGAGCGAGAGGGCTCAGGCTAATGCGGGAGCAAGAGAGCACAGGACCGGCGACACAAAACGTGGTTTCTTCATCAGAGGTGCCTCCCCAGTGGGCAGACAGCTTCAGCACTGTCAGGACACCAACCAAACTCCCAAGGTTCCATAAGCCACCAAAAAGCAACGCACGTTCTTCCTCTGGCACATGGACAATTTATTTTCACGTTGGCATCTGTTAAAAATTCACAGAAGAACTGCCTTGTTTCTTCAAGCTGGTTCAATAAAAGATGTTTCCCCACGTGTGAAATAATGGTCACACGCTGTACCACCTTAGCAGAGCCTCTGACGATACAGACAGAGCGATTTCTCATAGCAAATAGGTGTCACATTTCCATTTGGAGAGAAAAATAGATTTTTAAGAATATTCTTGTTACATGTTAATATTTTCAGTGTTTATTTGCCTGCCTGCTTCTCTTCACAACAGGAACTGCTTTGAGGAAGACAGAAACTAACGACCGGTTCAGGGCTGTAACCCAGGCCCCCCGGTGCTCTCCCAGCTGTGCCAGCAGGTCAACTGGCACAAGCTCTTCCTCCTCTTCCTCCCCTGCCGCCACCCTGCCCTGTACTCATGCCCTGTATTCAGGGGCACAGACGACAGCATCTAAGTTGTCCCCATCCACCCCACAAAACCCTCTCAGCCACTGACATCATCTATCACTGGAAAAATTAGAGTCAGGGGAGGGATCAGACTGATGACCCAGATGGTAGATGGGGGCAAGTCATCCAGCATTTCCTTACACACATCTTTTGAGTTTTAGCTGCAAAAGTCCGCTTCAGTGCTGAGAGCAAAGACAATCGCAAGTATGTTACCATGTGCTGGAAGAAGCAAAGAAACTACCTGCTAAGGCTTTCACCCTGGGTCTCACTGAGTCATCTGTGCCTGAACTTATGCTTGTTACTAATACTTGCAGAGTGCTTTGCAATGTATACCTTTCAGATACAAAGTTGCACGTGATCTGGGCAACAAATCCTGGGACACTCTGATCCTCATTTTACATATGAGCAAGCAGTGATTTAATTAATTGGTCAAGGTCACAAAACTAGTTAGTGGTAAAGCCTGCACTGAAACCCAGATTTTTGGGTTCCAAGCTCCGTGAAGATTAAAGTGAAAAAAACCATGTTCCATAGGAGGCACTGGAGTTATGAAACTGAACAAGGCCACATGGTCCCTGCCCTCCCAGAGCTCTAGGTAGGCAGCGAGTTCAGCTGTTACTCCCAGCAAGGAGGCCTGAGTACTACCCGACTGCACTGGGAGGGTGCCTGACTCGTGGGGGCAGCGCCGGGACAGGGAACGCTTCATTCATTTGATCACTCAGCAAACATGGACTCAAGGACCTACCAGGTGCCAGGCTATGGAGGACCTGAAGGATTAGTAAAGATGGGCAAGGGGACCCTACATCAAGGTGGGAGTGGGGTTGAGGTGCGCGTGGCAAAAGGGTTGGAGAGAAGAGTTTATCTAAAGATCCCAAAAGAGGTTCAGTGTGGCAGGAGACTGTGTGAGACAGTGGTGCGATGAGAGGTCAGACTGGAAAGGGAGGCTGGCGCAGGATAAGAACAGGCCTCCTAACCAAGCAAATCAGCAACCTTTCTCCAAAGGCAAAGGGATGCTCTTGAAGGCTTTTATGAAAGGAACGACATAATCTAACCAGACCATTCTGGATGCGGCATGGAAAGTGGACTGGAAGGGAACAAAGCAGAGACAAGGAGAATAACTGGGAGGCTGTGAAGGTACCTAGGTGGCCTGGACTAGAGGAGTGACAGTGGATATCAAGAAGGGAGGATGTGCGGAAAATACCGCAGAGGTGAAGGTGACAGAAGGTGAGGACTAGTGGGGAGCTGATGCGTGAGAAAAAGGTACCAAGGATGCCTTCTAGCTCTCTGGCTTGGGAAACTAGGCAGACAATGGTCTTGCACTGAGGTACGGAACCCACAAGGCACAGGAGAAAATATGTTGTTATAAATAAGTGCATGCAATATACAATGTTGAATTTACCCAAGATCAGATGTTCTCAAATACTTTCACTGAAGAATAGTGAGCCAATTATAAATGAGTGTTAACTATTAAAAGCAAGCTTTAATTGGCAATTCAAAAGAAATTACTGCGTATAACAAAAGTAACAGAACTATCCTTCTTGAAAATACTCTAAAATTCAGACTGATGATTACTCAATGAATATAAATCAACCCTTACTGTCTGTGATATTTGTTTTCCGAGTTTTTGGTGAACAGATCTCTGGATAGTAGACTTAATTGGAATTTAATGACAACCCTAATACGTACAAGTCCTGTACTGTTATTTCCTTCATTACTGACTAGCTTTGGCTTGGTCCATGATCCAGCCCAGAGGCAGAGTTCCGAGGCTGAAGAAATTAGAAACAGCTTTCTAGATAGTCTCTCTTGCATATAACCTCCCATTTGAGTTTATTTTCATCTGTCATGGATTATAAAAAAGGGATTCTCAATTAAGAGCAGAGGCTAAATTAATTGCATCTGGGGGTGGGGGCAGACCATCACTAACGCCTTAACTCATTGATCCATTATACTTACACAGCAATACAGGAGGAAAGTGATCTATTTCCTCTTTTTGACAATACTTTCATGGTAAAAAGCAGCATCATTTTATATTTAGAATGCTCCAATATAAGTAAGTACCTTTATACACAAGGGTAATAAGTAGAAAGGTAGATTAAGAGAACATTTTCTGACAACCAGTGTACCCCATGAAACATTTCGGCAGCTGCAGATTAATTGTCACACTTAAAACTAAGAATCCAATAGAAAGAGGAAGAAAATAGTTTCTGTAGTTTGCAAAAACAGGAAAAAAATCTTAAATCCTATTTCCAACTCCCTAACAACTATCTTGGTGGTTTCCTTCATTTCTGCACTAACTTGTTAATCTGTTCTTGACAATTAAGGAGGTAGGTCAAGCAAGATATTCAAAAATAATTTTTATAATTTCAAAATTAATTTTTGGTATAAATATGACTATGAAACCAGCTAGTAGCATTAAATGCATTTCAAAATTTTTATTTATTTCCATCTAAATAATCCTGGGTTATAAAGAGCATGGTTGGGGTGGGGGTTGGGGGGGTGGCCTCTGGAAAATTCAGTTAGTGCCAGGCTCCAGGTGTGAGGACTCTGGCTCAGAATGACATCGTGTCCATATGGGTGTAGAAATATGTCTGGGAAGAATGGAGGGCAGAAGTAGTAGGTTTAATCTGGTGTAAGATCAAAATGCCTACAGTGTTTTAAGAGAGAGAGACACTCTACACTACAGCAAATGACCTGTAATGGTAAAAGTGAAAGAGGACTTATTAATAGGGTAAGCTTTCTTAATTTAAGAACAAGAAATATTTTATTCTTTGGTTGTTCTGTGCTCTGAAGAGATATGAAACCTCTGACTGGGAGTGAAGGCTGCATTATTTTCTGTTGTCCAGCTCAATCTTTGTTGAACATCTCTTATACGCGAGGCTCTGCTGAAGACATGGGGATGCAGAGCATCAACAAGATTCAGTTCTGGCCTCAAGAGCTCAGTCTAATTTATAGTAAGACACTGGATTTATGTTAAGAGATCTCTTGTCTCGCCCTTGGCATTAAAAAGTAAGAGAAAGAAAGATTTGCCCTAAGCAAATAGAATGTGCCTAGAAATCTGTCGAGCGATTCTATTCAGACTTTGAAAAGAAGCTAAAATACACCATTAAAGAGCGGGAATAAAATTATACCAAGGCGGTTAACATTTGAGATTAATAACAGAAGAAAAAAAATGTAAGAATAATGAAGACATATTCTATTCAATCTACATAAAATATGTAAGTTTGAAACCTCATACCTTTGAAGTATAGAAATTCTGATTCACCTCTTCATGGTAGCACACAAAAAGAACATCTAAATGCCTGAGCCCACCTCATCAGTTGCACACTTTTTTTGGATAATGGCACTATTTATGTTTATAAAAATGGAGCTACTGATAAATATCACCGTCAAGATCAGATTCCAAATATAAGAATTCTGATTCTTTTGACATACAAGCTGTTAAGAACTCTAAGTTTAGCTGGATTAAATACTCGGGATGTATAAAACTGCAAAATTTTGTTATTTTCTCCCTGTCCTGCAACTATAGAGTAAATACATGGCTCATTTAGCTCGTCTAATCTGGGTACCACTGATACAGTAAAAAGCCAATTCTCAATCAGGTACAGTAAGCCTGTATACTTTGACAACAACTGTTTAAACAGTAGAGAGAGAGAAAGTGGAAAAAAAGGTCATCGTGTCAGTGGACAAGAATGAAGGGTGGGGGGGGTGATGCTGTTCAATAATTCTGGAAGATTCCACCCAGGGTACCTTCCGTACAGATCTGACGGTCACAGAATGGTGCCAAGGAACTGCCTCCAGCAACAGAATACATTTTCTAGCACATCACAGTCCTGTAGCGGCATCAATTCTGCTTGCAATCCATGTCCAAAAGGGAAGGTTCTTAGTGGTTCTGCTTTCGGCATATCTCAAGGACTAATTAAATCCTCATTACTACCTTCTAATTATTCAAATGCTATGGGATTACACTGAGGAAATCCCTGCTGGCCTGCTAGATGAAAAGGGTTAAATAAGCTATGTTGATTTTGAGAATCCAGATCGAGTTCAGACCTTCAGAAAATCACCAGCATTAACATGAATATTTAACTAGACACCACTGTGAAAATTCAAAGGGAATTCAATTAAAAGGTTTTCAAAAAATTAATTCTGACCTCTCTACATCGTTCCAAATAAATAAGCCTTCTTGAAACGTTTTCACCTAATTGCTAATCCAATAAACTAGAAGGGCATTTGCTAGTTTCATTAAGCTTAACATTTTACAGGGGTTAAAAATGCGATCATTTTGATGTTAATAATAATTATACTTATTTATCTACTCAGATGACTATTCCATATTCCCTCCAAGCCCTCTTGGAAAACAGGACAACATGTTAATAAGCTGTTTCCTACTGCTCTTTTCAAATTTAAGATACATATGTTAAAGATTAAAAAATAAGAATGAAACTAATCTCAACTTGTTAGCTACAATTTTCTTATAAAATATATTTAACTATTTTAGGGTTATATTAACTGTTCCTCCAATGCCAATAATTTATTCTACTTTACTTTTTCGGTGAAATGCTTTAATAGCAATTCTGTATGTCATTATGTGAGATCTAGAGAGAGAAGATTTGGTTTCAAATAAAAACCAATGGCAGATACGTTATAGAATACTAAACTGAAGTTTTGACCTTTTTTCTTTTAAACTTGTATCAGTAACGAAGAAGTTAAGACCAAAGAATTTGAACTAATTTTCTTTATTCAGTTAGTAAGAAGTTCCAGCACCACAAAATATGTAAACAGGAGAGTACTAAATCAAGCTTTATATTGAAAAGTAGGTGAAAATGTACAGGAGATAATACTACACAAGAATAAAGAGGCCAATAAATATCTAAAGTCTTTTCCCTCTTTTTTTTAACCTATGATGGCCACGTCCACATTTACTTGTACTTACACCTTTTATAGAAGCAAAATACAAAACTATAGAAACTCAGTTATTTTTGCCTACATACAATGTGGGGAAATGAATTTACGACTGATGCCCTTTGACAAACTTGACACCAGAACCACCAGATAAAGAGGGTATTGAACTAGAGATGGGGGCAGGGCACTGCAGGGTCAGGAGGGCTACTGTTCCTGATGTCTGGGCAGAGCACTGACTCTGCACTCAACCTCGGGAAAAGCATATGGCCTTGTGGTTGCCAGTGTGGTTCAGATCCCAGGACAGCCTCAGGTTTGCAAGATTCTCTTAAATACATTATATAGTTCATTAATAAATGTTCTTCCTGAATGGGGATACAAGGACCAAGTAGGAAGGAAGGACAGTGGAGCAAGAGCTCAGCTTCTTGAGCCTGGAGGGACCTAGGCTCCAGGGCAGTATGTCAGCATTGCTGTCCCCATGAGGACTTTGGGGAGGACCCCGAAAACTGCACCTCCAAACAGGAGGAGGCTGCACCTCTCGCTTTGTGCAGTTGTCTCTGGGCAAGTGTGTTTCCAGATTCTTTGCCGTTAAAGAAAATCTATCTCCTGTGGATACTTTAAAGAAACTGTGTATAATTGTGGACTCCTACTCTCTTATCTTAATCTTATTAAAACAAAGTAAGTGTAAAAGGAACTGTTCAGCTTGGTTATTTTAGCACTCAGCAGTAGAGAAACTATTTTCTTATCTTGTCTACCATGGCCCATGGTTTCTGAGAAAGAATACATTTTTTTAATAAGATGCTACCTCTCCAATATATTTTTTTTCCTCTCTGCTTCTCTGATCACTTCCCTAAATAAGGGGGGAAATATATCAATTGTAAAGGTATAAATAAAGATAAATTACTTTTCAATACATGGGAGTCAACATTGGGGAATTTTCTAGTAAGTGTTTTCTTAGATCTACTTTGCACTGTATATACTGTTGGTACATGCCAAGCGATGGTAAAACAAACAAGAAAAATGTTTTTATTATTGTACCAAAGCATTAAAATGACTGTGTCATTTGCCATTAAAACACCTGGTCACATGTTATTAGGAGCTAACATTTCTTCCTAGATTTTAACAAATAACCAAGCCATTTTTAAAATCCTTGCTACCCAATTTTAGAGGAAATTTAACTCACGCATGACAAAGCATCATCTAACAGTCATTTTGAAATACGAAGTTTTCCTTTTCAGGCGGTCATCCAACCAACAGAAGGTACACAAAGGATGCACATAATGTCTCCAGCACAGTCTTTCAGAGGAAGTTGGGGAACATGTTCATAAAAATCCATTCAGATTTAGCAAATTATAAAATTTATATATGCTACTTGAAGGAAATGGTCATTATAACTATCCAGATTGTTATATGTCCATTATCAATAACCAAAACCATGCTACATATAATAAAGATAATCAGAGGAAAAAAATAACAAGTACATCTACATAGTAGTTTCCATATAGTGACAATAGAGGAAAACTCTAGATTTTGCCTTGCAAATGTATTCGTTTAGGTTAAAAGTTTAATTTAACTGTGTTTCCTCATTGTCATCTCATCCTTCACATTCAGTTTTCTACATTTTCAAACTTCTTAAACACATATCAGTTGGAAGGGGTTGCGTGAGACGTTGTTGGAGGATCTGGGAGGAGTTTCTGTTTTTCAGTTCTTAGTAATAAAGGTTAGAATTATAGGACTTCCAAAGAAGGGACCTCTTATCCTTTAATGCTAGCAAAAGAAGGAGAATTCTCCCAGGGGAACGATGTTACAGGGGTTATGGCGAGGGTTAAAGGAAATAGCAAATATCTTCATCTTTGCTCTGGGTCTGGCCTGAGCAGGCTTCCAGTGCAGGAGAATTTCTTTTATCTCTTTTTCTCTACTTCCTTGACCCAGCACCACAATGTAGGTACAACCCATGACCAATAAAAGGAGTTTGGGGAGAATTCCCCCTTGCTTGGTCTTAGTGCATTCTCCATGAGCTCTGTAATGTCTTCCAGACGACCTGAGCCATGTGAGCAGTTAACACAGAACAAGCAATTTACAGAAAGGATGAGAGATACAAGATTGGTTTATAGAAGGTCACAGTGGAAAGTTTAGAGAAACCAATGCACACATTACACAATTATTAAAACATATAATAGTATCCTTATAAGGCAGTGGTTCTCAAAGTATGGTCCCCAGATTAGCAGCATTGGGAATACTTGGAAACTTGTCAGAAATGTCGATTTTAAGTGCCCCACTTCAGACCCACTGAATCAAAAATCTGGGGGTGGCCTAGCAATCTTTTTTAACAAGTTCTCCAGATGATTTTCGTGAACCCTAAAGTTTGAAAACCATTAACTATTCCATTATTAAAACATATTATAGTATCTATAAGAGAATTAAAGTATTAACTATAGATTAAATTATAATAAAAATTTAAATATGAAAAGGTAAGAGAAAATGAAAATGTCACTTTATTCCACTAAACACTCATTTCAACACAAACGATGTGTAGATAAGGCAAATCCATCTTTTCATTGGTATTACTTTCTAAATAACATGCTACTGAGTTTTTAACATGTAAAATAACTGAAACCTTATAATTCTAGTTAGAAGCAAATTATCATCTGTACAATCATACGGAAATAATTATAAATATTAGGGGCAAGGAACTTTTAAATATCAGCTACCAAGCTAGCAGCTTCCGACTTCTGGGCGAGTGTGAGAGAGGAAGGTCAGGGAAGGAAAGGGGCATGTTCCATGGGGAAGGATGGGAAGGCCTTGACCCACAGGCAGTGGGAAGTGACTTGGCACAGCCCCAGATGGTGCAGTAGGCTTGTAAACCCCAATCTACACTAATCTGGATTAAAATCACCACCACCAACAGAAGTAGCTTTACTGCTGAAGGGGAAAAGAAGACAGAAGTAAACAAATGAAAGGTGAAGGCCTCAACCAAGGCAATAACAACATATGGGGGTCAACGTGCAGAGCTGAGGTGAAGGTCAAAGAGCCTGCAGATGTGGGACAACCTGAATGTTCAAGGGCTTCAGGAAAGGCCTACGTTCTTTTTTCTGGCTTTGGCACTAACTAGCCTCTGAGAATGAGGTATAGAACCTACACAGTCCTGTTTCTTTATTTGTAAATTGAGGTGACTGGACTCTACGATCTTTCAGGTTGGCTCCAGTCCTAAGATCCTACAGTTTTATAATACAAGATGTTACGGCTCCAGTTCTAAAATCCTACAATTTTATAATACAATTTACAATACGATAAATTTTTACAATTAAATATCATGGGACAAGTAATTGATGAAAACAGCTAAACATGCACACACACTTAACATTTTACTTCTTTGGGACCAATATTCAAATCGAATCATTAATAGTCATTTTTGCCCAGCTAGATCAAATATCAGACTATAGTCGTGTATGAACTATGCTTCATGGTGCTATGTGGGCATATTTATTCTTTGGGTCTGGAACTGTGCTTTGGTAAAACTTCACCCAATCTGCAAGAGAGTATCCTTCTTTTCCATATTTGTTGTTACATGTAGGTTCTTGTTTATTTCTTTCATCTGATAAGGAAACATAACATCCTTTAAAAAATTATTTATAAGGAGACCATAGGTAAGCAAATGCATTTACACTGTATATACTCAAAACACGAAGATATGTAAGACATGAACTGAGGACTGACCTCTTTCCTGCGGCATTGGTGACTGGCTCAAGGCAGGATGGGAGCTGGATTCTGACTGGCTCCCAGGTGGCTGGGGAGGCATCTGACTGCCTGTAAAACACAGGAAGGGAGATGGGGATGGGGAACCCTTTGCATTAATACTGCAATTGTGCAAAATCAAGACATGGTTACATTTACTTAATCTTTACCATCACAAAAGGTGTGGCCCCACACAGAAAAGACATAGCTCAAAAGCATGATATTTCACCCGTTTTTGTGTCAAATGAAGAAACAACATGCATAAACATATTTGGCAAATGACCTCCTGAAAAGTTCAATTTCTTATTGAATGAATTCCCAAACTCACAGACAAATCAATTAGCAGCTGAAATCTCCTGCCACACACTTTTTCAATGCATTTAATAAAATCCACGACTGATGAACCAAACTCATCCTCTGAGTTTAAACTAGTCTCCAAGTGGGCAGGCATGCAGAGTGGCCAACGATTTTTCATTGGTAATATTTATTCAATGTAGTAATAGCAATTCATTTCTAAAAAATTCTTTATAATTAATCAGAAATTGAACATAAACTTAGGAGAAGACCTCCATTAAAAAACATACAACATACTGCTATAAAATGTAGTGTATATTATCACTAAAGAAGTAAATATTTTGCCTCTCTCTTGATCTTAACTGCTAATAAAGCAATAGCATCAGCTTAGCATCTATTTGATTTCCATTTATTTAATGTGTGCTCATGCTCACTTTGCCTTTTCAAACTATGATGTAAGCTCCTTGAGACAGGAATCAAGTCTTACTCCTTTAATCCCCCCATTAGCATAAAAAATATTTAATAACTCTTTGTTATTTAATGGCCCTTAATCTGAGAATATAAATTAAAGGAAAAAATACTTATTATTTTATTAAAGAGAGACAATGAATTATGTGAAGGCAGGAGATAGGATTTTGAAATTTAAGAATCTTCAGAGGTACCTGACGATCTCAACTCACTTTCTGGCTCAGAAGTTTAGATGCATGTCTAAGACTAAAAATATTATAGAATAAAAAAGGCAGTTGAACTTAGCAAAGCCCTCAAGGCATTAGCTCTCATGGCATGAGGACCATCCTATTTTATCTCCTAACCTCCCCTTTGCTAAAATAAATTACAAAGATAGAAACATACATACATGCATGCATATATCTCTCTCTCTCCCTGCATAGCCCTCTGGTGTGGCAGTCTGTGATCATGCTAGATCAAGCTAACTGTGTTGACACCATGGGACCTACTCTTCCATAGTTTTGAATATTGCTAAAAAGAACCACAACTGAATAGAGAAGGAAGTTAATGTACTGACCATCAATTCAAGCCAGGGAAGGTCATGATGCAGAGCCTGGGGTTTTACACTGAACAACAACCCTCTGGTGTTCCCACTCGATGGCATCTCTGTTAGGCCAGGCAGCCGAGAACAGACCAGGAAGAGCATAGTCCCCAAAGTCCGGACTGTCACTCCTTACTCATTCTAACAACGGTTGTATCTGTGACAGCCAGGGAGGCAGGAAGGTGATTTTATATCCATTTGGATAATAGGTATAAATAGTTGTTCAAATATAACTATAAAAAATTCTCAAATTGTTTTTGGGAGTTTAGGCTTCTTACCGTTAGAAAAGAATGTAAAACTTAATGAAAATGTATTTCTGAGTGTTCCTGGGTTCAACAGCCACTCTCATTTCAGATAAAAAACTGAATTTATAGGGGCCGGCCCCATGGCCTAGTAGTTAAGTTCAGTGGGCTCCGCTTTGGAGGCCTGGGTTCATTTCCCGGGCACAGACCTTCACCAGTCGTTGGTGGCCATGCTGTGGGGGTGACCAACATACAAAATAGAGGAAGATTGGCACAGATGTTAGCTTAGGGCAAATCTTCCTCAAGCAAGCAAACAAACAAACAAAACAACCTGAATTTATAGCCACTGAGAAATGTTGTGCTGTGAAACCAGTAGGAGTTGCCCTTAAGTTAGAGCCACAACCAGTGGGACAAAAGACTTAAGACAAACAGTACAGGCTTTGTTTAACCATTCATTTACTCTTAGACATTTGTAACGAATTAGTATTAGCACCAAATAATTAAATGTACAGTAAAAAACACAACATTCTGGATGAAAACAACTTCAAGGGTAAACGCTGGTCATCAACTTGGCTGCAGATATATAAAGTTGCTGTGTGTCCACTCAGGGTCACGTGCTCCTATGAAATACCCTAAGGCCCCAATCTGCAGTCCATTTAGAAATTTAAAGCACTCTGCAGCCAAATCCTGACTTTTTAAAATGTCACTGGGGAATCGGCTGCACTAAGACAGTAAGTGCTTACATTATAGTGATTGTTTCTGCATGACAGGCTGGATTCATCGACTCGTGACAGCAAAAACAAACAGCGAATCTATGTTAATACAGGACACCACTACTTACACTATGCACGCCCAAGGCACTGCTCTTATATACTATATTTCAAGTAAAAATAAAAAAGGCGGTAGGAAACTCATCTCATGAATTCACAAAATACTGCCACAGCCAAGCAGCACTACTGGCTGTCGACTGCAATTCTAAAACAGATCTCTCTTAAGCAACAAGAAAATTCATTTAGTAAATCCATCCTTTAAAGAAACAAACAAGAGCCTTTTCATGGTAAAGACAGATTTGCCCAAACTGTTTTAAATTCTCCATTTGCTTTTATTACCATCTTTCCATTAACAGTTTCATAGTTACTAAGAAATAACTTCATCTCCATAAGCACAGGTATGGGCATAGTCATGGCAGATGATGAATCAGAAAATATGTTTGAGAAATATAATACAGAAGACTCATTTGTGTCCTTGGTCCATATAAAGAAGTCAATTCAGAGCCTTTGAACCAACCGAATTAAGTAAATACCCTCAAACCCATAGATTTTTATATGACGTATGTTTGTTATAAGAAAAACCTTTTAAACAAAGTTTGGTAATTATTTTAAGAGAATGTTGCCACGCACAATGAACAAACCAACTTTATGAGTAGGCTTTAAGATTAAAATTGAGTTTTTAAAGAAAGTCCCATGTTTTCCTTCATCTATGTCTATAATGACGTAAGCACGATGGAAAAAAATTACAACTGGAAAAAACTATGCTGTGAGCTGGAATAAATTCCACCACTTGACACCTATGTACTTCTTCTCCAATGACTGGGTACAAAAAATTGTGTGAATTTTGATGCAACAAGCCAAAAATGAAGCATCAATAAGTCATGTGAATTTCTACTTTTGCTGACTTAAAACTCTCAGCACAAGCACTACGATCTTTTATGAAAAACTTGTATTTTTAATTAATTTTAGACTTACGGAAAAGTTATAAAACTAGTACAAGGCACTCCCTTATATCCCTTAGCCCACTTCCCCTAATGTTCACATAACCATAATATAATTATCAAGAGGAATTTAACATGGTACAGTATCATTAACTTAAGATCTTATTTGAATTTCACCATTTTTTCCACTTACTGTCTTGTTTCTGGTCTAGGATCGCACGTTGCATTTAATTGTTATTTCTCCTTTGTCTCCTCCAGCCTATAAAAGACCCTCAGTTTTTCCTTATATTTATGACCTTGATGCTTTTGAAGAATACTGATCAGTTGCTTTGTAGAACGTTCCTCAGTTTGGTTTAGTTTGCTCTTTTTTTATGGTTTAGATGAGGTTATGGGTTTTGGGAAGTGTACCACAAAAATGTCATGCGCTTCTCAATTCATCCTATCAAGGGGTTCACGATATTGATGTTTCGTTTCTGGTGATGTTGACCTTGATTACTTGGTAAAGTTGGTGCCTACGGAGTTCCTCCAAAATAAAGTTACTATTTTGCCCCTTTTAGTTGATAAGTATCTTAGGGGAAATATTTGACACTATGCAAATCCTGTTTATCCTTAAACCTGCACCCATTAATTTTAGCATCCATTAGAGAATCTTGTCTGCAATATTACAGTGGTGTTTGCCAATGATGATTCTTTTTCTCTTTCCTTCCACATTTCCTAACGGAAATCTATTGTGGGGAAGAAGAGATAGTTCTTCTATATCTTCTTAGTCCAAGAGATACATTTGTTTATGTATTTATTGGACTATTTCTATCCATATGGACTCACTGTGGCAGACACACTAAAGGATGACCTCCAATGAGTCACACCCTGTGCAATTCCCACCTCTTGACTGAGGGCAGAACGTGTGACTTGGCTTCTAACCAAAGAATATAACAAAAGGATGGAATATCACTCCTAAAATTATGTTTCATGGCAAAGTTAAAGGGATTTTGCAGATGTAATTCAAGTCCCTAATCCGTTGACTTTGAAATAATCAAAAGGGAGATGATCCTGTATAGGCCTGACTTGAAAAGAGGACTTAGGACTTCTCTGAGCTGACAGACACTCCTGATGGCCTTGAAGAAGTAAGATTCCGTGGTGCGGCTCAGGCAGCCTCCAGAACCTGCGGGCCTCACTGCTCCCAACAATCTGAAGGAGACTGGAAGCTGATTCTTCCCTCGTTGAGCCTCCAGAGGAGAATGTGGACCATCCCACACTTTTGACTGCAGCCTTGAGAGACCTCTAGCAGAGGACCCAGCTAAGCTGTGCCTGGACTCCTGGCTGTGAAAACTGTGAGATAATAAACGTGTGTTGTTTTAAGCTGCTAAATTGGTGGTAATTTGTTACAAGAACAGAAAACGAATACACTCGTGGATATTCATTTTATTCTATGGGTTAAAAATCCAACATTGACATCATTTTGTTGTTCAAATTTGGCCATTAGAAGCTCTTTCAAATCCTTATTTTTTGGAACCATAAGATACTCCAGGATCATCTTGTATTTGTCCTGCCTCAGCCCCATAATCAACCACTTCTAGGAGCCCTGGTCCTTTTATTACAAAAAGGTTTTCAGAGACTAAGATCTAGGCACTAGGTCTGCTCATTATTCCTGGGGTGTGATTACTTCTAAGCCCTCTCAGTGAACAGAGGTAGGAAATATACACATATCTATATTTTGATATTTTTGTGTCTGTGTACGTGAGTTTATGCAACTACCTCTACTTCCAGTCCAAAATTAGAGGGTACATTTTAGCCCTCTCCTTTTCCTTATTTACAACTTCCTTCTCCAACGGTAAGACACCCAATTCTCATTATTTAAAGCAACTTACTTATTCACTCAATTCTATTATATACACAAAGTAACTTCAGAATTACTAAGCTATATCCTCATGGAGAAACACAGCCATTTGTTAGGGCTGTATTCCATTTGAGTTTCCTCCACATCCTGATTGGTCTTAACTGTTTTGATACTTGGGGGTTACGTGAAATACTTCTATGGATCGAAAAGTCAGAGTTATACAAAAAGACATACCCAGAAGAGTCACTCCCTCCTCATCCCTGCTACCCTATTCCCATTTTTCCTTCTTTGCACCCCATTCCCCACCACCCTCTATAAATAACCAATCTCTTTAGTTTTTGATTTATCTTTCCTATATATATATTTTTTGCATAAATGAGAAGATACCTGTATATTCCTTTTTACTATCTTCTTCCTTACATGAAGGGTAGGATGTCCTAGATTATCTTTTGGGTTTTGCTTTTTTCACTTAACAGCATGTCCTAGAAAGTACTTCCTATCAATTTATAACATTTTCCTCATTTTTAAAATAGGTAATAGTACTCCTTTGTGTGAGTGTTCCATAGTTTATTCCACCACTCTCCTATGTATGGACATTTTACATTGTTTCCAATCTTTTGCATACGTATTTCTATACTGTCTGATGTCTATGTTTAGTGTAAATTCCTTGAAGCGGCATTGGTGGCTCAAAAGGTTATGCATTTCCAAATTTCCTTCCATGAAGCTCTGAACCAATTTACATTCTCACCAGCAATGTTTGAAGGGCCTGGCTCTACATAACCTCACTAACAGAATATGTTGTCATTCAGAAATGCTTGCCAGCCAGTCTTATATATGAGAGATGGTATCTGAGATTTTTGAACTTGCGTTCCTCTAATTTTGAGTGAGTCTGACCACTTTTTCATGTTTGAGGGCTATGTTTATATCTCTTCTGGTGAACTGTTTGTTCATCTCTTTCCCCCATTTTTTCTATCTGGGTTTTTAGTCTTTTGTCCTGAAATGTTTAAAAATTCTTTATATATTAGGGATGTTAGCCCTTTGTAGTATAAGTTGTGAATATTTTCTCCTCGTTTGTCAGTTGTCTTTAGATTTTGTTTAGGGTATATTTTGTAATGGGATTTTTTAAAAAGTAGTCAAATTTATCAATCTTTATTTTTATTGCCACTAGATCTTGAGTCCTAGCCAGAAAGCTTTTCTCTGCACCAAGGTTCAAGAGGAATTCACTCCCGTCTTCTTCAAGTACATGCATGGTTTCACCTTAATCTACTGGGAGTTTATTTTTGTGTGTGGTATGAGAGAGGGATCTAATTTTATCTTTTGTGATGAGAACTTTTAAGATCTACTCTTTCAGCATGTTTTAATATCTAGTATGTTTAATGCTAGCCCCCAACACCTTACCCTGTTTTTCTTTTTCAGAGTTTTCTAGTACGTTTGTTTTTTCTATATGAACTTTAGTATCAACTTGTCTGACTATATAAAATGGATTTTTGGTATTTTTACTGGGATTACATTGATATAAATTAACTTAAGGAGAACTGACAGCTGTTGAGTTCATCCTATTCAAGAATAGGAAATATCTTTTTTTTTTTTTTTTGTGAGGAAGATCAGCCCTGAGCTAACATCCGTGCTAATCCTCCTCTTTTTGCTGAGGAAGACCGGCTCTGAGCTAACATCTATTGCCAGTCCTCCTCCTTTTCTTGTTCCCCCAAAGCCCCAGTAGATAGTTGTATGTCATAGTTGCACATCCTTCTAGTTGCTGTACGTGGGACCTGGCCTCAGCATGGCGGGAGAAGTGGTGCGTCGGTGCGCGCCCGGGATCCAAACCCGGGCCGCCAGTAGCGGAGCGTGTGCACTTAACGGCCAAGCCATGGGGCCAGCCCAGAAATATCTTTCATTTGTTCTAGTCTTCTTCAGTTTCTTTCAGGTACATAGAAGTTTTGCACATTTTATGTTAAATTAATTCCTAAGCATTTAATCTTTTTTGTTGTTATTGCAAATGTGATTTTCTCTACCACTATGTCTTTTAACTGTTTATCGTTTGTGTAGAAGAAGGATATTGCTTTTTGTATGTTGATTTTATATCCTGCCACTGAACTGAATTCTTTTACAGTCTGAGTTAATTTATCATTGATTCTGGGGGTTTCCAGGTTTACTATTACATCATCTGTAAATGGAGAGTTTTATTTCTTCTATGCCCATTCTTACACCTTTGAGTTCGCTTGTCTAACTGCACTGGCTGACATCTCTAGAACACTGTTGAACAGTAGTAGAGATAGTGGTCATCCTTGCCTTCTTCATCTCTTAGTGGAATTGTCTCTACTGATTCCCCACTACATAAGGTACTGGCTTTAAAGCTAAGGCATAAAAATTCTACAATGCTGAGGAAGTATCCCTTACTTGCTATTTCCTTGAGTGTTTTTATCATGATTGGGTACTGAATTTTATTAAAGGACATGATATTTTTCCTTAAATTTATTTATATGGTATATGATATCAATGGAGTTGTTAATATGAACCAATCTTGCATTCCTGGAATAAATCTCACTTAGTCACGATGCATTATTTTCTTAACGTACCATTGGATTTTGTTTGCTATTATTTTCTTTAGAATTTTTACACTAGGATAGGGTTTGAGGGAAATTTTTCTAATTAAAAATAACTTTTAAGAACTGGATCAAGATAATCATCAAATTAGACATTTTTTGTAACGAAACATTGGAATTTTAGTATATAATACAATTGGAAGAAAACAGGCTAATATATACATATTTGGCAAATTAGCATACATCCAGTAATGTATAACTTAGTGAATGGACTGAGACACGATTACAGCTGAATATACTTCACACAGCAAGATGGTGGGGCAGTCAGTACTAACAAGTGCTAAGTTCTATGTTTCTTACAGGCAACACAGTCTTAACACTCCTCATAGTTTTTATTTTACTCTTCTGTTTACTGTTTATCTCTTCTCATGAGAATGTAAGTTCCACAAGTACAGAGAATTGTCTGTTTTGTTCCCTGCTATATCCCCCAAACCAGATATACAGTAAGCACTCAATAAATACTTGTTGAATAAACAAACTCCTGATTACTCCAGAAACCAAGCTCAGACTAATAGTTAATTAAACCTTTATAAGTTATTAGTAATCATGTAGTTTTATTATTCTAGATCAGATATAGTCAAACCTTTTCTGTAAATTGCCAGATAGTAAATCTTTTAGGCTTTGCAGGCCATATGTTCCCTGTCACAACTATTCAACTCAGCTGCCATAGCGCAAAAGCAGCCATAGACAATACATAAACAAAATAGCATAAATAAACCTTTATTTACAAAGACAGGTGGTAAGCTGGATTTGGCTCAAAGGTGGTCGAGTTTGCTGACCCCTATCCTAAATGACAATATCAGTAAAGAAACATTCAGGGACACTTGCTCAAAAAGTCAATAAACATCAAATGGTATTTATTAACAACAGCAATGACATGAACCTGAAACCCTCCCCCCTATCTAATAAAAAGGCCTACATAAATAAATGTCAGTAATGGAATTTGGTTTATGTCCTTTTCAGATCAGATCTACTGCAGGATGCACTTACTGCAAGTGCAGTTCTAAGACCTAAATGCAAGTGCATTTAGCAGGTAAATTCTTAGATAAGTGATTACTTGCAGTTTTATTGTCCAACTTTCTCTGGCCAGACCAAAACAAACAAACAAATCAAAACTACTGATCAGATGCAATGATGTAAGATCTACTCTACCACTGTTGTGTTGGGGTAGCAGAGAATAAACAGGAGATGAATAGAATTGCCGCATTAATCCTTTATTGAGGCTAAAACTTCCCTGAGTTAACTCCTTTCTAAATTACTATAGCATACAACTACAGGAACTCAATAAGAACAAAAATACTGACTCTGAATGACAACAGCCTCTGGCAAACAAATCATTCATCCCTTTTAAGTAATACTGTGCTATCTTTGTATAACACTAATAGACAAAGAAATACCCAGAAATTCCATTTTTCAAAAGTTGCAGTGGTCAGAGAAAAAAGCATTTCTTCACTTTATACTGTTGCAGCTAAAAAATCAACTAACCTAGGATAGATTTAGTTATCCAAGATGGAATAGTGATATAGATGTAATTAACCAACATGGCAATCTAGAGTTTGAATGACAGACACTAATACTTGACGTCAGTTTTACTGCCAAGAACCCACTCTCCCCCACCAATTTCACTACATTAGCTGACTTTGGGCAAAAGTGGATAAAGAGAAAGCAACAGCTGGAATGCATATTTTTTTGTCTTACAAGTTCTCATATAAATTGAAGATGGTTTTACTTGAATATAAAAAATGAAGTAAAAACCACTGAGTACTTACTATGTACAAGGCAATGTCCTAGATGATATTTTTCAATTAGTAATTTAAGAGGTTTGGCTTCTTAAAAGTAACATGAAATGACATGTTAAACCATAGAAACCTGGACAATTTTGTTGGCTAATCTTCCTCAATAAGGATCCTTGGGGTACATGGGGATCATGAGGTGTTTAGTGACAAACACTTGGGTCCTATTCATAAATTCCTTGAAATTAACAAGCGTAAAATAGGCTTATTGTTAGAAAAAGTAGAGTCTGTGAATTCATGTGAATTCTCTTAACAAAATCATATTTGTCCTTTTTCATCGTGGAAGAAAAGATCCTAACCGGTACTTCATGATTCAGAAATTAAAGGAATAACTTCTACTATGAATTACATTGCTAGCTGTGGCTGTTGTCGAATTTTGAGAAGAAACGAGGAATACTTCCAGCTACTTTGCTGCCAACTCTACTATGATCAAGTTCTTTCCCTAGAATGCTGCTACAAAATCAATACATATTTCATAGTTTTTAGCAATTAGCAATTGAATTATTATTCTAGTCTTCAAGAATTCTTGGTAGTGTCACTAACTTTAGTCAGTAAAAAACAAAAACAAAAAAAAAACGTTTAGAAATTACTGCTACCAACTACCAATACATCATGACCAAGATCAACTTTCTTCTTGTACATCCCTCTGGCTATTATTCAATTCTCCCATGTCCAAAACTAAGACATTGGGTTGCTTTACTCTAATATATTCTCATACTATCTTCATGTTATGGACAGCAGCTCTCTCTTAAATCTTCAAAGCAGAATATGGGTTTTAGCTGCCACAGTCTGACTTTACAGATCCTCTGGAGGATATATTTCTTATATTCTGCCAATCCTGCTGGTAAGAGCAATATAATTTACTTCTTACTATGGGCTATATTCATAGTAGAAGTTATTCCTTTAATTTCTGAATCATGAAGTACTGGTTAGGATCTTTTCTTCCACGATGAAAAAGGACAAATATGATTTTGTTAAGAGATAGCATTGGTGCGTTGCATGATGGACTCCTTATCTGTGGAAATCTTTGAACATTTTATCTTAATACCCAAACCAGAGTGTGGTAAGAGAATATAGCTCCGCGCTTCAAGCAGCAAGGATTTCACTGGTCATTTTCTTTAGTGAACTTTAAATACCTGCATAATGCCTAATGGCAATGGTGTGGGCAAAGAATCAGTTTTCAAGAATCCATAAATTCATCGAATGTCCCAGTCTTAGGACGAGTTAGAAAATTTATTTAGATGAGTTAAAAAACCCATAAATTATTTTGAGGATAGCATCTTCCTGTCAGTGTCTTCTATTTCATTTGCTTCAAGAAAGGAAATTTTAATATGCTCCAAAGCAGACATTTAAAATACAGAATCTGCTCAGGTTCCAGCATAGCGGTTGGAGGTAACAGTTTATCTGAAGTGCTTGAATGTGGACTCACAGTACTTCTTATCACTGGGTGTGTTTGAAACAGGATCTCATTCTCAGCAGAAGGTGCTGTATTGGGGTATGGAAGGTGGCAGAGGCAGCTGTAAACAGGCTGGCAACACAATTCTTTATCGTGAGCTAACCATACCTCAAATTAGAACAGTATAAAGCAGAAAGTAATGCTCTCCCCGACCTGTACCCGCCAATGGGAACAAAGAACCACAGCAACCTGGTCCCCCAACCTTCAAGAGTGAGCCTGAGCCTTGGAAGATCAGCCCTTCCATGTCCTACGGCTCAAACGTTCATTCAAAACAGGGGTAGATTTTCCTAAATCCTTACACAAGGTAATGCAAACTGTTGCTGTGCCATTGGGTCCTAAAAACATAGACAAATCAGTACTGCAGAGGCGGATCTGACTTGTGTACTTCTGAGCCACGGAGGGATGAGGAAACCCCAAGATGCCCTGAACGTGACAGAACCCTTACAAGAGCCACATATCTTCATTCTAGACAGTCAGCCACCTGCTGGATTACACATTCCAACTATCCCCTTCCTGCAGTCTGGGGGTTTTGAGTCTCTTTATTAACCTCACGGCTGGAGTGCCGGATAGAGGACCTGCAATGGTTGACAAGTGAAAAACAAAAGCGAATATGGTGCATTCTACGTAAGAATTACGTCCTCACTGGGGTTGGACTACAAATGTTTTGGGGTTTTGTTTGTTTGTTTTTATCACGAAGACCAACTTGTTATAATACACCATTATATCATCTAGCCCACTGGATTCAAACCAGAATTTTTCCAGTCACCCTCTTTTGTGATTAAATACACTAAAGTTCCCTAATGTCTTTCACATGGAAGTCAGTCTAATAGTCTGACTACCTGAAACTCATTCAAGGCCTTTTGGGTAGACACTTTTTTACAGAGAACTTGTGGCAAGAACCTAAAAAGGCTCCTGCAGTGTGCGACAAGTCACGTCAGGGGTTACAAGGCAGAACAGATTTCTAGACTTCACGATTCAGGTCACTAAAAGCTTTGATTAAGGAAAAACCAGAGTCCTAAAACATTTATATACAGGAGGCTCTCAGCTTCAAAATATAACGTTCTGAGTCCAGACCATTCCCAAGTGACCTGGAAGGTGTGGGGAAGGTGTAGTTTCTTGCAGTCCTGCCCTAGAGGTGCTCACAGGCCTGAGCAAGGAGGCTCACCCTGGCTGACCACTCTCTCCCAGGCTCCCTTCAGTTCAGATGTTCTTTACTCCCCCAATAACTGGTGAAGTGAATAAAAACTGTGTTTCTCTGCAAAAAAAAAAAATAGTCAATAAATAAAAGAAAAAACTTTAGGGAAACCTTATCAACTTCAGTTAACTTTAGGTGTGAAGACATGAATAGCAAATAGATAATATGACCAAAGATGTGATTTGATTGAAAGCAGGAGCCACTTCCATCTTTGGGAATCTTCAGGGTCTCAGGAGGTCTCCCTTAGGAACACCTGAGATGCACTGAAATACATAAAACCCCAAAGTAAAAATCTGCTGTCTATATTCAGCGTTCTCATAAAAATACACCCTTTTCAATAGCTTTAGAGCACAAGTATACAATCCAGAGGTCTTTTGGGTAGAGAAAAATGCCCTTGGGGTGGGGGAAGCATCTGTGTGTTTGGATGTCACATAGCTTACCTGCCCTCCACCGGCAAGTCGAGATACATAGCACTGTGTCATCTGTAAGAAAGTGGTCGGTTCTGATCCTGACTCATGCAGAACACCAGACAGAAAATGCGGAACAGCCACCAGCTAAATCTGTTCTAATTCTTGCTTTGATGTAAGGGAAGAGGCAGGGCAGGGAGAATTGAGCAGAGCAGGCAGTTTATATTTCTCTCACTAGGACAAATTAATAAAAACAAAACCTAATTTCTCTCCACTCTTACCCATTCTTATTCCCCTCAATATTTTTCCTCTTTCTAAGATTCCTTTTTTGTTTGAGAAGCTTAATATTTGGCTGCCTTCTGAAGAAATGGGTATAGTGACAGATGAAAGACTTGTATTCATCGTATAATTCAGAATAAGGGGAAAAAACCGACTGCTGTGCATTTAAGATTCTAACAACCTTGCAATTTTGTAGAGTCGTTTCCCCCACCCGTTCTTTTGAAGAAATCTGCTTTTATTCCGTTAATAACTAACCACAGTTGCAGCAGCATGGATCCGATTAGCACTTCTTATGGTACAAAGGGGAGAGGAAAAAAAAAGCTGTGAACAGGGTTGCCAATTTGTCCACCTGGGCCCCCAGGAGAAAGATTAGATGAGGCGCCTGCCTGCTCCCTTTTTCCACTTGATCGCTGCTCTACACCGCCTGAGAGAGACAGGCCTTTTTAAAGCCAAGGCACTTTCTTTAATAAAAGTTTCACTCGCCTCCATCCTGTCTCTCTCGTCACAAATTCCTCATTCTGGGTCCCAACATGTCATGACAACTCTCAACTGTAAGCCCGGGTAGCTCTGAAAAGCCCCACACACTGATGGTAGCTCACATGGGGTCTTTTGCATCTACAATAGAAACACACAGAGGTGTGCTCGGATGCCCTGCAGGGACGAGGGGCCAAGCTTTCCAGACCGAAAGGTGGTCCACGTGTTCAGTCCCCGGGCCCTTTTATGCTGCTTCTGGATGCGAGATAAGGTAGGAAAAGATATCTAGTTTGGGAATTAAATACTGGAATTTGATGAAAATAGCACAAGATATATAAATTTGGGACCAACAGATATAATACTGGCATTATAGGCAACATGGTTTCTACACATTTTCTACTTAGATACGGAATTGTCAATTTATGTACTAAAATAATATACTATTTTCTCAAACACTTTAAAAAACTCACTCCATTTGTAATTATGCTAAAGAATGAGAGCTTATTTTTGTGATAAAACTTAAGAATTCTAAATCCTTGGTATAAAACTACTTTTAAAAGCAGCAAGACAAATAGCTAAGGCATTGCATGATGCTGAAAAACTTAAAGAAACCCAAGGCTTCTGACTGAGTCTCTATGTTCTAAGAGGATAGCCAACACTTTACATCACTTTACTATTTTTATTTAAAGGTACTAGGGGCGGCCAAGGTGGGGAGGCAGCAGCGATGCTCTCAGGGGTGTGCCTCTTAGGAGCAAAGGATGGAAAGGCCAGGGCCAGGGCCTAGCCACGAGTAAAGCAATACTCTGGGAGCCAACTGCAGAGGGGCCTGGTGGGCTGAGCCCAGGTCACACGGAGCGTCTGATATGGGATCATTCTGGGAGTGGCAGGGTACAGACCATGGCAACGTGGAGAGGACGGAAGGCGTTCTGGACCACAGACTCATGTATTTTGTATCAGTTCTTTTATTTCATATTTTAAGTAAACGTTCAGCAAGTATGCTTTCGAAATATATCTTTTTCACAAAGACATTTTTATCTTCTACTTATCACTTCAAATATCTGGAGTATATTATTCACGTGTTGCTGAAGCCCAAATTCCAGTCACTAGCTAATATTTCACCACTCTATGTTTATATAGCCAATGCTGACACTGGCTATTTGGAAAATGGGAATATTATCTGGGTAATGACAAAACTCTCTCCATAGCCAATCTGTTCTTAATTGGTCATTTTCTTTGAAGACAGGGTTAGTTATTAATAATAGATATTTATTAAAAATGAGATGAAAAATGGGATATTAGACAATTCCAGAATTCTGCACAATATATATGTGGCACAATTTCTGCGTATGATGGATTAGAATCAGACAGGGTCAACATAGGTAGACGTCTAGTTTAGATGGACAAATCTTAGGACCAGTATTTCAGGTTCTGTTTTTAAGGTGAAAGAAAGTAAAATAGTCTGTCATAGTGGAATCTCTTTCAAGAGAAAGGAGAATAGAATGATGCCATAAATTGTGAAACACCAAGGCAGAAAGATGGCTCCCAGCCTGTAGGAGGAAAGGTTATATAAAGAATCCATTTTAGAATTTTCTTTACCTGAATTCCTGTTTATTCCAAGACAACTGTGAGCTCTTTAATTTGGCCAGCATTTATTGAGTGCCTCTTACTTGCCAGGCATTGTTCTTGGCATTGGGGATAAAAAGGAAGCAATGCTCATTGCCCTGAAGAGGCTCCTGGGGGAGTTGGAGGACCATGAGGGACAGTCGGACCCTCTTTGGCATGGAGAGATCAGTCTGACTTGGCAAAGCGAAAGACACTGGAGTTGGGTCTTGAAGGATAAGTAGGAGTTTGCCAGGCTGGTAAAGGGCAGGATGGAATTTCCAGGCAAAAGGAATTCAGCTCTAGGAGCAAAGATCTGACACAAAGTCGTGACCAGTAGTACTGAAATGGGGACTACAGAACTAGTTTCCTCTGTCCACTTCTAATAAAAACCAATGATACAACATAAAAATACTATACAGGTTCAGCTCTCTAAAAGTATGTTTTTACTTTTTTTCAAGTAGAATTTAAATGACATGATTCTTAGATTTTGTCTGAAACAGACCTGAAAGAACAACTACGAAAATAAGGGATTCTACTACTAACTGAATTAGTATGAGAATAGACCAGTTATTTAACCACAGGAATTTTTTTCCTGTGACATTACAATTTCAATTGAACCACAAGCTATTTATAGGAAAATCAGAAAAAATGGCAACGTGCTGCCTTAAAAAAATGAGCATTCATGCCTAAACTTTTCTACGACCTACAGATACATGCTGATAACCGGGAATATTAGCTTCCCTCTAAAACACGCCCTTGGAACACTTTGAGGGAAGTGTTCAGCTGTACTGGACACAGGTGGTCTCTTCCATATTCTAGAAACACTTTCTTTGCGTGGCTTCTACCACACTACACTCTCCCTGGTTTTTCACCTACGCCACTGGCTGTTCCTTTTCCTGTTCGTGGTTTCTAGATTATTGAGTGCCCTAGGGCTCAATCCTCAGAATTCTCCGAGTATTTCTCAACCTTGGCTACCATAATAACCACAGGAGAGCTTTAAAGACATACTGGTGGAGTATTCCAGTCAGACCGACGGAGTCGGCATCTCTGTGGGCTGGGTCTAGCACCAGTCCTTTCCCAGGATGTTTTGTGTAGCTGCTGTTGAGAACCACTGACCTTCACTCATTCCCTAGGTCAGCAGTTCCCAGTCCAGCAGCTTCAGCGTCAACCAGGAACTTGCTAGAATGCCAACTCTCCAGCTCTACTCCAAAGGTACTCCAGGAATTGGGTGTAGGGCCCAGCCTCCTATGCTTTCACAAGCCCTCCAGGTGGTCACAATGCAGGCTAGGTGCCTGACGGGGTCTCAAATAGAACCCTAAGGACTCACAAACTTACTTCTCCACCCTAGATCTCTACTCTGATTCCAGATTCTTCTTATAACCAGCTGCCTACTCAAAATCTCCCTTTGGATGCCTAATAGCTATCTCAAATGTAACATGTTCCAAACCAAACTCTTGATTGTCCCTTTAAAAACTTGCTCCTTCCTTTGTCTTCCACTGTACAGAACCTCCAATTTCTTGGGCTAAAAACCTTCTGCCCGGGGCTGGCTCGGTGGCATAGCGGTTAAATTCATGCGTTCTGCTTCGGCGGCCCGGGGTTCGCTGGTTCGGATCCTGGGTGCAGACCTATACACCACTCATGAAGCCATGCTGAGGTGGTGTCCCACACAGAAGAGCTACAACTCCACAACTATGATACACAACTATGTACTGGGGATTAGGGGAGAAAAAAGAAAAAAGAGGAAGACTGGCAACAGATGTTAGTGCAGGGTCAATCTTCCTCAAAAAAAAAAAGGGGCCGGCCTGGTGACGCAAGCGGTTAAGTGCGTGCGCTCCGCTGCGGCGGCCTGGGGTTCGCCAGTTCGGATCCGGGCGCACACCGACGCACCACTTGGCAAGCCATGCTGTGACGGCGTCCCATATAAAGTAGAGGAAGATGGGCACGGATGTTAGCCCAGGGCCAGTCTTCCTCAGCAAAAAGAGGATGATTGGCAGATGTTAGCTCAGGGCCGATCTTCCTCACACACACACACACACACACACACACACACACACACACACACACACAAAATAGAGCATTTATTTAAAAAAAAAAACCTTCTGCCCCTACTACTGCTACCACACATCCATGACCAATCCACCCCGGGTCACTGCAGTAGCCTCCTATCCAGTCCCCCTGCTTCCACCCCGGCCCCCAAAGTACACTCTCCACTCAGTAGCCAGAATGTTCCTTTCAAAGCCTATATTGGATCCACCATTCCCTGCCTTCTCTACCTTCCAGTGGCTTCCCACCACACTTAAAAATAAATTCCTAAATCCTAATCATAACCTATGAAGCCTTATATAAGATAGCCTTTGGTTACCCCCTAATCTAACTGCCTACCCATTCTGTCCCCATCTCCCCATGACTGCCTTGTCTGTCCCCTGCCCAGTACACCAAGCACATTACTGATTCAGGGCCTCTGTCCTTGCTCTTTGCTCTGCCTGGATCCCTCTCTCCCAGACATTCACATGCTTTTGCCCCTCCTTCACTGAGTCTCTGGTTTAAACAATAATTTCTAAGAGACGCCTTCCCTAACCACTGCTATGTAAAGAAGCAACCTGATTTTTTTTCTAACAGTAAGTTATATACTTATTTGCTTATTTCCTGTCTTTCCCACTAGAATTCAAGTGTCACGAGGACAGGGCCCTTTGTCATTTATGTTCAGTACTTTTCCCCAGTTCCTAGAAACATGCCTGCGGCATAATATGCATTCAGTACTTTGTTGAACTAATGAATAAAAGAAGAGAAGGATAAATTAAGAAAGGAAGGAAAATGAGCAATTGGGCTAGTTGGCCTTCCTTGGGAAATCACCCAATTTATCCAGTAACAAAAGCGCAACATGCTACTTAAAAAAAAAAAAAAAAAAAAATCCAATGAATTAATACATTTGGCATCCTCCTCAAGGTCACATTCTTGGCATTCAGCTATATGCATTTAATGTCGTTTGCAAGTACAAACTCCTATGTCACTTTCTGTTTGGAAGGGAGAATATCAACATTAACAATCCCTGGTTATATCATTTATAAATATGCAGATGCGGATTATTAAAGATTAATGCATTTTAGGATTGGTGTCGGCATTCCGTTTGTCTCATGCCGAAACCAATTCTGTTCTTCATTAGTCAATGACAACCCACATCACCCTGTTATGGAAGAGAAATCAAAGGTGCAAGTGTGTGAATTGAGAATAAGTGATGAAACTGATTAGGAATAGACTTAACGGCTATAATCAATCAACACATCATCATAATCCTGGCTCCAGGGTTATCAGGAGATAGGGAAATAAACATAACACTCTCTGTAAAATGGTTTTGTTCCTTTCACAACTGCTCCTTATTCCTTTTAGAAAATACAGTAACTCACATCAGAAATTTGTGAAATCAACTTTAGGAACATCTTGACTATAAGGACTATTCATTTTATCACCGTTTTCCAAATGTAGTCAAATGATTTTTGAAACTTCTAGGCTGAAATTAGTTCATAAAAGCTTTCGTACTCCTCCGTTCCGATTCCCCATTCCCAGGGAAGACAGAAAATACAGCAGGTCAACGCCAATGGCGTTTCAACAGTGGCAGCACACCTCTGATTCAAGCAACAATTGTCAGTCAAGCGCGAGTTTAGAGCGGTGACAATCTACTCAGCACAAGAAATGAAAACAAACAGTAAAGAAGGCGTTTGAAGTGCTTCTTCAGTGAACAATGTAAAAAAATCATGGAGAAGTGGGAGAGGACTGGAGGAGCCACCGCGTAAACACATTAGTCACCGCTAATCTTAGAGAAGAGCAAGGCACAAATACTGCCTTGGTGACACAGGCTTTCCTATATTTTCACATGCAGAAGACCAAAGACAGGGAATGCAAAATGAGAGGCGAGTTGAAACTGAACTGCATAACTTAATTTTAACTAAGAGGGGGAGCGAAACCAACTGGGAATGTATATTTTGGGAAAATTCTAATGTTCTCTTATTGCTGAATGTGGGAGGAGAAGTGGAAAAGGCTTCATCTGAAATTTGTTGGAATGCAAGAACTGAAAAGATTTCTGCTTTTGAAAGAAAGAAGAAATACTCATCGCCCAATTATCAGAATACCTGACTTGGGTGAGGAGGGATCTCTAAGGGAAGAGTGGCTCAGGACCCTGGGGCAGCTGCTTCAAATGCAAGGACCTGGCTGCAGATCAGCAACGGGGCACCTGCCCTCTAGAAACAGAACACCCATGACCAAAGGACTGAATTTCTATAACCAGGATCCTGCCTGAATTTTAAATTGGTATCTTAAAGGGGGAGGCTCTAATAACTAATAACTAAGCCATACAGAGCTGCCATCACATCTCTCTAAAAGACAAAATATATTGTTGCTTTCTTAAGTGTTGCTCATCATCATTTGGAAAGGATCTGAAATCACTGTTTTGTATAACATACAAATATTTTACTTTGTAAGGGGGAAAAAAAATACTGGCTGAAGTTCTCTTTGGTTGTGGAACTGCTAAATTGATGTTTTCTGGGCTGCCACAGATTAAAAACATGGATATATCAATGGCATTTTGTGTTTAAGAACTTTTTTTCCAGCTCAGCTTGCCAATAAGCAGCAAGCATCCTGCTTGCAACAAGCTGTTGCAGGATTTCTACTTTGAGAGAAGCCAAAAAGGAACACTTGATAGATATTTTAAAATAAAATTACCAGGTAGGGTGACTGTGCCGACCTTCGAATAAAAAATTTGTCATTACATGCAACGCCGTTTTAGAGATTCTACTAATGTTATCATGAAGGAAACTGTTTAGAACCACTTACATATAGAAATAAACTCATAATTTTACCCAGAGTTTTATTAAGCAAGGATGAAGTAAACAGTGGAAAATTTACTTATTTAGAATGAAGTAGGCTTGAGCCCTAAGAGTTCTAAAAATCCAAGGGGACTGGATTAAAAAAGAGAGAAAGACACTGGTTTGCACCCTCCTGTGTTCATTTTGTAGGTACTAATCTTGACAAATTAGACCAGAAACTATCATTTCCTCTTGCTAAAATCCTTCCTGTTCACTCCAGCCTACGACCAACTCCCAACTACAGTTCATTTTTCTCTTTCCCATTATAGCATCCTTCTAGAATCTGCTTGTCTGAATGTCAAATTAAGCAAGAAAATGAGTTTTTTGACCAGAATATCTTCTTCTTTGTATCTACAGCCATATCAGCACCTATAGGAACCTACTTAGCTCTCACCTGCTAAGTCAAGGGTAGAATGGGGTGAACACTTACACAGAAGAGCTCTAAATAGACCATCATGCTGCCCAAAGACTTACTTTCCATATTTCATCTGATATGTGCCACCCTTTTTGGAATGCATTCTTTTTGTGTCTAAGATGTTCCTGAGGGGTACAAATTCATCACGGCTGCTTGGTATGCTGGATGCGTCGCTCGCCATCCAGGAACTGACATGATAAAGCTTCAGAGAATCAGGCTTAACTATAAAGTAACCAGTGCTTTATGAGAGTGGAAGGGCTATCTCTGGTAAAGCCATTTCTATGGGCCGTTAAAACCTGTGATCCTTTTCAAAGGACAGCAACTTAAGTTATTTGCCAGGTGTGTGTCTGGGTAAGTGAAGGGGCGCAGCACTGGGATGCTGTGCATGGACTGTGGGGACGCTCCCGGAAGCAGCTTGGTCCTGGAGGCGTGTGCGCAGAGGTGCTCATGGGGGAAAACACTTCTGCTGGCTGGAGAGGGAGGAAAGGAGGGCTTCTGGAGGAGGGAGGCATGAATAGAAAGAGATCGGAGCAACGCGGGCAGCTCTTCAAAGACGAAGGAAAGACTTCTCTCTACCTCGCCCTCCTTCCTCCTCCACAACCCCCCAGCTCTCAAGCCGCCCGACCCCTGGCCTCTTCCTCTCCTTCAACTACCGGTCAATCTGGGGAGGGGAGGGGGGGAGGTGAGCTACCTCAAACAGCAAGGCACATCAAACTTAAAAAGAGGGAGTTGTACTTTCATATTTGACGAAACTTTATTTTATTTCCGTCTATGATGGCTAGGAAGATGTTTAATAAACACCTAGTACTGTGCAAGCATAAGAATGGCCATGAGGGGCTGGCTGGGTGGCATAGTGGTTAAGTGCAACCCATCTACTTCAGTGGCAGGGGTTTGCAGCTTTGGATCCCAGGCTAGAACCTACACACTGCTCATCAAGCCATGCTGTGGCGGTGTCCCACGTATAAAATAGAGGAAGATGGGCACAGATGTTAGCTCAGGGATAATCTTCCTCAGCAAAAAAAAGAAAAAAAAAGAATGGCCACAAAACAAGTGTTTATTCATCGTGACACTAACGTGAACACCTAATTTTGTATCTTTGGTCCTTATCTGTTATAATCAATAGGCCCTTCTGCAGTCAGATGAAAGTGACTTGACTCCACCTAAAACGGAATGTGGCACAAACTCGAAATGCTAAAAAAAAGAATGTGGGAAAATCTGTTCAGGAAATTTAGTTACTATCCTTAGGTCTTTGTTAACAAAACCAATGGACTATCCTGAGCAGTCTGAACATTTAGTTTTTATAAACAAAAACATTTATCAGGCTTCGAACAGTTAATATGTGCCTGCCCATCACCATCCCCCACAGTATGTTCACCCTTCTTAATATTTAAACACTGTTGCTGCTTACAGCATATGGAGGAAAAAGCTGACAAAAGCCTTTGGCCAATAAAATAAAAATAAAAACAATGTTCGGCTTATTTACATTTTTGCTTTGTTAGTAAACTAGAATGACTGGCTCTTGAGGCAAGACAAGTGACATTAACATCCACTAAATCTTCTGGCAACAGCAGTGCATTCTGATGTTCTGCTGTGCCAGCTTCCACGACGTGTTAGGACAAATTAGGCCCAGTGTAGACCTACACAGTACATTCAGGACCCAGTGGTTTATTCTCCCTAAACCACAGTAAATAACTCTAGGGTGTAACCCAGGAGGCAGCAAAAGTACAATGTTATGGGATCATTTATTAGGAGGGAAACAAAATGTTTAATATCATACATTTCAGGATCAACTGCACTTGACATTAGATTTGCTTGATTTAAATGGGGGTATACACGCACACTACCAATTAGAAAGATGGAGATATTTCATTTGCCTCTAAGTATAAATACATCAATATGAAGAGGAGAGAGAAACGAAAACAATAAGTGAAAAACAAGAAAATTTATAATGGCACTGGGGGAATGTAACACGTAGACATTTCTGTTCTCAAGTGCTTGTTCAACAACCAGTGCTGAATTCTGTACCTCCTAACTATAGATAGCTGCTATGCCAGAGCCCAGTGATGTGCAAACAAAGGGAGAGAATCCATGTGGCTACTTACCACAGAAAATCTCCACCCTGCTTTTCCAAGAAGGCAGGAAGGAAAAGCCCCACTGAGTGAGGGACGTGCCAGGGCTGACGCAGTGCCAATGTATCACAGTAGTTGTTCCCATGACACTCACAATGTTTGCGAGGCGGCATGACAGGAGGGCACATTTGCAGCGGGTGGAGAAACAGTTTAACAGGCAAGAAACAGATTCAGCCATTCGAGATGCTTTCCTGGGCTTTGTTTATCTACCTCCGTGATACTGCTCATTAGCTGTCAATTTCGTTCACCAGGGCAGAGATGGAGAAAAATGATTGCTCCTTTCAACAAACCCTGGGAAAGTGCCACTAGGAAGAATCTCCCACCACATTTTGGCTTTCCCACATCCCGGCTATCAGCGACACAACAGCTGCGCGTTTTAACAATGACTTGATGGAGAGACAATGATGGAAAGAGCCAATCTGTGACACGTGGAGAGGCAGGAGCAAGATAGGGCGGGAGGTAATGAGAGAGAAGTGAGGTCAGAAAAAACAAGTCAGTGCTGGGAGTGAGAGGAAGGGGGAGAAAAGAAAGCAAAGGCTACATACAGAAAATAAAGGGAAATTCCAAACAGATGTTCCCAGAGCAGCAGTCTGAGTATTGTGCCCTGGGTAGGAAACCATGCAAACTCTGCCTGATATTTTTCTTTCATTGGTATAGACTTGGAAGCAAAGGAAGGTAAACTTTAAATTATATTAGGATCTAATGTACAGATTAAAAAAATTTAAACATAAAAACTAGAGATGGGAAAAGGAGGAGGTAAGATTACTAAAATATGGGTGTATTTATTCTCTAAGGGAAGGTGTCTTTGCATTTAAACAAAAAACAAAAAAAATCAACTTTATGATCATCTCTAAAGTGTGATTTTATTACCTATGACCAAGTTCACACAAATGCATTAAAAGAAGAAAAAAAGGGCATATAGGCTAGGTAGAGGGAAATACAAGACAAAATTGTTTTTTGCTAAAAACCTGCACGATATTTTAACAAATCCCCTTAAAATAACACCATACAAAATTTTTGATGAGCATCTATCAAAAATGTATGTCTGAACGTCCCTGGGCTTCGCTGGGGGAACAGAAGGGAGAAACAGGCAGCGTCTGGACTCAAGTCATGGACGACGACTACCATGAGGTCCAGGACAAGGGTGCTGATAGCCCTGTGGCTTCTTTGTATGAATTTAAAAAGGGTGCCCCTTCCCCTAGGAGAGCAGCCTGAACTTCACTCCCATTCACCCCTCGGGCCCACGTCCCTGTCCAACGAGCAACCTGCTCAACTGTACGTGGCAGCCCTGGCTAGGGTGGTACTGACCTCAGTTAGCTGATGTTGTCTTGATACACGCAAAAAGTGTGAGAAATAACTCAGGATCTTGAACTAAATCTCTTGTTCAATTTGATGCTAGACGGCCTGCCCACCACATCACACAGAAATCAGTCTGCCTATGATCTGAGTGAAGCAGGGGTTTAGATTCTTGTCTTCTCCTTATTCTTCTGGTTTCCTCTTAACCTTCTCAGACCCAACCCCAAGAAGAGCAACCACTGACCTATCTTTTTTATCAAGTTAGAAGAAAAATGGGTTCAACTTTGTGGAAACATATTATGCCTTTAGGGCTAGATCTAGCCGTCCTACTGAATAACCTCAGTAAACCCCGGAACTCATCACTGGAAACTTTATATTCATGTCTTCTGAAATGTACAAGACCACCACTGGATCAAGAATCAGAAGACCTGCTGCCAAAACCAACTGAGCTGTTCTGGACAGTAAGGACCGTGGACAAGTCTCTAGGCCTCAGCTTGAATAACAACAACCGTAATCAGAGCAATGACTAACATGCAATGAATGCTTACCATGGCCTGCTGTAGCGTATTAACACACTTGATCTTTACAGCAACCCTGTGAGATGTGGTTAGTTTCTTTACAGACGCAGAAACTGAGGCACAGAGAGGCTGAGAGGCCTGCCCAAGGTCACGCAGCTAGTAAAGTGGCTATAAAATGAGGAGGTAGGATCAGGTGATTATGCAAGTCCATCCGAGTCAAGTGTCATTTGTAATTCTACTTGGGAGGAAGGTGAACAAATACCAACACTGCTCATCAGATTTTCTAAGAGGTTATTCCTCTCAGAATAACACTAACATCAGGAAATGTCCCATTTGCCATGTTTTATATAATTCTATTTCTATACAGCTTCACATTCAGCAAAGATAATTATGGATTTACTTGAATAGCATGCCCCCCCAAAAGGTAGAACTTTTTCTGCGTAATTTCTTCTCCTGTACTAAATATCACCGAAGAATGTCATCAGGCCCCACGTAGACGCAGGCTGCAGGGGAGCCCACTTGGGACAGTGAAACGGAAATGTAGGCCCAAGCAGTTAGCATTTCTTTTTTTTTTTTTTAAAGATTTTATTTATTTATTTTTCCCCCAAAGCCCCAGTACATAGTTGTCTGTCATAGCTGCACATCCTTCTAGTTGCTGTATGTGGGACGCGGCCTCAGCATGGCTGGAGGAGTGGTGCCTCGGTGCGCACCCGGGATCCGAACCCGGGCCGCCGGCAGCGGAGCGCACGCACTTAACCGCTAAGCCACGGGGCCGGCCCCAAGCAGTTAGCATTTCTGACACAAGTTTAAAACATAAACTATACGCTTTAAACGACGTTGCCGAGAAAGTTGAAAGCTTTCTATTTAAAAATTCACTTTCCCAAGAAGTTAGCCGAGAGAAATCACATTCTGGTCTTCCCCACAGCAACTGTGAGGCGGAGGCCTCACTGGTGACTGTGCTCATAGGGCATCAGAAGCGTAACCCACCGACCAACTTTCATTCTGTGCAAAACACACCTCAGCACCGGACTCGGAGACCAACCACACCTGCTGAGCTACCCACTCCACAAGACGTGAGTCACGTGTCACAGGGAGCTCTTTTGTGGGGTTATGTGTTCTATGCCACAACAAAATCCACACAGTGAAATAAGGTATCAAAATCCCCATCTGGAATGATAAATGTGTATGAAAATCATCAGAGAGTGAACCACCTGGTTAGGGATTTGAAATGAAAACCCACATTATCTTTATACCTCAGAAAAGTTTTCATTTAGGTTATTAAGTCCTTTTGACCCAATTCAGAAAAAGGAGTGATTTCTTCTTTGACACATGATATTTTACATACAACTTTCCGATGTTTAGGTAGGTGATGCCTCAAAAGCCATCTCAATACCAAAAACCACCTGAGGAATTCTGGAATATGGAGTACTCTAGCTTTAAAAATGTTAAAAGCAGGTAAATCCAGGTTTTATTACAAAATTATGAGGGCAAATATTTTTGAAAAAACAAACATCAAAACGCCTTAATCAAAATGCATTAAAATTATAGCTATATCCAAAATATGGATGAATCTTAGAAACATAACATTTAGCCAAAAAGCAAACTGTAGAAGACCACATACAGTATGATTGGGGTGAACTTATTTCCTGATTGGCCTAGAATCTTCCTGGTTTATGCCTGTTGTCCTACTGTAATTATTAACGGCAAACCTTACATGCTCAAAAGTGTCTCAGCTTGGATGATAAATTATATAGTTATTCTAAATAGGATACATTCCTATAAAGCTCAAAACTAAATAAAACTAACGATATATACTCTATGAATGTTTGCAATAAAATTCTTTAAAAAACCCCCCAAAACAAAAAGAATGATTAAAAAAAATATTAAGAGAGCATCTTAGGCAGGGGAGAGGTATAGGGCTGAGGATAAGGAAGGGACACACAGGTAGATACAGTAACACCAGTAATACTCCAGTTCCCAACTGGGTGGGGGTCTGTGAGTAGTCACTTGATAGTTATGTTTCATAATTAGCATGTTACAAATGTTTATATGTATGTTTATATATATTCACATACATATGACATCTCACAATAAACTTTTCTTTTAAATATAAAATGAGTAAAATGTTAAAAGGGGTAAAACTACCATCCATGCTTTGAAGATAATAGAATAAACTATCAGAAAATTTATCAGCAATTCAATATCAATTCTGATAGGCTAGTAAAAAGTGCTTTCTGACAGCCACCTATATCATGTTAGCAAAAGCTACACAGAAGAAACTTACATCTAGTTTGCAGACAAAGGAAAGCTAGTTGCTTGGTGAGTTTGAATGGATGAAGTTTGATATAAGAATGCCGCATGAGGATGAGGCAACTGACAAATAAATAAACAAATAAATAACCCCAAGTACACAGTAAAGGAAGCAGAAGATACACAAGTGGTATGACTAGTGAAATGGCTGAATCCAAGAGTTAATTGGAACACGAACTCCTTATATGAAAATTAGAAGGCAAGAGTTTATATCAGTAACAAGGCCTTGAAGGTATGCTGGCAAATTAAGACACTGATGAGTATAAACACTAAAAATATTTTAGAAAATAACAGCCATGGTATAAATTAAATAGAACCATAAAACACCAAGGCCAATACTAGTCACCAATCTCACCTCAGTGGCACTTACCAGAGGATCTTATTTAACAGAATCATGACAAAACATATGTTACAAGAATAAATAATTTTCTGGCATAATTTAAGGTAAATACGCAAACCGAAAATATCAAAGTAATTGGTGATTTTATTAATTGGGGGTTTACATTCATTAGTTGAGAGTCTTTTGGAATTGAGACTCTTGTATGCTTTGACGATAATTCACAAACTTATGCTCCTAATACGTGGTCCCATCACTAGGTTTTCAAACAGTCAAAAAAAAAGTAATGGAATGTATGTTGCTATTGATGAACACTAGGTCTGTCTTTCCTAGAGAGTAAAATAATAATTATTAAGTAATGAATACCTGGAATACTTGCAGGAGAAATTGGGCCAGATCGTGACTGGTTGCTGCCGACAGGAGAGCCGACAGGAGAAGGTGAGGGGCCCCCAGGGATGCTGGAGAGATGGGGGGATGCGTGCGGAGAGAAAGGCGACTGAGCTGGGTTGCTCTGATCCCCTTGGCTGCTCGTGGACCCGGATGCACTGACTGCTGAGCTCAAAGTGGCTTCCGTTCCCGTGGGGAGGTCATCGATGGAGCCGGACAGGTCCTGAGAAAGAAAGAAACAGCATGTATTTATAGAGTAACACATATTTGGACCAATATCTGCTCAAAAGACTATTTGAAAATCATAACAACGCCCCCTGCAGAGACAAAGGTTTTCTGGATAACACCCAAAATTCAGAGCATGGCCACTTGTAATTAGAAGACTTGAATAAGGTCTCTCATAAGTTGAACCCATAAGATCTGGTCTATCCCTAAAAAGTGAGAACAGTTGTACCTCTCTTTCATAAAACCATCCTACAGCTTTCCTTTAAGCTGTCAGCACCCAGTCCACCCAGGCTGTTCAAAGAGTCACAGGAAACAGCTCTTTAGGTGGTGACTTACCATTCATGTCTGAGTCCTAATCGATCACTTCAATAACCTGAAAACTACAGGCTGTGGGTCCTCCTATATAGACGTCAACACTGGAGGACTGTTTTAATTTCAAACTAGGACATTCTTAGGTAATAGCAGTCAAAATTTTAACCAAACCTTGTGGCGAGAAATTCTTACACTTTACTTTTGCAAAAGTGCCATTAAAATAAAATATTGATATGTGTACTTTTATATGATATTGTGAAAATAAGTCCCTTTGACAGTTCCTTTGGCAGAAATGTTATCCCTTACTTTTTATAACAGTTTTAATGCCATCTAATTTGATCACAACTCTAAGGCAGTTATTAAACTCCCCATTTGATAGACACAGAAATGGAAGCTCAGAGAATCAGTTATTGTTGAATGCATCTGCTGAAGATGATGAAGGGAGGATGAGAGAAGAGCAAGGAGGAAACCGTCTTTCGCACCTTCATCAGAATGAGAGGAGGACAGAGACTTTCTTCTGGCCTTCCTCACTGCTGTGGCCCCAGGGCCTAGACTGGGGCCACCACCAGCGGGTGCTCAGTAAGTCTGCACAGGCCTGCCACAACGACTGGACACTAAGTCTGCAAATCCAGTGCAGGCCGAGAGCTCGGTGCTGAATGAGTTCCAAAGGCTGAGCTGCAGTATAAGATATTTGTCTTGATAATCTAGGACTAACTACTGCAGAGTGGGATCAGAAATACCTGGTTATGCTACTATCTACAAAGCATATCCCATCCTACTTGATACCTTCCACTCATTCAATTTTATTAATGTTTAATTTTACATCACTGCTTACTACTGGGATTTCTAAAACTAGGGCTTTGAAAACTGTTGGATGAAGATGCTCAGGATTTGAAGAATGAATTTAGACTAGGAAGTACAAATGGGGCCAGGTAAAGCAGAGCCTGGTTATAGCTCTTCAGGGTACCCCAAAATGTCACAAAGCAAACAAGATTAGGATCCTAGTCTCCTGGAAAGTTTACCTGTTAATCATCTCTTACATCATATAATATACTTAATTAACTTCTCTTTTTTTAGCAGCAAATTGCCAATGATTAAAAAATACATTCTAGGGCCAGCCCCATTGGTCTAGTGGTAAAAATTCGGTGTACACCACTTAGGTGGCCCAGGTTCAGTTCCTGGGTGTGGAACCACACCATTTGCCTGTCAGTGGCCACGCTGTGGCAGCGGCTCACGTTAGAAAAAAAAAGAGGAAGACTGGCAACAGATGTTAGCTCAGGGCAAATCTTCCCCAGCACACAAACAAACAAAATACATTCTAAAGAATAGTTGACGAAAACCTCACAAAAAGATGAATGTTATAGAAAAACAAAAAACTCTTGTGCCAAGAAGAATAACATCTTTCTAAGTAAAATTGAGAACAATCTTCAATGTCATATAACTCTGCTTATGAATAACAAATGTAACATGAACAGTGTAGATTGAAAACACCACCATAGAAAAAGTATCATTAAATCTCCAAAATAAAATGGAACGAATTGAGTCATATTTTCAGAATTCAGAGAAAAAAACATATAAACATTTCTACTCAGGGCACATGAGATGCATGATTTTGCACATATTCAGCTGGTAAAACATTGTTCCTTAACTTGATTACTGGAATAGTTCGAGTCAGACTTCTGGAACTGAACACAACTTTTGCGAAGCCAGGTAGAAACAGAGGAAGGTTATTAAGCAAGTAACATGCTACATACAAGGTAGAAAGCGTTTACACTTCAGCAATCAAGGCAATTATCTGAGGTCCTCAAAACAAAACAAGCTCACAGATGTGTACACACGCACACGTATCATGTGCTAAATCAGAACACAGGACAAGAGTCCACCCACTCGTCCCCACCCCAGGCTGAATGCTGGCTCCTCACCACATGCAGCCTCAGAGCTGGGGTGGCTGTGGGGTGCGGAACAATGGTTTGGGGTCCTGGATGATTCTTTAAGTACCTGTCCCCAAGGCATTCCCTTCCTAACCCCATGGAACCAATTCATAAAGTGCGAAGGGACACCTGCGGGGTTCTTTAAAGCAGGGCATTGCAAGCTATGGTGTGAGGGCTAAAATTGGACCCTATCTGTTTTTGCTCTACCCACAAACCAAACATATATTTTTTTTGCTGAGGAAGATTCGCCCTGAGCTAACATCTGTTGCCAGTCTTCCTCTATTTTGTATGTGAGCCGCCTCCACAGCATGGCCACTGACAGAGGAGTGGTGTAGGTCCACACCCGGGAACCGAAACTGGGCCACCGAAGCAGAGCGCACCGAACTTAACCACTAGGCCACCGGGGCTGGCCCCCCAAACATTTTTAAAGACTGAAAAAAAATCAAGAGAGTAATATTTGGTGATATACTAAAAATACCTGAAATTCGAATTTCAGAGCCCATAACGTTTTACAGGAACACAGCCACAGCCATCCCTTTCGGTTGTCTGTGGCTGCTTTTGGGCCACAACGGAGAGCAGTTGTGACAGAGACCGTTACTGGGCAGTGTGACGACCTCTGATTTGGAGAGTCGCGGCACTCCAGGCCTCTACTGCCTTAACCTCTTCCATGGGGCACATGACTCAGACAGGCCCCGGCTGAGCTGCATGGCGACCTACTGTGCACCAGGAATTGACAGGCTTCACCAAGAACCGGGCTCACTCCACTCCTACCTCCACCTGGAAAACGCTGAGTGGGAGCCAGGCAGAACTCTACTCTCTCTGAAGGTATCACAAGAACCCAGGGAGCCCCCTGTAAGGATCGGCGGTGGGCTCCATGTACGGATGCCCTCTCTAATATCTAACAGACGTCTATCACTGCTAAACAAAGGGTCAATCAGACCAGAATCAGCTGGGAGGAAACATACTTTTCATGCTTCCTTAGAGAAAAAAAAATTGGTAGATAATCAGATATAAAACCATTATCTTCTACTACACTACATATGGAATTAAACTTAGAAAAGACTTAACGTAGACTCAGTTTTTAAAAAATCATTATTTGAAATAATTTTATGTAAACCTTTCTTCATAAAAAACAAATTGTTACTTTGAAATTTTTTAAATTCTCTGCAAGACCTATAAATTCCTTCCCTGTCCTCCCTTAAAATTCCACGTTACGGTTGAAAAAGTGACGCGGATGAGTGTTCAGAGAGCTTCGTTCAAGCTGCAAAGGCACGAAAAACATTTCTGTTATTCAACAAGCTGATCAAGGAAATATCAAGAGAAACATATAAAAACGGTGGCTTTCTTAGTGTTCACATGTCATCAGAATTTCAGTGCTGACTAGACCTCAGAGTAACAGAAGAGTAATAAAAAGATATAATTTCTATATTACTGTTATACACACACGTAACTTTTATATGTAAATTACAGAGAAATATTCCCGCCCTGCAGATACTTAGGGTATCCATATGTGTAGCGATCTTAAAACATGTTAATAAAAGAAGTTCAACAGTGGTTTAAACATTCAGCCTAGTTAACAAAGAAGCTCTGTAACTAATACGCCTCTAGAGGGCAATTTAGTCAGCAGGGCACCAACTCTATTCTTTTATAAGTCCTATCAGATCTATGATGCCTGGAAAGAACAGAGAGACCTTACTGCATCTCATTCTAACCAAGGCACCTTCAAGCTACAGTGCTTCCATTTATCTTGCTGGAAAGCTGGCAGGTAAGGTAATTGCAGGGAGGACTCTTTTAAGGGGCTGGAGTCCCCCTGCCCCACAGCATTCTTTACATCCTTCCTCTTTATTGATGGAGTGATGCGTTAAGGCATTGACTTCACGGGCTCATGCATAATAAATTCAGTATTTTGCTATGACAATTTGATCTGGCAAAATCTTGCTATCAAGTTGGGCTTTCAATATCTGACATCACTCAGGATACTGAATACTTTCCAGCACACCAAAAATAATATAACTCCTACTATCAATGGTTCATTTATTTTTAGAAAATCAATACCTTATAAAAAAAAAAAAGCTTGTTTTACTTTAAACCTTAATTTAAATGAAAGTTCCCTGCAAAGACTTTCCCTCTGTAGCCGTCATCCCTCCACCCTCTGCCCATGTAAAATTTTCATTCTAACCCAAGTGACAAGTACAAGAGATTTCACTGCACTTAGAATGAAATGCCACTGGGGAGCAATAACAATCCTATCAGACTCTGACAAGAAACACTTATGAATTAGCATAGAGCACAAATATGTTTCTGATTCAGTATGATGGGACAAGCTGAGGGAGGGCAGTGACAGAGGAATGTGTACGGGAACATGCCATGAAGAAGGATCACAGGAAGAAGTTTTTAGAGACCTACATATATATAAAAAATAGACACACAACATTAAGTATATTCTCTCATGTCTACACATTGTATATGATCCTCTCTAAAAATATTTTACATTAATATATTATGACATACTACATCAAAAGACGTCTTTGCTTTTGATGTTATTCGATTTAGCTTACTAAAAGATAAATGCAGTCAATGCTGGTGATATCTTACTGTCTTAAAGAACTGAGAATAAGGTAGAAAATTTTACTCCCTTGCTTAATTAAATAAGTGGGGTTTTTAAAAAAGCAAATCAACTTCAAAATACTCTGAGCTGTGGTTCTCAATACAATTAGTTGATGGTATCAGATCACTGATAGAGAATGGCAATGCATCATATACATTTGGGCATCTCTTGCTCAGAAGTGTCCCAACAGAGCACAAGGATAAACACTGAATTAGAAACAGAGAAGATATTTCAATCAATGAGACTAGTTCAGGTCTCTTGTTTAAGGATTTTAATAGGATACAGTTAATGATTTCTCACTGTGACTTCCCAGTGGGTTTGAAGCACAGGTTAAAATGCCAGTTCAGTCATCTTTAAAAAAGTGTCTCCATCGTCTTCAAAAGCAGAAAGTGTGTCTCTTTTTTAGATTAAGTATGAAATTCAGGCATGTGGTTTTCTCTTTCTCTCTCCAACTAGACCCTAATTTTCTTAAGGGCAGTGACTCCTTATGCCAGGTCTGGTGCTAAAGTGAGGATGGATTTGACTGGTCACTGGTGAATGTCACTGGATTTATAAGCTCTACGGTAAAATACAGCTGCAAACACTATACAAAGTAAGCCAGCACATGCAAATATTTCTAAATATTTACCATAAACGCTCTACTGAAAACTATTGACTTTGCTATTAAAATTTAGCAATGAATTCTCAGCCCTCTGTTTCCAATTAACATCCCAGAGGCCAAGCATCCAGCCTCATTAGATGCTTAGCTCTTTGGAAACACACTGTAGAATAGCTTCATACCTTCCAACCTTATTTTAGAACCATTGTTTTGGACATGTGACACAAACACACTTTGAAATTGATATTAGAATTGAGCCAATAATTTGACTGACATATACACAAAAGGAAAAACCTCACAGTGACTCTGTTTAATTTCTATGATGTTTGCAGGCTTCTTTTCAGCATAAACTTGTGTGTAATAGTGCCTTTCAAGACACCCACCAAAGTCCCTGCTGCTTTCATTGTCTAGACAGCAAATGAGTTAAAAGCTTCGACTTCCTGTCTAAATGAATTAAGAAATACAAAGGAACGGAAAGACAGAATCCATGAAGAAAATTCTTCAAAGCACTAATTTTTAGGCCTTAAAAGCATCTTCTTTCCAAGTCTTACATATATCTTACTTTGTATTTAAACATGTCCAAATAACAAATATTTCTCTCTTCATTACACGTGACAATATATACAACGCATAGCCTTCAGATGTACGAGGTCAGCTGGAAAAGAAAATGTTGATGTTAATTTAAAAAACGTCACAAGCTCCACAATGACAAACCCATATCCGAGGCCAGGGATAACACAGGGAAAATTAATGAGTCGCAATTCATTTTAGGAGAGGTAGCCAAGAACCACTTTTTGGGGAAATGACTTGCACCTGATTCATTTGCAGTCTTTCTCAAGCAAATATTCCATTATGGGTAACTCTCATTTTAAGGGTACATTTATAGGATAATCAGCTAAAGTAAACTGTTACTTCACAAAAGCCAGATTCAGAGTTAAGTGTACTATCATAAACAAAAATCGTTATAATGGTTATATTTCTTTTGATTTTTGAAAATCAGCACCTAAAATAAAAGCTAGCCGCAAAGGTCCATGGGTTAAAAGTCCTGATATGAAATGTGCCACCATTCTAAAGTTAGAAGTGGTAAACAATATACGTATGAAATATGCATTATGTAAGGGAGTTTTTCCCCATTGCACAGGCCTCAGAGGGCTCCTAAATTATCCTGTTTCTGAACTCTGCCCAGGGAGATTCTCGGCTCTTCACTATGGACAGCTGTCTCGAGACATTACGTAGGCTAGGAAGAACAACAAACTGACCCTTTAACATAGTATGGGCAGTGCTGAACTTGAAAATAATTTGGTAAGAAAATTTATTTATAGTAATTGTTAGGTTGTATGGCATTTGGGATTAACTTTCATCTGGAAAACACATTATCCTTCTCGGTTACAACCCAGGACTACGCTCACAAATGATGACGACGACGACCATGAACATGATGATTTTTAGCAACAACAGCTGTGACTACCACTGGCTTAGCGCCTTCTAAGTATCAGAGAGACTATGCACATTTTCTTACATGAGGAAACTATAGGAACTTGTTGCTCCGGTCCATTGTTCCTACCAGTCAAAATGTTTTTTTAACTGATTTCATTGTCCAACATAGCCAAGACTCTTCCTCAAGTCAAGGCCCAACACTAAAAAAGACTCATGGTGAATAACTGCTGGCCCTGTCTTATTCCAAGAACAAATGGCAATTTAAAGAATATCCTTATTAATACAAATAGACTACTGGTGAAATTAAAGCTGTATAATCAAGTGAGAATACTGAATAATCTGGGAGAGGCATTTGGACTGAGTGTCACGATTGGCAGGCATGCTCTATCTGAGTTTGCAGATGGAGCTGTGGGGTTGAGGGGTGCGAGGAGGTGGAAAAAAGGGTAGAAGGCAGTTTTTACATGTGGATGACATTTTATATTTAAGTTGGCCTCTACTATGTGATCTTGTACACTTAAATGCCCCTCTTTCATGAAGTCTTAATGGAGAGAGACAAAGCTACACAGATAAATTCTAATAAAAAGCAGAAATTCTATGATGGAGGGGTGAATTAATAAGTGTGGTGGAATACAGAATGGTATATCTTCAGCCAGTGCACATGGGCCCAGGGGCTGCTGTCTGAGACAGGTCCAGACTAGGAGGGAAGGCATGCCCTTTGGACAAGTGGTGGGCAGGAGACAGCAGCCGAGAGCATCATGTGTAAATGCAAGAAGAACCGTGGGAGGGCAGCTACTCGGGAACAGTGAGGAGACCAGGGAAGGCAGACAAAGGCTGAGGGAGAGAGGGGGCTGAAGAGGCCACCTGAGCGCAGCTGTGAACGCCCTCATGTGCCCGTGCCAAGGAACATGGGCTTACCTTTTTAGGAACTAGGGAGCCAACAGGGGTCTAAAAGGCGAGTTTTAATACTATCAGAGAAGGAAAAAAAAGGCAGTGGGGTGCCAAATAAGAAATGTTACACATTTTAAAGAAAAAAAATATTTTCAAGTGTTTATGAACAAAGAATGCTTTAACCATGATTAAAATTACAGGGTCAACTTAATAAATTTGTAAATTTGTAAAAAAATCTATATATTTTAGCATTATATAAAATTTAACAAATAAATGAACAACAACGACAACAAAGAGTGCCTAAATAACTACAGTCCAGGTAAGACAGCAGTGTGCTTTCCAGATTGTAATAATTTCATGAGTCTACACAGCCTTCCTACTCATTTCAGTCATATGTAAGAATCAATGGATAAGATGAGTTGAAGGATATATCCCTTACCCTTAAATAAGCACAACAGTGTCTAAAAACTAATTATGAGTAACATTTTCCTTTAACAGATCATATTCTTTAACTCTGTATTCTACTCCAAAACCACTAGTGACAATCCCGAGACATTTAGTATTAAAGAGGGAAAATCAGCTAATGATGCGCAGGAGGAGGGATGTGGGTTGATGGGTTGGTGCTTTACAAACATCAACGCCAAGTATGAAACTCTTAAGTAAGAATGACCCATGTGCTTTGAAAGCAAATTGATAAACTTATGAGATCTGTAAATATGTAAGATTTAGGGTTTGTCTGCCGATACCAGTTTTTATTGCTGCAAGCATATCATAAATCTTTATAACAGAAAAGCAATCAACACCACCTTTTGCATCTCGCGTGGTAAAAAAAAAAATACTGTTTACCTTAGAAGTACAATGCTTAGCACGTAGAAAGTCTGAAAATAAAACTTAAAAATGAAAAGGCATGAACCCTCAGGAGACATTTATTTCTTCAGTATATAGCAGTGAAATACTTCAAAAAAGTAAGACCTAAAGGAACTGCAAATAAATTAGCGACTTCAAAAAACAAAAGCAGAAAAACACACAACTCACAAATTGTACTGAGTCCACATGGAATAAAGGAAAGTTTTATTTGTAGAATAATACTAAAACTTAATTATTTTGACATTGTCCCCCTTCACATGAACCATATGAACATACATACTTCTACATCCTCCACTGGATTTTTAAAAACTTTTTATTTGGAAATGACTTTAGACTTACACAAAAGTGGCAAAGGCAGTCCTGAGTGTTCCTATACACTTTTCACCCAGCTTCCCTTAACAACAACATTTTACATAACCATGGCACATTTATCAAAACTGTGAAATTGACATTGGTACAATACCATTAATGAAAATACAGACTTAATCAATATTTCACCAGCTTTTCCAGTAATGTTGTTTTTCTGTTCCAGGATCCAATCCAGGAGCTCATGTTACATCTATTCACCATGTCTCCTTAGTCTCTTCCAATCTGTTACCATTTCTCAAATCTTTCTTTGTTTTTTCACAACTTTGACATGTTAGCTTAGGTATTGTGTCACAATGGATACACTCATCAGGTATTTTGTAGAATGTCTTTCAATTTGTGTTTGGTGTTTTCTTACCATTAGACTGGCATTATAGGTTTTTGGGAAGAATACCCCAGAAGTGAAGTGTCCTTTACGTAGCATCCTATTGAGGGTATGATATCAACATAATTATTACAGGGGCTGTTGACTTGGATCACATGGTTAAGGTGGTGTCCCCTAGGTTTCTCCACCGTCAACTTACTCTTTTTCCCTCTCTGTTCTCTATTCATGAGAAGGGAGTCACTAAGTCCAGCTCACATCCAAGGGAGGGGAATTTTAAAGCTCCATCTCCTGGAGGAGGAGTTTCAAAGAATTTGAGGATGTACGTTAAAACCATACAGTCATTAGTAAATATTTTGGGGGATATATTTGAAGCTATGCAAGCATCCCGTTTCTCCTTAAAGTTATGCCTGCTAATTTTAGTATTTATTGGTGGATCTTGCCCGCACCATTACTCTGGTATGCTGATGTTGATTTTCTACTTCCTTCACTCCTTCTACATTTATTATTTGGAATTCTTCTGTAAGGAAGAGCCGTCCTGTCTCTATTAATATTTACATAGTGAAGACAATTGTTTCTCCAATATATGTTTTTTGGTACAACTTAGGTTCCTTTACAAGATAACTAGCTGATACTCTTATCAACACTATATGAGAGTAACATGTCCAACTGAGATTTAATGATTATAAAACTTTGGAGAAAAATATGCACTTGATGCTTTTCCAGACACAGCTAGGGGGAATAGAAATTAATATAACCGCTTCAGACAGCGATTTGTAAGCATACTGTAAAGCTCAAGATGAATTTATCTTATGACCCAGAAAGTCCACTCCTGGGTTTATATGCTGGCACGTGTACGTGGAGACACATAGAAGCACACAGGCCTTCTTTCAGTATTGTAATAGCAAAAGAATTGAAGATAATATAACTTTCCAGCAATATCAAATAGAGATGTAGTCAGAATATGGGATACCATACAGCAGTGAAATTGAATGAACTAGAACTAAAAATATTACTAGGAACCTCACCAACAATGTTGATAGAAAACAGAAAAACCAATGCAGCAAAATCTAACTAACACAGGTGAGAAGGAAAAACACAGCAGTGGAACATAAAGACAGTAGTGTAAATTCAAAGAGTCCAGAGCAGTAGCAGTAAGCAAAGATGAGAAGAGACAGTGAGAGGCGGGTGAAGCACTGTGGATGAGAAGGGAGACGGGAAAGGAAGAAAGAAGGTGGAATAACTTCATGGTCCTCACCATCTTCACGACAGCCAACACACTACCATGGCACCTAGAGCCTTGGCAACCTAGTCTAACCTGCAACGAACCTCTGCAATGGTCACTCAATGAAGCCCTACTTCCCTCCAAGAGCCATCCATTAACATCTTGGGGTAAGGCCTTCCCTGACATCTGCACCACCAGAATGAGGTGTAAAAGCTCCTTCCTCTATGATCCCATGTCATATTCATCTACTAGAGACTTCTCATGGTGTTTTTTTGTTTTGGTGAGGAAGACTGTCCCTGAGCTAACACCTGTTGCCAATCTTCCTCTTTTTGCTTGAGGAAGATTGTCCCTGAGCTAACATCTGTGCCAATCTTCTTCTATTTTGTTTGTGGGACGCCATCTCAGCATGGCTTGATGAAGAGTACGTAAGTCCGTGCCTGGGATCCGAGCCCGAGAACCCCGGGCCACCAAAGCAGAGGGCGCAAACTTAACCACTACGCCACTGGGCCAGCCCCATCTCATAGTGAGTTTTAATGAATTGTTAGCACCTGCCACAGTGCAAACTCTGGAGTAAGATGACTTAAATTCAAACCCCAGCTTTGCCACATATTAGCTGACCGTGGACGACATACTTAACCTTTCTGTCCTTCACTTTCCCCATCTATAAAATGGGGAAAATACTACTACTGGCCGAAAACTGTTGTTGTAACAATTAAATGAGAAATTATAAGGGAAAGGATTAGTGCAGTAAGATCTCAGCAAGTGTGAGCTATTATTAATATTAACCATAAGGGAGAGGCTGGGGGAGAGCCTGAATTGTGTGTAACTGGGGATAGGGTGCAAGAAAGCAGTGAGAGGCTGCAAGAGTGAAGAGGAGGAAGGGAAATCTGTCCTCCCTCCTGTCTTCCTAAACCCAGGGGGCACTGACAAAAACTCTGTAGGCACCGTTGGAACCAAACCAAGCAAGAGGTAAGAATTGGGTTTAAAACGGAACCCCAGATAGTAGCAACCAAAAGAGGAGAGAAATTCTGCGTGAAGGGCATTTCTTTTCCTTTTTCAGGTGACTTCACTGGATCAATCGTTCATAAGCTCCTTAAGGAGTAAGACGAGGACCCCCTGCACTCCGTTTATGAACACAGATTTTCAATAATATTTCTATCAATGAAGTTGTAACAAATATTCTAGTACTGGAAACTGGCTAATAGTAGAATGATAAGAAAAACATCCATAAGGATTCACTATTTAAAAATCACAAATAGCAAACTGTTACCACAGAGAGATTACTAGGCTGTGGTAGAAAGAGTGCTGGATGTAAAAAGGGTTTGAAGCTTGGTGTCATCATTGATCAGCTGTGGGCAAGACAATCTAATCTTTTATTCAGTTATAAATGGGAATTATAATGCTTATTTTGTCAATGGGTAAATATAAAGAATAAAGCGTTGGATAAGCAAATTGTGAAGGATATCACTTCAAAATATAAGAAGATATTACTTCCTGATGCTAAGTTATATATTAGACATAAGATTCAAATCAGTGCTGTTTTAAAGAATAAGTACGAAATAGAATAACAATGAAATAAATACTAAGGCTACATCAATTCAAATCCCAATTTCCTTCTTTAAATGCCTATCTCCCTTTATAATAATAATGCCTCCAAATCTACAAACAAGAGTTATTTCATTTCTTCAGTATTTAAAGATTTGAAGACAGTTTTAAATTATCTCATTAAAAATAGAAAGAAATAGTCTAATGGCTTCAATAACAGAAAGCTGCAAGTTTTATATTTTCATAGAAATTATTTTTAAGACTTCTGAGTTCTATAGAAAAAAGTAGAGAATCCAGAATGTTTTTCACCTGATTAGCCAACATTACTTAGACTACATTACAGATGGAAATGTTTGGTGAAGACTATTTTTATATTTTAAAATGAAAATTAATACACGCAATACTCCCCCAAAAGTCAAACTTAAAAACATGCATTTTATTTTCAGTTATGATTCACAGACTCGCTTAGGTAAGAGGTTTCCAAAATGAGTCACTTTTCATCTTTGTACAGGGGCAGCCGGTCACTTAACACCTCGAGTGCTAGCACTCAAGTGTAATTTTACATAGTAATTTTTCCTAAGAGCATATAACCATTTTATAACATGTTACTTCAAAAACTACTTCTCAAAAGGAGGTGGTCATAAACCTATTCAGGGTTTCAGACAGAAACTTCCGATACCAATAATAATAATGATGATGATGATAATAATATCAATAAGGTTGTGAGTGAGGTCTGGAAGGCCAGTATGTTTCATACCTCTCACCAGAGCCATTTGTAGGCCGTGCAATGATATTACTGTACCTCACACTTCCTAGTAATTATCCTGTTGCTCGGAACATGTTCCCAGGCCCATGAGTAGAATAAAGAGTTTTCTCTGACGATCACTTGAGTCCACTAGAAGCAGCTTCAAAGACAGCACAATCAAATGAAGATAGAAGATTCCGAAAAGTGGAAGGGTAAAATTCACACTTCTTTTGCCTTCTAAAACCTTTCAACAAGGAAGAGATCTATGTATTCTGATTTTCAAGCCCATCACATTTCCAAATTCCTCTTAATCCCAGTAAATCAGAAAATTTGAAATAAAATTGGACTTCAACTCTGGTCATGTCTGTAAATCCCTGGAAAGTGCCGCAGACCCTCCTTCTGAATCTCTACATCTTATTTCCCTCCTCTAAGGAAACCTGCTTTTGAAAAGCCCTCATTCGATGTTAGTGTTCTTTTTAACATTTGTACTTTATCATAACAGTGTTCTTTTTGTATGGGGGTGGGGGGGTGGTTACAAAGAATCTGGGCTCTGGAACCACACAGCTGACCCTAAGCCTAGCTCCTCCTTCACAAACTCCAAGGACTCGCAATGACTGAGTCCCATAAGCCTCCAGCTCTCATCTGCACGTAGGATGGGGACAATAAAAGTAACGACCTCACAGTGGTGTTGGGAGAATTAAATGAGCTGAATATTTACTGTACTGTAGGTTTATAGTAATAATAGCAGTTAAAAGCATGAATTCTAGGGGACCGGCCCCATGGTGTGGTGGTTAAGTTTGGCGCACTCCGCTTGGCAGCCCGGGGTTTGCGGGTTCGGTTCCCGGGCACAGACCCACACCACTTGTCAGTGGCCATGCTGTGGCCGTGACCAACATTCAAAGTAGAGGAAGATTGGCACAGATGTCAGCTCAGGGCTAATCTGCCTCAAGCTAAAAAAGAGGAGGATTGGCAACAGATGTTAGCTCAGGGTGAATCTTCCTCAGGAAAAAAAAAAAACACGAATTCTGGAGTGAGAGCAGTCTGAAATCAAGTCCTGGTTGCATCATTTCTTCACCCAATCTTGGGCATGTTACTTTACTTCACTGAGCCTCAGATTCATCATCCAAAAAAAGGGGAAAATATTACTTACGTCATGGTGAGGACTAAATGTAATTATGAATGCGAAGTATTAAAGACATACTCAATAAACAGTTGCTATGTATATAAATGCATATGCCCATATAAACATACACACATTTCAGACACACGGTTTTTTTTAACACCGTAATGTAAAATACATTTTGAGTACAAGATAAAGAATTTGCAAATGACTTCTAGAAAATCATCTCACTCATAAGATAGGATGAGTAAATAGTAGTGGCATGAATGCATCCTTCTATTCTTTAACAAATATTTACCAGGTGATTATGTGTCAGGCAAACAGCTGTGTTAACAATCAATATTACACTAAGTAAATAGCCTTTGGTACTTCTTTACAACGGAGTGTTGCCAATTACAAACACTGCATGCCAAGGAAGGCATCGATCGGAAAAGGTGATCAGCCCAGGTTGTGAAGTCTTGGTCCAAATCTTTGCTTCACCCCTTCCTAGTGATGGGAATTAGGCAAATGAATTCATAGCCCTAAGCCTCAGTTTCTTCACCTATAAAATGGATCTCTGTCTCAAAGATGCCTAGAGAACTAAATGAGTTTAATAAAGAATCCATTTAATAAAATATTAGCCGTCATGATTTTGATTTTCATTATATCACATAGTCTGGAGGTAAATGTAAAACAAGAAGTAACAAAAAGACTAGGTGTTAAAATGGCAAAAAAGTTAGAAACCACTTAAATGTCAATTTAGTAGTGGGCTATTTAAAAATATATAATAATTAAAAATAGATATTAAAAATGTAATTTTAATTAAAAAGATTGCTGAGTGAAAATCAGGTAACAGCAGAAAACAAACATCACACTCTAACTGATGTCAAATAGTATAAAATATTATATGAATACATATATTTACGTGTACAAATAAAATATATGTGTGTGTACATCTTTTAACGCCTAAGAGGTATCGACTGATGTTCAATAAAATGTTAACAGTGGTTATTGTAGGTGACTGGATCTAGGAGGATTTCCTCTTTCTTCTTTGTACTTGAGCAATTATCATTTTAATAAATGCTGAAGCTTTTTTGTAGAAGAAATAAAACAAAAGAGGACCTTGGAGATTTCACCAGTCTTTAACACACAGTCACAGTACAACTTAATAAACAGAATATTAATTTATGTCCACACTAAGGCAAACAACAAATGAACTTTTAAAAAAAGCCCATCCAAAGATGGGAAACAGCTGAATAGCAGTAGCTTGAAATCATATTAGTATTTTCAGAATAGATGTTAGAACAATGCAAAAGTATAGGGTAATAAAATGACAAGACAAAGTTGGACAGGTTAAAAATTATGCTCCTATGCATAGTTTTCAATTTTATCAGGCTAAGATTTTTTAATAAAGTTTCCATCATGGTCTCCATTAGCACGTTTGTACGTACTCTAGTAAGGTGGCTGAGAAAAACTTAAGAAATCAGATATTAGGTAAGTAGAACAGAGCAAAAATATAAATACTGATTTTAATAGTATGGCCTTTGGATATAGCAGGCCCCAGCCTAACAACCCAACCCCCTCAAAGAGATGAGCACACAGCAAATACAGACACAGGTACTTCTAGTTAAATGGGTCCTGCAGAGCTTGTCCCCCTAAAACTGCCATCTTGATCTTGAAGATTCTCAGAAAAACCAGAAGTCACATGCCTACCAATACTTTAAACAGAATCGAACACAAATCATTATTCTGTCATTGTTGGCAACACTGAAGAAACAAGTTCAATTATTAGGAAATACTAAATACTACTGCTTCGGGTTTATGTACCTCCTTCCTATGCCCTAAATAACTCCATATGGAACACTCCTGTCAAGGGTCATGTTCTAAGAGTTACAGGTTCAACGTTATTGATTTTCTTTTACTTTCAAAGAAATTACAATTTTTAACACAATTCTCTTTGTGAACTGATGCTTTTAAATTTCCTGTTTCATTTGGAAATTGTAGAAGAAAGCAAACAAGCTAGCATAAACAGGGTCTTAAAGTCTCAAAATGGAGTTTAAATAATAACCAGAGGACTATAAAATCATAACCTGAGGTAAATTTGTTCTCCTGAGCTCACGGTAACGCTTAGAAGGAGTGACCATGTAAGACTGCTTGGGGGTGCCATGATGGTCCACCGGTTGGTAGAACGTGCCATTAATTTCCATGACCTGTCCTTGTATAGAATATACTGTCTCTTCCTGCCTTTCTGTACGCTGTCCTCTTCTGAATTTTCCTCAACACTGCTAAGTAGATAAGACATTGTAATTAGGAAAAAATGGATTTTGGCTCTGAGAATAAAAGCAATACATTTTTTTAAGTGTGTATATAAAGATTGGTGAAAACTACTCATGAATTAAATAAGAGGAGCGAAGGAGAAATGTAGAACTACAAGCATAGCAATCTGTTACGAGCTGAATGAGTGCCAGTTTGTGGGCCTCGGGGCTCGGTAGGATTTCTCTGTACAGTGCCAAACTCCAACAATATTGTTATGGTTAGAAAGGAATTTCTCACAAGGGCTAACAAAGGCAGAAGGTCATAAATAAACCCAGCAGGATTGCCGTGTCAGTTCTCATTATTAGCGCTGCGGGCGCTTGCTTTTCTATGGGCTTCTTACAGGTTCATTTAAGTCTAAGAGTTCCTCCTCGAAAATTCACATCCTCATAAATAAAATGGTTCTTAAACTGGCAAAGAAAAACACTTGAAAAGTAAGTAATAAAATAAGTAAGCAAGTAAATACATATAAAGGACAGAAATACGGCAAATGGCTTAGCCTGGCATTTCTGAGAACCGGAATACCTTAACTCCCGGCCTTAGCACCCCAGCAGTGACCAAGGATGCTCTGCTCTCTCACCACAGTAACAGCCTGCAGAATCCTATCCGGGCAGGAAATGAAGCTGGGCTCCTAAACTGACGCTGACATGTGTTACAAACGGAGGAAACCACAGCTGTGTGATCATTACTGCAATTACAAAGGGACATCGAGTGTTAACTTTATTTTACGCAAGAGTTTAAACTAGTAACAAAAAAAGGAGGTACAAGTCTATTAATGATAGGAAGGGATGTTGATTTTCAGCAATTAAAAAATAGGAATATATTACTGGGTCTTTAAAGATGGATATTACCTTTTGTGTAAGACAAATCTGCATCTTTGAGCTGTTATCAAGGTCTCTTAATAGAACGGAAGATTTAGTTTTGTAATATTTAAAAAATTAGACGCAAATCTCAATTCTTTCTCAATTTTATGTCCTTGTATTCTAAGAAGAGTAGAGAATATCAAACTCCCAATTATCCCAATACAGATATTAGTTCAAAGGAGAAACGATCTGACAAACTTAATTTCATTTCCTAATTACTCAAAATAAAAATATACTTTTCTTTAGGAACAATAAAAATATATTTAATAATGTCATCTACTTTCTTTAAAAAGAAAAACAAAGTGAATATTTTCAAGTAGTATAGCTCATTATTCTTAAAAAACAAATGAGAATCACATCAGAAAACAGAAAAGAAAGTAAAAATCCTCAGTAGTGCCACTATACAGAGCTAATCAAATTCTAACATTTTGCCATATTTCCTTCTAGTCTTTTTTTCTTAAGTAGAGCAAAACAGTATATCTTGAAGCTTAATACGTGTGCAAAAATAAATAAGGCACCAACTGACCTACTTGCCATTCTCTGTCAAGAAAATGAACATTTTGTTTCCCAGATGATTTTCAGTTTTATAACTCAGGTGTCTTTTTTTATGTAATTGTAAATTTAGAAAATTGTAATAAGTGTTCCACATCATCCCCTTTAAGAGAACAATTAAAGTTTCTGAGAGAACAATGTTGTTCTCATGGGCCGGGATGCTGGAATCCCGTCTGTGTAGTTACTTAGTCACAGAAGCTGGGCTATTGAGTGCTGGCGTGTTACAAAGAAAGGTATGTTTGCAGAATTACTTTTCACTGCCTTGCAGCCTCTCATTACCTACCACTCATGATTATTAGTGTCAAGCTGATGTGGAATTCTTCACAGAGAAAATTCTACACGTTTGCTTTAGATACTGGCAATTGGTCTAAGTTCTCAGCATTCAAACAGGATTGCCCTTGAGTAACATAATATTACTGGTACAAGGAACATGAATAAACGCTGGACAGAGGGGGGTTTAAGTGTCCCAGAGTGCGAGACACCGAGACAGGCCTCACTTTACACTGGTGGGGAAACTTCCAGAGAACATTTCTGAAGCAGCTGAGTAACTGCATTAACTACACAAGAAGTCCATGGTGTTAAACTTGCAACAGGCTGCAAACATCATATTACATTTGTTAGCTACTAGCTTTATAACCAGGTGGCCCAGGGTTGATGATTTTAGGCCATAAAGCGTCCTCAGGAAGCTACTACTGAATATTCTGTCAACAGTAACAAATAGTAAAAACAACACTCCCAAATCTGACACACTCAGGACATGAATAGCACATAAAAAATAAAATGAGCTACTTTTAGACTTCAACGGCTAACCCATTCCAGTACTAACCAAAACAGACTTCACCAATTTGTAGAGCTGTTTTAGCAGATGTTACCAGGGCTCAAATTCAGCATTTCAGGGAGAAACATGCTAGAAGATAAATACTACAACATGGGGGGAGCAAAGTTTGACTCCCTTGGAAGAAAAACAGGATGGACTGTTAGGAACTGTATAGAATTTTCAGAACTAAAACAAAGCCATAGTAAATATCTGCTCTTATGCTGTGTTTTTAAAATGTGGAACTGAGGTCCAGAGAGGCTAAATTATTTATATCAAAACTATGCACAGGTTCTGTGAACCCAGACTACATTAGAATGCCGTTTTCTAGGTATATTCATTAACAACATTACAACTGACAGTGATAGCCTCATTCGAGAGTTCAAAGGACAAAGTGTGTGTGCGTGCAGGTGTGTGTACATGTGCACGTGTGTGCACTGCTCATGAGAGCACACGTCTACGTAAGTGCATTTTCTAATAGTTATTATTATTTCCCACTATGTATCCAGGTACATGACTATCTCAAAATCGATTGTTTCATTTAGTAAATAAGGATATGACTTTGTAAGTGATAAAAGGAAGAACATGCAAAACCATGTGCAGAGATGGCCAGTATGTACAACAGCAGGATACAGTTTAATAGCTCCTTTGGTGATTTAAAACAGATCTGTTTTCTAATTTCTACCCTTTGGTGTGTCCCACACAATGTTTTCTCTAGTACTCTGATTTCTTGAACTTACAAATGTGTTCACTCCGTCTCCTTGTGGGTGAGTCACAACAGCTGTTGTGCGCAGGCCCATAAACCAAGAGACCATAAAGTGGCACACCAGAGGAGGGCTAACTCCCACAGCCACAGAGAGAATACGCTTGTCCTCTTATCGTGTGACCTGATCTGGGCAGGATGCCCACTTCCAACACAGCAAAGGAATTCGTGATCAACTCAGCAGGAATCCAACAACAATAAGGTAAATGTATTTTATCCCTTAAACTGAGAAAGCATCCGATTTTTTCCTTCTGTCTACTGTCTACCCACAGGATTCACAAGAGTGAAATATAAGAGAAGCAAATTGTGAAGACAGACTGTTTTGTGAAATCATAATCCATGAAGTAGACCATCTGCGATCTAGCAAAGTTCTCAACCTACAATGGATCCCTAGTGCAATTTGATATGAGAAATAGCTTATTTTATAGAGTTCTGAAGTATCTATAATTGTTTTAGGTCTTAAACGTACAGGGAACAGCATAAACTGAATTTAAATTCCCGAGAACAGTGGAATTAACTGTACCTATGGAAAAGCTGACTATGTGTAACATACAATTACACAGACCGTCATGCACCGCATAACGACGTTTCAGTCAACGACGGATCACATAAATGACAGTGGTCTCATAAGATCAGCACCATAGAGCCTAGTCTGTAGCAGGCTGTACCATCTCGATTTGTGTAAGTACACTCTATGATGTTCACACAATGACGAAATTGCCTAATGACGCATTTCTCAGAATGTGTCCCCATCGTTAAGTGACATGTGACTGTAGTGGCACACAAACACAGGAAGAATAAGGAGAGAGAAAGAAAATGGGAGAAAGGAACAAATACAGGAAAAGACAAGCATGGTGAAACCCGCATAGTAAGTGTTTAGCAGTTTCTGGATGAATGAATGAATACATCAATAACTACATGTGGGAAATAAAGCAAGAAAAGTAGACAAAGCTTTGGGCAGATCCGGCAAATAATAAATAGTATTTAAGATTTTAACCTATCACTGCTAAGCTAAACAGTATGGAAACCTCTACACATACACTTGGGCAGGAAGCACCTTTGTGAACAGCAGGAAAAAGCGGCCTTCTGGACAGATGCAGTCCCACGGAACCATGGTCCCTCTGTGGAAGAAAACTGCACCCCCCTGAGGAATGGGGAAGCAGGGAGACTCTGCCTGAGTGGAGTGCACCAGGCCCGTTTCAACCCCATTTGTTCCCTCCAGAGGTGAGCACTGGCTGCACCGTCATGAGCCCTCCTGGCACCACTGACGGCCACTCCTTATCTGGAAAACGAGGAGCTGGGCAGAGCCCGCGGTCAGGAGTGTGGGCTTTGTGGTCTGACCTTGGTCCACTTTTTATTTCTGCTAATTACAGCCATTCAGCCTTATCCACATTAGACTCTCTGAGGCCTCAATTTCTTCACTGATAAAAAGTGTTGTTAAATTTATGTTTATAACAATATAAAAGAAAGCACCTGCAATAGTGCTTGGCAAATAGTGAGAGTACAATAAATGATAGCTACTATTATTACAGCTTTTGTCATTTAATCCTGACAGCAGTCAAATTAGGTACAGATCACCAAGTGCTTTTTATATATAAGGAAATAGACTTAAAGGGCGAGGGGGCTGGGCCATGATTCCGGTCCAGCTCTCTGACTTCAAATGCTGCATCCACAACTCTAATCCATGTTTTTCTCCTTGTTACTATTCCTACTTCCGTGCCAAAGGAAAAGAAAAACGCTAGAGTAAAAGAAAAAGTGGTACTTTACCAGTGTTTCCAGAAGGTTGATTGTTTTTCTAGGATGAAAATCATTTAATAATGCAAGTGCATCTTCTTCCTCTCCTAGCAAAAATTTCTTAGTTTTGTTTTGATGGAAAATGAAAATCTTCCCCACTCCAATTAGTTCCCAGATCCTCCATTGGAACAGAAAGTGGCAAAACACCACCACCAATGTTCTAACAAGAGGACTAAATGTGATTCATTCTTTGGAATGAAAGATAATCCTGAATCCAGATATAAGCTACCTGTTCAAGACCATAATAATGTCACGTAAGCAGGATGGTGTTTTGGCCTAAAAATGTTATTAGAATTAAGATTTCCTTCATTTCGATATTTAATGGAAGATATTTTAAAACTAATATGCATTATTTGTCAGGAGACAATCTAAAATTCTGAGATTATATACAGTCCTCAGAAAATAATAAATCTGTAAGGAAGAATAGTAAAAACAAAATTGAAAAAAAATCGAACTATCATTTCCCTTTCTTTCTGTAATCCTTAAAGGGTAACTCTTGAGTAACTGATTTTCAATGCAAAGGAAAGAATACTCTCTTCCATGACATCTACCATTTCTGAAATTTCTTTTAATACTATATGAAAGAGTAAAACTCATGTTGATATAAACTCCTTGAATAAGACTTATGTCTTCTTTGCACAAAACAATTTTTTATTGATGTCAATGACAATCGTGAAATTTCAGTTGTACATTATTGTCTGTCAGTCACCATATAAATGCATCCCTTCCCCCTTGTGCCCACCCTTCCACCCCCTTGCCCCTGGTAACCAGCAAACTGTTCTCTCTGTCCGTGTGTTGGTTTATATTCCACATATGAGTGAAGTCATACAGTGTTTGCCTTTCTCTCTCTGGCTTATTTCACTTAACATAATACCCTCCAGGTCCATCCATGTTATTGCAAATGGGACGATTTTGTCTTTGCACAAAAACTTTAACATTTTAAACTGGAGAAATAACATTGTTTTCTGTAGCAGGAATAAATAAAGAATGGCTTTCCATTATTGCCCATCAACTCTTTGAAATATCACTGACTTTTATTCAGGCCAGTACTTACCCTTGGTGGGGGTTGAGGGGTGGATGGAATAATGATGCAAAAGTGACACGAGAGAGTCCAGGGTTCCAGTGGTGTTTCTTGAACTGGGTGCTGATTATACGAGTGTGTTCACTTGAGGAAATGTATCAAGGTGCACACTTATAATCTGTGCACTTCCCTGTATTTATGTTACACTTCCACAATACTTACACTGGAAAAACTGATTTCTAGACACCGAGCGCATAGTCACTTGTCACGACATAGGAGGAAAAAGCAAACAAAAGAACACAAACCAGCCATGTCTGGAATCCTTACAGCCCCATCTCATCCTGCTAGGTTAGCACTAACGTGCTAAATTCTTCCTCAATATTCTCCCTGAATGATGACCTGCTTTCAGAAAAGCAAGAGTCCAATTTAAACGGAAGTTCCTATGGGTAGGTAATGGTTTGACCCCTGATCCCACTACCACAATTGTTCCAATTCTCTAATGATTTCCCTGCAGGCTTCATTTACCAGTTCTGGGTCAAAGACCAACATGCCCATGAAGTCAAGGGTCGACACAAGCAGTGCTTGATGTATTTGAAAATAACTGTGCGATAAAGGCACATTTCATCAATTAGAGATGGTTTCTGAATCTAATAAACCACAATACTGTCATCATTTACATTAACAAATTCACAGGCATACATGTATGGAATGATATACCCCGGTTAAGGTACAGAACCGATAATATCCAAAGCCAAAGTAGTTCTAGCTTAAAAAAAAACCAAACAATTTTACTTTATTACCTATAGTAGTATTGTATTTGAGAGCATTTTCTGTTTGTCTCAGATTTTCCTTTAAGTTTTCATTAATTTGAACTTCTTTTAACTGATATTCCTCGTGACTTTAACCAGTATAGTTACAATGGGGTGGATAGGGACTTAGAGAGGTAAATTTCCCCCAATATGATAAAACGCTGCTTTAGTAATCTTTTTGCTTCAACACTACTTTATTCCTTTCACACACATAAAAAGAACTACCTGCAAATAATAATGTCTTTGTTAAACAAACTCCCTCAGTAGAGTATAGGTTGAAGTTGGTGCCAAAGCTGTTCTTGAACTTGAAGGTGGAGTAATTTTTTAGAACTGAATTCAGTTCTTAATAAAAAACCAAAGTCATGTAATTCCTTCCTGTGTTTATTTGTACAGAAGAGGAAGAAAAGGGAGAAAACACCAAAAAAAAAAAAAAAGGAACAAGAAGAGAGGGAAGGAGAGTGAGAGCTGAAGAGGAGAGGGGAGAGGAGCAAGACGAGGTTATAGAAAAGGAGGCAGACACGTCACATGAGAGACGGCACTGGGCACGGTCCCATCTCTAAAGTGCACGTCATCCTGACTAGTTAGGTGAGGATGTGGAGACGTGGGCCATGATGCTCTTCAGGCTAACAGTAGCTAAGGAAGCATTTGCAAGTCTTTTCTATGAATCCAGCCAGTAGTGTACGTTTTCCACTTGACTAACTTTGGATTGGGTTACAAATACTCGTGAATGAGAAGGTTTGGAAGAGTGGAAAATTAAAACAAATAAAAGCCTTCACTGTGGGCAACAATACATTCAAAACACAGAAGAAATGCTACAAAGGATGTATGTATATCAACATCATTAGAAAAACAGAATATTGCCTCTAAGTGTTTTATTTTGGTCTTTAGTATTACAAATGGACACAGCTAAACAAGCTTTCTTGTTTGAGAAATGGGCTTTAGATTCTCAATGTTTATAAATACAAGAAAAACAATATTACTGCTCTAAAGATTTATGTAAAGTTACCTTAAACAACAAGGTCAACCCCTAGCCCAGTGATACCTTCCTATAACATCATACCAGTTGTATGATCTATCTCAGGAAAAAATTTTATCAATCAAATGAGGGGTTGATCAGCATTAGAAGCACAGAAAAAGAAGAATCATAGAAGTTCTACAAAATAAAATTAACAATGGGAGAAGGAATCAAGGCCAACAGATATCAAAGATTATTGCATAATAATGAAGCATGGAAATAGCATGGAATGCCTACTATGGAAATGAGGTGTCTGGCTATCCTAGTCTAATACTACAAAACATTCAAATTATTTAACCATACTACATGCTGATGCCACACTCACAAAGCAACCTCTTCCTGTGTAGGTCTGACACCAGGAAGACTACTGCCTCGCCAACTAGGGTGGTGAGAGAGTGTTCTCCAGAGAGATGGTTCATCCATCTCTTGGTAATCCTCCTAGTAAAATTGCTCTCTGAGCCTTCAGAATAGAGAATCAGACCTGGGAGTTGAACACATTTGCTAAAGCAGTGTCACCTTGTGATGAATCACGAAGCACTAAAAATCTCCCCAGTAACGTCCTGGCCATTTAGAAGTTCAATAAGGAACAAATTGTTAGTACCACCCATTGGCATTAATTCCACACATAAGCAACCATTATAAACAAAATTAGGAAGTTTGACTTATTAGAAGTACATCTAAAAGTCAGAGTTTTACATTGGGCACCAGCCCGGTGGCTCAAGCGGCTAAGTGCGTGTGCTCCACTGTGGCGGCCCGGGGTTCGCCGGTTCGGATCCTGGGCACGCACCGACGCACTGCTTGGCAAGCCATGCTGTGGCGGCGTCCCATATAAAGTGGAGGAAGATGGGCACAGATGTTAACCCAGGGCCAGTCTTCCTCAGCAAAAAGAGGAGGATTGGCAACAGATGTTAGCTCAGGGCTGATCTCTTCACACACACACACACACACACACAAAGAGTTTTACATTGTACACACATTTTATTTTGTTAACTCACAAACACCTGATAAGTGTTTTGATAAGATATTGTTTCTTCATAGACTCAATTCTCACAGTAATACAGAATTAAATTCACTTTAATCACTAATCACTAACAGCACAACCATCTAAAAACACCTCTAACAGAGAACAAAATGACCCTAAGATAGCATCTTGGAGGCACAGAAAAAGCACCGGCTTTTTCTTACTAGCCACATGTCCTCCAGCATCAGCTAGCTAACCTCTGAGCCTCTGTCTTCATTTGTAAAAGCGCTGTTACACCACCTGCCTCTTAAGGTAGTCTGTTCAAAGAAAAAGTACATGTAAAGTACTTTGCAAAGCATCTGGTATTTACCGGTTGCTCAGTAAATGTTAGTTCTCTCCCCCTTTCCACCTTTACCCAATATTTCATGCTGGCATGAACAAAAAGACTGATGGCTCATTCACCTGTCCCAGTAGATATTCTGTCTTGGGGCACTTGAGTGTAATCTGTTCAGATTCAACAACATAAAAAAAGGAAGCACCGCCATATGAAATATTCTCTATATTCTTCAAACCCCAGAGTGAGGATGGTCTGGTTGGCCCCAACCATCCTCATTCTGAAATGAAACATTTCTTTAAAATATGTTTTAAGGGGCTGGCCCCATAGCATAGTGGTTGAGTTCAGCACGCTCCGCTTCGGCGGCCCGGGTTTGAGGGTTCGGATCCTGGGTGTGGACCTATACCACTCATCAGCCATGCTATGGCAGTGACCCACATACAAAATAGAGGATGACTGGCACATATGTTAGCTCAGGGACAATCTGGTCCTGATGAGACCACTGTTTCTCAGTGCCTGTTCACATACTTTCTATGAATATACCAGAGAAATCTTTAAAACCAAACTCATGTCCACAGTAATTAAGATGAGGAGAAACAGAAATGGAGGAAAGCACAGAAGTGGCAGAAAGGAGAAGTACCTAATGCTGCCGTGATGTACGTGGGAAAGGAGAAGTCGCTTATCAGGACGGCTCAGTCAAACATTTGGATATCTCAAAAAGTGACAGCACACATGGGCTATCTTTAGCTCCTTTCATATTTACTGGCTCATTTTCCCCACTGCAAACTCAGTGTTTATTAGCTGCTGGAAAAATTTACTGTGGTGTCTCAGAAAAATATTTTTCCACCTACAACACACTGCTGGTTTAGGAAGACGAGAGCACAGACACTTCAGTTTAATCGCCCTTAATTGGATTGTCTGACAAACAAAAAGAGATTTTACATGTTCTGAAAATGTGCAGAACTGGTTTAAGCAGCTATCTTTTTCATTTTTGGACTATCATCTAAGGCCCGGCACAGAGTAGACAGGATGGATTAGGGGTACCAGGGGAATCCAGTTCAATCAGCATTTCAGATAAGCAATAAAATTTCTTAGTATTAAGAATACTAAGAATAACATGCCATGCAATATTTGGGACATACTTATACTAAAATTTTATTGTTTCTTTGAAATTCAAATTTAAGTGGGTGATCTGTATTTCTTTTCCTGAATCTGGAAATCCTTGGATAGATGGCTGGAAAAAGTCATAATAACTAGGAGATAAAAAATGAGGCCACTGCCCAGATCCACCACCAGCTGTGTGATGTTAAGCAGGTGCCTTAACCCCTTGGCGCTTCTGTGCTACTCTCTGAAACCAGGACGACATCTGCCACAGCCACCTCGCAGGGCTGACGTGAGACTGCAGTACCAATAACATGGCAGCAGCAAAAAACAGCACTTATAGATGCTAGCTACTATTCTAAGTGCTTTACGTGACTAATTCACTCAATCGTCACAACTTTTTGAGGTATTTACTATTACTGCTCTCATTTAAAATTTTACTATTATACATTTTCATTATTCAAACAGCTAACAGTATAAATTCAAATGCAGCCAGGCTCCAGAGTCTATGCTGTAAAAATAAAAATATGATAAGATGTATGCAAAAAGATACACGAATAGGAGATGTTCTTACTGCTATTAAAGAATTAGAAGGAATTAGACTCGGTAAAAATAAATAAGATTATCTCAGTTGAGGGACAGCCTGAGTAAAGAGTGACAGGAACAGAGGAGACGCAGCCCACCCTCTGCTGTCCAGAGGCTTCTGCAGCCCTGGGGGAGCAGGGACTCCACCCGGTGACATTTTTAAGAGGGCTAGAAATGAACAAGACCAGCAGCTCCATGGGGAAGAAGCTGTAAAAGATCATTTATGAGTTAACTAACCATAGATGGACAAAATTAACCTTGGTGTGGATGAGGGATCTGTTGAGATGGAAAGGAAGGGCAGAGCTCAGAGAAGCCGAGAAGAGCAAATTAGCAGGGGGTTGAGGACTGAATCAAAAATGTGTACAATAAGCCATAAGCAGATATTTATTACCACCTCAGGATTGTGGATCCGGGCTAAGGCAGCATGGGGGGGCTACTGAATGTGGTGAAAAAATGAGAGAAATGGAAAAACAAATATTTCAGATTTTGCCTTAAAGATATTAAAATGCTTTTAAAAGAAGCTTAAATCGGTATTTGTAACCAGGTTGAAACTTTTTTGTTGTGTGCGACTTTGCTTTTAATGAGAAGTATTGTTTAAGAAAAATTACGATTGAAAGCAACAGAATCTTGGAAAATGATTTTTTTCTTCCAATGACCACAGACCTTGATTTTACATGTAATCAAAGTATGTAAGGCATGTGTTCACACAGAAACAGAGTATTTGGTAAATAATTCTTTTTACTCCCAACCATTACCAACCTTAAAAGATATACACATGCATACTATACACGATTATAGAACAAAAATTGAATATTCTCTGCCTTAACCTCACATTTGTTTCTGAATCCAAATCTGAGAAGTACTATACACAACTGACTTTAAGAACTGTTTTTATCAACTGATGGGTTATCTTTACAGAAGTGAACTTATCAGTGTTCTGTTTAGTGTTAGTTACTAGACAAGGAGTTGGCAGCAAAGTTCCTGTTTCACTAATTACATTCTTTTCCAAAAGTTCACCCTGCCTGGGTGTCCAGGTAATTGCAATTAAGTCAGGAATCTGGTAATTAGAAATTCAAGTGCCCTGCCAGGAACAATACACATCCTCTTGACTTGCTGCCCACAAGACCTAATTCACTTGGAAGGGACAGACGCTGATGTGACGTGGCAGTGTAGATGTCGATTAAGCGACCAGCATTGAAATACATTTCTCCCCTCATTGTTCTCCCTAAATCCAAATGCATTTATCTCATTTAAACTCCTACAGGGCCTCCTGTGAATTCGGAAACACGCAGGCAGAAGCAGAATCACTAACACTCAAAAAAGTTGCTCTCTCTCTCACAAAATCTTTCCAAGACAGGAGGGGGACTTGGAGGCCACCAGGTCCAGCCAAGCAGCAGAGTCGGGGTGGGAAGGAAATTCAGGGTCACTTGTATCTTGCTAATCATTGTACCCCCAGGCCTTTCACAGGGCCTAGCCTATTGAAAGCAATTAATAATGACTAATTGCCATTAAATTAATCAGACTCTAACTCCAACAAATCTCGTATTTTACAGTATACTACTGAATATTTACAAACAAATTCACTATGCAGCGAAGGTTTCAGGCAGTAAAGCAAAAAACAAACGTGTAACTTTTAAACTATCTCTTTAAAAAGCAGTGACTTAGTTTGGCTGATTCTTTATCTTATCTAACCCATCTTCTAGCTAATAGAGTAATTTCACCAGTTTCCTTTAGTCCTGACACCACATAATCTATTATATAACAAGCTGCTATAAATGATAATGTAAAACTTTATCATTTATACAACCATTTGCTATTTTCCAAACACTTTCACATTTTCTCATTTGACTAAAAGCTAAAGATATACAACTAATCAATATATCTTCCCCAAATCCAGTCTTTCTTACGCCAAGAGATAGTACTGACAAATGAATCTTTTTTGTTTTTAAACAAAAGTCCATTTCCAAGCTGTAGCGCCTTTGGGTATGTCTCATGTTGTAACATCCAGGCAAGTCGTTCAGGGCCCTCCAACCTCTTTCCTACGAAGGTCACTGGCCCCGGCCGAATCTGTCTATTCACTCCGGCCTGTTTGGGATGCCACTTGCCAATGGCACCAAGTCCAATGCGCTTCAAAGTCTTATCACTTCAGATCACACTGTCCTTTCCCCTTATGGAGCCCTGTTGTGTCACAGTAACCAGTGAGCACTCGTCATGTGCTACGTGGCCCCGTGTCTCCAACTATACCAGTAAACTCAGTGAGAGCCGGAACCACGTCTCACTCAGCCTGGTGTCCTCCGTGCAGAGCAAAGGGTGAATGGGACCAGAATCTGGCTGCAACAGCTGTCTGCTCTCTGATCACAAGGCTGCTCCTACCTAATATCATGCCATCAGAAAGAGTGGCCTTCAGAGTGGCGAGAAACATACAGCCTAGCACAGGGATCAGGATAACGCAGTTCAAGAAATAGTTGCTGGTAACACTTTAGAGAAAAGCCTGGTGTCATTCAGGTGGGCATCTGAGGGCATCTTACTTTTCTAACCCTATGGAGGTGAGATGAAGGGGCTGGTGGAGAGGAAGAGATCAAACGGGACGATGACTTCACCACTTAAGCCTGCATACAGGTAGGTAGGTGTTTGTTGTGCCACACTATGTCACTGCTTTTCTTTCTTTTTCTTTTCTTTTTTGGTGAGGAAGATTGGCCCTGAGCTAACATCTGTGCCAGTTTTCCTCCACTTTGTATATGGGATGCCACCACAGCATGGCTTGATGAGTGGTGCATAGGTCTGTGCCTGGGATCCGAACCCACAAACCCTGGGCTGCTGAGGTGGAGTGCACGAACTTAACCATTATGCCTCCAGGCTGGGACCACCACCACTTTCCTTAAATGTTGTATATAATTCACCTTCTAGTCAGACATATTCCCAAAAAAGTATGACTCCATAAAATCATTACAATTTAAAAAGTTCTGCCAAAGAAACAAAATTAATTAGCAACTTTCATGCCAACATTAGTGATTCCTCTACAATATTAGAAAACCATCTCATTCTAACTTATAAAGTATGTCGTTGGCAACATCAGCCCTATCAAAAATTAATGCTTCTCAACTTTTATTTGATTCTAGAATCAAGTGTAGTAAATATTTACTAATTTTTTAAAGTATTTAACACATTTTCAAAATCTGGGTAACTTTAAATCATCATTAGATTTGCTTCACATCTGCCTGTTTAAATTTTTGGCTCAGTGGGATTTCTCCACCAAAAGGACTCAAATCAAGTACACAGAAATTCTATTTAAAATATATTACTTTTCTCTAAAATAATTTTGAAAGGAATCAGGTATTGGCAAAGATAAATACAAAATATCTTCATGTGACTACATCATTTTAAGAGGGTAAGATTGATTTTAAAAAAAGACAAAAGAAGTTTGGATTTTTAAAAAACATATTATATCTGGGACTGATGTACAGAATTTGCAAAAAAAAATAAATAATTCTTTAAAAATTAAAAAAAAAAAAACCCTCAAGTTCATAAGCCATTTCACCTTATATGCTCCAAAAATGACTAGTCAAATCTGAATGTCAAAATGATGATTTTTTAAAATATTGTTAAGAGAAACTTTTCCTCTTAGCATTTGAAGTCTATAATACTAACCAGAATTTCCAGAGACTGTATGTTCTATAATTGGCACGCCTGTGAAGATTCCTGAGATCATAACCAAACTTATCTACTGGAAGAAGAAATTGAGATCATCAAAACCTTTCAACAGAAGCCCTGGGAACAGAAATACAGAGCATTCTCCACTTCCCCCAGAAGTACATCAACTACACAGTCAGAAATGACTTCTGCTCTTGAGCAAAGCCTCAGGAGGTAACAATACGAGAAACAAAACTGCTGTTATGATGGATAGCTCTGCTAAAGGTGCTTATCCTTTATTTTCAATGTTGTCAGTCAAATATGATCCATTATATCACGCTTTCATTTTTCCAAATCTGCATTTAAAACAAATACAAGTTAAGGACACTGAGTACACGTAGAAAAAAACCTCTCCAGCCCTAAAATCTGACAGCAGATGTGAATCGGTACCTGTGGCAGGCAGAATTCTAAGACTGCCCCCAAGATTCCCAGCCCTTGGTGGACATACTCTGTGTAATTCCTTCCCCTTGAGTGTGAGACTGTGAATATGACAAACAACACCCCTGTAATTATGTTACTTATAGGGCAGAAGGGATTTTGCAGATGTAATTAAGGTCCCTAAGCAGTTGACTTTGACTTATAAGAGGAGATTATTCTGGGTGGGCCTGACCTAGTCAGGTGATCCCTTCAAAGAGGTGGGAGAGATTTGAAGCCATCTCCCACCTCTTTGTTGTGGAGAGGGCCACGCACAATGTTGTGGAGAGGGCCACGTGGTAGGGAATGGCCCATGGTTGACATCTAGCAAGGAAGTGGAGACCTGAGAACTAGAGCCACAAGGAAGTGAATTCTGCCAACAACCAGTGAGCCTGGAAGAGGACCCAAACCTCAAATGCGACCAAAGCCCGGACAATACTTCAATCATGACCTCGTGAGACCCCGAGCAGGGGACCGAGTTATTGGACTGCTGGCCCATGGAAACTGAGAGAATAATGGATGCATGATATTAAGCTGCTAAATTTGTGGTAATTTGTTATACTCAACAGTAGAAAACTAATACGTTAGCAACTTCCCTTTCCTTGCAAATCTAACCAGAGGGCACCTGCAGGATTTTTTAATTTTCTTCTTTTCTAAAGTTAGTTTTCTATCTTTATCAGGAGTATTATAATTAAATTTAAGGAAGACAAAAGATTACAAGCGGATATTACAGTGAGCACTAAAAGCTTGAAATTTAAGGCAATTACTTACATTTATGTTTTCTTTTTAAAGCCAAAATTTTGAGCAGCTATTCCCAAGGGTACTTTCTGCAAGTTCTACAGGTTAATTTACATGACAAAGACAAACAAAAAACAGTACCTTACAGGCAAGAAGAAAACCAAACCATAAAATAAAATAGGTATGCTAATGGTTATTCTCTAATAAATTGATTAATGACCTGTACCTTTTCTAGCGGCACATTACTGAAGACCTGGCTTTATACAGAAGGAAAGGTAAATACTTGTTATTTCTTAAGGAACTGAACTAGTTGTAAAGAAGACAGCAAAGGGGAAAGCAGCCTAAGTGGCCTCCATGTCCACACAGCAGGAACTCTCCACTCTCTGACCCGCACTTGATGTGCTTGCTGCAGGTACTAAGGAAGCCAGCCCTCCATCGCCTCCCAACACCTCTCGCGGCCGGAGTGGAGGCTGCTTCTCTACTCACGCCAGTGGAGCTGCACTCTTCCCAATGGTAAGCTGTGTTTCCTCCTAAGCACCTTTATGCTACACGGTCCTCCAGTTATAAAACCTAATAAAATATAGACCAGGTGAGGTACGAATGTGAAAAGAGGGGTGTTGAAAAAACCCTCCTCTACTAAAGATGAAGTAACTACTAAAAAGTTGCTGTAGGATTAGGTATGGCTGAGACAACTATGAGGGATGGCTGGAGAGGGAGGTACGTCGAAATGTACATTAATATGCTTTGTGTTAAAATAAAATGTATAATGTATGCAACATTTTTTTTTTGCTGAGGAAGATTGGCCCTGAGCTAACATCTGTTGCCAAAACTCCTCTTTTTTGCTTGAGGAAGATTAGCCCTGAGCTAACATCTGTGCCGGTCTTCCTCTATTTAGTATGTGGGTCACTGCCACAGCATGGCTGACAAGTGGTGTAGGTCTGCACCCGGGATCCAAACCCGTGAACCTGGGCCACCAAAGCAGAGTGCGCTGAACCCAACCATTACGCCACAGGGCCGGCCCCTGAATCATTTTTTAATGATTTCTATTTTAACCAACTTGACCACCCACACCTGTACTAGCGACATCTAGTAAGTAGGCGTACACTGTGGTCCTTTTCCCTTGCACAGCTCACCACATACAACTCTTTTCCACACACCTTGCTCATTAGGTAAGACCCACTCCACAGGCACAGGAGGAAAAGCCCCAGATCAAGAGCAAGGAGATGCAGGGTCTAGTGGGTTAGCTGTCCTCTTATAAGCCTCACTTCCCACCTTTATAACATGAGGGAAATGGACTACTTAATTTCTCACGTCCCCTTTGGTAATAATTCTGCAATAACATTTAAAATTTTATTATAAAATAATATAACCATATTATGAAAAACACACTACAACTCATTGCCTTCAGTTGGGCAGTAGGGCTATTAAAAGATACCAAGGGAATCTAAGAAAGTTAGTTTTGCACTCGTGTTACAGATCTGCTTTAAGATAGAGCATTTCCAAGGGGAAGAACTTAATCTAAGGTAAAGAATGGTGACATCACACGCTTGGCCATCCTATGTGTAAAAGAATAATTTCATGCTACCATAAATCAAATTTACAGTGAGACCTATTACATCAAGGAAACAATAAAAAGCTACAAACGTGATTTTTTCCCTGACTATATTAAACAAAATAAACCTTTCAAACTAAAGACCTTAAAGAAAGAATCATTTTCACATTCAAATGATGATAATTATAGCCAAGATTCAGGCACAAAGTCTCAAGATTGAATAATTGCCTAGAAGGAAGGAAAAATAATAAACTGCTAGACCTACAAAAAAGTGTACAAAATTAAATCAGTTTGTATACTACTCTTTATACTATTGCTAAGAAAAACTATCAAGATACCATGTCTCCAAAGTGCTGCTGCCATCTTTCATTATGGATTTAGCTGACATTCTAAAACATGATATATATATATATTATTTTAGTGAGGAAGGTTGGCCCTGAGCTAACATCTGTTGCCAATCTTCCTCTTTTTTGCTAGAGGAAGACAGTCCCTGAGCTAACATCTGTACCAGTCTTCCTCTACTTTTTATATGGGATGCCACCACAGCATGGCTTGATGAGTGGCATGTAGGTCTGCACCCGGGATCTGAGCCCGCAAACCTTGGGCCATCAAAGCAGAGTGCAAGAACTTAACCACCACTAGGCCAGCCAGAAAACAGCGGCTGCTCTTTTTCTTTTTTTTAATTGCGGTAATACTGGTTTATAACATTATATAAATTTCAGGTGTATATCATTATATTTCAATTTCTGTGTAGACTGCATCATGTTCACCACCCAAAACACGATATTTTAAATTGGCGTTAACTAAAGCTTCAAAAGCTCTTCTTAGGTGCTGTTGTTGGTTTATAAGTTGCTGTGTTTGTCCTACCTTTGTCCTGCCTACATTTAATTTTACGTTCTTTGAAGCTAACTGCATCTTTTCTTTTATAATTTCTACTCTGCCTTACAAGATGTTCTATACAAGCAGCCCTTCATATCATATCTGACTCAGAGAGTCAGGGAGCCACAAGAGTCTACTTTGGAATTCCAAGAAGATACTGATTAAAAACATCATCCATAAGGAAACTTCACACTGTTTCAGAAGGAATGTGCAGAAGAGGTGCCGGTTACACTGGGGGAAGCGATTGGCTCCCACACAACTTATTTGAGTAGCAGAGGGAACATCTGTCTACCGTTGACATCCATTCCAATAGGCATGCTTTGTTCTAGACAGATCCATTACCATTCAATAACCTGGTTGAAAGCTATTCCCCGATAAATTCTGCTAGACTAGACGAGTTGCACAGGCTCTGAGAAGCTGGACTGCCTGGAGATAGTTCAACAATATATGAGGGTCATTTTATTCATTTTACAAAAAATACAACTTCTGCTATTCAACCTCTATTCCCATGGCTTCATCTACAAGACAAAAGAGCACAGTTGGGGACAACACTTTCCTACATCATTATCTGGTAAAGTATGATGTGCCTCAGAGCTGAAAACGTGTGCAAGGCCTCAACCTTCAGTTTTTAACAGACCGTTTCTGCAAACTGCCATTCTGACTGCAGTTTCAAAATAATTACCTATTAAACGCACAAAACTAAAATAAAGCAAAACACTAATATCAAATCATATAAATAACCAGGCAGATTACAATGGAGTATTTTAAAATACTTTTGTGAAACACAGATACAAGATTCTATATGGGTGTGACAAAAAGAAACAATAAGAAAAGGAAAATAGCACTCTTTCCTTAATTTTTTTTTCCAAAAAAACACCAATACCAAAGTGTGTGGCATATGAGGAGTATACCAGACTGTCCTAGATCCGATCCTGTCACTCAAGAATTATCTGTACACTCTCTCACTAAATTTATTATTATACTCTCCTAGAATTATAAATATTCATTTTTTTTCTTGCCTTCCTCTGCCTGCATTTATTGAAAGATACACAGGCACAAGAAATCTAGATACCTCTAAGGTAACATTCAAAAGATACAAAGCATGAAATTCACAATTGTTGCATATTACATTTCAGTATAACCTAAAATACAGTATGAATTTAAGAGGTTACAAATCACAAATATTGCCATCTCAAATAAAACCAACTCTTTTAACAATTTTTTTGGCTTAATATGAGAATCTAGTGCTTATTCTCCTTCCGATTATTATTTACTGAACTCTAAACTACATTTTTCGTTAATATTTAAATTGATAAAGCAAGCTGCCTGGATTTAGTTTCGTTGTGCTCATTTCTCTCTGCTGCTTTAGTTTAAGGCACATTTTCCTTTATTTCACTTTTCCACAAGCCATAAAAAAACTCATTTCTAATTCATCCGTTCGTTCAGCTTAACCTCTCTTCTCAGCAATTAAAGCACTCTGCGCATCCCTCATCTATCACACAGCCAGCTAAATAATGCATTGCGCCCCCCGCTCATCTTTTATCATCCCAAATGACAGGTATTAGCATATCTCCCCAGTCAATTACAGTGCAGCAGAATAATCACAGCATAATTGGGCGAAAGCCACTCTAATCACCAACCCTGCAAACTCGCAGAATAAAAACTGAGTGGCAGTTCAGACAGGCCTTGCTCTTGTCCATGACTCTAGCCAACAAGCCTGGCAGGTCTCCATTTCCTGCCCTTTCAAACTTATTCTTTAGGGAGGTGAACGTCTCCATACGTCTGACGTAAAAGAAAAGACTGTAGACATACATGTGCACGAGGGGGAACTACTTACAACACGCACATACCTGTGTTTATTAATACTTGTGCTTCTAAATGTTTGCACATACTATTAAATAGCACATAAGGAAAACATTCCACTGTCAGTATTATGTCATTAGAGGTTCTATTTCATGGCTCATATTGCAGTAAAACAAAATATTAAATTTTTTATTAAGGTTACTCACTTACTACCAAAATCGAGGCACTTCAAATGTCTACATGGTGAGGATATCTTCTGTATATTAAAAAATCAGAATTTCCTAGCTTCTTTCCAAATTACTCATTTATCACAGGAAATAGTTTTTAATTGACTATCTGTTGTGATTCTTGTAGTGCAGTCACATACAATAATTTTTTAAAAATTATGCCATTACTAAGTACAGGTTAACATATTAAGATGATTGAAAAAAATAAGTTTATACATAATAAGTTTATAATTAAAAAATTAAATGAGAAAAATAAGAATATAATGTGAGAAACTTAGAAGATAATTACAAACTTAAGTGATAATAAATTATTTTTTTAAAAATTCTGGGAAATATTCGAGAAATTTGAAATTATTTTTAGAATACTTTTTATAGGTTAATTGATTTTGCCATGATATTTAATGTGTAATAGCCAATCTAGGCCTATATCCAATTCTCATTTTACATAATTTGCTACTCCATTCGTCACCTCCTCTCCCCCTCAATGAAACACAAAAAAGTCATTCTGAAATGAAAATTTAATTTGGGGAAGAGTGGAAGGATGTTAAGAGGAACTTCTTATAAAAATGTACGTGGCTTCTTAGGAAGCAGCCAATTAAGTGCTTTAAACTGTCATGTGTGGCTAGAAGAAAATGAAATTTTCGGTAGGATTTAATTTACTCTCTCTGGATCACGTCGAGCAAGAGTCCTATTGTTCCCTGTTCTTCCTTCTCCTTCCTCACTTTCATCACTCTTTTCCACACATCCATCCAAGACCAAAGGAAACCCACACCGGAGGTGAGCTCCGCCTGGAGGGAACGCTTCCCCTGCTCAGCCAGAGGCCAGTGCCACACAGCGGAGTGGCCTCTCTGGGCAACGTGGGCAGCACATCACAGCAGCACGTCTGGGTGACCTGGCACACCGGGACACACCATCACTGCACGCTGCATGGACGCGTTGGCTGTGCACATATGAATAAATTATACACAGCCACACCCTCTGCTTAGAGATTCAATAGTAGCCACAACACCAACAGTAATTCAGCAAAGTATGAAAATAGGCCATTATTGCAACAAAGCAAACAAGGTATGATATTTATTACTTTTATTATTTAGGATTTGTGAGATTTTCAAGCACAACTCTGTCAGACAAGTGGGTCCTTCGATACACACAAAGACACTACGGCAATTATACGATATCAAAAAGCCAACTGTGAAAAGACCAGACTATAAGCAGAATTTAGACACAACAAATAGTCTCCCAGACTTTTTCTTGCTTCCCAATCCTGTTATTTTAAAATTATAATATGAAATGTTTTATTTGCATTATTACTTCGAGAACTCTGCACGTATTTTTGTTGGCGTATCTTTGCAAATGGACCCACAGGATACATTACTTCGGTTGTAAAATGGTAATTTTATTGCTTATTGGGGAGTATCTGTTACAGGTATTTATCAGTGATACATCTGGTATGCAAGTATTAATTCAACAGGTTTTTCTTTTTCAAACCTGATTTTTAAAAATCATCCCCTAATATATTCTTTAATTCATACAAATGTTCTACTTGGCTGTCAGCATCTTCCAACATATTGGCTCTTTCAACACCAGTCACTTTGACATTCTCAACTGACTTGCAAAAATTGACATGGCTTGGGTGAAAGCCAGATTTAAGGCAGGAGGAGGGGAGGAGGAGGTTTTCAGCAACTGAAGAAACAAAACTGGCTTTAAAATTTGGCATTGGAGAGAACCTAAAACACACGCAATCAAAATCATCCCTCATCTCCCCTGGAATAATTTCTTTTCTTCTTCCCAACAAAATCTTAAGCAGCTTGATGATTATTAATATGGCCACAGTAACTATGCTAAGGAATTTTATAGGCGAGCCCAGAAATATGTCTCTAATTATTTGTGCACATCTTAATTGCACAGGTGTTTCAGGATGGGGATAAGGAGAATATACGCATTTTTATTATTACTAGAAAATTAAGTCCTCAAAAAACAGTGCCAAAATAATGTCCCCAGAGAAAAATGGAGTCAATCAAACTCCAGAATATACAAGTAAATAAGCTTTCTTTCAGCATAATTCCTCCCTCCCTGAAAGAGATCACTTTTGAGATCCACAGCACATGGGGCCATGTTTCATTCCTAACATCTTTCTTAAAAAACTAATGTAAGTCTGACAAAAGCAGGAATGAATTACACAGAATTATGCTCCCCGCCCCTCACTTTCCTATATTCACCACCATTAGGGCAAACATTTCTTCTTTTTTTTTTTTTTTTGTGAGGAAGATCAGCCCTGAGCTAACATCCATGCTAATCCTCCTCTTTTTGCTAAGGAAGACCGGCTCTGAGCTAACATCTATTGCCAATCCTCCTCCTTTTTTCCCCCAAAGCCCCAGTAGATAGTTGTATGTCACAGCTGCACATCCTTCTAGTTGCTGTATGTGGGACGTGGCCTCAGCATGACCGGAGAAGCAGTGTGTCGGTGCGCGCCCGGGATCCGAACCCTGGTCACCAGTAGCGGAGCGCGTGCACTTAACCGCTAAGCCACGGGGCCGGCCCCAGGGCAAACATTTCTGCACAGACGTACTTACTAGAGATCTAGCGACCCACCCACGAAGTCAGGAATCCATCTACAGTCCACTCTCTGACAGAGCATTTGGTCTAGAAGAGATGGAGCTCCCATCACACTAACAACCCACTTGGTCATGATAAAATATTTCTGATTTTTTATATAACATCACAGCATATTCTAGAAACACTGCACATTCTTTATTGGGCTACGTGGCTTAGTGGGTACTTTCAAGCCAGTTAACTCCACGAACATCTTGTGATCACCTGATACTTCCAACAGTGTGCATGTACACATCCCAACTGGGATAAACGGTTTTTAAAGAAAAGTAGTGTTTTCACTATTGAATGCAGATCTAAAATGATACAGGAGAGCCCTAATGTATTGAATCGAACCATATGAAATTGCCAACATTAGACCATTTCTGAGCTGTAAAAATGACAATTCTGTAAGATTCAGTCTAATATATAGTTCCAGTACTAGGAGGACTAATAAGCATTGTGGTAATTTTAGATAAAGGGCACTGGCTTGGGAGGCAGAAACTTGGATTTTTGTTCTACTTTGCTACTAAATAGGGCCTAAAATAAGTCATTTTACCTCCCTCAGCCTTATTCACTGTGGAAAAAAAATTCAGATTAATATTTTGGGTTACTTTTCCTCTTTGAGAATGAACAAATAACCGACCTGTGAATCTAAGGCTGTAGAATTAGTCAAGGCAGCTCTAAAGGAAATTAGGAAAGGAGATTAAAGGTGGCAGAAAATAAAATTCCTGCACTTTCTCTCTCTTTAAGAAAATTTTTCCTCACTTGATTTCATGGGAGAATGTTTGTGGACATAAAATATTTATATTTTTCCCAAGACAATGAAGAGTAGCTTAGACTAATAAACACTAGCAGGAAGAAATCAGAAGAATAAATGAGGATCGAGTTGCAGGTCTGAACTAATGAATAGAGGAGGACCTGTAGCATTTTAAGGCTGAAAAGAACCTCAGTGATATCAAAGAAATCCATTTTTTAACCTTATACTAGGACTTCAAGGAAAATACAGCGAGTCACTCCAAGTCAAGTACAAAAGTACAAAGGAGCAGGACAGAATAGCTGTTCCATATTTAATCCAAATTCAGAAATTAGGGAAGACCCCAACAATTCCCAAGTAACTCCTCCTCATGGCATGTAAGACCTTCATCAATAAGTCTGCGCCTCTTAATCTCTTAATGGCATAGGCTTTGGCCTTCATAGCCTTCTGTCTTTTCCAAATTTTACATTCATGTATCTCTCTAAGGACAAAGTTGAAAAATAAGCTAAAATAGCCTTTAAAAAGATAATTAAACATGATAAGCAAAACGGCATCAAAATATTACAGGTGAATGCAAATAGAACATTTCCCCCAAATCTGTCCTAAATAACAATAAAGCAGATTTGTTTCAAAATGAAACATGTAAGTGTTTGATCCACCAGCAGATGGCAGAAGGAGAGGCTGGGAAATTTGCTAACAAAAGAAGGGAACAACTCAACATGGATTCCCAAATCACGACTGGAGAGCTGCTATAGGTTTTTTTCTCCTCTTCGAGTCTTTCTTTTACGGAGAAAGAAAATTCTTTTGCTTTACCAATATATATGCTATACTTTTAATTTAGATTCAATGACTGAAACAGTAAAGAATAAACTTGGCCCTCTACTTCTCTAAGGATTTCTAGTAGACTTTCATAAATAAAAAATTCAAAATGCAAAAATAAATCCTTTATATTATGACAAGTAATATGAGTTGATAATATTATGAACTTAAAAAAGAAAATGTTTCCTGGTTTCATTTCAAGGACACTGTTACCTTAAATACACTTTCACCTAAATTACATTCACACGCACTTTAGAAAGTTAGCCACGTGAATTCACTGGAAAACACACCCCGGTAAGAAGATAAGTTGAGAAGCACCAGAGTTAATGTAGCTTTAAAAGAAAAACATATGTTTTTAAATAGAAGATTAATGTAGGCTTTCATGGGGTTACATTAATAAAAGGAAAGATATTTTAACAGGTAGAATCTCTTATTATGTGAAGCTAAATATTCTAAATCTGAAATTCTACATTGACAGCCCCCAGGCATAACCCCAGGTAAATCACTGAATGAATGGCCCATTCATTACAAGAGTCACCACCAGAAGAACGCCTGATTTCACGACCCTGTTTAAAACCTTTCTACTCTCAAAATCCAATGGGACTTGCTAATTTTATTATATTTTATATATTTTTTTACTGTAACAGAACGTCCCCTCTGCTTTATGTTACTTTAACTAGAACAGCAAATTCCTCCTGTTCTCTACTTAACTGCTCTAATCCTCAGGTTTTTTTTTTTTTAAATCAGTTAAAAAATTAGTTGTTCTAATTGTGAACTGTGTTATGTTAAAATGTCTTGTGTCATATGAATACCTGGAACCTTTATTTTCTAGACCAGCTGTGGCCAACAGAACTTTCTTCGAAGATGGAAATGGTTCTGTATATGCACTGGGTCAATATGGCAGCCACCAGCAACATGTAGCTACTGAAATATGGCTAATGCAAGTGAAGAAATGAATTTTTAATTTATTTAAATTAGCTACACATGACTAGTAACTACCATATTGGACAGCACAGTTCTAGATGAACAAAAGACGCAGTGAGATCTGATCAAGATGGAGTCCTGTAAGGCGGACTGGTCACAAGAGAAAAACAGCAAGTGAATCTCCTCCCAACTTTTCTCCAAGGTCCCTTTTTTTTGATTATTTAGCCAAGGAAGCCCATTCAGAGACGGGCTACTAACGTTTTGTTTTATTTCTTCCTTAGCCATTATGACAAGCAGTTATGACAAATAGTTACAGATTGCATCATAACGTTATACTTTTATATGGAGGAGGAAAGGAAAGAAATATAGAAAATTTTCATAACAGATGTCAAACTACGGGAATAAGCCCAAATGTGACTTAAATCACTGTCAAATATGATCCCCCAGCTATACAATTTTCCACAGGTAAATTTCCAAGGTACTTTTCTATCTTGTTTTTACACGGACAAAATAAATCTCACTTTTATTTTATTTGAAATTATGTCTATAGATGAATATTCCACTTACAAATTTGATAAGTCAAACTGGAATCCTATTCCGTTTTGTAGAATATAACAAATAGAGTCAATTAAAAGCAATTATATCAGAGTAGCACACGGTTATATTCAAAAGGAGAACATAAATTGGTATCTCTTCTAAAACTTCTTTCTGGCACAAGATCATTCCAGAATTTGTATCAAACATGTAAGGTCTAGGGAAGCAAGGGTTTATTATTATTACCACTGCATTCCCAGCATACAGCACATATATTCCACAGATATTTGTTTAAATGGAATTCAGTGGAATGAAATATAATGAAATCAATGAGTTAACTGCAGAACTTGGATTAACAAAGATATTTAAGTTAACAGTGAGATAAATTGGAACCAACCGGTTTTCAGTGTCGACCAGAACTGCTCAACAGCTTCAACAAGCATTAACCATGAACGTGTCTTCCTTAGGCCGGGCTCTACAGAGCTTCAACATAAAATGCAAAGCTAATACATTAACCCAGATAATGGGAGGATCAGTGAGAAAATCCCAGAACAGAAAAAAGTAGTAGTAATATGTTACTATCACAGGGTTTTTGCTCTTAGCAATCACAATTGTTGCACCATCAAAAGAGCAACACTTATTTACTTTGAACCAAGTGCAAGTCAATATGGACATGAAAAGACAAACAAAATGGAATCTACAAGCGTACAATCTTGCTGGAAAAAGATGCCACACAATGGAGCTGGGCCAGGCCATACCATGCTGTCTCCCATACACAAAAGAAAACAGAAACATGTTGGCAGAAAAGAAATTCCAAATAAGTAGCAAAGGCAGTGAGTGCTGTCTAAGCTCAGAGGATGAGAGCTCGGAAGTCTGCAATCCTGTGGGAAGACGCCACAGAAGAGGAGGGGGATGGACTGAGTCTGGAGGGTAGGACGAACCTGAAATGTAGCAAGAGATGGGGCAAGCCTTCGAGGGAAGGCAAGGTCCGAGGTTAGGCCCAGAGGGAGGTTAAGGGCTCACTCAGGATAGTTAGAAGGCCATGTTAGTTGGTTGGGGGTTAGAAGACCAGTTTGAACTCTGATGTTACTCTTCTCTAAGATATTTAATCAACCTAGACATGGATAAAAAGTAATACATAAGAGTAAACAAATTTAGTATTTACTTTAAAATCTTCTTTTTAGATATTTTAAACTTACACTTTTCTCTAAAATAACAATTTTAGGTGCCTAAAATGAATACTAAAAATCTCTGCCAAAAGAGGATAAAAAGGTGAGTAATGTTAAATATTATGAGGAAATATTAGATATTTTTATTTAAATAGTAAGAGGAAAATTAATGAGACTACTGAAGTCCTTAATTATATAGTCCCTCCTTTGCCGGTAATGAGCTATGACCTTGGGAACAAGCAATCCTTTGGCCGCCAGCTCCCTCATCCCTAACACGGAGGAAGGCTAGACCAGAGGACCTTGGAGATGTCTTGCAGGGATAAAATTTTAGGACACTAGGCAAGTATGGTTTCAAGAAAAGATGGAAAGAGGGAAACTGTAGGAAGAGACAAAATGAGGAGTGGGTCCTGCAATAGGGTTTTGGAGAAAAGGCCTTACTAAGATTAATATGCTCTCCTAGGGTCTGGTTTAAAAGGTGGGGGCAGAGGGCACAGGTTGGCAGTCTTCTCCCCACCAGGGGCTGGTAACCTCTGGGGGCCGGGGAGGCTTGTCACCTGTGGGCCCCTATGATGACCTATATTTTATCATTTTTCTTCTTCTCATTCTTTTTTAGAACAACACATATGCTCACCCTTGCTTTTCCTCATCATTCATTTTAAATGACCTCTCACATATACATTTTTCTCTGATATTTTTAGATTTGTGGAATTCTAATGCCCATTTAGAATTGGAGAACAAATGAACTGGTAATATAGAACGTATATTTCTGTCCACCTACCCTTCAAAACGAAAAGTCTTTAAAAATTATTTTGGTAACCAAATTATACTACTGCCAAACTAGTAAGCACACTAAGAATTTACCCCAGGAAATATGTTATATTGAACAAGAGACATGCTTTTAAATCTTTGTCTTGGCTTTATGCATATTCATTCATTCAGCAAGATATTTAAGAACAGGCCCTGGAGTAGGAGGAAGAGGTGTCCCCGGCACATACAAGAGAGGAGAAATGGTGGGAAATGCAACACTACATGCGTGGAGAGGAAAAGGAGTCTGAGACACCAAGGCCACACCCACAGGAGGAGGATCCACAGCGTGCTGCTGGGGAAGCCAAAGGCAGAGAGCAAAGAGAGGCCAATTAAGGCAGATGCTGCAAAGAGGCAAGTAAAATGCAAGGACTGCATGGTTCTTCGTGAGGATGTAGGAAGTCATCTGGAGCCTTAGCAAGAGGGTGGAGTGGAGAGAGCGGGGAGGGCAGCTAAGATGAGATGGGCAGTGAGGAAAGAGGCAGGTAGCAGTGCAGACCTTGAGGGTTCTTAGGACCTTCAGAAAAGAGAAAAGGCTTTGGGGCTGACCTTCCTGATTCGTATCCCACTTCTGTTATTGATTAGCTGTGTGACCTCCTATTCCTTCACCCCATACTGGGGAATAGCAACACTGCCTAACTCATAGGGAGTGGATTAAATAAAAATCTTGCTTCTTTATGATTCTTGACTTAGCTAGCTACCTACAACAAATGAGAAGGCAAAAGATATTCGTGGTCATGAAATGCCTTAGTAATTTTTTTAGATTTTGATAAGATCTCAAGAAATTAATGGAAAAGTTATGTTTATATAGTCTTTCTTTTTTAATGACCCAGGGATAGTTTATTCACTCCTCTTTTTTACTTCCCCACTATAATTTTTTTTGTAGAACTCATAAGCCACAAAGTCAAATTTTTAGCCTTTTTCTATGTTTGACAGTATAATTGTATATATATTTGCTTAGCTGATTTTATTATCTCCTTATGAATGGCAGCTTTACCTAGTACATTAATGATGTAGAAGCCACACTTATCTTGTAGAAAGAACCACTCCACGTTGGCTGCCCCTGGGACTCCTGATTTATTATCCTATAGAATTTATCAACTTTTTAATGCATTCAAGTCTTGATCAGAAGTGAAGTCAAAGAGCAGTGCTCTACAGTTTGCAGAATTTTCCTTTCCTAATATATTTGTTCATTTTTTATTCTGAAGCACCTCTTTATTCACTGCAGTTCATTCATTCATTCATTCATTTATTTATTTATTTATTTATGAGGAAGATCAGCCCTGAGCTAACATCCATGCTAATCCTCCTCTCTTTGCTGAGAAAGACCGGCTCTGAGCTAACATCTATTGCCAATCCTCTTCCCTTTTTTCCCCCCCCCCAAAGCCCCAGTAGATAGTTGTATGTCATAGTTGCACATCCTTGTAGTTGCTGTATGTGGGACGTGGCCTCAGCATGGCCGGAGAAGTGGTGTGTCGGTGCGCGCCCGGGATCCGAACCTGGGCCGCCAGTACTCAGGCCGAACCCGAGCACTTAACCGCTAAGCCATGGGGCTGACCGACAGTTCTTGTTTTTATAAGTACACAGAATTTTAAATTAATTAAGCATCTCACTAAACCCAAACAGAAACAAACTCAAGAAAATCAGTTACCTACATTCAGAGGAAAAAACTAGAACCACCGGAAAACAGTTGAAGTGTTTAATATACTGTGAAATAGTTATTAGCATTTCGAATTCTAAGTTACCTTTGACTGAGATATACCTAATAAACAATGAATCAGTATTTGAGTGAAATTAAGATTCGTGAAGTAGAAGGAGCATAGATATTTCCCATTAGATTAGGTTTAAAAAATTAATCTCAAAACAGCCATCATAGTCGTGATGTTTGTGAATGATTGCAAACTTGTTTTCCTGGGTTATAGTTTCACCACACTCATACACAAAAATGGGTTGTTTGTATCTCTGGGTCCCAACATGTTTAAGTCATTTTCTAGTGAGACTGACGAATTCATGCTTCAATCTTAAGTAAATATTGAGCTTGTAGATTTTAGTTTGACTTAGGAGAAGGAGAAGCACACAGGGGTGAATAATTCAGATAGTGCCAAAAAAAAAAAAAAGTAAAGAAAGATCAAAGGCACATTAAAGATCATCACTGAATGGATCAGAGACATCCGTGGGACAGACACACGCTCTAGCGTCCTACTCATCCACCAAGATGACGTCATTAACGTCTTACCAGTGAGTCAGATACTTGAGTTATGTTTCCCAGTGCATAAAAACAGGAAGAAAGGTCAATTGTGAAAATGTGTTCAAAAACCTGACCAATACTGAATACCTAGACCTTTTAAGAAGCAAGCCGAAAATATATTTGCTGTCTTGCAGATAAAACGAAGCAGTAAAAACTTTCAAATTTCTCACTTTTAGTTATATGTGTAAATTCTTTGGTATAGATCTGCAAAAGTGAAATGCATTGAATTGTTTGAAAATCACTGAAGTATTGGGAAAAAATTTCAAACAGTTGTTTCTGCAAATTGAATTGAAGGCTACAAAAGCAATCTGCTAGTTTAGCCATAAAACAAATGCAAAAAAGTCTTTACACAGTAGGGCAGACCATGAGAGCTACTGGGACAATAATCTTACACAACCCTGCTGCATCCTCAGTATGAAGGATTATGGAGACGAGTTCACAAGAGCTGACCCTACAGGTTTATTAACTATGCAATGAATATTCCGCATGCATGCTGGGCATTAAGTAAAAAGAGAAAAATCAGAAGATGACCATATGTGAAATATTGCAAATAACCCTGAATTAGCTCTATTTATAATTAAAATTTTCAGCAGACATAGAAACGTAAAACATATTAAGGGTAAAAACTCGAATTAGTTTACCAAATATTTAAATAAAGTGTTAATTTATCTTTTTACTTTTAATTTTTATTTATTTATGATGTAAAACCTTGCTAAGCTTATAACTTCAGAACAGATTTGATTTTGGTACTATCATGTCATCCACTTGTAACTGCAGCACAACTGCTAGACCGTACTAAGAAAGGCCAAGCATCTAGAATGGAAAGCAGGAAAAAAAAGATGGAAAAAATATAAATAACTAATTTTTAGTTTTAAGCTAAGATGTAGCACATACAGGAGTCAGAGTCATCACCCACACCTTGTGCTCTAAAGTTTCCATCAACTATTCTCCCAGACTTCTGACTTTGAAAGTAATTGGGGGCACCTACACTATACTTCTCTACCTCTACGTGAAAATAAAGTCAGACTCCCCTAATAACTGCCTCTTGCCAATTCACTTCACAGCTTAAGAATTACCAGCAAATATGTACAAAGAGCAAGTAAATCTGATAAAAACTACAGGTCTGGAAGATTGTAATTCTGAAAAATCTGTGACTCTTCCCCGTGTTCTCTATCTCAGCGTGACACATCATCTATTCCTTGGTCTCATCCTCAGTCCTCTGCCTTCCCCCCGCTGAATATCCCAGTGATCACGGATCACCAGGTCCTACAGACTTACGTCTTAAGGATTTCTTTCCTCTTCCACTGTGCTGGCTCAGGCCTACATCACCTCTCACTCGATCTACTCAACTGCCCTTCACTGGTCTCTGGCAAACATCCTCCACAAAGTGGTCAAAATCATCTAAGTTTCAAGTCTAACCACTACTTTGCTTAAAATCTTTTAAGAGCTTAGCATTTTCTATAGGATAAAATTCAGATCTTTAACCTCTTCAACCTCGGATCTTGCCACGCAGGCAGAGTTTACTTTTAGTTCCCTTTGATCTTTTTCATGGTTGTCCTCCCACCTGAAAATAGCTCTCATTTCTCCTGTCCTCCTCTTATCTAAATATAATCCACACCACAAGCTCCGCCCAGAGATCAACCTCCTGGAATGCCCTCCCACTCGATCCCCACAATCCTTTGCATATTTCCAGCATGGAGACCAGGCACGGCACTTCGGGATAATTGATCTGTTTAGGCCTCTACCTACCAACTGATGGTGAGCAACTTAAGGGCAGCAGCTGGGATTTAATTTAGTTGTGACTGGAATATAGGGATTCAATAAATATTTGAAGCAGGGATAACAAATCAATGAAGCTCGAGTTATGAACCAAAAGCAGCACTCTGCTAACATTCAGCTGTCATATTTTGGTACCCTCAAACTGGAGGGAAATTTCAGTAAATCCTGTTCCATGGCTAATTCAAATTTAAAAGTCAATTACTACTCAATGAAACTCCTGGTTTTCTGTACAATTTTTCATAATCTCTACAACAAAGAAAGAGGGTAAACAAAACACCAGCACAGTCTAATCTTTATCACAAGACAAGGGAAATCTTAAACTTCTGAGGATTTTAGAACCTCCGCATTTCATAAGAAAAGCAAGTCCTCTCTGCTGACCCTTCCAGTCCACCTAGGGGAGCTGATGAAACCTGCACAGTAAGCTACGTCAGACGACACACCTTGAGTCCAAAGGCGGTATCTTCTGAGGTCAAGACTTCAACCTGAAATCACAAGGAAAAAAATAATTTAGGCACTATCAAAAACCTTCTTTGAGTCTAGCCACAGACACCAGACCACAGGCATGGCCTGGAACTAAGAGTTCTGGAAAACTGGTGTTCGATTTATGTCAGGTGTCAAGAAAGAGATCTGTGGGTGTCTTCAAGAGTTGGGTGTAAATCCAGGTCACTGCCCCAGGTTCCACTTTTATAACAGGGCGAGCTGCTATCCAATTAATATATTTGCCATCATGTTGAAGTGGTGGTATAAGTTCCTCAGAATGATCTAGAAGTTATGAAAATCATCCTTCTCACTTAAATCACAAGGTGTTGCATATCCTTTTTGATCTCTTCCTGACAGGCAGTGAGAGGAAAGTTATGCTTCGTAAAGCAATTTCGTTGTGCTCGTGAAGCTGCTAGTAATTTCTTGTCCTGCTCACATTGGAGTGGGTAGTCCTGAATCTCTGGAATGTTGCAGAGCAAGAGTTCCTGAAAGCAACACTCAGGAAAAGGCAGGCAGAGTCTAAGCAACAAGTTGTGAAATGATGGCAAAACTTCAAAATTGCCTGTCAGTCTTACGCATCAGAAGACAGGGCTCATTAACATGAATTTTAAAAGCTGCGTGGAACAAGACGTGTATTGATAATTACTGTTTTTTAAACATAATTATTCAGTCTGGTGCATAAAGCTTTTAACTCTGACTACTACAAAGTACCAAAATATGATGGAAAAGAGCAAGGAAAGAAGGCAACAGAACAAATATAGATATTTTTGAAGTGTCTGGGGAAGCGGGTGGGGGTAGGACAATAGTCTCAGACTAGCTGGCTTCCTTGTTTGAAACCTTTTAAAATTAGGTGTTTGTGGTAGGTGTTTAAGCAGAAGGCACATAGGTCTATCCAACGTACCTTGCTATAAAACAAAATCAGATTCTTCCCTTGGGGGAAGGGAATGCAGAAAGGAAGATCATTTCAATGAGATTGTCATCCAGTATGAAAGGAAGGGGGTCAAAAAGAAATGAAGAAACAAACTGTATTCTCCAACTGCTCTACTGGAAGTGAGGCTCACCCAGCACCTGGAACCTGCCCACACCGGAGCACAAAGCCAGAGAAACGCACAATTGGGTCTGGAGAAGACGAGCAGCCTCGTTCTGATGAAAACCATATGTTACTGATACCAAATGTGATTTTAGGCTAAGGACTGAAATGTTGGCTCAACTATAGCACAAAATCACGATAAGATTCACTGATAGCATTTCTGTTTACACTTCGGTTTCCAAAGCTAATTGTTAGATTCAGAAACATGATCTTATTATAGAGTTTTAGTTTAAGAGGAAAATAACACAACAGTTATTTGCAGTTCACGTATGTTTGAATTTCTTATGTCCTGCCTTTCACAACACTAGGTTACTAACCTCAAATATTTTTACATTACCATCTCCAATCAACATTGAAGACTTTAGTTAAGGGGAAAGCACAAACAACAAATTCGCTGAATCTTAACTACTGTAAACACTGTGTCACATTGCTCTTGAATTACACACACAGATCCTATCTGCATACCTCAGTGTTAGGTACAGTCACCCTTGATGTGATATTTTAACATATGAACAATTATTTTTAAAATACATTATAAGTTTAAATCTGCAAAAATCACCCCCAGTGTGAGTCTGCATTTGCTTAACATATTATACAAAGTCAAAGTAGCAAGAAAATTCAACTGCAAAAGAAATCTATTTAAAGATATGGCCTTAATATATTTGACAAGTTGAGATGATCGCAAACCAAAACTTTCAAGTGGAATTTAGGAACTCTCCATGTAACTATGTCAGTAGATGGAGATAAAGACAGAACTTGGGGGTTAGAGGAAGGAGATGGACCTCAAAGGGTCAGCCTCATCCTCCTCCCACCCAGATTCTATCTCCAGGAGGGCTCAAAGAGGTGTTTTGAAATTCCTAAGTATTAACCAATTTAATTAAAGCAACTTAAAACAATATTTATGTTTTGTACAAAAGCACTATGGTTTAAATACATATGCCCTCTAGTTCAGTATCCTTTATTATTTTCTGTTTCTGTAAGATTTTAATTTCAATAGTTACAGAAAAACAGCTGATTTTAAACACGTGAGATGAAACTCAATTTAATAAAAAAGAAAGATCAATGTCATACAAAGGTTTCCACGCTGGCTCTAAAAGCATTTTTACCTAAGTTGGAAGGAATCCCCCTCTAGTGGGAGTGAGGGAGTACTTCAACTGTCACACACAATTTTCAGGTGGTAGTCATTAAACTTAACTATCAACGGAAATCAGCTAAGTATTTTTGTTCCTTTTGTCTGAAATTTGAATCTTTTAAAAAAGAAAACAATATAAATATTTTATATTTCACAAGCCAAAAAACTCCTATAATTCCTAAATTTAAACTAGAAGTAGATTTGTATTTATCTGATGGGATTTTAGTTATTAGCAAACAATCATCATCCAATTTAAATTGGCTATAAAGTAGTCACAATTTTAAGTTAAAACAAGAATGTACAACTGGAAAAAGTTAGTACATTCTCGTGGAAAGATGTAATAATGTAGTGGGAGGATAGCATGCTGATAATCTGCATTTACCTGACTCAATAACAAAGACTCACCACATGTAAGGCAGTGTGCATAATTATTAGTGCCGTAAGAGAGAAAAAGTGATGAGTTTCACTTAGGTATTAATACCTGAGTATTAACGTATTTAACATCAATGGGTGAAATGTATCTAAATGTTCATTAAAAAAATAAATTCAAATTCAGAAACGACCAGAAGAGATTATTCCCGGTGTCATTTTTCTTTTTAAACTTTAATTTGGGGAGATTTAAAACTGGCCGTAATACAAAATCATCAAGAAAAAAGGTCGCAGGTTTTGTCAGATGTAAAATTAGGACATAATACCCAATGTTCTCCTTCTCCACACAGATGCCGTAACCAATGCAAAGATAACTCTGAACACCCTGATGAGGAGCAGACCTGGCATCCCTGGGAGAGAGGACCTGCCAAGGGGGCCTAAGCACACTGTGTCAAGGATAAATGCAGGCTAACAAAGCAGAGACATCCTAAGTCCAGGGTAAGGCCCTTTCCATTAAACCACGTTTATTTCAAATGATGCTACAATCAACACTCGATAACTCGAGTGCCTAAAAGGATTCCATGTGTAGGGAACTTCTAGAATCGCTGTGCAAGTCCGCAAGGTTCAGCAGCAGCTAGGCCATTTACAGATCTTGCGCTCTACTCCAGCACAAAACCTTCAATTGGCCTCCCTCTCCCAATTAACCTAATAAGCCCTACTTCCGCCAAAATTAAAATAAACCACTTTAATTTCCAATCATTCCATTATGAAAATCGGGAAAATGTGAATTCATGAATTTGGAAGTACAAGTGGTTGTAATTTTCTCTTTCTGGAAACATTTTCAAAGTCCTTGTTACTTTCACCTCTAAAGCAGAGAATACTAACATCCAGCAGCACTTTCATTAAAACAAAACAATGCCAAAACTATGTCCCATTTTAACTTAAAAAATTTCTAAAATCAGGATCATGCTGTCACAAAAAGAAATAGTGACAAATAAGGATTTATAATCATATATAAAGAATCTTACTCCTAATTAAAAGAACGCAAATCAAAACTCCCAACATTATTCTATTTTTCTCAAAACATTTTACCAAAGATTAAAAATTTTGATAATTACTATATTGACACTCCAATCACAGCCCTGCATTGATGACGAGAACATATAGTGGAATAAAGTGCAATTTGGCAGTATCCGTCAAAGCCTATATGCGCTTGATTAAGTGTTAACGCAACAATTCCACTGATACTCAAGTGCAAAAATATTGATTTACAAAGTTGTTTACCAGAGTTGTTTGTAGCAATAAAGCACTGAAAACAACCATCAACCAAACGTCCATCAACAAGGGACTGTTTAGTAAATTATCACACAGCCAAGCAATAGAATGCCATCCTGCTGTTAAAAAGAATTTATGTGTGCAGAGAAGGAAAGATTTCTATTCTATCACATTAAGTGAACAGAATCAGGACAGTGTGCACAGTAAACTAATATCTGTGCTTAAAAAAAAGAGGGGGTGGGTTATATGCTTGATATACTCAGACCATTTCTGGAAAGATATGCAAGAAACATCAGCAATTGCCTCAAGGGAGAGAAACTTATTTTTCATTGTATTTTGTCTTACAACAGAAGAAATTTTTTCACCAAGTACATGTGTTTCTTATTCAATTGAAAGTAATTAGTTAACAAAATAAGCCAATAATAACATAAAAATTTGTTCACTGTTCATAATAATCGTAGAAATGTAAGTAAAGGTCTTATCTTTCAAGTTAGCAAAGATTACAAATATAGTAGTCAATGCTTGTGTGTACAACCAGATCCCCCAACACTTGTGATGAGTATGTCAGTAAAAACAGCCCTCCAAGAAGCAATTTTCCACCATACATCAATAGCCTCAAACATATTCACGCCCATTTACCCAGCAATCTATTTGCTCGAGAAACCTATCTCTGTGATCTAATTTGTGATCAACTATTTATATATTAAGTATGTGTACTACATCATTATTTGAAACATCAACCAATTAGAAAAAAATGTACAAAAATGGTTAAATAAGGTATGGTATATTCATAGGACAGACCATTACATAATCACGAAAAACTCAGTTTTCAAGAAATATTTGATAACACAGGAAAATGCTTATAACATGTTAAATTTCAAAAGTAGGATTAAAAACAGAAATTTGACATTATAAATATTCAAATCCATCCATTTGTTTCCTCCATGCCTTCTAGAATATGTGCCATGCTGGAAAATGTGTTCCTCACTCCAGGATATTTAAAATATTCATTCATGTTTTCTTTTAATACATTTGACTTTATTTTGTTTTTACATTTAAATATTTGATCCATCTGTAATTCGTTTTTGAAATAACAAGGAGAGGTGATTCAGTTTTAATTTTCCATTTGAATAACTGTGATGCAGAATAATCCATTATTTTCTCCAGTGATCAGAGATACCATATCTTTACCATAATGAAAAATTAAAATGATATAAATTTTGCCTCCAATTCTAGGTAGGGATGGGAAAAGCAAAATGACCAATGAGGTATTCAACCCAAAGGGAAATGGGCGTGAGAGGAGGGGATTGATAATAATCAACAAGAACCTGACTGAATTTGCAGTTACAACATTTGTCCACAAGTAAATTGTGAAGGATTCAGATGCTCTTGGAAAAAATAATTTTTGCCTAGATTGGTGTCCAAGGGATAAAAAGACTATTCTACTTACAAAGATTGCTGTGTCTGCTTTGGTTGGTCCAAAAAGATCAATATACCAACTAGAACCTATTCCATTAAGCATACTTTTACCTACATTAAGGAGAAGCAGACATTAATAAATAAATTGCTCTCCAAAACCATGCCCTGGGATTTATGACAATTTAAACTGCAGGACAAGCCCCTCCACGCCCCACCCCCTCGCGCGCGCACACACCCACACCCACACCCACACCCACACACAGATAGCTCACCCTGGGTTGCCAAGTTTTAATTTTAGCCAGCAATGAAGTTGTTTTGTCTTTTTCTTTTTTATTATTTCTATTATCAGTATTAACTTTTCTATAATCCATTAAAAAAATGAATGCTGAAAAAAAACACGTAAAAGCTTGCCAGCATTCGTCTCTTACTTATTAATTCTCCTCATTCTCCTTATTAGCATGTACAGGCCACATGACAGCTCAAGGACGCAGCTTGCTGAAACCGCTCTGTGTCTGATTAGCTGGTAATAGAACACACAATGATGCCTTCTACCGTTAAATGCTGCTGAGTAGAACCACCATTCTCTGAATGTATTTAAAATTAACTAAAAACTTGTCCCTACATAAGGAACCAATAAATAATAATGATAAATTTTATGTATGCAACCAAAAAGCATTTCTGTTATACTTAATACGATGTAATATGATTTCAAGACAAACAATGGATATGTTATGACCATTGATTCAGTGCAAGTGTTATGCTCACGTTACCTTCTATACTAGGATGTTAGCTGTGTCTCCACATCTTAGGCTGTTAAATTTAAAACAAAGGTTGTCAGCACTGTGGTCACACCCCTCTTTCTAATTATGTTCTCTAACTGAGTGAGGATACTTTTATTTAAGGTTCACAGAGTAATCATGAACTCATGCTATGGCTCAGAGAAAAGAGACCTTAAGTGCAGAACAGAGTGTGCAAAAATAGCCACCACTATGCAATGTGACTTTATAGCCCTTTCCATCAGAAGGTGGAGTCTTCTTCTCTACTCCTTTAATCTGGGTTGGACGTGTGCTCTGGGATCAACAGAATGCAGCCACAGAAATCATACTGCACCACTTCCAATCATCCTCTTGAAAGTGAACCAGCCACCATGTGAACAAGCCCGGACTAGTTTGTTGGAGGATAAGAGACATATGGTTCTGTTACCACATCACCCTAGCCAAGAGCCAGTCAACTCCAAGAGGCAGAGCCGCTTAGCTGATCAGTAGCTGACTGAAGAAGGGAGAATGAGCCCAGCAGAAACCAGAACCACCCAGGCCCAGGCCAAATTGTCACAAGGGAGGACGGTGAGCTAAATAAATGGCGGTTGTTCTGGGCACCACGTTATGGGTCGGTCTATTGCATAGCAAAAGCTAACTGATGCATCGTACAACTCCAAATAAAACAACCTAGGTGTCATACACCTACCGGCAGAGTTCCAGGCAAGAACACTATGATACTAAAGCCATCCCGAGAGCACTTATAGTATCCACACAGCCAAGTCCCTCCTCCAGCTCCACTCCCTATTTGCAACTCCAAGACCATAAAATTCTATCACAGTTCTTTACTGTGGTCCACAAGAAGCTCAACAGCATGGCTCCTGCTTGCCCCACTAACACCCAGTCCTACCACTCTCCCTCCATGAGCAATGCTTCAGCCACACTGGCTTCCTCTCTCTTCCTCAAAATGGCCCTTTCTCACCTCAGTGCCTTTGCACTGCTGTTCCTGCTGCTTGGAACACCTGCCACCAGATTTTCCTATTACTGCTCCCTTCATATCACTTATACCTCAGTTTAAAAGTCGCCTCCTCAGAGAACCCCCTCCCTCTCCCGTATTACCACCAGATATTTGCTTGTTTATCCCTTCACTTAAATGTAAACTTCACAGGAGCAGGGCCCTTGCCTGTTTGATTCACTGTTGAAGGCTTCTTACCTAGAAGGGTGCCTGACACAGAGCAGGAGCTCAATAAATAACTGTTGAGGGAACAAATCAGTGCATGTGAACGAATGCACTGAGGACTATAACACCAACAATAAAAACATAAATACATGTTTATGAACCCAAATTTGACACAGCTCATTACGTCACAGGTGTAGATATAATAAGATTTAAAACATGCTCTACCTAATAAGTCTTATGTACCATTTAGCTGATGGTATACACACTTGCATTACATACTAGTGTTATTAAAAAACAAACCCAAAACCAAACCAAAAACCAGTTTTACTGTATTTCATGATGATATATATGCATTTGATGCACTTCTCTCTCTAGCCAAAAATAAACCTTAAACTCCTTTAAAAAGATTAGGTTTTTTAAATTGATGGCAATGAAGGAAGTATGTTGCTCAAAGATAGATCTTTTCTCCCTATTTCTGAATTGAAATGCAATGATTCTTTTAGAATTGTATTATACCAAGAAATAACCACAGTAAATATTTTATAAAGAACACATACAGCCCACAATCCTTCCAGACTTAATTTTTTTAAATAAATTTCAGGAAAATTTGAGCTTTGTATTTAGGCTTCTTGACTACAGCACAGCAGATGGTAAGGAAGCCCAGCCCATTTTGCAGGCCATCACTGTGAAGGATACTGACGGGCCCAAACGCTACAGAAAAATTCTGGCTCTCAGACGGCTCATGTGGTCACAGTACCAGGCCTACTCCATAGATGGTCTCTCCCTGAGGCACAAGGGAACAGGAGCCCCAGTGTAACTCCATCGGTGACATCACTGACATGTTCATAGAAGTGGGGGCATTCAGAACCCTATACCTAAAGAAATCACATGTACAAAAGTTACTCATTTCTATACTTCCAGTGTTATCAAGAAATTTGGCTAAGGAATCATGAAAAATATAGACCAAAATACATGTATCTATTCATGATTTCATCTGGCTTTTCTAACGCAACACGTGTATACAAATAATGTAAATTTGTAAACAAAACTTTTGAAAACAGATCATACTTTCAATAAAAGAAAGTAATTCTATCATATTTACTTTAGATCTTTCTCTAAATCATATATTATTAAAGTAGGAAATGTATGTATAGGAAAACACTAATATTTATTCATCACATTATCCTTTCTAAGTGATTGCTTTTTCCGTATACTTCAAGTTAACATCTAGTTCTTACTAAGATTTTCTATACTTATTTGTAAGTTCTAGGAGGTTTCATGAAGGAAAATATAAAAGCTACGGATGTCCAGGCAGTGAGGGACTTTTAAAAATTTCTGAATACCAAGTAGGTGGTAGTAAACTTTACAAAAACTGAGATAATACTACATACTATCTCATCTTCCACTGTGTCATACTCATTGTGAATTGTTATAATTCAATGCTATTTTAAGCAATACTTCCCTGTTTACCCAAATATCTACTCATTCATATACAAATTGATATAAAAACCTTATCAAATCTACTACACTATATTTACAAATTTATTATACTACAGCTTGATAAATCCAAATGCTCTAAAAACGTAAGCCAATAATATAAACTCTTTTTTCTAATTTTAATTACATTTCATAAAGAAGAAAACTGTATTTTAAAAATAACTGAATAAATCTCCTAAGGTACTACAAGTTGAAAATTTAGCTAAAGTACTATTTGACCATACTTAAATCCCTCCCCGAGTCCCACACACCATTAACGTCAGCTCAAAAAAGCCAGTTGAAAGTTGTTATCAAATCATTAGACAGAAGAGGTACAGTAGTAGACAGACAGGGTGTGGAGATCCACGGATAAAGGCCATGTAAAAGTTAATCACTGTGTCAAAGGGTGGGAAGTGCCACAAAGATGATTTTAGCTGACCAGATGAGAATAAAAAGGTGTTTTAAAAACAAATACATTTTTAATGTTTTTAATTCAACGAGTTAAACTTCTATTACTGCTGAAAAATGTCCTTTGTACGTTATTAATTTGATTACGTGTCATTGGCTTTTTTCCTGCTGCCCTCTCCCCTGTCCACACGTCCCAGTCCCCCCAACTCTGTCAGCAGGGTCTGCATGTAAGAAAAATGACAGATGAAAAAAATTTCTGTTTTACCCTAAAATACTTCTACCAAAATAGATTGGTTTTAAAAATGCTAGCAAGGGGCCGGCCCTGTGGCTTAGCGGTTAAGTGTTCGTGCTCCGCTGCTGGCGGCCCGGGTTGGGATCCCGGGCACGCACCGACGCACCGCTTCTCCAGCCATGCTGAGGCCACGTCCCACATACAGCAACTAGAAGGCTGTGCAAGTATGACATACAACTATGTACTGGGGCTTTGGGGAAAGAAAAGGAGGAGGATTGGTAATAGATGTTAGCTCAGAGCCGGTCTTCCTCAGCAAAAAGAGGAGGATTAGCATGGATGTTAGCTCAGGGCCGACCTTCCTCACACACAAAAAAATGTTAGCAAGGCGGTTACCGTCAGACTTTTATCACAATGTATCTTTAAGTCCTTTCAAAGTTTAAATTGTTTAGAACTATCTTGATTATCAAATGGGAATGGAAAGACAACTCAATAAAAGAGAGAAAAAGAATGTAAAGTCAGTTACACTTAAATTTAACCACAAAACTTTACCTTTTACCTTAAAACTGATTCTTGTTTTAGTTGGGACTTACTTTGAAGAATCTATCTATTTAATCAGGTAAACTAATAATAGCGAAACAAAGAAAGAAGTCTCTAGGGAAGACAACCACTTTTTAATTCTTTTCATAGCTCCCTCAAGAGCTACGGGTCCAAAGAACGTAAACCAAGCCGGCCCCACACCAATGCTGTCACCCACTCTGTTCTCTCACAGAAACTGTGAAGACAGCCATATCTGCCAAGGCAACAATAACCAAAATGTGAAACCAAGAGTGTGAGGGTGTGAAGGAAACTAGAGGCGAGCACAGGAAGTTCTGGAAGAGGCAATTTCAGAAAAAAGAGTTGACGTTTTCAAGGCAGCTCACTGTCAGCACACCACTATTTCACTCTGCCCCTCTCCCTCTCTCCAAAATAAGCATATCTTCTAAAAAAAACTGTACAAGAAAAAAAGGAAGCCTTCAAAAATAGGTATTAGTTGTGTGAAAAAGCGTTGTTACTGAATTTATTTTAACGTCAATTTGAGTTCCAGAGTGTTCAATATTCATCTTCTAGAATAAAGGGCCATAAAGGCCTCATCTATGAAGAATCTCTAGTCTTGAACAGTTGAAAAATGTTGATAATTCAAGAGAGGGGCACTTTAGTACCAAAAAAAGTCAGGGAGATAATTGCAAACACTCATGTGCTCATTTAAGAGCGCGGTGTCTGAAGACACGTGGAAGCGACAAACAGAAACCCGACACGGCACAGCGATGGAACAAAGACTGACCCAAAGGAGGAAGAAGGCACAGCTGGTTAGTGACACTCGTTTGTAACTGCTTCAGTAAGAAAAACTCCTTCATATCAAGGGGCAGGTCTTGACATGAAATAATAAAGTCACTTTCTAAAATACCAGTGACATATGATGGCAGTGCTCCCCTGATGAATCAATTACCAAGGAGGAATCCTCTGGCTCCACCATAGACAGCAGTGTTATGTGACAAAAGAAAAATGTAATTTGTATAAACACATGGGATTCAAATATGACGACTGATTTTTTTAAATGATCTATTGCAGCAAAATAATACAACCACTTTGGGAAGGAGTTTGCCAAGTTCTGATAAGGTGAAAGTAGTCTTACCACATGATCCAGAAATCCCGTATCTACGTATTTACTCAAGAGAAATGAAAATACGTTCACGTGACCCCCTGTATGAGAATGTTTATAGAGGTTTTATTCATAATTGTCAGAAACCGCAACCAAGCCAACTGTCTATCAATTGGTGAATGGATAAACAAAACTATGGACATGCGTACAATGGAAGACTACTCACCAATACAAGAGGAGTTAACTATGGATACTACAGGCAATGACATGGATGACTCTCAGATGTATTATGGTAAGTAAAAGAAGCTAGACTCAAAAGGTTACCTACTGTAGGGTTCCATTTCTATGACATTCTGGCAAAGGCAAAACTACAGGGAAAGAAAACAGATGAGTGGTTGCCAGGAGCTGGGTGTGGAGGGAGGGGGTGACTATGAAGGGGCAAAGGGAAACTTTTTGGGGTGCTGGAGATGTTCTGTTAGAAATGTTCTAAGATTCTGTTAGAATACGATTGTTTACATATTATCGTGTCTTGCATTTAACAACATAGTAACCCACAGTACTCAGAAAATGTTACCTTTTCCAAATATATAGACAAGAATTTTAAAAAACTCCATGGTTTCTTATCCTCAAAATGTCTTTGATTTTCATCGTATAGTACATCCTTTTTTTTGTTTTGATAAAGTGACCTCAATCACAGAGTTGAAATTTTCAGTTGATAATTTCCAGAGATTTCCGCATGATTTGAGAATTGCTAGATTTTTCTTCTAGGAGGGGTTTGAGGTTTCTGAAATTTTTTGGTCAGGAAGAAACTACTATAGGTTATTTTTTGAAGCTAGAAAAGGATCATGTGTCAAATGAAAATCTTTGTTATTTAACACAATTGCACATAAATTTGAACTTCAACATGAAAACCAGCAAATCAACTTAAAATTAAAACTACAGCCAACACTAAAGTTAAAGTAGTATGTACAGGTTCAGACACGAAAACATTATACAAGTTTCAGATGAAAACTACAGCCAACACTGAAGTTAAAGTAATACGTACAAGTTCAGACAAGGAAGTATTATACAACCTTCAGATCTGAAGCATGACACTTACCTCTTCACAATAGTACCTTCAAATACATCTCAGAAATTTTAAAGTTCAATTTTTAAAATTCAAATCTTAAAAAAAAAAAAACCCTCTTATTAAAGGACTACATATTTATATATTTGTTTGGTAAGTCAGCCCCAAGAAGTCCAGGAGACGTAGGAGAAAATTCAGAGTTACTGAACTTATACCATGAAACTACTTTCTATTTAGAAAGCAGCAAAAAGTTTAAAATACAGTCTCAAGGTTGAAAAGCTTGATTTTTAATGTCTGAAACATCTACTCCCACTAGGCCCTTTCAACATTTTTATATTAAGTAGACTCAGTTTTGTTTATACAAATTCTTTACAGCTATTTAACCAAAAATGAAGTTTCTGAAATAAACAACGTACAACCAAACTCAAAAAGAAACTAGCTACTTAGCAGAAACATTCATTTATGTCACATTTTACCAAGAGTTTATAAACAACTTTGGTCAAGGATTTCCAATGGATTTAATTTTTGTCTAGACCAGTGGTTCTCAACTAGGAACAATTTTGCACCTGTCCCTCCCTCCCCAGTCCAGGGGACATGTGGCAATGTCTAGACACGTTTTTGGTCATCACAATTGGGGAATAGGATGGGGTTTGCTCCTGGTATCTAGTGGGTAAGTACTACAATACACACGACGGCCTCTTTACAACAATGAATTACCGGGGCCAGAATGTCAGTGGTACCAATGGTTGAGAAATGTCAATGGTACCAATGGTTCCGATGGTTGAGAAATCCTGGTCCAGACATGGGAAATCTCAGCCACTGATATTCAAAAGCTTAAGCACATGAAGATCTTGCTTCAAATCATTTTATTGACAGGAATACAAACAGTGTTTGGGATGAAAGTTACCTCGGTTGCTGAAACAGTTAAACTGCAGATCACTGTGTTCATGGTGGAAAGAACCACACCAAGGGTCCACAGAGCAGTACTTTAGAACTGTTTAAGTAAAATGTTGTAAAACAAATTTTTCCTCCAGAAAGAAGTTCTCAAGTTCAGTGCACAGGCAGATAAATGTACTCATATGAAACATGAGCTCAATGTCATACTTTATTAAAAATAAAAATGGGAGAGTGGTTACCAATAATTAATACAAATTCACTATTTAAAAAAATGGGGAAATGGGTAAAAGTTGAAAGTCAAAATGACCTCTGAGATCACTAATGCCTGTTCACATATGTGTGTGTATCTTGGCCCTACCTACAATTTAAATGCAAAATTAGACAAATCAGAGATTTGCTTAAGATCTCACTTAAATCTATTATTTACTTCAAGATTCCCTTTGAAAACCCTGGGAGAGTGTAGGAACCTCATATCATGAGATCTCATTTCCAGATAACATTCGAACGGTCACTCCTAAGCAAAGCTTGATGTACCTATAATTTCAGATGCATTTTCATCAATGAGGTTGGGGAGTGTCCATGTAACCACAGAATCTGCTGGAAGGATAAGAGGTGAAAGTGTTTTTTATTTATGTTATACCGTTTTCAAATACCATGAGCTTGTGTGCAAGAGTTTGTACTGTTTTCTTTTCCAATTATACATATTTCTGCGAGAAACAGAAAATTAAGCCTTTCCATTAATTCAATATTCACAAAGCTAGGGAGTTAAAAGGTTGTCAACCCCAAACTCACTGACCTGAATCAACTGAACCACTATTGTACAAGATTGTAGCTCAAAACCTAAAAAGAGCTGCTAATCTTGGCCCACTGATGGTCACCAATGAGGGTTTACACTAACACTGCATTTGCTCTTCATACTCACTATAACATGAGGAGGGGTGGGAGGACAATAGTATATCCTGGTATATGACTCACCCCTTTTAACAAAACACTGAAATAATTTTGGCTATAACTAAATTTCAAATGGAACTGGCAAGTGTCATAAGCAAGCAACAATGATCAAGGTTAGAAATGTCCTTGCTATAATCTATTATTTTTATAAAATCTCGTTGTATACACGTCAAGAGTGAAAATACTATGCATATTCATCTGCACTGCACCCATTATAACATTATAAGGCATAAAAGCAAACAGAGGAACGTTATATTCAGAACTCATTCAAGACCACTTCTTTCATATTCTTCAAAACACTCATTTCTTAGATTCTGCCTTTACATCAATATTGATATACTAACTTAAAACTATCTCATAATAGATCATCAATTAAATTTCCAGAATTCTAAAATCAAGTTGATCTGAGTGTGACAGAGAAGAAACAGAACTCCCATGTACCAAGTAGTAAGCTATTTACTGTAAGCAGTATCAACAACAGAGTAAACAGACTTCAGAAATTATATGGTCCATAGAGTGGAATAAAAGAAGTTGAAAAACCAAGTGGCTATAGTGGATTACTATTAGTTGCACTAAATGCACGTTTTAATTAATCTACTATGGTTTTATGTGTCGTTTAGCTTACTTGAAAATGTCAGGTGTCTGGCTTGCAACATTCTACTTAAAACTCCTACAGAAGGTGACCAAGGAGAATACCCAGTGATTTCGAAGTCTTCATGACAGAGAGAGGCTGAAAAGCAGAAAGGCAATGTTCCGAAAGACTCTTAGCATTAATGAAGAAGAGAAGAGCACAAACAGGAGGAGATGAAATTTTACAAGCTTAGACTTTTCTCAGGCTCTTTAAAAATGTTGTGAGTTGGTTTTCCCGCCAAGGAAGGTTGACGAGCATGTATTTGGTTCCAAGAAGGAGTTATTACACAAACGGAAACCAAGTGCCTGTCTGATACCCCAGCCTCGGCTGGTCAGGCTCCTGGCAGCTCCCAGCCCAGGAAGCAGCCAATGCGGCGGCCGCCCCGCCCCGCCCCTCACCAGCCAGTCCTGCTGAGCTCTGGCAGGCTGGGCTTCAGGCCTTGTGTTTGGCGGACTAGGCGCTGAGCTCTGACCCCGCCCCGGCTCTGCAACCCCGCCCCTCGCTCACTGGCCCTGCCCTATTTTTGTCAACGGGGCTGATTAGAGCTCTGACCCCGCCCCCGCCTGCTGGCCCCGCCCCCGCCTGCTGGCCCCGCCCAGCTTCTGTAACGACGTTGATCTCTGACCACGCCCCCCGCCCGCCGGCGCCACCCCATCCTTGGCAGCCAGGCCCAGAGCCCCGCCCCCGCCCTGCTCCCGGCCTGGCCCTGCCGGGGGCCCCGCCCGGTGTTTGGAGGCCTGGGCTCGGCCCCGACCCCGCGTCCTTCCTCCCCTGCTCTTTCTGTGCTTTTCCACCATCAGGCACTCGTTTTAATTACGCAAAACGAGTTGCAACTCATCCAGCCCTGGAAGTTGGGGGTAGTGTTTCTTTGGGGGGGGAGGAGAAGGGGAGAAAAGAGACGCACCAAAGGAAGGAGGAGCAAACTCGGATTTTGGCACGCCACACGGGAGGAGGAGCAGGTTAGGGGGCAAACGAAGCAATTTCGGGTGAACTGTGGCTAGAACTGGCACAGGAAAGAGGCTCTTGGCCTCCGTCAGTCCAGCCGGGGTGCTTTATGAAGCTATTAAGCTGTATCAGCAGAAACTTTTCGAAACCCCGTCTGACAGCGCACTTGGCACCTCCTGCCCAGGTGCGGATTTTCAGGCTGGCGGAAAGCTCCAGGGAGGCGGCCGGAGAGAAACGGCCCAGGGGCCGCCCCCTCCCGGGGAAAATGGCCACGGAGGGCCGGGCCCGGCTCGCTAGTCAGGCTGGAGGACTCCCCGCTCAGGCCACACGCAGCCTACGTGCGGGGGAGGGGAGGGAGGGGCGGGGCCACGGCGCACGGCCTGCTGGGAGCTCGCCTCCCGGAGCTTTGTTGCACAACCTCGCCCCGGCCGCCCTGCCCGCTCCTCCGCGGAGCCTCGTCCACGCCGGCTGCCAGCAGCGACTCCGTGATTCCCGGGGCTCGCTTAATCATTTATCCATTCACCCCCCCCCACCCTTTCAGGTTTCTTTTTTATACTTTCTTCCTAAACATTTGTCTGTTTCTTCCTAATTGAGGGCCAAAGCAGATCACTGGATGTGTCAAAACACATCTTGGTTATGAAAACGAAAGAAACAAATGCAGAGTTGTTTTTACTGTACCAAAAAATGAAAACAGTAATATCAGGGCTGGTGGGTAGAAGGGGGTCATCTCTCCTTCAAATACTCAATACTCTCCCAAGGCCAGTCTCTGGCAAGGAATAAAAATAGATACTGTTTAAGGTGATGAATGATTAACTCAGAAGCTGGCAGGCAGGCCGGCCAGCAAGGAAGGAGAAGTAGGATGAGCAAGCTAGATCCGAGCCAGAGAAAGACAAGGAGATGGTCCCAGGGGCAAGGAGGGACCAGCAGGGAAGGGACCCCAGCTCAGCACTCAACAGCCATCTGCTGCCTCTAAAAGATCATCCTTAGCACGTCTTTTAGGGCAAAAGTTTAAAGTTTTAGCTTTCCAAAATATGTATCTAATTTCATTATCAAATTCTACAAATAAGCAACATTTTTGTCACCCATTAAGGTTATACATAGTTTATAGCTACAAATGCCAGATTATTTCTTTTTTGGAAGAAAATTAAGGCATCAAATAGATCAGCAAAAGAAAATACAGCATAAACTCACATAACACCAATTTAAAAAACGAATTTTTTGAATTATAAACGAGTTATGTGGAGGGAGGTAACAATGCTTTGAGGAAAAAGACACGGAAAAAATCACAGAAACAAACATAATTTTGAGGAAACTGTTAAGAGTTTTAAATCATCACTATGTAATATTTTGACTCTCTGAGTAAGAGAAATGGCTAAAATTAGGCTTCATTGTTGTTTATATGATACCATTTTTCATTCAACTTTACCTACTATTTATAGTACCAACAATATCAATAACAGAAAAACATGCATGGTGGCATATACACTAAGAATTCAAACATTTACAAACGCTTATTCAAATTTTAAAGTTTGGGTTGATAAAAAAAGATGATGCTTATTAAATTTATTTTAGATTAATTATCTATTTAGGTCCCAATTTACAATTATGTGGTTATACAACACTTTTCCAATGAAAAGATTTCCCCACGTACCTTTTATTTTTTAATTTTAAATTGTATCTCTTATGAAGCACTGAAGTTGTATTGGGGTGTAAAAGAGTAACATATAAAATGATGCTATCTACAAAAGGTTAAATAGAAAAAATAAAGAGAACCATTCAAATCCACTTTACGTCAATTCTTCATCAGCGAGGAGAAGTTCAAACTTTATATTCAGGGGCCGGCCTGGTGGGATAGTGGTTAAGTTCACGTGCTCAGCTTTGTGGCCCGGGGTTCGCAGGTTCGGATCCTGGGCGCAGACCAACTCGTCGCTTGTCAGGCCATGCTGTGGCAGGCGTCCCATATAAAGTAGAGGAAGATGGGCACAGATGTTAGCCCAGGGCCAATCTTCCTCAGCAAAAAGAGGAGGATTGGCAACAGATGTTAGCTCAGGGCTAAACTTCCTCACCAAAAAAAAAAAAAAAAAAATTATATTCAACCCATTTATTTTCTGACTATTACTAATTTTCCTAAAAACATACTTTGCTGAATGGTTTTCAATTTTATTTAAAAGTTTTTTAAAATCACAAATACTTGACATTACCTTAAGAGCAAATTTCTTATTATATATCACGATTCCCTCCCTCCTGAAATTCTCTACCTTCTTTCTCCTCCTGTCCCTCTCAAGCTACTTTTTGGTCTTTTTGCTGCTTTTTAGTCCTCCAAATATTGCCAGTTGGTTGATAGGTAGGTAGGTATTTATGTATGTACAGTAGTCCCCTCTTATCCACAGTTCAAAAATACTAAATGGAAAATTCCAGAAATAAACAATTCATAAGTTTTAAATTGGGTGCCATTCTGAGTAGCATGATGAAATTGCATACCTTCCTGCTCTGTCTCCCCTCCCCCAGTATGAATCGTCCCTTTGTCCAGGGGATCCACACTGTATACACTATCCGCCTGTTAGTCACCTGTTAGTCCCTTAGTAGCCCATGTGCTTATCAGATCGACTGTCGCAGTATCGCAGTGCTTATGTTCAAGTAACCCTTATTTTACTTAATAATGGCCCCAAAGTACAAGAGTAGTGATGCTGGCAATTCAGATATGCCAAAGAGAAGCCATAAAGTGCTTCCTTTAAGTGCAAAGGTGCAAGTTCTTGACTTAAGGAAAGAAAAAAAAATTGTATGCTGAGGTTGCTAAGATCTACGGTAACTTTTATTACAATATATTATAATTGTTCTATTTTATATTGTTCGTATCTTATTGTGCCTAATTTATAAATTAAACATTATCATAGGTATGTATATATAGGAAAAAAACATAGTATATATAGGGTTCGTATCCGTGGTTTCAGCCATCCCCTGTGGATAAGGGGGGACTACTGTATGTATTTCTTCATGCATGCATGCATGCCAGAAGAAAAAGGCGGGGGGGGGGGGGGGGGAAGAAAACACTTAAGGGACCTAATGAGATTTTCATATGGTTCTAGTTCTAAGAAGATAATGGCCGTATGTGAGAGTGGTCAAGATGACACCTCAGTTTTCAGGTTGGTAGGCTGAAGAATAGCATGGGTTATGTCATGAACTAGCAACTAATGAGTTTGGTTTGGGGCTGTTTACTTTGATATGCTTGTGGTACACCCAGGAGGAGACAGCCAGCTGGCATCGGGAAGTTCAGGTCAGGGTACCTGTCCTCAAGACTGAAGAACGTGGAGTCGTGGGCGATTAGATGCGAGTTGAGTTTGTGGGAGTGGGTGACTGAGCTTATCATAGTAAAGCATGCAGAATGAGATGAGAATAGAGCATAAAACAGAACCTTCGGGAGCACAAACATAGAAAGAACAAGTTCCTCCATCCTTTGATGGGAGCAACTGCCACTAGGCTAGAAATGTTAGGACTCCTGGATTGCTTTTTCCTCCATATCCGGGGAGAAAGAGAAACTAAGAACCTGGACTTGGGCAAGACTACCAAGGCTGAATTTAAGTCCCCCACGTACTGGCTGTGGATGCTTAGGCCAGTGTCTTAGCCTCTCTGTGCCTCAGCTTCCTCCTGGATCAAGTGACTGTAATAATGAGAGCAGATGGATGTTATGAGAATCAAATAGCACTTAACGAAAAGTTCGCTTTGATCATCATCTAATCACTCCCCAAATCTGGTTTTTCAAATCCATCCTAGCCTCTGTTCCTATTACCACTGCCCTAGTTGAGGGCCTAATCTCTCCTTTTGGAACCTAGAGTACCGTGAAACTGGATCCCTTGACACCAGGCTTTCCCACCCTTTATCTTTCACAGTGCCCCCTCCCCAGTGTTGTCTTCAGGAAACACAGATCTGAATACGGCACTCTGCTCAAAATCCTTCAGAATATGAAGAGAATTGGGTGCAGCCTCCTTACCTTGGGACAAGCGCCCTGGGGAATCTGTTTCTAACCTGCCATACGGGTTCATGTCCCTGCACCCATTCCTTTAATCACCCTCTTTGGTGACTTGTGTGCTGAAACCTACCATATTTTTTTTTCCAGGCCTTTATTCATACTGAGCCCTTCACTTCCTCTATAGTTTTGCCCTTTTGAAATCCCCATATTTCTTTCCCACAAGACTTTCTTGATCTCCTTCATTAGAACGTACTGCACTGTGTACACTACTGGATTGCACTGATATAATTTTATTCTTTTGTATGTAACCACATACATGTCTATTATCCTCTTTGATCTCTGAAGGCAAGGTCCATTCATTGTGTATTTACGTATATTCTCCCACTCATAAAATTCCTAGAAAGTATGCTACAGAAAGTAGGTACTAAATTAAGCATAAATTTTTAAAAAGAGAGAAATGCTGGAAATCAGACATTCTCATCCTCCAGCAATACAAATCCTCAGATTAGTAAACAGGATTAGGGTTAAGACCTGAGGTCTTCGTTCTCATTAGTAGACAGGCAATCATTAAATGGCTGTATTTGGTTTAAGTATCTCCAGGAAGTGGAGTTTTCTTTATCATCATAAAAAGGGGGCAGTTATTTTTAAAATTTAAAATTTATTTTTGAACATTTTTTCACTACTAAACAGGTAAGTTTCCATTGTAGACGATGTTTAGGCTCTAGGTATTTACACCACAAAGATGGAGTTGGGGCTGTGTTTCCTTTCAGCTTCAAATCATACTCTGAGAAGGTGAGGCATCCTAGATGTGAGGTCCTCTTTACTAATGGATTGTCCTCTGTCAGACTGATAGAGCTTTGTTTCCAGATGAATGAGGTCTAGTCTCAGGAGAGAGACCAAAAAAAGGATAAGAAGCAATCAACTAGAGGAAAATGAATTTTCATCTTACTGGAATTTCGACTAGCACCACTCATTTCCTAAAATAACAGATACCATCGTTCTACTGATGGGTTCCTAAAAAAGCCCTAACCAATTACTTACATTATAAAACTGACTACTTTAAATCTCTTTTGGAACACGGTAGAAAGTAAAAACATATTTCATAAAATCCAATAGTCATTTTTGTAGAAATTATAGCCAAAACAAAGAAGATCTTCCTGTGGTCTCCAATAGATGTTTTTACTGGTTGCAAGTATTACTTTTGAGTAGCTCCATCAATGTGAATTATTTCCCCAATCTGCCCTTTGCAAAATTCTCTGTAATCAACTAAGGTGATTTTAAAAATCATCAGAATTGTTGCTGTATTACCATAGGCTTTGACACTGGGCAGTGACATTAGAAACAAGAGCAATCAATCACCAAGAAATCCACAAGCAGGGGCAACTCACTGGGGTATGTGGGGGAGGGGGCTGTATTTGGTGTAGATTAGTCTAGAACAATGCTGTCCAAAAGAAATACAATGCAACTACATACTAATGTAAAATTTTCTAGGGCTGGCCCCATGGCTTAGCGGTTAAATGCACGTGCTCACTGCTGGCGGCCCGGGTTCAGATCCCGGGCGCGCACCGACGCACCGCTTCTCCAGCCATGCTGAGGCCACGTCCCACATACAGCAACTAGAAGGATGTGCAGCTATGACATACAACTATCTACTGGGGTTTTGGGGGAAAAATAAATAAATAAAATTAAAAAAAATTTTTTTCTAGGAGCTACATTAAGGAAAGTAAAAGAAAAAAGGTGAAATTAATTTACTAATCTATTTTATTTGACCCAGTATATCCCAAATATTCTTTCAACATGTATTAAATATAAAAATTAATATTTTACTTTTTTAATGCTAAGTCTTCAAAATCTGATATGTATTTTATAGTTGCACACATCTCTGTTTGGACTAGCCACACTTCACGTGCTCAACTGCCATGCTGGATATGTCTAGATATAGAGGGGGGATGAACAGAAAAACCTCCAACTATTTAGGATTGGGTGATACAGTTTAAAGCCAGCCTGGTGGACTAGTGGTTCGGTTCAGCACTTTCACTGCCTGGCTCAGGTCTGTTTCCCAGTCAGGGAACCACACCGCTAATCTGTCAGTTGTCATCCTATAGCAGCTGCGTGTTGCTGTGATGCTGAAAGCTATGCCACTGGGATTTCACGTACCAGCAGGGCTGCCCATGGTGGACAGGTTTCAGCAGAGCTTCCAGACTAGACAGACTAGGAAGAAGAACTTGGCCACCCACTTCTGAAAAATTGGCCATGAAAACCCTATGAATAGCAGCAGAGCATTGTCTGATGTAGCCCTGGAAGGTGAGAGGATGGTGCAGAAAGACTGGGAAGGTTCTACTCTGCTGGACACAGCGTCGCTAGGAGTCGAGATCGACTCCATGGCACTAACAAGAAAAGATGTAGTTTAAATTTATACTGAAGTGGACTTTTTTTTTTTTTTTTTTTGCTGAGGAAGATTAGCCCTGGGCTAACATCAGTGCCCGCCTCCCTCTACTTTATATGTGGAACACCTGCCACAGCATGGCTTGACAAGCAGTGTGTAGGTCCGCGCCCAGGACCTGAACCTGCGAAGCCTGTGCTGCCTAAGTGGAGCGTGCGAACTTAACCACTACACCACCAGGCCGGCCCCTGGACTTTTTTTTTTAAACTAAAGGTATCACTGCATAAAAGGTATCAGTGATTACTTTATTGACATGGAAATAAAGTACAAAGTATTACAAGAGGATCTATAAAGATTAACACTGAAATGTTTCTAATAATGAAAAATAGTAGCCAACGGCTCAAGCACATAAATTAGTCAAATGTCTTCTGAGAGAGAGGTGGAAGAATCATTTCTATCCACCCATCCCTGGACCCAACTGGAAAATGTTTCCATTTGTGAGATGTTTCCAGCCAGGGACGGTCTCTTCCAGCTGTATCAAGAGGTAATCTGTCAGTCTGAAGTCATTTTTGCTGTCCTAAAGGCAAGGAAGATGCAGGAACCCCATGGCACCTCTGCCTTTCTTTCTGAGGGTGGGATGTAGCAATGGTAGGGCTGGCACGGTAAGAAGAGTAGAGCATGACCGACAACTTTGCTATCATGCCCAGCACGAAAGCAGGGAAGGGAAGGCAAAATGACAGCAAATTCGGTGTCAGAGAGTCAGCTCGTGCTACACTCTAAATCAGGAGAACCAACTGCTTCCAAGAGAAACAGGCTGTGGAGGTGCTTGGTTCTATCGAGGGTGGGTCTCCTTTAGAATAATCTAATCAGCTCCAAAAGTGTCAATTTGAAAATACCATCTTCTTCATAGATCTATCACAGACATTCTTTATTACTTTCCTTGAGCAAGCTCACTCACTCCTATGGCTTCAGATATCAAATATTTTGATGAATTCTAAATCTTTATCTTCATGTCCTCCACTTGAGCTCCAGGATGGACCAGACCTCTCCCGCGGCATACAAAACAGTCTCATGATGAGGATGTCCCTCAAAAACCTTACATTTAGCAAGTCAGAAGCTAAACTGATTTCTCTTATCACCCCAATGATCTCAAACTAACTTCTGTATTCTCGTTGTTCAGTTAATGACAAACTACCAATCTGCCTGAGCTCGAAATTTTGGAATCTATCCATGTCTCCTGATATTGTTCCAATCAGAAATCATACCGCTTTCTTTCTCTCTCTCTCCATCATTTCTGCTTTAATTCAGGCTCTCAACTCTTTATTCTTCAAGGCACAGTTAAAACTTAATTCCACAAACATTTTCTAAGTCCCTACCATGCACCAAGCATTGTGTGAAATATGCTGGATAAAAAAGATTCATATAGTATCAAATGTCACCTCTTCTTTCGGCATCTGACATCTGACATCTCAGGTTAGCCAGCTCCTCCTCAAAATACTGAATTATAATGATCTGATTATTTGTTTTCTACTTTGGCCTGCAAGTTCCTGGAAGATACAGAATGACATATTTTGCTCTTTATCTTTTCATTCCTGGCATAATACAGAGACAGCACAGTATTTAGTATACAGAAGATAATCGATAAATTCTGTTGAATAAATAAAATGTACATTTGGCTTATCTCCTTTAGTTTACAAAGTAGACTTAACTGTTCCACTTGTGATACCATCTAAAGGTTCATATTTAACTAAAAACTCATCTTTTCCTCGAATTTGGAATTCAGATGATCACCCTTCTATCAAGAAGCTATTTAGTTCAGTGGAGTTGATAACATCATCCCACACTGTGTTGCCCAAGGTAGCTGTCAGAAATCTAGAAACTCGCATGTAAAGTTTTACATCTAAAAAGCCTGCAAGCTGTGCTGGGTAAGATGGAGAAAATGCTATATTCCATAGCAATATAATTACAAATAAGTTTTAACCCATGTAAGTATAGAAAGACCATCTCTTATCACTTAATCTAGCAAGACCCAAGTTACCAGTGATTCACAGCATATCTCCCCTTAGTTTACAACTCATATGGGAGCTAATTTACTAACTATATCAATCAGAGTTCTTAGAAAGAACTGAAATTGAGTTTAGCTAACATATTCTGGGAGGGAATTTCACAAAAGAATACTGGGTTAGTTCACAGAATTGGTTGTGGAGGACCAGGATTGGAAAAGAGGGAAGAAACAACGGAAAGGAGTCAACAGAAATAATTTGCCCAGAATGTCACCACCAGCATTTCCAAATAATGGACATACAATGCTTCCAATATTGCTAGACTCTGACTTCTGTGTGGTTTAATGAAGCAAGAGCTTACGACTGGCCAAGCCTTAGTCACATGCTCCCTCAATAGCTTCTAAAATCCAGTCTCCTCTGGATTCAGTAGTGGAAAATACTCTGCTGTTTTCCACCAAGTCTCATCCTTGGGGGACTGCCCCTAAAAGAAAGCAGGTTTATATGCTGAGCCATCAAAAACCAACAAAGAAATCCAGAAAATATTCAAATATTCAGTACTATCATCAAAAATATCATGATGCCCAAAGGTTTTTGTGTGTGTTATCAATGCACAAAGTCAAAGCATTGATCTGAAGCAAGGCAGAGAGTATAAGATTCCTATAATGCTGGCCTGTGTTACTGAATATACCCATGTGGCTGGCTCCTTTAATTGATTTTTGCTTGTCACTTCTGTTCTGCTCAGGTATGCCACTGAATTCCCTTTGTGCTGACATCTAATTTGGCTGCGGTGCAATCAGTTTTTAAGTCAGTACAGAAAAAAATAAGTTCATGAGACTGTGTGTAAGTACCCCGTAACCTTGAAGACGCACTCAACCAAACCTTCGTATGGTATTTCATGTGAGTGTTGGCTGTCAGGCCCTCTTTGAGCAAGAAACACACTGAAATTCTTGGCTCATGACAGACCCTGTCTTCAGTGAGTTACATAATCTGGTAACTGCCTTTTGACCAACCAAATGAAGTAGATGTAAAGCAGTGATAGTGCTCCCCGCATCTATTTTTTATCATTAGGCTCAACTGAGACCTCAATTCCAGGTGCAACAGTTCTGATATTGAATTCTTTTCCTGCCATCATTCTATATGAAATGAATAATGCTGAGTCAATATACTTCAGAAAGTACTGGATCTAAATATTAGGTAACAGTTGCTGGCTCCAGGGATCATCTGAGAAGACAAGGAACTTAGGCTGAGATCAAGCTTTGAAGGCACTGACTGCCTCTACAAGATTACAGCATGCCTCAGGCAATGTTAGAACAATAAGATGACTAGCTCAAAAACTTTACACCCTATTTAAAAACACAATCTTTTAAGATTTTCCACTGTACATATTACTTGGGCACATTTATTGCTTTCATTGGTATTTTGCAGAGATATTCATAGACCTGAAAAGCAGAAAAATGGAAGCCCATTAGGTTAAATGACTTGTCTAAGGCCACAAACATAGTTATTTGAGAAAATCACACTAAAACTCTTTCTCCTGTCTGTAGGTCAGTGCTCTTTGTACTATACTATACCATTACATTTGATGAGACCTAGCTACAAACTGAAGAATCTTTAGATTAGAGTCAACCAATGACCACCAAGGCCAACTGTGTATCAGCAGGCTGTCCATATAGGGGGCCATAAGTTAGCCTCTAATATACCTTTCTATGCACGAAAGTGTAGCCCGCAACCCTATCATGTATTCTCAATCTAAGTGACTTGGTTCCTGGTTTCTACTCCACTTGTCTGTTGAGAATGGAGCCCTCATAATCTGCTTTACCCTGACACTCCAATATTCCCAGAACTACTTATTTGGAGTTCTTCAACCTGGACCAACTCCCTCTGGGAATCAAGATATGATCACCAGCTAATGACAAGGAAAACTACTGCCTGGATGGTGCTGGTACCCAACAAGGAATCCCCATATTCTTGAAAACCTTTACTTCTTGAAAATTTTACTTCTGGACACATTTCTTCGAGTCCAACTCTAAACTAACCAGCCTCTTTACGGCCCAGCCTGTGACTCTTTCCCCCTGGAACCTACTTTATGCAGAATAATTTGAAACCCTGTATCTTTCTCAGCTTTCACTTTTTAAACACTTCATCTCTTTCAAATATATTAATATATTAATTCTTACTCTATAGAATGCAACAAGAAGAAATGAGGTTAAATTATAGCACAAGGAAACTATGACAAGAACAGCAAGGGTTGTTCAATAAATGAATTTAACTAAAAAAGCTAAAAATGGGGGGAATCATAGATTTATAGGAGCCTTAAAAAGTCACATGATGTACTTAACTGATGTCTGGATCTCATTTCCAGAGATTGTGCTGTAACTGATCTGGAGTGTGACCTAGGTATGAAGAGTTTTTAAAGCTCCCAGGTCATGCTAATTTTCAACTAAGGTTGAGAATCACTACCAAAGGTAAAGAAATTCGGTTGGAAAATGTTCTAGACCTGCACTTCCAATAGTCATGTAACCCACAAATATTCACATAGATAATTACAGATTTTCTAGAAGCCATATTAAGAAGCATCAAAAAAAGAAGTTAAATTAACTTTAATAATATATTTTGCTTAACTCAATATATACATAATATCTTTTCAACACGTAAACAATATATTAATGAGATATTTTACATTCATTTTTTCATACCAATGTGGTATCACCAGACATATGATTACTGGGAGCTTTTACAAAATTAAACGTTTCCACTTGTGTGCAAAGCAGTCAAGAAAAACATTTGGGCACAGAAAGTAACACGTTCCGCGTGTGGGACTGACTGGCTCCAAGGGCAACCAAGTCTCCTGCGGCTGTGGGATCTTATACTGCAGTGTCCTCAGAATTAGCAGATTTGGATTATAGGAATTTTGATATTCCCGATGCTGCCACCACCTCCCCCACCAACCCCAAATTCCAGCTCTTTGAGAACCAGTACCCTAATGAACAGTTATCCTTCAAGTAACGTAACACAGTGGCTATACATACCCAATGATTTTGTCTCCTAGATGGGGAACCAATTGGTGGCATCCCACATGGGCACTGATGGTCCAGCTTAAAGGCTCTTTTCTTTCTATATACAGAAGTGAAGTGCATCTCAGAAGTGTTTCAGGTCTGAACACAAGTGATGGTGATTGAAAGATACCTGAGTCTATGGCGGGGGAATATAACCTCTCCCTGGTCTGCAGCCAGGGCTTCTAAATCTCAGGAGCAGAGCTCTCCAGTTCTCTGGCTGTTCTGCCACAAAATACAAGATCTAGGAATCTGGCTTTACCATAAGCACACATGAGGGGACTCGAAACATCTCTCCATACAGTCTTCCCCTATTTTCTTTTTAACAAAGGAATTGCCTCTCAGAAAGCCCACAGATTAACAAAAAGAGAGTATTACTGGTGTCAGATTTCAAAGACTACTTGAAGAGCTGAGAGGGAACCTGTTTTAGGAAGAGTCTGGAACTTTACGGTGAAGCAAACAGGGGTCTGGGTTCTGCCTCTGCCACTGGCCAGCTGTGGAGCCTGGGACAGCATAAGCTCTTGCAACATCTAGTTTCTAATGTGTGAAATGGGCAAAATAACACCTTTGTTTGCAGAGCTGTTGTGAGAACTATAAATAATAAATAAGTAAAACAGCTAGCAAAATGCCTAGACCTAAGCAGTGTGCAATAAATGAGAATGATTAATAAGTTTTCAAAGTAGGGGACAGAAAGGGATTAAACAAACAAGAAAACATAAGCAGCATCCACAGTGACAATTATTGCTGAACACAACCATAATTTATAAGCTACCTGCATTCCTATTTTCATCTAAAATACCTATTTTGTAAGATAAGCACCTAGCAATCCCGTGAATCTCAGTAATCCCTTTAGGACTCATAAATCTCATATAGAATAGTCAAACTCCAGGAACTTCAGTCTCCATTAATTTGGAATAAGCTTGGGTATAAAGGTTTCTTAAGTTGATCAATACTGTAAACAAATTGAGAGAATTTAAGCTACTTAAGATTAAAAACTTGACTGCATTGTTTATAGATTTTCATAATCAGGAATAGGTCTAAGGATGTTTTTTAAAAAAACCCAGGCGTAGTGGTTAAGTTTGGCGCATTCTGCTTCGGTAGCCCAGGTTCACGGGTTTGGATCCCGGGAGCAGACCTACATCACTCATCAAGCCATGCTGTGGCGGTGACCCACATACAAAACAGGGGAAGACTGGCACAGATGTTAGCTCAGGGGCAATCTTCCTCAAGCAAAAAGAGGATTGGCAAAGGTGTTAGCTCAGGGCTGATCTTCCTCACCAAAAGAAACAAAAAGCCCTGAGATGCTCTAATTGACAAGAGTTTGTTCTGTTTTTGTTAAGATTACCATTAGACCAGTAGGAGACTCTGTTTACTGTTTTGTAAAATTTTTACTCTTTTTATTCTTTCAGTGGTTTCCGTTGAAATTTTACCATATAGATTTAACTAAACAAAATCTCCCTTTCTGGACTTTAGTTGTAATCTCCCTCTTTCCAGTTTACATTCTCTTGCTGAATACATTTCAGTTCTTGTACTTTTAATTCCACAAGTTAGACACAATTATTACTTTGTATCATGTTTGTTTGGCTTTACCTCTATTTGTGCCTTCTGTTTACTATTCCATCTTACATCTCTGGTATTCCTTCTGGGATAATTTTTCTTGTTATTGAATTACATCCTGCAGGAGTCCCTCTGGAGGAACTGTAGAGGTCTCTCAGTGATAAACTCCCTCAGTTGTTATTTACCTCTAAATGCTTTCATGTAATCATAATTCTTGAATAATACTTAAACTAATTTTGCTAAATTCACACTTTATAGACATTTTTCCCGCTTCTTCTGGATTCCACAGTACTACAGAAATTTGCTATCATCCTAACTAGTTCTTTATAGGTGACCTGCTCTTTTTCTCTGGCTGCTTTCAAGACTTTCTCTTTGTCTTTGATGTTCTACAGTTAAGTCTAGGCATATATTTCTTATTTAAACTTAGAATGCACTGTGCTTCCTGGATCTCTGGGTTCCTTATTCTCATAAATTCTGAGAAATAACTCTATACCTTTTGAAATATGCAACACAGGTATCAACCAAGACAGGGTAGGGTAGAAAGACAATGGTAATAAATTTGATGGTACTTATGCATTTCAATTCTTTTGTAACAAAAGACAAATCCTCTGATAACATTCATATTAACATTTGACTAAAATAAATAAAACATACCTATAATTAAACTGTAGACCACTATGTCTATTGTGATATGGTTGTTCATCAACAACAACTTCTGATGAGAGGATTCTTCCCTCGAAGACTTCAAAATGAATTTATATTACATTTTCGTTTTATACTTCATGATAAAAGTTCCCACAGCATAAAATACTGCAATGCTTCACACCTGTTAAGCTTTCTTTTCAATTTTTCCACTTAGTTCATCTTAACTAATCAAATCACAACCACTACGTAATTTGTTCTTGGCTCTACTGACTAAGGGTGTAGAATTCACATGGAAGGGAATTTATGATAGATCTATAATACTTTTCCCACAATTAATTAGAGCTCAACGGAATTGCAAAATGCTCAAATATCAATCTCATTATCTTATAATTATGTTAACTTTTTCCAATTCTTTAAATATCAATAATATATACAAGCTCAATGATAAGAATACAAAAACCATGCTAAGGCACCTGCACTAAAAACAAAAGGAAATGAGAAAGTAGAACAAATGAAGTGGAGGATGGTTTCCCTATTCCCTTTCGCCCATTCCACACCTCTCTGCTCAAATGCAAAATTGAAAAAACCCAAAAATACACATCATGAAAAAAACATGGAAACTCTGAGAGGTATTCTGGCCTTTGGATCTTCTTCAGGCTGTTGCTAAACAGGTGCGATTAAACACATTGGCTCTTCCCTTCTTCTCTTTGTTAAAAAATGAAACCACTGAATTCTCTAGGAGGATGGTATTACTGATCATGATCTACAAATTTCCTGCAGAACCAGAAAGAGGGAAAAGCAATTTCATAGCTAAAAACAAAAGAGGCTGCACCTACTTCCTTCCATTCTCAAGGAAGATTTTTCACTTCCACACATGCACAATCTCGATTTAGATAAATTTATACAAGTTACTTTGTATAAACCGATAGGAAGCCTTGCTGCATTAGAATACAGTTATTTTTACAGGCAATGAGGCTGAAACACATAAATGTTTACAAAATTAGCAGGCTAGAATCTACACTGATTGGTAGTCAAGAATAGCTCTGCCCTGTTCAAAGGTACCCAAAGATGGGGGGGGGGGGTGGACGGGTTGGGAATGAAAATCTGTGAGTTGAAACCAGTGAATTAGCGATGTGAGTGTGATCACTTTAGGTCTGAACAGTTCACTATACTTCATTTAAGAAATTCGCTTATTCCAGGATTCTGTAACACCGTTTATACGAGAAGGGATAAGAATTACTAAAAGATTGCTTCATAAATGACCAAAGAACAGCCCCTCACAATCTTCTGTAGCATGATGGTAAAAAGGTTGGCTACTTTCCGTCACATTCTTTGCTCAAGAGGTGGATCAAAACACAGGCTATGCAGGCTGATGGCCTGTTTTCAAATCCTGGCAGCACAGGGACCGAGCTATTATTTAACCTCTCTGTGCCTTATCTTCCACCTCTGCCAATAGGTATCATAGGAAGAAGTAACTACATCCCAGGGCTATTTTGAGGGATTAAACAAATTAATACACGTGAAGCACTTAGAAAAAATATGTTAACTAATATTAATATCATTAGCAAGTAAACATTAATTAAATGTCTGCAGTGATGAGCATTTTACTTCATTATTAACAACAATGAAGCTTATGAGATCTTTTGGTGCTGACTCAGATAAAGCTTCTATATCTAAGGTAGTGACATACAATAAATACTTGTTGAATGAAACTATATAGGCAGAACCCACTCCAGACACTCCAGTGTCTCTAATCAGTCCTTTCACCTAAGAGAAACCCACTTTCCATACTCCGTGCTAGCACCTGGTTTAGGGCCAATTTTTCAACTATTGCATCGGTTTCCTCACTGGCCTCCCTGCCTCTGGTCATCTCATTCCAGGTCATCTCATTGGATATTACAAGGGTTCCTAATACCTAACAGTCCCATGATGTCCACTTCTCTGCTCTAACACTCAATGGCACCCCACTACCTACCTGACCCATTCCTTTACCTGCATCTTACTCCCCTTGACCAACCCCTTATTTTAGTCAAAACAGAACCACTCGTTTTCCAACGAAATCTTGCACAGTTTCCTATCAACAACCAACACCTCTCAACACTACTGCCTCTGCACGTGACAGCCTCTTCGGTTCTGTGACAGGCAGGCCTTTCCTCTCACAAATGCTGTACAAAGACTGACTTTAAGGCAAAGTGAAGAAGAGCGACTGGTATTCACAAATAAGCCTTAAAGCCAGATAAACCTTATTTCACTGTTATGCTATTTAGTGAATTACTGACCTTCTTTGAGACAGTCTATAACTAAATTATATTCTTTTTTTTTTTTTTTGCTGGGAAAGATTCGCCCTGAGCTAACATCTGTTGCCAATCTTCCTCCCTCTCCCCCCACCCTTTTTTTCCCCCTCCTCTCCAAAGTCCCAGTAGCTAGTTATATATCCTAGTTGTAAGTCCTTGTAGTTCTTCTATGTGAGCCGCCGCCACAGCATGGCAACTGACACACGAGTGGTGTGGTTCCGTGACCAGGAACCAAACCCAGGCCGCTGAAGCAGAGCATGCTGAACTTGAACAGCTAGGCCATCAGGGCTGGCTCAACATTTCCTTTTATTCAATAATAATTTAGGATTATTTAAACATGAAAAAAGAAAAAACATTTCTGGTCAGTGGACTTCCTTGTGAATCAAGTCTTCTTTTTCCATTCTGAAATAAGAACATTCAGTCTAGAAACGGCAGCTGTATGCTAAAAGCCTCTTTGTGGCAGAGGTAACAGCACAGGCTCCTGTTTATTAAAAATATGATATGCTGCTCTGAGTATTTTGAACAAAGTAAAATATTTTTCATTCTGATTACACATTTCTTGCTGATATCTTTCCAATGTTAAAAAACTTGAAGAAGTTTCCTAATGGTTAATAACTGAAATAAATAAAAACTTTCTGTTTATTGGTAGCTAGCTTAGTTACTAAAAATGTTCTCCTAGGCATATCCGAAGGATAAGTGTCTAATCAGAACTGAAATTGATACTCCTTTCCAGGAACACTCATTCCTCACCTGGGCGTGCCTTATTAGAAACAGGTGTTTGGAAAGAAGGAAAGTATGCAAACCCATCATCATTACTGGAGAAACCACCCCCCAAAAATATGCTTTACAATGGTGGGAAAACTTAAGACCATCATTCCACATCTACATGGAGAGCTAAATACCAAGCAAATAATTACATGCAAAAGCAAAATTAGGACAAAAAAGTCTCAAGTTATTTTATTACCCTAAAATATGACACTGTACAATATTTATTTTCAATGTGTCTTTGGTTCATGGTATGCAGAATATTCTTCATATACTTTACTGTCCTCATATCCCCATCACAAATACACACAACACATATCTTCATTTGATAACTAAGGAAAGTTTCCAGAGGCAAAGCAGCCCAACCTTTCCATCAGGTTCACCGTGATTTTTTTGAAGTCCTATTAAGAAACATAACATAGAAACTCTCAAACTGCGACTTATGCTAGAAGCACTAGTTAAAGAACAAGACCCAGGCCCTGCCTCTCTCTCCAGCCCCCTAGGACCCATCTCCAGTTCTGTCCCACCCATTCCAGTGTCAAGGCCTTTTCCTTAGCTCGTCCCTCTTCTTGGAATGCTGTGACCTTGGACCTTTGCAGAGCTGGCTCCTTGTCCTTCGGATTTTTAGCTTAAAGATTTATTTCCTCTTAGAGGTCTTTCCCTAACCATGCAACATAAATTAGCCACCTGCTCACTCACTTCCACATGTTCATATCTAACTCTATGCACAGCAATCATCACTTTCATTTTCTTGTATATCTATTTGTGTACTGATTGCCTCCTCTACCAGAACACAAGCCCCCTGAGAGCAGCAACAGTGCTTGTCATTTCCCGACTGTGTTCCTCGTGCTGCACTTAAAAGAAAGCCTGAAATGGGGCCAGCTGGGTGGCGCAGTGGTTAAGTTCGCACGTGCCACTTTGGCAGCCTGTGGTTCGTGGATTCAGATCCCTGGTGTGGACCTACGCACTGCTCAGCAAGCCATGCTATGGCGGTGACCCATATATAAAGTAGAGGAAGCTGGACACGGATGTTAGCTCAGGGCTAATCTTCCTCATTGAAAAAAAAAAAAGAGCCGGAAACATTTGCTGAAAAGACAGGCCTCTGACGTGGCTCAGTGGCACCTGTGTGCTCACAAACCTAGACAACACAAGCATGCAAACACACAAACATTACAACCAGGGGCCAGCCCCGTGGCTTGGTGGTTAAGTGCGCGTGCTCCACTACTGGCGGCCCGGGTTCGGATCCCGGGCGCGCACCGACGCACCGCTTCTCCAACCATGCTGAGGCCGCGTCCCACATACAGCAACTAGAAGGATGTGCAGCTATGACAGACAACTATCTACTGGGGCTTTGGGGAAAAAAAAGGAGAAGGATTGGCAATAGATGTTAGCTCAGAGCCGGTCTTCCTCAGCAAAAAGAGGAGGATTAGCATGGATGTTAGCTCAGGGCTGATCTTCCTCACAAAAAACAAAACAAAACAAACAAACAAAAAATCACAACCAGAGATCCTGGTGCCTGTGCATTCCTTCAGCTTTTTGCTTCCAGCATGAGTGTGTGAAACCAATGGCAGAAATAAAAGACAGAATGACAGTGTCTTGAACCCCTACATGAGTGACCATCTTTAGTTTTGTTGACTGAGACAATAATCACTGGGATGATGACAGTGTAACAACTTTATTGTGCTCTCATGTCTGGCTCAGACACAGGCTCCTCTGACACTATTAGATGGGTATGATTACCTTGATTTTACAGATGAGGAAATTATAATTCAGAGAAATCACGAATCCCCTCCAATGTCACACAACTAGTTGGTTGCATGGTTGGGTTTTACCTGACTACAAACGACATACTCTTAACTACTACATCCCAAGGACAAACGGCTAATGTGAAACTTTTGAATCCTAACGTCCTGATGATTACAGTAGCCACCCACATTTGAACAGCACACAGAGCAGGTAAGCACAGACTTCACATGCATTCTGTTTCCAGACTTTTGGGCCCTTTGCACAGCCTCCCAGCCCTCCTGGGTTGGAAGTCACCGGCCCAGGAACTTGGTGGACATGCCACGTGAGGCTGATGGCATCACTGAAGAGGAGCATGGAAAAATGTTGCCTTTTCCCACCCCAAATTTCTTCCAGCTGCTCCGCTGAATAACTTGGAACATATCCTCACCCCACTTAAGCCTGCTGAGACAGCCCACAATCTTTTCTGAATACAGCTTGGAGTTCCTATTTTATCACAGAAGACAAGACCCGGGAAAATGCAGTGGTTGAGTTTTCACCCAGCCACACTGTTAAACAGACCAAATTTGCAGGGCAGTGTTGCTTCCATCATGTTTCCTGACTCACGGACTGAGAAGCAGAAAGCAGCCCCCATCCCAGGGTGAGGTAAGATTGGGTGTCAGTACTGACTGTGGGCTGGAAGGCTTTGAGCCCCTATCATTTCTTATCCTCCAGCCTCTGGGCTTTCCTCAACCTCTTTCAAAAGTGAAAGAGACTGGGAGAGGGAGTCAACACAGAAAAGTTGGATCCAGGTAACCGCATGTTCACGTCACAAGCATATTCAGAGCTGCTTTCTATCCATCCCCAGAAACAGGTTGTAAGAACTACCACACTGCACTGGACTTATAATACATAGTCTCTAGTATTCTGTGATCAACAGAGTTACTAAAGTGACAATCTCCAAGATGACATGGTTGCTTTAAACATCAAAAAAAAGTAGGAGTACCCCACCCAAATTTTCCCATATGAATTTATTCACACTCACTATACTAAAATTTCTGGAGACTTTGCTAATATTCACATTTTCAGATAAACGATTTCCTGGGATAATGACGTCTTTATGCTTACAGTTTATTTTGTGTAATTTCAATCTTCTAAATCTTTCAGAAATAGTATATTTAGGGTCAAATAACTTAATACCAATTTTCGATAAGAGAATTTTTAGATATTAAAATGCATTCCTTTATGTTAATGTTAACTTAAATGTAAAGTTATAGAAGTGATGGAGGAGGGCTCTTGTGGGGAACAGTGTGCTACAGTGGAAATAAGAGTAAAAAAGAAGTTAAAATATGTGTGTTTAAATCTCCCTCTACTACTTGCCCTCTGAACTTTGTAAATAATGATTTTTCTACATCTGTTATCTCTTATATACAATAAGGATAAAAATGCCTGCCATGTTTACCTCTTGGTAACTGTAAATATTTAATAATGCAATAAGGCAAAACATTCTGAAAGCCATAAAATGCCATACAAAGCTAAGAATTAGTGATGGTGACAAGGATAACGAATTGTATCTTGATACGAAAGTAAAATGTATAATTACAATCCCCAGACATTTACAGAATAGGAAATAAAGTGTTCTAACACAGATTACAGGGTTCTTACTCAGAGCACGAGGAATTTTTAATAAACATAAACTTCCATGGTTTTGAGGTGCGCCTCATAGTCAACCCCTAAATTTTGTCAAAACGGGAAAAATGTTTATACAAATGACTAAGGTAATATGCATAGTAAATCACAACTTTTAAGCACATCAATATTACACCTATTTGGTGTTTCCATAGACTACACCAATTCACATGTGCTTGTGAAAACAACAGATTCAAAAATAATTCCAAGAGACTGAGATTATTGAAAATTTCTCTGTCTTAAGTAATACTAATAATCAACTCTACTGGGCCAACACTACTGTATTTAATGTTTCTTTTCTTACCCTCTCAACATCGTATGTCATCATATTTTCACTGTGATTTTTAAGATTTTTTTTTCCCCCCAAAGCCCCAGTAGATAGTTGTATGTCATAGTTGCACATCCTTTTAGTTGCTGTATGTGGGACGCGGCCTCAGCATGGCTGGAGAAGCGGTGCATCGGTGCGCGCCTGGGATCCCAACCTGGGCCGCCAGTAGCGGAGCACGTGCACTTAACTGCTAAGCCACGGGGCTGGACCTCACTGTGATTTTTAAGTCACTGTAATAAATTACCAGGGTTATCTACTAATATGGCCACTTCAGGCGAAAGTGTGGATTAAAAAAACAACAACAAGAACCCATCAGGAGGCTGACTTGATTTGGACAAGAATGTCGTTGTGAAACTATAATTCCAATTCACAAAATTTATTAACAAGTATGCAGCAAAAATCTAATTCAATACGAGGCATTGATAAGGCTTAAAATTCAGTTGCTAAAAAACAAAAACCCCTGATAGGGGGCCAGCCCAGTGGCGCAAGCAGTTAAGTGCTCACGCTCCGCTGGGGCGGCCCAGGGTTCGCTGGTTCGAATTCCAGGCGCGCACCAATGCACCGCTTGTCAGGCCATGCTGTGGCAGCGTCCCATATAAAGTAGAGGAAGATGGGCATGGATGTTAGCCCAGGGCCAGTCTTCCTCAGCAAAAAAAATGAGGAAGATTGGCAAATGGGCTCAGGGCCCATCTTCCTCACACACACACACACAAAAAACCCTGATGAAATGTCCAAAAAACCAGAATGCAGCATAACAGTAATCTTCATAGCCTTAATACCCTCTAAAATACACCACAATTTACAAAACACTTTTAATACTTTATTTTGATTTGATTATTTATTTTAATTCCCAAAACAATCCTTTGGGGGCAGAGATTATCCCCATTTTCTGGAGAACAAACTGAGGCCCAGAGTGAAGTCCAGCCCTCACGGGAAGAGGGGCAGAGTTGGACTCAAGCTTTGGCTCCTGAAGTTCAGCCCTTTCTTTCCAGTTTATCACCTATCTCCAACCAGGTACCATGAAGGGGATGGGCTGTAGGGAATGGGTTTGTAAGATCCCCTTTCTGGGACTTGGGGGAAATCTGAGAACACTCAGCCCTGGAGTCTCATCAAGACACCCCGCTCACTGCAGGAAAAGAAGTTGGCCCCCGGGTAAGAGCTCAGCCCTGCAGATACTCCTTACAGGCTTTGTACACTTGCAGAGAACAGCACCAGCACCCAGACAGTGGTTTAGACTACTTCCCATCATCCAAGCTTCTGGACAAAATTAATGAAAATTAAGAATTCTGTGGATAGAAAGAAGATACTCCTAATATTCACACAGTACTTGAGTTTACTGCAGGGTTAGATTCAGGTCCTGACTTTGGAGGAGCTTAAAGATTTAGAGGAGGTAAAAATTAAGACTTCCAACTAATATGGCGCCCTGAGGTTTTCAGCAGCTTACTTCATAGGAGGGAGGCCTGTTCTCACTGCCTCAGTGAATTCTTCTTCCACATGGAGTGCCCTGGGCTTGGCACAAAGCAGACACACTGCACTATATGACCAGATATTATTCACCAGCAAATACTGAATCCTGCTGTAACGCAGCCTGCTCCAACAGTCACCAAAACCCTGCTCCTCGTTTAGGACAATCTCTGTCCATAAAGCATCTAATCAGCTGGTTCCTAAGCCAGCACACGGCATAGGTCAATTTGTAAAATAGGGTACAGGCCAGCTATTTACAATCTCTTCCTTTTTCTTGGCCCTTTTCATACTTTAGAGGCAACCAGAGTTCTTTTTTGGTAAGAAAAAAGCAAGCGAGAAAGGAAAATGACATTAGTTTTTCAGAGACCTGTCTGTAAATGATCTCAGCCCATCCGGGGAGACCCTGGGGCCTCCTGCTGCCTCATTAGTCACCAGGTGCAGCCGGAACTCCTAGGCCCAGGAGAACAGGGCACAGCCGCCGCCTCCCATGCTTCTTGAGTTCTCTGTGGAGAAGTTCAGGGACCCCCTCTGCTCACAATCCTGCACAGCGGACGGGCGTCCCAGGGAGGGCTCACTGCAAAGTCCCTCCACCCTGACTTCTCTGCCCCTTGGTTCACCCAAGCACTGCTGGGCAAGGCGGGGGCTCAGGGCTCAGAGTAAGAGAGCCTCTCCAAGCACTCCAGGGAGAGAGGAAAACCAGGGCACAGAGATGAGAGGACAATGTCTTGTTCTAACAAGAGGAAATGGTGGATGACAAATCCCAGGCAGCCGTGGCCTGGAGTCTGGGGGACTGGTCTGAGGACCAGAGAGAGAGCACATAAGGTGACCCAAACAGGTAACGCTGCCAGTAGTTGCCAGAAAGAACGGGATGTAGCTATCCTACTCAGTCACTTTTTGAAAATTAAAAAAAAAGCAACTTCTGATGATCCAAGTCTGAGGACTGGGTTTTTACTTGGGAAAAGCATTTTGTGAATGTATTTTGTTTGTGTGTGTGTTTGTTTTAATACCGTTTCTTCCTTTGGAGGGAGTTAATCAATAATGCTACCTCATAAACTCTTCTGCGCAGATCTATAAACAATCAAATGGCATTCTTTGCAGTCAAAACTGCTGATATCGTATGTTTTAAGGTTTAAAACTCATTGATGTGTTGTGTGTTAAGACTACCTACCACCTCTGTATACAGTCAGATCTGTTATTAAAAGAGAACGTGGACCAACACACACGATGAGCAGAGTTCCAGCACCGACGTTACTATAAACAAGTGAGCCGTTCAATTCCTTCAAGTCAACTGACTCATAAAGGAAAAAAATAATTTGAGTAAGTTACTACTTCTACTGTCACTGTGTCAAATATTCTCAAATAATACTTTCGGAAACAGCAAACACAGAAATCCATGAATTAAAAAATCCCCAAAAGTGAAAATGTGCATCTGAATTTCTACACACCAGACAAACCTCGTGTTTCTACACAATCCTTGTGGTCAGGGTACAATGGCCTCTTGTCAGCCTTGGACATTCAATAAATATAGATTTTATAATTTGAATAAGTGTTGTTAAATAATTATATTAGCTATTCAGTAAATATTTGATACAGTATATGTTTTACGAAGAGATAACATTTGGAACCTGCATTTGATTTTATAAACTTTAGAACGTATTGTCCATATGTTTATCAATAGAAATGTAAAAGTTAATCATCACAAGTTAATAGACTGTTTCATAAAGAAATAAGATTATTTTGTTTCTGGCCTTTAGGAAAGAGCAATGGTTCCAAGCTATGCTTGTCAACAGAACAAATATTATTTCTACTGCATTCATAAAATTTTGAAACTTGGGAACAGTTTACTAAAGCAGCTTTGGCATTGTCCTTAGGTTTTTGACCTCATCATGGCCACTCTGAAGAATCAGTATTTTAGAGAATTTAAAAAATATAATATTAGGGCCTTAAAAGTCTAAAATATTTTATATCCAAGCATCATGCCTATCTGCAAACTAATATAAAATGAAGTAACACAAACATATCACAAAATAGGAAATAAACGTTTGTGTGCCAGAATTACTACACGGTGTGTCTAACAGAATACTTTGCTAAAAACCTGAGGATAAAAGGAAATTTCCCCTATCCTTTGGTATAATAAGAATTCCCAGCAGTGAGTGGATCTCATAACACTACCCTATGGCCTCAAATGGTTAAACTTAAACAATAAAGATTCAACCCTCTCTATGGGGAGGCGTTTGAATTTTAGAATGATGTGTCGTTTAATTCACTGAATACCGTTTTCTTAATTATGGTTAATTTTTAAAAAAATCCCAAACATGAACTTGGCCATGATAAAAATGACACTTAGTTGCTGCTCTCCACAATCCTTTCTGTAGCTGGGGGCTCACTCGAGTCCCATACCCGGTTGCTCACCTTTGTGCTACTGCATCTTTGTGGTGTCCATAAGCCTAACGGGACTCCTCTACAGCTAGGCCAACTCTCCAAGGCCCAGTGGCCTCTGAGCAGAAACAGCCCACGTCTGGTCTGGAGAGCCGTGACGGCTGCTGCACGTTTTATCAGTGCACAGGCCCAACAGATGGGAGCCCATTCTGAAAACCTCTCGCTCCAGAAGGCAAGGCCCTGGTGCTAGCCTTCTGTCCTTCTGTTCACTGAGCTCCTTTAACTGATAAGGAAAATAAACAGAGAACTCACAGAGAGACACAGCAAAACTGAAAACACACATTTAGGACAAAGCTGGAGAATCACTGAAAACAAACCATCTTTTATATTCAAAGGCTGTGAAAATAATACAAAAGTAATTGGCTTTTCATTTTTTATTATGATTTTTTTAATGATCATGGACAAGATGGAAGGGGCATTTAAATCATGATGAGATGTTAATATATAACACTTCTGTTCTGAATGGGTTTCTCCCCCTAAACCTGCAAGCAACAGGAGGGGCTGGCCCAGTGGCGCAGTGGTTAAGTTTGCGTGCTCCCCAGGTTTGAATCCTGGGCATACACCCACATACCGCTCATCAAGCCATGCTATGGTGGCATCCTACATACGAAAAAAAAAAAAAAAGGATGGGCACGGATGTTAGCTCAGTGCCAATCTTCCCCCCACACACACACACAAAAAAACACCAGAAAGGAGCAAGAGGACTTGCCATTGTACCAAACAGCTTTCCCAAAAGAAGGATTACCTGCACCCACAGCCACCGCTTGTGTCTGTATCTATAACTATTTAACTATTTACAATGAAAAATCAGAAATCTAAAAACTGAAATGTAAGCTTAGTGCAATGTACATTTTATATACTACCTTGTATAGTTGTTATTATATGATATATACATTATTATATTTATAGTATATAGACTACATATTACACATGAAATATTTCTATTGTGGAAAGAAAAACCTAAAATTAAGCTAGATATCTATGTTCAAAGTTACTGTTCATAACAAGAGACAGATCTTTGTAACCGTGTCGACTGTTTTAAAATATTGTTTTGTTATTAGGATTACAACTTTGTTGCATATCTTTGGACAATTTTTCAATATTGCGAATTTAAAAATCTATTCTTGAACAAACATGCCCTTGACAAGCAAATTAAGGTACAAAATAAAGAGCAGTTTACAAATATAGGCATGCACCACATAATGACATTTTGGTGAACAATGGGCTGCATACACGATGGTGGTCCCATAAGATTAGTACCATAGACCCTGGGTGTGTGGTAGGCTGTACCACCTAGGTTTGTGTAAGTGCACTCTCTGATGTTCACACAACCACTAAATCGCTTAACTATGCAGTCCTCAGAACATATTCCTGTCGCTATGCTGATGCATGACTATACTGTACCCAATTCCAACAGAACTTTTGAAGTACTGGGCCTGCCCCATGGAGTAGTGGTTAAGTTCATGCACTCTGCTTCGGCGGCCTGGGTTCGCGGGTTCAGATCCCGGGCGCAGACTGACCACTCATCAGCCATGCTGAGGCAGTATCCCACACACAAAATAGAGGAAGACTGGCACAGATGTTAGCTCAGGGCAAATCTTCCTCACCAAAAAAAAAAAAAACTTCTGAAGTACCAAAAATGTTTGGGGGGAAAAAAATCAGGACATTTAGAATAAATTACTGTTTATGAAAACGTTAAGTTCCAATTATTCCTGATTAAAATAAAAGTCAGTATCCTGACAATATATTCATGAAAATGTCTGTTAAATTTTTGAAATCCAAGATGGATATAAGAAATATACAAGATTAAACTTTTTCCCTAAAATAGTTATCTAATTCTAAATTGGTGCAATATCATTGACAATCCTGGTTTCTAAAGAATATCGTGAGAGACAGGCCAGCATGGTAGGTTCTGTGGGGCCATACTGCCAGGGTTCAAATTCTGTCCCTGCCACTGATGCCAGTCATGTGAGCATGGCCAAGTTACTGCTCCTCAGAGCCTGAACACAAAACAGGACCAATAACAGTCCTCATGGGAATGTTGTGAAAATTAAATGAGTTAATACATGTAAAATGCTTGCAAAAGTGTCAGGCTCATAAGGAAACCCTCAATCAATGTTAGTTGTTACTATTATAGTTATAATTATTAATCATCTTGGCTGTGAAATATGATTAGCCATGAAAAGCCATTTGTGATACACAATTACGGTTAGTAAGTGCAATAGACCAAAAACATAAAATAAAGCAAAAAGTTAACCAGTCCACTGACTCTACAATTCACTGGACTCTAAGTTCTCAAAGGACCGAGGCCACATCCTGTTCATGTTTGTGCTCCCGGAACAGTAAGCCCAGTGCCTGCAAAACAGCATGTGCTCCTAAAGTGTTCGCTGAATCAGAGTTAAATAAATACTTTTTGTATAAAGAAATTTTACACTACTCACAGTAAAGTTAAAAATCAAATTAATTGGCAGGATTTACACCAAAGGGATAAACTACAAGCTTAGTTGTCTCTGATTAAATATTAGATTGCTGTTTCTCCCCACATGGCAGCAAGAGAGAGGGTTCCCATCATATGGGAAATAACAACAACAAACACCATTACTTCCACAGCCATGACCATCACCTCCCTCGACTGAGCATTTTCCCGTGTGCACTCTAATAAGTGAACAGAGAACATTATTTCACTGACTTCCCAGAGGAGCCCCGTGACGTGGGTTCTCATCTCCACTTTACAGATGAGGAAACAGAGGTTTAGGGATATTAAGTAAATTGGCCACAGTCACGCAGCTATCAGGCAGGCCAATTGGGATTAAAAGTCAAATGTGTATGACCTCAGAGTCCTTACTAAATGACAATCGACTATGAGTAAAACTTGAGAATTTCTCCAAATTAACGCACTGGCTTTGGGTAGTACAGCTATGCTAGCTTTCCACAACTTTCAGTCGCTGAAGATTAACATGCATTATCTTGTGACTGTCAAAATACATCATCATCTTTTCTCTTGCTAGGGATCTTCATAACCATGAGAAGACATTCTCTTCACTTCACCTTGACCTCCAGGATATGGGACGATCCTCTGCAGCAGAAATACCAATGGCCATAATTGTGAAATTTTGCTCCCAGCAGTGCTAAGAAGACATGTAGGGGCAGAGAAACAGCATGGCAGACCTGACTTGGAGAGTTTTGCAGAGCAAATGGGATAGACTGATAAGGGGTAAAAGAATCCAGAGTAATGATGATAAAATATGATAAACAAAAGCCAAGAAGGTAAATCCATAAGGGAGCTGAAAGAATTAGGAGAAATTCCAATAAGGCTGAGGTCTCCATGTCATAATAGCAGGGAGAGCAAGAGAACAATAAAAGCCAACAGAGGCACGTCAGATCCTGGTGACAACACGGCCCTTATGTGGTCACGGGTCCAAGCTACTGGAGCAGAATACACATGAGCAAAAGAGGAGAAATTCTGCCCACATTTGTGGCATATTTCTCTTGACTGTAAGAACACACATGTCTCATTGATATTAATATTGGCTGCTATTGTCTGATGGAGGTGGTTGTTGGGGGCTTTGGCTCTGGGACTGGCCAATCAAGGATAAACCAGCTCCAGATGCAAAGCAATAAAGTAGTGAAACGCCGATCTCCCTCCCTATCAGATCTCCGTGTGTTTAAAATGACTAAAGCACGCTTCAGCGTTCTACTGAAACAAAGACAGATCAGTATGTTGGATGCAGTAATTGACAAGCCACTAAGCTTGCAAATGCATTCACACACACAGGAAATGAAGCGACCAGAAGTGGCGAGTAGGAGAGCTCCTCTAGGACTCCCTAACCACTTGCTGGTGCAACCATTCACTTTCTGGTGGAGACAAGAAGATGTGCTGCCCCCATTTAAACCAGGGGATGAGTGGCCAGGAGACAGCCATGAAAGGACTCCATGGGTGCTCCTGCCATTCTTCCCCTCCCCCCACTGCTGTGTGCATGGAGGCCCGAGGTAAGTGGAGCGCGGAGCAAACAGTAAGGATGTCACAAGTGCCACACATGCAAGGATGAAGGCAGTACAAAACACAAATCCCTCTCAATGCCACACACGCGCCCCTTTGACACTGTGCAAATAGGGCACATGTAAATCAAGTCACTGGCCCAACAGTTTACATTATTTAGCACATTATTGGTTAGTTTTTTGTTCTATTCCGTTAAGCTCCCTTCTCATTCTTCAAGTCCCCAGTCTGTAACTAGTGAATCGAGAGCTAAATCCTTGGGCAATAATCCCTCCACCTTCAGCCCCAACCGTGTTCTAAAATTCAAATTTTCCACGTATCAGATTTTCTTAGAGTGGGCAAGAAAGAAATAGATAAAAATATAAGCTGTAATTGTCTCTGGAATGGAAGAAAAGCAAGTATCCCCCCTCTCCAACCCCGCTTCATATTTTCTAGTGCTTTACAAATTACCTGAAGTGAGTAGCCAGTTCGTGTATTATCATGTTTAAACACTTTTACTACCGTTATGCTGAGAGTTGTTTTCCTTCAAAAATGGTAGCAGTGGCCTTAAAGTTGACTGTAGTCTGTGTAAAAGGATCTGACTAAGGGTCTTTAATAATGGCGATAGCAACAGCTAGCATTTACTGAGTAATCACTATGTGCTAAGCAATGTTCTAGTGCATTGCATGTTAATCTCAACCTAAGATATGGGTATTACTGTCCCACCTGACAGGCAAGGAAATGGAAGCACAAAGAAATGAGACAATTTGCACAAGTGAGTGGCAGAGCCACATTCCAACCCAGGAGCCCAAGTGCCAGTCCTGGCTGTCTCTTCTGTTAACGATGTTAGTCTGCAGGAGGTCTATACTTCGAATAATGCTTAGAAATAATTAGTCAACCAAACTTTGGAAACTTAAAAATCTTTTTGTTAAACACAGAAATTAGAACTGAAATAAAATTCTGTATTTAATAAAAATTAGTCATGAGCCTATTTGATAGAGAGGAAGTATCCCCTCTAATGGTTAGAAATGCAATACCATCCCAAACAGGTGTTACCTTAACTAGTGAAGGGGATGAGAGGAGAGTCAGGGTGGCTGACAAAACCAGCCCTGAAACCATGACCCCTGAGGGTAGAGGAGTAATTCAAGTGAAAATTACATAACTCTGAAAGGAAAGGCAAGAGAGCCTTCTAGATCCCTCCCCACCAGTGTGAATCTTGACGCATCAAAGACAAAAGCACTCCAGGTAAAGGAAATCTGACAGAAACTGATAAAAATTGACAGAAAAATAGCAGGAGGTAAGAATACTAATACTGAAAATTGCCCAGGCAATGGGACATCTCATCTCAAAATGGAAGGGGTAAAGGTTGTGTTTTGACTTTGCTTTAGTAAGCGTATCAGCTCCTGCAGGCTGATCCAAGGTGAACTAGGCAGGGCACAAGCAAATTTCTAAGGATTTGGACAGTTTCATGACACTTAGGGATGAGTTCTCTTTCAGAATTAAGTTTTGCAACAATGTGCAGATGTTTAAGTTTTATTATCAATATGGCTCATGTTTTCAGGCTATAAAAAGTATATGCAATTAAAGCCAATATGTGCATAAAAGTTTTAATACTAAAAAGAGAGAGGTACATGACACTGTAGTTGTTTATATCCATAAAAATAAAAACTTCTAGTGTATAGGAAGCTGAATACTAAAGTAAATTAACAAAAAATAAACAGCCAATGTAATATAAAAACATGAGTTAACTGAGGTTGTTAATGTCAGTTAAATAGCAAATGATCCATTACAACCAGTGTTTAAACATGTGTCAATTAAATAGGAGCAGACAGCCTTGCAACTTGAGCTTAAAGATTTACTTCTTCCAGATTCATATATTGTCTTTTGAACATGAAAATTTTCTCTGAATTAAAAACCTTCCTTTAGCGGGCCAGCCCTGTGGCGGAGCGGTTAGGTGCACGCACTCCGCTGTTGGCGGCCTGGGTTCAAATCCCGGGCGTGCACCGACGCACTACTTGTCAGGCCATGCTGTGGCGGAGTCCCACATAAAGTGGAGGAAGATGGGCATGGATGTTAGCTCAGGGCCGGATTTTCCTCAGCAAAAAGAGGAGGATTGGCATGGATGTTAGCTCAGGGCTGTCCTTCCTCAGACACACACCAACACACTAAATAAATAAATTTAAAAAAACAAAAAACCTTCCTCTACACTCTATACACAAACACTAAATAAGAAGATTTTGCCAGTGAAGTTTATTAAAGCAGGGGATATTATTACATTGATTTTAGAAAGTGACCATCCAAAAACTATTATCAATTTCAAATTACTTGAGTAATTTTTTACAGAACCACAACACTCTATTCTCACTACTCTTTGCTTCTCTTTTCTTCAAGGACTGCTATCAATAAAATATATGTTACGGGCTGCTCTTAAGAGCCACAGCCTTAATCTCAAAATGTTCAAAATATATGGACGCTTTCTTTCCATAAGAACTTCTAAAAAAAAAATTAAAGCAGTAATGAATAATAACCTACTGTATTTATTTGGAAATGAGAATTCTTCACTCACAAAAAAACCAGTCTCTTTCTGAAATACACTCCGTTCAGCCTGAGCTAAGTTTCCTGATTTCTTTCCAGTTCTACATGGAGGCTCCTCCCACGCTCCTACCTGCTTCTGCCTGGCACCCGCACCACCCACCGCCTCACACCTGGTGACTTCCTCCTGAGCATTCACAGAAAGCTGCCTTTCCTCACTTTACTTCTGTTTTCCAGTAACATCGAGTCATTACAAGACATCCCTCAAAAATTCCTAAAAAGCCAGTCGACACCAAACAGGTCCAAGGAGATCCAAATCCCAATTTGGCAAATAACTGCTTTGGGCATTTCTCATTTACCCAGAATGTCCTTTCTTCCATAGTGACGTTCAGGTACCTTAAAAGAGCAGGAATGAGAGCACTCTGGGACAGAAATAAGGATGTGAAAATTGCATTTTGAGGAGATTTAAGTAGAAATTTGAAAAACACTCATGGGGAAGTTGAAAAGACAATGAGTTCCAATGATTATTACGCTAATGGGCCCATCTCGCACGGCTTACTCCTGTTCCTGGAGTGAGGCCACACTACTGGTGTAGCATAACCATGCTCACTGTCCTGTCTCGAAGCTCTTGCCCCGATACACGGTGAAGAGATGACCAGCCAGTCCTCAGCTGCCCACCGCCCTTCTCCCGACTCCAGCCAGTGTCTTGTCAGCAACCACACGAGAGATGCCCAGCCGAAACCTCGCCCTTCCTGAAATCCCAGGAAGAAATGGTGAGAGATAATCCCGACCCAAAGAAATGGTGAGAGATAATAAAATGATTGTTTTAATAAAATGACGTTTTGATGTGATTTGTTAACTGAAACAACGTTACTAACACTATATGCAACTGGAAAAGCAAATGAGGGATGAGAACAACTAAGCAAAGAGAAGGAAGGCCAACCCTAAATGTCTGAGGGGCACAGGAAAGAGGATATTGATAAGGAGCAAACCAAGATAGCCTGTTTAACCTGGAAAGCTCAAGAACTGGGGATCACCAGACTAAAATCAAGAGAATTAACTCAAAGTCTGTATAACCAAAGCATCAGATCACCACCATCCCTATTCCATTAGGTAAGGGATTCTCTATAGACACGGAACCAGGACTCACATTCTCTGTAGACATGCTCAGGACTCACAGGCTGGGGATGGCCTGTGGCATGGCGACATGCCATAATGAGAGTAAGTACTGAACACTGAGACCTTAACCCCCCTGCCCTAGTCCAGCTCCAGAATTTCAGCAGCCAGCCTTAAACATCACCCACCATCTCTCCAAGCAGAAGACTACAGGTACCTTCTTTGGAAAAAATAAACCACTCCAGAGAAAACATTTTCACATATGAACCTGAGGAAGTCTCCAGTGAGAAAGCTGGCTGCTAACGTGACCCGAAAGAGATGCCTACAGTCCACAAGCCTGGCTCGCACGGAGAGCTTACAATCAGCGCTTTAGTGCTTCACCCTTAAATACGAGCACTTCGGAGCAAAGCCTCTAGCATAAGAGAGATTATAAAAAGTAAAAAGAGTAATTCAGAAGAAACAGACATAGGGCCGGCCCCGCGGCTTAGTGGTTAAATGAGCGCGCTCCGCTGTTGGCGGCCCAAGTTCGGATCCCGGGCGCGCACCGACGCACCGCTTCTCCGGCCATGCTGAGGCGGCGTCCCACATGCAGCAACTAGAAGGATGTGCAGCTATGACATACAACTATCTACTGGGGCTTTGGAGGAAATAAATAATAAAGAAAAAAAAATTTTTTTTTAAAAAAAAAAGAAGAAACAGACACAATGCAAAGAATAGATGAAACATTAAAAAATTAATAACATTCTGTTTCAGAGAGAAAAAAAAGATATTATATCCAGGAAACAAATAAAGAATGCTTTAAAAAGGAACAAAATACAAAAACACTTTGAAATAAAAAATACAGAGAAAAATAAAATAATCAGGCTGGAAGATAAAGTCAAAGTTATCACTTGGACAGAATACAATAAAAGAATGGAAAAATTAGTAAAGAAAAAAATTGATCAATCCAGTATCCAAATCCAACCAAGGAGTTTCAGAATTAGAGTAAAAAAAGGGAGAGAAAGAAATTATCAAATAACTATTACAAGATAATTGCCCAGAAATGAGGAACAGGACAAACTTCATGCCCAGTACAATGAAGAACTAAAAAAGATGGGGCTGGCCCTGTGGCGCAGCAGTTAAGTGTGCGCGCTCTGCTGCTGGGGGCCCGGGTTCGGATCCCGGGCATGTACCGAGGCACTGCTTGTCACGCCATGCTGTGGCGGCGTCCCACATAAAGTGGAGGAAGATCGGCATGGATGTTAGCTCAGGGCCGGTCTTCCTCAGCAAAAAGAGGAGGATTGGCCTGGATGTTAGCTCAGGGCTGATCTTACACACACACACACACCCACAGAAACATGCAGCCTTGTTTTAGAACATGGGTGAAAATCCTAATAGCTCCCAGTGTGGATGGGGGAGCAGGTCACATAGAAAGAAAGGGCCACTTACCAAAATGGCATCGAATTTCTCAATACAACACAAAATGTTTGAAGGCAGGAATATCAGAAGTCAGAGGCTTTATCTTTTTAAGTCTTAGAGAAGATTATTTCATCCTAGATTACTCTATCTAGCCTCGCCAAACTGAATGTGAGGGTATAGCAAAGGTATTTTAAAAAACACAAGGTCTAAAAAATTGACCTCCAAGCACACTTTCTCATGAAGCTACTGAAGGATGTGCACAATCAGATGACGTGATGTAGGATACAGAGGATCCATACGTAAGAGGTGGGGCATCCCAGGAGAGAGCTGGATACATCTAGAGGTAACAACCACTGCAAACTGGAGTAGGAGAGTCTGGAAACCCATAAGAAAAAAAAAATGGAACTGAAAAAAATTACCTGACAGTATGAACAACTGTAATTCCAGGGAAAACTAAAAGTTATCCAAGAAAGGAGATGTAATTATAATATAGTACAATACTTATCTTGGTAGTGAACAAAACTTAAAAAGATATAATGAAAACAGTAATATGGTCTTAACCAAAAGTTGAGATATGATTATATGGGGAGGATGGTGAAAAGTGGGAAAGAGAAGGTATATAAAGCCAGCTATAATCCTCATCTACTACAAAGTCATGCAATAGTGCCAAGTTGAACAATTTAAAAGATAATATATATTAATAATTGTATGACTGGTGCATGTACTTTTAAAAATATACATAGATATAAAAAGAGTTCCATTTGATTTTTTAACATCACCTATAAATTAATTACACATTGCTAAATGTGGTCTATTTTTGAAAACTTAGATTACCTGGGTTATAATTTATCCTAGGAGAAAGGGACATACATGCCTTTAACTCATTTTTGTTTTCTAATGCTTGATTCTATATACTGGACATGAACAAAGGCAGAGACGCTCCATTTTATGATTTTAGTTAAAGTAGGCCATTCATTACCTTCCTTCCCCACTTTACTACCACCCCTCAAAAGAACAAAAACTTGCCCATCCTGTCCATCCACAGGTAATGTGAAGGTGTGGGCAATCATTAGAAAGGGACTAACAGTGCTTCAGAATAGTCAGGACAGCACTGACCACACACACAGGAGCAGACAAGGGAGGATGCTTGCTAGAAGTCTCAAGAAATCAGCTATCTTTCAGTTTTTTGCTAAGTCATGAACTAAACAAACAAAAACAGTGGTTTCACTCAACTGCCAGGATGACAGAGATCTATACTGAAATCTAAGTATCAAAATAAATACTGAAGAGATTTACTACGAAATTGTTTCTTCCAGTGAATGAAAATGATTTAAATTCTGAGATCCTCCCTAAAATAATAAAAGGGGTTTTCTCTAAACCACTTTCATTAGCCAAGATCTATGTATTTCTCTATAAGTCAAGGGCTCTTCACTGATGCCAGCTAAAATCTCAGCTCCCGGTACACTGAAAACTACCGCCCCTCCTGCGATGTGCAGCCTTTAGGCTGCTGCACAGGACAGGCCCTCTCCACTGTCTGGAAGTGGGGACACTGTCCTTCCCTCTGCTGCCCAGCGACCCTCGCTGGGTCTCCTCCAGGGCCTCAGCTGACAGCACAGGGTTTATGACATGGCACTATGTCTTGAAGCGCCTTTGCCACTCAACCACACACCTCCTCAAGGGGCAGCACCATGAACTTGATCTCTGCAGCCCCAATAATTAGCACCCTGCCTGGCACATAGAAAGGAACTCAATAATTCTTATCCAGATATACTGATCAAATTATAACAACACTATGATTATGGACCTAAGCATTACAAGAAATTTTGATGAACGTTTAGAGAAATATTAAACTTTTACAGATACTTTCTTTAGAGCCTTTTAACTTGGGTGGTAAAAAAGAAAGGCCGCCCTGCAATCAACATTGAAAAGGAAGAACCAACTGACTAAAAATAATCCATGTTTGTATTTCATGCAAATCTCTTATATTCCTGGACCACTGCCAAGCCCAAATTCAGGTAGAGCAAGTACTAATTTCCAATACCCTCAGCAGCAAAGAAAATGAGCAGCGCTGTCCTGTCCTCCCAGCCTCCCACACCTGTCACTGGGGTGGGTAATTTCTCCCCGTGGCGGGATGTGCAGAGTTTACAGCTGAGTCAGTCTGCCTGACAGCATATTCTGTATAAGGGGAACAGGATCCACGGGAACCTGACCTAGAAAGAACAGAAGTTTCCAATGAGGCATTTCAGCAGTTAGGTAGGATGGGGATTTTATTATGATGTGCTACAATATATGATTGTCTTTGCAAAGTTGGGATTCCTGCCCCAAAATTGAGAATTTTCAAAGATTCTGTAACCAGATGAATATTAAAACAGTCAGGACAGACTACAAAACAGAAAAGAACAATTCTTAAATCACAATCAGGTAACATTACCAACACAACTAATACTCTCAGAATTATTTGTTTTACAAACTGAGCCATAAGCACTGAAGACATTTAAATCTTCTTTCATTCATTACACAATTCAACAGCTTTAAAAATGGGTTTATTACTTTTTTTTTTTATGTGAGGAAGACTGGCCCTGAGCGAACATCTGTGCCCATATTCCTCTATTTTGTACGTGGGACACCTGCCACAGCACGGCTTGATGACTGGTGTAGGTCTGTGCCTGGGATCCAATCCCATGAACTCTGGGCCGCCAAAGCGGAGCACGCAAACTTGACTACTACACCACTAGGCTGGCCCCTGGGTTTATTACTGCAAAAATGTAAATGTATTATCGTGGACACTTGAATCAGCTGCCATCTGGAGAGAAAATGGAGAGAAATTTGGAATAAACAGAATAACAGTTCGATTTTGCTATCATAAGGAAGCCTGAAAAAATACGTAGTTAGTAAAGGTAATATATCACATTTAAATATATCCTATTGGGAAGTAAGTAAAAGTTATGATTCTCCAAAGGAAATGGTTCTTTCTACATTAAGAAAACCTAAAAATTAAATTCTGTTTTGAATTACATTAATGAAGAGACTCCTACCATGTAATTAAATAGGATTTTAAGTAAAGATACACCTAACAAACCAGCATGGTGAAAATAATTTACATAGTGACACACGACAGTCTCCAATAATTTGTATTACACAAGAATACAGTTTTTCATGGTGATGAGATGGGTTCTACACCATATATTGGCTTCTACATACTTCCGTATTAAAAAACTACACTAAAATGATGTCTAGCACCATGTTCATACGGTAAAACTCAGAGGCATTAACAGAACTTATGGAAGAAATCATATCCTCTTAATATCAGTTATGAAGAAATTGAAACTTTTTCCCATCTTTGAATTCTATTGTTCCAAAGTTCATTTCTGTCACAGGGACTATATTTACTTTCCCCCTTAAAAAAAAAAAGTGGACAAAGTACGTAATACAACAATTTCATGATATTGAACATGAGGTAGCAAGGGCAGTGGTCCCTGAGAGACAGGAAAAAACCAGGAGGAGCCTAGGACTGCCCAGCTTACTGCCTAGAGTGAGTTTCCAGGCCACAGTGCAGGCAGAGTCTGGAGATCTTTCTCTAAATTGAGGAAATGGAGCGGGGAGCCCAAGGAGGCCAAGAGGGCTAGTGTTCTCAGGGAAGAGAAAAGACAAGGAGAAACCTACACAGAGAGCGGGCCCCGGATACTAGCAGCCTCCCCTCCAGTACTCAGGAGGGTAATGTCCTGCCCATGTGTGTGAAGAAACAATCTGAGGATGGGGAAAGGACCACCCAAAGGATTGGAAAGAATAATCCTCAGGGCTCACTCAGAAGAGTTCTTGTTCCTTCCAGTCAGAGAGGGAAACTGCACAGAACACTTGGAAGGAATTTGCCTCAAAAGGGGCACAAAATTTGTGCTAAACACCACTCTGGTCCCAGTGACCAAAGCTTAAAAGTGAGGCCCAAAAAAGATCAAGCTGTTTCCAAGTAACATAACTGGGTCCCACAACTAAGCTCATGGATGTTTATACAAATACATGCATACATACATACACACCCACACACACTCACACACCCATCCAGCACTGAGCAAGGTAAAGTTCACAATGTCTGGCACTCAATCAAAAATTACCAGGCATGCAAAGAAGCAGGAAAATATGGCCTCAAACAAAGAGAAAAATCAATAAGTTGAAACCCACACAAAAACAACAAAGATGATGGAACTGGTAGTCAAGAATCTTCCAATAGTTCTAACTGTATTCCAACTGTTCAAAAAGGTAGAGGAAAAAAATGCACACCTTGAGTAGACATTATGAAAATTATATGAAATAATCCAAACTGAACTTCTAGAGACAAAAACTACAACGTCTGATATAAAAAATACCCTGGATGTATTTAACGGCAGATTAAAACAATACAGAAGAAAAGACTAGTAAACCTGAAATTGAAAACATGATACAGAAAGAAAAAACACAGAGAAAAAAGACTTCAGGAGGTCTAATATATATGTAATTAATGATGCCAAAGGAAGGGGATGAGACAGAAAAAAATATTTGAGGAAAAATGGCTGAAAATTTTCCAAATTTGATGAACTATAAATCCACAGATCCAAAACAGTCAATGAACTCCAAGCAAAAGACACCAAGAAAGCTACAGCCATACAACCATACACATGACAATAGTCATATCATAATCAACTGCCTAAAACCAATGACAGAGAAAATCTCAAGAGAAGCCAGGAAAAAAAAAATTATTTAGAGAGCAACAAAAATAAGAAAGACTTCTTGTCAGAAACAATGAAAACCAGAAGACAGTGGGGAAACGTCTTGAAAGAAAAATACTGACAAACTAAAATTCTATATTCAGTGAAAATCTTTCAAAAATAAAGTGATCATACATTTTATGCAAAAAGCACAAGTGATTTGTAAAATGATAAACTAGACTTCACCATAATTAAAGTGTTTTTTTTGCTGCAAAGACATCTTTAAGAAAATGAAAAGATAAAACACAGACTGTAAAAACTATCTGCCAGTCATATATCTGATAAAGGGCTTGTATCCAGTACATACAAAGAACTCTTAAAACTCAATAAGATGATGACAAAATAATCCAATTAAAAAATGAGCAAAAGATCTGAATAGACATTTCATCAAAGAAGGTATACAAACGGCCAATTCATTGAAAAGATGCTCGGCATTATTAGTTATTAGGGAAATGCAAATTAAAACCCCAGTCACATCCACAAGACTGGCTATAATGAAAGAGACAGAGGATAAATGTTGGTGAGGATATGGACAGGAACACTGCTGGTAGAAATGTAACATGGTACAGCCACTCTGGAAACCGGCCTAGCAGTTTCATAAATTGGTACACAGAAATTTACCACATGTCCTAGCAAAATTCCACTAGTAGATAACTACTCAAGAGAAATGAAAACATGATGTCTACAGAAATGACTGCTCCTGGCACAACTATTCATAACAACCAAAAACTGAAACCACCCAAATGCCCATCAAATGGTGGATAAACGAAATGTCGAGTGGGTAACTAAACCTATAACGACAATAGCAAAAAGGCCCAGAGGGGAGAAATGCAAGGATACTGCTGGGGGGTTCTTACGCTGTGTGTGAAGTGGTATAAGAAAAGTTGAAGGCAGGCTGGGATAAGTAAAAATGTATATTTGAAACCCTAAAGCAACAGCTAAAACAACACGACGAATTAACAGCTAATAAATTCTATTGTTCCGGGTGATGTTACCCACTGAGTTAAAACAAGTCTGCCAACATCTAACCAAAGGTGAGCTAAAAGATGGGAGATTTTTATACGTGCTTTCACTTGCCCTTTTAGTTATCTGAATGTCAATGACATAATAATATGTCTTGTGTGAAGAAGATGGCAGAGAATAGTATTTGAGGTTGTTTTCTGTTCTGTGTTGTTATGTTTTCAAAGGAACAATTTAACCTTTATCCTCTCCAATCTTAGGCAAAATTGCAACACTTTCCTCTCTATCTCTACACAATTAACCTTTCATGTACATTAACCAAACAAGGTTATTTACCATAAAACTATTTGGTGGCCATAATTCAGTGTGTCTTAAAATTTGGTACGCTGCACAAAGAAGAGTCAATAATGCTTCCCTTGCGAGACACTAAGAAGTAGGAATAATGATTCCAGGACTCACACGGCTCTGTTATTACAAGGTTTATGAAAGCAAACACTCCCGGAAGAGTTTCTATGTTTTCAAATCCTGAACTGTAGTCGATCTGAACTTGTTTCGATTGCAGGTCTTTATTCAGATTATTAAAAAATAAAATGTACATAGATATCATTGAAATATACCCACAGTAAAAACTCAAAATTCAAAACCACCTTACAGTTTCATTCTACTCCTCCCAATATTCTCTGGTTTTTGTTCTCCTAAAATTCTGGGCATTGTGAGTCCCTGATTGCATAAAATAATTTTTTCAAGTCAGGTGTCCTTTGGGAAATCACATCTAAATTAGCCTAGCAAAATGTTGTAGAAAAATGTTCCCTAAGGAAAAACTTCTCAGATACAGAGAGAACCTCTGTTCAGGTCATATAAAAGCTAACTCGAACAGTCAAGAAGTTTGGGGTTTGGAAAAACAACAGAAAGACACAGACCACAAGACACTTTTTCATCATAACCACAAACATACATCTCAATATTTCCTCTGTTTTTCATTCATAATCAGAGTAAAATACGTCACTAAATGACTATGAAGGAATTTTTAAATGAATCTGATGTTATACTATTGAGATAAATTAGTAAATCAAACTGAACCAAAAATAAATGTTTTTGGGTCTGGGGGAGTGGCCTCATTCAAGACAATGAAACCAGTAGAAGGGTTTTGGAGAGTTAAAAATATAAACTAAATGGAATATTCTTTATTAATTTCATGTGCCTCTAGCCTCTATTTAATAGTGAGAGTTCTGTGATGCTTAAAAAACTAAGTTCCTTTTAAAGCAACAATAAAAAAAATTGGTTTCACTGCATAAAAGTAAAAATATATATGCAGGAAGATGAGCGACTTAGAAACTCACTAATAAAATAAACCCAAATATCTTATTAAAATGCAATTTAAAGTAATTTATAGGAAACAATAAAGCATAGAATTTGAGAACCAGAAGGTATATTAAAGATCATTTAGTTGGCTCTTTATTACACAAACTTATAAACTGCATTCACTTACACTAGCACTATTCAAAAGAACTTGCCGTGACAAGAGAAATGTTCCATATTCTGCACTGTCCAATATGACAGCCACTAACTACATGTAGCTATTTACATTTAAATTCATCAAAATTAAGTAAAATTCAAAATTCAGTTCCTCAGTTGCACTAGCCGCATATCGAGTACTCAAACGCCACAGGGACTGATGGCCACTATACTGCACAACACAGTCTAACACGGCTCCCTCCTACAACATAATGTGAGACTGTGACAACACGCGATACTAATGGATGCCATCAAAGAAAGTCTCACTTACTTCTCTGATTTTTCTACGCAATTCCTTCAAAAGAATCAAAATGCAAATTCCTAAAAAATTTTAAATGCCCCTTTTTTTTTTTTTTTGGTGTGGCGGATTGGCCCTGAGCTATCACCTGTTGCCACTCTTCCTCTTTCTGCTTGAGGAAGAGTGACCCTGAGCTAACATCCGTGCCAGTCTTCCCCTATTTTATATGTGGGTTGCCGCCACAGCATGGCTGACAAATGATGTAGGTCTGTGCCCGGAATCTGAACCCTTGAACCCGGGCCGCCAAAGAGCAGCATGCCGAACTTTAACCACCACGCCATGGGGCCGGCCCCTGGAAATTTTTTTACCAGAATTCCTAGGCTAAGCGTTTAGGAGGTTCCTTTGTTAGAAAATTATTTGTTTTCAAAAGAAGTATCTCTGATTTGTAACCAATCCCATTTCTCATTTCTATACGTTCCTCTAGCTAGATCCAATTGAACTCAAGTGCTCACCTGAATCCCAAAAGATTACCAAGGAGAGAGCAAGAGTCTAACTGAACAGGTAAAACAGCCTCCCTCCTAACCATTAACAGTAACAGGGAAGAGAGCATCTCAGCTTAGGGCACTGATCTCAAACTATAGTACCCAAGTTTATGTTTACATGCTTACTAAACATGTTAACCTTCCACTGGTAACTAAGGAAAAGTTCTTCATCAAGGTTACAGGAGCTCAATAAAATAAATATTCCTAATAACGTACATTGCACAATTTTATAGTAAGAGAGGCAAAAGTGAGGGCACCAGATGGAGTGGGCAGCTCACTGCCAGCCCTCGCCACTGGCACCGTGACACTAGCAAAGCACTGGGCTCCCCTGGGCCTCTGGCTGCCCCCACCCCCTTCCCCCAGCTACAAAATAAAGTTACGAGCCGAGACCACTGACTCCTCATTTCTGATTGTCAGTCCACAGACATTGTAAGTGTTCAATAACCATTTGAGAACTGCTGTTGTTGACTACATAGATATCAGCTAAAATTCCTTCTAGAGTTTTGATCTTTATAATTTTCATTTAGGAATTCTGGAGCAAATCTCCTGTCAAGCGAATATGGAATGTGAGCTCTTCCTAGTCCACTCCCACTCGGCGGTAGGCAGAATTCTACGATGGGCCCCCAGATTCCTGGCTCCTGGTGTACATACATACCCTGTATAATCCTCTCCCCGTGAGTGCACACAGGGCCTGTGAACATGTAGGGATATTACACCCACAATTAAGTTACATTATACGGCAAAGGTCAGGGACTTTGAAGATGAAATTAAGGTCCCTAATCGGTTGACTTTGAGTTAATCAAAAGGGAGATTATCCCGGCTGGGCCTGACCTAATCAGGAGAGCTCTTTAAATAGGGTCGGGGAGACTGTCTCAGCTGGCCTTGAAGAAGCCGCCGCCAGGAGTTCTACAGCTGCAAGGAAACGAATTCCGCCAACAACCACACGAGCTTGGAGGAGGACCCTAGGACTCAGATGAGACCCCAGCCCCATCTGACACCCTGTTATCAGCTCTAGGAGATGCTGAGCCGAGGACTAAGCTACACCGTGCTGGATTCCTGACCCACAGACCCTATGAAACCATAAATGGGTGTTTTTCTAAGCCTCTAAGTTCATGGTAATTTATTACATAGCAAGAGAAAACTAATACATTTCTAAGCACATCCACTGTTTACCGTTTGATAGCTCTCGTTCAGAAATTTCTCTGGATACACACACACACACCTCTCAACAACTCTGTTACATTACGCTATGTGTTATTATCCCCATTTTAAAGACACGGAACCTGAGGCTAGATGACATGGGAATACACTAAGTCCTACTGTCATAAGGCCTTATGTTATCTTGTCAGTAAGGACAGGAGGCTCATTTTACTGATGACATTGCAATTTCAAAGAGGTCAATTTTTCCTAGATCACAAAGCAAGTAAAAGCAGAAACATTCCTGTTTCTTTGGATTCAAGTCTATCTGAATCGAAAGCCCAAAACTCCCAACAATGTTTCAGTTTCTACTCTCCGATAATTACTCTTACTTAGAAATAAATTTCTGAAAATGTCATCAACAGTGAGTTTCAGGATGCATGAAGACGCCTGAGGATGCAGCAGTCAACTCTGTCGTGCACGAGAATGACCAGCACCAGGGCTCCACGCGCTAAGGAGACCAGAGGCAGGGAGAAAAATTAGGACCCAGAGAAAGTGAGAGATCTACCTTTCACACAAAATACAAACTGGGGGAAAATTATGTTTCTCTGCTTGAGACCCAGGAGTAAGAGGGCAGGTCAAAGCAAGGCTGAGAGAGAACCAGGTCCAGCACAGGATGGGCACTCTCTCAGGTCACAAACACCAACTGCTGTAATTCAGCTTGAGCAAGACATAAACACACGGGTGACGGGGGAAAATCCACTGAGGCAGCTGAACGGCACCCCAAATGTTTCATCATGTCAGTGAGCGCAGAGAGGGCATACGAGAGACCTACAGCAACACAGAAGGAACGCTGGACGTTAACTAATGTTCTACCTTTAGCTACAAACAGCTGTTCTATAACCTAAAAGGCTATCTCTTTTCAACGTTGTTTACTAATCACAAAACTTTGGCAGTATTAACGAAATCGGATTAAAATAGTTTAGAACAAACTGTTGTTAATATTCCAAAATTTAAAACATCATAGCACACTTACTAAACAATCTTGATTAAAACAGTTAATTTCAAATGTTATAGAACAAAATGTCAAACGTTTTTTAATACAAAAATCAAGAGTACTGTTCTAAAAATTCAAAGTTTTTATTCTTAGTTTTAAACACAAAATTCTACGTAATGTCTACATTCATTACTTTGCTAATTGATGCCAAAAAGGTAAACATTAATTTTCTTTACCAAGTCTGAACTGCTTTAACCTCGAATTGGTTTGTCTGGTACTAATCAATACAGAAAGACATTACAGAATAAAATATAAGCAAGACAGGAGGAAACTAAATTGAAATTATTGAGCCTTCTACGTTATTAGACAATGTCTTTTCTTTAGAAAATCAGGATATAATACTGAAGTATGCTCTTAACTTCTATTTTAATAAATGTTCCAGAGTCTAAGTTGCCCTGGCCACATAAAGCTCATATATATTAAGTCACACATCTATAGTTATAGATTGATAGTTAGAAAACTAGTGCCATTAGAATAAAGCGGAATAAGTTTAATTAACTTGGCCTTTGGGTTACCACTATATGTAAAGCAATTGTTGTATTATTATGAGGCTTTCAATTTTTTCCTGACATCTCTCTTCAGAAATGCAGAAAATTCTGGTTCACCATGCCTACCATGTGAGTTCAGTAGCTTAAACAAAGTTAATTCAGACTACACTCCTTTCTCCAGCTAGTTGTCTTAAAACATATACCAGCGCTCAGAGGGAGAAGCTACAGCACAAACCCAACATTACAGCACAAATCTCATCACCATCCACCCTCAAGATGGAAAAGGATACAATTGCAGCCTAGAACCAAACTTATTTTGAATAGAGATTTGCATTCATATTGAATATTTTCTGGATAATTTTCTTGACACACACAAACACAAATAAAATCAACTGAGATATTTATAGCAGTGAGTATGGTTTTCCTCAGTGTCTGTTCTTGAAATGATTTACAAATAAGTTACACTACTCAAGTTCATCTCTAAGTCAGGTTGTTTGGAACCCGGAATCCATTTTCCAGAAAATATATTAGGTTGAAGTTAAATTTCTCAGCCTATAAACAGAACCAATGTTACAAAAAGCTAAACTATCCTTTACAACAGAGCTTCCCTCTGGAGCAAAAGTCACCCAGCCTCGCCCTGAGTGCTCACCCCTATCTGTCTGGACTCCACTCATAAGCAATAAGAGATCTGATCCCAGGGGCTCCTGTTCCTTCGTTCCAAGCTGCCAGCACAAAACCTCAAGCCAGAAAACCACTGGCAACAAAAATGAGCTACCATCTACTGAGGCACTGTACGTGCATGATCTCAAGTAATCCTGATAATAATCCTGTGAAGAAGAAACTTTTATTCCCATTTTCAGCAAAACAGGTGAAAAGAAAAGTCAAATAAGTTGCTCAGGTCACAGAGTTAGAAGTGGTGATGCCGAGATTCTAACTCACACCCAATGCACCCCAGCAGACTCGAATCTTATAACTACTGGAGGTGATATGAATTTTGAGGTTATAGGTAGTTCTACATTCACACAGCGCATTTCTAAAAACATGTACAAAACCAAAGAGCAAAAGCAAACACCATGGGGGTAGGGGTGGGGGGTTCTACACCACACAGAGTGATGAAGATGAGGGTGAGGATGGGACTGATGAAGGAGGAGGAGAAGAAACGCTTAATTTACTCTCTGCTCTCTAAAACATCATCTCCAAAGAGGCTTTGCTTTCTTACAAAGGGGCAATGAATAATCAATTAAGACAAATTTTCTACATTCATCCTCTCCAAATGTTTCCCATCGTTGTATTGTATTTTTCAGACTTCTCATCACTAATATGTCATTCTCAATTTCCCATTTTGCCTTCATTTTTGTAAAATACTCAAATATTTGTATCAACTTACAATAGTCAGTACGAAAATTAAATACTGGCTACCAAGCAGCATTACCAAATAATAGTTTAAGATCATTTCCAGCTGATGGGCAACGGCCCAGACAAGGTGTTTAAGAGTGTGCGGCTAACAGTGTACAAACGTGTGGCTCTGTGGCACAGTCTTCCTGCACTCTGACCCAGCGGGCACAGAGAACAGACAGGGACTGGGCGAGGTCGCTGGTGACCTAAGGTGAAAAAAAGGACAGCCCTTTCCCAGGACATAACGAACAGGAAACAAATTCAGTGCCCAAAATCTACACAGATCTGAACTTTGCATACGTCTACTGCAAAGATTTACTTAACTGAAAGAAAAATAAATTTTGAAACTGAGCTCCCTATTGGATGAATAAAAGTTCTTTGTGAATCTTATTTCCACCACTTTCAAAATCACAAGCCCCAAAAAGGAGGTTCATACAGTATTTATGTTTCAAATAAAATTATCAGTGAATGTGATATGAAAGGATAATTTCAACTCACTGATCAATTCAAACAATATTAAATACATTCAGAAAAGTCTAAAACTTAAATTTTCACTATGATAATAATAATGAATATGACATATGCTTTAACCCCTAACAGCAAATTGGCAATTTTTACTTCAAATGAAATATACAAGGTAAATTAATATTACTATATTTTTAAAGCACTGAAATACATTTTTATGTACCAAATGCACAAATATAGACACATTTTCTCCTTGTTCCCTCTCTCTTTCTTTTTCTTACTTATCATTTAGAGTGCACTGAAAATCAGTCAAAAGAGGGAAGCATCAGGAGAAAAAGTAATCTCATTTCCAAATTAATCATTAACCTGATGAGTGAGAGCTGATTTATCTTCCTGACTTTTTCATACCTATTTAATGACATTTCCTATGGTGATTCCTGTCTTAATACTGTGAATTATCTTATCTAAATAGCATAATGTCTGTGTATGCATGTACACGTACGTGTATATATATGTATAAAACTAATCTGTATTTAGTACCACTTATCTCCAAATGTTCAAATGTGAGGTATATTTTGAAACACAGTAATACTATATGATCCCTTCAAAAAACACCAGGTTTATATATCTCTAATGAGGGTTGAGACAAAATCTCTAATGGAGGCAATCAAAAAATTGGACAACATTATCAACACTAACAAAGAGCAAAGACAGATTAAGTTAGGAAAAGAGGCTAGTAACAGTTATCTGTGTTTGTATCGTAATAACTTATTCCCCAAATTGAAACCACTCCTTCTAAGCATTTACACTATCAAAATAAGAAGATTAACAAGATTTTAAACTGTGCCTTCTTAAATCTTGGTATACTGTGAAGAGCCCACTCTAAAGTCTTAATGTAAATTTCAAGTTAAGCAAGAAATGGTTAACTACAATTTGTTTGGCTGTAGGTCTCTCTTGTTGAACGATAAATTAATGGCACATACAAAGGGAGACTCGGCCCTTTTGCTGGAAAGAAAATGAGTAGCATATCCTAACTATCTAGACAGACTATGAGGCCAGAGATGTCCTCTTGAAGAGGATCAACAGTAAATAAAATAAAAGCAAAGCATGTAAATATACAAAGAATACATCCCAGTAATTAAAACAGAAAAAGTACAAACTGCCTACATCTTAAAGGCAAAATTAAATAAATCTAATCTGAAAATTCTCAGAACTTAGTAAAGATTACAGAATTTTTATGCACAATCTGCAATAAACTCCAAATGCACATTTTAAAATGACTGAATAATCAAGCTAACAACAAAAAAATTTTCCTGTTCACAAACTCCCCCCAAAGATAATCAGCAACCTGTAATTCTACATTTGGTTCCAAAATTTCAAAACTGAATTTAATATAAAAGCGCTGGAAAAAGATGCTATTAAGCGTTATCTATATTTGTATTACAATAACTTTTTCGCCAAATTGAAACCATTAAGTTTTTATTTTAAATTTAATATAAGTTTATTCTAAGCTTTCTGCAACTATTAATACATATTCGTGAATTGAAGTACAAATTTAGTTGATTTCACTAACCCCTGCTAAACTGGGCAAAACAGCCACAGAATAACCAACAGTAATTCTTATTAAATAACAAACACTTTCCACACTGTTAAGATAAAACAGAGGGAGACTGAGCAAGAGAGATAGCAGCTTCAGGAAAACAAGCCTCACCTAGATTACCAGAAGTGCCTCTGTGAGGTGGGGAAACATCAGTCTCACATTCTGAACAGGGGCAAGCCTAGATAACATTCAGTAAATCAACTGTGCAGCCACATTCAATATAAGAACCCACAAAGAAACAGCAAGGAAAGCACTGCTGAACTATGTTATTACTTCGAACCTTAAAAACATATTTTAAGAATAAAAATAAACTCTTGATCACAGTTGCTCTGTGAAAAAAAAAAAAAGCAGGGGAAATAACTCAATTTCAAATTGCTGATAACCGATGTGTACCACATGGGGAATAGATTATGTATATAGATGTATATTCAATGAAAAAATAACTGTTATGAAATATTCATTTGAAAAGTAATTAAGTCTTGCAACTGAAAAGCTAACCTTTCACAACACAAAAATCATCACGCAGCTTTGAGATTAACACGTTCTTACGTCCTCCGGTGCTTATTATAATTTACTTAGTACTTCATCCAGGCTTATACTTAGATTGTTCATATATTCTTCATTTCCTACAAGCTAAAATAAAGAAGAACCAAAGAATGATCCTCCCCATATATTTAAAACAAAACCTTCACAGACCACATACACAAGACATAAATACGTCCTTAGTAAATTTTCCTAAAATATTTACGAAAAATAAACCTTTTCAAGTAAGAGAATCCATACTTCATTTGAGGATAAGCTGTATTAAAAAGGAGATGGTTTAAAAATGCATCCTCTTTCTTGTAAAATCAATAATTCCACACTTACGGATTTTTATACACACAAAGACATACAAACATACACACATAAAACATTCTGTGGCCTGAGAATACACATAAGATCATGTTATCATAAAGGAATTTAAAACCACAAATCTCTCCAATAATCCTATCCTAATTTTCCCTACACAAAATATCAAATTAGCCTGCCTGTAGTCTCAGCACATAAGCATAAAGAGACTTTTTTGTCAGGGGAAGAAATTAGTAGGATTCTAAGCTTCAATGGCCAAAACAGACTATTAGCTTCCATTTGGCTATTACTCAAATAAGCAGAGTGGTCTCTAAAGTGTCACCAACAGATAGCAATAAATTCTCAAAATGAGACTTCGTGCCTGCTTTTCTCATGTGGAAGGGAATGGAAAAAGCTGATTCAGCGAATGCAGTATATCCATTCAAGTCACGTACTACTGATGTCACAGGGAGCCTTGACAGCTCAGAGTCTTGACTGAGGTCTCGAGATGAGTTAATAAGGCATGCAGCTGAGTCCATGACGAGGCCAGGCTGAGGGGCTGGGGCGCTGAAGGGGTGCGGGGGGCCGAGGACAATACTCCCCACAACTCAAGCCAAAATGCAGAACCTTTGCGACTGCTTCCAAGAGAGACAGAGAGATTCTGAAATTGAAAGAAAAGAGTGGTGTGCAAGAATTTCTCATTCGAATGTTATTAACCAGCTTCTTTCCATCCTTGGCAAGCATGTGTGTGTTCTAAAGAAAAAGAGCCAGAAAACCATTTCAGAACCGACTCACGCCATGCCTAGTTCATGCTACAGATCATCTGTCATCCCTCTCCGACCTCTACATCATAAGCACATGAAAAATTTCTATTTCCAAGAGAAACATGATACAATTTCTGTAAACAAGGAGAATCTCAAACATACCAAGAGGAAAAGTTTGTTTTGTTCTGAGGAGTCTTGTTTTTCATAAAACAAACTCTTCCATAGTTTTGATTTAATTTAAAGTAGCATTTGATCATTCTTAGTAAATACTAAGAATTTTTTTAAATGTCTAAGTATCATTTTGAACACTAAACACCAATATAACAAAGAAGACAACTCAAAAATGCAATGCTTAATTATACAATATATTTAGATTTAATATTTTCTTAAATGTGCTTATTCCACATGGCTGCTATGGAATCATTTAAATGATGGTATATAACTATACTTGACAAGAAATTATATCAAATTTTCTAATAAGCAGGTTATAAAGCAGCACATAGATGATATGACCCTGTTTTTCCAAAAGAAATAAATTACCCATAAATATGCAGACAAAACAATCTAAGATACAGAAAATAGTAATGTCAACTTTATCATGAATATACATTACCTGTGTGATTAGAATAATCAGTAAAACTATTCTTAAAGAGAGAAAACTTATCACTGAGGAGCAGGTTTCTTTCTTATTTCCTAATCTAACTCTATATCCCTTATTCGATGCAAGAATGCAACGCAGTTAGATAAAGTGTAAGTAAAACAGAGTGATTTTTAAACCCTCTAAAACAAATAGAACCTATCAAAATAACTTATGTCAACTATACAATATTTCTAGAGAAACTGACACAGGCACAGATTTCTGAAAAACTACTTTCTAAAACTAAGAAATAAAAGCTAAATTAAGAAACACTAAGGTGCATTTTACCCTGGGTTTTTTTCAAATTTTAGAAATAACTGTTTAAAGATAATTAAGGCAAAAAACGGAAATTTAAATTTACTGTTGAATTATTTACGCTTTTATAGTATTTTTAAGAGAATATATATGTATATATAAAATTATTCTATGACATAAATCATAACAAATTATTAAAAACATAAAATTATTCTATGACGTAAATCATAAACAGCTTTCTAGTAAAAAAGGAGTGGATGGTATAGAGGAGTTGACTTACTTTTTGAAGAAAGGAAGAATTGGCAGGCTGCTCCCTCCACATGATGTTTCTTACTTTTTTTTAGAATACAGAGAAATAATATGAATTTTCTTTTTAAATATATAGTCCTCAGGAAACAAAAGCTCAGTCACGTAAGACCAGACAGAGTTGTTCCTTAGCCTCATGTGCCCATTTATTTATTTCTAGTTCAGGAAACAACCAAGTACCACTAGTATATCGATTTCACATTCCACAGGAGATAAAGCTATGCATGCGGCGATCTTGCCCTTCACGCCTGATTTCAAGCATCCCAGTAACAGTGCTGATCACCAGGCTTCCATCAAGACGTCACTCAAGTGGTGACCCTGAGACATGCAGGTGAAGGGCCAGGCGCATGAGCCCCTGGAACAGCACCATGCCCGTGTGATCCCAGGGGATCCAGTTGAGGACAGAGGCTCGGAGGTGCAATCCTTGCCAACGGGCACCAGCCAGCGAGCAGCTGAAGGGCTGGACCTGGTGCTGGACACAGGAAGTCACCCCAGCTCCACATGCAAGAGCCGAAGTCACATCCTCCAAGTCAGCCTTTCACCACCTCCCAAATGTCCTTACTGCTGATTTCTTTCATTTCACTCTCCAAAACACACACCTTAGGCTGTGTGGAATAGCATCACATTTTAAACATGGAGTTTGGCTTGGAATCTGACAGTGAAAGAAACATAAAAACTAGTTTAGTGCTTGCTTTCCATTAAGTAGCCCCAACTAGCGGGCACTCAGCCACAGAGCGAGCACATTCTGCATGTTTAAGTACCCTGGGCTCTGACCTCCTATGTACTGAGCAATAGATGTCTCCACAAAAGCTGAGGCGTTAGGGGTTTCTTTCTTTCTTTGCTTTCTAGAAGGGTGATTTCCTTCCTTTACTCTGAGAACACATACAACTTCAAATTTAAAAATCAATGTTCCATGTTACAACTATTTATTCCTTTTTTTTTTTATATAATTTTATTTATTTATTTTCCCCCCAAAGCCCCAGTAGATAGTTGTATGTCATAGTTGCACATCCTTCCAGTTGCTGTATGTGGGACGCGGCCTCAGCATGGCCGGAGAAGCGGTGCGTCGGTGGGCGCCCGGGATCCGAACCCGGGCTGCCAGCATCGGAGTGCACGTGCTTAACCGCTAAGCCACGGGGCCGGCCCCTATTTATTCCTTTTTAACAAAGTAAAAAGGTGGCCCACTTTGCAATGGTTTCTCAAAATGGCACCCTGAACTATTCAGGAAAATACGGTGAGCTCTGCACTCCACACTGCCTGGTGCTCTGTTTCATAAAACGTTCAGGGAATCATTCTGCTTCTTCACTGAACAAATCACCTTTCTAAATTCAAGCCTTAAAAGTAAAGGCAAGTGTTGTGTGCCCACAATTCTAAAACCCTAAATTCTAAGTCCAACTCCCATTCTAGTTTCCCTTTTTTTTTTTCAAAGAATAATTTAGGGTTCTCCCCCATTTGACAGCTGCCCTTTAAGTACATAAAAAAATAAATGCAAAACCTAGCAGTGAAATTGTTGTTTTACTTTTAAGGCTTTAGTAAACAGCTGCACTATGGAATCCGACAAAAAAAAATACACGTTCAAACGAATATAAACTAAACATATTCGCTCATAAACAAAAACAGTACCTTTAAGGGCAATACTTTGTCAATAAAACAAAATTTATGCCCATTATTTCTTGCTGGTTGCACTAATATAATTACCAAACGAAAATATAATTTTAGTTTGCTATAAATTAGGGTAAATTATTTTAAGAACAATAATTCTATTACATCAATGCACAGGGGAACTTACTACGAGTCAATAAAGGACCTTGGTCACACAAACAGATGCCACATCACACATGTACAAAGCCCAATTCCCCATCAGAAAACAGAAATGTCTATTTTACTTTTAGGCAAAGAAATTTAGGAAGTGTAAAGGAAAATGAAATACTGCTTTAAAAAAATTCAACAGTAGTTTAGGAGGAAGATAATGTTCTTGGTTAAATCAAGAAGTGGATGATCTTCAAAGACAATTCTGAATGAAAATCTAACCAGAAAACAGGGGCAACCACAGAGCAAACTAGAAAAGATGCGTGGAGTGCACACTCCTCATCCATCAGTAACGGATTAACGAAGGGCATGGGGTCGGGGAGCAAGAAAGTCATTTCAACTCAACTCATTCAAACAGTAGACTGTTTCCATCCTGATTTGAGAAAATGAAATGCTCTTCGTAACAACCCAAAGTGACCTAACTCTTTAAGTGCCCTTTCAGATCAACAAAGAGCTATCCCAAGCAGAAGGCATTATTCACTCTCCGCCACCACACCGTACCGTCACCCTCATTCTAAGCTCATACCTCACTGCGTTCTCAGCAGAAAGAAAGAACCTTCATGGCCAAATGCCTCAGATGTATCTGTGAAATCACTTCCCACTTTGAACAGCGTCCTTACAGCTTTCACCCCACTAAACTATACACGAGAAAACTACAGCAGGAGAATCTAAAGCTTTAAATGGCGTGTATTTATTTACTGGCAGCAGGTGAGGAAGGATCCATATTTTAAAGCTGATGGTATATTTACAAAGGACTGACTCAGACAACACAGTCAACAACTCACTCTACAACTGTTACACCTTTCTAAAGACTTCTCATAAAATTTTAGTAAACTGCTAAAATTGCACTGAAAATATGTTGATAATAAGACATTACATCCATCCTTTTAAGAGGCTTTAAGAACACAACCCTATATACTGTAACAAACATGAAGCTCCTGTCTTCATCATCTTTTGTGCTTTGCTTCATTAACTGGACCACAATCACTCTTTGGTTTTAATAGAGCATTTTTAATAGAAATTACCCAGATTACTGACTTTTCCAAAAAGGGTGGCAAGGAGGAGAGACTATTATTTCTCAAAAAAGGAAAGAGAAATTCAGACTGTAATTAAAAATAATGATTATTCAAAAGAAATACTGAAGGGGCCGGCCCCGTGGCTTAGCGGTTAAGTGCGTGCGCTCTGCTACTGGTGGCCCAGGTTCGGATCCCGGGTGTGCACCGACGCACTGCTTCTCCAGCCATGCTGAGGCCGCGTCCCACATACAGCAACTAGAAGGACGTGCAACTATCACATACAACTATCTACTGGGGCTTTGGGGAAAAAAAAAAAGGAGGAGGATTGGCAATAGATGTTAGCTCAGAGCCAGTCTTCCTCAGCAAAAAAAAAAAAAAAAAAACAAAGAGGAGGATTAGCACAGATGTTAGCTCAGGGCTGATCTTCCTCAAAAAGAAATACTGAAGACATTCGGAGAACACTTAAATATCCCACAACAAGATGGGTAAACGGACACTGCAACAAAATACATTTGCCCAAAAGTGCTTCATCATCTCAGGGACTCTGTATTTCTTCATCTTTCTCCAAACTAGGAATGTATCCATCATAATAGCATACTACAAAGACTCAAGAACTGCTTAGGGAAATGAATTCATAAATTCCCCTTCTCCCATCATAAATAAAACAAATTAGGTTTATAGACTGAATGAGTAAGAACAAGTAGCAATAAAAACCCATCCATCTACTTTTGATGCTGAAGTGTACAGTATGCCACAGAATCAAAAGAATATTGAGAAATTATTATTACTCATTCCTAGTGTTTTTTCCTCCTCTTTAAAGGAGAGGGGAGTAAACAGTTTAAAAATAAAAAGATGTTCCCGGGTGTGGGAAAATGACTATGAAAAAGGTGAGTCAGTATTTAACCTTTTCATATCAGGAAACAGACATAACACATTGACTGCACTATGACTGTTGAAATCTAGTGTGTAGTGAAATAAATGTAGACAACAAGCAAAAGTTGAGTTTTGAAGGTGGTGACGAGCGAATTGGAAATCCTGGAACATAGTATTCAAACTACCCAACTACAGTATTTTGAATGTAAAATATAGTTTTTATGAAAACTCCAAACATGCAGAGCACTAAACAAGTGAATGAAGTGGCTGCTCTTAAATATAAGGAGAAGGCAGTGCCACATACAAATCCCTAACGGAATACAGACATTTACTTGTTGGGGAACCTAGGAGGGGCAGCAATATGGACTCAATGCCGGGGTCTCATTGGCATCATTATCTGCATCAACACCTGGCAAATGAGGAAATCAGCCTTAAAAGTCAAAAGTCTGGGCCGGCCCCGTGGCTTAGCAATTAAGTGCGGGCGCTCTGCTGCTGGCAGCCCAGGTTCGTATCCCGGGCGCGCACCGACGCACCGTTTCTCCGGCCATGCTGAGGCCGCGTCCCACATACAGCAACTAGAAGGATGTGCAGCTATGACATACAACTATCTACTGGGGCTTTGGGGAGAAAAAAGGAGGAGGATTGGCAATAGATGTTAGCTCAGAGCCGGTCTTCCTCAGTAAAAAAAAAAAAGAGGAGGATTAGCACGCATGTTAGCTCAGGGCTGATCTTCCTCCTCGCAAAAAAAAAAAAAAAGTCAAAAGTCTGAAAATTCCCATACTGCCCTGAAATTGCCCCCTACCCTCATGCTCTAATATGAAATTATCTGAGACTCATGAGAGAAAACACCTTTTGATGACCTTTACAATCAAGCAGAAGAAAAATATGCTAAAATATCATAGACACTAATCTGTACACATTCAAGGGAAATTATTTACAACACCATAGGCTTAATTCTAAGCTATTTCTCAGATATGACACCTAAGTTATGAGCAAGACGCCCAGTGATAGGCCTGAAGACATTTTACAGCCCCATACCCTAAAGCTCCAGCCTAAACCTGCACAGTGGTGTGGGCAACCAGAATCCTGGAACTCCCCGTGGGTCACAACGCTGCTTGACCTGGAGTCTGTGCCCAGGGGCCCGGACTCCTCACAGCTGAAGCTGACCTTGATGTGGGTGTGTATGTGGCAGGAAGGTGGGGGCACTTCTGTAATAACCATTTCCAGTAAATATAGATAATCAAAAGCTCAGATAAATAGGCAAGTAAAAAAACACGTTAAGCACTCCAGCTTTCTCATTTCTAAAGCAGTACTCGAGTGCACAGCATTCATTCACTAAATGTACGCTTATCCTTACTCCTGAAATCTTGGTTCTCAACCTATACACCAACACCTTGCAACAGATAAACTCTACGCCTAAAATATACTTGCACCTGCAATCTCCTGTACACACGTATGAATGAGTCAAGTTTAAATGCTAGTTAAGAATGTATTGCAAATCAATAACTTAGGTGCCAAGAACTTGAAAGCCTTAACGTAAGCACGTTGTTACTTTCACCAAAATCCACTTTGTAGTGGATTTTGGATGTTTGCAGTAAAAACATGACTACATAGGATCCATAATCTAGAACTGCACTGTCCAATATGGTAGCTATTAGCCACGTGTGGCTATTTAAATTTAATTAAAATTTAAAATTAAATTGCTCACACCAGCCATATTTCAAGTGCTATATAGCAACATACGGCAAGTGGCTAACATATTGGACAACACAGATATGGACTATTTTCACAGATATGGAATTTATGAAAATAAAGTTTCTGTATTCCGTTAGGGAGTAAGCCCCCTTGTACTCCAGAAAGTTCTATTGGACAGTGCTGATCTAGAATATCCAAAAGTCCCCGCAACATACTTGGTGCTACATATGCTGTAAACCAATATTCAGCACCCAAAATTCACTTACATATTTTTCCTTTCGGGGGGAGATGAAAAGTTCACTTAATGAAAATCTCATGAGGAGTTTCAGTGGAGTGAGAACCTGCCCATCTCTCACCCCAAATTCAAGGCAAAACTGCTGGTCAGTTAGAGAAGCTTAAATGGTCACCAGTCACACAGGGCCTACGGAATCACGAAGGAAAGGAATACTGTCCCCAGAGACCATCTCTGGAGGATGATTTCCCACCTGCCACTCCATGAACCCGCACTGGTCTGAAATAATTTTTTTTGCCAACCTATAAAACTTATTGTCAAATTTTTAATTTGTAAGTACTCTGCCTCCCAGGTACCTATCTCCAGAATTTGAGCTCTGGCTTCTGCAGAGAGAGAGAAGGTGTGGGTGTGGGGAGGGGGAGATGGTTTATTAAAGTCCGAGCAGAAATTGTGGGCCTACCCTCACAAATACATGAAAGGACCTGGGACCCATTCAAAAAAGAACGTCTTTTTCCTGAGTGACCCTCTAGGCTGATCCTTCCCTCCCCTCCCACAGGCAGTGGTGAGCACAGAGGCAAAGCCCCCTTGTACTGCAGAAGCAGACACCCTGCTCTATTCCCCAGGACATGCCTTCCCCAAGGTTTGGATCCTTAGAAAAGACTACACTAGTTTTAACTTCCCTAGTACCCAGTACCCCCTCAGTCCTGGACAGCTGGTGATAGAAAGTAAAGCATAGGGCATCAGATAAATAGAAGAATACAGAGAAATATGGAAGAAGTGGAGGAGGCCCCTGCATCCACTACCTGCTGTCTCCAGTAAGCAGCCTGAAGGGACAGGCCATGGGCTTCTGTGACCAACAGTCCCATTCCCTGAAATCTTAGGCCCCACAAATGGGATCACTTCATTTCTAAGATCCCAAGACCAGGGGGGGAATCTTCTGCCTTGGACCCATGACATTCAGGCTCTATTTTTAGGGCTCTTACAGGGATGGGCACAGGGTCTACTACCTTTTCTTTATGTCTATCTTGGCTGTTCCTCTGGGATACAGGAAAGAAGGTAATGCATATCACCGATGCAGCAATATGGACTGGCTTACAAAGTAGATTTCCTTCCCTCATACAGAAGACTTAGGGTTGTTGAAGACAAAATTATCTCAGTAACAAATTATGTATAACTTTCAATATTATAGAGCCTTTACATATATTATTTCATTTGAAAAGTAATGTATAATCCACAATGAATAATTTTAAAAAACAGCACTATAGCATATATAACAGGACTATAGTCTTAATTATTCTGGATACCCACCCAGCCTCTGACCAAGTCTCTTAGGATAGTGTTGTGGTTAATACGTAAAACATGGCCTGGCACATAGAGCAGCTCTAGATCTATTATATCTGGATGAATGGCAAAAACCAGAATATCAAAAAGTTCTGCATTTAGTCTATTTAATTTTTATATTAAGAGCTATTATGAGATATGAATTTACAGATGACACAAAGGTAGGAATTACACGAAATACAATGAATGCTAGATTCAGGATCCAAATGTACGTTAGCCGACTTGAACAACGACCTGAAACAAGAAAGACTGCATTCAGTGAAGGCAAATGTGAAAGTGGAAACCTGAACCTGGGGTTCAGGTGCAGGATGGACGAGACCAGTGCCTTAGCAGCAGTTCCCATCAGAGTGCTGGAGTGGGACGCAGGTGCCATAAAACCTAGCTGCTAGCATCATGACAGTCAGAACAACGTGGGTGGTAGTCTGGCTCTATACCAGCCATCCCTTTGGAGTATTCAGTTTAGCTGTGGATTCATATTTAGAGGTGCTTATACAAAAATGAAGTTTATCAAAGAATTAAGAATAGAGTGGTAGAGGGACTCAAAACCACGTAATGGGGAAAAGAGTTAAAGGAACTAGTTAGCCTGTGAAAACCCAGATAAGATGAAAACGATCTTCAAATATCTGAACAGCCGTCATATAAAAGAGGGGTTTAGATTTATCTTGTGCAGTTTAAGAGGCAGAAGGAGAACACGAATAGAAGAAAACAGTTCAAGTTAATATAAGGAAGAATTTCCTAACAATTTAAATTGCCAGAAAGAAAATACTTCATGAAGTGGTAAGTCCATATCACAGGGAAGCAATTCATATATCAGGTTAGGAGGGACATGTATATATTATATGAACTTTTAAAATTTTTTCTTTTTGCTTGAGGAAGATTCGCCCAGAGCTAACATTTGCACCTATCTTCCTTCTATTTTGTATGTGGGTTGCCACCACAGCATGGCTGCTGACGAGTGGTGTAGGTCCATGCCCAGGAACCTAACCTTCGAACCTGGGCCGCCAAAGAGGAACACACCGAACTTAACCACTAGGCCATGAGGCCAGCCCCTTATATGAACTTTTGAGATTCACCATTATTCTAATGACAAAATAATCAAGAACCAACAAATCATATGTATATATAAGTAACTGGTCTCAGACCAAACAGATTTAATAAGTGAGAGAATATTAATTCAAAAGTTACATTAACTAAAACCTTTTCAAAATGTCCCACAGTCCCCCACAACTGTAAACAGTCTTTCCTTTAATAGCCCAGGTGAAGTTATATAGTACAGGAGAGGGGATAAATAGAAACTTGAAACAAAAGACACATTTTAAAATAAAGTTACTGCAGCAATTCATGGACATAAGACTGATCAATTATCATTATCATATACATAGTAAAACACACACACACACTTCATTTTTAATATTTTAAAAGCTTAATTCCTTAGAACTTTGTTTCCTCTGAAATTGTGCAAGATCAAGCAGATAATGGGTTAAGTCCAAAAAATAAAGGAGCAACAGAGCAAATCTGACTGCCTGTTTGAAAAAGCCTATAAAATGTTACAAGCAAAACAGGAAAGCCTGTGTTAATAATGCATAAACCAAAAGGGAAAAAAAGCTACCCATTTAATGGAATAATGCTTTTATCCTTGCAGTTAAAATGAAATAAACCATGACTATTAATCTAGTAAGACCATGTAAAAATGTAATTTTTAAACATTTACTAAAGGGGGACGGTTCGGTAACCACTCTAGAAATCAAGGCCTTATGTACAGCAGCGTTTAACGCTAAATACCAATCTCCTGTCTGTGGACGCCATTACCCACCCTGTTGCCATAGCAACGCTAACAGTGTGCCTGACTTCAAAGACAAAGATGTAATTTCAGACTTCCAGCAGCCAGAGGGAGTGGTAAGAATATTCTACCCAGGCGGTGTCAGCTGATGATAAATTATAAAAATATCCAGGAAGGTTATGAGGCGGACTGTACCACAGATTCTCATATTCCTGGGGGAAGACTTACATTAGTCAAACACCCTGGGAGACAGCAAGAGTAAAACAAAAAGTAAACAAGACAGAATCTCAGTAGAATCCGTTTTTTTTTCTTCTTTTTTCAAATTACATGGTACAGAGTTCCGCCTTCCTTTTCTCTTGCTCCCAGGAGAAAATAAAAATAGCTTCCACCATCCCCTTTCTCATTCAAATTAAGAGTGACTGAAGATGTGCATGGCTGTTCCAAGGGACGTGCAAAACCACCTCTGTAAGTGCTACTTCTACATTTGTGAAACTCCGGCATTTGTCAAAAATTGTCTTCAGCACCAGCAGCCAGCTAAGGGAGCAAAATCGATTTGTGCGCTTCAGGTAGAGGAGAGCAGCTACCCTCTCTTGCAGCTTTTTTCCGACCACCCAATCTAATCCCAACAAACTCCAGATATTTTTTACGCCCTCTGCAGGGAAAATACTGGAAAACAATTTGCCAATTTACAAGTTTGTGTGCCTTAAAAAACCCCAACAACATAAATGAATAATGCTGACACAGTGCTATTTCATGATTTTGTAGCTGAATGGTTTTTAAAAGCACAAGCCCTATAGTTGAGAGAGCCACAAAATCCTGAGCAAATAATTTTCCTAGAGGTAATGAAATACAAAACGTTGGAGTTAAACTCTTTTTGAAGATTCTCCCCAAGGAGAAACTACCAGACTACTAGGATTTGCTTTTACTTGAAGGAAGTTATAAATGACTAGACTAGCCAACGAATGAACAGAGGTAGTTTTACCATAATGTTTCTGTTTTATAAGAATAGATATATGTTAAATTCTCTTTCTGTTGAATTTTGGTGTATGGTTTGGGGCTCAGAAAAGTCCCGTTCACTTATGATAACAGAAGCACGATACAGGTGCTCCTTTTCAACAAATCTGAAGGACACAACCTGTTCCCCTCACCCCCAAAGGTTGATGGATGGCCAAAAGAGAAAGACAGTTGTGGCCCCCAAAGGTTGATGGATGGCCAAAAGAGAAAGACAGTTGTGGATTCTAATCAGGATTGGTGTCAAGATCCTTGGCCCCTACTGGGTCGTTGGCCTGCTGCCCACACTCACTAAAGCCCAAGGCACAGCAACCAAAAGCACAGCTGTGGTTGAAGTTTCTTCCACGGCTGGTCCTTAGAGGGAGGGCAGAGGTGGGGGAAATCACACCAGCTGCAGCATCTCTCCTCACTAAAACTCTGAAGGAGCTGGATGGATTATGATTTATCCTTTTTCTCTTGAGACAGACATCACCAATTTTATAATGTACTCAAGAGGTACAAGAAAAATAAATCACATAAATTTTGCCACAAGATATAAATTGGCATGGTTATAACTATTAAGTCATTAGTGGGGCATGTTTGCAGTGTAAAATTTAGGCCATCACCAGTCTCATCAATTAATCTTGAGCCCAAATCTTATAACCCAAAGATCAGCAACCTTCTCTCATAAAAACATACAACAGAAAAATGCCAAATTACAAAATGTCACCTACCCCTCAAAACAAAGAAAAATAAGTTTATGAAAGACACTCTCTTTACAATTGAACTATTTCCTTACTAAATGACTTCCCATCCTGCTACATATATTATGCTTACAAAATAATTATTGTAAAAAATTACTGTGAAATGAAAACGGGCTTGATAAGCTACGCCTTGGGACAGAATTGCTGGATTTATAATTTTGAGAGTTAACCAAGTAACAGAAAAAACAGCCAATCATTCATTCATTTATGTGATGGGATACCTAATTTAGGCCCTGGATAATCATCCCAAATAACATGAAAAGACGTCTTCAGCACTATAAAAAACCCCAAACCCCATATTTTGGCATCATTATTCATTATTTCCACAGGAGTATTTTATATGTTCTTTTACAGAATATTTCCTTTTACAGAATAATAGAAGAAAAGTGATATTCCTTCCTTAAGAAATGATGGTTTTTGCTTTATGTTAATAATTACGTAACCTCGATTTTCTCTTTCTACCTTGGCAGTCAGGAATGCAGCCTTAAATTTAATAGTTCTTCATGGTACTGTATTATCACGGTTTGTTCGCTTCTCCCTTTTTAAGGTGTTTTTACAGATCTGTATCCCACTTTCAGTAGTTTCAGTTTATACAAATGTTTTACTGTAGGTCAGCTCAAACCCTTTTTAGAAGCACACGAGTTATAAATTCTATATAAAAACATCATAGGAAATGAAAACGTTCTGTCACAACAGGACTCTTTCAGTTAAAAGTGGCCACTAGTATATTTAAAAATACACAAATTCATTTATAATTCATAGAGACATAAGTTGAAAGAATACCTCAGCCAAGCTGTTTTTTAAACACTTTTGTAGATGAAGAAATATATGTTCTTCAATGTTGACCATTAAGTTCTACAGTATCTGGGTCATACTTTATACCAGAATGCCACAGTATAAAAAAAATCAGTCAGGGAGGCTAAAAAATGCATTAATGACACTGAACTGTATATATATTTATTGTTTTAATGAAAATCTAGGTCTGTCAGTTAATTCAAAAGTAAAACTGGTGATTGTGGATATAATACACGAAGGGTATGATAGGAGAGGCAATAAAAATGTTGGGAAAAGTAAAATGTCTTAACCTATTTACAACTGTCAAGTCGTATTCATGTCCTCTGTAATTTGTGCAGGTCCCCTCTCACTAGCTACCACGGCTGGCTAAATATAGCTGATTTATTAAATAACGACTTGCAAAGTTCCCTATTTGGGGTGTACAGTTTAAACATCAATAAGTACACCTGTCTAAAGGAGCAACACTAAAAACCAGGACAAGATACTTCCGAGGTGTCTCCCCCACAAAATACCACCTGACTCACCACATATTTACTTAATGTCGGCTAATCAATTGCGGTGAACAAAGGCAGAATTCAAAAAGGTGTACTTCCCACATAAATATAATTATTTAGGCATCACTCCCCCTTGCTCCCGCTCTATATTGTGTGCGTGTGTGTATGTATTTGACTTAAAAGGATATCTCAGTTATTTTACCTGATTCACCACCTTCAGTCTCCCACTAAGGATGTGTTATCAGTCGCAGCTGGTTTTTCCTGGACAACCACTATGGTTCACATGGTTATCTGTCTCAGAAATCTGAAAACTCTGCAAAATCAGGAGTTTATCCAAAGCAGACTTGACTGCAATCAAAGCAGATTTCTATCCATGCCTTTGCTTAAGCTTCCTTTTCCCTGTCTCCGTCTTCTTTCAGGTGATTTTACTATTTACTGATAACACCGCAAGTTGGAAAGAGCAAGGGAAACATAAGCTCGAATCTCTGCTGCCATTAGTTAACTACACAGCTCTGACTATAACATTGGCTGTGCAGATTAGTATAAAACCAGTGACCAACATTACATTTTTGAATTATCAATATATCTCAATTGTCCAAATTACACATCCGTAATTTTTCATAACTAGTTACCCATGAGATGAACCCTAGAGGATTTTGCCTCTTCATACCCCCCACCCCTCCCCCAATAATTTCATCTGTGATATTTATACCAAAAATTGCAGCACAATGTTGGGAAAACTGTTTTAAATTACAATGTATGTTAATGTAGTTTTCTCATATTTGTGTTCTTCTGCTATGTGGTAAATAAAAATGAACAGTACGCAATCAAAATGAATACAGAAGAATCCCAGTGGTATTCACACCAACATACTCTGCCTGAAGAAGTCCACAGTACTGGGTGGGGTTCCACCACGGAGCAACAGGAGAGGAGTCAACGAGATCAAGTTTTCAGCCAAGAGCCAGCTGCCACAATCTGCCTGACTCGACAGTGTCTCTGCTCCAGTTCTCCTCATCCAGAGTAAGGAATACTGAATCCCAGGGAAGTTCGGTGGACGAGCAACCCTAAGATGGCCCTGGCAACTAAACGCAATTTCAAAAGAGAGGAAGGGAAAACAAAGGGTAAGAAATTGACATTTATGAGCACTTTTGTATGTGGCCAGTACTACACAAGAGGTTTTATACATGTTCTATCTCGTAACACAAAAGGTAGAGGTGAAGTATCTGGGCAGTAAACTAAACTCACAGTACGTGTGAATGTGCTTTGCCAACCATAACGTGAGTATTTAGCTATACTTTTCAAAATCTGATACCCCCAAAAAGGGCCAGAAATATATCAAAGATGGTTAGAACTTTCTTGTTTTCATTCACCTCCATAAAAATAAAAAGTACAAATAAGCCATGAAAAAAGTAGTGAAAACAATAAAATCCCTCATGAAGTCACTCAAGAAAGCCAGCCTAATTGTTGCTCTACCACACCAAGTGTTCACAAAAGTGTTGGGAAGCCGTGTTCTCCTTCCCCTAAAACGACTAGCACTGATAATACAGATTAAATGCCAGCAGAATGTCTTGTATAAAAGACTAACATCAGTTTCATGTAGCCATCACTGCTCTTATACTTTCAAATATCCAAGACTTCCACAAAATGGCAAAACATTTCTGTGAAGTTACATATGCTGAAAGTACGAATTCTGCAGACTCTATAGATGGTTCTCTGAAGAAAAAAATGAGAAAATATGTTAAAGTATTCTAAATAACAGGCATCCTGAATATAGGTATGGTTTCTTATTGGTTTCTTATTGCTGAATGTGTTATAGGAAAGAATAAACACCAATCAGTTAGTGAAATAATTCAAATTTTTATTTTATTCCTACATCTAATATAAAATCCTAAACATAGGAGGCAATCAATAAGTGACTGTTAAACGTAATTTCATTTTTCTGTGTACAGTGAAATCTCGAGCCTTAATCAAGGATGCCAACATTTAGGCATGCTAGCTAAGGAAAAGCATAAATGCAGTAACTATGAAAAGCTAAAACGTGGGGAAATTTGAACACATTCGTACTTATTCAAGGACACTCGTGATTTTAATCAAAATTGGCAAAACAGTTTTATCTGAAGGGAGAGCCGGTCTGAGGTTCGACAGCTGATGTCTGCGAGGACACTGAGGCACGCCCAGGAGAGGCCCATGCAGCTGCCACTGCGATGGACTGGGCTGCAGACTAACGCCACTGTTGCACTCTGAGGGCAGCATCCTGCCATATTTGAGTCTCTATTTTCACATCTGGGAATTAGACCTTAAAAACATCAAACCATATTAAATATATAAAAATATACACATTTTAAGAACTCATTTAATACTAAAGTTTTGCTCTTTATGTAGGAAGTGAAATGACAGTGCTTAAAAAAAGAATCGGGGGCCGGCCCAGAGGCATAGTGGTTAAGTGCGTGTGCTCCACTTTCGAGGTCTGAGGTTCACAGGTTCGGATCCCGGCGCAGACCTATGCATCGCTTATCAAGCCATGCTGTGGTGATGTCCCATATAAAGTAGAGGAAGATGGGCACAGATGTTAGCTCAAGGCTAATCTTCCTCACCAAAAAAAAAAAAAAAAAAAAAATCGAAGGAAAAAGTGGGGAGGGGCTTGATTAAAAAACCAAGAGAGACTATCCATTCAGAATTCATGGTAATCCCTTGAGGCCCCATTTACTCTGACCGGATTCAAATGTATCACAGAAACTCATGGTGCTCAAAGGGGTAAACCATTTCTCCAAAATAAAAGAGAAATCTTTCAAAAACAGCATGTTAAAACCAGGTTCCCCGCCCCCTCCCACAGTCACAAACCTCCAAAAATGAAAAAAAGCAAACAAGTAAAGGCATTAAATCTGCACACTAGGCTCACGAACACGTATACCCAAAATAAGTTTCAGAGAAGGAGAAATTAAATGAGATAAATTAAACTAAGGAATGTTCCTCCAAAACGAATTGGTACAAGAACAAAGTCTAACTCATTCAAAAGTAAACCAAAGAAAGCAACATAAAATAACCTGCCCCTACCCAAGGAAAGGAACATATTAGGATATGAACTTACTGTACTATCCTAAAAGCAAAGACAATGAGACCAGCCATGAATCCCAACTGAACTATATATAGTTTCACTTATTTCTTGAGACTGCACTCTTGTCTTACTGCAAGTCAGAGTCAGAAACACTCTGGTACAATCTGTTGAGTTGTTTATACAAACTCTGCTACGATAGTCTTGACATCATCTCCAGGAATTTAAATGAAATGTAAAGTTATAGCCAATGCTATCATTCTTTCAACATCAATTCCTATTTATGACAATGTTGTACCACTATACAAATAATAAGGCTTTAGTAGCACAGATGCATTGCTTTCTCATAGGAGTTTTAGAATTCAAGCGAAGTTATTCAGGACTTGAGTTGTAATCTCATAAAATCTCTGGGTTTCTTTTCTCCCTAAACCAACTCCTCATCACCATTTCCCTGGGTTTATTACTAACACCACCCTACCTCCTGGTCACTCAGCCTAAAACCCTTAAAAGCATCTATCATTCATCCTTCCCTTTATTTCCACAATTTGCTTCCTCTGCATTCTCACTGCCATCACTTTTTAATAATCTGACTCAACCTCATTTGTGAGATAATACAATAGCCTCTAAAGTCGTCTCCTGCCTCCAGTGGTAATAAAGGCATTTTGAAAATGAAGGCTTTGCGTAAATAAAAGACACAGTACAATTCACTCATCTTGGTAACCTGAAAGTCCCAGATTTTCAAAAATAGGAGAATGGGCTGGATCTGGCTTTGAGCAGGCAAAACAGATGTCAGGAAGGCCTGTCTTTAAAGTTCACGCACCTGACACCTGGAATATTCACTGAGACCCTTACTCTGGGTATATTTACTCTTCTTTCACCAGTAGTTTCCAGTGTTAATTAACTGAAATTTTCATTTATATAAAAGAAGACTTTATAAAATGGTTCCCAATAAATTGTTATATATATAGTAAATATATTATTATTTTGAATCCAAATTTTCTCCAGATACAAATAATTACAAAAGACCAACCACATATTTTTAGGGTCTTCAGAAGGTGTTAACTGGATCACCCATACTGATGGGAAAAATACAGACTAATGAAGATCCCTACTTACATCAGAAAATTCTGAAAAAGAAGAAATAGTATCAGTATCGGGGCAAAAGTTTCAGATGGCGGCAGGATACTGCTGTGCTGTCCGGTCACCCGGTGGTCACCAGGCTCACTCATTCTGGCCTACTTTGAGAGAAGATACCTGTGGATCAGGTGTAGCTAATGCCATGGCCACAATGCACACCATTTTGTGCTTTGACAGAAAGAGGAGTAAAATAATAAGACTTGTAACATACCACTCTACCCAAATCAACCAGTGAGCTCCAAAGACTTTAAACACACACACACACCCCCCAGTGTAGAAACACAGGAGACGTTATTCATGAAACTGGCTTGGGTTCATTAAAAACAAGTGGTGGTTTTCACGTCCCTGGGTTGCTAATATTTCCACCCGTGGTAAATCTCAGTTTAAAAAGCAGAGTTACTCCATAGTATACAAAAACAAACCTGAAGTGTAGGAAGTGAATGGAGACCTCAAGTATTGACCATCGGGGCCTTCCTTCCATCACCATGAGATTAAAATCGACTGCTGCATGATCGTCTTGGTTCAGAAAACTGTCTGCACCGGGGTCCATTGGTCCAGTGGGAAAGGCATTAGACTTCACATTACAAGGGCAAGACTTCCTTGTCCTGCAGCTTTCTCATCTGTTTATCTGTCTTTTCTACCTCCCACGTTACCAGGTGGTCATAAATACACCTGGGATATGTGTTTCTCCACCTTTCACTGAACTTTTCTCCTTCTCCCTAGCCTTCCCTATACTCAAATACATCAGACTCCCAAACTGATCACATGGGGGTGAGGTGGGGAAGAAACTCTGCAATCTCTGAGACGTTAGAGATAGAGACAGAGTCCACAAGAAGGCCCATGGCTCTCCCGTGGTCTGCGTACTAAGGCCATGTACTCAATTAGGCAACCCCAAACCCCTAAATATGTTCAAAAGCAAATGGCACCCAAGAATGGGAGGGAAACCACCAAGGGCACCCATGAGCCAATACTGAAGATTTCAAGCTGGCTGCCCTTCTCTCTCTCAACTTCTTCCGGAAAGCAGAGAGCTCATTTTATCAGTGCTTTTTCGTATATACTAACCAAGAAGGACTTGAACGAAAAGTTTAGGAGTTGGAACATGCTCCGAGATTGCAGCTCTAACACTCATTTTTCAGAGAAGGACAGGAAGGTCCTGAGAGTCACATGAATTGCTCAAGACCAGAACCTCAAGCTGACACTTAACCCTTGTCTGTCATTCAGCATCATCATTAGGACAGGTCTCCAGGTCAAAATATATTATTTTATCAAAACAAAGTCATCGTTCCTTCCATACAAGTCATTATAAGCTGTTCATTTTCATTTTTGTGAGGAGGAAAAAAAAGGCAATGTAAACTACTTCCAACTACTCATTTTTATAATGCTCTGATAGCAAATACTATCACAGTTAAATATTTATATTATTCGAGTCTAAAAATCAGGTACTATTTAAATCAAGAGAACTCCAGAAAATTAGCAATCAATAGGTGAATAGTAAAAATTATATATTTAATTTTAGAGTTAATGTTCTCACATGCATTGAACATGGACAATGGGCACTAACGCATACATGCAGATTTTACTGCAAACGAATACCACTATGAACACTTAAAAAAAATTCAGATGATATCCCGATAATAAACTGAAAAGACGCACACACCACAACCTAACATTGGATAAAATTTAGGTCCTGTGGAAAGAGACAACAATAGTACCTGGAAGCTTTTTTTTTTTTTTTTTAAATAGAGTGCATTAAGAAGAAAAGTGGTTGAGAAAGCTTAGTCACTTTTTTGTGGCTTAAAGCTTTTTTTCCCTCTTTTATTCCAGGCTTAAACAAAGTTCAGTGGGGCATCAAACTGCCTGTTTTAAATTACAGTCTGTATTTTAAAATAGAATGCATGCACGGCATGTTCCTGAAGCTAGGGGGTGAGAGTGTTATTCACGGAAAATTGAAGGCTTGTTGAGTCAATAATCTTCTTTCACACAGTAACAATTTTCAGCTAAAATTTCTTGACCCAAACAAAGGAAAACAAGACCATTCAGTTATTTTACAACAATTTAGAGAAGGCAAAAGAAAAAGATGAGAAAGAGGGAGACACCTCTAAAATCCCACATCGTGAGGGAAGAACAGTAAACTGTGCTCTCAGGTAAGAACCTTCTCTACATATATTTATTTCCTCTCCTAAACTGACAGCTGATATTAAAAATAGTTACTTCTAGTCCAAACAAAATTAAAGCAATTAACCAGTCCACAAATGCTACTATGAGCTCCTGCTGGTTATATCTCTCCTGTTATATAAAAGAGATGTGTGTCTTCAGCTACCTACAAAATGGAAATCTGTACATTAAACTTTATTTCCCACCTAACTTGGATACTAAAAAGTAAATGCATTCAACGCCTTACACTGGCCATGGCTGCATAATCTGGAGGAAGCCCACCAGCCCCTCTAGATACCAGGGAATAGGAGGGGCACTCTGAAGAAAGGAGGAATGAGGCTTTCCAGTTCAAAATGCCAAGAACTGCCATTGGTAGCAACAGAAACAGCAGGTCAGAATGAGGAAAGGTACCTCTGAACATCAGTTGTTTTTTCGTTCTAGCATAAAATATTAAAATAAAAACTTGAAGGAGCTACACTGCTGACAAACTCTCCGGGTGGAGCCCCCATGCCCACAGGCTCACACATACTGCTTTTTGTGGTTTATACCAAAAGCCCAACACTACTACTTTCCCCCTCGTGTGCAGAGAAAGCCCCGCTGGTCAGAATGCTTATGTCCAGGTGTGGTTCTGTGGCTATCCGCAGACAGACTGGGAGGTGCGTGCAGCCCAGCCTGTGCGGCCACAGAGAAGGCTCCGTGGTCTCACATAGGTCATCTGAAAAGCCTGCAGGCTGGTCAAAACCTTCCAGTCCTCCATTTGTTATGGTGAAATTTGTATGCTGACTTTTCTATTAGCCAGGAATATCTGCATTTATCATCCCTTACTTAATGAGCCTCATTTATCAACTACAGATCATAGTTATCCTTCTATTATCAAAACTAATATCCTGCAAATCAGTTATGTTTCAGCCTCTCTTCTTCTCCAATTTTATCTAGTGTCTATTTTTTATAGTACTCCTTCATTAATTTTTTTTGGAATTGACAGTCCCATAAAATGGGTTGAAATTCATTTCCCCCACATTTTAAATGGAAATCTTCAGAATATGATGTGAAAAAGTCTGCAGGGGGGTATGCTTAGTTAAAAATGTGTTTTTAAAAAGTAAATGAATTTTTTAAAATAACACATTGCCAATAAGCAAATATCTCAGCTACAATAAATTTAGAATTATCCATTTATTTCAACGAGACTGAATTTAGAAACACCCTGCATGCAAACATTTGAGTTATTTAAAAGCAAACTACAGTTCTTTTTAAATATTAATTTATTCAAACTTTCCATATATTTAACCTGCTTTTACCTGGAACAAATCCAAACTGGTGTGTTTTTATTGAATATTCATTTACAGAACAAATATTTAAGTGGAAGATTGTTTTGAAAGAGGGAGAAAACATACCTTCTCATTTCTTACTACTTCTTACCTTGTTCAAGTATTATCCTCTACTTTCAAAATGACTACCAATATCACAAAAGTACTCTGGGGGATACAATTATACAACATCACATCTTAAAGAAATAATCCATGTTGGGAAATAAACATTTGTCAGAGTCACTATCAGTTTTCCTATTTAGGACTTTCAAGAAAGGTCTTCACATGTTTCTCTCAACCTTAATCCAAAATGAATTGACATCTCCATATAGAATAGACCAGTGACTAAAATTACATTTGAGAATATGGTAAATCCTAGGTAAGAAACGGAAGTATTGCGAGTTCTGTTTAAAACTCCTCCAAGATAGCAAAATGTGTCTATACCTTCAGTTTCGAAACCACGCCAGTGAGTAACTGTATCTGCAGACACTCTGCCTGACAAGGCACATCCTTCAGAGAACTTCCTGCTCCCTTCACGGGCTGCTCACTTTTTACGACTTCCATAACTCCAAAACTCAACACACTCTAATAACATTGAGAGCGCACTGATAACAAACAGCTTATGTCTTCAGTTGCACACAGGGATCATCAATGCTTGAACACTGAGATAAGGTGACAACAGATTAGATTTCTCTTTTATTAACTTATAATTTTTTAAATGTTCAGAATGAAATGAGAAGGATCAATCAATGGAAGACAGCTACACTCAACCTTTTAATGACAACCATGTAAATCAAGTTCAAGATACAAATAAAAAAGTTTGGAAAGAGTTCATTTAGCAGCCATACATCTAATTCTTACCTGGCAGATCTTAACTTTTGCAAAAATTTGCCGACTAACAGGTTAAGATCATCTTAACAATGTGTATTTCTAGTTGGGTTGAGGACGTGGTAAAAAGCAAAACTCAGTTAAAAAATGCTTCACCTAGCTTTTTCCAGTAGTTTCCAATCGTTCACAGGAACTATATTATCAAATCTACACACTTAAAATGTCCCTATTAACATATCATCAATATTCATATATGCTTCCAAAGTTCATGACCTTTCACCCCTACCCAAAATAAGTCATTAAAGATTAAAAAAACAAAAACACTGGGGCTGGCCTGGTGGCGCAAGTCGTTAAGTGCGTGCGGCCCGGGGTTCGCTGGTTCGGATCCCAGGCGCACACCGACCCACTGCTTGGTGAGCCATGCTGTGGCGGTATCCCATATAAAGTGGAGGAAGATGGGCACGGATGTTAGCCCAAGGCCAGTCTTCCTCAGCGGAAAAAGAGGAGGATTGGCAGCTGTTAGCACAGGGCTGATCTCCTCACAAAACACACACACACACACACACACACACACACACAGAGTATTCTTTTTCAGGAAAGACAGATCATTTTATGCTCTGTTGCTAATACCTAACCCCCAAAAATACTCTTGGTAATATGAGTTTTCCAACCATTCTCTTTCAGGCTTCTAATATCCTGTTTAACACCCTCTATTTTAAAGAACAACCAGCATTTACTACCTCCTTCCTTTCACAAAGGGCCAAAAAACATGTTTTACCCAAACCTCAATATTTCCTTCTAATTGCAAACTCAACAAAAGTGTCATAAACACTATTCCACACATCTAGAGTTTTCACTAAATTCAGAAAGATCAAACCCTTTGCATGTCAGCCTCTTTAGGTATTTCCTATTTAAGGAAGAAAGGGTCAGAAAGAGGTTTTTAATGACCTGATGGGCCTTCTCAAAGGCTATTAGAATATGACTGATTGTATTCTGTATCTTAGATAAACAAAATAATGGACTTGCTATCTGAAATACCAACTGGTGGCAGCCCTCTCTGAAGAGTAAAACAAATCAGTTATTTCTAAACTGAGGAATATTAACAACTCTTCAGATCCCTGGAGGAGAAAACACTATTTGCTTAGAATGAGGAAGAAAATCAAACCTTTTTTAAATTTCCTCTTATACAAGTTTATAAATATTTTATTAGCAACATATTTATACTATATTTACTGAAATTATGATTACCGTTTCTGTCAATTTATTTATTTTTACAATTAAAAAATATATATTACTAAGAATAGAATGTTTTCATGCTACTTTTAGCTTAATTATCCAAAGTGCCCACTTCTCTTGAAGCTTAAGGTGACAAAGGTAAAATTCAAATGCCATTTTGTAATAAAATAAAATCATTTTAAGAACAAAACCATGCTGTAATACAGATATCACACTAATATAATCCTTTGTATCACTAGCATGTGGAGAACACAGGCTCTTCTGAGGTCAATTCAATACCTTGGAACACATCCCTTAAGCAATTAAAAGAAAATTCTGAAAATGGGGCAAGAATGTATTTAAAAGTTTTTACATAAATTCTATTAGGAAAGTACTTACTGAATAAAACATAATAAACACTCTGAAAAGATCCTAGTCTAATGGGGGACCAGGACAACTATAAAAATAACTGTAATAAAAAGATGAACAGTAAATGCCACAAGAGATGGCAATGGAACAAGAGACTCAACAGAAAGTGTATTAAATCCTATTTTGGGGGTTATCTTAAAACGTATATTGAGATATACTCAATATATTAATAAGTTATGGCATTTTTTGAAGAGCTTCCACTGTGCATTTTGCTTAAATGCTGCCTTCATTTCACATCAATAGTAGAGGCAGAAAAAACTACAGAATGTGCTCAAGATTTAAGGGATAATATTCCAAGGAGATAGAGTTCTTCAAGCTATTTTTTATATCACATGCTATATGCTAAGATTTGTTAATAATGGCAATACCAAGCGTTTATAAGCTAATGCATCTCAACAGGCAGAAAGCTGTATGACTAAGTGGTACAGAAATAAGTGGACATGATTAAGGAAGATTTGTTCTGAGCTTAGGTCTGAGTGCATTAAGTGAAAAAGTAAATATTACTGGTCATGGCCCCAAGACAAGAGGACAAGTATTAATTTATCAGTCATTTGCTTTATGTGGATGATCTGAAGATCTAAGTCAGCTGGAAAACATATCTGCCTTAGCTTCTGAAGAAGACCACCAAGAATTTAATGACATGGAAATATAGAGAAATACCAGTTCAAACAATGGTGAGAGGCTAGCTTAGTGAGGGGTCAAATTATAGATCTAGTATAAGGATACTGGAAATGTCTTGATTTCTTGTAATGGAAAGTTAACCGTGTAACAAACATATGCTAAAGAAAAAAATCACACATGCAGAAAAATATTACAAAATCTATCTCAATATGAGCAAAAAATTAAGAACTACTTGAGAAGTTTTCTTCTTACAGTCACATATATAATGGATAAAGATAATAATTATACATTAGAATCACTATGCCACATTGTTTTAAATGTACAGATAAGACCCACAATTTCCTTAGTTCGAAATTACAAAAGAGATTACAAATATGATAAATTGTCTTTAAAAAGACAAAATTTATCTCACTGACACTCGAAAAGGAAATATGTAGTATAAATCTACAAAAGACCCAATACCAAATTCAGATGTGATAACAAATATAGTTTCAAGGTACCTATAGTATCTACTTAGCCAAGTTAGAGAACTAAAACATTTTTAAAAAGTTACACTAAAAATACACAATATTAGAGCCATACAGAACACCAACAAATCTTTCCCCCAAATTGTAATTACCTTATTTGTATACAACAACATACTGAGATGCAGCATACACATAAAGAAAAATACATTTGTAAACCTCGTACAGACACTTTCTACACAAATGAAGCCTGGTGAAAGAAAAGTACTGCTCTAAAATTCATTTAAATAAAGCCAATTTTCATCTTAACAGACTGGGAGCAGGGGGTTTAGGTCCCCCAGCTGATCTATGCTTTGCCCTTTATTCAGTAACTGACATTTCTATATACTCACCATAAAACCTGGAAACTTTGCTCTCTAAAAAAAGATTATTGAAATGTTATTGAGTCAGTCAGCATCTTATTTATCCATGAGTTACAAAAACAGAAAGAAAATACCAATGAGGGCATTTTTTTTTCAATAGCTTCATAAGAAAATTTTTATTAGGGGCAACCTGAAATCCTCTTGGGAAGTAGGCAAGGTAAAGATTAAGAAAGAAAGATAGCCATTATATATGTATACAAATAGAACAATTCAGAAAAATTTCAACTATTGATGAATATATTGGTTCACTTCCTCAAATACTTTGAGCCCCTTCTCCAGTAATCGACTTAAAGAGCACCATCCCAGAGCAGAACTCTTCAGTGAGTTTTCTGGGACTGCCCCACTCCATTCCCTCCCCAGTTATGCTGTAGGGTTAGCTGAATGTCCACCATCCACTCCACCCAGAGCCATAAAAAGAAGCATAGGCTAGTGAGTGACGCCCCAGTTCAAGTGGAAACGGAGAAAGCAGTACACTGCAAACTCTTCTACAGTTACACAGGAAATCTGTATTAATTTATAACAAATTTTGCAACCTGTATAACAGTACACTTCACCAGCCAATGACAAACCTACCAAGTTGGGCTTCTCTAAAAACACTAAAAGTCTGGTGAAAAAAAGAAGAATTCACCGTCTGCTTGCTTCCCATGAGTCAATTTAAATTTCCTAAAACCACAAGCCAATTTCCAAATAGTCAGCAAATGTTGCATTTATCAAGTGTTCACGTGCATGCACACACGTGTGCACGTGCACGCACACACACACACTACATGCTCACCAAGCTGTGAATTATCTGCTGAAGAAGAAAGCTTACAGCATAAAACATAGACTCTATCACCTTTTTCATTCCTTCAAAAACCAAATAACTAGACAAGAAATACTCCAATGTTACTAAAAAACGACCACAATAAATATCACGTACCTCCCACCATAGAAAGAAAAGCTGTAAAAATTGGGGTTTCAAAAATATGTGCAGCAGGTTCAAAGATACTGTACAACCTGTGGCCATCACTTACCTTCTTCTCTAGGGCCACAAGAAACTTACAAATGGGTAAGATACACACGCCAAATGTCGTGTATAACATTCATCACAAATGTTTGTTCTCAGGTGTTTAGAAGTAATATAATAAATCTTACTTAATGTAAACATATTTGAAATTCAAATTAAAATCATGGCTAGCCTGAGCTCCCATCTTAAATAAAACTTCTTAATAGAGATTAAGCAATAACAATAATTCTTCAAATCAAAATATCTTAACAGGAAGATAAATATAAAATTTGTTTGCACAGATGTATTCTTTTAGTTTATAAGGAAAACCTCATTTAAACTAGGTTGCCTGTAAACAAAGCAAATTAGGCACAGATGAACTATTTATGGGCAACAACATGATACCCTATAATATAGCCACTACTCTGGTCAATATATACTCCGATCACCACGCAGTATTTGCTGGCGGAAATACTTCTAAGCTACTTTTTCCAATTTTAAACTAAAATACTTTCTTTTGGGCAAAAAAAGATTGGGTGATTTCTCGTTACATAAAGTCCCAGGAGAGATTCAAACTACTACCGGATGCTTTATCGCATCTTTTATATCCTTTGCTGAGTCGGAATTTCTTTACGTTTAACTCTTACCCAGACACCTCTGTTCTGTATCACCACCAGAAAGCAACAAGCTAAACAAAACACAGCTGTACCAGGGAAACACCTTTCTGCCACAAAACCCATCAGCCGAATCAAACCTGCCAACTGGACTCGGAGATATCTACAAATGAAACACTTATCCAGGACTACACAGCTCCTAAGAATGAAGCCCTAAAACAAATGAATAAATCACAAATATATCTGAAATCTGGAAATTTCTACCCCAAGTCTTAATATCAACTAGAACCAACAAAAACAAGATCTCTTTTTAAAAATCTTTAACTCATTACATTTCTCAATCAGCACATGAATGTCTTACTGGTAAACTTGATGGTCTTTCTTGCTGTATTAAGTTCAAGTCTTCGTGGTTAGGTTTTCCGGGAGCCAGAGGAGGTTGAGACCTAGTTCCATAGCCTTCCTGAGACATGTCCTAAACAAACACAAACATGAAGCACTTCATAAATATCTCAGTGAGTTATAAGCTTCTTCGGCCACCAAAATGCATCAAAGGCTTATCACAAACTATTGATTCATTCCATTTAAGCAGACATATAAATACATTATAGCTATCATTTCTTTAACACTTTATTGAAAGCAAAAACAAAAAAAACAGTGAATCATCAAGAGCAAAAACATATATAATGAACAACTACATTTATCCTGAGACCATACAAACTCAAGATCGTATTTGAGTTTTGCAGGAAGATGACTAGTCACTGAAAGATGGGGGGGAGGTCAGCTATAACCAAACTCTCTTTTAAACCAGAGCAAACCAAAAGCTCACTTTATTGTTTAATTCTGATTTTGATTGTACTGTTTAATTCTGATTTTGGCTAAAGTGCCTTTAAATATTACCTTGAGAATGTTAAAATAATTAATGAAAACTTTATTATCAACTGACTTTTAATACGCCCTCTCAGTAACCCACAAAACAACTTAGTTATTAGGCTCACAGTATCCCGGGGTTTCTACAAAACCAATAAACACTCATGTATAGAATTCCATATGTTCATGTGGCATAGTTTCCAGAAAACCACAATAAAGAATAAAACAGCAGTGGGGAACAAAACACACCCAAAAAACCTGCTGAGGTATGAGAAACTTATCATTAACACGGCCTTTCTGGCATCCTGTTGAACATTTTTCCAGGAGGTATAGTCTGCATGGTTTCAGTATTGTGATGAAATATTATTATATAAACCAAATACCACACCAAGCTTACTGTATACCAGCTCTCTAGCTGTTTAACTATGCACACGCAGCTACTAAACAGTCTACCATTTACACTCGAAGTCAAACAGCAGGACAGAATGTGAAATACTGATTACAGCATGTCTTAATTGGCACTGAAAGTGGAAGAACCAGTTTCTGAGTGGAGAGAAAAAAAAAAGAATGAAAAATCGCACTCAAAAATAAAATTCTCTCCCTTTCCCTATCAGTTGAAATATGCGTCAGAAGTCAAGAAACATTATATGCAAGTTCTACTTCTCCTGTTAAACCCTCAGAATATTACTTAAAAATTAATGTTTATTAGTTGAAACCCTATAAAAAGCTTCTGCTGCCCCACCTCTTTCTCACCCAGCACACACTGAAAATTACACGGCTTCCTAAGCCAAGAAACTTTGGACCAATTGCTGGCACTACAAAGTACACAAGCCCTACAAACTAGATGTAACTAGCTAAGCTCTGGTGCGACCTGCCTTTAAACAGGCTCTGAAGTGCAGGGCGGGCCAACGATCCAGCATTTCCCAAGCAACCTTCTGCCCTTTAAATAAACCACCCCCCATACACAATTAATCAAGATATCTAACTTCTAAGAGTAAGGCATAATGCCCAGTCGGCACCATACTTCTGTAAGAGAATTAAATCCCATTGTCCAGGTTTTCATCTGATAACAGTAATGGGAGGTCTCAGTGAGCACATGCGATCCAAGGATACTTAAAACATAGCTTCAATCTGGCTGCCAACAGAGGGTAATAATTAGGCTGTGGGGGACAGAAGCCAAGGCTGAAAGATTAGTACCACTCCCGCCACGCCCTCCCCCAACATGTTCCTTCCGGATCCCAGACCTTCCACTTGTCACACAGACGCCCCGCTGGGGGCCCTGCAGGTTCCTTTAGATTAACAGCGAGGATTTCAAATTGAGAAGGCCACAAGGCCTCCATTCAGGGGCCCTCACCCTGTTACAAAAAACCCACAAAGGTGCAGGACAGCCTCACAATGGGCAAACAAATGAGCAGGCCCCGCTTGTTCCTTTAACACACGCGTGTGCACACACACAGTTTACCGGCAGCGCTCAGGCACTTTTTTTAGTAAACTTTGGTTAAGAAACAGGAACAGGCTCACAGGCCCTATGCTTATTAGCCTTTTAAATTTCTTTTTATTTTCTCTTTGTAGCTAAATGAACTGATTTTTAAAAGGGTTGAAAAAGACCATTATAACTATAGTGAATACACATTTCAATTTAGATATTGTCCCCTCTAAAATAAGCAACACTGAACTAATAGACTGTGAAAGCTCTCAGAAAATTTTACTAGGACTTTACATTACACTTTTTAGGGCTTTAAAAGTTCAAAATAATTAGACACCACCGAAGTCTCAAACATTATTCCTAACCACAAGAGGCTTTCAATTATTAAATACAGTTGGAAATAAAACCAAAACAAAATTTAGTAAGAATCGCTGAATGGAACTTGTTCTGCCTCAATTTATGTTTGAACATAAGGATTAATTTAACTGAGAGAACCTCCAGAAAAGGTACCAAGTTTTAACCTAAAACAATCATCATCTATATATAACTTACACTGGGACTATAAAGTCTCCATGTGGCAGCTTTAATAAAGATCTAAAAGATATATCTCATAACAAACCTGAGCTTTTTCCCGCTTCAGAGCTATATTTATTTTCTGGTATGTACTTATTTTCATCTCAAGAAGAATAAAAGGAATAAGTAATTTAATAGACGGTAAGAGGGCAACGTTAGTATCAGAAAATAAAGAATATGTTCAGCATCACATTTTATAAACAAACAACAAGGAAGCACAGCCTTACATTTTTAAAACGTCATTGCCATCTTTGGTTATTCACAAGTTTACACTCGTGCACACTAGCTAGTACACTAGTTTACACACCCAAATTATTACTGCACTCATCTGCCATACACATACGAAGGCAGGGTCTAAAGGAAAGGCAAGATCAGGAGAACCTCTGTTTTCTCTTATAATGAAATGAATTAAGTACTAATGGCAACACGAGACTTGGAAGAAAATGTAGAATAAAATGTCAAGGACACTTAAAAAAAATTAAAAGGGGAAAATATTCCCATGGTATGAGTTCAAAAGATACAAAGATTAAACAATGAAAAGAAATGTGGGCTCCTCCTGCTCAGGACCCCCTCCACAAAGGTTACTGCTAAAAGCTTGTGATTTATCTTTCCATAATTGTTCAGTACATTACTAAGTATAAATGTGATTTTAAACCCTTTTTCCTTTAAATACAACTAGGGCATATTTTCTGTACACAGCATATTTTTTGGTCCCTTAACAATATACTGTAGAGCTCATCTGCACCTAAATATCAGCTTTATTCTTTTTTTAATGCTACACAGTATTGCAGTCTTTGTCAGCGCTGTGACTTATTTAGCCAGTCCCCTACTGGTGGACATACAGGTTGTTCCCTACTTCACACAACACTATAATAAACCCCCTCGTGCATACATCTTCATGTGAAATATTCCTGTAGCATAAATCTCCACAAGAGCAATTCCTGCCAAAGGGTTGGTACATTTAAAATTTTGATAGAGACTGGTAAAGTGCTCTTAACAAAGGAAGCGTCAATTTACACTCACAGTCTGTCATCTTGGAACAGAACAAAGCTGTACTAGAGATGTTTACCTTAGCATCACAATACACCTAACCACATAAAAAGCAGCAAACCCAGAGCAGGGAGAGGTGGGAGGACCGGCAATAATAACGAAAGAAAACAAGAATTTAGACAAACAAATGGAGGATGAGTCCAGCAGCTAGCAAAAGCTGGTTGTCTTTATAGTCCTGTGAAGAGCTTCAGATCTGAAACAAAAAGCAACATGAAGCCACCATGGCTTCTGGATCTAGAACACGTGATGACTGTCGTGTTACTTAAGAAAGGTTTTTCCAATAATCACATGAAGTATAGACGTGCTAGAAAGAGAAGGAAGACGGCCACTTATTACTATGGTGATAATCCAGAGTAAGGTGACGAGGATTTGAGTAGCCTCATAACACCCTGCGTTATCTAGGTCAGAATAATGTCTTGCTCCTTTTCTCTCCCTGTTTTGGAAACTCCTATCGTCAATTCCAACCACTAACGGGGAACAGAGCGGCGCAGGCATGTACAAAGCTGCAGGGGGCAGGAGGAGGATGGGATCGCCTCCACAGAGAAAATGCCCATGGTGGCCCCGGGAAGCCATCACTCCGCTCAAGAAACTTAGCGTGCTACCGACCTCTCCACTCAGTCTGTAGATGAAGAAATTTACAATATCCTTTCCAAAAGGAAAGAAATATAAGTCTATAAACGTCCACTTCAAGACTAGCACAACCACCCCCTGGCCATCTCAGGAACACCCTAATGGAAATATTACTAACAAGGACAGCTGACATTCGCAGGCAGGGCTCTGTGACAGATACTGTGCCCAGTCCGTCTTTACCACAACCCCATGAGAGAGGCCCTATTCTCATCTTGTTTTAACCATGAGGAAACAAAACCTAAAGGAAGTGCCTAGCTAGTGTCTAAGCACTGTGCCAGTATCTCAGCGTGATGGACACATCTTCACTGCTACCCTAACTCTACTGTAGAGACAATGGGAATAACAACAATATAATATTTTATATTATTATTTATACTATATTGTAAATAATTTTGTATATTATTCATATATGTTATATATTTATATATAAAATAGATATTGCTTATATTTTATATATTATGTCTAACATTATATTACAAATAATATTTATAATATATTACTATAAAATAGTAATAAAGATTTAGCATAATTTTAGCTTTTTGAAGGTATTATTCTGGGTTTCCATATATTCTCCTAAATTCTCCTTTCAAAATTTACGAATCAAGTATTTTATATGTGGAATACTTCCAGGATATTCAATTATAATATTATGAATAAATAAGAAATATTAAAATTAAAAACTGCCACAAATTTGAACACAAGGCCACTCTCCATACCATCTGTTGTCATCAAATAGTTATTTAAAGTCCAGAGGCTGATGGAAAGCGAGGTGGAGACCCATCCAGCCTTCTTGGCTCACGTTCAGTTAAGGCTCCTCTGCTGGTTGCTCTCTCTGCCTGCCCCTTGAAAGCTGGTGTCCCTCAGATCTTCACCCCAAGGCCTCCACATTGACCCCCAAATGGTGATGATTCCCGAATCTCCACTTCAAGTCCCACGTGTTTTAACTGCATTATGAACATCTCTACCTGTAGGTAGAGTCCCTTGCACTCCTCATGTCAAAAAATGACTCGTAACTGTCCTCCTCACACCTGATCCTTCTCCTTCAGGTCCCCACCTGGTCCAAGGCCACACCATCCCCATGGGACTTCTCAGAGCCATCCCATACACATTTTTATCTCTCTCACCATCCACACACACCTGATGTATCATCAAACCAGAAATCACTGTCAAGTCCATCCCCTTCCTGTTTCTCCTGACTGCCAGTCCCTTTACACTATAGCCTCTTGCCCACCGTGCCACCAGGGCAGACTTGCTAACACACAAATGGCCATGGAGCACTATTGTTTGGAAAATGCCTCCTCCTTCGTCCCTACAGAGTGAAGCCCACAGTCCTCGGTCTGGCACAGAAGAGCTCATCAAAGATCCTCCAGCTGCCACTCCAGCTTCATCGTGGCCTCCCCAGGGCCCCCTGCAAGTCCTCGGTTTCACCCACTTGACTGCTCACAGGCTCCCGCAGGGCCGTGCGTCTGCACGTGCAGCTCTCTCGCTCTCAAGTCTTGGTCTCGAGTGGATGCCCTTCCTTCCTGTGTCTGCATAGCATCTGCTGTCCTCAAGATCCTGCTAGAAATGAACTCCACTATCCCCCAAAACAACCACCTCGCACCGACTTCAGCTGTACTCGTCTTAAAGAATTTGCAATACTATATTTTCCTATTTGTTTACGTATCTACTAAACCGGACTCTTACTTCCTCTTGGGGTCCCAGCGCAGAGCACTGACAGGTACTCAATAAGAGCTGGCGAATGACTGAGTGAATGGCTTCTAAGAGCCTACACTTAGAATTAGACACAGCAATACAGAAATAAATGTACGAGGACAAACACATAAAACTGAACAAAACTTGGGCTCGTGTCCAAGAATATTTATCATGTTAACAGCTACGCTGCCTGGTAGCAATGTGCTACAGAACACATTTTGCTGTTTGTTACTGACAGTCTCAAGGCAAAAAGATGACTGCAAAAGAAAATAGCAAAAAAAATACACTGGAAATTAAGGGGGAGGGAAAAGACTATGGCGAGTATCAGTAGTGCCATCAAAAAAGAAAAATCAAGACATTCTATATACTTCTTAATGAACAAACCAGCAATAAAATATTCTTGCCCCCAAAAATTGATAATGAGTTTAATAAAGCCTGTGTATCCAACTATCAATTTATAGGAAACGAAAAAGACCAAGGAACATGTTAAACCACAGCGAATCAACCAGCAAATCCCGGAATGTGAGAGTCTCTACTAGACAAATGACCTAGTTTCTTCAACAAATAAACTGTAATAGAAAAAAGAAAAGGAAAGCAGTAGAGAAGGAGCGATGCAGACCGAGGAAATCCCTAGAAATGAAACGGTATCAACCAAATGTAAGACTGGACCACATTTGGATCTTGATTCAAACTACCCCACAATGTAAATTAAGCAAAAACATTTATCCATTTATGAGATTACTGGAAATGTGAGCACTGGATAATTGGTATGAAAAAGTTATATTTTAAATGTGAAAATATATTTTCATGTTTATGTTTCTTTTTTAAAGCCCTTTATCTTTTAGGGATATATACTCAAATATTTATAGATTAAATGATACGATGTCTGGGATTTACTTCAAAATAATACTGCGGGTGGGAATTGGGGGTGAGGGAAGAGAGCGTGGATGCGACAAGACTGGCCACACACCTGCTGAGTGATGGGTGCACAGGCTCCGTATACTTCTCTCTACTTCTGCTTATGTTTGAAAATTTCCGTTTAAATGAAAATGGAGTTAATAGTATGAAAGATGAATTCAGGAATCCAGAGGCCGGCTGAGGCTGTGGTGCTGACCCCAGCTTCCAGCTGAAAGGCCAACGGGTCCCCTTGCCTTCAATGCCCTCTCTCCCAAGAAAACCCACTCAGCGTAGATCATTTCACCTTCCACAGTTTCTTCACTCCCCTCCCCATTTTATCTTTAACATGTTTGCTGTACTATTTAATCCGAACACTCAGATGGCTTAAAAAAAAATCCCTCTGTAATCAACCAAATCAGTCTCGCCAGTTTCATTTTTCCCCAGCTCCCCGAGGTAAAACCTGCCCTCACTGCGGACTCAGCGATCCTTGCTCAGTCTCATCTCTTGATCCATCTGTCCTGATCTCAGCTCCAGCTGCCCTCCTGCCCTAAATCTGACACACTCACCCTTATCTTGGTCCAGCCTCTTCAAGGCCCAGTCTCCTATTTCACTGATTCCAAGAAGCCTTTGCCAGACACAGATCTCTCCAAAGACCATGAACCTCTGAGTCAAACAAACCCAAGCTCAAATTCCAACTTCTAGACTATTCACTAGCTATGCGTGCCTGAACAAATTTTTCTGAGTTCAGCTTCCTACTCTGGAAACCATACTGGATTGCGCTAACCTGGGAAGGCTCTGGGAACAGTGCGCCTCCTTTACTTCCTGCTCGCGTGTCACGGGCACACGGTGCTCCAAGAGTAGGGCTTGAATGGGTGTTTTATATATGTTTCATGTTTAGTATCTGGTTAGGAGAATAGTAAATCATTTTAATTCTTCTAAGTCCATACTGATACTTCCCCTGCATCCTCCTTTACCCTTGCTCCAAAAATCTTTTATATGAGATTTTAAAAAAATCACATGGCCCAAGCTCGAATGGTTTTTTACTGCTGCCGATTCCATGGGCAGATTCTAAGCTTATACTAAAGACACATTCCCTCTAATACACTATATACACTGATGAGTCCAAAGGCTAGATTCAGAATATTGCTTATTTTCTACCAATTCAAAGGAACAAGTATTTCCATATTTTTAAAAACCACTCTAGAAAAAGGACAGGCTTGTACAAGCTACTTTGATATTTTCTTACTGATGAGTCTCATTAATATTAATAGCAGATCTCTCACTACAGTTGTAGCCTGCCATCAACACGAATGTCGCTACGGCACAGGACTTACCAGTATACACGAGGCTGCCGCAGCCCCTGTACTTGCAGGAAAGATGAACCCTGAGAGGACTGGCGAATAGAGAGGACCACCACGATCGCCTCCCCTACCCTAAGTCAGGACCCTGGAGGCCACTAGCCTGGCATTCAAGACTTAAAAAAGCTTTTTGTTTTCTTTCAGTTTTCGTAAGAACTTCTTCCTAAACTAACAGGGGGCCCAGAGTGAGAAGGGAAGCCACATGGCTGCCTAAAATCACATTTCCTAAAATACCAAAGAGAAATACAAAGATACTCAACAGCTAAGGACTAAAGTAATTAAGATGTTTAATAGATTAATTTATTTTAATAAACTCACAAAGACAAATGAGCCACAGTAAATGTTCAGCTATGCTCTTTGTAGGGAAAAATAGTGTATGTAACAGTAATAAAAACATATATACACAAAAATATATGTACACACACAAACACACACAGTAAAAAAGAATCCCAGCTCTATAACTTATTACCTAAAGAGTTACCTCCTCATCCATAAAACCAAGATATAGGAACTTACCTCCAAAAGTTGTATTAATGATTAAAGGTGATTAAAGGAAAGTTGTATTAATGATTAAATGTATAAATGATTAAAGGAGACTGCCTTCCAGCAATTAGCACTGTGCCTGGCACATTAAATTTTCAATAAATGTCAGGTATTGTCATTTATATTACTTAAAACTACATTTAAGAATGAGAATCAAAATTTTCATTGAACCACTGGGACTCTACCCTGTAGCCATGATGCTGACGCTGGCGATGATGACAGCAGTGGCAGCTAACATCACACAGCATTTACCACCTGCCGGGCACCCCTCCAAGTGCTTTACTCACTGAATAAACTCTTTTGGTCTTGACATCAACTCCACGAAATAAGGACCATTTTACAAATAAAGACACTGAAGCAGCGAGGTCAGTAACTTGCCCAAGGTCACTCAGTTGGCAAGTGGTGGAGGTGGGATGGGAACCAGTATATTCTTTCTCCAGAGTCTACCTTCCCACTGTGCCTCCCACTGGACAAGGACTAATTTCTGGACTTTACCCCACAGCTGATCAATCTCAACCTCAAGCTGGGGCCCAGGAATCTAAATTGTTAATAAACTTCCCAGATTTGCTTATAAAGTTTGAGAATTATTGACTAAAGATAGTGTAGTATTTTCATAAAAGTTTGCTAATTAAGAGATTGCTACAATGTGGGGTTTTAGATATTTTGCCATTACCTAGTATCTATCATATGAAATTTTGCTGTATCATTAACAAGGGCTAGTTTACTAGGTCTTTATGGTTGAAAAATAGGTAGACATGAGCCTACGCACCTCTTACCTATCCGACTGAGGTCAGGAATGGCCCTATTTGTTTTACTGTTGGGGTACACCAGCAGTTCAAAAAGGTTATCATTGGCTCTGAAATGAAATAATACTGGCACTGGCATCTCACACTCTGAGGGGTGACTCTTACTGCCAAAACTCAAATCCCTTCCTTCCCGGACCAGGGAAATGACCACTCCAGGCACAGGAGCCAGAGACCTGGAGGAAACCGACCAACGACTCTCCCTACCATTCTGGGACTGTAACTCACATTTAGGGCGTGAATTCTTAACCTAGAGTGAAAGGATTTGAAAACTCCCATGACATTAAAGCAAATTTTGTGTGATGCATATATTTTTCTGGGAAGAGGATCCTTAGCTTTTACCAGATTCTCAACGACCCCCAAAAAGCTAAAGGTTAAGAACTAACAGGGATAATGATATCAAAAATGAGATTCACCAGAACTGAGAATTTAATAATTTCAGCGATTTTAAAACCAGATCAGCTACAAATAGCTACATTCAACACTATAATCTTTATCCAAATAACTGAAATAAAAACATAACGACTAAAGAACTTCCAAATTCAGTTAGTGTCCGAATCATATATGCACTGAAAGCTCAGGTTGCCTAAGTAACTCTAGTCTAAAAAGTTATCTACACAGGACACCTTGCATCACTATACACACACTTTCATTAAAGGAACAGCATGAAGGACACAAGTGGCATGACAGCAACCTGCTGGAACAGAATTTATGAAACCCACATGTTGTATACACAGGCAGAGAGTTTGTTTTGGCCAAAGAGAGAGAAGTAAGGTACCAGAAAGATGCCCCCCCAAGCCTGTCTTGTCAACTCACCCCTAAAGCTGTACAGGGAATCACTTTTACAAAATTGTCTGACTTCTCCAGACAATTCTCCAGAAATGCCTTCGGAATGAAAGCTAAAAGAACTGAAAGAAAGAAGGAAACAAGTTTTTTCTGTTACTTTTTAATTTAACAGAGTAACAGTAAAAAGTAACAGAAAAAAACTTAACAAAAGAAGACAATAAAAGATAGCTAGCTACAGGAAATTTTGTTGTTGTTTTGCACTGTACCAACAATCCTTCCAAAATGCAGAAGTAAAAAAGATTCTGTTGAATATTTTTTACCATGAGCATATATTCCTTTTGTAACTCTCTAAAAAATGTTAAAATAGATCATTTGATCTATGAAATTAATTCTCTTTCCCCATTCCAGTTTTCATTTTCAGAGTACAGACTATGAGAAAAAAGTACACTTAAGAGAAGTCAGCATCCAATTACTATCATCTTTACCAATTTTCAATGGGAATAGACAGGCTATAGACGTTCCTTCTCTAAGAAATAACAGAAAATCTGAATTTTTCAGAGGTTCCCTTATAGTTTTTAAAAAATATATATTCCAGTTAAGTGTTGCTATGACTATAGGAAAATTTTTACCTTTCAAGAGTCAATTAAATTTCTATTTGGGAAAAAAGAAGAAAAGGAAGACCAGAAATTTGAGGGTTACCATCAATTACATCAAAATTAAAGTAAAATTTATTTATTAAAGTAAAATGTATTTCTTTAGTCATTTTACATTAAAAGAAATACCTCAAACCTTTCAAGGATATTCTGAGGATACTCCTCCTATCACTTTTCTGTAGGGGAAGTGAAGCTTGAGAACCACTGCTCTAAAGCAAGGATGATATGCCAAATACTTGACAACTGGTGCAACAGTGGGGTCCAGGTTCCTGGAGTCCCCTGCTGTGCAGGACATTAACCTTTTAGCTGTAGAATCCCTGGGTCCCAGGAGAGAGAGGGAGTGCCCTCTGGGTATGCTGGGCCAGGGGCTTACCCAACAACTCTGAACTAGCAGGCAAGTTTACACAGCGGTTCTTCAAGGGCATCCCTGGACCAGCAGCAACATCAGCATCCAGGAGCTTGTTAGAAATGAAAATTATCAGGCCATACTCCAAACTACAGAACCAGAAACTCCAGGAGTAGGGTTCAACGATCTGTGTTTTAACAAGCCTTCCTTGTGATTCTAATGCACACTAAAGTCTGAAAAACACTGGGTTAACAAGTGGAAAGGCCCGTACCAGTGGCCTTAGGGCTTGAATATCAGCCTATCTCTGGAGCAAAAGACATCTCTGTTGTAAACAGCAATAAAGAAGACAGCAATCCCTCTAGATTAAAACAGAGTTGGGGTCAAACCCAAGCCCCACCGCATTCAAGCATAATTTGCTGTACGACCTCTCAGGGTTATTAATAACACAGGAGACAATATCCAGAGGCCACGCTAGAGTAAACGATTGGAAAGCAGTGGTTAGTATTTCCGCACTCCAGTGGCTCGCAAACTTTGGAACAAATCAGAATTGCCTATAGAGTTAAATGCAGATTCCCAGGTTCCCTAGAAGAGAACAGTTTTGGAGTAAGAGAGCTTGAGCAAACACCCCAGGAGATTCTGATGCACAGAACCCCCGCTTTTTTTCTTTTTAGAAAACCACAGCTGTACATCTACCCAGTGGCCCCGCCTTACCCTACTTCTTGATCTCTAGCTTTTCACCCCCCAAGGCTAATGCAAAGATACATGAATCCATTCCTCTCCCCAAAGCCTAGCACTTGGAGGAAAATCAGTCAGTGAACTGGGGCTGGATCTGTTATACTTTCAGGAAAAAAAAAGGTGGTTGCTGCCATACTAGCAAATTCTAAAAGTAACCCTATGTTTCAAACATCTGCAGATAATCTTCTTGCGGAATACAATATATAGAGAGCTTGTTACTCTAAGAACTTTTAAAATCAAAGAAATTAGTGAAGGAAGAACTTTAATGCTATATATGTTATGTTTTACTTTATTTTCCATACTCTTAACAAATTGAAATGGGCATTTAGAGACAAATGAAGACAGCTGAGAGCAGCAAAAGAAAAATTCAGGAAAAAAAAAAATCCCCCAATCTCCCTGTATCAGAATTTCAATATTAAGGAAAGATGATTGTATGAATAAGTATGAGCCTCGATGACACTTTTACTTGCATAACTGTTCTATCCTCAACTTCATCCCTCAAAACCAACAGGGGAGGGGATATCAGAGAAGAGAGGAAGTTGAAGGGGACAAAGAGAACCACACTAAGGTGACAGGGCCAGTTCCACACACTATCCCAGTCTACAAAGGGAGAGGCGCCCTCCTCCACCAGCTTGAGTCTGGGCAACCAGGACGAAGACCCAGAGACCAGGTCCTAAGTGCATCCAAGTGTCAGGGCATCTGGTTCAATCCCACAGCTCCATCTCGATTAGAGATGGTGATGGAGACGGAGGAGAGAAGGGAGAAGAGAGGAGGGAGAGAAAAAGAACTTTTAAAAGCTCATCTACTATTACAGTCGTGTTAGAAACATAGTCAATAATACAGTCAATAATACTGTAATAACTTTATATGGTGACAGATGGTTACTAGACTTATCATGGTGATCATTTCATAATGTTTATAAATGTCAAATCACTAAATTGTACATCTAAAACTAATATCGTATGTCAACTATACTTCAATAAAAAATAAATACATAAATAAATAAAAGCAAAGGCCCAGGCAGACACAGTTGCAACTGACTATAAGATCACCTTGATTTCCATAGCAACCAAAAACAACAACAAAACACTTATGTCAAATGACATTCTAACATTCTCAAAACGTTTTTCTTCATTCTGCAGTAGTTTTTTCTATTTACTTATTTAAGAAGCTTGCGGGAATAACAGGAAAAACACACACAAAACTGACCATTCTATGTGAACTGAAACCTTTAAGGCAGCAAATTATATCTGTTTTCAAAATTAGTGCTGAGCTTTTCACACACTGCTCCGTCTCCCAAGGGAGAAAAAAGTAGCAGAGAAAGGAAAGTTGTCACTTGCTCAGTCCCATCCTCCCAACCTCCAGCCACCCCAGCCAAGAGCAGCCATGCAGGCCGCTGGCTCCAGCAGACCCCGGCTCCACCTCGGAGCTCCCAGGAGCGGCTCCAACCCGACTCCTAGAAGCTGTGAAGTGTTTACCCAAGTCAACAGTCAGACATCAGTCCAGCAGTGGGCCTTGCTCAGACCTGAAAGTAACTTAAAAGTTTTCTCCTTAGATGCTCACAAGCTCTTTAAACTTAAAAGGAAATTCCCCCTAGCAATGGTTCAAAGCCCAAGTGCAAATAGGGTAGGCAAGAAGAAAGGGGGAGATTCAAAATTCAAACATGACCCAAGGCTTCCCTAGTAAATCTCCTTTAAAACAAAGAAGAATTTTTATCAACCTACATTCCAATAGTTTTTATTATCAAGTTAATTAATGACTCCTGTGTTAATACCTAAATGCTGAGCAATTAATGGCAACAAACTATAAATGTACTTGTCTTTGCTGTTATAACAAAATCTATAAAATAAACGATATGAGCCTTTCAGTGACTTAACACAGGCCTTCTACGGTTAATTAGAATTAGAGAAATTCTAGAGAATTCACAATAAGCGGCAGCTTATAAATTAACATTAACATTCTATCATATAAATAATAAGAAACATAGATTAGAATAAATAATTAAAGAACAATAGCAATAAAGAAATGTTTATGCCACAATGGACCAATGCCAATACGCATAATGCAACTTCTGACCTCCTTTAGTGACTTATTTGAGCGGCAAGTTATTAATTCTAAAGTATTTTACCCTCATGTTCCAATGCTATCTCCTTTTCAAAGTGATGCTCATTTGCCACTTTCAGTTTACTGCATCTCCTTTTGAAAAACGCTGACCACGAAGATGTCTAAATAAAGTGGTATTTTAGAAAATATAATTTAAACACTTGTGTCTACCGACTTACATATAAGTAGACGTAGACTTTCACTGGCTTCAACCATTGAGTGATCCATTGTCACAAGAAATCTGTCGAGCTAGTACTATTTTGTTTAAAAAAATTACTCAACAATAACCTTTTATTTCATTTTTAATCATTGAAGAAAAGCAACGTAAGTCACCAGTTCCAGGCATAATCAATATGTTCCTTCTACACGACCCTGACTATTTAACCAATCTTGGAGTCTAGTTCAGTATCATTCAGGGTTGGGTATCAGCCCTATTCTTACTAACAAAGAACTGGTCCTACCCCAAGATCATCTCTTCTTCTCTCACCAGCAAACTCTTACTCATTCTTCAAGACCTCCTCTGAGACCCTTTTACTGCAGCTAGAAAACACAACTCTCTCCCACTGTACTGTCATTATCCACCCATGTCGACTCTTCTATTCAACTGGGAGCTCCTTCAGGTCCAACACAATGTCTTATTCATCACTGGATGATGAATGGATATGGATATCCATTGATCCATGAATGGATACCCACCATATAAAACATTCTCAAGCACAAGGATGTTGAATAAACAGTTTATGTTTTGCTTTTCCCAACCATTCTGTCTTCTACAATTTTTCCAATACACCTGAAGTTAAAAAAAATATTAAAAAGATGAAGTTGTACCTTGAGAAGTATGCACTTTATAATATCCAATATTTCTCTCAAGAAGCTGATACAATCCTATCAGCTGGAAGAAAAACTATACCTAAAAAGGCAAAGTTTGAAATTCTCTTGCCCATTTACACTAGAGTTTTTAAAAAGATCCATCCTGATATAGCCTTTTTAAATAAACTGGGACTTGTTTGAATGGAGCTTCCTCCTACAAATCTTCTCTAAGGACAAAAAGATTTTTCTGGCTATGAAAACAACAGTGGAGTTTAAAGCCATGAAAATAGAGAGAAGGTTTTGCCAGGCTGCCAACTGTCACAGTCCTGAAGTGGTGCTGAACCAGCAGAAGACCACTGTTCAGAGGAAAGGGTATTGACAGCCAGTCTGGTTTCTACACCAGGCGACTCCCTTCAGGTTACTGATTCTTGGAACACTGCCCCTGACACCTAATAGCTGCATCCGGTAGGAGGCAGTGGGTAGAAGGTCCAGGAGAAACATATGCCACAAGAGCAAACAGGATCTCTCCTCCAGCATCTGACAAGAGTGGATCTGAGGTGGAACAGGAATTAGAGGGAAAAGGAAAAAGATTAGGAGTCTACAGGCGCAAAGAGGAGAGAGGAAGGGAATGAGAGTTTGCTAAGAGGGGACAGCGAACCTGGAAACGAACCTGCACATAATACTTTAGGACCCCAAAATGATGAAATGGAAGGCAAGTGGAAACTTTAAAACATAACAAAAAACACAAAAAATGAAAACTTATGGCATTAAAGGAAGTTTTCCCTACTGTACATAAATATTAAATCTTGGGTAAAGCAGTTTGACAAAGTAAGCTAGGATGTAAAAACACTTTAAAATGGAAGCAACTTCTTCAAACAGCTATTCTTGTTTTTAGTGAGGAAGATTCGCCCTGAGCTAACATCTGTTGCCAATCTTCCTCTTTTTGCTTGAGGAAGATTCGCCCTGAGCTAACATCTGCTCCAATCTTCCTCTATTTTGTATGTGGGTCACTGCCACAGCATGGCTGCTGACAAGTGGTGTAGGTCCACACCCAAGAACCAAATCCGGGCTGCTGAAGCAGAGCCCAGCCGACCAAACTTAACCAACCACTAGGCCATGGAGCCAGCCCCTATTCTTTTTTTTTTTTAAACCTTAAAAATTAATACTTCTTAAAGAAGGAAGTATGAGCATGTCGAGTAGATAAAATGTTTGGTGAACGGACTGTGCGTTCACAGCTGTGCTGATTCCTCTCTTAGTCTACAACAGGAAGAATAACCCAGGCCTATTCCACACTGAATTTCTATTTCTGCCCCCCAAAATGAGCAGCAGAGAAGAGAAACAAATAGTAATGAAAGCAAACAATAAGAATTTGTGATATTTAAGGAGTCTCTGAGTCAACAGTAAATCAAAAAATTATAAACGTCCAACTGTGTACTTCCTCCTGATGAAATCAAATTTCTAATATCTATTCAGTCTATGACCACAGTAACACATTAGGCAGATTCTATATCTAATTCAGAATTCTGTGAGATCTCTTTAACATTGTTGGGGCTCAAAAAACAACTATGTAGAACCCTCACTAGAAATAAAATAACTTAAAATAAGAACCATTGGAAAATAAATGTTAAAACGTATATAAGTGAGCTGGTCAGGGTATCATTTGTTAAAACCTTCTGGAAAGCAATTCGGTAAAATACACCAAGTCTTTAAAATGTGCCTGTTCTTCACCCAGGAATTCCATTGGGCGAGTTTACAGAAGGTGGAAACTGCATGTGGCCACACGCACACATGTACACACAAAGCACAAAAGAGTTAGCTATAAAAATGTTCAACAAAACACTGTTTGCAGTAACAAAAGAAATTACAAAATCTAAATACTTGGTGGTAAATGTTTACCTTCTTCAACATTGTCAAGTCTGCTTACTATGCGCTAGCAAATAAAAAAGATTTTTCAATAATTAAGTCAACAACAATATTCAACATATTTACTGTGTTTCTACCTTGTACCAGGCACTGACCTAGGTACTGGGGACACAGCGATGACAAAACCAAGTCCTTCCTCTCATAAAGCTTATATTCTAATAAGGGAAGCCATAGACAACAAAAAACAAAAGAAGAATGTAAGGGTCACACAGTGATGGGCTATGGAGCAAACGAAAGCACAGTAAAGGGAAAAGGGGCACAGGGAGAAGGGGTTGCTATGCTCTAGATGGAGTGGTAAGGGAACGCTTGCCTGATGAGGTACCATGTGAGTCAAGACCTCAAGGAAGTCAGTCTTCCTTGGAAGACTTCCAAGGAAAAGCCCTGCAGATACCTGGGAGAAGAGCATTGCAGGCAGGGGAACAATAAGTACAAGTGCCCTGAGATGAGCACATGATGTCTGAGAAAAGTCTAGAAGGCCAGTGCGAAAGAAGAAGGGAAGGGAGAGCACATAGCCACTGTAAAGCATCTGGCTGTGGTACACCTGTGTGAAAGATGGGCACCAGTTAGGAGCTACCGTTCACGCACGAGACCAGGATGCCTTGGCCCGTGGTGGTGGCAATAGAACTCGTGAGATATGTTTAGATTCTGAATAGATTTTGGAGGTAGAAAAGGTTTGAAAGAAAAAGAGTCAAGGAAGACATCAAAGTTTCTGACCAACGTGTTAGGAAGCTTTCTTGAGATGGAGGAAAATACAGAAGAGCAGGTTTGTGGAGGAAGGAGTGAGGCCGAGAGTTTTGGTCTGGATATACCGAGTTTCAGAAGTCTCTTAAGACATTCATTTAGAGATGCTGGAAGGAGCTGGGCACACAGTTACAGAATGGAGGAGAGAGGGCCAAGCTGCAGAAATACAGTTGAAAGTCATAAGCCTGTAGGTGATATTCAAAGCCATGAGACTGAATGAGATCACACAGGTAAGGTGTGTAAAGACGAAAGAGAAGAGAGTCCAACACTGAGCCCTGACCACAGACCAACATTTAAAGGTCACAGAGACAAAAAAAACAGCAAAAGAGAGCAAGGAGTGGCCAGCAAGGTGGAAAGAGGTGCCCCGGGAAATAAGCAAGGAAGGTACTTCAAGGAGGAAGATACCATCACCAGCATCAAACGCTCCTGATGGGAAATATGGGAGGAACGACAACTGCCCATTGGACTGAAAAACAGGGAGAACGTTGGTGGCTCTGAAAAGAGCTGTTTCAGTAGAGCGGTCAAGATAAAAGCCTACAGGAATAAACTCGAGGGACAACAGTAAATGGGGACTTCGAGTAAAGAGAGAAATAGGCCGGTGGTTTTGGCCAAGAAAGGGTTTTTTTGTCTTGTATTTTCAGGTGAGAGAAATGATGGCATCTTTGAATTCTAATGGGAATGATAGAAAGGGAAATTGATGGTGCGGTCAGAGAAGGGACAAAGGAAAGCTATGTACTTGAGGGGAGGGAACGCCTTACACAGGACCCTGAGATTTCAACCAGTCTACCAGAAGGCAGAGAACATGCGCAGACACAAGTTGGTGTGTGTAAGCTCTCCTGGCTGCTTGTATTTCTTCAATGAAATAGGAAGCAACATCACTAGCTGAGGGTGAAGAGTGGGGAGCGTGAAGACAGAGGGGAATGTGAAATAGCCCTAGGGAAAGGGGAGTTGTGGGGCGTTAGTGGTCATGAATTTAAAGGAACAACAGAGTCTTCCTCTCTCCTTCCCCACCCACCACTCCTCTGAAGTAGGCGGGGAGATGGATGTCATCAGGGTTGCTTAAGTAGGTTTATAAGATTGGGAGGAGTGGGGGAGGCACAATGCATTTAAGAGTACACGCAAAAGAGGAATTACAGCAACGGATTAGGAATTTTAGCTGAGTAAGGAGGAAAGGGATGACATGAAGGCTGTGAGAAACAGCAAAAACAAGAGAGATCAATTGACTGTATGTTTCACTTAGTGTGAAGAATTGAGCCACCATTTTAGATTATTTCCATCAATAGAAACATTTAGAGTCTCTAATCTGCTACACTGCTGGAACTGGTAATTCCTTGTATTTTATAATTAATGTGACATCCTTTACACAATATTTTAAAATATTATATACATTGCATGTTTATTGTTATTTAAAAGATGCAGATGAGGCCAAAAAAGGGGAAAGCTTTAATAGTATAGATCACATTCTTACTCATTTTTACCATGTGTGTGTACTTTATTTACAAATCTTTGGGGTAACTTGGCTTTTCTGTTAACTCCGTGAGAGTGTTATTAAAAATGTTCTATATTTTCATTTAATATAATTACTGTTGTATAGTAATAAATCCCATGGACTCAAACCCTGCTCACGATTTTGAGTTGTTTATGTAACATAGCTGTATCACTCATTTGTACCAGTGGAGATCACAGTTTTACACACACAGGTGCAAGCCTCTGACTATTTCACAAGTCCTCTAATGCAGACATGTCTGAGCATTTACTTATTATAAACTACTCTCTGTTACACTTACGGCATTATACTGATGTTTGAAATTTTGTATATAGGTAACATGTATGAATTTTATTTCAGAAAAAATAAGGAAGCATGTAAATTATGCATATTGACAAGATTTCAAGGGGGCAGTTAGTTGTCACAGGATAAGAAAATGCAATGAAACTTCATGAGTGTAGGGTAGGAAAGCTAGATTGTCCTACAATGTATGAGAGAGACTGATCCGACAGGTAATCATAACCCGTCCCACACTACTTTCACAAGTCCCAACGTTCATTTAGATTTAAACACAAAACAACACAAAAAGTTAATTATTTAAGCCTAGAACCCAGCCCCATTTTGCATATAGGAACAAAGTATTCCTAAAATAATTTTATTTTATACTTAATTTTCCAGGAATAAAACTACCATGTATATTAAGGGAAGAATATACTTTGTCCTGTTCAGACTTTGACCAAGAGCTGCTCACCATCTTAAAAAATGACATCACCACTGACAATCCTGCTTAAGACATCTGAGTTGCTAATACAACACACTCATGTATCAGTCTCATTTTGTAGCTGTCAAGTTCACAGTGATCCCACATAATACACGCAAGCATCTACTTCATGAGTCTTCTAAGTCAGTCCTGCCTGAGCATTTAATTAATATATGATATTTTACTGTATACTTCTTCCTTTCACTTTCCCATATACAGTTAGTGCATTATTCTGACTTGTTTGAAATTTTGTGTAGGCAACTTACATTATCTATGAATTTTGTGTAGGCAATATATTATTTATGAATTTTATTTCAAAAGAATAAAGGAGGCATTAGAAAAGTCTCATTATAAAATGTGAATGTATTGTCTATAAGTTCTAAGTTATCTATTATATCACATGTTTATAGTTTGTGTGTGTGTGTGTGTGTGTGTGTGTGTGTGTAAGATAGGCCATGAGCTAACATCCGTTGCCAATCGTCCTCTTTTTTTTTGCTGAGGAAGATTGGCCCTGTGCTAACAACTGTGCCCATCTCCCTCTAATTTGTACATGGGACGCCGCCACAGCACGGCTTGATGAGCCGTGTGTAGGTCGACACCCGGGATCCAAACCCATGAACCCCAGTCCGCCAAAGTGGAGCGTATGAACTTAACCACTACGCCACCAGGCTGGCACATGTTTATAGTTTTAAACCATGTAAAGGGTATCAAATAAACAACTAGAAAATATAAGAGAGCTCCAGTTCCAGCAGTATGGCAGACTAGAAACTCTAAATGTTCACTGATTGAAATATCTAAAATACTGGATACAATGCCTTTTTAGACAGATCACAGACTTGCCATGAATGTGAGTGAAACCAAGAACACAGAGAAAGTAAACCAAGAACATGGAAAGGGAGAGCAATCAAGGCTGATTTTTGCTACAGATTTTAACCTTCTGTTTGAGGACTAGACAGGGAACAGGCAAGAGGAGAAGTCTAGGGCCTGCCAAAAGGGAGTAAAATATGAGACAATACCTCTCAAATAAATCAGGGACTAAGAAGGGCCATACCCATCAGTTTAGGGCATGAAAACCCACTAACTAGACAAGAGAAATACCTGTCTTAAACTTGACACTCAAAGGTAGGAGGAATTAAAAAATGGCCCCTTTGAGAATTAGCAACCACAGGCTAACCATCACCAGGGCTTCTAGTCAAAATTAACACTGAATGGTGTGGTCTGCAAAACCTCAAGAAGAGAATTCTATTTAAAGTGGTCCCTGAGGCCAACACCACCTGAACCCACTGATCAATCTTAACACCACTTTTGTGGGACAACGAAACATTATGTTTATCCTGATATAATACACTCAGAGCATCACCTATGCAGTGTTCCAACCGTGTCAGTCAGTAATGACGTGTAACAAACCACCCCAAACTTAGAGGCCTAAAGCCACTGGCATGTGTTAGGCTTAGAGATTCTGTGGTGGAATTTGGGCAGAGCACAAAGGGGAAGGCTTGTCTTCATCATGATGTCTCCAAAGCCTCGGCCAGAAGACAGCTGATGGCCACCCGACAGGCTGGGCTAGACCCATTTGGAGGCTTCTTCACTCAAAGGGGCAGTCACAGACCCCTCCACTGGACAGGAGCAGTGCCCTAAATGTTAGGGACATGATTTACAACCACCACAAACAAAAATGTTTACCTTCAAGCCTTTGGATCTAATTTGCAATTTACAGGAAATAGAGGGGCTAGATAAACAAGTTAAGCCACATCAAGAGAAAACAATCACAGAAAGCCATTTCACAGGACAATGGATTCAGTTTTTGCAACGTGCCAAAGGCACGAATGGAAGAGGCATAAGAGAGAACTGTTCCAGGTAAAAAGACTTAAGAACTCGATCATGTATTAACCTTGTTTGAATTCTGCTTGAAACAATCCAACTATAAAGGCATCGTGAGGACCCCTAGAAACACCCAAATGTGGCTAGGTTAGTAAATGAGAGGAATTACGGTGGCATTTGAGTGCTCAGTATATCATTCTTTTTATCAGCATATTAAGATTTTTTAATAATAAAACTTTATAAAATAAAACACAAAATATGGTTCCAGGTGACTAGTGCCCACTGGCAACTGGCAAAAGCATACGCTAATCCTTCTGAGGGAAGAGAACGTAAACCCAGGCCTCAATACAGCTGTCTTCAAAAAACAAAGAATGAAGAGAAACAGAAAATTCTTAGGACTGAAAGAGAAAATATATAATGCATATCAAAATTTGAGAGATTCAGCCAAAGCAGTACTTAAGAGGAAATTTTTTAGTCTTATACTTGGTTTCATCAGACAAAAACGTTTCAAACGAGCTAAGCATTCCCTTAATTGAAACAAAAGAACAGCAAAATAAACATCAATAAAACATGAAGCAAGACATAAAGTAAAAACAGAATTTAATTAAACTTTTAAAAAAGAATATGTAATAGGACAACGACCAAAGTTGCCACGGAAAGGCAAATCCCGGGCAAGATTAATCACGAATAAAAGAAAGAAGGAAGAACTTTATGAATTAAAATGCCTTTAACTTTGGATGCTATAGAAATTAAAGTAATAAAAACTATTATGAACAACTTTATGTTAATAAACTTGAAAAACTGGATGAAATGGATAAATTCCTAACATATAGGAAGCTATACAAGCAAAAAGCTGACTGAAGAACAAACTGATAACTTGAATATGCCTATAGTCACAAAAGAAGTAAGATTAAAAGTCAAAAAAATCAGGAATGGGAGAAAAGTTAAACATCAAGGCCTATGCAATCCTTTATGGCTTTATAGACACTTCTACCCAACATTCAAGAAACAGATCATTCTAAGTTTTAACATAAACTCTTCCAGTAAATTTAAAAAGGGACTAGTCTCTAATTCATTTTACAAAACTCCATAATATAGAGACCAAACCTCACAAGGATAATTACAACTCAATGTCATTCATGAACACTGATTCAAGAAACCTAAATAAATGTCAGCAAACTGAATTCAATGATGTATAAAAAGATAATACATCATTAGGCTAGGTTTATTCCAAATGCATGTTTGGTTTAATACTTAACAAAAACAAATAATATACTCCAATAACAGATTATAAGAGAAAAATAAAGTGATCATCTCAATAGATATAAAAAGACACATAAGTTAAAATTCAGCATCCATTCATGCTAAAATCTCTTAGCAAACGAGAACAAGAAGGGAACTTCCTTACCCAATAGTGGACAGCCACAAAAAAAAAAAAAAGAGTAGACATCATATTTAATGATGAAATGCTGAAAGACTTCTTTTAAGTCAGAGATAGCACAAGAACAGACAGTCCTTTCAAACAATGCATTGGAGAAGCTAGACTATAGAAAGACAAAAAAAGGGGGAAGGGAGTGAATTTTTAAAAAGCAATTTTTTAAAAAATTGAGAAAACCTAAGAGAATCTACAAATGATTAGAGTTAGTAGAATCAACAAGAACTTAAAGGGTTACCAGACAAAAAGATTTAATATACAAAGTTCATTATATTTGTGTATACCAGTAACAATGAGAAAATATAATTTTTAGAAGGATACAATTTACAACAGCAACAAAATGTAAAGTATATGGGAATAATTCTAACAAAAAAAGTACAACAGCTCTTTTTTGATGAATGTTTTAAAAGAAATTAAAAATTACCTAAACAAATGAAGGGGTCAGCCCAGCAGCGTAGTGGTTAAGTTCGCCCACTCCACTTTGGCGCCCCAAGGTTCACAGGTTCCGATCTCGGGTGCGGACCTACACATCGCTCATTAAGCCACACTGTGGTGGCCTCCCACATACAAAATAGAGGAAGGTGGGCACAGACGTTAGCTCAGGGACAATCTTCTTCAAGCAAAAAGATGAAGATTGGCAATGGATTTTAGCTCAGGGCCAATCTTCCTCACACACACACACACACACACACACACACACACACACAAAACCCACCTAAACAAAGAAGAAAGAAAAAGAGAAGTCATTCAAGAAGAGGAGGGATGGTGGAGCGGGAACGTGGAAGAAAAGGAAAACTGGCCATGAGAACAAGCTGACTGAAGTGTCCCCACTGCACATAACCGGGGCTGAAAGGAGATTTGGACAAGGTCACTTTCCAGCCACAAAAATGACTCAACATTTGCCTCTTCTAACGGACACGTTTTTCTCTACATGGCTAGTGCTTCTTGGCCAATGACGACCAGCCCCACTTCAATCCTCCTGCCTCAGGGAAAAAAATTGAGACAGCTAATCACCAAATACCCCCAGCTTTCTGAGAGCAGCCAATCCAGGACTGACGCCCCACTTCTCTAATCCCTCTTAGAATCAGCCAGCACACACACCACCGTATAAACTCCCTTAACTCCCACGTCTTTTCATGATGCTCCTGAGGCTCCTCAGGACTAAGTTCTTCCTGGCCTGCAGCAACCCAACCTAAATAAACCCAACTTGTTTTAGGACAAGAGTGTTCCTGGTCTGTGGTCAGTGGGCTACGACAAGGCAAAAATTGTTCAAAGGAGGTACTTCTTTTTGTTTTACTGTTATTCTTTTATAAGTATCATCTGTTTCACTGAAAATGAAAAATATATAACAAAAAAAAGACCCCATTATAACAACAAAAAAGACAAAATTCTTTTAAAAAGCATGGCAAGAAATGAAAAGTTTATAAGAAAAAATTAAGCGAACACAAATAGCTAAGAAAACTCCAACAAAGAAGAATGAAGATATACTAACCCTACCAGATACTAAAAAATAATAAAAACAGTACAGTACTGGTGCATTAATAGAAGGACCAATGGAAAGGAATGAAAATCCCAGAATAATCCCGAATACTGTATCTAACAGAATTCAGCAAATAATAAAAGTAGCATCTCCAATCAGTTGGGGAAAGATAAATGTAATGGTTAACTTTACAGGACAACTTGAAGAGTGTTTCCAGATGAAATTAACATTTAAATCAGTGACTTTGAATAAAGTAGACTGCCCTCCACAATGTGAGTGGGCCTCATCCAATCAGTTGAAGGCCTGAATAGAACAAAAAGATCGGACTCCCCAAGCAAGAGGGAATTTTCCAGCAGACTGCCTTCAGACTTCATCTTCACCATCAGCCTTCTTGAGTCTCCAGCCTACCAGCCTTTGGACTAGAACTGGAACATCGGCTGTCCCAGGTCTCCAGCCTGCTGGCCCAAACTGTGGATTTTGGACTTGCCAGCCTCCATAACTGTGTGAGCCAATTCCTTATAATAAATCTCTTTATCCTAACCAGTAGGATGTGTATATGTACACATATACACATTCTGTTTCTCTAGAGAGCCCCAATACAATAACCTACACAAGATAAGGTACTTAACCAAGTAGCCACCTAGAAAAAAAAATAAGTTGTATCATACCTCACTCCATAGATTGGGATAACTAAAATGTAAAAATGAATCTATAAAAATACTAGAAAATCACATGGGAGAGTTCCTTTGTAACTTCGGAATAAGCAAGGCTTGTACCTCCACTAAAAATAAAACCCAGAGATCATAAAAGATTGATAATTTTGACTATACAAAAATTTAAAAAGCCCCTTTGCACGACAAAAAAAAGGTGCTATAATTAATGTCAAAAGACAGACGACAAGATGAGGGAGGGTGGTTAGAAAGTTATATCACAGACAAAGGTCCAGTCTCTCTAATATATACCGAGTTTCTATAAATGAACTTTTAGAAGACCACCAACTGAATAGAAAAATTCAAGATAAAAAGATATGAATTTAAGTCCAGAAAAAAAAGGCAACTCAAATGCTTTTAAATATATGAGAGACTCAACATCATTCTTAACAAGATAAATGCAAATTAGAACTATATTATCAGGTTGGCAAAACTCCAGAAGCTTTGTGAAACCATGCTACTGGCACATGTGTAGGGAAACGTACTCTCCCACATCAATGGTGGGAGTACAAATTGGTACAACCTCTAAGAGGAACAATCTAGCAATAGTCACCAAAATTATAACTGCAAATACCCATTGACACAGCACATCACTTCCAGGAATTTATCCTATTCATACACTTGCACATTTATGAAATGACACATACACAAAGTTTATCACAGCAGTATTGTTTGAACTGCTAACTAAAAATAATGTAAATGCTCATCAAAAGAGAACTAGTTAAATATATTATGGTATGTCCATAAAATAGAATAAAGCTATAAAAAAAGAATGAAAGATTGCTTTATGTACACCTTTGGAAAGATCTACAGAAAATATATTGAAATGGGTGGGAGAGAGGGGCAATAAAGAACAGAAGAGTATGTACAGTAGGTTACGGTATGCCACCATTTGTGTAAAAATTAAAATACGGTATTTTGCTTCTTTGTATAAAGAAACCAGAAAGACATACAATAAACTAATCAGGTGGTTATCTGTCAAAGGGTGAGGCGGGTGGTGAATTAGGCAGGAGAAACTGTGGTGGGATAATTTTCTCTGTAGCCTTTCCTTATACTTTTTAATTTTTGAAACATATAAAGGTATTGATTATTCAAAACATTACACTATAAAAAATGTTAAAGACACAAAGTGAGGTATCTTACTGGAACCTTAAAATTACCTTTTGTATCAATCACATTAACAAAAGACAGAAAGTATTATTTGAGGATTGACTCCCTAAAATAAAAATCAACAGACTATGTATGCTATGTTTGGAAACAAAAGAAAAGTCTGCAGAAATGAACGTCTTGTTTGTTATGAAACAGTGGCTTATTCCATTAAATATAGTTGAGCTTCTTTTGTTTCTAAGTGTATGTGAATTCAGTATTACAAATTCATATTAAAATTTGGCTTGATTTTGAAAATATTCTATTGGTTATTTTTACTTTGTTTTTTTTGTTTGTTTGTTTTTGGTGAGGAAGATTGGCCCTGAGCTAACATCTGTTGCCAATCTTCCTCTTTTCGCTTGAGGAAGATTGTCCCTGAGCTAACATCTGAGCCCATCTTCCTCCTTCTTTTTGTATGTGGGTCGCCACCACAGCACAGCTTGATGAGTGGTGTGAAGGTCTGTGCCCAGGATCCAAACCTGAGAAGCTGGGGCCACCAAAGCAGAGCGTGCAAACTTAACCACTACACCACTGGGCCGGCCCCATTTTTACTTTATTTTAAGATCGATTTGGTGGGATTATTCTGTTTTTGGAGATGCTAACTATGTCTAAAATGCTACATCTCATTTCCTAGAGAAGTCTTCCGAATCTATCTGAACATCTAACTCCCAAAAAACCAGAACTGATCCTATCAAACCAGACCGTCTGACTATGCTACCTAAATGTCTCCAACTTTCACCTCTTTGTCCCATCATGAGTTTAATGAAACTTAAAAAATACTTAGACATTTTACAGTTAGAGAGCATGAAAACAATAAAAAAATTCCCACATACTCTGAGGAATGTTTAGCTTACCCTGGAATACAAAAAAAAATGACAATATTTATGTTAAAGAGCCATGGTTATATAGTATTTCCTGCCATATAATTTATTGTATTCAAGTCAATAAAATAATGATAGTATTAATCAAAGCATAAAATAGAGCTAAACTAAGCACATTAAAATAGTATTCATTAAAATAAGGCTCTACCTGTAGTATGCTTTAAATATTTAAATGGGAAGGATATTAAGTAACTAATTGCCATGTGGTAGAAGTCATCGTGAATGCTTCATAAAGGAAGTAAATTTTGAGCTTGATCTTGAAGGAAATGACAGGCACTCAGAATCCTTAATCAAACCAGTTTTACAATCAGAGATTCATCTTAGTACACTAAAGTAAAATGAATAATCTCTCTACTGAGTCCTTCTTAAATTTTGATGACACGAGAAAACATTATATGTCTACAGAGAAGTTCAATAAGACTCTGAAAGCCCTTGAAAAAGCCTATAACTTTATATATCATAAACCCAGATACTGGTCTCTCTCACGTAAAAAGCAATGAGATTGAAAGGTTATTTAATTTTCCCACATTTTAATAAAAGACCAGACCAAATAACTCTGAAATAATGGACATTCCTACCTCTATAAATCCCTTTATAAAATACCAAAATTTTGAAAAGACATATGCAAAAAAGAAGATTCTATAGGATCTTCAATCTCAGCTGCTATTTCAAAATGTTTTGAGTAAAGTCATAAAATCTCTTTAGAACTCTTCAACAAAAGCCACATGGGAAAAGACTCCAATGAACTCAAGAAAATACCTAAGAAATCAGATCAACTGATTAAAATTAAGCTTCATATATTTATCTATTTTGCTTAGCATCAACAATCTCTTCAAGATGTGTAAGAAGCATTTTAAAAAACTTAAGAGTCCATGTCATTATCTTCCCCTCTCTTCACCACCCCCACCCCCCAAGAGAGAAAGAAGAGACAACAATATAAAATGGAAAGTTACATTTTGATGCTTCTAATTGGAAGCGCTATGGAAGTTTTATTTGGATTCAGAGTACGAGTCCCTAGCTCATGATGTCTTTTAATATCACTCAACAATAGTCTCTAAAACAAGATGAAACCATCATTTTACCAAATGCATAGGTACTATTTTTCTGCAAATCATGTAAGCTGAAATATATAGCCCAATAACCTAAACGAGTATTTAACGAGGCTAATTTAAACTAGAAACTGCTTAATATACTTCAAGTACATGATTCCCTTTAGTATTTTAATATATTGTAATTGAAGTGATTATCTGTTTATAAGCCAGTTTAAGAAAAATTACACTGCCAAAGGCAACGATGTTTAGATATAGTAGCACTTACCATTAAAACAAAAACAAACCCCGAAAAGCTCAAGATGAAAATACCACGTATGTGCCAACTAGCAAAATTAAATCATCGATAAAACCATTTTCCTGAGTAAGCCTCAACAAAGTGGCAGAGCACTTCCTTGAGAGATTCAGAACACAAATGACAAAGAACATGAAATGACTGGCATTTTCTGCTGTCACTAACCAGTCATGTAAAAAGCTATTAAACTAGTCATTCTTCCCACCCTTCAATCCCAAACATCCATCCAGAAACAAACCAACAGTCTAGATTAAGGTTATGGTTTTGCATTTTCTCAAAACTACATTTTTTCCCACTGAGAACAGAATTTTTTAAATGGGACAGGAAGACGTCTCAGATCCCAGTCTGGCCTTTGAACCCAGACCGCGGGGACAGAACAGAGGCCTGGGGACCAGGAGCTGTGCTCACCTGCTGCGGCTGGTACCTCTGCTGGGACTGGGATGGCAGGTACTGCGCCTGCGGAGGGAGGTGCGGAGGCTGCGGCTGCTGGTTGTAATAAGGCTGCTGGCCCTGCTGGCAGTAACCACTCACACCTTGCTGTCCATACTGAGGTGGCATCTGTCAAGGAATCAAGCAAAGCAAGCGAGAAAGTCAAAATGTGCAATTCAATGAAATCAAAGATGGTTTCAAGTCAGCAACATGAAGTGGGTTCTTTGCTAAGCAATTCAATATTTTTAATATTCTCTCCATTAGATAAATCGGCATACTGCCTTCTATTCACATATTGTCAATGAAGTCAAAAGACAATTTGACTTTGCTTTAAAAAATAATATTTTATCAGCTATCAAATATTGATAACATCATAAAAATCCAGCGGGGGCGAAAAAAGCTCCTCATACTGACATTAAAAAATCGTCTCTGCTAAGAAAGTCAAAGAAGCATTAAGTTCATCCATTCACATGCAACACTCGAAATGAAAATGAACTCCACCAGTCCAAGTCCACTTCCTGGTATTTTGTAGGATGTTTGTGGTTTGGGTGCATGTTTGTTTCACCTAAGGTCAGAACATCCCAATTACATTTGTAGCAGATACCGTACCAGTTACATTAGCAATTCCATTTACTATTTTTGCTAAAAAGAAACTACATTGTTCTACAAACAAATAAATCCCTTTAGAAAGCAATCCTAGGTGTATCAAAAACATAACCATCAGTGAGTTCCTGAAGGAAAGATATTCATCTCTAATACAAGGATAGTACTTTCCTAGTTGATAAAACAGGTAACGATGTAAACCAAAGTGTACTGCACTGCAAATTCCAGAAATACAGACAAAAATGGCCCCAAATGAGTCTTCTCCATCTCTAATTTACATGAGCCTGAAAGTCCTTGAAATCATTGCTCAAAGGAAAGTCCTTCCTCGTGTAATAAATACACCATTGATGATTTTTTTTTAATGTTTTTTTCAAACGAGAAATCTATTGACTTCTTCTTCTAATTGGGAGACAGAGCAGGAGAGGAAAAGAAAAGCAAGATATCAGGATGGCAAAAAGCACTCCAGAGACGAGAATGATGAAGTCACTCTGTTAATACCACAATATGGTCCATTTGAGAACTCCAAGAACTTGAGCCCCTTAAGCCCACACACTTAAGAATTCAGTGATCAGCTCCAGATACCCACTTAAAAAACTAATTCACTATAGAATATTGAACGAGGAAAAAGAAGGAATGGTAAAAGGAGGAACATTTTAAACAATTTGTCTCTAAGACCAGTTAGCACAGTAATTCATAACACATACAATGAAGTAAAAGGAAAAGATGCAAAAAGCTAAAGTTCACATTCCTTTTGACCTGATCTAGATTATTTTTAAGATTTGTCAGCAATGATCACAAAACATTTGGCCAGAATGGCTCGTAAATGCCTCTCATCACACAAACCCTAAGTTAATAGAGCAGACAAGTCTGTATTGAAATCATTTAACAGCACAGTTGAATTCTTAGCTTTTATGTATTTTACAGCTTGATATCTCATAATGAATGTATGTCTCCGCCATAAGCCAAGCCAAAGAATTTCCATAAAATACAGCTCCACATGCTAGAATACCATATACTACCACAACACATATCCTTCCGTTCAACACCCATATGTTGGATTTGATATCTAATACTAGATTTCACACAAGCATCTTTGCAGTTGGATTTGAAGCAGTTAGGGTAACACTTTTGCCAGTGCTAAAACGACTGCGAAGCTCAGTGAACACAGCCAGCAACTCCCCTATGAATTGCACTTTAATATGTTGACTTTCTGGTTTACAGAAACCCGTACACACAACATGGAAGTGTTGTTTGCAGAGGGGGGCTCTATTTTCTCAGCAAGACAACAACAGGACATACTGCAGGAGTCTACTAACACGAGAGCAGCCATGAACTCATTAGAACTGTTGCTATCTATTATTCCAGCTCTGAAAAGTTTGGCGACAAGTCGGGGTGCAGGGGAGGCAGGTCGGGTGGGAGGGAGCGTGAGCAAATCTTCAATGGAACCACAGCAATGACTACAGAACACGGCAAACTTCAGAGGGGAAGCCATCAAAAACATCTGCTTGGGAGATTTTATGACTGTCTTCCACAATTAAAAACCTATTTGCTATCCTTTCAGATGCATGGTCTGATTCACTGGGTACTAACCTAACCGGCACCTCACCCTCTGAGAGCCTGGGATGAGGTCACTTACAACACAGTACAACCGGGCTGTGAGTTAGACCTGGGGCCTAGTGCCCATCAGCTGCCTCTGGTCACACGGGAGCGACGACAGAGCAGGGATTACTCAACTGTAGTTTAGCTCAAGACGCTCTGGGTTAGAAATGTATGGAATCTAAATCCAAGTCCGACTGTCCCTCAGTTGTGGGAAGATGGTCAATCACATAACAACATTTGTCTTTCATCTCCATCTGTAAGATCTATCAAAACATACAACATTATAAGCAGCAATATACTAATCCAACCTGGAATTCTACACAGATGCTATTATTACTTATTAAACTACAAGTTGTAGTGCTTTCTCTAAAATAGTTCCTAAATGTTATTTTAAAAATCAATGTCTAAATATAATACCTCAGTTGTCTGGTCCTAAAGTCTAATTCATGGAGGTTCAATCTTGTTTTTGACTTAATCAATTTAGATGCAGGGCTTTCAAAGATCTACTATATGTTTTCCTGACATCTTAAACCAAACCCAAACAATCATTACGATGGAGCATAAATCGACAGGCTGAGCCATAGTACACTGACCGCCCCAGAGCCCACTGCTGAAGCCGTCTGCACAGACCCAGAGTGTAACCCTCGTCTCGCTCTGCGTCTTCTCACACGCCATCAAGGCACTCAGCCACTGCTCGGCCCTCTGACCTCCATCCTCAGCGGACTCTGCTGAGGACCGAGACACCCACTACATGGGTAAAATTGTGAAGGCCCAGGGGACTAGGCCATGAGGCAAGCTCATGAGCTTTTATTTATTGCCTTGAGTTTTGTGAAATCCATTTTGACTACTCAGAGTCTCTTTGTTTACCTCTCAGTTCTCAAGCGTATTCAGGGTAAATGAGATTAGCAGACTGCTGGATGCCAGTGAAATTTAACCAAGGTGCTGAGCACCAGGCACCACTCAGAGGTGAGGACACAAAGCACTTCCAGCTCAGATGCTGTCTCTTCCCTAACCAGCCTAAGCCCAGCCCCACCGCCATCGTTCTCACGCCAGTTCCACAGAGGAGATAATCCGATTTAGTTAGTTAGTGAACCCCTTGATTATGCCTTCATGTGTTTACTGAATGTCCTCATCGCTAGAATATAAGCTCCCACACTCCCGGAAGAAGGCCGACCAGTCAACAAATATTTGTTGAATGAATGAATGTTGTTCAATGGATTCCTAATCAACTTATAAAAAATTATATAAAATTTTAAACGAATGAAGAAACACATTATAAAATTGAAATCTGTTTAGCTTCATCCAGTAGCCGAAAACACTGAACAGCAGCACAGGGCCCTGGCTACTAACTGTGAACCTTCTAAGTCATTATGGCCCAGCAAATGCCCTGGACCTTTATCACGGTTTGAATAAAAAGAATCACTCAACTAAATGGAAATCTCCAGAAAACGCCTGGGATAAGAGCTTTTCTGTTTGTTATTTAAAAATAAGAAAAACAAGAATTTATTTCACTCATTTCTAAAAGAGGATCTTAAAATGCAGTGTGAGCACACACAACAACAAAAAATTTATTCCAATTTTCAAAGCCGTATGAACACTTTCAAACATTATTGGAGAGGGAAAGTATAACTAAAAATGATTCATTTACTTTTAAGTATTTATTTTAGGAAACTACTTTGATAAAGGACATGAGAATTAACTTTCACATCTCTGTATCGTGTTATATGTGCAGAATTCCAGGCCCCATTTTTCATTTTACCTTACCCTAAACTCTATGCTCATACTTCACAATTGAAGAAATGATCAAGGTTTATCTTCTCCCCCTTTTTCTTTCTAAAGAAGTTTTAGAAAGCAGTTTCCCCACTAAGTTGAAAAGTGCATTGACTCTACGATCTAGCAATTCTCCTTGTAAATATATACCCATGAAAGAGGACACAGTCTAACCCTAACACAGTAGGCAAATGGAAAAAACAGATTTTGCTATAGTCAACAGTGGAATTCTATACAGTAGTTAAAAAAAAAAAAAGGAAGTAGTAAGATATCAAAATCGTTCAAATCTAAAAAATAAAATGCTGAATTTAAAAAGAAAGCAACAAAAGGTTAATGGAGTGTGATACCATTTCTATAAATTTTTAATACAAAAAATAGTAGTATATATTGTTTATGAAAATACTTAATATAGTAAAAGTACAAAAACATTCATTGAAAGGGAAATATACAACACTCTCTGGGGAAGGGAGACGGGAAAAGACGGGGTAGAGCTTCAGCCTTGCATTTTTCCCTTTAAAAAAGGAGAGACACAGCCTTGATGGTCTAGTGGTTCAAGTTTGGCACTCTCACCGCTTCGGCGGCCAGGGTTCAGCTCTCGGTTGCAGAACCACACCACTTGTCTGTCAGTCGCCATGCTGTGGCAGCGGCTCACACAGAAGAACTAGAAGGACTTACAACTAGGATATACAACCGTGCACTGGGACTTTGCAGAGAAAAAGAAAAAGGGAGATATGAACCAAATGTAGTAAAATGTTAACACCTATAATCTTGGTGTAATTACACAAGTGTCTACTATATTTGTTTCTGTACGTTTCTGTATGCCTAAATTATTTCATAATTCAAAATTCTAACATAAAGATGTCACCTCCACCCTACCCCACAACCCCCACCCCCTCCAAAGGAAGAGGCATGGGAGGCACCAGCATACGCACAGGCAGAAGAGGGCCTTGAGAGAAGGGGACCTTGGTCTGCTGCTTTGCTCCAGAGACCCACCCCTGATGACTACACCCAGGAGCCCTAACCTGTTGCAGGCCTTTCACCTGGGGCAAGGCTAGGCCAAAGATTTCATTATGGTTTTCCAAGTTCCCTGTAGATTGGTAAATCTCTGACAGGAAGGGCTTTATACCAGCATTTTTCCCTATGGCTCCTACAAAGGACGCTAATCTGGCAAGTTAACTCACAGAAATAAGTTCTACAGTAAAAAACGTTTGAGAAAAAAAATACTATAAAAATAAAACATAATATATTGGTACACTAAAGGATTTATGAAATCCTTAAAAAATTAAGAAACCCATCTACCTTCAAATCTAGGATTTTATAAATGTATCTGCCCACCAGCACACCACCACACCCGCTGGAATGTAAATTCCATAGAAGACGGGGCCTCGGCAGTTCAGTTCACCCTGTACTCAGAACACTGGGCCCGGAGCAAGAGCTCAGTGAGGATATGTTGACTGAACTCTCTGGAATAAGTATATAAATCACACACCACTGACATATAAATCTAAGAGCTTCTGCCTTGAGCTACACAATGGTCCAGTCCAATGTTCTATCTCCACAACAGTTCATAAAAACATTGGGAACAGATATTATAACCCTCCTTGATGTGAGCTTGGAAGTTATGGTACTAAAATATACCTCAGTTTCTCTTATGGATCTGTCACCTCTGGATTATCTGAATCCATTTACATTATCAATTTGTCCCTCCTTTTGGAGGAAAACAATTTAAGATCAAAAGTAATACTTTACCTTGTCCTAAACTTATTACGGACATTTTTAAAATAGGGAAAACGCCCCACTTCTGCATTCTAACATACTAATTTTATGATATGGAATGGAATGAGCACTTTTCTCCATATCAACTTTCCAGACTAAAGACCTATTGTTCTTTTTTTTACTGTGGTAAAATACACATAACATAAAATGTACCATTTTAACTATTTTTAAGCATATAGTTTAGTGACATTAACAAAATTCACACTGTTGTGCAACAATTACCACTATCCATCACCAGAACCTCACCATCCCAAACTGAGACTCTATACTCATTAAACACTAACTCTCCATTCCTTCTCCCCATCCCAGCCCCTGGTAACCATTATTCTGCTGTCTCTATAAATTTGGTTATTCTAGGTACCTCATATAAGTATGATCACACAATATTTCTCCTTTTGTGTTCGGCTTATTTCACTTATCATAAGGCCTTCAAGGTTCACCCATGTTATAGCAGGCATCAGAATTTCATTCCTTTTTAAGGTTGACAAATATTCCATTGTAAGTATATACTCTACTTTGTTTATCTAGTCATCCATCATGGACACTTGGGTTGTTTCTACCTTTTGGTTACTGTGAATAACGCTGCTATGAAAACAGGCATACAAACATCTGTTCAAGTCTTTACTTTCACTTCTTTTGGATATACACCCAGAAGTGGAATTGCTGGATCATATGGTAGTTCTATGTTTAATTTTTTAAGGGACTGCCACATTGTTTTTCACAGCAGCTATACCATTTTCTATTCTCACCAACAGTGCATAAGGGTTCCAATTTCTCCACATCCTTGACAACACTTGCTATTTTGTTTGTTTTTGTAATAGCCATCCTAATGGCTGTGAAGTGGTATCATCTCATTGTGGGTTTGATTTTCATTTTCCTAATGATTAGCGGCATCTTTTGCATACTTATCTGCCATTTGTTTATCTTACTTGGGAAAATGTACTCAAGTCCTTTGTCCATTTTTTAATTGGGTTGTTTGTTTTTTGTTATTGAGTTGTACATATATGTGTATATATACAACTTTATATATTCTGGATATTAATCCCTTATGTGATATAAGATTTGCAAATATTTTTTCCTGTTCTGTGGGTTGCCTTTTCATTCTCTTGATAGTGTCCTTTGATGCACAAAAGTTTTTCATTTTGATGTTGTCCGATTTATCTATCTTTTCTTTTGTTGCCTGTGCATTTGGTTTCATGTTCAAGAAATCACTGCCAAATCTAATGTCCTGAAGCTTTCCCTATGTTTTCTTCTAAGACTTTTACAGCTTTAACTCCTATGTTTAGGCTGTGACCCATTTTGAGTTAATTTTTGTATACAGAGTAAGGTAAAAGTCCAACTTCATTCTTCTGAAAGACATACTGTTCTTACTCTACTCCATTGTCACATCAGCTTCAGATCCTTTTCTAAGAAGTACAGTTTGGTTTCGGATCTACACTTCCCTGAAGAACTATATTAAATGTATACACATTCAACACACTGATGATATGTTTATATGAAGTTCAAAAATAGGCAAAACTAATTTATAGCGATAGAAATCATAACAGTGGTTGTGGGGTATGGGGACTGGCTAGAAAGAGGCATGAGGGAACTTTCGCAAGTGATGAAAATATTCTGTACCTTAATTAGGGTGGTGGTTTTATGGATGTACATATTTTATAAAACTCATCAAATTGTACACTTAAGATCTGAGCATTATATTGTATGTAAACTATACATATTCCACTTACAGCAGTGGAATATGTATATACACTTAATAACGAAGGAAATAGCTAAACTCTTGACCTCACATCTTTTTACGACATATTTATGTTAAACTATTCCTGCCTTTTTTATGTCTAGACGTAAATTTCCTATTTGCTAATTAAATAATGACTGTTCCTAGGTGCTTAGGGAGTTTTCCTATTTTCCCTTTACATGATCCAAAATATTACACAGCAATTGGGCATACTGAAATAATCATGGTGGGTATGTAAAGTCAAATATCTACGGGAAGTCACAATATGTAGAGAAACGATATCCCTCCAACCCAGAATTCTACTTTTGAGAATTTATCTTAAGAAAAAAATATGAAACAAGTATTCAAAGATATACGTAGCAAGGAGCTCACTGCACCCCCATGATAGCACCCCCACTCAAAAATATGGAAACAGCCTAAATGTCTACATGACCATCAATAGGGATTGGCTAAAAAAAAGGGAGGTGGGTTCCAATAAAATATCATAGAGCCATTAAAATTAATGAATCTCATTGTAGATAATATGTATTTAATAGGAAGAAGGGCTGTCCATGGATTATTGAGGTGGGGTGTAAGGGGCAGCAGGTCACAAAACAATATATATAGTCTAATGCTCTTTTTGAACATGAAAATCTCTGTATGTGTGGTATGTGAGCAAACAATTAATAGCCTAGAAGAATATACACCAAAATGTTATCTATCATTTCTTAAACCAACTCAGTGTTTTTCACAAATCTAGAACAAAATACAATTTATTTTGGATTATTTATTGCTAAGAGTTATCAAAAAATATAACAATTTATCTCTAACAGCAGAAAGCTCCTTAATTCTTATTTGTTTGTTTTTCATCATAGGTTTGAGTCCCTCCAGGTAAATTCTAACAAAATGGGAAGGCTAAAAGCATAGGAAAAATTCTAAGTTCACAGCAGCTACGTTTTAGTCATTACTGTGGCCAATTCTGCTGGCTTCCGATTTCACAGAAAGATCAAACGCTATTTTTAATGTGTAAGAGACAGACTGAAAATTCCCCACAGCAAGGAATTGAGATGCTAAGCCGATGTGTGGTTGAACCAACTGCATGAGGAAATTTTATTATGTCAACATGTCCAGTCAAAAATAATGTGCTGGGAGGTAATGAAGTTGACAAGGTCAAGATCCTACAACTGCTCCACAATCTACAGTCCCTTAAGCTAAGTTCCCAACTGAGACTTGTAAACAATTTGGGTGCTTTTGTTTTTCACTGTCTTATTTTAAAAAGAAAAACAAAACTGGTCCTTGGGCTTGTCTGATGGGAAATAAGCTCTACAATTTCCTGAAATTACTCTTTCTGCAACAAATGTATATTGAGTGCTTATTGTGTGCATTGTACACTAAAGCTAAGTTCCTTTAAGTTTTCTCCAGCTTCCCTTGAGTGACAGAGAAAAACACGGGGTTGAAGGAGCTGGCAAAGCATCCAAGGGTCTAGCAGTGTCTTAAACTCCGGGACAGGCCTGATGACCAACCATACAGCCGAGTTACACAGCTCAGACTGCTATGGAGCCCACTTCCATTTTCATCTCTGCCCTTGTTCCTGACAGATAACTTCCGGGCCACAAATACTGCTGTTGTTTTATAGACTGAAAAATAACCAACATATCTGGGCTACGTTAACCCTCTCCTTTCACTTTAAAATTTTTTTAAATTCATATCAGAAAATAAATTTACTTTTTGATTTGTGAGGTTAAGTTGAAAAGTTCTCATTTGCCATCAGTAATGTCTTTTTTCATGACGAATCTGTTTTCTAAGACTTCCTTAACAGGTAAACACAAGGTAAGATTATACACATAAACATGGTGAACATAACATACATATAATCTCTCTTGGATTTCTTTACAATTATTAATTGCCTACAAAATTTCACTGCTTACTCTAAGTCCAACTGCTCTATATTTAGCAAATCACAGCTTATGAGAATACTAGGTCAGACCAATGTTCTACCGAATGAATTATTCTATACGGCTGTGGGAACTAAATGGTTGTGGCTCTCGTGACCTCAATTTCCAAAAGTCAGGGATATGTCCTGAACAGCCTTTATTTCCTCTTCATAATCATTATCATTCTCTTCTCCATGAAATTTATTTATACCCTTCTCAAATTAGTTTATATTTCTAGTCCATGCTACCTCTTGAGGGTAAGAAGTTCTGGAACATTATTATCCATTTTGTAAAGTGGTGCATCATTTAGTTTTCATAAAATTAACTCCACGTTTCAAGGAGTGCCCCCCAATGCTAGGACGTAGAATTTGACTGACAAATGGATGGTCAACCAATGCAAGCTAAAGCCTTTACGCTACCAGATCAAAGATTCCTTGTCAACTGCTATCTGTCCCTCTCTGTCCCTTGATCATTTTCACTGGCTCATCTAAACTGCTGTCACTGTTAGCCTTTCTTGTGGAACAGCAGCTAAACAGCCTGCGTGATTCCGAGGCACAGGAAGCACGGCTGCACACAAAAGTAAGATGACTTTTGTAGTTACTGTCTAAAAAAAGCCTCTAGTATACATTTTGTATTCTCCCCTACCTCCTCACTACAGATGTCTTCACCTTTCCTTCCAGGTCAGCCAATTAGCGGAGATTTTGTTTAAGGATTCATAAAACGCAGGCATTCACTGGCAGTAAAATGCTTCCTCTCAATTACAACCAGTGTTGAACTAAAGTCTTACTGTACACAAAATTAATACACAAGTGTATAATTGTAGTTTTATGCTCAAGTGCCTTAATTATGCACTTTAAAACACTTTCTTCCCAAGGATCCATCGAGGGCATTCGATATCACAGATCTATAAAGTCGACAGTGTGCTTTTTGATAAAACAGAAGCATAACAGGAAAAAATTTGCAGCTTCAGAGAAAAAGTGTGTGTGTGATGCACAAGATAATAAATCTTATTCTAAAAATCTGAGCTAGCAAAAGAGCATTATTTCCAATGTATACAAATCGGGCGTAGGGGAGAGGGTATGCTCAAGAGCAAAATTGTTATTCATATAATATAAGCAGGAAAAGAATTTAACAATGAAGAGAGCCATGCTCATTTCTAATGTGGAAGCTTTGACACCTAGGGTACCAGCACCTACATTTAAACAAAATGAAAAATAAGTGTTTTCCAACCCAAACATACGCATTTTTAAATTAGAGGATCTTAACTATGGAAATACATCCGTGTGACTTGCACAAGGCTCTGCTTCTGTGGAGGTCATAGTACATAAAGAGAGAAATGAAGGGCTCTGAAGGCAACCTAGAGTAATGAATAGGTCAATTCTGCTAACAGAAGCAACAATTTCCTAGAAAAAGCGACTTGAAAATAAAAAAAGAGAAAGCAAAGGCCTGTGCTGCCTCCCAGGGATTCAGCTGTCTCTACCCCAGAAAGCACTTTTCCAAGAAAACAGGCATGTGACATCATTTATTTAGTGATGAATACATCTCACCGGAAAGCAATTGGGAATTTCCATCTTTCTTGTTATACTACTGCCCAAACTGCAACAGGTCGTTTTGAATCAGTGTATATAATCTTTGAGTTGTTTCAATTTTTTAAAAAAATACAAAATCAAAAGTCATAACAGTACAACAGTACCTCACACACGTTAGAACAGCAGGGTCTTCTAATAAGACTTTAAAATAAGTGTCAGCCTACAGTATGTTCATGTTTTATAAAACCACCCACTTGGCCCACACACACGTGGTAAAGATCCCATTCACTACAGGGAAAAGGGAAAATATTCAGCAAGGACAACCGATGGGAACTATAAGGAGCTTCTTGCCTAGCTGCCCTTCTGGCCAGAGAATTCTATTTTTATAAAGCACAAAAAGAGAAGCCAAACGCTTTACCACTTTCCTATATAAACCCAGCTGCCAAAATGGATGTGCCAAAGGGGAATTTCAGAGAATTTTAAAGAGAGAACCTTTGCTGAGGCTGCAATGTCAACTTTGTAACCGCATGACTGGAACATGTGCACCGAATGCTAGATTGAAAAGACTGTTCTATTTGAGATAACTATGGAGTGGGGGAAACAGAGAAAACAGGGATTTACCAGAATAAGACTAGAATTCTAAAACCGCCAATGGAGAGACAAGGAACTGCTATCTTCGACGGCAGTGAACTTGATGGTGGGAGGACAGGACGGAGACCATTCTCCACAGGCTCTTTCTACCTTGGGAATTTTATACCATGCATATAAATTCCTTATTTATGTGTGTGTGTGAGTGTGATTTTTCAGTACAGCTTTGAGGTTTTTCCTTTTTTTTTTTTTTTATGAAAGGTGATTTTATTGTTAACAGTCCAAAGCTCACCCTTTGAGGGTGAGGGGACTAGTTGCTTCTATATCCTTTCTCTATCATTTTTTCTCTCCTGCCAAAAAGGAAAAAAAAAAAAAGAAAACAAAATGATTTTGGTAACTGAGTTGATGAAATGTGCATAAAAAGCCACCAATCCCCTCAAAAACGTAAATTTCAAAAACTATATTGTGTTAAAACATGATCCTCTAAAAATATACAGTCTAAGTCTTCCATAAGATATTTTTTAACGGAGAAACATGTACTCATTAATCTATACACCCGTAAATGTAAATGATGTACATGGTGAAAAATGTATGAAGGGAGAAAAATAATAGCAATGGTAACGCAAAAGGGTCAGACTTCTGCACACACCATGACCAAGACCCAAACCTGGCTATTCAAGTCTTCCTCTGAGACTCTGAGAATTCAGTAGACTGCAGAATCTAAGAATAGGCAGTCCCAGGGGAACAACTAGTACGGGGCCCTTTGCTGACATCCTCCCTGAGTGGAGGCATTGACACAGACTCAGAGGGTAGCGAGGCGGCTGCAGGCTTTGTCCTGAGCTACCCGGGGACAGAACAGGCTTCAACGGAGCAGAACTAGCCGGTCATTTTATTTTTTGCCCTGACTGCGGTCATAACAAATGATGAGGGGTGAGAATAAAGAAGTCCTTTTGCATTAGAAAATGTTTCTACTCCTAACCCACCCTCTCTCACAGAGCAGTGATTTCTACCCTGAACCCCAGATGAGAAGGTGAGACTGGAGGAAATATGTACACACCTCGGTGGTTGAAAAACTGACTCCTTGCATTTTATTCCCTGGATCATAGTCCGAGTGGGCTGGGGAGAGTAGGGGGGGCGGGGTGGAGATGTTCAAAAATATATCTAACACACACAGTCATATATTTGGATCGATAAGCTATTATGGCTTTTGTTTTCTTTTGTTTTTGTTTTGCTGAGGATGATTTGCCCTGAGCTACCATCTGTGCCAATCTTCCTCTATTTTGTACATGGGTCGCTGCCACAGCATGGCTGACGAGTGGTGTAGGTCCGCACCCAGGATCCGAATCCGTGAACCTGGGCTGCCAAAGCAGAGCGCGCCGAACTTAACCACTATGCCACGGGGCCAGCCCCAATAAGCTATTGTTTTAAACTGAAAATACACATCCATTCACCCACCCTCAGAAGGCTAAGCCTAACTACAGTTTACTGTGAATTACCTTATCACGCAATGTGAGAACGGGTAGAGATTCAGAGGTCACCGATTCAACCCTCTCCTTATTAAGATCAAGAAGCTGGGGTTGAGGGTTAGGAAACCTGCACCATTTCACTCAGCTAGAGTCACAGACAGAACTCTCTGCACACACACACGCCCAGGCTCATTCAACTCTCCCACGACACCCAGTCACTGAATGGAAGGACGGGGGAGTAATACGTTAAGTGAAGCGTGGAGGAGAGGCTGTAAAGGGACACTCAGGCTGGGGCAGGAAGAGCAAAGGACACTTTGGTGACCTCGCTCTGTTCTAGAAGAGAGTAGTGTAGGAACAGGCGAGAGTACTGGGGAGCCTAAAGAACTAAAGAGAGGCAGCAGGAGTGGGAAGGGGTGGAAAACCAGGGAGACAGGTGAGTAATAGGGCAGTGGCTACAAATGAGAAATGCACACAAACTTTTTTAAGTTTTAAAAACTGAAATGTTAAAATCTAGGTGGTTTAGATTAATTTAGAAAGTATTAGGATAAAAATTTCTACCAATTCAGACACCATATATTCAGGACAAAAGCAAGGAGCGGGGAGTCTATTTGAGTCATTTAGCACATAAATTTAACTCATACGATAAACTTGTGATATTGGGTAACAGTTTAAAGAGGAGTTCCATTTTGAGGTTGAGGCAGTATGAGGAAATGATGCTTTGGATATAATATCAAATATTTCAAAGCCCTTGAAATATAAATATATTTCAAAGCAAATGTTTATATAAAAAGAGAAAATAATTTAATTTCCCTTGAGAAAGAAGATGTGCAATTTTTTTCTTACTTCATCAGATGGAACAACATGTACCAAATATTCCCAGAAGATTGGTCAGGAAAAAATATAAGATGTTGACATTTTAAAATCATTAACTGAAAGACACCTGGGGGCGGGCAGAGGAAGATTTACTCAATGTAGAATTTTCAACAAATTAAATGTTTCACTTCTTTCTACTGTCTCCTCTATTTATATTAACAAATCATTAACATTAGACATTCTAACATGATCATTTTGAAAATCAATAAATAATCATAAAATCATAATTATCCCCCTCAAAACTACACTTCGACACAGATGTAATCTCAGACTGTCCATTCTAAATACCTTCCCAGGTAAGCCAGTAGACCTCGGGAAATACAAAAGCCATTTAACTGTTTCTGCTAGAACATGAAGGGGTATAAAATAATTGTCCTAGGATATAGCCGTCCAATCTAATGACAAATAAGGATAATTGGGCCAAAGTATTTCTAACTAGACCATACTCTAATTCTACTTTATTTTAACTATAAAAAATCAATTTCTTACATTACCATTAAAAGGAAAAAGCCAGGTTTTAAACAGTATCCCAGAATGATTTTCATTTTAATAAATCCTTTAAATTTAAAAGATGCACGGTACATGTTATTGGGCGGGGGGGGGGGGGGGGGGGGGGATTCCCAACTATTCATTCGACATATTTAGTTCCCTTTCAAGGATGTTGCTTACGGGACAGTGGAAATCCATCAGAGCAGCAATTAAACAAGGCAACCATGAGGTCAGGAAGGCTTTCCTGGGCTCAAGACAAGGTATGAGGAACGGGTGAAGAATGGTCATATTTGAGCCAGCCCTGATGGCCTAGTGTTTAAGGTTCAGTGCTGTCACCGCTTTGGCGGCCCGAGTTCAGTCCCCAGTCATGGAACCACACCACCCATCTGTCAGTAGCCATGCTGTGGTGGTGGCTCACATAGAAGAACTAGAAGGACTTACAACTAGGATATACAACCATGCACTGGGGCTTCGGGGAGAAGAAGAAAAAAAAAAAGAATGGTCATATTTTCTAACCAGAGATGCTACATTTAATAATCACTCACAATCACTTAAAACCTACAGCTATTTCTTACTGCCATAGAAAAGAATGAGCAACACTAGTATCTGGTCATTTGGTGGTTCCTGAAACCTCTTTCCAGTGTACTCCACACCCCATACTGGTGGGAGCCTAATAAACCTACAAATCCCCGCCACCCCCTTAGCAGACTACAATCCCTTACACATCCAGGACAAATTAACCATCAGGGTTTGCACACCCCATCCTTAACAGGTTCTAATGCTCCCGAATGGAACTCCCCATCTACAGAGGGGCCTTGGGGCGCTGCCTTCACTGCAGGCTCCTCTGGGGCTTTTCTGGGAAGCAGTGCTGCTCAGGTGGCCACGCCATGATGTGGGGCTGATGTGGCCCCGACATGGCACAGAGGAGACCTGCCAGGCAACTGCTGAATCAAGTAACTGCTTTCAATTTTCCATCTGGTTGTCCTGCAAACAGACCATATTTTAATTCTACTTTATCTCAACTACAAAAAAAAAAAAATCCTTAAATTTCCATTAGAAGGAAAAGGAGGTGGGAAATGAAAGGAGCTGAAAAATCCTGAAGGTTAACCAGAGCAACAGCTTTCCAACGTTCTGATTTCAAAAGAATTATGTTTTATCTCACAACCCTGACATGACACCCACACACGACACCCTCCTACATGTGATGTATTAGTATTTTCTGTTTATATTCAAATTCATTCCCTTTTTTAAAAATTTCCGGTTGCAGCCTAATACATTGCTTTCAAGCTCCCACTAATGGATCACAATGAGCAGTTTAAAAAACACTGCATTCTAGGCCGGCCCGGTGGCGCAGCGGTTAAGTGTGTGCCCTCAGCTTCAGCGGCCCGGGGTTCGCAGGTTCAGTTCCTGCGCGCACACCAACGCACCACTTGTCAAGCCATGCTGTGGCTTTGTCCCATATAAAGTAGAGGAAGATGGGCATGGATGTTAGCTCAGAGCCAATCTTCCTCAGCAAAAAGAGGAGGACTGGCATCAGATGTTAGCTCAGTGCTGATCTTCCTTACAAAAAAAAAAAACCAAAAACACTGCATTCAAGGATGATTTTTTTTTTTCAGAGAATCTCAGGTACTGTATCAGAATAAATTAGCGTCCATGGATACTGGTTCCTGAGGTTCCTCTCCCCTGACCTACAACTGCCATTGATACACAATGCCACTGCCAGAGAAACAGAACCACTGCTGGTCTGAGCAGGCCGCACAGCTGGAGCAGTTCAACAGGAGACGACCAGCCAACGGAGAGAAGGCACACTCCCACAGGGCAGGGGAAGGACCCAGTGACAGCACCTCCTCCTGAGAGAGAAGGAGACAGCAACTCCTGGAAGGAGGACGGAGTAAACGCCTGAAAGGCGAAGAAGAGAGAGGAAGCTGGAGTCAGCCAGGGGATGGTCCTGAGCTGGGAATCAGGAGAACGAGGTCATGCTACGGTGTACATCAAACTTACAGCTGGAGAAGAGGAATGAAACCAAAAATATGGAATGAATTGAGTTCCAGAGGAGGCGAAGCAAGGAAAACGAGATGGGATTCAATTTTAAAATAAAAAAGAGTGAAGAGGAAGGGCTATGACTTCTTTTGATGGTCCACGTGGATCCCAAAGGAAAGTAAAACATCATAGGGGTGGGGGGCATGGAGGACCCGAGCTGTGGGAATCCTGACCACCACGGCCCTGGGGTAATTCTGAGGCTCCCCAGCAGTGAGTTCTTTGCCAAGTTTATATGAATATTCAGGCAAATAATCTCTTTGGGAGAAATACTTGGAAAAAAATTATAACTACTACTACCTGAAATTTGCAATAGTGCTACTAAGAATAAACAGAGTTAACATATAATTGAGAAATTGAGTGCTTAGGAGAAAGACTGTTGTAGGTAGAGAGGACGGGGTAGGATGCTGTAAGAAGGTGTCTCACCATGTTCCCTGACCAACCAGCACCGGGACAGAAGAGACCGAAGGCAGGTGTGTTCACTGAGTTTCCACCCTGAGTTTCCACCACTGAACTCTCCTCCCTCAGGCTCCCCTGGTCCCCCTCTCATAACCTTACTTTGTTCTCCACCTCAAGGCTTCAATATGAAACCCCCCACACCACAAATTACAGTATAAGGCAAATCAGCTCTCTTTTCTCCAAAACGACTTACTATACTAACTACCACACGCCTCATTATACAAATTTTTCATTGATACCAGCTACCCCCCAAAAATAACATTCATGACAATACCAGTACTTCCATGTTTACGTGGTGCTTTTAAACTTTTTAAATTTTCACACAGATGATTTCATTTAACTCCATGACAATCCTATGAAGAGGGGCAGAATTAGTCTCCTTTCACAGAGAAGAACTTTAAAATGTCTAAGAGCAGATGGACAATTGGTGACAATTGGTGCTTTATTTCTGGTCTCCTGGTTCACAGACCACAGTGTTGGCAGAGAACGGTGTGGCAAGCCCCCTAACAGTATCCGTATCTATGCTCTATGGACCCAAATGGATTCCAAACTTATCTATATTATCCATTAAATCACGTGTATGGATTCAACATTTTATTGAGCAATAAAATGTCAACAGAATCATCCTAGGCCCTTAGAAGATACAAATGTGAATAAGACAAAATCCTTGCACGTAAGCAGCTTACAAGCAGAACAGAGAGAGAATATGTTTTACAACTCAGAATAAACAGATTTTGAGCAGTAACAGAAAAGGCAGCAGGTAAATTCCACTTGAAGAGTTAGGAACATGAGTCCTGGAACATTAGGAAGTGCTGTTCAGACCACAAGTACTGGACCTCGGCCTGGAGGGAGGACTCCACTCTCAGCTGGCAGAGAAGAGAAAAACAGGAATCTCTGCTGAGTCACAGAAACCCAGTTGGGGAAGACAGGAACATATTAAGAGAATGAGGAATAAATAGTTCAGTACAGTATGAGGTAATGATAGCAAAGAATTTTGATTAATTCCCAAGGCCACGCTATGCATATGGCAGAGGCTTAAAACAAATAACGGCTGTATGAATGGCTGACTCTATAATAAATCAGTATATTTTATTGTTTTAAAACACAAACATATGAGTTACCACTCGAATTAATGAGTTATAGTTAATTCTCAAATATCAACTGTGGATTGTCCGTGGAAAAATTTTAAGCCCATTAAGGCTTTTCCCCTTACCACACACACCTTCTGGATGCCTCCTCACATTACTAGCCAAGAGCACATCTTTTTCACATTAACCCAAATAAGCCATTAGTAGAGAGGTAAACTTTCTGCCCTCTGAAATCAAATACTGAATTCCAAAACCATGCAGTAATTTTTAAGGAGTACCTATTGTCTGGAATTATTGTTATAAATTCTCCCCTTTAATCAACATGAAGACACACTGAGCATACCCAATGTGTACCACTTAGACTAAAATCCCAATAATGGGGGACGGAATTAGTCAAGTATCGTGGTACAGCAACCCACACAGTCCTCAGATTGCCTGAAAAATAGGTGACACAGAACTGAAGACAATACACCATATGTGCAGACATTAAGAAAAAGAACCTGAATATGTTACAGGTGACATTATATATACGTATGTGTATGTATATGTATGTATGCATATATATTTATTTATTTGAAAAATAAAACTACTAAAAATTATCCAATTTCTTCTGGCATTTCGTGAACTTCAAATCTGGTACGTACATTCAAAATTTCAAACACCACGTTCCAGACCTCAATTTGGGTCCAGATAAGCAACCTGCGGGTTGCCCTAGGACTCCAGAACAGCATCCACCTGCTGAGGTTAGAAGAGTGGCCCACAGAGAAGCTGTTCCAGACCTCACAGCCAGGGTCGGCGGGTGGAGGCTGACCCGGGCCGAGTCACAAGTCACCCGGCAGAGCTGTGGAAAGGCCTGCAGGCCCAGGGCCACACACTGTGACGCTGCGGCTGCACAGACACAGGCTACTGCGCTTCAAATCCATTCTAACCTCCATCAAGCCACAAGACCAGGACACACTTCTAAACCTTCTCTTTTAGCCTCCTTTTTCGTTACATTAGAAATAAGAGAAAATGACTACACGAACTGCTGTCAACTTAATATTTGTTTGTTATGCAAAATTCACCAGTATTTTCTAAAATAATAAAAGCTTAATAACTACCATGCACCAAAAGCCAATGTTTTTTTCTTATGCAAATCTTACACAATACATTTTTTAAATAATTACAAAAATGTCCTAATCTAAATATAGCATTATGTTTGACACTTTAAGCCCTACACCGATTTATCGACCACCCCACAAATGCTCCAGAGCAAGCTTGTGTCTCTAAGACCATCACAGACACTCTCCGGAGTTCTCTCTCCCTCTCCTTCCATCACCAGTATTCCAGTGTCCACCTCCTCCCTTCTCTCTCCTATCACATCCCCCTTGCCCTCTGACTCCCCCTACTAATGACAGACAGGGTCATTCTTCACATTAGGATGTCTCCCTCCCCTAGAAAATATAATCTCTTTCCGCCCTCGCTTTCTCCCTTCTAACTCCAGCCTTGTTCTCACTGTCCTCTCCTCTCGGTGACATTAACCTGCACCCTCTCACCACCTAGCCCCCACCGCACAGCTCAAATACACCATGGGGTGGAGGGCAATCTGGGGTCGCAGGAGCCCACAGCCCCCAGCGGAACAGACTTCTAAAACCCTGCAATGTTGGAAGGGTTCTGCTCCTCTGGTGACAGTTTGCCATCTGCTGCTGCAGAGAGGGGTTTGAAATTTTTGTCGTTACTATATTTGCTTTGTTTTCTTCCTACCATCATGAAAGAGTGGACTCAGTTTTCCGAGATGGAGAGACCACTAGTCTGAAACACAGGAACACGAAGCTTAACACACACACACCTCTGCACGTCTATACATGCATGTGTCATGTTTATATCTTAACTCACAGCAAGAGTCAATGTAATATTTTATAAAAACAGTAAGATATAAACCCTCTGTCCCTATAACAGAAAAACTACCTAACACTCTCAAAATTCTTAAGAATTTGCAGATGTGTTTGATATCAAAAAAAAGCAACTAGAACACCGCTTATACTAGTTTTGAAGTAGTTCAGTCCCAAAACACATTTCCCATTGTTATAATCTTTTAAAGTGCTCATCCACGTGGCTTCTACAGAAATCAGTGAGTGTGAAACACATATACAATTCACAGAGGGGGAAAAAGTGCAAAGGCTTAACTACTGTCCTCTCATTTGCCGTTGTGCAGAGTGGTGGGGCACAGTCACAAAAGCGCTTGTAAATTCCACTGGTCTAATGAACAGATACAGTTTTCATAATTTTTATTGCTGTACGCCACAGCTGAGTGATTGTCAGGCCAATGCCAGAGTACAGGTTTCATTTGAATGACATATGGCTTCAGTCAACCAGAGAGATGTTACAACGTTAAACAACACAAGTAGACAGAACAAGAATACAAAATGCCAAATTAGCCCTCGCCGAACCAGATATGCTAGAGCGGGTCTCAGGCGAGTGTATATATTGTGAACATCCCTCTGAGCCCCTCACGGCCCCCCACCAGGGCTCAGTGTCTTGCAGGCTGGTGCACTGGGGACAGGCTGTGTGGACTCTGGAGGCAGAAGCAGGGTCAAGCTCCAGTTCTGCACTTACCAGCCACACGTCCTCTGTCAGACTATGTGACCTCTTTAATCATCAGTTTCCATATCTCCACTCTTGTAAAATGGTATTGCAACACTCCTTCCATCTCGATGAATGAGACGCCCATGTGAAAACCTCCATGCATCTTCAACCACTATGCAAACAATCACATGATAATAACACTTATCTCACCGATAAAAACTTCCTAAAGCACGGCCAGTCCAAGTGGTAAAGCAGCAGTATGGTGAATACCTGTCGGCCCCTTTGGCTGCCGGGGCTATGAATGCTCTTCTGGTATTTGGATGATTCCTCACCTTATGACTCTGATAGGAAACTGTGATGCAGTGATTTATAATAAGAAATATATATTTGGTCTTTGTCCCTGTTTCTGGCACTGAGGTCCTAAAATCCTTGGAATTTCCTAAGTGATGAGAGCCATAAAGGTGTCTTGTTATGTTAACGAGGTGACGTTCAGAACTCAACTAAGGATGGGGGCTGGTTGCCAGGAGAACCAACCTTGTGATCAGAGGATTGCAACTTTCAGTCCCACCCAATTCTGGGGAGGGGATAGGGGCTGGAGGTTGAATCAACCGCCGAAAGCCAGTGATTTAATCAGTCAAGCCTATATAATGAAGCCTCCATAAAAGTCCAAAGGGACAGTGTTCAGAGAGCTTCCACGCTGGTGAACGAGGAGATTCGGGAAGAGTGGCAAGCTCCGAGAGCACGGAAGCCCCTCACCCCTTCCCCATACCTGGCCCTAGGCGTCTCTTCCATCTGGCTCTTCCTGAGTTACATCCTTTCATAATAAACCGATAATCCAGCATGTAAAATGTTTCTCTGAGTTCTGTGAGCCACTCTAGCAGATTAATTGAACCCAAGGAGGGGGCCGTTGGAACCTCGGGATTTACAGGTCAGAAGCACAGGTGACAACCTGGACTTGTGATTGGCATCCGAAGGGGGGAGGTAAAGCTGTCTTGTAGGACTGAGCCCTCTAAATCTGGGGCACCTGATGCTATCTCCAGGGAGATAGTGACAGAACTGAGTTAAATTGTAGAACCCCCATGATGTCCAAGAATTGCTTGGTGGGGTGGGAAAAAAACCATATACTGTAATTGGTGTCAGAACTGTAGAGGCAGACTCTGCCTCCTAATAGAGAGGCTGAAAATGCCAGACACTTGCCTTCCCAAACTCATTGGCAACTAGGGTGTGGGCATGTGACCCAGGATCAGCCAATCAGACGCACACGCCCTGTGCACCTTTGACTCATCTGGTAACACAAAGAAACAAGGACAGGAGGCAATGTTCCCAGCAGTACACGCAGCAATACGCAATTTCAGGCGTGTGTCACATGTGCGTGTTACCAGGACACCAGCAGAAGGCATGCTGGAGGACAAGCTGTGGCATCGCACACTAAGTGACCGTGGCGGGGATGCCTCTGTCCTTGTGACCCGGTTTGGCATCATCCTCGCAGTGTGGTCTCCCCCGTGCCTGTCCTTCTTGCTGGCCCTGTTCTTCAGTCTTCCTGGCAATCCTGTGAGCTCCCCAATAGCCTGTCAATACTGCCTTTTCTGCTTGGATTGGCCACACCCAGTTTTCATTCTCACAGCTAAGAACACTGCTGATACAAGGAGTTTCTGAAATGGTAGGAAAGATAAGCAGACAAACTGCAGGAGCACTTCGAAATGTGCAGCACAGCAGAGCGAAAAAAGAAGACAGAATAGGGCCGGCCCGGTGGCGCAAGCGGTTAAGTGCACACGTTCCGCTGCAGCGGCCCGGGGTTCGCCGGTTCGGATCCCGGGTGTGCACCGACGCACCGCTTGTTAAGCCATGCTGTGGCGGCGTCCCATATAAAGTGGAGGAAGATGGGCACGGATGTTAGCCCAGGGCCAGTCTTCCTCAACAAAAAAGAGGAGGATTGGCATTGGATGTTAGCTCAGGGCTGGTCCTCCCCACAAAAAAAAAAAAAAAAAAAAAAAAAAAAAGTAAAGAATAGATGTGTAGCTATGACTTACAACTATCTACTGGGGCTTTGGGGGGGAAAAAAATAAATAAATAAAATCAAAAAAAAAAAAAAGTATAGAATAGGGGCCAGCCAGTGGTTAAGTTCACATGCTCTGCTTCAGTGGCCCGGATTTGTGGGTTTGGATCCCAGGCGTGGACCTACACACCACTCATCAAGCCATGCTGTGGTGGCATGCCACATAAAAAATAGAGGAAGATGGGCACAGATGTTAGCTCAGGGACCATCTTCCTCAAACAGGAAGATTGGCAACAGATGGTAGCTCAGGGCCAATCTTCCTCACCAAAAAAAAAAAAAAAAAGTAAAGAATAAATATGGTTATGTAACAAGATTTCAGAGGCAGCCAGTTCTAATGTATTAATGACGATCACAAGTTCAGTAGTGGATACATTCAATATTAACCCATAATTTTAATATAGGGAGAGAAATAATTGAAGTAGAACTTGACTAAATGTAGATGGGGGCCAGTGGGCAAGGAAGATCTCACAGAGAAAGTGACTTCTGATGCGAACAGAGAAGGGGAAGGAGGAATGGGTAATTTCAGACAGATGGAAGAGTATGACAGAATGGAGGGAAACAATGCGTGGTGTATTCTCAAACTGCAACTATTTCAGTAAACTGTTGCAGAGACATAGAAGGGAGGGCTGGCAGGAGACAAGGTTGGAAAGGAAGACAGGAGTCAGTTCAGAAGGGCCATGTCATCAGGCTAACAAGTTTGGATTTTATTTTAAACAGGAATTCCTGTAGGCAGGAAAGTAACATATCAGATTTACATTTTATTTTAGCAAGATTACTGTGAAAACTCCATGTGCAGGAATAATTAAACAAAAATTGATTCTTAGCCACTTGGGATTCACAGATCCTGTGAGAATATAATGACCGAAAAATGTACATACACACACACACATGAAAAACTTAATATTTAGTTTTAAAGGGTCCACAGCCTCCTGAAGTCCATCTGTGAACACTCAAGGGTCCACGGACCTCAAAGTGAGAATGATCTAGAAGCAGGAGACAGAAAATTGGCAAAGACACTGGTTGAGAGGCTATAGCAACTGCCCACAGCACTGATGGCCAAGAACTCAACGAAGGTGAAGGCTATGAAGAGAGAGAGAACAGAAAAGGGTTGACACAATCTGCAGGAATCAGTGATCAGCTGGATGTGGGCAGTGAGGGAGGAACACCCAGGATGACGTCCAGATGGATGACTTAAGTGATGGAGCAGTGCCATGATTTTATGGGGCAAATGACGGACTAGGGAAAAAAGCCAATGGGATACTCAGAACTGAGTTTCCAGGGACATGTCGGGGAGGAGATGCCCAGCTGTCAATCAGAAATCGAGAGTCTCAAGCTGAGCAGGCCGTAGTCCATGGTAGAGTCATCGGACCAGCATGGAGCAGCAGAGGCTACATGAGACATCTTGACGTGGCAGGGTCGAGAGGATAGGAGCCAGGCCAGAAGCCAAAAGCGGAAGCCAGGACTCAACATAAAGTCCACAGGCCAGAAGGGGTGAGGCTAGCAGGGCCTCAGGTTCACAGTCAAAACACCACCTCAATATCATCTTATAAACAGAAATACAAATGTGTTAGTCTGTGCATGTGGTTTATCTACATAATTACATCAGTGCCATCTACTCTAAAAAATATAGAACCTGGATAAAATTCTTTAAATAACTCCGATCAGTAGCTAGTAGGTACAATAAGAAAATCAACAGTATTATCTGGAGTTACAATTCTCAATCTTTTCAGAGCCCAACTTCAAAAAGCATAGTGTATGCAAACAGAAATCTTTAAGGATGCTTTTAAAACACCCATATAATTTGGAATACTCAACAGTACACTTCAGTAACACTAAAAATCTAGAAAGGAATTTGCAACCTCCTTTCAGGAAAGCAATTCTTTCAACAGAAGTATTTAGCATGTTACATAAACATGTTATTCAGAGAAATGTACAACATAGGGGATTTTCATCACATTTACTACATTTGTTAGCCAAAATGTGGCACTCTTGTAATCACCAGCAGAGCTGCAGTGAAACCTCTATAATATTCAACAACAACAAAACGTGGCAGTGAGCCATCCTTCTATTAAGAAAAAGAAAACATTCTCAAGAAGTACAGCTTTCTTTGTGACTTTTTTCCCCTAAGAAACTCATTTTAAACAATAGCTCACTGGCAAAAGCATGAGACTGTTTAAATTTGGGCAGAGTCTGGCATCTTTACTTTGTAAGGAGAAGTTGGCAGGAGAAAGACTATAATAATTTTAAGGTTTTATTATTTTCACACTAAAATGCAGAGTGTGAAATAAAAATAACAAAAACATTAATCCAGAATATAATTTCATTTGGTCATGTATCTCTTTGTGACCTCAGTCAGCTTGTATCACTGAGTACCATAAATGCAATTAATCTTGAATAAATGGTAAATGGTTCTATGCTTTCCTAGGGAACGAAATATAGATGTCCCTAACTGGACTGAAAGATATACACAGATATGCAGAAAGCTTATGGTACTCAATCAACAATTTGTAAAGCTCTGAAATCTGCTCATCCAGTGCATTCACTGGTTGTGGTTGCACTCACAACCATTTCTTAAGAAACTAAAGAATTCTTTCCTTCTACATAATGGGTTTTCTGCTACATAACACGCTGTAATGCAACGGAACTCAAAGCCAATTGAATAAAGGAATGAAGCAACAATGAAGAAATGGTTCTCAGTCTCAAATATTTACCTCAATACACTCTTGATCTGTATATTCAAATAGGCAATTTAAAGATGGTCTTTTAAAGTACACTGTACATTTTAGCAGATAAAAGGAGATGCTGTATGTCAATTAAATTCAAATATTTAGGGGCCGGTCCCAAGGCCTAGTGGTTAAGTCCAGCATACTCCGCTTTGGTGGACCAGGTTCAGTTCCTGAGCACGGACCTACACCGCTTGTCTGTGGCCATGCTGTGGCAGCAACCCACATACAAAATGGAGGAAGACTGGCAACAGATGTTAGCTCAGGGTGAATCTTCCTCAGCAAAAAAAAAAAAGAAAAGAAAAAAGAAAAAAGAAAAAAATTCAAATATTTAATTGATCAGTTACTACAGGCAGGCTATTCTACTTTATGCTACAGTGATGAAGTCAAAATGTGGCTCCTGCTCTTAAAGACCCTAAAGGAGCAAAGCACCAGTACTGAAATTACCATACGTCAACATTCAACATGCTATGACCATGATGAAATATGCTAACACACATTCTGGAAACAGAGACAAGCTCCAGAAAGCAGAATGGAGTTGAGCTTTGAGGAGTGACCAAAGGTTCAACTGACACTGATAAACAGGTAAAGAGATCAAGATTTCCAAATCAAAAGTAATAGTGCAATAAAAAGTGTGGGGCCCATTTAAGAAGGCAGGGTTTGTGTAAGAAGAAGAATAAGGGAAAGGATAGAAGGGGGTGAGGGGGTGGGCCAGCAGAGAGGTGAACTGCAAGGGAGAGGTGGCACTGAAAAGGGTACTGGAGGCCTCTAAGAATTATCTGACAAGTGAGGAAGGGGAGATAGAACTCCACTCTGAAGGCCTACTGCCTGCTGGCCACTAGACCTACACACTAGGCCTTGAGCCCTGGGGCTTCACTCTCTCAATAACCTGGCGAGGCCAGAGAGCACCTCCTCACTTTACAGATGAGGAGACCGAGGCTGCCCAGGGGGGTAATTCCCACACCACTCATCTAATGAATAAACAAGTCAGATGGGAAATCTGGAAGACCTGAGGCCAGAGCCCTACTCTAATGCATTAAAATGAACTAAACTTAACAAGTTAACCAATACGGGAAACGAGGGCAAAATCAAATATGACTCTCTGGCATTGCCCCCATGGGACAATACCATGGTTTTGTCAAGAGAAATGGGCAAATCAAATGGAGGAGTAGCTGTTTCTGAGGGGGCTTCAGAAGGAGGAAAGGAAACTTGAGAAGCAGACAGATGAAAAGGCAAGCTTGGACCTGGGAGACAGGTGAGGGCTGGAGACAAAATCCAGGAGCCCCCGGGATCGAGGAGGTGGCCGAAGCTAACCAAATGCCCGAGACCGTCAACAGAGGGACCGTACAGACAAGAAGACTGAAGGCCAGGCTTATCCTTCAGGATGCAATCAGGCAAACACATTAAGTCAAGAAAAATCCTCAAAGTGCTTAAAGTATTACAGTAAGGCACTATGCAAGATTCCACTGCACGTGCTAAATAATTTGCACTGTGTACCATGGCTCTAACCTGCACACCAACTGTAAAGACAGACTTCACCAAAGCAGATGATTTGTAGACTTAAATGCATTGTTCTGGACCTTGACCAATGGATATTCATATTTTCACTTATCCTGGAAATCACTCTTTCTCCCTTTCAAAATCGGTCTTTAATTTTTACACCAAAGTTCACAAAAATATTCATGTCTAAATTTTTTAAAGTTTAAAGTAATAAAAATAGACTAGTATTAGTTAACTTCTCCTCAAAGTATGATAATTTCTTCACAAGAAGGATGTTTTCTAAGAGAAAAGAAACTACTTACATTGAACTTACGAAATATATCAGTATCTTGAGGTGAACTATTATACAATTATAGTGTATACAAGAAAATTCTAGACAAGTGGCCTAACCCAGAATTCTCCGATCATTAATCTACAGGTTAGTTTTACATGGATACCAAAATTTGTGCCCAGGCCCCATTTATTCGACACACGTTCCCCGAGGGCCTCCTATATGTCAGGTACTGTGTGAGGTGTCAGGAACAAAGATATGAAAAGCCACGCTCCCCGGGTTCCGATGTACTTAGAGTCCAATAGGGAAAGAAAATTCCAATGGCGTTTTTCATAGGAATAGAAAAAACTATCCTAAAATTTGTATGGAACCACAAAAAACCCTGAATAGTCAAAGTAATCTTGAGAAGAACAAGCTGGAGGCACCACACTTCCTGATTTTAAACTATATTACAAAACTATAGTAATTAAAACAGTATGGTATTGGCATAAAAACAGACACACAGACCAGTGGAGCAGAAGAGAGAGCCCAGAAATAAACCCACACAGATATGGTCCACTAATTTTTCACATGGGCACCAAGAACACACAATGAGAAAAGGACAGTCTCTTCAGTAAATGGTGCTGGGAAAACTGGATATCCATATGCAAAAGAATGAAAGTGGACCCGTACCTTATAATATACACAAAAATTAACTCAAAACAGACTGAAAACTTAAAAATGTAAGATCTGATACTGTAAAACTCGTAGAAAAAAACACAGTGGAAAAACCTCCTTGACAGTGGACTTGGTGATGATTTCTTGGATAAGACACCAAAAGTAAAGGCAACAAAATAAAAAATAAATAAGTGGGACTACATCAAACTAAAGAGCATCTGCACATCAAAGGAAACAATCAATAAACTGAAAGGACAACCTACAGAATGGGAGAAAATATTTGCAAACCACGTATCTGATAAGGGGTTAATATCCAAAATATTATAATGAACTAATATAATTCAATAGCAAAAAAGCAAATAATCCAGTTTAAAAATGGGTAAAGAGCCTGAACAGACATTTTTCCAAAGAAAACATACAAATGGCCAATATGTACATGAAAAGATGCTCAACATCACTAATTATCAGGGAAATGCAAATCAAAACCACAATGGAATATCATCTCACACTTGTTAAGATAGCTATTATCAAAAATATAAGAGATAACAAAAGTTGGTGAAGATGTGAGAAAAGCAAACCCTGTACACTGTTGGTGGGAATATAATTGGCGCAGCTATTATGGAAAACAGTATGGCAGTTCCTCAAAAAATTAAAAATAGAACCACCATAAGATCCAGCAATCCCACTCTTGGGTACATATCTGAAGGAAATGAAATCAGAATCTTGAAGATACCTGAACCCCCATGTCCACTGCAGCTTTACTCACAATAGCCAAGACATGGAAACAGCCTAAATGTCCTTTGATGGATAAATGAATAAAGAAAATGATACACACATACACACACCCCCAGAACATTATTCAGCCATTAAAAAAGAAGGAAATTCTATTTGTGACAACTCAGATGAACCTGGAAGTGAAATAAGCAAGATAGAGAAAGACAAATACTATATGGTGTCAATTATATATGGAATCTTTGTAAAAGGGGGGAAAACATCCAATTTTCATAGAAATAGAGAATAGAATAGTGGTCGTCAGGAGTTGGGGGACGGGGAATGAGGAAATGTACGAGTACCAACCTTCAGTTATAAGTAGCCGTAGTTCTGAGGATGTAATGTACAGCATGGTGACTACAGTTAATACAGTATTGTATAGCTGACAGTTGCTGAGAGTAGATCTTAAGCATTCTCATCACCAAAAAAAAATGTTAACTACGTAAGGTGATGGACATGTCTATCTTGATCTTGGTAATTATTTCACAATGTATATGTATATCAAATCATCACAAAGAACACTTTAAATATATACAATATTATTTGTCAACTATTCCTCAATAAAGTTTGGCGGAAAAAGTAATCAAGTACTATAGAGGGAAGAAAAAAAAGAAACACTCCCTGCCCAGCGCAATCACCACCACACCTAAGTTCAGCCTAAAGTTACAGAAAGAATGGCGGAAGGAGGAAGGCAGAGTCATGGAAAGCTTCACTAAGCAGAGTTGTCTTGGAGAAGGAGGAACCTATCCATCACACAATACGGATGGGTGGATGCGTGGCAATTCCAGGCAAGAAACAGCATGTAGAAAAACAAAGAGCCACTGAACAAGAGAACGTCTAAGAGTAACGACACCGCAGGTTCATGGAACATCAACATCGTGACGTTGGCAATTGGGGAGGGGGCTTCAGTGGTCTTGTTATTTCCTAAATGCAGTCACGCACCACATAATGATGTCTCAGTCAACGACGGGTCGCATAAACGACAGTCCACACTGGGACTGGTCCATGAGATCAGTACCATAGAGCCTAGGTGTGTAGGAGGCTGTACCATCTCAGTTTGTGTAAGTGCTGTAAGGGAGGAAGAAATTTTCCTGTACCCTTCTGGGTTCTTCTAGCTGATCTAAGAATTAAATTGACAGGAGACAAATTAACATGAGAAAAACAAAAGTTTACTAACATGTACATGGGAGAAACCCAGGAAAACCGAGTAATTTGCCAAAATGGCCGAAGCCCTCACCTTAAATACCATCCTCAGCTAAAGACAAAAGATGATGTTGGGAGTAGGGAGAGTCAGGGACTTCAAAGGGAAGGAAGGCAATTTACAGGCAGGTGAAAAGGAGCAAATTTTGAAAACAAGTGTTTGGCCACACAGAAACAGAAGAACAGATGGGAGCTCAACCAACAGGCTTTTCTAGGTTTCTCCTTGTCCACCACCTAGTTCATGTGATGATAAGGCAATAACTTGCTTCCTGAGACAGGTTTTCTTAATCTGAATTCTTTTAGGCAGCTAAGGGGGAGGTAACAAGAAAAACTTAGTGAGTCTTCTGTTTCTTAAAAATAATCAGCCTAAAATACTCCTCATGTTAAAGAGACATTTTGGGATGGCAAATTTTGTTCCCCTTCAGTACACTCTGATGTTCACACAGTGACGAAATGGCCCAAGGACCCATTTCTCAGAATGTATCCCCGTGTTAAGCGACACATGACTGTACCTATTTCCCCCTTACCCAGTCTCCTAGAAGGCTCTGTCTTGCTGAATGGAAATTATCAATGAATGTTTATCAAGCCATAAGACAAGAGAGACCAGGAACTGATGGGTTAATCAGATCAGCTATGATTTCAAGAAAGCATGAAATGGGGGAACAACCATTTATTAAGCATTTAGTGCCAGGTCCTGGGCTACCTGCTTTTACACATGAAATCTCACTTAATAATCACAACTCTGTTTTAATAAGGAGGAAACTGTAATATAGACCGTTTAAGTAGCTCGCTCAAGATCACTCACCTCGAGAGGCAGCTGTTGCTTAAATCCAGGTTTATTTTATTCCACTGACTCTACTCCACCCTCCCCCTGATACAGAACTTCAGGATAAGATACTACATGTCTTCGTACCATATTATAAGCGTACATTCATGTATTATTTTTTAAATCTAAGAACCTGGAGAAAAACAGAAAAACTAAGTCTTCAAGTATATAGAAGCCATTCAAACACCAAGAAGCTATCAGAAAAAAAGCAGACTGTGGTTCCTGAGGAAGGGAAAAAAGAAGTGACTGCTCCCCTAACTCCTAATGAGCCCAGTCCCAAGTGGCCCTGGAAGGTACTGGCATCATCATACACAGGACACTACACCTGCACGGCGATGCTCCCTTAACCTCAGGGCACAGAGGTGACACGACACATTCATGCTGGCTATCCCTGCAGTCACACACTGTCCCAAAGCCTACAAGCAAGTATGAGCATGTAAGAAAAAGATATTCTCAAACCAGAATATGTCCTTCCACGTGCCACCTACAGATTCACAAAAGTAAATAAAGAACGACAGTGTTGGAGTCAGACCAGGATTCTAATCTTGGCTTTGTCACTTAATTATGTGACCTTGAGCAACTTCACCACTGTAAGAAAGTCTTAGTTCCCCATCTGTATCAGGCCTTCTCCAATACACCCTATATAATGTCCAAGAGATCTGATTTCCATTCTGTCAGGGACCATCTTTAACACTGTCTGTTGCATAAGTAAACAAGACCATTCAGTGGGGTTCCCTCTACATTCTATTACTGCCTTCATTTAACAGACATTTATTTATCACGTCCTAAATGGGAAACACTATGCCAGCTAGCTGCTGGTAAATACAAGAGATGAATAAACCCTGCTCTCCAACAGTTTCCCTTTTCTACACCATAGACTGTGGCTTATATGGGTACAGATAAGGAACACAGGCTGTACAATGAAGAAACTATGGAAGTGGTCTTGGTTTCAAACCTATTTGTATATCTTCATCAATGGGTAGTCTTTCTCTTTCCAGATTAATGACAAGGGAGAAAAACATCACTTAGATTCCAGTTATAAAACAATGAGATGGGCCGGCCCCATGGCTTGGCAGTTGGGTGCGTGCGCTCCACTGCTGGCAGCCCGGGTTCGGATCCTGGGCGCGCACCGAGGCATCGCTTCTCCGGCTATGCTGAGGCCGCGTCCCACATACAGCAACTGGAAGGATGTGCAGCTATGACATGCAACTATCTACTGGGGCTTTGGGGGGAAAAATAAATAAATAAAATTATTAAAAAAAAAAAAAAACTTAATGAGAGAAGCCCTTTCAGCTTAATGCTAGGAAATCCAAAGATTCTAGATATATCACAAAACAAGAATGAAAATCACAAATGTAAAACAGGTTCAGACTTTATAATTGTTGTTCGTTAGACACTATTAGGGAATTTTTGGATAGAGAATCATCACTAAACATTGTTGCAAGACAGTGATAGGTTTAGTAAAATATTCTAACTCTGATTGGGTCTAGAGTCCGATGTGACACAATTTTTAAAAATATTTAAATATGTACATAATATTCAAATACAATACACTTAGTAACTCTTTTCCCTACTTATGGGGATATATGCTACCATTTTAAGTACAGTACTGCTTAAAAATTTTTTTCCAGCAAAACCCAAAATCCACATTTTCCCACCAGAAGTTCTAAGTTACCACACAGATTCAGTCTTTGACAGGACTTAATTCAAATCAAGCTCTTCAATATATAGCCACTAAAGCATAAGAAACTTTCCAAACTATAGATACATATAAGAGGATGAAGGAAATTTAACCTAGATAAGTCATTAAACGGCAAATATATTCGCCCCATGTCACCCTAAGCCCTGGAGTTCGGACATCTCCAGATGCCCTTGGCCTCTGGCAGGCTGGAGGCATTGCGTTCAGGGTCAGGCAGGGTCTAGCTATAAACAGCCATCAGAACGCCTGGGGCTCCCTGCCAGAGTCCCGGCTCTTAACACAAGCCAGGAGTGCAGCTCAGAACTGGGCCTTGCTATCATACTATAAATGCATCTGGCTGGGAGAAAAGGGGAAGATTTATTGAAATTCCCAGTGAAACAGCTCTCTCCAGCCTCTCCCATTGTCACCCAACAGAATGCAGGATGATCATCTCCAAGAACAAGGGGAGGCCAGGAGAGTGCTTTTCAGCCACTGGCTTTCCAACTTCTTCAAAGACATCGTCATCTACGATGTTACAGAGCTAGGACCGCCTGGAATGAGGACGGCCAGGACAAGTGACAGGAGAAGCAGAGTCCTGAGCCAACCAGACCAGCAGGATGATGACTCCTGGAAAAGGCAGACAACATCCCGACCGGCTGCCCTCCCCCTGTCCCATTCCCATGGCTCCCTGCTGTGTAGGGAACCTTTGCCAGGAAAATCAGTAACATCTGTAACTATCAACTGCTCTACCTTGTTACTATGAATATTAAGGCATTACTGAAAAAGATATTTAAAAGTGTATTTTCAACAGATGCCTAAAGTTCTTAAGTGTGATTTTACTACTAGTTCTTAGAACCAATCTTCCCCCATAGGAATGCATCACTCTTTTTTTTTTTTAGGAATCTCAATGGGCACATAAAATTTGATATAAAGAAATTCACTTTATAGCTCACTTGAGACAAATCCATCTCTTCACATATCATCTGACATCTGTATTAACTCTTGGTGGCTTCCACTTGCATGCCTGCAAGCCTACTAAATTAGTGTGAAGAAAAGTAGCATAAAATTAAGTCTTTATATGTACCAATCTCTTAGATAGAGTAGTAAATATCTGTCACTGACACTTTCCTGCTTTAATTCTCTATTTTCAGATGAATCAAATTGGTGCGGACTAACAGCTTAAAAATTCATTAATTTGAGTATAAAATTTCATTAATATTTATAAGACAGTTGTACTCTTCAATGTTTATCTTCAAATGACAGAGATTTTTCATCCAAAAATGCAGGTACAAATTTCAAATAAATAAATGCTATTATTCACTTTTTACAGCCAGACGCTGAGGCAATGGAAGATGAATGAACTATACCAAAAAAAAAAAGACAACCTATGAGAGAGACACCCAAAATATTTTTTAGTTTCTTGTCCTTGTAAGGATTATTAAATCTGAGAATCTGACCACTTCTGACACGAATTTGAATATAGATTTCCAAATCTTCAAATTCTCCTTGAAAAAATATATATTCATTACATATACAGTATATCAATTAAAATGAAATTGAAAGTTTTAACTGATAACAGATAATTTAATGCACTGGAGGAGAAAAGCCTAAATTCACTTTTTTAAATCAGAAAAGTTTATAAACCATCAAATGTCTCCTCCCTCAACCATTTAAAATCAGCTCTCTCAATAACCACTATTCATTAGTCTGTCACCTCTTTTATAATAATTTTGCTGGATCCTTCTTCAAAATCTTTCAATTTCACATGGAAAAACAGAAAATATCATCTTTAAAAACTGACAATTAAAAAGTGATCTAAATCCTATTTCTAAAGAGACACCATTAATAATCCTGAATGGTTTTATATATGAATATCTAATTTATTATTTTGTTTTCTTTTGTCTTAAAGCCTATCAGCATGTCTGTTTTCTAAAGTCATTTCTTCCTCATGTTATAGTTAGATCCTTACTATTTACCCTAATGTTATAATGATAAAATAGAAGCACCAGGTACATCAATGATAAAGACCAAAGATACACCATTTCCTCCAGGGAGGAAGAGGAATGATGGAGCACATTTTTTTTAAGTTACAATTTATCCAAATAGCCCAATAAACAGTAAAGACCATGTGGAAAACTGATCCAAAGTAATAAATTCGATATTCATTCATGGTTTGGTATTGACACAACCATTCATTTGGCAGCTTGCTGCAACAACCTTCTCATATAGAGATGTCAGATTAAAATGACCCATCAACCTCAATTGTTGTGAAGAATACTAATGACTGTAAAGCTCTGTGGCTTTACAGTCTGGCTGACCAGCAGCCGCGCTCAACGAGAACGTGAAGAGTTGATCACTACTAATACAGCAACTCATTTTCGACATTAAATTAATCTCTGAAACAAACATTTGGGGTTTTTTTTTCCATCTTTTTATAAAAGATTATTTATCTGTAGAGCAGTTGTATTTTGGACTCAAACAGAGTGAGAGGTAGGGGAGGGCATGTGAGAAGAGTTAAGAGATCTGCTGCACTACTTCTAAGATGAAATGCTATTTTTTACAGTCACGCTAAAAGCAGATTCCCTTTCTCATTCTTAATCTGAAAAGAGAGACATTTAGAAAGCCTAAGGAAAAATAAAAGTATTCCAAAGCATTATTTTAAAACTTCAAAATATTATATTCAGATACTTCTCACATAACTAAAATGAGAAAAATAATAATGGTATTTCTGATAAATGACATCATCCAGTAACGCTTTAGCACATTCAGTTAAAGAATCAAATATTCCAATAAAATAGCTAGATCGGCTTTCCACAGGAAGCAGCATGTTCACACTTCTCATACCATTTAGGTGAGGGAACTTATGTTCTTGCCAGCTATGCCCATGGAAATGGATCCCCAGCAAACATTCTTCTACTCCCCTCGAGGATCTTTGCTCCCAGCTGACGTTCCTGCATCTGCGGGTCAGGCCCCAGGCCGTAGGGCTTGCTGGCATAGCACAGGACTTCCTCCAGTCCCTACCTGCCTGCTGCACTGCCACAGACTTTTCCACGAAGGCACTTCAGACCACATTAAAAGTTGCATTTTAGCATCCAACAAGATACTCTTTGGTAGGTCCGGAACTATCATTTGTACACCTTTTGTTGGTCATCAAGGATCAAAGCTATCCATCAGAGTGTGCAATAAGTGTCAGAAAGAGAGGCCACCAAGACTCTACAACACGAGCAGCAGACCGTATCACCGCAAGGTGGCTCAGAGCATCTGTAGGATGGTGGGCTGAGGTTTGCAGGCCGAGAGTGCAAGCTGACACACTCCCTCTCGTGGGCTGAGAGCATGCTATACCCTCGGAGCAAGGATGGCACAGCAAGAGTGCCAGGATCGATTATTTATATGTGCATACACCCATACTTACCTGTGCACATACATGTTTTTAAAGGAAAATATTTCTGAGACAAATACCCTTATAACAAGTCAGCACTGTGCCAGGCCACGTTGAATGGCGTATTCACGTACAGGGAAAGACTGTGGTCACAAGTAATGTTCAGATGTCTGTACAGAAAATAAAATGCACTAAATCACATTTAAATGAAGCAAGTTCCATGATGCTTGCAAAACTGACTGCATTTTCAACTTGCAAACAGTATAAACCACTCAGAAGAGACCACAGAGTGAAGACAGTTCTTGTAGCTGTTATTACATTTTAATGTCTGTGACAATTCTCTTTATGTATTGGACAGATAGTAACCCAAAGTTATGAACATATTCACATAAATTACAAAGGTATTTATAAAGTAGCACACATGGGTCAGATCTATAAATGTAAATGTACATATTTATAACCTGAAGAGAGACCTTGGATCAACACAGCAGATTCAATGCTTCCACCCAGTATCATCCCCTCCTAAAAACAAAAACGACAGTATAGTTTGCTTTTCATTTGCTTGGGTGTTTGTTTGTTTTTACAAAACAAACCCACAAGAACAGGAACAACAGCAGCAACAAAATTGTGAATGCTAGAAACAGATGGACACGTAGAAACTAACTTAGCCAAACAGTTGACAAGGCAGCATCTTCGAAAGGCTCCGAAATTGGTGGTACCAGAGACCTCTGAGAACAGAGTGGTGGCGGATGGGTGTGTGTACCGGGGGACGAGAAGGGCAAGACGGGGAGTGAGCTGGTGCCCAAAACAAGAAGGAATGGTTAAAAGTTGACTAAGAAGCAGCCTCACTCCCACCAAGCACAACACCTCTCTCAATCTGGCCAGAAGCCCAGAGATTTACTCCCAGAAGAGGGGAAAACAGTGGTTCTGGAGAACCACTGCTACAGAAGTACTGCAGCAGTATCTATGGACTGTTGAGATACCCTCGTACAAACCTGCCAACAGCTCTCTTCCCTCAGTAAAGCCGAGGCCTGCTCAACAGCAAAGATCTAAATGTATACTGAGGTAGGAGTGGGGGTGTCCCAATACCCCTAAACAGCCCACCCAGGACCCCAGAGTAGATCTTATGGTCAGCAAGCTCTGCGAAGGCATTCGGACAACCAAAGATTACTGGTAGCTGAGGAAAGCCTTCAACATGAAAACAGAAATGATTTTCCATTAAAACAGAACAAAATTAAAAAGGAGAATTAAGAAAAGGAAAAAAGAGGAAGGAAGGAGGGAGAGAGGGAGAAACTCTGAGAGGAGAAGAGCAAGCCTTGGAAATTTAAAATATAATAGAATGAAGAACTCTTCCAGAAATGAGAACAAAAAGAAAATGATATAGAAAAGAGTAGAAAAGATAAGCAAGTTAGAAGTCCGGTAAGTCCAGTATCAGATGGCAAAAGTTCTAGAAAGGGAGAAGAGTAAAAATGAGAGGAGACGGGGAATCAAAGAAATAATTCAAGAGCTTTTCCATGATTGAAAGAGTGCACAGGGCAGTGGATAAAAAGGGACCTAGATGACACTTAAGGACACTGGGGGAAAAGAAGGTCCTACAAACTTCAGGGAACGTGGAAAGAGTATCTAGAGCGGGCACATGCAAAGACCAGGAAGCAAGAAGAAGGCTTCAGACTTCATAACAGCTGGTGGCTAAATGACAGCTGAGCAAGTGCTTCAAAATTCTAAAGAAAAACTATTTCCAGAATTTTATTCCCAGTCAATCTTTAAGTCATGTGAGGGTAAAATAAAGACATTTTCAGATGCACAAATTCTACTTCCCTATACCATTCCTGAGAAAGCTACTGGAAGACGGGCTGCACCAAAACAAGACAGACGCAGAATCCAGGAAACCAAAGATCCAACACAGGAAAGAGGTGGAGGGAAACTCTAAGATGACATTAAAGGGAGATCCCGGAGAACAGGTGTGCATCCGAAATAGAGGTACCCCGAGAGATCAGAGCACGCCAGAGGCTCTAGCAGAGATTCCTCCAGAAGAGAAAACTGATAATATATCAGTTGGATCCGAACATCTTACAACAAAAGATGGACAGTTAAAATGTATAAAGAATGAAAAATGCAGTGAAAAATAAGTATATGTAGCAAATTAAAGAAAAAACAATTATTAACTCCAAGAAAAACAAAGAACCATGTAGGAAAGGAAAAGAGCAGTTTATTACATGGCTCATTTCTGAATCGAGTTTCCCAAGTCTCAATAATGTAAATACAACAGTGATCAAACCAAAATCACAACAAATCTACATTGGGAGGATGAGCGGGTATGAAGGATTTGTGCTTGTGGTGAGGACACGGTGAGAAAAGAGAATTAATAAGCCACCATCTTCCAAGGGAAATCAACAGATAAAGGTTAAAACTGAGACTAGCAATACAAGTTCAGTGCTCAAACATACAGAGGCATCCCTGAAGAATCAGCTACAAGTTCCAAGTGGTTGCCTCTGGGGAAGCGAAACGGGGGAAGGAGGGCAGTGACTACTGGTTTCGATGGCAAATCTTGTAGAACCACTGACTTTGTAAACCATTTACATCTATAACTTTGACACAAATAAAAAGTTTTTTAAAAGTAGGCTGAAAGAAAAGATTAAAGACTCGAGTAGAAAAGAAGTACAGTATCATAAGCCAAAAAAAATTTAAAGCCATACTTTATATATTACAATTACTTAGAATGAAGCTAAAAGCCCAGGGGAGCCTTCGAGGGCATATTCACTGCTCAGAGCGCACTTCTGAAAGACAAGATAGCAATTTGTCAGAGAGCGCCTCTCCTTATCTCCCTCAGAGGGCCACAAGATTATTCATCTTCAGAACACAAAGAAGTGGAAAACTACAATTCCCAGTATACCCTGCAGCCCATTCAATTACTTTAAATACATGAGGCTTGGCTACGAGGGAGAAGATTAATTTTAAGAAAATATAGAACTAGTTCTCAACAAGCCATTTCTAGCCTACTGTGTTCTACAGACATAATTTTTCCATTCTCTACTTGAAGGAAAAAAAAGATAGAAAATAAATCATCACTTAGAGGCTGAATGCTATTTTTTAGTTACTTCAAAGAACAACTTCAAGATGATGGCACTGAAAGTCTAGAAACACAGAATGTTCAAACCAGAAAGGAACTAAGAGGTCATAGATTCTCTTCTCCCCTCTGCATGCCCCACGCATCCAGCTTTGCAGATGAAGAACCCAGGGCTCAAAGAGGTTCAATGCCCAAGCAAAACGCTCAGCAGCTGTGTGCAGCATCGTGGAGATCAGAATAACTCACTTATCATCCATTCATCAACTGAAAACACATTTTTGGCAATTACTGTACGTAATTAGAACACAGAACTGGGGTATTCACAAACTTGGTTCCATTTCCTGTTTTATACTTCTGGTAAGTCACTGAATGTTTTAATTGCTTCAGTTTCCTCATCTGTAAAATAAAGATAACAACTAGCCTATATTGCACAGGAAAGTTTATGACAATAGAGTGGATAAGCTTCTTCAAGATTCTTAAAAGAAAAAAAAAAAAATACTAGCCTCAAGCATACACAACTAACACAACCACCTCAAACTCAACATATCCAAAATCAAACTCGAGCATCCTCCTCCTCCTCAAAACTTGCCTCTCCTTCTACGTTCAAGCTCTTGGTTAATGAATCCCAAATCTTCTCTTCCATCAAAACCAGGGAATTTGTAATCATCCAAGACTCCTCCTCTCCCGTCCTGCACCTTCTTACCAACACAATCAACCTCCATGTCCTACCCAGTTTATCTTCTACAGAGATTTAAAGCTACCTGTCATAGTCCCTTCGGGCTGTAACAGAAATACCATAAACCACATGGCTTATAAACAACAGAAATGTATTTCTCACAGTTCTGGAGGCTGGGAAGTCCAAGATCAAGGCACCAGCAGATCTGGTATCTAGTGAGCCCACTTCCTGGTTCATGGACAGCTGTCTTCTCCCCGTGTCCTCACATAGTAAAAGGGGGCAAGGGAACTCTCCAGGGTCTTTTTTATAAGGGCACTAATCCCATCCCTCATGACCTAATCAACTCCCAAAGGCCCCACCTCCTAACACCATCACACTGGGGGTTAGGTTTCAACACAGGAATTCTGGGGGGACACAAACACTCAGTCTTTGGCACCACACATTTCCTTGTTAGCCCTACCACCACTATACTAACCCACTGGAGTCCTACCTTACTCTGGTCATTGTGTGGCTAGACTCAGAACAGATCGTTTCCTGTCTCCAGGTTCTTTCCCTTTAAATCCTTCTTCCCCACCAAGGAGCAGGCAGAAAATGACCTATGTAAACTGCTGATTTCAGAGGGCCATCTCCTCCTCCTCAGAACTAGAAAGGCTCCATATTGCTTACAGGATCAAGTCAAGCTTCCCAACTTGGCATCAGAGTTCTCCAGGACCCAGCCCTAACTCCAGGATCACCTCAAGCGAGCTACTTGCATGCAACTAAGTGCAGGTCCCTGACACCACACACCACCCCCAGGCTATTGTTTCTGCCTGAGACACAAGTCCCACCTTTTTTCAAATGACTCTCACTCATCTTATGAAACTCAGCTCATCGTCCAATCTAAGTCATCATTTTTCTCTCTCTCTTCACAAGACTACAAGATTCTCGAGGTAAGAAAGTGATTTAGTCATAACCAGCACCCAGGTGGGCACAGAGTGGGCATTCAATAATGCAGAAGCATTCATAGATCTTACACAACAAAACTCGCAAAGAACACTCTACATTCACTGCCTCCTTTCCATTCCCATTCACTCCTCAAACCATTGCAATATAGCTTTTACTATCAAATCACAGCAAAAAAATCTCTCTGGCCACTTCTTAATCCTTATTTCTTGGGGACCCGTCTGCAGCATATCATTCTGCTGGCCGTTCCACGCTCCTTTGAAATGGCCCCACACGCACCTCTTTCATGACACAATTCTTTTCTGATATTCCTCTTATCCCTCTGCCTTCTTTCTTGTACTTTCTCACTGTCTCCTCTTTTGTCATTCACTCCTTAAGAGCCTGGGTTCCAAGGTTTGTCCCCAGCCTCCTCCTTGCTGCTCTGAAGGCAATGAATGCCCTTTCTTATGGCTTCTACTACGGACCTAAAGTTGTGATTCTCAACCCAGGTTACACAGGGTCCAGGACCCACCCTAAACCAATTAAGATAAACTCTCTGCGGACGGGTTCGCCACGGACACTTGTTAAAGCTTCTCAATTGAGTCTAAAGGGATGCCAGGGCTCAGAACCACTGAGACAAACAATAACTTTAGAATGAACCTCAAATCTCTATCTTCAACATCCACAACTCCCCTGACCCATACACAATGTGCCCACTGAACACTTCTGTTTCCTGCAGGCTTCCACCATGAAACCAGTCACTTTCTTCCCTCAGATCTGCTCCTCCTCCTGGATTCCTTTATCTCTATACTGACGTCTACGCAGGTGCCCAAGCAACACACTTGAGAATCATCTTAAAAGCCCTCCCTTACCTTACCTGATACTCAGTTACTAAGATCCATATAGTCAACATCTAAATACACCTCAGGCAAGGCCCCACCCCTCAGGCCCTAGTAGGCTAACTTCCTTATCCTTTGCCCTTCTTCCAGGCTCCCTGTCCAGTCTACTCTCCACACCGCCAGCAATCACCTCTCCAGAGCACAGATTTCATAGTTACTCCCTGGCTTAAAACTTCCTATCAAAACAGAAAGTGTTCCTATTTAGACACAAGGAAAGTTCAAATTCCTTGGAATGGTATATAAGACCATTCACGAGCCAGCCCTGATGGCCTAATGGTTAAAGTTCACTGCACTCCACTTCGGCAACCTAGGTTCGCTTCCTGGTCACAAAACCACACCACTCATCTGTTAGTTGCCATGCTGTGGCAGCGGCTCACATAGAAGAACTGTAAGGACCTACAACTAGGATATACAACTATGTAGTGAGGCGTTGGGGAGGGAGAAAAAAAAAAGAGAGAGAGGAAGATTGGCAACAGATGTTAGCTCAGGGCGACTCTTACCCAGCCAAAAAAAAAAAACGACCGTTCACATTCACAACTTTTCTTTAATCCATTTTCCCAATCCAAACTTCTACCACATTCTCCAACATCTTTAGCCCTAAGAGAATCATATTACTCTTCATCAACATATCACACAAGTTTAGGATTATAAAACATTGGATATACCGTTTCCACTGTCAAGAATATGACACACACACACACACACACACACACACACACTCTCCTGTTATTCTCTAAAACTCAGTTCGAATGTTATCAACCTTTCTGTAAGGCTTTCCACCCCAGCTTTCATAGAATCACTACCTCCTTCATCTTTGAGTCCCACAGCTCTTTTTATATATCGCTAACTATACTAATTACCACACTATATAAGGCTGTTGACATACTCGCTCTCCAGATTTCCAATTGCTCTCTGAGGGCCTGGAATGTATATCTTTTCTGAAACCACGTTTTTGTTACATTAGAGAAATTATAAAATGTTGGTTGCACAAAAGACAAATACCCCGGCACAAAGGGGGACGCTGAAATAGACCCAAGGCTTTTTCTAAAGAGACTGAGACTGTCATAAGCGAGAAAAGAAATATCAGAAAAAAAGACTTCTGTTTTAAGTTCTCTGTTCTAACTATGAAAAATATAGAATGTTGTTCATCAAAAATCAATTATTGACATCTTAACTAAATATCTTTTGTGGGAGTTACTCAAGACTACATTAAATGGAAGTTAGAACCATTATTTTGTCAACTGAAGACTGAAATTCTTTTCTTCTCTTACAATCATCCCCAAGTAAATGAAAGGGTAAAACTCTTGTCTTCAGCTTGGTATGGATGTTAGATAATTAACTTGCAGGAAGATCAAAATTTACAGCTCTAAACTACAGTAATACTATCATTTTATCTTACTACCTTTTTATTGGCATAAATCCCCTTTTTTAATGGTCTTCTTGTTCCTGACTATTAGAAATTATTGGCAGTTTACACTAACAGGCTTCCGTCATGTTTCATTTCCAAATCCTATTGTGGCCATTCAATCCAATCAAAACCAAAATAGATCAACTTTTAAGATTAAAAAAAAGGGACATTAAAAAAATAAATTATATAAGCAATCCAAAATCCTTCCTATACTATCTATAATAAATTCTGAACATCAAATAAGATTGTAAAGAACTGTTAAATCATTAAATCTATGCTACACCAACTTCAGAAAATGAAATTTGAGAATATATCATTAAAAATTTGTAAGAAAGCCAATTCTGCATAAGCAAATGGATCCATAAGTGGAGGTGTTTTTATTCATATTTATCTCACTTATGCAATGGACTTAGCTACTAACTTACTGAGCAGGGAGGTTAAATTCTAAACGTTTTCGTGGTTTACCAGATTCTCCAATTTGCATCAGTACTATGCCCCAGCTCTTAAAATTAAACAGTCTCTCCCTGTGCCCCCTCTTCGCTTTAAAAATCAGAAGACCAAAAGGCTGGAACAACTACTGCTGCATACAATTATGTAACTAGACAAGAAGGGTGTGAAAGTTTGAATGAAAATATTAGAAGTGACAGCTTTCCACCTTAGTCTTTCTGTGCCCTCTGCAAACTGCAGGGAGCAGATGGTAATTTTCAAGCACACTGAGACCAGGCTTGGAAGGACAACCAAGTGATAAAGAAATAACTGCACATTGAAAAAACCACATGTTTTGCAATCTACAGTTTTTTAATCTCAAAAAGCTTTGGTAGCGGTTAACACAAACGGAAAAGCTGCCATACACATGGCTCCGTATAAAATGCTGGTGTATAAATTATAAAATAAATTTTTAACAGTTTCCTTTTCACATTTGCACTACAGCATGCCAGTAAACACTGGAATGTTTAAGAGGAAAAAACTCAAAAATCTAAAATCTAAATATTATGTAAGTCACCAAACAAGGAACACTCTTAGGGGGAGGAGAACTTCTCCTTGTTTTCAATCCCTTCGTGGCCAAAAAATCAGGCAATGGGTGGCAATGCCAATGGCATCAATGCTAGTATTGCTCTCCAGCATAATATTGCATCACGCTCAAGGCCAAAAGTTTAAAGGATAACAGAAAAGGAATAAATTAGACACTTCTGATTCATTCATATTTCAAGTGCAACACTGACTACTGTTCTGGTTAAGGAACAGAAAGCTACTTGCCTCTTTTTCTCTTCAAGCCAAACTAAAAAAGAAAAATGAAAATGAAAGCAGTTCCAGAACAGGTGACGACAGCACCTTTGTCATGGCTCTTTAGCTTGTCTCCAACCCCCCCTCCACTCTGAACTTCCAAGTCAGATAGAAACTTCAAGAAAAAGCCCTCCTTCACACCGATAGCCCAGCGACACAAACAGATAACAACGCTCCGAGTAGGAGGGCTTGGCGGAACCCCTACACCAGAAGTTTGGACCCAGGCCAAGGCCACACCAGGGCCTCTGCTTCTACCCACTGGGCCACCTGTCCTTTAATTTCAAGTGGCTTATGCCTGGCATTTAAACTTCTCAGGGGCTACATTCTGCCTCGACACAGGGAGGAGACTAGGGCTCTGACACTCGCCTGAAATTGTGGGTAACAGAAAGAGAGAACATGTCATCAGAAAACCTAGATTCAGCTTTTGACACTGCAAAACTGTATAACCTTGGGAATGTTACTTCACCTAACCCTCAATTTCCTCATCGGGGAAACGGTAATACTCCCGGTCCTATTTAACAGGCCTATTATGAGGTTCAAGTGAGATTACGGATTTAAAAGCACTTAGCAAACTAGACGAATCTTACTAAATTTATGTTCTAGTTTTGACACTTCAAGCAAGACCAGCACGGGAAATACACCCTTCCTTCAATCACAGCTGCCACTACAGGACACCCGCAAATTCAACCATAGGCCTTTCTGGGCCATCACAACCTTGGAGTAAATCAGCGAAGTCAGAGACCCCATCCTAACCTTGGACCACCAGTACCTCAATCTCTCAGCTGTTTGGTTTAGATATCACATCAATCATTTTTCTAGATTTTCCCCCAAGTTTCTTCCCCTTCTATTTTACACTACAGTTTTAACAAAATATGATCGACACATTTTATAATTAAGCAAAGCAATGTGTTTTAAGCAACAGGGTTTACTAGACCTAAGCATTTTAAAAAGCTGACATCATCTATTTTCATTTGTGTGAGAAATATATACACACACACAAAATGCAATAAATGGGCTATGATATTTGGCTATAAGAGTCAATCGAATCTGAGCATCCTCATAAGAACAAGATCCAATGTGTAACACTAGGGAGGCCCCCTGGCACAGTGCTCAAGAGTCTGGAACAGTGCTGACTGGATTCAATTCCAGCTTCTCCACTACAGGTACCGGGGAAAGTTACTTTCTCTCTCCACGCCTTAGTTTCATCATTTGTAAAATGAGATAACAGTATATACCTCTTAGAACTGCTATGAAGTAGAATGAGTTAATGTATGTAACATGTGAAAAACAGCATGTGGCACACAGTGGGGGATTATAAGTGTTTATATTATTATCATACAGTGTGTCCTGAAAACTGTAGGTTATATGATCATCATATACACACGTATATACGGTTCTATGCATTAGTACGGTTGAATGTCTTTGTTCAAGCATGCACACATCTTCCCCCATGGTATCTGCAATGAGTTCATCCGGGTTAACATTAAGCAACACGTACGGAGTGTTTACCCTGTGCCAGGCACTGTTCTAAGAGCCCAACACGTATGAACACATTTAAACCCCATCACAACCTTACAAAGAAACAGAGCTCCAGAACCCACTATTCTATCCACTATCTACAACCAGTTTACACGAACACAGTTATAATTACAATACATGAAAACAGCAGGTTACATAACCAAAATTTTTCCTTATAAATTTGATAATGGAGAACAAACCACTATCGTCTTTATTTTCATTTTGGTATTTTCAACCACTGCCTTTTTCATAAAAGTGCTATAGCATCTCTAAGGATTCCATGAATAAGAGAGTAGCCAGCTGGTTCCTATATTCCAGAGCTAATTTCTCTGATATAAATCAATGGATTATATATTCCCATCTCTAATTGGGGGATTTTAATCAGATAAATACACACACACATCAGACTTAAGGCTCCATTCAAAACGTAGGACTGTTTTGAGGAACTTAAAGTTTCACTGTTTTAACCAGTTTCACATAGCTAACTTATTGCTTGGCTTAATTATTAATATTTCATCTTAAACTAATTTAATGATTAATCATTAAATAAAATCATTATTTTAAATGATGAAAATAATTTAATGATTATTTTACAACTTTCATCAGAAACACTGCCTAAATGTGATATTTTGTCAAAACAGAGAAACTAAAAATAAATGCAAACATGAAGTTTGAGCAAATGATTATTCATTTGTGAAATAAATACCATTTAAACCAGGATAACAAGTGAAACAGATAAGAATGAAGACACAGGCCTGCTGTACTCTGAGTACCACAATCACATGCTTCTATTTTAACATACACCTTCCACAAAAGAAATGGCCTACATTCTACAGAATGTAAACCTGTATGCACGCGTATACAATAATATTTTTGTAGCTAAAATTCACTCAGTGTAAATTCTGGTTAAATTCCCAGCTTTTGAAAAGTAAAGAGGAATTTTCTCATTAACTTGCTTTTAAAGTATCATCCATAACCCTCGAAAATTTATTGCTAACTCTTAAGATTAATTTAGATAATATTACAAACTTGTTCTTAAAAAAATTGGGCATTATTCCCAATCTCTCTGACCTATGTTCATTCAACCTTTGTGTTAAATGAAGCCGACACTGGTGACGTTATTACAGGTTGGATTTTACTTTTTAACATATATTCCATTCCACATGAGAAGCATCCACCCCACCCACAACCGCCCTGAGTTTGTAGTTTATCACAAAAGCCTTATCAAATGGCCCACGTGCACGAAAACTGTCTAGCGGTTAACTGAAGTTAACAGGACAAAGCAATGAGAGAAACAGAAGCCACATTACCACCTAACACATTTTGTTCATTTATTCTGATGATCATGTTTCTGTTTTAATTATTTATGGTAATTATAGCAGTTAACATGCTGTAACATTTTCACAAAAGAAATGAACTCTCAATATAATAAAACCTTCCCAAATCTTTCACTGCTTCATCTGTGGCCAACACGAACACAACAAGATTGCATCACGTTAGTTGATTTCCAGAGTCTGAAACAATCCACATTAACTGGATCACGGCGGGGATGGGAGGTTCCTCAATCATTGACATCAGTAAGATCTAAAGCACGAGGAATAGAACAGTCTAGATTTCTCAGTCCTGAGATCTGCCTCCAATACCTGCCTTGGCTCCGAAGAGGCAACTGAATAAGCATGGAGGAATGCACCAAACACTCGAATCTTTAGCATGCTCTGCCTCTCCATCACCCCCTGACCCCTGCCTCCCACCCCCACAAAGGGTCCCTAAACTCTGATGAGGATCCTTACTTTTCTGAATTCCATAGAAAATCTACAAATAAAAATCAATAACCACTCAAGCCCAAAGAAAATAGCTGTTTCAAGTTCACTGTAGCTCACCATGGCAATTGTGCTCAATCCTTAGCCAAAAAAGAGAGGGGGAATGGGGTACTAGTTAGCTAGCTTTGCTTCGTAAAAGAAAATTGTTAATGTCACAATTCACAACTCACTAAGAACCATATGTTTTGTGAAAACATTTGTAACAATGTTTTCACAAAAATTATGGTTTTCAGTGAGTTCTACTGGTAAATTCTTTATAAGTATCGCCCCACTTAACCCTCATAAAAACACGTGGAGGCAGGTAATACTATCAGACCCATCCTACAGATGCAGAAACCTTCTCTCCAGGTTAAGGTTGAGCTTGAGAGCTCAAAAGCAAACAGGAAGGAGCATCTGTGTCATAAAGGTGACACAATATAAGATAAGAGCAACTGTGCTGGCCAATCAGAAGACACAAGGATCAGGCATTTCTTCCACCACAAAATGCCTAAGTGGAAGGAGACAGAAGCAGGCTTCCAACAGGCTCCAGCTGAGCCCTACCCCAACCCACAGGGTGACGTGGAGGTAAACCAAGGTCTCCCCGGGAAGGAAGCTTGGGCCCCAAATTGACCAACTTGGGGATCCACCATTAGGGCCCATTATCATGCCCAGGGTGGAAATAAAGCTCATCCTAAGACAATCCTATGAGTCTGAATAAAGAGAAACGACAAGACTGTCTTAAGGAATATATCAAAGTATTTCAAGTCACTTTCACATAGACTTTCATCCAGTCTCACAACACATTACAATACAGGCTGATTTAAGGGCTATAATTCCAATGCGTTAATTAAGACTTAAAGCACAGAGCTAAGCCTGGAATTCTGAAGTTCTGACTCCTAATCCAGTCCTTAAGCTCCATAAGATTACAAAGTACCACCCTATACCATGGTCCTGGTAATTCCATCAGTCAAACAGATTACCGATGTGCAAATGATGTGTATAGTACATTCCTCAAGGTAATATTAAAAGTTTCTAGGCATTATCGCTCCTATCAGCATTATAACAGGATTCTCCCGCATTTTACAGCAAGCTCATGAAGGCATAAGGAGGGTTTGGGTCTTCAAGCCTAAATTTGTTTGGTAAACCTCTCTTCTTCTGCTCCCCCAATTAAATGGCGGAGGAAGAAGCAGTAAGTATAACAACTAAACCATAAATGAAAAGAAAAGATCTTGTTCTGGGAACACTAATGATTATATCTGAAACTTCTAAAACCAGTAAAGCATAGCTCACAGGCACAGGAAAATATAAGTCATTAGCTATTAATAGAGCCAGAGAGTCAATTGTCGTAATTAAATCATAGTTTAATCCTCTGTATAATCCTCTGAGTTAGCCCTGACATGTTTCCTTGTGGTCAGTTTTGGAAAACATCTGCTAATGGTCAAATTTTTGGTTCAGAGGGGGAAAAATTACATCCTTCTGGTTGGAAAAGAGTGCTGGTCTTAGGAAACTAAGTTTTATGAAAACATTGTATTAATGAAGTCCAATCACTGGCTCTTTTTTTCCTAAGTTAAAAGAGATTTAAACACAGAAAACTAAATTTATGAAGGCTACTGCAAATTGCACAAAGAAAATATTCTGATTCAAAAGTCCCTATATGCTTATGCCAGAGATAAAGTGTAGAAATATCACTTTCCCCAGTTAGGAAGAATATAGAGTCACGCATCGCGTAATGACAGAGAAATGCGTCGTTAGGTGGTTTTGTCGTTGTGCAAACATCATAGAGTGTACTTACACCAACCTACATAGTATAGCCTACTACACATCCAGGCTCTATGGTACTAATCTTATGAGACGGCTGCCGTGTACTCGGTCCATCATTGACCAAGACATGCTTAAGTGATGCATGACTGTGTTATTTACGTAGAATATCCCTTCTCTAGACCAACCTAATACTAAGAGATAACAATACCTCTATAATACCTTTCAAGAATAAAAGGCTGATTCCCAGCCCATAGGGATCCATTTACTGTCAGTCAGTTCTGTTAAAGGCCATTTAGCTAGTTATATTCGAGCCTAGAATTTTTGAAAAAGGCAAATCAGCTCTGAACATGTGCTGGGCTTGTTCATTATTTCAGTCTTCTATCATGAAGCAATCAATAAATATTCAAATAAATAAACTACGTCAGTAAGAAGTTTACTGTACTTGGTCATTTGAATGCTGAAGTAGTAAATTTAACAGTCTTTGCAAAATTCCATGTTACATTGGGCAAGCCCAATTCAAACCCACTCCTGACACCCTACAGCTATAAATTATTTCTGGAGCTTGAAAGTGGAAGACAGGCCAGGTCTGAAATAGCATAACAGTTGGACAGTTCCAGCTTAGAGAAGGAAAACCCTGCAATAACCTAGATCCAGAGCCGTCAGAAGGAAACTGATTCACTGTCAAAAAGAAGGGAAAAAAAATCTCCTCCAATAAACACTCTTCTATAAAAAATATACTCTTTATTGTTATTTCTTAAATATACAATTAAATATGGGAGTGTCAAAAGCAAACCAGAATGTAGAAGCCGCAAAATTACAAGGAATAAGCTGAACCCTTAATGACTGGATGGTGTTTGGAGAACAAAGAAGGTACGTTTCCTCCTCGAAGTCTGAAGTTCTGGACCTTTCTAGGCTTCTGAAGACCTGGGAACAGCCCCTACTGCTAGGAGGGCTCTGGCACACACAAGGAGCCCAAAGTAACCACCTCTTTCTGTATGTAGTAGGAGCTTGTCCATTCCAGCATGGCAATAAACAACACGACCACACAGAATGTGCATAAAACAGTGCCTGAGGCTGCTAACAAATATTTGTTAAACCAATATGCAAATTCTAGAGATTCACATGACACCTTGTTACACTACAGTTTTTATCTCTGAGTGGAAGGATTATGGGGGAACCTTGATGACTTGATACATTATCTGGACATTTTACAGAAAATACCTATCATTTCTCCTGCCAGAAAAAAAAATTAGCCATTTTCCTTTTTAATTTTTTAATTCAATGAAAGGGATTGAATTCAAATAAGGGGTGATAAGTAATTCCAGCATCTTCAAACAGGTCAGTGGCTTTCAAACACACCTGTTGAGCCCCCGACCATTAACCAAAAAAAGAACAGTTGCAATGACTGTCACAAAACTACTTATCTGTCATGTGCCCTGAAAGGGTAATGCTGGTAAAATTTAAGTATACAATTCTGTCTACACAGAAGAAATTCTGCAATATTAGGTCTAACTTTAATTTTCAGAGAGAAAAAACTTAAACTTCTTGTGCGTTAAATATTTATCTGTGGGATTGTACTAATTACAACGAGGAGCCACTTTGTGATTATTAAAGATGCCCAGACTTTCAGTTTGGTGTAAGGGATTATTACAGTGTTTCCCTTTATCATAGTCTACCTCACATTCCTTCCTCGCACCCTTTCAGGCATTTATGTCTTCTAACTCCAATCAAATCCCCAGCTGCTTAAAGACAGAAACTTTCTCACATTTTGTACAGAACAGTGTTCAATACATTACTGACTAGTGGACATTATCCAGTTTCTAGACTTTAATCGTTTTGACTACAAAATCAAATAGAACTCAAAGGCACAGAATACGCTCAAAGAAATCTCCTAACACTATGGTATACAGTACAGATCACAGGACAGGAGGAAGTGATGTGCACACCAAATGGACTAGATTTATCATTTTATTAACCATCTATTATAAAATGCAAGCACAATTTTAAAATGTTAAAACTCCGTGTAGGGCCTGCCCCGTGGCTTAGCAGTTAAGTGCGCGCGCTCCGCTACTGGCGGCCCGGGTTCGAATCCCGGGCGCGCACCGACGCACCACTTCCCCGGCCATGCTGAGGCCCCGTCCCACATACAGCAACTAGAAGGATGTGCAACTATGACATACAACTATCTGCTGGGGCTTTGGGGGAAAAAGGAGGAGGATTGGCAATAGATGTTAGCTCAGAGCTGGTCTTCCTCAGCAAAAAGAGGAGGATTAGCATGGATGTTAGCTCTGGGTTGATATTCCCCACAAAAAAAAAAAAAAAAAAACTCCGTGTAAAGGAAGGCTTTTAAACTGCAGATCAAAGACTCAATGAGAAAGTTAAATGACAAAAAATTCCATTTCCAAACAAACATTAATTCTGAAAGAGTCTCCCCTCAAACTCTAGTTTTCCTAGAGTCCTATTTTTTGATGATATAGTAAAAAGAATACTTTTAAAAAAGCAGAACAACAGCCAAAGTTGAATTCTTGGGTTTTGATTGTTTTCCTCCTATTACAGGAAAAGAACCCTGACTCTTTGACCCTTCAATTTTACTTCTAGGAATTTATCTTAAAGAAATACTTTCACAAAGATACAGCTGTAAGGCAGCATTCTTTGCAACATCATTTGTCATGGTTAAATATTGGAATCAACCCAAATATTCCTCAATCAGAAATCTGGTTACATAATTGATGATATATCCATACAAAGGAATACTGTGCAGCATTATCTAAATATGTATAATGGAAACACCTAGGAAACGACTAATATATATTAAGCAAGGAAAGCAAGTTGAAGAATATGTGTAATATTATATCATTTAAAAACTTTATTTAGAAGTACATACACCAGACTTATCTCTGAGGAGTGAGATTTCAGAGGATTTTAGCCTTTTACTTTCTGCATTGAGCATTACAAAAAGTTTTTAAGTCTTTTACAATTAGTATTTTGTAATCAGGGAAAAAAAAAACAGAACTATTCTCCAGTTCCCCCCAAAATGTGAAGTTGATCATTTCCCTAGAAATAAAGCAGATCCATTTGTAGTTATATGTAGCTCATTTATTAAAAAACAGTACTATGCACAACAACAAGATTTGGAAACGGTCCTTATTCATTCAGCCTACTAACCCTCTTGAAGTTATGAATATAAAAAGACTTTAAAATTAGGATCATTTTTATGGATTTCCCATCCTACGAAATTAGGAATTCACAATATGAATTTACAAAAGCCACTTATATTTTAGAAATAGTTCCTCCAAAAGAAAAATATTTATGCGATTTCTTGCGAGAATTCAGTCCTGAATAAGAATGCTGGAGTCCCAAATCACCAGGACTGCAATAATAAAAATATATTTTTAAGTTCATACTGACCAGTAAAAAAGGGTGTCCAATCTAATCTACATTGTCCCAGCATTCTCAAGATTTCCCACCACTGTGTCCCATCTTTTCTACTTTCAGAAGGAGAAGTGATGATTCAAAATGGGAGTGCGGTAATTATGTACAGTGCAGTATGTAAACTGGTATAGTTCTTTGCCCATCAACTTAGATCCACGTAAACAAGACATTCTCCCCCAGTGATAGGTGGCCCTGTGTCGAGTAACTGTGCTAAAACTTGTCCAGCGCAACCTGTTCAAAGACAGCCTTGCAAGGATACTTCAAGTTCTGACACATACCACTTTGTGTAAAAACATCCACAGGAATATTACAAAAGAGACAGCAGTGATGTTTCAGCAAACCCGGTGTGAGAAAGGTGCGCTCATGCATTTTTAATCCGCAAGAGAAAGGGAACGATTGTCCTTCAATCATCAGCGTCAGGGCTGATGACACGGATGCCCTTGCTCCGGGTCCACACAAACTGTTACAATTGGCTTACCAACCACGCTCCTGAAGAGCTTTAAAAAACAAAACCAAACGCCTCCTCTCCTCCCCAAAACCGACACAAATATTTGTCTTTTTCTTCTTTCTCCCCTTCCATCAAGTGGTGAGTAAGAGAGGACGGAGGAAATTAATGTGATTGTGTGCTCTTCAGGACAGAAAAACATACAAAGACAGTTTACACAAAGTGCTTACATTTTGACTCTTCTAAATTCTGTAAATGCAGAAGCTTCTATGATCTAATTAACATTCTGCTAGTTAATATTTTTAAGTCTTGTTATTTTTAATAAAAATTCTGTAACATCATTCCTCAATTTACCAAATTCCTTACCGTGTTTAATAACAAAATCAAGCAATGTGTCGAGGGCATTTATTACTTTAACCCTGTGGTTTTAGTGTATGAAACAGTATCCAGGAAAGCCAGCTGGGAGAAAAAGAGATAAAAATGGTTTTCTAGGTATTGTTAGGGGAGGAGGGGGAAGGACTACGGAAATATATTAAACTTGCAAAGGAAACTGAGCAACAATTTAGAATAAAAAGTAGCTTGCATAATCCCAAGGAAATTCTGGACATAATTTAGGAAAAATGCCACTGGACACAGAAGACCAAAAATGAAGACTAAATGTCCCCAAGTTGTTGACATTTAATAAACATGTTTCTCTAGGAACCTGGTGCTCAATTAATTAAAGTGTATGTACTTAGGCAGTGAAGTCTCTCCCTAGCAGATGGTACAGCAGGCTTCAAAAATAATGGGTAATTTTACTTCAAGTTGTCTTGTTTGGTTAGATTAACAAACATCTTACCAAAAGATATCAGAGAGGGGGTTGGCATCAGATTACTCTTGTATTTTGTTTGGGATGACAGAGCTAAGACAGGATGGCGGCAGGGCCTCCCAAACCAGAGAAGACCCTACCCACAGGGCCACTCCGGCACCTCCCCCTAGTGCTAAGCTCCATTCCCAGGCCAGACAAGGCTATAAAAAGCTTGGCCTCGGGCCAGCTGGCAAGACCACACACCGGGTATTTTTAACTTAAGGGGGCCCGAGGATGAGGCCAACGCCAGGGCACCAAAATGTTCAAGGAAGAATAACAACCTCCAGCCAGGATGGTGGTCTACATATAAGATTTTTTCCCGAGGTATCCTAATTATAAGTTGGTGATTTAATAGTGATGGAGACATAAAGAGATAACGTTTGTGAAAGCTGATAAAAGTGGGCAGATACTTCCCTGTGAAAGAACAAGACACTCTGAAAGACCATATGTAGAGTTACATAAACAGCAACGTGAACACCGAACACTGGCCAAATAAATTGGACTCTTATTTTTTATTCCTGACACATGACGCTAACGAATTGAGTTTCGTTATAATTACTCTAACAGTTTGCTGCGGTTGTTCTTAGTTTCACAGTGATCTTGGCACCGGGCCACACACACAGACACCATGAAGCTGTTCCCTCAGATAAACCTCAAATACGGCAAGATCACAACTGAATGCCCAAGTGCTCAAGGATTATGCGACTATGATTAATGTAATTTGCTGGGTAAATAAGTATTAATCAGACAGTTCTCTTAGTTTCATCCCTTATTGTTAAAAATTACATGTAAACACAGACACCAGTAAAATTTTCTGCCTCAAATGAACACCATTTCATCTTTCTTTGAGTACTTAAGGTTCCTCAAAGTCTTCGCCATGACTCTTACTATGAATTTTGAGAAGAGAATTGTCCAGTGATAGGACAAGGTGGAAGCACGTATGTGGGGTTTCAATTACAGCCGCTTCTCTTTCACTGTTTTATTTCCTAGATTCCTCAGGAGACTTCTAGGGTGCAGGTGGAAAAAACACTGGTAGAGAGCACATAGAATTTGTATAGATCCAGGTCTACAGTCAGAAATTTCTTTTCCAACTAAATATAAGCTAAAAATATTTTACTTAACTTGCCCTTTTTTTGCCTCCTAAAAGCAAAAGGCAACCAGAAAAATGTTACCTACTTACAGATTTGCATTAATAACTTTATTACAGAATGTATCCACTTCAGTGTATCCTTAAAATTTAAAACATTAGGATCATCTCTGATCTAAATGTCATTAAAATGTCTGTTCTCACGTGCAATTAACCTCCAAAATTTTTCTCCTTCCTATCATCTCTCTCAACTAGACTTTCCCCTCAGTTCCCCTTCACTGGGGAACTTGTATCCAGACAGGGCACTGATCTCTCCTCTGGATGGAAAGAGAGCCTTACTGGCCTTCCTACTTCCGACCTCCCTTCGCTCTGTCCTAAACACAGCTGGGGAGATCATTTTCCCCTGAGCAGCACTTCCTGAGTTCCAGGAGGCTTTTCCTGGCGAATCTAAACAAAGGCCACCCCGCCTCACATGGCCTCCTCAGGCCAGGCTCCCTGCCAACAAGAGGACACTCCAGTTGCGCTGTTCAATTCATTTATTCATGGGTTTATTCTTAGTCTACAAATTCCCTGAGCCACTGAAAAGTCTGGTGTATTACCAGGTAGCACACTGCAAAACCTCATAAGTAGACAACAGGTTGGGAAGACAAAACTGCTTTATTCAAGATGTCTTTGTGGAGATCTCCAGTAAATATGTCAGAATAAATACTCAAGTTTATCTTGACTCCCTCATAGAACCCCATTCAAATAACAGTAAAGGTATTTTTTTTAAAGTATAAACCCAAAAGGACAAAGAAAACTTAAGATGAGATGATAGCAGATAAGAGAGGTCAAAAAATTTCTGGAAGGAGAAAAGCAGATAGACAAGTGATAATTAAAGTTTTAATTTGTTCTAGGTGAGAGGCTAAGAGGCAAGCTAATTAAAGCTCAGAACCCCAAAGACTCAGGAGGGTGGCCGGGGGGCTGGGTGAAATATCTGTAAGGAGTAATTCAGAGCCCCCCCTTCCTAACCCTCACCCCAATACTGTCAGAAGTCAAGAGGATTACCATCTGGAGAGGGTGGCAGGAGAGAGGAGTCAATGCAAAAGAGAGGATTAACTGGAAGTATAAATAAATACATATCTGTACACACACAAGCAGCCTCCAGATGCCCTGATTTCCTCTCTGGATGAGTTACTGGGGAGGGTCGGGGGCAGATACAGATAACATCTGAGGGTCCTCAAACAAAATGGCCTAATCCCCTCCCCATCGTCCAGGCCCACCAGAGCACACGCCGGTCCAAGTACACGGAGCTTTCCATCCATTGTCAGCTTGCTGATCATATGTACTGTTACATATAAACAGCCAAGGATCACCAGACGTTTCAAGAAAGCCTCCTCCAATAGGAAAGACAGTGAAGGTAAGGACAGTCAGGACTCAAAGGAAACACAGAAAATGAAGGCTGCAGAGCAAATTTCCAAAAGCAAAGATCCTAAAATGAACTTCAGCGAGATAAGCTTTTGTATCCATGCAATAAGAATAAGATGGTATAAAAAAAGAAAATTTGGGGCCAGCCCTGGTGGCCTAGTGGTTAAGTTTGGTGAGCTCCACTTCAGCAGCCTGGGTTTGGTTCCTGGGTGCAGACCTACACCGCTGGTTGGTGGCCATGCTGTGGAGGCAACCCACATACAAAACAGAGGTAGACTGGCAACAGATGTTAGCTCAGGGTGAATCTTCCTCAAGCAAAAAGACAATGATTGGCACAGATGTTAGCTCAGGGCGAACCTTTCTCAAGCCAAAAAAAAAGAAAAGAAAATTTGGTGAACAACAACAAGGTCGTGGAAAGTGAAACTATGAAAACAGAAATAAAAAATTCACCAGAACAGTTGGAAAACAAACTAAGACTATCTACCAGGAAATAGAACAAAAAACACAAAGAGAAGAAAAAAGGATAGAAGAAAAGGTTTAAAAAATAAAGGATTAATCTAGGATTTCTAACATCCAACTAATAAGAGTTCCCGATTGTAAGAGCAGAGAAAATCAAGATGAGGACATTTTCAAAGAAATGATACCCCTCCCCTCCAAAAAAATGCCCAGAATTGAGTTTCACACTGGATGGGTACAGCAAAATGAACAGAAAAATAGCAATTCCAAGGTTCATCAATATTTTAGAAATCAGAGAAATAAAAAGTTTCTAAAGTTGCCAGAGAGCAAAAAACAGGTGACATATAGAGGATGAAGCAGTGGACTTCTCAACAGAAATACTGGAAGCTTAGATGGCAATGGAACGATACCTTTTGAGGGAAAATCATTTCCAATCTAGAATTCTGTACTCACCCAAATGATCAATTAAGTGCGATAGTGGAAACAGCATCTTTCGGATGTGCAGGGAAACGTACCTCTCCAGCACCCTTCGGAAGAAGCTACTGGAGAATGTGCCCCACCAAAATGAGGAAGTATGCAAAGACAGAAGACGGATTCAGAAGATTGAGCTGGAGGCCAAAGTAATTCCAAGAAGGACGGTTAAGGGAAGTTTGACTACACAGATGCAGCAGGTCATGAGAGTAATAAAGTACAGAATGAAGAATGAGGCATAGGCATTCCAGGGCTGACCAGGGATTCAGCTACTGCTGCAGAAAGCCACAGAAATTTGGAGACAAGCAAAATGCAATGCACTTCATTCCAGATCAAAATCTGTTATGGTCAGTCTAACTGAAAGAATTTAAGTCATCTGAATGCATTCAGGTGCAAAGGAGGCTACAAATTTGAGATCTGAATTCTAAATTGTGGAGGCAGAGCTTTTAAATGTGGCAGTTCCCCAAACATAGAAAGGCTAGTCACAAGATGGTGAGCATCCACAGACATGAAAAACGTTCACTAGCATCTCATTAACTGATGGGTTCCAGCTTACTGAGAGGAACTGTACAGTTCTATCAGAGGATGAGGATAAAATGATGATATATACATTTTTCAAAAGTAAAACAATGAGACAATTATAAACTCCAGGATAACAAAAAGTTGTATATTAAGGAAATATATTCACAGCTCATGTCTCAACTATAGACAGTTACTTTATACAGTCCTATTACTGTAAACACTGAATGTTGATTTAACTTCAACTCATGATATAAGGGGACAAGAGAAAGAAAGGGAATTGAAGGGCAGGGCAGTATAAAAGAGTTAACTTTTACATAGTGGAGTTACCAGATTCAGTCTAAATTTGAAAAATAAAAATATAGCAACATAATCATGTCATTTAGAAATATGGATTTAAGTACCAAAACAAATCATTAAGAGTTGAAAATGGATGCCTCTAGGGAATGGAACTCATAGGCAAGGAGAGATGAGGTAGGAATGGGTATTTTTCACAAGAAGCCTTGTAATACTGTTTTTTAAACTGAGTACACATATTATTGAGGGAACTTTTTTAAATTTTTCAATGTATGCATCTCCTGCACTTGACTGAGAGCCTCTCAATAGCAAATTCTTTATAACAAGGGGCATAGTGCAGACCCTCTTTAACACTGGTCATCTGTGGCCAAATGTCCAATGAACATTAAATATCTGTGACATTATTTTTTATAGCACACACTGTTTTTTAAATAGAAAGAGGAAAGATCCTTCAGAATGAATAAGACAACAATTCACTAAGAGACTGTTGGGTTCCGCTGCATTGCCATTCAGACTAACCCCATGGTCCATGCACCAGGACCAAACTAAGCACAACAGCAAGGGCAACCAGGGAAAATTTGCGAATACTGACACTGGCATCCTTTTTAATATAATCTTTATCCTTAATTTGCTGTATATTGCAACCATACATTATATATATGGGTGTTTAAAGCGTGCATATTTGACAAAGCAATCCAAACGTTAAGTTCATATTCAGTTTTCCAAATGGCAGGTGAGCCGCTAGGATTTGCAACCTTGCCTTCTCATATTAGAATTAGGATAAGGTAATCAACTTAAAACAAGATAAGTCATCCCTCACCTCTTTATCCTTAAAAGAAATCATGACTTGATTTATGTGTGGCTCTGGATTTCCAAGTAACAATTTTTAATAATCATATAATGCCAGTCTTACATCTTGCTATTAATATAAGAACAATGTAATGAATACTAATAAAAATGCTTCAAAAATGAAACAACGGAAGGGGGAAGAACATGATGAAGGGAGAGAACATCTATTCACATACAGTGAATTTAATAGATCTGATTAACAGAAATGAGCAAGTACTCTATTACTTTTTCCTTCTTATTTGAAAAGATGTGTATTAAATGCATGCAACTTTGTATAAAAAGAAAAGATGCCCTAAAATATGTTATCGGGGCAATAATAACAGATAAAACTGACAATAAGCAGAAAAACTGACGAGAGGTGCAGCTTTTCACTTTCCTGTTTATAAAAGCAGAAGTCAGAGAGGAACATGAGAGTCAACTAGGAAGCTCATTTAAGGGGGAAAATAAACAGTGTTGAAGTTTTTGTTCAAAATTCAGCTTCTTTATATATTTCCATATCTTCATTCACCTAGTTAAACACAGCAAAATAAAAGTTCAGAGTATTGATTCTATTGTCTGAATATTACTTTCGATTTTTGGTAGGTTCCTATTTCTAAAAGCAAAACTCATGAGCAATGCAGACTGCAAAGGGGAGGAGTCACTCTTTAGGTATAAACTTAGGCACAGAGGTGCTATAATTGTATAATGCAGGCACAGTCTTGCTTAATCTCTGAGGTAGAAGAAGAAAAGGTTAATAGAAATTATAGGCCATTTTTAAAAGGTCTACTTATTAAAACAATGTTTAAGACACACTACATTTCTGCCCCCTCTTGACAGATGAGAGATTAGTAATTTTCTCCATTCTGGAAGCCTAAGTATGGAGAAACAGTTTCTCCTCTTAAAAATCAAATAAGATCCAGCCTCCTTCACGCAGGAGCCCTGGTGCTTTCTGAACTGATCCATCAAAGCACTAAAACGGGCAAAGATGAAAGGAAAATTTGGAGGCATAAGAAAAAAAAAGTTAGATTCTATGCTTGTGCAAACTTAAAATGTGAAAAATTCTGTAAAATTCACCAAAACCCCTTTAAAGCCTAATTGAACTGAAAAGCACCCCCACTTTCTTCTCCCAGACCCCGTGAACTCTTCCTCTAGGATCCAGGTCTAATATCACCTATTCCAGGAAGCCATCTCCCCCCGCCATGCAGCTTTAGAGCATGTTCTACAGATCTAGACTACAACATGCATGTCTTTCCATGGGTGTACTCTGAGTTCTGCTACAGTCACCAGTAAATGTCTGGTGACAACTAAGTGAACAAACCATTAAAGACCTTAAAAATATTCTCTTAATTCAACAAACCAAAAATAACAGCAAATCAAATGGATGTATGAGACAATGGTATTTATCTGAACCCAAAAGATCAAATTTCAAAATTTAGTGGGGACCTGTTAGAGTTAGAATCAGTCCACATTCACATATAGAGTCTAACATTCTCCTCCACGTCCCCCTTCCTACCCCCACCTCCGTGGGCATTACCAAAGCACCAGGGCAAACATGGATACCTGCCCTCACTACAAACGGCTCACCTCACCTCACCTCAGGAACCGAGACCTGGCTATTGTCATCTTTATATTCCCCAGTGCCCAGGACAGTATAGAACACACAGGAGACAGTCCATAGACACATGCTGAGTAAACTGAACGTGAGGAAACTCAACTTACAGTAGGAACCATTCTCCTTTGAAGTGAATCACTTTTTTAATTCAACTAATTTTATTTTAAAAGAAAACTTTGTATTTACTATAATAGAAAACCAATATTACTTGCCATAAACAGAAGATAATCACAAAAATGCATACTATGAGGACAACACAATATGATTACATTCTAACTGGACACTGATGCCTACCCAAGGCTCTCGGACTGAGGCCTGTTCTTCAGAAAATGAACAGAGGGTAGGAGGGGCGATGAAGTGTCAGAATGCTGTCAGAGCACACTGCCATTCATGAGAGGAACAAAATGTCGGAGAAAATAACTTTCTTACTACATGATTCAAATGTTATTTAATGCTGTGTCTACATGCCACCCACAATGATCTGGCCAGACACCAGTGGAACATGTGGCGCACACGGAGAAACACTGGCTGGGTGGTCTTGAAGGCTGCGCTAATAGAAGAACACTGGTCAGTGCTCAGGCAACTACCTAACCCCTCTGTCTCTCCACTGGCAAAGTAAGGAGTGTGACCCACCTTCTAGACTGGGTGAGAATCACATGAGATGATATAGGTAAAGAGTTTGGTAAGATGCCCTGGCACTTAGCAGAGTCCCAATAAATATCAGACCAATGTTAAAATCCTACGTTTCTAATGTAAAATGGTACAGCCGCTGTGGAAAAGAGTTTGGCAGTTTCTTAAAGAGTTAAACATAGAATTACCATATGACTTAGCAAGTCTACTCCCAGGTATACACTCAAAAGAACTGAAGACAAGTATTTGAACAAATACTTGTACACAAATGTTGATAATACCACTATTCACAATAGCTAAAAAGGGGAAACAACCCAAATGTCCATCAACAGATGAATGGATAAACAAAACATGGCATCTCCATACAATGGAATGATATTTAGCCAAACAAAAGGAATGAAGCATTGACACATGCTACCACAGGGATGATCCTTGAAAACGTTACACTGCGTGAACGCAGCCAGACACAAAGAGTCACATATGATATGATTCCACTTATATGAAACGTCCAGAATAGGTAAATCCATAGAGACAGAAAACAGAGTAGTGGTTGCCAGAGGCTCCGGGGAGGAAGAAATAGGAAGTGAGTGCTTAATGGGTACAGTGGTCTCATTTGGGGGTGATGAAAATGTTTTGGAACTTGATAAAGGTGATGGTTGCACAATACTGGGAATGTACTGTCATTGAATTGTACACTTTAAAATGTTTACTTTTATGTTATATGAATTTCACCTCAATAAAAAAAATTCCTGATTCTAAGTGTGACAGACATAGTAGGGAACACTCAATTTTCAACCTGGTAAAGGTCACAAGGGACTTTCCAGCGAACTAAGATTCAGCATCAAAATGAGGCAACCTTAATTGTAACTAGTCTTATCATTCAAAAACGCAAATGAATCCTAGCCTCAGTGATGATAAGCATTCCAGTTTTACCAGAATCATAAAATTTAGTGCAGCATGGGTCCAGGCTGAAAGTGCCAAGGATCGGAAATCTTTCCCCTGCCACTTTGTAAGTATATAAATCTGAACAACCTGATCAACTTTCTGTGCCACGGTTTCCTCGTCTATAAATTGAGGATCATGACAGCTACCTCAGACGGTGTGAGGACGGAGTGAGTTAATCCATGTAAAGCAAGTAAAATAGTGCCTGACAGAATAAGCCTTTAATAAACATTAGCTAATATTATTATTGTTCATAAAATGGAGATAAATAGAAGTGTGGCAAGGATTAAATGAGAACATCCATGTAAAAGTACTTAGTATAATACCTGGCACCGTAATTGTTAGTGACATCTAACAATGTCATCTAGGGACAATCTCTTGGATTTTACAAATAAGGAAACAGGCCCGGGAAGATGATGAGGTCAAGGAGGACAACTGAGCAACATCTACACTCAGGCACTAAATTCCTGTACTTCCTTCAAAGTGAAAATTACTTATCTATCATCCATCCTCAACCAGAATGAAGCACACAGGGATAATTGTTTAAAATTCAATCTGAATTACATTTCTTTGCTCCTAGGTGTAACTTTTACTCTAGGTGTAGCCATAGACTTTCGCTTCCGGAAACAAGCTACAGCGCAGTTTAGGCATAACCGCAACAGTTCCAAATTTCTGTCTATAATACACCCTCTTTCTAAAAGTTACGCTTTATTTATAGAAGTTCTCTGGCCCCATAAAGCATGTGAAAATAATGTCTGCTAAGAATAGTGGGTTCAACTTATCAGTTTCACTTACGGAGAACTAAAATGTCACATTTAAGGTTTTCTTTCTATTAATAAACACCGACTTTTACACAATGCCAGTATAATATAAGCAAGGATGTAAAACACTCCACCCCCACAGAGGGCTTTAAGCCCATTTCACAGCCCCCATACTTCTACCACGCATGGTGGAACTCTGCCTCCCTGTGAAGAGATTCTCTTCCCCCCAGCAGGAAATCTCTACCGGACAAACGTCTGTTTTCTATAAACAGCATCCTAACTATTAGGGAGGTTTTCCTCAATGAGCATGTCAAATAACCGGTGTTAGGACAAAGATCTGAGCTCGCATCACAGTGACACCAAATCCCATTCTGCTATGATCTAGAATCTTTGCTTACCTGCCCCCCACTTACTGTATTACGTTCAATACAAGAGAATTCAAGTAACATTAGGCGCCATGAAGTTACAAAGTAGCCGCTGTCTCCAATTTATTCAATGGGGTTCCTATCAGAGAGAAGAGATACAGGCCCCTAACACCACACACTTGAAATAAGCAACAACAGGAAACCACTCTGCTGTAACCCTCTCTCAGGTACTAGAGATTCCTTAGGACTCTAACAGCAGGGTTAAAAGTACAGCCCCGTGGCTGTCAGCAGGCTTCCCACCAGAGCAGCAGAGGAGCTCGGCACCAGGAGTTCAACCGGAAACCCCGAAAGCTGTGAAGGAGCCCGCCCGGCAGCCACGCACAGGTGGCAGATGCACCGCTAATGCACCCAGACCTTTTGGCACTGGGCTCCATGGATTTCACCAGCCAGAGTCTCCAATTCTACAAATTCTTTCCATCTTTTGTTTGGAAATGTTTGTGAAGTGCCGTGTACTGTCTAGATGAGGGGCCACAGCTGGGCAAATCAAGTCTCTGCCATGTAGAACGTATGTCCTAATGGGAGCACCAGACAATGAGTCAACAATTGCACCTCGGGTGGTAAGTGCTGTGGATGAAATGAGACAGGGCAAAGGGCGGGGATAGAGTGCAGCTCAAATACACCTTTGAACAGAAATCCAAAAGAAGCAAGAGAGCAAGCCCTACAAAGACCTGGCCAAGAGCCTTCTAGGCAGAAGAGCAAACAGAGGCACAGAGGAAGGGGCAGCATGGGGTGAGAGATAGGAGTGGAGCCTCGGGGACTCTGGTGACGGAGGAGTCACAGGAGTAGAGCCACAGCCTGACTTATACCCTCTAAAAGGACCATTCTGGGTGCTCTGCTGAAAACAGACCACGGGGCAGCAAAAGTCTGGAGTCTGCTGTGCTAACCCAAATGGGAGACGGTGGGGCCCAGCCCAGGGTGGTAGCGGTCGAGGTGGTGGAAAGCACTCAGTTCTTGGATATACTTTGAAGGAAGAGGCAATGGGATCATCTAACAGACTGAAGGATTGAGAAAAAGACGATGACTGGGAGCTTTATGCCTGGGCAAGCACAGGGATGGAGCCTCCATTTAGGGAGACAGGAAGACTGTAGATGGAGAGGTTGGAGAGGGAAACATTTATTCAAGAGAAACATCGGAACTGTCAAGAATAATTCTGTGTTCTCTACAAAGACTCAGTAACCAAAAAACTCTGCCTGAACGATCTAGAATTCAGAACTCAAATTCATAGTCTCCCTTGCAGCTGGGATGCATTCAGATTACTTAAAAGTCCTTCAGCTAGACCGACCACAGCTGACTCTGATTTGGAACTAAGCACGTGGCATGTTGCTTATTGCCCAATTTCTGTGGCTGCTGGCAGCAGCGGTCAAGTCCCTGGTTGGAACTGGACTCTCTCCTGGAGCCCTCTGCCTCGTTCACCATTCTGTACTTCATTACTCTCATGACCTGCTGCGTGTGTGTAGTAAATCGTCCTTTAACTGTCATTCTGGGAATTACTCTAAGTAATTCATGAAGACTTAGGGCCAGTGATATCACCAGGTTATCACTCTTTCCACCTTTATTTTTGAAGCCAACACGGAAAAAGAACAGGAAGACTTCAGCCAGAGACACCAGTGGAGAAAGAAGAGAGCTCTCCCTGGCAGCCCAGGGGACTGGGAAGGGCATCCTGGTCTTTCCTCTTCTCCCCAACTATCAAAATTTGGTCAACGACTGGGGAATAAGTTCCTCTCATCTCCAAGACCCCTGACAAGTGGCACAGGACTTACAAGCAGGAAGTAGAGAAGGAAAGTCTTATATCAGTATGAGGCCCAGAGCACTGAGAAGAACCTCCAAAGATGGTAAAACGCTTAAGAGACCTAGATTATTGGGATATCAGGAAATCTCACTGGAAATCTCAAGGTAAGATACTAATTAAAGGAAAGGGAAGCCTCCTTTTTGGCTGACCCTTTTAAGGAAGTATTCTGAGGTCATACAGCCCGTAGGCCAACAACTATTCTGACCCTTTCCTTTTCCCCAGTTCTCTCTGGAAGCAATGATGATATGGATTATTAAGGAACACGTAATCCTTACTCATAGTGCTGGGCAAGCGTCCCTGCTTGGCTCTCTTTTCTCTGGTGCATCTCAGAGTGGAGTTCCCTTCCCAGCAGACCTTTCCCCCTGGCGCTCCTTGGGACTAGCTCCACCTGGACAGCCACTACCTCTGTCCAGGTGGAGCTAGTTTTTCTCAGTCTCAAGACCATTAAGTAAAACTTACCTCAGCAATGATAGATTTTTGCATTTTAATTCCAACACTGTCATTTTTGCTATTGAGTCTTCCTCTTTGCTTCTGAATGTTTGATGTTTGACAGAACCTGACCTGGGTCTTTGCCTTTGACTAACCCTGAAAAGCCAATTCCACTGCTTTATTTGGTAGTTATTTTTAAAAAAGTAAGCTCTTATATATATACAATGGAATACTACTCAGCCATAAAAAAAAAGACAAAATCGTCCCATTTGCAACATGGATGGACCTGGAGGGTATTATGTTAAATGAAATAAGCCAGAAAGAGAAAGACAAACACCGTATGATCTCATTCATATGTGGAATATAAACCAACACATGGACAGAGAAAACTGTATTGTGGTTACCAGGGGCAATGGGGGTAGGGGGTGGGCACAAGGGGTGAAGGGAGACATGTATATGGTGATGGACAAACAAAAATGTACAACCAAAAATTTCACAATGTTAAACTATTAAAACATCAATAAAAAAAAGCTTTTAATGATTCAATACCAATAAGGGGAGACGAACTCGGTCAATTCTTTGGAATACAGTGTGTTTTCTAGATTAAACGCACTTCTTTGCAGGAAACAGCACTGGGTAACCTGCTGTTGCAGACAGTTACTAGTCTGGGTTTGGGGCTATGCTGGTAGGTAACGGATGTTTGTGTTACACATACACACTAACCACACTCGGGTCTCAGCTTCAGAACTTCCAGGAAATTTCTAACACCTGGCACCACGTGGGGAGCTCCTCCTGAGGCCTCAGAAACCTGACTGAGCAAGCTCCCTGCATTAGTGAGGCACCCACAGCCGCCCTGAGAGAAACAGGGCTGTGTGTCTTCCTGTCTCTTCCCCTGTAATTCCCTTTTTCCCTTCACGCTCCCACCCGTCTTCTTTCTCTCCTCTCTCTGCTAAAATGTGTTTCTAATTTCATTCACAGCTACAAATTTAACTTTTAAAGTTCTTTTTCAAGACTATAAAGGCAAATGGCCTTAATAAATTTGTTGCATATAAAAATAATCAAACGGCCACAAAAATTTTTTTACCATAAAGAATTTAACTTGTGGCTACTAACATAAAAGAAAACACTTCTTTTACCCTTAGAAAAAAACTCTTAAAATACAAAAACAAAGCCATCCAATCCCTCTTCAGAGAGTTAGAGAAGTGAAAGCAATGGCACAGAACACAAGTCTTAAAACTTATTTCTATTCGAATTCACTGTACATAGTTTGTCCCAATGTTCTACAGCACATACTTATTTTCAGAGCTACTTAGTAATAATGTGTAAAATGAGTAAGTAATTACTGGATCTCTCTTTGCTTCCTTTTGTGACTCCAAGTCAAGTTAGCATCTGAAACTTAAGACTTTCTACATATTAAAAAGGACTACGTTTTACATATCTAACACACACCAGATATTCAGAAGGGGTTATCTGAGAAAACTTTCACCTTAAAAATAATAAAATTGGGGCCAGCCCGCTGGTGCAGTGGTTAAGTGCGCACGCTCTGCATCGGCGGCCCAGGGTTCCCAGGTTTGGATCCCGGGCGCGCACCGAGGCACTGCTTGTCAAGGCATGCTGTGGTGGCGTCCCATATAAAGCAGAGGAAGATGAGCACAGATGTTAGCTCAGGGCCAATCTTCCTCAGCAAAAAAGAGGAGATTGGCATCGGATGTTAGCTCAGGGCTGATCTTCCTCACAAATAAATAAATAAATAAAATTGGGGTCCGACCGGTGGTGTAGTGGTTAAGTTCACGTACTCCACTTTGGTGGCCCGGGGTTCACAGGTTTGGATGCAGGGCATGGACCTACGCACAGATTATCAAGCCATGCTGTGGCAGGCATCCCACATAAAATAGAGGAAAATGGGCACAGATGTTAGCTCAGGGCCAATCTTCCTCACAAATAATAATAAAATTAAAAATTGGAGAATAATTTACTGATTGCAACAATTTGCTAATCTTTGAGGAAGAAACTGCTCTTTCCTCTTCAGAAAGAATTTGGGTTAGTAGTTGTATTAATACAACCTGTCACACATCAACCCATAAATTTCAGAAGACTGTATTTGAAATGACAAGACTCAAATCTAAAACTAAAATGAAAAGGCATTAACTTACTATTATTTTAAAGGGAAAATCCAAGCTGGGAGATCTTGTGGTCAGACTCCCTCATTTAGCACAGGAGCACAGTGAGGTCCAGATTTTTCCAGTATCGCACAGATGAAGCAGTAAATGGCAAGGACTAAACTGTCCCAGCTCCTGGTTCCGGGCACATTTCATCCCTGTAGGGCAGTGGTGAGTTCCTGACCCACTGGGGACACCCAAGAACAAGCTCTCAGCGGGTGCAATGCTGCTGGCTGGAACCTGCTCTGGGGTCCTTACCTCCGGGTCTGTCCCCGACACTTGGTTAACCACACTTGGTTAACGCCAGCTGCACGGGACAGTCACCTGCGGAGCTCACAAGACGACGGAGGGAGGTCTTTAGATCAGATGCCCCTGATATGGACATCCATCCCCGGAGTTTTTAAAGCACCCCAAGAGATTCTAACACTCAGCAAAGCTTGAGAACCACTGGCCTAAAACATGCCACTTAGTTACTTTAACTTTCAATTTCTCTTCTGGGATTTTTGTTGTTGTTTTTCAGGGAGCACTGAAGAAAGGGGCTGGTTGATTTTACTGATTTCAACCGTTAGCTTTATTTGAATTGCTCAAATTTTAACATAAATATATTATTGCTTCCTTGGTGAAAGCAAATAAACCAAATTTATTTAAAATATACTCAAGTAATTCCAATGCTACGTAAAACATATACCTAAGATTTACATCTCAAAAATAAAAATACAATAGAAAAGTTTAACAGATATTTTAGGTTTAAACTCTATATATGTAAAATACATAGAATTCATATGTAAGTGACAAAATGGTATAAGCTACCAGCAGAGAACAGGCACTGTACACTGTATATAATCTTTAGAAAATCTAGAACAGTGTAAATGTTCAGATTAAAAACAAACAAATATGTCAACATAAACTTCCTAATATAAAAGTAGCTTTCCAAACCACAAGAGAAACCACTCACATTTTATCATTCAACTCTCAAGTATAAAACCTGGTCTTGGGGCTGGCTCCGTGGCTTAGCAGTTAAGTCCGCGCGCTCCAATGCTGGCGGCCCGGGTTCGGATCCCGGGCGGGCACCCACGCACCGCTTCTCCGACCATCCTGAGGCCGCGTCCCACATACAGCAACTAGAAGGATGTGCAGCTATGATGTACAACTATCTACTGGGGCTTTGGGGTGGGGGGAGGATTGGCAATAGATGGTAGCTCAGAGCCGGTCTTCCTCAGCAAAAAGGGGGATTAGCGTGGATGTTAGCTCAGGGGTGATCTTCCTCGCCAAAAAAAAAAAAAAGAATCAACAAAACCTGGTCTTTTCTCATTTTTAGGAAAAAGGCTAAAGATTTAAAAATTTACATTTAACTTGAAGTGTGATCTCTTCTAATACACCTCTACGAAGAATGACACACTGAATGCTTCAAAATGTGTTTAAATCCGACTACAATATAAAAAGCAAAACCAGTTAAGCGTTCTAGAAATTTAAATTTTAAGGAGCAAATAAAAATTACCATATCTACAAATCTTTTCAAAAATATTTTCTTAGTACAAAACTCCATCTACAGGGAACTTGGGCATCAAAGACAGCAGCATCTGCTATCTCCTTGGAAGCAGAAATGCGAGGTGTAAGTGTATTTTGTTGCTAAACCTTAAATACCTTCATGTTCACTGATGAAGAACAACTGAGGAAATCAAGACAAAACGTGGCCAACAAAAGGCCATTATTTATACAAATCTGCAATCCGCTGAAACGACTCCAAACGTTTCAGGTGTCCAAGCAGAGCAGCTTGGCTGCAAGCCTCTCAGAATAGAACACGCATATATAAAAATGCCGTAAATAACATAGTGAAAGAAATCTCGCAGCATTCGCTGTTTTACTACCAAAATGTTTACCTGCATTTTACTGATGTATTTTTTTGTTTGTTTCTATGTGTATATATACATGTACTAAATGTGTTCAATATATTATTTAATATACCACATATTTCATTACACGAGGATACCACTGTCACACAAATGTTCTTTTTCATACATGTGTGCAAGCAAGTGTGTGCCCACACACACTGGTACAGGTGGGTGTCACAAGTGACTATAAACTATAAAAACATTACAAGTCTGAACGTGAAGCGGACACTGGGCACCCATTCCTCCCCATGATGTTAAGCCAGGCCTCCCTTCCTCATCCCATCACACCCTATCAGGCTCCTTAAAAACAAGAAGGCTAAGCTCTTTTTAGATAAAACCAAAATTAAGCCCTGACTACTGGATTCACATTTAGGATTCAGAGACTGAGCCTAAACCAATATTTCAAGTCAAAAAATTCTGGAATTTTTAAGTCTGTAACCAGTCCTCCCCTCCCCATTCATCCTTACTTTTCAGAGACATTGTTCAAACTATATCCAAACATAATTTTAATTATATTTTACAAAGCAAATATTTTTTTTCCAGAATAGACCGACTATATAAAGTAACACAGGTGGGAATCCTAGAACTTGCTTGTCTGCCTTAATAACCCCAAAGAAAACATTTATTTTAGCCAAACAATTGTAATGTTTGTCTCCTTTTAGAAACATCTGCTGCCAAAATAAACATTTGCATTGGAAGAAGTGTTTTGGCTGTTAAGATGGTACTAAATAAAATGCTTATGTTCTGAAATAAATATTTTACTCAAAAAACACACAGCAAAATAGACATATCCAAAGGGTGTAGAAGATAAACTAAAGACACAAATTAAAATACCTATTGATTTTTAAAGTCTTTTACAAAAGAACCTCAGTTTTTAATTTAGTTTTTATTTAGACTGAAAGCGATAAGTTCAGATGAATCCCCTTAACAAAAATAATTTCTATTTAATTTTGCCACCATATCTTTCAAAATAATTATATCCATGCTCTTGTTGTAAAGGTCTTCACAACACAGATGTTTCTGTAAAACTAAAAGTCCTGTTTTCCCATTATAATAGCACTCAAGAACTTAAATCTCTCACTTTCCCCTCTTTTCTTTTCCCTGGTTTTATAATGCCAACAGCCATCAGATTATACAAACATTTGCAACAAGATAAGGATAGTTGAAATATCAACCCAATATAACCCTTGATAACTCAGGAAAAATCTCAGACTACAGAATTGAAATCTGCTTGACACAAATAATATATCTTCGCTTCTGTAGCCTATTTCCCCTGGGTGCTATTTCTTTTATATGAAAATCTTTTTTAAAGCAAGTCAGCACAGGTCTATGTATACATTTGTGATCACAAAGGACAAGAAAAATAAAACATTTGCTCACCCACATCCCTGATCCAGCAAAGGGTATCTCAGTGTCTACGTTTAAAAAAAAAAAAAAATCTACAAGAGTCAGATTCTAGCAACCTTAAAGATTATACATCCTCTGTGTAGCTCTGCAGAAGATGAAATCAACCAGTGTACTTCTGTTAACCATCCCCAGGTTTGAATTCCAGGAGCCTGGAGGCAGAACATTCTCCACAGAGGCATAGAAAATTCATTTCCCCTCTCAACTCAATAAAAGCCCAAGTAGACTAGTTTTTAGGGCACCGTGCAAAACTAATCTTTTTAGCCATGTATTTGCCTGATGATGTAGGAGAATCAGCAAGTGAAAGACCACAAATCTAGTTCCAGTTAATACCAAAATGATGTACTATTATCACGTCATGCTTCAAAGACCAGTCATGAGTATATTTCAAAAATAAAATTATCAGCATGCAAATCAAGGATCACCAAGTTAATACTAAAATCAAACACTCGGTGGCCAGTTCCTCCTGACTCTCAGAGAAAAAGTAAGCAGTGATGCTATCCATGTTACATTTCACACAAGCACTGCAGTTCTTTCTAACAGAATACTCACTTAAAATTCCTATCACAGGGGTGGAATGCCAGCCAGGAATCCAACTGTGACCCCTGAGCCAAAGACAACTTACCACTCAGCTGGTAAGTGGGCAACTCAATTTACAAACCTGAATTTCTGCATTTTAATTCTTTGTAGAAATATATGAGCAATATTAAATGAACTGGATTCAGCTCATTAGAGGTTCACAAACCAAACACAGAAAGTTTTGGAGGCCGTCCAAAGCAAAGTCATGCCTAGGTGATGATGTCCACTCAATAAAAACTCAACGCCATCATTATCTTTCAACTTTTTCCCTGAAGAACATTAGCAGCCATGACTACAACAATGCTTGGCCAATTACATTATTACTAGGAGAAGATGGACAGGACCAGCAGCCAATCACTGTGCCAGGACCTTGTTTGTGGACAAATTTATAATTATCCAAAATTATATTGCAAATTCCTCACCAAAGAACATAGATGAAAGCTAACAAAAGAAATGCGCTCTAATAACCTTTACTCAAAATCTTCAGTATGTTTTTTCCATTTCAAAGCTATTAGCCTACACCTAACTGATCACATGAACTTGGTATTATAAAAGCTGTGTCCCCTTTAAAATATTACACACATTCAAAAATGCATTCACAGCTATTTTTAGCCTTTTACATTTCAAAACAAGATACTATATTTCAAGGTTGTATTATAACTAAATGAAAGAGTGAAAAAGCAATACAGATTATTTAGAACCCTCGATTATGATGAGTTCCATATGAAAGTTTGACACTTTACAGCCAGGGCACTGAGTTTCTTACCAGATACACTATTTTCCTCTCATTATCAGAAAGAGCTGTGCTTTATTAGAATTAGGCATTTCTTTTGGTTAGCAGTAAAATACCTAATCTAAAATCTTAATTAAAAATTTGAATTGGTGGGTAATCTTCATCAATTTGTCCCTTCAAATAAATCCAAGAGTTATTGGATTTCAAAAATATATAAGAGCCACAGGGATTAAATGACACCAAGAAACTAAGAAAATTGAGGTTACTCTATGTACTTGTGTGTGTCTTCTACTTTTAGCCTTACACATTTGGGGAAGAAAAGAATGAAAAACATATACCTACGTAATCATTCTCCACACATCTCTGTTAGATTCCCATTTTGGGATCGTAAACTAAGCCAATGTTGAAAACCTCTAATAAGACTTTAACTCATTCAGAGAAAAAGACAGAGGAGCATCCAGGAGCTTGCCATGAACAGCACTTTTTGAAATGACTTGAGAATTTCACATCAAGAAAACATCGTGGAAAGCAAGGTGCAGACACAAGGAGTGGTCAGCATCTATTTCTCTCCATTGGTCCTGCTATTTCTTACCTTTCTGCCTCTACTCTCTTCCTGTGGCCAGACTATCATATAGAACTACCAGCCCCAAAAGGAAATCACCAAAGGGTAGAATTAGGACTTTATAGCAGCTAGCTGTCCAGGCCTTCTTCCCCTCAACTAAGGGCAAATTAGCTTTAAAGCCAAAAGAGAAAAATCACAACTCTCATCTCACTTCTCAATCATTTACAAATTATCTCCCTCTCATAGGTAGCAGCCTCAACTAGAGATTTTTACCCTAGGCAGCAAAATATTGCTGGAAGAAAGGAGTAATGTTGGAAAAATTAAGAGTAATTTTAATATAATTAATTATGCAACAATTACTATGCATAATACAATTAACTATGCAACTGACCGCTAGAATTCGAAGTGGCCAATCTTTAATAAACAAGGGGTGAGGACTTCCAACGATCACAAGGGCTGTTTAAGGAACTAACAGCTAGGATTCAAAGGCTGAGCTACTGCTATCTTTCCTTACAACCACCTTAAAATAAAAATATCGCCAAACAAGGAACAAAGATAAACAGGAAAGACAAGTGGTAAAGGTGCGCATGTGTACAGTGACGGATGGAAACTAGACTTTTGGTGGTGAACACGACGCAGTCTACACAGAAGTCGAAATATAATAATGTACACCTGAAATTTATATGTTATAAACCAGTGTGACCTCAACAAAACAAATTTAAAAAAAAAAAGGAAAGACAATAGTCTCTAAAAGAAAAGGCTCAGATGTAACTCATTAGTGAACTTTTACTACACAGCTATGGTACATGTAAAGTATAATGTCTCATTCTCCACATTCACTTTAGAGATAACAAAAGTTCTATCCAATTTTTTTTTCCACAGATGATTTTTGGCCAAATATAGGGAAGAGAGGAAGTACTGAGAAACTCGGGAATGGGTTACTGGTAACATGAAATAACCTATCTGGAGGCAGTAAAGTGCACCCAGCATCAGGCCGATGCGCCCCCAGGGTTAAGGCATGATGTGGGAATTTATAAATAAGCCTTCTGGTGTTCCTAGTAACTAAATACCCTAACAAGTCTGAATCTAATTTAGTCACTTCCAGATTTCATGCTTCCTCAGGCCCACATAACGAGTATATACTCTCCGGTATCCAAGAGACTGTAGGTTTACTACTGCTAGAAGGTAGATGTGATTTAAGGTAACTCCAACTATTTGATTCTAGAGAAAAACGACAAAAATATTGGGTCTTTTTTTAAGAGCAGGAAAAGTCTTCTTTGTTTTAAGTAAAAACTCAAAACTCATCAAAATCTAAGAAAACAGACACACATCAAATCCTCTTATATGAAATACAGAAACCTTTTTCAAAAGGTACAGAAGAAATAATGTTTTAAGAAATACAAGCAAAGTAACTTTTTGGGAGACTAGATTTTTTTTTTTAAGTTGATGCCATCTTCATGGGAAAGATCTTTCAATAACTTGAAACTTCACCTTAAGAAGTCTACTCACAGCTCAAAATCTGACACAGTCTGACATCAGAAATATAAGAAAGCCAAGTTCACTTCGAGGCTTAGATCTATATAATTTGCTGCAAAATGATGACACGGTCCATCTTTCAAATTCAGCTGCTAATACGGGCCTTCCACCAAACAGGTATTTTGTCCACTTTGTTCTAAGATCACTTTTCCTTTTTTAAAAGAAAGAAGTTGCACCTGTGATTACTTCAAGAAACTATGAAAATTAAAAGCAGAATATCAGAAAAATGCCCCCTAATTCTCTCAATACCAATCTTAGGTAGACAGTAAAACACCAACACAAAACTATCATCAATTTGGAGGAAAGAGGAGTAAAAACTAGCACAAACCTGCTGCTGTGGGTACTGCATCCCTCCCATGGCCCCTGGGGTCCGACCCTGGATGCTGATTGGATACCGCTGCGGGCCTGGGGGGCCGTAGGCACCTCCTGGGTAAGGGCTGCTCTGCTGCGGCTGAGAATGAGGGTTACTGCCCATTCCATACAGCTGAGGTCTCTTCATCACCATGGGATCCATTGGGCTGCTCTGTGAAGAAATAAACCGAGAGAGAGGTTTATTAAATCATTATATTTTACACAGGCAGAAATTCTGTTATGCTACCATATAAATTAAAAACACAACTATCCTTCTGAAAATATTAAAACATGCAATATATACAAATAGCAAATCATTATGGACACCTGAAACTAACAATGTTATCTGTCAATTATATCACAATTAAAAAAAAACAATGACCTGGCAAATAAAAACCCAGAACATTAAAAAAAAAAAAAAAAACCTAAATGTATACAAGACATTTTATTTTTTACTTTCAGGAAGGTTTTAACAAGAGGGGTCTGGAGTAAATAATATAAGGAAAGATTTTGCATCCTAAGCAGAGAAAAAACATTTGCATCTGAAATTCTATTATGCATATAGGAAATAAGCATGATAGTTAATCTCACCCAGCTCCTTTTAACTTACCAGTAATAAAGACAACGTATACTGAGTGGTTAGCAACCCTTTCTGACTTCAAAGCATTCTTAGAACATCTACTTTATTTTAGACCTGAGTCTGCAAGTCCTGATCAAACGTTAATGCATCTGAGTGCTCATTAGAAAGTGAAAGGATAGATTTTAGATAATATAGAATGTCTAGGGTAAAAATTTTCAAACATCGCTAGTGCGCATGAATAAGCACCCAGACTATGAGTCACAAGCCACCGTCCCCGTGTAAGTAAGCATCTCACCAAACACAACCAGTTCAAAGCTAGACTTTGAGTCTTATTTTTGGCTTGGTGAGTCAGCCCACGGGCCTCAGGGCCAAGGCCATTCGGGAGAGCCAGCCTGGGGCCTCCACCGGGCTCTCATGCCCTGGGTGCTTCAAAGGACCAAAGCAGCAGTGGGGAAGTCCCTTGCCACGGCGCTTCAAAGGCCTGCAGCACTCATCCAACAGATCCGTCCGTCCGTCCTTCCTTCCTTCTTAAACTGACCCCTACTGTATGCCAGACTCTACGCTCACACTGAGGAAAGCACACGGGGACTCTCGCGTAGGCTTAATGATTAGCAGGATAAATGGGAAGAAGCCAGGCTCAAGGTGGGGAGGGCCTAGAGTAGAAGAGACAGCATAAAGTACAGGCTCAAGGGAGATGAGCTGCCCGTGTGCATGAGGAAACATAAGTCGTTTAGAGCCACATGAAGCAGGAATTTGCAGGGAAGCTAAAGCAGGCAGAGGCCAGCACATGCGAGCGCCTTGTATGTCATTGTAAAGATTTCAGATTGTTTCCCGGGGATGAACTGCTGGGTGCTTTTCACAGAGAGCTTGAGTCAGATCCGCCTCCGGAAGGACGGCCCTCGGGCAGCTGACTGGGGCCAGGGGGGCTGGCGCAGCAGCAGGTGAGCTGAGGTCCTCCACTGGTAGCAGCGGTGGCAGAAAGAAAGCCCAGATTCAATTCACAGGATGGAAATGCAGCGCAACTCGGAGACTGAGTGACTGACGGAAGACAGGAGTCAAGGGTGGCTTAGACGATGAGACACCAACTGAGATGAGTGTGCAGGGACAGAAGCAGATCAACCCTCTCCCCAGAGTCGGGGAGTCAGGGGGAGCCTGCAGATTTCTATTAAATTTGAGGTCCCTATAGGAAATCCAGGGGAAACTATCCAGAAGGAAGATACACAACGAGTTTGCAGCTCGGGGAGTAAGGTCTGACCTAGAATAATAAATAGGGGCGTCAGCACGGAGAGGATACTATATGCTCCTGGAGGGCAGCGATTTTTCTGTTTTACTCACTATTATATCTTCAGGACATAAGTCAAATAATGCACTTGGCACATAAGAAAATGTTCAATAAATACTGGATGAATTAATCAATAAGAAGGATGTAAAAACTCAAGAATTTTATCCAGGAAGAATATATGAAAAGAGCACAACGGGTAGAGGACAAAACTCTAGAAAATATCACCACTTAAGGGAAAGGGGGGGAAGGAGCACACAAAGAAGCCAAAACAATGGTCAGAAACTGTAGTTAGAGATTCTAGTGAGGATGGTGTTACGGAAGGAAGGGAGTCGTGTTACGGAAGGAAGGGAGTCATGCGTAGCAACAAAACAGGCATGCCAAGTGCAGCCCAGGTGTGCGACAGGTGAGGGCTAAAAGCTTCTGCTATCCTTGATGACTAGGAGGTAACGGCTGAGTTTGGCCAGGGCGGTCTCATCACAGAGGGGAGGGCAGAAACTGGAAGACAGGGAACTGAGGCATGAATGGCAGGTGAGGGGAAGCCAGAGTTTAGCCCCAAAACCCTAGCTGAGGAAGCTCCAAGAGCTGCCAGTCCTCCCTCCCACCTATACCCCACTCCAAGACTGCAGGTGGCCTTTGCTCTTCTTCCCTCTGAGGGTTACCCTGGCGTTCATTTTAATGACTTGATTAATCCATTCACCACATTTACTAAGTAACTACTGTGTGCACTGTGCCAGGTACTAGAGGCAGAAAAATGAACCAGCATCAGTGGCTATCCTGGAGAAATGAACAATTCACTGAAGGGGACAGGCTTAACGGAGATTACAGTGCAATGCAGTAGGCAGGCTAACCGGACATACAAGGCACCGTGAGGAAGGACCATCTCATCGGGTCTGTGAGGGGTTTTCACAAAGCCTTCCTATAGGGAAGCCTAGTCCTGTGGGATTCAGAGGAATCTGCCAGGAACCAATCTCACCTGAATGAAAATATGTGTAGGCCAAACAGTTCTGCTCAGAATTCACAATTTCATGGAATTTTAACTGTGCTACTTTCACCAGTCAAGAAAAATTTTGCACTTACAATGACAGAAATTGCTCAAACAATACACCCATGTTACACAACCTGTGCTGACTTCACAGTTCAACATACAAACATATAGGCTGCTATGTTGCAATACAAAATCGAGGACCAAGAATTGTTTTCCCAGAATGATTTAAATTAGAATTTATGCCTAAGAAAAACAAAATGTAATTATTTTCCACACTTTCTTTCAAAAGATAAAATAAAACTTTCCATGGAAGTGTGAAAATTAGGCTGAGCTGGTGATTTCAGAATCCGCAGAGCGAATTAAGGGCTCACAGAGAGGCTGAATAAATCAGATTTCAGGGTAAATTTCCAATACGGGGCCCTGAGGCAGCCCTATCTCCACATTCAATCTGGATTAGCCAAGGCATAGCAAAGGTCTACTTATTTCACTTTAAATAGTGCACGACCAAAACTGGCTTAATTAAAGCAGAAATTTAAAATGGGAAAATGATTGGAATGTCTATATTTTAATGTTATAGATAACAGTGCAGCAAATTCATCTTATCAGTGACTAAAATTGTTTTTTATTATCTGTCTCATCAGTGCCATAAACTCTGACAGTCCTACTTAAAATTCAGTTAATTTGCACCCATGTCAAAAATGTTAGCTTAACCCTGAGATTTCTGAAAATCGAAAGCGTGAAATACAGATTATCTGTACCTCTCAAAATGCATCAAATACCTTTCAGTGAGACTTCAGATATGAAAACAGATACTTATACAGTGCAAATTGTTTAATTTTAACCTTCTCTCCTTATGGCCTCTTATTAAATATTCATCCACAATCCAAATTCACCCCGCTGTGTACTCTTGCTATTTTTAACACTAAATATGTACAAGTGCAGAATCCCATCCCCTGCTTTTTACTACAATCTCCTTAAAGAGACCAAAGACCAAATCAAACCTAAGACTTTTCCAAAAGACATCAAGGCCAAGTTGCTTCTCATATTCACATCTAACCTGCAACAATTTTATGTTTATCATCTATCCTTCTATTGATAAACTCCAGAGTATCACCATTTTCATTTCTCACATAAAATTTATGCTGTATCAGAGACATGATCCACACTAAGAACAGCCCTCAGATACTTCTCTAAACATGTTACTACAAACATGTTTTTCCTTTCTAGATGTCATTCCCCAACTGCTGCCGTTGGGGCTTCAATTCCATAAAATTTAACAAGTGCTTTGAAAGCTACAACATGTACCTCCCATTTTCAAAGAGCTCCCAACATAACTAGTCTAGGTGTAGTTACTCAGATTCTAATGCAGTTTTATTAGTTGATAACCCTTTCTTGTAACTCCCCCTGATTCATATAAGCTTTTGGATATATATGTACATATGAGTTGTACATCACACACACGCACACATGCACGAGCGCCCTCCCTCCCTCCCTCTCTCTCTCTCTTTCGGATCTCCTTGTAGGAAGCTGCCACTGATGCCTGCCTACGTCTCTAAAAGCCTCAGGTTTCCCATCCCCACAACTACTAAATAAGGAGTACAATGTATATTTTTAAAATATATATTTGAGGGGCCGGCCCGATGGCATAGTGGTTAAGTTCACACTCCACTTCAGCAGCCCAGGGTTCACAGGTTCGGATCCTAGGTGCGGACCTATGCACCACTTGTCAAGCCATGCTGTGGTGGCATCCTACATATAAAATAGAAGAAGATGGGCACAGACGTTAGCTTAGGGACAATCTTCCTCAAGCAAAAAGAGGGAGACTGGCAACAGATGTTAGCTCAGGGCCAATCTTCCTCACCAAAATAAAAATACACATATTTGAATGTAGATTCTAGGTACATTTGGTAGCACAGTTAAGGCTGTACTATAGGTTAAAGAGGTTTTCAGAGGCTGGCCTGAGAATCCAATATCTTTTTAAAGATTATCCAAGTTAAAGAACAACACACTTTTGGTTCTACACTTTTAGTACACTTTAGATATACTTGATGCTTTTTATACTTAGACACTCCTTCAGTACCACTCTTTCAGAGTATGCCTGCACATGTATTTATAAGAAAGATATCTGTGTAATTGTATTTACTCCTAAGCATCAAGTTAAGGAGATAGTTTATTAGTAGTTTCTTTAGGAATATAATATTTCACAATTTTTTCAGCCTAATTCCTTAAACCACAAATCGAAGAAACGCATTGCAAAAACCCACAGAAAGAAACTATCACATCTTGATCTATAATCATATCAATATATCTGGATTAAACAAGAGTTCAGAGAAAGAAAGAAACTCTTCCCCTTTTGAATCATTATTTGGGAAAATGTTCTATTTTACCAGTAACTAAAGAAAACTTTTGAAGTAATATTCCATCACCTACAAAATGGCAAAAATAATGACACCCAATGTGAGTAAATGAGTATTTGAACTAGTAGGTATAAAGTAGTGATAAAACTCTTTCTGAAGGATAATATGACAATAAGCTTTAAACGAAAGCTTTGAAAATTATATCTTGTTCCAACTCGAACACTCTCTCTCAAATGGGGCAGGGGTGCTATTGATCCAAATGGGTCTGCAGCTACAAGATTTCTAACACTGCAGGGAGCCAGCATGGTCCAGCGGGACGCATGGGCTCTGGGTTCAGAGTGGGTCCACACCCTCATCCCACCACTTCCCACCACTGTGTGACCCTGAATACACTGCTTATTTCTTAGTTTTCTTACTCATTCAACGGGAGAAATAATACCTACAGCACAATTATTGTGAAAATCAAATTAGTGAGAACTATAAAGGACCTCAGAGCCACTTACTAATTGTTCAAAGAAGAAAACTGAAACAACCCAACTATTCAACCATTATAGAATGTGCGAACGAGCCATAACACATCAGCACAGCGGAAGAGACAGAGACGGAAAAGCACATACAAAACAACATCAAATGTTTAAGAGTGATGTGCATGAATTACAGCTACGCGAAAACCAGGCTGATGATGATCAGAGCTGGCCATCGTGACCTGTAAGCAGCAGCTGTTGTACGTGAAGCAATCTATGTCTGCTTTTCTGTGATGATGTCTAAATATAACCCTACGTGCCTCTGTTTTTGTTCCCAGGCATGCTGCAAACATGACTATGGCTTTCTGTGGAGTGGGGGTGGTTGGGACACAGCTGTCCCGCATTCGTCCTCCTCCGTCCCCGCACCCACACTCCCATTTACAGCACAGACAAGCAGGGAAGAGCTGCTAGTCCTCATTCCTAGGACGCTCCTGATCCCTCTCTGTTTGTCTAAAACCAAGCTTACTCGAGTCCAGGTTCAAGGACTGCAGAGCTTCCCCCCTTCCCTGCACCCCAGGAACACTGACTATCCATGGGATCTGCCCAGAATCTCTCCTATGCTGCTAGTAACAGACTTCTGAGCTGTCTTGTATTATTATTTAACTCTTGTATGATTTTTTCATTTTTCATGTGTTTTTCTTACCTCCTAAGTAGACTAAAATGGCAATGCCCATGCTTTGCACTTTTTTATGTCTCACTTAGCATCCAGCACAAATGACTTAGACGACTGTTGTGACTCAGTACCTCCTTGGGAATGATGACTGATCACATATACAGTAAAATGTTCTTGAAAACGAAAAGGAAAAATCACTAACCAATTTCTGCATCGCTTCTGTACATACACAGAAGACACAGGTAAAGTCCATGACAATATATGATGCGACGTTCGTAGTCAAGTTCTCCTAACGGCATTAAAATAGGAGCAGGACACTAGAGACTCTTCCCTCATTTCATAAAGCGTGCATATTCCTCTTCAAGCCAGAAAATACCAAGATTCTCAGTTACCACTGTCATCACTACCACAGAATCCAATTATCAAAGAAACTCCCTGGCCTCAAATGACATCACGGGGCTGGGAGTTGTGGGGACTTGCCCAGGGTTGCACTACTAGTTAGTACAGAGCTGAGACTAGAACACAAATTTCCTGACTCAGGGCCACAGTTCCTTCTACTGCATTGCGCATCTGTGTAAGACCATGACACTGAGGTAGAAAAGGATGCTGCCCAGCATCTAAAACCATTTTGTCTTTTACTTGTACAAATGACAAAATAGTACCTGTTTACTAAGACTTGAACTAAAACACTGGAACTTCAAATTTGGGTATCAACACTCTGTAAGTTCTTCTTTTATCAATACAGGAATATTTGCCACATTCTACAACGGTATAAGAAAGATCAAGAAGTGGAATTCTAAGGTATTAAGGGAGAAAAGGCTGTTTCGTTGCTGGCTCCAAGACTCATCAAATTATTGGTGCTCTCTAACCATGATGCCATTCCCAGTGTGGCAGTAGGGGCAGGGGGGACCAAAATACTCATATACTGACTTGGAAAGATAACCATTGTCAATATTATTGGTTTTGGTTTCCTTAAGGCAAGTTACAGAGAACAAGTTACAAGAATATACAGAGAATATATTTTTGTGGAACCATGGAATAAAATTTGAAGGAAGAGGGCAAGGAGATGAGAAAAGATTTTTGTAAAAATGGGATTATAGGTAATTTTTATTTCTGTACTTTTCATCTGAAATAAATGTTTTGATATGTAATTTTAAATAAAGAAGTGTTTGTTTTCCACATGTACATTATCATTAAACAGAAGAAGACAAATATTTTTTCCTGATTACATTTTAAATTTTCTCCCAAATCTAAAATACCGCTGGATTTTTATTTTTCAGAATTATTAAGATTAGCCATAAAACATTAATGTTATTACCTATGTATAAAGTAACTCCATAAACTACCAATGAAAATAATTAGAAACTGTGATTAACTCCTAGGGATACTCAAAAAAAAAAATACATCCATGACGTATATAATCCCAAATTTAGCATATAGCGTCAGAGGTTCATGGAATATTCTCTTAAAACCCATCCAAAGACCCTCCGGACCTGCATTATCCCATAATGACCAACATCTACCATGTATTTCCAAAGCACTTTAATACATTTTCATTTGATCACAATTCCCTTTCTTTGAGCAAGATTGGCCTTATGCTACCATCTGTTGCCAATCTTCCTCTTTTTCTTTTTTTTTCCCCAAAGCCCGAGCGCATAGCTGTGTATCATAGTTGTAGAGTTGTAGCTCTTCTATGTGGGATGCCGCCTCAGCACGGCTCAATGAGCAGTGAGTAGGTCGGTGCACAGGATCTGAACCGGTGAACCCCGGGCTGCCGAAGCGGAACATGCGAACTTAACCGCTACGCCACCAGGCCGGCCCCTGATCACAATTCTTAAGACACCCTCATAAAGGACTCAGCAACAAAACACAGAATCTTAGAACCGAAAAGAACCTCACTGGCCCACACACGACGGATGTATGAATCCCCTGAAAGTGTCTACAACCATGAATGTTATGAATTTCCTCCTCCTATGTAACAAAAATCTGTTCCTTGTAATTTACATCCATGGGTTTTACCATGGTCCTTTTGCAGAATATTTGATGATAGCTATATCTATTTCCCTTTTCTAATCAAAATATGCCAAATCTTAGTCCTCTTAACACTAAAGGTATTATGGGAAGGAACTTGCTTCCTTTTTTCTGTCCCTCATTGGCGCTAATGCGGCCTCAGCTCTCTGGGCTCCTTTGGCAGCCCCCTCCCATCAGCTGTGATTAAACCCCACCTCCCCCATCTCCCATTATATAGCTGGTTAGTTCATTCTAGTGGCAGAGGTTTGTCTTTACCTCTGCTTATTTTCATTTTGCTTATTTCTAGGCACCGTTCTAGCCTGACATCTAACACACTGACTGCATTTCCAATCTTGACATCAACCACCAGTTAAATCAGCAGCTATTTCATTCATGTCTTCATCCACGTCACTGATAAAAATACTGAAGAGGTCAAGGCAGAGGACAGAGCCTTGGGCTAACCACTAGTGCCATTCATAAGGACTGACATAAATCCAGGCATCAGCATTCTTGGAGGAAGGTCTTCATTAGAACCCTTAGGACAATCCCTTCCCCTGGTCCACAGCACTCTTCCAATTTACTCACTATGCTCATAATGCAGCCCAAGTCCATACCTGCCTTTGGGTGACGACCTCTTGCCCACTTCAAATTCCTCCATCTTTTCTAATATATAAAATAAATAGTCCAAAGTTTACAAAAACACTTAGAATTCAAGACAAAAGGGTATAGGGAAAGCCAGGGGGTTAGACACAGACAAAACTGGATGTGAATCCTGCCTGTACTGCTCATTAGCTACGTAAACTCAGGCTCACATTTAACAGAGTGCAGTCATGTTCACCTCTTGTGCTGCTGGGGGATTAAATGAGGTATTACAGGATTTATCACACAGTAAGAGCTTCCCAAATCTTTTTTCTTTTCCTCTTAATAAATTAGTGAATTGAAGTCAGAGCAAAATCACTCAATAATTCAATCTATTTTTTTTCTTGTCTCCCCAACATTAGTTAAAGGTGGAAATTTTGTCTTACTCATCTTTGCATACCTAGCACTTGGTACCATGCCTGGTATGATTAACATTTGTTGAATAGAAAAAGCAGTGACTTCCATAACACGTGGCCAATTAAACAGTAGAGCTCTAACTAGAATGCAGGCCTCTAGATGCCAATAGGTACAAGAGGTAAAGAATCGTGCATCATTGCAGGCAAAGCTTGACCTTCCACAAGTTCATAGAAGTCACAGCTTCCATTACCTCCTTAGGCCTGTGTCCCCCAGTGTGTCTCCCATGGCTGGTTTCTCTGAGCCCCAGGGCTCTCTACCCAACTGACACCCAACATTCCTGCCTGGATGCCTAGGATCCTCCCCACCTGTTTCTGATCTCAGTGAAAGACACCCCTCATCCAGATGTACAAGTGAGAGTCCAGGGAGGCACCCTGACTCCATCCTCTCCCTCTCCACCACAGCCTACCCCTCAGCAAGTCCGGGCAGCTGGACCCACCACTGCTGCCAGCAGGAAATCTCCCCCTCGGACCAGACTGGCCTCCGTGGGACTCTAAAGAAACCACGTACTTTCCCTCCACATAGAAGGAGCTCTGCTCTCCAGCAGAACACAGTGCTACTGTCCTGTCCTCAGAGATGCCCTCCCTGAACACCAGAATGAGCCAGGATCCTCTCAGAAAAGGACCCCTGTGCTTTCCCTTCAGAGCACTCATCAAAGTCTACAAGAATATTTATTTGTGTGACTACTTGATAAATGTCTGTCTCCCCACCTAGACTGTTCCACAGGAACAGGAGGAGAATTGGAGAAGACAAACATTAAATCCATTTATAGCTATCGTCTAGGTACCACAGAATAAGTCCAGAAAATAAGACTGTTTTGGTTCTCTAGTTGTTGCCTGATTTTTATAAATTGGCAAAACCTAGTATTTGCCTAATCCCCCAAGCTCAGCAGCTTGTAAGTCAATTCAGTGAGTAAATTATTGTCTGACTGAACTGTACTTTTAAATTTAATTTAGCAAATGTAATAATTTTATGAACAAACTCAAGTATATATTTTTTTATTTCAAAAGTAAATTAGATCTAAAAGGAATATCAAAATAGTAATGGAATATATTTCTATGTGCCCTGAGATTTGTTATTCTCACCAGCCAAAAAAACTGTAAAACTGTAAAACAATTTCTAAAATTTAGATCTCTAAGAGTGCAATATTGTTCACATTCATGTGTCACTACTGACAACCTAGTAGCAGGCTCTTGTTTAAGGAAGAGGAATAATATGGTATATTTCCCATATAAAGACAGATTTAGATCAATAAAGGAAGCTTTTGTGAGAATATGTCAGATTTCAGCCCCACCACCTTTTAGCTGTGTGATGCTGAGGGTCACCACTTAACTTCTCTGCATCTAAGGTAACTCATCTGTACACCAAGAACACGACCTCTATCACTCTAGAGTTGTTATAGAATTGGAGATAATATAGTCAAGTTCTTGGCACATAACAGGCTTCTAATAGGGATAGATTTTATCATCATCATTATTACATGGAGGTATATTCCAGAATAATCACTATTAATAATAATCACAAAAACCTGCATCCCTCCACCAATGTGCAGAAGACAGACATTGCTAATCAATCCTAGCATTCGTTTTCCTGAAATCCAGTGAGCCTCTGAACCTTTCACCTTGTGGAGTTGCAGGCAGCCACTACCAATTATCAGATTTTGCAAACAAGCAGAAACCAATCTGCTATCTCTAGTACAACGGAAAGAGTATAATGTCTGACATCGAGTGGACCTGGGTTCATAGCGGTCTCCTGCTTCTGACCAGCCATGAAATGTTGGGTAAATTATTCCAGTGCTCTGAGCCTCAGCTGTCCCATCTTTCAAGTGAAGATAATACCTCCCTCAAAGACACACTCATTCCAAAGCTGCTGGTGTGTGATCTGCATGGATAACAATCCCTAAGACGTATCAGAGTGGTACCCTCAAGACCAACAGGGAACTTACTGAAGTCCCCAGCAATCTCCATGGTTGCCATCACACCTCTTTCAAACTATTTTATTAATTTTTTAAAATTAACAAGTTTAAAGTTGCATTCAAGAAAATGCCAGTAAAAATATTATGAACGTTACCACTTGCCTCACCTATCCCTGGAAATAGAGGGCCTGCTGTGCTGATACACAGGCTTCAGGCCCTGGTGGAAAGACGCTTTTCAGAGACACAGCCCCATTAAAGATCTGCTTTATCAGAGCCATCATGAAGTGAAAGCATACACCGACGCACACTGTAATGTGACTGTTCAAAGACAAAAAAGGTAACATGACTAATATACAGTCAAATCTTATAGACTGAAAAAGGCACGGCACCTGAAAGCAATACATAAGGCCTAGGCCGATCCCACGCTGAAGGAAAGAGGATCACTATACAGATGCTGTTAGGGCAGTGGACAAAATCAGAATATAGACTGGAGGTTCAAGTACCGCCTCGAAGTTAAACATCCTGACAGTGATAATGCACTGAGCGATGGGAAAGAGTAACCTTGTTCCCGGAAAACACTAAGGAGTAAAGGGGCAGGATGTAGGATTCTGAGAAAATACACGACAGACAGGTAGGTAGGTGAGTAGATAAACAGATAAAGTAAATGCAGCAAGATGTTAAAACTTGATGTATCAGAGTACAAGGTATATGGGATTTCTCTGCACTATTCTTGCGACTTTCCTATAAATTTGAAATTATTTCAAAAAAAAAAGCTAAAAAAAAGGGCAAAAACACAGAACAAGGATAACTGAAAACTAATAATCACTCCCTCACGTCTGCAGGGGGGTCTGCAGCTCCTCAGGACCGAGAGCCACCCCAGACCACGAGGCCCATGGGCCTCCCGCAGGCTTAAAACCTAAGGGCGGGGGTGGTGTGGGGAGGAAAATAGGGGAAAAGAAACACGAAGAACTAGAAGAGTCAAAAAACTAGGAGAGAGAGCAGAGACAGAAAAAAGCAGTGCACGTGATAAGGCATAACTGGGGAAGAGGGTGGAGGTTACAGTCTTCTTCCTAAAAGTACTGCAGTTGGCAAAACACATATTGAATATATATTTTTAAATACGTTTTTAAAAAAATTCCTAGGAAGCTTCGATTCCACAAAAATTTTTTTTAATTAAAAAAAAAAAAGATCTTCCGAGTTAAAACCCTGCTCTGGTAGAGACTCTTTCCCACGAATCATCTTTTCAGGTTATCACCCTCAACCCTCAAGATGTAATGAAGCTAATGAGTTTTTCACTGTGCTTTTTAAAAGATCTCAAATCAGCCCTTCAAGATGTGAAATGTGCCATCTTTCAGCCCAGAACTCTCCCTGACTTGTTTATAATCGCCACTTTTCCTGTGTGACCCTGCACCCTCCTCCTCCCTATGAAGGATGTAAACAGACCTGGCCCCTAGCAGTGCCTCGAGGGCAGGTCAGGTTCTCTGGTTTAAAATAAGGAAAGCAACTACCCAAATGAAAACATACCCAGGATTTTTTAAATCTCAGTACAAATATCCCAAAACTGTGGTTGACAAAGCCTCGGTTGGAGAAGTAGAGGGTTCAGATACCCTCAGCGAATGAACAGTTTAAGTGCTTGCGATGGCACGTGGGGCCCTTAGGGCCTACCTCTCCCACTATCCAGCCACACGACCTCAGGAAGCTTCGGTACAGGGCAGCGAGGTCAAGTACACGGACCCTGGAGTTAAGGCTGCCTGGCCCGCACCCCAGCTCGCCACTTACTGTGCGATCTCAGGCAGATCATGTAAATTCTCTGAACTTCAGCTTCCTCCTCTGAAAAGTCAGGATAATAACAGTACCGACCTCACAGCACTGTTCTAAGTATTAACAACACAGCACACACAAAATACTCAGAACAGGGCCCAGTGCACAGGAAGCACTCAGTTAAGCGCTGGAGGTTACTACTCCTGGGCAATTTCACTCCTCTGAGCCCCACGACTCCTCACACGCACAGTGAGGGGTAGAGAGATGACCTCTTACAGTCCTTCCTGTTCTAGCATTCTATCATTCTAGAACCATCCCTCCTCCTTGGTGCTGGACCTTCCAATTGTCATGGTAATAGCAAACGGAACGTGGGCCCTTAGAGATATTTCTCCTCCTCTGGTTAAGACGAGAAATCTTGACAATAAACTGTCCTGAGGGTCAACAGGTAGGGAGAGGACCATAAAAAGGTCTAAAGAGTTCAAAACCCACAAGTTCAACATCCAAATATCCAAGGCTCACCTTCAGGTGACACCCCTGCCACCTGTCAAGTCTCAGCCCACACTGAACATGGCGGCCCTTTTGCATACCCCCATGCCGATGCCCTAAGGCACCCCCCTTCTAGAATGCCCTTGTACCCCACAAACCTTTGGCTACCTGTAAACTGAAGAAACTCGTCCTAACCCTGCAAAGTACCATGGATAAAACAGTCTGCCTTCTCGGGGCTCCCACCATATACTGCGACTCTCTTATTTAATAGACGTTCAACTTTTATCCTAACTCTCCTTACAGCCCCAACTTCTCATAGAGAGTGGACAAACGTTGTTGCTATTATTTCATTAATCAAAAACCAAAATAAAAGAAACTCAAGCACAGTACCTTAACCTTTGCCTCTCCAAGCCATCCTCTCCTAAACAATATGGTGCTACCTTCCTAGATGTGTCAATTATAAGTCATGAAATCTACGCAACCTGATCCAAACTCTGGCTTGTAACAGGCACTTACTAAATGTCTGGTGTATGAAGGTGAGAAAGACATCCTGCTGTGTCTCCTGCTCCACATGCAACTTCTCCTGGATTCAAATTAAAACGCTCCAAACGCTGGCATTTTTTAATTCCATGCTATAATATCACTATTTCTAATATTCTTAAAATATCATTTCCCAAACTGTGTTTAAAGCTGTTACTGTAATTAAGAATGGAATATGTTTATAAAGCACATGCCACTCTCTAAGATTCATAATATATGTTAGCATAAGAAAAATCTAAAAAGTCCTACAAAGAAAAAAAGACCTGTTTAACTTGGTTGTACCCAAACCTGTCTGAGCAAGTTTTTTTGGTGGTGAAGATTGTCCCTGAGCTAACATCTGTGCCAATCTTCCTCTATTTTGTGTGTGGGACACTGCCACAGCATGGCTTGACAAGCAGTGTGTAGGTCTGCCCAGAATCCAAACCTGCGAACCCCCAGCCGCTGAAGCTGAGCGTGAGAACTTAACCACTATACCACTGGGCCAGCCTCAAGTGTGCTGTTTTTTTTTTTTTAAGTAAAACACAGGAAAATATAAACTAGGATGATACAAAAATGTAGTAACACATTCCGTTTTCTTTGTTGGCTAGATCTATCTCAACTAGAGAGTGAAGGATTGTGTGTGTGTGCACTTGTGCATATGGCTTCTCTCCCAGTTGTGAGAAGATAACACAGTGCTTAGCTTACCTGTCGATTTTTATATCTAGTTGGGTAATCAGAGCAACAAGGCATTTTTATATATAGCTGGGTAGTGAGAGTAACAACAAGGTATGCTGGTCATATATCCTTAGCATTTATGGCAAATTATTAATCAAGTCCCACCTGAAACAATTTGTTAAATTGATTTTAATCACTGGGCCTCTCATGTGAAGCTTTGTATAATCAGCATTTCATTTACAAAATTAATTGCCTGATTGATTCTCAGGAGGCAGTGGCTGTCATTACCCTGCTGTCATAACTTCTGAGGAGGGTGTCACAACACGAAATCCTGCCAGTCTGAAGAGCACTGCTATTTTAAAAACGGGTGAGGGGTGAAAGGGATAAAGGAGAAAAACCAAGGAAGCTATCTTACCCTTCAGCCTGAGAGAAAGCTGGAAGCGTTTCATGCGAATCACACTATCAACACCCTTCTGCTAAATCAATTAACATTCAAATCTAGGGTTCGGGGCATGAAGGATTTTTACTGTCTTAAAATAATAACTAGAATGCAAAAGCACGAATTCACCACTAGAGTTAAATTTTAACCTACGTTACAAAATGTATATCTTGAGATAGACAGATATCTCAAGATAAAAGAGCAGCCCTGTAGTAGACTGGCAGACTACTTGCCTACTGCTAACCAGTTCAATTTCCCACACTCTTCCTTTCTTCCACTTTCTAATAAAAGAGGCATAACCAGCAATTTTAGGAGTTTATGACTGATACCAAAATATATCCATTTTAAGCACACCCAAAACACACATAAGCCTACATTCATTCAGTCTTTCAAAAATATTTTAGTATCTATTATTGTTAGATACACACTTTTTATATTTAATTTATTGCTCACTATTTCACATTTAATAGTCTGTTGGTAACTGATGAGTCTTCACCTAAAAACTGTCATCACAATCAATTAACAAAAATTAGGCTAAAAAGTATCTTTTGCATAAAAGAAAAGGATGAGTACAGAAGAAGGGAAGAAAGGAAATTTTTTAAAGTTATCATCATTAAAAGTGAGATCACATTACCTAATCTTCACATTTTCAAATGGACCCATGTAAGCATCAAACCAGTCCAAGATTCTATTTTTTTCTTTACCATTAATTTGCCTTTTCAGGGCCGGCCCCGTGGCTTAGCGGGTTAAGTGCGCGCGCTCTGCTGCTGGCGGCCCAGGTTGGGATCCCGGGCGCGCACCGACACACTGCTTCTCCGGCCATGCTGAGGCCGCGTCCCACATACAGTAACTAGAAGGATGTGCAGCTATGACATACAACTATCTACTGGGGCTTTGGTGGAAAATAAATAAATAAAATTAAAAAAAAATTTGCCTTTTCAGAAAGGATGACCAATTCTGCAAAAGCCCCTAAATCTTGCCCCCTCCCAACACACAGTTGCATTTCCCATAGCCTCAACATTCCATAAAAGCACGGCTGACCACATGAAGCTGTTTTCAAAAGCATAAAATAATTTCCATAGTATATATAGAGGGGGACATGTTTAAAACAATCCCCATTCAATGTAATCCAATTCCAAATAAAGCCTCTATTAAATGGGTCACTGTGAACGCAAAAGAGGCCTCCTCTAGAGACCAGATGTAATTTACCTTCCTTTCACTACACTGAATTTTGATTCCTATGTACAGCCACAGATTTCCTTTAAAAAGAAAGATCACCTCATAAATTTGCTCTATTATCTTGTGACCAAGGGTGTTTTGTTTGCTGGCTTGGTAAAGAGAGCTAATTGGGACATTGTGCCCACGCCCACATTGCAGGCTAACATGACAAATTCATGGTTAGAGAACATAAAGGCAAAGTCTTTCCAGAACAAGCCCTGGCCCCTCCTTGACCTCTTGGGCACATTCTACTCGCCAGCAGAATAAGAGCAACATCTCCAATTTTTACTTGGCTCCCAGGGATGCCCTAAGTGTGGATTAGCGAACGTCTACAAAGCGCTTTAAGTTCTGGAAAGAAAGGCATTGTGAAAGCAATGAATGCCTAGGATCACTCCTTAAGCTACACACACTGTAACTGTTTTGGAAAATAGCGTTCACAAATTCAAATGCCTATCAACTGAACACCTTTCATTACGAAAGAACCGAATAAAGGGAATACAGAGAATTCTCTTATACATGTGCACCGGGGGTGGAGACTTCACCTAAACATTTAATGCTAGCATCACTACCACCCACGACAGGATTCTACAGCACATCAGAAATGGTTCAGAGCAGGGCCGGCCCCGTGGCTTAGCGGTTAAGTGCGTGCGCTCCGCTGCTGGCGGCCCAGGTTCGGATCCCAGGCGCACACTTCTCCGGCCATGCTGAGGCCCTGTCCCACATACAGCAACTAGAAGGATGTGCAGCTATAACATACAACTATCTACCGGGGCTTTGGGGGGAAAATAAATAAATAAATAAAATCTTTCAAAAAAAAAAAAAGAAATGGTTCAGAGCAGTAATTCTCAGAGGTGAAAAAGGAGGGATGCTATGTAAACAGGAACAGGGGCTGGCATCAGGGTACAGGTGAAAATGCATATTCAGGATTATAATTTTACATTTGGAAAAGCGGGGAAAGGACTGTATTTATAACATACCATATGAAAGTAGAGCTTGATAAAATAATCTCAATTGTTGAGGATTTGCAAGAAAAGTCTAGCTTCTGTCTTTTCAAGGGAGGTGGGGAGGCCCGGTCTTCGGGGAGGATACATCTGAATGGTGGAAGAGGTGTGAGGAAGTCTATGTTTATCAAAAGGAGGCACAAGATAGAAAAGGTTAAGAAACAAAGATTCAGATAAAAGAGGAAACAAGTTAGTCAGAGGACATATCCATTCATTCACCCCACATTGTGTAAACTAAACAAATATTAATGTGCAAGGCACCATGAAGGATAAGCAGATGTGTAAGATGGTCCTTGACTTTAAGAAACATCCATGAGGGGCCGGCCCGGTGGCGCAGCGGCTAAGTGCGCGCGCTCCACTGCGGCGGCCCGGGGTTTGCTGGTTTGGATCCCAGGCGCGCACCGACACACCGCTTGGCAAGCCATGCTGTGGCGGCGTCCCATATAAAGTGGAGGAAGATGGGCACGGATGTTAGTTCAGGGCCAGTCTTCCTCAGCAAAAAAGAGGAGGATTGGCAGATGTTAGCGCAGGGCCAATCTTCCTCACAAAAAAAAAAAAAAAGAAACATACATGATAACAGAGGAAATAAGAGACATATTTAAATAATACAAGCTATAAATAAGTTTGTTAAACGCCAGGAGAGAGGAGAATTAAGTCCTATGAGAGTTCAGCTGAAGGTCACAACTTCTAGTTGGAAGAAACGGAAGGATTCATAGCATTTAAGACGGATAATAAAAAGTGAAGACACACAGAACTATCAAGGCACAAATATAATAATAACAGCCACTATTTAATGAGTGCCTACTATGAGCCGAGCACTGTGCTAGTGCTTTACAAATGACACGACCAATCCTAACAAAAGTCCTGCAGAGTAGTTAATACTACAAACCACTGTGTTTAGTTGAAGGAGATCATCTCCTAGACTAGGTAACTTGCCCAAGGGCACACTACAGGAAGATAGAATCAGGATTTTCCCAGGTCTGACTGGTGCTCCTTGGGCAAGAAGCCTATAATAGCCACGGGGTTCCCCTCCAAGCCACTCCAATTAACATCCCTTGAGAGGAACAAGCTGTGAAGAGAAGACTCTTAACCTGAATTGTGTCCCAATTCATATGTTGAAGCCCTAACCCCCAGTGTGACTGTATTTGGAGATAGGGCCCTTAAGCAGGTTAAATAAAGGTTAAATGAGGTCATAAACGTGGGCCCCAATTTGATAGGTCTGATGTCCTTATAATAAGATGAGAGACCAGGGCGTTTTCTCTCTCTCCCTGCACACACACAGAGGAGCACAAGTGAGCACACAAAAAGGTGTGCAAGCCAAGAGAAGAGACCTCAGAATGAAACCTACCTTGCTGGCAGCTTGATCTTGGAAATCAGAATTCCAGAACTGTGAGAAGTAAATTTCTGTTGTTTAAGCCACCTGGTCTACGGTATTTTATTACAGCAGCCGGAGAAGACTAAGACACACCACTGTTATTTTTATTGAATTGTAATATATAATCTGAATTCTAAGAGGGATCCCTGGGATTCTTGCCCCCTGGTATCCATTCCTTTGTGCAATCCCCTCCTCTTGAGGATGGGCAGGACCTGTGACTTGCATCTACTCCAGAGAATACAGCAAAGATGAATGCATTTTGCAGATGTAATTAAAGTTCCTAATCAGTAGACTCTGAGCTAATCAAATCAGAGAGTGTCCTGGATGGGCCTGACATAATCATGTGAGCCCTTTAAAAGAAGGTCCAGGCCTTCCCAAAAGTTAGAGACTCCCAGTAACAGGGACTCTCTCTTTGATGGTGGCACTGAAGAAGCAAGCTGCTATGATACAGCCACCAATCGTCTGAGGGAGCCTTCCCTAGTCCAGCCTCCAGATGAGAATGCAGCCCAGCTGACTCCTTGGTTGTAGCCTCTGGGACTCTGGACGGAGGGCACAGCTAAGTTGTGCCTGGACTCCTGACCCACAGAAACTCAGAGATAATAAACGTATGTTGGTTTAAGCCACTCAATTTGTTATGCAGCAAAAAAAACCTAATTCACAACTTGGTAAAAATAATACGCTTTCCACATAGCTCCTCCCCACTCCCACGTACAAGCAGATTGCTGCTCCAAGTATAGGTGCCGGCGCTTCAACACATTCACTGAGAGGAAGCCTTAAAACATCCTGTCCCTGAAGGTACAGTTTGCCCACTTCTGGGCAAACTCCTACCCATCCTTCAAACCTGACTCAAGGATCACCTTCCCTGTCACATTTGTCTTGAAATCACCAGATAGAATAAAACACACCTCTTCTGTGGCCTCAGAGACCTTTGAGGAAACCTCTAATATAATATTTAGAAGGTCTGGTTCCAATTTTCTGTTTGCTTGTCTCAACAGCAGAGGCCAAGTTAAACAGCAAGATAGGTTACAAAGATAAAAGAAAACATCCCTCACACTGTCATAGAGAAAGAACAGGAGCAGGAATCCAGTTCTAGTTCACCAGCTAAAGGACCTGAGATGAGGCAAGTTACTCAACTTCTCTGGGCCTGAATTTCCTTATCTATGAAACAGAATAGTTTGCAAGTGGGTACTCCCATTTTTATATCCAGAACCTAGCACAATATATGTCTGCAGATTGAATAAATATGACAATTAAAATATGCTTGAAAGGTCAACCTAAAAAGTCTAACTCAAAAAACAGAAATACTAGCAATGACACCAACATAAGAAAATGTGTACAAAATTGTGAGTTGAAAATTGGTGGTTAAAACTAATGGCAACTACTTAATAGTCATGCATATATGCTGACAAGGGATATAAATGATTTAAAATAGGAGCTGTTCACTTCTCATTGCCTATCCCTCATATGTAAAGGCCTAAGGTCTACGAGGTAGAGCCCGTGTCACCCACCAGCCTTCACCTCACTCCAGAATCCTATTCCTTGGCTACTAGCCATAAAGGTTTTCCAGATGACTGCTTAAATCCTCAAGTTTCGGGCTGCGTCTCTTTGCCTTTTTCATGCTACCTGACCACATAATACACCCTACCCTCTCCAAACAGCTGGCCTTGCCCAGCCTGCTGAACCTAATTTGAGAGACCATGTCACTGCGATAGCCAGCTCCATTGTCTGGTTGGCCTCAGCCCAAGTGATCTGAGAAAGATATTTCTGAATCATTTTTGAATGAACCAATAAACTTAACAGAAAAGGGAGTTCCCCTCCTCTCTTTTTTTTTTTTTAAGTGAGAAAGGCAAATTTTTATTTATTTATTTATTTATTTTCCCCCAAAGCCCCAGTAGATAGCTGTATGTCATAGATGAGAAAGGCAAATTTTTAAATGCTCTTGACAACAGTGGTACAGAAGCCTCAGATTTGCCCACATTATCTATTTATCTAAAAGCTACATCCAGCCCAGTAATTCTGTAGAATGCAGCTGATTTGCCCGTATCATTTTACAATTCTGATTAGGTTTCTCTAAAATCCTGTTTATTAAATTGCTTCCTTTAAGCATGCATAGTTACGAATTTGTTTCCAACTAAATGAGGTATCATATGAAAAGATTATACTGCAACAGTGAAGGAACACTCCAGGGATGATGTTTCATCTGGATTTCAAAATTAAAATAGGGCTAAAATTTCACAACTATAAAATTTCTTTTGAAAGAGAAAGGCAGCTGAATTTATACATAGGTTTCAAGATCAGGAAAATGTCAATGCCCCATGATAACATCCTGTGCACAAAACGACCACATCTTTCAGAAAGCATCTGAAGCAAAGACCAAAAGACTCACTGTGGGTCTCATGTGCCGATTTCTTTACAGTCAGGAGGTCAGTAATGGCATGAAGCCGTTCATCATCCAGAGCCCAAACACAGAGCCTTTATGCGACAGCTTGATGCACAGAATAAGCACCAAGCTTATTAACGTATAGGAGGCCAAGAATAAGATGGCCAATGCTTCATTAGATTAGGTTACTGATGATTTACTTTTAAAAGAATAACAGCAAATCAATTGAATAAACCAGACACAATGAATAAAAATCTCCAAAAAGTAATATTTCAGAGATTTGCCCAGCCATGTGACTTTGATTAACTTTAGAGTCACAGATAAAACAAACTCCTATGTACAAACTTGAAGATATTTCTCCCCAAAGTCCAATGAAATAAAAACCCATAACACTGTTTTTAATCAGATGTTAGTGCCTCTAAATGTTTATTTTTTTAAAAAATGTTTCTTTCCTTTCATCAAGCAAAAATAAGAGCAGAAGAGATCAGGATATTCATTTATATTTTAAAACCAGATCAATAAATAAACAATTTTCATGACTAATGAATAAATCCTTATTAAAAAGCAATACAAATGTTTTTATTTTCAATTTTCATATTTGCATAGAGATTAGAAAAGAGTTCTTAAATATGGAGACTTAGCATACTTAAAACTTTTTTTTTGGAGCCAGCCCTGATGGCCTAGTGTTAAAGTTCGGCACTAACTGCTTTGGCGGCCCGGGCGGGCGTGGAACCCCACCACTCGCCTGTCATTAGCCATGCTGTGGCAGCGGCTCACATAGAAGAACTAGAAGGACTTACAACTAGGATATACAACCACGCACTGGGGCTTCGGGGAGATAAAAAAAAACAAAACTTTTTTTTAAAATTTCAGCTAAACTGAAAAAAATGTAGGTATGAAAGAGAATGAAAGGGAAAAAGGGATGATTGCAAGGAAACCTGTGGTATGCGGACTGTAAGAGAATGACCAGTATCCTGACTTTCGTAGCAGGGCTGTTCTGGTTCACGGTCGATTTTGGCTGGAGCCCACGCTCACAAGAACACCACATGATGGGCTGCCAAGAATACAAGGAAGGCTCCCTTCTTTCAAGAGATTTTAATTACAAAGTTATGCCCTACATTTGAGTGGGATATCTATTTAGTACCATAACTAAAAAAGAATGAGAACTTCCAAGTATTTCAAGATCTACATTAGACCACCCCATGCTCTCCTTTCTGTTCTCCTCATTCTTATTTCTGAAGTTAACCAGATACAATGAAAATAACTTAAGGAAAAAAAAAATCCAGCGATGCTTTCCAAATAGGAAATGCTCTCACCTTCTCTGAATTACTTTTGAAATTTCAATTACTGAATTCGATTACTTTGAAATGTCTCCCTCTGCCCCAGTCTTGGGATACAACAGGGTTAAGGCATCAAAGGTAATGCATCTTAGCGAGGAAGAGGCTGCACTTCTATAACAGACTCCTTGCAAGAAACTGTGTTACGAATGGCACGCAGAGACACAGGAGCCTAGGACTGCATCTGAGGATGTCAGAAAAGGGCTCATGCCTAAGGACCCCGTCATGATCCTCCCAGGCAAATCCTCCTGGCCTCAGAAGACAATGACATTCCAAAATGATTCAGGGGTCCACAGCAGAAACGACATTATGTTTATTTCAACTGTTCAGTGACCACTCAGACAACAATAAGGGAACCTCTCCCCCCACCCCCACACACAAAATTACCCAAAGGACAAACACAGGACCACTGTGATGTGTCCAAGAGAGGCTTCACTGGGGAAAAAGGCCAAAGAATATATATAGTATGATCTTATATGTGGATGTTTATGTTTATATGATTTATATGTTCATATGCAGTATTTTTAAAGAAAAAACAGATTAGAAAAAATATATTTAACTTAAGAGCGTATACTTCTGGGAAGTGGAAGCAGTAAAGGGGAATTTAAATATTCAATGCACATGTTTTTTCAGTGTTTGAGTCTTTTATATAAGAATCTATTTGTGTACTATGCTTCTGTAATTAAGAAAAATCTTCAGACTAAAACTCAAAACTTTGGGGGAAAAATTAAGGAATTGAGCGAGTACCTAGAACATGAAGAAACACAATTAAATCATAGTCAGTAAAAAATAAAACAAAATAGACCACTGTATGGAGAATCAAGAAGCCTGGTTTAACATGCGCAAGCTCTATTGCTAATGGGATTTCCAATCCTGGGCAATCCATTTACTCCCTCTGGACCCCAGTCTCGTCCCAAAGAGCAGAAATCCTCCTAGCTACTTGAGCCAAGATCCCAGAGAATAGAGTTGTGTAAATAAAGATGGCTAATTGAGGGGAAGGTGAAAGATCTGGATGGAACCTAAAATGGAAAAGTGAATCCTGTCCATATTATGGTCTAAACCAGGGGTTGGCAAACCACGGCCCATAGGCCAAATCCAGTACAGCACCTGTTCATATAGGACCAGTGTGCTAAGAATGCTTTTCACATTTTTAAATAGTTGGAAAAAAATGAAAAGAAGAAGAATATTTCACAACATGTAAAAATCACATGAAATTCACATGTCAGCATCCATAGCGACATATGGGCACACAGCCTCCCCCATCATTCACAGACTGGCTATGGCTACTTTAGTGCTACATCAGCAGAGTTCATAAACTGAAACAAAGACCATGCCCATAAAGCCTGAAATATTTCCTATCTGGCCCTTTACAGGAAAAGTTTGCCCACCCCTGATCTAAATGCTTCACGCGTCTATAAATTGAAGAATTACTGTAACACAGTGCAGCAACAGTGCGCAGGGCAAAAGCTCAGATTTGGGGCACAAAAATGTGGTTTGAATCCAAGCTGTGTCCTTAACCAAGTCACTGTGTTTCAGTTTTCCTGTATATAAAACAGGGACAGTAAGCAAACTGCACAAGATTATTGTGAGAACTAGATTTTAAAAAAGCACTTTGGAAATTATTGAATAACCTGCAAAGTTATTATTACTAAGTGAAATGAAACAATCCACATTTAAACTTTGGTTGAAAATATGACGCAAAAAAAGCCTCTGGAAGGTATTTTTATGTGAAATGTATTTTTAGAAGAAAGGATAAGTGGAGAGCAGGAATACCACCAAGTAGCTCTGATGAAATTATGAAAGCCATCGACAGACCTGCTCTTCAACTGGGTGGCATATTAAGGCACAGTGTCCCAACTTCAGGAACTAAAAGCACTTTTGGAAGACCGTAAGCCTTTGTTTTTTAAACACTTTAAAGGTTTGTTTAAATGTGCTGTACGTGAGTTCATCATTTATTGAGGACCTTGGCAGTGGACCCTCACAGCAGCTCACTTAATCCCTAATTTTACTGATAAAGACACAGAGGCTCAACAAGGTTTACAGATAAGATTTGGGGGCCCAGCACTGAACCTAATTTAGTGAACGTGATGGAGGCAAAGTGGCCATTATATAAATTAGGAATGAGCTTTCTATCTGGAAAACAATCACATCACAGGTTTCAAAGTTGCAAAATGTATGTGATTCTTTTTCCTATTTTTTTCTTCCATCCAAGTATGCAAAAGAAAGAAAACAAAAGCAAAGGTGGCCTTTGGGTACAAAAAAATTTTTCTGATAGGAGCTCTAAGAGCAGAGAGAATATTCCTACAGGCAAACCAACCCCTGCCCTTGGATAAAGTGTAAACCTGTTTCCTCAATAATGGCGATGGTAACAACAACAGCCAACTCTTAGAAAACGCTTTCTATATGCTTTACATATACCACCTCATTTAATCCTCAAACAACACAGCACTTCAGTACTTTAATTATCGCCATTTTACAAATAATAAGTGGCAGAGCTGGGGATTCAAACTGAATGCCTGGCTCACTGGAATACTCTGTCTCCTCCCTCCTCACCAAGCATACTGCCCAGCAAGAGGCAGGTGACAGTCAAGTGTTTATGCTAAATCTGCCTTAGGATTCAAATCCAAGGAGCCAAGCCCACACCCCAGAAAAAGCATCAAGCATCTGAGACACAGAGAAATTCAGGGCAAGTTGAGGGAGGTCTGTTCCAGCCTGAGTAATACAAGCAAACAAATATATAGTTATAATAAGCAATTTAAACAGCCAGAGGCCAGTGAATAAATTACAGAACTCGAGCAAGATGTTTGCATTTGTTAAACTCGCGTTCTAATTACATGTCTTTTTATAAATCCTGGCAAGTAGTAAGACTGCCTAATCTAAAATTTACAGTTTTAGGAGGGAAAAAACCAGGGACAGGAAGAGATAAAAAGAGCCAAATGTTCAATACACACACACTGGCAAAAGGTAACAACAGACACACAGGAAAAACTTTCTATGAATGCCCACTCAGGGCAGGATATGGAATTTGAAGCTTATAAACTGATCTACTCAGTGTGAGTAGCTGAGTAGGGACAGGAAGAGCTGGATCAAGAAAAGGAAAAGGAAAAAAAAGAAAAAGACAAAATGAAAGCAAGAAAAGAGCATACCGTGAAAGGAAACGGAGAAATCACTTGGGGGGGAGGTGGGGAATCATAAATAAATGCAAAAACAAAAGCTAAGAAAAGTCTAGGTAGATATGAGACAGATATGCACACAGGTGGGTGAAGATGATAGAAGACAGACAGACAGATAGAAGACAGCTAGCTAGCTAGATCAAAGATGAAGAGTAAATCAAAAGGAAGGGAGAGAAAAATATTTTGGTTCCCTCTTAAAAAGGCAAGTAGCATCTACTACAATCTTTGCAAGACCCATTACTCCTCTATATGTGAAACTCACAAGAAATATACATTTCTTGTTTCTATTTCTATTATAGCGTATTTCCATAATATACATTTCTATTCTATTTCTATTTCTATAGCATTTCTATTACATAAATTTATAAACGGTGACTACATTCCATAAATAAAATGCTGGCTCTTAAATCTTCATCAAAAGGCTTAATAAATGCAGAAAATCATACCCAAAAAAACTCGATCACCTCTGCATACTGGAGTCAGTCCAATAAGTCAGTCCAATGAAAAGGAAACATGGTTGCTTGGAAGCTGTTTAATCAATTTATTATATTCCTTACATATACCTCTCCCTATAGCAGTAAGTAAAAAAAAAAAAAGATGAAAACAGTGGTTCTACTCACATACACACCCATCAGAGGTCACAAGCAGATGGAAGGATGCAAAAGTAATACCAGAGGTATGAGGGTGATAGCATTATGCTTTTCTCTGTTTTCCATACTGTAGTTATACGAAATACGTACACACACACATAAATACGCATAGGACACACACTCATGAACGTACATGTACAGATATATTCATATACCCCTTTGCTTATATGATGCTAGAAATACTTAGAAATATAAAAAATAACTTAGCCACAGGAAAACAAGGCCCGTGCATAATCTTTATTTATTTACTACTTCTTGCCTCACACCCTGTATGGCACATCTATTTTCGCCGCTCTATGATCTATGTTTGAAACTAAAAGCCCCAGTGGGCTAGGAGAGCTGTAACCTTCTATTTGCTGTATCTAAATTCTAAGAACCTAAAGAGAAGCTTCAAAATGAAAAGCGAAGGAGGAGTAGCCAAAAATATAAAATGCCACCTATTAAACCTCTAGCCATTCCTTAAATTAACATTTGGTATTTTATAAGTAACAAGTCCATGATTTAAAGACTTCATTATCTTTCACTTCAAGCATTATTATTCAAACAACTAAATCCTAAAGTCCTAAATCCTAAAAAGGGTATTATTCTGAGTGGAATGGTGCGCACTGAATGGAGAGAGAAGTATAGGAGCGTAACAAACCACCGACACACTTGACACGTCATCAAGCTTTTCAGAAACACTAAAAATTTATTTTTGCTTCATCTAATGATGATGTGAAGCAAAATGTTTGCAAACAGGAAGTTTATTTCTTCTAATCCATAGCCTATAGCACTTCTTAATTATTCCTCATAGCAACACTATAATCTAACACTCTCAGAAGGGCTGTGATTTTTCTGACACATAGCTTTAGCTCCTCCAGCGAAGAGGAGCCGTGAGAAACTGGGCAGGAGAAAAGGAGCAAGGTGCCGTTTACACATTTATCTGCTCGGCTCACACGTTCGGGAGAACATCCCCAGCTACCTCAACATTCAGTACCGCAATAATTTTGTCTCCATCCTTTGGACAATTTGCTGCACGCCTCATTTGCTATGAAGAGTTAAAACATTTTAGCCAACCTTGAGAAAGCAATTCGATTTTTTTCCACAGCAAAACGCATAACCTATTCCAACTACCAGGCTACTGGTTAAAGTTCAAACTGCGACACAGATAGAAATCAAGTATTTTCCTTCCAACGTTGCAAAGGGAAAAAACACTTCACCAGTCTTACATTTATTTTCAGTGCATATAAAACAAAATCAAGTGAAACAGCCTCCCGCGTGCTTGGTTCCAAACAGCAGCAGCAGCTTCTCTCCCATTAAAAATGAACAACGCAGATGCCCTCCCTGTTCCTATAACCCTCAGATGACACAGCAGAAGCCTGGACAGAACACTCCAGAGGAAAAAATTCTCATAAAATTGTTTTATTGGGTTTTTTCATTTATTTTTTAATTCTGGATCATCACATTTGTCCTTTTGATAACAAAAACAGTTTCAAAAATAATGATTAGTCAGGATCTATCCTATTTATAGCCATCCAAAATTCAAGTAGCCCACGTTTTGCACTAAGAGCAGTGCACAGTAATCGTATGTTTAAACTGTTCTAAAAATTACAAGATGCAACCGGAGTCCCTAGGGCAGCACTGTCCAGTAAAACTTTCTGCAATGATGAGAACGTTCTATTCTGCGCTGTATTTGTGCTTTTAAGCATTTAAAACATGGCTAGTACAACTGCAGAACTGAATTTTTAATATTAATTAACTTGAATTTGAACAGCCACATGTGGCTAGTGGCTACCATACTGGACAGAGCAGTTCTAGAGAGTACTTTTAATGCTAAAAAGGCATTCTGCTGGAAAAAGATCCTTCAGTCACAGTATGTATGATGCTGACTTTTCTCTCTAGGAAGGGGGAACGGCAATGAAAACTAAACCCAGTACAAAGATCCCCTTGACATGCTCCTGACTGGTGGGGCAGAAGGAACACCTATGATGAAAATGTTTGCCACGAGGAAGTAGGTGGTCCCAGCGGGCACCTCAGAACCATGTCTCCTCGGACACTGAGAAGAAGGAAATGACTCTCCTCTAGTCACACCTGCTGGCTAGGGGGCATACCACCTACGGTGTGCCTTCTTAGAAGATTCTATTTTCTATATCTCTCTACCAAATGACATCCCATCTATGGGAAGTGGGTATCTTTCTTCATCAACTTTCCCAATATCCTTCTAGAATATCAAATGATGTAAATACAGGCAAGCAAGAAAAAAAATGCTATTATGATGATACTTCCGCAACATAAATTCAGATGACTCGTCTAACTCTACTCATGCCAGTCACTACAGAGAGAAAGTACAGTACAACATCTGAGAAGGCAATGGAGTCAGGATGCCTGGGTTCACACTGTACCTATGCCACCGCCTAGAATGTGCCTTAGGCTTACCTAGATTGTACCTTTGTTCACTCATTTGTAAAATGGGTACAATAATAGTATCCCCTTCATAGATAATGCATATATGGTTCTTAGCACAGTGCTTGACACTTAGTAACTGTTCAATAAAGTATTTTATATTACTAATTATTCAATATTTAATATTTCAGCACAATGGAAAAACAAGTGATTTCCCTTTGAGGTTCCAGGTACCATGAGGGAATGTGACCTATAATCTGTATCACTCGAAAGGGGATGTGCATGTGAGTTGTAATTTAAAGAATGGTTTCACTATAAATACAGGGTAAAAATCACACATTTGTCTTACATTAACAATTTTAACATCAAAGAGTAACTTATACACACAGCAAACTGCTTCAGAATTTTTAGTGGCGGATCCTGAATGCCAGCTCTCAAACACGAGTTTTCAGAGGGGATAATGAGAAAATGTGTAACAACTTCCACTCCCAATGACCACTGCCTTAGCCTGAGATTAATGCCACAGAGGTGGCAATGACCAAAGCTAATTCCCCGAATGCAATATCTCTGTTTTAAGAAGTCCCTCCAGACACTCCATCAGACCAGCTGACTCAAGACTTCGTGTTCACAGCCCAGTTCACCGAGGGTATCACAAGCACCTAAAATATATTGGTAGTTCAATATATTACAAAACTTATTTTCTGGAAATGTTTGCAAATGACCTTTATAAAAATGTAGCTTCTTCCCTCATTCACAGCTGGTGGGAATGCAAACTGGCGCAGCCTCTATGGAAAACAGTATGGATATTCCTCAAAAAATTAAAAATACAAATACGTTATGATCCAGCTATCCTACTACTGGGATTTTATCCAAAGAACCTGAAATCAACAATCCAAAGAGGCCTATGCACCCCTATGTTCATCACAGCATTATTCACTATAGCCAAGAAGCGGAAGCAATCTAAGTGTCCCTCAACTAATGACTGGATCAAAAAGATGTGGTATATATATACAATGGAATACTACTCAGCCATAAAAAAAGACAAAATCATCCCATTTGCAACAACATGGATGGGCCTGTAGGGTATTATGTTAAGTGAAGTAAGCCAGAAAGAGAAAGACAAACACCACATGATTTCACTCACATGTGGAAGATAAACGAACACACGGACAGAGAGAACTGTTTGGTGGTTACCAGGGGGAAGGGAGGTGGGGGGGTGGGCACAAAGGGTGCAAGGATGCATTTATATGGTGACTGACAAACAATAATGTACAACTAAAATTTCACCATGTTATAAACTATTATGACATCAATAAAAAAATATATATATACGGCTTCTGCCCCTCAGCCTACAAATCTAGGGGAAGATCCTCGACCCCTAACAAAGACAAAGGGCAGCGCGGGCTTTGCAGTTAACTTGACTCAGGTTTGACTCCAGGGGCCATCAGTTATGGCCTTAGTCAGAGCATAGGTGTCCTTCTGGTCCTCCGCCACCTTAGAATCTATGAAACGGGGATAGGAAACCTGGCACACAGGAATATAGCAAGGATTAAATCCAAGACCTCATATAACACACGAGGCCCCTCAACAAGTATACACTGAGTCCCGCCAAGTGCGAGACACTGCATCAGGCACTGGGCACACGAGGAAGAGAAAGGCCCCCTCCTGTCCCTGCCCAAGCAGCGCCCGGGCCACTGGGAGAGTTAAAAGGGCAACTGACATTCAGGGAGCACCGAGCAGAGCAAACTCGACTTCACTAGCCCCTCTTCCAGTTAAATTAAAAAAATTTTTTTAAGTCCCACTTCTCTTTCAACCATCTCGAAGTCTTTCTCATTTCCTATCACTCCTCAGCCTACTGCAGCTTGCCTCCCTCCTGATAGCTCTTCTAAAGGTCATCAAGGACCAAGTGACCAAGATGTCACCTCCCACGCCTACCTGACCATTCTTCAGGACTTACCACAGCTGTGCACGTCTTTCTTCCAGAAACCTCTGTCCTCCACGGCTTGTGCAGAAATATCCCCACGTTTTCCATCTCCTTTTCCGGCTCCTTGGCTGGCTCCTTTTTCACTCCTTAACTGTCCGTGCTCCCTAAAAGTCCTCAGCACTCCTCCCTTCTCCCCACACACACTCCCAAGGGCAACCTCACGAACTTCACTCTCAGCCGACACTTCCCGCTGAGAACCCACATTATGTACTGGGCCCAAACCACTCTCTTCAACTCCACATCCCTATTTGCTAGGTGCCTACGAGCATCTCCATTTAGCTGTTTGGAACACATCTCAAACCCAACACGTTCAAAACCACAGCCTGTTACTAAATATACGGGATGATTCAAAAGCAACTGAACACCTTCAGAAAGTCACAATACCATATGATTCCTCCCTGTGGAGTCGGATCAAGAACTCGGTGTCTGCACCACCTCTTCCTCTCAGCTTAAAGGAAATGAGGGCGGGATTGGGGCTGCCATTTGCCATTTCAACCAGTGACAGTGCCAATGCTGCGTGTGATCACTGTCCTGTGACACCGAGGTGCGCGCTGAGCATTTGTAAGACTACAGAAATAACCATGATAGTTCCTTTACAAATTGATTTTTATTACATATTCATATATGGCCTCATTACTAAATAACCAATTTTTGAAAGTGTTCAATTCTTTTGACTTCCAGTGTGCTGCTGTTCATCCCTACTATAAAGGGTACCACTGCCATGTGGACGGGTGGCTCTGCTACCTCTGGGATTCAATTTCACCTGAAAGGTAAGCCTTATGAAAGCAGGGCCTGAGTTTTATTCACTGCAGTATCCCCAGCACCTAGAAGTATCTGTCACACAGTAGCTGCTGAACAGATATCAGTATCTGAACAGATATCAACAGCTATTTGCTGAATGAGTCAAGTATGTGCACATAAAGTAGCACAGTATCTGGCAATCAATTTAGTTCTGACACCTACCACCCCCAACCCTGGCTTCTCACTCTTCTTTGCCAGCATCTTTGAGGTATGGAAGGTAACCCTGAAAATGTCCCCATATTACTATATTCAGTGTTTCTGCTGCCAGACTGGTGTCCAAGGCGTGTGAGGCTTGGCCTGCTTCTCACCTGATTCCCTCAGAAGGTCACAGGGGACTAGCCAGCACAGCGGGCTTCCTCCCTGTGGCTTGGCAGAATTTGCCACATCTCACCTGTCTGCTTCTACGAGCCCTGCACTTCTATCCTGCTGCCCACTAACTTCTCCACTTTGTACCTATAATATGGCAAAAAGGAAAGTTACCACGGAGAACCAAATAACTATCATCTATGCCTGAAAAAGGAGGGAATGACTTTATTCTTCCCCGCCAGAGTTAAGTTCCTGAGCCCCGTGACAGTTATTGTCTTACGGCTTTCTCAGCTGTTACAGAATGTTAAGATTGCACTGTTGAAAATCACAGCGTTGGACGAATGACACATTACTACAGAAATTCTCTGAAAGGACTAACACAGGTAGACAGGTGTTAGCTTTCTAGGTAAAAGATACCTTTTATCATAATGAACAAGATAAAATGTGGCTGCTAGGACACTGCAGATGCCCATTCCCTCCATAAGCTTGAAGAACCAAACAAAATTAAAGGTCCCACCTTAGAGAAAAGGACATGCCTGTGACACGTGGCAACAGCCTAAAAAACAGGTTACCGGTTTTATTTTTTTCTTCCTGTGGGTTCCCAAAAATAGACTAATTCATTTGCTTGAGATGGGTTAGGTGTAGTAGCATTAACTTCCAAAACTATAAATCCATGATTATTTTAGTCGTGAAATATTATTATAAATAATAAAACAAAATCAAATATCATTAGAAAATAGGAAATAAGAGAGAGGAAAAGCTTCATCTAATTCTAAGCTAAAAACAGCCTTATGGAGGTACATCATTTGGGAATATTCTCAGCCTTCAATTTAGGACCAAGCAAAAGGTGAGGAAACCAGGTGAAAACCTGGGAAACAGACATGAGCAGAGCCAGTCCTGTGATCTCCCCTACCACTCAAACTTCTGCAGCATTGGTTAAGAGGAATTTAACTTAATCGCTTGTCTAAGACAAGGTTATGAGCCAAACTGATTTTTTTTAAAGCTGTGAGATTTGGTTTTATTGACAAATTTTAAAAGACAAGAATAGTTGGCGACATAAAGGGGAAATTTCCCAGTACTGTACCTTACCATCAGACGTAATTAGGAAGAGAAGGGCTGAAAGTGTCTCAGGACCCATCCCAATATCCTTCGCCCTGGCCAGCCTAGAAGTTCCCCAGCAAGGTAAGGAACATTGACCGGGTCCACTGAGTGCCTTTAATATCTTCCCAACACCACTGAATCCGGCTCCAGCATGGCCATGTGGCAACAGCAAAGACAGAAATAATCATAACTCTATGTCACGAAATGACCTCACCAAAGAACTGGAGGATTTTCCTGCCTTACATGTGTTCTTTTCACCACGCATTAACATCTTGATCATACTGATGTGCTAATTTGGGGGCTTGTCTTACAACTTTCACGACCACAGTACGCACAGAATGAGCATTAAATTTTATCTGGGTGGTTTTTTACTCTAAAATTCTCTCTGCTGGCTACCTGTATCTCCCTTCTCTCCAATCTTCTGTCCCTGGCTGTCACCTGCCCTCCCTTCCCTTGTTCTTTCTTCATACTCTCTTGGACTTAGAGATTTCTGGACTCGTAACACCAAGTGACCTTGAGACACTGTCCAGTCCATTCATCCATTCTCTCATCCAAAACTATTTATTAAGCATGTACTATGTAGTAGACACTGTTCTAGATGCTGGTCCATCGCATCCCCATCCCAGAAACTTCAGCCACAGCCACACGTATATAACTCCAGACAGAAGAGAATCTATGCTCCTCTTTCAACATCAACAGACTATTTCACAGCATCCCTTGATAACTCAGAGCAGTGACCCGGATCGCGGGACAGAGTTCCCCTGACAGGCGGATGTAAATTAATGTTCAGTGACACTATCAGAAAAATCCAATAGCCACCTTCACACCCTTGGAGCACAGAGTCTTTCCTCTCCTTTGTCTGGCATGACCATGGAGCCAAAATACACTAAACGCTTCTCAATTATACGAACGTAATCCTACACGTCTTAACAGTAACAAAAAAGTCTGTTTATTTAAACTTCACCTCTAGCTCATCAATGGCCTCTGTGGAAGGCAGAAAGGTGGGTGTCCAGGCCATTCCAGAGCCGGAGAGCATCCAAATCCCTGGGCAGAGGGGCTTGGGCACCTTGTCTGCCTCCCTGGGTGATTCCGATGGGCAACAGGTTTGAGAACCACTCCTTTGGTGGAGAACGTAGGCTTTAGCATCAGCCCATCCTGGGTACTGAACAACGTTTACTTGTCTATAAAACAGGGAGTCTGCCTTGAAAGACTGTTGAAAGAGTTGCAGTTAATACACGCAATGTGCCCAGCATGCACAGTAGGTGCTCAATAACAGAAGCTATTATTACTGTTGTTGCTTTTATCATATCACTATTATTTAGGGCTCAACTATCCTTTTGTGTGTGTGTGTGTGAGGAATATCAGCCCTGAGCTAACATCCATGCCAATCCTCCTCTTTTTGCTGAGGAAGACTGGCCCTGAGCTAACATCTATTGCCAATCCTCCTCCTTTTGTTCCCTTTTTCTCCCCAAAGCCCCAGTAGATAGTTGTATGTCATAGGTGCACATCCTTCCAGTTGCCTATGTGGGACACGGCCTCAGCATGGCCAGAGAAGCAGTGTGTTGGTGTGCGCCCGGGATCCGAACCCAGGCCACCAGCAGTGGAGCGTGCGCACTTAACCGCTAAGCCATGGGGCCGGCCCCAGGACTCAACTATCTTAACAGCTGATTACAACTTCTTTGAATTAGTTTTCAAAGAACCGTGAAACACCAGGAAAGGGTATTTCGACTAAAAAAGCACATTCCTTTCAGTTATCTGAATACAACTGTCTTAAACAAAACTCATCTTCGCCATTCTTCTCTCTTCGCCTCAGAAGAATGAGGAGAGTATCTCCTCATTAATGATACAGCAATATGAGCTGGCCCCGTGGCCTAGTAGTTAAGTTCAGCGTGCTCTGCTTCAGCCACCTGGATTCCATTCCCAGGTGCAGACCTACGCGACTCGTTGGCAGCCATGCTGTGGCAGTGACCCACATACAAAATAGAGGAAGACTGGCAAAGATGTTAGCTCAGGGTTAATTTTCCTCAGCCAAAAAATAAAATAATAATAATAATATAGCAATATGGAAAATTATAGGAACTTGATGCCCAATCTTTCTCTGAACCTGTATTTCTGTATTTGAGAGGCCACACATGGAAAGCAGCGTGTTCCTAAGAGTTTTACGGATCACATCTGACTAGAATGCAAGGCCAATTTCGTGTGTCCCCACATAACAGCCTTATACAGGCCACCCTTTAAAAAAAAAGTCATTCAAGGTTTGGCTGCTGATGCACCACCACCTTGACAATTTTCCCGACTCGTCTGAGCCCAGCTGGCAGCTCTCTCAGGAGGGCCACTCTGCCTTGAACCCTGTGCCGGCCTTGCTCCTCCTCTAATCACAGAATGACTCCCTGTCTTCTCAGGTGCAAGCCGCTCCCCCCACCTCCACCCCAGCATTAATCTAATTTTGTGGACATACTGGCTGTTCCTTCTCCCCAACTGCACATAAAGACGCTGGTAAGACATGAGTCCTGCCACCTACGGACTGTCACTCCTTATGTCTGTCGTGTTAACAGAAATCTATGAAAGGCCCCACATTCTGCAGGATCACGACCAGACACTTTTCCTGATTTTTCTGTTAACCTTCATATGAAAAGGAAACAAGTCTTCCTCAAGTCAAGGGATAATTTTGCTTCCCTCTTAGCCCACTGTATCCATTAAGCACGTTCCCCATACAGACTTCCTCTTCTGCACCCCACAGAAGGAGCTAGGTATCAACAAGGCCTCCCACAGAGCCCATAACGGATGCTCTGACCCATAATATTTCATAAGCCCTAATGTACACAGGAAAGGCTCGGCTCTGAAAGCCACACAAAAGCACTCATAAATCTCACACTGCCCTAACCATCCCCTCCTTTTGCTAAGAAACTAGTTGGAGTACCACTTCAGACCCATTATTCTTATAATGAGAACTTTCCTCTGAATACTCTGTCACATCAACCTAATCTAGTGTCATGACTATTATTTACACTGAATCTTACTTTAATTTCAGGTATGTTTACTACAAAGCAAAGGTAAACATTCTTTAAAACTAGTTTTGTCTAATAAAAATCCAAAACTTCACTGCTTTTTACTTACTTTTATTAATCATTACAGAACTGAGTAAGAACTCTCACATGAGTAAAGCCATCTCTATAAGTATCAATTTACTTTAAAATTTTATAGTGCGAAGACAAAGAAACATGCTGATTGTCTCAGATACGGGTGATATATCCATCTCTCCGACTTTCTAATGACTTCTACTTTTGAAAGTCTAAATTAAAATGTATTTAAGCCCGTCCTTGCCTACAATATTAAAATTGTTTAATTCTCAAGTAGTATTAAGAAACAAAAATTCAAACAAGATTTCAAAGATTTCAGTTTGAAAGGAAGAGAAAGAGTAGAGTCAAAATTAATTAGAAATGCCCATAATGACGATTTCCTTTTTTAAAAGGATGTTGTTCCAAAACTCCGACATTTATCCGTCTCTCTCTCTCTCCGTATCTGTTGCTTTTCAGATCCTTCACATCAGCACATTATCCTCACCACGGAATATTTTCATCCTCGACAAGGCAGAAAGCTCGCCTGCCGCCCTGTGTTATGTGTCCGCGTTCCGTTTGAATCCAATTTCCTTGCATTACCTCTGCCCAGGTCAGGGATGAATGGCTGTCAAATTCCCAGTGGAATAAAAAGAAAAACCCTTTCTTCCTGAGGCAGCAAGTTTCAATTCACAGAGCACATGGCTAATCTACATATGTGAAGGTCACGGTACTTCAGTCAAAGAGGTTAAGAATGGAACAGCTCACGTAAGGGGTTGTCTTAAACATCTTGGCATGATGCCCAACAAGTAAGACTGTTGAAAAGCAATAGATAGCTTCTGGCAGCAGCAAGGGGAAAAATATTTTGATCATGTGACACCGCACACACTACCTAGTTTATTTCATGTGCGAGACTTTGCGAGTCCCTAAGAAATACCACATATGCAAATCAAATCCAGATTTCAACCTTACCAGCTTAGCCATGCTAGTACACCTCCCTCTTCCTAAAATGCATCGATATGAAATTTCTAGATGAACCAAGAATAAAACTTCAGCATATTGACAACCAGTTGGCTCAAATATCTTAACAGCTGATTACAACTTCTTTGCCTTAGTTTTTCAAAGAACCATGAAACACCAGGAAACGGTACTGAGACTAAAAAAGCACGTTCCTTTAAGTTATCCGAAGAATATAACTGCCTTAAATAAAATTCATCTTCTCCATTCTTCTCTCTCCTCATTAATAATATAGCAATATGGAAAATTATAGGAACTTAATGCACAATAAAAGACAAAACACAAAATTGCTTTTCACGTCCTATCTTCACTAATTAATTGTTGAATAAGAGGAAAACACTACTGCTTTCAAGCGCTCATACTTGTGACAAACGTCTTAATGGAGGAGGAAGGAGAAGTCTTGCCACGTGTAATAGATACCAGGTGAGAAACCAAGGGGAGAACCAAGACTTCCAGAGCACGACTCTGCCTGCTGTTAGCATAGCACCTTCTTGAGTGTTTTCTCTATCCAGCCAAACGAAATTAAAGGGACATGGCACCAAGACTCGGGAAAGGGAAGATTTTCAAACCCAGCAAAATCATAACAAACGTTGACTACAATTTTTAAAACTTTTCAACAGTTAACAATAATCAACTACTTATGGAATACATGGAGAAAATTAATTAGAAGCAAAGATCCATTTCACCAATTTGCAAATTGTCTGCCTACCACCAATTTCCTTCAACTCAAAATTTAGATTGCTTAAGAGGACAGAGTTATCCAATCCATATTTCTTATTAATGGAATAGTAAAGAAAATAAAAATATCCCCCAAACTATCTTATTTATTTTAATCACCAATATTCACTTGTTAATCTAAGGATATTCCTCTATGCTGAACAATGAACAACACAATGTCTAACAATTGTCAAACATTCTCCGGGTATCTTTTTATCTGGTACAGTGCCCCTACACCAAGGTCACTAAACGTTTGTTGGTGGTGAAATTAAATGTTCCAATGACCAATCTTCTGAATTTATTTTTCCTTATCAGTTAAAAAAATATATGACTGTAAAAAAAAAATTGGAAAACTACAGCAGACATTTCAGAAATGTGATCAATTGCTCCAAAACTTACTTTTCCTAAACTCTTGGCAAGGTAAAGATATATTAGGCAATAAAAAACTGAAACTGTCTGGATTAGAAATAAGCTTCAAGTATTAACCTATTCGTTCTGAGAAGAAAGACTAACAGGCTGTTAAATTAACCAATACAGAACCACATGTATCTCATTTTAATTCCTTACCCATGAGACAGTACAATTCTTTGTGACTTCATGAAAACGTCCCTCCCTTTCTTTGTCAGGTAGTATATCACTTCTTTACCCAGTCTACTTCTCACAACAGTCTCATGAGTTAAGTATTCTCTCCCATCTCTTTAGAAATGAGGGAACTACAAACCTCAGAGAGGTGAATAACCTGCCTGAGGTCACACAGGTGGTAAATGTCCCATCTTGCAGGTTCTCTAACCGGCACGCCTTTGGCCCCTGCCCTTGGCCCTGCTCCCATCCCCACGCCTCTTCACTTGGTTAACTTCTACTGTCGACCAGGTCTTGGCACACAGTAGGCTCTCCACAGACATCTGCCTGATGCCCCGGCTCTTGCTACAATGACACAAACCTATGGTCACAAAGCCCTGACGTAGAACGAATTTCAATACAGTGCAGGTAAATGAACAGAATTTTAAATCCCTTATGCTAATGATACTAAAAAGTCATTTCTTTAGTGGGAAAATCACTATATGATATTTAAAACAAAAACCAAGTTCAGATCACTTTCTCATCAATGTCATAGCACCTAAGAACAATCTTCAAGTACACTGACCTTCCACAGGAAACAGGGAAACCCTGACTGAACAGATTTCCTTGCAACTGATATCGGAAATGTACAGTACACTAGTCAGGAAATGTTGGGTTTGGATACACTATCAACTACTCTTCAAATAGTTCTTAGATGATGCACTCTGAGGGATATAGTCTTTCTGCAGAGAATTGCAGAAGAGTAATGTAGCCATTCATTTTAATTTCCACTTTGTGAAACACCAGGAGTCGGATAATTCACCAGGGAAAATTATTTTCCCTGTTATATTTACTCTTTGTATCTTAAGCACCAAGTGGTGCTCAGTAAGTATTTGTTCATAATAGAATTAAATTTTGTCCCTGATACTTATATAAATCTCAGCATTAAAAAAAAAAAAACTGTTCTTCTCTACATATTGGAGCATTCTCAGATTTGACACTCCCTATTTTGACTATTCGAGCAGCCCTAAATCTCCATGATATGTAAATTATAATCTTGCTAAGGACCCAATCTGAATCACACATCTAGTGAAGGCGAAGCAGATAGGGAAGTTACTTAACTAATGAGAGACCAAAGTCCACCACCCAGAGTCTCAAAGAAGCCTGGTTTTATATTTTTGAAACTTCGTTCCTTTGCAAAAGGCACTTCCCCTAAAAAGCCAGTCATTTTTGCAGATCATGAAAGTGAAAAGGTCTAAGAGGTAGAAGAAAGGAATGACTCGTGGCCAGAGAACAGAATTTACTAATGAATATTAAGGATGGGAGACTGAATGGGGCAGCGCCTTGGAGCCAATGACATCGGTCCCCCGTAGGCTCTATTGGTAAACCAAAACCCGTTCATGGAACTGTTTCCAAGAGTCCCAATCGGTACAAAACTACATTTTGTGAGGGAAATTACAGTGGAATTTGCAAAATCTGTGTATTTGCACAGGTCTCAGTTTATAATCACTAAACATGTCTGGGATCTAGTGTAGTTTAATAAGATGTTCAGTGGTGCATAGCTGATTAGGCACTTTATTTTATTCTTTTTTAATTCAAAGCAGCAAAGAATTTTGCAGCTGGGAGAGACTAGGGGTCACCTAATTGATGGAGGCAGGGGCTTGTCCTCCACCACACCCTGAAGCACAGCAGGGCCAGGCAGAGAACAAGAACCCAGGTGCCCCCTTCCCCACCGGTGGGGAAGGAAGAGGTGCCACAGAAGATGCCACAGGATTTACCGTGATGACCTCGGTGGTGACCCCACCCAGCAGGCGACATTCCAGATAAGGAAACTGAGCACCTGAAGCATCTCAGGGACAATGGGCTCTGAAGCCTACAAATGAATCAAGGTCTGCCCAACTGCAAGCCCACGATCTCTCCATTATATCAGGATGCCTCGCAATACCTTCATACTCTCTCATAAATCCTCATAATCACAGAAATAAACTATTATACAAGAAGCATACCAGTTCCTTTAGAAACATGTCTGCTTCTTCAGAAAGATACTTGCTCAGCAGTAGCAATGTTTTACATTTCTATTTCCAAGGTCATTTATAATTCATTGGGTAAAGCAAATTTACTATTAAAAAAATACAAACTGGAAGCAGAAAATTTAAAGGATATTAAAATGGGTTTATAGCTTGATATATATATAGAGAGAGAGTCACTGAATCTTAAAATTTGCTTCTTAAAATTTCAGATATTAGACGTCAAATTCTAGACGAATTTTAGAATTACCAATCATTTCAAAATAAGGCTCTGAATTATGGTGAATGGTTTAACTTCTAAGACGCTCATCACAAAAAGAAACAGGAGATACTAAGAATTCTGGAACAGCCTCCACTAATCATCAATGCCTCGCTTTCTGAAAGGTTTATTTCAGGACCCAGGAGCAGTAGCTGAATTTACTCCTCAGCCAGCATACATTATCTAAACAGTTACCAAAAATACGCCAGCAATCTAAGTATCTTCCTAAATCTGAGCAGACTGTTTTAACTTTTTTCCCAAGAGCCAGTATAATGGAGAAAACTGAGAAAAAGAAAAAGGACCATTCCATATAAATTTCAAAGTGATTCTATTTTCCTTCTTTTGGTTATTATTCTCTGTAGTGGATCTATATTTTGCTCTGGCACAAAGCCAGCAATTGATTGGTAGAAATGGAAAAGAGTCACCAGCTCCCATCCACTATATCACAACAATCTACAATTATTTGTTTGGCCAAAATCCACTCCCCTACCCAAAAAAAGCAGGGCAACAGACAGCTGACCCACGTGGTTGCTATTTGCACTTGGTTTAAATGAGCCAGTTGGAAGTCCACAATGCCAAAAATACCAAGCCCAGGTACAGTGGGGGCAGGCACTGGCAGTAGGTCTCTGCCTGAACTGCACACAGGAGCAGAAGCGATACCCAGACCCTGGCTACCATCTGTGTCTGGCACAGGGCTGATGAAGAAAATGGGTGCTCAATAAATATTTGCCAATTGATGGTCTGGAGAAGATATTTATCTAACACACACCTCATGGCATACACAAAGGCTAAATGTTTACATCTTAAGAAATTAACTGTTGGTTCCCCATTCCAGCTCTTAAATCACAGTTCATTTTCTCTGTGCCCTCGGTGGCATCCTGTGTTAAAGTACATAACTGATGATATAAAGATGCGACTACGTATCAGCATCAATAGCAGCTAAAATACAATTCCAACGTTGTACACCAAAAAAAACCTGTTTACAACAAAGACTTACCGGTATCTAAGAAGGATCCCTTAGCAGCTGCCTCTAAAATTTAATTAAAAGGCCTATCATCTTAATTTAGGAAATTTTCCACATACAACAAATTTCTGCAGTTTTGCAGAGGACTACAAATTAAAGACATGAGGGAGGAAGCACAAATTTGGGACAAAGAACATGATGAAAAAGGACACAGCATCCCGTGTGTTGGTTGTTTGCTCTGGGCTGGGAGGGTAGGATGCCCCAAAACTTAAAACACCAATAGAAAAAAATGATCATTATAAATGATTTTCACATAGTAGAAAGATAGCACCAATCATTTAAAAAAGAGGCAAACTATGTAAAAGATGTTGTAAGTAAGTAAAGGGGAAAATGATGATGCTAACTGTTCATTTCCATATCCTATTATCTAACAAAGTATCCCAAAAGGGCTTCACAAAGCTTCTTTTAAACTTTTAATGATATAACTGACAATGAAACAACTAATCTACACGATACACATTTCCAGACAGACAAAACCTGGGAAGATTACCCAAAAGCTAGAATTGGGAGGAAGTGATGGATTAAAAACTAAAAAACAAAAACCGTTAGTGTTCCCATGGAACATTTGAGGAAGAATTTACTAATACACTATGAAGAGGCAAGATCAACAGTTATAAAATAAGATTATTTTGCTTACCATACACATTAATAACTAGCAATTTTAAAATCTGACATGAAGAAAGGGAAGAAAAATATATTTTTTATTTCAATTTGGGAAGATGAAAAAGTTCTGGAAATGGATGGGGTGGGTGATGGTTGCACAACAACGTGAATGTACTTAATGCCACTGAACTGTACACCTAAAAATGGGTCAAATGATAAATTTCAGGTTATGTATATTTTATCACAATAAAAAATATATACATAATTTTTTTAGCATCTCATATAAAAAAATGTGGTCTAGGATTTTCTTCTGGATTTCATCAAATATGGCTTCCCTTCGAGAGTCATCTAATAAGGAATGACTTCTTGTCTGGTTCTCAAGTTTCATCTTTCTTCGAGGCCCAAACAAGACACTGAGAAGTGCATCCTACAGAAGACGCTGAGCAGAGGCCAAAGCTAGTTCAATTCAAAAGGACTGTCTTGCTGTGACAGATCTATTCCAGATTCTGCTACCATCTACCTAAGAGTGTTTGTTGGTAAACCGGATATGCTTAAGATTTGAGGGCTTTAGTCTCTTTCCTAGCAATAAATATCATTCAAGAAACAAATTAATTTCATCATTAGTTCATCTGTCAAATTCAGTAGCCTTCTAATATTCCTGGCATTGATCCATTCAGAAGTGGGTTTAAAAACTGCCTATTGGATCCTATCCAAATAAGTAATTCTAAGGAAATAGTTTTCTTAGAATTACTCCAAGTTAAAGACTTTGAAAATAGAACATGTTTGCTGGAAACACATATTTTACTTTGATAAATTCACTCAGTCACTCAATTAGCGTGAATTGTTAAGGTAAAACTACAGATGAGTACCAATAATTCCATTCATTCCAATGGTAGCAGAAGGCAAAACAAGTGGATACTTAATAATACATAGGTAATGATACCTAAATCATTTTCTTTTCATCAAATTTCTAAAAGAAAAAGTCACTAAAGTATACCAAGTTGTTAGATCAAAATTAATTCAACCACCCAATTAAACCAAAAGGGCCACTTAGTCTTGTATAAATGTCCTCCAAACTGCAAAAAGCAAAATTGTATAATATATGATATACAAATATATCCCTGGTGGATGTGCAGTTTTGCCTGGTACTTCTCCTTCACCCCACAGGGAACCAGGACCTGGGATTCCTCAACCTCAAGCATGCATACACAGCAAGTGTGCAGGTCTACTTTACATATCCACTGAGAATCTGTGTGAATCTTCTGAGAAAGAAAGAATACCTCTAAAAAGGCATGCGACCAAAAATTACCCAATTCCAGAAAGGCCTCGGACGTGGATGGGCCCTAAAGTATAAACAGCATTATAAAAATTTTGTAACATCCATTTTGAAAATCTAAACCTTGCAAAAAAATAATTAATGGAATTTGAGTGTTATTAATATTCATTTTGAGCCTCCACAAATCTGTTGTTTTAAGTAACACACAACAGTTCTCTCAAACATAAATAAAAGCCTCAAATTTACTAATCTACACACAGCCCAAAATGTAAGTGACATGATGAAATATTAGTTCCATTCCTCAAATATGGATCAAAGCACACAGGTCCATTAACTGAGCAGTGTCTGTCTAGTGCAGAGTAATTGAACAGCCTCCAGATTTAGGACACTAGGCAAAAAGCTAACACAGTTCAGGCCAATACATCCAAAATCTGCATCTCCAAATCAGTCTTCAAAATAAGTAGCAAAATTTCATAGACCCCAACAAATTTTAAATCAAACCACTCTCTTCCTAGGAGAGGACAGGGTTAAATAAATGAAATGATCATCTTTTCGGTTTGCCTGTCATATTGGTATTTATCCTGTGGAAATAAGTGAGTTCCTATTTCAGAAGTCATTTTTTTTAGATACACTTTGCCCCAAATTATAAAGTAATAAAGTCCATTCATAAGAAATAGAACTGACAACTTGCCCATTCTATTACACCTGTTTTCTTCAAAATGCGTCTGTGTCTAATAAAACTACCTAATGAGTTTATACTAAGAGTCTTCTCTACATTGTCTTACATTTTTAAAATCAGTTCTCAAACTGGAATTAATACTATTTTTATACCAGCCTGAAGATGTTATTCTCTCAATCCTAATGAAGGACCACGATATTTAGAGGGTAGGTACATTAGTAAAAGTGTCTAAGTGTGACCTGGATTATTTCCATATCCATAACACACTTCTGATACAATATGACACTGGGGAAAATGGAACAAGTATAAAAACCCTTGCCAAAAATCCATTCCTAAATGTAGATAAAAAACAAAAGCAAAGAAAAAAGAGGGACTAGGGTTTATCATTATAGACCCAAGGTAAGAATACGTCGCTCCCTGGAACATAGTTATCGATTTTGTGTTACTATAAACGTAAATTTAAGTGATAGCTGACTTAAAAGAGCAGGTGCCATGAACAAAAAACAAATTGTCAAAATAAGTACACAGAAGTTGGGATCCCCAATGAAAACAGTTTTCAGGCATGCATAATTTCACCCCAGATAACCTAGGAAAACAGAAAACTGGATAGATGTTTCTGTTACATTTTCCTTGTTTTTTAAATAATAGGCCTTTTTTGTGAACCACAGATGCCAACTCTACCTCTTCTGACGGCAGAGCAGCCAGCCAGCCACACCTCGGCAAATAGATCAATTTAAGACACAAAAATTTCTTTACAAGATTTAAAATCTCCGATAGGGTACGATTTCATGGGGAGGGGAAGTGGGGAGTGATGTTAAGCTAAAATGCATCTTATACCAATTTTAAGGTGATCAGACTGTAACTTCCTGCTTTGTAAGCCAGCTAATCACTTTTCTTTTAATGGTAAATAAGGCTGTTTTTAAAATTACATTATATTGTATTTTATAAAACTAAAGTTAAAACAGCATTAATGGAATTCAGCACCAATGTGGACATCATAAAACCTTAGTAATGTGAGCAGACCTCAGTATTTCTTTTGAAACTGCTCTATCTGAATACTTTATCTCACAAAAACCCAAAACAAACTATATCGCAAAATGGCTTATTTCACTTTTTAAAAAGACCCTCCCGCTACAATATATGCATATGTTTTGTTCTCAATTACAAAAACATCTGCCACCCAATATAAACCATTCCTAAAATCAAAAATGAAACTAAACGTGTTAAAAGCCACAAGAACATTTCATCATTTAACAACGTGATTTAATAGTATTTTATGACCTATACTTATGTAGTAATTTAATATTTTGGACAAATGACTGTTTCTTAGTATAATTATCATTACAAATACTAAATAACACCAGCCTTCCAAAAAGAAAAAATATAAAAAAGACACATTCCACATGTTATCCGATAAGGTACCTAAAAGAAATCTGTGAATCTAGGTCATATGCCCGTCATTTTTCTTCCCCATCAAAAATAAAAAAGCTATTCCCAAGGGTCACACTGAGGACATAATGGATTCACTCTCATTCCAAGAAAACAAAATACTTAAAATGATTGGTACCATTAAGAAATAATACTCTAAAGTAACACAGACCTACAGCTGCCTCTGTCGTCCCTCCTTTCTAGCTTACAAAGATGTGAATTTTAAACTGTCCCTTTAAAAGCAAGCTGACAAAACAAATCTTTTTAAAATTAATTACATGGGTTTATTTACACAAGGTTTCTATGTTTTAATTGTGCAAATCAAAAGTAAAAATTGAAATCGCAAGTTTTCTATCAAGAATAGGAAATATATTATTATTAAAAGTACAACTCCCCTAACTGAAGATTTGAAAGCAGTGGACACTAACGTCCTCAGCCTGGGATTCACATGATTATCTGTTAAATTAAGTCCTGCAATCACTCTGATAAGTCTCTCCTCTAAGATATGATTTTTATTAAAATACACCTTCCTAAAATAAACGAGCTGTGTAAAAATATATATTACAACCACTGTTATTCCTTTGTAACAGATGAGAATTTTAAAAACTTTCATAGCATTAAGATGCCTATGAAAGAAAAATTATTTGGAAGACACACACCCAGCACAACTTGCATGCAAGTTTCCCTAATACACTGTGTAAGCAGCTCAAATAAGGCTCACATTACCTAATCTAACAAAATAATCAAGGAAAAAAAAAAAAGATTCCTGGGGCATTTCTGTATTCTCCAAATCAGAAGCAAATATAAAATGATTTTTAGTATTTCACAAGAATATCCACTTTTTCCCTTTTAACTAATTGTTGTCTGCCAAAATCATTATATAGTTTCCTCATGTCACGTTTTTTAAATATAATGTCAACTCTAACTAAAGCTCTTCATCCACAAACATCTTAAAACGGTCCGAATTGTTAACACACCAATTACTGGAAATATAGCTCCAATCTTGTTATAAAGCTAATGAAATATAACTGAAAGACACTGCTGCATATCAGAATCTTGAAATTCTTAATGTTATAACTTTTAATTTTATATTAAACTACATGCGCTAACATAATTCAAAATTTTTCATAGTTTAATCTGTGAAGAGTACTTTTATAAAAGCTTTACAAATCCAAAAATTGGTAAAATTCTTGTTTAATTATTTTTCAATTGCCATATCCTCACCCTACAGTTAAAGTCCGTGCTATATGCAACGTCCATCTCAAGATTGTCAAAGGCCTGAATTTTGTTAAATGCCCAATCCTGGACACCAGCGTAATGTTTTTATGTATTTAATCCTCTTATTAATAACTATGATTCATAATAACTTAAGCTTTAAATAATATTCAACCTTACATCTGCTTGTAATAGAGCTCAGTTATTATTTGTGGCAAGAATTTTTGTGACTGTACTCCTCAGCACTTCTATTTACATCAGCAGTGCTAAATGCCCAATGGTGAGAGGGGAGCCAATCAGATGGCAGATTAGATGTCAACTCGGAGGCTGCTGTCTGGAGACTATTACAGCCAGTTTACCTCCACAATTCAAATTCCAAACCTTGCAAAGGAGATCAAGTCAGTCTTTAGGCTCAGCCTACGAGCAAGAAACAGCAAGAGCGCAGGACACTTCCTAATAACGCTGTAGGACTCGGGTGACAGCAAATTCAAGAAAATCCAAATAAATCCGATCCCAAAAGATCCATTTTCACTGCTCTGCTATTTTCCTGGACTTGCTGAATAAAAAGTGTGCCTCGTCCATGATCAAAATAAGTTCAATTTAACCGGAATGTGTTCCTTGAACACAGCCTCTCTGTTGAAGGTGACTCCTTTCAAGCAGCCTGGGCCAAATAATGGATTTCCTGGCTCTTCTTAGGAACGAATAGCTATATTTTAGAATATTTTCCCTCCACATCGTCGTAAATGCGGGTCTCATTTTTGCTACCGAACCGTCAAACTCAAAGCCCCGCATCGAATGTCTCGGCATGGCTGGGCAGAACTACGGAAAACATCCTCGGAGGCCACAAAGCTAACCTATTTTGCCTGCCTCCACCTTGTAAGCTAACAGGGAACGCAGTGGGGCCGGAGGGAGGACAAAGTTCCCCCTTCTTTTCCCAGTTCCAGCTTATTGTTGGCGCTAACCGGGAAGACCTGGTCAATATCTCCGTCCAGCCCGCACCGGCCGGGAGCGCCTATTCGGTTACAAAAGCGCCGCGCCGTCCCCGACTCCCGCACGCGGGCCCCGCGCCTGGGCCGGGGTGGCGAGGCGCGGCTGCTCGGCCACCGGGAACCCCGGCGCCCGGCCCGGCCCGCGGCGAGACCCCCTCCCAGGCCCCGGGGTCCCCCGGCCGCGCGCCCGGACATCGTGCGCTCCCCGGCCTCCGAGGGAGGCAGCCGCGAGTTAAGATGGCTTTGGGCGCCTCGCCCCCGCCTCCCCCGGCAGAGGACGCGGAAAAAGTACGCGGAAAGAAAGAAACTAGGGCTCGCGGCGCGCGCCCAGGCCGCCGCGGCGGAAGCAGGCCCGGCCGGCGCGGGGGTTACCTGCGATCTGCCCATGGTCGGGCCGGGGGTGCCGGGGCTCATCGCCGGGTGGCTCCTTTGTTGCGCGGCCGCCCAGGCCGGGCTGGCAGCGGCGTACTGGGCGCCCATGTCCTTGCCCAAGCCCATGCCCGCGGCCGCCTGCTGGCCGCCCGCCGCCGCCCCCGCCGCCGCCTGGGACTGGGGCTGCGACGGCGGCGGCGGCGGCGGCGCGCTGGGGCTGCTGTAGTCGGGGTAGCTGCCGCCGTAGCTCCTCATCATGGGGCTGGGCGAGGTGAGCAGCTGGTTGAGGGTCGGGGTGGCCCCCGACGGGTGCTGGTTCTGCCCGGCGAAGCGCTGGAAGCCCCCCGCCGCCGCCGCCGCGCCGGCGGCCGCCTTGCTGAGGCTCGCGGCCCCGCCGCCCCCGGGGCCCATCATCATGCCGCCGCCCTGCTGCCGGGGGGAGCTCAGCACCCCGTACCCCGAGGACGAGCCCCCATAGCCGCCGCCGCCGCCGCCTCCCGCTGCTGCTGCTGCCGCCGCCGCGGCCGCCGCCGCCACAGCTCCCGCTCCTGCTGCTCCTCCTCCTCCTCCTCCTCCTCCTCCTCCGCTGCCTCCTCCTCCTCCGCCGCCGCCGCCGCCGCCGCTGCCCGCGCTGGGCCGGCTGTAGCCCGGATAATGGTTGTACTGGCTGTTGGGGTACCCTTCGTGGGAGTTCTGCAGGGGGTCCATGCTGTTGGGGGCCCCGGCGGCGGCTGAGGCGGAGTGCATCATCCCCATCCCGGGGCTTTGTTGTCCGCCATGTTGATCAAAGCAAGGCCCAGCGCGGCCGCCGGGGCCGCCGCTAGCAGGGGCAGCGCTGCCATAGTAATTGTTAAACTCCGGGACGGCCGCCGGGCCGCCGCCGCCGCCGCCCCCGGGCACGGCGACCGGCGGCTGCTGCGCGCCCAGGGCGCCCAGGCCCGGGTGCTCGTAGCGGCCGCCCGCCGGCTCCCCCATCTTGGGCGGCGCGTCGTCCTCGTCGCCCGGCTTGCTCAGCAGAGGCTGGCCCGGGGGGTCGGCCTGGCTGCCCGCGGCACTGTCCTTGGCGCCTCCATGTTGCGGCTGCTCCATGTCGGGACCGGGCTGAGCCGCGCCGCCGCCCGCGCCGCCGAGGCTGCTGTTGTTGGAAATGGGATGTTGCTGCTGCTGCTGCTGCTGTTGCTGTTGCTGCTGCTGCTGCTGCTGGAACTGGTTTAGCTGCTGCTGTAGTGCGTGGTGGTGGTGGTGGAGGTGGTGGGCATGGTGGTGGTGGTGGTGGGCATGGTGGTGGTGGTGGTGCTGTGCGGCGGGGGCTTCGCCAACGGTTTTCAGTTTGTGGTTGGGGAGCAGCCCCGTCTCCATGGCCGAGCCCGGGCCCGCCGAGGAGGAAGAGGACGCCGCCGCGGAGGAGGAGGAGGAGGAGGACAGCGCGGCGGCGCTTCCAGCCTCCTTGAGAGCCGCCTCGGAGCCGCCGCTCTTGGCGCTGTTGGTGCTGGCGGCGGCGGCCGGCGCGCTCGCGTTATGGGCCATGTTCAGTTCATGACGGGGGTGCAGGGGGTGGTGGTGCACACTATTCAGGCCGCCGCCGTCGCCGCCGCCCCCCAGCATGGGGCCCGGTGCCGCCGCCGCCGCCGCCGCGCCGCGCGCCCCCGCCTCCAGGTCCCGGGCCCCGGGCGCCGGCCGCGGCCCGGGGGCGCCCGCCGATCGCCGCTGCCCGCCCGCGCCCGCGCCGCCGCCGCCGCTGCTGCCCGCGCGGCCATGATCGCCGCGGCGTGGCCAGGCCGGGCGGGGGGCGGGGGGAGACAATAAAACCCACTTTTTAGGCGGCGGCCCCTCCTGTGCGCATCCACGCGCCCCGACGGGAAGCGAGCGCGCCCCCTCCCCCTCCGCAGGCCCCGCCGGAGCCGGATCGGGAGTCACGCCTTACGGTCTGGGCCCGTTCCCGCGGGGGGATTTCATGGTGAAAGTTTTGAGTTCAGGTTTAAATGCAACTTTTTCCCTCTCTGCCCCGGATCTGGGGAAATACACGCCCGCCGGAGCCTCCCGGGCCCAGCATGGCAGGAGAGGGAGCCGAGCGAGCCGAGCAACTATTATCCACTTCTCTCTGATGACTCGGGTGCACTCGCAAAACGCGGACTGGACTCGGCCCGGGCCGCCGCCGCCCGCCCCGGCGCAGGCTCGCGGGCCCCGGCGGCCCCGGGTCGGGGGCTCGGGCCGGCCCGGCGGGCGCCCGGGGCGCGGCGGCGTGGGGCGCCGGGAGGCTGCACCTTCCCCTCGTGCCTGCGTCTCCTTGCCAACCCGGCGTTCGCGTGTTTGTTTTCACGTCGGAAAGCCACGATGCAGAGGTGGAAAACGAGTCTGACGAGCAGACAAAAGAGGGAGAAGGGCTGGGGAACAAAGTTGCCGGTCGGCCTCGAAGGTTCCGAGGAGCCGCCGGAGAAAGAAAATATTTGGGCGATCTGGGCAGAAGATCGCTGCCTCGCCCAGGAGTTATGTAATTTTTCGGAATGGGAGCCTCGCTGCCTTGATGGCGGGCCGTCCTCGTAATTCCCACAACTTCTTCAAACTGCAAAATTAAGGGAGAGTTTAAGAGAAGGTTAGCCAGCCGCCTTCAAGGCGCGCTGTGCCCTGTACACAGCAGGTACTCAATACATGCGTACGATTGCACCTGCCCCAAAAATAATGTTGATATAACTTTTTAAAGGCACTTTATGTGTGTGTAGGCTTATCAATGAAAACTCAAAGTATTCCCAAAGGAGCATACAATGCACATGTCTGTTCTCTGGCTAAAGGGAAGTCCTCAAGTATGTAGAGCGGTGTGTTATGCTCCCAAGCACTTGCACATGGAGATGGAACTCTTGGTGCCATAATAGCGACAGCTAAGGTTTATCTCATATCTTCATAAATCCGTATGACACCTTTCATCATATTTCAGAAGTTAATGCTCACAATTAACCCTCTTGATGTGAGTTCATATCTAAGCAATGTGAAACAAAACTAAAACAAATACATGCTATATTTAATAAACATAAGCTCAATAATATCAGTCAAATCTAATCCTAGAGCAGAAATGTTTCATACTTTGTTCTTTTCAAAAGACTATTGTTTTATCACATTATGATGTTTTAAGTGTTTTTATTATTGGAGATTCATCACCTAGGAACATTTTCAATTATCTTTACTAGCAGGACTTCTTAACCTAAGCAATGGCTCAGTTGTACTAGTGTGGACTCAGTTTTCATCCAGAGAAAGGCTTTGAAACCAGAGCTTTCAAGAGGTCACTGTAGCTGAAATAATATGTATGATTTTGGTAGAATGTAGTTTTCTAAAATAATTTCATTCTTAAGCTTTGCAGGAAGGCTCTTTTGGTTGATTTCAACTGCAGTGGTTATTTTTGTTTGCTTGACCAAATGCAGGTATGTTACATGACTAAATAGAAAAGGATAGATGGGAAAAACTGGGGACTAACTGGGGGGAAGGAGAAATCAGGGGAATCACCCAGGAGTCCTTATAGAGTGTAGAAACAACAAATTGAATTCTATGCAAACAACTGAGAAACGGGTTATAGCATCATGTGTAAGAGAGAATAACAGAACTGTAAGATGAATTCATGCCAAATCATTCATCAGTTTTTGCCAAGAGAATACTACATCTTTGTTAGTGTACCTTTTTGACATTTTCTCCCTTTATATATTCAAACCCATACTAATTATATGCATTACAGCACATAAGTTGAATTTTTAAAGTTTTTCATATGCAAATATAAATACGTCTGTTTTGTGTATGTGTGTATATACATGTATTCTAAAACCAATTACATATTTGTGCTTTTAGACACTTATAGTCAAACTAAATATATACATACAATCATAAAAGTATATTTTTTCTCACTGGTAAAATATATCAAAGTCAATTCATACAAGTGTAGCCATATTTGGTGGCTTATATTCACAGTTAATCCTAAAAGGGAAAATGAGTCACCAAGTTCAGCTCTGGCCCGTTTCTTAAAAATATTTTTTTATGTGGGTAAATCATGAAACTAAAAAAAAAAAAGTAAGGATATAAGTTGAAATCTCTTTTAATTCCATTTGCTTCTGCAAGTCAACTAGAAGATTGGAACCAAGAGGCTATGAAGTAGAGGCCCTCAGCACAATGAAATCAATCTGCTATAAAAGGCGACACATGCCAGCTTCTCCTCCCGGATGGCAGGTGCCACACCCTAAAACAGACAGAAGGCACTGCAGTCTGTAAGAAAAGCACAACACAAAGCCAGCAGGACTGGGTTTTGTCTTTTAAACCACAGAGAATGCTCAAATACCTTTTTTAAAGCATCTTGCTGAAGATAAGTAGTGGGATCTGATTTATTCAGCTTGTACTTTTCAAATACACCTTCTTAGGAAAACAAAATAAAAGCCTCTTAGAGTTCGCGTTGAAAATCCAGGACTTAATAAACAAAACGGCAATCGGCCAGGGGTCTGTTTAGAAAGTGAGGAAATAGGTTCACATTTCACAAAAGCACAATTTGAACTATAGATGATCCTTTCTGTTGTGTCACTTGCCTTGATTATCCTATATGGCAATTCTACACTATTGTTTTTTGGATAATATAAGGTACTAGAAACCACCATGTTCATTTTTGTTAATGAATTCCTTATTTCTACACCTCTTGCCTAAATTTCAAACCATAATGACAACTTTAGTAAGTTACTCCAGCCACAAGGCAGCTTCGCAGGTGGATGCCCGAAAGCTGCCGAGTGGCTGCACTAGGCTACAGCCAACCTCCCACCCACGGGGTGCCCCACGCCCTCATGTTTAGCCAGAGGATTACCCATTATTTTGTTAAACATCCCTTTTTGGCTACAAAAGGGTTTTGGTGGGTTTTTTTTAACTATATGAAAAATTAATATTCAAATACTGCTCCTTTTGAATAAGTTTTAGGGTGCTGAATAAAAGCCTCTTCAACTTGCCCACTTAAAGAGGATTGAGCCAGATAGTAGTTTAAGAATGCCACAGCTCTGTTCTTTTTGCCTCATCATGGCCCATCATACTATTTGCTTTCAGATTAGTCCCCTTTTGACTGTTCTGGTTATTTATTCGATAACTGAAACTAGCACGATTCACTACCCATCATATTTTCTCAGTATTCTTTCCGTAATTTGGAAGCAATTTAGAATAAAGCCCTGTCAAGGTTTTACAAATAAGAACTATTAAAGAATAACGCTTTGGACACTTGCTTTCCTTTTAGATTTATGAGAAATGCAATGAATGGAGCTAATGGGATTTCCCTACTGATCTTGGTCAGGGACTTTAAAAAGCACTAAACAATTGTCCTTTTCACTTCTCCGATTTAGACGTTAGCAGTGAATAACTGAGTAAAAGCAAGATAGGGCATATAGCATTTGATTTGAAACAACAATGCAAATTAACAGTGGCCCGTAAGCTTAGGATGCAAAACAATTAGATAAGATTGAAAAAAATCTGGGCAAAAAATAATTTAAATATATTTGGGAACCCTGACCAATGTAGCACTATTATACTTACTAAGAGTATTATAGTGGGGATAATAAACCTGGATGGGGATAAACTACACTTATTCATTCAACAGATTTATCTAGAATCTACTTTGTGACATGCCCTGAGAATAAAAAAGATAAATATTAGCTTGGTCTTGTCCTCAATAGGAGAGAGAAATAATTATCCTAAAACACACTCAGGGCTGCCCTGAAATGTCACGGAGGACTTGGCCAGTAAAGAAACAAGCTCTGGGGCTGGCCAGGTGGCGTAGCAGTTAAGTTCGAGCTCCGCTTTGGTGGCCTGGGTTTGCAGGTTCGGATCCCGGACATGGACATAGGCACCGCTTATCAAGCCATGCTGTGGCAGCATCCCATATAACGCAGAGGAAGATGGGCACGCATGTTAGCCCAGGGCCAATCTTCCTCAGCAAAAAAAGGAGGATTGGCAACAGATGTTAGTTCAGGGCTGACTTTCCTCACACACACAAAAAAACAAGCCCTGACTTCCCCACCCAACAGCATCCCCTGCAGCTGTGCCCCGTTGGCTGCCATTGGCCGGGCACCTCGCCCTAATCCTCAAGTCTGGCCTGGCTCTGATGTGACACTGGGAACCCACCACTGCTGGAGCTGGACTTCCAGAACCTTAAGCCATATTGAACATTAGGCTGCTACAATTTCTCTCCAAAGTCCCTAGAAACATAGTAACACCAATGAAATAAATAAGGAAACGCCTTATTACATTTCAGAACATTGTACTTTTTATCTTATGCTGGACTGTCCACATTTTGAGTGATGTGTGATAAATGTTTTTATTAGAGCCTAGTTTAGAAATTTCCTAGAACTTTTAGACAAATGTGTGTTCAATGGCATTTCTTTCATTTTGTTCCCAGTATTATCCGGATTCATTTTGCCATCTTCCAAATCATCTATTGAGCACCTACTGGTGTATTTCAGTATTCTCTCCTTCTTTGAAAAGAAGAATATATCATGATGTAAAATCATTATATGATTATATCATGTCATTATATCATGTCATATAATCATCTATATGTCTTCTATGACTGATAACCTGCTGCTTAAAGGCACTTTATAGGTTACTCCAGTTCCTTATAAATAAACACTTGGGAAGGGAGCATTTTTGAGGTCATTTTATAATCATCAAGAATACAAGGGGAAGTCATTTGGAGGGCTAATCACTTCAATTTTCTGGAAAGATTTCAGTGACTTATCTGAGGGCTTTTGGGTCCTTCTCATATGTGATTAATTGCTTCCTAGTACACACAAACTCCTAAAATAAGACTACTTTCGAGCACAATAAATCCCAAACAACAGTAACTCACGTGCGTTGATGTGCATTCATGATTTTTATTTCACCTCGCTCATATTCAGTTGCCTTGCCCCTAATTCATGAGGAGAATCAGTGGGTCCTTTATGGGTAAACTATTGGCAGTCGTCTGATTGTTCTGGTAAAGGCCGAAGGACTGGGTTATATGCTTTTCTTACACAAAGTGACATTGTAATTTCATTGAGAATTTGCTTATCAATGTGTTTCTCTAAAAATGCCCGAGTTGTTAAGCATAAATAATTTTTTCCTCTCCCTAACTTAAAGGAAATTTCCACATTGTGACGTGTTCCTATAGGACTTAAAATTCAGTGGGCTATTCCCAGCATCTTCTCTGACTCTCAGATGTCCCCTTTCAAGCTGCACAACTCTGTGTTGCTGGTGACCTGCTTTCTCAAGGACCACTCAGTGAAAGTTTTCCTTCCCAAAGCATAACCCACCGGGAGCAGCTAGGGAGATGGCCTCGTGGCTCAACCCCATCCATTCATTCACAAATAATTGCTGGGCCTGTGCTAGGCTCTGCGACCACTGAAGTGAGAAACAGAAAGAAAACAAGGAACTTCCTCCTGGAGTGTACCTGCTAGACATTAATCCAATGACCGCACTGATAAGTGGATAATTGCACAGAGATAACATGCCCTGAAGGAAAGATACACAGTTCTACAAGGGGAATAAACGAGGAAGCCTGACGTAGGCTGGGGCCTGAGGGAAGGCTTCCCCGAGGAAATGTGATTTGGGCTGAGAACTGAAAAGTGAGGAGACATCAACCAGAGAAAGAAGAGAAAGGGCATCCTAGACAGCAGGAGGCCATTGGGGCAGGTGTGCCTGGAGCTGCTGCGGAGATGGGGGCCTCCATGCTGGACCCCACGGCCCAGTTCACTCAGGCTTGTGTTACAAGAGTGGTGTGAAGTAGCCGCAGCCCTTAAGCAGGGGGCTGACATGATCAGATCTGGGTTGTCACAGAATCCTCTGGCTGCTGGGAAGAGACGTAGAGCCAGGGCAGATGCAAGTTAGAATGGGGATCAGATCCCAGGGCACCTTCCTTTGTTGAGGCTCCTAGTATATTATGATATTAAGAAATAATAAAAGAAGAGCATAAAAATTGGTTTATTTTAATGTTTACGTTTTAAAAAGCATATTTGGCCTCAAAAATACAAGTGTGCTTTTCACAGAATAACTCTAAGATTTATTTATTTTAATTAATTCGTAGTGCCCTACAGGCTGTGTGGTCCTTGTTAATAGATCACAAGTTGAAAAACAAATAATACAATGAGCATCTTTTCATCTAGTCATTGTATCTCTAGGACTAAATGTATAACCTTACTTGGCAACAACACCAAAGTCTAAGTTTGAGACTCTTTGTAAATGGCTCTCCCAGTTGTCTGTCATGATGGAGCATAGTCCAAGCGAGAGATGAGAGAGTTGGATGGGGGCAGGAGGGCCCATGGGGATGGAGATGAGTGGACTGACTCCAGAGAGTCCACCACTTAAGAATGTGTGGATCGTTCACTGCTCAATGGCTCCCAATCAAGGAGATGAGTGGGGGCTGCAGTTCAGCCAGAGCCTGGTTGAGTCCTGGCACAGGATTGAGTCCTCTGGAGGATGAGGTGTCTTTTTCTATTTTGCACAAAGTACCGTGCATGCTTGCAGTGGCCCTCCATGGGAGAGATGGTGAGGAGATAACACAGAAGGACTTGGTCATAGGTTAGATATGGGGATGAGGAAATGGAAGGATAAAGGTCTTACCTCCCACTTGTTTTTCCGCCCCACCCCTTCCTGGCCCAAACCAAGGTAGGAAGCAGCTGGAATCACCAGCATTTATCCCTACCATCCAGTCCACCCCACCCTATCCATCTATCCCACTCAGTTTTCTCTATATCACTCTCCCCCCCCTACCCCCACCACCACTGCTCTGATAAGACAACTCTACTCATAATAGAATCTTAGACCTAAAGACAGCTTAGAAGTTTTAAGAAGCTGAGGGCAACTCCTCAAATCCATACAGTGCAAATATTTTGTGGCCTGAGAGCCTCTTCTCTTATCTAGGAATTTGTGACATTGAGACGATACATGGAAAACTTTTTGAAACAAATGAAGCAAATGAGTCGACACCCAATCCGTGAATTACAACCAGCCCCCCTTCCCAGGACCTCCTGTTTGCACAGTATTGGGGTGCCATGCTTGTTGTCATTGATCTAGAGGACGCCTCTGTCCAGTGTGACTGCTTGTCCCCTGGAGTTACACTGTGTGGCTGCTCTGCTCCTTGGCCATTTGCCAGAGGCCACAGCTATCATTTGCAGACCCTGAAAGGTACATGAGAAGAAAGCAGAAGCCTAGCTTGGGAAATGCCCGAGCCTGGGCAGTATCCTTGTTTTGCGTCATGACTTGGCTTTCTGCCACCTTTCCACAGGTGCAAACCTTGGGGCAAACCACCTCGCAGGTCTGGAGGAGGAACAGGAGAGGCAATCTCTGCAAGTGGATGCTCCCAGGGGGCAGTGTTTGGAGCACCTAGCACACCGTCCCTCCTCACTTACCTATTTAGGGATAAGGTGTAAGTGTAGAAAGGGGAAAACCTCAGACAGAAATTAGTTGTATTTAATCAATAAACCAAGCCACTTCTAGGCTGCTTGGCTATTATTACTTAACATTTATAGTATTTATCCTGTGCCAGGCACTTTGCATACATATGGCAGAGAAGCAAGTTGCCTAACCCAGCATCTGTTCTCCTCACCTTTAGTATAGAAGCCCCAGTTTTTAACTGGGCACATAATCACCTGTAAAAAAAAAAAAAAAAAAAAAAAGTCTGCATTTCCCAGATCCCTTGGAGACATGTGTGTCCATGTGTTCAAGGGAAGCTGCAGTGCTGGCTCTGTTACTATCCACCTCCAGACTAGGTTTATGAGAGAGAAAAATAAACTCCTGTTTAAGCTACTGATTTTTTTTGCCCTGTTTTTCTGTGTGTATGAGGAAGATTGGCCCTGAGCTAATATCTGTTGCCAATCCTCCCCTTTTTTTGCTTGAGGAAGATTGTCCCTGGGCTAACATCTGTGCCATTTTTCCTCTATTTTGTATGTGGTTTGCCGCCACAGCATGGCTTGATGAGCAGTGTGTAGGTCCACGCCCGGGACGCGAACCCACGAACCCCGGGCCGCCAAAGTGGAGCATGCGAACTTAACCACTACGCCACCAGGCTGGCCCCTGCTCTGCTTTGTTTTGAATTTTTTTTTTTTTTTTTTTTTTTAGTGGGAAACAAAATCTAAACCTAACTGATATAGTGCATTATAGTGTATTATATATTTCTCATATAATTCTCACAACAACCCTTTGAGAGTTCAGTAAACCTCTCAAGCTTTGATTTACCCCTGTATAAAACACAGAAAATAACAGTACCTACTTCACTGGGCTTCTGAGGATTAAATGAAATTATCCCTGCAAAGCTGTGAGCACAGTGCCTAGCACAAAGGAACTATTTGATGCTGTTCTTTATTTTATTAAAGACCTTCCATCTCTCTAGCTGGATTATCAATTCCTTAAGGACAAAGTTCCTATCTTCAATTTCTCTTATATCTTCCACAAGGCTCAGAATAATCCTGGACCCACAGCGGGCTCTTAGCACTTAATTGTCTCGAGAACTTTGTGACAACACAAACGTGCAAATAGAATTGTTTACATGCGTTTTCAAATTAATTGTTTCTTTCAATGCAGAGAACTGATGGCACTTAAGCAACAATAACTTTGTGTGTGTGTGTGTGAGAGGAGGACTAGCCCTGAGCTAACATTCGTTGCCCATCCTCCTCTATTTGCTGAGGAAGACTGGCCCTGGGCTAACATCCATGCCCATCTTCCTCTACTTTATATGGGACACCACCACAGCATGACTTGACAAGTGGTGCGTCGGTGGGGGCCTGGGATCCGAACCCACGAATCCCGGGCCACCAAATCAGAGTGTGAACTTAACTGCTACGCCACCGGGCTGGCCCCAAGCAACAATAACTTTTTGTGTGGCTACTCGTTTAAATAAAGACAGGATTCTTAACTTCTTTTTTTATTTGCTTTGAAGGTGTAGAAAGTTTTTCTTAAAAGGTCAGGTCTACCTATTATGGTAATATAAGTTCTAAGCTATGTTCAGAGGGCTACTCATCTAAGAAACTATCTGCTTTCCCATCTGCCTCTCTAGGTAAGGCTTCTTCACTCTTTTTGGCTAAAGGAGCATCGTGTGGCATGAGATCTGTAACTGGAGAGAGCGTTGCAGTGTTGCTGTGAATATCTTTAATGCTCGAGCACAGCACAGTAAGTCTTGGTCTGTCCTAGTTTATAGTGGCATTTGTTTATAAACAACATGATTATTAGCGCCGATGTGATGAGATTGGTTTCCCACTGACCCCAACAGAAACAATGCAAATATTCACCTTTTTCTAAAGCATAGTAAAACGCCCGTGGTTTTTGAAACCAGACCAAGAACACATGTAGAAAAGCCTGTGGATTATTTTAAGTGAACTTATTTTTTTCAATCTCATTAACTTTTCACCATATGCTGTTTATTTTTTATATCCTGCATAGGCTGAGAAATGAAAATAGACCAGGCCACTCTGTTTCATTTGGGGCACATCATTACGAGGATGACATACACAAACTGGGGAGATCACAGAAAAACAAAGATGATTAAGGGGGCTTTTTAAGATGACTTATGAGAAAAGAGTTTTAAAGCTCGGTATGTTTCTTAACTAAGCAACCCAGGAGGCAAACAGGAAAACTGCTTCCCGCCACATGAAAAGAGTATTACCTCTGGGGGCTTCCCGTTCTGTAGAAAGAAGTTGGAGTCTCATCCTAGTTCCACATTTATGGGCTGTACAAGTTTTGGCAATTTACTTAACCTTGTTGTGTAGCAAGATGTATGTGAAACACTAAATATCTACTTCATATGATTTCTTTTTTGTTAAGAATTAAATGAGAGAATATATGTAAAGCATTTACCGTATTGCCTGGAATTAAATAAGTAAGTAGGTTGTATGTGTGTTTGTATTTTATTTCTAAATAGAACAGGGGTCTGTCGTGTGACTTCAGGAAAACCAGGTATGCTCCACTCAACCCCAAACATTTCTCCTGCTGCCTCATTAAAATTTCTCCATTAGAGATTTATTGATTTAGTCCTTCCTCTAAAGGGTTTGAGCCCTGTCAAAATACAAATATGCTTCTCATGAGTAATACCTTAAGCTTTAATCAGTCATTTACACCTTATTATGAATATATTTTGGATCCATTCCTGAAGGCCTGCTTTGACACAGAAGAAGAGGAAATGAGGATGAGCGAGAAGATGGGATGATGCAGGAGTGAGTGCAGTGAATGGGGAGGCTGTGACACCAGGGATAAATCCTGTTTACTGCACAACATCTCCTCAGAAACAGTCCTACATATGAATGGGCTCAAAGTATGAAAAGGAAAACATCCCTAGAGAGCCAGCTCTGATGGCCTAGTGGTTAAAGTTCAGTGCTCTCACCACGTCAGCAGCCCAGGTTGGGTTCCTGGTCTCTGAACCACACCACCTGTCAGTCTGTCAGTTGCCATGCTGTGGCAGCGGCTCACATAGAAGAACTCAAAGGACTTACAACTAGAATATACAACCATGCACTGGGGCTTGGGGGAGGAAAAAAATAAGAAAAATAAAAGAGGAAGATTGGCAATAGATGTTAGCTCAGGGCGAATCTTTCCCTCCAAAACAAAACAAAAACATACCTATATACTGAAAAAGTTATTCTTTCCATCCTAACAGTTCAGGCTTGTGGATCCTCAACCCATTTCTTAAAGGGTGGAATCCCAGGATTTGTCACCACCATGTTACAGTTCACCCTTGGTAGATCAAGCTAGGCACTGACCTGGGAGAGGAGGAGGGAAGGGGATGCAGTAGGGGGGCGATTTTCCAGGCCAAAGTTTATTCCATGATGTTGTGGCTAGATAGGACAGTGGACGATGTAAGGCATTTTTACTTTGGGGGTGCTAATGAAGCACAGTGAATCATCTACACAACAAAATGCTGGTGTTAAGATCAGAGGGAAGGGAAAAGTAAAGGGAACTGCTGGCCCTGGGCCTTCGAACCCCCACCGTGCTGTCTGGGGCCATGTAGGTCCCTTTGGCTGCAACAACAAGGATGGCTGGGTGCACAGAGTTGAGAATTTGCCTCATCCAGGCTGGGTGCTGTGGAGAAGAAGACAAAGAAGAAAGAAAGAAACTGGAAGGGAAGGAGAAGGGGGAGAAGAAGAGGGAGGGAGGGGAGAAGACTAACAGAGAGACTTCTGGAGACAGCCAGACACATTGTTACTAGAAACCTCACTGGGTCTGGAAAGCACAATGTTGCAAATTGCAATTTATCCTTTGATACATTTATCATTAACTAGGCTAGACCATCTTACTAGTGTGAAATAATTCATGGAAGTCATAAAAATGTTAAGTTCAAGGTCAAAACTTTAGAATAACCTTTCTTGCTGACCTTCCATGGATAAATTCCCTGGACAGTTGATCCCCCCACCTTTATTTTATATCTTCATCCCTGCCATATTCTGATTTGTAACCTCACCTGGCCACTGAAAAATTTTCATCTATGGTTGCTAATCACTTTTTTTTCCCTAGTCTTTTCATGGCTTTCTTCTGCTTCAGTCTTTTGGAAATATATATTGAAATCTGAATCAAGGTGTTCGGTGATTTTCATTCTACTTCTGCTTATTAAAGCCGGGATCGGAGGTCTACTTAGATCATCTAAGCCCTTCTAAGAACCAAGTAGGAATGAAAAGACAGGGGTGTGGGTGGGATGGGAGTTTCAGGACACATGACAGAGTCTTTGACCTGAAAGAAGCACGTAGTGGCAGAGACTCAACTTCCTTATCTACAAAAGGAGGCAAATCAACCAGTTGGTGGTTACTCTCGTGGCTCTTTAAGTTGCAGAATTATTTTTCTCTTCCTCTGAATTTCCCGAGACTATTCTAGCCTGAAGCTTCTTCTATGCTTTCTCTTTTTCCTTCACCAACCTCTTTTCCTCGTAGCCACCGGCACCCCCACCCTGAGGGTGCCCCTGTTCCTTTTCTTTCAGGGCCCACTTACCTGTGGCCAGCCAGCTCGCCATGGTGACCCTGGGGACAGCCCTGCCCTGGTCAAAGTGGCGTCCTCTCTGCCCTGATACACTGGTTCCTCTCCCTGCGCCTTTGTGTGCGTCATTCCCCTGAATGTCCACCACATCATTCCCCTGAACGTCCAGATACTTCCTCCCAAGTCTGGCTCACCACTCGCCGGCTCTGTGATGTCATCTCTGGTGAATTTCATTTCTTATTCCTTGCCCCACCAGGCTCTCTCATACCTCTCTGCCTGAACATTTGCTGCTTTCTGTGCTCTTTCCCACTGGCTGGTTAAAAGCTACTATCTTTCAAAATTCAGCTCAAATATCACTCCTTTGGTGAAGCCTTCTTGATCACAGTTCCCATATATACGGTGGAATAGTCACCTCTGAGCTATAAAACCAACTTGTGGACATCACCATGTTAGCCCTTATTATATTATGTTGTAAATATTTTTGAATGTTTATGTCTCCACCCCTAGACGGAGTTGTCCAGGAGGACACCCCACATTTCTGTATATCCAGAGCCTAACGTAGGACCACATCCTCCATTAGTGTTTGTGTGTGTGTGTGTGTGTGCGTGTGTGTGTGAGGAAGATCAGCCCTGAGCTAACATCCGTGCTAATCCACCTATTTTTGTTGAAGAAGACTGGCTCTGAGCTAACATCTATTGCCAATCCTCCTCTTTTTTTCCCCCAAAGCCCCAGTAGATAGTTGTATGTCATAGTTGCACATCCTTCTAGTTGCCCATTGCAACTAGACGGATGTGGGACGCGGCCTCAGCATGGCCGGAGAAGTGGTGCATCGGTGCGTGCCCGGGATCTGAACCTGGGCCGCCAGTAGCGGAGCGCGCACACTTAACCGCTAGGCCACCTGGCCGCCCCCCCCCATTAGTGTTTGTTGAATGAATGAATGACCTCTGAAACCAGTCAGAGCAATAATAGGGGAACATCCCCTTTCCCTGGGCATAATACCAATGTGACTGATGTATTTGAGCTCTTATGACACTTCCTGAATAGCCCCCATGCATGAGAATGTGTCCTTAGTAATCGATCCGTTATTCTAAGGAAATTGAGCAGAATTCTTCTCATGTCAGGATATGGGCAGCGATTTCAGAAGATCGCCTGTCAGAACCATATTATTGCAAGACAAGTGCCAGCTACTCTGCTCATCTGAGCACACCTAGTGGTGGTTGGTGCAGGAATGAGAAACTGAGACAACTTCCCTCCTGCAACAAGGCAGTGCATCAACATTCTGCTCTTGGAGCTACAGAACATTCCACAGCATGACCTCCCCAAGATCTCTACTTAACAAATGGGCAATTTTGCCTTGGGATATTAGGAAAGAAAAGTTCTCCACTCCACGTAGCAAGAGTCAAAGACCTAGAAACATCTACAATGGATGCCTCAATGATTTTCAGCTGGATGGATGTTTCAGATGTTTCGGATGTCTGGAACAACATGGGGGAAATAAGATTTTTGTAGAGAGGAACACACATATAACTGTTAACTAGCATGAAAAAGACTTGGTGGCCACCCTATAGACTTATGATGTTTTTAAAAGGTGCTATAACTAAAATATAGCATTGCAAAATCTTTCTCAATATACTTCCAAAGAGCTCAAGATTATTAAAATTATTAGGTACAGATATTCAATATTTCTTTGTACTACAAAAAAGTAAAATTAACATGATTGATCCACAATTAGGCTAATCACACCGAAGTTGAGGTGTATCTTCTAGACACTTTGGTTTAACTTCTAATTTTTTTTTCATTCAAGTATAAGATGCTAGCTTTTATGTGACATGCATCTTGGCATTGTGTTAGTCTGTCAGGATCTGATTTAATTTCTTTGTTTTGAAAGTTTTAAATTTAAAAGTTTTGGGGAAATATGTATATAGTTAATATTCTCAGGAAAGTGTTCATTGGGCTTCTGGTGGCCTCCATGTGAAAATTTCACAGTGAAGGTGGCTAAAGTTCAGCAGCAGGCGCCTTGCAGAGAATGAGAGCGTTCTCCCCAGGGTAGAGAGGCGGGAGTTTCAGCAGACCCAGGACTCAACACTGTCATCTGCTCTAGCAGTGAGCACCGAGAATGTCCTCTATGTTCATAAAAACCCATATGCCTCCTCCAGTGGTTTACTCAAAGCCATCTTTAATGATCTGAGTACAAATGATATAGAAGAAGACACATCTTTCTATATTAACACTTATTGAAAATAAAATTTATTGAGGGGCTGGCCCAATGGCATAGTAGTTAAGTTTGCGCACTCTGCTTTGGCGGCCTGGGGTTCGTGGGTTCGGATCCTGGGTGGGGACCTACACACCGCTCATCAAGCCATGCTGTGGTGGCGAGCCACATACAAAATAGAGGAAGATGGGCACAAATGTTAGCTCAGGGACAATCTTCCTCACACACACACACACACACACACAATTTATTGAAAATAACCTGAGCCACTTCTCCTCAGACCTCAGTCACTCTGGCTGGGGCCTCTGTGTGACAACTCTCATGGTGTTCTTGTTCTTAGTCTGCTAATTGCACGTCATGCAAGTCTTTAAAAATTCCTTCCATCGCATCCCACCTGTTGTAGGTAATATTTGTGAGGTGGCAGCCAGAGGACTGCTGGCGGTGAGAGAGTTGACAGGGAGATGTTGTTCAGTCAAGGCCAGGTCAGCGTGATGTTATGGGGGACCCAGCACGTGCCTGTATGCAGGGTCTGGTGGGTGACCAGGAGCCAGGGCGACCCAAGGGGAGGGAGAAGTCCATGCAGTGTTCAGGACCCAAGACATCAGTCAGGATTTTAAATTCTTCATCTTTCTTACCTACACCAGCCATTCTAATTCATCATATCCAGAATGCTTCAGGGTTTGGAATACATAACTAAGTCTATGTAACTAAACACAAAATATTTGGGGCTATGGTATTTAGAGGGCAAAAGAAAAGAAGGAAGAATGACCATTCCAAATAATAAAACATTACTTATTATGTTAATTACTATTAACATGTATGTTAATTGCTACTAAAAAGTCACTTTTATTCGTTATACTTATAAAAATATAATTCACCTTTCATTAGCAACCTAAGTGCCCATCAAGGGACGAATGGATAAAGAAGCTGTGGTATATATACACAATGGAATACTACTCAGCCATAAGAAACGATGAAATCCAGCCATTTGTGACAACATGGATGGACATTGAGGGTATAATGCAAAGTGAAATAAGTCAGAAGGAGAAGGTCAAATACCGTATGATTTCCTTCATTAAGTAGTAGATAATAACAACAATAAACAAACACATAGAGACAGAGATTGGATTGGTGGTTACCAGAGGGGAAGGGGGGAGGGAGGAGGGTGAAAGGGATAATTCGGCATGTGTGTGGTGATGGGTTGTAACTAGTATTTGAGTGGTGAACATGATGTAATCTATGCAGAAATAGAAGTATAATGATGTACACCTGACATTTATACAATGTTATAAACCAATGTTACTGCAATAAACAAAAAATTATAATTTTCTAAAAAAAAAAAAAATAGACTTCAAAATTAAAACCTTCCCACCAGCTTGGCAACAATCTAAAAGTCTGACAACATGCTCTGTTGGTGAGGCTGTGGGGCAACAGGTGTGCTCATATATTGTTAGTGTTAGTGAAAAATGCAGCAGCTCTTTTGAAAGATTTGATAATAACGAACAAAATTATCAATGAACTTACCTTTTAACCCAACCACTGCACTTCTGAGAATCTATCTTATTGATACCTTGTAAAAGTACAAATGATATATGTCCAGGGTCATGCCTTGTGACATTGTTTGTAACAGCAAAAGATTAGAAACAACCCAAGTGTTCAGCAATAGTAGAGACTTTGTTCAAAATAATTATGGTACATCCATACAGTGGAGTACTATGCAGCCATAAAATAGAACACAGATTTCTATCTTGATGTGGAGAAATCTACAAGATATATTGTCAAGGAAAAAAAAAACGGCCCAGCAATGTATAGGTTAGGTTCGCATGCTCCGCTTCAGCAGCCCAGGGTTTGAGGGTTGGGATCCTGGGCACGGACCTACGCACTGCTCATTAAGCCATGCTGTGGCAGCATCCCATATACAAAATAGAGGAGGATTGGCACTGATGGTAGCTCAGGGCCGATCTTCCTCACCAAAAAACAAACAAAAACAAACAAACAAGGTGTATACAGTGTGCTATCTTTTGTGTAACAGGTAGGGTGAGTAAGAATATGTACACATATTTGTTTATATTTGTAAGAAGAAACACTGAAAGGATAACTATTTGTAGGGAGTGGTTATCTATAGGGATGGAGGAGAATGGAATGGAGAGGACAGCGGAAGCAAGACTTCCTGTATATCTTTCTATATAGTTTTGACTTTTGAATCATAAATACATGTTCAAAAATAAACAAAACTAAAGCTGAAAAAATTCCATTCATCTTCTCCAGTGGGTTTAGCTCCCTCTGGTTCAAGGACCAGTTATCAACTAATTGCAGTGGGGTGGGGTGAGGTAGATTTCAAAGCTATAGCCAGATGCTTTAGACTGGACACTCATTCCCCTTTGCTGCTGGTCCTCCAAGGCTATGCTGTGCCTTGTAGCTGAGATTAGCCTTCATTTTGCCCAGCTTTGCTCACCACATCCTTGTCTTGTTTCCTGGGATTGGCTCTCAGCCACTGAATCCTCCCTGTTTCTCCATCCATCTGAGCTGGGGCTCTTCTTTCCTCCTACCACTGTGGCAGTTTTAGTCTTCCGCCCTCGGCTGGCTCTGGAGTCAGTGGCCTTGGGACCCGCTGACAATGGCATTTGATGCTTTGTGCCTGCCTGGATTGCAAATTTCAGCTTCCTCCTTCCTAAACACCCCCTGATGCCCACTGCTTACCAGAAGTACTAGAGTAACTGTAAGAACAGTGACATCTAACAGCAGGTGAGTGCTTGCTGTGTGACAGGGCATGGTGCAGAGGGCTCGACACGCATCCTCTCATTTGATCTTCACGAAGATCTCATGAGGTAGGTATATGGATAAGGATTCTGAAAAAATGTGAAGTAAAATAACTGGCTTAAACTCATGCAACCAGTAACTGGAAAATCTGGGATTGGAGACAGGTATGTCTGATTCTAAACTGAAGGAGTCTCCAGCTAGTCCACATTTTAGGGAAGTCCCATGGCCAGGGGCCATGCTCTCCAGATCCCAGGTGAAGCCTGAACTGCTGCATCTCTCCCAATTTCCTGGGCTGAATTCGGTTCTGTAGTTTCTGCCCAGCTCAATAGTTGGGTCAAATTTCAGGGTCAGACACAGGTAGGCTGTTTGAGTCTACTGTAGTTAGCCCTTTCATGCACACACAAACCACAATATAGGAACCATTCTCCTAACTCGGTACTACCAATAATTTGGAATGGGAAATGCTAGATGTATAAAGAAATATATTTATATTTGATAAGACGTTAGTAGGTTTTATTCTTCCTTCTCTCATTCCCTTTCCTCCTTCCTTTTCTCCCCCTTCTTTCTTTCTATAAGAAAAACTAAAATGTTTCTTCTAAGATCTTAGAAAGCTATAACATCTAGAAAAGAGATGTGTATATTCCATTGAAAATTCATTGTGAGAAACTGTCTTACACATTTTGTTACACTGGCAATCTTTTGTTCTATACAAAATTTGTTTTAATAAAATTTATTGTAAAGGCTTTCTGAAGAAAGCAGGGACCATGTGGGAGATGTTCAGATAATATACTGGGTGATGTTTTGGTGTGACATTTGTGGGGAATATTTTCTATGTTCTTCCCACTTTAGAATTAGATTTTTAAAAACTGTTGAATTAAAAAAAATTCAGTACATACATATTGGCAAATCATTTATAGAAAAACATTATTTGATCCTCAATAATTTAGAATTAATGATCATTTGAATAGGGACAAGGCTAAAAGTAAATGTATTCACTGAAAAAGCAAAGGAGAATTAAAAATCACTAGGCACAGACGCCCCCCACACCCCTAACAGTCTCCTCAAACACACATACACACGCTCACACCCCAAGACACATCCCACATCCCCAGATATACCCAGAAACAAAGATACACAAATATCATTAGGAAATTGAAACCATGGACATTCAAAAAATTATCAGTCCAACAATCTCAAGGATATTTGAACTTAATAGTAACTAATAAATACAAGGATTGAGTAGAGATGGGAGGTGGGAAATATTTTTCTATTTAGAAGTATATATTTGCTTATTATATTTATTTTTTATTTGTAAATATTTATTATAGAATATAGAATTTTTCCTAATTGCCACCATTTGTTGCTTCATTTATTTCATTTACTTGAAGAAAGAAAAAAGCATTACAAATATTCAGGCTTTAGACTGACTTAGGTTCATTTTCCTCATTTAGTCTGATTTAGTAACATTTCATTGTAATGCATTCTAAAGTTAAACATAAAATAATTTTAGAACTTTGTGTTACTTCTCCCCCTGCTTAACATAGATAGTTGAGAGTAAAATATTTTCTGAACTATATGATAATATGATACCCTAATCTAGTTTTCACTAAACTTTCTATTCAAAATTGAAATCATTTTATAATATTTACAAATAAGAAAAATATTACATATTCATTGTATAAAGTCCAAATAATAAAAGTTAGGCATTAATAGAAAATTAAAATCACCTATAATCCCACTCAATGGGGAATATTTATTTAAATGCAGATCTAAATTTGGGTAAATCAAGACTTTTTCTACAACTTCTGGTACTAGCAACATGGGAGACTCATTCAGGTACCCTCCTGCAATAAACACATAGATACTTTGGATAAAATATCGTAAAATAAAATAAATTACTAATACACAAATAAATTGTGTTTTTAAAAGTAGATCATTGAGCCAAGAAGGAGGAAAGGGAAATCCACTGGTGGCTAGAGCTCTAAGGTCAGGCTGATAAAACCAGCACCTTGAGAATGGGGATTGGGGTGTAAACCTCACAGGGAGACAAAAGACATAGTGGGGCTGGCCTGGTGGCATAGTGGTTAAGCTCACGCACTCCACTTCAGCGGCCCAGGGTTTGCACGTTCAGATTCCAGGCGCGGACCTTTGCACTGCTCATCAAGCCATGCTGTGGCAGGCGTCCCACATATAAAGTAGAGGAAGATGGGCACAGAAGTTAGCTCAGGGCCAACGGGCAATGGATGTTAGCTCATGGCCAATCTCCCCCACCAAAAAAAAAAAAAAAAAAAAAAGACATGGGCTTGGGTCCACTCAAGATGAATATCTGGAATTAAGAGGTTGAATTAAGGAGAGGCTCATGCAAAACTGCTTAGTACATAAAAATGACACCAAAAGATAACTCCAGCAAGAAATCTTGCAATATTCAAGGCTCTGAGTATGAAGGAAAAAGAAACATCTCTTCTGAGAAATTAAAGCCCTAAGGCTGAGTGTAAGATTTAATTTTATACTGGCCTTATAGCATGAGAATTCTCAGCTAATATACTAACAAAAAATTGGGCGAGAAAAGATAAATTTGATCAAGTCCCACGAAAACTCTGGGACCCTTGCAGAAGCAAATGTAAATCCACACTATAGTGGCACACCCATAATCTAGGATACACAGGACTCCCACAGAAAAGACCATCACTGCTTAAGATGAGCTCACAATAAAAAATTACAAGCCATATGAGGAAATGAGGATGAATCAAATAACTCAATAATCAACAAAATTAGTACCAAAGAACTATAGATAACTGGACACTCTGAAAGTGACTATAAACATTACTATGTTTAAAATGAATAAAGAGATAAAAGAAAGAACTGAAATAATAATGGAACAAAAGGGAAATATGAGCAGAGAATAAGCAGATTTGAAATAGGACCAAATTGGACTCCTGGAAATAAAAGATCAATTCATTCAAATTAAAAACTCAGTGAATAGTTAAATCATCATGTAAAATAGTCAACTGAAAAGCAGATCTGAATAAATCACCCATAATGCAACACAGAGATAAGAAAATGGAAATATGAAAGAGAAGTTATGAGACATGGAAGATGGAATGAGAAGTTCCAATATACTTCTAATAGGCATTCCAGAAAGAAGGTTGTAGACGTTCAAAGAGATAACAGAGGAAGAAAAATAGTGTTTCAATTCACGTATTGTATGGTTGTCTTATGTAGAAAACTTATAATTACCCACAGAGAAATTATTAGAAGTAATAAGAGAGTTTAGCTAGATGCAAAATCAATATATATTTTTCTGGAAATTTGCATGTTTTCTTCTAAATTTTCAGTTTTATTAGCACAAAGTTAAGTAAAAGCATTTATCTTTTTAATCTCTGTTGCATCTGAACTTATGACTCCTTTATCAATTTAATATTGATTTGTGCCTTTTCTCTTTTTCTTGAGTAGGCTCATCACAGTTTATCTATTTTGTTACTTTTCAAAGAACAATATTTTACCTTGAGCCTTTCTATTATTTAATATGATTTCTGTTTAATTTATCTGTTATTTATATGATGGTTATTTAATTGGTTTTTACTCTTATCTTTATAGTGTTTTTCTGCTTCCTTTGCAGTTTTTCTGCTATTATTTCTTTAACTTTCGAATTTGGAAACGTAGCTAGTTAATTTTCAGACTTTAAGAATTAAGGCTATAATTTATCTCAGAATACCATTTTCTTGCATGCCACAATATATCTTTTGTATAACAAGAGAGATGGTAGATAAGAATATATACATACAAAAACACTGATAAGATACATAAGATAATAAGAACTCACACCCCTTCATCACATCAAATACAAAAATCAACTCTAGGTGAATTAATGAGCTATATGTGAAATGCAAAACTATAAAAATTTTAGAAGTCAATATAGGAGAACACTTTTATAACCTCAGAAATATAAACATTTTCTTAAACAAGAAACAAAAATTGAAAACCACAGAGGAAAAATGGACAAATTTAGCTACAGTCAAAATAACAATATCCATTTAACAAAAGACACCATAATGAGAATGAAATGACCAGCCACAGACTGGGAGAAGATATTTGCTAAACATATAATTGTCAAGGGATTAGTATCCTGAAAATGTAAAAAATTTTTATACATCAATAAGAAAAAGGCAATAAAACCAACTTAAAAAAAGAGTCAAAAGAATTACACAAGCATTTTATGGAAAAGAAAACATAAATGGCCAATAAACATATAAAATGTCACTCAACTTCATTACCAATCAGAAAAAAACAAACTAATTCTACTATGAAGTACCATGACATAGCCACAAAATTGGCAAATATTAAAGTCTGAAACCATCACACACTGGCAGGGACATGGAGCAAGGCAATCTCCTATATAGTACTGAGACACCCAAACTCTATGACCTAGCAATTCTACTCCTAGATATAAAGTCTAGAGAAACTATCCTGTTCCAGAAGGCATTTATGAAAATGCTTAAAGCAGCACTATGCCTAATAGTAAAAAACTAGGAACAAGCCAATGTCCATTGACAGCAGAATGGATAAAACGTGAGTGACGGAATACTATACAGTGATGAGTAGGGATAAATTATAGCTATACTCAATGACATGATAGAATTTCAGGAACATCATTTTGAGCAGAAAAAGTAAATTGAAGAAGAACATATACAGCATTAGTCCACTGACATAACATTTAAAAACATGCATAACAATATATTTTCCTTGTGAAACTACAAAGAAATGATAAATACTAAGTTTAGAATAACAGTGGCCTCTGAAAGTAGAGGAAGTAGGTGCGGTTGTAGGGGTTGGTGCACAGGGGAATGCAAAAGTACAGGCGTTTCTCTCTTTGTTCTTTTCCGACATTCAATGGTGAGTACATAAGTGTTGTACTATTATTCTTTTTTGTTTTTTTCCATTATTCTTTATACCTTACATATATTTTTAAGATATTACTTTGTATCTGCTCAGGATTTATTAAAAACAATTTAAAAGATAGAGAACCAAAGAATGACCCTCTTCCAGGATTGAAAAAGGGCATTAGTCCTCAGATTGTAGTACACCTTGGCCCTTGCAGGTTAAATAAAAACAAATTCAAAGCTAGATAAATGAGAGTGAAACTGCAGAGCACAAAAGACAGAGAGAAAAGAGAGAGGGAGAAAAGACAGATTGTCCTCAAGGGGAAAAGTACATTTTTCTGCAACAATGACAAACTCCAGAAGTGAAATAGCAACTCAGTGCTGAAAGGGGAAAAAATCCTGAATAGAATTCTTCCCCCGGTTAGGTTTCATTCAAGAGTGAGGGCTAAATAATGACCCTATCAGAGTTTACCATTAACAGACCTTCCCTGGAAGCACTACTAAAAGATGTACTTGATTAAGGAGGAAAATTACCCAGAAAAAAGATGTGAGAAACAAGGAGCAAGGGTAAGCAAAGAAATTGGCAAACATTTTCGTAAAACTGAAAAAACAGGGATGGATCCACGGTTTGTGAGACTTAAAGTTTTCATAATTTGGGGAACCCTTTTTAAGAAAAGAATACCAAACTATTAATAGAAAGTTAGGTACAAAAGCTTACATTTCTTTAGTATGAAAATAGAAATCACAACAAATAAAAATTTCAATTGTAAATATTACAGAACCTCACAAAACGCAGGAATGTGATACAATCTTTAACTATTTTTATTATAATAGATATATCTCCTCTATCATACATTTTATTCCCTACATTTTTTGGCTGCCTACTTTTTACTCACCTCTTAAGATGATAATGACTTTTAAATATCATCCTATATAAAGAAGGAGAAAGATAGATCAGTCTTCTAACACAGTTGGTCAAAATTTGTTCTTTTTAAAAAAAATCATTCATAGTTTAGAAAAGTTTATTTTAGCCCCACATTCGTTGTTGGTAATGGGGGGGCGTCTTGAGATTACTCCAGCCCTTTGATTTCACAGCAAGCTTGTCAAGGTCAGCTGGGTTTCACCCCACCCAGTATCCTTCCCTCTCCCTGCCCTGCCAGGGCAGTTCTGAGCAGTGGGGTGTGCCAGGGTGACCATGAAGCCATGCACATGGCCCTCACTGAGTTGGGAGTAGGGCAGTGTCTCAGTCAGATTCTTCTCCTCGGGGAAGATGCCGATGCTCCACGGGGTCCATGGAGTGGAGGTTGTCACTGGGGACTGGTGCCCAACGCCCGCCCCCAGCTCCTGAACCTCCAAGACTACCACCAGGGTGAGAAGAAAGACCTCCAGGCTAGGAGGACTCCACTCCTCCAGCTCTCGTGGGGCTGCTGCTTCCTCCTGGTGTTGGAGCTGTGGGAGGGCCCATCAGGTCAGGAGCCCTGAAGCTGAAACATTAGCTTCATGGTAAATCAGCAGTAAACAGGGACTACAGAAAACAACATTAACACGAACAGCAATAATAACAATAATTGTTAGAGGAACAATTACTTCCCACTCAGATGTCCATAGAAAGGAGAGAAGTTCTACTCCAATCTCCACAGTGATATAAAGAACCCTTTAACTCCTCTCTGCTCCCTTAACCATTCCACCTAAAGGCAGAAGGATTGGAAAGTTTAGGAGGAAGACCTCATCATGCTTGCTCAGCCCTTGCTAGTCTCTCTCCTTCAGATCTGCCTGCCCCCAGAGAAGGAATATTCTGGTCTGCTTGTGTCCAGGTGGTGAACAACCAGCCTTATTAAGGAGACTTGCTGTTGTCTCACTGTGCCGTTGGGTCTAAGTCCATCTAATTCAGGAATAAAGTATCAGCAAGCCCATCTGGCCGCAGATCTAAAATCACTTTCTCCCAACAGCTTTATCTGAAATAAACCTAGTATTATATGTGGATTTTCAATCTCTTATTTCTGTCTCTCCTCACTCCTTTTCTTTCTCTGTATTGGTTCTAAATTCCAGAGAGGAACACAAGTGCTATGTATGGGATACCCTAATAATAAAGGCTAATTTAGGGAGATTTTAAAAAAACAAGTGAGACTAATAAACTAGACAATGATAACATGAGAGAAAAGAGAACAGAGCTATTGATTGACTTTAGTCTTTCTTAAGTCGAGTGTGCCATATTCAAAATTTAAGAGTAACCTCTAAAAGAAATAGAATATGTATCTTCCAAAAACACTGGAGGGGGGAAAATGGAATAAACTCAATCAATCCAATACAAAGCAGAAAAAAAACCAAATAGTAAGAAAAAAATATGGGTAAATAGAGAATATAAAATAAGATGGTAGAAATAAATCCAACTATCAGCAATCCTAATAAACATTAAACACACCTGTTAAAAAACAGAGCTTATCTGAATTGAAATACAAATTCCATCTGTGTGCCCTTTGCAAGCATAAAAGACAATGACCCCCAAAATTTGAAGTAAAACTATGGAAAAAAATATTCCATGTAAATACTAACAAATAAAGATATAAAAGCAATATTAACTAGCTGAAATAGAATTTAAGGCAATAATATTAGGTATAAAAAGAGCCATTATTTAATGATAAAAAGAACAGCTACCAAGAAAATATAATAATCCTGAACTTGTATGCACCCAAAAACATAGCCTCAAAAATATATAAAGACAAATAATGGTATATATATATACTAAAAGAATTGTTAAATCCCACAGTCATGATGGATATTTTTAACATACATCTCTCAGGAACTGAAATAGAAAGAAGACAAATAATTAGGAAGTATACAATGACTTGAACAACACAATCAATAAGCTTCTTCTAATGGGCATATACAGAATCCTGACCCCAATAATTAGAGAAAACAGATAATCACCAGAGCGACCACAATCCAGTCACAACAAATACCAAATTATTCATTTCATGCAGAGCATACTTCATATCACAAGGCAATTTAGTCAGAAATTTAAAAACCAACAAAATAACTTAGCCATTCTATCATTCTAGAAACTAAAAAGCACTTCAGGATAAATAGGTAAGATAGATAGATGGATAGGTAGATAGATGATAAATAAAATATATGAAAAGGCAACTAGATAGATAAGTGAGAGATGATAGGATCACACTATGAAAACAATTTCATGAGCTGTTTTTGTCATTTACTAATAGATTGTGTATCTCTTTCCATGTTAAAAACTATAGATCCATCTCACCATTTTAACAATTATACAGTATTTATCTGAATGTACCATAATATACTTGTTGTTGAACCATTTATGAGTCAACATTTGGTTATGTGGCAGAGACTGCAGGTTGTCCCCTGATATCCCTTCCTCCCTTCTTCCTTAGTAACAAGACTCCTAGTTTTCAGCTGGCAGGTGCTGTTTAGAATAAACGCCTATTTCCCAGTGTCCTTTGCAGTTAGGTGTGGCCATGTGACCAAAATGAGGTGTCATGTTCAGCTTCCAGGAAATATCCTTAAAGAGAAGAACTGTGCCTTTCTTCCTTCATATCTTCCAAATGTATCTTCATACACTACTTCCTATGTGTATGGATGAGGTGCCTGGAGATCAAATAACTATCTTGGACCACAACGTAGAATTCTCATGTTGAAGAGACTGAAGTCACAAGATAGAAAGAACCTGAGTCACTATTGATCACGCAGATGCAATATTAGTTATGGATTGCTTATCTCAGGACTTTATTTACAGGATAGGAAAATAAGTTTCTACCTTATTTAAGCCTACCTTATTATTATTTGGGATTTTCCTGGATAACACATGTTTTCCCACATATTTTGCTGAAAGGATCAGCTGCTATAAGCATTCCTGTATGCCTATAGTTCCCTACTTCTTCTAATAGAATGTGTAAGTCATGGGATACATCCTTTTAAAGGCTTTTGAGAAGTATTGCCAAATTTTACTCCATAAGATTGTACAACTTTACTCTTCCACCAGCAATGTATAAAAGGGATCCGTTTTTCCATATCCATTCCAACACTAGGTATCATTCTTTCCAATCTTTGCCAATCAGATAGGCCAAAAATATGATTGCACTTCTTTTGATTACTAGGATGGTTAAATATTTTAAAAAATTTGTTTGCTATTTGTGTTTTTTGTTTGTGTGTGTGAGGAAGATTAACCCTGAGCTAACATCCGTTGCCAATCCTCCTCTTCTTGCTGAGGTAGATCGGCCCTGGGCTAACATCCATGCCCATCTTCCTGTACTTTATATGGGACGCTGCCACAGCATGGCTTGATAAGTGGCGCGTCGGTCCGCACCCAGGATCCGAACCCGCGAATCTGGGGCCGCCAAAGTGGAGCGCGGGAACTTAACTGCTACGCCACCGGGCCGGCCCCTGTGCTTATTTGTTTTATATGATGCTTTTTTAAGTTCTTTGCTCATTTTTCTATCAAGGCATTCTTTTTCTTATTGATGTTAAAAGACTCTTTATATATTGAGTATTTAATCCTTTGTCTATCTTAACATATAAATATTTTCTTCAGTCAGTTCATTGTTGTTAAACGTTGTTTATGGTATTTTTACACAGGATTTTAAAACTTTATAAGGATTTCTCTTCCTTTTGTTTTCTGTCTTTGGTATCATTTTTAGAAAGTCCTCTCTTCTTACAAATTATAGAAATGTTTGCCTATAATATCCACCAGTACTTTTATGTGCTGTTTTGTTTTTATTTGACTTACTTTGAAATTGTTAATCCATCTGGTATTTATTTTTTTATATGATAGGGATCCAAATTTTTATTTTTCCAAGTGGTTAATCAAAGAATTCAACCTTTATTGAATAAGTCATCCTTATCCGCTGATACAAAATGCTATCTCTAGGAGGAACTAAATTCTCCTTATGTACATGGATCATTTAAAAACTCTCAGTTATGTTCTGTTGATCTCTATATCTATTTCTCTACCAGTGTCATAGCTTTGATTATTTTAGCTTTTAAATACTTGTATAATAACTGATATGGTATATCCTCCCTAAGACATTTTTTAAAACTTTCTCAAGATTAATTTTAGAACGCTTTCTCTTAATGTTCTAACAAAACAACAAAAAACATGGATCTACCACAGTTGGGGCTTTTATTTGAATTTCTTGTAGTTTTAATTCAATTTGCAAATATTTGACTTTTTTTATTATTGATTCATCAATATGATATTGATATGACCCATCAATATATTTCTTTTTCTTTTCAAATGAAGTCACTTTGATCTTTTTCTGAGACGTTATCAGACCCTTTAAATTAACTAGGTCATAAAGTCTCTTGTAAATATTAATCATTTTGGTGAAAGTCAGAAAGAAGTAAAACCAGCCTTTGCCTCCAATGTGCTTATATTTCACTAAAGATAATTAAGACTGCACTGAGTTGACACAAAGTCATGTAAAACAGAAATAGAACTCCTTGTAACTTTATTATTGTAAATACACTGCTCTGTACTTGTATTCTGCAAAGCTGGCTGGAATGAGAAATGGCAACGAGAGCAGAATGAGATTGATCTGGAATGGCAAAGGAGAGGGTGAAAGGCATTGCAGACGGCAGAAGTAGCATTTGGACTGGATAAAACAAATTATGAGGCGGATTCACATGTGTTCTAGGCTAGCAAAGATCATATGAATGTACAATAATTTTTTATAAGGGAAATTTAGGAGAAGGGAACCAATTTTTAGAAAAACCTTTCAACATGGATCAGCAACATGGGTTTTACATGAGCAAAAATTTGGGCCTATTATAGTTTCTGAAAATGGGTCTGAAAAATCAGAATGGTGCTTAAGGAAGATAACTCTTGCTGCAATGTGCACACAGTTTGGAGCAAGAAGGTAATTAACAGTCTGTTTAGGGAACTGGTACAATAAATTATTTTGAAATTTTCTCAATAATTTTTATAGAATATTACTCATTATGTGCCTAGCATTGTGTTAGCATTAAAAGGACTTTGCATCCCCAAATCTATTTTTACAAGACCTTCACGACAGACGTCTAATGACACCACTTACAAAGAGGGAGACATTCCCCAGGTACTTCTGTACTTTGCTCAACAGAAATTTAACTGTTGGATGTGTGATTGATGTTATTCAATGATTAATGCAGCAAACTCTCTACATTACTCTCTGCAGCAGAAATCTCCATTTACCCCCTTGGGATATGTAAGTGCCTCATTTCTTAAGAAACTACAGTGAGATTAGGGAGAAATGAAGGCTTCACAAAGCAATTAGGAAGAGGGCAGATTAATCCATCCTCTTCCTTATTGAAAAGCAGCTTCAACCAGGGTACTGCCCACCAAGATAAATTCTACAAAGGAGTTTGCCAGAAAATTTGATCAACTGGGAAAATAAGAGGAATAAATAAAACAGGTATTAGGACAACATACTTCTCTCCTTCTGGTTGTTTTTCTCAGGGCATTGAGTCCAATAGCAGAAAAATCTCACTGAAATAAGCATTTCTCAGTGTATCTCAGTTGCTTTTAGTCCACAAAAGTCACTCTCCCGTGGCATGAATATTTTTTTTTTCCAACATATAACCAACGTCTACGTGAAGCAAAATACTTGGGGGTTATTGTTGCTGCTATTTAGCGTTGGAAGAGTCGTTTGGAATTGGATCTATCCTACAAAAGAGAGCTTCGAAATATGTGCTTCCTTTTGTGCATTTAATTCCTCTCCACTTTCTCTTACTTGTAATTAACAGCTGCTAAATGAGACAGTAGGAGAGGAGATGAAAAAGTGTGTATGTAAGTATAGGTTTTTTATAAAAGCACATTTAACTTTTGTTTTTAAAGCCCACTTTCCCCTCAGACCTGGTGCTTATCTCTAAACATCTTCTTCTGACCTTGGAGGCACCTTTATCTCTTCAGTCAGCTATTACAGAAGAGTCTCTCCACCAGGGGATGACAGGAGGGAGAAAGAAAAATAGGGACTGATAATATTCCCAATCCTGCTCCTGTTCTTGGAAAAAGCCCACGTTGTAGTTCCCAGAAGATTTAGAGACATTGAAACAAAATATTTAATATAGGCAAAAATGACTTCCACCATTAGCTATACACTTTTATAAAAATAATGCATGCTCCTGGCAACCAACCAGCAAACAAAGAAATAAACAAAACAGAAAAACAACAACAAAACCAAAAAGGAAAGAAAATAAAAGAAGTGGTATGAGACAGAATAACGTACAAAGGAAAGATATTTCTCACTCTCCCAATTCCCAGTGGTTTTTCCAGAGCATATACATAAAATATTTATTTATTTTAGACAAATGGGATTATATTATATATGTTCCCTAACTTGCTTTTATTGCACAAAACAATTTTTCTTGGACTTCTTTCTAGCAGCATGTATAGCTCTGTTTCCTTCCTTTAAACATCAGCCTGTAAGCAGAGATGTGCCATAACATGTAAGAGAACCACATCCTTATTGATGGAACTTAAGCTGGTTTTTGGCTGTTTATAAATAATGTGGCAATAATTATTCTTGTTCATGCTGTAAAAAGCTATAGGGTAAATTTTCAAATGCAATGGGAAGATCAAAAGGTGTGTTATTTAAATTTAAAAGTAAAATTTAGATGTTAAAGTTTAATACACCCTGCCAAATTGCTCTCTAAAAGGGTTGTATCAATTTACACTCCTACTGATGGCACCTGTGGATTTCCAGGCCCACGACAAATATTTTCATCCCTAGCAATATGAAAGAGGAAAATTCACTTCTCAATTTTAGAAGTTTTCATATCTTTAATTATAACCGAGCTTGAACTTTGTGTATGTTTATCAATCAGTTTTTTTCCCCTGCAAACTGTTTATCTATTGTTTTTAAAGTGACTTGCTTACCTTTTTACTGATATGTAAGAACATTTGGATATTAAGGAAATTAACACCTTGTCATACTATTAAAAATGTTTTTCCAAGAATGTAACAAACATTCTACTTTTAAAAGATATCTCTACTTTTACCAGTAGACCGTTTATCCAGGGTGAGTTTGATTTAAAATTATTTATTTCTATTACTAGGGAAGCTTGATTTAATCAATTTTCCAAAGAAAGTGCATTTTTCTATTTGATTTCATCTTAAGATAGTTGTTTGATGTAACTTTCATACATAGTCATTTCCTCAAAGATAGATATATGTTTTGGAAAGAAGGAAAAATTAGGAAAGAACAATGAAAAGTCAAGAATGGTGATAACCATCTTCATGTCTCATGAAATTTTTAGAATAAAATAAATGAAGAATATAAGGCATGGAACATTCATGAGTATTTCAAGCCTTGCTCAGAACTTTGTCTTTAATTACTTTGCCAAATTTTTTCTTCAGCATTTCTATCACAATTTGCTCTTCCAAACTCCCTCTCTTAATCCATACTCTCTTTCCCAAATTATCTCACATATTTTCTGAAATTTTTTATTTTTTGAGGGAAATAAGGCTTGACTTAAAAGTTAATCACTGTTAGATTCCATAGACAATTTTAAAGAAAGGCCATTGTCAAAGACTCAGATCACTGGACATACAGTTTATCAGCAGCTGTGTTTTAACCTTACTTGACTTAACTAATGCTCTTTATCTCTGAAAAATTAGGAACAATGATGCTGGATGAAGTAGTCTAAATACTAAAGGCTGATTTATGTAAAATGAAACTCTTTAATTTTCCTAAATCTCTGAGAATCATATAATTCTATGATCTAACCCCTAAAATTCTGTGAACTTATGATTCTAGGATTTTATATGTAAGTAACTATGTTTACAAACCATTGTGTCAGGTTCCAAATTTTAGATGCTCAATGGTTTATTTTTAAAAATTAACTAACTTTAAGAAATACTTTATTCTTCAGACTAAAAAAGTCTATAAAATTGCAGGCATAATAATGAAGTGACTAAATTAAAATCTGATATAATTAGGGGCTGGTCCAGTGGTGTAGTGGTTAAGTTCCCGTGCTCCATTTCAGCAGCGTGGGGTTCGTGGGTTCAGATCCTGGGTGCAGACATACACACCACTCATCAAGCCATGCTGTGGTGGCATCCCATATACAAAATAGAGGAAGATTGGCACAGATGTTAGCTCAGGGACAAGTTTCCTCACCAAAAAAAAAAAAAAATCTGATATAATTAAAGGGTAGTAGAGAAAATATGTTGGTAGGTTAACATTTTTAGTTTATTTTTAAATACAGATGAAGTAAGGGTTATTTGAAACATTATTTAATATTTTAAAGTATATTTATTACAAAATATTATGCTATTTTATTAATATTTATTTTTCCTTTTTTTTGTTGTTTGGGCAAATGAGATCAGTGTATTTTGTTTTTGACGAAGAAAAAGAAAAAAGACATATCACAAGACGGGCAGACTTTCGGCCCACAGATTACCTTTCCATTCATTAAATCAAAGAAACACCAATGGAGATTAATTTGGATAAGAACTGAATTAAAAACATTTAAAATCTGAGTCAAGGGCTATCTGGACTCTGTAAAAGCCTTAGGTATTCAGTGATCTTTGAAACTGCTCAGAAGCCCCAAGTCCAAGGGGTTTTAACCCATAAGTTTCTGTTTACTCCAAAATAAATTCAAATTTTAGTTAAAGTATGCTAATAATAATTGTGGGAATGTAACCAATATGTTGTTAGATGATTGTATTTCTTTAAAAATTACTCCATACTACATTTTAATTTATTCATAAGAAGAAGATAGTTATTAGGAAAAAATGCAAGTACTGCTGGTTTAATAAAGAATCTACTTTTATATGTAAAAGGATTCTTTTTGGCTGTAAGCCTCATTGCTCTCGGAGGATAAATTCTTGTAGCCGGAGGGCCATCAGTTTACTGGGTTCTGGGATAAACTAGGGAACTTGAGTTTGATGACTGAATTACCCTGCTTAATAGGCAGGGCTGGGGGGAGGTGGCAAGCAAGTTTACCTTGAAGAAAATCCTGAAAAAAAAAAAGAAAATCCTGGGGAAGGAGGATGGAGCAAGTCTCCAATCGAGGCTGTGCTGGATAGTGTATCCTCATAGGTGAGTCCTGATGGCTGGGGACCCGGGGGCAGGAATGGGGTAAGAGACATTCTGTGGGGTTGAGGGGTGCAAGTTTGCACAGTATGGGATGTAACATCTCATGATGGTACCACAAATCTTTAGTAAATCTTTGGGGATATTGGACTGGTTAGATTTCTTATGGAAGCCAGTGAATAGAAAGGGTTTATGTCAAAGTTGGCTCCAGGTAGAAACAGTCAACTCAGCAAAGGCGAAAAGGACAGTAACTGTCTACGCCAATGTGTATGTCAGTAACAACATACATCAAGAACACAAAATAACCCGGAGAATTATTTGTCAAATGCTTTGCCATTTGATTGCACCTGGGGTTGCTACTGGGCCTATGCAACATTTCTCAAGACACAGCAGCCTGCCTATCTGGAATGGCAACCAGAATTCACTACACACACACTCAGAGATGAAACCCTCCCACAGCAGACCTCTGTGGGTGATTCATTAAAGAAATTATATGAACATAATCTTCAATAGAATTTTAGGTCTTCAGGGAAACTAAAGTCAAAATTATCATGTTTTTAAAGTCAATCAAGAAAAATTCTTTTTACAAAAAATGTTATAAATTCTGAAAAGTCTTTAATTTTCATAGTCAGATTTTAAAGGAAAAATAAGTTTTTCTATCTACATTGTCTCTGCTCTATTATCAAATATTTTAGGGCTATTCAGACTGTTCTTTTCTTAAATCAATTAAACAACAAATCTATTATCACATGTATCTAATATTTAATATTAGTGCGAGAATGCTGTCTTCAAGCTCCTCAATCCTTAATGTCAGTAATTTTCCACTGTAAGGCTGTACTCACTGATCATGCTTGAATGATGTCTCTATATGCTGTGAAAGAAAGTAAATCACTTGGCAAGAAATTTCTGACTTCAGCAATATTTGTTCATTCACATATTGGTAAGTGATTTGCATACTAGTTAAAGATGTCACAAATGCATCTCTGATTTATATCACCAAGAGGGAGAAAGATGAGGATAGGGTGTATGTGAAAGCATTTTGTAAAGTACCAACAAAATATAATCCTCTGGCATCAAGATCAGACAGAAACTAACAAAATAGTCTCAGGGATAGCCATGCGGCAAAGGAAAAATATTTGCTTATGAAACCAGAATTATAAATAATCAGGTACAACTATACATACCAAATACCTTAAAAATTTGTTTCCATATATAGAGGTGATGAAACAGTTAAAAAGACTCAATTTATGTTTTAATATAGTTTGTGTTTTTCAGACCCTTTACATTGATACTATGATCATTTCCATTTTCCTAGCAGCTATTATTTTGTTTTTAATTTCTAATTTTACTGCATTATAATCAGAGAATACATTCTATATGAAGCCAATTTTTTGTTATTTATTGAGATTTTCTTTGTGGGAAACATTGGAATTGTTGCATTTTTCTCAAACTAGATATATACTTATTTTTGTTTTTCCTGCTTGGGAATCAGGGTTCTTCAATTTTTAGACTCTTGTATTCCATTATAGAAAAATTCTCATTGATTTTATTTTCGAATATTGCATCTCTCCCATTTTCTACTCTCTCCCTATGTCTCCCTGAGACACGTTAAATGTATGTTGGACCTTCTCATTCTACCTTCCACATCTCTGAACCACTCAGCTGTTCCATCTCTGTCTCTCTGTGCTTCATTCTAGGTGATTTCCTCATATATACCTTCCAATTTGTTAATTTTCTCTTTAGATGTGTCTAATATGCTATTTAACCTATCCAGTGAGATTTTAATGACTATAATTTCCATTTCTAGACATTCTACTTGTTTCTTTTCAAATTTGTCTATTCTTTATTTCCATGGTGTCCTATTGTTTCATTATGTTTTCAATTCTTTTTAAAAATCTCTTTACTCATTTTATTTATTTTAGAGTACCTTTGATTTTGTTTCATTATCTGTAGTTTTTCTGGTGCTAATTCTCTTGATTTTTCCTTCTGATAAGTCTCCTTTATGGTAACATTCCTTGTGTACTTTATAACATGTTGTTGTTGTTGTTGTGAATTCATCTTCAGTGTGTTCAGTTGTTTTTCAGAGAGAGGTTTCTGTTATGGACTGAATTGTGTCATTCCTCCCCCAAATTCATACATTGATGCTGTAACCTCCATTGTGAGTGTATTTGGACATAGGGCCTTTAAAGAGACAATTAACATTAAATGAGGTCATGAGGGTGGGGCTCTAGTCCCATATGACTAGTGTCCTTATGAGAAGTGGAAGAGACACCAAAGATGCACACACAAAATAAAGGCCATGTGAGGACACAGTGAGAAGGCAGCTGTCCACAAGCTGAGGAGAGAGGCCTCAGGAGAAACCAAACCCGTCAACACCTTGATCTTGGACTTCCAGCCTCCAGAACTGTGAGAAAATAAATTCCATTGCTTAAGCCACCCAGTCTGTGGCATTTTGCTACAGCAGCCCTAGCAGACTAACACAGCTTCTGATCCCCAGGTTGTGAAAGCGACCTCACAGAGTGCTTTTGCATTTGCTTCCATCAGATTCCTAGAGGTTTCAAGGCACTGGGCCTCTTCTTATGTTAATTTATTGGCTCAGAGAGTCTATTCCAAGAAAAAGGACTTAGGGTTAGCTTTCTAAGCAAATGCTATAAATTCAGACCTCTCGATATGTGGCCCTAGCTGGGGTCAGTTTCTCTCAGATGAGGTCCTTTCTCTGGCCTGTGCCCACTCTGGGCTCAATAACAGCAAACTTCCTTGCTCCTTCCACAGGCCCTTGAGGAGTTTTGCTAGCTCTCCTTCTGAGGCTCTAGGCTTACTGCAGGGGACTGGCCTCAGCTTCCCTGCCCAGTGGGCCTAAGGCCTCATCTCCTGTCCCTGGCTCTGCCTCCTCCCCTGCCCACCCTCATCCCCCAAGACCTTTATCCAGGACCAAAACCTCCACAGGTCCCTGCAGCATCAGCTTGTATTTACTGCTTTGGCTTTGGTTTCGTTTGTTGTTTCATTTATCCATCACTTCCATGAACTTGTAGTAGGAAGGGAGTCTTCATAACATATTTGTCCACCATGTTTGCTTTCTAATTGTGTATACTAGAAAGTGTAGATATTTTTTCCAACACACTAGATTTGTCTTCATAGAGGAGGATTGTGTAAGTTATTAGTCAGTAAATTCATCATATTTTTTAAAAGGTTATATTGTAGGGGAATAAATTAATTTTAGAATAAATAACCTTCAATAATGTGATGAAAGAATCATCAGGGACCTTATTTCCAGACTTGATATCAGTGGGCTATACATATAGACTTGTGGTTTTAGAGACAACAAATGTAAAAAATATATAGAATTATAAGTTGAAAAGCAAGAAAGAGGTCTTCACCTTTGTGCTTGTACTATAATTACAAAGTCCCTGATATCTTCATTGGCCTTTAATACACTTCTATGCATCCCCCTAAGTTCACATGTTGAAGCTCCATCCCAATGTGATGGTCTTTGGAGATGGGGCCTGTGGGAGGTGATTAGAGTTAGAAGAGGTCACAGGGTGGGGCCCTCATGATGGGATTGGTAGCTTTTTAAGAAGAGGAACAGAGAAAGAGCACTTTCTCTCAGCCATTTGAGGACACAAGGAGAAGGCAACCATCAGTAAACCAGGGAGAAGACTCTCGCCATGAACTGAATCCACCAGTGCCTTGATCTTGGACTTCCCAGCCTCCAGAACCGAGAAATAAATGTCTGTTGTTTAGGCCACCCAGTCTATGGTACTTCGTTACAGCAGCCTGAGTAGATTAAGACAGGCATGTACTGTCCATATAGCTATAATTCACTTCCCTACCATCTGTTTTTCCTACATACTTACTGAATAAGTAATAAATGATAGTTTGTGATCACCCAAAATTCAGAATATTTAACATGCAGTCAAGTTTCTGAAACCCTTTTTCTCCATTTAAAGCTCTCCTGACTCAAATGCACTCTCAATTATTCAAAGTAACTCGATGTTCTCCCTCTATTTAGCTATCTGGGGTTTGATTAAGATTAATGAATTCAAGAGCCCACAACACCAGACTTCATGCTGGGGGGTGTCAGATAATCTTACCAGTATGTCACCACCAATAAACAGTGTGTCCTGGGCACAGACTGAATGGGTGAACCGCACTCGCTGTAAGATCCTTGCAGTGTTCAGCGTTCTCATTTAACAATTTGGTTTGTGGGAAGATGAGGAAGGAGAAGGATAATGCTCTCTCTTATTAAGGCATCATGAATTCAAGTAGTGAAGTCTATTGTATGGACAGAATATTTCCATGTTTCCTACAGCCATCTAATAACTAGGACCACAAAGAAGGGAAGCATTGAAGGAGGCTATGAATGAAGCTCCAACAGGAACCGGAAGACTTTCTGCCTCTCCAGACTGTTCCATTACAGCTTGAACCTTACCAGTAGTTCAAGATGTCCTTCAAAGAGTCCTTGAAGCTTTAAATTGGCTCATTCTCTCCATTTCCATTTGCAAAGCAAGTGGCTTGGGTTTTGTTATCCCAACGCCATTCAATTTCCTGAAATGATGACAAGGCAAGTTACACTGTATTTGTGCAGATTTCTTTTTAAAAGAGTTGTTTGGAGCCTGCCTTCTCCAAGCGCTGTCCTGAATCAGCAGCATGGGCATCTCCTGGGGGCTTCTCCAGTGCAGCCTCTCGGGTCCCACCCCACAGCTACTGAATCAGAATCTGCAATTTATCAAGACCCCCAGGGGATGCATATGCGCATTCGAGTTTGAGAAGCACTAGTTTAGAATATCGTGCTTTCCACCTAATACAGAGTTATCTTTTTTGACTCATTAAAAATACCTAAAGAACAAGATGAAGGTTTTCCTATAAACCTACTTAACAAGGCATTTTGATATTCAATTAACAATTAGGAATCACAGTAGGGTCCCTTTTTCCACATATAAGAAAACCTAATATTTAAGTCTATAAATAAATCAGAAAAATTGTTTCCATTTTGATTTAGTATAAATGCGGTCTTGCTCATAACTACTAAATTGGAAGCAAAGAACTGTTTCCTTTCAGGTTAATGGGTTTCCCCTCATCAAGCTGTCTTTCTTTCATGTAATCTAGACTTGCCTCTTCTTATTTATTTTTTTATAACTGTTTTTCTTTTTAACAGGATTATTCATCCTTCCAATATTAACAGCAATTAGACTCACCTCATGGTACGTCATGTCAACTCAATCTGCGACCATCAGGTAGGATGATCTTAGTCTTGTCTCCCTAACAAACTTTGACAACCAAAACAATGCAGCAGGCAAAATACATGAAGAGAATCAACAATAAAGGACCACAGATGACAAGAACTTCTCCAACACGATGGTTGCCTCTGCCTATTCTATCCACATGAAAACCATGGCATTCACTCTGCTGGGACAGATGACACTGTGACATAGTCTTACATTGTAATTTTGAGAAAAATTTTTAAAGAAGATTCTTTAAAAGCCTTGGAAACATTAACATTCTCTTTCCAAACCTAATCTACTTAATTTTATTGGAAAACATTTACAGAGCTCATCAGCAGACTCTCTAGTATTGAGTAATATTTAGCATGCGGTAATCACGGGAAGGAGAGATTTAGATTAAATGCTGCTTTTTACTACTATTCAATCATCATAAGTTGTTTCACTTTTTATCTTTTCAGTCAACAGATTTCAAAGGTGGGAAAATATCTTCATTTGCAAACATACCTGTATTTATCTCCTATTATATTTTCCATTAGTGTCTACATGAGATTTATTCCCAGTGATTCCCAACAAAGTAAATGTGAATCTCATATAACACCAGATGCTAATAATAAAGACAAATGTACCCTATCTCTTAGAGATGTTATGAGAATAAATTAGATAATATTTACAGGGGAATTTGACCTCACTAGAGACAGTATATAAATGAAATGTGAAAAAGAAAAAAAAAACCTTTCAAGAACAAAAAATTCCATTCAATTGTAGCCAGACTGACTTGACAGTACCAAATTATGTTCTGAGTAAAGAAAACAGGCCTACTAATAGTGGTTCCGCTGGTTGTGGATAAATGCCAAATGCTGACAATGAATTCCAGGTCTGGGCTGAAACCTCAGGCATCAGTTTGGATATGTACAAAATGAGCTCTTTGTCTTTTTCTCTATGCCTACATTTATTACACTTGGAAAACTGGTAAAGCCTTGCATATGTTGGGGTAAATTATCAAAGTCATTTTAAAGCTCTTTCTACATTTAATAACATATAAGAATTATTAATAAAGCAGTGATGTAAACAGAAATTTTAAGGACATTTTTCACATATACACATCTAGACAAACTGTTTTTATGTATTTTATCTAGAACCAAAAATGAGCTTTTAGCAGGACAATGGGCAAAGAAAGAATCATAGTTATTTCAGACTGAAAGGCAAAGTTGTCCTCACAGATATGGGGAAAGCGTGAATTATATTCTAGTATTATTTGTGGGACACGGAAAGCGCCCCCAAACCCACATATTTATCAAACATCGTGACACACTGCCCCAGATTCTACCATTTTAAATTCTTTTGAGTTAAGGGAAGTGGCTGCACATTCATGGAAAAAGGCAAGAATAAAAATTGTAGGATGGGGCCGGCCCCATGGCTTAGCGGTTAAGGGCACATGCTCCGCTACTGGCGGCCTGGGTTTGGATCCCGGCATGCACAGACGCACCGCTTCTCCAGCCATGCTGAGGCCGCTTCCCACATACAGCAACTAGAAGGATGTGCAACTATGACATACAACTATCTACTGGGGCTTTGGGGGAAAAGAAAAAGGAGGAGGATTGGCAATAGATGTTAGCTCAGAGCTGGTCTTCCTCAGCAAAAAGAAGAGGATTAGCACAGATGTTAGCTCAGGGCTGATCTTCCTCATAAAAAAAAAAAAAAATGGAGGATGATAAAGACATTCAACAATGTAATAAACCAATACTTACTGCATACCCACTAAGTGCCAGGCACTATTCTAAGTGCTTTACCAGAACCATCTCATTTAATCCCCACTTCAACTCTATGAAATAGGTACTATTATCATCCCAGTGTTACTGATGCGGAGACAGGCACAGAGAGGTCAATAAGCCTGTCCAAGATCACACAGCCTACAAATGGCATCTCCGGACTCCCACCCTAGCAGTCTGACTCTTGAATCCATGCTCTGAACCAACATGTTTTCCTACTAGTGCCGGAGTTAGCACCATACCATATATTACTGTTAAAAAAAATAAACCAATGCTTTACAATGTTTGATACAAAGAAAAATGTGAAAGCTGAAAATGTTTAGATTGTGTTTAAACAATTGTTGCATTTTTCCAGAAAAGCCAAGACTTTAATATTAGGGCAGTCTATGCCTTTCCATTTCCAACAGAAGACTCATGAGCAACAAGCGTTCATGGTACAACTTTATTGTGTTGAAATTGTTCACCAAGAAAGGAGCACTAGATAATATGCCAAAGGGACAGCTCTCCTGTGCAGCCAACAGCAGATATTCAGGTGTAAACGAGAAATGCAACACGGGAATGAATTTAGAGATGGAAGTATCAGATGAGCTTAGATGATAGACTGTGAGTAACTGACATCTATAACACTATTACTGTGCTAACTTCTGTGGTAAGAGGCTACTATGGATCTTTGAATGGCAGAATAACTTCTTGATATATACAACGTAAAAAAGTCCCCTAAAACTGTTCTCTAATGTCAGAAGTATGTGCTATATATGTTTTTTGTTTTGTTTTATCTCATAAAACATATGGGTTTTTAGAAAAAAATAAACCCATATCCTGGTTTCCCTGCTCCTAACAGAACACTATGAGATGGTTAAGTACGAACCCTATGTACCTCCCTTGAAGAAAGCTTTACGGCTATAATAGACAAAGTCAAAATAAAGCCTATGATCCCATCACCCTGAAGCCTATGACCCCAAGGAGCTCAAGAAAGGATACATTGATAAATGACTCACCGTGGCTTCCCATAGCTCATTTCTTTGCTTTCCTTTTTCTTTAAATGGCACTTCAGACTTACTAGTTACAAGGGTTTCAAAGAGAGGACTAGCATCACCTGAAAAGGAAAGGCCAAAACTCCAGTGCAATCACGGTGTGCAGAAGTTCTGCATTGGGCTCATTGAATAGCACTGGGGGCTAGTGGTTTCTCTTCTCTGAGACCAAAGGTGTTCATTCCTGTCACCCTTCACTGTTTTGTTTAGTGCTTTTCCACACTATGAACATTCTGTGAACACTGGCTACCTGGTTAGCTATAATTCTAAGATAAGTATTTTACATGGGGGAAAAGGTAGCTTTGGGGACGATATCTTGAAATGTTTTCATAAACACACATAAAAAACAGATATGAGGGGCTGGCCCCATGGCCTAGTGGTTAAGTTTGGCACACTCCGCTTTGGCGGCCTGGGTTTGATTTCCAGGCATGGACCTACATCACTCATCAGCAGCCATGCTGTGGCTGGGACCCACGTACAAAATAGAGGAAAACTGGTAACAGATGTCAGCTCAGGGCAAATCTTCGTCATCTAAAAAAAAAAAAAAAAAAAACCCCGATATGAAACAGTTGAAAGTAGTGGCTAAAGCAGGGGCAAACTGGGCTTATGTATATAGTTGCCTATACAAACTACAATTAGATTCCCCAAACACTTGCCTGTGCAGAGTGCAGGCTGTTCTTTGCTCACTCCAATTAGGCAGGAGGCACTGGCTAGGGCCAAAAAGTAATCTACTCACTCCTGTGTGGGGAGAAGTGAGTGCTCTGTGCTCTAACGTTGTGTTTTGTTTTTAACATCCAGAACTAGGCTTGCAGATGCTATTGATGCTTAGGAGAGAGGAAGTTAATGATACGTTGTGAGTACATGTACTATATTTCATCCCTACTCAGGTTTTAAACAGCATCTTCCTCCAAATATTCTACTCCAAAGATTGCCTGCTGAAAAGGGAAACAGATGGTCCAGTTTTATATTTCTTTTCCTTTAGAATTTCTTATGCAGCTCAGGGACCTCGGTCTTCTGGGATCTCAAATTATATTTCAGCCCATTATCCGTGTATCAGTTCTGATACTAAGATGGTATGTAAGAATTATTCAAAATCCACATGGCTGCAAGCCTTTGCTGGTTCTTCGTGTGCCATGTGCAGTTCATTTTAATTGAAAATATTCTAAAAGCAAGATTGATGTGTTTTCTATCCCCCTAAAATAGAAACAGGTTCCGGCTCATAATTGAGCACTCATAAGCCCCTCTCCTTATTAACATGCCCTCTCTAATTTGTGCCTCTGTTTGCACAATATAAATGGCCTTGAACAGCCCTTCATTCATACAATGGTCTCACTAACCCAAAGAAAATTAGTAGCAGGCAAAAGCCTATTTTTACTGACACAGAGACAAAAATGCTAATTACCTTAAAATATTCTCAAGTGTATATCTTTGGCATCCTTCCAGGCAAGGCTCAAAAGTTTTTTTTTTTCCTGTTATTTACTAGTTATAGGGGAAGTTGCTTTTCTTTTACATTCAGGCTTATACATACCAAAGTTTATATTTGTAATTTGACATCTTTTATTTGGGGTCCAGAGTACTCAGAATAGGTGAGGTGTTTGGTTTGCTTTAGACTTATTCGTGGGTACACTTGAGAGAGTTGCTCATTTGTAATTAATTATGTTTTTGCTGTTTTTGTTAAGGCACTCAGGGACATCTGCAGAAAAAATATAATGCCTAAAAATGTGAATTATTTTATTTTATATTTTATAAAATTATTTTATTTATTTAAACATATTAATTACCATAAAACATTAATGTTTCCTCAGAATCTCTTTTAATTTTTCTCTGATAATTAAATTTGTTTGTCCAAGTTTATACTCTGAAGCACTCCTTCCTTTTGACAATGATTTTTAAACTGAAACCTCTGATGTATAAAATAAACAAAATTTAATGTGACTTACTAAATTATGATGCCAGGTGTGTTGACAGTATTTACATAAAGACAATGAGCTTTTTATCATTTATGTAACAAAAGTTTATTGAGGATGTGTTATTTTCAGAGTATTTTGCTAGGCCTGATTTATAAAAAAATAAATAAAGTCAAAGTCTTCTTGAGAGAGTTTAAAAATCAAGTTTGGAGAAAGTGTCCATTGATGAATAAACAGATAAAAAAATGTGGTATATATGCACAATGGAATATTATTCAGCCATAAAAAAGAAGGAAATCTTGTCATTTGTGACAACAAGGATGGACCTTGAGGGCATTATGTTAAGTGAAATAAGTCAGAAGAGAAAGACAAATACTGTACGGTCTCCCTTATATGTGGAATCTAAAAAAAAAGAAGAAAACAAGCTCATAAATACAGAGAACAGATTGGTGGTAGTTGCCAGAGGCAGGGAATGGGGGGTGAGGGGGGTGGAGTGAAATGGGTGAAGGGGGTCAAAAGGTACAAGCTTCCAGTTATAAAATAAATAAGTCATGGGGATATAATGTAATGTACAGCATGGTGACTGTAATTAATAATACTGCATTGCATATTTGAAAGTTGCTAAGAGAGTAAATCTTAAAAGTATTCATCATAAGGAAAAAAATTTGTAACTAGGTATGGTGATGGATGTTCACTAGACTTATTGTAGTGATCATTCCACAATATATACAAATAATCATTATATTGTACATCTGAAACTAAGATAATGTTATATGTCAATTATACCTCAATAAAAATTTTTTTTTAAATATTTTCTTTTTTTTTTATTTTTTTATTTTTATTTATTTATTTATTTTCCCCCAAAGCCCCAGTAGATAGTTGTATGTCATAGCTGCCCATCCTTCTAGTTGCTGTATGTGGGACGCGGCCTCAGCATGACTGGGGAAGCAGTGTGTCGGTGCGCGCCCGGGATCCGAACCCGGGCCGCCAGCAGCGGAGCGCGAGCACTTAACCGCTAAGCCACGGGGCTGGCCCTCAATAAAAATTTTTAAAAATCAAGTTAGGAGAAAGAAAATGTATTCACATTAAAAGTTAAATAACAGTATAGAAGTTTAGTAACAGTGGAAGGCAACAGAATACGAGAGCCACAAGTCATTGTAAGGTGAAGTGGTAATTAATGGTAAAAAACAAGTAGTGTCCAACTCAATAATAAGGCAATCAACCCAGTTTTTAAAAATGGGCAAAAGATTTGAATAGACATTTCGACAAAGAAGATATACCAATGGCTAATAAGCACATGAAAAGATGCTTATCATTAGTCAACAGGGAAATGCAAATCCAAAACACAATGAGATATTGCTACACACTCATTAGGATGGCTCTAATAAAAAAGACAGACAATATCAGGTGTTCATGAGAATGTAGAGAAACTGGAACCCTCATACACTGCTGATATAAAATGATACAGCTTTGGATAACAAGCTTTGGTTAACAGATTGGCATTTTCCTAAAAAGTTAAACATAAACTTACCATAAAACCCAACAATTCACTCCTGGGAATCTATTTAAGAGAAATGAAAACATATGTCCAAACAAAGATATGTATGTGAATATTCATAGCAGTATTATGTATAATAGCCCCAAACTTGAAAGAACCCACACGTCCATCAGCTGATGAATGGATAAAGAAAATGTGGTATACTCATACAATGGAACACTATTAAGCAATAAAAAGGTACCAGGTACTGATACATGTTACAACATGGATGATTCTCAAAAACATATGGTAAATGAAAGAAGCCTGATGCAAAAGGCTATATTTGTATGGCTCCATTTATATGAAAATGTCCAGAAAAGGCAAATTTATAGAGACAATAAGCATATCAGTGATTTCTCAGCGCAGAGGGTAAGAAAAGGGATTAACTACAAATGGGCATGAGGGAATTTCTGGGGTCATGAAATGTCCTAAAACTGAATTCTAGTGATGGCTGCTCAACTGCATACATTTACTGAAAATCAGTAAGTTGTATACTTACCATGAGTGGATTTTATGGTATGTAAATTATACTTCTATAAAGCTGTTAAAGAAAAGAACCAGTAAGGGTCATATGTTTTCACAGGAGTGGGTCCAAGGGGTCATCTAAACTTTTCATCTTTCCTCAGTGCTGAAATGTAATTCACACATGTATCTATATCAACAGATGCGAATATTTCTTCACAGTTTGCAATGTCCCTTACCAGTTTCCAATTTCTTTGCTCTTCACACCAATCCTGTAAGGTAGGGTGAGCAGGTATTGTGTAATATATAATAAATACTTTTTCTTTTTCCTTCTAGCTTTATCCTGGGAAACTCTGAATGCTGCAGAGATCATATAACATAAAAATCAAGGCCATCCTGGATAATGTAATCACAGTAAACTGGATAACAAACATCATCACTGCCCCAAGTACCCCAGATGGTTTTACAAGGATGGGTGTCCTCTGTTTGCCAACCTCTACTAAGCAACAGGTCAGCCCCCAAGCGGAGACTCACTGCAGGATGCTGTCGATGAACTTGGCTGAGCGACCTCAACTACAGACCCGCCTCCTGATCTGGCTGCCTCACGGAAGCCTGCGGTGGTTGTTCGCTCCAAAATCACTCGCATTTACAAATATTGAAACACATGTAATATAATTGTGTATACAATTAGGCACACAACGACTAACATTACAGGAGCTAATATTCCCCAGCAGAAACAAAGCTGCCAAAAAATCCAAAAATGGAAACTAGTGTATTAATTTGGTTCATAGCAAATCCTTCTCTAGTATTTCTCTTAAAAGCTCAAAAGGAACTTAAACAAACAATTCCAACTTAGCCTGAAGCAGAGAAAAACATGTTTAAAGAAACGTGACTTATAAATAAAGTGTCCAATTATGTAATTTGAAAATGTATGTGGCATATGCACAAATACTCTTAGGCTAGTTAAAAACCCCACAAACTTCCCTTATTTTGATAATATATACACAAGACAGGCCAAAACTGAAGTCCTTTGCATCCAGCCCCAAGATTTAAAAGCTCTGGGTCTATGAGAAAGTCAGTCTCTGTGAAAATCTCTCCCTACTTTCTGCTCAAGGAGTCAGGTATGAAAGGAGTTCCCAAAGGTGGAAAAGATCAGACTCTTCTAAATTGAAGTTTCAGCCTTCCCATCTCAGCCTCATTCACTAATTAGTCTCTGTATATGCTTATATGCGACCTCTGCTTTCCAAAGAAGGCATGAATGCTGTGTGTACCTGTACCTGCACATATTTCTCTACCTGAAATCCTTTTGCAGGTGACATGTGTCGCTTAAGGATGCTTCCATGATTTTCCATCTAACACAAGCTGTGTTTCTTTTTTTTTTTTTTTGGTGAGGAGATCAGCCCTGTGCTAACATCTGCCAATCCTCCTCCTTTTTCTTTTGCTGAGGAAGACTGGCCCTGGGCTAACATCCGTGCCCACCTTCCTCCACTTTATATGGGACACCGTCACAGCATGGCTTGCCAAGCAGTGTGTTGGTGTGCGCCCGGGATCCGAACTGGCGAACCCCGGGCCGCCGCAGCGGAGCGTGCGCACTTAACCGCTTGCGCCACGGGGCTGGCCCCCAAGCTGTGTTTCTTGCTTATGACTGAAACTCGAACCAGACTGGATGAATCTAAACAAATGTAGAAATAGTCAACCAATTTCAGTCAATAGCTAATTTTGATACTTCCAAGTGGTAAAAATTTCATATTAATTTGTACTGTGTAATACATAGAAAAAACAAGTGATTCGGGGGCAAGAGAATTGTGTTCGGGTCTGGAATGCACCCCTGTAACATTGATGAAGTCCTTCAACTTCTAGGACCTCAGTGTTCTCAACTGAAAAAAAATCAGGGAGTTTGGATGAAATAGTCTCTAAAGGTCTGATCATAATCTGACAATTTTGTCTTGAGATGCTACGGTTATTCTACAAAACAGAAATTTTTATCTAAATAATTTCATTGAGATCACAGGTATTTTGGCCTAACGTGCTCTCTGGCCTTTTCTGTACTGTTAAGATAAAAAAAAGTTCGAATTTGAAACTCCTAGACAGAACCCATTTGCATTATCATAAAATGCCATAAAACTTGCAGCTGGAGAGTAAGAATGATAAAGATAGGAACCGGATATTAATTGAATGATATTTCACAAACACACACTCAAACACATACATACATACAGTTGCAAGGAGAGGTATGTCATTCAAACAATGCCTTTTATTTACTTTCTTTTTAATAAATCTTACAATACTACACCAGCTTTCACACTTCCTAGAGCCTCGGTTTTCCTCAAAGGTGCTTTTGTGGCCCTTGAGAGCATTGAAAGGACTAAAATCTGTTCCTCCACTGCCCCCTCAACACCTCTGTTTTTATCTACTTGATTTATTTGGCTTCTATTTAATGCTCTGTTTGGAAAAGAGTCCTTGGATTAATGCAGTCTGAAAACCACTGCACCATAAAATACAAAAGATTTTGCTTAAATGCTGCACTTTTAAAAAGTGTGTCCTTATTATCCAGTGGTCCCTGGGTATCTGAGGGGGTTTGGTTCCAGGACCCCTGCAGACACCCAAATCTGTGGATGCTCAAGTCGCTTACATAAAATGGCCGCAGTATTTGCATATAACCTACGCACATCCTCCTGTACACTTAAATCATCTCTAGATTACTTATAATACCTAGTATAATGTAAATGCTATGTAAATAGTTGTTATACTGTATTGTTCAGGGAAAAATGACAAGAAAAAAGTCTGTACATGTTCAGTATAGACACAACCATTGTAGGCCTTTCAACCTACAGTTGGTCGAATCTGTGAATATGGACCCCATGGGCTGACTGTACATACCACTTAAAATATGTCATCTTACAAGTTGTTCCAGCAAAACCCAAGGTTAGAAAATAATTTTTCATTTATAGTCTTACAAAAAGTCTTACAAAAGACTATAAATGACATGGTATATTTAATTTTAGAGTCCCTGTACAAATTATCAAATACTTTAATAACTATACAAATATTAATATTTGATACAAGGGGTCTCCTAAATCACAGCATAATCATAACTCTGGATGGATGGGCTGCTAAATGGGAAAATCCTGTTTAGACAGTTGTAAGAGAAGGGAGAGTGTTTAACGAAACAAGTTTGATAGTTTTATCTTCATAAAACTGATAGATATTTGGTGTAACAATCTTTGCCAAAAGAATTTTGAGAAAAGGAATAATCAGTAACTTAAATTAATCCCCCATACTTCCCCTTCAGTCCAATTCATCTATCTCTTCTTCTGTGAATGATCCCTTGGTCTGCTGATTATAACAGATTCTTTTTTGCACCATGATTTAAGTGATTAAGAGTTAGTTTTTCATTGTATTTTTTAAGGACGCATGTCAATGTTGATCTACAAGGGTGTAAGTAAAAGACTTTCCCACTTTGAATATACTTTCTAAATTGACTCAGAGAGCATAACAAAAGAGATAAAACAAAATACAATCTTTGGGTCATTTTCCCTATGACTTTGAATCTATTTACCACCCAGAAAGGTTCTATGCTACTGAGAGACGTTGTGAAATAAAGGATAAATTATTTCAGCCAAAGGATTTTCTCATTTCAGTTCCCTGAAAGTCTGTATTTTTCCTATAATAATAGATGGATTTAGATTCCTCTGTAAAATGCTTTGGGGACCACTGAGATAAAGTGCTATAAAAATGACCACTATATTGGAATAAAGTAGAAAGGGGTCCTTTCCTCTATGCAGAACACCCACTAGCAAATAACAGGAGGGGGAGAAGCAGCTGGTGTCACCATGCAGGTCATTGGAGAATGTCCTGCAGAGTCAGGAGGAATGGAGTCATTTCTCAGCTTTTTTCAAACCCCATGGAGCTGACAGCACGATACAATCATCAATTTGGGCTTGTACATCTCTTGGGTCTCACTTCCAGTAGGTTTAGATCACCGAACAGCAGAGGGAGAAAGATTTCCTTCATCTCTAATAAGTGGTTCACTTTCTCTTTCTGTTTTCTTCCTGCAAGACAGCCTCTGTTTTTTCCCCCATGTTCCACTCTATTCAAAAGGAAGGTACTAGAAATCCACAAGCTCATTCCATTGGGGGCTGATCCTCCCACAGTTCCCACACCCACCTACTTTTGTCATTGTTATTGTTGGGAACCTGATTTGGGGGGGCAGATCTTCCAAAACAGGACTTTGGTGTGATTGTGAGGGCATCCCAGGGGTTTGGAACGAAGCCACCTTCAGCCACGTTCCTTCTGCTGCTCCAAGTTTCTGTCCTGTCTCAACATACATACACGTCCCAGGGTCTCTGAGTTCTCCCTGGGCACACAGTCAGCATCACCTGGAAAATTATACCAAATGGCACCTCTGTAGCCGGGATTCAAACTCATGTTAGTTGCTACAGCAGCAGTTGACTTGCAGGTAGACAGGCTCAGAGAAAAACCAGGAATTGCTGACTATCCCTGACATCATAATTTTTAAAAGAGTCTTAGAAAGAAACAACTATTTTGCTGGAAATGTAAAAACACTAGAGAGCTAGGACAAAATATGATTCCACATAAAGATAAGGGAAACAGAGAACAGTTAGAATTAACTGCTTTCTTTAGGATCAACTTAGATTTGTGCAGACTGTTCCTTTTGACTGTATTACATCACTTTAATCCTAAGGACTCAAGTTAGCGGTAGGGCTCTGAAGCATTACTTCTCTTTGAATATTAGCTAGCTAGGCGTCTAAAGATGATTGGGGTGGAGATAAGGCTAGGAGCAGGGGGAACAAGAGTCCCAAACCTGCAGCCCAGAATTCATATTGACCCCTTTCCTCGTTCGTGTGCTAGCCAAGAATACACTGTGTTCAGTTTCTTGCATAACAAAGGCAGGTCGACACCTCGTGGCTCTGGTGGCAAGCTTGCAGGATTGTTCCAGAGAGACTCTGGCATATGCCACAGAGGAGGAGAAAGTTCCACAAACCACCCCCAGATCCCTCCACCCAGGTCTCTGTTACACCTTGTTTCTCAAGAGCAGATTACTTAGCCAACGTTAATAATCCCAGAGGAACGCCAGGGCAGGAGGCTGGATTCAAACCACCTTTGCCCTAATGTATCGAGGGCTTTAAAAGTAGAAAATAAAACTTTGAACTCAACTCCTACGAAGCTTTACGATTCAAGTGTGCTACTTGCCTTCAGGGGCACCAAAGAGCACTGAAGTTAAGGTGACAAAAAAATTCTGTGAGCCGCAGAACAGAAGAGCGTGTCCAGACCTGACCCAGCTGGTTCTCCTACCATACTAATTTGGCAAGAGGAGCAGAACCCGCTCTGAGCTGGACCGTTTTTGATGGATAGGATTTCCCCGGCTTACAGCCTTTGAATCCTCCCTTCTCTCCAGCCTGCCAGAGTCTAGAAAAAAGGGACTGTGTGGAGAAGGGAGCAGAAGGAAGCGGGAGAGAGGAGCAGGAAATGAAAATGGCTTGTGAGAAACGGTTGGAGAGAAAAATAACAGCTCAAGGGTGAAGTCACTTCTAATTTACAGAGTACTGAAACTCGGAGTTTAAATAGCTAGTCTGTAGGACTTGATACAAATAGCTAAGCCCTTTTTCCTTATCTAACTAGACAGATATTAATAGCAACCCCATTCAGATGCTGAAGACGCAGGGAGTTAATTTTTGTGGAAGTGCCTAGGATGGTGTCTTGTCATAGAAGGTGATGAATTTAATTCTGAAACTAAGACCTCCCTTTGATTCAACAGAAAGCCATGGAGTTACATGTAGCCCTTTTAGTGACAGGGAAAGCCAGGCCCAAAAGGAAGGAGCGATTTGGGGCCTAGCCAAAGGTGAGGTGGACTTCTCTCCCTCACCCTGGGAAGTCGAAGCTTCCAGGCTTTTCCACAGGCCGACCTCTCCCCTCTCCCCAGGGAGGGCCTGGAGCACGGGCTGCCTCCGGATGATTTCTTCCCGCTGGATTCGGCTACTAAGCATTTTCCTTAAAAAGCAGGGACATCTCTTAGCAATTCCTATCGTGTGTGTGTGTGTGTGTGTGTGTGTGTGTGTGTGTGTGTTGGGGGTGGGGAACAGGATTTGGGTTCGGAAATTACCTATGCTCCTTAGAGGTCCATATTAGCAATGCAGAAATAGTGCACTTGTATGGAGGCCCTCAGACGTGCCAGGCAGATGCTGGGTGTTTCCACAGACCCATCCCGAGTATCGCCCGGTCCTCGTCTGCCAAATCCTTGGGTAGGCTGACCCCACAACCGGTTCCAGTCCTCCCTGAGCCTCCTCGGGCCTGGAGAGCGGTGATGGGCGGGGAGGGCTGAGGTACAGCCACAGGGACCCGCCTTCCCAGGCGCAGGGCCCCGCCCCGCCCCGCCTCCCCTCGCAGGCCCGCTCCTCTCCAGAGGAAGCGTCTAGAACGCAGGCCGGCGTCTCCCCTAGGGTGTGTGGTGTGTAAACAAAGTTGCCGTCAATCAAGTGGCGTCTGTGAGTTACAGGAACCCACGGTGGATTCTTTGGTAGAAGGAAAGTCTTTTTACTAGGAGCATACCACCCCTTCCATTTGTATCTTTATTAATTTCTGGAGTTTGTAACCTCTTCCAGCGTCACTCTTGGAGTTTCTCCGTCAATCCTCCCTTTTGATGATCCTTTCCGCTCTTGTAACCGTACATTTCCCACACGCTTGAACTGCTGAGATCATGCGGCCAGGGGGTCGAATTTCCCAGTTTTTAAAATGCGAGTTTTTAACCCAAAGATTGTGGTGGATGGGTAACAGGAAAGATGAGAATTTCCCCAAACTTTCCAGCCTTCGAGACAGAATGTGGGTCCCTTAAGATCACCTGCCTTTGATTCTGGCTGAGCTGGGACCTCACCCCAGGGTGTAGCCGCTTGGGACCGGTCGCCCCTTATTTCTCCTGGAGGAGACAGCTGTGTTTCACCAGGGAGGACGTGATTTATGTGCACAGCTTAAATAGCATTTTGGAGCTCTGGGGAATGCAAAATGCAGCATGACTTGAAGGTACAATATACTTAAGGGAAAATATGGAATGCACCGCATGTTTTCTTTTCCTTCCTTTAAAGCTAGTTGAAATCTGTTTCACTGACGACACTGTGTAACCATGTGCAAATGTGTAATTCTGCCCCCGACAAAGTTGCCAGGATTGGGATGATGGGCCTCATCAAGGCTGGAAGCATGGCTTGGTCACCCAGGGGCTGCACTGAGCCTTCGATTTCCCCCTAAATTTAGAATATGCTGGAAGAATAAAGTGACTACTACTTTTTACAGCTTCAATGCCTTTCTGTACCCCCGTTCTTTTAAATATGTGTATTTTAGGGCAAGAGGGCATATGTTTTCATTTTTCTACCATTGGGTTTTAAACAAAGTTGGATAATAATAATAAAGTATGCTTATTAAAAATCATTTCTGTTTTTGCCAAAGTTAAATCTTCTGGTGTGGAAATCTTGTTTTTGCCAAAAATAAAGATGTAAAAATATATATATTTTTCCCTTTTTCTCCCCAAGGCCCCAGTAGATCTATGTCATAGTTGCACATCCTTTCTAGTTGCTGTATGTGGGACACCGCCCCAGCATGGCCCTACAAGCGGTGCATTGGTGTGCGCCTGGGATCCGAACCCTGGCCGCCAGTAGCGGACCTCCAGCACCCAAGCTCTAAACCACGGGCCGTCCCCCAAGATGTAAAAATATTTTAAACGTTTGTTCATGATGGCACCTTCAATTTATTACATTTCTAGAGATACACTTATTTTTTTAATTTTTATTTCATTATGAGTACTATGGTATTGTGAAACATTTCAAGCATACAAAAAAACCACGGAGAATTGTGCAACAAACATCTGTACTCTCCTACTCAGTCCAGGAGATAAAGCATTACAGGTGTTCTTAAAGTCTCTCCACCACTGCATCCATCCCTCTTCCTAATCTCCTCCCACAGATAACCTTTACCCTGCATTTGGTGTTTATCATTCCCATGCATTAAAAATATTTTTTTCCTACATATGTGTATACACAAAAACAATACATTATATAGTTTTATTTTGCATGTTTTTAATCTTTATGTAAACAGTATCATACTGCATTTCCATTTCTGCAATTTTCAGGTGTATCACACTCCATTATGTTTTTGTGATTATATTTTCTGCTTCCTTCCTGTTAACTGCTGCCTAGACATCCGCTGTGTAGACATCCACGCTTCTGTTGGTGGATGTAGGCTGTTGCTACTCTTTCTCCATCATAAACACTGTTGCTATGAACCTTCTTGTATGTCTCCTTGTGCACATGTGAAGGCTTTCACCCAGGAGTGGAAGTGTTTCAGGATTGTAAATACTATATACAATCTGTGACTTTATTAGATGCTACTTAACTGCTCTCCAGAGTCACCAGGTTTACATTTTCACTGTAGAAATGTAAGAAAACACAGATTACAGATAAAAAAAAAAAAAGGAAAAATCATTCCCCATCTCTTCATCCAAAGAAACCCACTTTTAACTTAAAAAAAATTTTTTTTTGGTTTTTAGTTTTTTAGTTTTCCAGGTTTATTCTTCTGTGATATATATGTATTTAAGTACATGTATATTATATATGTATACATATAAATACATATACATACATATACACACATGAATATATGTGTATGTACGTATATTTATATTTAAAGTTATTTATATTTAAAGTCATTATTGTATAATGAGCATTTTCACTATGTCACTAATATTTGTTTAAAAACATGATTTTAATGGCTGCAAATTAGTTTATTTAGGAATATTCTTTGGTTTATATAAGCTGTTCACCTGTTAAACATTTAGATAATTAGAAATTTCTTGCTCTTACAACTAGCGCTGTGACGAAGTACAAAATGGTTGTAAATCAAAACACTTTTTCCTTTGCCGTCTTCGTGGTAGTTTTAGTGGCTTAACCAGTCCTCTTGTTGCTGGAGCGGCTAAAATGTTTAAGGATAAAATAAAAGCCTTTAATTTATTTTAATTTTTTTTGATACTCTTCATACACCACCAGGCCGTGCCTCTCCGTATCTTTTTTCCCCGAACAATTTTGAAGTTGTAGATGTTTTGACATTTTGCTCCTAAATACTTCATAATTACCACATGTAAGAAAATTAACACTAATTTGCTATCACCCAACATACAGTCCATTTTATATATATATATATATAGTGCTTAAGACTAGGGTAGCTAGGATGTAGGGTATGCACATCAACTTTACTAAATACAAATTGTTTTTCAACATCTTTACCCATTTAGACTCCTCCTCCCTCTCACCAATTTGTATGAGCATTTCTGTGGTTTTACATTGTCATCAACACTTGGTATTGTCAGACTACAAATTTTTGCTAATTTGATGGGGTGTGAAATGGTGTCTCATTGTGGTTTTAATTTGCATTTTCCTGATTATTTATGAGGTTGAATTTCTGAGACCATTCTTTTTTTCCCCCTCTTATGTAAAACGCCTGTTCATTTCTTTTACCCATTTAAAAAATTGGTTTGTTTGTCTTAAGAGCTTTTCTTTTTAAGGTGGAAACTGGCCTGCCAAATTCTTATTGTAACCTCTAGTTACTCAATGGCACAGGATCACAAATAAACGGTCCATGGAGAATGAAGCTGAAAATATGGAATGCTTTCCTAAACGTGATTACTTGGAAATTTAGATTTCAAAGGTGGAAATGAAGCATACAGCTTTATGCTGAATAGCAAAATATACCAGGACTTATAAAATTTCCCAAGATAAGTAACAGGAATAGCAGCAGTGCTATATTTAAGCAAGAGAGATGAGTTGAATTCCGTGTCCTATTTCCCACCTGTCCTATTTCCAGGCGTTGAAAGCTAAGTTATGGGGGTGGTTGTAGGAATGAGCTCAAGGTACTTCCTCTGCCTTTGTACCTGCCCTTACACAGTGAGTGGACTTCAGTCATTACTGCTTGAACTCACTCCATTTTCACCAGGTGTAAGCACGGAAAATCAATAGTAGGATCATTTAATAATGCTCCAAAGACTTGAAAAGAGCCTGTTAAGAGAGGTTTAAACCAAAATAAAGGAACTTCAGAGTAAGGTGTTCTTGTGTTTGTTGTTATTTTCCTTTGATTTAAAGAGAGCTATTTGTAGCTATATGTACCCCTGCTGCTAGAATGGAATGCAGCCTAGGCTGTTAATCCAGATTTTTCAGATAGGACAGAAGATAAGGTGTATCAGCTTATTCATGAGGCTGTATAAGAAAATTTGAAAAGAAAATAAAGTATGATTAATCACTTTTCAGGGTACAAATGTTAAGATTTGTACTTGAAAGTACAGATCACTTTACAGTGATTTATAGCATTTTCTGTTTCTTATCTAAATGACTATGGAAAATAGAACTATTCTTATAGATGGGGTAAAATGTGTACTCTTTACTACACTGTATCTCATTGGATGCTATTTCTAAGATTGCAAATGCAAGATTTGGAAATAGAAGTTATTGTGTTTCACTGCTAGTGGGTCTATCCAGATAATGTTTCCTTTAAAAATGACTTTACACTGTATTTTGATTGGGATGGGTGTATAGTTTCATCAGAATGAATAGAGTTGTGTATTTAAAATATGTACATTTTACCTCAGTGAAAAAGAGAATTGGGGGGAAAATGACATTTCAGAATCATCCTTCTGGCTGGAGTGGCAGAGATCGTGTCGTCTTGTAGTCCTCAAAGTATTCATGGGACCCTCCTGCAGTCAGTGAGGGTCTGCTGGACTGGCCTAGGAGATCGTGTTTAGTGGTCTTGGTGTCTGGGTAAAAATCTTTGTCATCGCTTTGAGAAAAGACAAAAGAACATAGGCTACATTTTTAGCTGCCATAAACTTCACAATAAAAACCATGAGCACATTTTCCCATGATACTGTCCCCACAGCCAGCTAGAATCGGAAGAGATGTAGTTACATCCCTCTTTATCTTGACTCTGGCCCAGGTAAGGGAGGCCAACTACCTGGAAAACTGTGGGAAGGGGAAATGTAGAAAGCTGTCACATATGAAATTTATTCCATTTCTCTTTGCATCTGACCCTTTGCTTAGTGAGAAACAGGGAATAAGTAGGTAAAAGTAGGTGAGTGGTTTACCCAGTTTTACATCTTATCTCCCCTTCCCTTCCCTTCCCCCTCCTCCTCCTCCTCCCCCTCCCCCTCCTCCTCCTCCCCCTCCCCCTCCCCTCCTCCTCCTCTCCCTTCTCCTCCTCCCCCTCCTCCTCCCCCTCCTCCTCCCCCTCCTCCTCTTCTTCCTCCTCCTCCCCCTCCTCCTCTTCTTCCTCCTCCTCCCCCTCCTCCTCTTCCTTCTTTTCCTCCTTCTCTTCAGAATTATGGCCAGCAGCAGATGGTGGAGGAAGCTTGTCAGCTTGAGACTTCTCGAATTGGAAGCCTCCCGAGGGGGCTTTCCCGATTTGCAGGTTCCCCCCACCCCAGGTGTTTGTATACCAGCGCATTGGGGAGCCAGTGATCTCATGTGCCATTTTACCTTCAGAAAGACAATCAGGTTATTCTTATTTGTAAATATTTTAAAGAAACAAGACTCTTCTAACCTATATATACTAACTTCTATGAAATGTTAAAAAATCCTTAGAGTCACATAATCCTTTCTTCACTCTAATAGCAATCTTTTCTTTCTTTCTTCCTTTTTTTTTAATGGTAAGGAAGATTCACCCTGAGCTAACATCTGTGCCAATCTTCCTCTGTTTTGTACATGAGCTGCTGCTACAGCGTGGCTGACTAGTGGGGTAGGTCTGCGCCCAGGATCCAAACTGGAAAACCTGGGCCGCCAAAGCAGAGTGTGCAAACTTAAGCACTACAGCCATGGGGACAGCCCCAGCAATCTTTTCTTTTGCAAATTAAATCCATTTTCTCTCCCAGGAACCTCTGCACTTAGAATGCTAATGTCAGTACTAGGAACTGAAGACAAAACTGTTATGGAATCATCATCCTTCAAGGTCTTATTTCCTACTCATTCACACTATATCCATTAGTCTATACTATTTTTTTGTTGAGGGGGCAGTTTTCTTGTGTTACTTGTTTGTGCAGAATTATTCTTGGATTGAATGGCTCATTATTTTTTTTTCTTTCTTTTTTTTCGTTTCACAGTACAGAAAAAAACATGTGAAGGTATGTTGAAGCCCTTTTGTACCTATTTTCAATTCCAATTTCCTCTCTTCCCTTCCAGAGGTAGCCACTATTTTGAAATTAGTAACTATCTTTCCTACTCATATTTTTTTCTTCATATATCTGTCCATTAACTATATTTTATATTGATTCATGTTTTAAAATATACATTTATATTCGTATATGTACCACTCAACATTATGTTTTTAGATTTTCTATGTAAAATTTACTTAGATTTTGTATTTCTGGGGTTTTTTCCATCCCCCCTCATTTCCTGCCTTCAATTGGATTGTCAATCTCTCAAGTTCTTTTTTTCTTTTAATTTTCTTCTTTTCTCTTCTTTTGGTTTGGAAATTATATTTCTATTCCTTTACTGTTTATTCTTAGAAATTCTTAACAGAATGTAGACTTAATCAATATCTCTGTTCTCCTCTGAACTAATACAGGACCTTAGGACTCTTTAACTCAGATCTTCCTTTGCAATGTCTCCTGTTATTGTTGACTGGTATCTTAGTGTTATGTCATTTTTAAAGTCCTCTCAAAGTAGTCATCAGTGTTTATTATTTACAGTAAATCATTATTTAATTTTGACAGTATGTTTATAATTTCTTTACCCCCTGTTATGTTTTTCCCTCCACTTCTTCCTTCCAGATTCAATTATTTTTCTTAGCGAAATAAACCCTAGCTTAGATCTTTTAGGAAGGGTCATTGAGTGGTAAACCTTCAATCTCTGTTGGTTTGAAATGTCGATTTCACTTTCAGTCTGAAAGAAAAATTTAGCTGGGTATAGAATTCTAGGATCAGAATTATTTTCTGAGCAGCATAAAGGTGCCATTCATTTCCCACAGGCATCTATGGTGACTGATGACAAATCTGATGATGGCCTAATTGGGTATTTTTTACTTTTTGTTTTTAGGACATCTGCTTTGGTTACTCAAGATTTTTCTGCTTATCATTGACATTCTGAAGTTTCACCATAGTGTATCAAATCATGAATTTTAAAAATTATACTGCTGGGGCATTTGCACGCTTCTGAAATCTGACTCATTTATGTTTTACTTTAGTTTGGAAAAATTCTCAGAGGTTATTTTCCTAAATATTGTCTCTTCCTCCCTTTCTCTGCCCTTTGTTCTATCTGGAATTTCTACTTGATATATATGTATTGAAACTTCTCCATCTATTTTCCATAGCTCTTATGTACAATTTCATAGTTTCTCTGTCCTGCCTTCTGAGAAATTTCCTCAAATCTATCTTCTGGTTTATGGATTCTTTCTTCATTTTTGTTTTATCTATTCATTACCCTCTTCATTGACTTTTTAATTTCAGTGACTATGTTTTTCATTTATAGAGACTCAATTTGGTTCTTTTTCAAAGTTGTTTTTCTGTTTTTATATTGTCTTCTTTCATTATGGTTTCTATGCTTTTGTTTATATCTTTCGTCATGTTATAGTTATTTCAGAGTGTTCTTTTATATGTAGTTCTTTGAGTGCTGATTCTTCCCTCTGCTGTACCTGTTGACTTACCTCATTGTAGCTTATGCCTTCATGAACCTTGTAATTTTTTTGTGTGTGTGTGAGGGAGAGTAGCCCTTAGCTAACATCTGTTGCCAATCCTCCTCTTTTTTGCTGAGGAAGACTGGCCATGGGCTTAACATCCATGCCCATCTTCCTCTACTTTATATGGGACCCCACCACAGCATGGCTTGATAAGCGGTGCATATGTCCACGCCCAGGATCTGAACCTGCGAACTCTGGGCTGCCGAAGTGGAGCACAGGAACCCAACCACTATGCCACCGGGCTGGCCTTGAACCTTGTAATTTTTGACTGTGTGCTTATCTTTAATTTTTTTTCCTTCCTAGGAGATGTGAAAGTGTTTGCATGGAGTGAGTGCATATTTTTCCTGCTAGGGCTCTAGAGCTTTCAAATATCCTGGCTGGATTTTTTATTTAATTTAATTTCTCCACTTAGGATTCTTGAGTCAAGCAAGTAGTATAAATTCAGACCCAACACACACATGTATCTCACGCCTGGAATTTCCATTTCTCAAAGGTGTTTTTCTCCCATCCAAGTTCCCAGACATACAATATATCATTTAGGGATGCAACCAAACTTTACTATAGTGGCCTAACTTGGAAGGCTTTTCTTTTTCTAACATAACAAGAAGGTCAGAAGTAGGCAGGGGAGGGAAGAAATACTTTTCCTCAAGCTCACTATATTTTCCTGCCCCTCCATCCTCAAGGAGTGGCTTTTATCCTTCTTCTTGTTTCATGGTGACAAGCTGGCTATTTCACTTCCAGCCTCACAGCCATGGTCCAGGTAGGAAAAGAGAGAAGGAAACAACAAGGGGGAAGGGATGGCCCCAGATCAGGCAAACCAAACTTTCCCAGAAATCCCTAGCCCACTTCTGGTTACGTCTTGGTGGCTAGAGCTGCATCCCATGGTCACCCCCAGCTGAAAAGCAGGTGGGCTGCACTGCTTGTGCTGAACACCTCGCCTTTGATGCTTCTCTTCATTCGTGCCACTTGGAGGTTTCCTCCCTCTCCTCTCCAGTGTGGCTGCTAAAACACATTTTTACTGTTTTGTATAATCCAGAATTTCTATGCATTTTGTTATGCTGTCATGTTGCTTAAAAAGTCATTCATTTGTCCACAAGCTAGAAGGTTCATTCATTCACTGAACAGATACTGAGCACCTACAGTGGTGAACAGAATGGATGTTAGTGGGACTGCTAAAGCTGTACCTATTTTTTCCCTCTGAGTCCATTCGGAAGTTCAGAGTTAGTGCAGGCTCTGCTCTCTTTGTCCAGCCTCAAATTCCACACTGGGGGTCCTTCCCAGAGAAACACTGCACTTTGTTTAGAAAGAAGTTCTGAGACCTGTAGCTGGGGACACAATGCTCAAAATATGTAGAAGAGGGAGGTGGCAGACTGGCTCAGCTATTCCTCAGCCTTTAATTAATTACCCTGATTGTTTGCTCCCCTGTCTGCTTAAGCTCTCCATACCTGCTGAGCCTAGAGTCTCCCTGGGCAGAATGGCTTCCATCTCCACAGCAGCCGTCACTGGTGTTGGTTTAAATTTGTGGTTTCCTTTGGCTTATCCATCAATAGGAGTCCATCTGCTTTCTGCTCTTTCATAAATTTGTCAAGTTTTCTAATTGGCTGTAGGCACCTTTTCTTGTTTAAGCACTCTTATGGAAGCATTAGTTTTTGTGTATCATCGCCTTGATGGGATTTTGTGAAGTGGGCTAAGTAAATGGTTATAGGCAATTAGCACCCTTGAACCAGAAGCTCCAGATATGTGGTCAGCATCCTATTTGCTCAGCACTAGGCTTGGCACTAAGAAAGACAAGAGAATACAGTATAACATCTAATCTTTAGTACCAGTGGTGTGCTGTGTACCCAGCTTGCACCAACTTGCAAGAGCTGATTGTTAAAATTTCAGGAATTTTATGAGTTGGTTGACTTGGCTTTGGTGTCTTGAAACTGACCATGATGGGAGTATTTATATGACTGAAATCAGCAAATACTATGGATCAGGCCCTCCCCTCTTTGAGAGCTGGTTGTTAAACATTTATCAGCACACCACTAGTCTTCACTCTAGGGCAACTTGAGATAAGACATACACTAAAGAAAAAGTAAAAGTCCAAGTAAGACAGCCATCAAGTGCAAAACAGAATAGTACAGACACTGCAACTGCAAAGGCATTCGGACCACAGACATCATTGTTGACTGTCATAGTTGAGAAAGCTTGGCAAGGTAGTAACAGTGCAACAGAACATTGCTGCTCTTATCAAGGCAAAAGAGTGGGCTCTGAAGCCAGAGTTTGAATTCTAGCTCTTTCATTTACTGCTGTGTGACCTGGGAGAATTGCTAGATCTCTCTAGTAAGCATAATGACAGTCAACATTTATGGAGTCCTTATTACAGGTAGGCACTGTGCTAGGCGCTTTCCATAGATGGACTTCATCCTTAGTTTCATCATCTGCAAGACGGTTCCTATCTCAAAGGACTATTCTGAGCAGTTAATGAGATAATTCATGGAATGAGCTCCGCAGAGTAAAATCTCCATAAAATTAGTTTTTTACTGGCAATTTTCTTAAAGAAAGTAAGCAACTTCTACATGCAGATTTTTCCTACAGGGCCTCAAAAGATGGGTGAGATTTGGTTGTGTGAAAGGATGAGCAGAGGGCATTTCATGTAAAGGGAAGGCGGGTACCAAAGCAGAGAGGAAAGGCAGATAGGAGTGTGGGAGGTGGTTCTGGTGCTTGCCTGAGGGAAGTGGAAGCTATATTTTGGGGAGTAGTGACAACAATCAAATGGGTCAAGTGGGGACAGATTATGGCAAGTCCTGTGTTTTAAGTAGAGAACTTTACATTTCCTGTGATGGGGAATAGGGAGCCATTGTAAGTTCCTGAAAGGGCAGAGAAATGATTAAAACAGGATTTTAGAAATAGGATTCTGGCAGGCAGGTGCTTGTGCAAAAAGAATTAGACAGAGGGCAGAGACCAGAGGCGTAAGGTGTGGAAGTGGGAGAGAAAGAAAAGGCCACGTCTGAGAGACAGTTCAAAAGAGGGATTCCAACTACAAAGAATTTTGTAAAAAGACAAAAGGAATCAGATTATTTCATAAATGAATAAGCTAGAAATATGTAGTCACAATATTTTTAAGAGCAATCTGAACCAGAAATTAAGGAAAATAAGAAAGGCTTCTTTCTTCAATCCCCTCCCTGCAAAAAAACTATTCTAATTTAAAAGTAAGAATATATATATCTTTAAATCAGTGGAAAGTTTTTTTTTTTAATTGCATGTGGTTTTTGGTACCTTCTTTGAATTAGATTAAATTAACGTGAATAAACTTTTTGGGAGTTTGTTTGGTTTTATAAGTGAATATCATGGCATCTGTAGTTAATCCAGTTTTCCTAAATACCCACAAAATGATGTTAAATAATGGTTTTATCATGATGTGGAGCTATAATTTTTTGCTTAACCTCTGCAGAGGGTGGACAAAGGGGACAGGACATGCTATTGTGTGTACACAGGGAACTTGTTAGTGAATGTTTGTGAGCCCCCGTCAGCAGGACTTGCACATAGAGATTGATGCTCCCATGGGGATGCCATGCACGGAGCGCCCGACCTTGCCTCACTCTTGTCCCTGTGTGACAGTCAGCAGGGACAGTGGAGGATTGTGTGTGGCACCACACCAGCTGGACTTCTGCCTCCTCATTCTGGTCACAACCAGCTTTGGCAAAGGCCTCCGATGACCTTCATGCTGCTAAACCCAATGGAGATTTCTTGGTCCTCATCTTTCTTGAGTTCTGAGCAGTCTTGACACTTAATCACTCCCTCCGTTTTGAAAAACACTCTTTTCTTTTGGCTTCTGAGACACCATATTCTCTTCCTTCTTCTCTGGCTAATCTTTCTTAATAAGAGTAAGTTTGTCACCCAGATGTTAAATTTTGGAGCGTCTTAACATTTAGTCCTAAAATCGCTCTCTCTCTTTTTTTACTATTTATCTCCACCTAGCAAACTCATTGCTACCCATGGTTACCGTCTATATGACAGTGATTCCTAAATTTGTATCACTAACCTGACCTTTACTTTGAGTTCCAGACCTGTAGCCAACTCAACATCATTTGGCTGCCTTGAAGGAGCTTCAGATTCAATATGTTCTAAGTTAACCTCATGATCTTTTCCATTGTCTGATTTTACCCATTTCATCATAAGTCACCAGTGTCCATTTGAAACCTAGCCAGAAACTTAGGCATTATCCCCGATACCGCCATTTCTCCATCCCCCTCTCCCACCAAGGATCCAAATCTATCACCAAGCCCTGAAAATTTTACGTCCTGAATAGCTTTGGGCAATATCTACATCTTTGTATCTCTGTGTTCACTGTTGTTGAATTTACCATCATCCCTTACTTGGATTCATGTAACTGCCTAACTTGTTTTCCAGAATCTACTTTGGTTTCTTTTCAATCTACTTTCTGAGTAGTAGTTACTTATGTTTTCGAAACACAATTTTGGTCATGTTTGTTCAGGCCCCATGAAATCCTTTGTATCTATCAGAAGAAGTTAGGTAATACATAGTAACAAACAACTCCAGAAATCTCATTAGCTTTAGGCAACAGCAGCTTATTGCTCACGCACAGCATATCTGTGGCTTTGCTCCTTGGAAACTTCACTATGGAATTCAAGCTGACAGAGCAGCCTCTATGTGGAACATTGCTGGTCACGGTAGCAATGATCAGGACCAAAGAGAAAGTGTGATCCACATGCTGGCTCTTGAAGCTTCTGCCTGGAAGGGACACACATCACTGCTGCCCACATTTCACTGGCCAAAGCAGGTCACAGAATCTCTTTGGAGTTCAAAGGGAGGGATGCACAGTCTTCCCACAGGGAGAAACGATGAAGGAAGTGATGCCAGAGTATTTGGTGACCAGGAATACAATTTACCACACCCTTCATTGACTTCCAATTGTTTTGAGGCTAAAATCCAAAACCCTGACCAGGCCTACAAGTCTCCTGGTGATGTTCTTTCTGTTGCTCTCTCCATCTTTACTTCTCACTTTCTGCCCCTCATTGTTTCTACTCTAACCACACTGTTCTTTCATTCTTTGAACATGCCATGCACCCTCTCTTTTCAGGGTCCTTGAACATACTGATTCCTCTATCTATTCTTTTGTCTGTCCTCCTTTCCGCCCTTAATTCCATGATTTCTTCATGTCTCAGCTCAGTCATCACCTCCTCAGAGAAACCCTCCCTGGAGCCCCAGACTAGGTCAGCTTCCTTTGTCATATGCTTGCATAGAATGGTATTCTTTTCCTTCAAGGTACTCACCTGAGCTTTTAATTTATCAATCCATTAAAGTGATTATGTGATGAATGTCTCTCTTCCCTGTCTTAACTCTGAGATCCATGAGAACAAGAGCCATGTCTGTTTTTGCTCATCATTATATAGACAGCATGCAGCAGGATGCTTTAAACATAGTAGATCTTCAGTAAAAGTTGATTAAATGAATGAAGGAGAAGGGGGTTGAAATGCCGGGAAGAACCATTGGAAGAATTATTTTTGACTTCAAGAAGAGAGTTCTCATGTTGAACAAGCTAAAAAGCTATACTTTTATGAAGGGCTTTCATGGAAAAGTGCGAGTGGATTTATTTATTATTTTTTTGTGAGGAAGACTGGCTCTGAGCTAACATCCATTGCCAATCCTCCTCCTTTTGCTGAGGAAGATTAGCTCTCAGCTGACATCTGTGCCCATCTTCCTCTATTTTGTGTATGGGATGCCACCAAAGCATGGCTTGATGTGTGGTGCGTCGGTCCATGTCCAGGATCTGAACCTTTGAACCCTAGGCTGCTGAAGTGGAGTGCGTGAACTTAACCACTATGCCACAGGGCTGGCACCAGGAGTGGACTTATTTTTTCTTCCTTCAGAAAGCATATCTAGGACCAAAGTTTCGAAGTTAGAGGAAATGAATCAAATTTTGGTTCACTATAAGAATAAACTTTCTGACAACATGAGCTTCAATATTAGAAAGGTTATGTTCACTTTATTTGTTCAAGCAAAGACCAGTTGAGTAGGTGTAGAAAATGTCAATAGACATTCTAGATAGCAGCAGTAGTGGAAAGGAGGCACGATATTTGATCCTTTCAAATTCCAAAGTGGCATAATTCTATTAGAAAGCAAGATAGTAAACAAGGGGACAAGAAAATACAAGACGTCAATTATAAGGCAATATAATTGTGTCTATAGAGTGGCACACCTATAGGTGTCATACTGATGTTCCTGTCTAGGCTTGAGAGTTTTAAGACTTGTCACGGAGGATCTTTAGGTAGGTCATCCCCAATCTATGCCTTCATCTTTATTTTTTATTTATTTATTTTTTTGCTGGGGTTACGTTTTTTTTTTTTTTTTTAATTTTTTGCTTATTGCAGTAACATTGGTTTATGACATTTTAAAAATTTCAGGTGTACATCACTGTACTTCTATTTCTGCATAGATTACATCATGTTCACCACCAAAATACTAATTACAACCCATCACCACACACATGTACCGAATTATCCCTTTCACCCTCCTCCCTCCCCCCTTCCCCTCTGGTAACCACCAATCCAATCTCTGTCCCTATGTGTTTGTTTATTGTTGTTATTATCTACTACTTAATGAAGGAAATCATATGGTATTTGACCTTCTCCCTCTGACTTATTTCACTTTGCATTATACCCTCAATGTCCATCCATGTTGTCACAAATGGCTGGATTTCATCGTTTCTTATGGCTGAGTAGTATTCCATTGTGTATATATACCACAGCTTCTTTATCCATTCGTCCCTTGATGGGCACTTAGGTTGCTTCCAAGTCTTGGCTATTGTGAATAACGCTGCAATGAACACAGGGGTGCATGTGCCTTTACAAATTGGTGTTTTCAAGTTCTTTGGATAAATACAGTGGAATAGCTGGATCCTTTGGTAGTTCTATGCTTGATTTTTTGAGGAATCTCCATACTGTTTTCCATAGTGGCTGCACCAGTTTGCACTCCCACCAGCAGTGTATAGCCATATGCAAAAAAATGAAAGTAGACCCTTACCTTACACCATACACAAAAATTAACTCCAAATGGATTAAAGACTTGAATGTAAGACCTGAAACTATGAAACATCTAGAAGAAAACATAGGCAGTACGCTCTTCAACATCGGTCTTAGCAACATCTTTTCAAACACCACGTCTGACCGGGCAAGAGAAACAACAGAAAAAATAAACAAATGGGACTACATCAAACTAAAAAGCTTCTGCACAGCAAAGGAAACCATCAACAAAACGAAAAGACAACCTAACAATTGGGAGAAGATATTTGCAAACCATACTTCTGATAAGGGCTTAATCTCCAAAATATATAAAGAACTCATGCATCTCAACAACAAAAAAAACTACCAACCCAATTAAAAAATGGGCAAAAGACCTGAACAGACATTTCACCAAAGAAGATATACAGATGGCCAACAGACACATGAAAAGATGTTCAAAATCACTAACTATCAGGGAAATGCAAATCAAAACTACAATGAGATATCACCTCACGCCCGTCAGAATGGCTATAATTAACAAGACAGGAAACAACATGTGTTGGAGAGGATGTGGAGAGAAGGGAACTCTCATATGCCTTCATCTTTAATTGCTTAAATAAATTGATTATAGATGTGTCTCCTTTGAAGGGCCAATGGAGTAGGCAAAGTGGTTTATAAACATAGCCTTAGAAAATAAAAAACTTCAACGCTAGAACATGCCAGGTTAAATAGTGCTTAAATGATGGCAAACATTTATGCAAAACATGAAAGAAGAAATGTTAATTCCATTTTCTAATGCTATAGCATATACGTGTATACAGGCATACTTCGTTTTATTGCACTTCACAGATATTGTGTTTTTTACAAGACTCTTTACCAGCGAAAAGATCACGACTTGCTGAAGTCTCAGATGATGGTTAGCATTTTTTAGCAATAAAATTGTTTTTGTTTTTTTGGTGACGAAGATTAGCTCTGAGCTAACATCTGTTGCCAATCCTCCACTTTTTGCTGAGGAAGACTGGCCCTGGGCTAACATCCACACCCATCTTCCTCTACTTTATATGTGGGATGCTGCCACAGCATGGCTTGACAAGCAGTGCGTAGGTCCATGCCCAGGATCTGAACCCGAGAACCCCAGACCACCAAAACGGAGTGTGCAAACTCAACCACTACGCCACCAGGCCGGCCCCAATAAAGTAATTTTTTAATTAAGGTCTGTACATTGTTTTTTTAGACATAATGCTACTGCACACTTTATAGACTACAGTATAGTCTAAACATAACTTTTACATGTGCTGGGAAACCACAAAATTTGTGTGACACTTTATTTCAATATTCACTTGATTGCAGTGGTCTGGAACTGAACCTGCAATATCTCCAAGGTATACCTTTGTATATGTAGCATACATGTTGCATGCTTAAAAACAAACTTCCCTCTTGTATGTTTTTATCAAAGTAACAGATGAGTGGGTTATTTTACATCATAAAAAAAAATAGCAGGGATGAGGTTATAACACAATGTTACAATACATTCAATAGATGTAAGTCCACATTATAATAAATGTAAGACAACATTGTTCAAACTATTAGTCCAGAAGGAGAGTCACACTACACTGGAATAGTTCAAGTGCCGAAGGAGGAGCGCTTAGATGAATCCCTAGAAAATGGGGTAGATTTTTATAGATGGATGGACAGGAAGAAATGCAGTGAATATGACCACTTCACGTTCTAGATCTTCTGAGATAGTTTTGATTTCAAATATAACCACAGTCCTGCAAATATGGTCATAATTGGTTGAGCAGGTGCCCCACTTTGGGGTTTGAAATATGGTCAGTGTGGACGTGAACAAGTGCATGGAGTGAAATAGGAGACGGCTGAGCAATGAGGCAAGTAGGTCAGCGCTTAATCAGAGCACGGAACGGGGTGGGTGGAGCAGCAAGGATGCGTCATCTTCCACCATCCAATCGCCGGCTCTCTCTCCACGTTCTAAGGTCCTCCACACCCCCAGCCCCCATCAGGAAACCACTATGATACCGACGTCCCAGAGGGAGAAATGTTTGCAACCGTTGGAAATGTAATAGAACAAGAAACACGCAGTCAGTACGTGCCATCGGCTGCATAGATTGTGAAACAATAGTCGTGGTTCCATTTGTTCTGTGACAGGATAAAAATTGCAAATCTTTTATAAGATAGAAACTCAAGCTTAAGAGAGAGCCTGAGCACCATTTCCTTGACGTTTACCGTAGCCACATTTTGCAACCCTCCTCTCTCCCCCCAGCACCTCCCCAGCCCCATTTCTTAGCCAGTGTCTGCCGCTGGGGCACCCTGCACAGGTTTTGGAGACCAGAGCAGTCTGGTGAGACTGCCATTATAATGGCGAAGCAGTAGAAATAAGGTAGAAAAAGGGAGGGTGGGACTCGAACAGAGTAGATGGTACTAAAAGCAAATCGGATTTCCAATATTTTGTTTTTCCAGGCTACTAGTGAAATGCTTATGAAAAAAGAAAAAGATGCCTATAGAATAGATAAAATGTAAATAACATTAATCCATTCAGAGGAAGAATCTCCTTAGAAAGAGAAGAGTATTTCATCATTTTTAACTTTTCTTGGGTCTTGGATCCAAATTTCATTGTAATAGTTTAAAGAAACGTGGTACTTTTTTATACAACAGGAGTTGTTTATGAGGAGCTATGTAAAAGTTTGAATACTAAGGTGAGATTCCTTGTTTTAATGTTGTTTTTCTTTTGTTGATTCTTATTTAAATCTCTTCATTTTATGATTTCCACTTCACAAGAGTCTCGCTTTAATTAAGAAAATCCAATGTCTGGCATCTACACCGTGTAATTATGAGGCCAAAGAGATGGGACTGTCTGCACCACAGAAGGATCCTGAGTCCTGTTGTCCTCATTATACTAGAAAATACCATGCACTTAACATTATTCATAAATATAAAGTTTTCTTCTCAGTAGTATGTCTAATCCCACTTAGGCCTCCCTTTTACAATTTCCTAGGTTCCTATATTCCTCCTAAATCTGCAGCATTATCACTACATTCGTACCAAGTTCGAATAAAGATCTGTAGAGATAAAAGTGGCTTCTTTTCTCGTCTCCTGTCACTGCTGTTCCTCTCAGTTGATTCAGCTGTCAACTGCGGCCCAGAGCAGCTCTGAACACATGGTCACATAATTCATTAGCGTTTAAACCAGGCCTCAATCTCAGCCATTAACACATTCATTCAAACACGTTTCTGAAAAACGTTTAAAAACCAAGTTGCAGCTGTTGGTCTGTGCTCATAAAAAGATCAACCTGCAGGGAACTAATAAACATAGCTAACATCTTAGACAAATATGCTTACTAAGTATATGTAGTTTTGTTTTGATTGAGTACCCCTCAAATTGTCTTTGAGTTGGGGAGAAAGTCAGCTTCACCAAGAGGACGGAAAATGAGAAGGATCTGAGTTTTGGTGAATGATTTTACATTCTGGCTTTAGATGAATTGTAGAAGTCAGTGTTTCTCCCAGTGGCCTCTCCAATTTGACCATGAAGTCAGAAGATATTAAGAAAATGCTACAGCAATTGTGCTAGTTAAAATGATGGACAAAGTAAATATAACTGGTGAGGACAATATTTTAGCGTAAATTCAAGTAGCAAAATTTGATCTAAACAAAGAATGTTGTGTTTTTAAGAATGCTCCTATTTTATTTTATATTTTTCCTCCCCAAAGCCCCAGTGCATAGTTGTATATTCTAGTTATAGGTCCATCTAGTTCTTCTATGTGAGCTGCTGCCACAGCATGGCTACTGACCGAGGAGTGATGTGGTTCCGAGCCTGGGAAGTGAACCTGGACACCAAAGCGGAGTGTGCTGAACTTTAATCACTGGGCCATCAGTGCTGGCTGTGTCGCTCCTTTTCAGATGCATCAAAGACAGCCATCTAGGCAATACACTTTGATGTATTGCTAACTTTTTTCTACAACTTTTTTTTTAGCTTGGTTAATCAAGTCCTTGATTCAAAACATTTATTGAGTGCCAGAAATATTTACCCTGTTACTCAATATTCTCATTTTCTAGCTCATCTTTTCTCATTCTATTCCTCCTCCTCCTCCTCCTCTTTTTTCTTTTCTCTAAAACCTCTTGAATTTTCCTACTCAGATTTGTCTTGAATTTTTTCTTCATCATATAGATGTGAAATTTTCTCATAAAATCTGTTTTTTTCCCTGCTTCATCCTTCAACTGGAAGAGTGGAAAATATGGACCAATTTTAAATATAAAAATAATTATGCAAATATATAACTATGTTGTTTCTTTAGTTGTTATGAAATAATGAATTTGGTCATTGACTTGTTTATTTGGTATGTGTCCTTGCTTTTTAGGGAATTTCTGTCCACTTTGGGACTCACCTTTTTTGTGTTGCTTACTCAGTGGACTAATGAAGACAATGCAGCTCAGCTAAGAGTGAAATCATTTCAGCAACTACGAAAATCTGCAAGAAAGCACGGCCAATAGAAAGCCTTCATTCTCTGTGTTTACACTGGTACTGATCTTAATGGCATGCTGTTAACTCAACATAAAGGTATACTTTTAGCTATGCTTTTTAAAATAATCAAGTTCAAGGGCATCTTGTTTATAACCAGTCATGTTCCAGGCCTATAAAGTATTTGCAATAACAATCCAAACTGGCATATAAGTTAAAGCTCACCCTGGGCAGCTTAAATTTACGCGATTAGCTTGGGACTTTCTCATCCCCTAGCGTTGGGACGCACAACCTCATGATCAAGTGCAATTCACATCTCACAATTCTGGGAATCGATGTACATGGATACACCATTATATTATTATTAAATCCAATTGCTTTGCAATTAACCCAATATGACACCTATACAAATGATTCAAATAAAGAGCCTCATGTTTCACAGGAGACAATCAATAAAGCGAAATCACAGCTACTGACAGTGCCAGCAATTTGGCTTGTTACTATAGTATCACATTTTTCTCAGGTCGAGGCTGCTCTACCCCTACAGAATCACAGCTACCATAACTTTCAGCTATTGGCAATGCCCATGCCTCACAAAAGCATCATATTCAAACATGTTTGGCCATTCCTAACCCATCTTAGCTGAGTCATGAAAAGTTACAACCAATCTGGGATGTACTAAATCATACATTTCCTTCTTTGTTCCGGATTTAGGACTTTTTTCCCCAGGAAAGGCTCCTCAATGGTGAAAAAGAAAATAGTTGCATTTGTTGACAGACAAAACACATTCTTAGAAAAAACCCAATTCTTACCCGTCCTCTTGCACAAATGTTTTACAATTAGATGTCTAAAAGCAAAACCAAATCATAATAGCATCTTTCTCACTTCTTATTAGCGTTATTATTATTCTGTGGCTTTATCATCTCCATTTTAATTAAGCATAAGCCCTTCACAGTTCTAACCCTAATCAAAGCCAATCTTTTGCAAAAATATCACAACCCTCTAATTATATCACCCTCTTTTGGCAGGTTTTGCCAGTGCATTTGTCTGCCAGACAACATGGTGTAGAGAATCAACCTCTTGAGAGCAGGGACTGGAACACCCTTCAGAGTTGGAATAGAGTTGGGTGCAGACATTCAATAGGAGTTTGACAGCCTATGTGAGTACTGCCTTGTTAAGACCTCATAACTCCTTAATTTAAGTAGACTGAACCCAACCTTATGGAGCACTTAGGACAGGCACCTACTAAAAATGTATCTTTCCCATGTCTTTCTTTATATACTTGTTTCCAAACAGAGATCAGTCAAGTCAGGGTACGTTTCCATGAGGCCATTTTCATCTCCTGAGATGAGGAGAATAGAACATTCCGTATGCAAAATGTTTCTCTTTTTTAACATACAGTGTGGATGACTGAAACCAATGACTTATTTAATACTCTAAGCAGAGTCTGTTCTCCATGAATCATACTGTATTCCTAACGGTGATGAAAATGTTCAGTTTGAAATTTCTCCCTGGCCAGAGAGGAAACCATGGGGGTGAATCATGGTTTTAGTGATGACTGTCTTGGGGAAGCTAAATTGGGAAGCCACAGGTTAAAAAAGGAGTAGGAGTGAATCCTTAACAGGAATGCAGTGGTCATAAACTCCGAGAAGGCAACAGATGCCCCCTTCTGCTTTTTACACCGGGGCCAAAGCGTGCAGAAGGTGATTCCTGAATATTCACCCAAGGGAGAGAAATTTTGAAAGCAGAGGAAACCAAACACTACCTGTAAAGTTACCCATTGATTGGGAAAAGAAACAAGACTTCTCATTGGGGGAAGTGAGATAAATGGCCGTCTGCAAAGAGGAACACAACCACACACACTTACTCATGTGAAAGAAATTCATTTAAGAGCCATTGGATTAGAGATGGAGATTTACATGGATGACTTTCAAGAAGAAAAGCGTGTAAGAGACAGTAAAGATACACATCCATCATTTGCTACAAACCTGTAAACAGCATTGGGGACTTAGGATACAATGTTAAGTGGAAAAATGGGCCACTAAATTGTAATTAAACTATGAGTGCAATTATGTAAAATGTGTATGCTATGGACAAAGACTGAATGGGAATACAGAGAAATTAACATAGTTATTGTGCTCATGTTAATATAGGGAGGTTATTTGTTTTCCGTTGTTTAAATGTGTGGGTGTGAATGTCAGGGCAGGGGTGGGGAGAGACTATATATAGAGTCGAATAGTAATAAGACAGCAACACAAGGAATCAGGAAGCCCAGTGTGTAAGTTTCACACATTACGCCAGCTGCTAACTTAACCTCGCTAAGGCTCAGTGGCCTTATATAGACAGCGGAATAATAGCCACCTGCCCTGCACTAACAAGGTAGTGACAACACTTTGTAAATTGCAAGTATTGTAGGAGACTGTGTGAGGAATTCAGATCAGAGTGCTGTATAGGCCAGAGACTTTAAAAGTCTGGAACTCAAAAAATGATCCTGAATCCCTTTTCTCAGCAGTCACCATGGGAGCAGGACAACATGTGTTATCTTATTTAATTACACGATGTGCAAATGATAAACACTTCTCGGGCACCTACTAACTGCTTTACTAACCAGGTTTCCCCATATCATTTATAGAATAATCCATTTTTCTTGCATTTGAAGTGATTTGAAATGCTCCCCTTATCCTGTGCCTGAGTTTATTTCTGAACTCTACTGTGTCACTGCTCACCATTCTGTTTTAATTATTGTAGCTTTGTAATATTTTTAATCTGCGAGGGCAACTTTCTCTTTTCTTTATTTATTTTTTTTGTGAGGAAGATTGGCCCTGGGCTAACATCCATGCCCATCTTCTTCTACTTTATATGGGACACTGCCACTGCATGGCTTGACAAACGGTGCCTCGGTGCGCGCCTGAGATCCAAACTTGAGAACCCTGGGGTTCCAAAGCGGAGCTCGCACACTTAACCGCTATGCCACCGGGCTGCCCCCCCCAACATTTTTTTTTTTTTTTTTTGCTGAGGAAGATTAGCTCTGAGCTAGCATCTGTGCCAATCTCCCCCTATTTTGTATGTGGGTCGCTACCACAGCATAGCTGACAAGTGGTGTAGGTCCGTGCCTGGGATCTGAACCCGGGAACCCAGGCCAACAAAGTGGAGCATGCCGAACTTAACCATTACGCCATGGCGCCGGCCCTAGGGCAAGCTTTTATAGTTTTTTTTTTCCATAGGATCCATGGTAGAGTGGGAGCTATTAAGGAGGATAACCAAGCTTGGGCCCAAGGGAGTAAGTAACCAGCCCAGGTGCACACGGCAGTGTAGCATAGTCTTAGAAGAGATTTTGGAATCAGATAAAGCTTAGTTCAAATGCTGGCTTATCATCTGGTTGACCCAACGTACATTACTTAATCTCTCTAACCTCTTTCCTCATCTATAAATTGAGAATAACACCACCTACCTCAGAGTGTGGTGGTGTGGGTTAAATGACAAAATGGATGTGGATTTCCCCAACACGGTGCCTGGCACAGCACTGTTGTTGTCCTTCCCTCCATTTGTATGCACTCTTAGTGGTGAGGACGTGGCTTCCCTTTCTTAGGTTTTCTTGTATCTGCAGAAAAAGGAAGAAGAGCCAAGGATCATCACCAACTTCTATGGTGCGTTCAGAAGGCTTCTTTCATGGTACACAGGATACATGATGACTGTCTAGTAAGGAAACAGGGCATTTAAATTGGACATGTGTATTCACCGCTTCCTGAATATAGCACAGCAGGAGATACTGTGTGCCATCTAATTCATAAAAGGCATGTCATTATGCAGCCAAGAACATGGGATGTCAAACAGATAGGAATGCCAGGCGGTACTTTCCCGTCAGACCTTGAGGGGATCAGAGCACAGCAGAAGGGAAATTGCAGAAGGTGATGGGAACAGGGTAGGAACAGGTGAAAAATAATGGGGCCTCTCTTCTCTCTTCTGCTCCGACAAGCTGGGATTTTAAGTGATTTGGGGGCAGAGATCACATCTATTACCTCCCTTTGTGTAGTTTCTGAAAGATTATTGAATAATATTTAAAATAGTTCATGATTAGAGTGAAGAAATGTCACATAGAGCCTCAGAGTAACCCTTTGTCCAAGAATGAACGACTTCAGGGGAAGCCTCTGTCTCCTCTCCCTGGGAAGCCATGGATGGAGTCTGATCATAATTAATTTTAATAGAGACCTGATGTGATGTGATAGAATCTTGGCCATTCAAATGAAATAGAAACAGCCAGCCAGCTTGGACAAAAATAATCTCAGTTCTCTCTCTCACCATTGGCTTTAGAACAAGTCAAATCCAGTTAAAAAGTATTTATTTATTGAGTGACTTTGTGCCTAACACTATAAAAAGGGATTCAAGAGAAGAACCTTGTCTGACATTCACTGTCTGAGATGGACGGACAAGAAATATAATAAAATAATAATATGTGCCATCTGTTGCGCCCTTGACTTATGCTATTCCCTGAGTTATGTGGTGGGGGTACATTATCTCTAATTCATGAATTCTCTCCCCAAATGTTTCTTGAATGCCTATTATGTGCCAGGCATTCTAGTTGCTGGGAATACCACAGGCCAGAAGGAGGAGGGAGTCCCTGCCTTTGGGGAACCTACATTCTAGGGCTCATAAGCAAGTGAGTATATAGTATCATTTCAGGTAATGATAAATGATAAAGAACAGCAAATCAGGGTAAAGAGATAGAGCGGGATTCCGTGTACGTAGTGGGTATTTTAGGGCAGCCCTCTCTGAAGATATGACCTAGAGGGACGGAGTGAACTATGCACAGCTGGAAGGATGAGTGTCCCAGGCAGAGAGAATTGCAAGTGTACAGGCGCCAGGTGAGATGAGCGTGGCATACTCAAGGTGCCGTGTGGCTGGGATGGGGTGAGGTGGGGGAGGGGACAGAAGAAGCAGGAGACAGGCAAATGACTAAGCCACGTAGGGCCTTGTGGGAAATGATAAGCATTTCAGGTTTCACTTTGAGGACAATGGAAGCTCTCAGGAAATTTTGAGCAGGGGAGAGTTACCTGGAAACGGTCTCTGAGATGGAGATCTGCAGGCAGGAAAGACTCTCTCACAGCTATAAGAAAGTGGGAGAAGCAGGACTGGGTAGTGGGAGGGAGAGTGTGTGTTACTTCAGCAGAGACCTCAGCTGATCCTGCTGGAGGCTATGGGGTTAGGAGGACACTTCAGAGTTTTCCCAAATTGAGGCAAAGGGCTGGACCTTGTAAGCTGGCACCAACCAGCTGCTGTCTCCCCAGAGGGGCTACAAAATTGGGTGAGGCAGCTCTCTTGGGAGCCGATGTCTGAAGAGGGTCTTGGCTGTGGGCCACCAGCAGTCAACACCCCCGCCGCCGGGCAATGACACCTCTGTCCTGAAGGGGGCATCTGGGTGGCACATCCCAGCATCCCCTACAGATTTGTTTCTGTTTTAATTCTCATAACAATCCTCCAAGTTAGCATTTTTATGTCCTTTCTGAAAGTCAGGGAAGTTAATAATCTGTTCAAGGTCACATACCTAGCAGATGTTGGATTTGAACTTAGGTCTCTCTGAGTCCAAAGACCACGTACTTAAAAAAAATTGTGGTAAAATATACATAAAATTTATCATTTTAACCTTTTTTTTTCTTTGCTGAGAAAGATTGTCCCTGAACCAACATCTGTGCCAATCTTCTTCCACTTTGTATGTGGGTCCCCTCCACAGTATGGCTTGATGAGTGGTATGTAGGTCTGTGCCTGGGATCCAAACTTGAGAACCCCTGGCCGCCGAAGTGGAGCGCATGAACTTAACCACTATGCCACCAAGCGAACCCCCAATTTAACCATTTTTAAGTGTACAGTTCAGTGGCATTAAGTACATTTATATGCTTGTGTAACGATCACCACCATCCATCCCTAGAACTTTTTCATCTTGCAAAACTGAAGCTCTGTACCCATTAAACAACAACATAATACAACCATAATATTATTATTAAACACAGGAATGGTATTAAACAATAACTCCTCATTTTTCTGTCCCTCAAGCCCCTGGAAAACATCCTTCTACTTTCTGTTTCTATGAATTTGACTATTCTAGGTCCCTCATATAAGTGGAATCATACAGTATTTGTCCTTTTGTGGCTGGCTTATTTCACTTAGCATAATGTTTTCAAGGTTCATCCATGTTGTAGCACGTGTCAGAATTTCCATCTTTTTTAAGGCTAAATAATACTCCATTGTATATATATACCACATTTTGTTTATCTAGTCTTCTGTTGATGGCATATGGGTTGCTTCCACCTTTTGGCTATTGTGAATAATGCTATGAACATTGGTGTACAAATATCAGTTTGAATCCTGCTCTCAATTCTTTTGGGTATATACCCAGAAATGGAATTGCAGGATTATATGGCTATTCTATTTTTAATTTTTTGAGATACTGCCATACTGTTTTCCACAGTGGTTGCACCATTTTACATTCCCACCAGCATTGTACAAGGGTTCCGATTTCTCTGCATTCTCACCAACACTTCTCTTCTCCTTTTGGATAATAGCCATCCTAATGGGTGTGAAGTGGTATCTCATTGTGGCTTTAAGACCACACACTTTTCGTGCCACCATGCTGTTTCTCAGAAAGAATCAAAGATTGGCAGCATGCATCCAATTCCACCATTCCATTTGTGGGTGGAAATATTGACAACACTAGGTCAAGACATAAACTCAGGTAATTTCCCTGGATTGACAGGGAGCTACAGCAGACCACATTCTGAATATCCCCTACGACACCCAGACACCTAAAGAACATTACAAAATTTGGCACCGTATACTGAATCAATCTTTAAAGGTTTTGCTCAAGGACCCTAAAATAGCTTAGAAAACTATGCTCTTCTTTGCACATTTAAGAATTGATGTTTATAATTTTATCATGAATTGAAATATTTACAAAGAATATAATTTCCAGCATATTGTAAATATTGACATTTTAAAATAGAACTGTTCCATCATTGTTTTAAATGTATCCAAATGGAATCTAAATCCTGTAACTGTTACCCACCATCATCCATTTAAGAAATATATAAGCAAGCCCATATTTAGCAAGCAAAATTGTATATTGTTCTGTTTTCTCTTTGAAATGTTATTTCCATTTCACTTCCCCTTCAGAATTTTATGCTAATGTAATATATGTATGATTGAACATCTTTTACTAAGTATCCCATCATACTTTTATTTATCAAACATATGTATAAAAATTAAAATGTATACACTTTAAAATTCCTGTGACCACAGGATCTAAGTGTTTCCTGGATTGAGTTATCATTAAAATTACTAGTATTATACAATTGATCAAAATAACCTAAATGAATAGAACATTTTGATAAATGCTAACATAAAAAGTAAAGTTTTATTGGCAATTTGCATTTCTTAATAAGACTGATGATGCTGTCCCTTTTTCAAACATTATATGTATTGTGGATAAATATTACTTGTTGCTAGAATGACATAGTGTTTACCATCCATTCTATTTCTATTTTTGTATTTTTTAGAGATGAAAAATCCTCGTTCTTATAAATAAAGAGATGAGAATGGAAAGAGTTTTGTTCTAAAAATGTCCTTCAATTTTGGGAACTCCTTCTGACTTATTTTCCCCAAATCACATGGTAATCCATTATTGAATATTAGTTTTAATGATCTGTCAGCTGAAAATTCATTATTTCCTCCTTCAATTTTGTGGAAAGCAAGGTATTGGAAACCACCAGACTTGCAAAGAATTTGTTACTCAGTCTATTACGGGTCAAGTTGTGCCCCTACCCACCCCCACCCCCCATTCATATGTTGGAATTCTAACCCCCAGTACGTCTGAATGTGACCTTATTTGGAAATAATGTCATTGCAGATATAGTTAGTTAAGATGAGGTCATTAGGGTGGACTCTAATCCACTATGACTGGTGTCCTTATAAAAAGGGGAAATTTGGACACGGAGACAGACACCCACAGAGGGAAGAGGATGTGAAGACACTGGGAGGAGCCTGCCATCTACAAGCTAAGAAGAGAGGCCTGGAACAGATTCTCCCTCACAGCCCTCGGAAGGAACCAACACTGCCCGGACCTTGACTTTGAATTTCTAACCTCCAGAACTGTGAGGCAGTAAATTTCTGTGGTTTAAGCCTCCTGTCCGTCGTATTTTGTTACAGCAGCCCTAGCGAACTAATATACCTTCCTTAGAGCCATCCACCTCCCCCACACCTACGCCAAGATTTTCAATTTTTCCTTTATTTGGTGCCCAGGAGGGTTTTTTAAACCCCAGACCAATGCACCCCAGTAAGGTTGGGAATGAGTCAGAGGGGCACCTTTCTTTTGAAAAGTGGGGGAGGAGCCCTTGTGAAAGGGAGGCGGGGGTGTTTAACAAAAAGCAGGCCTGGAATTTGAAGATCTGCAGGTTGCTTTCCCTCAAAATATCCTTGTCATGGGCCCCTTTGGAAAGCCTTAGTCAGCTCCCGAGGAATAAATGCATCTACTTTGAAGATGACTGTGCTGAACTGTAGAAAACCTACTGTAATTCAGGGATGTGGAAAAACTTTTGTCAGCTGGAGGTGTTGATGACATTTTCATGGAGCATATGACATCAGCGGGCCTTCTGGGTAGAATTTTGATTTGTGGTGAGAAGGAAAGGCCTTCCAGCCAGGGTGGAAGAACTTGGGAATGGACTTCTGATGAAACTAAAGAGTTGGTAGCGTGGGACCAGCCCACTGAGGACCTGTGTTTATGGGCCTAGGAGCTTATCCTTAGGTACTGGAGATTTTTGTGTGAGCAAGTACCTAATGAAAGTGATGCAGGAAGATGAATTGGGCGTCCATATGGAGGATGGGAGGCTGTGTGCAGAGCTAGGAGGCAGGAAGCAATCCAAGGGTGTCATCCTTAATTCGTGGATTGGTATAATGGCGTTGGAAATGGAGGGGCGCTGCTGGTTGGTTGTGATGGAAAGAGAAATTGCATGCCTATATTATGGTTAAATTGTGCACCAACTGCTTGATGCTCTTCATTTCAGATGGGCTGCCAAGTCCCAGAGCTAACACCCTCCCCTTCCTCCCCTCCTGACACCGCCTTCTGTTTGGTGGAATACTTCAAGTCTACAAAGACTCTGCGTCTTTCAGTTAGTCAAGTAGAGGGACAATAGGGGCAACGTTTCTCCATTGCCTGGCTGATCCTTTCATTGTAAGAACGAAATGAGTAAATGTGTGGGAAACACTCGGTTAACTACAAAGTACCCCGCACGTGTAGAGATATGACCGTTCATTGCTCATTACTCTTGTTGCACGCTGCCCTTTCTTAGAGGTAGTGAAGAGGTTTTCTGAGTGCCTCATTTCACATTAGCCTTGAGTAACTGCAGTCCAGGTAATAGAGGCTCCATTGTGCGTTGCTAGAGAATTTCACTGGGCTTACATCCCTTTCCAAATTGGGAAGGTGTCAATACCCCCTGCTGAGCCCCACTGGGGAGAAGAGGCCCTCTTCACGCTCCTTCTGGATTCCCTGAGGTGTCTGGCGTCATGCCCAAACACCCTCCGAGGACTGTTCATTTTCTGTCATAATTGTGAGCCTTCCTGATTATGTAGCAATGGAAACAAAGCTTTCCTATGCCCTGAAAATCAGATTTTTTATGGCCACATGCTCTCCCCACTCTGCAGTCTAAGCAGGGAGGCACACTGAACATTAGAACAACCCAGACACACAACTCTCTTTCTCATATTATAGACCACTGTGTTTTTAAGACTCTGACAGGATAAGAAACTAGTTTTATACTAAAAGAAATTGGCAGTCACTATCCTTATAGTCGTCTCTCCAAAACTCATTCACATGAGTAACCCTCTATCTATGACCCTGAGGGTGGTTGGAACCTTCCTGTGTTCTTAACCCCCCAGAGGGCTCTCTTGGTTGTCATGGTAGAGACATATCCTACTGGCTGTGTGGCTGCAGACTCTACTAGAACTTATCATTTGGCATTTCTTCCAAGGAGGAAAAGGAGATTATCAATAATATTTGAGTGAGTTTTCTTACCTAATTGACTCTGCCATCTCTCATTCATGTGTAAGTATCTTTATTTATACGGCTGCAGCAAAAGCATATCCAATGGTAGAAAGAACGTGCAAGCAGCTGCTGATCCCCTCCACACTGATGCCTGCTCCCATTTAATAGATGGGGAAAATCAGACCGTGTGGTGAGATTATAATAGTCCCTATTGTTTCACTTGTATTTACCAGGTGCTGGGCACTGAGCCAAGCACTTGAGACATTAACTCGTTTTATCCACCAACCTATGGAGTGGGAATATTAACATCTACATTTTACAAGGGAAGAATGGAAACCTGAAGAGGTTAAGTAACTTTCCCAAGATCACAAAACGAGTAAGTGGCTGTGTCAGTCAGCACAAGTTAAATTATGCTTTGTAACAAACAGCCCCCACATCTCAGTGGCTTGCAACAACAAAGGTTTATTCCTCACTCAGGTTACAACTCTGTGGAGGGGCCCTGGAGGCCCTGCTTCTCCTCAGTCTGGGATTTGGGCAGACGGAGTGGCCACTACCTGGGAATTGTCATGGCAGATGGAAAAAGAGAATGTGGCCAAGTACTCACTGGTGTCACATGTTCCTTCTGTTCATTTTGTTGGTCAGAGCCTGCCCATGGCCACCCCTAACTTCAGATGGCCAGGGAAGTACAATTTTACCATCTGGGATGGAGAGGAGGAATATTTAGGCAGCTCTAATGACTACCACAGCGGCAGAGGAAGGATCTGATAAGAAAGGTATTCTCTCAGGCCTGTGTTCTATCCCCCCATGAATGCTTCCACTTGCTGAGCACCTCCTGAGGGCCAGGTGTGGTGCTAAGCATTTTACAGATATTATTTTCCATCCTCACTGCAAACCTGTTAGGTAGATACTATTATTATTTTCATTTTACAGATAAAGTTATTGAGCCCAGAAAGGCCTTGAAATAGCTTGAGCCAGATGGTGCCTCGTGCAGCCCTGAAGTCAGCCTGACTCTGGAGACTGTCTTTTCATTTGCCACAAGGATTTCCAATGCCACAGAAGTCACTTCAGTTTCACAATAAAAGAACCATATACACTTTTTAAAAAAAGGATTAAAACTTTATTTAATCATGTTTATTTATTTTCTAATTAAGAAAGGTAATAATTGCTCATTATTAAAATTCAGACGATACTTACAGGTTTGAAGGAGGAAGTAAAAAATGAGTAATAACCAAAACATTTACAGAGAACTACTGCTAACATTTTAGACATGTCCTTCTAGACATGCTGACTTGTAACTTGCTTCTTCACATAACAATATGTCATGAACATCTTTCCAATACATATATTTCATTTTTAATGGCTGCATAATATTCTATTGACTGTGCCACAATTGAGTTGGAACATTGTGATAAACATTGATGAACATTTATCTTGTTTTCAAGGTATCACTGTTCCTTTGTTTTGAATTCCATTTCTTTCTTAATAGTGATGTCTAACAGCTTTTCCAATTTTTCTTAACCAATTCATGCCTTCACTGATGAGAAACACTGTAATGGTCAAAGATTTTTACTCAAAACATTCGTTCCATTGTTACCACTTTTCTCTCCCTTAACCATAGAGACCCCCCTCAAATGCTATTAAAATGTTTTTGTTCCCAGAGTATCAAGCCAGGGGTTTTCCTTGACATTTCTTTCTGGTTTCAGATAATTTTTCTGAAATTCCCCTATAAACTATTCTCCTTATTATTCTTCTTTTGCCTTTTGTTTTCTTTCTGTTTTTTTTTTTTGTATATCCATACTGCATATTTTATTTTATATTCGCATGTCTATATTCTAGAACCATTAAAATGTTTTGTGTTTTTCCTGGCTGTTACCTCTATGGCAAGACATTCACCCTGTTCAAGCTCTAGCCTCCCAGCTTCCTGTTTCTAAGTACCCCCTGCTCAGCTGCACCACACTCTCACCCACTGCACATCCCCTCCTCTGCTCGCGTTGTTCTCTCAGCCTGGAATGGCCTTTGCTGTCATCTGTGGTTGGTCTTCAGAGTCCAGCTCAAAAGCCTGCTCTTTCAGGAAGCTTCTCTGACCCCCTTCCTAGCCAAAAATAATTGTTCTTTCTTCTGTGCTTCACGGCCCTTTACCTTCAATATGCACCCACTTAGGAAAACATTTATTCAGCGCCTGAAGAGCTGGGCAGATACAAGGAAGAAGCCTTGGTATCCACTCTCTAGGAATCTTCAGCCCCTGGGGAGATAGGCAGACACATAATTTCAACCCAGCATGGTAAATGCTAAAGTGGGTGTAGGTGCAGGGCTCCACGGGAATAACATGGCCCGGCCAGCACTGGTTGACTTACTGATGCGTGTTTTCCCTCAGTAAAGTCAAGTAAGCGATCCATCTCTTCAATTCGCCTTTTGATCCCGGCCGAATCTGCCGCGGTACTTAGTCGACAGTAAGCACCCGCCACGCCTCACCTGAATGAACAGATATCTCAGGTGGTGGACCCCAGGCCCAGGTCCAACCCCATCCCCCACATTTCTCGGAATCAGTCTACTTTTCACATCTTTCTCTCTCCCCTGAAATGGATGCACATTCCCCTCCAGATTTAGACTAGAAGTAATGACTCCTTCACGAAAGCCTGGAAAATATGACTTTTCCAAAAATGGTGTGAGTCGGTTAAAGATCTTCAGGCTCCTGGCAACTGGAGGACGGGCTGTGCCCTAATAGCACGCATCTCCCCCGAGGCCTGACCGGGAATTCGCACGGGCTGCGCCCACTCCGGCCGCCTTCTGCCCCCTGCTCCAGCGCTTCCCGCGGCCGCCGCGACCCCGTCCGCGCGCCGCTCCAGCCCGGGTTTTGCGGCCCGCCCGCCGCCGCGCTCGCCGAGCAGGGAGCTGGCGCCGCCGAGGCCGCGGCGGCCGGGGCGTGGGGGCAGCGCTGCGCACGCGCGCTCGCGGGGTGGCGGCGCCCTGCGTCCCGGCCCCGCGCGCCCGGAACCCTCGCGCCGCCGCCCCGCCTGGAGCCGCCCGGGCCCCGGACCCGCGCGCCCCGCGCCGCCGGGGAACATTTCCCCCGCCCGCGTCCTCTCCCCGCGGCCGGGAAGGAACATTCCTGGCTCTCCCCGCCCGCCCGCTCCTCCCCCGCCGCGTGTTTTCCGCCCCAGTAAAGACCGTGCCCCACAAATAAGCCTCGGATGCCCTTTGCCGACGGGCGGGAGGGCACCGCGCGGGCCATTTTCAGGGCGCGCCTCCGGAGCCGCAAAAAGTCTTGTTTTCTCCCCAAAGTGGAAGGTGTGGGGGCGGGGGCGGGCCAGGGGCCGCTTCCAACTGCTCCACACGCTCGACTAGTTGTCAGTAAAATCAAACTGACGTCAGCCCGGGGGAAAAAGATAGGGCTCTTTTGTTCTCATGCTCTCCCCTCCCTCCCCGGCGATCAAAGGCAAAAAACATTTTTTGGAGGTGGGGGGAAAGACAAAAAGAAGGAGAAAAAAAAAAGGCCATGCCAAGAGATAGCTTCCATTAGAGCTCCGGCCCGGGCGATGGGAATGTTTAATGAATGCAGGGAGCCTTTTGATCCCCCTCGCTCGGCTGGGTTCAGCAGTGCCGGAAGGTTAGTTGCATATCCTGTGGCTGATCTGAAATTCGATCAGCAGAGGGGGCCCAGAAAGGAAAACCATTTTAATGGGAATCAATAGAGGATCATAGGTCCTGGAAGGAAATACGTGTTGATTAAAAATGCCACAAGATTAAAAAATGTTCACGACTGGTTTAAAAAAAAAAAAAAAGAGAGAGGAGAGGAGAGGGGGAGGAGGGGAAAAAACCCTTAGCAATCTATTTTCTGTGTGTGTTGCTGCCAGAGAGGCAGTCAGCAGACCAACAGTTTGTGTAATGCTTCAAGCTACAGCGGGCAAATTTAAAGCTGTATGCGCAGAACAACATAATAAATACTTATTGAAAATGCATTTCTATTTCTAAGCGGGGTTCACTCATGCATTATACAAAACACCTAGGGGCTGCAGTAGCGAGACACAAGGGGACAAATAAGGTGTACTCAGACTGAAGTTCTTAAAACTAAACTCTCGGGCTTTTAACAGTTGAAGGCAAGAACATATACTTGATTTTTTTTTTTAAATCAAAAACTGAACTAATAGCTTTGAAAGATACCGCAGACTTAAATTGTCTGAAACTTTTAAAAAGTTGTTATATAAAAAAACATCTGGTATGTTTGTGAAGAGAAGGGTTGGGAGGGGAGTTAGTGGTAGATAGCGTATTGATTGGATTACAGAGTGGAAAATTATTGCCATGTAGGTAGAAAAGGTGATCAACCGTGTGATAAAAACGGTTGAGGGTTATATGGCTGTTTACCTACTACAGTGGGAAAGGGAAAAGGGCCTTTAATCCCACTTTTTAACACAAAAACACAAGTGTGCACCCCATCTGCATGGCCTCTTGGAGAAGAATCAATAGCATGTCAATGTTTACACGTTTAACAAAGTTCCTTCGTTATTGTGAGGGAGTGCAGACAGCGATGGTGATGGAACCTTCCTTTCAATATTCTTTTAGAGGCTCCTCCATGGGCTCCTGCATTCTAGTCCTCACCCGTTACTGCAGTTTTCCTTATTCTTGCCTTTTTAAAATCTCTCTGAATAACATAGAAAGGAGCAAAGAGGTTTTTCAGGGTAATTTCACTTGGATATTCCCAATATTTAATTTCGGTAGTTTGGATAAAGCAGCATCTGTCGAAATTGAGATTTCCTTGTTCAGCAACAACTCCTCTTACCTCAATATTTTCTGGCTCTACTAGATTATAAAATCCTTGGAGGAAGGGCATTTATCTCCTTTCTCATTCGTATTTCCAGCGGTGCTCCTGAGAACAAAACCTTGCATATCGGAAGTAGTAGAAAGAGCTGATTGAGAGTGCTGCCGATTAATACTGGAAATCACACTCTGAGATCCATTCAGAGAGAAATTATTGCTGGGTAACTTCAGACAAGTGACTTTGCATCTCTGAGCTTCAGGTCCTTCATCTGTAAGATGAAGGATGCTTATAGCTACCTGTCAGGGCTTTTGTGAATGAAATAACATATGTGAAGCACACTGTGATGTGTCTGGAGATATATATAAATGTTTTCCTTCTCTGAAGAGGCCCCTGAGCTGAGGCCATGCCTCCTTTATTCACACTCTTGTGTAGTCTCTGCCTGGAATCTGGGCTGCATCTGAAGTGACTGTTTATGACTTTCAAGGCCATATCATAAGAATCTTGTGTTTCTTGCCAACCTACAAAAACAGAAACCAGTTTAAGAGGCACAGCGTTTATGTGGGATCAAAGAATTGCAATTCGGGGAGCACAGATGCAGGTAGAAACCCAAATAGTGTCCCAATTACAGGAGAGGGGCTCAGGGTTTTTATGGGTAAAAGGGAAGAAGATGAGGTAAGTTGTATTAAAGAAGAGTTCACTGGTGCTAGGTGAGGTAAGGCTAGGTTGTACTTCATAGATTGGCCTGAGATTTGGTCATCAGGCAAAAGGCTTGACGTGTACTTCATTGATTGGTTAGCAATTTGGTCATCAGCAAAGTCCAGTTTCATCAGTCCTTACAAACAGGATATTCTTGTCCTCACATTCTTGGAATGTTGGTGGTTTGGTCCAGTTTAGAAGATAAAGAAAATAAGATGTGCAAGACGATTCCTCTGAAATGACTGCTCTGGCTCTATTTTAATATGGCTCCACTCATGTCATCTTCCATGTTCTTTGGCTGGGTCTCTTGGGATGTTCTCTCTTGGGACACTCCCTTTCAGGACCCAGCTGCATTCTTCCAGAAGTAAGTGTAGGCCAGGATACCTGTAGTGTGCAGCCTGATAGTGTGCAATTGCTCCTAGCAATGAACTCCCAGCCCACAGATAACATCAACTGGCAGCCAAGTGAATGAGCCAGCTTGGATGCCCAGTTCTGTTGAACCTTGATGACTCCAGCTAACTGTAATTGTGTGAAAGACCCCAAGCAAGAAGTGCCCAGCTGAGCTTGGTCAACCCACAGAACTGTGAGAGATAATAAATAATAAATATATAAAATGAGCAAATGCTAGCTTTTTATCAATATCTTAATTTTAAAGTAGATACTAAACCTCTTTGTTGAATAAACATAAGTGAAATAAGCTAGCTACTTGGCGGCCTCTTCCTTGTCCCTTCTTGACCCTGGGTTACTCTTCAGCACCCCAAATCCCCTTAGTCCTTATGGCTAGCAAGCTGAGTGCTGGCAACACAAAGATGCAGAATTTTGTAAGGCCTTTCCTCCGGGAGCTCAGAGTCCAACCGGGAAGAGAAGATGCTTTTTCCAAGAAGGAGAAGCCATTTATGCACTGCTAGGTCCTGGCATAGCAATGAGTGTTGAACCATCTGTTGTTAAATAAAAATATTGTTTATTTTCTATAACGTGCTTAGGAGGGGGAAAAGCTATCTAGGGTTTGAGCTGGCCTTTGCTCATAGAGAAATTTTTTTTCTTCAGCTTCATTCTGGTGTAGTTCTACCTTTCCTGGGATTTTCAAAATATTAGAGTTCAGGAGGACAAATTTCTACCAGTTTAGGAGCCACCAAAATGAGCAGATCTAGCATCTTATTTTATTTATTTTAGTATTTATAATACTGAATGATCACTTGGGAATATACATCTTCCCTTGTGTAACATAGTCTGTGCCCCTTGGTTGTTGGTCGAGAGTAAACAGTTTTTTTTTTTTTTTGTGGAAGGAATACAGCTTGGGGATGACCCCCTTTTCTCTGAAACCTCCTGCATCTACCAGGCGCTTCACTTCCCAGGGCTACGGTAGTCACCAGAGGCTCCTCTTCCATCACGAGTAATTCTACCCAAAAAGAGTACGAGAGAAGGGGAGGCGTCGGCAGGAAATCAATTGAGGCTCACAAATAAGTAAAGTACAACTTAATGTTTGTGTTTTTTCTTACATTTACTATAAAATCTTTAAATTGATTTAAAAAACACCGCACAAAGCTTTTTTGATCTGGTTGATATATGTGTGTGTACATACACATAATGAGCCTGGTGAAAGAGATTTCTCAGGAGCAAACGGATCAGCTACTACTCCTCACGGCTCTTCACAGCTCCTTCAAAAATTGTATTCTGAGTGCGACAGTTACAAAAACCTGCTGGAACGGAAATTGCTTTCTGGAACGCACCAGTTGGGAAGTGTAATATCTTCTCATAAGGTGCTGGCCAAAGTTGCACCCCACCCCTCGCTGCCATCTCTGGCTTGGTTTGCATCCTCTCCACGGGGGCTTATCATGCTGCATTCCCGTCAGATGGTCAGGTCTCCAGATCAGTGTCTTGGGGATTGAGCCTGGCTCTTGAAATGCGGCCCTTTTCATAAGCTAATAAAGGGTGAACCATTCATTTAATTCTTCATTCATTCATTCGTGCAACGCACATATATTACCTATCTATTGTGGGCCAGACACGTATGGCTGGGGATACCCAGATGAGCAAGACACAGTCGTAGCCTTCCAACAGCTTCCAGGCTTGTTGGAAAGACCCGCAGGTAATCAGATAAACCCTCATAGAGAAACTGGAGTGATTTTGAAAACTCCCAGGACAGCAATCAGAGAATAGACGAGGGGGAAGCCTCAGAGAGTCTGACCTAGAAAAATGGCTGGGACTCAGGCAGGTGAATGTTGGGACACGGGAAAGTGTATTTAGAAGGCAGATTGGAATTGCAACTATTTGAGATGTTGTGTGGAGGTTACTAATTTTGCCCTGGAATCTGTAAAGACATCTAGAAGTGGAGATGCTTAAGCTAGTCTTGACACTAAAAAAAAAAAATTTTGAACAGTGATTAATGTAAGACATCACTCAGTCATCTTTTAAGTTATGAGCTGTTTTTCAGACTAAATGTGCTCACTTTGACTTATGTTTCCCAGCAATGGCTTCTCTTGAGTTGCACCTGAATTAACGGTAGTGGCTGCCATTTTCGAAAAGTGATTATTTTCTTCTACTTTTATGATTGTTGTACCTTAATGTCATTGTTGATGTTGATTATGTTCTGTAATATTAGTGGCTTTCTTTTGTACCTACAAACATTCTGAGGTGTTCATACTCATTTTGTAGTTACATTATTTTAATTTTTTTTATTGTGGTGAAATATATATATAACATAAGATTTACCATTTTAGCCATTTTTAGTGTACGGTTCAGTGGCATTAAGAACATTTCACATTGTTGTGCAACCATCACCACCATCTGTCTCCAGTAACTCCCCATTCTCTCCTTCCTCCATCCCCTGGAAAATCCTATTCTACTTTATCTCTATGAATTTAACTCTAGGTACCTCATACAATCATTTTACATTTTAAGCTTTTTGGCAGAATGACTGTCAGACTTAAAATGGTGCTGGAGAAAGATTTTACAAGATGAATTACTGAAATTTTTAATACATTTAAGGGTTCTGCACACAGATTTTTAATTTTCCATGAATGCGTAATATTCTGAAGCTGGCTATATCAATGTGTCTCAAGTTATCATCCATGGGGTCAAGACTTTTAGCTTGATAAAGACTATTGAACAATTAGGGTGGCATAATAGTACTGCAAATTAAGTCATGAGATTCTATCTCATCTAATTTGATTGGATCTTCCTTCTATATGTAAAATTAAATGTCCTTGAGCTAAAACAATCTTATTCAATATTTCTCAGCACAAGTTGCTTATCAGCTCCTTTAATGTATGAAAGAAGATGATTGATATTATGATGTATTTTTATAATCACTCATTTTACACATTTCTGAAGATAGTAAAAATAACATTTTATCTCACTCACAAATATGTGAGAAATAACACTTTATACTCTAATGTATAAAAATTTCTTAATTTAAATAGTAAAAGTGACTCTGAGAAATAAAGATAGGAAACTGTAGCTTAGTGTTCCAAACCTTTGTAAAAAGTATATTATACAGTAAGATTATAGACACACACTTAGATTATAAATAATTTTATTGCCAAGTTATCCATGTAAAAATTTAATTAGTAAAAATTATCCATTGCAATAAAAATAATCTCCATAATGGCAAAATTTAGGCATTTACAGCTTTTTGCTTTCAGTATGATGTCATCTTTGCCAGAATGATTTGAAAAAGGTTTTCACTCTTAGAACTAATTTCTTTATAGGAATTCCAGTTCTTAGGCTGCATTAAAGACAGAGGAACCTCATTAATTCTCACTTTGCTAATCCATAAACCCTATAATTTCCACAAAAATTCCTTAGCAGTATCATTTTACTTCACAGGAAACATTTTATTGCCAGGAGCTCTAGGCAAATCTCAGATCACTAAGAATTCATTACTTTTGCCAAATATACTATAGGCCATTCACTAGCTGGCTATCATAAAGTATTAGGACTCAACTACAGTTATCTAAATAAAGTAGTAAAGCAAATATCTTGATTCCAAATTCAGATATAATAAAGTACACATGCACATGTGCATATATTCACATATTTCCATACATAATAATATATATTATGTGGCAGATTGTTATAATAATAGCCCCTAATAAATTATCCTTCATTGTATTCATGTTCCTTTGCTGCTCCTTCAGTCAAGATGGGGAGTACATTTTTCCATCCTTTGACTATGGACGGGCCTTGTGACTTGGTTTGACCAATAGAATATGCCAGAAGTGACACTGGGTGTCTTCTGAGACTAGGTTTCTAGAAGCTTTGCAGCCTCCACTTTTGCTATCTCGTAATCCCGAGACTACCATGCTGTGAATAAGCCCAGGATGAAAGACCTTCTGGAGAGAGGCCCGGGTGAGCCCACCCAAACTGCCAGCTGATTGTAGCCCAGGAAAGACCAGCAGGAGAACTCCGCAGCCAATCCACAGAATCATGAGAAATACTAAAATGTGGCTGTTTGAAACCACTACGTTTTGGAGTGTTTTGTTGTGCAGTAATCAATAACTGATACAGAAATTGGTATCTGGCAGTGGGTGCAATTGCAGCAAAAGCCTGGAGCATGTGGCATTGGCTTTGGGACTGGGTGGTGGGTGGAGGCTGAAAGGGCAGCGAGGAGTTTGTTCAAATGGGAGGAGCTGTGAGAAAACTGCTGCTGGAGGGGCGACCCATGTTGTATGATGGGGAAGCTGATGTCACAGTAGCTAAAAGGTAGAAGATGTGCCTCGTGAACTTGGGAACTTGGCCAAGGCAAAATTTTGTAACTTTTTTTTTTTTTTTTTGACTTGGGAAGAGAGAAATGAACCAAAGAATGAAATGTTTAGTTTATAATTAGAATTTGCAGGGAATATGAAATAGCCAGGACTTTTTAGTTAGAAAATAAAACTATTTCACATTTCTAGTGTTTCCAGTCAGCAGAAGACTCTCAAAATAAGAAGTGGCCTCAAGGTAAACACTGAATCAAGGGTGTGGCCATAAGATCTTTGTTAAGACTTCAGAAAAATTTAAGGAGGTACCCATAACCCTCTCAGCTGGAAGAAATAGTTTCTAAGAATCCTAAGGGCATTATCCCATAGCAACTCGACATGTCTAAAGCAGAGAGAGGTATGTCTTAAAAGGAGTTATGGATGTGCCTTTTGGGCATGGATAGAAACACTAAAATTTATAGGAAACCCACAAAGTTTTTTGAGAGTATTGTATTTATGAGAGCACTGTCAGCTTGGATTGAAATTCAAAATGAAGAAGAGGCTTCTGGGCTCCCAACTTTCTATGGGCAGAGAGAAGATGGAGAAAGCTTCTTAGCTGCAAACATGGACCATTTTTTGTGATAAAGGAAAGGTGTTTCAGAAGGTAAAGCCACGAGTCTGGGGCAGAGCCAAGGGCTAGGGAGAACAGTAATTGAGGGAACCACTGCTAGGGAGCACAACTGGTCCCCAATAAAGGATCATTCCTTGTTCCTAGAAGAGGAGCCCCGAAACATGTGCCCAGCTTGATTTCAGAATTGTTATAGACCAATGATGTTTCTGTGCCTCTATGCCTCCCTTTTTTTAAATGGGAGTATCTACTGCAGTTATTTTATTCCTCTTTTTCCATTGTATATGGGGTATTTGGGGTATATAATTGTCTTTTTAGTTCACAGATCTCTAGATGAAGAGAAGCCACAACAAAGAGCTGCACATAAGTAGCATCATGTGTTTGGATTTTATCTGCATGAGATCATGGGCTCTGAGCCTGATGCTGGGATTGGATGAGACTTTGGGGATTTTGCATGGGAAGGAGACATGAATCACTGGGGCCAAAGGGAAGACCGTGGTACAGCAAGATGTACAATAATGGTCCTCATGTCTTTTTGTGATGTGACTTTGCTGCTCCTCCCATCAAGAGGTCTATTTCCTCACTCTGTGAATACGGGCTGGCCTTATGACTTGCTCTGACCAATGGAATATAGCAGCAGTGACAAGGTACAACCTCTGAAGCAAGGGCTTAAGGAGCCTTGGAGCCTCCGCTTTTGTTGTCTTGGCTATCTGAGATCACCTTCCTGTGGAAAAGCCAAGCATAAACGACCATGAGAGAAAGAGAGAGGCTCAGCTATCTCAGCCACCTCAGCTGAGCCCGGGCCCCAGCTGGTCCACCAATGAATATGGTTGTAGGAGTCGGCCCAAGTGAGAGCAGCAGATGACCTGCCTGGCCAACCCACAGAATCACGAGAAATAATAAATTGTTGTTGTTTCGAGCCACTAGATTTTAGGGTGGTTTGCCAGACAGCAATAGATGACTGATAAATTAGAATTTGGTATGGATTAGTGTGACTAAATGATTTTGCCTGTTTGTAGTAGCACAGCTCCTCACTGTGTGGCTTCAGTGACAGTGTGATTCCCTTGGCTGTTGAAGGTGAAGTCAAAACTGGGAAACCTTAAAAAGACAGGACCAAAGAAACTTGGAGTGCTACAGGGCACGTTCAGTTGCTCGGGAGCTGCTACTTCAATCTTGGAGGCCTGTTGGCACTACCAAATTAAGCAAACGTTTTACAGTTAGATTTACCTGAAATCAAATTCTAGCTCTAGCATTTATTTATTTATTTATTTATTTATTTATTTATTTATTTATTTATTTATTTAGTGAGGAGGACCAGCCCTGAGCTAACATCCAATGCCAATCCTCCCCTTTTTTGCTGAGGCAGACTGGCCCTGGGCTAACATCCATGCCCATCTTCCTCTACTTTATATGTGACGCCACCACAGCATGGCTTGACAAGCAGTGCATCGGTGCGCCCCCAGGATCTGAACCGGCGAACCCCAGGCCACTGCAGCGGAGCGCGTGCACTCAACCACTTGTGACACTGGGCCAGCCCTAGCTCTAGCATATATTAATTAAAAATTAACTAAATTAAAATCAATCCATTTAAAATTTGATTGATTAAGTTTAATTAAATTAAAAAATTAAAAAACTTTATTTTTTAGAGCAGTTTTAGGTTCACAGCAAAACTGAGCAAAAAGTACAGAGATTTCCCATATACTCCTTGTCCCTTCACATGCGCAACCTCCCCCACTCTCCACACCTCGCATCATAGTGGTACATTTGTTACAATTGACGAAGCTACATTTACACACCATTATCACCCAAAGTCCATAGTTTACATTGGGGTTCACTCTTGGTGGTGTACGTTCTACGGGCTTTGACAAATGTATAATGATATGTTTCCACCATTATAGTATGATACAGAGTAGTTTCACTGCCCTAAAAATCCTCTGTGCTCTGCCTGTTTATCCTTCTCTCCTCCTTACCACTCCTCTGGCAACCACTAATTTTTTTACTGTCTCCATAGTTTTGGTTTTTCCAGAATGTCATATAGTTGGAATCATACAGTATATAGCCTTTTCTGATTGGCATCTTTCACTTAGTAATATGCATTTCTTTTCAGGGCTCATTTCTTTTTAGTGCTGAATAATATTCCATTGTCTGGATGTACCACAGTTTATCCATTCATCAACTGAAAGATATGTTAATTGCTTTCAAGTTTTGGCAATTATGCATAAAGCTGCTGTAAACATCCATGTTTGGGTTTTTATGAGGACGTGTTTCACTGCATTTGGGTAAATAGCAAGGAGCATAATTGGTAGATGGTATGGTAAGAGTATGTTTAGTTTTGTTAGAAACTGCCAAACTGTCTTCCAAAGTGGCCATACAATTTTGCATTCCCACCAGCGTGAGCTCCACACTCTCCCCAGCATTGAGTGTTGTCAGTGTTTTGGATTTTGGCCATTCTAATAGGTGTGTAGTGGTATCTCATTGTTGTTTTAATATGCACTTCCTTGATGACATGTGACATGGAGCTCTTTTCATATACTTACTTGGCATCTGTATATCTTCTTTGGCGAGGTGTCTGTTCAGATCTTTTGCTCATTAGTTAGGTTGTTCATTTTCATATTGTTGAGTTTTAAGTGTTCTTTGTATATTTTGGTTCAGCCTTTTATCAGATGTGTCTTTTGCAAATGTGGCTTGTTTTCTTGTTCTCTTGACATTGTCTTTTATAGAGCAGAAGTTTTTAATTTAATGAAATCCAGCTTATGAATTATTTCTTTCATGGATCCTGTCTTTGGTGTTGTATCTAAAAAGTCAATGCCATATCCAAGGCCATCTAAGTTTTCTCCTATATTATCTTCTAATAATTTTATAGTTTTTGCATTTTAAATTTAGGTCTGTGATCCATTTTGAATTATTTTTTGTGAAGAGTGTAAAGTCTGTGTCTAGATTCATTTTGTTTTGCATGTGGATGTCGAGTTGTTTCAGCGCCATTTGTTAAAGAGACTACCTTTGCGCCGTTGTATTGCCTTTGCTCCTTTGTCAAAGATCAGTTGACTATATTTGTGTGGGTTTATTTCTGGATTCTATTCTTTTCCATCGATCTATTTGTCTCTTCTTTCACAAATATCACACTGTCTTGATTACTGTAGCTTTATAGTATGTCTTGAAGCCAGATAGTGTCAGTCCTCCAACTTTGTTCTTCTCTTTCAATACTCTGTTGGCTATTTTAGATCTTTTTTTTTTTTGTGAGGAAGATCGGCCCTGTGCTAACATCTGCCAATCCTCCTCTTTTTGCTGAGGAAGACTGGCCCTGGGCTAACATCCGTGCCCATCTTCCTCCACTTTATATGGGATGCCGCCACAGCATGGCTCAACAAGCAGTGCATCGGTGCACGCCCAGGATCCGAACCGGTGAACCCCAGGGCGCCTCAGTGAAGCACGTGCACCCAACCGCTTGTGCCACTGGGCTGGCCCCATCTATTTTAGATCTTTTGCCTCTCCATATAAATTTTAGAATCAGATTGCCAATATCCACAAATTAAATTGCTGGGATTTTGATTGAGATTGCATTGAATCTATAGATCAAGTTTGAAAGAACTGACACCTTGAAAATATTGAATCTTCCTATCCATGAACATGGAATATCTCTCCATTTATTTAGTTCTTTGATTTCATTCCTCAGAGTTTGTTTATTTATTTATTAATTTTGAGTGAGGAAGAATCAGCCCTGAGCTAATATCCATGCCAATCTTCCTCTTTTTTTGCTGAGGAAGACTGGCCCTGTGCTAACATCCGTGCCCATTTTCCTCCACTTTATATGGGACACCGCCACAGCTTGGCTTGCCAAGCAGTGTGTCAGTGCATGCCCGGGATCCGAACCAGTGAACCCCGGGCTGCCGCAGTGGAGCGCACACACTCAACCGCTTGTGCCACTGGGCCGGCCCCGCCAAGTCCACTTTCAGATAACACTATACCACTTCATGGGTAGTGCAAATACTTTATAATAACAAAATATTCCCAATTCCTCCCTCTCATCTCATGTATCATTGCTATCATTCATTTCACTTATTCATAAGCATATATAATCTAGTACATTATTGCTATTATTTTGAGCAAACTGGCATCTGTCAGATCAACTAAAAATAAGAAAAATCAAAGTTTTTGTTTTACCTTCACTCATTCATTCTCCAGTGCTCTTCCTTTGTTTATGTAGATCTCAGTTTCTGACCTATATCATTTTCCTTCTCTTTGAAGAACTTCTTTTAACATTTCTTGCAAGGCAGGTCTACTGGCAACAATTTTCCTCAGTTTTGTTTGTCTGAGAAAGTCTTTATTTCTTCTTCACTTCTGAAGGATAATTTCATAGAGTATGGAATTCTAGATTGGTGGGATTTTTTTTCTTAACATTTTAAATATTTCACTCCAATTCCCTTCTGGCTTGCATGGTTTCTGATGAGAAGTTGGATATAATTCTTATCTTTGGTCCTCTGTAGGTAAGATGTTTGCTTCCTTGAGTTTTATTCAAGGTTTTTCTTTATCTTTGATTTTATGAACTTTGAATATAAAGTGCCTAGGTGTAGTGGTTTTTTGTTTGTTTGTTTGTTTTTGTTTTTGGCATTTATCCTGCTTGGTGTTGTTGAGATTCCTGGATCTGTGGTTTGGCATCTGACATTAATTTGGGGAAATTTTCAGTCATTGTTGCTTGAAATATTGCTTCTGTTTCTCTCTTTCTTCTCTTTATGATATTCTCATTATACATATGTTACACCTTTTGTAATTGTCCCACAGTTTTTGAATGTTCGATTCTGTCTTTATTCAGCCTTTTCTTTTTGCTTTTCAGTTTCTACTGTCATATCCTCAAGTTCAGTAATTCTTTCCTCAGCCATGTCCACTCTACTAATGAGCCCATCCAAAGGCATGCTTCATTTTCGTTACAGCGTTTTTGATCTCTAGCATTTCTTTTTGATTCTTTCTTAGAATTTCCATTTCTCCGCTTACATTCTCCATCTGTTCTTTCATGTTGTCTACATTTTCCATTAAACCCCTTAGCATATTAATCGTACTTTAAAAAACTGTTGGTCTAGGGGCCGGGCTGGTGGCATAGTGGTTAAGTTTGTGCACTCTGCTTCAGTGGCCTGGGGTTTGCAGGTTCAAATCCTGGACACGGACCTGCACACCCCTCATCAAGCTGTGCTGTGGTGGTGGCCCACATATAAAATAGAGGAAGATTGGCACAGGTGTTAGCTCAAGGCCAATCTTCCTCACCAGAAACAAACAAACAAAGAAACAAACAAACAAAAAAAACAAAAAAGACTATTGGTCTGATAATTTCAACATTCCTGCCGTATCTGGCTGGTTCCGATGCTTGTTCAATTTATTCAAACTGTGTTTTTTGCCTTTTAGTATGCCTTGTAATTTTTTGTTGAAAGCAGGACATGATATATTGGGTAAAAGGAATGCAGTAAATAGGAATTTAAGAATGTGTTCATATGATGTAGGGGGAGGGGAAGTGTTCTATAGATCTCATTTTTTTTTTTTTCGGTGAGCCTGTGCCCCTGGACTGTGAACTTCAACAGTGTGTCTCAGTATTTTTCCCTTCTTAAGTGGGACAGGATGGCTAGAGAAGCCTGGATTGGGTATTTCCTTTCTCCCACTTGGAAGGCTTGAGTGAGATAGAGTTAGCTATTTCCCTTCCCCCAAGTTGGTTAGGCTCTGGTAAAATAGCTACCCCTGAAGACAAGCCTTGTTAAGAAGAACAGAATGGTCTGGTGTATTTCAAAATGGTTTCTTTCGCCCTCTTCCTGGTGAAAGCACAAGGGGATTTTTCTCTGATACTCACTATGAAGATATGGTTGAGGTCCTGGAGGTAAAACTCACAAAAGTGTGGGTTTCCCCTTATGATTGGGTCCCCTTGGAGTTTATAACTTTGAAATTTGTCCACTTTGAGCCTCCAGCAATTCATCAATTACAGTCCAGGTTTTCCTACCCTGGCTCTGGTTTCTGTGGTGGTTTCTGCTCACGGTGTCTCCTGCAGTAAGTTGTGATTCTCTGTATTTGCTTGTCAGCCTCTCCAACTTTGGGGGCAGTGGTTTGCCATGTGACCTCATTTCTTTGATGGGTCTAAGAAGAATTGTTGATTTTTCAGTTTGTTCAGCTTCGTACTTGTTAGGACAGGGTGGTGACTGTAAGCTCCTTATATGCCAGACTGGAAACTGGAAGTCCTGCTCATTAGTTTTTCTTTTTCTTTCTTTTTTTTTTTGGTGAGGGAAATTGGCCCTGAGATAACATCTGTGCCAATCTTCCTCCATTTTACATGTGAGATGCCACCACAGCATGGCTTGATGAGCGGTGTGTAGGTCTGTAGCTGGGATCCGAACCTGTGAACCCTGGGCCACTGAAGTGGAGCACGCAAACTTAACCACTATGCCACTGGGCCTGCCCCTCCTCATTAATTTTTGATCCTCGACTAATAACTTAATTGTTCCGGCCCTCAGTGTCCTCATCTGTAAGTGAAGATTATAATCCTTATGTGGCATGATTGTTGTGAGAATTAAATCAGATAATGTATGTAAATCTGTTATAGTGCTTGACAAATGGCAGCTGTGGCCGGGGACTCTATTCTCTGAAGCTCAGCACCTCATTGGGCAGAGCTGTGGGACTAGATGCTCTCTACTCAATGCCCTTTTATCATCATTATCATGCTCCACTGTTCCCTGGATTATTGGGGAAAAAAAAGGTATGACCCTCCTATAGTAAGAGTGGCTTCTCGAGCTATTCTTTGTAGCATCAACTTCTGTTAAACCACAGCCATGAGCCGATCATCCCACTGTGGGCAGGAAGACACGAGCTCACTCCCCTTGGACCAAAGGCTTCAGGTTAACCATGCATCTAAGCCGCAGAGCAACAAATAGTGACAGGGCAGCAGCAAACCATGGAACAATTTATGGCGCATGGAAAAGATTCTTAGGTTTCCCATTGGTATTTAAGCCACATTCTAAGGCTTAGGGGAACAATCACCGTCAGGCACATTATCTTTGAATACAAAGGACAACAAAGTATAATACAGTCTGCCATTCAGTCCAACATTCTTGTTAGTACCATTTTCAATTTTTTATTTTTCTCACTGCTTGACAATATCAGGATTTCTTCCTCCAGGAGGTGAAACTATAGTCCTCTGCCTATTTCCCTGCGTGGCTGTTATTTGAGGTTCTATTATAAGCCTCTGGCAGACTGCAGACACATAAACCTTTTCTCTTTTAAGGCTATACACATGGTACTCGGTTTCCATTCATCTTTCTTCTGCTCTGCTCACGGGTGGTGCTGAGGACAGACCCTAAGATCTCACTAATCTTGAGAATTAGGTTGAGGTTTCAGAACTCGTGATGGTAGAGTCAAATCATGCAGACTTGGCAAAGCTGTCCCTGCCAAGCGCCCCTATTATCTGAATTAAAAATATGACGCCCGTTTCCAAGCCGTGTGCTCATTTTCAAAACTGCTAGGTTTTCTGGCATCATTTAACTCTTAGGTCATCATAGTTTAAAATATAGCTTTGCCTTCTCCTGTTAACACCTAATAATAAGACCTTGTGTCGTTTCGGAAAAGCACTGTCAATATTATGTTTTTTTTTCATTTGGAAAATGAAAAAAAAAACTGACTATTTCCTCCTAAACAAGCTAGGGAGCAAGTAAGCAAGCAGACTTAGTGTTCATATTAATATGATATGATTTTTAAGTTAAAGCATCTTTCAAGATAAAAATGCATTTAAAAAATTACTGTTTTGCGTTTAGCCGTGGTTTGTTGTTTCTTTTGCAGTTTTAATGACCACTCAAGGAGTGTGTGATTTTGTGCTTATCAGAGGGACCATAGGTTGTCAAAGATTGAAAAGACTATGGTAGATTTCAGTTTTATTATAAATTCACGGCTCATTTAAAGCAATGGTTCCTGTCTACATTTTCTTTGAGACAGAAGCCAAGGTACAGGCAGGTTCATTACAGAAAAACACAGCACATTGAAAAACTGCTCTATAAATTGATTTGGCCAAATTTCTGGATTTGAAGGGAATTGGAAGGGAGCTCTGGTGCTGAAGCCAGCACGGTGGAGTCAGGCGCGTGAGTGCTGGAGAAGTCTGTGCTGCCCCTGTGTCCACCATGGCATTGTGGGTCAGCGTTTGTTTTAAGTAGTCACCGAGTGGGTGAGGGGTGACCCTGGCTGATGCTGCAGCCCGTGGTGCTCCTAAGTGACAGTGACAGCTCATTCAGCCACAGTGTGACCTTTGGGGGGAATGTCTGCTACTCGCCCACTTGGGAGAATCCCAGACTTTCAGGCCAGAGGCTTCTCGCCTATGAAATAAAAGATTTGGGTGAGATGATTTGTAAGGTCTCTTTCTATTCTGAAATGCTATGATTTTATGAAATTAAGCCCATTTGATCTAAAAGTGGAACCCCAAACCTCCAGGGTGTGCATGAGACAGGAATGGATTGTATTACAGATAATAAGACAAGACACTCGTTCTAGCCTTATTTCTGCCTTTTTTCCTCCACCTTGAAGAGTTTTTTACTCAGTGTCTACTATGCTCTGTGCTGAGTAGATTTGGAAAATTTGATAGAGGAAATGACTAACACATGAAATAACATCAATACGAGGCCGTATAGAATCCAGCGTGGAACAGAGCCGCAGAACAGCATGGAGAGGAAAAGGTGACGTCATTCAAGTTTTTGTGCAGATTTCACATTGTCAATGAGGCCTAGCCTGACCCTCTTTGTATTATTTCAACTTAACCCACCTCTACTTCTCCTGTCTTGTGTCATCACTCCCACCTGCTCTCCTTTCTTTTTTGTCTGTTTCTGTTTACAAATGTATCGTCAGGGCCTAGCACAGTGCCTCCATGAATTGGTAGGTTCTTAATAGATATTTGTTGAATGAATGAATGAGAGAGATCAGGGAGAGAGGGCACTAAGGAGAGGTGGGATTAAGGTAGCCCTTGCAGTGAGGGCGTGAGGTGGTCTGTAAAAGGCAGGGCTGCCTCACACGATAGGTCGATGACCATCTCTCCTGGGCATTGCTTGGCGAGGTGAAGGTCCAGGAAAATCCTGAAGACCTCCAATCTTGTGTTCCTTAATGGACACATTAAGCCTCTGAGGAGGCCATTTTGATCGTAACTGAACTTTTTACTTTGGACATAAGACACCACTGGGTGGGTTAACAAGCTTGGGGCTTCTTTTCACTCCAGAGCAGGCCATTGTTCGAGATGCTTCTCAACACCCAGTCACTCAAACAGCAGCTGTTCATGGTGCAACGTGGGGCCCTTGCAGAGTGAGGTGAGGTTGGTGCTACAGTGATCCAAAGGATCATCAAATCTGGTGGTTGTTTCCCAACGTTGACTGCACATTAGGATCCCCTGGGGAGCTTTTAAAGAATATAGGGCTTTGGCCTCCACCCCTCCCCCCAGATTCTAACTTAATTGGTCTGGGAAGGAGAGGCCCAGGCCCCATGATTGGTTTACAAGCTCCCCAGATGATTCTAATATGCAGACAGGGTTAGAGCCACCAGCTCATCTACCTCCCTCATTTTATTCAAGAGGGAAGCCAGGTTCAGAGAACTCAAGTGACGTGTTTGAAAGCGACAGGCTGTTATTCCCTTCAGAAACACATCAGAGGAGCTGCAAGGAACTTCTTTGGGTTGGCAATTTTCAGTTGGCCTGATTGTGTGGTGAATTAAATTAATCAAGGCTAGATAATTAAGTCATAGATTCAGATCAAATATTAGAGAAGTGGAAGGGATCTACTGGCTGATGAGAAACCTGGTGAGGAAGCTACAGAGGTGTGTACCATAGGGACCCACATGTCATGGAGACCACAGATACATAACAAGGAGCCTTCTGATGGACCACGAATAAAGGGGTTGAAAATGATTGATGCTGCAGGGTCACAAAAGGGAATTATCCTGGCTTTGTTGTTTCATGGAAAGCCTTAGTGCAGAGTCCTTGTCTTGACATGCTCTGCTGTGGGTGTCCCAGGAGTGCCAGGCTGGGGTGCATTTTCCCCTTCACCAGAGGGCTGTCTGAGTTTGGCCTTTCAGTAAGGGCCATACCATTGCGTTAGAGAAGTCAAGGCTTCCTTTTTCTGCTGGGTGCTCACAGTCATGCCAAAAGTGAATGGACAATTCACTTTTGTGACCAATCTACTGTTCTCAGACAGACACATCGTGGAAGAGTGCACTGTCACTGCCACCTGGGACAACTGAAGCTCCAACAGCCCTCTTATCCAGTCGGTGATGGTTAAAAAATGCTGACTCCAAGCGGCACACAAAACGAAAGGATAAACTCTCTGGAGAGTCCAGGGAGGTGCGGGAGCCCCCTCCCAGTGTTCTTTCCTTCTAGAGCTAATGGGACACCAAGGGGTGGCTCTGTCTTGAAGCCAGGCAGACATGGGATTGAGCATCTTTGTTCCTGCTTCTATCGCTCTCTTGCTTGTGCAGCTCCTGGGTCCCTTGGCTATTCTGTGGGAAGGGACTGTGGTGGTCCCCACTGAAGACAGCTGGCCTAAAAGAGAACTGTGGTCAGTGGTTAGTCCCATCAATGTTTCAGACCACCTGGAGGATACTGAGCAGTGGACAAGATATACAAGAGGCTGTTTCTTGGGGAGAGGGATTCATTCAAGAGACATTTATCAAGCTCTTACTCTGCTAAGCTTGGGGAGAGGGCAGTGGTGGTTTTAGATAAAACCAGAAAGAAAAATTCAAAAGCAATGAGCTGGACAGCAGAGCATAAATGCATGTCTCTCTCCCTTTCTGCTTGTGGATATAATTATTGGGGAGAGAAAGCCCTGTCTAAAAATTTGATCTGGCTCAGAGAACATATAAACTACAATTTCATAGTTGTGTAGTCTTTGTGAGGTTAAGAGGGAAGATTAGGGAAAGGCGAATGCTGTTTCTAGAGGACAGTTCTAGGATATAGAGCTTATAGCTCACTGGGGGAGACACACACGCACACTACACAAACAAAAAACTACACACACACACACACACACACACACACACAAAGCGTGGAGAATTTGAAGGAAGAAAAATAAAGTAGGGTCAAGATTGGAGGATATTTTAGGTAGAGTGGCTAGAGAAGACTCTCTGAGGAATGTGACATTTGAGCAGAGACTGAAGGAAGTGAGGGATTTGGCCACGTGGAGTCTGGGCAGAGGGCACAGCAATTACAGAGGCCCCGAGGGATGAATGACTAGCATGGCTTGGTAAATACCATGAGCGAGGTAAACAGTGAAATGGGCAGGCGGTCACCTTGGCTAGGAGACCAAGGAGGAGTCTATGGAGGTGGTGGCATATGGACTAGCCTTGTAGAATTCACAGGATTTCAACAGGCTAGATTCTACACTACCCAAGGGAAGAATAATGCCTGATAGGCACATGGCCTTACATGAGGGAGATGTTCAATAGTATTTCTGGGACAACTGAGCAGGTGGAGGTGAAGAAGGCATGGCAGCCAGAGGGAATGTTGTGAATGAAGATGTGGAAGTGGGAGTGTGTGGGTCATATTCAGGGAATGGTAGAGTGTGGTCGGAATACTGGTTACGTAAAAGACCTGAAAATGTCATGCTGTGAAAAATGAAGGTTGAGGCCCTGTTAACAAAAGGCAAACACACTAAATTCTGAAGCTGGGACTTTATTTTGTAGGCAAGTAGGAATCATGTAGGGTTTTTGAATAGTGGAACTGCACACGCCACACCACAACGTGCATTAAGAAGAGTAGGCTGAACGGTTAGGAGAAAGAATGGAAGTGAAATGCTGTTATATGTCCTCCAGTGATAACACGGATTTGAGCTTGGGTTGTGTTTCTAGTAATAGAAAGATGAGACTGTGCAAATAAAATTGCTAGTATTTTGTGACTGATTAGCTGTGGGAGGGGAGGAGAGAGGTGGAGTCAAGGAGGCCTGATGTTTCAAGTCTGATTGACAGGAAGATGATGGTATTATTGATAGGGAAACAGAAGGGAAAATGATATTGTCTTAGTCAGTTTGGGCTGCTATAACAAAATACCACAGACTGGGTGGCTTGCAAACAACAGAAATTTATGTCTCACAGTTCTGGAGGCTGGAAGTCCAAGATCAGGGTGCCAGCATGGTGGGGATCTGGTGAGAACCCTCTGCCAGGTTGCAGACTAGCAGCTTCTCATTGTATCCTCACGTGGTGGAAAGAGGGCAACAGAGCTCTTTGGGGTCCTTTTTATAAGGGCACTAACCCCATTCATGAGGGCTCCACCCTCATGACCTAATTATCTCCCAAGGCCCTACCTCCTAATACCATCGTATTGGGGGTTAGGGCTTCAACATATGAGTTTTGGGGGGACACAAGTCTTCAGTCCACAGCAGATATAGAATGATTTTGAGATGGCAATAGTACATCCAGAGTTTGATGTTTAGCTAATCGCTAAGCAGGGATGATGCACAGAGAAAAAGTTGGGACTGCAGAGAGAAGTTTGGAGTCTCTACGTGGAGGAGATATAGGTATTTGGTACTAATGAAGTAAGTGTTTTAGGAAATGAGAAGAGAAAAGGGACCAAGATAGAAATGTAGGGATGCTCACATTTAGGCATTAGGAAGAAGAATCTGGGAAAGAGTCAGAGTTGCAGCAGAAAGACCAGAAGTGTACAGTGCTAGAGGTGCCAAGGATTGGAAGTTTCCAGGGGAAGGTGGTCCATGGTGTCAAATGCTGTAGTCCACAGTCATGCATTTTGGCAATTAGGAGCTGCAGCAGACTTTCGCAAGATGTATCACCCAATTATTAGCTGTGTAGCTGGGACCTTTCTCAAGGAGAACCAGCCTACCCTCACTCAAGGGGCTCTGGGTTGGTGAACTAGCTCAAATCTAGGAAACAGTTGAGGGGCCACTCTTATTGTGATGATTCAAGTCAGTCTTCTTGTCACCAGATCTAGTAGGTAGTACATCTAGTTCAGTTCTACAGATACTAAGATCAACTAGTCAAGGCCAAATATTCGATGGTTCAAACCATTCTGATTACTGGTTTGGCTCTCCTGCCCATTATGGTGACCTGGCCAACCTCGTCTCTGCATCCTGCTACTCCAGGCCTCCTTATCCCCAAGGAATTTGGTAGTTTGATGGCAGCAGTTCCCATTGTCATTCTTGGCTCGCAGAGAAGAGCCACCACAGAGCTCTTCGAAGATGCCAGGGCTCTCCTCTTTAATTCCTTTCTCACAGCCTTAGTGAAGGGAGGGCCCCTGAACCCTCCTGACAGGCATAATGGGGAAGGAGTTGAACAGGTCTTATATAATAAGTCCACTCTACAATTCTGATCCCCCATCGCCTCTGGATATCTTCTTTTAGAGTTTACTAAGGAAGTTCTGGCATTTCAACTTCATTCAGTATAGGCCACTTTTGCTTCTGTGTTTCAGGAAACCGATGACACAACTCTTAGAGCCACTCCCAGCTGCTTGAGTTAGCACATTGAATCCAGGATCTCTACTCAGTGCACCGAGTAGAGTTTGGCCCAATCCAATAATGTCCTTCCCTGATCCAAAACCTGTAGGATTCATTCCTAAACACTTTTCTTAGGACTTGAGTCTGGTCATAGGTCTAGAAGCAATGAGAGGTGTATGGGTAGGTCCTGGGAGAATCAGCAATTCGCTGTAAGACAACTGCCTCACTGGAGACCATTGTAGCTCCTCAGGCACTCAGAAAGAGAAAACTCAGACAAGGAGCAAGGGCTGCTTCCATTGACAAATAAGTTTGGCAGAAACTATCTCAAGTTTTCAGGGTCCCAATCAATGCCCTGATATTCTTTTCTCTTTTATATTATCTTTCCTTATTTTTTTTCTCCTTCAAAAGACACTAAAAGTACAACTGCCATCATGTGTTTCTATGTGTGTTGGCAGGAAGGTGAGGGGTGAGATTCATAATGTTAAAAAAGTTTCCTCTGATTCAAAAAGTTTGAGAATCATAGTTTGAAGAGGCACCCATTTGATTAAGCAGTTTTTTGTTTCCAAATTTTTTGTTGTGGTAAAATATACATAATAATTTTAGCATAATTAAACATAAGAGATTTTATGATTGTAACATAAGATCCTTCAAGGTTGTGAATTCAATTTACTTTGTGATTCAGCAATCCTTAGGATTGGACTTGGGTTTTCCTGGCTACAGAAGACAAGAGCTCCTTTACAGCAGTCCTAGAAGTTTTGTGGTTCTTTCTTCAGACCTCAAACAGGGAATTAGAGACCCCAAATTTATCATTTTCTTTTGCTAAGTTCTCTAGCACATTTAAAAGCAACCAACTCCATTATACACTTTATTTGCACTAAAATCTATTATAGGAGCAACTGCTTTATCACGTAAAGCCTGTATTCAAGACACTTGATAACAGGTGTTACAGGTGACAATTTAGTGAATATTTTGCCATTGCATGCCACAGGCTACCAGTGTCCCCTTTGCCACTGGTGACAGGGCCATTAATGTCTTTAATAAGATCAGAGAACCAATTCTACATAAACCAGTTCCAAGTCAAAGAACCCATCCTTAAGGTTCTATTCCCCTGGAACCACTTCCAGTACCAATGTCTACATCAAATAGGGTTCCATCAGAGAGGCAGAACCGCTGTGAGTGCCACACACATGGGATTTCTTATAGCAATTGGACCACATGGAGAAGTCTATGGAAGCCTGTTGCCTCTGTGTCCAGTGGGGGCCAGAAGTTGGGAAGAAAGATTAGATATGAGAAGGGAGAATTGAGGACAAACTGGAACCTGTGACGACAAACTAAACCCACAAGGACAAACTGTAACCTGTGTCTGTCTCTTACCACCTCTAACCTCGATGACACAGTTGACCTACAGAAGCCAGTGTCCTTTGCCATGAAACTGCACATGTGGTTGGCAAAGGAATCAGAGAAGCTAAAGGAGGAGATCCTGCAGGAGGAGGAGCTGTGGGCCCGAGTGCACCCCATGTCAACACACTGAGCCAGTGGGTCTTGGGCCCTCCACCGACCTCCATCAGAGCATAAGCCCTGTGCTTCACTTCCGCCCTACAAATCTGATGCGGATTTCTGAGTGGCCAGACCTCACCTGGAACCACACAGGTTAGGAAATTCTGGGACTTGTAGTTCAATGTGGCTATGTTGTCACATTACAAAATACCCACAGGAGAGAAGTTTGTTAGGGTGGGAGCTTTGCAATATGCTTAAGAGTGAGTGGGAGATGAGGAAGCAGGCAGTGATCGTAGCCCACGTGTTCACTGTGTACAGACACAGAAGGGAGAGCTTGAGGGGGTGTTTCCCAAATTTGCCCCATCACACAGATTCCTTTGCCTTGTCCAGGACCTGCTAAGTCAATATCTAGGGGAAAGTGCCTGGGAATCTGTATAATTAACAAGGGCCAGGTGACTCTTACGGCTGAACAAATTTTGTAAACCTTGTTACAAAGAGGAGCATGGGGAAAAGAAAGGTCGTAAATTTTTTATGCACTAATTGATTGTATTTATTAAGATGAGAGGGTAGCACAGGTTTTGTGAGCAGAATAGAAGAGGCTGAAAGCAGGGCAGATGAACTGTCCAGGATATATTGAACTGTCCAGTTGAAGAGGGAAGGAGTGAAGGAGATTCATGAGGGAGGGTGGTGAACCAGATTCAGACCAGAGAGATGAGACTGGAGTCGTCGAGGGATTCGGGAAGACGGGGTAGGGGGAAGCTGAGTGTGCCTTCATGAGAAGAGGTGGACCCAACCTGGGTGGGTTCTCATAGTCTGCAGTGGGCTCAAATTGGTTTGAAAATCTATGGAATATCCTGAATGTTGAGTCTTAGTACAATTTTAGAAGACTGATTTCCTAGCCTTAACTTACATATTTTATTTTTCTAATAGCGGTTTCACTAATTTTTCACACAAGCCTAATTTCTTTTCTATATTCCATGCCCTTTGGCATCTGCTAAATAAGAAAGAATAGACAATTGTGGACATCATCAGGCTACCATCTTGGTAGGGCTGATGGAGTTCAACCAAGTTGGATTTTAGTATTTGGGTTTAGAAGGCTATTAAGTTTTTCTGGCTGTTTCCAGAGGCATTTAGTGGCCAATGAGCATAGTAGTTAGGGATGTGGACCCTGGAGTCAGATCAGCTGGGTGCAAATCCCAGCTCTGATATTGCTGGCTGGGCTACCTTGGGTAAGTTTTGACCCCAAGCCTCTGTTTCCTCATCTGTAAGTGGGGTGGAATAGCACCTATGCCAGAGGGGCACTGGAAGAAGTGAATGAGGTGATCCATGTAAACACTTAGCACGGTGCACAATGATTATTAGCCATTGCTGCCGGATTATTTGGGGGATAGTCAAGGGAGATGTGGGAAATAGTTGAGTCTGGATCTGTTTTTAAATGCGTCCATTTGGAGTCTAGGAAAGAAGTTTCCTGGTGGATTCGGAATCTTTTATCTGCCGTGCGAATACCCAGAATTCTTCCTGGGCAGGACTGTCTTTAATAACGTAGGTTCTCCCCCTCCCGCCTTCTTGTTTTGCCTTGGTGTCTGTTCTATTGTTTCCCATCACACAGGGCAGAACTTGGAGCCAATTAGCACAATCATCTTCTGCCACCAGAAGCACGACCTGGGAAAGCGCCTCTCCTCTCTCGGCCTGTGTGCGCGCCAGGCCCTGCCTCCTCGCACAGCTCGCTCTCCCATTCCTGCCTGTTCAGGCCTGTTCGATGTTTAGACTTTGCAAGAAATGGATGTAGGAGAACTGGCACCGCGCAGGTGACCTTGGTTAGGCGTCCTGCGTCTGGAGGATACAGCGCCCTCTAGAGGGCGAGAGCTGCAGCGGCCTCCTCGTTACTGCTTATTCCTAAAGTGGGTTTGTCACCGTATGATCAGTCTCTTGGACGGGAAACAAAAGTGGGGCATGGCGGAGGTGGGTAGAAAGAAGATGGGAGGATAATTTATCTTAGCCTTCTTGTCTCCCAAAGCCAAGACTCCGTTCCTGGGCTCCTAGGAAGGGAGAGAGGATAGCATGACAATTCCTGGCAGCTCATGTATATGGAACTGCATGGATATTCACACCACAACTCACCTGTGCGATGGAGATAAGGGAATTTTATTAGTTTGGAATTAATTTGGAATTAATGATTTGTCTTCGTGATGAAGCTTCTTTTTCTTTTTTTTTTTTTGGAGGACAGGGTGGCTGTGAGGATTATTTTATGCATTGTAAGGCTATCTACCCTGTGCTGAATTGAAGAAGAAAAACTTAGAAACCCAGCATTGTAAGAGTTTCCTTCTCCCAGAGGCCAGGGACATCCACGTGTGTAGTGCTTTTGATTAGATCTGCTGTTTTGCCCATGGCAGTTATCCATATAAACACTCTTTTCCTATATACATCATTTGAGCCTCAATACATGGTACAGTTGCTTCTTTCTTTTTTTTCATCAGACCCAAACAGGGTGGTGTTTTTCCTTAGCAAAATCCTCCTCCTTTTTGGCTCCATGCCTGGCTCTTCCCAAGGTGCTTGGAAATAAAGGAAAAAATTCAGAATCATTTCCTTTTGTTCTTGACTGATTCATGGGTGGAGGGAGAAAGGGGTGGGTTTCAGTTTGAAACACAGAACGGTGTTCAAACAGCTTTAAAAAATGGCGTTGATTAATCCTCATTGTGTGGCACTGCCTCTTGAGTTGCAAGCTCTTTTTGATTTTTCTTTTTCATTTTTTATCCATCTTTGAATGCCCAGCACCTAGCACAGTGCCTGGCACATAGTGGGTGTCTGGTAAGTGTAGAATATTGAGATGCTAGATCCCACGTACTCCATAGGGGCAGTCACATGTAAGCTAAGTACCTAGTAATATATATGTAAATGAACCACAACATTTGTGGCTACACTTCTCTACTGCAAAAGCTTTATTCATGGTGTGCTGTGGTATAAATCAGTCTTAACTTTGCACAGCCCCAAACAAGAGTTATGCAGGAGCAAGAAAATCAAACCCATGCTTTCTTAATTATAGCATTGGTTTGAAAGCAATTATTGACCTGTAGCATCTCATTATTTGTCTTTCTGTCCATCCATATATCCACGTGTCTAGTATATTCAAGAGGTCAGATAAGAACACAGGCGGTGTTTCTGATGTAACTGATAAGAATCTGAGTTGGTGTGACTCTCTGTGGCTGGGGTCCATTTCCAGCACCAGATAGGATCAAATGAACAGCCCTGGGAGGAAGACTCTTCAGCAAGATGGCTTTGCTAATATCATTATGTGCAAAAAGGGGTACGCTTTTACAAATATATTTTATGAAACTGAGAAAATAAAAGGCAAAAAAAAAAAAAAAAAGGCTGGAAAAAGCAAGTACTGTCTTGCACGTTTCTTAAAAGGAAAATTCATTCTGTTCTTCCTACCAGTGCAGACTTGCTGCCTTAGAGGAAAAGCCGGTTAAAAGAACGTATTTGTGTGTGGAACAAGGTCATGCACTTATTGGCTTTCTGCTGCACGGCATCAATACACCAGACAAGGAGAATCCGTTTGCTTTCACGATAGCCTTGTACTGCACACAAGGGCTGCAGCAACATATATATTCTCTGATGCTGCCCGTACCAAAGTACAGAAGAACCCAGAGGCAGGGGGTTCAAAATGAGAAGAGAATAGCCGAGTGTTTGTTGTAAGAAATAAGTGTGTTACCTGGAAACAGCATTATGCTCTGAGCAATCGGTGATGGTAGTGGGAAGGGGTGGGATGGGCTTGCGTTGGCCAAGTCTCTCTGAAGCTATTTCATAGACAGATGACTTCCCAAATGTTTCTCTAATTCTCCCTTCTCTCCTGCAACAATCTGCCCAACCATTGCAGCTTGACTAATATTATTAATTGCCTTCATGCGGCTCCTTCCACTGCTCTTACTAATATGGTACCACTTCATTTATCCAGCATCATCAGGGATGAGCTGTTACACATAACTACATTTTCCAGCTGACTAGACTCCACTTCTTTGAGCACCCAAATTTAGTCTGTTTTCATCATTTTGAATAGCAATCTTTCTAAAATGTTTTAATCACCTGTTTTCTTGAATAATTTCCATGAGCATGATCTAAACCTCTCTGTGATTTGAGGGGCATTTTTATATATACTGCTTATGCTGTACTATAAAAGAGGGCTGCATCTAAGCCCCTTACTGGCCACTGGGCTCCCTAGGACTAATTGGCTGTGCTGGATGGCTCCAGACTGCCACTTCTTCTGAATTAGTGCAAGTTACTTTATTTTTCTTGGCATCAGCTTCCTTATCTGTAAAAGAGAGATAGCAGTGCCTACCATGTTGGGTTGATGTGAGAATTAAGTGAAATAATGTATGTGGATCTTAGCACGGTGTGTGGCACATGGAAAGTGTTCAAGATATGTTAGCCATTCTTACTTTAAGTGAGGAATTACGGTCATCATAACCACCACCACAATACTACAATAAAGAGGAAATTGGCACACGTGAAATTGAACACTTTGAAGACTTTTGCAAATACTTGCTCCAACACAGTTTAATAAAGTTCACTCATTACCTGGTAGTGCAGTCCTGGCTGAACAGCGGAGGGCATAAATCTATGGAAGCCTGAGCGTGGGACAGCCTCTCTCAGCTCCCTTCTCCCTCCAGAACCTTGCCTCAAACACTTGTCTGTTGTCTTTTGTCAGTTCAAGCTGATGCTTCTTGGGAAGGCTTCCTTCCTCTGTTTGACCAACTCGCATCTGACCCAACCTGCATTAGCGTCCTCTCAGCCCCATGCTCTCCGTTTGTTCTGTGGCCATTTCCATTTGTAGATAGGTTGCTTTTTCAGGTGTTCTTGGAGGTGAACGTGGGCTCGGACCTACGGGCTTAGTCGAGTCAAGGCATCTGAAAGCCCATCCAAACTACTCAGCATCTTTCTGGACATGTTGGTCTGGGGTGCACAGAGTGGGAAAGACGAGGACAGGTTTGTAATTTGCCCATATGGGAGGAGAAGGTAGAGTTTAGCACACACAAAGAGCTCCAAGAGAATGGAAGTGGAGTGGGCGCCATGGCTCCAAGGGACCAGCCATCTCCATCGCCATATAGAAACTGTCCCCAGGACAAGGTGGTTGGTGGCACCAAGGGTGAGTTGGTGAACAGGGCCTTAGAGAGATTGCACCTCCACTGGGTGGGTAGCGTGGCAGGCTGTTCTTGGGTACCGCCCATCTCTGGGCTCCTGGAGGAGATCATCTTGGGCTTTTTTCAGCCCTGCTCTCATCTGCCACACGCCTCCTTTGCCCTCTTCAAGCTGCATCCTTCCACTCAAAGTCTACTCTTCGCTCCTGAGCCATTTCCTTGCGCTGACTATTTTGCTTGACTCATAGTTGGTGGTTAAAATCGACTCTATCCAGAAGGGACGCTCAGTTTCTTAACTCCCAACTAGAATCTGCATTTAGTCATCCCTGGAGCCTCTTTACATTCCATTCGCTCTGCCAACGGCAGCGAGCAGAGGTCTGGCGTTGTTTCCAGCATGCCCCCCTGGGCTCGTCCCACTGACTGCCCTTTCTGTGCTGAGATGTCCGTGTTCTGCAGAGCAGAGGTGATGGCGAACAGCAGCCCAACGCATGAGCTCTCCTTCAGGATTCCTGTCCACTTCTCTCAGGGGTGCGGCCTTCCCGGGTCTCAGCACTACTGCTCTGCAATAGGAAAATAACTACAAGAACAACAATTTTAACTAACAATGAGAAAAGGGCTTTCTTTCACCTACTATCTTACATAATAAATGTGTTTCAGAAGAGTATATAATTGAAATGGTGTAAATAAAATCATGTTTAAAGAGAGCTAGGCCAGTTGTTCACAAACTTATTCAGAAGGCTGCCTACCTGGAAGTCTTGATGCTCTTCCAAAACAAACCCATGATAAGGAGACGTATCCTGAAATACCATGTGAGCCAGGGACAACTTTATCAGCAGGAGGTATGACTATGCCGCATCATTACAATATAAAATCACAAGCATAAAATCCTCAAAAAAGATCAGGCTACCAAATGTGACGTGATTGGTTCTTTCTGAGTATTTTCTTTAGTAATTTTTGGTACGTATTTATTTGCTTTGTTGTCAACTCTCCCTCAAGAGCAGATGAGTGGTGCAAGCACCAGATGTTTAAGAAAAATATATGGGAGACAAAATTAAAATGGTTGAAATTATATTCACTGGCCTAAGTGTTTTTCTATGCATTCTGCCATTAATTTTTTTTTTTTTTCAGTTTTAGTGGCCAGTTTTGTCCAATTTATGGGCGGTGCTGTGTGGCACGTTGTTTTGGAAATTTCTCACTACAGAGGGTCTTTTTGTAAACTGAAAATTAATTTTGAGATGCAAATCATAACCTATGGTTTTTCAGTTTTGTAAGTTTGAACGTGTGTGTATGTGTGTATGCTTCTCCCTTAATTCATAATATTGGAGAGGATAGTTATTTATGAAGTAATCCCCAACCTCTAAGAGGTAGTTTTTGTTTAGTTACACTAGTAGATCACAGATTTAAGAGATGTCTTATGATACAGTATAGTGTGTGTCCCAGAAAGCTACCAACTACCCAAATTAGCATCATCTGGGGGCTTTTATGAAAAATCAGATTCTTAGGGCATACCTCGGCCTGTTGAGTCAGCATCTTTGGGGTAGGGTCTAGGAAGCTGTGTTTTAAGCAATATTTCTTGTGATTCTTTTTTTGGTGAGGAAGATCAGCTCTGAGCTAACATCTGATGCCAATCCTCCTTTTTGCTGAGGAAGATTCGCCCTGGGCTAACATCCTTGCCCATCTTCCTTTACTTTATATGGGACGCCGCCACAGCATGGCTTGACAAGTGGTGCATCAGTGCATGCCCGGGATCCGAACCTGTGAATCCCTGGCTGCCGCAGTGGAGTGTGGGCACTTAACCGCTGTGCCACCAGGTCGGCCCCGTCCTGTGATTCTTATACTCACCAACATTTGAGAACTACTGGTCTAGTGTTTGAGAGGGCAGTCTCTGAGGTCAAACTCTGCCTCTGCCACTGATTTGGACTGTGGCAGATTACTCAAGCCTTGGTTTTCCCTTCTGTAAAATGGGGAATAGTAGGCATATCTACCTCCTAGGATTGCTGTGAGCATGAAATGACGTAATGTATGAAAATCATGTATGCAGAGTGTTTGGCTCCAAACAAAGGCTTAATAAATGGTAGATGTTACTTATGGCCTACACTGTGATTCTTAATAATAGTTATTTAACTAAGACATCTTTTAATTACACAGACATGTTGGTGCTCACATGTAACTTACATTACTTACTGTACCAAGTACACTATAAATACATACACAATTAGCTGTGTGTGGAAGGGTCCAGGCTACAGTTAGATGGCCCTTGGAGGAACAATTTGGTTGGGACATTCTGTATCGGTCCACAATGGCTAAGTAGGTACAAATGGGTTCGTGAGAAGAGGGTTCTTTTTTTAAAAAATTATTTTATTGAGGTCATATTGGCTTATAACATTGTGTAAATTTCAGCCATACATTATTATGTATCAGTTTCTGTATAGTCTGCATCGTGTTCACCACCAATAGTCTAGTTTTTATCCGTCACCATACATAAGTGCCCCTTTACCCCTTTTGCCCTCCCCCAACCCCTCCCCCTCTGGTAACTACCAATCTGTTCTCCTTATCTATGTGTTTGTTTGTTTATCTTCCACATATGAGTGAAATCGTGCAGTATTTGTCTTTCTCTGTCTGACTTATTTCACTTAACATAATACCCTCCAGGCCCATCCATGTTGTTGCAAATGGTACGACTTTGTCTTTTTTTTATGGCTGAGTAGTATTCCATTGTATATATATACCACATCTTCTTTATCCAATCATCAGTTGAGGGACACTTGGGTTGCTTCCACATCTTGGCTATAGTGAATAATGCTGCAGTGAACATGGGAGTGCATATATTTTTTTGAATTATTGATTTCATGTTCTTTGGATAAATACCTAATAGTGGAATAGCTGGATCATAAATCTCCGTACTGTTTTCCATAGTGGCTGCACCAGTTTGCACTCCCACCAGCAGTGTATGAGGGTTCCCTTTTCTCCACATCCTCTCCAACACTTGTTATTTCTTGTCTTATTAATTATAGCCAGAGAATAGGGTTGTTGGTGTGTCTATGATGACTAGATCTAGATGTTGGGTTGAGCCCCTGCAGTGGAGGGCCCTACTGGCAAAGGATTGCAGTGTGCTTGTTCTTATGGTGTTCGGTTCTGTAAACAGAAAATTTCAATGACACGCAGTCCCAAAGGGAGAAGAGAGTAAAATATTGTGAGTAAGTAGCTAATATTGGTAGGTGTTGATAATGTCTCTCCTTCCCTCTCGCCCTTCCTTCCTACCAAATCTCTACCATCCCCCCCTTTTAAAAATACAACACAATTTTTACAGAAAAGGACAAACTTTTCCCCCTTTAAAATCTTCCCTAGGTATTTTTCTTAAGTATTCATTGCTTTAGTCTTTACATGGATCATATATTTACTGGCTTTTTTTTTTTTTTTGTGAGGAAGATCAGCCCTGAGCTAACATCTGTTGCCAATCCTCCTCTTTTTGCTGAGGAAGATTGGCCCTGGGCTAACATCTGTGCCCATCTTCCTCTACTTTATATGTGGGAGGCTGCTACAGCATGGCTTGATAAGTGGTGCTTATGTCCATGCCCAGGATCTGAAGCAGCGAACCCTGTGCCACTGAGGAGGAGCGCACAAACTTAACAGCTACGCCACCAGGCCGGCCCCTATTTACTGGCTTTTTAAAGGGGAAATTGGTCCTTGATTCTAAATATTCTGTTCATATTCAACAACAGGCTAAATCCTTGCCACAGCTACCAACTTTTCTTGCTTCGTGTGATTTTTACATTTACTTCCCCTCAAAACCACGTCATTTTCTGCCACTTCTCGTAAGGCAGTCAAGCTGGTAATTATATTTTGATATTATTTACCAACCACGACAAATGATTACTGAAAATAGACGCTAAGAATGGGAAAGCACTTTCTTTCACTTTTAGGGTCTTCAGACCAGTAGTCTCCAAACTTTTTTTTGATTCCATGCCTCTATTAAAAAGAATGTGTGAGCACACAAGGTACATGTATGTGATATATAGACATATATACACACACACATACTTATTCATAATTATATTGTGCATATCATGAAACATACACAAAAATACAAACTAAAGGGAGGAGAAACATGAAATAAATAATATTTTAAACATAAATTTATTTTATCTTATTTTAGTGGTCATGTTGGTTAATTTTATGTTTGAACTTGACGGGGACATGGAGTACTCAGATATTTGGTTAAACATTATTTTCAGTGTGTCTGTGAGAGTGTTTCTGGATGATATTGACATTTCAACTGGGTGGGGGAAAAGGGAGAGGTTGGTAAGAGGGTATAAACTTTCAGTTATAAGATGAATAAGGTCTGAGAATCTAATGTATAACGTGGCAACTACAGTTGATAACACTGTATTGTATAATTGAAATGTGCTAAGAGAGTAGAGCTTAAATGTTTTCACCAAAAAAAAGAAGAAAAAACAGAGAAAGAAAGAAAGGTAAATATGTGAGATGATGTATGTGTTAATGAACTCAATGGAGAGAATCCTTTCACAATGTATCTTTCTTTTCACATTATATATTGTATAATCCTTTCACAATATATCAAATCATGTTGTACACTTTAAATATCTTACAATTTTATTTGTCACTTATACTTCAAAGCTGAAAAAAGAAAAAACATTTGAATTGGTAGACCAAGTAAAGCAGATTGCCCTTCCCAATGTGGGTGGGCCTCATCAAAATAGTTGGCGGTCTGAATAGAGCAAAAGGTGGGGTAAGGGAGAATTCGCTCTCTCTCCCTGACTGATTAAGCTGTGACATTGGTCTTCTCCTGCCCTCAGACTGGGGCTTACCCATTGACTCTCCTAGTTCTCAGGCCTTTGGGCTTGGACTGGAGCTTATACCACTGGCTTTCCTGGGTCGCCAGCTTGCAGATGGCAGATGCTGGAACTTCTCAGCCTCCGTAATCACATGAGCAAGTTCCTTATAATAAATCTCTTTAGGTAAGTATCTCCTAATGCTTCTGTTTCTCTGGAGAACCCAAATGAATATAACGGTATAAATCAATTTTGCTCTTGTTAAAATATCTCAAAACCAAAAAAGATCATGCGGGTAAAGTTCGTTTGCCTTTGTGGAGTCTCTTTTGCACCTGGACCCAATATAAATGATGAGATTCTAGATTTTGAGTTGAGGCTGTGATAAGATGAGACTTTTGGGGCACTTGAGAGGGAGTGAGTGTATTTTGCATGTAGGAGGGATGTAAATCATTAGGGGTCAGAGGGTGAACTGTAGTAGCCAGCATCCAAGGTGGCCCTCAGTGATTCAAATCTGTTCAGTCCCCTCCCATGGCACATCAGCATTGGTTTATGTGACCAAAAGAATTTGGTGGAAGTGATGGTGTGTGACTTTTGAGGCTAGGCCATAATGGATTTTGCCACTTTTGCTTTGTACTCTGGGATTACTCAGTCTAGGGGGAACCAGCTGCCATATTGTGAGGAGACTCAAACAGCCTAATAGAGGGGTCCACTTGGTGAGCGGTTGAGACCTCTTCTCAACAGCCAGCACTAACTTGCCAGCCAAGTGTGAGCCATCTAGGAAGTAGATCCTCCAGCCCCAATCAAACCTTCAGATGACTTTAGCCCTGGCCCCATCTTGACTACAACCTCATGTGACACCCTAAGCCAGAATCACCCAGATAAACTGCACCCAAATTTCTGACCAATAGAAACTGTGTGAGATGCTAAATTTTTATTATTGTTCTATGTTACCAAGTTTTGGGGTGATTTGTTACATGGCAATGGATGAGTAATATATATTTGAATATTTTTGTGCACTACTCTTCAGATATGATTAACTTTTCATTGTTTCTGTCTTATGTGTGACTAATGAATGTTCATACTAGGAGTTGGAGAAGTGTTGGTTTTGCTATTTTTGTTTTATTTATTTGTGCTTGTGTTATTGGTATTGTCTTCAATCTGAGGTATCTCTGTTGAAATATTTTGAGCCACTGCCTGTATTGTGAGTGTTATATACAAACTGTAATGTATTACAGTACACTGAAAGGAAATGAAAGAGTGAGTATCCAGTGACAACACTGCTGCATTTTGGGACACCCCTTCTTTCCTTACAGTTCCCTCCACACCACATGTGACCTCTTATGCTCTGACATTGCATCAGACAAGGGCAACTGTATATTAAATATGAATAGATTAATTTCTTTCTGGCTTTTTTTGGTGATAAAAAACATAAACAAAAGTCCTGATACTTTTTTCCACACCACAAGGCTCATCTTGGGTTCAACCCACTTTGGAGACCATTGTTTTATAATGGGGATTGGCAAAGTACTGCCCATTTTTATAAATGCAGTGTTATTAGAACACAGCCACACTCATTCATTTACGTGTTATCTTTGGCTGCTTTCTTGCTACAATGGCAGAGTTGAGCAGTTGCAAGAGAGACGGTATGAACTTCAAAGCCTGAACTATTTACTATCTGACCCTTTACAGAAAAAGGTTGCCACCTCTGCTTTAGAAAATGGATAGAGCTTGAGGGGTCTCAGCTGTCTAGGATACAGGATGCACTCAAATCATTTGCTCACTCAGACAGGGGCAACATGAAGGATAAAAGTCACTTGTGGACTTCCGAGAGAATATATTTCTATGTCCGCCCCTGGCAGTATAATTCTGGCTGAGGCTCAGGGCCTGGCTTTGATTCTCCAAAACAGACTGTATCTGAGAACTCAGTTACCACTTGAACTTGAAGGGAACCAACAGCGATCTGGCAATGCAAGTGACTGGGTGTATCTGTACCATGGCATCTTATCTGCTGTGTTTGATGGGAAACATCATTAGCCTTTCTTTCTGTTTATGTATATCCTTAATGATAGTCCAAAGGCTTTTGCTCCTTTCTTGTCTCAGAGCCTTGGTCCTTGATTCTTCTTGTCCTTGGATTGCTCTTCTCCCAAATCTTGGCTTGGTTGGTACCTTCTCATCCAAGCTCAGCTTAAATGCCACCTGTTTAGAGAGGCCTTTTCTGAACACCCAGCCTAAGGTGGCCACTCTGACACTCCCCATTACTGTCTCTGTTATTGGTCTGTACTAATGTTTTCATTATACTTATCGAATATCTGAAATGATGATATTTATGCCTATTTATTGTCTTCTAGACAACAAATGATGAGAATACAAAAACCAGAAGAGGAAGGACCTTGTCTGTCTTATTCATAACTGTCAGGCTTAGAACAGTACATGACCCAAAGTTTGACTATTTGAGAATGAACTTGAGGGATGCTAGATATTATTTTGTTTCTGGCTATAGAGTGAGTATTGTATCATGGCGCATAAATCATGCAGTTGGCTGGTTAAAAGTTCAAGTCTGAATAAAGCATGTTGCGTTTTTCCTTGTTCTGGATTAGAACAATAATTAGTAGCAGTATCAATTAGACCAGTGTTTAATCCATCCAATGATTTTTTTTAGAAAATTATAATGACAGTATATTTGTTTCTTTCTAGAATTCCTATTCAGTTTTTGTTTTAATGCTGCCTCTTCCTTTCCTCTCCCCCAACCTCCTTACTTTTCTGTTCTTTTATTACGGTTTATCAACAATCTTTTATATCTTTGGTAGGAATATTCACTTTTCAATCTTTCAGATTATTCTATTGTCTATATCTCTTGGAGAACAATTTTTTCCATTCGCTGCCTCTGCTCACTATTCCGCGGTGATGCGTTTCCCCGTGTTTGTCATCTCTGAGTGTGAGCTCATCTTCAACAAGGGGTTGTTCTCTGGGGTGACACAGGTTCCCGATTGTGCTCTCATCTACATGGTTTTGTTTTCCACTGCCCTGCTTGGGCCTAAAGGGTTTCAGTGGTTCTGTACCAGTTTTTTTTTTTTTCCAATTTTTAATTGTGGTAAGATACACATAACATAAAATTTACCAATTTAACCATTTTTAAGTGTACAGTTCAGTTGTGTTAAGTATATTTACATTGTTGTCCTACCAATCTCTGGGACTCTTTCATTTTGCAAAACTGAAACTCTATGCCCATTAAACAATCCCCATTTTCCCTCCCCCCAGCCCCTGGCAACTACCGCTCTATTTTCTGTTTCTATGAGTTTGACTACTCTAGAGACCTCATATAAGTGGAATCATACAGTATTTGTTTTTTTGTGATTGGTTTATTTCACTTAGCATAATGTCCTTCAAGTTCATCCCTATTGTAACATGTGTCAGAATTTCCTTCCTTTTTAATGCTGAATAATATTCTTTGGGTGTATATACCACATTTTGTTTATCTATTCATCCATTGATGGACATTCGGGTTGCTTCCACGTTTTGGCTATTTTGAATAATGCTGCCATGAGCATGGGTGTACAAATATCTCTTTGAGACCCAGTTTTCAATGCTTTAGCATAAATACCAAGAAATGGAATTACTGTACCAGTGTTTGTATTAATTTCTCAGTTGGGATTCTCTCACCATTCTCTCACATAGTGCAGATTTGTACAGAAGGTACCCTGGGTCCAACTTCCTATGGGTGACTTTTTCTACTGATTGCCCTAAGCTAATGGCAATCTTCCTTGTTGAATCCCTAAGCCAATGCTCTCAGTTTCTAAATTCAGTGTCCCAGTCCAGGGAGAGCCTCATGGCTCCCAGTTTTATACAGGAGGTTAGTTTCTGCTCCCTGCCTTGCATGGGTCTAAGGTTTTGTCTCCTGTCCCTGTGCAGGCATTAAAACTCGAGTCCCCAGACTACTAGCCTGTATCTGTTTACAATACCCCTGTCATCTGTTTGGCATCAGCACCCCCATACTCCTTTTTCTTTGAGTTGCTCTTCATTTCTGACATCTGGGGACTTCCTTTCCTTGCTGTTGCATTTGGCTATGCATTAAAAAAATAGTTTATCTGGCATTTTCATGTATTTGGATTGTGTATGTGTGTATGTGTATGTCCTTTCAGGTCGGCTTGGCCTGTGGTGCCAATAGATATTTATTTATTCATTCAATATTTTTTGAGCATCTATGGTTTGCAAAATGACTAAATAGTAAATCTTCTGAACTCCTGCAACTAGGGAAGACATCTAATTATAATACACAAAATGGAAAGATATAGATGTTGCTGTTCAGTCAGGACGGTGGAATCCATGTTTAGCTTGGACCCCCCCAAATAAAGTTTCTTTTCCTGCCAAAGCTGCAGAATCAGCTCCTCCTCAGGCTGCACTGTTGTGGAGAAGCCAGGGGCAGAGCATAGAGATGGTGGACCAGAAGTCTGAGCACTGAGGGTCCAGAGCAGGCCTGGAGAACCAAAAACCAGACGAGAGGGAAGCCGTCTTGCGTCAATAAGTAATAACAGGTAGGCATTTGTGTGATGTGTATTGAAGGACAGCCCAGGCTGTGCAGAGGTAGCATTGTTAATCAGTATTTAAGTATACCTATAGCCGGCACATCTGCAAAAACCAAGAATTTTCTGCAAAAAGGAATAAGGGCAATGAGATAATGAAGAGCCTATCCCTAAACAACCTGACATGGGAAAGGAACTAGAAGATTAGCAGAATTTGGAAAATGCAAGGGAAAGGGAAATATGGACCAGGCCAGAAGAGACTCCTTTATTATTGTCATTGTTATTATTATTATTAATATTACCTATCTTGGTTAAAGGTTTTCAACAATCCCTTATTGAGGAGTGATTAGAAGTTTATACCAGAGCATCATTAGAAACCACTCCAGTTTGTTGTATATAACATTGCCTAAATTAACTGAACAGTAAAATGTACATGATACTCATTTTATTTTCACTTTATTCATCCACAATTTATGTTTTTGTGCCATTTATAATTTCTGAATTAAAGAGGTATTGTGGTAGGTAGATACTTGAACTAAGAGGGTCTTACCCAACTTTGCAGGCTAAGTTCTGATGCTCAGAGTGTACAAAACCAGGAAAGAAGGGATTCCATAGACCATTGTTCAACAATCATGCTTTTGTCTAATTACTAATAATTAGTATATATAATAATAATTCACCCAGCAACCCAGTGAGTTGGTATCATCATCCCATTTTTTTCAGATGAGGAAACTGAAGCTTAGAGAGATTAAGAGATTTGCCCAAGATCATACCAGTAAATGGAGGAGAGGAATTGGTCATAGAAGAATAAGTAGGATTTGTTTCCTAAAAGTTTTTTTTATCATGAACAAGTGTGGAGTTTTTTCAAATGCTGCTTCTGCATCGACTGACAAGGTTACTGGACTTTTCTTCTTTAGTTTGTTAATATGGTGGATTACATTGATTGATTTTTGAACATTGAACCAGCCTTGCATTCCTAGGATAAACCCCACTAGGTCGTGGTGTATAAATTTTTTTATATATTGCTGAATTCTATTTGCTAACATTTTGTTAAGGATTTTTGCATCTATATTCATGAAGGAGGTTCGTCTGTAGTTTTCTCTTTTTGTACTGTCTTTTTCTCATTTTGGTTTTAGGGTAATAGTAGTTTCATAAAATAAATTGGGAAGTGTTCCTTCCTCTTCTATTTTCTGGAAGAGATTACGTAAAATTGGTGTTAATTCTTATTTAAATGTTTAGTGCAGTTCTCCAGTGAAACCATCTGAGATTTCTTTTTGCGGAATTAAAAAATTATGAATCCAATTTCCTGCATAGTTATAGGGCTATTCAAATTATCACTTAATATTGGGTGCATTGTAGCAGTTTGTATTTTTTGAGGAAGTGATCCATTTCATTTAAGCTGTTAAATTTATTTCTTTATTCCTTCGTTATCTTTATTAAGGCTGTCTATTTTTTCATTTGTTTCAAGCATGATTATAATTGCTTGTTGAAGCACTTTATTGTGACTGCTTTAAAATCATTGTCAGATAATTCTGACATCTCTGTCACCTTTCGTTGGCATCTATTGATTGTCTGTTTTCATTCAGTTTGAGATCATCCTGGCTTTTGGGATGATGAGTTATTTTCGCTTGAAACTGGACATTTTCGTATTATGCTATGAGATGCTGAATCTTCTTTAAACCTTCTGTTTTTGCTGGCTTTCTTTGTCACTGCTGTGGCAGGGGAAGGGGGGGGCATTGCCTCAATGCTGTTGGATGGTGGTGGGTGTTCTGGCTCCCCATATGGTCTCCACTGACACCAATGGACAGACATGGGGTGGGTGAGTGGGCTTGATTGTCAACTGATGGGGATGAATGTCTTGACTCCTTATTTGGTCTTCTCTGATACTACCTCTTGGGGGTGTTGGGGTTCCTCATTACAGCCTCACCAGGGTGGAAGTCTAGGCTCCCACTCCACCTTTGCTGGTTGGGTGGGGCCAGTTTTTTATGTGGTGTTGGCTGGAGTAGAGCACTTATCGTCCAAATGTTTTCTGTCTTGCTAAGCTGCCCCTTTCCTGGTCTTTTGGTTAGAGAATCTGTGCTTTCATTGGGACTTTTTTTGTCTGTACCTATTGGTATTTCAGGGTCACCAGCTTCTCCAGTTCCAAGCCTGGGATATGAGACCAAAGGAAAACCCGGGGAACTCACCACTATGCAGATCCTCAAGTACCAAGGTCCCTAGTTGGCCTGCCTCCTTCTCTTCACTTTTCAGAGTCTTCTAATGTTTGATTTGTATATAAATAAAAATTAAAAAAAATATACACACACTGTTGTCCAGGGTTTTTAACTTTAGTTAGTGGGAGTAACAGGAAAGGTACGTTTACTCCATCTTCCTGGTGGACTATTTTTTTTCCTGAGGAAGATTGTCCCTGAGCTAACATCTCTGCCAGTCTTCCTGTATTTTGTATGTGGGTTGCCACCACAGCATGGCTGACGAGCAGCGTAGGTCCGCACCTGGGATCCAAACCTGTGAACCTGGGCCACTGAAGCGGAGCACAACGAACTTGATGACTATGCCACGGGGCCGACCTGATGATTTTTTTTTTTAAATATTAAACTTGTGTTATTTCCCTCTGATTATTAAAATACTATATGTTTATTAAGATCCTGATACTACAGAAAGGCTGAAATTGAGAGTAATAATTGGGCTAAGATTGTGAAGTGTGGAGAAGGAAGAAAACACCGTTCAGACAGGGATATGGGACTTGCAAAGCTTCTTTTCATTTCCCTACAGCTTTAGACACTTTCTGTCCACATTTTCCCCTGTAACTCAGTTTTTCAATTTTAAAAAGAAAGATAAATACAGACGGACTTTGCTTTGAGAAAACCTGAGCGAGGTGGAATTGGATTTACAAAGTGAATATATCAGGAGGTGACTCTGCGTTTTACTCTGAATCACAGAAAACTTCTCAGGAACTCGTGTGTCGAAAAAGTCAGCTTGGAATATTTTCACTTGGTAACCACTTTGGGATTCTTGGCATAAATATAATTCACACAGATAAGGACAGTAAACCCTCGTTTGGAAAGTGCTTTGCTATTATACATTATATTACGTTTGATTGTTGATCAAATCATTTCCCACATCTACCCTTGATGTATGACTTGAATGAAACAACCTGTGATGCAAATATTATTTTTGCATTCTGACAGCACTGTCATAATAGGGTTCTCCTGAATTATTAGTAAAAAAGCATTTTCAATGAGATTTCTAGCCCTGGGTGCGACCTGCAGTCAGCCACTGATGTTTTTCACATTAGCATCATCACACTGAGTGTTACTGTAATGGCATTCTCATGTCACACAACAGTGGGGCCAAAAGAGTTTTTCCTAGACGAGGTCTACTTCGCGAGGTAGCCCCAGCCATTTCATACCATTTCTTTCATGCCTCTGTTTCAGCTGACATTTCCCTCTCTTGCTTTATCTTCCTGCAAGAAAATAACTACAACCCACACCGTGAATTACAATTCTAACTATATTGGAAAGTGGTTACTTAAAAGCAAGAATATATGTTTTGGATAGGCAAGCTTAAAATGGAGAAGAGCAGACAGCCCAGTCATCAAAGGATAAAAATCTATACTAATCTTAAAAGCAAAACACGGCACAGAATTTCTTGTCTATTTTTCTAGGCAAGAAGGCCATTGTACTTCCGTTCCCGGCCATGTCAGCAGTGATGGGCCCCCCCACCCCCACCCTTCTTTTTTCCAAGCATTGATTGTTCACTTCCCCTGACACCCCATCACAGCCCATTAGTGCTGAAAACAGACGGGCCCAGCTGCAGCAGCAAAAAGGCAAGTTTGAAAGAAAATATCGAAAGCTCGGCTATTAGGACCCACACCAGCCCCAGATGCAACAGCTCCCTCTCCTCGCCCCCACGGCACTTCTGTGAGGAGCAGCAGAATCAGCAGATTTTCTTCAATCCAGACTCCAAGGTCTGGAGGAAATGACGAGAAGTATCGCTATATTTTTACTTTCATTTTCAAAGGAATTTAGTTGAGGAATATGAAAACAGAGTTGGCGACAGCGCTTTTGCTGATAACGCTAATATTCATTATGTCTCTTTTCAGACCCAAGCGTTTGAGATGTGAGTGGCTCAGCTGTCCTGGGCTCCTGAAGGCCACACTTGAAACCCTGGCCACTTCTTAAGTTATGAGTCTTTTTCTTCTGTTTTTTCATTCGGCAGAGTTATCTGGTGTCTGTGTCCCCAGAGTCAGAGTAATGGCAATAGCAAGAGTTCACTGTGATTGTACAGTTGATTGCCCAGGGGAGAAACGTGACAACTCCAGACTTCCAATAGACCTCGTATTTGCAGAGAGAGAAGCTCAGGCGAAGGCGGCCAACTTGTCAAAATCTTAAGAGCCAACATACAAGTTGAATCTAACTTTAGTTGAAAGCTTGGATGCGAGTTTTGTACAGTCAAAGCCGTTTGTTCGGTATCCGAACAAACAGTGGTCCTCATCCATCTAAGTAAAAAGTCTAGCTGCAAATGGTCGTTGAGTCAAGAGTAGAGAAGAATGAAGAGCCAGATAAGAAAGCAGCATTGAGCAGGAGTTTGTGTATCCTCACCCGCTGTGGAGGGCGGAGAGGATGCGATGACTAAGGGTGGGCTAACAGCAACTATGATCCAGCTAAGGAACAGGCGCCGGAAACATGTGATTTAGCACCATTCTTGCCAGGTGTAGACAGCTTTAGGAAGGAAATCAAGAGCAGGTCGCTCAAGTGAGTTTTATGGTCCGGTCCACCATCAAGCCTGGATGTTCTTGGGGGTTACTCACTCTCCGCTTCACCTCCCATCGTGTGTTGTGTCCTACCACGCTGCTGATGTGTTTCTTGCTCGTCCGGAGCCCCAGGAGAGGTCTGGGAGGTCCGGAGTGTCCATCACCTCTGAAATCCTGTGGCTCGGACAGACCTGCTCTCCCACCGCCCCAGCTGGTGCCCTATGAACGCTCCCAGGTTTCCCCCCAGCCCTCCACACCCTCTCCCTCTGGCAAAGACGCCTGCTCTGGCAGAGGAAGGGTCCTCAGGAAATCCCTGGTTCCTAGGCTTTGGGGCCTCGTTTACTCAGCTCCCCCCGACCGTGCTTCATCCGACCTGGTGGATGCTGGGCCCCGTCAGAGGGAGCACTTCAGTGTGGACCGTGCAACCTGCAGACATCAGGCCTGACTTGGACATGGAGCCACTGCCTGGTGTCTGTTCTAGCGTCCAACTCGCTAAACCTGGAAGTTGCAGCTTCGGCCCTGCATTCAGCTCTGAATCAGTCCTTTTGGTCTGCTGAGGAGACCTGGTCTCGCCGTGTCCTTGGTCCTCAAATTACAGCCCTGTGCCTGATAACGGAGACCCAATCGGTGCCTCAGCGCCCAGGTTCCTGTCCTGACCCCAGTGCCTGTGGACTCAGCCTCTCCTGCCTGGTTCTGGGCCAGCTCCCTCCACGCCATTTCCTTCCCCATCACGTGCGGGCATGCTGGAACTTTCTGGGTTTACCTGTTCTCTGACTAAGGTAGACCTTGGGGTTTGGGCTGGGTCTGGATCCTTGGCTGAAGGCATGTATGTGTTTTTGACTAAAGACAGCTTTAGAAGAGGTATGTTAAGAAATGGGCCCACCAGGCTGGCCCCATGGCTCAAGTTCCTCAGCTCCACTTTGGTGGCCTGGGTTTGTGGGTTCAGGTCCCAGGTACAGACCTACTCTGCTCATCAGCCATGCTGCGGAAGCATCCCACATACAAAATAGAGGAAGACTGGCACGGATGTTAGCTCAGGGATGATCTTCCTACAAGCAAGAAAAAAAGAAAAAAATGGGCCCAATAATATGAAAGTTTATGCATTTTGATGTGTGCAAAAGCAGAAAGGAGCAGATTAGAAGAAGAAGGAAGAGAATTAAAAATCATTTCAAACAGTAAGCCAACAGAACCTGGTACAGCATTTTCCCTAACTCTGAGTTAATACAACACTTTCACCTGAATGTGGCAAATCTTTGTTTAGCAGACTTGGGTGGGGGTTTACAAGTGGGATTTCTCTGCTTACCTGGGGAAGTGTCATAGAGTTCTAAAAACCAGTAGAGTTGGAGGTGTTTTAATTTTAAGAGTTCCTCTGGGCACTTCTTAAGTAGACTCGTGTGTGGTCCTCATAAGCCTACTAAACAAAATTTGAGAGAAACAAGATGTCTTGAAATTTGGAAATGCTGCAGCAATCGACTGGTGCCATCAGGTAGAAATGCATCATCTGAGAAGCCAGTGCCCCCATCAGATATAGAGACAATGATGCTTAATTATTTGTAATAAGCGTAGGACCAAATCCAGAAATGTAACTGCCCTGGTCTGAGCGCTTGGTACATGATTATTATTTCCTGTCTCTACCCAGCAACCTACCTCAAACCTGATTAGTCACCATAAAAGACACATCTTAGCAAAGTGACCCTGGTTCTGCAGTGGTTTGCTGCAGGCTGAGTTTGGCTTCCCACCTGGAGCTGGGTCCTGTTTATCCTGTGAGGTCACGGTCCCCTGCTCGGTGCCAGGTGATTTTTCATTATGCAGTAAAACACTTCCCGGCAGGCTGTTTTCATTACAGTGATGGGAGAGTCTCGTGATTTGTTTTTATCATGTCATGCCCCGCGAACCTTGACGGGACTCAACTCTAAAGCTCTTCCCACCACGGCCCCCAGCCAATTGCCCTCCTGGGGCCCTGGACCTTGCTCATCTGCTCCGCAGCATCCCCAGCACATTTCCCCACGAGCTTACTGTGTGTCATACATTGCCATTGCAATAATAATGAGAGCTACAACTATTGAGCACCTACCATATGCTGGACATGGGGCAAGTTGCTTTATGCATGCTATTAAATCCTGGAAGTAAAAGCGTGAGGTGGTTACTGCAGAAAGTTCTAGTACTGTGTGCAAGGTTATGCCCAGTGCCTGGCAGAGCCAGGATTTGAACCCTGGGGTCTCCAAAGCCCTTACATGTAACCGTCCCCCTTTACTGTCTTTCTGGACATAAGGCCTTTCTTGCTCCTCTCCTCAGAAGAGGGCCCCATCTCCTCAACACCACCTAAAATCTACCTACATTTGGACTCATTTCCCCAATAACCTCCCTGAATACTTAGCATTTCAGTTTCTATAAACACTGTTTAATGCCTATTGCTTTATCATCGTGAGTACGAAATGCTGACTCTTTTAAATCAACCACATAGCGTTTGTTTTTAAAAGCTCTTTATAAGACACAGTAGTAGGTTTGATTTGTGGTTTATAAGACAAAATGGTGGCTGGTGAAATTTTCAAATGGGCATATCAATTGCAAGTTTTAATGGATTTCAAAACAAGTTTGCACGTGACCAGAGATGATGGAAATATATAATTATATTGAAGTTTACAGATCAAAAATCATCTACACTTGTGGTTTATATATAAAGATTATTTGTATATAAATATACACATATAATAAATATATCTGTATTGATATATATATTTCCATATATATGTAATTTGGCCACTTGTTTTTTGTATACATGACTTCTCTCCACTCCTACACCCTTGACTTTGAATTACCTAAAGACCAAGCCCAATTGTAATTTGGACTTGAAGTACAATGAAGATGACATTTCAACCTGCATAAGAGAGATATCCATTATAAGACAGACATCAACATGGACTTTTCCGAGGCTGGTTTATACACTTACTGAGCATAATTAGGTATTTTGATTTGATTTGTGAAATAACTGTTTTTGCAAAGTTGTAAGTAAATACAATCTTATTTAAAATGCGCTGGAAGGAAAGACAAATGGCTAATTAACATATGAAAAATGTTCAAACTTATGAGTATCAAAGAAATGTAAATTAAGAGAACACTGAGACTTTTTTATCTATCAAATTGGCAAGTTTAAATAATATTACACTCAGAGCTTGAGAGGATGAACATTTGTTGGGAGAGAGCTTTGGCAATATATATATATTTTTAAAATGTTCATATCTTTTGTCTCAGTAATCTTGTTTCTAGGACTTTATCCTAAGGAAATATTGAAATATTTATGATGCAACATTATGTATAGTAGCTACAAATTAAAAACAACAAAATATCCTTAATGGAGGAGTAGGGAAATTATTATAGCTCTCTATGATACACATGATATACAGACATACATAATAGAATATTACTTATATATTTTATATATTTAATAAATGTTATGTATTTATATATTTTATAAACATTATATATATAAAGACATAGGAAAGTGCCCATATAATACATTAAATGAAAAAAAGCAAGTTATAACCCTGTGCATTACATTAGTCCCACAATCTTATAAAAAAATATGTTTATAAACATGCATAGAAAAAAGACTATAAAGAAACGTATTGAAATGTTAACAGTTGCAGTGGGTTAATGTTGATTTTTATTTTTTTTTGCGTTTCCATATTTTTAGAAGAGAAAGCCTATTTGTCAGAATCCCAAATACAACAGTACAACAATTAACAAGTGCGTTGGGATGGACTTCAGGCAAGATGTCAAAGTGAGTAGATTTGGAAACTTCTCTTCTGTTCCACACACACAGGAATTAGGAACGACTTATAAACAAAAGTTAGAACCCCAGAGCTGTGCCGAAGGAAGGGAGGCAAACCTCCCAGGACCAGCGGGGAGCAGAGTCCCAAAGCAGTGAGGTTGGCTGAACCTGGAGGCCTGTGGGTGGTGGGGCTGAAGGAACTGAATTTGGGATCAAGGATTTCAAAGTGGGAGGGGATCAGGGGTGGGGGGTGGTGAGTCTTGCTTGAGGCTCCTGTCTTGAAGCCAGTGCTGAGAATGTGCTTCCATGGCTGTGACTGGAAGCTGGGAAAATTCCTAACAACTCACCTGGAGTTTCAGCAGGTAGCAAGCTGCTCACCTTTGGCAGAGGGCGGAAGGAAGGCACTAGCACAGCTGGGAGGTGGACCAAGTTCTGTCCTGGCTTGGGGTGGGGAACCAGGAAGACTCAGCATGGTGAGGCTGTGTTTCTGAGCTGCAGATCTCCTAGGAGCTAGGCTGAGGCATTCCACCACCATGGGGAGGTGAAAAGCCTCCTCTGCTGGTTTGGAATGACTTTAGCAGTAAGTAATTGCACCCTAAACCATAGAGATGTTTATTACTTTTCTTAATAACAAGAACTGGAGGCAGGCGCTCTTGGGATAGTCTAGCAGCTCAACAATGCCATCAAGGATCCAAGCTCTCTCTTTCTCCTCTCTGCTGAGTTTGTTGTTTGTTGCCTCATGATTGTCACATGGCTGCTGCTGCTCCAGATATCACAATTTCTGTTTTCTCAGAAGCTCCAAAGCAGAATCTGCATTATATCTTGTTAGGCAGAACTGGGTCATGTGGCCTCTCTTGGCTCCAGGGGAGGCCGGGAGACTGAATGTCTAGCAAAGGGAAACAAATAAGTCACAACTGACTTAGATCAATCAGATCTATCAGCTGGACACATTGCTACTCAAGATAAAACTGAGTTTTATTAGCAAAGAGGTAGGGAGGGAATGGCTGTTAGGTAGGCAACTACCACGCAGTACAAATTCTCAAACAAAATCGGAAGAACCCGTACTATAAATGGGAAACTATAAATAATAGTTTGGGAAACTATAAATAATAGAGGAATCTGAAAATTACTTTAAAATAAATACATTTACAATCTTTAATGAGATAAACCAACAACTGTCAAACATGAATTAAATAGGCAATTACTTCAAGAATAGATGGATGAAATAAAGAAGAGTCAGAAATCTTGGAAATGAAAAATGTAGTCATTGAAGTAAAAATGGAACCCCTATAAGTGAAATATTGAACTGGGTATAGTTGAAGAAAGTGAGATGGAAGCTAGAACTTTGCAAGTTACCTGGAATGCAGCATTGAGAGATAAAGAAAGATGAAATGTGAAAGGAAACTTATGAGGCACATGGAGGGTAAATTGGGAAATTATAAGTTGTTCCTAATAGATATTCTTAAAAGACTATAGCAAGAATGGGAGAGAAACAATATTTGAAAAAGATAAGGGCTAAGAATTTTCTAGAATTAAAGGTAGACGTGAATCTTGGTGTGAAAAGGGCATCTTAATTGTTAAGGAGAGCAAAAATCTCACACCTGGATACATCATAGTGAAACTGCAGAATGTCAAGAATATATTAATAAAAGTTATCAGAGAGGGCTGGCCTGTGGCCTAGTGGTTAAGTTCGGCATGCTTCACTTCAGCAGACCGCATTTGATTCCCAGGCACAGACCTAAATCACTCCTTGGTGGCCATGCTGTGGTGGTGACCCACATACAAAATAGAGGAAGACTGGCACAGATGTTAGCTCAGGGCAAATCTTCCTCAGCAAAAAAAAAAAAAAAAAAAAAATGGTATCAGAGAGAAATACAGATTACTTACAAAGGGACAGCAGTCAGACTGATAGCAGATTTTTCATCAGGAACATAAGATACCAGATGATGGAATAATGTCTTAAAAATGCTGAGAGAAAACAACTGCCAAGCTAGATTTCTACACCAGCCTAAATCATCATTTCAGAATAAGTGTAAAATACAAAAAAACTAAAACACAAACAAAACAAAACAGAAAAACGAAAACTATAAAGCTAGAAGAAAACATAGGAGAAAATCTTTTTGACCTTAGGAAAGACAAAAATTTCGGAAATAGGACACAAATAAGCATGAACATAAAAGAAAAAAACTGTTATCAGTTAAATTTATATTTAACTTCATCAAAATTAAAAACTTTTGCTCTCCAAAGGATACCATTAAGAAAAAGAAAAGCTAGAGAATGGAAGAAAATATTTGCTACATATATATCTGACGAAGGGTTTGTAGCCACAATATGTAAAGAGCTCCTATAATTCAATAGTAAAAAGACAAACAACCCAATATAAAATAGAAAAAATATTTGAACACTTTTCAAAAGAAGATAAATGAATGGCCAATAAACACATGAAAAGATGCTTATTATGATCAGCCATCAGGGAAATGCGAAAACAAAAAACAAACAAAAAACCCTGATGGGAGACCACTATTTACCCATAAAAGAGCTAGAATTAAAAAGATTGACAATACCAAGTGTTGGCAAGGATGTAGAGCAAGTAGAACTCTCATGAACTGCCATTGAGAATATAAAATGGTACAACCACTCTGGAAATCTGTTTGGCAATTTCTTAACAAATTTAAACATATAGTTACTGGGTGATCCAGGCATTCCACTCTTAGGTATTTACTCCAAAGAAATGAAAACACATGTCCGTACTAATATTTATACAAAAATGTTCATAGCAGCTTTAATCACAATAGCCGAAACCTGGAAATAACCCAAAATATCCATCAACTGGTAGATAGATAAACAATATGTGGTATATCCAGTGTGTGGAATATTACTCAGCAGTAAAAAGGAACAAACTATGAAACATACAGCGACATGGATAAATCTTTAAATCAGGCTGGATGAAAGAAGTCAGATACAAAAGAGTAGGTACTGTATTTTTCTATTTATATAAACTGTAAAATAATCTATAGTGATATGATGCAGATCTGTAGTTATCTGGGGCTAGGGTAGAGGGGAGTATGGACTGCAAAGGGGCACAAGTTTTTGGGAATGATGTAAATGTATCTTGATTGTGGTGGGGGTGTTATGAATATTTACATCTAATGAAGCTCATCTAAACGGATGCAGTTTGTTGTATGCAAATTTTTCCTAAATAAATGTGATAAGGAAAAAAAGTGATGTTTTCAGACATACAAAGATAAAGAGAAATTAAATCTGAAGCCTTGATAAAAGAACTTTTAAAATACTTTGGATGAAAGAAAACAAATGAACCCAAAAGGCAAGAATATATTGTAAGGAATTTAATGCTTCGATGAAAAAAATATGCTTTGAGGATCTTACAATCCTGGGTGAATCTCTGTGTAACACGATCAACTAGTAAAACTAAATTGTTCTAACTTAAAACATTTTTTATTATAAAACTTTCAAATGCACAAATATAGAAATATTGGTATAAAGAACACCCATATATCTAGAAAAATCCCTACCTTCATACACTGAGCTTGCCAAATTAGGAAATACCTGTATTTGTTAATCATCACATTCTTTGATTTAAAAAGGTTATTTCCTTTATGTTCTGTGAAAATGGGTCAGATAAAAAAATTATCATTTTGGGCCAGCCCAGTGGCCTAGTAGTTAAGTTTGGCATTCTCCATTTTGGCAGCCCATGTTTGGTTCATGCGTGTGGACCTACACCACTCATCAGCGGCCATGCTGTGGCAGCGACCCACATACAAAATAGAGGAAGATTGGCACAGATGTTAGCTCAGGGCCAATCTTCCTCAGCTAAAAAAAAAACAAAATCATTTTCCATATTTACAATATTTAAGAAACGTGAAAGATAATTAAAAGATGAACACAAAATGGTATTATGCTCAAGACCTCAAATCATATTACAAATATCTTGTAATTGCAAAAGACCTCCCTCTTGCATGAACCTTTCAAATAAAGATTTCTTGGACATTGATTTTATTTTTCAAATATATATTTCACAACTTAAACTCTTATATAGCTTAACTCAAATAGTTTATTGAGCAATTACCGTTTGCCAGTCACTGAACTCAATAGACCTAGGGAATAAAAAATTTGAATAAGTCTTGGTCTTAACCCTAGGGGAGCTTATATTTCTGCGAGAACTCTGCTCCATTACTGTAGATTTCCTGCCATATTGATGGAGAGACGGGATGAATACTGTTCCCCCTCTTTTATTCAAAGTTAAGCAGAGGTGGTGGATGTCTCCTTACACCTAAGATTCGCACGTGCTAGCCCGTATTACTCACTTTTTCTCAGGCTGGACTCCTAAACCCCATTTCCTAAAACATTTTTTTGTTTTAAGAGAGTTGGAGGAGGGTAAAGTAAACAGTATTCTATCATTCTTGGCACACACGCTGTCTCATTCCTGAAAATTTATGAGTAAATGCACAATACCTCGTGGTGAGTGATTGTTGTCCTTATAGCAATTTGTAATGAAATCACGTCATAAATCACGGGGGACTGGCCAGTGCCCCAAATAAAATATCTGTGGCTTCACACTACAAATGTCTCATGTGTTGAGATGTGTCCTGTTTATTCCAATCACAGACTGTTACAACTGTAACGAAACCAGGAGGAAAAAAGTTTTATCACCTCTAGTCTGCCATATTCGCTATCAATTGGTAATAAACACACCTAAGTTACTTCATTACAGTGTGATAGATTGTAACAGCAACTCTGAAGGTCCATTATATAAATCATTTAAATAGAGATTCAGACAATTTGAAAAATTCCCATTAATTACCAGAAAGTCAGTAACAATAACACCAATGAAGTTCAGTTTACCCTACACTTGTGAATATAGACACTTTAAAAGGCAGATTACGACCCAGTGGAGCGGAGCAACTCATTAGTCATGTAAAATCTTTTTATCTTTTAGTTTTGATGGGATGGGAATTGTTAAACTAATAGATTGTGATTGATCTCTTACAGTGAAGAGGCTGCAGTATCTTCAGCTCAATATACGGCCTGAGATTGTTTATGTTCTGTCCATATTTTCAGAAACGCCCAGAGTTTATCACATAATGAACACTTTCGGAGTGCTGAGCTCTGCAAAGTGGGATGCAAAAGACAAAATATTTAGTCCCTTGGCTGGAAGGTGAGGGGAGAGCCCCCGCTTTTATTTCCAGTTTAGGGAATATCTTAAAACAGAAGCCAGGAATGATACACTGCGCAGTTCCAATACTGCTAAGGGATTTACAAGCAAGCGATCTTTTTCTAGTGCAGCCAGTTTGTTTTCTGCTACTAGGAATCAGTGTCCCTAACATCTTCTGTGCCAAGGATGCTGAGCTGTTACTCACATGTTTCGTCTTGAGAATGTGAGACAGATGAGTTCCGTTTCAGCTCTCCACCTCCTCCCAGCTCCGGTTTATTGTCTTCAACTACTGAAAAGGATGCCTCTCTTCTTCACTAGACTATCTTGAGGGCAAGGATCATGTATTACTCACAGGAATCCGTGCATGGTGCTTGACTCAGCAATCTGCTCAAGGTGGCACTGAATTCCTAGTCATTAAACACACACACACACAGGTTCATGCACACGCACATATGGTCAGGAAAGGCAGGATACTGAAATCTGGAATCTGAGGAAGTTGGGTAGGATCTGGGGATCCTTGCCTTGCTCCTGCTCAGAGCAGCCTAGGGGACTGGCATACGCCCAGGTACCTAGGCTGAAGTCTCTCTGCTCCATCACCTCCAAGCCAGCTGTCCAGCTATGTCTCCCACTGCTCTCCTCCCTCCACTCCAGCCATTCTGGGCTGATTAGGGCCCCCAGAATTGCTTCTGTTTTGGCCCATGCTGCCTCTATTCATATTGCTGCCCAGTCTGTGCTTGTTGAAATTCTACCCGTCACTCAGGAACCATTTTGGATGTCACTCAAAATGTTTATCGAGATGACCCATCCTCCTCATGTTCGTAATCTCTCCTTCTGTGAAGGCTAATGAGCTCTGATGTGCCTCCTGGCATGTATCATTCATTGGTCCATTCATGCATTCAGCAGAGAGAGATCTGCTGACTGCCTCCTCTGTATCAGGCACTCGCTAGGCACTGGAACAGAACATGGGATCCTGCAGCCCCTCCTCCTCTCCATCAACCTTGTCATCATTCTGGTGAGTCCAAGGAGATTCAGTACCCGGCTTGCTCACTTCCTTGATCCTCTCACCTCTCGGTTTTGAACTTTCACAGTGATAATCCTTGGTGTGGTCTAGTTATAGCCAGTGTACTGGGTATCTGGTGGATTCTTTCAATATAGAAATTCATGTCCTTCAATTTAGGGACATTTTCTTGAAAGATTTCATTGGAAATCCACCCCCTCTCCACACCATTTTTCCCATTCTCTTTTTTCTGGAATTCCTTTGTTTGGATATTGACCTTCTGTACCGATTCTCATTTTTCTTATTTTTTTCTTGCCTATTTTCTATCTCTTTGTTCTTTTGCTCTGTTTTCTTGGTTATTTCTTTGATTTTATCTGTCAGTCTTCTATGGAGTATTTTTGTTTCTGTCATGATTTTATTTATTTATTTATTTGTATTGTGGTAAAATATATGTAACAGAAAATTTACCATTTTAACCATTTTCAAGTGTAGAACTCAATGGCATTAAGTACACTTACAATGTTGTACAATCATCACCACTATTTATTTCCAGAACTTTTTCATCATCCCAGACAGAAACTCTGTACCCATTAAACAATAACTCCTCATTTCCCCCTCCCCCCAGCCCCTGGTAACCACAGTTCTACTTTCTGTCTCTATGTGTTTGCTTACTCTATACCTAGCGTATAGGTATTCTTTTGTTGTCTGGCTTATTTCACTTAGCATAACATTTTCAAGGTTCATCTATGTTGCAGCATGTATCCTAATTTCATTCTTTTTTATGACTGAATAATATTCCATTGTATGTATATACCACATTTATCCATTCATCTGTTGACAAACGTTTGGGTTTTCACCTGTTGGCTATTGTGAATAATGCTGCTGTGAACATTCTGTACAATTATCTGCTTGAGTCCCTGCTTTCAATTCTTCTGGGTATGTACCTAAGATTGGAATTGTTGAATTGTATGGTAATTCTACGTTTAACTTTTTGAGGAAGCATAAAACTGTTTTCCACAGTGGCTGAACTATTTTACATTCCCACTGGCAATGCACAAGGTTTTTAATTTCTCCGCATCTTCACCAACACTTGTTATTTTCCATTAAAAAAAAAAAATAGTAGCCATCCTAATGGGCGTGAAGTGGTATCTCATTGTGGTTTTGATTTGCATTTCCCTAATGACTAATGATGTTGAACACCATGTGCTTATTGGCCATTTGTATATCTTCTTTGGAGAAATGTCTATTAAATCCTTTGCCCATTTTTGAGTTGGTTATTTTATAGTTGTTGAGTTTTAGGAGTTCTTGATGTATTCTGGATATTAACCTCTTACCAGATATATGATTTACAAATATCTTCTCCTATTCTGTAGGTTGCTTTTTTCTCTGTTAATAGTATCCCTTGATGAACAAAAGTTTTTAATTTTGATGACATCCAGTTTATCGATTTTTTTTCTTTTGTCGCCTATGGTTTTGGTGTCATATCCAAGAAATCACTGCGAAATCCAATGCCATGAGGATTTCCCTGTGGTTTCCTCTAAGAGTTTTACAGTTTTTATAAAGCTCTTAACTTTAGGTCTTTGATCTGTATTTGAATAAATTTTATGCATGATTTTAGGTAAGGGTTCAACTTTGTTCTTTTGCATGTGGATAACCAGTTTTCCCAGCACAATTTGTTGAAAAAACTGTCCTTCCCCTGTTGAATGGTCTTGGCACCCGTGTTGAAAATCAGTTGACTTTATATGTGAGGGTTTGCTTCTGGGCTCTCTCCTCTATTCCGTTGGTCTATGTGTTTGTCCTGCTGCCAGTACCACACTGTTGTAATTACTGTAACTTTGTAGTAAGTTTTGAAATTAAGAAGTGTGACTCCTCCAACTTTGTTCTTCTTTTTCAACATTGTTTTGGCCATTCTGGGTCCCTTGAGATTCCATATGAATTTCAGGATAGGTGTTTCTATTTCTAAAAAAAACGCTGTTGGGGTTTTGATACAGATTGCGATGAATCTATACATCAATTTAGGTAGATGTATATCTTACCGTCTGTACATCTTAACAATCTTCAGTCTTCCAATCCATGAACATGGGATGTGTTTCCATTTACTCATGTCTTTTTAAATTTCTTTCATCAGTGTTTTATAGATTTCAGTGTACAAATCTTCTGTCTCCAAAGAATTCTATAATAAATAAAATAAAACTCCAAAGTATTTTATTCTTTTTGAAGCTATTGTTTGCTGTCATGGGTTTTAATTCCTAAATTTTCTTTGGTCTTAATTCCCTCTCCCTCCTTTTAAAAAATGAATAGAAACCTATTATTATGCCTTGGATGCAATATCTTTTCTTATTTCTCTGAGCATATGAGTGATAGTTATATTTTTAAAAGTTTCTTCTCTCTGCATTTGTTTGTTTGTTTCCTTCAAGCTGCTGTCTCCTGTTTACTTTGGTCTCCATCTTCTGTATTAGAAACTTTCCTTGGCTGTCTTGTCATCCTGGCTTGTCTGATCGTGATTGACAGTGAGGACTGCAAAGGTGCTTGGGTGAGGCTTGTCAACTTTGAGCTTCACTGTAGGATGACCTAGGCGGGCTGTTTGTTAGGGAACCTGGAATCAGAGTCTAGATCATTCCGCTTGGGCTGATCAGACTCCTCAGAGAGAAAGCTGCTAGTCTCTTGCCTGGAGAATAGAGGTGTGGCTTTGGATTTCTGGGAGTTGAGGGGGGGAAGTGGGCTGGCACTCCCGGCTTGCAACATTGAGTTTGTACATGCTCACTTAATCCCTGTGGTTTGATACAGTGCCCGGGTCCTCGACGGTGCTGCTCCACCTCCAATCCAGACTCTGTTTGCTCCTCTCTGGAGAATGAGCCTCTGTGTGCCACCAGAATGGCTGAGGGACTGCTGCTCATCTGTATACTCTGGGGAGGGGATCTAGGGCTCTAACTGCTTCTCAAACAGCTCTCACCCAGACCTGTGGATTTCAGTCGCTTCTCCTTTCCTCCCCAGTTCTAGAGGTCACTGTTGTTGCCAAATTCTGAGCCTTTTAAGGTGTCTGCAGTGTAAATCTCACAGATTCTCAGCTGTCCCCACTATTAGCTTAGCATTTGGTATTTTCAGGTCTGCTAGGGCAGTTCTTTCTCATAGTTCTGCTTTCCAGCAGTTTTCCCTCTCCTTGGGTTTGTCTTTAAAAAAAAAAAAAAAAAGCACACAGGCAAACAACCTCTTGGCCTTCAGGCTTTGGGATTTTGCCAGGTGGCAAACTAACATGGGCTGCTGGCTCCTTTCACCAAAGTCAACTCTGGAGAAACTACAGGAGAACGTGGAGTCCAGGAACTAAACAACAACAATGACAAAAACTAGAAAATAAAAACAAAACCCAAACAAGAGAAAACCTTGAGGGAGACTATTGGTGTGAGTGTTTCTTAGGCTGGGGTGGGGCATGGCTGGAGACATCAGGGAGAGGATATGATAAGTGTGACTTTGGGACACATGTGACTTTGGGACAATCATTCCCAGTCCTTTAACTGAAAACCAGTCCAGACAGTAGATGCAGGTGTTAGAAGGACAGGGCTTGACTTCTGCTGGGAGAGAACTTGATGGACACCTGTGTGGAGTGACCTCAGGCATTCACCTTGGGCCAGTTGCTTCTCTATACCCTCAGGACTGGTAGATTACACCCATGCTGATGGCTTTCAATCTTGGCTGCCCTTTGGAACCACCAGGGAGCTTTACAAACCCATCTCCCACAAGTCTTCCTACACTGATAAACCAATCGGAATCTTTAGGTGTGTGACCAAAGCCTTAGGATTTTTAAAAGCATACCACATGATTCCACTGTGTGGCTGGGTGCGAGATACAGACACAGGGAAGTCACATTCTCCCCAGGCTCTTCCTTGATGTTTGCAAGTGAAGTCCTAACCTGAAGACTTGCCCAGGGAGTGGCAGAAAACAGGTGACACATGTGCTTCTTTGGTGCCTGGGGCTCTCTCCTGGGCTGTGTCTACTTCCACCCAGATGGGCCTGCCTGTGGCCACTACCACTCCCTGCTCCCCCTACGCCCATAAATCACCCCACGGAGTAGCTGATATTTCCAGGAAACGTGGACTCACAAGTCAAGATGACTAGATACCTGAGGAATAGAACACCTCATAAATCTGGGCTACATATGACCATCTGAAGTAGAATCGTTACAACAGATGGACCAAAAGTTTAAAATAGGCGTGATATGTATAGTTTACTCAAAGCCATAAGGGAAGATCATTTTACTATCAACCTTTCTGTGACTTTTTGTTTTAAGCATGTCAATGGAGGCAATAGATAGTTAGACCTTAGATTTTTAAATTGGCAAGACTGTCTTCTTTATTCAGTACTTTAACTCATTTAGATTTAATGTAATTATGACCATAATAAGGTTTATTTCTGCTAGCTTATATTTTCCATATGTTTTCCTATATTTTTCTCTTCCTATTTTCCATTCGATGGGTTAAAGTTTCTTCTGCACCGTAAGGATTTTTCATTCTATTTTTGTTCTGATGTTTAAGATCATATTCCTGTTTATTTGTCCCTATTGGTTTCTTAAATCAATCAACGTCTATATTCTTATGTTAAAAGACTACTCATGAAAATATTGGCTAGGATTTTCTTTTTTTGTTATGGACATATTGCCTTTTTTCTTTTATTTAGCCCCAGCCTTTATTTAATTAAAAATATTTAAGACAACAATAAACTTTGATTATTCCTTTTCTCCATACTTTTTGCAGGCTCTCTTGGTCTTATTTCTTTTCATATTTAAGTTCTTTGTCCCAAAATTTTCAATATGGATCTTTTTGTGGCAAATCTTTGTGGTGGTGTATTTCTAAGAATACTTATTTTATAGCTTTACAATTGAAAGGCAATCCAGATGACTATAACATAATAGGTTCAAAGTTCTTTTCTTTCAATATTTTAAGTGTTACTCCGTCATCTTTTTGAATTTGATGTTGCTGTTGAGAGGTCTGATGTGAGTTCTGATTCTGGTTCCTTTGTATGCCATCTTCTCTGAGTGTTATGCTCTCAGATAACAAAATTGAATGGATTTATAGTAATCAGTTTATCTTTTGTCCTGGCATTTACCTTTTCAGTGTTATTCTCCTCCTTGGAGTGAGACATACTCCTTAGGATTGGTCCCTTTGTGCTGCCTTTCTGTTATCACAGAGATAAGCTACTGGTAAAAGCTCTGGCAGATCTATCTACGTACCAATCTCTAGATGATGGGTAAGACTCAGTGACTTTAGGCAATAAATAAACCCCAAGCTGGAATGATAAACTCTAATGGTAGAACCCCACCAGCAGGTTGGAGAGTCTTTAGATGATTGTTTAGACAACAGTCTTTCTGGTACCCTCTCAGACCCCACTATGTGGCAGCCTAATGTATGTAGAGCTTATTACTTGCCTAGGACTATTCTATGTACTTTACATACATCATTCATTTAAGCCTCACAACCTTGGTGTAGATGTTACCCCTTTTTATAGATGAGAAAACTGAAGGCCAGAGTGGTCAAGTGCCTTGTCCCAAGTCACACATCTGGTAAGTAGCAAGCTGGAATTCAAACCCAGCGTGGCTCCAGGGTCTTTCCTCCCAACCACTGCACCCCCTGATTCTCTTCTGCCATGGACGAGGGGGGAACTGATGCTAGAACCAGGAAGAATAACAAAAGTCTAGATTCACTGAAAATATGCTGAGTGCCAGGCAGGGCAATATGTTATTTTTCACGTTTTCAGTATTTCAAATTTCTTCGAAAAATTTCAGACGTATAAAAAAGCTATAATGGTACAAAGAAATTCTGTATACTCTTCACAACACAGAATCACCAAATGCTAGCATTTTACCACACTTCTCTCTTTCTCTCTCTGTATACACACATATATATTTTTTTCTGAAACACTTGATAATAAGTTGCAGATATTTTAACTCGAAATAATTCAGTGTGGATTTCCTAAAACAAGATCATTCTCTTCCATGACTAGCACAATGACCCAAATCAGAAAATTAACACTGATACAGTAATACTATCTATACTACAGCTCTCACTCAGGGTTTTCAATTGGCCAACTACTACCCTATTTTTGGTCCCGGATCCAATCCAGGATTGCACATTGCATGTAATTGTCATGTCTCTTTAGTTCCCTTTAAGCTGCACCAGTTCCTCATTCTTTCTTTTCTTTCATGACTGTATTAGTTTTCCACTGCTGCTATAACAGTGTACCATAAAATTAGTGGCTTTAACAACACAGGTGTATTATCTTACAGTCGTGTGGGTCAGAATCTGACATGGTCTCACTGGGCTAAAATCAAGGTGTTAGCAGGGCTGTGTTCCTTTCTGGAGGCTCTATGGGATAATTTCTTTTCTTGCCTTTTCCAGCTTCTAGATGCCACTTGCATTCCTTGATGTGTGGCCCTTTCCTCCCTCTTTAAAGCTAGCCACAGCCAGTTGGGTTGAGTCCTTTTCAAATGGTTGCATCTCTCTGATGCTTCTTTCATTGTCACATCTCTGACCACAACTGGGATAGGCAGGTTTCTGCTTTAAGGTCTCACGTGATTAGGTTGGACCCATCCAGATAATCCAGGATAACCTCCACATCTAGAAAGACTTTTCTTCCGTGCAAGGTAACCTATTCATGGGTTCCAGCTATTTGGGAAAGGGCCATTATTCTGCCTACTTCTATAACTTGGATATTTTTGGAGAATACAGGACAGTTATTTTGTAGTCCATCTCTTGATTAGAGTCTGGTGTTTCCACATGATTAGACTCAGATTATGCAATTTTGTAATTTTGGCAGGGCGGTTGTGCTCTTGTGTTCTTCTCAATCCTGTTTATCAGGAGGCATGTGATGTACATCTATCTCATTACCCGTGATGCTATAGCCTTTGGTCCCTTGACAAGGGTGGTGTCTGCCTGTTTCTTCTCTGTAAAGCTACTGTTTTTCACTTTGTATTTAATAAGTATCTCCTGGGTAGATTCTTTGAGACTATGTAAATATCCTGTTTGTTATACTTTGAGCCACTAATTTTAGCATCTGTTGATGACTCTTTGGTTGAAACAATTATTACCTTGGTGATTGCCAAATGGTTACATTTTCTCATTTAATCTTTACAACCAGGAGATGGATAATGTTATCCTTGTATTACAGATGGGGAAACAGGCTTACATAAATTAAATAACTTTCCCTAGGTCCCACAGCTAATAAGTATAAAAGGTATGGTGGGACCACAAGATGGAAGAGTCTCAGGGCGCTTTTACTGACCCTCCTGGCTAGCTGTTCCTAGAAAAAAAAATTGGAAAGGTCAATGGATTTCACTTGATATAATGCTGCGTATAGTTTGATCCATTTATTTTGGAGGAAAAAACCCTCACAATGACAAGTTCTAGGAATAGAACAGTAGAAACAAAGTCATAGTCAAAACTGCTGACTCTAAGGAGGGTCTTTCTCATGGAAAAGCAAGTGGCACTTCAGCCACGCCCTTGCTCAGGGATTGTCACATCACTGACCTCAGGGTCCCCGGGCAGGGCTGGGTTATAGATGAGCTGTGTTAGAAAGTGGCCCTTCTGCTGCTTTTGGTAATAAACCCTCTCTGGAAGGGGGCCAACACAGGCTGGTGTTAGGTCAGGTTTCCCACTGTAGAGGACTGATGCCCCAAAGCCCCAGTGAATTTGTACTAAGCCTCCGGCTCTCTTTTCCCACTGTGCTCCCTTAACTCTTCTCAGCCATCAGAGACCTGACATGCAAAAAAACCTCTTGGAGGGATTTCCGTGACCAATAACCCAAGGCCCAAGTGAGCCCTGTTCTGGCTAATGCTGTACAGAGACACCTCTAAGCCAGGCTCGCTTATCAGCAAAGCGGGGACAAGATGAATTGCGACTGCCTTCGCTGGGGTCCCCGCAGGACTGGCCCCAAGCACCCTCCAGGCCCTTTGAAGAAAAAGAAAATTCATTCTTTCTGCTTTCTCCTGGTGCTGCTCTCCTGATTCTGCCCTTAATCAGTAACTCATCACACAAACAGGGATAATGAGAAACAGGTGATTCTGGGATTGCGCCTGGAGAGTTCCCATCGTTGGGCTGTGGGTTTTCTGTTTCTCACACGAGACTGGGAATTAGGAGCTTAGGATTCTCTCATCACTAATTCTGTGCGGTGGGTTAAGTTCTCTTACTGAGCTTTAACGTTCCCACCAGGGAATGGTATTTTATTTCCTTGTAGAAATGTAGCATTGCAGTAGGACTAACATGTTGGTGATGTTCTCCCAGCAGCCCAGAGCAAGGGGCTACTGTGTCAACCAGGCAGCACTATGTCTGCAGAACAGATGGCTACAGTGGAGCAACGCAACCTCGTGCTGAAGACACCAGCTCTACTTTGGATTATGTGTGTTGGTAAATCCTGGGTCTCTATACAGTGGAAGAGAAAACTGCCTGGATGGCACCTGAACTTGATTAAAATAAACACAACAAAACACAAACGTGCTTCATTCCTTTCTACAGGGATTTCCTAAGATGAAGTGGATATTCCAAGAGGTAACAGGAAACCTAAAGCGAACACATAGAGTATCGTGCGAGCCAAGGCTAGGTATCATTTCCAGAGGACATTCAAGAATAATTTGAGTGCCTTGGACTCCAATGTATTCAAAGTTCTCCAGAAGGATCACTCTTTCAATTTTCCAGAGAAGCAAATGGCAGGGCTTGTCTGTACTCAAGGCCTAGGGTAGTTCAATGAGGACGTCTCTGCTCTAAGTGGCCACGTCCCGTTAGAATCCACCACTTCTTCTGGCCCTGGATGATTGGGCAGGGGTAGTAGGGCCCTGGCTCCATGCTGTCTGGAGACTTGGGTCTTGTATGGCTTGGCTCTTTCCTGTAATTAGAAATTATGGAAATGAGAGAGACTGCTGCTAGTGTGCAGGCCACGTAGACTTAGCGTCTGGTAGACTTAGCGTCTGGAGGGGCTGTCTTGGGGCCCTGGCAGGCCGATGGGTGCACGTACGAAGCTGGACTGCAGGGAGAGGAGAATGGAGCAGGCACACAGACAAGTGGATGAAAGCCATGTGGCCTCTGAGAGGTGGAGAGAGTGGCCTGGTTCCCAAGGACACCGTGAATTCTGACTGTACATGTTTTCTTGGCTTCTGAGAGACCTGTCTGTATCCTTACTTTAAATTCTTCTCCCCTTTATTTGAGCTTACTTCATTGAAAATCACTCCTGAGAAAACCCTTACGATATCCTGTTATCTCTTTCTGTAGTGTAAATAAATGATCATCTCAGCCCATTTAATAAAAAAGTCTGTATGAGCTCATGGCCACAGGTTTGAATTTGAGTAGTCACTTTCTAAAACTTTCAAGCATCCTTTATTCCTTTACTGTAGCCCCTCCAGCATTCTCATGCCTCATCTCTAATTGGGTATCCTGAGTAGAACATGATGCTTCTAATAAAAGTCTGACAAATGCTGTTTGGAGTGAGAAGAGTACCTCAAAATCCCAATGCATTTATGTCTTAGTTATATGACTGTCTTAGTCAGCTCCGGCTGCTATAACAAATGCCATAGACTGGGGACCTAAACAGCAAACAGTTATTTCTCACAGTTCTGGAGGCTGGCAGTCCAAGATCAAGGTGCCAGCAGATTCGGCGTCTGGTGAGAACTCTCTTCCTGGTTTGCAAATGGCTGCCTTCTTGCTGTGTCCACGCATGGCAGGGAAAGAAAAGGCTCTGGTCTCTTCCCCTTCTTATAAGGACACTAATCCCATCATGGGTGCCACCCTTATGACCTCATCTAAAGCTATTTACCTCGCACAGACCTCATATCCACATACCATCACATTGGGGGCTAGGGTTTCAACGTATGAATTTTGGGGGGACACAAATTTGTAGTCCATGACAATTACCCATTACCATGATTTAAATAAAATGGTTTTTATGTATTGGGAAATAATGTATATTCCTAATCTGAGGATTCAGAAATACATATATATATATTTTTTTTTCTTCATAATTGTGTTGTTCTCTATCCTTCTTCTCCATCCTTCTATAAAGATCTTCTCTATCCTTTCTATTTTTTATTCATCTCAATCTATCAAACATTGAGACGTGTGCTAGAATCTCCCATGATGTTTGTGAATTAGTCTGTTTCTCCTTATAATTCTAATAATTCTATATATTTTGAGGCTCTGTTTCTTATTATGATTCTAATAATTCTATATATTTTGAAACTGTGTTATTAAATCAGTATAGTTTAAAATTATAATATCTCCTGGTAAAATTTTCCTTTATCACTATAGAGTGAACATCTTTTCCCCTGCTAATGCATTTTGACTTAAAGTTTGTTTTGTCTCATTTTATGTAGCGATATCAGTTTTCATTTGGTTTGTGTTTTTCTGGTATATCTTTTCTCTATTCTTATATTTCTAACCTTTCTGTAATACTATGTTTTTTTTTTTTTTTGTGAGGAGGACCAGCCCTGAGCTAACATCTGATGCCAATCCTCCCCTTTTTTCTTGAGGAAGATTGGCCCTGGTCTAACATCCGTGCCCATCCTACTCTACCTTATATGGGACACCGCCACAGCATGGCTTAGCAAGCAGTGCATCAGTGTGTGCCTGGGATCGGAACCTGCGAACCCCGGGCTGCCGCAGCGGAGCATGCGCACTCAACCGCTGTGCCGCCGGGCTGGCCCCCGTAATACTATGTTTTAAGCATATCTCCTATAAAAACATATAGCCAGATTTTGATATTTAAAAAGTGACCTGAGAATCTTTCTTTTAGCTTTTCTTCTCTTATCTACATCTAGGAGGACGACAGATTTTCTTTTACAATTTACTTACTCTGTCTTTGCTTTAACTTTCCTATCTTCCTCTTTATTAGTTAATTTAGTTTTCTTTATTTTCTTCCTCCCTAAATGTGAATTTCTTTGGAAGTTATCCATCCTATTCCTATGCTTTTACTGGTTTCCCTAAAAGTGTAATATAATACTTCATATTCATGTTGAGTTAAGCATTATATTTCCACACTTCCTGACAAATAGCTTAACACTTGACTAATACATTAGACTGTTTTAACTTTAACTACCCCTTCATCTTTCATGATATTTACGTTCAATATTTTAGTTTTACCTTATTTCACTCCTATATGTCATTATCATTGCTTTATACTAGTCAAAGCTTCTTTATAAATATACACATACTCATTTTTTTGCTCAACTTTCTTGTATCTCAATCTTTCCTTCTATGTTCAATTTTTTTCCTTACTGAAGTAATACTTTAGTTGTGTTTTTTTAAGTGAAGTTTTGCTAATAAAAACCTGTCTGTCTTAGTTTGTCTGAAAATGTCTTTATTTGTCCTCATTCTTCAATTATGGTTTGGCTAGGTTTTGAATTCTAAGATGACTTTTTTCTCTTAGCACTTTGAAAAATTTTTCCATTGTTTTGTGGGTTCTGTTATTATAATTGAGAAGTCTGTTGTCAACTTAATTGCTGTTCCTTTGTGGGATATCTGTGTTTTCTCCATGCTTCATACAAATTTTTCTTTGTCTTTTGAATTTTGCAGTTTGTCTCTACAACTTGTTAAATGTGGCTTTACTTTTATTTATCATGTTTTATATTTGAAGTTATTCCTGAATTATGGAATTCCTGTCTTTCTTCAATTCTGAAAGTATTGCCTCTTCACTTTTGTATTCTCTCTCTCTGTACCTTCTTGTAGGAGTTTTTTGGATCTTCTCACTTTATCCTCAGTGTTTCTCAAATTAAAATATTTTCCATTTCTTTATCTGTCTGGATTCATTCTGAGTAATTTTCACAGAAATATCTTCTAATTCATCAATTCCCTTCTTCAGCTGTGTCTAATTTGATATCTCATCTATCCATTAAGTTTTAAATCAAAATGACTATAGTCTTCATTTCTAGAAGCTCCATTTGGATAGTTTTTCAAATGTCTGTTATTTTTTATAGTTTCTTGTTTTTATGTCTTTGTTTTCCTCTTTTATGAGCAATGATTTTAAATATCCTCATTCATAGAGTCTAATTGTTCTATCATCTAAAGTTCTTGCGGGATTAATTATGCTGCTTTTTGTGTTTGTTGACCTTTTCCCTTCATGGTGCATTATTTCCTCGTGTATCTTTAAATTCTAGGTTATGCACATGTCTTCACTAGGGTTATCTTCATCAGTTTCTCTGTGGCCGGAATTTAGGATGCACCCCTTCTGAGTAGTTTTGAGTTTGCTTCTGCCAATCCTTAAGGATATTAGCATTTTGGAAACATTTTTGTCTTAATTTCTTGGCATGAAGGTTTCTGGACCACATGAGGTTGTAAATTTAAATCAAAAATTGGAGTGAGAGCAGGTCCATTCTTGCAAATTCTCAGGATAGTCTTTTTCCAGCCAAAGCTCAGGTCAATAATTAAAAGCTTTCTTGATGTTTCTCTGGGATGGTGGATGGATCTTTTCCCCCTGATTCATCCTTTTACTGAGAATGTAGTCATTTGAAAGTCTTGGCTTCATTCGGAGGTCTCAGCTCTAACTCCCAGTCTTGTTGGGGCCAAGGTCTCATTGTCTATGCCTGTGAAACATTATAACTTAAGACTCTTGGTTTGGTTGGAGCAACTGTTTCTCCAACATACGTGGCCTTAACTTTCTGATTTCTAATTCTCAGTTCATTTTTAGCCCTTGGGGTGTTCTTTTACTTTATTATAAGTTCAGCTATGCATTTTACAAGATATTTGCTATACTTTATCTGAATTTGAAAACATTTTTTAGCAAGGGGATTTTCAAGTTGTTTATTCCATCTTATGCTAGAACTAGAATTATCACTATTGTTTCTTACATGTCAGCATTGAATCCCTATCTTATAATGTCATTTGGGCTAGAAAGAAATAATTGAGTAAATTAAGTGCAAGATCATATTATTGTCAGTCAACTCTGTGCAAACTACTGTGTTATGAGAAGTGAAATTCCCCAAATTAGTTATTTATGTTTGATCTTAGAATGTGGTTTGGTACTGTCATTATTGCATATGACTGGAGTAATAATATGGAGATGTCATGATAAAATAGTGATTTTAATAAAACATAGTCAAGACATATAGTCAGTATGTAACTTGAAACTTGTATATATAACATATATACAAATATATTTTAAAGTTGTCAGTTATTTTGAGATATTTTATAACTTTCCCGTGGCATTTTCCCAAAGTGTGTTCCTTAGTATGCTAGTTCCTCAAAATATTTTACCACAAAAAGTTCCATTGGCAAATAAATTTGGAAAATCTTGCTTCTTATACCTCTTTCTGGTGAGTTTAAGCATGCCAGCATACAAAACTCACTGACGAGTTTTGGGTAAATAAATCAATTTGAAAAATTTTTTAACCCAGTGGATTCCAAATCTACTTGATCAAAAAAGTATTCTTTATTATTTTAAGTAACACTTTTTTGGTATTCCATTCTATAAAATCCAACTAGGGAAATGCTGCTCTATTGGGCATATGCTTTTGTCAAGATAATCTTTAAATGTTTACTTAATTTCCAAAACAAGTAGTATTTCATGTACTCATATACTATGAGCCTCTTATTTATTTAAAATAAAATTAAATTGATATATAAAATTAAACAGCAAAATCCCCCCAAAAGAAAATGCAATCATTTTGTTGTCTATAAAAGTGCTTATGTTCATTAAACAAATGATTTTTTGAGTAAGGTAAATATCTAAATGCTAACATATTGGTAAGAAACAACATTCCAAGTATGAATTCCATTTTTTTTTTTTTTTGTGAGGAAGATTAGCCCTGAGCTAACATCTGTTGCAATCCTCCTCTTTTTGCTGAGGAAGATTGGCCCTGGGCTGACATCCGTACCTGTCTTCCTCTACTTTATATGGGATCCCGCTGCAGCATGGCTTGATAAGTGCTGCGTAGGTCCACACACAGGATCCAAACCTGTGAACCCTGGACCGCTGAAGCAGAGTGCACGAACTTAACCTCTATGCCACCAGTTGGCCCCATCAATTCCATTTTTTAAAAATTAAAAATAATATTTAAAGTTTAATAGAATCATGTTTGGAACTTTTTAAAAAATATTATTTTATTAAGGTCATATTGGCTTATAACATTGTGTAAATTTCAGGTATTATTATATGTCAGTTTCTGTATAGACTGTATCGTGTTCTCTACCAATAGTCTAGTTTTTATCATGTTTGGAACATTTTTATACTGAATATTATATTTCTCAATGTAATGGGGAGACTAGTATAAAGTGTGTTTGTCTCATATTTCCAATGATAAAATCTGAACCAAGGGAGTTTGTAGTGGTGAGGATCTCATCATTATTCTCTTTGATTTCTTAGATAGCCCCATGGCCTGAGTTCTCAGGACAGTATGATAGAGAAGCTCCAGGCTATTTACTTTTTAAGTTCTTTCTATGTATCTATCAATCTAAATCTAATCTAATCTAATCTATCATCTATCAATTATCACATGATAGAAGGTTAAACACAGTTCTTCCCACCTCTGAGTTTCAGTTGAAGCTCCCAAGCCTGAGAAGAAACATTAGTTGCTATGAGCAATCACAATCTAGAGTGAGGTGCTAGATGGCCTTGCAAAGGTAGGACTTGCAAAAGGGAGTGTGAAAATACAGGTCCTGCCAGCATTGGCTCATTGCCCACCTGCTTCAAGCTACATCAAAGGAGTGGAAATTCATTGGCAGGTGTCTTGGTCAGGGTTCGTTCAGAGAAGCAGAGCTGCTGTGCGTGATGTACAGTGGGGGTGTATTACAGGCTGGATGTTATGGAGCGGTGGGAGCTGGTGGAGCAGCGGCTGCTCACTCTTGCTCTGTATCTGCAGTTGGGCCTGAAGTTGTGGAAGATCAGCTGGACCGGCAATGGGAAGAGTGTGGATGCGGACAAGAACCAAGAGAAGATGAGACCATGAGGTTGAACTGGGACCCCCAAGGACAGCTGAAACCTGCGAAGGCAAACTGAAGTTGAGCTCCAACTCAATGCTGTGGGTGGGCCGCAGTAAGTGTTGGCACCCTCTGCCACGGAGCAGCACGCCCACTCAGCCCAGGACTTGGAGAAGCCAATGGGGATCTCATGGGAACTGGAGGAGCTGCACGTGTGGGTGTCACCCCACGGCAACTAGGGAGACAGCAGATCAGCACGTGGTGCGTGCAAGCAGCTGGAGCACCTCCAGGACGTACAAACAAAGGCTGCGGCTTCACTTCTACCCTCTACATCTTGAGCAGCTTGTGTCCTGTGGCCAATCCTAGCCCAGAACCATACAGGGAAGAGAATTCTGGAAAATACAGTTCAAAGCCACCAGAGGCCAAAGGCTGATAGTGAAGAATTCTCTGGGGAGAACATCAGTGTGCTGTGTCCTCTCTCGTCCCCAACCTGCCATGAGGGTACTTCCCCACACCTCAAGCTCCGTTGGGCAGTGCTTCAGGAGAATCACTTGGAGGGCTTGACACGTGTCCTCTGGAGTTTGGGGACATAGAAACTGAATGTCTACCAAGAGAAGACTGAGGTGTGTGATGTGGCTGCCACTGCCTGAGGCATATCACCAACACAGGGCAGCTGGGAATAGCCTACATGGCCAGGTCTGTCAGGGTCGGGATGTGAGGGTTCCCTGAGGCCCAGACGCAGACCCTGCAGAAGAGAGCTGGCACAGAGTTGATATTCAAGAAACATTTGTTGAAGAAATGAAAATATTTCATTTAAGCTCTGTATAAAAAATGATTTAATGAGTTATTTCCCAATATCCAATTTTCCCTTCTTTCTTAAAAGCAGAATCCTAATTTTACTTGTGGTAACAATGTATTCACTAAAAATGCCAGATTAGGGGCTGTCCTGGTGGCATAATGGTTAAGTTCAGTGGCCCGGGGTTCACAGGTTCAGATCCTGGGTGCAGACCCACACACTGCTCATCAAGCCATGCTGTGGTGGTGACCCACATACAAAATAGAGCAAGATTAGCACAGATGTTAGCTTGGGGCCTATCTTCTCTACCATAAAATAAATGCTAGACTGTCTGGTTTCCCTTGTAGTAAGATCTGATCATGTAGCCAAGTTTTGACCAAAAAATATATCTGAAACATATATAAAGTTGTAAGGAACTTCCAGGAAGGCTACTTAAGGAGAGCTGACTCAGCTGGGAGAGGTCCTTTTAGCATTTCCATATAGAAATGATGGCTGGAGGTCCAGCAGCCATTCTGGACCATGAGATGACATTGAGGATGAAAGCTACAGGCTAGAGTGGAAAAACAGAAAGACAGTCTTCATTGTTTCTTCTGTAGCACTGGGTTAAGCAATATGAACAGTATCATCCTAGATCTCTTTGTTCACAATGTTTCACCCAATATGATATTTTGGGAATGGAACAACTGTGGCTTGGGTTACTGGTATTGAAGGGAGGGAGTGTTGGATTCTTTGTGAAAACAAGTATTTTTTTAAATTGAAATATAGTTGACATATAACATTGAGTGAGTTTAAGGTATACAACATGTTGATTTGTTACATTTATATATTGCAATATGATTACCACTGTAGCGTTAGCTAACACCTCTGTCATGTTATGTAATTATTATTTCTTTTTTGTGGTGGGAACAATTAAGATCTAGTCTCTTAGCAAATCTGAAGTTTATGATACAATATTGTTGACTATAAAGGGCAAGTATTTTTTGAGAGGAAGGATACAAATAAAAAGCCATGTCAATGGGCCTTAAGTTAAGTGAAGAAGAAGGTAAAAGGCTAAGAAAATAAGTCATGGTTTAGACTTTCTGCTTCTCTAGAAAGTTCAAGAGAACAACTGTAAGAAAGACACTGGAAAATATAGGCTATAAACTGTCACATGTAGTCTAGGCCCTGGTCCATCGCTTCTTCCAGACCATTAACGACCTGTGTGGAAAGGACAGGGTGTTCTTAGCTCCATTTTAGCCGGAACATGTAGTGAGTACCAAGAGATGATATCACTAATTGTGCTTACATTCACAAAAATACAACTGGCTTTAACCTTTTTTTTTTTTAATGACTGTCCATCTGACTCAATCTTTAAAGGGCAGAAGAAGTTCAAGTTGAAGCTTTTCTCTGTGTATCTTTATGTCTGTGCCTCTCAGTATATTGTTCTCTGTATCTATGTGTCTTTTGTCCCAGTTATGTGGTTGTTTTGGCACATCTCTGTGAGTTTGTGTGTGTGTGAAAGAGAGGGAGAAAGACACACAGAGAGAGACAGGGAGGAAGAGAGAGACACAGACAGAGAGACAGAGATAGAGAGAGACAGAGATAGAGAGAGACAGAGAGAGAGACAGACACACAAGGAGAGATAGAGAGGAGACTCCATATCAGTGGGTTGATTGGTTGATTTTCCGCTCCCTCATGTCTCCCCCATCTCTTTCTGGCTCTTCATTTCCTTCTCATTCTTTCTTCCACTTGTCTTGATCTCCATGTCTGCCCCACGATAGAACTGGGCCATGTTGTGTTTTCGTCAATGACATCCACCATTCCTTTTCCTGATTCTGGGCCAGTAACCCTGGGTAGAGCAAATGTCCTCTCTTGGTAGTCTAGCCCTATGGAGAAGAGACGTTGTTGAGAAGAAAACAACAGTTTGTCCACACTTGCCCTGGAGAGAAGGACTTTAGTAGGGTGCTGACTGGCTCCCAATCAACAGGCTTATCTGGTTGATGCTGTTACTAAAATCCACTGTGACTACTGCTGCTAAAATCTCATCTTCATTGGAAAATGGCTCTAATGGAGCTTCTCATCTGTGTTCTTAACATTGTTAGGTGTGGTTGCTGGTTGTCAGTTTTCAGTAAGGTATCAGTTATCAAGATCTGTCTTAATCCTGCCCCCAAAAAGCTTCTCTTCATCCGAGAGTTCTGTGAGATTTGAGGAAGTGTAGTAAGCATGTGTGTAAGTCTCCAGGCCTAGCTGCATTCCCTGTCAAATATTCTGGCAGCTTCCCCGTCTTTACAGAGCTGAGCGTCTCCAGGACAAGAGGGATGGAAGCAGGGAGAGGTGCGTATAATTCCGGAGCCGAGAGGCGGCCGGGCCCGGCTGTAATAAAGCTGTCTGTTAGGAAGTTATCTTTCATATACAATTGCTTCCCCTAAGCTCTTAAGCACATTAACCGCACCTGTAATTATACACATCTCGGAAAATGCATGAAAGCTGCCTTCTTTGGCAGACTAAATAAAACTGCAGCCTCCTTCCTATCCTCTATTGCCTACTATACCTTAACACTAGGGGGAAAAAAAAAGGGAAAAAGGAATGAAAGAAAAGAGAAGAGGTAATTGCCCATTAGAGAGCTGCTCATAAGTGAACTCTGTCTCCCGTTTACAGCATTAATTTTGCTCCTCGTGAACTGCACTTGACACCGCTCGCAGGGCTCTGGAGTTCTCAAGGCTCTCGCGGGCCCGCGCAGCTATTTGCTGGCGATTTGAATTTCAGACAGGATGTACGGTGAAATAGCAATAACAACAACAAAATTCGTTTTGACTCTGAGGAGTAGCTTTGCATCAGGGGGAAAAAATCGCCTATGATTTTTGCTGGGAGTCTATCCTGTCTTTTCCCCTGACCTACTTTCTTGCATTTGACTATTTTGCACCATTCAGTACTAATGAGCCTAAAACCCCTGCTAAGATCTTCCTTTTTGCCATACTGATCTCCTCCTCCTCCTCTGGTAGCTGTTTCTCAGGTATTTCAGGGGCTGGAGGGAAAAGACAAATTCCCGGGGTCTGGACTCCTCGGGCATAATCCCTTCCAGGTGGGGTGTATCCACCCACAACAGGCCATAGCCATGGACGCAAATCTCGCCCACTAGCCAGACACACTTCTCACATCAGGAGAAAGCAGATAATGCTAATGACTTACCATCACCTACTTTCAAAACCTACTTTTTTCGTATAAACCATTCCTTGTACAGTGTCAGTAGAATTAATTGGCTAGTAATCCACAGGGGACATGCAGATCGCCTACAGTTTACTTTATGAGTCCTCCAGGATCAATTTCATGTTTGAATGACTATTCCTATCATATATTTACATACACAGTTGTCCTTTGTATTCAGAGATGACTTGCTTGCCTTTTTACTCCCCAGGCCTATTCTTTCTGGAAAAGAAAGGCGGAAGTGTTAACCTGAAGCCCTTTAGGAAATTAGCAAATATTTATCCAGCACCTAATCTGCAAATATGTGGAGATTAGCTGTGGAAGGAATCCAAAAGACATAAAAAGGAGAAGTGTCTGCCCTCAAGAATCTTATAATCTCCCTGGAGGAAGAAATGCACACACAAAGGAAACAGACTTGAAGCAATTGCAGACAACAGAATAATAAGTGCAGAATGAAGCTGACATTGGAATAGAGTCCTGGTGGGCTGCCAAACAGGGGTGATGATGAGAAAGGTAAGCAAACTTCCCCGGGGTGGGGGGTGCCAGGTCACGTATTGACCTATCACAGGGACAAACTGTTAATTTCAAACAATTTGTAGCCCTTGTACCTCTCTTTGGGAAGTTTTGTTCTTGTAATGCCCCACGCCTGGACCGCTCTTCAGCTGATCTGGCAAGTGGGTGGAGGGAGAAATCCAGGGTGCCGAGGGCATCAACTGTATGAAGAGTGTGAATTTCCTACTGTAATTTAAAAGACTATGAAGTTAATACTCTCTGAAGAGTGGAAAAGATCAGGAAGGCCAGAGGAGGCAGGAGTGGAAGGGTGAGGAGAGGGAGGTTGCTGGCCAATGGAGGCTGGGGGCGCTGGGAGAGAGATCAGAGATGGGAGCTGCTGTGCAGTGTGAAGACTTCTGGAGAAGAAATAAGGAAATGGGATTTGGGGGAAGTTTTGCTCCTTGTATGTCATATGAGGCTCCCTTTGGAGACTTTTTTAGAGTCATCAGTAAAAATGTGGCTTTGCAAGGATTTTCGGAGTCTGGTTTATGTGTCTTTGTGGTGCATGTGGAAGTGTGCCAGGTTAGCCCTGGAGAGAAGGGAGGCTGTCCTGAGGCCCAGCTCCTTGAGAAGGAGAAGCAATTTTATTTGTATTTGAGCAGAGGAAAAAGAGAATAAAATAAACCCCTTAAACTTTTGATGACATGACAGATTTCCTGCTATGTGGCTCTCTTGTTATTAGGCTATTTCGTTTGTTGTTAGGGATGTGAACAGGTTTGTAGGCTCATCATTCATTCACTCATGCATTAATTAATTAATTAATTCATCATATGTTTATTGAGGGTCTTTGAGTTTCAGGTCCTGTTCTAGGCTCTGGCAGCATAGAGTGAGTTAAAACAGACAAAACCCCTGTTCTTGTCGAGTTTACATTCTAGTGGAGAATGTTTTCACGGCTGGAGTTGGAGGCAGGTATTTTTCTGCTTTGGCAGATCTTGAGATCACTCAAATATGATTCAAACCTCTGTTATTGACAAAGTTTAGTTAATCAGTGTTGGAACAAACGAAATCTTGAGTGGCAGTTCCAAAATACAGGTCTGCAGATAGGCGTTGGTCTCTCCGCATCAAAGTCACCCGAGACGCCTATTAAAGATGCAGAATCCTAGTCCACCACCCAGCAGAGCCTGATTTAGAAGGTCTGGGGTAGGGCCAGAGAATGTGTATATTTTTAAAAAAACTCCCAAATGATTCTTTTTGTAAATTAAGTTTTGATTACAACATACTTCTGAAATTTATATTTGGTAAAGTTGCACCCCCATCTTGTTCTCAAGCCCAGCCCCTTTCCCCCTGAGTTTGGTGTATATATATCCAGATCTATTTCTATGACCTTATATATATAGAGTTATACTGATAGAAAAGGGTATAGTATTGTTTTGTGGGCTTATTGTTTTATAGAAATGGGAACATTCTTTCCATGTGGTCACTTTCTCAGCCTCTCCTTTTCCTGTATCTCTTTTTAAGGTAATGTCCAGGTGTGTGGGTGGGCACATGGCTTATCCTGTCTCAGAGAGCTGGGAAAGTCAAGGTCTTTGGAGCCAATGTCTTGGCTTCCTCTGGCACGAGGGCAATGGCCCCGCCACAGCCGGCAGCAGCTTGCCCTTGGTGTTCACAGCGATGTTTGCGGCTGGGGCAACTTCACCTGGCCGGCTAACCCCCTGACTCAGGATGCTGTCAGCTGCATCCTCCATCCAGCCTGCTGTGGGCCACCTCCTCCCGCTGGTCAGGCTCCAAGGACAGCACATTCTATCAGCCCAGGGCTTCTCTACCAAAACTCCCATCTGCCCGTGATACCTAACAGGGGAAGTTAAGGAATACAGACAATCCTGTCCTAAGACAGTAGCCTATTCTTTAAGGTTATTTTCTTGCTGAAAAACCCCATTTGTGCATGTCAAAAGCCGACATCTTTCTCTTGGCATTCTTTTGGTAACAAATCCTAACCATCCTCCAGGCAGACAGATGCCTCAAAGGGAGCAGGCTAGGGGGTATGTACTTGGAAAGGTGAAAAGTACATGACTTATTTTTAAAATATGGCTTCTGATCACCTCATGACATGTTGTCCAGTCGTTTTTCTCTGAGTTGTGTGGCTGACAGTCAAAAGGCAGCCAGAGTGTTACTACATTGCGCACCTCTTTTCCAAATGGACGTATTCAAAGGCAATTCCTGGCCAAATATTAGGAGACATCTTCCCTCTCCTAGTCGGGTCCTAAATTAATTAATCTGTTCTTTTTATAGTTTAATGAGGCAATGATTCAGAAACCCAAGAGACTGACAGTCAAAAATCCTTCACAACAGCTCCCTTTTATTTTCCACTTAAGAAAATATGGAGTAATTGTGGTGGACATTCCATAAGGTCACTCCCAGCGAGTCACATCTTTGCATAATCCCCTCTCCTTGAGTGTTTGTGGAAACTATGACTTGCTTCCGGCAAAATATGGCAAAGGTGTGGGGTGTCACTCCTGTGGTTGTGTTATATGGCAAAGATGAACAGATTTTGTAATTAAGGTCCCAAATCAGTTGCTTTTGAGTTAATAAAAAAGATTATTCTGGGTGGGCCTGATGTAATCAGGTGAAAGTCCTTAAAAGAGGGACTGGGACCCTACCTGAGGTCAGAGACTCTCTCCTTCTGTTCTTGAGGAAGCAAGTGACTATGAATTCTACAGCTACAAGGAAACTAATTCTGCCAGCAACTTGAGGGTGCTTGGAAGTAAATCTTTCCCCAAATCCCCTTTCGAGCCCCTGATGAAATGCAGCCCAGTCAACACCTTGATTGCAACCTTGTGAGACCTTGAGGAGAGGAACAAGCTAAGCCTTGGCATATTCCTGACATTTAGAAACTGTGAGATAATAAATGTATGTTGTGGGAAGCCACTAAGTTTATGTTAATTTGTTAGGCAGCAATAGAAAACTAATATAGTAATAATTAGTTACCACCCATCCTGGTTTCCCAGCCCTCTGTTGATGAGGTTTGTCTCTTTCCTTTCTTTTCAGAAGTCTGAATAGTGATGATCTCCATTCCTCAGACAGGGGAAAAGGAGACCAAGCTTGGTCAAGTTCTGTGGATGGAACCTGGTCATTGAGGTGAGATGAATTCACTTAAAAAATAGACTTTATTTTTTAGAGTAATTTTAGGTTCACAGCAAAATTGAGCAGAAAGTGCAGAGTTCCCATATACCCCTTTGCCACGCATATGCATAGCACTCCCTCTATCAACATTTCCAACAGTAGTGGTACATTTGTTACAATTGATGAACCTGCATTGACACATCATTATCACCCAAAGTCCATAGTTTACATTAGGCTTCACTCTTGGTGTTTTTCATTCTGTGGGTTGTGTGGATTTTGACAAATGTGTAACAACATGCTTCCTCCATTATAGTATCATACAGAATTGTGTCACTGCCCTGCAAACCTTCTGTACTCCTCCTGTTCATCTCTCCCTCACCCCAATCCCTGGCAACCATTGACCTTTTCTCTTTTTCTTTTTTTTTTTACTGTCTCCATAGATTTGTCTTTTCCAGAATGTCATACAGTTGGGATCATTCAGTACGTAGCCTGTTCAGATTGGCTTCTTGCACGTAGTAATACGCATTTAAGTTTCCTCCATGTCTTGTCGTGGCTTCATAGCTCATTTGTTTTTAGCGGTGAGTGATGTACCACAGTTTATTTATCCATTCACCTACTGAAGGACATCTCGGTTGCTTCTAAGTTTTGGCAACTATGACTAAAGCTGCTCTAAACATGTATGTGCAGTTTTTTGTGTAGACATAAGGTTTCACTTCATTTAGATAAATACCAAGGAGCGTGATTGCTGGATGGTAAGGTAAGAGTATGTTTAGTTTTGTAAGAGACTGCCAAACTGTCTTCCAAAGTGGCTGTACCGTTGTGCATTCCCACCAGCAGTGAATGAGAGTTCCCGTTGCTCCACATCCTCACCAGCATTTGGTGTTGTCAGCATTTTGGATTTTGGCCATTCTAATAGGTGTGTGGTGGTATCTCATTTGTGTTTTAATTTGCATTTCCCTAAGGACATATTACATTGACTATCTTTACTCACTTTTTTTATATCTGAGATAATCACCAGGGATGAAATCCATTTGTGAGTTTTCCTTTTTCCTATGGGGCTCTGAGAGGTGGGCTTTTTCTCTTCCCCAGGGAAATATTACGAAATAGCAAGCATGCAGATCTATCACAAGAAAGCAAGACATTAAATATTTGTGTAACATCTTCACATTTTATTCCTATTGTTTATTGTAATTCATATAAATTTTCTTTGGGAAATGAAATGGTTTAGGCTCTACAGTTCCAAATGAAGGAGGGATTGGCAAATGGACAAAGAGGCTCTTAGGATGAGGGTCTCTGAGGGTCTCCTATCACAGGGGTGAGCAACAGAGGTGGCATCTTGTAGAATTGCTTTTGTTATGGCTTTTCTTTTCTAGGAGGTGTGAGGGAAACGTCGGGACATTAGCTTTTTGGTTGTTATCTCCTCTTGTCTCTTCTTGCCCATCATCTTAGTGTCCATGCCAGGGAGCAGGGTCAAATGAGGCAACTGCTCATTTAGTTAGTGTCACATCAGCTCAGCTCTCCCCCTGGGCTATAGAAACACAACCCAGTCAACTGGATTGGTTAGCTTAGTTGCTGTGTTAAAGGACTATGGCAAGAAATCACATCCATTCCCTTTACAAGTGAAATATTCTTCCTCTATTTTACAGTTTCAAAATTTAGAAGTTACAAAGTGTCCAGAGCTCTGGCAATGGTACAGTTTAGTAGGCTGCACCATTTCATAGTCTCGCCCTAAAATAACAGTGGCTGTGCTTTGTGACAAATGGTCTAACTCATGCTGCAAATGATGGCCTTGTTACTGGAGACACGAACAATTGAGGATGGCTGGTGCTGGCTTTTCTCACTTTTCTTTCTCCAAGCTTGAAAAGAGACCGTATAATTGTAGGTGGTCGTATTTGAAACAAATGCCTGCAGTAAGGACACAGCTCGTCTGTTTACAATTAGAGCCTGTGGGCCCTAATGTTTCGTATGTTGCAAGTAGACTCTGTAAAACTCTTAGATCACATAAGGGCTTAGGCACACATTATTCTTGTCCATGAATACATTTTTGTTTTAGAAGAGCTGGTTAAGCATGTTGGATGGAACAAATGCGTTTATAACCACTTCCTCTGAAAATTGCATTAAAATGATAATAAAGGCATAGAAAAGACCTAGACCCACAAGGACAAAGAGAACAGAGGAGGATGTGACAAGCAACTACATTTTGGAGGCTCTAAGTCAGATGGATAGTGGTCACTGATTTTGCAGATGCGAGAAAACTGAACCCTAAGTTGGCCAGGGAAGAAACCCAGATGTAGGCTGAGTTGAGCCACAGTCCGGAGGAAGCCTCAGCAACTGGAGTTACCAGCAACTTCCGGGAGGTGCAGGTGGGAGGAAAACCAGGACTAGTTGAAAGCCTTTCTCTGAAGCAGTTATAACCCTCTCACTGAAGTCCCTTCCTTCTCCCACAGGGAAGTAAGTCCACCTCTCATCCTGAGCAGGAGGTGAGAGTTCTACGATCTGAGGAGGCAAAGCCAAGATCTCCAACATGGGGACACTAGGCTCAGCTGAAGGCAGGGGCCACATTACAAGCAAAGAATTCAGTAGAAGTCTACCTCCTGACCATTCATCCAGGGCTCCTCTCCCCAACTACGGTGACGCCATCCAATCAGGAGACCCGCTCCGGGGTCTGATCTTCAGCCAGAGCCTGTTGGCCTGATAATGGAGGACCTTGGCTTTGGGGTGAGGTAGATCCAGCTTCCCTCTTAGCTATGCGGCTCCCCAGCTCTGACTTTTTTACTTAATCTCTCTAACACTCGTCTGAAATTGTGGGTAAGAAGAGTTTTCATCTCATAGGGTTGTTGTGAGGACTAAGCAAGGTGATGCAGTAAAAACACTAAGAAAAGACTCAACCACTTCTGAAAGCCATCTCTTGGTTTTTGGGTGACTGTATAGAAACGTTTTCAGTGCTCCTGCCAAGAATCGGTTCTTTTAACTGATCCTTTAAAATTTAGTCCAATAGATAAGATAATAAATATTTAAGAGGGCTTTTCTAACCTTCTTTTACGGCTGTGGTGACCATATTTAAAATCTTAGCCACAGGACAAATCTGGTTAGATGATTCGTTTTTAACCAATTTCAAGTCAGCTTAACAGTTCTTTTCTTTTAACTCCTTTCTTTCATCTCTTCTCAAGTGTGCATCAATTTCACATCCTGAATACCTTCACAGACGTAGTTTGATTAGAAAACATCCATGGTGATCCAGAACACATTTTCCATGCTACTTGACGGTAAGAGCTCTCCAGACATGTCTCTCACAGTCTCTTGACATCTCAGTATTACTGAATGAACATCACTTATACCTATATCTTGAGGAACGTCAATCTAAATTAAAATATGCCGAGTTTCTTAACAGCACCAACAGATTTCCTAATTAACCTATGAATACTGTCAATCTGTTAATATAATTCTCTTGTTCTTTTAGAAATGAGTTATGTAACATTTCTTTTATTTACTCCAGCAATTTTAGAACTTAAGTGCTCCTTAGGGTATTGCAAACTTCCTTTCAAATGTAAAGAAAATATGAGTAACATGAATTGATTCATCAAAATGGCTGAAGACTTTTTGGCTCCTGGAATTGTTTTTCAAACCAGTCAGTTGAACTTCATATATTGCCCTTTCTGTAATGCCTCTTGTCTATACTGCTTTCTGTCCTTACAGAATTCTTGTGGTGAGGCGGATTCCTGACATTCGTCCAAGGATCCTGTGCATGGTAGGTTTTATGATCCTTAGTCTGGCTTTCTTGATAAAGTTGCCACAATGTGTCCTTTCTCCTTTTGAATGCACCTGTGTGCACAGAGTTGAATTAACCATAATCCTTGTTTCATACCACAGTATCAGTATTAATCCATGCATGGATATTATTATTTATTGTAATATAATGGATACCTAAAGATCCACCACAGAACCCAGTAAATAGAACATTGATAATATTTTATGTCTGCTTATGTGCTTTTCTCCCATCCTTCCCTCTACCTTTTTTGTAGTCTTCTAGGGTTAGCCTTTTTTAGCTATTCTTTTTTTTCTTTTAATCACTCGCATTCCAAGATTCACCCATGTTGTAGCATGTAGCTGTAGTTAATTTTTACTCCAGGGTATTTTTCTACTCTGTGGATTTAGTAGAGTTTATGTATCTGTTTTCCTATCAACGGGAACAATCTGTATCTTGACCGTGGCCAACTCTTGGCAAAATGATGAAGTAAGATGGAGTTCGTCTTTGATGTCTTTAGTATGTTTTTCTACTCTCCTTTACCCTCTTCTCTATGCTCTTCTAATCCTCGGAGCATCCTGCCTGGCACGTGGTAAGGTGCAATAAACGTTTATTGAACCAATAGTCATGCACCGCATACCAACATTTCGGTCAATGATTGACCGCATGTATGACAGTGGTCCCGTAAGATTAGTACCATATAGCTTAGGCACAATGACGAAATTGCCTAATGACGTGTTTCTCAAAATGTATCCCCATCATAAGTGATGCAAGACTGTATGGTGACAGATAAGATTGAGGGCAACTCAAATGGAAGTAGCTACCCTGAGCTCTGAGCTGAAGAAGCTTTTGCACCCTCATCTTGGCTCAGAGGGAAGAGGGCCAGGATCAATGACCAATGTCTGCATGGATGGGGGCTGGGGGTGTGGTAGGTTGGCAGCCCCTTATTATCACCACAGGTTTAATGTATTACCTCCCTCACGGACATTTACAAACCAGCTGGAGTCATGGGCATGGATTAAAACAAAGGAATAAAACCGCCATTGTGGAATTTCAGGGTCCAGCCAGGCTGCAGGAAGGTCAATTTTTTGGGGGGTGGTAGCTGCACATTGGAGAGGACCAATAAGACTTCTGGGGCTCCTAAGCCACGCTATCTCCTCACATAGTTTAAAGATTGATCCTGGTCTTTATTCTGTGTTAAATATCTAATATAAAAACATGCACATTTCTCAGGAAAATAACTGTGCAAAGGATGTTATTTTTTATCCCTATGGTTAAATGCAGATTTTCTGTTTAAAAGTAAATCTTTCGCTTGTAAAGATTGAATATGATAACACTTTAAATAACGTGTTTTTAAGTTGTCTAGTTGTTGAAATGTAAAGTGCTGAAAAATTAATATGTCTGGGCCGGCCCCGTGGCTTAGCGGTTAAGTGCTCGCGCTCCGCTAGTGGCGGCCCGGGTTCGGATCCCGGGCGCTCACTGACGCACTGCTTCTCCGGCCATGCTGAGGCCGCGTCCCACATACAGCAACTAGAAGGACGTGCAGCTGTGACATACAACTATCTACTGGGGCTTTGGGGGAAGAAAAAAAGGAGGAGGATTGGCAATAGATGTTAGCTCAGAGCCGGTCTTTCTCAGCAAAAAGAGGAGGATTAGCATGGATGTTAGCTCAGGGCTGATCTTCCTCACAAAAAAAAAAAAAAAAATTAATCTGTCTTTTGGCTCTGGACCCAAAGTCCTTTCCCTAAAATTTTTATTTCTTTATAGATGTTTTGTTCTGACTTAAGTGTTGATAGCAATGTTGGCTTCTGTGATACCAATTCCAACTGTAGCCTCACTTGTAAATGGCATCATCATAAAATGTTAGAGCTGGAATAAACATCAGATCTCTAGTTGAGTGATTCAGATCCATGGACCACCTGCATGGAATCACCTAACGAAACTGAATAAAATTCAGATTCCTGGGCTCCATCCCTGATCTAAAAAATCAGGTTATTGGGGTGGAAGCCCAGGAATCTGCATTTTATAAATCTCCCAAGTGATTCTGAGCTATAGGAACATTTGAGAAACATTGATCTGGTCTACATTTTATTCTAGAGTGGAGGTAACTGTAACCAGAGAAGTTAGTGACTTTTTAAGGGTTGAGAACTAACATATTCATAGCTGGGCAGTCACTTGAGGTGAGGTTATGGCAAAAAAACTGACATGTTTATTTTTCAATTTATATGGTGGGATTTAAAATGGCTTATTCTCAAATAACCCCCAAGCCCTGTAGGCTGTAAATGTGCCTAAAATGCCTATTATCAGAGGTTAATCCTTTCTTGTTCCTGAGTATCCTAAAATATGCAAATATTTGATGTTATTGGAGATCTTTGAAAAAAATCCCAAGATTCTTTGCTATTACTGTGTAATAATTCTTTTGGGGAATTTTTTTTGGGAACAAGGGAAATAGTCACCATTCTTACTCAAGTTACACCAAGATCTATGAATCCCTTTTCCAAAGATACTTATAACACGTCTTGCAACATGGGGCAACAGCAACATTTGCAAATTTCCTTCTTAAAAGTTTCTCTTTGTTTAGAAAATGGACTTCCTGGTTGCTTTATGATTCAGTTGAAGAACAGGGATTCACCTCCTCCTAAATGCCTATCTCTTCCCCATGGGAGATAATAAAAGGGACTAGAACCTTCCACCCCACCCCTACCTGGATACTTGCCAGGGCAAGTCCATGGAAAACCCCTCCATAACTGCCTCCCAAGACTGAGTACGCCATGCCAGCTGAAGTGTCCAGGACTATGCGGACATTTAACAAAACTAAACAAGACTTCATCTTTCAGCAGTGTGGGTTGACTTTTGCTTGGAATTGTATTGTTTAGAGAAAAAGAGAAGTGAAAGTCTTTGGTCCAGGTCTCCTGAAGCCTTGATACTTTGCTGCCATTGATCTTATTTATAGAGGCAAAGGCTTGGAAGTCAACCCTAATTTAGGCTGTTCCTAAGACACTCAGTGTCGGCATCATATTAATATTGTAGCATGAATTAATTTCATTAGTGTAATTTGGTTGGCACTGGTCTATACTCCTTAAAATTACCCTATCAGTATCATAGTTTTCAGAAAAACACCATCAGCATCAATCATGAAGTAAACCCGGTCTGGCCTATGGTCCACTTGAGTTTGCCAGTATTATTGGTCATTATTCTGGGGCTATTCTGGTTCTCAGAGAGGAAAGTTCTTGGTTTCAACGTTTAGGAACAAACTCTAAACTATTCATATAGTTTTTGAACCCCTAAATATTTCAAATCTAAAATGGTTTATATACCTTAGTAATTTTTTCTTGAAATTATGTTTGTCTTCTTTCATCCATGTACTTGTATGTATTAGCAGTTTCTTCCTTTTTATTCACGAGTGGTATTCTATTTATGAATGTACCACAATTTATCTTATCAACAGTCGATAGACATTTGAGTTGTCTCCTATTTTAGCTACAATGAATACAGCTGCTATAAACATTTAAGTATATGTGTTTGTGTGCCCATAAGTTTTTATTTCTACTGAGTAAAAATCTAGGAGTAGCTTTGCTGGGTCATACGGTAAGTGTACATTTAACTTTTGAAGAAATTGCAACACAGTTTTCCAGGTTAGCCATACCATTTTGTATTCCCACCAGCAGTGTGTGAGAATTCCAGTTGCTATTTGAAGTGGTTTCTGATGGAAGTATGGACAAATTGGTTTTCATAGGAAAAGTGGGCTCAACTTGCTGTGAGTTACTGTTGAGGCCGTTAGCAGTGGTCATGGCTGCTGCCCAGTGTCTTCTCATACAGTCTCTGAATGAAGTGGCCCCGGTGTAGTCACATCTTCATGGCCGCCACAAAGTCTGTGTGCATGTCTGTCTCTCCTCTTGGACTGAGAGCTGCCTGAGGATCGGGGCCAAGTCTGATTCATCTTTGTTGTCTCAACTTCCAGCATACTGGCACACAGTAGGTCTCAGGATGCCCTGGTTGGGTTGAACAGCAAATATCTCTAGTGGCCAGCATGGTGTTAGAGAAAGGAAAGCTAAGGTGGGGGTGTTTACTCCTTTGCTTCTCATTTTCTGTGGTGGAGAAGCACCAACAGTCACGAATTTCATGTAAACATACAACAGACATGGAAGGAAATTGAAGAACAGTGAAGGATATAAAGGTGGTGGGAAGGATCTATTAAAGGGAGAGTATGAAACCCATTGGAAACCATAAAAATCAAGCACATTGTGATCAAAAAATTAAGAGGCACCAGAGATTTATTTGTTACAACATACCTTAATTTCCTCCCCCCATGTGTGCCTCCCCCTGTACATTTCCCTCCCTGGGTATATTTGGGAGGGGAAAGTAGACTATTGGGATTTTCAGATGCTACCTGATTTTTGCTTTGGCTGAAATCAAGTAAACCCCGTGGATGCCTGCATGTTGGTAAGTCCTGTTCACGGTGCTCCTTGCAATGTCAATGACCTTGTCTTTAAACCATTCCCTGTCCCTTCTCTTTTCTAGCTGTTGTTGTGCTTTAGATGGTGAAAGTAAGATGTTCAATGCAATAAGATGGGGTAGGGGAGGTCACTCATTCTTGATCAAGTCAGTAGACCACGGACTCTCCTATAGATGTTTCCAATTAGCAGGCAAAACCATTTTTTTCTTTCTCCTTCCTCACTTCCCCCATCTCCACTTTTATCCCTGAGAGCAACTTCAGGGCCTCCCTGAGTTTGTATCTCTGTAGATTAATGGGCACTAATGCAGGGATTCACGGCTGTTGCGTGGGATGTTTCTGAGTGCAAAATGGATTCTGTCTGTGCCTAGGAAGGGTTACTTTGCTTCAGGTGTGTAATTCATTGTGCTGTGAGATGTGTTTTCTGCACACTACTGCTGTTCCCGGAGCAGCCATGCTCAGCTGCCACCACGATAGGAGTCAGGTACAGACATTTGCTTATGGTCATTTAAAAGGTAAGTAAATCTTATTTGACATCGCTGTACATGACCATGACGTGCAATTACAGAAACAAAGAACTTTCCAGCAAGCTGAAACAGTCCCAGAGAAATGTGGGCTGCACTGGAGGCAAGGGGGTCCATTAGTGGAGAGCTCAGGGAAGGCCCAGGTGATTTTAGGGTGCAGAAGAGATACCCTAGAGGTGGGCACGCCTGGGTACTTCCGGGTTTGGTTGATAGAGGTGGGGATTCAGGACTGCTCTCTGCTCTCTGCCACTAACAAGCCCTGTCACTGTAGGTAATAAACATAAGTTTTCTGGGCCATAGATTGCTCAAATGGCATTCTTCAGATCTAAATCTATCATCTTACAATTTGTTTTCTCTTTGTCTCATTTGTTCTGTTTCTTTTCATCTCCTTTCTTGCCTATTTTTGGATTACTTAGATATTTAAAAATGATTCCACCTCTCCTATCTGTCAGTTAAGTTATACTTTCTTTTACTGGTTACCCATGGGCCTAGAGATTAAAACAACACTACCTTATTAAAATCTAACGTAAAGTTGTATATTCCTCTCTTCCCAGACAGTGCACAGACTCTAAGAAGTTTAACTCCATTTATCTCCAATTCCACCTTTTATTCCATTCTTTTCATGTACTTTAATTTTACATGTATTTAAAACTCTGTAAAATATCACTGCCATTATTGTTTTAATAGTCAACATTCTTTTAGACTTAGCCATATAATCACCCTTTTTCTTGTTCTTCATTTTCTTCTGTATGTGGTAGACAGAATAATGCCCTCTACCCCCACAGATGTCTATTCTACATCCTAATCTCTGGAAACTGTGAATTTGTCAGGTTATATGACAAAGGGGAATTAACATTCTGGATGGAATTAAGGTTGCTAATCAGTTGACTTTAAAATAGGGAGATTATCCTGGATTATCTGGATGAGCCCGGTGTAACCAGAAGGATCCTTAAATGTGGAAGAGGGAGGCAGAAGAGGGAGCACCAGGGAAATGGCAGTGTCAGAAAGACGCAACCCAGCGTTGCTGGCTTTGAACATAGAGGAATGGCGCCATGAACCAGGCTATATGTGTGACCTAGAAGCTGGAAAAGGCAGGAAAATGGGTTCTTCTCTAGAGTATCCCAAAGGAACGCAGCCCTGCTGACACCTGGATTTTAGCCCCAGGAGACCCATTTTGAACTTCTAATCTCCAGAACTATATGATAATATCTTTATTTGTTCTAAGCCACTATGTTAGTGGTAATTTGTTACAGCAGGAATAGGAAACTAATACACTGTATCTCTGTGCTTTTATTTGGGATCACTTTGCTTTTACCTGAAAAACTTGTTTTAGTGATTTCCTTTAGGCAGGGTCTGGTGATGATGAATTTCGTCAGATTCTGTTTTACTGAAAATGTTTTTATTATGCCTTTATTTTTCTGTTTTCAATTTTATTGATTTCTGCTCTTAATTATTTCCCTCCTTCTGCTTGTGTTGGGTTTAATTTGTTCATGTCTTCTAGTTTTATAAAATAGTGTAAACTTAGATTACTGGTTTGAGACCTTTCTTCTTTCCTAATATAAGCATGTGATGCTATAAATTTCCCTCTGAACACTGCTTTAGTTGCATCCCCCCAAATTTTCATATACTGTATTTTCATTTTCATTCAGTTCAAAATATTTTCTACTGTTTCTTAAGACTTTCTCTCTGGCTTATAGATAATTTAGAAGTGTACTATTTATTTTCAAATATTTGGGGATTTTCCAGACATGGTTCTGTTATGGATTTCTAGTTTAATCCATTATGGTCTGAGAGCATACTTTGTATGATTTCTATCCTTTTAAATTGTTAAGGTTTGTTTTGTGGCCTGAACATGGTCTATCTTGATGAATGTTGCATGTGATCTTGCAAACAGTGTGTTCTGCTTCTGGGCAAAATGTCCTGTAAATGTCAATTAGGTCAATTTGATTGATGGTGTTGTTTAGGTCTTCTCTATTCTTACTGACTTTCTGTTTACTTGTTTTGTTGATTACTGAGTGAGGAGTATTGAAGTCTCCAACTATAATTGTGGATTTGTCTGTTTTCTCTTTCAGTTCTATCAGTTTTTGCTTTATGTGATTTGAAGCTCTGTTGTTAGGTGTGTATACATTTAGAGTTGTTTTGTCTTCTTGGAGAATTGACCTCTTTATCAGTATACAATGTTCCTCTTTATCTCTAATAACATTCCTTGTTCTGGTCTACTTTCTGATATTGATCAAGCTACTCAACTCTCTCTTTGGTTAGTGTTTGCATGGTATGTCTTTTTTTATCCTTTTACTTTTTACCTATCTTTATATTTAAAGGAGGTTTCTTATAGACAGCATATAGTTAGATCTTGGTTTTTAATCTAATTTGTTAATTTTTATCTTTTAACTGGTGCAGTTAGATTGTTCACATTTAATGTCATCACCAATATGGTTGGATTAAAATCTATCATCTTGTTAGCCATTTTCTTTTTGTTCCATCTGTCTTTGTTTTTAGTTCTTTTTTCTTCTGCCTTCTCTTATGCTTGGTTAACATTTAAAAAATTCCATTGGTCTCCTCTATTGACATTAATACCTCTTAAAATTTGCTTTAGCAATTGCTCTAGGGTTTAAAATATATATCTTTAATTAATAAGAGTCTGCATTAAAATAATATGCCACTTCATATGTAGTATAAGAATGTTGCAACGGTGTATCCTCAATCATTTGTGCTATTATTGTCATATATTTTCCTTTTTGTATGTGATATAACACACTATACATGGATACTGCCCTTTAGTCAGTTATTTTTTAAAGCAATTAAAAATAAGCACTTTATCATACCTTCATTTATTCCATTTCTAGTCTTCTTCATTCCTTTGTGTAGATCCACATTTCTATTTGGTATCATATTCCTTCTGCCTGATAATTTGATTTAATGTTTCTTATAGACCATATCCACTGGCCATTATTCCCTCAGTAGTTGTTTGTCTGAGAAAGTCTTTATTTCTCCTTCACTTTTAATTTTGTTTTGTAGAGGATTCTGGTTGACAGCTTTTTTTTTTTTTCTTTCGTAGCTTGAATGTTATCACTCCATTATCTTCTCGCTTGCGTGAATCTTGATGAGAAGCCTGATTAATTCTTATTTTGCTCCTTTGTGTGTACTGTGTCTTATTTCTCTGGCTGACTTTACGATTTTTCATCATCTTTTGTTTTCAGCAGTTTAAATAAGATATATGGAATGTGTGTGTGTGTGTGTGTGTGTGTGTGTGTGAACTCATTTTTCTCTTTGTGTTTCACTTTGGGTAATTTCTATTGACCTAGCCTCACTGGTTCATTCCTCGGCTGGGTCAAATCTGCTGATGAGGCCACTGAAGATCTTCTTTTCTGTTACTTTTTTTTTTTTTTTTTTTAAATTTCTAGCACTTGCATTTGATTTTTTCTCAGAGTTTCAACCACTCTGCTGAAATTGCCCATCTGGGCTTGCCTGTTTTCCACCTTCTCCATTAGAACTTGAACATATCAATGATAGTTACTTAAAATTTCCTATTAGATAATTCAAACATCTGTGTCATAGCTGAGTCTGGTTCTGATCATTGCTTTGCCTTTTTGAGTGTATGGTTTTTTCTTGCCTTTTCACATGCCTCATCATTTGTTGTTGAAAGCCGTGTATCTTGCATAGGCAGTAGAGAGTGGAGTCAATAGTCTCCGCCTGGAACGAGCACACTTTTTCTTCTGCTATTTCTTTTGTGGAGGGATTTGAGTTAGGCCAGATAGGAGTGGGGCTGGGATTGAGGTTTGTTGTTACTGTGGTTACCTTCAGTACACCATAGGCTTCAAATTTCTCTAATGACATCTAGTGTTTAGGGTGGGGGCAGATTTGCCAGAGGGTTTGTCTTCAATGTATGTTCCATCCTCATTTTTAGGTCTTCCTTTTGTGCTATACCTCAGAGAAAGTCCCTTCCTATGTGCTTGTCCCTCTTCTCTCTCTTCCGCAGGAGTTATACACCATTGCTTATTATTTGGTGCTGGTTAGCCTTGTGGTGGTGGGGTAATGGGGTGGGGGTTCTCTGATTAAACCTAGTCTTAGTCAGGTGCTGTGTCCCTATGTCTCAGAAGTGTTGCTTTCTCAGTGTCCCTGCTACTCTGTTAATTAGTTGAGTGTGGTAATCATTTTGTAATGTATAGGTATATCAAATTGTCACATATATACCTTAAATGTGTATAATTTTTATTTGTCAATTATACTTCAATAAAGCTGGAAAAATAATTGGAATGAGTTAATCAAATAAATGTTAAGTACCTAAAAAAAAGAAAAAAAAAAAAAAAGAGAGAGAGAGAGAGAGCTGTTCCTGTATTGTCTTCGATCTACAGTTCCAAGCCCAGCACATATTCTTGCCTTCCTCTCTCCCCACTGAGTTAGGGTATATTTTTTCCTAGTTCCCTTCCTTGAGCTACAATGTGTTTTCACTAGTGTCCTAAGGGCAATAGAATTTGTTGCCCTTCACTCCTCAGATTAAGGCTTTTGTTTCGTAGAGGAGATAGAGGAAGGTGTGGGTGGAGTTTATACCTCTCCTATTTCACCTGCTTTTCCTCTCCTCCAGGTCTACACCTGAAGGCACAGTTTTGTAGGACTCTTTCCAACATCTGTGAGCTCCTGGTGGGGTTGGACAAAAAGCGTGAATGCATTTACGCATTTGTCAGTGTGCACTCAGTTTCAGCAAGTCACCAACTACCCTGGCTGAGCTCTTCTCACGAGTATCCACTTGCATCTACCCCAGGTAAACCAGCAATCTTTCACTGAAGTTGTCTACATCTCCTCAGATTTGGGGCCACTTCGTTGCTCTGCAACCTGAGTTCTCTAGTGGTTTCTAGAAAGTAAAGAACTTTCACTTTGTCCAGCTTTTTTCATTTTAGTGTGAGAGCAGTGCTCTTTCCAGCTTTCTACATCCCCAAGAGGCTTGCTTTCATTTTTTGAAGGATGGTTTTGCTAGGTATAACAACATCTAATTCTAGAGGTTGGTGGCTATGTTCTTTCAGTCTTTTGAAAATATTATTTTATTGTCTGTTGGATTCTATTGTTTCTATTGAAAAGTCTGGTGTCAGTCTTACTGTTGCCACTTTGATGGTAATATGTCCTTTCTTCTGCTTTTTCTTAAAAAAAATAGCTTTTATTATTTAGAGAAGTTTTGGGTTCATGGCAAAATTGAGCAGAAAGCACAGAGTTCCCACATACTCCCTGCCAGCCCCCATCCTATAACCTCCCCTACTGTCAGTGCCCAGCACCTGAGTGGTACATTTGTTACAATCAATGAACCTACATGGCCACACCATTATAGTTTACATTAGGGTGTGCTCTTGGTGTTGTTCATTCTATTTGTTGTGTGGGTTTTGAAAAATATATAATGGAATGTACCTACTGTTATAGTATCATACAGAATTGTGTCACTGCCCTTAAAATCTTCTCTACTTCTCCTATTCACCCCTTCTTTCCTCCAACCCCTGGCAACCATTGATCTTTTTGTTTTTTGTTTTTTTTTAACTGTCTCCATTGTTTTGTGTTTTCCAGAATGTCGTATAGTTGGAACCATTTAGGATGTAGCCTTTTCAGGTTGGCTTCTTTCACTTAGTAATATGCATTTAGGTTTCCTCCATGTCTTTTCATGGCTTGATAGTTCATCTCTTTTTAGTGGTGAATGACATTCCATTGTCTGGATTACCAAAGTTTACCCATCCATTAACCTACTGAAGGACATCTTGGTTGCTTCCAAGTTTTGGCAATTATGAATAAAGCTGCCATAAACATGTATGTGCAGGTTTTTGTATAGACATAAGGTTTCACTTCATTTAGGTAAATACCAAGAAGCATGATTGCTAGACTGTATGGTAAGAGTATGTTTAGTTTTGTAAGAAACTGCCAAATTGTCCTCCAAATTGGCTGTAAATTTTGTATTCCCACCTGCAATGAATGAGAGTACTTGTTGCTTAACATCCTTCCCAGCATTTGGTGGTGATCTGCTGCTTTTTAAGGTTTACCATTGTTTTTGGTTTCCAGCAGTTTTTTTCTATTATGAATGCTTCTTTATAATTATCATGCTTTGGGATTGAATCTATCATGCTTCTTGAATGTGTGTTTTGATATCTTTAATCAGTTTTGGAGAAGTATCAGCCATCTTCTCTTCAAATATTGCTTCTATCTTATGTTAAGGTTCAATCAGGGAAACAGAACCATTAGGAGCTATATGTACACACACAAACACAAACATGTGCATGCACACACGCACACACACACACACAGATTTATTATAGGGATTTGACCTTATGAAATTTCCCAAGCTGGTTCAATAGTCTAGGGGAAGATGTTTCTCCTGTTTCTGGTACTGTAGCCTGAAGTCACTAGGATAGATAGATAGGAAGAGAAGATGGGGAACCAACAAGAATGGACCGGAACCCATATCAGTCTCTCACTAACTGTAAGTCTCCAACTTTGATATGGGGTGTCGTGCAGAAGAAGCTGGCATCCTCTGACATGGAGCTAAAAATGTGCCTGGCCCAGAAGTTGAAGATATTGAAAAAGGAAATCTGACAGGAGCTGGCTGATGCCTCAAGCCTACAAAGTGCGTCAGTAGGTAAGTGACAAGGTATGTGAGCTGCAACTGTGCCTTGTGCCCTGCTATGACTCTCTGAATGTAAAAGTAATAGGACTGCTAATTTACTTATGTCTTCTGAATCTTGCACAAAAGGTCTCTTGTAACCCATCATAATCCTTACTATGCAGGGAAGAAAATTCTAGCAAAAGTAGTTCAAGCTTGGCTAAATTGGCATGATATAAATTCATCTCACTCTCAATTATCTTACTTTTCTCTTGCTGAGACTCCAAGTACAAATATTAGAAATTTTCTTGTTGTCCCATATCTCTTGTGCTGTATTTTGTACTTTGCATTCTTTTGGATCTCTGTCCTTCAGTCTGGATATTTCCTTATTGACTATCTTCCATTTGACTAAATCTCTCTTCTACCATTTTGAATCTGCTGTTAAACCCATCCAGTGAGTTCTTAATTTTGATTATTTTCCTTTTCAAAATTTCCATTTGTTCCTTTTTTATAGTTTCTAGTATTCAGCTGAAATTGTATATATTATCACTTACTTTCCTGAACATGTTAATCATAGTTATTTTCACATTTCTGTCATATAATTCTAAAATCTCACTTCCTTGTGGGCTTGTTCCTATTTTCTTTTTGGTTTTGTCCATCATTGTCTTTTTGTTCTTTGAATTTGTCTAGTTATTTTTGGTTGAATTATAAACATTGTATATAAAAATTTTGGAGATTTTTTTGAGACTTGGATGATTTTTACCTTCCTCCCAAGAGAATTTACTTTTGTTTCTTGCAGGCAATAAGTGTAGGAACTGATCATTTCAATCTAATCAGAGTTTGAGCTGATTCAAGCTCAGCTTCAGTCTTTGTAAGGGCTTATATATTTCCACATACGCCTACACAGAAAGGCATATATTCTCCAGGGAATAACCTGTTAGGGGTACGAACTGAAAGCCTCAGGTGTTTAGTAGGACCCTTCTCCTTGGTGGTTCCTGTATTCCAATCTTTGTTCCCCAGCTCTGTGAGATTCTTGAAATCTTTGCTCTGCCTCTCAGCCTCTCTGCTATTACTTTTGAGTAAAAGTACCAGCAGGGAAAAAGTGGCTTCCTTTCTCTTGAAGATCTTGGTCTTTCAAGTCCTTACTGCCTTGGTGGTCCTCTTATACCTTTGAATAGATGCTATTACTTTTGAGTGAAAGTACCAGCAGGGAAAAAGTGGCTTCCTTTCTTGATCTTGGTCTTTCAAGTCCTTACTGCCTTGGTGGTCCTCTGATACCTTTGAATAGATGTTTCTCATATTTTGTCTATGTTTTCTAGCTATTGGTGGAAGATGTAGTCTGAAAAAACTATTCATTCCTTGTAGGAAGAAGATAATACTTTCAAGTGGTATTCTTTAAAATTGGTTTTCAGATTTTTTTGTTGATATCGAGTTTTAGGGATTTAGGAATTGATCCTTGAAAGGAAAGCTATTTCTGAATTCTGAGCTGTGGCAATCTTAGGTGTAAGTGGAAAAATGCCCTCAGTGAAGTTTCTGTTGTCTGGTTGTTTATTTTAACAGGTAGTTGTATAGTGCTATGGTGTGGGAAATTCATGATCAACACACTTATTTCATGGAGGGAGGAACTGAGGCAAGAGCAATGGGAAGCAAGTCACTCAGGTTCACAAGAGACGATTGAAGACGTGATTAGAGTTTGGCTTTGGATGCTCTAATATTAAGCTCAGAGAATCTTACACCATTTGACTTTCTCATGGTATTTTTGCTTATATTCATAAATCAGAAAAATGTTTTAGGCTCTTCTCCTTGCATGGTTTTGGCTGAGATTTTGCTGATGTTTTGGCTCTCAGGTTCCATCTCTGCATCGTTTAGGTGACTCTTGGATATCTCCACATCTTTAGCTTGTTGGGGTGATCTTGTGTAAAGCTATACACAACAGGAAAATCAACATCCTTTCAAATATCTGTAGAGATTCTTGATAGTGACTTCCATTTTTCCTAGTCACCCTGTCTTTGGATTTTAATTTTGCCAAATTCTTGTCTATTTTGCTCCTGTATTTGTTGTCTTTCCCCCATTGTCTCCATGCTTTTGTCAACCCTGGCCCTAATTATGTGCATCCTTTCCCAGCTCTGCGTCAGTGGGGTCATGTTGGTAGCTTGGAAATGACCATAGTGGAGGTATTTACACCATGGGAAATGGGAAACACTACCTATCAAGACTTTTATTTCCCAGAGAGCAAGTTGTTAAACATTTACCAGCACACCCATGTCCTAATCCCTCCATATAGCAAAGTACTATCAACTCAAAAATGGATGTAAGTTTGGTGCCACCAGAGTAGATTGCATCACCCACTATTGAGTATCAAAAACAAATTAAGAATGGAATAATAGCTCTTCTTGTTCATAAAACTCCCTCGACTGTTTCTGCTTCCATGGATCATTAACTTGTTTCTCTTCTCTTCAGGCTCTAGCCTCTCACATAGATGGTTGGGAAAGAGCAGGAACGGAGTCATTCCTCTCTGTTTTTTCCTTCAGCCCACAGTTTGCACAACTACAGGGAGCATCATTCACAGTATAGTGTATTCCACAGCATGCAAATGGAGTCCCCTGGCACAGTCCAAGGCAGTGGTGTTGAACCTGTATCCCCGATCCCAACACTAACATGTTTTCTAGGTCTGCCTTGGTTTTGGAGCACCATGGAATTGGGGTACAGACCAAAGTGAGGGTCACAAAGTAGATATTTCAGCAGAGCAGCATGTTTTAGCTTCAGTGTTCCCAGGCACACCACCAACAGAGCTAATGAGAAGAGTCACTGCTGTTCCTGCTGCTGCCCCCACCATGGGGTTTCTCTCTGGGAGCCCCCCCAAAGCATCAAGAACAGGCCCACAGCTGGGACGAGCACACAGTGAATTATGAAGCTGGGGTGTAAATTTCCATATTGATGTGCTGTGCACAGGTGACTCAAGCTTTTGCTATTTTGTTTTTTTACCTGTAAAATGAGTATGATGTTAGTCGACTTTTCTTTGATAACAACCACAACAGGACTCACTACTACCTTATTTAATCTTTGTAAGAATCCTATATGCTAATAACAACAAAATGATTTCAACAACTACCATCAATGGATCCCTTCTCAGCTGCCATCACTATCTTGGGTGTTTTACACAAATTACCCTGTTTAATTTTTACAAAACCCTTATAGGGTAGATACTACTATCATCTCGATTTTCAGAGGAGGAAACTGAATCTGCTAAAAGTTTAAAATGATTTGTGCAAGGTATCACAGGAAATAGAAGATTCAGGATTTGAACCTAATCTAGGACTCTAAAACCTGCATTCTTAACCACTGCTGCCTCCCAGAAAAAGAGAGAAAGATGGAAAAGAGTGCACAGTGCTATATATTTTTTTGCCTCTTAGAGAGGACAGGTGGTAGAATTGGCCTCCTGCATGGTCCTCGGTGCTATGGTTGGGGCTGTGGGGTGGGGGAGCACAGGGCTGGTGGGGGGGGCAGTGTGGATATGACTGCTTCCCTGCTCTCTCCCCACCTCTCTCCCTCCAGTAGGTTTCACTGAGTCGGTGCTCAGCTCTCCAGGGAGGGAGGTGCATCTTGCCAGCTCCAATCTTAAGCTGCAGCCCTCCGAGGGGATTAGCACCGTGGAATCAGCGTACAGATCGAACCCGAGTGTCACAAAGTAAATATTTCACATTTCATGTTAAATCGTATCCTAAAACAAGTGTGAAGAATTGGGATTCAGTGAGAAACGCACATGTCAGGGATTGAAATGGGTTTTGATGGGGGTGAAATCCTACCGTCACTCTGCCCTGTCGCTCCTTTTCTTGGGGGGGTCTGGACATTCTGTCCCACGTGCTGGGCATCAATGGATGCATCAAACAGCAAGAGGTGATAAGGTGGGCGGGTGGACACAGTGCCACTAGCTACACAGGCATTCCAGACTCAGCAAAATAAAGTGGGATTTAGGGTCAAGAAAAGATATCTTTCTGAGTATGCATAAAAAATTAACAGGAAAAGGAGAGTATGTAGTCTTTACAAGCAACGGCATGAAGGACTCTGTGGTACCCATATTGCTTGCTTTTATTCTGGGCTTGGCTGTTTGGTTTTTCTATGAACAGAAGTGTGTGTCATATGTGCTTCCTCGTGCTGGGGTGGTCCTCATGCAAAGCAGGATCCTGGGGGGATTCTGGAAGGGCTTCCCCACCATCCCCTTTTTCCTTGCATTTCCTCCCTGTGAGCTGGGCTGCATAGGTTTCAGAGAAAGGCAGGGTTCTGGACGCACAGGACAGCCAGGGAGAGGGCCTGATGTCGGGGGAAGCAGGGGACGCACGACACCGTTGGCCAGCGAGCTGAGGGCCAGTGAAAGCTGAGGCCGACCTTGCAAGGGGATCCGCGGGGCTCTGCCCGGGCTGAAAGGGAGCAGCTTAATTTTAGTCCTTCCCTTCTTATACTGCTGACGTGTTTGCTTATTTAACTAGGGGATTATTGAGATTTTGTGTGTTTGCTGTTGTAATTCTATAACAAATACTGGCAGGATAGTTTCATCAAAAAATCATTTTTTTCCAACCAAGATTTCTGTATAAGGGCTTTCCTTTTTGTTGTATGTGCCTGACATACAAATCCCGCTAACTGATGATCCTGATCCATGCCTGATGTGTTACTGATTGCCCTGTTGGCATTGGGGTTCCCCTTCCTGGTCATCTGTCATCGGTGTTCAATGCCGGGGGAGACTCATCCCAGGAGAGGGAGGCTTATCAGAGTTTTGGTACTAGTATTGTTGCTCCTCCTCCTTCCATCGGGCTTTGCAGAAAACGTGGTTCTTGTTTACCCATCGGGTTCAAAGCTCTGTAGAAGCCCCCCTTATGCTTATGCCAAGGACATGTCCTTCAGCTAGAAGAGGGGGCAGGGCTGTCTCCGCTGTAGCTCCCCCACCACCCCAGCTCATGTCTGGCTCCCCTCCCCTGCCTAATGACTTCCCTTTACATGGATCTGCAGAACGTCAACACTGACTGGATTCATCTGCGAAGGCTGCCTTAACAAAGTGCCACACATGGGGGGCTTCAACAACAGACATTTATTTTCTCACAGTCCTGGAGTCTAGAAGTCCAAGATCAAGGTGTCATCAGGGTTGGTTTCTTCTGAGGCCTCTCTCCTTGGCTTGCAGATGGCTGCCTTCTCATCGCGTCCTCACATAGTCTTCCTTCTGTGCCTGTCTGTGTCCTAATCTCCTCTTCTTAGGAGGAGACCAGTAATACTGGGTTGGGGCCACCCATATGACCTCATTTTAACTTAGTCTTTCCTTTAAAGACCATATCTGCAAGTACAGCCACGTTCTGAGGTACTGGGGATTAGGACTTCAACATGTGAATATTGGGGGGACACAACTCAGCCCATCTAACCAAACAAAAATGGCCAAACTGCCAGTGGACATGACGTTTGAACAGCCCGAGTGGGACTGTGGGAGAACGGAGAAGACAGTTCCCGTTGTCAGTAAGCGGCATAATCTTGTGATGGTGTAACCGCCATGTCAGTTGGCCTACGCCAATTCCCCTCCACACCTTCCCCTGCCCGGGACCCCTGACTCTCACGTTGCATCTTCACAGGTCTTCTGACCACTTGCCCTTTCACCTTTATCTCGTTGCCAACCCTGACCCCTTGCACATCATCTCTCTTGTACACAGGACTCCCAAAAGATTGGTCTTGGTTGCCCTGAAATTCCATTTCAAATTTTAATCCTTTTAGCTCAAGGTTTAAACCCCTGTAAAAAATAATCTCTCCCTCCTTTACACTGTTCCAGTGGTTTGTGGCATGAGCATGAATCTGAGAGATAGTTTGACAGAGGTGGAGGTGTGGGGGCAGCGTGAGTGGAAGAAAACTTGACGGCCCTCGAATACTGCCGGGAAGGAAAGAGGACCCCGCCTCAGGAAGAAACAGGCCAGGCAGAGGTTTAGATGCTTCCGGGGGCGGCTCACTCACTGGCTTTCTTTATGCTTGTGTCTCATTCTTTTTTTCTTTTTTTTGCTGAGGAAGATTGGCCCTGAACTAACATCTGTGCCAGTCTTCCTCTATTTTATATGTGGGTTGCCGCCACAGCACGGCTAATGAGAGGTATAGGTCCACACCCAGGATCTGAACCTGCGAACCCAGGCTGCCAAAGGGAGTGCACCGAACTTAACCACTAGGTCACGGGGCCAGCCCTATATCTCATCCTTAAAGCATAGATGAATTTAACCTTTTACTCGATTGGAAGTGAGGTCCCATTCCATTCTCCCAATTCTACTGAGCAAACCATACATTTTATAATATAAAAAAATAAATGGGGACACTGAGTTCTGTGTGTCTTTGCCTCATTCACAATGATGTGGCGTGTTTAAGAATGGACATTGTGGAGTAGACGTTCGGGCTGCTTGAGCAGAAGCAGCCGGTGTGGTGGGGTGTGGAGTGGGGGTGGGAGCAGAGTGAGAGCACCCGAGTCAGAGCCCTGGTGGGTTCAGGAGTCTGTGAGTTAACCAGTGGGAAGCCCCTGGGGCACAGAAGTTATCTCCTCTTCCTAACTCCCTAAGCAAAAGTGCTGTGTAAATTCTAAGGCAGTGGTTCTCATGTGGTTCCCAGGCCAGCGGTGTTACACTGCCCGGAACATGTTAGTGGTGCCAGTTCTCGAGTCCCACCTCACACGTCTGCACCAGAAGTTCTAGGGGTGGGACCCGGGAGTCTGTGTTTCTAACAAGCCCTTCAGGTGATTCTGATGCATGTGAGCATTTGAGAACCACCACTGCGAGGCCACATGACACATGACCAAGGTATTACTTATTGTCTGCTCTTCAGAGGCAGGGATGGTGTTGATATGAGCAGAGAGACATCCAAATGACTCCCCTTATCTGGTTACTGCTCTTATATGAAATACCAACATTTCATCATGCAAATGCTTTTAATAATTGTTACATTTACATTTTATAATATACTTCTAAGTTGTAGTATTTGGTCATCTATGAGTCATTCCATCCATTCATAAAATTTTATTGAACACTTACTGTGTACCAAGTCATTTGCTAGCCCTTGGGCTTGATGGTTAGCAATACCAGAAAGTATTCTTTTGAGACTTCAAGAGTGCATTTGAGTGTGTGGTGGTTGGAGGAGGGGTAGACATTAAATAAGTAATCAAAGAAATTACAATTGTGATTAATGCTTTAAGGAGATGTAGAGATAACAGTCAAATGACCAAGCAAATAAACATAAAATTGCAAATCTGATACATTCTATGAAGGAGAGGTATGTGGTAGATTGACTGAGGGATCAGGGAACCTTTCCTCAAAGAAGTGACTTTTTTTTTTCTTTTTTTTGCTTGAGGAAGATTAGTCCTGAGCTAACATCTGTGCCAATCTTCCTCCATTTTGTATGTGGGTTGCTGCCACTGATGAGTTGTGTAGGTCCATGCCCAGGATCCAAACCCACAAACTTGGGCCACCGAAGTGGAGAGTGCCGAACTTTAACCACTATGCCATGGGGCCGGCCCCAAGAAGTGACTTATAAGCCGAAGTCTAAAGTGGCATTAACGACACTGAACATAGGCCTGGTGTGGGGAAGCAAGGCTAATCTAAGGGAATGAAAGTACGGCTTTGAAGCTAAGTTACGGTTTTTTCATTTTAATCTAAGAGTAATGAGAAGCCCCATGTATTAGTTAGCATTCACTAGGTAATGCTGTGTAACAAACAGATTCAAATGTCTCAGTGGCTTCCAGTAACAAAGGTCTGTTTCTCACTCACATTACCTCTGGACAGTGGGCGGGCTGCAGCTCTGGTCCAAGGGAGGAGCCGGGCTGAAGAAGCAGCTTGAATTTGGATCATGCCTTTCTCACGGAGGAGGACAATTCCTCACAACGCCCCCAGGGCTTCCCCTCAGCTGTGGCACGCGTCACCTCTGATCATGTTCCACTGGTCACAGCAAGTCACATATTGTGAGAAAGGCAGTAATAATTAGGATTAGGGCCCCTTTCTAGTGGCCCTCGAAGAGTGTTGCCTGTGGATGGGGCTGGTGGTAACATACTCAGATCTGTTTTGAAAAGGGTAGTGTCTGGACTAAAGCAGATGCAAGGGTAAATAAGTGTGCAAGTACCTGGCTCTCCTAACACTCCGGGTGAGCGGTGCTGTTAGCCTGGGCTGAGGGGGTGGGGTGGAGATGGACAAAAGTAAACTTCAAAGGTAAAACTCATAACCTTGGTGACCAACATGGGGGATGGGGAGAGTGCGTTTTAAGGATGACCCCTTGATCTCCGCCTTATGCAGCTGGGCACACGTGGATCACTGATGAATGGAACACTGGACATGACCAAGTCTGGGAGGAAAACATCATAAGCTTGGTTTTGAGTATGTTCAGTTTGAGACACCTTGGAACCATCCATGAGATTATATCATATCAAGTAAGTAGCTGGCTACCCCATTCCTATATCATTTGTAGTGAAAAATGTTTCCAATTTCCTTTGGGATATTACCTAAAAGTTATCCAGAGAGTAAATTTCTTAGCAGAAATAACCTTTGTGTTATCTTTTTTTTTTTTTTTCACTCTTAGAGTAGGTAGATATTCAGAGAAAACATTGTTCATGGCTAACAAATTTTTCCTATTTTGTCTCAGGTTATTTAGTAGAAGGAAAAGCAATCTTCCTTTATATCTCTCATTTATTGGTACAAGTGTTCTTGCTTCACCACAAGGTAGACAATACGCCTCCTTTTCCTTGGTAACACGTTGGGGTGGGAGCCGAGGGAATCAACGTGTAAAAATCAGACAGCATCCTTTTCCACCACTGTGTCCACAGACCTCCCAAACTGAGGCACGGTGTTGAATTCCTCCAACATTTTCACATCAGAAAATTGGCAAATAGAGTCGAGGACGACGAACAAGTGAAATTACAAAGGGTTCTTGGACCATTGAGACAGGTTTTAATCCTTTTAGGATCAGCCAACCTTTTCTGAGTGTTGCTTCATCTTATGTAAATTACTAGAGTTCAAGAAAATTCAGTATTTATCATACAAAACAGGATGGATTGGAGCTTTCTTTTTTGTTTCTCCCAGTGTTCCTAGAGTAAATATGATGTCAGAAAACATGCCATGTGATTTTTAAAACACATTTTGGCTGGAATCTCAGCCACACTCCTTCTTCTCCAGGTAATAGCCTTTAATACGTGATTGAAGTTTTTGGACCAACCAAGATGACAAATCTTGTGGAATGTCAGATGTCTCCGCAAACTTAAGTGAAGTTGGGAGAGGCTTTTGCAGAGTGTTTTGGTAAAAATTGAGGTATTCTGTTTTCTCACCAGAATGCCATCAATAAACTATTCCTCAGTTTCTTTTAACACACACCAGAAAATTACTATGTTTGACATTCCATATTACTCCTAAATGCAAGCCCATCAAGTCAGATAGGACTCAACAAGTATCTGTCTATTAGATGTGGCCTCTAAGGAGATCTGGAACCTTCCACATCCTGGTGTTTCTCAAAGAACCTGCCACAAAAGAAGGTGCTCAAATAGGGCCTGTTGAATTGACTAAGTTGCCTAAGCTTTGGGTTGGGGAGAGAGTATCTACCTGGCCCAGGATAGCGTCCACCTAGTGGTGGGGGAGAAGAGTTTAACATGAGTTCACTGAGCTCAGTAGAGGCAAGCCTGGGCTCTGACGTCATAAAACCCACTCGGAACTCTGGCTATGGTTTACCAGCTGGGTAACCCTGAGCAAGTTATGGCATCTTTAAACCTTAATTCCCTCATAGAGTGTGTGTGGAAATTAAGAGATGCAATATGCAAAAAGCACAGATAACTAATGATAGTAATCTCAAAAATGGGGATATAATAAAACCCATAGTGGGTTTTGTCTATAAAACATAGGTAGATGTGAGGAACAGTTCACTTGTCACATGAATCCTCAGTTGCCTCAGGATGCAGCTCTTCCTTAGCAGCAGACTTTCTTCTGCGAATTATCATATCAGGACACTGTGCCTGGATAAGGACATCCAGGACTGTGCCCCTTGAGTGCTTTGTCACGAGTCCTGTTGTTCGATCAGACCGCTGCCTAAAGCAAGATTTGAAAGCCTAGAGGGTCTTGACATATCTGGTGGCTTGTTGTGTCAACTGCAGTTGGCACGAGCTGGAATATTCCAACTCCTCCCCTCCCCCAAAAAAGTTTTCATTACCTTTGTAACTGGGTCTGTGGAAGAGTTTCGTGAAGGGTTGTGTACTCTCTGAAAATGTTGGTGCAAGGAGCTGTTTCTTCCTAGTTTGGTCCATTGTTTCTGTACCTCCCTGCGTTCCTTAGGTGTTGGGATGTGCCCTAGGAAGGGAGCATCTCTCCACATTAGTGTGCAGAGGACTGGTGGGGAAACTCTGCTTCCTGCACTTGGGAAAAACACAGGCTGAGCAGAAGGAAGAACACTGGATGTGAGCGAGGCCTGGTGTGAGTCCAGGATCTGCACTGGGGTGTGGATGTGGGAAAATTAACCAGAGACTCAGATTCCTCCTCAGAAAGAGGAGGGTTTGGGCTACCCTCCCTTTTGCCGGGCAGCATTCTTCTGGGTATCAGCTATACGAACGAAAGTGCCAGAATATTATTCAGCCATGAAAAGGAAGGAAAATCTGACACACGCTACAACATGACTGAACTTGGGGACATCATGCTAAGTGAAATAAGCCAGACACAAAAGGATAAATACTGTATGATTCTCCTTATATGAGGGACCTAGAATGGGCAAATTCATAGAGATAGAAAATAGAACAGTGGTGGGCCAGCCCAGTGGTGTAGTGGTTAAGTTTGCACGTTCCGTTTCAGCGGCCCGGGCTACGCCAGTTCAGATCCTGGGCGCAGACCTACTCACTTCTCATCAAGCCATGCTGAGGTGGCATCCCACATAGAAGAACTAGAAGGGGCTGGCCCGGTGGCTTAGCGGTTAAGTGCGTGCGCTCTGCTGCCAGCAGCCCGGGTTTGGATCCTGGGCGCGCACCGACGCACCGCTCCTCCGGCCATGCTGAGGCCGTGTCCCACATACAGCAACTAGAAGGATGTGCAGCTATGACAGACAACTATCTACTGGGACTTTGGGGGAAAAAATAAAATAAATAAAATCTTAAAAAAAAAAAACAAAACTAGAAGGACCTACAACTAGGATATACAGCTATGTACTGGGGGCTTTGGGGAGAAGAAAAAGAAAAAAAATAGAACAGTGGTTGTTAGGGTCTGGGGGACGGGGAAATGATGAGTTAGTGTTGAACAGAGACAGAGTTTCAGTTTGGGAAGATGAAAAATTTCTAGAGATGGATAGTGGTGATGGTTGCACAATATTGTGAATGTACTTAATGCTACGGAGATGGACACTTAAAAATGGTTAAAATGGCAAATTTTATGTTATGT